>NC_087550.1:90348057-92848057 GCF_036250125.1 Pseudopipra pipra
TTCAACCTTGAAATAAGACACCGTTTCCTAGCAGTAAGGGTAATTAAACACTGGAAGAGCTTACCCAAGGAAGAGGTGGACTCACTACATCTTGGAGTCTTTAAAATGAGATTTTAGAAGCTTAGACAACTTTCTGAAAGACACTGTTTAATCCAACTTCCATCCCCAACTGGGGAAAGATTCTAGTGTACATACATGGGAGGTCATATGAGACAATCGCCCAAGTCCCTTTTGATTTCTCGGCCTGTTGGCCTAAACCTGAGTTTGGATATGTTTTGATTCACATTTAAAGATCAGTTATAACATCTACATACAGAAATTGTCTTTTGGGAATATTAAATATGTTTCAAAACTTTGTTGTCTGCTGTAGACAATAATGTTTTACCTGCTAGGTTTTGCACTGCATTCTGTTTTGTTTTTATAAGTAGATACAAATCACAAAGGTTAATGCAGATTAAAATAGTCCAGTATGAGATTGCTATGGAGGAATAGAAGGCTTTCAAGCCTAAACATTCACAAGTGGAACAAATGCAAAAATGATTTCTAGTCTGTTGGCTTCTCAGGTGCAATAAATACTTTTTTTTAAAAAAGCACAATTAATATATTTTTCTAACCATAGAATACTGTGATTGTACTTAGTGTCTCATCTCTTTTGAAGCTTATGCATTAGATTACATATAATTGCCATCAAACAGTGTGGTAGTATTCTATTCTTCTGAAAGGTAAACAAATTCTGTTTAGCAGTCGTTAAATATTTGGTTTGCTGCAGTTTGGCCTTATGAACACCTTATCCTTGTTTTCCCTTTAAAAGGCAAAAATTAAAAGTAAGAACCATTAGGGATTTCTCTTTAAATCCAGCAATCTATGCATACTACTAAGAATCAATGCTCTGTAAGCTGTCTGGTGTTCTGCAATAAATTCTAGCTTTTATAGACTTTTTCTGGGCCAGGTAGCTTCTAATGCCATAGAAATTGATTATTTGTGGTGTTCTTATCACTGCTTAAAATATCTAATTGCTTTTTCTCCACAGATTTGGATTTGGCTTGCTTGATGCTGGACGATTAATGAAGGAAGCCCTAACTGGACAAAGGTTGGTCTCCTGAGACAATGTGTTGTTGATAATGGGTCTGATTTGAGCAAGTCTAGTCAAATTCAATTTTGATAGTATTTAAAGGCACACGCAGGACACATATCGCTGAGTTTTCAATTGGTTTGTCAGGTTTCTTTATGTCTGTTGTGTTACCAAAGCTTATTCCCATTAAGTATTAAAGTTTGCAAAGCAGCAAAGACACATAACTGTCAGCTGCAGAGAAACAAATTTTGCCTCAGTATAGCAAGTTTTGTTCAAAATTTGCCTTTATTCTTTCACACTGTGCAGACTGGAATATGTAATTCATCACTGCGTGACTGTTCCCGTGGAGGAATTATTGCACTGATTATTTTGAACCCTAAAAATTATTGATTGAGGTAAAAAAGAGACAAGAAGGTATTGCAATCAGTTCTCAATTTAGCAAGGGCAGCCTTTTTAAAGGCAGCTAATCCTTAGCCTAAAAGCTGCATGCAGTTGCTACTGCTCCTGTAGGATTTTTCACGAAGCTCTGCCTGTGTCATTTATGTGAAGTTAAGTACGAAACATTTTCCACTGCACTGCCAAATGAAGATAAACACCAAACATCAAGTCACTATCTTACTGGATCACTGTATTGAGTGTGAAATTCAGCTCACAACTCAGTCCCAGTTCTAGCTGAGGAGGAAAAAGATCTCGTATGCCACCAGAATACTGGACTCCAGGATGTCTCTTTCTCATCAAGTCAAAGCAATGACATCTAGAGTTCAGTAGGGTCTAGAGTACTTTCCTCCTTTCAAGAGATCTCTTTTGCTGGAGATAGGTAAACTAGAGGGAAGTGGAACTTACATCCATGTACCTTGCACCCTGTCTAACCATGTTGACAGTCTCTCTTTGTCCCCAGAGAGGGTTATTGAAGGCAAGACTAATGGCCAGCTCCCTGGAGGTCTAGGCATGCACTGTGCATCATTTTTAAGCACCAGCTGGCAGAAGTGACTGCAGATCCTGGTGTTTGTTGTCTTTTGAACACTGTGTAGGGAAAGGCAGAAATCTCAGAGCGAGAAGCAAAACGGATGGACATGGAAAGCACAAGGTCCATGCCCCAGCTCCAGCATCTATCTGTAATCATAGCACTTTTAAGCAAAGTGGTCCCTAGCCAGTTTGGGGCCTGGAGTCCTCTCCTCAAGCTGGCACTAACAATATTAAATTCAAATAAATCAATAACGCCATTCTTGTCTTTTGCAGCATTATCACAGTCACAGCAGTCATGCTGTAAACTAATTTTTTATCTAACAGTCTAGTGATGGTTTAGGCAATGTTTCACTTATGAGGACACTCCAGGTCAGTTCTCTCTCCAGCCCCAGAGCAGTTAGCCTTGTCACTGCCACCTTGCAGTGGCATCCCTTAGACACAATGCTCTGAATCAGAGTGCTCCCTCTCTGTTGGGGGCATGCAATATTTTAGGAAACAATGTAAGGTTTATTAGTCTGGGAAAAAACAAGAGACACACCATAATTTCTTTTTTTCCTACTGTGCAGGTACAGGACCCAGTTACCTAGGAGGAGCTCACCCCACAAGCCAAGGCATGTTTTTGTTTATGCATTTTAGCCAGATTAATGTTAATACAGACAATATTCAAACAGCTGGTTTTGTGCACCTATGGATCAATGACTTCAGCATGTTTTTCAAGCCTTTCTATAGAACGGGCAGGAATGCACTAGAAATATGCAGTCCTGTGAGGTCGTTGCTTCCCAAAAAATTTTCCTCTGTTCAATCCTGCGGTGATTCTCCAGCAAAGCAATGGCTGAGAGTTACACCCCAGAGGGACAGGAGCACTTTCCCTTTTCTCTGTCAATATTACATGTAAAAGGCACAGCAAGGAAGTCTGTTTCTCAGCATTGTACCTACTTGAGGCTCCTAAAGGTGTGATTAATTAGGTGTGATTAATTAAACCATGAGTCATGACCTTCTTTTTTTCCTGTCACATTATTTATGAACAAGAGGGCAGTCAGTGACATTAAGTGGTATGAGAAAGTAAGTTTAGAGTAAAATTTAGAAAGAAATTAGTTGTGTTGCATGTGGTCAACCTAAGGGATTTGCTGCTACAGGTGACCACCTGATAAATAGGGTTCCATGGCTGGAAAGAGTAGTTGTTAATGCTTTTACCATAACAGATGGTAAGAGTGCTATGTTTCTTGGACTGCTGGGTGCACTGGAAAGGCAGACATGTGTCCTGCTTGACTAATAAAGTAAGATCAAATTCTCCATGTGCTGGGAAGTCAGGCAGGAATGCTGTCCTCCACAGACAGCAGCACTGCTCTGTTAGCTTGATCTATGACATGCCATTTTGTTGTTTGGTTGTTTGCTTATTTTTCTGTCTTTTTAATTCCTCTGGAAAATACTGTACTTGCTCTCTGTGTTGACTGAATGACCAGGCTTTGGCAGAAGACATAGCATTCTTCTTCTCTGACCTTTATATCAAAATCGATTAACAATAATTATTTTGCAGAAAAGGATTGACAATAAGATGTGGATGTCCATCTTTAATGAACTCTAGTCACCAAGTGAAAATCAGCTAATTTTGATGATGCAACTGACCACCTTCTCAGCAATAGCTGAATATTTACTCCTTCACAAAATGGTAAAGTAATGTTGTATCCATAGATAATATGAAGAACAACTTTTTGTCTCTCATAATCTCCTGGGACTTTTCTCATTAGTGGCAGTAGCAGGATGTGCTGGCTAGTATTTATGGAGTCAGAAATGGCATAACTTAGAATTAGAGCCTGTGTAATCCTGTCAAATATTCAGAATTTTTTGTTTATGTATTTTAATCTATGTAAAGTAAGGAGTCCACTCATAATCTAATTGATTTTGTTTATTATCAAGCTTGCCGTTTTACAGAAGAGTTCACTGGAAGGTGTCTGTTTTATATTGTTCTCACTTCCCTAACAGAAGACCTTATTTAAAAGAATCTTTGTTTTCAATTATGAAAATACTTTCCTGATCTCATCTCATTAAGCCAAAAAAAGATGAAGTGCTATTTTTCCTTTTTATTTGTGACAATACAAATTAAACACACCTATGGCAAACCAATTACTGTATTTATTTTTTTTTTATACAGAACGAACCTATTAACTGTGAACATGAAGAGATGAAGCAAGCAAAAAACAAAGAGAAGTGTGAAGAGTTTCACTGCTGTATCATCTGTGACACTGTATCAGCTCCTAGTTTTAGGATCGATGAGTAAATTAGGTATATAAAAGATACGTTGTTATTCTACAAAGAAGGGTTATTTCAAAGAAATAAAGGAAAAAAATTAAAAGGGATGTCAGTATATTCTCAGGTACTATATGATGACAATGTTAGAGAGGGAGCTTCATTTGGTGTTCTTCTAGTTTTGAATCTATACAGTGGAACAGTACTACACAGAGATCTAGATGATAATGTCCTTGATCTTGTCAAGTATTGCCATAGGACTAGTATTGTTACTTTCTTGTTGAATTTACTCATGTGAGAGGAACCAATCTGTTATATAAGTTAAAGGTTCACATTCTGTCATTCATTTTTTCGCTTTACATTATTGTTAAAATAGAGAAAAAAAGGGACTAAAGGAGGCAGGGAGAGAAGCAAAAATAGAGGTGAATTAATAGCAAAAATCAAATATTAAATATTTTCTTTAACTGCAGTCAGAGATGGGGATTGTATTTGACCAAACAACCAAATCCTCCACCACAAGCCAGGAATTCACTTTTTATTTCAATACTCTTGATAGAATGGACCCAATCATTTATTCTGTGTGTGCTAAAAGTGTACTACCAACACTAGTAGACCAAGCAGATAGTTTTGTTTTATTATCTGAATGGTGTGATATTTTACTGCAAATATAAATAGTGTAGTCATTTGCCTGATCCAAGTTCCCAATGTACTTTATAATAAACCAAGTAATTTTTAGAGAAATATGTTAACCAACCCTAGCCTAACACTATTCACATAGTTCAATACTGAAACAAATTCCACCCATTAAAAAGTGAATGGTATTGCATTTACTTTTACAAGTTGAAGGATAAAGACAGAAATGCAAGAGATGGAGTAATAAGAACCATGTGGTCCCTGCTCTTTAAGGGTCTCATCCAGAGCCTGTTAAGGTAATGTGCATATTCTTTTTGATTTTAACAGACTTTGCATAAGTCAAAAATTATTGAAAATTAAGAACAGGAAAGAGAATCACTCTGTTCACATTTGTTAGGTTATATCCATAATAAACTTGTAAAAAATGAAAACAGAAGAAAATATTAAAGCAGATCCAAATATTACATTTATTCTAGAATTCAAGATTACTTCATTTTCTGCTCCAGTATAAGTGCACGATGTCACGAACATCAGATTTTTCCAAAGCCTTTACTGAAAACATTTCCCATCATGGAATACTTCACTTTGCTTTCTTCTTACAGCTGTTCCTTCTAGAAAAATGCACCTTCAGACAAGTAGTTATGAATATCAGGAGGGTAGTCTGGAGCATACCACAATGTGAGACACCAAAGCATTACAGATTGCTCTCATGGGAATTGCTGGGTGGGAGGTGGTGGTGGGTCAGAAAAAAAGCCAAAGCAGAGTGCCCAGGAGTGCCCCAGGGATCAGAAGCAGGGCCAAACATCACTCTTACAAAGATTTTTGACCTAACCTAGATTTTCATTTATGGTTAGACCAGACAGATTTTATTCTTACAATGGATTTTTATCTCAGATAAAATCAAACAAGCGAAAGGACTATAAGATTAGATCCTCATTCTGCATTCCACCAAAGGAGAACTGAGGAAAGAACAGATAGAGTGATTTGTTGGGGCAAGATGAGCCCTATGTTGAAAGAGACCTCCTGTCCTGTTCAGAGGCTGCACTTTCCTGACTGTGATGTAGAAGAAACACAGCTATCAGTAGGCCCTAGCAAAAACCCTCCACCTGTTTTTGCTCAAAGTGACAAAGCCCAGAGGACAATGTCTGTATTCCCTACTGGTCTGTAGGGAGCGTGATGTAGCTGATGCAATTCCCGGCTCCAACACACCTGCAAGGTCTCATTGATCTGCTGCTCACTGCTCTGAAAACTCAGAAATCTATTATCAGTGTAAGCATGTGCTTATTGATCAGATTACCTGCTTCTGTTCCCTGTGTGCACCCAATTGTACCAGCGTGGGCGCACACACACACACATAAATATACACACATGTTTTCATATATACAGGCATGAACACACAGGTTACAGGGATGTGTGTATGTTAAAGGCTTTACTTTTTTTTTATTTTATTTTTTGCTTTACAAAACTGCACATAAATAAAAAGAATGGACCTTCTCTGTGAAACGTGAGCACAGGAACACTCACAAGTGGCCAAGAGCTGCTAAATAATTAATCAATAGAGCTGTGTGGCAGTTTGAAATGTAAATGTGATGGATGAAGGTGTGATGCTTGTCATCAAGCAGAAAATGATGTGACTGGAATGGATAACCCACAGTACCTGCTAACTTGCAAAAGCTTGGACACAAAGATAAAGTAAAGCCATCAGAAAGCAGCCCTGGCAACCCCTAATTCTTGCCTTTGACCCACAATTCACTTTCATGTCTCTATCCCAGAAGAGATGTTTAAAAAAATGATGAAGAGAGATCTTGGGGTGGGAAAGGGGAGAGAAAAAAACCATCTGAAGAAATGCTACCTGACAAGGCTGCAGGCTACATTCTTGAGAACACCTTTCTTTTCTTTATGTTCTCCTACTCCTGTTAAATAAAAATGCGGCTCTTTTTTTCCCTTTCCTTTCTTCCAAAACTCTCCCGAGCCATTCCTGCAAGTGGTTCTGTGACTCGGGAGCTGACAACAACCGCGTGCAAAGGAACAAAGAATGAGAGTGACAATTCAGAGTGCACGCAGGTGAGAAAGACACCTTTTACTTATCAAACTAGGCTGCAAAAAATGCTCTTTTTACTCAGTGAGCTAGAAATAGCAGTGATCTAACAAGGCACTGATCCAAATTCTTTATTTATGCTGAGATGTAATGCTAACAGGATTTTTAGGTTGACTAGTAGTCTGTGGCCCCTCCATTCAAGTAAGGAAACATTCCTCTGATTTGGAAAGAGGAAAATCCATATAATTACCGTATATTATGTGACAGGAAAATGTATGCTGTGATGGCAAAGGGTGACAGAAAATGTCCATCAAAAAATTTGTTTTCAGCAAACTTCCTATGCCAGTCATTGCATTCTCTCCATGGGGAAACGCAACCTGGTGGAACTTATTTCTCCAAATTAGAAAGAAATTTACTTTTTTTACAAAAGTGATTTTTGATTCTTTTTTCCCTATAAAATTACAAGCTTGCAAGTAGGATTTAAAAGTTTGATTGCTCCTTCTCCTTGAAAGAGACAATCCTATTTCTCAGTAAGAACCATTTAGCAGGTTGAGGGATTTTTTGCCTCTTTTGTTATCAAAAGCCCATTCTTTACAGAAAGTGAAAAATACCATAGTTTAACATTAGATTTTCAAACTCCCCAAAATATACATTAGCAGATAACACCCACTAAAAGCGAAAGCTAAATATAGATATATAATAGTGCTTTGTCACACTAAATAGATGTTCTACGATTCTTAGATATAAAATATACATACACATATTCTCTTAAAATCTTTGGGGTTTTTAAGACCTCTACAAACTTGAATTGGCCTAAAGAAGCAGCAGATCTCTGGGTGAACTGACCAGTGTTTTCATATTTCCTCAAATTATTATTTTTACCTTGTTTTTGTTGGGATCATGTTTTTAATCTTTATGATACATTTATACAAGAGGCAGCCAGAAAACACTTAAGTATTTAACCCAAATTAATTTTAGAAGTCAGGAATTAGAGCTTACATTGGAATAAAAGTCCAGCTGGCCCAGCTCCATAGTAAACAACCTATTTTTGGTCTGGGACTTTTGGTCCTGTAACTTGGCTACCTGGATAAGCTTAAACAGAGTGCCATCTATGTACACAGGAAATCACCACACTCTAAAGAAATATTTCCCATTTAGAATGACAAAACCGTGGTCTGATAGGTAATTAAGCTTCAATTTCGTTTCTGTGGCATTGTAAATTGTGTTTTCAGATTTGTGCTTTTGGAGCTTTCATCTAGCTCATGCCAAAGCCACTCAGCTGTATATCTTTACCTACATGGCAGGTACATTCATATTAATTTTTAGTCCTTTTGCACAACTTTGGGAATGCAATATCATTATAAGCAGGAATCAGACCCTACAGTTTGGAACTATCTGGATACACTAGTCTAGGGGAAGGAGGAATGACCCCACACCATACATCTGGTATGTTTCTGACAGGAAACGTTCATAGATTTTGCATTAGACCAAAAGAATTTGGTCTAATGGTGCAGAGAGATTGATGTTGAGTATAAGCAATTGCTGTATTGTAGTAATGTAGCAATATTCATGACTCATAGGACTGGCAGAAGTGGAAAAGAGCCAATTTAGGTCTATGTTGTCACTAAGCTCATAGAAGGCCATTTCTGTACCTTCAGTCTATCTCAGCCACAGAGGAACTTAAAATAGGGAAATGACAGATTAGGCTGCAAATGTGCATCAGTCATCCCCAAACTCTGGGAAAGAGATGCACCTTCTTCAGGCTAGAGAGAGCTGCGATGCGCCCTGTCCTTGTGCCCACTCTGGAGGACCAGCTCGCTCGGACAGTGAGACATGCTCCCACGTGAGCTCTGTGCTACAGAGCTGCCCACATGTAATGTAAAGGTGCCTACCAGCCTAGCAGAAGGAGCAGTGGTTCACTGTGGTAGGGATTGTACAGATACACCAGCAATCATCCACCAGTTTCAATTATCATAGAAATATAGAGGGACCAAAAAGACTTTGGTTTCTTCACCTTTCAAATTTGCTGGGTACATAGAGGAAAGGGACGTAAAAATTGCCCTAAGAAAGGCAAATCTAAAAAAAGACCCATGTTTTAACCCCAACAGTGGCCACCAGCAGCTGGCTACTGAAGAGAAGAAGCTGGTAACCTCATAGCAGAGTGCTCCAGCTCACTGTCCCAGCCTCCAGAAATTTGAAACTTGAAGATTTCTCAAGCTAGAAAACTTTGCCTGACTTGCTATAGTAATGGTTAGTTAAATATGCAGCAATGACTCTCCTATACTAGCAGGCTTTGTTTCACCCCAAGTGTTATGCCAAAATAGTTGTATATCATCATGAAGAATAACTACATTTCCCCAGAGTTGATTTCCTATGGCACATTTTACTTAGACACTTCCTCAACACCCTCACAAATATGTTATATATCTAAAGCACAATCTCCTTTTCAATATGAATGGGTATGATTACAGGCATATTCATTTTGTAAAAGGTACAAAATGATACAAATGTGCCTTTCTATCTCATATAATGTCAAAGTAAGACCCTCTTGCCCTTTTATTTTGATCTCCGCCATTTGAAAATAAAAAAAATGACTTGATTATATGTTTTTTACCATTAAGTGTATAATTGCTTTTGTGTTTTGACATTTAATTCCTCTTACCAAAATACATGGCAGAAATTAAAAGTCAAATCTTTTATGCATTTGATGTACAGATCCTTCCATGTATTTCAGTAAGAGAAATAGAACAGTGAAACCTTGTGTCAAGTATAGTGAAGCCATCTGAAAATGAAGACACTTTTTATACTGGAAATTTGACTATGGCCTCAGTTCTGCCCTCCCTTATCTAGGTCACTGGCTTTTTGAAATTACTGGAATGTCTGAGTCAAAACCAGGCAAAACCTGCCAGACTTGACCTTTAAAATAGAGCTGGGATGATACCATGCCCTGTGGGGCAGATTTCGAGATTACAGTCCAGTCTGAAAATTACTTTTGAAAGCCCTAAGAGAGAAGCTGACCAAGCACTTGAGTGTATTGACCTGGTATGGGATTGCAGTAGTGAGGAACACAGGTCCCAACAGGTCCTTAGGGCATCAGTGGGGTGTCTTGGCTGGCCCAAGGCCAGCAGGAGGGCTCTGATGCTGAGAGAGGAGGCAAACTCTGTAGGCTGGTGAAAAGGTGTGGCTGCATGCAATATGTTGCTTGTGGATGTTTCAAGTGGTTTTTATCTCCCCTTTGTCTCAACTTTCCCCATAAAGGTTTTCCCACCTCATGCACTGTCCTTCCCTTCATTGCGTTATTCCCTCTCTTTCTCATAGTTTTCACTTTCACTACTTGTGCCCTTTAACTGAATTCTCTCTCACTCCTTTCTTCTTTGTAGGGCATACAAAATTCTTCATCTTTACTTTACTTTCTGTTCATACTCATCCAAAACCTACGTGTTGAGATTTCTTCTGGCTGTATTTCCCCCCACTAGTCACAGTACTGTGATTTATCGCCATTCACTGAACTCCTAAAGTGGCTTGACCCTACAGCCTAAGATTAGTTCCCTGATTAGTTCCCTGAGATTCAGGTTTATGGAGTCTGGTGTTGTCTGCAAAAGTTTTCTGCAACCCAGGAAGTAGACACTAGCTGGGACCTCAGATGAACTGAGCTTGGGACTGGATGAGCAAGGAATGTTGATGGCAGGCAAAAATGGCAAACAAGAGCTCAGCAATGCTCTTCCCAGTGTTAATATTCTCACCCACAAATTCTTGTCATGCCTTCACTATGCCCATTAACAAAAACTGCTTCTTTAGGTGAATTTGCTCTTGGAGTAAGATTTGTGCTGTCTTTCTCCTTTTCCCAAAGCCAGGGACAAAATTTTTCTTTATTTCATCTCAGAAAAGACATCCTCAGCAAAGGTAAAGGACAACACACAGGTATCCAGAAAGAGAAGTAAAGGAAGCAGGAATGAGGTGCATCAGGAAGAAGCAAGTCGGAGAGACAGGGAAGGGGGAGACGGGGCGGGGAGAGAGAGAGAGAGAGAGACAGCTGAGTGTATCTCCACACAACGATTGTATCACCATATCTCATGGAGACACACTTCGCTTCCCATAATGAAAGCAGCTTGCATTGCATGGGTGCCAAGCACATGGATGCTAGAAGTTGTCTCCCATTGGCCATCACGTGCTTGCACTTTGCAGGGGGAATGAGACAGGTTGGGTCTGCTCCAGCCCAGCCACGGCTTTCAAGAGCCTCCTTTCCATGGATCCTACTGCTGATAGGATTGTAAACGTGAAGCATTTTTCAGGTACATGTTAAAGGTGTGTTTAGACATACACACAGGTATACATGCACGTGCACTTGCACATTTTTTCCTATCATTTTTTGTACATAAAAAGTTGCACATTTAAAATTAAAAGGGAATGGAAAGTCCATAACATGCAAATCATAAAATTGGCCCCTGCCCATATCTTCAGGAGAGGCAGAAGGTAGGACTTACAACCAAGAAATGGAGCCAATGACATTTTCTTTTAAATAATAGAAGTCATTTATTTATACCTATGTTGTTCAATCTTTGAAGAAGTCTCTTGATTAAAGTTTAGGATCAGGTATCCAGAATATCTTGGGTTTGTTCTTGTGAGTAGCTATTTTACCCACAAGGTGGGTGTTATTTGAAAATTCTGTATCTTTGAAAATCTGTATCTTTGCTCGAGGGCTCTGCTTCTCGGTAGTCATCAACTCAAGGAGGTGCTTCAAAGTTAACCATTTTTTTTTCTTTTATGATCATGCAATTCTGAAATGGGGAGGTGGAAGATAGGTGCAAATTACTGCTTTCCTCCAGGTCAGAGTGACCGAAGTCTTCAACAGGTCACCTGCTACAGTATTTCACAACACATTTGCATGCAAATAAGAATATTAACTAATGCTACTCATAAGGGATTCTCTGTTCCCACCAGTCACAGAATGGCTTTGGGGTCATTCACCCTGCCCTTTTAAATGTTTTTTTACAGTAATAATGTCAAACAACTATAGAATTTACTGCTTCTTAGCCTGAAAGGGAGATGGTTCTCAGAACAGGGAACTTGAGGAAGATGTTTTCACTCATCTGGAAGCTTTATGGGGCAGATTTCATCCGTAGTCCAGAAATAAATGTCACCTCCCTCGAGATTTTGAAACTCAGTGCACATTCAGCCCCAGAAATCAGGTGATGAACCAGAACTTCAGACTCTCAGAAACTGAACACTTAGTGCTTCAGAGAGATTTGGTTTAGTTTTATTTTTTCTCAATTTTTTTTCCTTTTTCTTTAATTTTGATGGATGGTGTTTTGTTCTGCAGTAAGTTTTAATGTGTGTCACTGTGGAACATTTTCAATTGTCGCAAACAACAACAACAAAAAGCAATATTTCAATATTTCTCAAGAAAAGGCTTCAAAGGTTTCAGATCTTTTTAAAATGTTTCTGCTTTATTTTGACGTGGCATAAAAGTTTTGTATGCATTCTCGCATCCGCTATTGTGACAGCTGTATTTAATGAGTGCAAAATGATCAGAAAAACATCCTTTACTGTGGGTTGCCATTGCCAGCAGATGACAGGAGAGAGGCAGTACTGTAATAACAGAAGCGGTGAAGTAGTTCACATTATTACTGATGAGGTATTTCTAACTCAAATGACTAGGTATGCCTTTTGAAAATAATGTATTGGTCACATTACCTAATCTTTTCATCAGATTTCGTTTCCAAGTGCGTTTTGAAAAAAAAATCTGCATCCTTAGCCTCAGGTCATTATGTGGTTGGTTGCGACATATTATTTGGGGAAAACACAGTCAGTTTCCGTAAGATGAAGAGGGAAAGGTCCTGGTCTTGCCGATAAATACCAGCCTTTCCATCAAACTAATGCTAAGCATGAAGTGCAGATCCACAGATACACTAGAAATGAAACATCACACAATATGTTTGATTTCTATTTTATATGCATATTTAATATCTGAGTATTTTAGTCAAATTGGAAAGAGTATAAAAATAAATCTAAATGGATTTGAAAGGCAGGGTATTTCTTTTTTCAAAGCTTCATCGTTCCTGACTTCCTCTGGTGACTGTTAACTTATCATGCCTTTGTACAGGAGATCTAAGTGTTTCATTCTCTCTTGTGTCTCCATATGGTACCATTTCACAGATAGTCTTCCTTTGGTCACAAGATGACAGTGAGAATGGATTGTCAAACTGGACCACTATGACAATTTACTCTGGGGGAGAAAATCCTGTGAGTGTTTAGAAGCTTTACTGTAAGTTATATTTGATTAACTTATCCTACTACTGACAAATAATTAGGTCAGCAATTAATTTCAGAATGCAAATGTGCTACAGGCCTTCATGTTTTAAGAAATTCCGTTTGTCTTTAGTTTCTACTTGTGTTAAAGTCTTAAATGGATTTAGCTGAGTGAAGAAACAAAATTATGTTTTCTAATGCTTTATTTACTAGGTTGATTTGGACTTTTTCAGCAAATATTGACAGCAAACGTTTGTTCAGAAATGATCATGTGGGATGGAATTTAATGGAGTAAGAAAACAACAGAGTAATGATGAGCCACTAATTTAAAATATATGTACATCTACCTTCATGAAATAGGAACAGAAGGACAAGCCAGAGGGTCAGGAGCAGATCATCATAGCGAAGTCATTAGTACTTGCTTAAGCAGTCTGAGAAACCACGGTATATCAGAAAAAAAACAGTGCTTAATATTGCTACAAGTGTGGCTGAAAGAAACCTATCAACCAGTCTATCTCAGGGTTTTTATTATTAAACAAACACAGATTAAAGGCTCAGCCCTTCCCAAGAGAAGCTCAAGGGAGTTTTCTGTTGACTTTAAGGGAGTGAAGCCTCTAAATTTTCTGAAATTAAAATCATGCAGTTTTTTAGAAAATAATCAAAATATGCAGATGTAAACAAATCCAATCAGCGATCCTGATGTAAAATCTGAATGAATTTACATAGGTGAGAGAATTACATTAGAATTTACTAAAAATTTATTTGCTTAATTGTTTCAGGTCAAGAAGGAGAGCAACCACTCAAGAACTGGGTGAGGGTTTTTTACAAAATTTTTAATGACCCAAAGATGAAAGCCAGGTTTTTTATACTTAACTATGCAAACCACTTTGGAAAAAATAACTATTAAAAAAAAAAAACTCAAGGTTTGTTTTTTCTGGGGTTTTTTTGGTGCAAAATGGTACTTTTACATCATAATCACTTAAATTAATAATGTAAATAATTATGTGAGGAAAAAAAATCCATAATAAAAGGATAAAACTAAACACTGTATGCAGGAGGACTGCATGGGGTAAAAAGTATGTGTCTCACCTACACCGAAAAAGCTTGGTTTCCAATCTCCTCTGAAGGATTACATGCAGGACCTTCTTTCCATCTTAAGCAGCATCTGAAGAACTTTGAAGGTTTCACTAGGTAGGAGCAGGCAACACAGGGCTGATGAAGCTTAATTTTGAGTGAGGGAGAATCTCTCTCTTTCTCCCCAGAGCTGTGGGAAATAAAATCAGAAATAAAACTGGATATGAGAGGGCTGAGCAGTTGGGAGCTGTGCAGACAGAAGCTTTCTTGTAAGATAAGGCAGTGCTCATGCTGTTCAGCTGTACACTGGCATGGACCTCCTTTAAAGCATTGCTTTTCAAAAAAGATACAGCTGCCTTTAAAACTGTCCAAAGGAGAGGAATGGGAATGATCAGAAGTTTGGGAAATATCACCTGCAAGAAGATCTGAACTGGGGTGATTTCATCTGGAGAAGAAAATGAGTGGACATAAAAACAAAAGCCTTCAAATCTTAAAAGCCTTCTGCAAAGAGGCAAGGAAGAGTTTGTATTTCAGGACTACAGCCAAATAACAGAAGGTTACAGTCCTACATTGAAACAAAGGAGAGTCGGGTCAAATGTTGGTAAAAATTTTCTCACAGTGAAGACATTGAAACTGTGCAAGGGATAGTCTATGGAGAGTCTGGAGTCCCCCTCACTGAAGACTTTTGAGAATAAACTGCACAAACTACTTTCCAAAATAACGTGAATATTGTTTTTAGTTGAAAGCAATTCCTTAGCAGATATTACATTAGTATTTTTAATTGATTTTAAGAAGCTGAGAGAACTCCTGCTTTTGTGGTCTTATAAATAAACTTTTAAATTAATTTTAGGGAAAGAAGTATCCTATGAATGCTCAGCACAGCTGCCATAATGAATGACAGCAATTGCAACGAGGTTTTTCTGCTGAACCTGGACAAATAGAATGGTCTGAATGACCAAAGTTGAGCTCATTAAAAAAAAAAAAAGATTTCAGTGATGGATAAGCTGGCATTAAAGACTATAAAATAAAGGAAACCAATATGCCAGAACTTGATCATTAAAGCTGGAGTATATTCAACAGCTTTTAGAATCAGAATCACGATGACTGTGACTAAGCAAAGAAATATGAAGCAAAGCAATCTCAGAATCTGTCCTAATGTTAATATCAATTTGATATAATAGCAACCTGGCAAAGATATATAGAACATAAGTGGTATGATGCAAGTTTGAGTCAAAAAGATTATTTTTTCCAGGTAGTATCTGTACATTTGCTGAAAAAAATAAATAACATAAAAAATAAATTACCCTTATATTTAAAAAAAGTAACAAATGCCTCATGTTGTTTAAAACATAAGTCTTTCAAATCAGAATGATCTCTGGAGTCACCTGCACAAGTGTTAAAGTATGTAATAAGGTAGAAGGAATTTTGAAATATTGCCACACTAAAATTAGTACATTTTAAGTTATTTTATCTCTTTATTGAAGTGACCACACTAAATATCGTGGCTGCTTTACAAAAGCCTTCTCCTGGCATCCCTTCCCTTGGCTACTCGTGTGCTAGCATTCTCTCTTTGTCTCAAACAGGGAGCAGCACATCCTACCTCACACAGTCTCCCTTTCTCTCCTTCTGTCATCCTTGGGAATGGAGGGATTTTCCTTATCCTGTAAAATGGTGATTGAGGATTGCCTTGTGGGGATCAGAGGGGCATTTCCCCTGGGATTGCCAGGCAATGGCTTAGGCCTGACGAGTATTTGTTCCTCCTGTCATCCATTCTGAAGGGCATAATCCCAAGGAAATCAGTAGGGAGTTTTAATATGGACTTTGAAGGCCAGATATGCCTAAGAACACAAAGGTAATTAAGAAATTATTCTACTGAAGCTTTCCCAACAATCTGGGGTTGACTTTTTTTGAAAAACAAATCAAAATAAAAATGTCTTGCTTTGTTTTTCATGAATATCAGATGACAAATCTTAGCCTTTTCTTATGGCCTAAACCACATTTGGCATACAACTGCAAACACAGGTTCCAACTTAGGTAAACTTGTTACACGAAATCCTGCCAGTGGTGTCATCTGAATCCTAAGTGTAGTTTTGAAGCTGGCTTCATTCTTTTCTTATGTCAACTCCAGTAAGGCTTGTTCATGTATATGTAAACTGTGGTACAACTGTCTTTTTTAAATTAGTGTATTTCACAAGCTTTACCAAAAAGAAAGTTTGATTTGATAAACTTTTATAAAAAACATGTAACATTCTGCTTTGATAAAGTTTTTTCTTTGTCATAGTATGCTAACATCTCTTTTTTGTATAACAAGGTAGAAGTCAGACTCCACAGACTATCTGGTGTCATCTCAAAGCACGTACCCCCTCTTCACCTCGCAGCAGCCCAGCAATCTGTCTTTGAGTGCCTCCCATCACCTTGGGTGTCAGACACTAGGCATCCCTTTGTTTCAGGGGCCAAATCTCCAAACAAGGAAGCAGATGCAGACTCCAAAGGACCCACTGCTTTTCAGAACATGGTCTCAGCAGAGTGAGGAGCAAAGGGGTAGCTTATGACTCTTGAAAATCCTCTTCAGTGCTCCAAAATCCCCACTTTAAGTGTCATAATCACTTGCTGGTGTCAGCATCACTTTACAGCTACCACTGAAGAGTAACAGAGAGAAGACAGATACCTTAAGTCAGATGGGACACTTTACTTTTTTGAGGAATAGTGTAACCACACATAAGCCAACCAGCAAACAAGAGTGGGGAAACAGAGGGGAATTCATTACCTAGAAATAACACACACTGATCTGGGAAAGGAGGTGAGGGGAGCAGCTTCCTTTTCCTCAGAAAACACATATTGCAGCATCTTTATCCTCATAAGAAACAAGTATGAAACCTTGAGAGTGATTACCTTAGCGCTGCTCTCTTCCTTACCACCCTAGTCAGCCACCCATGACAACAGAGCCAGTTAGAGAATCCCAACTGGCAAAAGGATTAAAAAAGAAACAAGTAAAGTGGAAAAATGCCTCAGGCCCCACACATGTGACTTCACAGCAAAACCTGGAGCCAGCCCTGAGGGGTCTGGTACAGAGAGTGAAGTAATGTGACTATGATTAGGATGTGTGAAAATTAGAGGCCCTCTTGTTTTAAGAAAGCAGGTTATCTACCGAGCCTGCTCTACACTTCTTTCTACTGTAACGTGGGGAACAAAGGCTGTCTGTAGAAGATTCTGTATTTCTCTACCCAGTCTATGTCACTTAGAGCTTTTTATGCTAGACTTGTTTTAAAGACTTCGATTTAAACCAACATGAAAGGTCCTTAAACAGTAAATAGCATATTATATCAAAAACAAATAGATTAAAAAGTGAGCAACCATAGCCAGTATATTTTTTTCCAGAGGAGTTTCACTTTGCACACTAACTAAAACTGTAAGACTGGCAGATCTGGGCCAGAGGTTTGTAATGGGCCTTTTACTTTTTTTTTCTTCCCTCTCCAGTGATAAATAATCAGTTTTAGAGAATTGATAAAAAGAGACAAGAATGAAAAGTGAATATGACACATTTATGAGACGGATTTTTCATCTGTTTCTTAAATACAGCACCTTTATTTCAGATTGAATTAAAAAAAAAAAAAGACAGGAGAGCCAACCAATTTATGTTGTGCTGCAGTAGTGAATACATATGAATGTACAGAGCACAGTCTGAGAGAGCCAGAAAATTCACCCAAAATTTCCTGACAAGTTGAAAAAAGTTATGTTATCATTCAAGAATCATTTATTTGAAAAAGTAAAATAAAAAACAGGCCACATGACTAGAGGCAGCAAACGATAAAAACACATTGTTTCCAGACGTAGCCCCATGAAAAACATATGACTCGGGACTGTGAAGTCAGAATATCATCATATTTTAAATTTCTATGAGCACTTTCAAGGAAAGCTGGAGTTCTGCTGTAGGATCTGCTGCACACTTTTCGCTACTGATTGATAACAAGAAGTAGCATTAGCGGTATTTTTCCCCCATCGTTCCTCTGAAGCTAATGAAGTCAAGGATTCGTTACTTGATCTAATGGCAATAGCTTTCCAATAGACATGCACAGAATCATTGATTAGTTTGTCCTCTCCTTGTTTGCGTTGGAACACTGTTCAATTTACACCAATTAAAGAATGCTTGGTTTGTGTATTGAAGAATAATTAAGGGATGGAATTCCCTATAGGCTACTAAAAATGACATCTGACTGGAATGGTGATTACAGCATGAAGACAGCATTAGTATTTAAATAGTTTCACTGCTATATAAAATCATTACAGCACTCACCATGAAAAAGAGCATTAGTTAATTTTGCCTATAACAAAATTAGTTGTATGTATTTGCCTGGTCACTTTAAGTAAATTTGACAAGGCTAATCTTAAAGCAAGCATTCCAGGTTTGGTGGAAGGAGCAGATAGAGCACTGTTTAAAGTAATCATCTTGATAGATATGTATATAATCTTCAACCAAAATACAAATACACACAAATGAATAGCAGAGCTTTTCCAGAGATGCTCAAATCAAATGTAAACATTAAAAACACATCGGTTGCTGAAACTGAAAATCCAAGGGTAACTGGCATGTTAATTATACAACAATCAAGGTTTCACAAACTGTAAACACACAAGAAATCCTTATTTGTCCATCACTGTGGTTGTCAAATCTTTACTATGCTTTCTAGCACTGTATGGAACAATGAATCACGGGAAGCTATGGAAGGACTAGTAGGACTCCCTTGTGAAATATCCCAGAGGATTAAAAACGTTGCAGTGGCCTAGTACATTCATGTAACGCCTTCTCAGACAAGCTTGGTTTTTTCTTTGGATTACAAGGTGGAGCTTCATCCTTGAAAATACTGTTGAGGAAAGAGAGCTTTTTATCCTCTATTTAAATTTCTCCCAGGCATATTAAATTCTATCTCCTAGCCTTAGATTATAGTATCTACAGTAATGATCTATCCAAAACATTAGTGTAACATAAACTGCTTGGGGCCAGTCCTGAAGCATATTTACATTTCCACAGCCTACTTAAATATAGTGTTTGTTTTACTAAACTTAGATACTGTAGTATTTTTATAAGGTCATCTTCCTGCCTCAAGACCTCACATTGCAGCTACTATTCTTCCTTTGAGAATTTATGCAATTTTGATTGAAGGTTGTCAACACCCTCTTTAATTCAGTAAAGGAACATAAGACTTTTTCCTTTAAGCCTCTAAGCACATGTAGACATGCTTATCAGTATATCTGCATTGTGCAATGCACAATCGTGTTAAAGATGCCCAAGCTCCCAAGCCCAAGTTCCAGATGAGGTGATACGTATGCACAGCACAATATACCCTTAATTTGCATGGCCCAGGAAACTTGCATGGCCCCCTCTGGGCAATCTGCAGTACCTCTTTGCAGATCAAATCAGTCTTCAATGCTGTTCTGTTCTTGTGACCATACCTGGTTCTACAGGTTGCTTATGGGTATCTCCACAGCACCATCCATATTCCACCAGATGGATCTGCCCTAGAATTAGGTCTGGGACAGTACACCTCATCAGTGGTTCATAGTACAACCACTGACTTTCCATAGGGTTTTGTTCCAACATTTAAAAGGTCTTCTGTTCTGGCTTCTGTTTTCGTGTTAGACAAGTAGTTCTTGCTTCTGTACCAGACCTCCTGTTGGGATGTCCCACTATAATCTGCCTGACTAGAGTTTGGGCTTTCAGGAGTGAGACTAACGCTTCTTTTCAATGAATAATATTCTTTTGCAACAGGGCCGATATAAGGGTGTATTCTTCCTTCCACTCACGAGAAGAAAGTCCATTAATTTCAATAGAAACTTCCCATGCAGAAAAGGGAGAATGGTGCCCCAGGGAACACTCATGGAAGATTAATGGTGAGGAGAGAAAAGTGATACGGTACAGGCAGAACAAAATCAGAACCCACCACACAAATAAAACCGGACAAGGGTTCATTTTTTAAAAGTCAGTCAGAAAAGGCAGGAAGGCTTTGAAAAAAAATAAGGGCTGTTTCAGTGCACTTTTGCATACATTGGCTTTCAGGAGACATGAATAGAAACCTAACAGTAACTCTTTTTCATACCTCCTTTCACAGGTCTCACTGGCAAAGAAGGATTTAGCACTTAATTCCTGTACTTTTATGTGGCAAATTAGGAATTTGCACCTTAAAAGGAAATTGCTTTTCAAACTCCCATAAATTCTGGATTTTATTTTTTTTAAATGGTGGAAAACATTCCCCAACTTCATCCCAACACATAATAAATAGCACTCTCCGTTAGTTCTCCTCAAAAAGGTGTAGGAAAGTGGACCTGGCCAAAGAGAGGTGTTTATCATTCCTTCTGAGGAGATGTTAAGGGTCTAGAAAAAGTGTCCTTAACCCTTTCATCTTCTCAGTCCTTTTTACTTCAACCTCACACATTTGCTCTCTTTCTTAAAATCAGGTGTCAGTTGAGAAAAATATTTACCTTGAGACTTGGTTACTTGATGAAGTAGAGCCTGCTGACGCTGAATAATTCAAACAAAACTGGAATATGAACAGAGTTGCAATGTGTTTTATTTTTCAGTTTACCATCGGCTAGAAGTAAAACCCCTACACCATTTTTGGCATCATTTTAGGAAACGACTGGTTGGTTTGCAGCTGCACTGAGACAGAAGGAAGCTGGTGAACGAGACTGACACAGCATGAGATGTTGCAGCAGACGACAATCAGTGACTGGCAGGAAGCATTGAATATGTGGATCGTTATGCTGACCCCAACACAAGGTCCCATTTCTGTGAGGCTTGAGGGTGACGTGGTGTCCACCAGAGTGGGACAAAGGACCTGGTCAGAGAATCTCTGAAGTGTTTTTCTTCATGAAGACAAGACTGAAAGACAAGGAAGTGTGACCCAGTGAAGAAGTGTTCTCTCACAACATGGCACTACACTGGCAACTGTGGCTGTCAACAAAACACTTCCCATTCTGACTGTCGATACTGAAGTGAAGATAAGCTTTCGAAAAGGTTATACACATCCTGACTTGTTTTATTTTTGAGTCATTTTTGACCCAGTTTCTTCCTCTCTGCACTTCCTGGCATGACAGAAGACCAGAGGCAGGTGTTGGGATGGCACTGGTTTTTCTCATTTAATCTGTGAGGCAACATAAAAAACAGTCAACAATCATGGAGCATGCTCTGGATTTGTCTAAGCATAAGTGGCTCAAATATTAATGTGTATTTAGTAAAGTTAGAGTCTGTGGAATGGAGATATATTACAACAGCAATTGAAGTTGAATGTGATATAGAAATCCAAGTAACAGAAGACTATCTGGAAACAATTATTCAGAAAGCTGCTGACCCTCTATTTCTTTAAAGAGTTAAACATTTGGATTGGTTAACTGACAGCCGCAATAATAGGCATATGCTCTAATCTTTGATCCATAGCTGAATTTGCAACTCTTAGTATGAGAAGCAGATCACATAGATTTGCATATTTTTAAGGATCTATAGGGAGAAAAAGAAGAACAAAACCTGCTTTTCCAAGATGTTACTTTGAGATCACACTGAGTGTCACAGGTTCCCCAAGTACACTAGTGTTCACAGCCATTGCAAGACTCACAGATTTTATAAATGTCCCTAAACCATAACATTCCTATCTGAAGATGAATAAAAGTTCCTCCTAGAACAGATCATTGTAAGCTGAGGGTGCTTCACAGAGTTATCTGCATCTACCATTAAGATCTCATTTCCACATCCAAATCTGTGTCAGAACTTTCCTAAAATCTTAAAGTCTCCAGAAGTAATAAATAAATTAAAAACTTTTTTGTGACCAAATGAGAAATTGTTGACTAGACTCAAATGTAACAGATTTCTGCCAAGGTCTTGACATCATCTTAGGTTTGGCAAAATTTTTCGGTGTTAATGAAAATTCTGCAGAGACAAGAAAACCATTAATTGCCCATGAACAGAATGGATGCTAACCACCCAACTTTTTTTTGTATTTAAGGTTCATTTCTTGCTCATTTCTTTTTTCACCAACTGAAAGATGTTTACTAATCACTCGTTTTGGATCATCATACCTATGGCACAGAAGGTTTCCTCCATTTGGTAGTATTCTCTCAAAAAGTAGCTCCTACTGAGAGAAGTGAGCAATATATTGAGTACTGTGAAGTGAGTCATCCCTGCAAATGCTCTCAACTGTGGGATGTTTTAACATAGTTTTTGCTCGATTTACACTTTACAATAGGATTTGTTTCCTGGTTCACCTACCCAATGTTCTTTGATATCAACAAAGATGATGAGAGTAGTTATTTGTTATTTCTCTATGGATACTTCCTATACATCCCAAACAAAAATACAGATTACTGCATGGGACTATGTAGATACGTGCAAGGAAGACAATGTAAAGGAGTCACTCTCAAAAAAATGTTATGTCTATCTTTCTTATAGTTCCCTGCAGTAAGCCATATGGGGGCATGGAGGTATTGTAGAGAAGGTAGACTAAAAGCCTGCCTGACACAGGAGGTGGCACTTCCAGGCACTATCTGCCTTGTCCTGTGGATAGGAAAGACTTTGTAAAGTCCTGGCAAAAATCGCATGAAGAGGAGAGGAAGGTGTTGCACGTTCCTGAGTAAAGTGTAGTGAGAAGTTGGGGTGATGCAGTGGTGAGTGTGATCAGATCATTGACAGGTGAAGCAGAACAGATGTTACACACAGTAAAGTTGCCTCCTACAGTTTATTCCGTTTCAACTTTGTACTGCACTACAAGGCCATTTGCTAAGATTTTGCTCATGCACTATTAAGTGGGATCTTAGAATATCACTACATTCAGTCAAAATATTGCAAGATAAAATAAGAATACCTGTAGGTTATGAAAATGAGACGACCAAGGAACTGGCATTTCTATTTACACCACATAAAGAAGAAAATCTGGAAATCATTTCAGTAAAACCAGACTAGAAATGGGATGTTTGGGAGGCATTGTCGTTATTGGGGACTACAGTAAAAGAAAAATATATATCAAATCTGAATGACTTACCTTAAATCAAAAATGTTAATGAACCAAGACATTAACAATGAGATAATATCACCTTAGTGGTTTGGTCTAATGCAATTGCCCATGCTCCTTCTGTAGTGAAGAAACTCCACCAGTAACAGAAACTTATTTTCCTATAGCCATCTGAGATATCATCCAAAAATGGCCATATGAAATAGTTGAACAAAGTGAGATCTGGAGGTGCCATCCACAGCAGACAGGGAAAGAAAAGAGTTACCTGAGACAAGATTGCCAATTCTAAGACAACTACAGCACATTGTAATTAATCCTGCTCTGCGAATTCCCAAACTCTAGAAAACTAAGGGTCCAAATAATTTATAAGGGTTTTTTTCATTTATTTAACCAGATGTAATAGGGATGAGCATACCTGTTTGTATCTTGACATATATTTCACAGGCTGGAATTCAACTGGCAGCTCCGGAATTATGAATCTTGAGACATATTTTGCATCACCTTAGGAAGGTTAGGAAGCTCAGGGTCTTTCATCTATTCACAAAAGCCCATAAGAAATAAAGATGTTTGGTATCAGATTTTAATTCTTCATTTGAAATAAAAAAGTTAGTGAAATATGGATACCCAGCACCCTTTCTGAAAGATAGGACAGTCTTAACAACAGCTTGAATACTTTTCTCATTGATGGATGAAGTCATGGAACTGGTTTCAGCTATAATTTCTGTGTCTGTGCCTTAGGCAATTATAGTTAACATTGATCTCATATCCATACCATATAAAAGGGATGTTTTTCTGTGTCTCAAATCAGATCTATATATCCTTAGTGACTGCAATGCAAATTAAGCTAATATTTGGGGTTTAGTTTTATAAACAGACAAAGTAATGGTCATCAAAATTTATTGAAATAAGTTTTTTGTGAAATAAGTAGTGTTTGTTAACATGTGCTTTCATAAAACTGACCTTCTTTTGAAACATCTGAAGGCCAGTGTACACTGGCCAGAGAATAAAACAGGGCATGAAGAGTATTTCTGATGTTCTAGTTCTGTCCATCAAAGTCATTAAAGACTGCATTTGCCATATGGCAGTTTCTGTCTTTCTCAAAACAGAAAGGGAGTGGGAAGAAACAGAAATAAAGATACACAAAAGGAAGAGCAGAAAAGAGAAAGGGTTGCCACGGACCTCCGGCTTCCCTTTATCAAAGACAAAAGACCAAAGGGCTTTTCACTTGTCTGAGGGCCAGGCCATGGCCTAGGATATGGGTCCTGCTCCTCCTGAGTTGTGCTGCTGAGCACTCAGCCTGCCCCTTCAGTGTGACATGCCAGGGGGTCGATTGCCATAGCACTAGGGGAGGGTCTCCTGCAGGACCAGCTCCTCACCTGAACATCTCCCTAGGGACAGTGCCAGTTTTCATCAGTGAGAATTTAACCCACCTGCAACAGATGTAGTGCAGACGAATGGTACTGGGCTTAATTAGCCAGCCAAATAAGATGTGTTGAGAGTGATTGTAGTAACGTACAGAAATATCCTTCAGTAGAGCAGCAAGAGAAAACTAGTTGAGAGACAAGCCTCACATATTAATCTTAGGCTGGACTATGCATCAAAACACTGCAGAGATCCCCACAAATCCATATACAGTGGGTCAGGAGAAGAGTGCAACAAGCTAGCAGAGGAGTTAAATGAATCTCTTGCATCATGTCTGCTGTTGAGAGTCATGTAGAAATTCCTGTGCCAAAGACACTTTGCAAAGAAAATCAGAGTGTGGCCTTTATATAGAATGAAGTCTCTATGGAGGAAGTTGTAGAGTAACTTGAGAAACTCAAGTGCAGTAAATCACCACAGCCGGATGGTGTTCATCTGGGAGTTCTGAGGGGAAATAAAGTGAGAAAAAGCCGAGATACTGACAAGGGGATGCCTTCTTCCCTTGAAAAATGCAGCAGCACAAGAAGGCTGGGAAGCCCTATTGAATGTTGCCTGTCTTCAAAAGGAGATGAGGAAAATCCTGAGAATAGCAGAGCTTTGAAGTTGCCACAGTTTTAGGGAACCCAAGAAACTGGTTCTGAACAGCAGCTCAAGAGATAGTTGGTTGTTTCAGTCTCCCAAACTAAGGCTGTTACAAGGGGAAGAGTGTCTCTGTGTGGGACTGTATTACTTTAAAAAACCAGTGGGGCAGCCTTCAGAGGGAAAGTGGAATGACAGGGACTTCTCAGAGGAAGGTGACCAAGTGATCCAAATATTCAAAACTGTTAGCAGAGGTCACTTATAAGCAATTGTCACAGAGAATGTTCAGAAATAAAACTGAGAAAAATACCTTGAAGGTGACTTGATCCTGGAATGAACTGCAAATCAGTCTTGAATAACTGAATATGGGAAGCATTTCTCTTTCTGTTGAGGAAGGGAAAGGTGAACACCCAGTAGTGGGTATCAGAACTAGTACTGTAACAAAGAAATGAGTCTGAATCCCCAATCCTAATTCATTCAAATTAGCACATCCAGAATTCACCCCAGATCTGGATTCAAGTCACACATGTGGTTCCCATCTTAAAAGAGGACAAGCCAGTTCCTGGATTGAAACTCCTTGCACTCTGAATACTCCATATTCAAAGACTCCAGCCTACACAACAGTTACATGTGAAACATGAGAGGCGGGAGGAGTGCATGTGTACACATAGCATGCAAAGGAAGCAATTAAATATAAACTCAAAACAATTTAAAAAGTGATTCATGGCAAAAAGTGCTCTGATGTAGAGACTGCATCATGTATTTGCTCTTGACATTAACTTGCTGCAGCTAGCTGAAAGGGCAGAAGATTACAAGTACTAGGACAGTGGGAATTTTGCAGGGTTTGGTGAGTCCAGTTACAATCAAACGTTTCAGTTCCTGTAGGCCCAGTGCACTGAAGGCAAAGCTGCTTCAGTTTTAGTTCACTTTGTCTCTTGAATTCATTAGATTTTGAAAGCTTTCAGAGGAAATCAGAGGTAGGAATTAGACAAAATATAGAAAGTGGGACACTTCTGACTGGCTTGTGTGTTTTCAGAGTCTAAAAACCAATATTTTTTTAAGCAAACTGTAGGAGGGCTCGTAAAAATAGATGTTTACATTTACATACCGGGACAGATTCTCAGCTGCCATGGAGTAGTATTGCTCTATCTTCTTGCGCAGACCTAACCCTATCCAGCACAGCTGAGAACTTGCCTCTCACACGTGTGCATATATGTGTGAAATATGTTTAGGATTCTGTATTTTTTCGAGTGTAGAGAAGCTGCTTCTCCCTCCAGGTGCTTTTGTCTGTGCACTGAGTTGTGGGAGTTATAGCTCCTCTGTTTTTAGCTGAGGGTGGTGTCTTCAGGGAGGCAGGGTGAGGAGGAAGGCTGAAATGCAAGGAGAAGAATGCATGCGCAAAGGAACTGGCATGAACAGAGAATCCCAGAGAAGAAGGTGGGGGAGAGAAACAGGAAAGAAAATGGTGTCCCACATAGCCACGCTGTGGTCTAAGGGCATTACTTCTTGACAGCAACTGAAAACCAAGCAACATCTGCATTCACAGCAGTGGGGAGTTAAAGTGTGATTGATCAGTAACCATGACTTTTGGAAAACACTTCAGCTGTTGCCTGCTAGGTAGCAGGAATAGCAGGAGACCTGCTATTTGTAGCAAGGTGGAGAAAAAGCAGCTCTGCCCTAAGCTGTGCTGTTGCTGGAGTCATGTAACACAGGAGAGAGAGTAGGTGTCACATCAGATAGTGCTAATGGGTGCCAACAACTACCTTCACCCCTTTCCTCTCACTCTCTCTGCATGAGAGTAGAGAGAATATCAGTGTGGAACAAGTGTGTACGACTGTGCTTCTTGCCCACACAGTGGGACCCTGGTAGTGATTCAGACTGTACTGGACTCTGGACATGTAATGTACACTGAATATCCATAATAAATAATAATTACCACAGTAGGGGGCAGCAGCCAGCTGTGGAGGAAAAGTAGGGCCAGCTGCTGGAAGAGATGTAGGCACTGGCTGAGCATGCAAGCTGGGCACTGGGGAGGGCGAGAGGGCCATGGCTGTGAGCCAGTGGCAGCTTATTGCCAAGCAGAGGGAGATAAAAGCACAAAAGAGGTTCACCAGAGGGAGCTGCCCCTGGCCACCCCTCAGCAATCGGTAACGGCCCTGATCCAGGAGGGAAGGCTGATGGCAAACAGGAGCATCGCCAGACTGAGTGCAAGGCCAACACTGCTCACACATACCATGATGGAGCTAACAGGACGGGTGTGTGTAAGCCAAGCAAGCCTGCTGCAGGGAAGCAGCCCTGCACAGGCCTCTGGCTTGCAGGAGACCTATACCTCCTCCAGAAATGAGCACAGACCCATCCTGTTCCCCTCAACATATCCCCAGATGCATCTCCAACTAAAGCAGAGTCAACACTTCAGAAATGAGTGCAGCTCCGCAAGAGACTGATAGGTACCCAGTCAATGCTTTTCTGAAACCCCTTGATGCTCATGTCCCTTTAATTTCATTTACAGAGAAGTGTCCTGGCAGCTCTGAAGATCCCCAAAGAGCAGCACTATTATTTGTCTGAATTCCTCTGAAGATCTGACGCTTAGCACTTGGGGTCCCCCAGTGACAAGGCAAATGAAAACCTGCTTTTGAACACAATGCACACACTTAGCAGTCCAGTAATCCAGCACAACTAAAAGTTATCTAAGATTTAAAATATTTTTCTAACCACTCTGAAAAGTAATTTCTAAGACCAAATCAGTTCACCAACCTCATTTTCACAAGGCTGTTCATGGCGTGCTCCCCACATACTGGCTTCTAAGCAAAGTCAATAGCATCAGTAACCTCCTCTACTTGCTCCATATAGAATACTTAACTATTTCACCAGCACAGCATTACAATTAATTAGTGCATGTTCTCTGTAGCAATTATAAAAATGTGGCACATTTCACTTGAATTTAGCTTAGTGAAATCTAGCTTTGCTTATGTTCGTGTCTTACCTTCAAGTGCACTTTCCATGCTTAGGTATTTTTCACTGAGTTCAAATGCAAATAGATAAACCCTTTTTGCTTTTTCCTCCAAAGTAGGAGTATATTTATTTCCAAATTCTATATACATCCACCAGGAAAAGTTACACGACATCTGAAGTTTGGTTGTTTGGGGGTTTTTTTGCTGTGTTCCTAATTGGCCGATCATGGTGGGTGAGATGTGGGTGATGTTAAAGGGAAGCCGCTTTTCCTCCATTTCTCAACAGAGAGGCTGAGGAGTTTTTCAGTCCCAGTAAAAAGAAAGAGCTACTATCTGAGTCTCAGTTTATGTACCCCACAAGAGAACTCGACAGAGGACAACTCAGAAAAATAGGGTGCAGTGTCAGGGAGAAACATCCATCATTTTTGCAGGTGGTGGACAAGCATAATCCATGTGTGAGTTTAAATGCAAATTCATGGGCAACAAAGAGCCTATATGTTGAAAATATATACAGTTCAAACATAAAGAAGAAAATTCTTTCTGAATAACTTACATCTGAACATCTGACCTTAAGAGCCAGCCTCAGCTAAATGCTGGCAAACACCAAGATTTGGAAGGAAGCTGGGGGTGTTGCACTATTTTGAAAGCTCTGTTTTGAACCAGCTGTCATTACAAACGTCTGCTGGTACCCCATCTTAGCATACAGCCTGTCACTGTTGAGCATAATGAGAATGAGCCAATGGTGTGTATTGAGTGTGCTTTCTTTCATGTCCTTGTAGCTCAAATTATCCCTTCACACAGCCATAACAGGTAAGGTTTGAATCTATTTATGCCACCTTCTAATTGGTTCTGTTTAATTTATGCATATGTCTCTCTACGTGTGTTTGTATATACATATATACATATTTATGCATATATGTACAATTGGACATAATTATTAAAAGTAAATATGCATATTGTCACAGATTATTGCTATGTTCATCACAGATTCTTAAAGTAGTTGGCTTTATTATGCCATAAAACCATATAAATTTATTACCTTCTTTAGAATAAATAAGGAACACAAGACTCATTGTACCATTTATGTTTAATGGTTTGGACTTCTCAGCACCCACATGAAAACAAGGAAACATATATTGCAAGAGACAGTATAATTATTTCAGCAAAGAACATCCATCCCACACTCCTAGCAATATGAGATTCAGCATCATGAGATTCTAGAATTATGTCATCAGCTGCACGAGTTTCACAGCTTATCTTTCTGGTTTTATGTTACAGAAGTAAACTCCAACAAAAATGTATAACACTGCCAATTTAACAGCACATTCATGTTAATACTAGCTGTAATGATTTTAAAAAGGTGAATAGGATCAGCATTTCTATACATATGTGTGCACTTACATATATATATATAGGTGTACATACACATGCACATATAAATGCAAACATATGTGTGTGCTACGTATTTAAACTGTATTTAAACTGTGTTTAGAAATGCCATTACTTTAAAAGGTCAATTCCAAGTACATTAAACTTGAAAACAGTGTTCCATACAGTTGAGCAATTTAAAGAAGTCCCTGCTGGTGCATGGAGGAAGATCAAGCTAGTTGATATCATTAAACGTCATCGGATGAGGCTGCAGGTAGCTGAAACGTTCCTTAATGAAAATTTAAAGACAGCAGATTAAAATTATATTCCTCCAATACAACCGAACACTAAGGTAAAGACAGTCCATTACAACCAAGATCATATTTAGCTCTAAAGGAGTGTTGTTTGTAGATCAGAATTTATTGCTTGAAGTGAACAGCTAGGCTTGCAACTATATATGTAATTACTTTCTACAACGTACTTTCCTAGCACTCAGACATAGTTATGGAAGATGACGTCTTCCATAATTTTAGAATATGACATCCATGACCAAGAACTAGAAAATCTCAAAAACAGCAACGAAGGTCTTTTTATCTGTACTAATCTGTCTTTTTTACGTTATGAGAAATAGAATAAATCCATAATGACATGCATTTGTTTTTTTTAACTACTAGGTCAACTGTTTCAATAGGATTTTGTTGGCCAATAGAGTAAGAGGCACCAAGGAAGTGGTTTGAGCACTCTACCTGTATGCCTGTTCAGAGTGCTGGCAGTTTTCCTCTGGGCACATCAGTAAAGATTTTCAGTAAGGAGACATGAATGGTGCTCAGCTCTACATCAGATCTGTTGCTAGTTTATAGAAACGTATCACATCTTTAGAAGCTAAAAAAGATACTGACAAGCTATCTAGTGTGACTAGAATAGATGAGGAGTAACAAGAAAACTGAAAGGACTTCTAGGTTAGGGAAGATTAATGATCCAAATATCTATGGGTTGGCTTAATGTTAACTAAACACATCACCACAGTAGTTAAAAGATATCAATGAAGGGAAAGAAGGAAATTTGCAAAGGGTTGTAAAAAGAAGAAATATGATGATGTTAAGAAAGTAAAAAAACTCCTGACAAAAGATACTGTAGGCAGCACAACCTCTCCCTAGAGGCATGGCATCACCAGGGCATTTAATCCAGGCGCAAAAAAAACCACCAAAAAATATACCATATGAAACAATCTCATTGTGACACGGAGCTGTATTGGATGACCTAAAAGGTACATTGCTAATTGGTGTGCACCTGTTATCTGTGATTTTCCTTGCTTGTATGGCCAACTCATCATTAATTGTGTGTATTCAGTTTCTCTGGGTCCAATCCAACTCATGCTGAAACCAACAGAAGTTTCCAACAGGAGCAACAGGACCTCAACGTCTTTTCCATGTCTTTGCTGTTCTAAAAAGAAAAGGGTTAAAAAAACCCACACTACTCTGCAAGAACTCTTACTGCATCTGCTACATGAATGTATATATATAAACCAGATTGTTCCCCAAGATCTTTTTGGATATTTAAACCTGTGTTTATCCTTAGAGATATCTAGGGAAATGTGCATTTCCTTTCATACAGTGCAGCTAAAATGTTTGCTAGGAAAGAAACTTAGAGTTCATCTAAAAATAACTTCTGATGAAAAACTACTTTGGTCATGGAAGGATGAAGAAAATTCTCTACACTGAAATAAAAAAAGGTATTACACAGAAATGGCAGAGCTCTTTCTGTTGCTAAAGCAGTAATGCAACTGATGAAAAAAAGCTAACAATGAATTCTGAACTCAAACTAGTTTTCAAATACTTTTACCTAATATCTTAGTATATATAATCAAATAGTGCTAAAAATCCAGTGTTCTTGCAGGTAGGGAATCACTGTTTGGTAGCAGTTCGGTGTTGGCCTCTTGAGAGACACAAATTTCTGTGTAAGTGGGGCTGAATGTTCAGGGGTCAGAGCTGTGTGCTGGTGTTGTTCATGTGTCTAGCAGCTGGTATTGTAAATCTTTAGAGCAGCATTTCTTGAAAATACTAAACAGACATTTTGGTAGCCGGTATTGAGCCTGTGGCTATACTGCTTCAGGCTGTGATCTTGTCAGCTTTTACAAGATAAGTAGGGTCAGGCAGGGTCACCACTTGGATTGGTAATTCTAAGGAAAGGCAGTAGCTGCAGGAAGTGTCTTAGGCAATAGAATAACTGTAACCATTTTCCCTGAGCCTTTTCTAATACCCTGATGAAGGCGTAACGCCAAGCTGTGACATGAGAGCAAGATCCTTACCCTCTGCAATCATCAAGCGCCTCATTTTCAAAGGGGTCTTCCTCTGACCTGGCGTGGAGGTGTGTGGTACAGTAAATGGGAGACTGCAGAAGTCAGGTACTACTTGCAACATGTGCGTGGTCCTGATTGAACAGCATGTAAATGTATGGCTCCAGCATGTTTCATCAGGAAGGAGGTACAGGTGAATGACATTTCTGACATCTTTGGGGATGCTGGCAGCTCAAAATTATGTCTTTGTCTGCATTTATAAGACAAAAGACAAGTCTATTGAGTCAAGACCTTACACACCAACTTTCAGTCTCACACATTTCTACAGTAAGTATAGAAGGCCTGATAATTATATTCTTGTCCGATAGTCTACATTGCCAAGAATTTTAAATTGTAAGTTAACCAATTTCTCCTCTAAAGTTCAAACAATAAATAAAATTCTATGTGAAAAATGAAGCCTTTTATTCCTTTGTTAAAATGTGATCAGAGTAAACTACAGATGTTAAAAGGCACTGTAGTTCAAAGAATTAAAAGAATCTTATGGGGTTTGTACAAAGATAAGAGTTTTAGAGAATAATATAGAAAATATTATAATGCTATTATATAAATCAGTGGCACATCCTCACTTTGAATACTGTCTTCAAATTTGGTCACCTCATTCCTGAAAAAAGAAAGTGGAAATAGAACAAGTCCAGGGAATGGTAATAAAAATGATAAAAGTCAAAAGGATGGGAAATTTCTTGAGAAAAGTTAAAGAACATAAATGTTAGCTTGTCTCTCAGGGAAGATTTATCCTCATGGGACATTCACAGATATGGAACTTAGGGACATGGTTTAGTTGTGGACTTGGCAGTGTTAGATTAATGGTTGGATTCCATGATCTTAGATGTCTTTAATCATTCTACGATTCAAATCATACACAAAGTGAATGAACCCTCTCCATAAAATCTGAATACATGTTGTCTGAGATAATCTAGAAGATGTCCTAGGACCCCAGCAGTTCTTCTGGAAGGCTCTGGGCCCTTGCATGAATCAGATATTGAAGGTATTTTCCACAGTGTACCCTGTCCTCTCATAGAACTTTCAGCCACTGAAGGCCAGTCTGACCCGTGGATAGTGGACAGAACACAGAGTTAAGTAACACCTTTTTTCCTATATTAAATCATAGGATCATAAAATGGTTAGGGTTGGAAGGGACCTTAAATTCTAGTTCCAAGCTGGCACCATGAGCAAGGACACCTTCCACTAGACTGGGTTACTCAGAGCTCCATGTAACCTGGCCTTGAACACTTTCAGGGATGGGAAGTCCACAACATCTCTGGGCAACCTGTTTCAGTGTCTCGCCACCACCACAGTAAGGAATTTCTTCCTAATATCTAATCTAAATCTAATCTTCTTCGGTTTAAGGCCATTACCCCTTGGCCTGTCACTACAGGAAAAGGGAAAATCCTTTTCCAGGGACTTGACCGTATCCCTGACTTATTTTTCTGGTCTTTTAGAGACTTTGCTTTTCCCTACCTTTCTTTAAAACTTCTGAAAGTCAGAGGTGATTGAGAGGTACAAATCCATTGACTTGACTGGTAACCTTTTCAGTTAAATCACTCATCTTCCTCAAAAATGTGCCTTTTGTCTATTAAAATAGTCTGAGCCCCGAAGGACTTGCACAGTCTCCCTCGCTTTGTGTGGTGGGATCTCCAGGCTGTGCCAGAGTCCTGCTTAAGCATGACTATAATATAAATAACATTTCATCCACATGATCTTCAAACTTAATTAGCAGCAAAGGAAAAAAATCTTTCCTATCCTGCAAGGTGAAACGAAAAGGTATTGAATTTCAAACGGATAGGAGGTATTGCTTTTCCAAACAATGTACAGTTAATTAATGGAACTTGCTGCTGCAGAGTTAGTACTGAGAGAAACAACATCGTATTTGTAAGCGAGGAGGCATTTTTAGGCATTTTTAGGCATAAAAGCAAATCTTAACACGAAGTTCAGATTGGGTTAAATTCAGTAGCATGCATTAAACAGAAAATAAGATTAGATGACAATAATGGTTGCTCCTAGCCTTAAAAGATCTGTGAGTTTCACTAGATGCAATTATGTAATAATGTGTAATGATCTCAGGGGTTCATGGTGTGTGCCAGTCAACAGACAGTGTCAAGACAGCATCTTAATCCATAGTAAACCGTGACACTGTTAAATGCATAGTGAGGAGGGAGAATCTCCTTATATGTGGTCTGGTATTGATCTCTGTCAAAGTCCAGGCATCTTAGGATTGACCAATGCCAGGGGCTGCTGAGGAGCAGCCAGGAAGGCCCACTACTCTCAGCTTAACTGCAGAGCGTCATTAAACATCTATGTATGAGAAGCAAGGGGCTCTCTGATCTATTGATGGATTATCAGGGCAGGTACCAATTCCTACACTGGGCCTTCAGTGGATCAGGAAAGTCTAGGAGGTTCTTCAAACTAGTGGCTATCATATCTCTTTATAGACTTGGAAAAATCCTTTCTCCTCCAGCCCTTTGTGGGAACCCTGGAGGCAACAGTCATACTCATGCTAGCATGGTGTGTCTTCAGCCCTGCCTGTAGATCAGGAAAAAGCAGACCAAGTTCAGTAAGGTTTTTTCAGGTAGAAAAGGTTTAGAGAAAGGTGAGGAAATCAAAGCTCAGTGGCTGCAACTAGCTGTATCTTTCGATTTGTGTGACAGCACACACAGGAGTCCTAGTGCCCCTTTACCCAGACCAGTACCCCTTCAGAGAGTCCCCAGTTCCCATCTAGACCCCAGACTTACCCACAGAAACCTATGGAGGCAGAAAGTCCATCCTCAGCTGCCCATGGTTGAGTTGTATATCTGAACCTCAGGAAGCAGGACAACATTCTCCATGTTCTGTGGTGTCTCTGGCACTCCTTTCTACTTCAGACATCCTAAGGTGGGGACAGAAGCCAGGAGATCTCATTTGCCCTGAGAAGTGTTACCTTATTATGGTGATGCATGATAGATATCTGATTTGTCTCTGAACTGTTAAGAATATGTTAATGCTAACAAGGTACCAAGAGAATAGAGACCCTTTTTTCCATGATTGCACTTACCTACGACTTCAGTCATCTTACAGGCCCCGCAAGAAATCAAGGAGGATGTCTTCTAGGGAATAGCTGTTCTAGAGTCATTTCAATTAAGGGAAGTTGTTTCAGTCTTGTGGGTTGAAAAAGTTATCTACTGGGGGGAAAAGAAAAGGAAAAAAAATAAAAGGAAATAAGCTCCTTACACCAGTGGTTTGACACCAGCAAGCTGTACTTTTATATAGAGTCAGAGCATATACATAAAGTAAGCACAAAATGCACATGCAGTTGTGATTCCAGGATGTTTGTAATGACAAGTTAGATTGTAAATTATTTCTTTGGAGGGCAGAAAGCACAGTGAAAATAATGTGTATTATTCATAAAAATGATTGTCCTGTTCACTTGTATACCTCTGCAATTTATTCTGTAACAGCTTTTTACTTCAAAGAAATCACTAGCTAATGACATCTCAAACTTAAAAAAATCCACTTATTCACAACCCTGTCCCTGAGGGAATTCCTGCATGTTATCAGAAATTTTTCCAAAGATCATTAACAGATATTACAAACCAATTGAAACTGAGTATTTTCTTTGCAAATTACTTTTAAATTTAGAGCTATTGAAAAAAGACATTGAGTGATTTAATTTACTTAATCTGTCTACAGATTGCAGCTATGTGCATATCCTGTGATTGCATTTCCAACAAAAAGCATATATAACTATCCCTAATAGGGATATTTTTCTAAATTATCATACAAGATCAGTAAGATCTCTGCAGATATTAATGTTTACTTTTTCATTTAGAAAATTGCACTCAAGAAAGAAATGGGCATCTTTATTCTGTTGTTATTTTAGAAATAATAGCACACCATAATACTTATTTTACCTGCTATTTTAATTAAAACTCCAATAATCATCATATCCTTTGAGACTATGTTCTACTGATTTTTCTGAAAAATCACTGTATTTTCATTAGGCTGAGAAGACAATGTTTAAGAAACACCTTACGCAGCAATGAGTATACCAAAAGAGATCCTCTATCTTGCACCAATCCAAAACAGCAAGCTAATTCAGCAGAATAGGGATGGAGATTGTATCTTATTCTCCACCTTATTGCCTTAAACTCCTCCCAGAGAACCTTATGCGTTTCAGCACCACTTCTGCAGGAAGTATGGAAAATCTCTTCCTCCATGAATATTTAGCTGGTAGCTTCCTAGCTAGGGTTCCTGCTTTCATTGCAGATAAGAGATAAGGGTTTGGGCAGATTTTGAAGATATTTACTTTGAATGACAGCGAACATGGCTGCTGTACTTTGTGTACTGCTCAGTCCTGATCCTGTGTTACACATGCTTTGCCAGGCCATTCTCGATAGACGTGTGAGCAAAGCATGGATAGTTTGAAGAGGTGAATCAGGATTAACTGCTGGGTAGTTCAACTCAGCTGAGCTAGGGACTGGCCAGAGACAGGAGCAGAAAGTGGATTTTAGATGTCTTAAGATCCTTCTTATCAAAAATTCAGGTGAACTTGTGTGTGGGTTGGGAATCTGGACTTGGACATCTATATCCCACATGAGTCTCAGTCATCCCCTTTTGTGGCTTTGGGCACAGAAACAGCTATTCAGAGAAGGACCCAGATTTTTCACAGAAAAATTTTCATATCTTGCTTTGAGTGGTGGGAGAAGTGTATAGGAAGGGTGACAAAATCTGCACCTTCCTCAAATACTCTGCATCTTCCCATCAACAGGGTCAGAGGTCTGGGACCAGTCTAAGGACTCCTCCATTCCCAGTACTATTTAGCTCTCACTCTCCTGCTGTCTTCCTTTCCTGGGTTATGATAAAAAGATCACACAATGAAAAGATTTTTTTTTCCCAGTGAATCAAACTGCATGGGTCAATTTACTTAAGGAAATTTTGAAACTGTCTCAGCAGCTGAAAAAATTACTCCCTGAGCTACCTGTGGTCCAGGTTTGTCCTGTAAATATGGGGAGGCTGTGAATCTTTACAAAGGTCCCACACTATTAGCTTGACAACTTGTTCCTACCCACCATCCTGTGATGGTATGTGGGCATGAGAAAGAAGACGAAATGGCTGCTACTGAACAATTAGCATCTGCACAGGTTATTGCCTTGATTTTAACCCATGCTGCACTCAGATAAGCAAAACGGGAGGGTATTACTCTCTTTTTTCCCCATAAAGGTGCAACATCTCAAATTTTTTACATTCCTGCTCTTCATTCACCCCTATGACCTGCTCAAGACACTCTTCTAGTCATGGTCTGAACCCCTAGTTTACAGCCATAATAGCACTGCTACTGTCAGTAGCTGCTTCTGTGAAAGCCAACTGTTTCTTAGGACCCCCTCTTTTTAGATGTGTCTGCCCCACCTTTCTGCCACGCATGCACAAGTGGCATTGGAGTGTCAGTTCATATGGTGCACAAGGAAAGCCAGAGCCCCAACACATTTGCTAGTGGCTCTCCCCTGTCACTAGCAGTGCAATCTCTTGTGCAAACCCAGCTTCAGGATGAGTCGGTTCAGTGCTGCGTTCTCCCTCTCTTCTCTCCCTGCCTTCCCACTCCCAGGTGCCCTGTGTTGCTTCTGCTTAAATACAACCAGCTGCTTGGTGCTCTGGGCTCCTTCCAGGGCTCCTTCTACATGGAGACTTGTGACAGAAGCCACCACTGTGCCTCCACCAGGGGTGACCTGGACTTTCCACCTGCCGGCATCGGGTGCTGTGCCGTCAGCTGCCAAACTGGCACGTCTCCACCGCCTGCAGCAGCTGAGCACTTCTCTTGTCACTCAAACCAGGACATCTCCACGGATTCTGATAACACATCTGCTAATTAATACCCGTTGTGATCATTGGTCAGATCCTCAACTGGGATAAATTGAAATGGGTCCATTTAAGCCTGTGACAATTAGTGGCAGCTTAGAGATGACCCGGTGGTTTTCTCTATGACATGAATATACGTCTTGTTGAAAGTGAATAAAACTCAAAAAAAAATTGCACAGAAACTACCAAATGAACAGCAAACGAAATGATTGCCAGTAACTCCCAGCCCAGGCCAAATTACAATGGTGACAAAGAAGTGATAACCGTAGGTATGTTAACAACTCTCTGAGCTAGCCAAGCTCCTTGTAATAAAAATAATTAATGATAATAGATGTGTTTTTGGATGCATTCACCTTTCTGTAAAGAAAAGGTAATTTGTCTGTCTTTAAAAAAAACAGACTATCAGGAAATTTGAAAGTGATTCTACTAACATGTAAGCAGAGTGTTTTACATTATAACAATAGAACAGATCAAATCTATTCTTTAATTCAGTTTTTAAGACTTATAAGCAATATCAGTAAGTGAAAAGGAACAGCCCAAGAATTTTCTTGGAGGTTTTTTTCTGCCATTTGTCAAAATTTCATTTCAATTAATACTTCCATCCTGTTAGGTTGTATCGCCAGTCCTCTCAACGATAAAAAACAGAGTTGTAGTAGGTATTAAATCCTAAACAGAGGTGAGTAAAGCATTCGGGAAAGAAAGAAAAAGTTTGATAGGTTGTGTCAAAAGGAACCGCTGTTATAATTTATTATTTGTTAAGCACTGACAATACGCTCAGTTCTGCTGATTAAGTTTTTTTGAGCAAGTTCTACTGATTATCTTCTGAGGACAACACACTTTACTACAAAGAAGATATGTGACAGCTATCAAGACTTTTGCTTTCAAGACTCACTTAGTAAAACAATTACATGCCAGTTATGCAGGTTTTATAAAAAAAAAGGAGAGAAAATGCATAAACTGAGTAAATATCATGACTTTTGTGTTCAATAATTTTCCTACTCCAGATCTCTCACTTCAGTACTGTCTGACAACCTCAAAGTTACACTGAGATTTGAGGAAGATCTAAAGCCTCATCCCTGCTTATATTCAGTTTTTAAGCATCATGTTATATTAGAAGCAAGCACACAGGCTATATCATTAGGATCTGTCTTTGGATCTGGGACTCACTCCCCGGGAAGGGCAGAGAAGGCTGAATGGGGCCAGCCTGAGACAGACAAAAATCTGAGCAGTTCCAGACTCACACATATGTTTCCTTCATGCCACAAAGACAGAGCTAGGCAGTGCTCTACTCGTAGGTGTAGACCTGACCATAAAAAGACTTTTGGAGATGCAGGTGCCACAGGGGAGCATCTTTCATATCCTGCTGGGTTCTTGCTAGGCTGTCAGGGCTGTTTCTCTAGCGAACCTACTGTTAAGTCACTCCGACCTGAGATATAGGAGGACTGCTCTAAGAACCTCTGGCTACATTTGCATGTTAGGAGGGTGCCAAAGAGGCATTGTCCCTTGCCCCAGCCAGGCAATACCTATAGGACTTCAAATCACAACGATACCAGAGTTCCAGCTGCACAGATGATCTTACAAGAAAAATTTCCTTTTGTCTGCTGCTATCCTTTAGCCTGCACACTTCCCTAAATCCCACCAGCATGCTTTTTTTGTCACTGACAGAGAGAAGTGAATTCTTATATAAATCCTTTGTGTGAAGATCAAACTGTGTGCATGTAGAACTATTATTTTTTTAGGGAAAATCTGCCCTAAAATAATCATTCCATGTTATCCTCCTCACAAAGCGTCTGTGCTGCCTTTTAAAATGTATTCAAGGCCACCCTCAAGACCAGAGTCAGTGCTGGCAGGCAGTGAGCTGCAGCTGAAGTCTCTGTGCATGTGAGGAGGGCAGACCGTGGGCAGCCCAGGGCAGGACTGGGGTCAGGGGCAATGCAGCTGGAAGAGACCGTAATCTGAGTTGCTCCTTGCAGACAATGTCAGCTTTTGTACTGATAGAAACTTGTGGGGCAACGTGGGAGCTGGGCTGGATCATGTGAAAAAGGTGTTTCTTTACCTAGCCATCTTGGACTCCTCAAACATCCAGCTGGCAGACCCTGAGGTTTCAGTCAAATCTTGTAAGTTAACAATACTTTAGTAATAGACCGAGGAGTGGAGGATTTGTTTGAGAAAACATAGCCTTTCATTCATAAACTTGGAAACCCTTGTAATGGAGGGGAGAATCAGAAAAATGATCAGTTGATAAGAGTACTATTGGGAAATTCTTTTAGAAAAAAATATTAAGGAAGAAAACCCCCAAATAGTAGTACAACAACAGTTTTAGGATCAACTTCAGTGCTCCTTGATGTTGCACTATTTAACAATTTGATTACCAGCTAGAAAAATGATCAGGTATTAAGCCCCCCAAGCATGGAGGAGTAGCATGACTCATTGTAGCAGCTTATCTTTGGGAAGCCTCCTTCTCTTCCTCTTTCATCTTTCTCTTCTTCTTTCTCGCTTCCTATGCTCACAATTGCCTTGAATACAATACAGTCAGAGTTTTACAGCCAGCTCTAATTTTCCCAGAAGGTACAGGTCTTTAAAAGCAGCACAAGTTCTTTTACTCAGGACCGTAAAAATGGCCTTGCACTCCAGTGAAACTACCTAAAAGATAGATGAACCAATTCTATTAAAATAAAAACATTCTACCTGTGTCCATTCCCCAGCAAAGTTTCTGCCAAAGCCGGAACTAAACCCTAATCTAACCTATATTAAAGTGGAGAAAAATCAACTTCCTTTCACTCCCCCATTCATTTTCCACCACTGTGATTTACTAAATTTCAGGCAAGCCCGTGACCAAGAGCAGCAGGGCCAAAAGGGGCTGGATGTGCCTTATTCCTGGCCCAAATGGAAGCAGGAAATACTAAACATCTTGCATGGAAGCCTGTTCTTATCAGGTTTATAGCCCAGCTTTTTCTATCAAAAGCAGCGAGGATAGTACACAGTTCAGAAATGCATCCAAGCATATGGGAGTCTATCTACACTAATCCTCCTTTTGAGCTTCATCCAGCACTAAATCAGAGCCACACCGAAGAGAGGAATAACGCAATAACTTGTGGAAAAAACATGGCTCTTCTCTACTAAAATAGGGAAAATCAAACATGACTCACTTTTCTCCTTAAAAATTGTTGGAGGAATACTAACAATGTAAAGCATGGCAGAGACTGGGAAAAAAAAAAAAGTCGGGTACCACTTTAACTTGACTGCCTGAGACTATAGATCCCCGTGCAGAGCAGGCTACATGCGCAGGGCAGTCATTGCTGGGAAAGCACCAATGGCCTTGGAAGAGTAACATGATAACTATACAGGTGACACAACTCACCTGCAAGGATATGAAAACACATTTTTACAGAGTTAACCTGCACCATGCTCACAGCGCTGTGGCTGCAGCCACCACCTCCCTCAGTCCTCTAAGAGTATCACTGCAATAACTCAGGGAAAGGAGTGATGCACAGCCTTATTTTCCCTACCGGAATATGGGACGTTCTGTCTATGGGAGAGAAAGGGCTTTGCTGAGCTCATCAGAGGACAAGAGGGCCATATGGCTGTGGCAAGGCCATCAGTGCTAGCTTGGATGTGGGAACAGAACGAGCAGAGCAGTGACACCCTACTCCCCACCACAGCCTCACCTACTGAAAGCTAAAGCAACAAAAAAAGCAGCAAGACAAGACCTATTTGAGACACTGTAGCAGCAGTGGCATACACTGTCCGGGGCTTGAGTCCTTCATTGCTTTTTCCCCATGTCCAAAGCAAAAAAAAACAATTTTCCTAAGAAGTACAACCCTGCTCCACAGCCTCCAAATGCCACTTTGTGGATCTCAGACAGGGTACAGAAACAAAAGTGTTCAACAGGAGTGCCTCAGGAGTGCTGAGGGGTAAGGGAGCTGAAAAAGAGATGTCAGCTGACAAAATGATGTGGGTAAGTCAGGGGTACAAGTTAGGAGAGGGTTTGGCTAAATAGAGACAGGAAAAATAAATACAGCTCAAAGCGCACAAGCAGGTACAAGTGCAGAGTCAGCTTAGGACTTGCAAAGAGCCTATTTTTTCCATACATAAGCAACTTTAAACTAGAATTTTCTTGATCACACATATTGCCTTTTCCTAATTAAAACTGAGAGAAATCATATTTATCTATTTTCTAAAAGACAGAAATCAGTATGTGACTCCCAGTTCTTGAAAATTACTGACTAGAATCTCATTTGGCATAACTCAGCCTTGCTATCATCGAATCATAGAATCACAGATTTGTTTGGGTTGGGAGGGACCTTAAAGACTGTCTAGTTCCAACCCCACTGTCGTGGGCAGAGACACCTTCCACTACAGCAGGCAGCTCAAAGTCCCATCCAACCTGGCCTTAAACAATTCCAGGGATGGGGTATCCACAGCTTCTCTGGATAACCTGTTCCAGTACCTTACTATCCTCATAGTGAAGAATTTCTTAATATCTAATCTAAAACTACATTGACATCTACAAAGCACCATATCTTTACCCTAGCTTAAGATCTGCTCCCATATGCTGTTTCTTTAGAACAACTTGTCTTCCCCTTTTTCTTTTTTTTTTCTTTTTTTTTTCACAATATGCATCTGGTTTAAGGTGACTTTTTCTTTCCCAGCATATGGAGCTGAATGATTATGATGATTTACATTTATTTTAAATCACAGCCTATTAAATGGAAAAATAAATGCTAATATGTTGATATGGTTTACTTCTGAATGAATTATTGATATGAATGAGTAGTTGCTGCTATCATAATTACTGTTTATTAAATAAATATATTTTGAATTAGAGACCCTTGATTAAGAAATCACATTTTTGTCTGAAAATTGCTTCCCTGCTGCTAGTATAAGAAATACCTCACATTACTCTCTATAAAAAAAAAAGCCAGTGAAATGATTCTTTTTTTATCTTTTCCTTTGCTCTGTGAACTTGGCAGCGCTTTGTGCATATTCCCTTTCACTGCTTCACTCCTCTAATCAGTTAAGTGAGGCTCTTTCCCCTCTGTTGTTTGTGTGGATCTGTCACATAGCACCTAGAGACACAAAAAACCATTTTAAATAGGAAAATGCAAAACACAAAAACTAAAGGATTAAGGATCAGATACCTGAAACTCCTCTCAACATTTTCTTTCAAGCTGAGCATGTTTCAGATTAATAGTGACTCTTTAACATAAATAATGATCTAATGAAATAAATATGAAATTGAAAGAATCATAAAAAGAATTTTACATTTAAGAATGCCATCTGTGTAACACTTAGCCTAACAATGAAATCATTTCAGTGCCAGAACAGCTCACTCTGCTTCTAGCACAAGTTACAGGAGAGGGTAATGGCTTTGCAGAATGGCATAAAAGTCTGAGTTCAATCGCACAAGGAACACCTGGGTTCAAACTTGCTGCACTTCACACAGACAATGGATCTCACACATGAGTTTTGAACTCTCCCCTGCTAATGTTTCCACCTCGAGTCATCACGAATTTTTCACACAGCTGCTGATTTTTATCTCAAGGAAATTTAGATATTGGAGAAGATTTTATGGGTCAGCATGAGCGGATCTTGCATCAACTGTTACACTGATTCTCTGCTTTCCAACTGTGCAATCCAGAGTCAGTTTTGTCAGACTGAAGTGCACAGGACTCCAAAACAAGACCCTCTTAATTATATCTGTACAAGAAAACTTTGCCCTTAAAGCATTTAGGATTTAACACCAGACCTAATGTCAGTTTTTAGGAACAGTGTCCTAAGGTACCGGTCTGTCTGGGCATGCAGCAGAAAGCTCCATGTCACAGGACGGAGATCCCATTTTTGTGAACAGGGAAGCCAAGCTCTTGCTATGTGCAAGGCAGTGCAACAGAACCGTGTGGAACACAATGGAGATTGTTTGTTTATACCAGCCCGGGAGAAGGGAACATATTTGTTTTGAGTGAGCTGTGTTAGAATACATATTGTTTTATATGCCCAGGCCTCATTACGCCATGTTAGTCTTCAATATGGATCAGATCCTAAAGCTGCTCGACATACTGAAATAAATGTGAGTTCTACCCACAGAACATCTCCAGACTTAGGCCTCATGTCTGTCAATGTCATCTCAAAAAAACAAATGTTCAAAGAAGAAAAACAACAAAAGTATCTTAGAGATTGTGGAGGATGCTCACGTGTGGCAGATGTCTTTCAAGGCAATGCTGAGGAATTACTTGGAGAGAGAAAAATCCTTGTACCAAGAGTGGAGAAGAGAGCAGGCCTAAAAAAAAAGCAGAGATAATTAAGTTTCACTGGAAGAAATATGGCTTGTTCGTATTTTAGAAGTTATTCTGAAACCGAGACGAAATTCTTCCTTCACATGAGTGATGCAGCCACATTAACATCTCCTCGGGCACAGGTGGCCACAGCCCACATTTTGCTTAAAGATATAATTGTAAGGGCGTTCACAGAGGAAGAGCTAAAGCGCTATTCAACAAACAACCTGAAGTGCTGTACACTGTATTCATATAAGGGAAGGTATGAGCCAACGGAAAGAGATATTCAGCTGCAATCAAAGAGGATCTGAGCCTAACTGAGTGCTCACATGACAGTTGGGATCATTTCGGATCCCTTCCAATGAAGATAAAATAGCATCAAAAGCAGGGAGGCTTTTTTCTTTCTTTTAGGGATGAAAACACATCATCATTAGTCAAATTTACTCTGAACTTCCACCTTCTCGTGTTGATTTGTACTCAGGTTCAGTAAACATATCTTTCCATCAAGGTAAATAAATGTAAAAGCCTATGAGTAACTTAATTGCTTAATGATGGATGCAGTATGGGGTGTAACACTGTTTCTGACTATACTGTTGAAGTTAACGACCTCTCAAAAACACCTATTTACAGCTTGGCAGTAAAAAAAAAATCTGTTCCTTCTTGAAAATCTGCTTATAACATTTCAACCACTTTCCAATCATTTTTTCCTAGTGTTAGGGAGGAGGTGGAAACCTCTGAGGAAAATTTTCGAGGTGGACCAATGTAAAATGGAATTTATTCTGTTAAGATGCCATCCTTTGAGGGCCTGCATGGCACAGAGAAATTAAGCTTGAGAAAAGCAGAGAGCCCACAGTGAGGGCAGAAGTTACACAGAGTGTAGGAAATATCTCCAAATTAAAATGGCCACGGTATTGAGTAGGACCATTCAGTTGGGTGAGTGGGGGGCTCCGTCCACAGATGTCAGGCAAGAGCCTGATCTTCGATACATAGCACACACCTGGGGACATCTGGGAATGTGCCCTCCTGTGTCCTTGCATTCCTAGTGCCCTGGATTGAGAAGGACCCATGGGAGAAGCCGTTGTTCCCATTAAAATCAAGCTGCTTAATAGAGGTGCAGGCAAAATCAGCTCTCCAGTGAGAGGACAGTGAGGGAGGAGGGTACACCAAGCATCTGAGAGTGAAATCTGGCTCGTGGTGGGCAGTCAGGCAGTGTGTAGAGGCACAGCTGCCAGCCTGACATGATGGATCAGGAAAGATACTAAGGAGCTGCGAGAGTCCAGGCAACAGAAACAAAGCAAAACATGAAAAAGCAATAGGCCAGCCCATCTTTACAATCTATCAATTAAACAATCATCCACTTCCAAAGGAGTCTGATGTCCTAAGCAATACACATCCCAGTACATGATTGCTACTGTGATGGAGCGACAGGCTTACCAAAAGCAATGAATAATAATAATTATTAGTAGCGCTAATAATTTAGGTTAGGTTGTTCTGTAGCGAACCCCTCTGAGGAAATAACACGGTTGGGCATTTTGGCTTAATTCTATAGTCCCATACCAGCTTTGCTCAGAATGCTGAAAAACAAAGGTGTGTTCAAAATTGTCCATTACATGGGAGGCTTGTGCCAAAATCTCACCCTCCTTCAGTAAGGCAGCACTGGTGAGTGCCGCAGAGTCGCCTTCAGCTGCTTTCTCCAAAACCCTGAAGCTTTCAGAAACATGCATTTCTGCTGGCATCACTCAACAGCTCATTGTTAGGAATTGTTCTCATTGACATGCATGAACTGAGACTGATGTACAGGGTGATCCAGAGTGACAGCCTTCAGCCCTAAAAGTGGATGCCTGCTTCCCTTATAGAGTCCAGGGACTCACACTTGACTCAGAAGGATATATGCAAAAATTATCTTTCCTCTCTCATTTGCCTGTGTTAAGCCTAAGTGTGTTCAGCCAAATTAGCAATCAGGCAAACTGTGCATGCAGAAATCTGCACTTGTACAAACTGCATTTTTTTTAAAACATTCCAAGATTAAATATCTTGACAAAAGATGAAAACTCTTTAACAAATCTGCCCCTAGAGAAAAGAAACATTTTTTTTATTCCATTTACTGTCATATGACATATAGTTGAACACAGTCCTATAGGTTGATTTGTTGCTTTAAATAATGTCACTAACATCCAGATATCAATGTGATGGTGCAGAAAAAAAAGTTCACATTGAGCTAGATTCAATTACAGACCTAGAAATTGAAATTAAGTCTGATGCTAGATGCTTAATTCATGTGTGTTTGACTGAGAAAAGGAGTATCTGGTTTACCTTGAATTTCCTGCCTTAGTGTGGTGAAAACATGACCCATTGCATTAATTAAAAAATAGTTTTCGAATGTAACTTAAGTGGTATTGCACTGGCAGGAAAAGACAAACACCTTTTTGTCCTTGACATGTTATGTGATATAAAGGAAGCTGCTCAATAGCTTTTTTCTTGAATCTTAGCTATGTAGGTCTTACAATTTTCATTGAAGAACAGGAAAAGGTATGATGACATCTCCCAGTGAGAAGCCAAAGATTCTTCTTTAATAAAAAAATATTTAAGCATTTATTCCTCCAAATCCATAATCCTCTTGTGACCATGCCGTTTGAAACAGGTGTCTATGGGCAGTTATCACATATGTCACGTGCATCTATCCTTATCTCAATCAGGTGTTACACCTAGGTTGATATGTTCACATTTAACACCCCAAAATCCTCTGTCATAGCAGTGGACTTTCAACCAGCACATGTTCGACTACTGATTTCACATATGCGGCTGGGACTAACTTTTCTCCTAATATGGTGATGGCACAGGCACTATCTAAATGATTCCTGAGCCTTGTAAATATACACCAGATGTATCTTTTGTAAATGTTACATTTTTCAACATCTCAGCATTTGTGAATAGTTGAAAGCGATGCCAACCATGCTTTAATGGGGCACAGAAGCATAGTGCATTCAAAGAAATGGCACACCATTGCAATAGTCAAAATTACAAGCGCTGTCAAAAAGCTACATTTTCACTTTATTGATTAGTACCAGGTAATGCAGCACTCCACATTGCACCCTCATACGTGCCTCTTTCAGCTGATGATGTTTCCCTGCACATGGGTACACAGAAAGGGATATGGAGCTTCCAGCGCTGCTCTGGGGGAAAAGGGCAGAGAGTCCTGGAGAGCCACATTGTCCCTGTCCCACCCACCATGATGGTCAGAGATGGAGCAAGAAGGGGACCTGTGGGGACCACCACTCCTGCAGCTGTGGTCGCCACCAGCTGCCAAGAGCAACCACAGGGATGTGCCCACCTTCCAAGAGCTGGGGAAGGAGCAAGGTGCATCTTTCCCATTGGCACTGATGCAGTTTGAGGCTATGATACACTTTCCAGCAGCTCAGGCTCCTCTTGCTTGGTCCTTCCTTGTTGCTGAGGTAACTCAGCACAAGGAGAGGCATCTCCTGCTAGGGACTTCTCCTGGGGCATAGGATGAATTCATTCAGCTGTAAGAAGAAGCCATATCCTGGGTTTTCCCAGACCCCTCTTTTTCCCTAAGCTTTTCCTGGCTTTCCTGTGTCATTGTAGAAATCTCACAGAAGACCCAGAAGCACCTGTGTGTAACAGATTATGGGAAATGTCCATTTCTACCTCCTGGTACTTGCCCTATCCATCACCACCACATCCTGATTACCTCAGTGGTCTCCCTGATAGCACCAGGCAGTAAAATGAGCTGTCAAAAATCAGCCATCACATTTGCCTGAAAATGCACTTCTTAGAAAGATTTGTCCCCCAGCTGTCCCACAGATAAGAGGAAAGGCCTTTATAATACTGCACAGTTACTATTATTTGCAAGGCAGAGTGCTTTTGCTCAGTGAATTTTGTGCTGGAATTGCACAGTGCGACTCAGTCCAGCAAATCAGCTAAAATCAGAGCTAGGTGACACAGGACAATAAACTTAGAGGGAATGGACTAGACATAATGCCCCACTACAAGTATTATTTCCAAATTCACAGGCTTGCAAATTAAAATGTCCCTGGATCGCTGCCATAAAAAAGAACATTAAAAATCAGGGGAAGAGGTCTGGGCATCTGTTAGAAGCATCTAATATATACCAAATGTGTATGCTGAGCTTCTTAGATATATGCATTGCTGAAATATAGCCTACAATTAATGTAAAAGCAGAAATATTTTAATTGTATTTTTCCATTTGATATTCAAATGAAAAAAATATATCTTATTAAACACAACACTTGGCTTTGCTATTTTAATAAAAAATAAGTTGTTGAGGAAAAGAAAAGCAAAACTACTGATTCCTTTCCTTATGATGATCAAATGAGTCTTTCATGTTTGTATCTTATACTTCACTTTTTAGCATTTCGAGGCAAATAGCAGATATCAAAACTTAGTAAATAATCAAAGACTTATTCGGTTTTCCAAACTGTCATGCTGCTTATCTTGTAATAACTGATCTCTTAGGTAGCATAAGCTATTTAATTGCTACTGAAGATTATTTGAATGAAAAAAGAGACGACATTCTCCCTTACCCCTCAAAAAGACAAAACTACATTCTTCAAAAAGACGCATGCCGACAGATAGATTCTGATCTCTTCTACACATGCACAAGTGCAATAGCTAATTTTACAAGATTTGATAGGAGCTGCGTATCTGAGATTACACCCTGTACTCCTGACTGCACATTCCACATGGAGAATGACTTAATTTGGAAATAATTTTTGTTGTTGATGAATCCAAACTCTGAATCTATTAAATTATTTTTAAAAACTGCTCCTGCATTTTAAAGGGACTTTTTACAGTGTTGGCAAAGTGCGTATTCATGCATCCCCCCTGACATGATAGACTGTAATGGCTCCAGTCTGTCATGTCAACCATCTGCATATTAAACAGTCCCTAAGTACACATTGACACAGCAGACCCTAATAGCTCTGAAGCCGTAACAATCTATTGAGTCAATAATATGCATGTTAAAGAGCATCTCCTCTACTTCCATCAATATCTTTTATCTTTTCCTTAATTTGTATCTTCTTTTTATATGTATATTCAGAGTTAAAGTTTTAGGAACCTTTATCCTTTAATGTGCTGCCGCAGATGTGAAACATGTGGCACAGAGAGGCATACGCAGTAGCAAAATCATTCCTTAGTATCTGGGCCAGACCTTAAAATGAGGACTATAATATTTTTATGCTGGCAGCACACATTCTTCCAGATAAGGTGGAAATAGCCCCTTTTTTCTGCTAGGCCAGACCTGGTGCTAGTGAAGAGCCCGGGAAAGGTTCCTGATGATTTCACAGGCTTTGGATGGAGCCCAGTGTGATGATACTCATTTCCTATTATACATTTCCTTCTAATTAAATGAAATAGGTCACCAGAGGAAAGTGAAACAAAAGGCAAATGTATTTACTTACGGTAATATCAACCCCCCAAAAAAGACAATCAGAAACAAGAGAAAAGATAATACAAAACACACCATCTCTTTATTAACTTGAAATTATGTCTGGTACCACAGTCTTAATTCATTCCTGTATGGTCCCAAGATCTTTTATAACACGGAAGAGGGAGATTGTTATTTAAGCATAAGAAAACAGTAACTTAACCTCTTTTGTCTAAAAAAACAGATAGAAAAATCTTAATTTTCTTTTCCTCAACTTCACATCACTGTACCATGCTGTGATTCTCTTGCACTCTCATCACAGAACTTTCCCGTCTTCTTCCACTCCTCTTGTTTTTTGTACGCATCAGGATTTGGCTCATTTTTAAAAGTGAAACTGAGGTGCAGTTTATGTTTCCAAAAGGTAGACCCAAGGACAGAGAGGCCACTTGACCCTATCGGCAGATCTTAGTTGGCCTCAATTCCCCTCTCCTTTCCACTAATTTGACACCAATGTATCTTTGATACACGTAGGGATTTATTCCAGTGTATTCTGGATTAACTTTCATTCCAGTGAGGGCAAAATCATGCTACTCTCCCTATTGCTTTCCAGGAGTGTGCAATTCATCCTCCCACTGCCTTGCACCGTTTCACGTCACCAGGCACACCAGACCAAATCATCTACTTCTGTGCCTCATTCAGGGCAGCATCCCCTAACCTCATGACAAGCATTGAAGGCACCTGCCCTCTAATAAGTCCTCAGTAACTTCTTGTAGCCGGCTTTTCTTCCCAATGCAATAGCAGGGAAGCTGATCAGATGCCCATATGCATGCTGAGGGATTTGCCCAGCCATGAGGCCAGCCCTCAAAGCCCCAGACTAGTGCATGCATTTCATCCTGTGTGTGTTATCAGGACAGGACTTTCTAAACTGTGGATAGCACAGTACTCACACAGCCACAATAATCATTATTTGAGTTTATCCACTGAAGATCGAGAAAACAGATTTGAATTAGTTTTGGATGGGTACATTTTTTTCCTAAATGAAAAAAGCTATTGAAAAAAACAAAGTAGATGAACAAAAGCTAAAGAAGGGGTACCATAAAAAAAAAAAAAAAAAAAAAAAAAGACAAAAGCAAAAGTCACTGAAAGTCCTGCTGTCTACATTACCTGTATTTCCTTTAGCTGAGGGAGGCAGCCCAAGTGAAACTCTGGCAGGCTTGTTCCTGTGGGAAACAGTTCATTGTCAACTCCCCCCTGTGATGCTACAGTTCAACACCAAATTAGAGACATAAAGCACAGTCCTCTCTCTGCAATATTATGGGTACAGCCATGTCCGTTTGAGAAAAATATGTCCTCTCTGGACCTACTGCAGGAGTTCTCCTTTGCTATTCACTCTAGTCAACTCTGGTACTTGCTGTGTAGCAATCTGACATCCCAGACCAGTCCAGCCCTGGTGAAGGTAGGAATGTCACACAGCAACCACACAGAAGGTCTGGATTATTTATGACGCCCATCTACTCCCTTGGCCCTTCTGTTTGTGCCTGACAAGTCTTGTAGGCTTCTCAGCACCTAACAGTTACCAGGTGATGGTAACGAAGGACAGGAGGAGGGCTGCTGGCCACACAGCCAGAAAGAGAGTCCTTCAACACAAATCCTCTGCACCTAGGATTATTGGGTTGGGTAACTCTCACTCTGGGTGGCCAGCATTTCCAGAAATTTATGCAGAGAACTCACCCAGTCCAACCCCACGGACTCAAAGCAATTGATACCTGCCTCCAGGAAAAAGAAGAACCACCAACCTCGGTCAGTAAATGAGACAGGTAAAGGTGATGAAAAGAGGGCAACTGAAAGAAACGCAATGCCATATGCAAAGTGTTTCATGTTCCCCCAGCAACTTCCTTGTGCATGCTGCAAATGCAAGGTGGGCTCTTCAGAAAGGGCCTCACTTCCTCCCACCATATCCCCCTCCTGCACAACCTGTCTCATGCCTGGCTGCAGCTGAGCCTACTCCAGGCTGTCCTGACCCCGAACGGAAAGATTCCAGTAACTCCAGTGAAGAGGGCTCTGTATCCTTAGGCAAATGTGGGAGAACAAAATTTGGGCAGGGTTATGATTTCACTGCCTGTGTGCATAGAATGTCTCTTTTCCTGTATAGAGGAATGCTGGCCACCCTTCCCACTTTTTTGGTTCTCAGTGTTCATCACTGCACCTGGAGTTATCTCCCATTTACCAGGGAGTTGCTTTAAGTGTCTGACTCAGTCACATATGTTTGGCTCCCTTATTCAGAGTAAGATTTGGCCTACTAGCTGTGAAAACAGCTTATATCACATGTGCTGCAAAGCCTAGCCAGAACAGGCTGAATAAAGGATGAAGTTTAATCATGGAAATGTTGACCTACAAATAGAGAACAAAATGTTAAACCACATGGTATAGGGTGCTGCACGCCCCAAATATCGAGGAGAGGAAAGAAGAATTGAACACATTTGGAAAGTAAAGCTTACTGTTTGGGGTTTGGTTGGGTTTTTTTTTACTTTTTCTTTCTGCATATTCAGAGAGTCAGACCCACACTGTTCCCGCTCGCGATGACACCCTGGCATCTGAAGAACAACATGACACCCACCACAAAATGCTGCTGTTGGCTGGCGCCGTCTAAAGCAGCAAGGTTTGGTGAGGAAGGTGAGACTGCCAAAGGCAGGCAAGTGGGGGTGTCACAGAGAGCGGGACCTGGCCGACAATGTGACTCCAGTCTATGGAACCTGTACAAACTGGGGAGAGGTAAATGTGATGAGTCTTGAATGCCCCTTTGATCCCATGTCCTTGAAAACTAGCAGTGGGCTACCTCTTACAGCTGGGGAGTGTCATTATTTACACACCACCTTTTAGCTGGGACCTTCTCACCTTTGTGGGTTTCACATAAAGAAAGGCAGTTTTTTTGTCAGAGAATCCATTTCCCTTTTTAATCACAGCCATCGCACAAACTGTTCTTCTCACAGGATGTGAAAACTTTATCATAGGCTTTATTTAACATCTTTTGGGGGGTTGCAAAACACAAATAAAAATTTTTTTAATCAACCATCTTACTCTCAATAACTCAGGGGCTTTGTCTTTAGGTACACTGCACTTTAGAAAAATGTAGTTAACAGCAGTCCGCCAGGCCTTACTGACTGACAACTGTTTCTTTACAGGATTTCTATGTGCCGAGGAGCTGGACAGTAATATCCATTTGGTATTCATGGAAAGTACTTGCAGAACAATAATGACAATAATTGCTTCTGATTCTTGTGTTTACAACACTGCCAAAGTATCATTAGAGCCTTATTTATAGATAATAATGCTTATTAATCACACATATTTGAATTTTGGAATGTATTGGATTAATATTCTTTTGTAACTTGGTTCTGTATTACTGCTATGAAAAGCACTTTCTGAATGCAGCCCACTGGGAAGTGCTCGCTTCAGGAAAGTAAAAGCATCCAAGCCATCTGCAGGTGAGGGACAAAGGGCATACCTCTTCCTCAGCAGGCAAACGCCAAAGCTGGACACGCCATTTCAAAGAGCAGCTCCTTTGGACTAAAATCAGGGGCAGACTCCTGAAAAAAAAAGTACCATGAAAGGTGTGACAGTAGTGTCATGTTTGAGCTTGCTTTTTAATGCTCTATGAAAGGGTTTGCTTTCTACTGCTTTCTAAAGAAACCTGTTTTGAAGGTGAGAAATATGTCCATCTATCATCTCACTCTTTCTCACCATGGGTGAGTTTAGCCTGGACCTCAGGATTCCTTATCAGTCAAGAGGTTGTTAATGAGAAATATACTAAAAAATCACTTCTAATTTTGGTTATTAAATAATTCCAGCTTTTCTATATCAATATCTGCTGCAATTCAATAGCATGATAGAAGAAAAATAAGTTTTTTAAAAAGACAGTTAAAACAAGCAAAAATGTCACCCAAACCTAAAGACCAACTGCCATATATTCATATTCTCCTTTGTCTCCCTGTAGCCCATTACAATGCTAAAAAATACACCAAAGCAACTGCAGTACCAAACTCTTCAATTTTTAGTGTGTGGCCAGCTCCATAAATTTCTGTTTAAATAAATAAAATCCATAACAGTGTAGAATGTCTATTATTATTATTACTGTTGTTATTTTTTATTATTATTATTATTATTATTATTATTTTCCTTGAGATAGTTCTTAAAATTTACAAAGGCTCTGTCAATTTAGACACACATTTCCATCTGTTTGTTTTTTTTCCTTTTTACCCACTGCTGATGTAACATAACTACTGTAACAGCAGAAAATAGGGAAAATGGGAAGGGACAGAGGGAGATGTATTTTATTCTGTGTCTCTGTTTTGTGTTTTTTATGGTGCTCCCTGCACAATGAGGATAACCTGTTCCTCAGTGTCACAGCCCCATTGTCTCCAGGGATCTTTCACAGTGGCAGCAAAAAAGAAATAATTAAAACACAGAAGCTCTAAATTGTGAAGACCACTTGTGGCTTTGCTGCAACTCCCCCAAGCTGCCCCTGACCGATATATTTTAACAGACAAAAATAACAAAGTGGTGTTGCCCCTTTAAAATGTGCTTCTCCCATTAATATTCCACTGTGCTTTTCTCACTGTGTTTAGAAAGTGCCAGTATTGAGGTTTCCCAGGAATTTCAAACCTATCAAGACAGGCGGTGCTGAGCACAGCCCAATCGTTTCTAGACGAAGCCAGGATTTAAAATTAAAAAAAACCTAACAGAGAGGTTAGACATGAAACCAGAGGAAAACTGACATCAGGATGCAGAGGGGAGCCTTGTGGGTTCCGCACAAAAAAGTGGTGCATTTCTCCCCCAGGGACCACAAGTCCTGCTGGGAGTCATGGGGCCAGCTTGTCCTGGGTTTTGCTGGGAGAAGGGTCATGGCTTCAACCACCACTTGCAGACGAAGAAATTATCTCCTGAGTGTGGACATTGGTGGCGCAAAACGGTTTGGATTGGACCCCTTTCCCACTTGCAGCTTGACACCATCCAGCCAAAATTGATCCCAAAACTTGATAGTGTTGCACTGAGGGAACTTCGATCAATAACCAGTTGTGTTTTGGTTCTCCTGCTACTCCTCTTATGAAGAGAAATCTGTAGCCCCAGGTGCACATGACCTGCTACAGGGTTCACTGGCAGAGAGGCATCTATGGATACTCTCCTCTCCCCAGATCATGATTGTTCCTCAAAACATTTGAGGAAATGTTTTAGGAAATGTTTTAGGCTTCAGCATGTCACAGTTCAAAAAGCTGTCCCTCTAACAGGTCTTTGAAATGTGCATCTTATTCTTTCCTATCAGGAATAAAAATATATGCAAGAGTTCAGTACGAAGATACTAATTTCAAAAAGTCAAATCAGCAGCATATAAAATCATAATTCCCCTTACGCAGATTCCAAATTTCTTATTTTCTTAATTGAGTAATGAAGAATAATTTCTATTATTTCTGTCTGTTTTTTTGGGGGCATTAGTGGTTTAATCATTTTTTCTACCTCAGAACAAAAAGGCAAAATAAACAGTTATCACATGGGGAAAGGTAGGTTTGTGCTTTATACTCAAAGGGTTGACGCGAAACCTATTCAAAGATAAAAAGAGACATTTCCAGCTATAGCATTTTACCATTTTTTTCAACCAGAGACAAAAGAAATTTATCAGATTTTTATGTCCACATTTCACTTTCTAAAGAAAAATGGGCACTTTTCTTTTAATATTGAGTTTTCAGAGTTCTCACTGAAGTCAAATGAGAGGGTAAATGCCCAATGCCCTTGAAAAATAGTCCCTATCCTGCAGTATCCCTTTCCTGTGCCTGAATGAATCCCCACTATGAAAAAGCTGGCCCTCCCACACAAAATAAGTGGATGACCCTACAAACACTGCTGCACGCCCCAGAAATTTCAGCACGAGTCAGAGTACGCAAAATCAAGTTTCAAGCAAAACCCAAGCAACAAACAGGAAAATCACCTTCCTAATATCAAGTGGAATTGCTACAGGTTGCATTTTTGGATTTGTAGATATGGGGTAGGAAAACAAAGAAAAGTTTTGACTGGCTTGTTCACTAACTATATCTCAGTGGTCACAAAACATTAAAAAGGAATATTCAACTGGAAAAGTTCTAAGCATACGGAGAGTTTCAAAAGTGTATTTTTGTTGTATCATTTTAGTTGCTATATTTCTCACTAGAACAATATTATTCTGCTTGTATTTAGCATTGGTTTTATAGTCAAATAATTTTTCTTTCTGCTATCAGAGTGCATGATTATTGTGCATTTATCCCTCCAGATATGTATCATTAACATCTCTCTTCCTTATTTTTATACCATTTATAGCTACTAAAATCTGGAAATTGTAGTTTCCCATTGTCTTCATAGACAAAAGCAGGAATAAAAATAAAAACATACCTTTTCCTCAAGTAGTCTACTAACCAAAAGGAAAAAAAATAAGCTTTGTGTATTTCTAAATAGTCCTGTAGGAGTCATATACTTTTACTACGTGCTATATATCGTATGGTTTCTCCCTCTGTTATGACATCTCTGATTACTTTAAAAAAATTTTTCAAAAGCGTTAAGGCACAAACCTTTGTATGGAATAGTTTTAGCACACTTTTTATTCTGACAAGATTAATAATTATCCTATAAGCATGGCACGGTGTTCTAAAATGTTTTTCTGCTATGAGTTAGCATTGTGCACATGGGTATAAATGTGGAAAGAAAGGTTATTTCACAGCAGAGAAATGTATATTTAAATAAACTGTGATTGTGATAAAACTGAATAAAAAGGAAAAGCATGATTTTTTTCCCATCACAGTTATTCTGAATTTAAAATATCTGTAGTGAGTTTCCAAAGGACACTAGGCATTTGTAATTAAAATACAAGCTACTGAAATTATTGGGAGATAATTGAGAGAACCATAGCAAATATGCCAGGGCTTAGGGTAAAATTGTCCAGAAAGAGATCTGCTTGTGTAGCAAGTGACAACCGTGTCCCCTCTTCTCCGCCACCAATCTGTCTTCTTCTGTGGCACCTGCAACTAGCTCCTAGTGGGAACAGCTAAGTAGGTGGGAACCAGGCTATGGACTAACCAGACTTTGCTGTCCTTCCACAAGACAGTTCATAGGCACTTAGAGTCATGGTAGAGTCAGTCTTTCCCAGAACACACAACTGCCCTTTCAGACACATCCAACACTTTCCATTGATGCAAAGACATGTTGGGGTTTGGGTAGGGGTTTTTTTCCCCAGTTGCTCAAAATGCCCAGTCATACATATCCTACATATCATTCCAATCAGACAAAACTCCAAGTGGCTTCAATGAAAGCGAAAAGGAGGATTTGGCCCATCTCAAGGAGCACAGGTTTGGCTTCCAGAGGCTGAGGTGTACCTGCTCACTGGAGCAGGGCATTGAAACATTGGAGCCAACAGACTTTGAACTAAGGAGAGAACCAAGGGTGACACTTTGTCCTCACTTAAACCAGAGCCAGGACAGGCAGTGGCACCCCAATTTGCTCCTGAGCTTCAGTGTTAGGCTTCAACACTGCTACCCTCTTTCTACTAACTTTCCTTGCAGGAGTAATTTTAAAATAATGTAATACCAAGTGCCAGAGGGCTCACTCTTTACAACATTAGGCTGAATCATATCAACTCCCATTCTAAATATAAAATATGACTGCATTACTTGACTTCATACTTTTTATAAAGGTTCTGTTGTGATGTGGTTTCACAAGGTATAAAAGCCCATGTGGGTATTATGGGCCATATCAGTTCATTTCATCTCCTCAATCAGCTACTTAAAAATGTTTTCCTTGCAGCACAGTAGAAAAAATAAAACAATTATTCTTTTTTATCATTTTCCAAATTAAATTCATATTCCATAATGACTTTATTTCACGTGCAAAATTACAAAATATGCTTACATACCTGACTTCCCTTCTTTAGTGAAGTGCATCATTTGTAAAATGTTGCATATAAAATTGGAACCTAAAATGAATTACTTGTTTTTTCTTGATGTGAAACCTTGTTTAAGTTCACAGCAATTTTAAATATGATACATTTAAAATATTAATATTTCCCATATATTATTCACTGACTTTCAGGTTTCATCTCAAGTTAGTGGCACTTCATATTTCAAAGGAAGAAGTGTTTCTTTTTTTCAGTACTAATGTTCTATTAATTCACTTTGTAATATCATTCTGGTTCAGACAAATGAAATTGCACTAAACTGCTTATGCCAAGAATCATGCTACAGTTGTTGGCATTATATAAAATTCCATATTTCATTACTATTTTACAAGTTTTTTATATCAGTGGCATCTTTTTAGGCATAATTCATAGCCTCACTTAGTTATAGAAGGACAAATACATGCAGAGAGATTTTTATGCTGAAATGGGGGTATATAAATGTATTTAGAGTAAAGTCTGCAACTTAAGTGACTTTTGCAAAGCACCAGATGTAAACTCCCAGTGAACTACTTTAACAGCTTTTCCTTTATGAACATTTTTTATTTTGGGCAGTTTTCTCTTCCAGTATGTTTTTCATCACACACATGTATAAACATGCATGTACACACACACATACATTTGTCAAAAATAAATTTGTGTGTGTGCAGAAATACTTGAAAGGCCTCATATGCATATTATGCAACATATGCCATTCATGTAATCCCTACATACATAAAGAAAATTCATTCTATAGATACAAATAAAATATGTGAAAGAAGTCCTTAAAGGACCCATAAAGGCCTAAATGTAGACAGATTCTTCATCATATCCAAAGAACTGAAAGATACGTAGACGTATAAAAAGATTGGTTTATATCCACATATCTTTTATAATCTTTCCATAACATCCACGTGGCCACATAACTATTTCCAGAGTTGTGGATGAAAGTTACAGCTGGATAAGCCGAAAATCTTTAATGAGTAAAGCAGCATCTAATCCTATGAAATGCCTTGCAGGAGTGAAATAATTACAAAGCGCTGGAGCAAGAGTAGCAAACAGCAGTAAAATCACCTGTAAATAAATGTGAGGAGCTATAAATACACCACAGTATTTGTATAGTTGACTTTCTCTGACTGTGATCAAAATCGGATGTTCAGGACTCAGAAATCCAACTCCAAGGAATGCAGATTAATATGTTTATCTGAATATATAGTCTGTGCCTTAAACTCTAAGTTTGCAACATTGTTAGTAATGTATGGTCCTTTTATAATGCCCAGTATTTACTCCCTTGGCAATTTTAAAAATAATTTTTTTTCCTTAAATTTGATCCAACTCTTTTAAAAAATAAATTGCAAAATAACTGATGCAAATCCCTGTCACTTGTGAACACAATGAAATTATGCAGAGAGGAGCAAATGCAGGAAAGGCTCCTCCTCAAAAACAGAAATGAATGCCCTGTTCCTATACAGTCCTCAAATGCCAGGATTTTGAAATATGAATTAGACTTCGAATGCAAATTAACCTCGAAGGGGGGGGGGGGGGGGGGGAACAAAAAAAAAATCAGAGAGACATACCAAGTCAAACGCTCCTTTTTCTGCCTATCTCGTCCGCAATGGTAAAATAGGCTAAACAAAACAAGTGCACATCAAGATAGAGCCAATTAAGGAATAGAGAGCGGCATGGGGGGGAGGGGGAGAGAGGGTGGAGAGGAAGGCACCTCACTGAGCACATGGGGAGTGGGAGCGCAGCATCCCACCATACCTACCTTATGAGTGTTCAAAGGAAGACAACTGGGGTAAATTGGATCCAGCTTTGATTTTTGCCATCCGGTTGCACCCGGGTTGCAGGGGAGTGGGGGAGAAGGGTCGGTCTGGGCGGGGGTGAAGGGGGGGATAAAAGAAGCGGGGGGGGGGGGGGGGGATACTGAGCGAGGGTGACAAACGGTATGCAAATTATTGGGCTTTTTGGGGGTTGTTTTTTGGGGGTTTTTGAGGTTTCTTTTGCGGGGGGGAAGGGATAGGAAAAGAAGGGGGATAAAGGAAAAGAGGGACCCTCAGTGGCGAGGTGAGTGTGTCCCTGCACGCTCCGTACACGCGTGGGGGAGGACGAGGGGAGTCGTGCGGGGCGCGGCGGGAGCCCCGTCGGGGGTCGCGGAGCCGCCGCTGCGCTGACAGGGCCGGGCGGGGCGCGGGGGCTGCACGTTCCCGGGAGCAGGGGGTGCGCCAAATGGGGGGAGAGGGGGTGTGCGTAGATGCGCCCCCCCGCCTCCTTCCTTCATTGCCTCCCTATCCCCCCGACCACTCTCCCCCGGCACGGCTGCCTCACCGCTCCCGGCGGCTCCCCGTTTGGAATTGGAGACCGGCAACTCTCATCAGAGCTCACCAGCATCCCACGGTCCTTAGGAAGGAGTTTGGGGCGGCGGGGGAAAGCGGGAGCGAGGCGGGGGGGGGGAGTGTTGGTTGAGAGTGACGGTGAGGCGAGGAGGAGGAGGAAGGAGGAAGACTGGTAAGAAGGGGGTGGGGGGAGACGGAGCTCCTGAAATGGAGCCAGCCCGAACGGGCGACGATGCTGGAGCAGGGGCTGCGTCATTTCGGGGCTGGGAGAGGGCTCAGCTCACCCCCGCCGCCTGCCTGTCTACAGGCAGTGGGGAAAGACACCGGCAGGCCGGGACAGGGTGCGGGGCGCTGCGGGGTCGGGGCCACCTCCGCCCGCCCTTCTCTGCAAGCCCCCGGGGCAGGAAAGCCCCACGCTAGGGGAAGGGCTAAGTCGCCTTCGGTCTGCCTAGCGATGTCAGAAAAGACAGGAACAGAGAGAGGCGTACGGGACATGACGGCCGCAGGGCAGCGGGCAGGACCTGCCCCGAATGGGGGCCCGCAGCAAAGCCGACTCCCGCGGGGGTAACGGGTCCCGGGACAGCGGGGGTAGGAGGAATGATCAGCATTTATAACGTCGGGGAGGCTCACAGCCTTTCAAAGAGTTTCAGCTGGGTGAGTGGAAATGCCTTCTGCCCCTTTCACATTTGGAAGCACAGCAGTCTTTAAGCGGGAAGAGGTGGGGGGGAAAGCCTTTTTTTTTTTTTCCTGCTGGACAGTGGGTCTCTTTCAGCCTATTGTCATGTCCTATGGCTACAATTATAAATAAACTTTCCTTCTGCAGAAAGGAAATAGCTGAGACTCAGGGTCTGAAGCTCGTGAAAGGCCAGCAGATACCCTGGCCTCTGCTGGCCCATGCCAAGGGGCAGAGGAGGTGGTGGTCTAGCCCTGCACTGAGAGACTGTGCGTGCAGCATGCTGCATGTCTGAGGCAAAATAACTGGCCTGGGAACACCTTTCCTTCCTTCAACTATGCCCACCTGGTCCAAGGCAATTTCCTTCTGAAGCTCATCCCCTCAAAGGCTTCAAATGCTCATGTTCACTTATTTTATTTTTTTTTTAAATTCTTTCCCTACCTCTCCTGTGGTGTCATATTTAAAAAGCAAAGCTGCTCTTGGTGGGCTGAGATTACAGGTACCATCATGGAGGCCCATGGTGAGCATCAGTAAAAAGCAAGAGAGACCTGAGTCCCCAGGCAAGATTACAGTGCTGGTACACAACTATGTGTATTGTTGTCCAAGCCTTTTACAACGCCTGCCACAGAAAAGGTGTTGCATGCAAAGTCCTTAAAATATTAGCCATATTCATCATTGTTATGTGCATATAGATTTTAGCTTATTTTATTACTTTGTGTGTGTGTGTGTGCAATATATGTGTGCATGCACACATACACACATTTATATCTATGTATATATTCAGTAGTGATGGGCCTGCTAAACTGAGCAGTGATTTCTCTCCTACAGATAGACGTATAATACACACATAGTGATGATACCTAAGGTGTTTGGAGGTGGGGATGCATATCTTATAAATTTGAAGTTTTTATCAGGCAGAGCAGATTACTTTAAGCGTTCAATTTCTCAGCGATCCAATTTTATTAGGATTTACTATCATTTGTGCTGCACATCCCTGGGGAAATAATGCTTTGATTAATGTAATCCTGGGCTGGGATCCGCCACATGCCCCTCTCCCAAGAGATGGGCCCTGTTTGACAAACAAAAACAGAGCAGCAACTATTGCAATTTGCACTCACCTTTTGAAAGCGCACAGGCCAGCATGCATACACACACACAAAATATTACCCTCTCCTCCCCCCAGCCCCAAATACAATAGCAGCATCTCAAAACAATGTGCACTTATTTATTTACACACAATGCCTCTGATTCAGTGTGGGCTGTACAGTCCAGCCCTCAAATGCACAGAGGCAGCCCAAAAAGGATCCTGCTCTGTCCCCCACTGAGAAGCTGAAACATCTCTGGGAAGCTCAATGTTTCTCTGTATTTCAGGCTCTCCTCAGGCTCCCAACATTTCTGCCTCTTTGTTTCCCACTGCAGGCCTTGCTGCAAACCGATTTTAAGTCTACTCCTTCAAACCGCTGGCAGCCCATGGGCCCAAGAAGCTGTCCTTGCAAGGCCCTCTGGCACCCACCTGGGGGGACATGTGCCTGTCTAAATGGGCCCTGGTAAGTGAATCACTGCCAGACACTCTGCTCAGTTCATAGGGAGAGTGGGGGGGACCCAGAAAACGACCTCAAACACAAAGTGTGGTCATATATTTTTAAAGGGAAGAAAAGAAAGTATTCCTCTACCTTTGAGGGTTGCTGGGGTTTGAGCAGCTTTGTTCCAGTCACCCCCCCTCAACGGCCCCCCCCCGCCCCCCCCCCCCCCCCCCCCCCCCCCCCGCCCCTTCTGTTTATGTCAAAGGCTGACAGGAACAATAGCGTTTAAACAGGAATAAACATGCACAGATCAGAGTCCAGCCCTGGAGAAAGCTCTCCCTTTCTTTGCATCCTTAAGTGAACTGGCCAGTTTTTCCCCCTTTCCTCCTTCTCCCCTCTCCCCCACAAAACGACACACATCATCGACAGTCCAAATAGTAGTTTAATGTTGAATTTCTTCCCTCCACCCCTCCGGAACAAAGCGGGTCACACTGCACCGGAGGAGGACATCCAGCCTCAAAAAGGCTCTGGCCGCACTTTGACCACTTTATTCCAAGTCCGGATTAATAAATCCAGGGGAAGAAGGAGGGGAGGGATCTCCAGGCTGGAGATGAGGAGGGATGAGGTTTGTGCCGAGGTTTTTAATAAGCTGCTGCTCTCTCTCTCCTTCATGTTTACCCACTGACCCCCAATACGATGACTCAGCGATTACCGAGCACTGGATATCTGTGTGTAAGGGTGTGAGGGGCTGGGGGGGAATTCCTCCCCCTTTCCTCCTTCTTTTCTTTCTGATGAAAAACGTTGCAATTGCATTTCTGCATGCTGATCTGAGAGTTCAAATAACAAGCCTTAAATGCGTTATCAGGTGCTTGTTAAGGAGGGAAAAGGGGAGTGAAGAGAGGAACAAATCCAGATGCATATGCTTCTGTACACGCCTGGATGTAAGTATACCTATATATCTGCACACTTATACATGCATATAGATACATTTTTAAATGACAGACTGCTAGAAGAAGAGATGGACTGTTGTTCGGCCTGAGTGCCTTCACCCTGGCAGATAAGAAAACAGCACTAACCAAACGAGAGAAGAAAGACCAAGAGGTGCAAATTACTCCAGGGAAAAGTTATTTAGACACAATCTCTAGATTTTCCCAGTGCAAACTGACTCTCCTACCGGGTTTGATCCAGTTTACCCGCTCCCCTTCTCCATCCCCCCCGGGGCGATTCATCCCTATTTCCCATTTTCCTTCTTTGAAGCATCCTTCTTTCCCGTCGCCCCGCCTGGGAGGGCGTTTTCCGGAACCTCGCGTGGCCGCGGCCCGCTCCGCGACCGCGGAAAGGCCGGTGGAGCGGGGGGCGCCCCCGGGGACGCAAAGTGGCGGCAGGCTCCCCGCCGGGGCTTTCGGGTCCCAGCCTCCGCCTCCCACACTTCTCCCCCCCCCCCCACACCCCGCCAGCTCCCAGCAGGCGGCAAGAAACCGTTTCAAAAGTAGGATGGTGGGGCTGAATTTAGAGGGGGGAGGAGGAAATAAATGCAAGGAGATGATGAATAACGTTAACTTTTGACTGTAGGAGTCATGATGGAGTTGAGCGAAGCTGCAGGGAAATACGTCATTTAATCCCAGGGCTACTGAAGTCCCTTTCATCAAACGTCGGGATGCTGGAATTATACTGCTGTAAAGTACTTAAAAGTATCCAACATCAGGCAAATATATAGATTGGAGGAATGGGTGTAAAATGAAGGCACGTACAAACTAATCACACGACCGTGAAAACCCCAAGCGGATTAGATAAATATAAATAGATGTGCATTAAAAAAAAAAGAGGCACGATAAAACTGTAGCTGCTGCATTCACACAAGGAGAACAGACAGCGTGTGCATGTTTGTGTGCAATGCCAAAAAGAGCAGCCTTAAGGTTGACCTACTGCAATCTGCACTGAGCTCCTTAGACAATAGACAAGTTCAAATGTCAAAAAATCTAATAATAATAACCAGAGCTGCCAAACTGCACGAACTGTTTTCTGGTGTATCACAATTATTCACCCTCTTATCCACTAAGAGACTGCCAGTCCTTATGTGCGTAAAAGAAAATCTATGTAATGCATATGGATCTTTTTTTTTTTTTTACATGTGAAAAGCCATTGAGATGGCAAGCACGCAAATCGGAATGATATCATGTCTAATAAAAGCAGGGCTAAGGTTTTCACAGTCTCTTTTAAAAGACTTCAACTTGTAAATCCCCTTTTTATGTCGCTACATGCACAGTTATTCTGATAAATAAAAATCTACATGTTCAAGGGTCTGGATTGGAACTATATATCCCTCTGATTCTAACATCGGTGGGAGCATTAGGTTTCCATCATATGTAATATGTCTACGTTGAGCTCAAGTCAACAGATAGATTGTTCCATTCATTTGGCAACTCTCATTACAGTCTGTGTGAGGTGAACCCTGAGCACGACACATTGGGTAATATCAAAATTATGCAGCTGGGAAAGAAAGGACTTCTGTTTTAAAAGCTATCTTGCTTTGCATGTGCAGTTCTGTATTATTGTTCTAATTTATTACAGAACCCGAAATGCTTTGTTATGCTCAAAACAATAAATAAGGTTCCGAGTGGAGCCTTTAGAATAAAAGGTATGGATAAATGATCTGCCTGCCTATTGTGTTTATCGTTGTTATCGACAGACTTTAAAAGTAATCTGTGTATTTTCCTATTTTCTTCAGATTGGTTAGTGTAATATCCCTAGTGCAGCTATCAAGGTGGTCATAAGAACTATGAACTACAGCGTGGGTAAGCTTGAAAAACCCAGAGCAGCTCACATTAGCCAAGAACGCTACATATCTGGAAGCCAGTCAACTTCACGTTTGCAGCTGACTGCCGTATTATGCACGAATGTGTTTTACATATAGCAGACTGTATACGGAATATGTCTTTATGTTTAACATTTTAATTTGTAAATGCTAATTAGGCAGTTGCTCTCCACGGTTATATTAGTACATACCTAATCATTTCCCACTATAAGTAAATGAATACTAAATACGGTAAACACTTTCATTTCCCTACCTCCAAGACAGTATTGCGTCTACATTCACTTTCCAAAGGCGTCCATTCGGACAAATAGGCATTTATTAAAAGAAGGATGTGAAAAAAATGTTCGCGAAGCCTAGCCATGAAACAACTGGGGTGCCGTTGCAAGCGTGGAGCCAACAATCTTGGCCGGACCAGACTCTTCCGAAGGCAGCCAGCAAAGTTTAAGTTTTACCGAATTAACTTGTTGCTCGTTTAAGAGTTAGTTTTTCACTTCGCTTGCAGTATCTCGCAGGCTGCTGCTGCTGCTAACTAGTGCGGGCATACAGCAGAACAGCCGAGCTGCTAACTCCTGTTTTGTTTAAAATATAACGCAGGTTACGCTTGGAGGGTTGGGGGGAGGGGGGACAGAGGAAAGCTGGAGGGAAATCCGCTCAATCCCGATCCCGGGATGCTGAGCTTTCAACTCCAAAACCCTTCAGAGGCGAGAGAAATGTTCACTAAACTACGGCAAATCTCAAGCAAGCCACCACGTTTCTGAAGAGAACTGCGCTCCGGAATGTATTTTACTAGTCTGGAATATTGCTAGTGCTTACTGCGCCAAACGCGGTAGGTGGAAAGTTTTGTTCATGTAAATATTTCAACCCTTTTCCCTCAAAGTCTCTACACACGGAGACTTGACTCCGTTTTCCAAATGAAGACCCACGAACATTTTAAATTAAAAGTGTAATTTCTTGTCGGTCGTTTTCTCTCTTTGATTACTTTTGTGTCTCTCTCTCTTTTTTTTTTTTTTTTTTGGTGTGTGTGTTTGTGTTAGGTTTTTAGGCGGGCAGATCATCTTGCCAGGTTGTATCATATTTATGGGCTGTGCGATTTCCAGGGTTCCAATTGGTCTTTTCTTCATGGAGGCAAGGAATAAAACTTTCCCAGTCACACGGAAACTGCTGGGGCTCCAGCGCGGGGAAACAAAGTGGCTGCAAACCCACCACCCCGTGGCAGCAGTTCCCCCCTCCCCGTCCGGGGGCTGCCTGGGACATTCCCCTTGCAGGTGCGTTAAAGGATGCTGCAGCCACGCGGATCTGCCCCTGCCCAGCATCCTGCCGGCGGACGGGAGTGAGAAACAGACGTGTACAAGCAGGAATACTACAAAAAAAAAAAAACAAACCCTAACAACAACAAGGAAAACCCCAACAAACAAAAAACTCCCTTAAATTTATCACTTCCATCCTTTCTTGCAACCACTTGGGGAGGAAAGCGGAGAAAAGGGGCACAGGGCTGAGAGTACACGTGCTCGGGAAGGGAGCCAAGCTGTGTAGAGCTAAGCTGTGGTCGCCGTGGATTCTGTTGTTTTTAGTTGAGGATCACGTCTGCGAGTGTCCCGGACGGCGACAACTTGTGCCCGGTGTGCGAGCAGGGCGGGAGGAGTCCGGCGCTGCCTCTGCCGCTGGCTCCCGCAGACAGATAAGTCAGGAAGGGATGAGGGGGGGGAGGAGTGGCCAGCTTGAGGAGGGGAGGAGAAAAAAGGAAAAAGAAAAAGAAAAAAAAAAAAAAAAAAAAAAAAAAAAAAAAAAAGAAGAGAAAGAGAGAGAAGAAGCCACTTTTCCAGGTTTAATGCGGCGATTAAATATTAAATTATGTTTAAAAAAAAAAAAAAGAGTAGTTTTATTGCATCTCCAGAGGTTTAAGCGCCTTATTCGGACGGGAAAAAAAAAAAAAAAAGTGTGGCACCCCAGGTTGCCCCGAGCCGCGTGCCCGTGCCTGTGTTTAATTACCGCTCTCCCTCCCTCACAGGCCCAGGGTCCGTCGGAGGTACCGCAACCGACGGGGACACTTTCGGGGCGGGCTCTGAATCCGCGGCTCCCCGCTCCTCTCCCCCTGCGCGCCGCCTCGTCGGTCTCGGGAGTTCTGGGGCTGTCTCCCCTGGACGGGGTGTCCCGGCGGCGGGGCTGTGCCGGACTGTGGGGCCCGGGGAAGCCCGGGGGTGAGCGCAGGGACCGGGGGTGCCCGGGGGTGAGCGCAGGGCCCGGGGGTGCCCGGGGGTGAGCGCAGGGACCGGGGGTGCCCGGGGGTGAGCGCAGGGACCGGGGGTGCCCGGGGGTGAGCGCAGGGACCGGGGGTGCCCGGGGGTGAGCGCAGGGACCGGGGGTGCCCGGGGGTGCCCGTGAGGAGCCGGGACGGGCCCGACGGGCGGCGGTGCTGCAGGACGCCCCCTGGCGGGCGGTCGGCGCCCGGCGGAGCTCGGCCGAAGTTGATTTTGCTCACAAGCCGAATCGTATAAAATTAACTACAGCCAATAAAATTAGCCTACATGTTTCAACCGTAAAAGTCCAAAACAAAATAAAGCTAGTTTTAGTGAAGCTAAGAAGCTCTGGTTTGGCCCCGTTCTCTCTGGCTTGAACTGGGGTCCTTTTATCTAAAGCCCAGTGCACAAACATATAGCTTAATGTGACTAGTGTTCTTCCTTTTATTTCTTTCTCTATGGCAACCAATATGTTCTGCTCAGAAATGTTCCCCCATCAAGGAAACAAATGATCTTGAGGGAGCAGCTCTATACGGCATCTGTTCCGATGGAGCACACAGAGTTAACCCCAGTCAAAAGAGACGCTGGGCACGTCAACAAGAAGTGGAAAATGAGCGATTCTTCCTCCCCCTCCCAAACTGAAACCTATACCTCCCTAGTTTTACAAGCCATTTTATTGATTTGGCTATCGACCGTTTCCAAAGAAGTAACTAATTCTAGGAAATTACAATGATCACCAGCTATTGTGTGTCCGAAACAGCAGCAACAGAGGGGGGAAAGAAAAAATATGCAAATAACACAGTAAAATTAAAATAATTAAAGTCACATATTGGGATATTTAAGCCTCGATAAAGTTTTCAGGAGCAGTATCTGGCCTATTAATTTAATCCTACATTATTTATCACATTATTTATCACACTGACCTAAACGCTATAAGAGTTTCAGATCATTAGACTACACCTCTCAATTGGACGGGATTCGGGGAAAGCAGAGAGACAGGCAAGACGGTCAGGAGAGAGAAACAAAGTGAAATCTGGTCTGTAATCCTCCAGCCCCAATCTCCTTGGAGAATAAAATGAAGGGATGTCCTGGTTAGTTTTGATTGATTATACTCTTTCTGATGGACTTTCACTACAGAGCTCTAGATGTTGTGCTTAACCGTCTGTTCCCTAGTTACAATATTAACCCTCTGCGTGCACCGCCGCTCCGCACCTTCCCCTGTCTCCCCCCGCACCCGTCCCTGCGCCGGCAGGTGCTCGGGTCCCCCGTGCCCTGGCCCGGCCCCGGCCCCTCTCCCGCCCGCCGCACCGGCCGAGCCCCCTCCCCGCTCGCCGGGCGACCCCCCCGCCCCCCCCCCACGAACCAGACTTGAAAACAGCCTGCATCTCTGCCTCGGCTCCCCTTTACAAATCTGTAATATTTTCGAGAGCTTTCCTCGCCGCCCCCTCACCCCCACTCGCCTCCCCGAGTCCTGGTGTTACAATAATTAACAGTGCCCAGAAAAGTGAAGTAGTAACCAGAAAGACTTTCCAGCACTGAAGAATTGCTTTGCTGCCTTGAGCTTTGGAATGAATCCATGCTTTTTATGTAATATTTCACTAAGGTGCTTTTTGTTGCTGTTGGGATTTTTGTTTTCCTTTCCCTTTCCCTTTTTTTTCCAGTCTGTTTCCTTCCAGGCAGTTGCCATAGGTTTCCCTGTCTTGTCCTAAGCTTTTGAAAATATATATCCAGAAGACTTTAAAGCAAACAAAAGTAGATAAAAAAAACGTAAAACACTTACCGATCATACTTCCAGGATTTAGAGAAATTTTTTTTAATTTTTGATTTTAATAAGGTGACAGGGGGAAAAAAGCATGTTCTCAACTCCAGCGAAACGATCCATGTTAAGATTTTCCTTTGCACTGACTCCACTAAGCCCCGCTCTCCACTAGTCTATTATTTTCACCAAAATATATGAAAATTTATGCAAATGAAAATCAGCACTAACTGTTCTCCCCTTGTTATACTTTGGATTTTTTTCCAGACAAAACAATCTCACTCTGCAAGGGAGGGGGTGGGAAGAGTTGGGGAACGAAGTTGGTTGTTTGTTTTTTGTTGGGATATTTTTTTTAAATAAACGACATTACTCCATTTCAAGCTTTATTTTTTGTTGTAGCTGTTATGAAGGTGTACAATTTTTTTTATTTTGAGGGGATTTCTCCACCCCCCCACCTTCCTTTTTTATTAAGAAAGTAGATCTGTTTGCAGAGGCGCTATCACGTTTCATCAGGCCACCTGAGACGGCTTTTGAAAGCGTGTACTGTGAAATTCATAGCAGTAATTTAGACAAAATCCTCACTGTATATTAATGAAAGACGGCCCCATGGCACCGTTCCTATCCTCCCCATTCAGTGTAAACAAAACCACGAGACTCACTCGGTTTTTGAGCCTGATCCAAGCAAAATCGGCTGGAAAGGAAAACATGGGGTTCTGGCACTGACTATTCAAACGTCTGCACCTGGAGATCTCAGATTTATTCAATGAAATCTGTGTTGGATCTTTTATATATAAAAAAGAAACCTTGGGAGGACGCATGGGAACAAATATATATACATACATACATATATATATATATGTGTGTATATATATGTATATATAAAATCATTATGTTTGGTGTTTAGATACCAGCGCCCTTCAGATGCGCACGCTTCACTTGAATGTTTTTTCTAACCCGACCTACCATGGTATTTCGTGCTGTGCCAGCCGAGGGCTGGAGGGAGCCCCGAGCACCGGCTGCCGAGCGCGGCGGGAGCGGGGCGGCGCGGAGGGCGCTGCCAGCGGGACGCAACTCACCGCCCCCCGGGCGTGCGGAGGAGGGGAGCGAGGCGGGCAGGGCCGGGCGGGGGGCGACGTTCCCCATTCCCATGCCCGCACCGCGCGTGTTTCCCTCGCTCGAGTCCCCGCCACCCGGGGAGCGCGCATGGGACGGCGCGGCGAGGCGATCACTGGCAGTGCCGTGTCCCCTCCGTGTCCGAGCGCTGTTATTGCACCGGCAGTCCCCGAGGAGCGTTCAATTTGCCCTTGTTTTTGTTGCCACTTTCTCTTTTTCTGTGGTTCACTGAGGTTGCCTGCGCGCAGCGTTTCCGCTCGGTCGCATCTCTCCCCCGCGCCCCCCGCCTTCCCCCGCCCCCCTTAACTCTTTCCGTTGGACGAGAAATAATACAGCGTTTCATGCCGCGGGGCTGGTTCCCTTCGAGTAGACCGCGGAGCGCAGGGCAAGCCCGGCCGGGGCTCCCCTCGTCACCTCCCCCGCCGACGGGGCGGCCCTTCGCCGGGGCTGCCGGGCCGGCCTCCCAGCATGACGGCTGCGGGCGGGCTGCCGGGGTTCGGGGCGCACCCTGGGGTGCGGGGGCGGACAAAAGGAGGAGGGAGCGGGCGGGGGGCGGGCGCCTGCGGGGCCGAGCACCGGGAAGGGGCAGCTCTGAGCGCCGGTGCGGGCACTGCCGGCGGGGGAGGCGGGTGGGTGTGCACGGCAGCGGCACCTCCACACAAACGCCCTTCCGACCCCCGCCCGGCTCCGGCGTCGTTATTATTGTCGTTATTACTGTTGTTATTACCGCCCGCTCTCGCCCCTGCCCGAGAGGCGACGGCAGGAGAGCTCCGAGGTGTGTGTGTCCGCCGGGCAGGAAGAGTTAAAAGGCGGAGGGAGGAGGGGGGGAGGGAGGAGGAAGAAGGAAGGGGAGAAGGGAGGAAGGATGGAGGGAAGAGGGGGGCAACTTCCATCTCCGACACCGCTTTGCCTAAATTAAAAGGCAGCCAATCGGAACGGCCGGAAGGGGGGCCGCGCGGCCGGCGCGGGCTGTCCGTCACGGGGCGCGCAGCCAATCGGCGGGGGCGGCGCGGCCGCTTCCTCGCGGCAGGGCCGGGCGGTGGCGGCGCGGGCGCGGGAGGGAGGGACGCACGCACGGACGGGAGGAGGGAGGGCGCGGGCGCGGGCACGGCCCGGGAGAGGGAGGCGGGGAGAGGCGAGCGGCGGGACTCCGGCACCGCCAGTACGCGCTGCCAGCCCGGCAGCCAACTTCCCCGCTGGAGTTAGTGTATAAAGGATACCATATATGCACACACACATACACACACCTCTCCACCAAGGCGCTCCTCCTCCGCCTCCTCCCTCGACCAACTGCTGGAATTAAAATAAAAAGCAAAACAAACACCAAAAAAAAAAAAAAAAAAAAAAAAGACAACAAACCAAGCGAGAGAGCGAGCGGGAGAGGGAAAGAAACAATTCGCGAGGTAACGAGAGATTTCAACTTTTTAAAAATATTTTTTACTTCTTTTTTTTTTTTTTTTTTTTTTTCCGACCGCCTAAAGGAAAGGTAGAGAAAAAAAAAATGTCTTATCCAGAGCGTGACTCTAGCAAGAAGGCTCCGGCAGGACTCTTGTTTCAAAGGGGACAAAGTGCTCCAGCAACAGCACAACTTTGAGAAATGCATCATCACCACCATCACCACCATCATCATCACAGGAAGTTTTCTTAGGACACCAACAAAACTTGCAAATAAAAGAGCAAAAGGAGACCGAGGAACCGAGGAGAGAAAGACAGAGAGAGGCAGAAAAAAAGGAAAATATACCCACACACAAAGCCTTAAAGGAAGAAGAAAAGTTTCTCTCTGAGAGGGGAAGGCTGAGAGGAGGAGATGTACTCCTAGGGGAGCGGAGGGGAGAAGGCACGGGGGCTTTTTGATTCCCCCCCCCTTTTTCGCTTTTTAGCCTTTGTTTGGTTTCCTCCCTCCAAGCAGCAACCCCGGGCGAGAAGAAGGCGGAGGAAAAATATATATACAGCTAAATATTTCTCTTTTTTTTGGAAAAAAAAAAGAAAGGCTTAAAAAAATATAAAAGGCGAAGCGAGAGCCGGCGACCGCAACGAGCGCGCCGCGGAGCGGAGGCAGGACGGCCGGCGGACGAGCGGAGGAGAGCGCGCCGCGGAGCGCTAGCAGGTGAACCCCGCGCCCCGGCGCCCCGGCGAGGCTGGGAAGGCGGCGGCGGCGGCGGCGGCGCGGGCGGCGGCCCCGGCAGCGGCCCCGGCAGCGCGGGGCAAGGGCGCTCTCGCCGGGCGCCCGGCAGCCGGCGGCGGCGGCGCAGCGGCGGCTGCGGCGCGGCGGGGGAGAGCGGCGGGCAGCGGGCGCGGGATGGCCGCGGCCACCTCTAACCCCTACCTCCCCGGCAACGGCATCCTGGCGGCCGGCTCCATCGTCCACGCGGACTCGGGCGGCGGCGGCGGCGGCGGCGGCGGCGGCATGCAGCCGGGGAGCGTGGCCGTCACCTCGGTGGCGGGCGGCTACCGCGGCGACCCGGCGGCCAAGATGGTCCAGAGCGACTTCATGCCGGGCGCCATGGCCGCCAGCAACGGCGGCCATATGCTGAGCCATGCCCACCAGTGGGTGACAGCCCTGCCCCACGCTGCCGCCGCCGCCGCCGCCGCCGCCGCCGCCGCCGCCGAAGCGGGCTCGCCCTGGTCCGGCAGCCCCGTGGGCATGACGGGCAGCCCCCAGCAGCCGCCGCCGCCGCCCGACGTCAAGGGCAGCGGCGGGCGCGACGATCTGCACTCGGGCGCGGCGCTGCACCACCGGCCGCCCCACCTGGGCCCCCCGCACCAGGGGCACCCGGCGGCCTGGGGGGCGGCGGCGGCCGCCCACCTGCCCTCCATGGCCGGCGGGCAGCAGCAGCAGCAGTCGCTCCTCTACTCGCAGCCCGGGGGCTTCACGGTGAACGGCATGTTGAGTCCCCCCCCCGGCGGGCAGAGCCTGGTGCACCCGGGGCTGGTGCGCGGCGAGACGCCGGAGCTGGGCGAGCACCCCGGGCATCACCACCACCACCACCACCAGCACCCCGGGCACCACCCGCCGCACCACGGCGGTGTCAACAGCCACGACCCGCACTCAGACGAGGACACGCCGACCTCCGACGACCTGGAGCAGTTCGCCAAGCAGTTCAAGCAGCGGCGGATTAAACTGGGCTTCACCCAGGCCGATGTGGGGCTGGCGCTGGGTACCCTCTACGGCAACGTCTTCTCGCAGACCACCATCTGCCGCTTCGAGGCCCTGCAGCTCAGCTTCAAGAACATGTGCAAGCTGAAGCCTTTGTTGAACAAGTGGCTGGAGGAAGCCGACTCCTCCACTGGCAGCCCCACCAGCATCGACAAGATCGCCGCCCAGGGCAGGAAGAGGAAGAAGCGGACCTCCATCGAGGTGAGTGTCAAGGGGGCCTTGGAGAGCCACTTTCTGAAATGCCCCAAGCCCTCTGCCCAGGAGATTACGAACCTAGCGGACAGCCTGCAGCTGGAGAAGGAGGTGGTCAGGGTTTGGTTTTGCAATCGGAGGCAGAAAGAGAAACGGATGACCCCCCCGGGGATCCAGCAGCAGACCCCCGACGATGTCTACTCCCAGGTCGGCACCGTCAACTCCGACACGCCGCCCCCTCACCACGGACTGCAGACCAGCGTGCAGTGAGGGGCACCGCGGGCGGGCCGGGGAGCGCGGGGGCAGCGCGGGCCGGGCCGGGCCGGGCACCGCCGCCGGCACCGCCACCGGCACCGGCACCGCCGCGCACAGCCGCACGCTCACACAGACACACATACACACATGCGCGCACACATACACACACGATCCAGGCTCGTTCAGACTGCTTGTGTTTATATATATATGGATATATGCGTGCATCTATATATATATAAGATCGATACCAATAGGGAGCGGTGGAGAAGGTCGATCCGAGCGAGAGCGTTTAGACCGTGTTGGGAAAACGGGGTGGAGATGCGTAATGCACCAAAACTGCAGATGTGCCGAGGGGTTGGTTGGTTGTGGGAAGAGGGCTTGAGTGGGTGGGCTTGGGATTTTTTTTAATTTTATTTTGTTTTTATTTTTTCTCCAAATTATACCCCTCTCGCAGCAAGGACCACCACTGTCTGCACCTCTTCTCTCCCCTCCTCTCCCCCCCCTCCTAGCACTCTTCCCCCTATCCCCAAAAGGGCTCTCTTCTATGAATCACGGAAACTTTTTTTCTCCTTTCTCTCTCTCTCTTTTTTTATTTTTTTTTCAATGGGAGCAATCCAAAAAAGGGAAGCAGAAGCAAAATAATCTGGTTAATCAGAGGGTGCCTGCTGCATTCCAGCGCCCTGGTTTTTTTGGCCAAACCGTAGAATTTTGGTGCAAGGCAGACATCCACTCTGAAAACATATATATCTATATATCTATACGTTCTGCAAAATGAAACGGGCCACTTTTTCCAGGAAGAAAAAATATGCACACAGCACTGAAAACAAGCAGGCTGAATAGGGAAGCAAATACATATATATATATTTATCTATATATATAGGTATAGCTATAGAACAAAAATATGGAAATAAATGCCCGCACGCCGATAAAACTGACCCTGAGGAGAAAGGTGGGAGGGACAGACGCCGGGGGGAGCGTGGGAGAAGGAGATGTTGTTGGTACCTAAAGTTCGAGCTCTGTAGAAGGACTTTGCATGAATTAAGGGAACCAGCGAGAGAAAGGGAAATAATTTAGGGCTGTCAAAGTCCTATTCCTGACGGCTGCCAATCATCATGGAAGAGTCATAAAAAAAAAAAAATCCACTGCTAATATTTTTTTTATTAATATTTTTATTTTTTATTTCTGGACTGATTCAGATAAAGGGATTTAGAAGGACTGAGCATCTGCAGCTGCACTTATCTGAACTTCTCCTCTCCTAAATCCGTTGCCAACTTTGATTGAATGGGTGCTGTGGATGTGATTATATAATACTGCCATTTCCAAGCAGTGTTTTTGGTAGGTTTTAATAAACAGACTTTTCAAAAAGACGGCAATATAGAATTGTTAGATCCGTTGTTGATCTAAAAAAAAATTTGCTTTATATTTTCATTAAATGACTTCTTTTAATATTTTATTCAGAATACCTATGAACTGCTGCAAAACGGTAATTTATTTTTTCCCCAGATCTTGTATTACGTGTTTTTTTCAGACGAGCACAAATCAAAATGAATTGAAAATATGGACAGTTGTTAGGTAATAAGGGTATCTTTTGATGTGATAATTTGATTGTAATTTAATTTGAGTAGTGATTCCGTAAGAGCTGATTGAGAAAATAAATTTGTTAGAATGAAATAGTCTGTGTCTGATGCATAAACATGTCAAAAAAAAAAAAAAAGGTTCTCTGAAGGGATATACTGCTGAAGGGAGAGAAATACCGAGGGTCCGATCTGCCGGCCGCACGGCCCTGTGCTCGCCGGCAGTGCCCCCATCGCACCCCTGCCGCTGCCGGCCCGGCGCGGGGCTCACCCCCTGCCCGCCCCTCCTCCGAGCCCGTGTCCGCGGCCCCTTCCATCAACCCGGGGACCCTGTGTCACCGGGAAGGACGGCGAGACTAGAGATCACCAAAGGCCACCTTCTCCCACAAAGGGCTGTGTCGGCTCAGTTTAGGCTGGCACTTGGGCGCGGGTGATACCTGAGCGTGTCCTCTGGTCCCGCGTGGCCGGTGCTGAGAGGGATGTTTCCAAAAGTTCAGTCTAGTTTCCTCGTTTTCCAAACTGAGGCTTGGGGGGGCAAAGAAGGGGAAGGGGGGCTAAGCTATAATTTATTTTTATGCATTTTATGTATGTATTAATATTTGTATTTAATTTATCTTTATAATTCAAGGAAAAGGTACGTTCATTTTTTTTCTGACTGAATATATAGAATAATACTTTCAACATCCTACGTGCTGTCTGCCTAGTTCACCATTTCTGTTGTTGCTGTTGCTGTGGCTGTTGTTGTTGTTTTAGGGTTTTTCTATGGGGTGTGAAGTGGTGTAGCCTAGTTTTCTCCTCCACTCTGCCATAGCGCTACCATGCCATCTTTGCAAACACATGCGTGTCAGTAATGTTGGAGATGCCAATAGATGCACTAGCTGACCTCTCATACTTATCCACTATAATTTATTGCAATATAGAGACAAGTGAATGACCGTCTCAACTCTCTTCATTTTGCAGCGGGGAGGTTATGGGAAGTAGAGAGCTGCATCTAATGCATCTACCTGCCCCCACTGATAGTCTGCTGGAGAATAAGGTTTTCTTTTATGATCCAGCTCGCCCCTGGGCTTCTTCCTCACCTTCCTCTTCCTCCCCTCCTCCGCACCCCCTCCCTCGCCTTGCTTCTCTGAGTACTGTTGAGGCAGGGGTTAAACCCCCAGAAAACTGCTGCAGGAACAACAAGCATTTCTTCCTTTCAGATAGGCCTTGTGTCACTCCATAAATCAAAGCCAACCTGAGAGCCGGGCACCGGGATGCATTATTTTAACACCAGCTCGTAGTAAATATCACCGTCGGTTTGATTTGTGAAATCCGAAAGGCCCTGCTGACACGGAGGAAAAAAAGCGGGATGGGGAGAAGCCAAACCAACAAAGGGAAAGAGAACCCGAAAGGGTAAAGGACGCTCTTTCTTTTGTTCGTTTTAGCAGAAGCTGCTGGCTGATTTTGCTGCTGGGTAGGGAAAAAGGGTCGGGCGGGGGCTGGCGGGCAGGCGGGCCGGCCGGGCCCCCCTCCGGGGGCCGGGTACCACCGACACGTCAGGTGGGATCCTGTTTTCACACACGAAGGGGAGCGATTTTATTAGCCGCAGAGAACGTCTATTTAAATTTCGGAGCGGTATTTGGTTACTCGATTTGGATGGCAACAAAGAGCTAACGTTAGGCTTCACGCTGGTTTCTATTAAAAGGCAACCTTTGCGGGTTGCTGCCTCCGAAAAGCTAGGGGTTAGGCTGGAGGAGTAACGTGTGGTCGAAGGGACTGGCAAAATGTGCCCGTTCCGTGGACTTGTTATGCACAAAAAGTGAAGCCATGGGCGCTACCCCCCGCCGCCCCTCCGCCCCCTCCCCCGCCCCCGAGAAACTGAATCCTTTGAATGTATTTAGGAATTTCAGGGTTGTGAGTCTCTGAGATAGCAAGAGGTAGATAATAAATGAGAGGGTTTGCGCTAAGGGTTATATTGTTACATGTGTAAATAATGAAAATATTGTTATATATCGCCAGATCTCTTAATGAATTTAGTAATTGTATTCATTTATAATATCAGTGTTCTGTGCTTGGTAACGCAGTCGGCATCATTTTCCTTAGTCTTTTTTTTTTTCTACCTAAAGGAGAGCCAAATGTTTTACAAAGTTATGTTTGCTCGGACTGGGTAATTCCGAGATGTGATTATTTATAGTTTACATTTTCATATTCTGTGATCCTTTACTACGCCCCAGTCTTCTTACATCCTATCCTTCCCCCGTCGAGTCTGTACACAATAAATCATTTTCAGGTGTATTCAAACTAGTCATCTCACTGCTGTTGGTCTGTGTATTTTCCGAAATTTAGCAAAGACCTCTACTTTGATTTTAAAATGCAGCGGTTCCTATCAGAAAGTGATCTTTACAGAACCCTTTGCTTTACTGTAGTGACTCGTGTTTGCACATTACAATGCTCATAATTTGTTTTGTATGAATGGTTTTAAATGGAACGTTTAGAGAATAATTGGTTCTAATATGAAATGCAGTATATACTATTGATAATTTTATCAATAAGTGTACTATTTTAAATAATTTTAACAATTAAATTTGTTTTTTTAAATTATATATTTGTAAAATATTTATCCTGTTGAAAGCAACAATATATTGTTGTATTTATTCGTTTATTTTTGTAATAAATGATCAACATCTTCAAGCTACAGCAAAATCGATACTTCTATATATTTATACAGGGATACCTTTCTGAGGTGCAGAGATGCTCGTTCCGATTTGGAAGCGAGTGTAAAAATTACCTCTGTAACTGGCAGGCTGCAGGACCAAACTGTAGGCGTGAGCTTCTTCCCCACATGTACTTTAGTTTGCTCGTGTTCCAGGGTAACTAATAAAACTCTAAAAGGGATGCAACAAGTCCCGGCCTCGGAGGCAGGCGTGGGGCAAGCGCTTGAGGACAGGGACCCATTTTGCTAAAGCCAGGGTCGGCGAGGAGCTTGGTCGCCTGTGGCGAGAGGGATGGATGGAGCAAGTGGAGGAGATGCAGGGAGGTGATTATTGCCCCATCGGTGTTTTCAGTTGCAGTTTGGCACAATGGAGCGGGCGCAGCGCTCAATAGGCGGCGGGAGCGAGAGGAGAGGAGGGCGAGCGGCCCCGCAGTGTCAATGACACAGCAGTAGGGAGTTCTTTGGTCGAGAGGCTTTGGCGACACAAAAAGCTAAGGGGTGAAGGCCGAGCGGGGGAAGGTTCGCCGCCCATCCCATCCTCCCGGACACCAAAGGAGCAGCCAGGTCCGCGGAGGTGCCCACGTGGCCTCGCCCCCGGGGCCGCGCTGGGACCTGCCTCGTCCCCACCCCTCTCGAACCGGGCGGCTGCGGCCGGGCCCGGGCCGCGCCACGCGCGGGGAAACGCTGGCGCCGCGTTTCCCTACCCGTGGGAGGCCGGTCCGGGGCAGCGCCGACGGGGCGGCCGCCGGTGCCCGGCTGCGCTCCCTCCCCGCGGGCCGGCCCGGGGAGGCGGGCGGCCCGGGGGAGCAGGCGGGCGGGCGGCGCGGTGGCGCGGCGGCAGCTGCCGCGGGTCCCACAAGTTGTTTTCCTCGTGGCGACCATTCAGCAAAACGCAGGATCCTTTCTCCAAGATTTAAATTTCGCGGATGAATTACCATACAGCGGTTGCTTAGCAACTAAATTCAAGCCGGGCTAAGAATATGCAAGCTTTTTGTATTCTCATTAATAAAAATGCCACTCTGACACAGCAACCTGACTTTGGATCACTGCAACTTCTGTAAAAGCCATAGGAGAATACAAACGGGCTCCTCCATTTAATTACAGATCAGAGTGGCTTGAAATGTGATGTTTTGTTAATCTATCTTCCTAAAAGCGATGTAAAAAATAACGGCTTTTCAAGAGCAGTGGAAAACTACTTTTTTAATGGAGCTGTCTCCTGGTGCTACTGATGGCTGTAAAGCGAAACCTTTTTTTTTTTTGAGTCATACTTTCAAGTAGCATCCCTCCTTCCGTTTTGAGTTTCCTGAAATCAAAAACATTAAGACATTTGTAGCCACAGGGGAAAAAATAAAATAAATAAGCTGCAGCAAATTAGCGCATTAGAGCATCGCTCGGGAAAGGGAATAGGAGATTAAAATTGTCAAGGTGCAGCCCCAGCCAGGCAGAGATCCACGACGCGGGGTGCAGTCTGTCCTTGCTCTGAAGCAGGAGTCCCTTGCTCCGAAATGGCTCTCTTTGGCATAAAGTGCGTGGGTACATCGGCTGGGGAGGGCGGGGGAAAAGGCTTCAGGGACACCTTGTTGAATGTTTCTCTCCAAAATTTATTTCCCCTTCTGCTAACATTTACTTTAGATTGCTTTCAGATCGCCAGAGATAAGATCTTGGAGTTAGATTCTGGCACCATGCACCCAGTCTCGTATATATGGTAGAATGACCTCATCAGGGGAGGACTGTGTGTATAGATAGAATAATTTAAACATAGACTAGACACCTACATATAAATCTATATATAAAGATGTGTGCGTATGATATAGATAGATATATGTGTATGTGTGTGTATATATGCCTTTAGCAGTACCAAAAACTTCCCTGCCAGCCCCGCAGATCCCAGGCAGGGCTGCCTTCCCCCACAATGTTCGGAGGGAGTGCTGCCCCCTCCGCGGGGCAGCGGGGGGAGCTCTGGGGCTCGGCTGCACCCAAGGTGCTTGGCAGTCAGGGCTGGGGCTGCCTCTCCCTGCCGGCCATCGGCGTTGTGTGGCGGGGAGGGCCGCCTCGGGACCGGGCACCGACTGCCAGTGACGCTGTTCGCTTTTGCTAATGCCTGGGGGTTTGGTTGTGGTGGGGGTTTTAGCAACAAAGAGTTAAATCAAAACTTTCTTTACCCTTTTTGTTTCTTTTGTTGGTTTTGGTGTTTGTTGGGGGTTTTTTTTCCCCTTTCGAGATTTCTGAAATGGAGCCAGAATGGTATAAACCCCAAGCCACGTTAAAAGTTCAGGCATGGGGTTTTTTCTCCGACGGGACTTGTCTGCAAGAGGTGAAGGGGAACTTGTAGGTCTGTCCGAGCTGTGCAGATCACTGAGGAATCAGGGGTTCCCCGTCCTCCCCACTCCCGCTTCTCTCTTTCTCTTTTGAAGTTTTCTTTTCTGCCCTGAAAGGGGGAGGATGTTTTGAAGGGGGGCAGTCAAAAGGGGAAGGCATTTTCCAAACGTGAGTTTGTGGTGGAGGGAGCTCACTCTCTCAGCAGGATTTAGTCTCTACTCACTTTAAAACGTAGAACAGCAGAAAAAAAATCCCATATAACAAATACTAAGGGAAGAAAGGCAGTGAAGTAAGAACCTGTGAAGACTGGAGTCCCCTTGAAACTCAGGTTCACCCAAAGCTTTAGCAAAGTGTTTTGCTTCTCTCTCCAACGGTTATAGGATGTGTATCACAAGGCTACAGCATAAATAATCAGATTCCATTCCATTTTGCATCTCTCTCTAACAGAGTTGAGATTAAAAGCCAAAATTCGAGCACAGCCCTTACAGATCAGTTGAATAGTGCCAGTGCATATGTTTCCAACTCACATGTTGAAAACTGTACCTTCAAACTTAGGCTTGTTTCTGATAGCTTGCATTTCTTCAACTACAAGGGGAAAAAAGATAAACAGAACTTTTCTGAACTTTTCCTATTACGCCCATCCATGGAGGGAAAAGACAGTATTACATCAACTCTATACCTTCAACACAAGCAGGGAAGGTTTAGCAAGAAAAGCTCACTGGTATACAACAGTGGAAATCTTTATTTTAGACTTGGGACAGTTCAAACCAATTTGACACCAGCACTGAGCACCACAAAGTATTTGGTTTGGGAACAAACTCCTCTGTAGTAGTGTGAAGTGAATTGTCACTTGATGCCAGATGCATGGTTACTCCAAATGTGCCCTCGCTGTCTTTCTTGTAAGGCTCATGGTACACAGGAGAGTTTCTACCGACAGAGACAGTGCTTTTATATCAGACCACTGTGCCTTGCTCCCCAAAGTCCAGACCTGGGGGCTCAGCAGAACTATTTTTTCTCAAAAGGAAAAGGGGGAAAATGGATTAGAAAAAGGGAACCAGCTGGGGACTGTTACCCTCACTGGTAGTAGGCCTGCTCTTAAAAAACAATGTCAAGGCACTGTAATAGCATGTGAAATGACAAAGATAGATGCTATTTCTTCCTGAGGTCCACACTGAGTGGAGAAAGTCAAATGGTTGTTGACTGTTTTGCGTATGGGACCATTCTTTCAAATTGAAATGAATTGATTTAAAAAAGCAAGGACTGGCTAATGGGGAACCTGGTATGGCTGCTATATTTATGTGCATCAAACTGAAATTTAAACAATTTGAGGGAACATGAGCTGTATAAACATTTTATATTTAGCAACATTTTGTTAGTAGTTTTGGAAATGCTTGATGCTACTTCCCTGTCACTATACAGCATTCAGTTCACGCTACAGTCGAGCAGGAACTGTTTGCTCAACAACTCCAGGCTCCACTTTCAACTGGAGTACTAATGTACACCCTGAGCTGGCCACAAAAAAACAGGTAGCCTGATGTTTTTAGACCACTTCACCAACCAGGCAGATAAAATACATAAAGTAAGTGCATAGTTGTAAGGGAGCTGTGGACTAGAGGGTCTTCTGAAAGGTTGGTTTGCTTGTTTGGATTTTTCCTGCCTCTGTGTGAGTGCAGTGAGGATCTTCTGAAGCTGAGTTTGGGCTCATCTCTTCACCTCCCCTCCACGTTCAAGACATTGCAAATATTTACTAAGTACAAAAGATATGAGAAGTGCTGGGCATTAATCATTATTATATCCCTTCCCTGACAGGAAATGGGCCCAGAATAGCAGAGCTGAAATTAATCTTTCTAAAAAAAAAATGAGTTTGTAAAGAATTGTTCTGGAGTAACATACATTTCGTTCATCTCCTGGAGCTCTCATTCAAAACAGAGGTCTGTCTGCCCAAGTGGGACATTTCTCAGAGAACTGTAATAGATATTTGTTCCAGCATCCACACTAAAGCTACAGACCACATGTAAGGTGCAAAGCTCTAGATTTGTTTCTCTCTCACGCACATATGCATCCTCACAAACATGCAAATCTACACTCCTTTCTCTTCCTAAAATAACAAAACATTTTTATGTTTTGTCTATTTTGTGCAGATCCATAATCAGATGTGTACCAAAATTTTTCACTCAGTTTGCTGAAATTGCTAGATTGTCGAGGAAATTAAACTAAACAAGGAGATGTGTGAAATGTTGAACTTTAAATGCCATCCACTAACTCGAGAAGAAGAAAAATGAGTCAATAAACACTCAGGTTTCTGCTAATTTTAGATAATCATGATTAAAAGAATAATTTTGTTAGATTTTTTAATTTTATTTTTTTTATCATGATGAGAATCCCCTTATGCTGTAATAGTGGGTATTTGAAGGTAATGTCCTTTCCCTTTTGATTTGGGACTGAAGAAGAGGGTTACGGTGTCTCCCCTTGGTGTTAATGATGGATACAGAGACGTTTAATCTTTCAAGCGGTATGTGTATTTCTGTGAATACTAGGCGAGATGACAATATCATTGTCAGCAGCTCAGAAGAGGCATGTTTTACCTGAAGAACTGGTCTTGGGCTGGATGCTGCTGCTGTTCTGGGTTTGGGGTTTGTTTTTTAATTGCCCTGCCTATTCTCTCAAGTCCATATTAATGCCATACGGCACGGCTGAGGCCAGGGCTGAGTGAGCCCCGTCATTAACAATAGCATAAACAAAGGAAGGGGACCAGTTACCTTGACATTCGATGCCCGCTTTGTTCCCGAGCTTCCAACTGCATCCTGAAGCTCATATAGGGAAGTATCGCCTACGGGAATGCATAATCCACTCCAGCTATTGTCCCAATCTCCTGGAAAACAAAACAACAGAACCAAAACAAAGATGACAACACACCCCCTATCCGCAAGGAGCCTGCGAATGGTTTCATCTCCTCCTGCTTTTCCCCGCGCTTTTCCTGGCCACTCGTGTTACTGACCCGCTCCCCACAAGCGCTGCCCGCTGTAGCCCAGAGGCGTATCCCAGTTTGCGCAAGCACCCCCCAGCCTCCTATTCCCCAGTTTCTAGAGGGAATGGGTCTGGAGACACCCTCTCTGTGCTCTGCAGGGGAGTAAGGGGGATGAGCGCTCCTGTGCCTGCGCAGCCCAGCCGTGTCCCTCCAGAGACCGGGCCGCACCCGGGGGATTCCGCGTTAGTCAGGGCGGCCCGGCGGGGTGAGCTGCCCTCCGACCGCCCCAGCCCTGCCCGCCCCCCCTGGCCTGGCAGCAGGCGGGAGGGTTTCACCCCCTCCCGGTGGCGCGGCGTGGCCAAGGGGCAGCGCGACATCCCCATGCACCACCGCGGGGATGCGAGGGAGGCGGAGGTCGAACGTGTCCCTGTGTGTGTGTGTCTGTGTGTCTTCATTGTCCTTCCAGCTTCGCCCTACCGGAACGGTTTTCCCCGCGGAGGGGCCCTCCCGGCCTTGCCCTCCATGCCTAGCAGCTCCTGCTCTGTAGCCCCCTGTTTTGGCAGAAAAGCCCGGAGCAGCCCCCTTGCTCACGCGCAGCCGAAGAAGCCTGCCTGGAGCGGGAACATCTCTTTCCTCTGCCAAAATAATTAAGTTCCCCAAACCGAGTTTCATCTTCCCCTTTCTCCTACAGTCCTATGCTGACCGTCGGAGCAGAGGGACGAAGAGACACCCTCCCCCCCAAGTATGCAGGGGTTGGTTTGACCCCATCCTTTCCCGCTTCAGGGGCAGCTTTTGCTCCCGCTGCACTCGGAGGGGAGCAAGTTCAAGCCCTGGGAACCCTGCGCCTTCACCTGTGTCTTCGGGAGAAGATGAAGGAGACCTAGTGGCATAGCCTGAGGTAGAGGGGAGGCCTGAGGAGACAGATCCCAGATGCCGCCAAACCCATCCTCGCGATGTGCCTGTATGTGGGGAGAGGGGAGGCTTACAGGGGTAGTGAAGGAGGTAGTTTGAACCTAAAGCCTTTGCTTCAAAGGTTAAGAGCTCCCTCGTCAAAGGCTGCCAAACGTTAGTGGGCCGAAGAGAGGGGAGAAGGGGGGTGGGGGTGGGGGAAGACATCGACATTACTGCAATTTTCAAAGCACTGAAAATAGCTCTGGGAAATCCCGAGGATCCGCCACCGATTCTTTTTTTTTCCCGGGACATATGCAGTAGGGAAAGCTTTTCCCGGATGTGTTTGTGATCAAGGCCAGCGGGAGCTGCGGCTGCCTTTGGGGTTGAGGGGAGGGGAGCAGCGGGCCGGGGCTGCCCCCGACTCCCCCCCATCCCCCGCACCTGCAGCCTCTGGCTGCGCTGGGGACCCTGCTGCTGCCGGCTCTGTGACCACCCCCCAGGCCGTGTTGGGAGCAAACCCACTCCCAAATCCTCCCCTCACCCCGGCCCCCGGGCCGTGCTCCCACCGGGAGCCGCGGCGGCCGGGCAGGGGCCGGCCCCGGCAGCCCTTTATGCGCAGCGGTCAGCAGCCGGCTTGTGGGTTTGCAGCTGCATGCAAATAAATCCCTGGCAATAATCTAACGCGCGTGTGCTGCCCCGACGACAAAGTGCCGACACAAACGCAAGTGCTTTTGTTTGGTTTTGACCATCTAGGTCCCGCAACCAAGAGAAACAAATAAAACTAGGGAGGGAGAGGAAGAAAGTTGATTAATACGTATGTTCTATCCAATGCATCGTGCTTTTGTGATATACGAGAGCCGAAGATTTGTCTCCTGCACCTCTACGAGATCTGCACAAGCACCCGTCCCAGCTGAAGGAAACGATTCCACGCGTGATGAGCAGGAACGACGTGTCCTGCCTACCCGACCGCCCACTGCACCTTAGTTACTATGTTCCCACGTGGAAAACACATCTCTTTCCTCAATTTTCAATTAATTACAGCTGTATTAGATACGGGACCGGTGTGTGCGTGTGTGTGAAATTTTGTACCCTCTTTTCTGTTGCAGGTAGAAGTTTTTTGTTTGTTTTACTTCTCTCCAAGAAAGATCTGTTTGCATGTATAGGGGCTCGGTTGTTTGGTTTTTTCCTTGTCCTTTTGTCTTAAGCAAAAGCTGAGTTTTTGGGATGGGATGAAGGGACAAAAAAAGAGAGAGAGAAAGGAAGGGTATCTTTGAGAAGGAGCTGGAGTGGGAAAAGGAAAAAAAAAATCAAACAGCAAAAAAATCCCAGCAACCCAATTCCAGAGAGAAAGGGTGGGCATAGAGGTTTTCCGATTGCCATTCTGCAGACTGGCATTAAAAACAAACAAAGAAACAAAACAAAACAAAATACACACTGAAGGCTGGATCGAGGGAGAGCTTTACTTTTGTGAAGTGTAAGTTTCTGAGGACAAGAAATTCTTGGTGACGTCTAGTGTCCCCCGGGACAGGCTCGTCCCCCCGGGGCCGCCGGAGACCGAGGGGCAGGCAAGGCGCGAGTGCGGCGCCCAGCCTGGGGAGAACTGCTGGCTCTCCCTCTCTCCTGCCCCTAACTTTGTGAAAGAGGGTCGTTATCGTTGTGGAAAAGATCGTTTCCCTGGCAAGAGAGGGGCAGCTGGGCTCCAGACCCTCCCTGCTACCAGCTCCCACTGAGGGTGTGAGCAGTCGGTGCGCGTACCCCAGCTCCGACGGGTCGACCCCCGTCTTTGCCCGGTCCACCTGAGCCAGTCCCACTCCACTTTCGCATTCCACCCCTCGTGGAGGGGATACTCCCCCGCAGCCGCCGCACTGGGCAAACAGGGGCAGCCCTGCGGCCAGCTGGCCAAACGGCGGCCCTGGGGCCTCCCCCCTGCACATTGCCCGCGGGGTCTTTCCCAGACTTTGCCCTACTCTCTCAACTCCTCTCCCTGGCCTTACTCTTCCCCAGCTTTCCCAGCCGCCGCCCCGCTGAGCCCGGCACTCCTACCACCTAGGTCTCGCCGGTGGTGGGGCAGCCGGAGAGTGGCAGAGCAGGGGATGACCATCCCCTTTGGCATCTCTCTCGGCTGCCTGCCTGCCCGTCCTGGTTTTTCCTGTCCTTAGCCCTGCGGCCGCCGCTCTGGCCTCCCTGGCACGCATAGAGCACGGCCCAGCTGCCTCTTGTCCCGTCGGGGGCCTTTTTTCTTCTCTCCCCTCATACCTTCCTGGGCACGGGCTGCAGCCACCCCCCCGCGAGAGGGTTCTGCGGAGCCCTTCAGCCTCGCTGCCCACCGCTGCCTCCTCGTCTCCGTCGGCAACACAAAAGCCCTGAGCAAAGCAGCCAAGCAAAGATGGCACAGCAAAGCCGGTGCCCTCCCTGCAATGCTAACTCCAAAGAGGAAACTTCCCTCCGGGGCTGCGCTCCTAAGCCCGGGACTCCCTTAACATTTGCAGCTTTCGGTGGGAGAAGGAGGTGTTTGTCACCCAAGTTTCCTCTCGTACCTTTGTGTCACGCGAGGCGGGACAACGTTGCGCCTGTTTCGCAAGCCAAAAGGAAACTTCTGAGCGATGGGCTCGGTGCCACGGGCTGGGAAGGGTCTCCGGATCACACCCCTGCCCTACACCCCATACACAACCTCCTCGCCTCTCTCTTTGAAACTGTGTTTAAAACAACAGCTGAAACACAATTAATTGTAACTGATTAACATGGATTAGTTTGGCCTTCAAAGCACTTTAAGTCAATTCAGCAGCCATAATAATAATTAATTCATTAATAAGTACTATTGGTGCTTCACCGCTAACGCCAAGAAAAGTTTCCCTGAGAAGTACAGGTGGCAGGGAGTGCTAAAATGAAAACATTCGCATGCAACTTTTTAACCAGAAGGGAAAGCACTTTGGTTATATTTGGAGACATGTGTCTCACACATTTCCCCCGTTTTTTGTAAACTATGTAAGAATAAACATTACAGCTCTGGGCTTTTAATTTCTCCAGATGGAACCATAAAGTACCTAGTAGATTTTTTTTTTATATATATACTATACAATTGAGGACACATGTCTGCTTTTCCCGATGAGGACAGAGAAGCAACTTAATTTGAAGGCATAACTACTGAACCACATTTTGAATAGCACACTCGAACAAGTTCACTTTAAAAGGCAGGAAACCGCTAAGAGCACAGCACTGAAAGTTGCTCCTTCCCACTTGAGCTCGCCCGCCTGACCTTCACATACACTTTGTCGTTTCGCACACACTTACAGAAGTACACACGCGCGGAGGTGGCAGGGTGCCTAGCCATGGAGGGGGCTTTTCCAAGGCGGTCGCATCCCCGAGAGGCTCCCCCAGCTCGCTGCAGGCTGAAGAGGCCGCTCGGGATCCCACCTTCGGCGCGACGGAGGAGCCCTCTGATCCTCGGGTGACGTGAGAGGTCTCCTCCTGCCCACCCCGGCTGAAGTAAGGGATTCACTTACCCTCTCGGCGCTCCTCTCCGCTCCTCACACACACACTTGTGCGCCCAGAAAAGCGCTCTCGTGAAGGGCAAAAGGAGGGAGGGAGCCTCGAACCCCCACCGCTCGGCTACCTTAGGGTTACAGGCGTGCTGAGGGGGAGGCAGGAACCCCTAGGCTGGACGACAAATAATAATAATAAAAAAGTATTTAATAAGTTCGAGGATAAGATTTCTTGCTTAATTGTTTATTTTTTGTTTGGTTGGTTTTGGGAGCGGACGCTGGTGATTGGAATGACCAAAATACCTTACACATCTCCCTAACTAGACTTAGCCTCCCTCCTCCTTCTCCCAGCCCCCCAACCCCCTCCCCCCATTCTGACTTACATGTGTTTAGAGCAATGGCAAGGAGCTCCCAACTGGAGCCCTGGCAGAGGGTGCGTTTAAACTAGGATGATTTAGTCCCCGAGAGCTCGGGTCCTGACTGTGAGCCTCCAGCCCCGCGTCAGCTGGGCGCTGCAGACAAACAGTCTTAAATATGCATAACGAACAGTTCGCTTTCTTAAAGGAGAACCTACCCCACTGGAAAGTTCATGGCCTGACGGCAGGCACGGGAGCGGGGTGCGGGGGTGACCTTTGCGCCGGGACAGCCCTAACCCCTTCTCAAGGTGGTCTCCTTACACGCTCAGCGACAGGGCTGAGGGCATCCGGCCGCCTTTCGGCTGGGGACTGGGGGAAGAAGCGTTGGCGGGTCAGTCACGGGCTTAGTGAGTTGCGGACCAGCGGCTTCACACACCGCCCCAGTCCCTCCTGTCCTCTGTGTGCGAGGGGCCGAGCCGCGCACTTGGAGCAGCCCAGCTCCGGCGGACCCCGCAGCAGCCACAGACCGGCTGCCCGAAAACTTGCGGGGTTCTACAAAGGGGGGAAACGCGGGACTCCAAAACAAGAATAAAAAGTGTCTGGGGGGAAGGAGAGGGACTGATTAAATACCCAGCCAGTAGAGCCCAGGCAGGCTGTGGAGATTCCATGAGCGGCTTTTTGGAAAGGAGAAATAACGCGGGGGAGGGACGAGAGACTGCCCGTGGATTTCGCCCAGCTTCCCGGTTGGAAACCGGCCGGCCCCCTCTCCCCGGCCCTTGCAGGATCTTCTCCCGGTAGGAGGGACGGCTACGCCAGGCCCTCGCTAGCCCACTTGCCCCTGGTTTTGCCCTGGGGGGCCCCCAGGGGCCGAGCCCCGACAGCCGCCGTGAGGGTGCAGGCGGCTCCGGGCGCTACCCACGGGAAAGAGGCATCCCTCTGCGGGGCTGGCTCCCCCCGTTTCGGACAATAAGAGTGGTTTTTTTAAATTACTATTCTTTTTTCCTCCCCTCCACACACGTGGTTGTAAAGTCTGTAGCGCCATCTAACGGGAGGCGGAGGCCGGGCCGTGCCGCGGCGCCCAGGGCAGAGGAGAGAGGGGCTGGGGCGGGATCGCCTTGGGAAGTGCCCCTGGCACGAGGAAGGGCGCTGATCCTGTGCATAAAACCTGCCCGAAAGGTGCTTTGTAACCCGACCAGGGCATTATCCTTCAGGAGCTTCCCCCAACTTCCGCGGTGTTATTTTTATTTATTACATCGTTGTAGCTGTGAAGAACTGGTAGAGTAACTGGGTTTTTTGGGAGGGGGGGCAGGGTAGGGAGGAGGAATGAATAAATCCCATCAGAGCCTGACACAGTTGGGGATGAAAAGGAGGAGGCTCTCTCAACCCAGCACATTTGACTCTTTCCCTTTTTTGGGAGGTCAGAGAGGGCCCCAGACAGCTGCTGCATCTTACAGGCCTCAAATTTCTGCTGCTTCTTTAGTATCCCAGAAAGCTTTCTGTTTCCAAAATTTTTGAGCACATGCTAAATGTTATGGTTAAATTATGATGCTGCCCTTTTGACAGAGCACTTCAGCCATGCCTCTGTCCATATCCAGATGGGAGGCTTCTGACTTGGTCGCCCCAGTTCTGTTTAAGCACCGCATTAGTTGCCCAGATAGGAGCCTGCTCACCCCAGGCCCATGGCATGAACAACCAAAAGAAACAGAGACTCTCCTCGACATTTGGGCTCATATAAGATCACAGCTAATCTCTACAGGTGCCTGCCTTGCTACAGCTCTTGCCACCTGTAAGGACTCAAGTTAGAATTAGAGAATATAGGTACTTCTGCTGAACAGGATAGAAATTTTTCTTTAGGTTTGAAATTTTTCTTTATTCTGCTTCTGTATTTCTGTTACAGGTACAGAATACAAGCTAAGTATTCAAATACACATACCATTTTACTGTATTTACTTAGGTCTTCTGTACATACATGTTGGCAGGAGTCCCAAAGAAGCACAGAAATCTTTCTGTCCATACATGAAATCGTAAAATGGTAGTGTAGCCTTCGGCTAGAAACAATTGTATTTTCATGGGCCACTCAAACTGGATGTATTTTTCAGCCCAGGTTGTCCAATGCCCTTAGATGTCACTTCTGCATGTGGCAAATCCTGTATGACTTAGATGGCCAGGTTACATTTGCCCAAGGGATTTTGGCAGATTAAGTATCTGAGTGCCACTGACGTCCATTCACATTATAAAAATTAAACAGAATGCCATCAGTGAACTGGTTTTATAGAATAGAAATGTTGATGTGCATATCCACAGAGAGGAACAGACTTTCCTTTTTGAGACTGGAAATGCTCCTCTTATTCAACGATTGAGAGGAAGGGCAATTTCTGTCTACACTGAAAAGAAAATGCATTTTTGGGTTCATGGGCAGTAGAAAACCTCTAATAGTCAGGCTAGGATATCTCAGAGTAGGCATGAAAAATGAGACACAGTCCAGTTCATTAGCTATCTATGAAGAGTTAGGCTAGAGAGGTTTATGGATAGTTCCAGTGAAGAATTTACATGTCTTAAAAGTTAGTTGTCTCAGTACTTAACTTTCAAGTGCCTTTCCCTAAGATTGGCATCCTTGATGTTTTGTTTGGCAATACTGTGAATTGAGAAGGTGCGTATAGACAAATCTTTTGTGCCTTATCCAAAGTCATACTGTCCAACAAAGGACAAGAACAGCAGAGAAGCCCAGGCTTGTGGTTGCATTGGGAAATAGAAATTACTGGTCTTAGCTGAGAGAATTTTTTAAACCAAGAAAGGAAAAGCTTTTCCTCCACTTTTACATGAAGAGTAGTGGAAGGACAGCTACCCAGTGTCTTTCAGATGGAAGATTCCTCCTGCTTGTTCACTCCACAAGGAGCGCAAATCCAGAAGGACAGCAGATGGCACATTTTGCTGTCACGATTTCCAGTTTCAGAAAGATCCTCCTGACATTGGTGAGGGAGACTTACTTTGAGCTCTGCAGTAGCAGGTATTAATTTGTTTCTATTGGGATGGGACATAAAGATTGTAATTCAGCCTAAAATATGACACCTATTTTCCCTTACTATATAATCTAGAGTACCTTGGGGTTTTCCTTATTATTCAAAGGAGTGAAGCTTTGGTTTTGAAATTACTTCAGTGTTGTGAGTTTTCTCAAACTTGAAATACGAGAATAGTTCCTTGAGCTAATTCAAGGCAATGCATTTCTCAGGTCAGCCCCAGGAGAGCCACAGGCAGGATCAGCTATGGCATGTCAAAGGTACCTTTCACTGTGCAACTTATGTGGGTGAGCCTATCACAAGCTTTTAATTCCGAACTTGCTGAAGTTGTGGTGGAAGGTTTCTGTTTCTTCAAAATTCTTTTGATGAACCATTGGTGGATTATGTGATAGGCCTATTTGGTGGTTTTTCTGTTTGTTTGTTTGTTTGCTGCTTGTTTTTTTTTATTTTGTTTTCTAGGGGGTTAGTTCTGATCCAACTGAAAAAACTCTCTGTCAGCGTCAAAGGCATCTCTCAGTGTTCTTCCCATCTCAGTGCAGAAAGATAAGGGGCCAAACCCTTTTGAGGTTCTTCTAGTAAAGCGAGTAGCACATGTATTCCTTTGTACAAAATTGGAGCATTCATCCACATGAAGGTATTTAATTAAAACTGGAGTAGTTTTCAGAAGTGCTAGGGAATAAGTAGTCTCAGTGGGTGCTCAGTCCCTCTGTAATTCACAATCCCTTAATGTAGATGCCAATGTTTTGACTTAATATTTGGGTTTCAAACTTTTGGCCCACGCGTTCTGTTTCCTCAGGGCCCTCTAATCTTTAACTTTTACCATAGAAAAATCTTAATGTTTTCAAGGTTCCACCTTGCTAGCAATATGGTTTGAATCAGAAACACTGCACAGAGACTATTTTGATTTTAAACAAAAATAACCTTCTGGTTTTATTTCTGCAGGTATGAATAAAAATCTGAGAGATCTTGTGTTTTGAGCTTAGAGCTTGCCTTCTCTTGATAGGAGACAGCATGGACACCGTGATAAGGATCAGTGATACAACATGTTTTCCTTCATTAGAAACACAACCCTGACATTAAAAACAGCCTGCTGAAGAATCATATTCATTTAGTAATCATGTTATTTCACAATCAAGGGGTTACTATCCCTCCCCCTGCTCCAGCCTCCCTTTAGAACTGCCCATTTATGGACAACATCTGATATCAATAAGTTTATGATACCTATTTCTAAAAGCAATGCCTGCATTTCAAATGGGGTTTTAGCTGTTGAGTTATCAGATCCAGCACTAACCGCAGATGGGATTTATCTTCACTAACTTTAACCATATACTGGTTAATGCGTAGGCCAAATCTGGGCTCCTTCTGTATTCAATGGAGAAAGATGGAGAGCTATTCATGCCAGGCAGCTTAGGCACCTATTAAAGCAAGGGATGAGTCACCTTTTGAAGTTGCCTGCATTGCTCAGTCGATTTTAGCAGGCAGACAGGCAGTTAGCTTCGTTACAGCATACCTGACCAGATGGCTGAAGTTAGGGTAGGTGGGTCCTGTCCTACCTCTCTGTAGGCATTGCAGACAAGAACATGCTACATTCAGCAGTGGCTCAGGGCTCAGGACTAGTCAAGAGGAGCTGTTATTTCTGAGTGTGAATGTGTTTTGCCCATAATAAACATATATCTCTCAGACAGGCTCAGAAAAACTGACCTGGGCCTACAGCTCATTTGATCAATTTACAGTGATGCCAACAGTGATGCATTTTTATTTTTGCACCCCTTTATTGGCTATCCAGACCGGAGTGCTTCTCTGAAGCATGAGGTCTTATAGTTTTTTCATGACAGGATGAATTGAACCTTCCCTTTTTTTCCTATATTTTCTACATAACCACATGAGTCTAGGAGACAGGCATTAAACAAAACAAGGACCTCTAAAACTCAAACCTAAACCAGGCAAAAATCAATACAGGAATACCCTTTAAATGTGGTTGCACTGTGTTGAAATACACTCCTTTACCCATGGCTGGCATACACTGCTTGTAGAGAGTTAGATCTACATCATAATAAACTCAATTTTTTTCTCTCATTTTCCAGTTAGTGAGACCCCATGACCTGGAAGGTACAAAGGCAAGGGAGCTGCTGGGCTGGGCAGTTGTGGAAGAGACATACGTACCCCAAAGCTGGAGCCAGGTGGTGGTGGGATGAGTCACACTTAGCTTCAGGTTAGCTTAGGCTGAGTCACCCTGCAGCACTGGGATGGAAACCAGCAAGTTGCCAGAGTCATGGTGCAAGATGGAGACCAGACAGGTGAGTCTCAGGAGTAAAAAATGACACAGGGAATGGCTGATTAGCAGTGGCAGAAGCAGAAGAATAACCCAGCACCATTTCCTTCAGAAGAACATATCTAGGGGGAAAGAGCAGTGAGGCTGCCAAAATGTCACACCAAGGACCTCACTGGAGAAGCAGCAGAAGCAGATGGACCCTGTGGACAGAGATGAAAATATCCACCTGCTCAGCTATAAGAACTCTTATTTATGATCCCAGTGAAGCCAATGGGTAATATTCTATGGCCTCTTGTAAGAGGTCTTTAGCTCTGCTAGTAGGTTTACCTTCAAACTGGCAAACAGCAACACCGCATACACTAAATGGGAATAGACAAATATCCTAGGCCACTTTGCTTTCACTTTTGATGATGTTTGGCTAGCACGTAGATAGTGAATGGGGCTTTATACCTGTTTAGGACATACAGAGTTTGAATATTTCGGATAGTAAAGTTCAGCTGAGTAGTCAGACAAGTCTGAGAAAAATGTTTTAAATTTTCCATGGAAACCCACGTTCTTCCTTTTACATGACTCAGGCTTCAGAATATTGCTCCAACTTGAAATGAAAAGTTTTTTCAAGATTTGTGTCTCTCTGTTTCATCTCATGTTTTGCAAACTAGCAGTAGGTTTGAATTGAGAAGCTGCAAAAAGATTTACCAAACACTGGAGACCTGCAGTCTTCTTTCACACACAGATCTCTGCTTTTAGCCTCTCCCTCAGATATTCAGCCACAGTTAGGCCCACCAAACTAAAAGAGACTTCTCAGACTAGCAGGAATTTATCACAAACACATGGATTTGCTTTCAACAGTGTGTCAGGTTCAATCTTAAGTGCTGTTAGACTCTTTCTGCTCACTTTCCACCACAGCAAGACCGGTGACTCCAACAGCCAGGAAATGTTTTCTGCTTTTGCTGATTTCTTGTGGCTGGCTTGCATCTTCTCAGACTTCCACCTTTTTTTTTTTTTTTTTTTTTTTTTAAATTTTCCCAGCTTAACAAACCAGGTTATTCAGGCCTCTTCTTGTTTCCTCTTGGTCAAGTTCGATATTAGGAAAAGGTTTTTCACCAAGAGGGTGACTGGGTACTGGAACAGGCTCCCAAGGGAAGTGGTCACAGCACCAAATCTGTCAGAGTTCAAGAAAGATTTGGACAATACTCTCAGGCACATAATATGATTCTTGGGGCTGTACTGTGCAGGGCCAGGAGTTGGACTTCAATGATCCTTGTGGGTTCCTTCCAACTTAGGATAATCTATGACTCTGTGATGATCATATGATTCTAAGTTATATCATTCACAAAATATTCTGAGTTGGAAGGGACCTACGAGGATCATTGAGTCTAACTCCAACATGAATTTTCTGTAGGGGGATTAAACATGCAACCTTGGTGTAATCTTGCTTCTGTATAGCTGAAATTGAGCTTTCCATGAGTGCCCAGAGCTGCACACAAGGTTTTATCAGGTTTTGTGCTAAAGTATTAACACTTTCCAATCTCTATCTCACTGGATTTTAGTTACCTGATTTGATATCTGCATCATACTGTAGCATAACATTTTGCATAACTTGACCAGGTATTTCTGCTCACTTATAAGCTTGGACCATCATGGGGAAATTATACTGTTAGTCCTAACTTTGCATTTACATTTTTTTGTTTAATCTTTACTGGTTTTCAGAGTCCTGATATGCTTTTAGTTGCATTAATGACACCTCTCAATGCTGCATCAAAGTTTAGAAATCTATACTACTATCATGAACATTTATGAAAATATTAAAGCAGATTTGTCCCAGCACTAAGCTTGATATGCCTTCCTAGTTACTTCTGTCCAGTCTTGTAAGGCTTTTTTTTTTTCAGTGGTGTCTGTAAACTATGAGACAGATCATTATTACACACACAGTTTTTCTGCAGAAAGACTCCAGCTAACAAATATCTTCTGCACTGCTGAGCCAAAAACTGTAGTGAAACACAAGTAGAAAATATTACACTGTTGTCTCTGTGTAGGATATGATCTTGTCCAAGAAAGGTGAGGAAGACTTTGATGTGATCTTTCCTGTCACATTTAAGTCAATTCCCCATTTAGGAACTGGTCTTTCTTTTAAAAGACATAAGATAATGAACTAGTATGTCTCTTGATGTGGTTACACAACCAGGCTTTTTCTTTTGACTGGTATGCAGATTCCCCAGACTTTTAGTTGCTCAGACCTGTAGAAGCTCCTGGCCTCTTTCACATTTTAGTGCCAGGACTCTGCAATCCATCTGACTTTACTAATCAATTCCACAGGTTTACCAACCTTTGCCTTTTTGAAATAAAAAATCTTATTAACAGACCAGTTTATCTGTTCCTTTTAATTAGGAAGTGTCAGTCCCTGATTACTTGAGCCAAAGTCCTTTTTTTTTGCTGCAGTCATCAGTTACCAAAACAAAGTCTCGATCAGCATCACTTTTTACTGGTTCTGTGAGAATTTTATTAAGACATTTGCTGACTACTACATCCATAAGTATCTGGATTATTTCATTATTAGTGGTGTTTGTTCCTTTGTTCATATTTGGGAATGTAAAAATTTCCCTGCATCATACAAACTCAGTAGAACTTGTCTCTCTATTGCCATTACTGACGAACATAACCAGAGAGAAATCAGTGCGATCGCACTGCTCAAGTACTCTCCTTTTCCAGCTTTCCACAAAGTGGTTTTAACTAGAACAAATTCTGCTTTTTGCATGCTATCCCTTCTGCACATCCTTCTTTGCAATGTTTTGTATCATTAATGTGAAGTTCTCTGCCACCACCTTCACCTTTATCTCTGCCTTTCTGAATAATGCATGTCCTTCGAGACCAGTGTTCCAGCTGTGATTGCTATTCTGTTCTGTTACCAGTGTATACCTGTCCTGCCTAATGCACTGCCAACTTAGTTTATGCTATTCCCTTTTTTGGTACATGTTTCTGTACCCCATAACCACAGTTTTGTCAGGACCCGCACCTGACACAGTGAGTGTCAGGTAAATCACTGGATTTCCACCTTGGAAGCAGTTCTCTTCACAGTTTTCACTTTCTTTCTTCTTATTCCGTGCCATTCTCATCAATTAAATTTCTTTATCCTTTGGCATACCCACATGTACCTAGGCTTTCTCCTCTGGTGTGCTATGGGCATGGGGAGATTATTCAAGTCTTTGACTCTGTACCCTTCATTTCTCAGTTCAAAGCTCTGCTTATCAGTTCTGCCAGATTTGCTTCCAGAAGGCTGTTTCCACAGTTGCTCAGGCAGAGTCTGTCCTTCAAAAAGGGTGTTTTTGCAGTAAATACATTCCAATGGTCAAACATTGCCAGTCCTTTGGCTATGTGTTGATCTTCCTTAAAGCACTCTATTTTTTGGGGCCTACTTTTTATTTCCTATAGCACCAGTAAATGCTAGACCCTGATGCTCTCTTTAAATGAGCAATATTAGGAAGTGAAAATTAAAAAATATAATGGCATCTACCCCAAATCTCCAGTAATCAGTTCTAAAAGCAAACTCCCTCATGCAAGAAGCCAGCCCAGAGAGATAACTGAGCTGCAACCACAATCAGCAGTGAATATTCTGTTCCACACCCCTCAGGATTTCTTGTCTACACAGAGAGTTTTGCCATCCTTGCTGTGTCAGTCAGAAGTATGAAAACAATTTCCTGAGGTAGACAGAACAATATCAGGGAAAACCAGAAAAGGTCTTTTATCTGGTTTATGATTTTGTTCATAAAAAAGGTTCCACTGAGGTGCTTCTGTTGGCATTATATCGGTGTAGGTTTGTTGGAAAACCCTTTCACATGTAGTGGACAAGGTCTAATGGAATAGCAGAGAGCAGGGACTATTCCGTGTCTGTTCTGCTTTGGAAGGTGATTCAGTGGGGTTGGCTTTAGAACCACATCAGTTTTGTGTAGATATTAATGTGATGTGAGAAAGGGCAGGAACAGCCCCCATAGAATTAAAAAAAGCTACAGGGGATGCCCTCATGAATGTCTTCTGCTCACAGAATTTCTTCAGATGTCAGTGGTTTTGAGCCATAGGCTCAATGCAAGCTCAGCAGCCACTTCTGACAAGCTAACATTTCGGTCATGTTAGACTATAAAAAAACCTGCTTAGAACATGACTGACTTCGTAACAATGCCAAATATGTAAGAAAACAAAAAACATAATTGTAAGGGAACCTGAAGAAGTAAGATAACCACTTGACTTGGGCAGACAAAACACACCCAAGGTTTGCTTCCCCTCACCATTCTTCCCTGTCTTCCTTCCTTCTTCCTTTCCATGCTTTCCTTTTCCCCACTTTCCCCCTTTCCCCTTTTTCCCCTTTTCCCTCCCCTCCCCCTCCCTCCCCTAAAAGGCCCATATTTCTGTGCAATGTGAGATGATATGGTTGATCAAAACTCATAGTGAAATTTGATTGAATGAAGTGCAAAAATGTATTGGCACTATAAGCAGCTTTGTATTGTAATGAATTTAGAACTGATGTGTGAATTCTGAAAAAAAACCCAATGTATTTCTGGAAATGCTAGCCCATACTTTTTTTTATTGCAACAATTTCTGTTAGTTAAAATACCACTTAAAGAGTCAAAACAATGTAATATTGTAGATGATCACCACCATACGTACATACTATAAATATTGAATAAAGTTCTGTGAGTGAACAGGCCTTTTGGTATATGGATCTCTGGGTTATACCTCTAGATTTAACAGCAAATTAGATGAAGGGACATGCTGGCTAGCCATTGAAAACAGAGTTAGGAGTGAGTAGTCTCTATACCTGGTCCAGTTACCAGTTCACTCTGAACTTCAGACAAGTAATATCAACTCTGTCTTACTTTCGGTATCTGTAAAATCAGAAATATGTTAACATTTATATGTCCTTCTGGGCCTGCAGAGAGCTCCTTGACAAGTCCACAATGCACTGGCAAAGGTATAAAGTAGAGTTGTTGAATAACTCTGATCAGCATGGGAACGCACCTGGAAAGACTTGAGGTAAGTTGGCCATTAACCACAATTGAGTCAACTATCTTTATGTACTCAGAGACCACCCTGCTTAAAGGTGTTTGAAGAGCACATTTCAACCAGGGTGTTGACTCCCAGGGCTACAGCTGGTGGGCTGTATGGTCAGCTAGGTGATGTGCTGGTCTTCTCTCTTCCCTCTTCCTTCCTGACTGAAGGGAGGCTCTGGACAGCTGCAGTCTGCTTCCATCCCTGCCCCCCACTCTGTTCCACCCCCTTGCTTTCTGCTGCCCAACAACTGTATGGTTAAGCTCAAGAGTGAACATGAAAAGTTCAAATCAGAGTTTGAGTCTCTCTTCCCTTAACTTAGGCTTAGACATACTCCTGCAGCTTGATGAAGTTCATTTCCTACGGGTGTCTCCAAAAGTTTCCATCTGTAGGATTTCCCCTAGATAAAACATAATCTACCTATTTCTACCTTTAAATGCTGATGGGGAAAATCTCAGCAGAAAAAAAATAAATCCATCTGTCTATATTAACTAAAAAAATACCACCTCTGGCTCAGTTTGTTCTCTACCTGCTAATCACTAGAAGCTAGGAGGGTGTATTGGAGAACAATGACTGCATTTTTTGGCTTTGTAATTTTTCCTAAACATCTGCTATTAGTCACCATCAGAGGCAAGGGTCTACAGAGATGTTGGTATGATCCAGTATTACAATTCTTACATTTTGATATTTTATTCTGATAATTCAGCCCTACACAGCCTCAGGAAGACAAGGCAGGGTAATGTCTGGGTGAAAGGGCATTGATCAAACATTGCTGTCAAAGCTCCTTCACTAATATTTTGGAATAAGCACATAATAAAAATAATGAAGAATCCACCCTTCAGCTTGGCTGTTTGCAGCAAATATTATAAGGGTATTAAACTAAACAATGGCTCGTACTCATCTGGCTCTCCAGATGTTTTCTATGACTCTTATTTTCTATCAATCAGTTAACCACGGTTTTTGCTTTCCTTAGCAACGTATTTCCAAATCACAATCAAAGAAACTAACGGCAAATAATAAGGGCTAGATTGTATTTGATTGCTGCTAGCTGCTCATGGGAAAGGAAACGGCAAGAAACACTGCCAATCCTTCACACTGGCAGCCCAGCTAGGAACACTTCCAGCTCCCCTGACTGCCCCCCCTCAGCGTGCTCCATGCCAAAGGGGCTGTGCAGCGGTCACATCTGACAGGGAGACCCTATGTCTAGAAATGGAGGGAGATGTGCCTGATTGCTACATGGGACAAAGATAGGGAATAATGTATTTCTCTTTCTGCTCAGTCCTTTATTACAGCCTCCCCAGCTCACTCAGAGACACATCAGGCTTCAGTCATTTAGAGTATATCAGTGGGTGTTTTTAGCCTGGTTCCACAAGGAAGTGCAGCTCATATAATTGCAGTGTGTGTGTGTGTGTGTGTGTGCATGGGCACAGTTGCCTAAAAACTTTTGTGCTTTTGTACCCATTGGGCAATTAAAGCTGAACCTGGCAGAAAGGTAGAGGTTTCAGAGATAATCAAGTTGGTAAGTTTTTGTGAATATAGAAAGCTGAAGAGTTTTTCTACTGATGGAAAGACTGCAGCCCACGCTCGGTTCTCATTTGACACGGAGAGAATCCACCTGGGAAAGAGACTGGCTGTATATGAAGGAAAGCTTCAGTCAGAACTTATACCTTATTAGATATAAGGGAATCCACTCCGCAGCCAAGGCTTCTCTCCCTTATGGATTCTCCAGTGTCTGATAAGGGCAGAATTCACAGTGCAGCAATAGTATAATTCATTTAAAATGTCAGTCAGCCATGAAACTCTAAGTCCATTGGAAACTAGGCTTCCGGAATAATTCTGATATTCATGGAAATACATGTTCCCTCACATACTGCAAAGCTCCAGGAGGAATTATGGGTGTTTCTCCATTGCTTCCAGTCTCCAAGCTAGCTCTCTCAGAACTATCTGCCCAACAGTAGACTGTGTCTTTCTAGCACCCACAACCTCTGGAGGTTTCAGAGGGGAAAGTTGTACTTCACTTCTTTCCTCGGAGCCGGGCTCATCAGGCATAACTTGTCTGAAGAACCTGATTCACAAAAGAACTCTCCATTCCCTTTTAGGCACTGAATAAAAAAAAGTAAAAAAAAAAAGGCCAGCTTTCTCAATGGCTTCCTGGTCAGAAAGAATTGCTAGCTGCTGAGCACTTGTGGAAAAATGCTCTATTGAGAAGTGTAAATGAGAATGGAATCTTTCTGAAAATCTGGATCCAACTGGGGACTATTGGCACTTGAAAATTTGGCCCTCATTTCTTTTGAAATATGTAGCTTTTAAATGAGCAAAATCAGAAGTGACTTTTCAAAAGCCTCCTGCCTTCATTCCCCCTTATTCCCAGGTAGCATTGAAAATACTTGTGGTATTGATATCAGGCATTATGTTCAAACCAGGAAAAAAGAAAAGGACACATTTCAGTTGGCTGAGTGCTCAGGTTTCCTCTAGATACTATTTTAATAACAGACTCATTAGGAAATTTTCAATTATTTGTATTGTCTTCCCATGTTAAAAGACAGAATGTTACTTCTTAATTTCAATATTATTACTGAATAGGGATAGCTATTCCCTGCAGAACGAATAGATTATTCCAGTCCACTTGGGGATCAGCATTATTTCTGGCTGCTACATTTCCCTGGGAATGAATACTAATATCATGACAGGTATTTGACAGTGGTATTAAAAAGGAAAAAAAAAAATAGAGAGACATATCAAGTCATTCGATTACTGATAAAGAGGGAGCAGGAGATCAGCACATAGAGACACATGTGAATTCTCCTGTCAGAGAGAATCCCACGTAAAACGTAACAATTCTGATGCAAGATCTTGGTAGAATTTAAGTCAGTGCTGATTTGTCACAGATCTGAATGGGAGCAGGGCCCCAATGACAAAGGAAGCAAAATTTATTTCCCATATAGCTACACAGTGCTATTTGACTTCAATAGGTGTTGCAAATATGTGCTGGGAGTTAGACTCAGGCTCTGTTAAAAGTCAGGGTTGAAGGCGATCGCGCTGAGATCGTAGACAGGACAGATCAGATATTAGACGAGCAAGAAGGAAATACAAACCTCACAGAATTAACATATATTGTCACATTCTATTAAGGTTTTCTGTAGGGCTAGATCAGATTAAATGCACTGAATCCCAGTCATCTTACAGCATAGGAAAATATTGTCATGGATAGAATTTTTCATTAGTGAATAAAATGCAGAATAATGAACTGTACACAAAAAAGAGAGAAGACGTAAAGCCAATCAAAGGAAGGGCAGATGTTTAAAAAGTCTTTTGCTATTCAGGATTGTGATCCAACAAAAGCAATTATGTTTCTGCTTTCTCAATTTCAAAACAGCAGAAAAGAGCTTTGAGGTTTTTCCAGTGCTTATGGCCTATCTGCACACCGTTAACTGAACAGAAGGTATCATAATACCAAACATAGCCAAAGGCAACTGATTCCATGCAAAGCTTATAATTTGGGACATCCAGTGAGTTAAAGGGGATTGTAATCAAGAAAGAGATAGATACATATATTCAAAAATTGCCAAAGAAATCTATAAGAAGCCTAATTAAATTCTCCTACAAATCTGGAAAAAGAATCATAAAAAGAAAACTAAATCAGTGCCTACCGGTGGAAATTACACTTGGTAACTGCCCTCTGAACCCATGAAAAAGTAATGTGTGGAATTTTGTCGAGGAATGGCTGGCATGTGACTGCAGAAAAAAATAGTCTCTCTTGAAAAAGTAGTGAATATTATTTTTGCTCAAAAATCTATTGTGTTATTTTTGAATGGATAAATATCAGAGCTGTGATTATAAATACAGTCTACCACACTCCTTCTCCAGTATCCCTAGCCATGCACCTAAACAAAAGTCAGTGAGGCTGAATATGGGAATATTCAATGAATGTATCATATGCATGTCCCAAAACGCAATAGAACAGAGAGGAGCATGGTAGAATAGCAAGGGAAAAGATTCAATGCCAGTCAGCCTACATTGTGAGAGAAATACTTTCTTAATAATACAATATGTTTCCTGTATTACCTGATGCCCAAGTTCTGATGTAAAGAGTTGCTGCTTCTACTCAGAGTAGTGCCATAATAAAAATGGCGAAGGTCACATTCCACCCTTTGTAGTAGTTATGCAACTTACTAAGATTGTGCCATTGAAAGGGGTCTGCAGTCAGACACAAGGACATGCAACCATAGAATAGAAGGCTGTTGAATTCAGTGGAATTTTTGCCAGAGACTTCAGTGGGGCTGAGATTTTGCCCACACAGTTTGCCTTCTCTTTCTCTGACTCTTGTTCTGCTGTGCTATTCAGACACAGAGGATACTTCCCTCTTCCACGGTTCCCCCACTGAGGGAGGAGGAGGAGGAGGCATAAAGTCTCCTTTTAGCAGGTAAGCAGGTAGAACTTCTTCAAGGCACCATGAGATGAACATGGACATGATCCTAAATTGTCTTTTATGTGCCTAAAATACAACTCAGGCAGAATGTGGGTACTTACTGAACGTTACACAAAAAATCTCGTCAAGCTTGATTAGGCATCTCCCAGGCATATATACTGCTGGGTGACACTTCCTTAGCTGCCCAGTACAGTCCTACTATATGTGTCCCACCACTCCCACTCACAGCCAGCTCAGGTAAAAAGGAGTGTAGTCTTCCCGTAGGCTGAGGATTTGGAGACTATTTTACTCTGCAGCAGAGAGTGCTAAGGTACAGTGAGAGCAAGGACAGAGCCTGGGCCAAGACAAGGGTGTTCAGAAAAACAAGGGTCTTGGTCCTGCCAGAGAAATAAAGAATCAGAGGCATCAGTTGTTGCTCCGAGATGCAGCCTTCTGCCTCATTTTCCTGGCCATTGTCTGAAAGAAAGTAGTGCTATTGCTTTCTGATTGGTTTGGTTTGGGCTTGGCATTTTTTTTGCAACATGAGGCAGAAAAAACAACTGGAAAAAACAACATATTGAACTGGCCCTGCCACAGGGCTACATAGCTGAACCATTCTTATTTCGTTCCACAAGGTGGGCACTCCCTACTTCATACCCTGTCAGAAACAACGAGATTTGCCCCAAAGGTCTACAGGACCATAACATAGGACTACTCTGACTTTTGACAGCAATTGAGAGCTCTCCTGCTTGTTTTCTGGCCACATGGTGCTAACTAGAAGCTTTTTAACACTAAGCCATGTAGTTTCATTACTCAGGATCAGCTTACAGTAAAGCAGTTCCCCAGCTGGCTTGGAAAAAGGACAAAACAGGCTCACCTCCATCTGCAAAAGACCATGTCAGCCTAGTCTTATACACTCTTGGTTTCAGCGTTCTCAGCCACTTCCTTTCAAATGTGACAACTGCTGTCTACCCTTTGTGCAATTGCTTGGCAGCTGGAACACTTTGGGAAATTAAAGTTTTCAGTTCTTTTTAAGCTAAGGCATTGGTTTGAAGATCCCTTAAGGAGATTCTCATTGAGAGAGAAGAGTAGTGGAGGAGAGGACCACATCCTACTTTGCACTGAAGCAAGTGCAGTCAAGGAGTCGGGAGTTGCAGAGCTAAATAGAGCAAAGCTGAGGCACTGCTTTTGTGTTGCATGTAGAAAGGCATGGGCCCAACCCCAGGGTTCAGAGCTTCCCATTCTCATTATGGGAATACTCATTACCTGTGTCACTCACGGCACTCCTTTCTGCTACCTCTGGCTCTGTGTGCTGTGCTTTCTGCTGAATACTGACCCAGCTAGCACAGAGAAAACAGAAGCACTCTCATCACTATTCCCACTCTCATTTATACCCTTCTGATGAAACCACGTTCTCTACATTATTGTAAGTCTGCTGAGATAGGGCTGGAGTCCCATTTCTGGTGCACATATTCAACTAACTATTTGCTAAAAGCAGTATCACCATGAGCCTCATCCCAAAGGAGAAAAGAGACAAGCCATCAGTTTCCAAATATGCATCTAAGGTAGATAAACACAGGACAGGCCAGTTCAGAAGCTGACATTCAAAGGCACACGCTTAGCTGCAGTTCTGATGGGTGGCAAAACTCCTCTCACTGGGATTTTGTATTGGCTTTGGTGGCACACTTACCTTACTGTGCCCATGCTTAGGATATATTTATATGTGTAAGTACAGACTGACATGTCCGCTCCATCCATGATCCAGACCAAATGAATATATGGCATTCTGTTCCAGGAGATAAGGCTTGTGAGCTTAGGTCCAGAGCTGTAGCTGTATGGGTACCCAGAGGAGCAGGCAGAGGTCTCACTTTACCTATCTTTACATGGTTACTTTCTAAGTCAAGGGAATTTAAGCTTCATCTTATCTGCATGTTGCCTATACCTTAGCCTATGCTCGTGACCTAACTCAGGAATTTACTCACTGCTGATCTCTAAAGCCAGAATGCTACTCACTATGCTGGATCTTCAAACTGCTGGGTCAGTGGAGAGGCAGGACGTGTGGAGACATTCGAGCTCTGTTGAGGGCCAGGTGTTAGCACAAGCAAAGTGAGAGCAGTGGCTAGACTGACCTTTGCCTGGGTTATAACGGGCTATTATAATACCATTTAACTGGTGTCCTGTGTCCTTGAAAGCCAGGATGTCTGATGACACAAGTGAGAGGTCAGAGTATGCACTTGGGAACCAGCTGCTCCTCCCAGTGATAGCAGCATCCATGTATGGTTCTGACACGTTTCACTTCTTCCCCTCCCCTCCTATAGCCTGAGAAGACCTGGGGACTTGCTCTACTTTCTCTCCCTTGGGTCATCAAAGCTGCACTCTGGGATTTAGCAAAGCACTCCAGTTTGTCCCATGCACAGTGTGCTATGCTGTTACACTCCAAATGTGCCAGTCACTCAGAAGCTTGCGTTGAGAGACAGAACAATTTGTCTGAATGGTGGCAGTAAAAAAATACAAAGAAACAGCATGTCAAGGCTGCCCCTCAGCACACAGTCACCACCTCATTGCTGAGATGAGTTGACTGTGTGGACTCTGTCGCTGTTTCACTCCAGGCAAGAGGGCACCCCATCAGCCCGTCTGATGGCTTGCTGAGAAGAAGGGCGTACTTCTACTGTCAGGTGACAGTGTAACAAGCAGCAGCAGTTGAGAAGTGGTTTAAAAAGCCATCCCTTACTGCCTCTCAGCTAATAGTTGCTGCCTTCGAGTGGAGAAACCTGCCAGAGTATGTGCCATTTGGATCACAGCATCAGGAGGGTCACAAAGCTCATCAGGACAAATCCATAGGCAAACATCCAGTGTACACAGAGCTTTAGGTGTCTTATTCAGCACTGTGAATTTTGATTCAAGCGCTAAGCACCCCTTTCCAGATATCACACAGCTGGCATGATAGCACTGAGGACTGCCATTAGGTGAGCTCTTCTGACTTCTGCTGATCAGGGGTAAGATGTGGATGCACTCAGTCATGTCCAGAAGTTTGTCCCCTTTCCCTCTTTCCCCAGTTGTTACTGCCCCATCAGTTTTGCAATTTAACTCTTTGATTGTTTCTTGACTTCCAGAAAGTGATTCAGGTTAAAAGAGAAGAGCCTTTGGAGCTGATCTAATCTACATGGCTTCTTAGATTATCCCAGCCAAATTGCACTGGGTACAGCTCAGAGGGAGAGCTACAGAGCTCATTTTCTGGGATTCGTGCTGCACTTTAACAGCACATACCTACATGAGGGTCTTGGAAAGGAGGAGGGAAAATACAGAAATACCTCAATTGCCCCCCTGCTCTGCCCTCACTAGGTTCCTCTAAATGGGTTCTGCAGGAACAGATGGCATAGGAATTGGCTCTGTCAGCTTTGTATGAGCTAGGAACTCCCTCATGCCAGGGGAATCCTCAAACGGGGAGATTCAGCAGCTCCTCAGCTCTTCTGAAGTGGGTCGAAATGATTTAAGAATCTGGCCCATTGCAGCCTCGTTATCCTCTGTAAATCATACCAAATTGAGGGAATGATGGAGTTGTGAGAAGACAGAGAATAAAATTTCAAAGAGGATCAAAATATGCCATTTTAGCTTCTGTATGTCACGGCTAGGCTTCGTGAACGAAGATTTGGGAAAAGCTCTAACCACATTTGTTACAAGAACGCTGGTGGCTAATAAGGCCAATACGAGATAGATACGTCTGATTGCAAAAGGCACAGCAGAAAGACTCCTTAGGTGGTATATTCTGCAAGACACGATTCTTTCTGCATTGTCTTTTCTCCTCGAGACTGATCCTGCGTGCGTTCTCAAAGGAAGCTTCTGTATGTATAAACATGCATAATATGACATTTTGTTTAGACAGTTATTTAAAAAGAAACTTGCAATCTTTTTAATTAACATGAATGCAAAGGAATAAGCTATAAAAATATGAACACAGGAAGGTAGGAGTTGACAGCACAGAGCCTTTCAGACAATCTTTTTTTCAATTGTTATGGGGTATAATAAAATTTTGTTTTCCTTTGCAATTTTTCCCATAATGTTTATGTTTGTTTTAGGTAACAGATTAACTGTAGGTGACTTTTTTTTTCCCCCATATATCATGTCATGTGTCAGAAGCCCTCATCTTACTGCTAGAGTGGGAACAGTGAGTGAGACTACGAAAGAAAAGAGAAAGAAAGTAAGATGGCCATGTGGGCAGATGCTGCTTGTACACTCATGCTGCTGTTGCTGTTAAAACATTGCTAGCTCCAAGTCTCATTACCTTACCTTACCTCTGCCATTCCCCCGCTGCCCACTTTGCTTTACCTCCGCTGCCTGTCCGCCTGACTCATGAAATGCTAGACAAGTTTTGATATTTACCTGTTTATGATCAAATTGCAAAATGATCTGTTTAGTTCTGTTCTAAATTAAGGTCTGCATTAAATGTCATAGCATTTATCTTTCATAAAATGAGACAGCGAGGACACTAATTTCCCAGGCACTCAATCACTGCCCGGTGCCACCAGAGAGAGCGGCTGGGGAGGTGCGTGCCCACCGTTCACAGCCGGCTTGACAGCGCCCAGGCGGAATCATAAAAGTCAATTAATCATTAAAAGCTGTTACCAGCCCGTATTGAACCGCTCTGGCACAAAATGTTAATCAGTCCCACATCAATACTATAAATTCCTGCAAATTGGAGTGGTCGATAGTGCCGAGGCCCAGCAGGTCGATGGGAGGGCACAAGACCTCTCCACCAACATGGCGGCTGGGCAGCTGCCACGTCCTGTCCCAGCCTGCTGGGACTGAGCAGACGCCGATGCATCACTGCCCCTGATGGATCTGTCAATAACACCGAGCAGGGGAGGCAGCCCTCCCAGTTTAATCGCTCGAGGCGCCGTGTGCTGCCGCATACATGGTGGGTTATAAGCAGGGCTGGGTCAGCTGCTGCCCGGGGACGGGACAGGTTGGCTGGCGCCGTGTGCCATTAACCCAGGCACTGCTGCGAGAGGAGTCACCCAGAGCTCCCCGGGTTAGGAAACTGTTCCCTGCCGAGCTGTAATACGTTACTCATGAACAGTTGTGGAGTTGTTCATTAATCCCCTCCAGGCCCAGGACAGTGTTTTGCTGCAGCCTCTGGTGTGTTGCTGCCAGGTACTCAAGAAATGGGGCACTTGGAGTTGGGGGAGAGCGGAAGGTTGTTTCTGCCTTGGCACCTAAGTAATGCTTTTCCCCACACAACCATTGCTGTCACTGGGAGCATGAGCAGTACAAGCGAGTTGTCCCTGAGAAAGAGACACTTAGGGCCTTTCCTTCTCACAGCAACCCTATGCTTTTTGGCGTCAGCTGTGGTAAGGCCCCAGGTTGCTTCCTTGTCGCCCTCATCCCCAGGGCCAAGGAGGACTTGTGGCCTTCCCGCTGAGACGTGCAGGCCAGACTGTGATGAGTGGAAGAGCCTGCAGCAGAGAATCAGTGCCACAAGAAGGACTGTGTCCCGAGAGAGAAGCACTGGGCTCCCTGAGGCTGTCTTGGCAATGCCCCTGCTGCCTTCTGCTGCTTCTTCTCCCAGGGGGGCAGAGATCCTTGCCTCCCATCTACAGGGCTGCCGAAGGCTCAGCTGAGCCCAATCCATTTATCTCCTCTTACTGTTATTAAATCTGACCTGCAGTGGGGGAAAAATAGCATTTTTAGGATTGCAGGATATTAAGAAGCCTCTTTAGAGATGAAAGAAATGCCGGATTCTGTTACTCCAGGGAAGGTTTGTGTTCTGCCGGTTTCATTGTCATTTAACGTAGAACATAAAGGTTAATGCTGAATAAAATAATACCCATGTTGATTATTTTAATAGTCTCAAAGTATAACTTTTTCCCTGGTCTGCAGTTATGTAATCCATGTGCTGTACATGCACTGGCAGTATTTTGTACTTTTCCATAGCACTGATATGAAGGTTCCATTAAGTTCAGTGCTGAGGAGCTATTGTGTGTATCTCTAATACAATCGTTCCATACTCTATGGAAAATGGAAAATGTATGGATCTACAGACATGCTAATTCCAAACATTTGTACATTTTTAAATATTAATATAAAAGTCCATCTTATTATTATCCAAGTTACAGGAAGCATCAAAATAAATTAGGAATCGTACTGCAAAGAAAGCACCTATTAAACATACAGAGGCAGGATGATATGAGCGTTCAGACAAAGGTAATACAGTGCCTCTATTTAATTGCCCTGACACCTTGTTCAGTTCCTCCAGCTATACGCTGAGAGCTAAAAAGCCCCCTCTCATTGTTATTAATTGTATTCCTTTTTAAATGTAATGTCATATTGCTGCAGGCTGAGCTAATGAAACATATCCATATTACCAAAATAGGCATATTTCTTTTTATACAACACATTCTATCAAAACTGTCTGCTAAAGACATCATGTTAAAGACCTTTCATAGAGCAATATAAAGAATATCTCAGCTACTCCAACATTTCTATTACATGATTATTAAAATGCCCAGGAGAACTAAACAATATAGTGTGGATCCAGTTATCATATAAGACTTTAGAAATATTGTTAATTCTTTCCACTGATATGTTAATACTAATGCTAGATTACATGCTATGGCTACTAAACAGCTACTGCATACCAATTCACATAAAGACTGTCCCCATCCTCTCTATCCAAGCTTCACTCTTCTGTTATAATGAGAACCTGAATTATTTATCTCTCTTTATCCTACAATAGTTCACTTGATCACAATCAATTTTCCCCCCTGTATCTACTGCACATCAGTGCATGTAAACATGACACAAAAACAACTACTTTCCTTGCCTATTTCAGCCACATGAGATCAGTCAGAGGATGGAAGCAAAAAGTATTGCACATTCCTGAGCAGGAACGGGGTATGAGGTTGCCTAAATGCTGAAATAGCCTTCCCTAAGTTGACTTCAGTATATTTAAATACAGGTCCAGTGTAAATCACAAACTGAGCAATACAGAAGACTTCCTTGCTGATGGTTTCTGCTGCTGGCAGCTTGTCTCAGGTGCCCACTGCTTTTTGCAGCTTTAGATGGTTGTGAACAGCTCCTCCGCAGCACGTGCACAGATTCTGCTCTCTCTGAATGGGACTCCAGGAAAAGCCAGCAGCGTGGGTAGGATGAAATACTAGTCCATTTTGGATGTTTATGTAAGAAAGCAATCTTCATTTCTATTTTCTTCCTAATCAAGAACAGGGATGTGGCCAAAGCTCTTCTACATGAGTGGTGATTACCGCATCCAAAATGTTATAGAGGCGTCTGTGGCAAGTCTGTGAAAATATTTTTAACCTGTCTATAACACAAATTCTGCAGTCATTAGTGCTGAGTTTATGTATTATTTGTCAGAATGCATTTTGCCCCCTTCGTATAAGTTCACGTATAAGTTCAATTCCCCATGTGATATTCGTATGCTGCAGCCCCACTGCTTGCTGTCTCACTCTGTACTTTGGCTGGCCCTGGCTCATCCAGAGGGTAGAAATACAGCCCCGCTGAATCAGTTCTGAGGATCTTGCTGGAGAGCTCCTTAAGGAGGGTCAGTTTTCCTGTTTTCAAAATAAAGAAGTTCACACTACAGCTAGGACACTATTTGAGCAGTAGGACACCAACACATCTCACCAGTGTCTCCATGCCTTCTGCAAGGAGCAGTGAAAAGCAGGATGTTCTTGGTCATGGCAGCCATCCTACAAGTGTCCATGTGGAGGCATGCAGATTCCCACTGCGTACTTACTACTCTGTGACCCAGGCTCCAAACAGAGTTCACAGCTGCACGTGTTTCTTTCTGTAAGGGGTTGCAGAATGACATTTTACCCGGTGGTAGGACAGGTATGAACCTGATTTGAGTTGCTAAGGACCCGTAATGGCAACAGAGAAGCATGTTGTAAATGGAGGATGATCAGCTATGGAAAGAGATTAAAAAAACCTTCATGTAAATTTGAACCACATCTCAGCTGGTGAGGAAGATGACTATCACAATTCTCAGGAAACGGTGAGGAAAGGTTTGCAAACATTATTTAGAAATTTACAACCCAATTTAATTTGCTAGACATTTTGAAATGGGAATAATAGAAAACAGAAAGACTGCTCACAAGATGGCATGTGCCATTTGGAAGACTCTGGTGCCCTGCTACCTATAGATATTGGATGCATAAAGCTTGGACTCTGTCAGGGCCACCAGAGGACCTATATCACAGTTTTCTCTATTCTTGACCTCTCACTTATGAATTAATTGAAAGGTATATTTTTACACTGTGCTTTTAACTGTTGCTGTTCACCGCACCGTTTCACTGTCGGTACCACCCACTGATAGGACATCCCATCCCAGGTTTATCCACAGCCCTTGCTTGTCCAGAGCTCTGCAGATATCTTAGTTTCCTGGCAAATAAACCTATCAAGGTCAACAGAACCATCATGTTATCCACTACCCATCTTATCTTAATGATCCTTTCATTGCCAATTTCAGCCACCATCTACAGCACTGAAGTTTTTCACCAGAAAAAAGAGCCATAGCACGTAAAAAGAAGGGTGAGTTTTTTTCAACACCCCTTCCATACTACTTTCTTTAAAAAGATTGAACAGGCAGAATTATTTGTGAGTAAGTATGACTGTGTGGAAGTTTGAAGCCACAAAAATGGGTACATGTGTGTTATTAAAAGCCAGGGTCATTGGAAGGACTTGAATCTCAACAGGAACACTTGTGGTGAGCTCTGAAATGCTTCCTTTGCTGGAAGGATGAGAGGTGAACAGGGCCTTTGCTGTTGGGCCACAGGAAAGGGAATCTCAGAGTCCAACTGTAGAATATGAAGATGAAGACTCTGTTGGACTGTGCTGCTTACCCACACTATCTTCACTTCTTCCTGCATCTGGTTTGCCTTGTACACATTTGCTTGACAAGCTAGTGATGTCTGCTGGCTAATGACCTGCAGACTCCTGAGACTGGAAGGGAGGAGAGCAGGACATCTCTGACAGAGGAGCAGAAATGAGTGTAGAGGGAAGAGCAGAAGTGGCCCAGGATCAGTGTGGGTACCCCAGAGCCTGTTTGCATGGGGTCACCTCGGAAGCGATGCTGACCATGCACTCTGAACCACCTCTGGTCTGAAGAGGTGATCCAGTTGAATGGTGTGACATTGAGCCATCACACCTGGCCAACAAAATCTCTCTTTTGCTCAACCAAGGATGCCTAGCCCTGCACTATTCATTGATGTTATTGATATGGTGCCTCAGAGGTGGACCCTGAATTCCATTTAGTTGTAATAATTAGTAAAGTTCAGTACTCCAAAGATGGCATTTTAATTCAGGAAAACAGAAGGTCAGATTTTATGAATTATAAATTAATCTAACTCCAAACCCTTCAGTACTACTGTACTAACTTCTGTTATTTGACATACTGGTTTTGGTTCCAGTGGTTGCCATGACAAACCATTTTTCTTTTGGGAGCAGAAGTCTAGAGATAGACTTTAACCTTCATTATGTCAGCCTAAACCTATAGTATTTGAATTTGAAGGATTTACACCAGGTTGACAGTGTAAGAAATGAGGTCAGAATCAAGTTGTAAAGCAATGCCATTTAGCATCTATCAGAGTTGATTAGGGCTTACCTTGTAATATTTAAAACCATGGGTATTTTAGTCAGATAGGGAAATGCACTTTTAGAGTCCAATTTAACAAAGTCTAATTTCAAAAACTGAAGCTCAGTTCTCCTAATCTGAGTGACTTTAGATACATATGGGAATATCAAAACATGATTGCCCTGAAACTCAATCTTCTTCTTTTTAATTAAAGAAAGAATCCTATCTTAGTCACCTGAGAATCTGAAAGATAGTCTAAGTGTTTGACACTCAGAAAAACTTTTAACAGATAAATTATGATGACAAGAGACAAAAGCTATCATCAACAGTAAAAGTAAATTTAAAATAAAACTAAAGATGCTCTAAAAATTTAGAAAAAAAAACCCTAGTCAATCCTGATCTTCAAATTCTTTCTTCAAGCCAAAAATAAATGTGTTGCAGGAATTAATTTAAGTTATGAAACACTGTGACTAGATCTTCAACTGTTGTGAATCAGCAAAGTTCCACTGATTTCAGTGGAGCTGCACTAAGACAGTTTAGATGATAATTTGACCCTGAATTGCTTTGTAATTTTTTTCATAATCAGCAAACAAAATATTGGTTTTAAGTTAACATAGAAACATAGAGTCACAGAATCGTTTGGGTTGGAAGGGACCCTTGAAGGTCATCTAGTACAACCCCCCTGCAATGAGAAGGCAGAGCCCCGTTCAACCTGACCTTGAATGTTTCCAGGGATGGGACGTCTAAAAATCTGTTGCAGTGTTTCACCACCCTTGTCATACAAAATATCTTCCTTATCTCTATTGTGAATATACCGTCCTTGTGTTGAAAACCGTTACCCTTTGCCCTATTGCAACAGGCCCTGCTAAAAAGTATGTCCTCAGCTCTCTTATAAGCCCCCTTTAAGGACTGAAAGTCTGAAATAAGATCTTCCTGGAGCCTTCTCTTCTCCAGGCTGCACAACCACGGCTCTCTCATTCTTTCTTCACAGAAGAGGTGCTCCAGCCCTTTGTTCATTTTTTGGGGCAGGATCTCATCAGAGTGGAGTAGAGAGGCAGAATCACCTCCCTTGACCTGCTGGCCACATTCCTTTTGATGCAGACCAGGATACAGTTGGTGTTCTGAGGTGCAAGCACCCCTTGCTGGCTCATGTCCAGCTTTTCATCTACGAAACATCTGTCTGAAGCCCTTGCTGTTCGTCAGTCATAAGTCGGTGTTTCTTTTGTAACAGTTCTCTCAATTTCTCTGCTCTAACAGTTTTAAAAGTAAAACAAATCATAGAATCACAGAAACTTTTTGTTAAATCAAGTTGTGCAACCTTGATAAAGTACATGTCTTATGCTACACATAGCACCACCTTCCCCTGACTTTGGAAGAAGAACTAGACTATGCTAAAGGATTAATCTCCTTTTGGCATAATTTCTCTGGTGTCATTCAGGCTAACACACATAAGAGTGCATGTGCAGTCACATGTCCTATATTGTTTGACCAGCTTTTGTTGAAAAACTTTTACTAGGCACATCTTCATTTTCCATTTTTATAGTGTGCTCATCCCCAAGAACATTGTATTGAAAATGTAGAAATAAAATGCAACTGAGATAAATAGATTACACTAACACTAACACTCCTCTGATCCTTGCAGGCAAAAGCCGAAAAAGCAGCGCAGGCTGCAGGCTGATGCTGTGAGTGCTGTGCAGAGACTCGTGCTTCCACAGAGCAATGACTGGTGCAGACAGTCATTCCTCAAGTGGTCCTTTAGTGCTAGGGCTGGAATCCTGGGCAGTGCTGGCACAGCTGCCTCCACAGCCAAACAGTGAACTAAGTGGGGGATGCAAGATCTGATTTTCCTACCAGATGAATTCCCTGAACTGTTGTATTTCATGGCCACATAAACACCTGGCTAAGCAAAGCGTTGCGATGATGTGGGGCTGGAAATGAGTAGTCGAGGGGCTGGAGGGTCAAGAGCCACCCAAGGCCATCTAAATAACACCAAATTTGTCACCAAATAAGAAGCCACACAATCTGCTACGCAATCTGCCACACCATACCACACTAAACTTCCAAGAGCCGTTCTACAGCCTGAATTACAGACGAGAAGCAAACAGGAAGTGTAGACAAATGGTGGAGCTCTTGAAGCCTATGCCAAACCAATTAAGCAGTCAGGCCCATCGGTAAAATTGTCTGGAAAGAAAACAGCTTTGTGCCCTTCCTAACTACAGCACAAAGAGAACTGGGAATGTTGTGGAGCTGGAAGGAGACTCAAGCCAACCAGCAAATTGTAGTGTGCTGGTTACACTGAGTTCTGTCCCATCAGTCCCCTTAGTTTTACAGCTGTAGGGGTCCCTGAATCACTTCCTCATAACTTTTCACTGTGTGCTATGAAAATGAAAACCATGTAGTTTTTCTCTTGTTGATATTGAAGCTTTTAAGACTTGGGCATCCAGATATACAATCCTATTTTGTGTTGTATTCTTTTCCACTTGCAAGTCTGGTTTATGGTCGTAGCAATAGCATAAGGATAGAATGTCTCTTATCTTTTAACTATCAGGCTGCCATTACGAGCATTAAATGGCGTCCTGACTACTTCAAAATAAAAAGCACCAGCAAATATTTAATGCTATACAATAATTAGAAAAGTCTGAGATTGTCTCTCATTCGTTAACCTTAATCATATCAACCTGTTCGCACACATTAGTGTATCAAATGCCAAAAGCCTGCTGGGAACCTATCCCTTTGCCAGCTGGTATGTACTGTATTCAATCAGGACTCCTTTTTGTATGGGAAACAATAGAAGAACATCTACAGCAGCTTGAAAAAAACATGAAAACTGGCAAACACAACTGGAAGTTTCTGAGAACAAGCACACACACTGTGTGTTCATTTATTTTCCCACAAACAAGGAGATGGACAAGAGGATACAACCTGTGAAAGCCACATTTATCTAGGACAATATCACTGGGGCATCATATTATATTACTGCAGAAAAAGCACATGTACTTCCAGTTTTTCACCAGGAAGACTGTTAGTCTGAGTACATGGTGTGAGCCACATAGATTGACAAAGAATTTTGCTACCAAATGTTCACCCCTTGAACAAGTTATGTGCTTTGCTGCACAGCGGTATAATTTTTTTTCCCACAGAAAGTGGAAAGAAATTCAGTAAAGTAGAGGAACAGATCAGCAAGCAAAGGGCTCAGAGTTATGCCCACAGATGGCCTCTGCAGCCCTTGAGAGGGGAGAGGGAAAGGGGGCCTGTTATTGCTGCCTGGCTCCTTTTATATGCTCTGGGCCACACTGTTGAATGCATTTTCTTCCTGTAGCTGAATCATTTTGCGACTGAAAATGGAGTAAATTCTACATTAGAAATTTTCTCATAAAATACAACATTAGTGAAAGACAAGTGGGATGCCACACAATATTATTATTTCCTTTTTTCTGGGGTTGAATTTAAACACATGTGCTTACATTTTCTTCTTCTCATCCTACTGGTCTTCCCTCTTTTAGCCTTGCCTGCTGGTTTTGCTCCTGACCAATACACCAGCAGCTATTTCCTTTCTATTGCTTCTTTTCCCTGGGTAGGTGAAGTGAGGTCTCTCTTAGCACTGAATTCTGCACTAAATAAAACTGTCTTTTTAATAATGAATCTTTTGCCTTGTCTCAGGGGCCATGTACACAATTAAGAACAATATGAAATTTAATTAACACAGGATAATAATAAGGGTGTGAATGTCACAGTGAACTCTGAGTGAAACAGACCCCCCACAGCAAATGGTTTGGGAACTAGAGTGAAAGCCAGCTGCTAACACTCAGGTCCCAGGTACCCAAATGTCGTTTCAACACCTGACCTCAAGTATCAAGGTACTGGAAGGAGAGGAAAGATGACTGCCAAGCAATTAGGACCCAAGGGCTACAGGTCTTTATAGGGTAATGCTATAACTAGGACTTATACCCGTAAGTGGTAATAGAGGGACTGGAATCTGTGTGCTAAGTGTTCTGAATGCCTGCAGCCTGCCCAAGGCATCACTTGTGGGGCACTACAGGTCACATACAAGGGACATTGCTCAAAGGGCACTACCGTGCTAGTCACTGTGTTGGCCAGAGGCATGTCCTGTTAAACTGCAAAACCCACTTCTGGTCACATAAGGTGTCTGTCTTGCCATGTCTGTCTATGTCCAGAGTGTACTCTGCAGTCCTGAAGCACCTTTGGACATTGTTTGGGAACCCCAAAGACTACATATTAGGTAGCATCACAAGTATAATTTGTATTACAAAATCAAAAAGGCTACTACAAAATAAAAAGGTAATAGGCATAGAAAGGAAAGAAAGATCTGACTGCAGACAGCTTTTCCATTAGGGGAAAACACTCACTTGCTAAGATTTAGATAAATCTTCATTACAAAATCCAAGCATAAAGGTAGACATCTGAAGTGTGGATAAAGTATTTCCATCCTCTTGCTTCTCCTGTCTTTTCCCCTCTCCTCAAGGAGCCAACACAACTCTGGCAGTTCACACTGGCTGAGAAATGGGCTTTTATTCCTTAGACTGCAGTCATGTGCGTGCGTCTTCTCATTTAAGCTCTTCCATTCTGTTTCTTTCAGAGGCTGAGAAATCTGCTTTTGGGGAGAAGAAGAAAAAAAAAAAAGGAGTGGGGAAGCTCATTAGCAATTTGTTTAGAATTTGAATGTCAGCATAGTCACTTACGTCTAAGTGACTAAAAACTGTATGTGAGTACTCTGACTTTCAGCAAGAGATACAGCGTTCTAACATCAGAATGAACAATATAATTACTGTGTGTATGAAGACATATTGGTCTCTGTATAATGAGGTATTCAAATCTGCTCCATTTGAATCAGATCACAGAGATATATTAAACACACATGGCGAAAGAATTCAGTGTAAGGGTAACCATGTGTTCTGCCAAGTCTTTCTATGCATGAATGGGCTGCCAGGGCACCATAGGCTACAGACAAAGTACAGGAGAGCTGTGTTCAGAGGTAGGGAAGTGAGGTTGCAAAGGTATTTCCTCTTCATTCCCTTGAACATGTGAGTGTCTCTCATTTCTCTTCCTCTTTCACAGGCTGGTGCACCTCAAAAACAATTCCACCAGAATTCACTGTAACATTACTATATCGTGGTTCCTTGGTACGGTTTATTATGGTGTATTTATAACACCCAAGAGTGAGCTAGCTGCCTGAGAGGGGTAGCATTGCAAAGGCTATTCTCAGTTTTGGTTTCAGAGTTGTTTTCACAAGTTCGCAACATTCTGGAAAACATGCCTCCTTTTCCAGCGTTGCTGCAGCTATTTCCAAATGGAGGTGCTTGAACTTGCTGGCTAGTGGCAGCGTGCGTGCGTGCGTGCCTGATAGGTGCTGAGGATTGATTGACACATCAGAAAGCTGAGGCTTGGGCCTCTTGCTGTGCCTGAGATCATGTATTACTGAGTACGATCAGGAGCAACCATTGTCAAAGCATAAGATGTCAATTTTTTGGCAGTGTTATTTCAACATCTAGGTACTACGAAAAACATGGTAAGATGAAAACAGTAGCTGTTTTGCTTACTCCTAGAATTGTTTAAGCATGGATACCATAGCAGATTGAGTTACACCCAGCTGCCAAAACAGACACAGAGAATGTTTCTGTGGGTCACAGAAAAGTCTGAGCATGCCGTTCCTTGAATGGTTGAGCTGCTGCAGAGCCCCAGTGTGATAGATCAGAAAAAAACAAATGAATCAAGGCCATGATTTTAGTCTCTGCCACTCACAAATGAGCTTGCGGTTAGATAGATGGACAAGTCTCTCTGCTGAGAGTGTTGACTGATTTTAAAGGAAATTTTGTCTTGCTTTTTGTTCCCAGGGCATGTGTGATATCCATGATGTACTAAACATGCTTTTCTCTGGGTACAGCTGCTCATATGCCTGTTGGGTACATGGGCATTATCAGAGGATGCTTCTATTTTCCATATGTCAATGGAGGCAGAATTTCAGGGTGACAGGAGCAAGCTGGGATAGCAGGAGGAGTCCAGTCCTTGTTCCTCTCTTGGCAGACACCGTGGCAGCATTCTGCAGAACACTTATCAAAACGAGGATGGCAACTCACACAGAACATAGATTCTGGGAAGAAAACACCACTTCATGTGGCTGCCAGTGATACAAACCTGGTAAGAGATTTATCAGGAGAAGCCTGGCCATTTTTAGGAAGTGAGAATTCACTGTTTTGAAGCAGAAAAGAGAGTGAGACCTATCTATCTCTTCAGGGAACCACAGCTGCCAGAAGGAAAGGTGTCAGATGTGGTTGCCGAACTCAATCTTTTTTAGAGGCTTCATTGGTAACTAGGGAAGGGGAGAAGGAGTGGAAAAGATTTAATGGGAATAGCATATGCACAACATCTCTTACAATAAAGCTCAGGTCTTGTATTTTATTTCAATTAGAGATGTACCATAGAGTTTATTTATGCAGAATCAGTGAGGTAAAGCTGCAATTTTAGAAAAACCAAACCATAGATGGTTCCTACCCTCTTTTGTTTCATACAACTCTTTGAAGTCTATGTGAAGTTTCAAATTCTAAACCAGAATTCAGATGCTGAGCTCAGTTTTTAATGCACATCTGAATTAATAGTTCAAATATGTAGAGCTAGACTACTGAAACCATTTTTTCAGTATATTCAGATATTCTAATTTCGAGATCAGCTATAACTCTATACTGCAATTTCAGTGAAACGAAAACCTACACTGTGTTTTAGTCTGAAAAAAGACATGTTCTGTTTTTTTTAAAGCAAATGTAGTAACATTTATTTAGCACAATGCTAGATTTCTTCTTTCCAGGGCACGAGGTTGCCTTTTAGTTTCACGAATTCTATCATTAAAGGGTGTGGAAAATCAAAAAGAGACTAATAAGCAGATAGTCAAGCTGGATGGATATACTGACTTCATCAGACAATGTTTGTCTGGCTAAAAACTCCCTTTCATCATTATGAGAGTCAGTTCATATCCTCACCCTGTGGAAGTGGTTAGCTCTTAATTCATTCAAGAGATGCTATCAAAAAAGAGGGAGGTATTTTTTACAATCCCAACCCCAAAATAATACTGCTAAACAATACAAATTCATATCGCTTCAGAATTCTAAATGTGGTCAGAAATAAACAGCAGCACAGGCATTTAAGAGCTATTCTCATTGAAAAATATATTTATTTGGTGTTATGCACAAAATATTTCTTTGAGGGGGGAGCAGGGTTGCTTTAATTACAAGTAATTGTTCTCAAAATCATGCAGCTCATAAGTTTTGCAGACTAGACAGTGATTACGCATCAATACACTAATCTATCACCTTCATTATTTTAGTCATCTGGGTGTGATTATCAAACTTTGGAGTGTAACCCAGACAAGAAACCAGAGACATCTCATGCTTAGGTTCTTTCCGAATTGGTTTGTTTTAGGAGTTTGCACTAGCCGTGCAAATTTCAATGCTTTTGTTTCAAATGAAGAGAGTAAATTGAATTAAATTCCCCTTTGTATATTGTTAGATGATGACAATGGAAAGGATATTCTTGTGAGTGCACAATGGCCTGGAGGGCATTCAGGAGATCCCAATATTTCTGCATTCTCCCACAGACTGTCTTTGTAGACAGGAGATTTCACTTCTTGCATTTTGTTCAGACTGCCCAGTGAGCATACTGGGAATCAGCTACCGGAGGGACCAAGCAGACTAACCAGCTCATTGCTCTCTTCATCTTAGATACCATAGTGGTGTGATCCACTGGCCATCTTTAGGTGCTCTACCAACATGGAAGAATGATCCAAACCACATCCCAGCTTGGGAATGCAGGAAGACTTAAAACAGTAGTGTTTGTACAGCTTACTATTTGATCTATTTAAATGAAAGTAGCTACCTAATTGCAAATTACTGTTGTTACTATTATTGTTATTATCATTACTAGATGAATTCAGAGCTGAGTCTGTTATTAATAGAGACAGCGCTCATCGCAGTCTTTAGTCATCCCTACCCAAGGATACCACATAAGCACTCATGTAAATCAAAGTTAAGCAGAGGATTAAGTGCTGTCCTGCATAAAGATGGTTTAAGTACATGTTTCCCAAATCCGGGCATAAGCTGTTATTTTACTACTGTCTCTGCAGTACTGCTTTTTCTACCTCATTAGAATGAGAGGATGCTTGCATAAATTCCTCATATTGACACACAAGACTATGCCTGTCTCCCTGAGAATTTGGAGATTTCTTTCCTTTTCCCCCAAATTAATAAGTGCTGTCACCTGCATCGCTAAACACCAATTTGCTGCTTACCGCTAACAAGACCTCCACGTAATGTAGCTAACAGTAGTATTTCAAAAATAAAGCTCTCCTGTTCCCAGCATGTCTGACAAGAATACATTAGAGGCACCCATCCCTGGCACTGGTATTTTGTTTTCTCTTTCTGTAAATGGGAAGAAAGAAATCTAAAGCGCTGAAATTTGCCTTAAAAGCAAAACAAATGTGAGCACAAGAATCTGTTTTCCCATCCTGCTTCCCCTCTTTCTGTCCTGTCCAATCATATGGAAATTTTCAAAAGTAAGTAAAGGTTAAAATCATATCCATTTGAGTAAAAACCTAAAATTATTTCTTTCTTAATAATTTTCATTTAAAAACCATCGAGTAGCAGGAAATCTTTTAATTATGTTTGAAACTATGAGACTGGCTCTGTGCTTACTAGGTCAAAGACAAATACTGCCTTATATGGCAAATATACTGCTGATATCATCCATCTTAAACCAAGTCCATCATACCTGTTATTTGTTTGGGTCAAGATCAATAACAATGGTACAGCAGAAACTCAGGACTGGTAAAATCTAGATGTTCCTCACCTGAAATGATGTGAAATGGCACAATATGATTCTGTATCCTTTGTTTGAATTGCAAGAGTAGTTCTTGTCCAGGTTTCAGCTGGAACAGAGTTCCTACCTTCCTTCCTTCCTAGTAGCTAGCATGGTAGACTGTGGGATAGGCTCCTTCAATCCTTAGCTTCAGACATGTATCCTGTATACTTTGATATCTCCACATTGTCCTTATGATTTGATATTTCAAGTAGGATCTTTTGTTGAACATCCTAACCCTATGTTCAAATAATGACCATTTGTAAGAAGAAGCAGAAAAACCTTCCAAAAAGACTGTTTAGCACTTGTTGCAATTGATTGTTATTTCATTATACAAGTCTCTGCTCAGCTTTCTGGTAGGATTTCCATACCCCTGGCTTTCAAGCACCTGGCAGTCCTAAGACACTGCACAAACTTCACAGATGTAGCTCAGATAAATCTTTGTAAGGTAAATGTGTAACAGAATGACCTCAGACTGAAGTTTCCTTCTTGCCTGTTTTCTTGAGCAAGAATCTAAACGCTGTTTGAAAAAGCTGCCTCTTTTTAATGAGGAGTTCACTTTATAAATAATAAGGTTGTATCCATTTTCTTTTACCAAGTTAGTCATCTTTTTCTATTTCATCTGCTCCTAGATCATGTAGTAATAAGGAATAAAGACACTTTATGGACCTGATTTTCCAAACACTTACCTCACTGTACACCAGAAGTAACTCCCTTGTAGTCATTAGGTCTGATTTCTCTCATACTTCATTCTTGCCTGGCTTCCAAAAAACATGGGGCATGCGAAGGGGGGGACCTGGGCTGGACAGCTCTACTGTCCCTCCCCTTCTCAAGCTGCTTTAAGCTGTGGCTTACGACAGTGTTGCCATCCTCTGGACTTAGACCAGTGGAAAATGGCACCAAGCATTAAGGAGCCCCAAGCCTTGGAGAATCCCATTTTAAATTTTTATACGTGTTTTACGGTTTTCTGTAGTCTCATGGGGAAGAAAAGAACCCTGCACATTGAAATTGGCACTATTTCTGTTCATAATCCTCTGTGTTCACAGTTGTTCAAGAAAACAGGTTGAGTCTTCACAAAAATGCTAGTTTGTGGGGAAAAGAAAAAGCCGCAGTGAAGTGACACTTTGATTATAATTAAAAACTTTTCAGTTGATTTAACAGTTCATTTTAGGCATTTTTTGAGCTGTGGAAATTGCAGTGCTTTTAAGATAATGAACATTGTATGATTGCTAATGAAATCCACATATACACACATATATATATACATGTATATATACATGCAATCTTTATGCTATACATTTATCAATCTACGATATATATGCTCCTCTTAAGTTTACTTAAAAAAAAAATCAAATGGGAGGGAAAGCACATTTTTCAAATGTGGTTCTAATTGTCTTTTGTGAATGTTCCATAGATCATTACAGACTGTTTACAAACCTCGTATGGAATGGCTTTACAGCAATAGAGAGGGTAACATACCTTCATTGTTTATAAAATGACAGCTCCTAATGGACCATATTAGCTTTAACACAAACTATTAAATCCTTTTCATTAAATTATTCTGAGTTCTATTTTGGAATCTTGTTAGCTCTGGAAAGTAGGTGCAAACTCCTAAGGAAACATGAGCACACATTGAGACTATTATAGATAATGTTTATTAAATAAGCCTCTGAGGATGTTTTTCTTGGGTTGCTCTCAAGCATTTTGAAGGAGTCATGTTCCATGTTTGAGGTCCCATGTTTCTTCCTCTTAAACTATGAGCAGCTGTAGCACATGACCTACTTCTGTAGAACCCTGTAATGATTTCCTTCCTTCAGTGGCTTCAGGAGTCCCTCTTCTGCCCTGTGAAAAAAGGGACAAATATTTTAATCCAAGCAAAATGCTAAAGCAGGTTTTGTTGGTTTCAGGGAAGAAACTCAATACAGCTACATCACCGAGCGTAGGCCTCAAATTGGAACCATCTGGCCTGCAGAAGCACCATGAGATCTTTGGGAAAGGCATGGATATTTTTGCCTTGGGCTGTAACACATACACCTGCAGAATGGGTAGACATGTTGGCAGACAAGCTGGACTCGTATAGCAACACAAGCCTTCTCTCACAGTGCTGTGGCAGGGATGGAGTTTGGAAATTACCCTGACGCGTTTAACAAATGCAATCACTGTACTGCATGCTCTTCAGATAGCAAATATTCAGCTGCACTCACCGTTAAGTTAATTCAGACAAGCCTGCACTCCAAGGCCCATGTCTTTTCACCCTTCTTGCACAAACAACTCCTTTGAAGGCAAAATAAGGACAAGGGAAGGAAGACGGTAAGCACAAAATCATGCACTACATCTTAAGGCTGCCTCTTGCAGGAGGTAGCCTCATGTGATATTCATGTGAACTGGATTAGATTGAGAAGAGATTCTTGTTGGTAAATATTACAGCTCTTGGGGAACACAGAAAGGTAAAAGAATGCAGGTGTCAGTGTAATTCGTCCCCCTTGGTGGGAGTTTGTAAAATCTCTAGACTGGATGCAGAAGGAACAAGAAGCCACATGCAGACTCTAAAGGTCACGACTCCAGAAATTGCCAGAAAAAAGCAGTGTCTGAGCCTATTCATAAAATGAAAATGCACATCACGGAAGCAGGAGGACATATGTCCTTTGACTGGAGTGTTATCAAACAATTAGCATCACAGGTTTTACCAGAGTTCTGCACAGTGTCCAGTTTTCTGCCTGTAGCCTAGAGGATGACAGAGCAAAAGACCACAACATGGCATTTGAACCTTTGTGATCTGCAGTTGCAAATACTATTTCACATATGCAAATTTGTGCCCAGCCCCTATAGGCACTCTTTGGATGAAACTCCCTGCAGTCCCTTGGGGCTAAAAGGTTAAGGTCTGCAATAGCTGGACATCAATACTATGTTATTCTCCTTTCAGCAATATAACATACACAGCATCTGAGGCAGAATTTCTGGTGCTGGGTTAGAAAGCATTGCTGCTCACATTATGCAGTAGATACACCGGGGGGGAACAGGTTTACCCCAGCTTTGTCTCTCCGCCTAGAAATCACACTATCAGACTTTCAATGGGGAAAGTTTACACCCTGAATCTCAAGCTGCACTTTCCCATACTCCTGAAGAAGTCCAAAAATAACATTTTGGCCCAGCTCTGCTTTCAATGTACTCTATATTGCTAGTATCTGGAATCATGTATGTGAGCTATCCCAGCCCTGAGCCAGGGAATAAAAGAGACAGAATGCATGCAAGATTGCAATCTAGTCCTCTGAGACGCAGTATTCTGAGTATTCTGAGCACTGCTGGCTCCTGTTGTCTTCTCTTTAGGAGACACTGAAATGTTTTCAGAGCCAGATCCTTAAGGTGAATTTTTAATTGTTTCACTGAGATCTAGAGTGGAATAGGGATAAAGGAAGACTATGTCCAGTGTGTAAAAATCATATGCAAAGTCTCTCCTGCGTTCCACTGTAAATGTGAAGCAGCTCTACAGAAGCAAAACAGTACCAGGGTAAAACAGATGATGTAAAGAGCAAAATACTTTTTCTGAGAGCTATGGAGATATTACGGAGATTTTGTGGTCAGTCAATAAAATATAACAGGAATACAGGATAGTGCTCTGAAATGGCTTCCTTAGTTCCCAACTCACTCCTGTCTGATTTTGGAAAGGAAATCTGATGTTAGGTACTGACACATAAGAAAGATGGGATACAGTATGTATTGGCAGAGACAAACTACCTTCTGGAGTCATATTTGATTTCCTTTTGCTTTTCACCATACCTTGGTTCACCTCCCATCACAGCAGCTTCTCACTGCTGTCCAGGCAGCCAAGGCAGCTTTGCCTAATACACGCCTCTGACAGTTTCCAGCACTGTTTCAGCAACAAGATGAGAGTTAATGAGGCTCAACACACTTCCTACCATACTTTATGGGGAAAACCCCTTGAGTGAGAGCAGGAAATCCATCTTGTAAGAATTACAATGTGGTCTCAGTTCCTCAACTAGAAGCTGAAGAGAATATTGACATTTTTCAAAATATCAAACACTAAATGTGGGGGTTCCCCAGCCAAATATCCCTTTGGTTCAACAGAGCAATTTTTCATTTCAGCATCATTTAGATTTCTGAAATAATTTATTATATACTTGAAGAATATTGAAAATTTCCGTAAGCCAGATTCTGCTACCTCTATTTATGCAGGCTGTGTATAGGCAATACCACTGCTGATAGGGAAAAAAGGTGGTGTTTGCTGTGAGGGAGGATGGCCAGAATAAAACCCTTAAAAGTCTTCTGAAAGATGGGGAAAAGCTAAAGGGCCCAGGTTTCAACAAGTGCATTTTGACAGATAACTAAACTGCTTTGTGATCTCAACCAGTAAACTAGGGCACCTTACCACAGCCTTGCTGCATGCCTTTAACAAACAGAAATTCCTCAATCACATTCTGGGAATAACAACAACAAAGGAAATCTTTATGAGAGGAAAGCAAACGCAGCTGTGAACTTGGGACAGGTAAAAGGATACGAACATATCCAGGTAAAAGGATATGCAAGAATATAAAGAGAAAAGTACTTTCCCTTAACAAGTTTTTCAGCCATCTGGCTCTTCCCACTCTCTACGCCCCAGTCCTGGAGGTGATGGTCCTTGCAGCACACTGTTCCAGACACACACCAAACCTGACACATGGGCTGCAGCCGCAAGCCAAATGTCTGCTTCCAGATGTGCCTGCTGGCCCCAGCGGAGCTGCTCCCCCATCATACAGACCACGACCCCAGGCTGGCAGCTAAACTTTCCCGGAGTACCCAGCAAATAAATGACTGCCCAAATCCTGATCCTTCCTTAGCTCTGTGCCTGCTCTGGTTTCAAACAAACATGGGAGAGGTATTCCCTGCCTATCTCCATTATGTTTCAGAGTGTTTACTGTCCCCTCCCTGTCCAGACACAGGTATTTTCTTCCTGTGAGAACCACAGTACAGAACAGGAGAAGGAGGATCCATTTTAAAGACAGGTCCCATCCCTGCACACAGACAGATGTTGCCAGAATATGCACCTGAATCCAGAATCCAGTGAGCAGTTGTGGTCCCATGATTTAGATTTTGTTCAAGTGCTGTTAGAAGAGTCATGTGTATGTAGTTTACAGAAATGAAGCTTTTTTATGAGATACTTTCCCCTTTCCATCAGTAAAGGCAATAGAGCTCTGTCTCCTGTGGAGCTTCAGGCCTTGGAGATCATTTTGAAATACACACAGTCTTTCGAGGTTGATAGAGTTTCAGCTATTGATTTTCTTGACTTGTTCATAAGTTAATATTTATCATAAACATCTCATTGAGAAAATTAAAAGAAAAAACACATTTTTGAAACAGCAGAAGCTGGTGAGATAATGAACCAGACACAACTTTAAACAAGATATTTTAAAAAGCATGAAACCTTCCTTCCCTTTTTTTAATTAGTGGAAAAAAGTAAAAATGAAAAAAAAAGCATCCCCAAACCATAAGGGTGATAAGCAGTTTTTATTGTTGAGTTCATTACTGTGGTTATTTTGGGAGAGAAGACACTTTTCTCTTAATTCATGAGCCAGAAATGAGCTCTTTGGAGGCTGTAGTAAAAAGATCTCCTTAAAAATGACTGTGAAAAGATGACTTTGCTAGAAAATTCCAACTGGTTCAGCCATATCCAGATGCCTAAGAAGCTTGATTATAGCTTGACTAACTCTCACCCACCCTCATCAAAGCACAGCCAAGACCAGGATTTCCCAGGAGCCAGCATCCCACCAGCAGTGGCACAGCAAGTGAAGCATGTGATGGGCTGGGGCACCAAAAGCAAAGGCAATGAGTTCAGCTGTGACAAAGGGCTGTGTCGCAGCAGCTCGGCCGGTTGTTAATGCGGGGGACTGGCTTGCTCTCCTACAACCTGCAGAAACCAGGGCACAGCTTGCAGCCCCAATGCAGGCTTTGCTAGTCTGATGGCCTGGGGTCCTGCAGTCGTTTGTCACTACACTGCTCTGGAAATGGCAGAAATCCTCACTCTCCCCCTTCCTTTCTCCCCAGCCCCTTGCTGGGGAGAGCTGCCAACAACTTCACCAACAGCGAAGGGCAACGCATGAAAGAAAACACAGAGCCGACAGAAAAACGAAACGCACATGGTGGGGAATAATATTTTATTTGTGCAGTAGTGGCCCTGTTCAAGCAGTGTAAATAAAGCAGGTTACTGAGACGTGAATATACCACTGTTTATAAATACTAGCCCTTCTGCCCGGAGACGTGCGTGAGGAGAGCTGGACACTCGTGAGGTCACCCCGCCACATTTTATGATTTACATAAATCATGTCAACACCACTGGCAGGAACAGCGGGCAAGTGGGGCTGCATGAAGTGAGCCATTCAGCCTCCTGTCACAGGTCTTAAAACAGGTAGAAGCTGTTAACAGGCCCACCAAATCTCTTAAAATGCAGAGAGGATGAGGGATAATCCAGCCAAGGAAGCAAGGCATGTACCCACCCCATGTCCTTCAGCCAACAGAGGCCTTCCCGAGCTCTGAGAAGCAGAAAGCCAGCCAAAAATAGGGTGCTGGCAAAGCCCAGGAGCTAAACCTGTGATTAATATTCACCTTCACAAAGGGTAGTGTGTCCCCCCAAGCAACCACTCTTATGAAGAACATGCCTTCGCGCCCGGTGAAAGTGAAGAAAATGCCCCATGTTTTGCTGCATGTGGGACCCTTCCTCCCCTTATTTACCAAGCACATCGAAAATGTGATTTTTCTGCCAGAGGAATCAATATTCTGTGACTAAACGGAAGCCCCTCAGCAGGTTTGCCTTGCATCCAAGTGCCTGTGGTTTGGGGGCCGGAGGGGAAGGCAGAGCAGGGACAGATGTAGGAAAGCAGTGTGCAGCTTCCCATGAATTTTGTTCAACTCCCTGTGAGTGCTGTGTCTAACTGGGATCACGTGATACAAGGCCAAAGCTGCAGCTAAGGATAAAAGCATCAGCGACAAACAATTTCCTTTTCCTTGCCATCTTGCAGCCATGTTTCACTATGGGGTAGTCCTAATTTTGGAGGGCAGTAGTCCCTTTCGGTCCAATTCGCCTATCTCGGGAAACAGATGATGCCATCAGGGTGGGTGTCTGAAAAATTGAGGATCTGGCTTGCAGTCTTTAACTCTGCCCAAATTTCAGCTCTAATAACATGTAATTATGTAAAATAATTGTAAAAATTACAATCACACATGAATCATGTATAATTATGCAAAAGAAATGTAAAAAATATAAAAGCAGAACAAAGTCCTTATGATACATTGCTGGTATATGGACATGTGCTATTCACTACTCTTAAATACAAGTTGATTTAAAAATATTACTTTGACCATAAATCAACCGTGTTCTGTGTGATTCCTGCTGATCTACAGCTGTGACACGTTCTAAGAGAAGAACAGATGTAAATATTAGAGAAAACTGGGAAGTGTTCTGGGAAATGTTTTTCACTGGAAAATGTGAATTTGTCAAAATCAAAGCCTTAGGCAGGAGATGGGATTTTTAAAAATGAAAATGCCATATTAAAATACAATTGGAAAACGTTTTTGAAAATTATCAGAATACCCTCTTTCTATACTTTCAAAAAAAAAGATGTAATTTTTAGACAGAAAGTAAGCTTCTGATTTAAAAAATAAGTAGGATTACACAAAAAACACCAGGAAAAAGTACTTAAGTCAAAACACTTTAAGGCTTATCAAAGACCAATATTTCAGAAATAAATTCTTTCTGATCTGATCTAATTTTGTATTTTATTATTTATATTAATTTTTTTTTCAAGATTTGCACTTTTGGAGACAATCTGAGTTCTTGCAGTCATGTAAAAAATGATAAGTGCAGAAAACCATTTTCTTTCACCTCTGCAGATCTATAAAAATGTATTTTCAGCAGACCACAGACAGATCACATAAGCTTTAGTATCTCCTCTAGAGAAGTTTCACCAAACTGGAAGGCAGGAGGGATATCTCAGTCCTTCATCCCTGGGGGACCACGAAATAATCCCTACTCTGCTTCTCCCATCTCATTCTGGACCCCAAGGAAAGCTTTCTTCCCTAAGGAGAAATGCAGAGGGGCCTTGCAGCTGGTGCCTTCCACCCCTACATAGAGGTGGCACCTCAGTGGAGTCCTTTCTTGCACAGAGGGGTGGGTGACTTCTGCGTCCTAGTCTGGTCAACGTCACATCTTGGAGGAGCAGGTACCTGCTACCCAAAATGAAGCCCTCACTGAAAACCAAAAGATTTGTTTTTTGATACTGTGCCTTCCTAACAGTGACTTCTTTTCAGGGGCAATTAAATGCTAAGCATTGGTCTGTTAAATTTAGTGGCAATTTCAGTTGAAAGTAGCATCAAGTCAAGGACAATTTCAATTTCAGGGCAGCTTTTATTTCATGTTTTGAAACTGAGACTGCTTTCTATTCAAGAACAGCTTTTGTTTGAAATAATATAGCCTAGTTGTTTCTCTGTGATTCTGATCCCACATCTCAGAAAGGACCTCACTTACAGCCAGAATCCTACTGAAAATCAGGTATTTTCAGCAGGAAGACTGAAGTGCTAGGGCCTTCTGCGCGTGTCTGTCTTGGTCTGGGGAGGGTTTTTAAGATCCAGGGGTTTTCTTTCTCTAAGGCCTCCAACCCAGATCTGTTGGGAAGACCCTTTGGGAAAAGAGTCATCTGCAGGATTCAACTCTGAGTGCAGACCCAGATCAGAGATCCAGCAGTTTGCAAAGGTATTTTATTCAGGCATGTCATTCAGTTGCCTGTGGGAGTGGGTGTGCATACCCATTCGTTCATGTCTGCATAGCCATACTTTATCTGTCTGCTCCCTGAGCTGCCTTCCTTAAGACTCAGGTTTTATACTACCAGGTAAATTTCCTTTCAGTTTTATTTGCGTGGAGCAAGAGTGACATTCTGTGGTGAGTTAGATTTATGGCAGCGTTCTCTCACTCTTTTTCTCCTCCCATAAATACCTCAGGGTATAAACCATCCTCTGACAGTCTTTTGTTTTGTTTGTGGCTTCTATCATGGTTTGTGAGAAATAAAAATAGAGGAATTCTCGAACACATTTCTGTGGCATATAATCCTTAGGGACTGCTTTACCAGGGATTCCTGCAAATTCAGATGTCTATGTACTGATTACTATTTTATGAGAGCAATGCCTGATCATAATGTAAGTATCCAGAAGCATGAAGAGACTATGACATGTTCCTCGGACTCCACTCTAGCTGGCTCAGCCTGTTGTACTTGGAAAGGATGAGGAAACCATGTTCCAAAACCCCATAAAAAATAAAGCAGAGCACTGTTTAAAACAAAGCAGTGGGCTTTTTTGGCACTTGTGTGCTTCAGATAATACACCAATGACACTAAATTGAACTCATTTAGCTGTAAACATGATATTACATTTGACAGTTTCCAGTGGTAAAATACCAGACAGTCCCTGCCGAGGAGAAAAGAAACAATATGGAAGGAGTAAAGCTCATCACAAAAGTAGCCACAGAAGAGCCAACAGGGGAAAAAAAATACCCAATAAAACCCCAGCATTTTTCAGTGGTTTTGAGTCATAACTCAGCACAGACACACATGGTACCAAAAGCAACCTGCCCAGTTTAAACAGCAGAGAGCAGGCACTGGAGTTTATGTTGTTCCCCTGTTTATTAAAAACGGATGGGAGCACTTGACAGAAAAATCAAACTTCTGGTCATGGCTCATTAATCTCTGTTGTATCTGTCAGATATGTGTGTCTAGAGTTTCAACAAGGCTCTAGAATCAAGATTACTGCTGAGCTCTGTTATTTTCTCTAATTTTGAATGAGGGGAAATGCTGCCAATCACCCTAGATGAGAGAGGAGTACAGGGCCATGGCTGCAACCCTTTGCAGTGGGCATCTCCCTGCCCTGTGGTTTGAATCTGATTTCAGAGGCCATGACCCCTCTTTCCCCTCCTCACCAGAACCTGAATTTTGGCTGGCTGCCTCTCATCTCTCTCCCCTGAAAACCTGACTCATTGCCTGCCACCAAAGCACATCCCTATCAGTGTTAAGGTGATGATGAGGTTGATCTATGGCAGTGGTGGATGCTCCTTCATCCCTGGATTTTGGTCTTGCACACAAAAGTGTTAATCACGTTAATATACTGAAGACAGTGGAGCTCCTCCAGTGTAAAACCAGGGTAAGTGATGGGCTCAGCAGGCCTAGAGTGGGCTCAGCAGGACTGAGATGAATATGGTATGAAACAATTAGCTGCAGATGGTATAGGAATCTCGTTTTCTGGAAATACAGATTTTGCCTGGAGATCTTTCTATATATATTGGATTTGTCAAACTGATAATGACTTGAACATTTGGAGAGAGAGGATAACCCACCGCAGGGCCAGATGCAGCTGTGATGGGAAGGATGGAGGATGTATATTAGCCTCAAGATGTGGCTGTCTCCCCATCACATTGCCATGCCAATCTATGGCAGTGGAAGGATGGATGTGCCCCTGAGTAGAGCAGGGCAGAGGAGCTCACCTGCTGCCTCCACTTATGCCATTACTTTCCTTATTTGCTTCGGACATTGCTCATGTCACTCACTTTTTCTTTTCTTCCCCCCTTTCTTCTTGTTTTGATTATCAGTGATGCTGTTTCCAGAGCTAGAAAAACTGCCAGGGACTCAGAGGATGAGGCACAAAATTTAGCTGTTGCTTCACTTAAGTGCAAAACAGAGGCAGCTGCAGGAGGAGGTTTCCAGCTCTGCTGGAGGGCAGAGCTGGGGACTCCTTTCAATCCTGATGCTGCTAGCAAGGGTTCTTCTTCAAGCAGGAACAGTGGATTCATGCAGCACAAATATAGACACAGACAGAAAAATAACAAAGAAGATCTGATGTTTTACAACTCAGGTACACCACAGGCAGGCAGCCTGACCCTCTGCTCACCAACTGTAGATGGCAATAGCAAGACTGTGTAAAAGGCGTACTTGCCAGTTCCCTTCTCAATGAAACACATGGAGGTTCCCTCGAGGGGATGTCTCTCCTGCCTGCCAAGGTCTGCCCTCAAGATCAGCCTTGCCTGCTGTGCCAACTGCAGGATTGCAGGCATGGCTGCCGCATGGCACTTCAGATCATATGGAAAGCCATATTCCTGGGGATGTTCAGACAGGCTGCAGAGCTTGCCTGAGTGACAGTCAGCTGGACTGTGAGGGGGCAGTAGGCAAATGGCAAACAGCAGAGCTTACCCTCCTCCATGCTGCAGCTCACTGTTTCCAAAGACAGGCAGAGCCCTGTGTTTCAGCCCTAACAGAGCTTGCCCATGCAAAACACTTTCCAAGATCATTTTGAAGACCAGATTTATAAAGCTTGACCTATTAAGAAACAGAATGTCCTATTAGATCTTAACGGACAGGGTCAATCCAGCTGCCTGCTAATCTGCCTGCAATGTGATGGACTCTTCTAACCCCAAGAGTAAACTCCCATTGTTATAATATTAGCTCGTATACCTTAAAATATTTTTCCAGTGGGTTTTTAGGAATCTAGATTATTTGGCCTATTGATCTGTTCATTCTTGCAGACATGTGAGTGGTTATACTAATTGGTATAACTTGCTGTTGCTCAGAGAAGACTGCACAGCTATATATACATATTTGCAGTCTTTCTGAAGCTTCCCTGTATTTAAAACTTAATTTTTTTCAATATAGCACAAATGACGTAAGAGCCATTTTCAATAGCCATATCAGCACTTAAGCCTGGATCCTTTAAGCTATTCAAGTACTTAGATATATATACCTCAGTGGAAGTGTGTCAGACACCTCAGCAGGTTAGATGAGTAGCTTTCACTGAAATCTGCCCCCAGTTCCAGCTTCCCCTCAGTTGCTTAAGTTGTTCTTTTGGGATTTAGACACTGAGATGACAGGTACCTAAGATATGCAATAGCAGGATAACGCGCATAAGGTAAAGATGGGTGTTTGAACACTGTGGGATGCAGGATCATCCTTATGAGTGACAGCTCAGGAAAAGGCCACATGGCCCTCCTAGGCATCTCCTGGTCATCAATAGCCCTGGATTGTCAGGCAGTAAGTGCTGACAGGTATCTTGTCACACCCTTGAGTGTGCAAAATTTCTTATGCAGATAATTTCTTATGCAGATAAAGAAGCATGGCACAGAGAAAACCTCCATGCTAGTCAGCTTATTGGGAGTACAGTGAGCCTCTCTGTTGAGAGCAGTGCAGGTCTGCTTGGGTGTAACTGAGAGCAGAGAAGGGATCCATACACCAACCTGGCAGAAATACTGGTTTGTTTATTGAAGTAGGGAGTGGGGGCATTTTTAATGGCAACCTGTCAGGAGGTTGGACTGTATCCTTCAAAAAGCTGATTGCAACTGCTGCCAGGCAGGCAATAGATGAGCATGTTTGTTGGGCTGTATTTCTTACTAACTCTGTGCATTGGTTAAACAAAGACACAAACTGTGAACCCAGGATTTGTTATCTTCTTCCATTCTTTTGGGTGCTCAATTTTTTTTCCAGGAGACGTAGAGAAACCTGAGTTAACAGACCTGATCCAACCCTATCCCTATTGCCAGGACATAGAAGATACAGGAGACCTTGGTGTCCCCTATTACATGGTGGTAGCATTATTCCTTTTATTCTCAAAAAGATTTTGTGTCTCCTTACACAGAATCACAGAATAATAGAATGGTTTGGGTTGCAAAGGACCTTTAAAGGTCATCTAATCCCACCCCCCTGCAATGAGAAGCCAGGAAGTTCCCTTGGGTGATGTAATTTGGTGCTGCTGTGCCTCAAGAATAATGTTTTTAAGCAGCCACCATATCCCTTGCCTTCACAGTTTCCTTTCTGCTTTCTATTGCTGGTAATTTTTTTGCAGGTATCTGTTATTTGAACAAAATAAAATGCTTTCAAGTGAGTAAGTATATAAAATCATGTTACTTGTAGTTTGCTGGGAAGGTTAGTGGAAAGCAATTACAATTTATGCTAAGCAAAATATAGCTGAAGATGTTATCTGCTTTGAACTGCAGAACCAGAAAGTGCAAACCCTTTTGTTATTTGAGACAATGTGCCACTATAAAAAGAATCTTTTTATAAAGGGAAAGCTAAGAAACCCAATGATATTATATTCAGTTACTCTGAAAGTGCAACCTTTCCCTCTGCTTCTACCATCAGCCATACAAAGCCCTTCTTACCACAGAATACATCAACTGCAGGTCTCCAGTTAACTCATGTGTGAAATGTGCTTGATACCAAATGAATGGATGATCATAAAAACAGCGTTCCTTTTTCCTGGAAACAAAACACAGTGGTGATACGTATTGCTTCTGTTTTCAGCCAAAGACTATAGTACCAGATGGCTAACACAACCGTAATAGCTAGCTGCATCTGGATTAAAAAGTTTGAAGGGTGTGAGCTATTGTTTAAAAAATGCCAGATAACTTTTACCTCTTTAAATCATGCTACTGCTCACACCATCCTAGGACTGCTCAAACATGCCTTAGTCATGTTCATTAAGCATCACTAAACTGAACAAAAGGCTAGTAACTATCCTTGTCAAGTCAGAGGTCATCTTTTGGAATATGATCCAAGATCCACCGAAGGCAATAGAAGGTGTCTCACTGATTTTTGTGACCTTTGAACTAGGAGCCTAGTAGTTATTTCCCCTTCGTCCACATTGATTATGGCCACAGATGAAACTTATACTGGTTAAGATTCTTTTCCTCTCCAACTTGTCTCATTGTATAAAATGATTTGGGTTTTCATACTTAAATGTACTTTTTGGGCAACAATGTTTGGCTAGCTGTGTAACCTGAATACTGATCAGCCAGAGAAGAAATATACCTCTTTGCTCTATATGATTGAGGTACCTGAAACAATAATTTGTAGGGAGGCCCCAGGCTTAGCTACAGGTACTTGCTTCTAACAATCAGGTATCATTTCAAATGACTTTTATTTCAATATCTTTCAGAATCAGCTAGAAATGAAATTCATACACTGTTGGACAGGAGAGTTGTTAGTAAAGGTTTTGAGGAAGAAAGCATTTTTATTTTGTGAACAGCAAGATCAAAATCTGTGGGTGATGGACTACATACAGAGGACACTGTTCTTTTTCTCCAGAGACTGTGCCAGGCTACCAAAGAAGATTCTTGGGTCAGCTTTGCTTTTCTTCCCTCTCCCTTCCTGTAATGGTAGCAGCATAGCTTAAAAATTCTGCAATTTCCCATCCTAATCTTTGCTATATTGTCAGACACTCAATGGGAAGAGTCTCACAATTATTCAGTGTTTGGCGATGTTAAAATGTCATAAGCATTCAAGTATTTTTCCATGTGAGAACATCTACAAAACTTCATGACTCACTCTACCAGGACAGAAAAGAGAACAGCCTTGCAATACATTATGCTGTTTCTCGAATGTTGGCTATCTTAATGGGGTCAGCAGTGACATTTGTCTTGAAAGCCACACAGTAATAGAGGGAAGTTCTCACACAGTCTTTCTCACAGATGGTGAGACCTGCCAGCAGTTTTATGGCTCGGCTGTGAATGGCTCTGCAGCTGTACGGGTATACCTGCTGGAAGGCTGCCCGAGGGATACAGACAACACGTGTGTCAAAAAAACCCAGCGCTGCTGGTGGCTTCCTTTGTTTAATCTTCCTCCAGCAAACAAAAAGTGACTTGGCTTCAAAACAATGGGAGGGAGGGAGAAAAATAAGGGGAGAGGGTGCTACTGAAAGATTTAGTTAAAGTCTATTCTTCTCTGGTATTTCTCATAGTAGGGGTCAATGGTTTAAGTACAACAGGCTTGATTCACTGCCTGGATGAAGCAGATGGGGCAGATCGCCAGGCAGCGGCTTCCAAAGAAAAGCTGTGGAAGGCAGCTTTAACTCTTCTTCCAGACCATAGGGCCATTATAACAGTGAGAAAATTGGACCTGACCTGACTTCCATCTGCTCCGGAGAATTCTTTGTATGGCATTTTGGGTCAGAAGGGCCACCTGAACCATCCCTCTTCTCCTCCACCAGTATCCTGGAGATCCAGTATAGGAATTGACAGGCAGGAATCTTCCTGCACAGGGGAGTACAGTGATTGCTAAGACAATCAGCTCCAGTGTGTTGACTTACACTCTTATCTGGAGCCCACTTTATTCTGCAAGAAAAGGCACCACACCAGCAAATCACAAAAGGTCCTCTTGCTTGAAGGACAAGACAGTCTAAGCATGAAACTAGAGATAGCAGTGGGAACACAGACGTTGAGATGGAAACACAAAGAGTGAGCTGACATTGTTCAGCGTCATGGCCAGCAGCCTGATTGTTGCTATGTGTGTTGCAGGCATCATGATGCTTTCAAAGCAGAAAATGAGGCAAGTTTACAGATATCTGCTGGGAGTTCTTCCTGAGAGAAAGCTTCAGTGAAGGGGGGAAAGTGCTTATTTGGAAGTATAATAAGCAGGTTGAAACTGTGGTTTCAAGGGACAGTTGGATGCAAGAATCAAAATAATGGCAGTGCTAATAGGTCAAGTAGGAATAGGCAGTGAAGATCCAGGAAACTGGAAACCAGTAGTTTATATCAGGAACCAAGATGGAAACCAGAAGCGAGAAGCAAAAAGACAAAGTTAAGCTGCAGTTTAAAAGAATTATTTTTTCAGTAGAAGTCAAAATATATTTCAGTGGCACTCAGCTTTCCATGATTTGACTGTGATGGTTGTACAGCTATTATCCAAGATTCCTTTCCTTTCTCAAATCTGCAACAGACCATAAGAAATCCCTCAGTGACTTGATAGAGGAGTACCTGGAATTAACACACACGGACAGCTACTCCTTATTGAGGTTTTTAGCATCAGTGGTGTGAGCACCACTGTCAGTCTACAGAGAAGTCTTATGTTATGTAACTTTTCTAGATTTTTAGACACCCTGACTTTGAGCTACTAGCACTCATGTTGTTTCCCAAGCTTTTGCAAAGCTTGAGTTATGAGTGTGCATAGTGATAACTACATGCAGTTCTGATGAAAGGGTATTGTACAGATTTCTTCCCCATGTACGGAAAAGTGTGAATAAATTTTTCCATGTCTCTGTCAGCTCATATATTATTATTAGCAGATAGACTGAAAGACAAATAGATAAAATTAAATTGTTCAACACATTTATGTCCAGAATATTCTACTGTCAGGAAAGTTATCCATATTCCTATAGTAACATTTATTTTTTCATTCGCTGATTCATAATTTTTTCAATTGACACCAACATCAGCTTGTTTCTCAAGTCTCTGAACAAGCACAGCATAACTGCCTTTCATATGTCTGACATCTACCATTGCCTTTGCTTTCAGCCACAAAGTTTCCTAGACATCAAAACAAAGCATTCTTCTGTACATGCTCAAGAGCTTTGGTCTCATACATCACAAATTGGGCAGTCAGTTCCCATAGTTCAGTGCTCTACTAATCCTGAAGAAAACTACACTTGCTCAAGTCCAAAGGGATCCTAAGTTGGGATTCCTGTTTTCCATGGAAGTTATGTATGGAGCAGAGTACAGATATCCAGCCACAACGTAGGAGAAAAGGTAAAAACTACATCTACAGGGTCAGGAAAAGGGAACAATGATGGAGTTTGATTCCATGGTACTGGGACAACAGGGATCCTAGCTAGGTAAAGTCATCATTTCTGCCTTCTGCCCTGCCCCTGCACCTTATCATCAGCATGTAATTCTTCAATTACCCCTAGACTGCAGTGATGAAACCTTGACTTTTTTTACTTCAATTGACTTTGAAGAACTGGGTCAGAATGCATGTATGACAGATAATAACCTTAACTATAAAAGCAATAAAAATGCAGAAAGTGGTAGCTGTGCAATATAGTCCCATTAACATATCACACCAGAAATCTTAATTTTGGAATATCCTGAGGTAATTTTAACTATGCAGTCTTCACATTACATTAAAAGTCCTCCTTGTATAACACCCAGGGTGGCACAGCAAGTGTAGCAGGAACTGAAATGTGGGCTTCTAAGCTTAGTGACTTTAACCTCTGCTGCCTGAGCTTAAAGATGGCAGTCAGGAGAGACACAGAGTGCCAGTGTGGGTTACAGTAGCATATTCTTTGGTTTTCTGATACTCACACCCTTGTTTTCACAGCAGAAAAGGAAGATCAACAGGCCTGAAGGAAACTGGATGCACGTGTTCCTGGACTCGAAATAAAATAGTAAGACTTATTTTGAGTCTTACGACACATATGCATATGTGGGGGTTGGGAGTGAGCAAAAGAAAAATACTCAGCATGGGTGTAAGGGAAAGAAAAACAGTGTCTGCTTTGACAGTTAGTATTTGGTGCCCTCTTCTGCACCCATCCATATTTTTAAAGTTCTTTAGAACGAGGAGAAGAGCATCTGTCTGTCGTCCATTTCTACATAGCAGTGCTTTGCTGCTAGGGGCAAGGGGTCATTCTAGCAGATGTCAGCTATCGTGGTGATGGGAAAAGTAGAATCTTTTTTTAGGTGAGAGGAATGAGTGTGTTAATAGAGAATAAAAGACTGTGAATAGAAATTAAAAAATATTTAACTGAGATTTCAGTTATGACATCTAAATTATTATATTAATAAAAGTAGATTGTATTTTGATTGTGACTGAATAAGAAGCATACCATGTATATAAGGTATATAATCAGTTTAATCACATGCTGATCCCAGGACAATCTCATCCCAACATTTTATGAAATTACAAATAACATATAGCGCACACAATTCTTCATAGTAATTTAAATGTCACTTTGCTAAATGAACTTGAAGACAGATTTGCACTTCCTGAATGCAGAATCATTTCAATATTAATTTCTATTTTTTCCATTACTGAAAGATAATTTTATACTAGAATTTCAAATACTTAAATCCAAAGGGTTCACTAATTCTGGTCTCAGCTTTTGAGTTTCAGCAGTACTAAATTCAACTGAAAACCTTCCTTACTACCTTTATCTATCTACCTTGAATTTCATTTTATCCTCAGATGCACAATGCATTGCAAACATCTTACAGTAGTTTCCTAGAAGTCTGCCACAGCCTGGGCAGCTCTTGTTTCCTGCAAGATTTTTCATTTATTTTGAAGAGGGATGATACAGAGTTTATCATTGTGCCAGCTCAGAGTTCCTCCACTGAGAACTGAAGAGAGCAGTCTCTAAACCATAGATGTTGTTATGAAAATTACAAGCCTCAGGTTCCTGTACAGCAGTCCACCTGGGCCCCTGACCCTCGGCAGGGTTGCTCAGAAGCATCATCTAAGCAAGAAACAGAAGACTGAGATCTCCTTTTACCTTTCCTAGTATGTCTCTGTTCCTGTTTATTGCCGGTTGAATTCATGAGAAGAAATCCATTTGACATTTTAAGATTTACTTTCTTGGATACATAGGTTTGAGCAGCTGCTGCTAACCTCCCCTACAGTTTTGAAGCCAGTTTGTTTTCAGTCAAGTTAAACCTTAGAGCCAAAACTGTCAAACTTGGGTGACTACATTCCACAGAGAGACATGAAAGCAATTGGACAGATTTTTGAGGATGAAAAACATTTAGAGTTTGGATCAACTCAGCACCTCCAAAACTCAGGCCATTCATTTAAGTGAGCAAATATGTATTTAGACTCCCAAACATAGATTTTTCTTATTTGCAAAGTCTGGTTAGTATTTTCAATTTCCCTCAACAGTGAACCGCCAGTCTCACTAACCTGTCCTGAAAACTGTTACCTTTTTCTTATTTTTTAACTTTGGAGCAAAGAAGATACATCTTTAGTGTAATGACTAAGTTTTATACGCATGTCAGAGCATAGGTAGAATGGGACATATCACAGAACAAGGCTCAGGAAAATACGCAGACTATCACTCTGAGCAGGCACCCGCCCTCAAAAGCACACGCAGACACAGCCACCCAGGCGAGCTCATCCCGAATCTGACATATTATTGTCACTAAGCAGATCTGAGCAATATAAGGGATCTTGCTAGACTAGATCTGTGCCTTATTGTGCAGCAGTGCAAATCCCAAACGCAAGAGCATCTCTGCAAAGGTAACTTTAGCTTAAATGTTGTCCAAGTTTAACTCATACATAGGATCCTAACTCTATCGTGGTGAATCCTGTGGTGCTAACTAGCTGGCCCACTAATGGAAGCAGTCTAATAATTGATCTCCCTGTAGCAGGGACATATGTTTGCTCCATGGGAAAACTTCAAGGGTATACAGTCCTTCAGTGCCTTCTGCTCATCTAAAGAGGTCAGCCTTTTCTTATAAACAATTAACTGGGAATGTTTTGTTTTGTTTTGTTTTGCAGCTTGCTCCAGTAAAGAAATCCATAGGATGCCCATCCACAACTGTTAGCATTACATACAAACATAGCGTGGACAAAACAAACTCTAGTGTTATTTCACGGTGTGGTTGCTTTCATGGAAGCAGAGCTTATACAAACAGAGTAATTCAAGCACGGATAATGCATGTAAGACACATCCATCAGTGGTGCAGAGGAAGTGATTTTACTCTTGCTTTGTTTTCACTTAGGTCTCTAATTAAGAAAAGTTAAGCTAAACAAGTTTGAACTGGATTCAAAGTGTCAGCTTCAGAGATTTTTTTCTAGTTTACATAGATCAAATAAAATTAACTGATGTAAACTTTTGGAACTTTTCTAGTGAGAACAAGATCATGTGTGTAGTAGCAAATATGAGCACAGACTGCAAAAACAGATTCCAGAGCTTACATCACCTCTTTTTGCAATGTCTTATACTTTTATATCATATGGCCATCTGCAGCTAAGTGGAACTGGCCATCCAACAAAGGGACTAGTCAGGTCACTGAAATATGGAATTGCCCTTTGCTTGTATTTGGATAACTCTGATGGATAAAACATTGCTGAACATTATTCAGGAATGACATCAAACGTTTTGCCTCCATACACAAAAAATAGCAGTCTAGACTGAGAGGAGGCTTTCAGCATTCTTATTTTCTACTCAACTTTGCCAAAAAAACCCTTTTTGAATTACTTATTAAATGAAGGCATTTAAAAATACTAAACCAAAGCTGCATTTAAATCTCAAATAAGGATGAAGTACCAGTGGAAAGAGGAAGGATATTTCCCCCGTTTACCACAGTACCTACTCTTTTTGAAGGTGATTAACTGTTGAATGCTCTAATATTAAAAGGATTCATAAAAGGCATTTTATTGTGAGGATTCCTGATTTAAAGAGGTGCTTTAGGAAGTAATCAGCTCTTTTACTATCCTGTTGAGATAACTATCTCTCTGCCACTGTAAGATCAAGTAGTATTCATATCAAAGTAAGCAAGGTTATGGTGTACAATCTCAGAATAAACTGTGTGGAAAGCAGCTTCTAACATTGTATCATCGACATAGTAAAAATATATGCCATTAATAGAATGTACTTACAAAGACAACAAACAAATATCACAGGTAGGCTGCTTAGGAGAAATGGGCTTCATCACTATGTCATCATCATATTCCTCTAACTTAATACAACAAAAATAACTTTGATGAGTCAATTAAGAACATGATTGCAGAATAAAAACACTTGGGTCTTCTTTTTCAGTGTCAGTCTGTGCACATCAGATCAACTGCCTCAGTTCTTAAACTGCTTGCCCTGTGTCACACTGCATCAACCAAAATAGGCAGAGGGACTTGTGCTAGATGTATCTGCTTTAAAAAGGAGGAGTCTTGCAGGGGGTGAATTTCAGAGGAGTCACCCCAAATTTGGAAACCATTCCCTGTAGCAATTGTTTTATCCAGGCTATTTTTGTTTGAACCTGTCCTTAGAGATTTCAAAAGCTAGTTGTTCTACTAGGTCTGACAACAAGGCTCTGAAAAAGACACATTTTAACTCTAAACATCACCTAATACATCCAGAACCTAAAAACTATAGCAGTATTCTCAGTCCAAAGGTCATGAGGAAAACACTCTGACCTGCTACCTAAGGTAGCTCAGTACAGATCAAAAAACATAGGTTCCTGAGGAGAAACAGCTTAATTGCCCTAATTTTAAGTCTATAGTACTCTGCTTACAGTATACTGATAAAAGGATTGAGCCCAAGAGCCAAAGTGTCTCTCAGATGTATCCTGAGAAATTAACTTGGATCTCATCTGAATAGGATGAGCTCAGGAATTGTATGGTCCCACTGAGCTCCTCAGAGATCAGGAAAAATGTTATCTTATCTAGCATTAACCATGTCAGCACTTTGAGTGAGACAGTCATCCCCTCCTAACCCCAGGCTACCCAGCCTGCAGCAAGAGGAGAAAATCTCCCAGCAGAGGCCATACCTGTACACAGGGACCTCAGTGTCATCACAAAAGGGAATCTTAAAATCAGTAGAGGTTTTCTCCTATATATCCTGAAGCTGGGGCATAGAAATCAGACTCCTTGGCCTACGCCTATGCGATTCTTGGTACTCTCTTACTGAGCCAGTCTCTAGAGTCATATACTAATAAGTTAATAGTGTCAGGGAAAGTTCCTGGGCAGGGGAAGTCCACCAGTTTTACTTTAAAATTACAGTTAGAATAGTTCAGAATAGTTGGAATAGTACCAGGCACAGCTTTGGTCTGTGCCATATAGGACTTTGCCAAACATAGTTCAAGAATTAGTACAGCCCTGGCAGCACTTCCAGCAGGCAGTGTGGATGTGGATGCTCTTTGCTGAAGAGTAAGAGCTTTATTAGTGTCGTTGAAAGTCACTCTGTGACAGTTGGCCTCAGTGCCAGAACAGGGCTCCAGGATGCTTTGCTTACCACCAACCATAGTCTAAGTGTCTGCCAACTGAAGACATACTTGGCCTCTCCACAAATTCAGGACCAGATGTGAGACATTCTCATCTGTGTCTGGAGACACTGAGAGAGTGGATGATGAATCAGACCACTTCATCCACCCTCAGAACTCCAGGGCACTCTCTGACATGCCTCCGGAGAGCAATACCTTGTCCATGGGTGCTGCTGTTAGCCTGAGTTACATTTGTTGATGCAAGTGAGGCAATTATTGCTTTCCGAGGCTATCAGAAATGCAAATGGAAGCACCATGGAGCACGGGATTGCTGCTGTTATAGGCAATATGAAAATGAAAAGGGTTATACATCTTCCCACTTAGCTGTTCATTTCCACAGTCGTAATTTTCAGATGAAAGGGTATGTCCTACTGCAGTCTTAACTTCCAATAAACAGAGAGATGGTTTTTAATAAATACATACTGTGGCCCATAGAAAGTACAAATCATGCCCCTTGCTACTATTCAATAAACCTCCTGGTTACCTTTTATTTAATTAATCATTGCATAGTGAGATTTTTATTTTAACATCAAGTCACTTCTTAACTATTAGAGCTCACTCCCTGGAGAGAAATGTCCCCAATTATCATAATTATCATATAGTTCAGCTACTGCAATTTTATATTATGCATTTTACTTCTGCCATCATAAAATGTGAAGTGCAAAGTACACATGATGTGCCCTCCTTCACAACTTAACAGTAGCATCACCTACTTCCTAACTTTGGACACTTTTTTTGTACTTTCGACATGGAATTGCATTAACACTAGCCATTCTTCCCTGTTACCAAAAAAAGAGAAAGCATTTGTTTGTTTCAAAACCACTTGCTATAAACCACTCCTTCATTATGGCAACCATTCAAAAACTGTGTACTCAATTAGAAAAACTCCCATTATGAAATCATCATAACAGGCTAGTTTGTGAACTTTTCTTTTGGAGTTTACATGTATAAAAACTTCTCAAACAAAAGTCTTCTGTCTATAGAGACATTCAATCTACTTGTGTGACTTTCTCCACTTATCTTTAAGAAGTAGAATCTGTCTCTGTTACAACAGCACTGACATACCAGGTCTCCTCCCAGCAATAGTAATGTATTAGATGCTTTCCAAGAAAGAATGGTTCCTCTGTAGTGGTAGTCTACTTGCCAGATGAGTTATCCCAGAAATTCACTTTGTGAATATACTTATTCTTCTCTGTTTTCTTCAGAAGTTTTTCTAGATATTTACTTGAGGAAAGATCAGGATAGATCACAGTTAGAAATTCTAAGATAATCTTGCCACTTGAAACGTTGAATTGCATTTTTCAATTAAATACAATTCATCTGTATTTTGTACTTTTGATATTAGATGCTTCAAATCCTTGGTTAAGCAACCTAAGGATGTACCTAAGAAATTGTTTCTGTGCATTTCTGAATAAGACTTTTCATTCTCAGTCTTGTTTATTTATGTGTTTTGGACACACACTATAGCTTACTTTCTGCTACAGGCTTCTGTCCCACCACCATCATCTGTTTATTTTTACTCTTAAATGCATATTTGGAATTGTCACTTAAGAGAAAGCATATTTCGTCAACATCATTTTCTGTTCTACTTTACTCAGTTCTGTTTATTTTCTTTCCATATCTTCACTTCCATTTCTTTAAATATTGACTTAGAAATTCTTTAATTCTTAAGGAAGAAAAAAGACAGACATCTCTACTGATTTGTGGTAGGATTACTCATAATGTACTATATATGCCCATGCGATAAAATAAATTTAAAAAACAGATTTTGTTCTAAATCAAGAAAATCTACCACAAATAGAACCACAACAGCTTGTTAGCAGAGAATGAGAATATTGCTGTGGCACAAAGGTTTCTAGATTTTTCCAAAGGCATGTAAAACAATGAGATAGTGGTGTGAAAAGGAAGAATCTTCAGATACGGAATATGGAGGAAGGTTCAAGAATGTGAATTCACTTGGAGCTTAGTAGCTCCAAATGTTATCATATTCCAACAGTAACGTTTTTATAGATTAAAATCCTAAGTACAACTGGCAGTCTAAGGAGAAGTTATTTTGAAAAGATGAGCCATCTTTTTATAAAATTGGTTCTGATTCTTTGAAAACATTTGGCTTCCATCTGCTACAAATTATAAAGGAAGCGCAGAATAGGTACAAAAGAGGGAATATTAATTATTCTTTTAATTCTTTTCACTGATTTATGGATATGATCTTATTTGTTTTAGCATAAACGAACACTATATAGTCTGGTGCAATGAGCATATTTTTAAGTAAAAAGAAGATACTTCCCTGCATACTCTCTTTTACAGCTCCTCTTTTGGGTCAGCTTGTTCAGACATCTTTAGCAGGGTTCAAAAAGGCTGCAAGCAGCATATACATAACTTCATATTGTAAATCCACTATTTATTGGCAGCACCCACAAAACGTAGCTAGGATTTAACATTCAGTCACTACTGTGCTTGCCATCCTGACAAAGCACCTGATGAATCTCTGCTGGCCAGGCAGGCATCAGTCATGGGGGAAAAGGCCGATCTCCAGGGCTCCTGAGGATGGTCCCTCATCGTGGTGGAGCTGCCATCTTCAACCTCAAGCTGGAGGTCTGTGGCCTGAAAAAAATCCATTAATTGATCATGGAAATGCTTAGGACCTGGTTTTAAAATCCCTTCTTGTGGTGAATGGTATTGAATAGCTTGTCATTAATGGCAACAACTTTGTTCACCAGATAAGAAGTTCTTTAAAGAAATACAGCAGCACAATCCTGGCCTTGGCTCAGGAGAATGGAATCCTCCCATTTTCACAAATATGTCCAGGTTCAAAAAATGCAGTGCTATTTACATTCAATTTTCTTATAATCTTCCACTCTACATTTCCATTAATTTTCTTCACTGATCTTAAACTTAACTTCTGAAAATTCCTAAATTTTACATTTTTTCTGAATACCATACTCCCTAACAGTGCCATTACTCAGTGAGAGTGACAAGCTGTTCTGTGTATTCTATGAGCAAAAACACAGCATCATCTAGAACTAAACCTTAACTGAGAGATCTACTGAATATTACAAAGAAGATTTGAGAATTTGGAAAAGTCCCCTAATATTTGAAAGGAGAAGACTCACTCAGATATGTTAATTCATTTTGCTACATTTGTTCTACTACTGGAGTGAAGAAGCAAAATATTTATCATCTAATTTCCAATATGAACATGAGAAGACAAAAATTTGATTTTTCTTAAGAATGTCAAACAATTCCGATTTTGTACATCAAATATTTGCATTAATCTGAGACAAAATCTGAAGACCATTGTGTGTTTGTGAACATTCTCAAAATAATTAGAAGGTGCTTAAAACCTCTTTCAATATACCTAAATAAACAATTTAAAGCAACAATTAAACTACACATCATTTCCAAAAAATTTTAAACAGAAAAAGAAAAAAATATTTTTCCCTAAGCCTGTTCCTCATTGCAAGGCCAACTATTTGCAGTCTCCAATAAAGTATTTAAAATGTGAACACTAACCTCAGTATGCTTTACCAAGTAATTTCTCATTTAATTTTATGTAACAGAAGAGTTACAGGTAGCTGACTCCTCTCCCCTTTTTCTTTTAGTGTTTGAAACTGTAGTTTTTATTTTGAATAGTATCACATTTTCCCTGACAACTCCATTTTGAAAAAGACTTTTTTCCTGAAGGTTTATTGCATTAAAAAATGTATTTTTTTTCATATTTGCTCAGAATCTCTAGATTTCAACAGAAGCTCTTACTGAAAATCCTGTTTCATTAACTTTTTTTAACGTATCCAGAAGAAAGTAAAACTAGCAATCGCATCCCAGGAGACAGTGAAGTCCCCTCCCAAAAGATATTTTACAAGCTTATGCATTTTGCTTTTTTTTTTTTTTAAGCAAATGGAAATAATGTAATCTGGTTAAATCATATTGTATATCTAAGTATAGATTGACCTTTCGATGTAACTTTATGAATGACTGAGAAGGCTTGGCCAGAGAGACAAAATGTCTGACATCTTTAAAATATGCTGGAGCCTACTTACCTCTGCAAGGTTCAGGATAATTTGCTGCCAGCCAACCGTGTCCAGCTGGATTGTGGCAGCACATTATAAATGACACATGACTTATGTCATCAGTAAGTAAGTAAATCAGTCAGTTTGTGACTGTGCTCACAGAAGCTGGAGATTCCTTCTCTTTCCTGACTGAAAATCTGCAAACTTTCTCCCCTCTGTTTCGCCTCCCATTTTGAAACAGAATTATCATAATCTGAGAAATACAGTTGCTTGCTGCAGATGTTTAGATTTAGGCTGACATGCAGTATTAGATTCTCACACGTAAGGAGGTGATGATTCAGACAGTTTCTACTGACACTTATAATAATCTTAATTACATGTGCTATTTCACGAGTTAGCTCCAGACTGCATCATTTGCCCTCTTAAGTGCTTTCTTTGGTGGTTGAAGATGGCAGAGCAAGACATGTCAAAACAGAGACTGCCTTTCTACCTGCAGGTCAAGTTGAGAAGAGAAAGTGTTCAAAAATGCTTCCTACTCTTCTCCTCAGGATTATTTCCTGCAGTTGGAACTTGGCCCAAAGTGGTCAGTGGCTGACAGGTTCTCCAGGCAGACATAAAACACTTGTAAGCAAAACTATATTCCAGGTGCAAGCTTAGTTCTCCAAGAGCAGAGTACTATTTCTGCATTTGGATTAGCTCTTGCACTGATGCATGAATGCTAAAGAAGCTTCCCACGCTTACTTCCCTCTCCAACCACACCCACACAAGATTATTGTGGACTAAGCTCTTCTACTTGTCCAGCAGAACAACTTCCAGGTGTCATGCTGACTGAGTCTTCAGTACTGGCACCCATGGGGTAAACCCTAGGTATTGTCTGGTTGCTGTAGTAAGAGAGGAAACAAAAAGAATGATCAATTCTTTCCTCAGAACATCTGGGTAAGACATCTGTAGTATATTAGATACGTGGTTTTGCTGGACACTTTATAGCCTTGACACAGATTCAATACAGGCACATGAATTCTGTAAAGTGTTCTACAGCAGAAAACTGCAAATTATTTTCTTTGTTATTTGAATATAATGGCCAGAAAGTAAAAGCAGTGCTTCGTGTTTTTTTTTTTTCTCTTAATCCAGATCCAATTTGTCATTCTCTTTGCTTGTTATTTCTGGTAAAGATGCATTGCATGTATTTCTTTAGACCTTCTGTAGAAGCCCTGATGACTCAGAAGCTTTCGCTGCTGCGGATGTTTTAAAACCTGAAATCGTTTAAGTCATAATTTCTTGTACTTCATTCTTTCAGAGACTGGTTCAAAGCCTGTTAAAGTTAAAACTTCCTTTTCAGCTCTGAATTGGCTGGTATTTTGGTCATTATTTTCATTTTGAGGGGAGAAGAAGTTTAATTCTGAATAACCACCTTGTCCTTTTTAGAGCATCTCCAAAGGAGCATGGAAAAGTGCAAGGTGCTGGATCTGCCATTTCCTGAGCTCCAAAGACATTGAGAGGATCACTTTCATTCTCTAACTTTTCAGCTCCCATCCAGCTCTCAGAAGGTAAATGCAGCCTCCTCTCAGACTAGTTTGTGGCCAAGGTGCCCATGTCCTCAACAACCTGGTCCTCTCAGCAGCATTAACTGAGTGTCTGGAACCACAGCACTCAATGGGACAGTACTTAGTCATTGACCATCACGCACCCTGCATGAATTTTAATCCAGCAGGAAAGGCGTGAGGCCACAGGAAGGTGCATGCCAGCCTTAAAAACAAAACGGAGCTTGCAGTCTGACAAACATACGGACAGAGTTCACAACCTCCAGCAGCATCCATAAACTGTACAATGGCAAATCCCTCGTGTTGTCCCAGGAAGGGCATGCTCTGAGATGTATTTTCTGGTTATCTGGTGTCTATTCCCTTGCTATAAATGAACCTTGGGAAGCATATACAATTTGAAAAATTATTGTTTTCACCTATTTACTGAATATATGCATGTATCCAGCCTTTAGAATAATCAATAATGAAAAGTTTATAAATCTGAACAGGTTCAGAAATGGGAATAGCAATAAATTTCCTTCTGCATGATGAAGGGATAAAACTTCTCTGTGTCTATTTGCATTTCTGGTTCTATTTTGGGCTGTTTCCAGGGAAGGGAGGCTGTTCCCTAATCAGTGCTGATGTGACTCGATCAAGGTCACTGTCTCCAGGTCAGTCCTTAGGCCTCTTTTATTTAAAAGTATAGGCACAATTTCTAGATATAATGCCAGCTCTGACTCAAAGATGCTGCTAGGATCAGTAATGACATTAGTTTGATTATACAAAGACCGAAAAAGTCTGATGCAAACCCTAGTCTAAAGAACAGTTCCAAATGATTCTATTATTGAAATACTGAATCAGCAATAGCAACAGTGATAAACATATGGAGGCAAAGTGTATGGTAGACAAATGACAGAGACACATTACATACTCTAAAAGCACTTGCCAACTAACAATAGGCCCAGACACTACGTTTGGATCTCTTTGGGCTGACTCTTGCATTCATGTGGTATAAAACTATCTTCAGATGCCTCCAAATTACATCCATACAAGTCCTCTTTCTTTCTGAAAACCTGTAAGAAATTCAGTGGGGTCTACTCAAGCACATAAATTATGGCAGAGCTGGAACATAATCCCACAGAAAAGAATGTTCCCCAAAATGCCTTGCAGTGCTCAATGATACCCATAAGCTGTGGTGGGGGAAAAAAACCAATAAACTAGCAACCCTCAGACTGTGAAGAAAAGATGAAAGAGATCTGATCCATAATATTGTGAAAATCTGTGTAACACCTTCTTTCATGGAGAAGGAAAGCTGTGGTAAAGAACAAAACAGAAGGCACTGCTTTACAAGCAAAGATCTCTGGCTATTTTTGATTCACCTTTACTAATTTTTTGCTCAATCCAAACCACTTTCACTATAAATGAAATATGATGCCTCTGTATTGTTGTTATGTAAATTTTCTTTATTTTTATATTTGATAAATAGTGTTGGAATAATGATTCTTGAAATCTCTCTCACAACAGACTTGATTGACAGCCCCCTAAGTGCTGTGCCTTTTATAGTGTAACATAATTGACAACCCTTAGGTAGCTGGTGTATGCAGTCTATGAAGTGAAGTGTGCTCCTTCCACATTTGAAGAAAAGTAGGTGCAATGAAATAGTTGTTCTTATTATTAGCCTTTTAAAGTAGAATTTATGTGTTTGCATTAAAGAAAACATGACTTCTGGATATATCAGCCTCAAGCCTTTCAATAGTGATGAAGAAGATCGATGCAAAACAATTTCTGTGTCAAAAAGCACACACATGTCATAAAATATCCGGAAATTACTTAACTGGAACAGAGTTAAAATACTGCTGAATTGTCTGCATTTTTAACATGCATTTTGTTTTTTTTTCTAACACATACTGATCAGCTTCCGAAACGCAAAGCTTTCTGTCAAGCCATCCTTCTCCAGTGCTCTCCCTAGCCAAGAATTCCAGTTTTTTGTTCAACACTGGACCTGGGTGTTCCTAAACTTCCTTGGGTCTAAAGAAAATCCAGAAAGTGCTCTTGGTTAGGCCCTGAGAAACGTTCTTGGCATGCAGATACTCTTAACATCCTCAGACTCTGCCACCCAACCACTCAGCCCCTTGACAAGCACTGGTGATTGATGTCCCTTTTGACACATGTGCCCCGGAACTTCAGCCAAAGTACTTACAGCTTAAGATGGGAAAGAGAATAGAAAATAGTTTATAAGAAGAATAACTTTAGTTCAGAATTCCTAAACAAATCTATTCTTTTATTTATCTGTAGAGAAAACTTAAAAAATTTAGGCATTTCTTCAGAAATGGATTTGGATTAGGGAATCTTGTGAAGTTTTAACTCTCCTACAACTTTTTGCTTTGTCTTCTGATGCATGAAGTCCCATCATCTCTGCTGCAGGTTAGCTTGTTCTGTTGCAAGGCAGAAGATCCTGCTACATCCTCCATCATGTTCTGACCTCTTCTCCTGCATGAGTTTCTTTTATATGTAAGCCTAAGATATGGTCTTTGGTTCATTACCAGTCAGAAGACTTTATCAGGGAAGTATCTCTGTGTACCTGCCCTGTCTTTATACTCTTCTGTAAGCATCTATCACTGGCAAAGGGAAGCCATCAGGCTCAATGGACCTTTGGTCTGACCCAGTACTGCCATTCTTGCCCTCTTCTCGACTGCATGAGGCAGTAAGCTGGACAGCCACACATCTCTATCACTGTCACAGGGACACCTCTTCCTCAAACAACTGGTTTTCATGCTACCTATACCAGCAATCTGAACTCATGCTATCTACTGCAAAAGAACACCCTGAATCTCACTTCAGGACTGTCTGCACGTAGGATGGTAATGTAAGCAATCGGCAACTTTGGACTGAAGCTCAGCCTTAGGTTTGTGCTCAGGAATTTGCACATACTACAGATGTGTCCCTCAGGCTCTCCCCTGACCCATGCATGTGACAGGCTCAGCCTGGTTTCCTCATTTCGCATTCAGTGATTTTTCATTTCAGAAACCTCAAGCCCCACACAAAGGCACCATTTTATTAATGTCAGGCCATCCCTCAAAGACAGCACTCCAAAGCTTTTATCATCCCAAATCATATGCTTACCCTCATTACCCAAGTCTAAAAACAAAAGCAGGTAATGTGATGTAGGCAACAGTCCCCAGTTCTGTCATTGCATAGACCATGATTAGCAATCTACATGAGGAAATGGGCAACCAGGTTCACAACTGGAACAGGTCTCCAGAGTTGGGCTCAAAAAGGACATCCTGCCACACAAGTGACTAAAGTTCCTCAGAGTGCTTAGCAAAGTATTGGGGTAGTTTACATGGATTAGGTAAGCACCTACAGTCTGTAAACTAAATGCAGAGATAGAAAGAGAAGCCCTTTGGAGTTAATCCTGGAATAAGTAGATTAAACATGGCTTTCTTGCATTTCCCTCTACCTCTGTCTCAACAAACTTTTGACAGAGGGATGGGGTGTAGGTGGCTAAGCATGTAAATAACCTCTGCTCATTTTTATCCTACTTTGGTTTGTGCAAAAAACTGATTTTGAACTGGCGAACCCAGACTCCTGCCATTTGTGCAGAAGTAGCAATCCTTCCATTAGAAGGAATCTTTCTGAAACATACTGGCTGTGGCCACCACAGAAATACATTTCCTTCAAAGCATCCCAACTACATGCACTCCCAATCAGTCTGGAAACTACTCACTCAGGCATCTCTGTACAAGTGTCTTCCAGGGGCAAGCAAGCCCAGGTAAGCTTTTTGGCAGCAGCAGGATTCTTGGGAAATACACCTGAAATCTTTGCAAAAATCTTGCACCTTGAAGGGGCAGCCATTAATTTATAAGGGCTGACAGCTGTAAGGATCAAAGAGAGACACAACATGGCCCCTGTCTTTTATTGCTGGACTCCACATACACCAAGGTCTTCATTCAGCAATATGCAAGAACAATTCTGTAACCTCCAGTTGGACTGTATGAACCCCAATATCTTTGAAATCATGCTCCAGACTGCAAAAGCATTCAGGATTTTTTCACAGTAGGCATGGGAGTAGACACATGTAGGAAGCCAAGGGCGTTGAATTTACATCAATTAGCTTCCAAGTACAAGTGGACAATACTTTATAGATGGCCTGCTCCTTAAATTTAATTTACAATTAATTACATGTAGCAAATAAAAAACCCTCACCCAGTGGCGCTTTGTTTTGGTAGAGCCGACGGGTGAGAGTTAACAATTGCTCAGTGCAGTGAGGACCAAGGAGCTCCTCTGCTGCTGAACAAAGCCAAGCTGCAGGGCGACAGATGGCAGATGAGATTCACCACGGGCCTTGAAAAGGCTGTACCCATTGCTGGCATTCTCCACCCCTTCAGCTCTGCTGGTTGCTTCAGGAGATGGGTCAGTGGGACTGTGACCGTGACCCAACCCCCTTTTTCTCTTTTGGAGAAACAGTTGGTAACCAAATGCCATCCCTACGTATGCTGTGAACGAGAGCACAGCTGCAGTTCCCAGTGCTTGGCCAGGTGTGCACAGGAGACACGTCAATGCTCTCCTTTGGTGCAATGTTCATTGCTATCATTCGAGTGTATCCCTGTCAGTAAAACCACTGACATTTTCATTTTCACAGTTGGCAATTGCAAGAATAAATGCACCTTTCCAGGCAGCTTCTTCTTGACCTCCCTGCATGGATGACTTCCCTTGCCCATGGCCAGTTTTCTTATAACCTCTTTTATATCCCAGGGGGAAATTATACTTTTGTCTGTGTGTGGGGAAGCAAGGACCACTGTGAAAAACTAAACAGAAAAATAAACCTGGAAAAGCAGAGATTCACTTCCAGAATATCCTCCTAAATAGTAATGCTTCTAAAAAGAAGATCCCAGTAAGTCTAAAGTAGAACTTTTTAAAACTCAGTTTTTAATTAATTTTCACTTTTCCTGTGGTAGAAAACACAATTGACAAAATCTGTTCACCTGTAAGAGTGTATCCTATGTAACTTGGGGAAACGAGGAACACTCAGGCTCTCAAGGTTCAGTGTCTAGATTAACATCACCCTGGGAGGTGACAGTAATAACACTGACCTCCCCTCAGCAAGACCAACTGCTGCATCTCTAAATGTTATCCAGAGAAGGGCAATGGAGCTGGTGAAAGGTCTGGAGCACAAGTCCTGTGAGAAGCAGCTGATGCAGCTGGGGTTGTTCTCCCCCTAGAGAAAAGGAGACTCAGGTGTGGCCTTATCACTCTCTACAAGTACCTGACAGGAGGTTGTAGCCACGTGGGGGTTGGTCTCTTCTCCCACGCAGCGACCAACAGGACAAGAGGACATAAGTCTTCAACAGCGCCAGCAGAGGTTTAGGTTGAACATTAGGAGGAATTTCTTCACAGAAAGGGTGATGAGACATTGTAATGGGCTGCCCAGGGAGGTGGTGGAGTCACCGTTCCAGGAGGTGTTTAAGGAAAGACTGGACGTGGCACTGAGTGCCGTGGTTTGGTTGGCACGGTGGTGTTCAGTCATTGGTTGGACTCGATGATCTCGGAGGTGTTTTCCAACCTGATTCTCTGATTCTGTGATTTTTTTTTTCCATGGGGAAAAAACCCAAACACCTGAAACATCCAAATAAACAGTGCTGGGGTGAAATCAGTAACTCCGACGCGATTTTACACACCTACCCGTAACCCTGCCCTTTGCCACGGCCAGGGCCGCGGTCCGGCCGGGTGAGCGGGGGGGCCACGCGCAGGCGCAGCTCTGGCCCCGCCCGCCAATGGGAGGGCGGAGCTGCGCCGTCATGGCGGCGGCCGCGGGGCGCGTGTTCCGGCTGTGCCGGCGGTGGGGCGCGGGGCCGCGCGCGCAGGTGAGAGCAGGGCGCACGCGGGAGGGGTCGGTGGGGGTCGCGGGTTCGCGTCCCCGTCCCGGCTGTCCCGGCCCGGCTGTCCCGGCCGGGCTGTCTCGGCCGCGGTGACATCGCAGGGGAGGCCCCGGTTGGGCCCCACTGGTGCTGCCGGTGCCCCGGGGCTGCGGCAGCGCTGGGGCGGGGAGTGTCGAGTGCCGAACTTGTTTTCCTTGATGTGAAGCAGAAGCAGCGTGGTTAAGCCGTGATTTATTATGTGTATCTCACTAGAATTAACAGAGGCGTGTATAGAGCGAAGGCAGCACTGAAGTACTTTTAAGATGGCAGTTTTTAGGTCGATAATTTTGAATGACAAACTAAAACACAAGAAGTTCCACCTGAACATGAGGAAGAGCTTTTTTGCCTTGAGAGTGGCAGAGTGGCACTGGAACAGGCTGCCCAGGGGGTCCTGGAATCTCCCTCCCTGGAGACATTCCAAACCCACCTGGATGCATTCCTGTGTCACCTGCTTCAGGTGACCCTGCTTTGGCAGGGAAGTTGGACCACATGATATCCGTAGGTCCCTTCCAATCCTAACTATTCTGTGAATGATGTTCGGGCAGCATGTGAGTAGGTTATGAATCATAGAACCACATAAAGGTTTGGGTTGGAAGGGACCTTAAAGACCATCTAGTTCCAACCCCCCTGGCATGGACAGAGACATCTCCCGTTAGACCGGGTTGCTCAGGGCACGTCTCTGAATATCTGCTGTGGAGAGACAAATGTGCTCCACAAGTGTGGTAACTCCTGATTAAACAGGATCACTTTGTTTTGAGAGAGACCGGTGTTCAGCTGATTGCCATTTAATTAAAAAGCTTAGCTGCTGTCAGTATTGTTTGTGCAGGGGTATTTGATACACCTGTATACATATTTAATCGGTGACCAGCAAGTAGATAAAAAGGCCTGCTGGTAACACTTTCAAGTTACAAAGTAATTTAGGATAATAAGGGCTGAAGAACTGTTCGTGACTGAACTAAACCAAACTATGCAGTAACAGAAGATAGATGCAGTAGGGAAATGAAAGGTAATACCGGAAGGAGCAATTTGAACTGTTTATATTGGTTACTTCTAGATTAACTTTACCCATTAGGGGTGAAGGCCTGGTGCCCGTGTGGGTAGTTCTTTATGCAGCAGTCAGGAGTACATGTGCTTGAGGTGTGGAGGGAAGGACAAAGAGAATAAGACTGAAAATACTCCAATGCTCAATTTCATTCTCAGTTTGAATAGTTTTTGTTGCTTTAGTTATCCTACATCAAAGGTGTGATTATGACAGTAACTTGGTTTTTCTGGCCAGGCACATGCCTGAGTTCGAGCTGAAAACGATTTGTATTGTAAATGAGGAAATGATCTCAAAGGAGGAGTCACTGTAGAAGGTAGGGCTGGAAGGGGCCTTGAGGGATCATTTGTCTGCTCCTCTTGCCACCAGAGATGGGATCAGTACAGGATAGCCTATAGCTGTATACAGATTTTCTAGCTGTCTGTGAACCAAAGGATAGGAAGGGAACTAATGGGAGACAGGGCCCAGAAAACTTAGACACTCTTCTTTCCAGTGGGCATAGTTAACTTGTGAAACTGTTTGGTGAGGATATTCAGGATATTAAGCATTTATGTGAATACAAAAAGCAAGTTGAGAAACTCAGAAGAAGATTCCACTGAAGATCATTAAAAACAAGATATCAGCATGTCTGAACTGCAGATTGCTGGAAACTAGGCAAGTGCCTTGGGAAAATTATCACTGCCTGTTTATCCTGTCTTTGTGCTCTGATACAGACTGCTGTGGAGGACAGGGTAGTAAGTTGATGTATCCTTGTTCTGACCTTCTGTAACAATTTCTTACATCAAAAACTTATCTGTCCTTACTGTTCAGAAACTTTTTTGTGGTGCTTGCCCTGAAAATCCCTCGCAGTAGTTTTAGTTCATTACTTCTTGTCTCTCTTAGTGGGGGGGAAATTTTAATTTCTTGGTTTTTTGTTGTTTTTTTTTTTAATTTTAAAGTGTCTTGCACTGAGAGAAGAAATGGAAGAGAAACTTCGTAATTCCAGTTCCCTTAGCCTTGACTGAGCAACAGGTTTAGTTTTCTACTCTTCCAATAAGCAAACTGCAGAGATTTAGTACAATTTATAAAGAAAAAAGGATCTAGCTTAGTTACTATCAGTCGATTCTGAAGTAATTGAATATTTGTTGTCAGCAGAAGGGTTCAGAGTGCCATACATCCTGTTGAATTTGATTAGGTTGAGTACTTTATCTAAATCACTGTGGATGGTATATGTGCTGATATAAGAAAGAGATATTTCTTTGATGGCAGTCTTTCAGAACTGCATGCCTGAAATGGAGAAGCCTTTTCTGCAGTTGTTAACTAAGCTAGAGTTGAAAAGCCTGTTACTACTTGAAAACTTGTGGCTCAAAACAATCAGATATAAATTCTCTTCCCCATTATGCACATCCAATACTTGCCATATATCTATATATTTAGAGCTATTTTGTTTCCCCAGTGTACCAGAAAACTTAATATGTGGGTTTGGTCTAACACGCACAGAAAGTAAGTCTTCTGGAGGGGTGAGATACAGTTTTATAGTTGCCTGTCAAAGGACTTAATTTTGAAAAAAAAAGTTTCTTCTGATGAAATACTTTGTGAAATTTGATATAAAAAGGAATATAAAATCACTTATGCATATGTGCATACTTGTGATACTTTCTAATGTGTTTTGCAAAATGCTTCTGAAACATAAACTTGATACTGGTCCAAATAATTAGTTTGTAGGCCAACTGAAATCTGAGATTATATAAATGTTTTTTTAAGTAAAGCAATTAAAACACATTTTTGTGAAACAGCACACTAAAAATGCAACACTTGCCTATTGAGCAAAAAGCAATTTTTTAGAAACTGGGATGGATGGCTCTGAGCATTTATATTCTGTATGATTGCTACATAATATGTTTTTCTTGTACAAGTTATCAGAGGACTGTTGTTGGTGTCTTGCATGTCTGCTGGGTTCAGTAACACTGGCTGTGCCAGTAATTGGAACACTGGACAGCTTTAGACCAATTGGAACAACTTTAGTCCTGCGTGCTGATGTGGTTATACAGCTCCACATGTCTTACTGAAGTCCTATCCTGGAGATAACTTTTTAGTGCGAATTTGTTTGTGCACTGTGTGGTTTTGGAAAAGGAGGTGGTTGAAGTCTGCCAGCTTAGAGCATGGAAAAATCATGAAAATGGTGTGACCATGTGTCTGCCACATCATGTAGCGTTATCTTCTATCTCTGTAACTGTGTCTTGTTGTAAAACAGACAGCTTTGGCTCTTGAATTTAGATCTCCTGACTTTGATTCACTTCTCATTCCTAAAGTACGGGAAGCTTGTTTCCTCTGTTAGTGAAACGTATGGGTTTTATATCCATATAGCTCTGGTGAAGCCAAATGAACAGAATGAATAAACAGACAGAGCCTGTTTTTGGTGGAAGAGCGTATTATTTCAGGAGTACTGTTAATAAGCATTATTATTATTATTATTATTTTAAAAATGGTGAGGCTGCTGTCTGCAGTAATGCTTTATGAAATGTGTAAGAAGTGAATGCAAACCTCTGTGATTTCCTCTAGAAAGTAGAGGAGCACGCTTTCTTGTATGACTGAAATGCCAGAAGCATTTAGCTGTGCTTTGCAGTTCCTGCCTGTGCCACCCATGAAATAGTGCTCTTATCCCAGAAGAGGTACCCAATACAATAGATATTAATTTGCATAAGAGGCTGTTTTCTAATTATGAACAGTTTGTGTGTCCAGGGATTTTCGATTAGTGACGAATTGAAACTAGTGAAGAATATGAATAGCTTGAGGGAAGGAGGACAAAAATGAGAAAATTACAATAGAAATTGACAGGAATAAGATGAACGCAATCTTTTTTAAAGTATTCTGTTTAAAGCATGCCAAGAAGGCTATTTTGGGCCAAGTAATAAGGAATCATATGTTCATTAACAAGAATTACAAATAATTAGTTACTATTTAGACAAGTAAGACAGAAGATGAATTGAATTCTTTCCTGAGGAGTGACAAGGAGAGAAGAATAGGGAATATGTGGAGATACCTCTGCTTTTTTTTATTGCTTTATAAGGAAATCATCAGAGCCTTGCCTGTGGAAAATGTGTATATTTAAAATTTTGATTATTTTTCTTTTAATTCTGAATATGTCAGTGTAACCTCACAGAAAACACGAATATTAAAAAGAAAAGAAAAAGGGACAAACTAGGATTAGCATTACATATGAGATATATATATATATATATATATAAGCTGTGGAGATAATGAAGCAGCAGCAGGCTCTTCAGCATCAAATTCTACCTTGGACCTGTTCTTAAATCTTTTGTGGCAGAAGTTTTGGTTAGTTTCCTGAGGTGCATACCTTGGGGGACAAATCTTTATCTCTGTCAGATTATAAAAGCATAGAGGGTCAGTTCTTTCTGACTTATGTGACCTTATTCAAAGATTAGTTTACCTTCTGTATCAAACCTGATTGAATTCATAGGACCCATCCTGCAGCCCAGGCATGTGTTATATACGAGTTTAAGGCAGGATATTGTAGTCTTAATTTCAAATTGAAATTTCAAGTGGGGTTGTTAGATTTTGTTTATTGAAGACTGAGACAGTCATAGATGGGTAAATTGATCATGAATAGCTTTACATATGTGCAGCAAATTGGATTAGTTGGATCAATCCATCCTGGGTTGCCAGATGTTCAAAATACCAACTGGGCTCTGTGAAAGTACACAGAAGAGCTGTGTTTCATTTCCTGTTCATGTAGGACTTGACCATGTAATGCAGAACACCAAAAGCTTCTTGTCACAGGAAAAGTTCCTGTAACCTCACTGCATTACTAACAGAAGGTGGAAGTTTGATCTACTTTTGTGTTTGTCTTGCAAATATATCCATGTAATCTTGTTTTGATGAGACTTGTGGTTATAAGTGGGTTTTGAGATTACTGTCATATTTGTGTTAGTTACAGGAAGGTAGCAAGTATTTTATTCTATTCTTATTAGCTTAACTCAGAATGGTGAAATCCATCAAAATGCTCAGCATGTCTAAATTGTGATCTGGAGAAGACAATTCTCATGACTTGGAGGACATTTAATAATTTCAAATACTACGTTTATTTTATTCCCTGTAATCAGAACCCGAACTAGTTCACTTTGCTGTGTGTCTTTGGGTTTTAATGTTTGGCTGAAGGTATCACGGAATCACAGAATATGCTGAATTAGAAGAGACCCACAAGGATTATCAAGTCCAACTCCTGGCCCCGCACAGGACCATTCCCAAGAGTCACACCATGTGTCTGAGAGTATCATCCAAATGCTCCTTGAACTCTCTCAGCCTTGGTGCTGTGACCACTTCCCTGGGGAGCCTGTTCCAGTACCCAACCACCCTCTGGATGAAAAACCTCTTTCTAATATCCAACCTAAAACTCCCCTGACACAGCTTCAGGCCATTCCCTCAGGTCCTGTCACTGGTCACCACAGAAGAGAGATCAGTGCCTGCCCCTCTTCTTCACCTCACAACGAAGTTGTAGACTGCAAAGAGGTCTCCCCTCAGTCTCCTCTTCTCCAGGCTGAAGAGACCGAGTGACCTCAGCCGCTCCTCATACGGCTTCCCCTCAAGACACTTGGCAAGTAGACTGAGGTGGCAGCTCCAGGAGCAGGAGGGGCAGTTGAATAATTTACTCAAAGAAATTAAGGTAAAGAGAGGGCTCCCCTCTACTTTCTTGCTCCCAGTTGTGTGTTTCAGCCACCTTCTTGTGCCAGCTTTGACAATTCTCAGAGCCCTCTCTGAACTGCTCAGACTTACCAGCTCAGCTGAGAGCTGCCCACTTCTTGGGATGAAGCAGAAGTTAGTGTTCTGCCACATGTAGGGAGCTGAGCTGGCTTTCAGAGGAGTCCAAGTGCCAGAGCTCGCACAGGGCAAGTGAAGGGAGTGGAGGAAAGAATGCTGACAGGGGTGGACTGTGAGACGGGCTCTCTCTGCCTTGTGAAACTGTACTGTCTGCTCACAAAGCAGATTTTGAAAGGGCGGGAATGAAGCATTTCAGGGTACTATCTGATGAACAGAACTGGGCATTTTTCTGAATCAGAAGTGATTCTTTTTCTATCTCTGCTTTTCTGTCCCACACTGCCTTCTTTCTTGTGATTCCCTCCCTCCCCCGCCCACAGAAGACCACACAAATAATCAGTTCTCATTCAGTTTGTGAAATAATTAAGCTGTAGAGGACTTTAATACTAATGTTGGCGAGCCAAAATAGTGCATAATATTGGCACTCAGCCAGAATTGGGACATTACAGCTTTGTCAGTGAAGCTCCTGTTTTCTGACAGAGAGCTCGACTGAAATTAGTCATCTTAACTACTGATTGTCTTGGAAGAAGTAAGACCAAACCTGCATCCTGCGAAGATCTGAAGATAACTGTCCCCTGAGTTTTGGCCTCTGAGCTGGTGGAGTGCTCGGTAGTATGTGCTGGTGAGAACTGCCCTACTAGTTTTTCTAATTATTCTACTTGAGACAGTGAAGTAGTTTAAGAACCATTCTGGCATTGCCAGTAGGAAAGGAGCACTCCATGGCCTTTCCAGAGCCTTTAGCAGTATTTGGTCAGTGGCTTCTGAAATACCACTAGGGAGCTGCCCCACATATTCTTTTCATACTTTGTTGTGGGAGGCCTTTAGGTGAAAGCAAAACCTGCATATTTGCTGATGGATTTTTGTTTTCTTTTAAGACTGGATCTGGTGATCAGTGCTGTCCTTTGCTTTTGCGAATGTTCCTGACATTGGATACTACATTTGTTTCCATCAGAAAAATCTGAACTAATTGTAATGTGTGAAAAATGTGCAATTTTTAGAATATTTTTATCTGTTTATGGACATTAAACTGTTGTAAGAAAATGGTTTATTGAGTAACGCTGCTTTTCCTCCCTTATTACTGTAATGTGTTGAATCTTGTTATAGGTATGAATAGCTTGTTATATTCATTTATTCATTTTATTTAGAGCTCACTATGCCAGAAATGTAAAATAAGTCTCACTGTTGTTTTATTTATTTTTTCAGATGTTAAGGCTGATCTATACCACTACAGCAGTGCAGAGGAAAAATGTAGGAGCCTCAGGACCTGAAAAGTACACGGAGGCATTTATTAAAAAACAGATTGAAGAGTTCAACCTAGGAAAGAGACATTTAGCCAACATGATGGGAGAAGATCCAGAAACTTTTACCCAAGAGGATATTGATGTAAGTACAGATGCTCTGTTGGAGAAGTAATTTACTGTAGAGTTTCAGATATTGAAAGCACTTCACTTCAGCATGAGCCCCTCAGCTCTCCGTGAATTTTAATCAAACTGTCAGAATAAGGAAGAATGCTACTATACATTGCAACTGTGACTGTGAATAGAAATTCTACCGCTGCTACCGTGTGAGGTCAGATATCACAGTATAGAACTGTATGCTATATCTTGCTAAAGCACATGAGGTTCTTTTTAAAAGTACTAATGGATAATCCCTTTGATCTGAGGTTATAAGAGGCACTGTAGAGGTTTATGTAGCATTTCAAAATGTTTACCCACAATTTGACCTGCTGTGTATATTTAGAGTTTTCTTGTGTGATATGGTGGGTGCTGGTAATGTAAATTAAGTTTTATAGGGTATTTCACAACTAACACACTGTTTAAGCTTAAGGATTTGAATATAAACATGAATTTAAGCTCATATCGGTATCTACAAACATACTATTTTATTGTCATTCCCTCTCATGACTGGCAGATGGGTGGCCTCCTCTTTCTCTCTGTCATTTAGCCACATGTAAAGATATGCTCCCTGTCACTCAGAAAAATGTTTTGTTGCATAGATCTTTTTCTTTTATGTCCTACCTGGTCTTCACTTCTGTAATTTCTGTCTTATTTTATCACACATCAGAGGTAGGGAAGAGAAATGTAATTTGGTGACATTCACTCTTCGGTGAACCTACATGAAGTCTTGTGGCTGAAGTTTTCTTTGCACAGCAACAATACTACTACTATTAGCCATGGCAGCTCAGTGTGTCAGCAGGGCCCTTAGGACAGGTGTAGTATTGTGGCAAGTGCAAAGAGAGAGGTGTCCATGGTTTAGTTTTTTTCAGGGTGAGGAGGCCGTTTGTTACCTCTCTCAGTGGCAAAAATCTATCTCCACAGCTGTGTCCATGTAAGAGGTCTTGACAGTGTACTTACTCCAAGAAAGAGCTACATCTGTACATGGTGAGACAGGCTGATTTCAAACATGTTCGAGTGGCTTCAACACTAAGTTCTGAAAACTACTCTGAAAATAGGCAGCAAGGCAGAGAGACACAGAGTTAGTGGCTTGTTGAGAAAAAGACTGAAAAGAGACTTGAGTTTTATCAGGTATCTGAAAATCCATAAAGGAAGCTTGATTTCAAGTCACAAATCCCTAGGAAATTAAGCTTAATGAGTACAAAGGTACGTACTGATACTGTGTCTACTTTCGTTCAGAGTTGTAGGTATTGTTCTGCTCTTCTACAAACAAGTGCAGGGCAGAGACCCTGCCAGTCTCAGTGCAGAGTCAACGGTCAAAATATTCATCGAGGGCAGCAGTAATAGCAGGCTGTTTCCTTCACTGGGTTTTTTATTTCTGTACAAACTATAGAATTTTCTTCTCATGTATTTTTCAGATGTTTTTTCTTACCTTTAACGACCTTTGTCTTTTTGAGTTACTTTCTTGTAAAGTAAGCATGCACAGACCTATCACCAGAATACCTCCCATGTTAATACAGTACAGTGATGATGCTGATAATTCAGTTTGTCTGAAAGGTTAATGGTAGGAGAATGCATTAGTCTGTAGTCTGGCATCCTTCCTTGATAGGGTCTAGGGAGGAGGCTTATAGAAAGCAAGACTGCAAAAAATGCCGAATGGCCATGTCTAAGTAGTGGTTTCTTCTTTGTGAGTCCATAGAACTATGATCATTTGCACAAAAGTAACTGAGCTCCACCATTAATAAAAGCAGACTCACTCTGGAAATTAGATTTTACAAATGCAGTGAAGGTAACAAATATAGGACTGCTTTGCAGACTCTGTTACTGAAAAGATGGAGAAGTAGAGCCAAAAGAGTAGTGTTTTGTTTGGTGATACCAAGTGTCTGCCCTACATGTTTGATTTCTCCATATTCTGTCAGGTGTTGGGAAATAATTAGTGTGTAATAGTGTCTGCTATGCATAATTAAATTTCTGTTATAAAAATATAAAAGCTCCTTAAGCACTGGCAGGAGAATTATCAAGCTTTACATTTTGAGCAGCCATAATTCTTTCTGATGAGTGCTTATATACCTCCATGTCTTCTGTTAATCAGTCTTTGCAGTGTATTTCAAAAGTAGACATTATAGGATTCTGTCCTTCACTGGAGTTTTAGGTATTGTGAAAGTTTTAAATGGGAAAATAAGTTGACTTACTTGCTAATCCTCTGGATGTTGTGGAAGCAGAATTGCCTCTTACTGATGCTTTTATTTAGGAATGAAAAGTTAAGCTGTGTATTACAACAGTATTTCTGGAGGAGAAAAAAAAAATCCAGCAAATTGATATATAACTCTGCACAAGTCTACCAATTGCTTTTTAATTGGTATTATAGACCTCACTCTGAAGCTAGGATGTTTTATTCTCCTATGTGTGAATATGTGCTATGAAGTTTTTCTAATTGATTTGCTTTGCCCATTCCATTTGATGTATCATTTTTCACAATATTTCATAATTTGTGCTCATTTCTAATGAACAGAGTCGTTAGGACAGGCATGTCTAAGTACAACTGACAGCTAACATTAGGTGCCAGATGCAGTTTATAAAGCTATGTAGAACTGCAGAGAACAGTTTAAATAAATTAGCACCTGTACATTAGTCTCACTTGCTGGTAATTTATAAGCGAATCAGTAGAGATGACATTTAGGTAAGTCATTGATCAAGTTAACAGCTGCATACCCACTGTCCAGCTGGGATACCTAATTAATAGAGATTGCAGTCCTGACCTAGTGCTTTTCCCCGTTTGAGTCTGTAATCCTTTTATTTTGTGATTTAACTTTAACTTGTAGTAAACAGCCCACAGTCATTTTCTGCTGTCAGTTCTGTGATATTCCACTTTAAAGCCCAGAAATCTAAGTAAGATTAATACAAGAAGAGCATCTTAAGCTTCATGACCTATTTATATGCCAGTATTTTTATTATTCATTTTTATGCAGTCACTAAATGCTCTCCCAGATATGAGCTCATCATAAAGCAATACTCTTTCCCCATAAGAGTTAGTAAAACTCAAAAGCTAAAGATCTATGTTCATTTTCTCTTGTTGTCTTATGACCTAATAGATTGTTGTCAAGCAGATGGAATAATTTGAATATAAAATAAAGGTTTTCTCCACTAGCATATATACTGTTGGAAATGTTAAATATGGAAAGACTTAATTCCTCATAAGGTGTAGTTTCTTTCAAAACATTAAGACTTCTTTAATGAAAAATAAGTTCAATTGCTTTTACAAGTGGCTCAGCACATCTCATTTCTAAATAATGTTCAAATTTCAGCAATGCAGAATGCTAGAAATGAGTCAATATTGGCATATGTGAAATGTCAGAAATGTTATTCAGAACAAAATGCATTTCTGAACTTCCTGTTGTCTGCAAGAAGAGTATCTTGTCCAGCATTGTCCTTACAAGAAATCATTTATTTTGTATTGTTTTTTAAATAGTTGAAGATAGAATGCTTTTTTCAACTCTTTTGATTTTTTTTCCCCAGTGGAACCAAACTCTGCATCAGTATTTTCTTACTTCTGCATCAATCTGAGATGATGACTGCTGTATTTTTTTTTTAAATTCTTTGTAATAATGTTCTGTGTTTTGAAAAGTTGAAATGAAGATGGAAATAATGACAGCAGGCTTTTGGCTTTTTTTTTTTTGCTCTGCAAACTAGACAAGACAATTTTGTTTTGAAAATTATTAGATCATATAAAAATAATGTAATATTAAAAGAAGGTGGGTTTTTCATATAAAGCTAGTGGATTGCTTTGTTTGTTTCTTTTTTTTTTTTCCCCAAAAGATGCAGCTAAAATGGTATATCACTTTGAACTTGAAACTTCTTTCTGTCCAAGCTAAAATTCAGCTTTAGATAAAGTGACAATGATTAGGTTGGTTTCAATAAATTTTAATAGTTAGTTGTTAGAGGAAGATTTTGTTTTACAGTACAAACTTTGGTGTGTCATTGATTCTTTTGTTGTTGTTGTTGTTAACCTTTTCTGTCTTGTTAAATAAAACACTCCCTATATCAGAGGTAGCATTTTGTGTCCCATTATTGTTTCATTGATTCCTGGGTTTACCCCAAATATTCTGAATTTTGGATGCTGAAAACTGTTGAAGAATACTGCTAGCGTGGTTTGAAGGAAAACAGCTGTTCCAGAAAATATCTTGGTCTGAGAAATGATGAAGTACAGTGACTAAATGATGTGATTCAAGAGGCACGGTTTAAGAAGGGAAGTGGCTCTCATGATCAAGTTGAGGAGTAGAAGAAGCTGAAACAGCTTTTGCTCAGGTGTTTCATTAAAATGTTACGGCATAAAGTGTCACTTCTCTCTTCAGTGTTTTGATGATTAAAGTTTTGTATGTATTTAAAAAGGAATGAGCTGAATTCTTGAGCCCTCTGCCAAAAAGGATGCTGCTGCAAAGGAGCCCCAGGGTGGAGGTTTTTATTTTTTTCGTTTTTTTAAAAAAATTTTCCCCCCCTTATTCTTTCTTTGTTTTCTATAAAATACTTTTCCTCAATGGGTGTTACTTAGATGACTATCTTTGCACATGACTTGAGCAGTGAGAATTGGTGGGATGATTTGTGTTTGAGTTGCAGCTTCAACAAAAGTGTGGAAAGACCCCTGGGCAAGATCAATTTAAAAACTGAACTGCAGTCTGTTTTCTCTAACCCAGTATGACACAGTCAATTCTCTTTGACTCAGTCAACTCTGTTGAATTTTTAATTTCTCAAGACATTATGAAAAAAGGGAACAGTAACTCTAACCTAGCTGAACTTGTTTGATTCAGAGTTAGTCTCTGACATTTGAGAAAGTGAGTGAACAAAATTTCTTGGCTTGTAGATTGGTAGGAGGGGAAGGAGGATCAGGCATCAGCATGTGCAACAAGCACAGGGAAGAGGGAAGGTGAAGGTGTGGCAGTTACACTGAATTTGCACAACATGCCACATGCAGTGCTAGACAGATTACTTAATAAAACGGTTTGCATGTTTGAAGGACTGCCAGATACGCTTTTTGTTTTGTTTTTCTTTTTTAATGGGAATGGAAGATTGTTCTCATTATTGCAAATGAAAGACATTTTGGTGCTGTGGGCAGTATATTGGCTCATCTGGTCCCTCAACCACTGATGATAGAACAGAATTCCTTTTAATTTGCTACAGGAATGTTAAGTTTACCAATGCAGTTTAAGAAATGTCTGATGTAAACTATCTTGTTACTAACATATATTCATTATGATCTGCTTTTTTAAAAGTGTGACTACTGAGCATTTTCTTTTTCTCTGTGTGAATTAACAGTAAAGTTTAAAAACAAAGGCTTTCAAATCCTAAAAGGAGATGGCTAACATTTTTTTAGTAACTCATAGCAGCAGCAGACTGTACCCATTCCACCTTTTTCAAGTAATTTATGTAATTATTTTTGGAAACAGCATTATGTTACTAGGTACCAGGATTTTTAATTGTGATTCTGCTGAAAATAATTATGGATGTTTCATTTTTAGAAAGCTCTGGTTTATTTAGCTGTGAAAGAGCAGCCCAGAACCCATGGAGTCTAGAGTGGGGTGAATGTGTCTTACATGATGCCCTGAAGAAAGTAGTTCTTGGTCATCATATTCAGCACAAGAGTTTCTTTAATCTAGAGTTCAAGTCTGTATAAACCCTAGAAAGAAGGATATGGGCCAGGACCCTTAAGCTGAAAACCACTTCTGGGATGGAAAACTGCAGTTAAATCTAAAAGGTTTCTTGGGACCTTTACTGCTAGCATTTACACTTTGATTATAAAGTTTTAAGAGGGACATTCATCTGCTTTTTGTGTTCAGGAAAATGCAGAATATATGGCTAATTCTCTGCGGAATTTTGGTTTGTGACATTAAGATTCCTTGAAGGAAACCTGAGTTCCAAATCTGAAGACATTGTCAAAAGATTTCAGGGAAATAATTTCATGGTTATATGCTTCAGCTGCAGTTTGGAGAGACTAATTCTAATGTAATTCCTAAGACTGATCCACCATCTTTTTTTATTGCTAGTACACATGGATGTTAAGAATTACAGGGGTTTTTTTTAATACTTTTCTACAAAACTGAAACATTTACATAGATAAAATCAGCTTCAGTAGGTAAAGTTCCCAGGAGGCAGCCTGACTTGCTATGTAGGTGCTAAAAATACATTCTGAGGAGCCACCTATGTAAAATTAAGGAGAAACTTCTGAGTAAAGTGGAATTGGAGTCTGTTGCATCCTAGGATCCTTGATTACATTTCCATAAAAGGGAAAAGGCAGGAAGACTCTATTTCTTTCCATTTTGGAAAAACAAAAAGCAAATTTATAAAATGAACTATTATTCTTTGGTTAATTATTTTGTGTAGAGCTGAAAGTAGATGTTAGGATTTCTTAATGCAGGGTATGCTTATGCCTCTAGTGTGAAAGACATGAGTATATACATATAAAATAATAAAATAAAATAATAGATAAAATAAAATAAATATAAAATAGATATATATAAAGTAGATAATATAAAGTAGATAAAATAAAACAAATATAAAATAAACTTTCTAGAAGTAGAAGGTCTCAGATGGCAGCCACTTTCTTCATTATAGATGTCAAATCGTTATATTTGGCATTTATTGAGGTGTCATAGTTACAGTAACTGTTTTGACTGAGATTCTGGAAATGCTTATATAAAGATTACGTCTTAAGTACACACACAGAGTCAGTCTCAGTATCCTGTAATAATTTCTTTTAATATATTATATAAGGTGTTTGTTTAACATCATTTGGCTCACAGCAGATTTCTCTATTGTCATCATAATTAATCCCCATTTGTTCGTAAATAGGTGTTCACCTACTGTGTGTATACATAAAATGCCCATTGACTAACAAATGGGAATACAGTAGTCACGAAGAGAAACAAAATCACCATTTTATAAAATCAAGTTAAGCCTTTTGTTTGCTTCAGAATTCTCAAAATTTCTGTTCAGAATGCCAGTAGGGGATTAATGAAAGTAATAGGTTAGGTCTTTTTACACTCCATGCATATTAAATCAGTTGAAGCACTGACAAACCACTCCAAGTCAATGGAAAAAATTGTCAGGAAGTAATAGCCCTAAGGTAGCCTAACTAACAAAGAACCATTCTTCTTGAGAGAAGATTTTAAACTCAGTTTTTATTGTAATTCTACTTTTCTGTACTGTTTAATGGAAATATAAATGAGACCACTGCCAGAGGGGTTTATTTGGTTAGTCCATTTTACTGAACAAGCACAAGATTTCTATCTGAAGCTCTGCTACCCACTGTCTGAAGTTGGCTACACTTGCCATACCATACCCCTACATCTGGGGTTTTTTGATGGCTAGTTTTTTCTAGTTTTTTAAAACAAATGAAAATAAACAGCTCTCAGAAGTGCATATTTTTGCGTTATTAAATTCTGGTTTAGTTATATTGAAGAGGGAGAGTAAGATTATGTTGAACAGAAATGTATGTCATTGGGCTTAACCTTGTAAGGTGCTTTGCCCCACATTTTGCAAGAATGATTTGTATTATTGGTATGCTAACTTTATTTGCTGGAGGCAAATAACGTTCATTTTATACATCACATAAATAGTGGTAAATGTTGGTTTAGTAAAGGCAAAGTATATAGCTTGAACATAGCGAAAACAATGGTAAACAATGAGCATGTAATGAATGTCATACATTTTTCTAAATTATTTTAGCAAACCTTTAGGTATCTAAGGAAAAGAAAGATGTCGTTTAAGAGTCTTTCTTCTTTTAGTGATTCACAGTTGTTTCCAAATGCAGTGATCAATGAAATGCTTATTTAGGCTGTGTGAAATATCTTCTACTGCCACAACAAACACAGATTTTTAGACTTAAGGAAAGTATGTCTGGAAACTGTAGAAACTGGGATTTTAAATGTGTAAAATTTGGCTTTTTCCTCTTGCTTTAAATAAAACTTCTATGCTTGGTCTGTCAGTAGGCACTGTTAACATGCACTGATATTTTCAGAAAGATAAATAGATAAATGTTGCAACTTCCTCTAGGAGTCACAGCATTTGATATTTTAGAGGAAAATAACTGTGTATAAAGCTGGTCTTTGCACTTGAGTAGTGCTGATAAGTTATGATAAATGCATTCTATAAAAACTAAACTTTGCAGAAGAAAGTTTACTCATTCTGATGCAGTAGAGTACAGCCTTCAGAATGAGGTTTTACTTTTATGAGGGTTCCAGAGGAAATTATCTGCTTTTCTTTTCAGCACAGCACATATGTGGCATTATTTCTTACTGATTTGGTTACCTTTAGCTTTACCTGTACAAAGTTAACGCTATTTTTTCTTCATAAGAAAGTACCTAAGAAATGTTTTGATGATGATTTTGTGGAGAAAAAAAATCACATAGAAGATCTCTCTTCTTATTTTCAGAGAGCTATTGCCTATCTCTTTCCTTCTGGCTTATTCGATGAACAAGCCAGACCCATGATGAAGGTAGGATTTTTTTGTTGCTTTTCTGAATAACAGTAGCATGATATTTTGAGTAATGTTTTACTTTTGCTGATATTTGTTTATTTATTTATTGACAGCATCCTAGGGAAATTTTTCCAGAGCAGAGAAGTAAGTGTTCCCAGATATTTTTTTTATTATTTCTAAGTATTAGAATTGTTGTATATATAGAATTTCTTATTTTTATGGATTTATTCTTTTCCCTGTTTTCTAATGACTGCCAAGACAAGAGCAGTAAAAGTCTAATCTAATATCCTGTGTTTTAGGATAAAAAATATTGCTGGATTCTGGAATACCAGTGGTCTTCTCAGAAATTGTGTTAACTGACTAAGATAAATGGCTTTCATTGTTTAAAAATAAACAATAACTAGGATGATGTTGAAGTCATGGGAAAACCTTTTCTTGGATTCAGTAGCTTTTTGTCAGAGCTGTCTATCACATCCATAAAATATTCATTAATACTATTTTAAACTTCATTAATACTATTTTAAACTAAAAGTTTTCCTAGTAACTTTGTTGCTCTAAAAGATTAGAAATGCAGCTTTGAAATCGCTAGTTGAGAGAATAGGGAGAGTGGAAACTCCCAATCAGGCCTTTGACCTGAAAGTCCTAACTCTGCATTTCTGTCCATACTGTCTTTGGTCTTGCTCCTGAGACACTGTTTGAAGTACCAATTGTCAGTGATATGCCAGTATGTTGGTCAGTTCACTAAAATTGACAAATTATTTTACATAAAACATTTAAAAGATAATGTCAAAACCTGTTGTCCACTTTTAGCATTTAGTAATAACTAGTAGCACAGGTAGGAAATTCTATATTCACTGAGCTATAAACTGAAATTTATACTTCAAAATGTTCCCTGAACAATAATTTCAACAAAATATGCTTTCACAGTTGCATACATGGAAATTCACACAGTTCACTAGCAGTATATGTGGGTAAAAGTTCCCTGTATTCCTTCTGTTCTAGTAAGTTTAGCATCTTTACATTCAACTTCTGCTGTATTATATCTTAACGTTCCAATCCAATACATATTGGGCTTATCAGACAGGTTCTTAGAGTCTTACCTTTGCCTATAGCTTATAACTGGCTTCATTTGAACTTCACTGGATAAAATGGCTGGGAGTTTCTCTACAGTTCAATTTGTAAAAAGGTTTTATTTTTGTCGTTTTTCTTTATTTGGAAGAGATCTTTGTCATGTAATGTAAGTTTGATTTTTTTTTTTTCCTCCAAAGTTGAAATTTATTTGTCCTTAAATAACAGTTTGTAATGAATGCAACTGGATGTGCTGAATTATATGGAATGTTTGTTTTCTTTCTGAATCTAATTAGGTAAACTATAGGATAGGTGTTTGTATTTAAATATCCCAAATATAAATATCCCAAATAACATGAGCAAGTTCTAAAATCACCCAAGTTCTGCATATGGTGGTTGCCCACAAAATACAATTATACTTAGTTTAGCTTAGACATATTATGCTAATAAAAAACTTGCTCTTTTTAGAGCTGCTAATCTTTCATCTTTCACAATTATTATGTAGATTTCAGTTATCTCTCCTGTGTACTTCTTTCTACTCTAAAATGTATACTTCTATCTGTAATACCACCTATACAGTCTTTGAAAGTTTAAGCTGTACATGAGATATTCCCTTGTGTAAAACGATATTTAGAAATGTTATGTTAAATATTTGGTTATAATTACAGATGGAGATTAGCTTGACTAAATCATTAGATTTTCAGACAAATTGAAAACCCGTAAAATGTCCTTGTTCTCTGATATTTAAAAAGGTAATCAGTATTATGAAGAGGTTTATAACTGCAGTTAAATATAAGGGATTTTCTTTAAGTGATTGTGTATTGCTTCCTTGTCTAATCTTGCTTTCCATTAGAAATACAGTGGGGAGAAGATGGCCGACCATTTCACTTTCTCTTTTATACTGGCAAGCAGTCATATTATTCATTAATGCATGTAAGTATGTTATCTGTAATAAATAATGTCAGTTCCCAGTCAAGTATATGTTATTCTAGAGATGCCTGTCAGGAGTTTAGTTATGTTTTCACAGTAGGTCATAATATCACCACTGAAGTTAAATGCAATGTATATTTTTGTGTCACAATATCCATTATTATGAGCATTTTTATGTCACATTTAAGAGAACACACTGCATAATAGTTCTTGCTTTAATTTTTGGTTTATTTTACAGTTTTGGCAATGGACTGGGTTTGAATAGTCTGAACACTTTCTTGTAGGCTCTATCTGGTTGGTAGCATAAGCTTAGTAGTGAAGAATGTATATACAATAAAAATGGCTAGTTCTAGCAAAGTTCACTGTAGAATAAAAAATAGGATTTTCTTTCCTTGAAGGGCAAAACTATAGGAAATGTTATTTGTGCTGACATTTAGTGTGAAGAAAATTTGCATTTAAACTGCTTAATTGATTTTTCTAAGATGGTTCCATTCATGCAAACTTAAGGCTTTTTCTGATTAGCATGGTTCCAGGAGTAAAGGATCTGCATCTTTTACCTTTATGAAAAAAACTGTATCTAATAGAACATCACTAGACCCTGAGTCTTAACATGGTTTATGAACAATTGTTTCATATCTGTGACCATCAGTGGCACAAGCATTATCTGCATCTTTAGGAGAGTTTATAGAAAGACATTCATGTTTCTTACACATACTTACAGAAGACAAAAGCATTAATAATGTATGCAGATATATTTAATTGGAAATTCATGTCCGATTTTGTTTCCTTGTTAGATAGTCTTAAAAAGTTAGTTCTGTGGTTAGTCAGTTGTCAAAAAAAAACAAACTTCCTGTTCTCACATTAGGTGCACAGCTTTACTGAGTGTAGTGCTTTTATTAGAATTATCTGATACTTATTTGCGTTCTGTGTACTCGAAGGACAAAATCCCCACTTGTCAGGTACATTTGTTTCTTTGGGAGAATAAAAAATAAAAAACACTTCCCCCTCTTTTTTTTTTTTCCTTTTTTTTTTTTGTTGTTGACCTTGGGCAAATGAGCTTCTTGCCCTGGCAGAAATGAAATGAATGATAAATGTAGAGTGTGTCTTTGCTGAGTAATGGAGCTGCAGCATAGGCTTTCCACAGAGGTTTTCTCCTGCACAGCCCGAGGCAGCCCGAGGACCCCTGCTGTTCATTTAAATAGGTATGTCAAATCTGCCTCGAAACGCCGCTGGTTTGATCTGTGGTAATATTTGTGAAGGTTCCATATGGACTTGAGCCCCCTGCAGTGCTAAGAAATAATGTACAACGCTTCATGGTGCAGACGCAAATTTTCTCTGAAAAGGGATGCAATGCTGCGTTTTAGCTGTCGGAGAGGATGATGGAGCTGACGCGCTAGGCCTGTCAACTTGTTACACGGATGGGTTGCACGCAGCAAGGCTGTGGAAAATCTGTGCCTTTTAACTTTTCTACTTAATCACGGTTGTAGCATTGCCTTTAGACTGTATGCTACATTAATTCTCTTCCTGCCTTCTGCCTTTCATCCCAAGTTTCACGGAAAAAAGTAAAGCATGCAGGTCTTGTAGAGGAGCCTTATCAAACAGCTGTCATCTGACAAGCCATTTGCATTTGTTTTGGCTGAAACAGAGCAACCCAAGGGCAAGATGTTTGTTGCATTCCATCATAATGAAGAAATTACAAATTTTACAAGGAGCACAAGTTTATTTTTAGCTCTTCCTAGCAGTTAGAAAGAGTATGTAAGCTTGCCTAGGAAGTCTCTGGAAGTATAGTTTGCATTTTGTTTCTAAGAGTGTGGCAACCACCTTCAAACAAATGAGCTTGACAAATGCATTTTTCATTAGTATACGATACTTCAATGTTCTTCAACTGTTTCAGAATATTTTCATTAAATAGACTTCTATAAACCTAAATCCATTAAGTGAGGTTTAACAGGGTTTTTTTAGTTGGCCAAACAAAAACCAAAATCTGCATGAAATTCCCAACATTATTAGAATAATGTGTATTTAACAAAATGTGTTTTTAAGTCTCAAAGCTAATTAATTTGGCTAGGAAAAAGAGTTGTATGTTAATACAGCCTAGTGTAAGTAATCAGTCCCATTGGAGGATGTCCTTTAAATTGCTGTATTAAATCTAATAAACCAGATGAATGTAATACTTAGCTTAAACTTGTGTGCCATTAATTACTACATACAACATACATACAACCCCCTTGAAACTTGAGTTTTATTAATTATTAGTCATAGTATTATTGTTTAGTTAATGCTAATAAAAATACTATCCACTTTACTGAAAATAAACTATATATTATTTGTATGTATTATAAATGCCAATATACATGTTGTTATATGCATTATTGTCTTTGTTCCACTTGTTGAACAAAATTAAACTGTGGGGAAAAGAACAATTTATTTTTCTTCTAATACACAGAAGAATGTTTGTTGGACGAAACACCATTTCACAAACATTTGATAGTATACTTGATCATCATTTAACTTAAAAGTTTTTTAGAGTAATATGTTTTTGTAATGTGGAGAAAAAGACAAAATGGTCTTTTCATACAATTGTGTATAGCAAAATAGTAATTCCATGTAATCATGCTTTTTGTACTTTTTGAGACATCAGTGGTTGTGGATTGAAATAAATGCTTAAAAATTGAGCATTTTAACTCTTAAGTAAACCAAAACCTAAAAGCTGTTAAAGTATGTGCTGAACTTAAAAACAGAAGAAACGAAAGTGCAAACTGAGGTAAAATGTGGGCTTTGCAGCATATTTTAATCAAAATATTAATATAATCGTTTTCCCCCATAAAAATCTCTCCCTCCAAGGTTTCATTTGCTAATTTCTTCCCTATTTTTTATGCGGAATAAAATAATTGTTTATTATTTAACAAGAGAGTGTCCTTGAAGAGATCTGAAATTTGATCTCTCTATTAGAAATGGAAGCGTTTCAGTACATAGCCAATCTTGTAAAATCAGCTATTTTGATTGTGTAATAGCTGAGTTTACAAGGCACACAGATGTGTACAGTCATGAATTGGACTATTGAATCCTCAAGTGATTAGTAAAATCTTCACCTGCCAGCTTTGAAAAAGCAAGTGTGTCTCCAGAAGCTTTCTTTAGATGTTGGGGAGTGAAGATTTGTCAGATAAATTATTGGGCATTACATGTGATTCCTGATTTTGCAAAGGCTCATCCACATACTTTACTTCACACGTGAGTGGTTCTTTCAGTCTATTGGCTTCATCTCTATACAGAGATTAGATACATGCATTAATTTTTTTTTTTTTTTTTTAGTACTTCAGACCACAATTTTATTTCATAAGAGATGCAAGTCCACTTTCATTGCCAGAAATATGTAGGAAATTATATTTAGTGTTTCTCTTACACTTGGAATTATTTTAAAATGCTGCTTTTTAATGTTGTTTGACTTCATCTCCTGTGTAAAGGGTTCTTTGTCTGAATAGACATGATTGCTGTAATTTAACCAGAACAGTTTAAAGAGATCATTTTAATTCTTAAAATTGCACATTCTTAAGAACTTAAATGCGCTATGGAGTGTCAGTGTTCTTTGGGAACCTAGGGAGGGTCTTCAGGAAAATCTTACTGTTCCAGCTGTTGTAAAGGTTTATTTGTCATTGTAACTATGAATTTCTGAGGCTAAAAAGTAGTTGCTGGCAACCCATATCTCGTTTTATTTACCTATGTTTATCAGTAGTTTCCAAATACAACAAAATCTTTTAAGTCTTCTTTTAACTTGAGTCGTGTTACCTGAAAGTACTTCACTTGCTGTTTGGAAGCAATTCTGACTGTAGTTAGTCTGTCCTAAGATGGTAACTGTGATTACCTCCCCGTGTCCTCTTTTAAAAAACTGTGATGTAATCACATTTTAGTTTTTTGCTGACCATTCCAGTACATCAATCTATATGCCAGAATGTGTTGGAGATGAGTGTTTGTGAGGAGGCAGACAGGAAACTGCTTGTGCCAGGTAGGATGGTGACACCCTTTGCCTTACAGAGGGTAAGAGGTAAGCCAAGAGGCTAACAGTAAAGTGAAAAACCTCCTTACACATTTGTAAGACCTAGTACCCCAGTACCTCTTCTGACACCAAAATGTCATCTTCATGCCTGGTTTGACTTCTTCCAAATGTGGAAATGCATGGAGCTCACAGGAATGAATCTCTAAGACTGTTCCAGCTGAGCTCTCCCCAGATAGCTGAGGGGCAGGCACAGCTGTCCTTCCCCTTTTCTTCCCTCCCTTTAGAGTCCCAAGCAGAAGTTCCATACTCATTCTTTTCCATATCTCAACTACAGATGCCTAAAAATTGCTTGGTGCAGACACACCTCATGCCCTCTAACACAAACCATGTCTGTGCCATGTGTAGGCAATAATTTTTGCAGCCTAATAGTCAGCTCTGGTTGTTAGTGACATAAATCTTGCCCACAGTAGTGATACCATATCTTGTTATCTTCGAGAACTACAGTTATATTTGTGAGGTTTGGAAGTACTGAAAATATGATTTGTGCTCTTTTATGTGGTGTTTCCTGCATTTGAGGATAAGAAGACTTTTTTAAAGTTGAAAATTTTTCCTATCTGATATTATCTCATGGAAAATAAAGGGTTTCTGAAAGACATACTACTATAATATATGAGTTCTCATGCTGTTTCAAAAGTGGATTTTGTACTTCAAGATTTCTGACCGTGGAATTATTTAAAAAATACTTGTCATTAAAAATGTCACCAGTGACCTGCATCAAAAACTTCAGTGAATTGTCTCTATTTAAGTGCTTTCAGTGCAGCTCAGATAACAATCTGTTATTTGTTCATACACTTTAGGTACAAATATTTTTAGTGTATGTGCAGGTGTATTTTATAGTAACAAATCAGCTTGAACAATAGAAATTTATAGCTAAGCAAGGGGCTTCTATTTTGAGTGGGGTTTTTTTTAAGCTGCTGCAGAAATTTCACTGCATCCTGTTGCAAATCCCAGTATTATGTTAAGAATTAGTATTTTGTTAGTTAATTCCTGACAATACAGGGCTGTCTCACATTTCTTCTTTTACTGTTTTGTTCTAAATAATACAAAGAAAAAAAAAACCCAACCATTGTTCCTTGTCCCCACCAATTCTTACACTAGTTTCTCTCTGGTATTTGCTAAGACTCATATTAATGCAGTATAGGAAAGCGGCTATAAGCTTTCTATTTTCACTTACAAAATGAAGTAAATTATTTGGTATATAAGTACTCAATTGTAGTACAACCACCTTATTGCTTCAATATAATTTATAATTATTTCTCCAAGTACTTCTATTTAACTTGGGATTTGAATCATTGTTGTAATTCAGAGTTTTAGATGTTATACTGAAAAAAACCCCTGAAAATACTTTATGTAAAACATGTTTCTTCTGTAATCCTTTTACTGTGACTTTTTGGGGTATTTTCTTTTTGTTTTGTTTTTGTTGTTTTTTTTTTTTCCCCCTGAAGTTATAAATTGCTGTCACAGTATTGTTTGAAAATAATAACATAGCTAAGAATCTTGAGCAAACTGCTTAAAAATACTGAAAATTCAGGATAAGTATATCTGTACATTTGAAAGAACAGAAATTCTGTTTTGTGCAGTATGTTTTGGAGTTGCATCTGTTATACAAACGTAGTTGCCTTTCTGTATATAGTTGAGAACCTTTTTTTATTTTTTTTTTCTTGCAAGCATATGTAAGAAGGCAAAAAACACTCTTGCAAAATTCAAAATTAATTACTTTGAACCGCATATTTTCCTTTTTTTTTCTGTTTTGGTCAGAGCTCTGCTTGTTTTCTGACCTCTGTATTTGAAGTGTTTGGAGAGTAAAACCACATAAACATGTGTTTTAAATAACAAAATTTTAGTATTAAGTGGAAAAATTACATTTAAATACTTTTTCCATATACACTTAAGGAAACATATGACAAATTGCTGAATGTTGAGAAACACCAAGACCAGCTGATAGCTCAAGACCTTCCTCTTCAGAAGGAAAAAAGGTAATCCTCCAGTTAGAATGAATATTGATAGTAGTTATCTTAATGTGCTTTAATATATTGTATTAGCATTTCTTGTAGTTTCCCCAACGTACCTGCCTTTTATTCCACAAACCCATTTTCAGACTTTAGCTCTGCATAATATTTTGTGTGGTAATTTCAGGTTGAAAAGTCTTACCAGGTATGTGTGGAGCACTCACTTCTCATTGCTAGAGTAGGGAAACCCCACCTATTTCTCTTATTCTTTAATCTCTCCCTGCTCTTTTCAATATTCTTCCCTTTATAAAGTTTCTGAAATGTGATTTGAAAATATCCAGAATTCTGCTTCTGTATGCAATTTTTTTTCAAATTATTTCTAAGGATTTTGAAAAAGGAGTTAAAGTTTTTATGAGAAAACAAGGGCTTTTAAAATGCCAAATAAGTTTTTTCTGATGAAAAAATCCTAAGGCCTAAAGCTGAGCTCTTCAATAGTCTTTAATTACATTTCTTGAATATTTTAACTTACCAGTATTTAAGTTGAAGAGTATCAAAATACTTAATGTCACAGTTTTTCTTCTAATGGCTTTGAAAAGATAAGTCATCAAAAACTAGTAATTTCAGAAAAGCTTATTTTGTTGGATTTATTTAATTATCACCACTATTAGTAATTGAATTTAGTTTTGTTTCTTTTTGTCTGTGTAACTTCTCTGGTATGCACAACAAGCTCTTCAGCTAGTTAGCCACTGGACAGAAAAGATCCAACTCAACCAGAGCAAGCTAGGGGAGGTCTAGAGGTGTTAGTTTCTTAGTACATACAGTCAGGATTGTCTTTGAAATGAGTATATGCTTTAAGAACTGTTTTTCCTCTTAGGCTGTATTCTTGATTTTCTATTTTGAGATTTCTTGCAAGGATTTTATACTAGAATGGTAAATTAAACAAGTCTTTACAAGAAATAAATACAGCAAGGAAGTTTTGATTTTGGCATTTACTGCTTTTCTGTATGGTTACTTTTTTCACTGTCCCAAGTTGTTTTTATCTGTTCTTGCCATGGTTTTTCTAGCTAGATTTATGCACAGCTCCAGTTGCACATCATGTTGGTTTGTCACTTCTTAATTTCAGCCATTTGTTATTTATGTTAGGAAGAGAAAGGATTAATTTGCTGAGATAATTTCAATTTCTTAAATAACAGAAGTTCATGTTTCTTCATGATGTAAATAGTGTCCTGTGACCCACAAAATGTTTTATCAGAGATTCATGTTAGCTTCTGAGCAGACAAGAGAACGAATGAATGTAGTTTCTTGGTGTGTGCTGCTGAAAAATAACCTGACTCCTTACAGAGCTCAGCCAGTGGATTTACTGATGTGAAAAATGACCTAAAGCTAGTCAGAGATGAAAGGTTTTTTTCCGTGTTAGGTTTTTAAAACCTCAGAGAATTTAAAGGATTTTTGAGACTTATCTTACACATTGGATATGGTTTTTCCTCTGAGATTAGTAAGTGTAGGTAGAGGGTCAGTGGGAAGGGCTGGTTTTTTGATTTTTTTTTTTGATTGTTGGTGGTTTTGCTTTGGTTTTTCCTCAGAAAATAATCTGTTTTAGATGTATTTTGTGATATTAACTGTAGGGTTAGGACCTAATCTTGAACTATTTCAGGTTTATAGTTTTTCACATGAGTATTTCATTGACTTCATTGGAAGTAGCAAGTAGCAATATATAAATGTAAGTATATACTTGAGTCAGTCAGGATTGGAAAGTTTTTAAAATTACTGTTAAAATCAGCATTGTTTCTAAATAAACATCTTTCGTGTCCTGACTCAGAAAAGCATTAAAATACATGCTTAAGAAGTAGTACTACTTAAAATCCCCTCAGAAGAAGTGTTTTACTGAATCATAGCTTCCTTAATGCTACTGAAAACATTGTTTCTAAAAATGTTTTTTACCTGAAGAGGTAAGAAACTGGTTACATCTTTGCCTTAAATCTATCTGATAATGTTGGTGTGTATATTTGAGGTGGCATTCTGTGTAGTTGGTCACTTCATATCATATATATTTCAAAGATTTATTTCAAGTTTTGTTTTGTTTTGTTAGCATTTCTGTATGAGGCTGTTTTCTGAGTAGTTTCTGCTTTTGTTATCATCAGTGCAGTTTCTGTGCAATCTCAGGATTGCACAGTAGATAGAATAAAGAGTGTCATTGCTGCATTAGTACTTTGACTGTGCTTACTGCTAGTGCAGTTCTTTGTATTGATCAGAAAAGTAAAGACCAGAGGCAAACGAATTTGATTTTAACATTCTGCCTTTGATTTTGTTCTTTGCTGCTGGTGAACCAAATTTTTCCTGGCAGCAGGCTTTTAAAAGTAAGTACTGAGTTGTGGGGAAGATCACTTACTATTACAATATTACTCTAGCTCATTCTCAGACTTCAATCATATGAATAATGCATAACTAATACTCATAATGTTCATGTCGTTAATTCAATAGATGAAGTTACCATCCCTTTCAAAAGGCAGATCTTTTAAAATCAACGTAGGCCTTCTCATGTTTACTATAGGAATGTGAGCCATAATCATTTGTAATGGAAAATGTATTTCTGAACGAAGACTGACTGTATGTGTGGTCTTTTGTGATGTAACTCTAATTGCATGGTTAATTAAAGGGAGCATATATATGTGGTATTTTAAACAGAAACCTGGCTGGCAGCAGATGGCTGACTAAGATTGAATTGGAAGAAATGTTGTTAGAAAAACTGTCAGATGATGATGTAAGTAATTAATCTTTCTAATCTTAAGGAGGCTTGTGTCTTAAAAATACGGACTCTGGGTGCATTTTTGGATACTGAAAAGGTACCATGTAGAAGCAGGTGCGCTTCAAAAGACTTTGCTGAATTCTGATAAACTCTGCATATGTTCATAGCACTGTCACATTCAGGTTGACCTAAAGTGACCGACCTGTGTTGTTTTTTTTTTTATCCAGCACAGTACAGAACTATTAAGAGCTTTCCATTGTCACTAACATAATTTAGTTTTTCTCCTGGTGGTAACACTGTGAGGCCTAAAGCACCTGTTCCTTGTCATCTAATTATTTAGTCAGGAATGGGGTATAGTGACACTTTAGTAGAAATAATTAGTCATTTATTGTAGTTACAGATGAAAAATGGACAGAGCTAGAGCTTCTGTCACTTATTGTAGAGATGGGGTAATTATTCAAGATGGGAAGTCCTTTTTCTTTGTGATTGGCTACAGAATCAAATCAGAAACGAGATACAAAGCTATATAGATCTGTGGTTTGATATAGATATCTCTTCATTGTTATGAATATGGTGAGAGAAAGGAGGGTTTTGCAGTTTCCCCTGCAAACTATATCATTCTCTAAGTTTGGAGTCCTTTTTTGCATCTATCTCTGTGAATAAGACTATTCATCCTAATAGTCATACACCTTTTTCTCATTCAGAGCTTTTCCCTACAGTCCCTTGAAGAGCGTCAGATTTTCTAACAACAGGTTCAGTCTATGTGGCCAGCTTAGTTTTCTTTTGGAATGTGACAGTACCAGAGAATATAACTCTATTTGTGTGAACATACAAAGTGTCTTCTCACCTAGAAGTACTGTTCCTCAATCTCTCCTGTCCTGTGGACAGCTTCATTGCAAAAATAGCATAACAGCAGCAAACGAACCCTTTGCTCACTTGTCATCTGGAACAGTAGCATGTGATGGCTTCCTTGCCTGTGGGGGATGTGAAAAGGTCTCAAGCAGATTGTGGTCCATAAGCATAAGTTTGAAGTAGCTGTTGTAAATTATCCATCCTGGTAATACCCAGGAGACTTTCTCTATCTTGCTCACAGTAGAAGCCATTATGACTTCATTGTTTTCAGTAGCTCCTGGCTGTTTTTCCTCTCAGAGTGCCAGGTCTGAGTTGTACAACTAAACAGTTTGGTGTTCTTTGTTGCTTGCTTTTAGTACATTCTACATCTGTAAAAGTAGATTGCAGTTAACTTAAAAAAAACTCAGCCAACCAACCAAAACCCACTATCAAACCTTTTTACATACTGGCCTCTCATATGTAAAACCACAAAGCCTCAGGCAATTGGAACAAAGATTGCTTAAATGTATTTGAAAGGTCTCAGTATAAGTTGCCAGTCCTACCTGCTCAAATTCGTATATTTTGCCACTGCATTGAAATTTTCTGTCGTGTTTACATTATGAAAATCAGAGCTATTGATTTTTTTTTTCTTTTCACTCTCCAAAGACTTTACCACATCTGTATTATATAGTTAGACAGAAGTAGTTTTCAGGAGATGTCAGAGTTCCAAGGTCTATTGTTAAGTTACTAGAAAAGTAGTAATTTTGTGCAGGAGACTCTGGTAACAGAGGAAGAAAAAATACTTTTAATAATCACTTGTAAGTAAAAAAATGTTCAAAAATCAGGTAATGATATCTTTATGAAGAATCCATTTTAGATGGTATCATACCTTTATATCCGGTGACAGCTGTCTGGTGCTCCTGCCAGTAACACTTCATAACAGGACATCCCAGCTTTTAGCACAAATGGGTTAACACAGAGGTGTGTACTCTTTTAATCGCACGTTGAAGAACTTTGGAGGAAGGTGTAAGGGGGAAGGAGAACCACACAGTAGCAAAAGATAATTTATTTCAAGAGGTTGCCCTTTAAGTCAAGTATCTCTTGAATTTTTAAATAGCTTGATTGTTCAGTTTTAAAGGAAATCGTAAACATTACAGTAACTCAGCTTGAGCAGCCAAAGATAGATAGATAGGCATTTTCTATATATGTTATGAAATATAATCATTTATGAGGTTCAGTTTAGTGAAATAAAATTATTTCCAAGTCAGTGAATATGCTGACTTACTGAAAATCAGGTGAAGATCTTTTCATTTTGCCATTTTAATAAAACAGTAATAAAATAATTGACTCCTCCAATGTTTTCTTTTTAAAAGTCAGATGAACTTCATTCTAATACAAAATCCTTTATTACAGAGGTGGTGGTTATGCTTTCAATTTAAGTTTCACTTTTACCTGAAGAAAGAGCTAGGTGTCTTTAGTTACACAGAAAATGATGCAACTGCATGCTGTTCTTAAATCAGTATGTAGGTGCAAAAGTGTCATCTTGTCAGAAATCATCAATAAAAGTGAAGTAGGAAAGATCCATTATATAAAAATAGAAAGTTTTAGCAAATGCAATTACATTTGCATCCTTTAATGAAGTCTTGTTGTCCTGCAGTATTCGAGATTTATTCAACTCTTACAAAAATTGACGGATTTGCCATGTAGTGACATCGAGGAGAAGTATATACAGAAGTTTTCCAAAGAACTTCCTGTGCAGATGCAGAAGGTAGTTATTGAGCCCTTGCAGTATGATGAGCAAGGAGTGGCCTTCAGCACCGGTGAAGGTAATAATTTCAAGTTTACTGGTAACAATGCAGAATTTTTTTCCTCTTCATGTTGCTTTTTTTCTAGTATGTACAATATTGCTGAAAGAGTCACTACTTCATTTTATATGGTTATGTGTATACTGCATGTATAGTTGTTAATGATGTTATGGCATACCATGTTATGACGTGGTCTAGTAACAAAGTGGAACTTTTTAACCCAGATTCTATCAACTGGTTTTACCACTATTTCTGTACAGTGGTAGCTGTGTAGAGAGGACTCTGTTGTGATACATGCTGTAGGATACAAAAAGACTTTCATTTTTGGCAGGAGTTGACTGTTGAACATAGAGGGCGGAGAACTGAGGGAGCACAAACACATACGAAGAATTCCATGGATATAACAGTGTTGTTGCTTAGTATAAAAATGGCGTGCTTGGACCACTGAATGGAGAATTTTGAAGATGCAAAGAATGAATAACAAGTCATTTGAATATTTACAAACAGCATAGGAAAAGGCAAAGAGGGAATTCCTAAACATTGTGGGACAGAGATGGATGTTGGTCATTGGTACTGAGATGGAGGGGATGTTAGAGAAAAGCCATGAAGACCTCCATGTCTTCTAAACACAGTCTGCTTATGCTTTCAGTGGAGGGACATATAGTTGAAGAAGGATGTGATATATGAGTGATTGCATAGAAAAATTATATAGCAACAGCATGTATAGGAAAGACTGATGACTTTCTGGGCAAAGCATGTGTGCACACACACTTTATGCTGTACATTTAAGAGGAATCTTAGAGATGACACGTATTCTTAAGCAGCAGGCAGCAGATGATACTAAAAACAAAGGTCACAGAGAACTGAGGAGCAAAATGGCAAGAGAGCTTTACTCTAGCTGGCTTGTCTTCAACATTACATGACAACAAAGAGAGATGTGAGATCACCAAACTGTGGTTTAATTCACACTGGTGTTCAGTAGTATCTTCAGAACAGTAACCGAAATTTGATAAGCATGCGATCCATGTTATTTAAGAAAAGCCATCAGGTGTAATAAGTTCAAAACCAGTCATTTATATCCCATAAGCCCCAACATGAAGAAAAATGTCGTTTTTTTCATAATTCGTTTATCAGAATGATTGCTTCCTGTGAGCTAAAGGAATTTGGTCTCAGACTTCAACACAGAGAGTTTGTCATGTTTTAGCTTGAAACTATTGCACTTAAAGAGAAGTAACAGTAAGTAGCAATTTCTGAAGAACTGTATTAATGCTGCATATTATTGCTTATACCAGTGTAATTAAAGTGTTAATCTTTACCAAGTGAATATTCTTGAACTTCTGTACATTTTTATGATTTTATAAAGTATTTTAATATTACTAGAAATTGCACTTAATGGTAAATGTAGTAGTTCAACAAACTCTGTATTTTCATCTACCGTGGCATCACCAGGTCAAGAAAGTGTCCTGAACCACTGAAGTTATGGGAGGTAGAGCATTACCTCTACTTCCTCCCAACACACACTTCTCCCCCACTTAATAAACATTGGTTAAAATATATTGAAAGATAGTTGTTCTTTGTTTGCTTTTTTTTCTTACCTCAGCCTACAAAAACAAACAGCTGACACTGTATGAAAGTGTTGTGGTTTGCTAACTACTTAATCAGTTGAAGTTCTGTAGAATATTGAAGCCTCGTAATAGTCTGGGTTTAATTCCTTTAAGGTAGAAGAAAAACTGCAAGAGCTACTGCAGTAGTTTATGACAATGGGACTGGAAAAATGACAGTGAATGGAAAAGACATTTTGCATTACTTCCCGGTGCTGCAGGATAGGTGAGAACACTATGAAATGCTGTATTCTTACTGTACTTAAATTGTTCCAGCAAAAGTAATGCCATGCAATAATATGCTGGTGTTGTGTTCCATGAAGTTGATTCTCTGTTCTTGTTTCTGTATAACTATCTGTTTTATGAAAAGCTGTCTTGCATTTTTCTTCTAATTTTCAGGAGTTTAAGAACTGATAGGTAAGCCTTGCTCTGTGTTTGTTGTTTCTCACTTTCTGAAGAGATGCAAAAACCGAGAGCGCAGGCTGTTTGAATAGTTCAAATTTTAGTCCCTCTAGAAAGGGCTTGCAGTTTATTTTAAAAATAAATAATAAATATTACCTTTAAATGTAGAGATTTGCAAATTCTATGCATGTGTAATTGCTCTGGCATACAGTAACATAGTGGAAGCAGACAAGAGGAGACACTTCATGTAAAGCTTCAGATTTTGGAGGATGTGCACAGTCTGATATAGAAAAGACTTGTCATAAGGCTGATGTAAGGTTTCTATCCTTTATCTGATTTTGATTTTTATTTTATATTGTAGTTTTTAAGCTCAAGGATAGAGGGGAGAGGTTGTTCAGTTTCAATATCCAGAGTGGGCAGATCTTGGCATCTATAGATAAGTAGTGGAACTAAAATACTTGCCATTGGCAGTAAGAATATGCTCCTAACTGCTGATTTCTTATTGATTTGAATGAGATATGAATGTCTTTCTGGATCTCTGCCTGAAAGTTAACTTTTTTTGTATATACTATGATAAGATATGTGCCTAGCATGTAACTTTATGCATGTGGATATATTGCATTTATTTATTTTTGTTCTTCTTTTTTTTTTTTTTTAGGGAACAGTTGTTGTTCCCTTTCCAGTTTCTTGGCAGAATTGGAAAACATGATGCGGTTTGCACAGTCTCTGGTGGAGGAAGATCTGCACAGGCTGGAGCAATACGTTTAGCCTGTGCAAAAGCCTTAAGGAGTTTTGTGACAGAAAAGGAGGTGGAATTCATGAGGCAAGGTAGGAATTGAAATTATTTCAGTGTTTCTTAATGCGTTTCTGGTAATTAACAGAATTAATACAAGGATCATTAAGGATCAGATTCGAGTAAATAATCCCAATGAAACCTTGTATATTGTATAAAAGGGATCTGCATTTATTTTTAGATTGTTTTCACTTGTTTCCTAGCATCCTTTGTGTACATTTTGGATGACTTCTCAAGTCTTTCCATCTGTTCATGACCTCTTTTAGGTCTATTAACCAGCTCATATTGCCTCAACATAGAATCACAAAACACGAATGTGTATTCAGTAGTAAATAAATCTTGATCAGGCATTAGTGAGCTGTAAGGTACTAAGACTGTGTTTTGTTTTACTTGGCTAGTTGCGTCTTGTTCATGTTTAAAAAAGTTTTCTTCTTGAATGTAAATGCTGGAGGGTTAGTTTTGAAGAGAGAGTAATGAGCATAAACACATTGCATGCTACTAACCAGACTGAGGGAGCTTCTTTCCACTCTTGCATTATTTAGTGTTTACAAGTTACATAGGATAACATAGAATTTATTTAGATAACCTGCAGTATTTGATACTTCTCTGTGATAAGATGCCATGCTGTTTCAGCAAATATGGAGTAATTAACAGTGAGCTTTTAACTACACTTTTTCTGGACTAGTAGCAAGAATACCTGCCTGTGTTACTGGCAGAACAGCTGTGATATTTTTTAACTCTATTGTCATCCATGGAACCAAAGCTATTTTCATGCTACTGTCTTCACAATAAGTTTCCTTGACTGTACCTTTTCAGTACTGACAAGTATGACTTGCTAGGAATACCCTTGTAAACAGACATTGTAATGAGTTTGGTATCTGCACTGAGATCAGCATAATTCTGAACATGTTTTGGACATTGCCAAATATGCTTTTGGAAGCACCAAAGCAGTGGTCTCTGAAATGGAGTATGTGCACCCTACCTGATCCATGGGGATTCAGTAAAAAAATTTTAGACTTTGTAAGGCATATAATTTACAAATGAATAAATATACATATATTGGAAGTGCATGTTCAAAAATATTTTACTGATAGGACTAAATGATCAAAAAGAGTTTGGAGACCACTGCTCTAAAGGATCTAGCAATATGAATAGATATAAAACAGTGTTTTATAGATTTATTTCTTTTAATGGTTTGTAAAGAAAAATGTGAAGAAAGCTTGGTTACTAACGAAAAGTTAAAATGTTAGAAGATATGATGACAGTCTTTTCAGTGTGTTTTTATACTGTACCTTTATCCTTCTAGATGTTACAATTCATATTGTTAGTGAAAGTCAGAGTTATGGGCTGCCTTGAATCTACTGCATCACATGAAGCATACCTGTAATATTAACTAGTAACAGTAAATAAACGGGTGCTTTTCTGTGCTTTGTAGCTGGATTACTAACAGTTGACCCACGTGTGAAGGAACGAAACAAGCCTGGTCAAGAGGGAGCCAGACGGAAATTCACCTGGAAAAAGCGATAAGTCTGGCTATTTAAAGAATGACAAGTGCTACCAAAACTTCAAAACATACTGATTTATCATTTAAAACTGTTGTATAAATATATTTAGTAATAAAGACTTTTTTTTCCCCCGTTATAATCAGTATGTTTTTTCTGTTTAAAAAGCAACAAACAGCTTTCTTTAAAGTTATTTAAAATTGTGGAAAATCATGGTGTGATTTGCCAGAATGCTAAATCTAAAACAGCAGCTTGAGTGCCAACTTTGCATCTTAGCTTCCCTGAAGTCGGTAACGATTTATGGAACTGTTGGTGAATTACAACTTCTAAAAATCAGTGTATTTGTTTAATGACTTACCAATCTAAATTCTGACATTAGGCAGTTCCTAACCAGGTATTTGGACATCTTTGACGTGCCTCTCTCTCTGCCTCACAGGTATCTGAGGATAAGTGACAACTTCCCACCTAAATTATGCTGGAGTTGAGAAGCTAGTGAGAATGGTACTGACAATTGAGGGGACGTTGAGAGAGGAACAGTCACAGAGGATAACCTTTGCCTGTGGAATCAGTTATCTCTAGGATGCTTCACTAGGTTAAGTAGGGAGTGATTCAGAGCAAGTGCCTAAATTTAGTTGCTCTGAATCACCCTCTGGAGGAGTAATTTTTTTCGGTTCTTTCCCCAAATGCAGAAAGAGCTGGAGGGATTAGGCTGAAGTTAATCTTTTAGAATACTCTTCTCCACCCCTTAAATCTCAAGGGGCCTGATCAAGGATGCGTGTTCCGAATATGGCTAGTGCACAAAGATAGCATTGGACTCTTTGCCAAATACAGTCATAACTTTTCTTTTTTAAAATCAGAAGCAGGAGGTGATGACAGTGCTGCCCACCTCCTGTCTATAATTGTAGCCTTCCAAAATAGATTAGTGGTTACAGCACTCATCCAAAAGCTTAAGGTTTTGGTTTATTGCCAAGTTCCTTCCTGGGACAGCAGTCAAATACTTTCAAGAAAGAGCACATCCTTCATCTGTCCTGTAGGAACTGGGCTACAGAAAAAAGAGGATAAAATTCATCTCATCAGGAGGAAGCAGAAAAAAAAAATTGAATTCAGTAGTTTTAACAACACGACACCTTCACACTTACTTTTAATTTAGAAGGCTTCAGTAATTTGAATTCTTTCTCCCCAGCCAGATTTTTTTAAGTGCTACAGTACTACTTCTGCTGCTTATTTGCTGTAGATCATACCAAAAACTTAAAACCTCAGAGGTCACAAAAGGTGCCAGCAGGTCACTGGAGCTGATAAGCAACTCTGAGTGATCTGTATGGGTTGTTATTTTCCCAAGCAGCATTCAGGAGGGTGCAGCAAGTAAATAGACCTCATGAGCTGAGACAGAGAAGGTCAGAAACTGAGTATGCATCCTTGACTGATGTGTTTGTGATTCCTTACTCTCCAAAGCCACTCTGTGCTTCTTTTTAACTCCTGTTTCATGAGAATACTCTGTAAACTTGGACAAGATTTCTCATTGCTAAGGTAGTTCATCTCAATCAAAATACATGACTCTCAAATTACCTGAAAGAATGCTGTAGCAAGGTGGGTGTTGGTCTCTTTTCGAAAGTAGCAAGTGATAGGATGAGAGGAAATGGCCAAAGGGTTGTGCCAGGCGAGGTTTAGATTGGATATTAGGAAAAATTTCTTCACTGAAAGGATTGTCAAGCAGTGGAACAGGCTGCCCGGAGAAGGGTGGAGTCTCCATCTCTGGAGGTATTTATAAGACATGTAGATGTGGCATTTGGGGACATGGTTTAGTGCCGGACTTGGCAGTGCTGGGTTAATGGCTGGACTCCGATTTTAGAATCTTCCAACCCAAAAGATTCTCTGACTTGTTAAATTGAATTAAACAGCTGAGGCATTTCACCTGTCCCTTTGAAAAACAAATGGGTGTTGCATGAGACATTTTTTACGCTAAAGAAAATACAGAATGGCTTAATTAGCATTTCTGTTAATTTAAATATGGTTTGCTTATGTGTAGCAAAATAATTCTGTATTATGTATTAGTAGAAGTTATGACTTGTAATAAAAACAGTTATCCGTTCTGGGACAGGTACCTAAGGATTCTTTTGACATGCTCAATAATAAAATATACATAAGCACACGGACTTGAAGATGCTAGCTGAAGAAGGTTCTGGCAGAGATTAAATAGTAGAATGTTTATCTTAATATCTTCTCAAATGAGAATTGATCAATTAATTTTCCTACCTCATTATTAGGCAAAAAGCTACAAGTGCAACAGCAAATCTGCCCTTACAACATGCCAAGTCTTTTATCACGTTTTAAAGGAATTATTAATGTTTTACCTTCCAAAAAAGAATGGGCATAGTCTTTGATGTTTGGACCCAGCAAAAAAATTGAGACAAAGTTTCAGAATTTATCACAACATTTTAGGAAATTCCCCAGAAATACTAGTTAATGCTATGCAGCCAGGTCACTTACTCAGACTTCCAACTAATTCTGAAACTGAGTCAAAAGAGAAAAACATTTTAAAAGGAAAAAAACCCCAAAAAACAAAACACCAAAACAGAATTGTATGTTGGGTTTGTTTTTTTTTTTTAATTTTCATTTGTATGAAATTCCTCTCAATCATCTGCAATATATGTCAACATTTAGGAGATAGGAAATTAAATAGTTTTTTTAAGAAGGACTATTTCTGTAGTGTTAAAGCTGATAAAAAGGTGAGACTACCATTTTTTTCATTGGTTTTTACAGATTCATCAGAAAAGAATTGTATGGAAGAGCCAAATAAGGAAATGTAGTGGGCTTGTTAGTTGTTTGTGACAGCAGCACAGTAATAGAATCTGTTCATCAGTTTGAATAATGTGTTTTAACTTCCTATTGCTCTCACTCCTTTGCATTCTCAAGGTTATTGAGAGAAGCGGTCCTGAACACCTGCCTTCTGTGTTGGAGCCAGGCTTCTCAGGTCTCAGTTTTGAACACTTGAACAGTGTGGACCAACTTACCTTGCCAGAAAGATTTCAGAATTTAGTGTCCTGAATGTGACAGGTGCTTATACCCTAAACATGAAAATGTTTTCTGAATGCGGTCAAAAAGAACTAAGTCTTCCATGCTTTCTTGGCAACCTATGTTGTGATCCATCCAGGCTCTTCTTTGTTTTTCTTTTTTTTTTCTTCCACCACTTTGATGTTTCTTCTTTGAGTTAAGATACAAAAATTCCTCTAAGGTAAATGGGGTGTATCTATGCCATCTATTTCTGGCGCTTTTGGTCCCCTTTCTTTGGTGTGGAGCCCAGTGAGTGAGGAGGTGAAGCTCAAGCGTGTCCCTGGTGTGTGTTAAAGTGGCTGCGGTGCCACACGATGGCGCAGCTCGCAACCGAATGCAAGGAGCCGTTGCCAGAAGTGGGATGTGGATGCTTGGAAAAGAGACTATGACGAATCTTCCGTATAAATAGTGATTTGATAACAACAGATTCACCTGAAAATAAATGTAATTGGTTTCAAAAGGGTAGAATCAGATTGTCTTTCCAGGATTTTTTTTTTCTCCTGATAAGAGAAAGAAGTTTTTGTGAGAAATAATAAATGTCAGTTAATAATAGTTTTCAGCAATCTAATTTCAGTGTATAAGTAATACTTTCAAATTAATATTACAATGTGATGCTAAGAAATGTCAGCTGATGTTTGAAACTTGGAAATGCTACTGTAGCATAGTGCCAGTCATCAAAAATTGCAGAATCACAGAATGGTTTGTGTTGGAGGGGACCTTCAAAGATCATCTAGTTCCACTCCCCCTGCAATGGACAGGGACACCTTCCACTAGACCAGATTGCTGAAAGCCCTCTCCAACCTGGCCTTGAACACTTCTAGGTATGAGGCAAACACAGCTTTTTGGGGCAACATGTTCCAGTGTCTCACCACCTGCACTGTAAAGAATTTCTGCCTTATGTCCAACCTAAACCCACCCTTACCAATCTCATACTAAATATATACATACATAATAAATATAATTATTTAGATAAAATGCCAGAAATCAGTTTTGACTATGGGGAGGGTGATTTGTTATTAAAACTGCATTTTATCTGTACAGGTTCATAAAATCCTTGTAAATATTGAAATTAATTTTTCCAGTATTTTGTACTGTTTTGTACAGATAAAAAATTGTGGGCCAGAATTGGAAGCAAATGTATTTTTATGCTGTGCTAGCACCCAGTGGATAGACGTTTCAGTAGGTTACTACATTCCAGACAAACATGTAAATATAAATTACTGCCCGTTTACCTTCCCACATAAACAAAGCAGTGTGGGAGCAGAACAAAATGCGCAAACAAATGGGCAGTAATGGCTTTAGACTTCATAGTGCTTAGCACCCACTGTCAACCACTGTGTCAGAAATCACCTTCACTTTTAGTTTTCAGTATTAAATAACTGAATGTTGTAGTCTTGCTGGTGGGCAACTCCAGTCCACTTGCCATTTCTCTTCTAGTTACCAGCCACATTAGCAGTAATGGATACTCCTCTGCTCTGCTGGAACTTGTGCATTTTGAAGGAAAAAAGTCTTGGGTGCTCCACAGGGGAGGTCTGTATTTCAGCACCCTGAATCTTTAAAGCATTCAAGATGTGTCCTGACTATTTCTTCATCATTTCAATAAATGTCATATTCAGATGCTGATGATACTGACATAATAAATAATGTAAGCAGAGTGGTGTGTGCTTACCACAAGTCCTGAGCAGACTAGTACATCACAGAAGCAATTTCAGACTGACAGATGATTAGCAGGATAGTAGCACTGACACTTTCTTCTGAAAGTGCTGGTTTATCTCTGAAATCAACAAAAGCAAATTCTCCTTGGTTCCAGGAGTGGTCCCAATACCTTCCTGCTTGCCTGCTTACCTTTTACCTTAGTAACTGCTCTGTCTCCTAAGACACAGGAGTGTTAAGATTAAAGTGATTACACTAGTGGTACCAGGGCAGAGATTATTAAAAAAAAATTCCAACATGTTTGGGACAGTCCTTATTTCAAGTCCCAGAGCAACCCTCTAGGATTTGGGTTGGTGGTGCCTCTAAAACTTTGACCGTATATACCTTATTCCTTGAGAGTTGGATCATATAGGGGCAGTAGCAGCTGTAATGCTTTTGAGCTGGTGGAGATATCAACAGGATTTTTTTGTTTGTTGTGTTCATATAATGTAATAGAAGCTTTAGAAGGAAATACTTTACAAAGCAAGAGTGATTATATATCATCAATTGTTAATAATGAAATTGTAAGAATATTGTTACAGACTGCATAACAGAGAAAGAAGACATCAGTGATTTGTAAAGCACCTTGTGTCCCTGTCTTACAAACCCCTTTTTACACTTGGTCTGAGCACCACATGCCCATCTCTGCAGGTGTGAGGTTAGCCAGCAAAATCCCCACTGAGGGCTCTTGGGCAGGAACAGCAATGCCTGAGAAGGCTGTGATGTGAATAGTGACAGTACCATGAGACAAAACTTCTGCTTCCTTCAACCTCATTGCAAAAGGAGAATGGAAGCAGAGAGTTGCACAGCATCCTCCTGACTCAGCTCACCGACAGAATCATAGGGCAACTGGGCTGTTGGGATCTTCTGCCTTTCTCTGGGTGTCACCTTTGATGCTCAACCCGGCTTGGACATTCCCATCTCACTAAGCAACTTGGGGGCAGCTAAGGAAACCTCCCAGGCAACTGCTGCTGTGGTGCACTGTAGTACGAGGCTTAGTGCTGGAGTGTTTGCTGCGAGAGGGAAGTGAGACTCAGATTTCATTGAGGCTGTTGCCTTTTGATGGGGAGGGACCCCAGCACTGCTGAAGCAAGGGCTGCCCCTGCTCGTAATAGACATCTAGGATCTGTTATTTAGCAAAAGTTCACCCCTGGATTGTGTCACCTGCAAGGTAGAGAGGGATTTGGTTTCCTGCTCTCTCAGCTGCAGTTAAATTCTTAGGAATTAAAAACATGTTCTTTAGTGAGATCTTGACATGAGTGCTGACATCTCTTGGATGTTTTTGAGCCAAGGCCATTAGGGTCCCTCCCACATCTTTCACCTGAGACAACTCTCTGGTGACTATTGCTTCTGGTAGGAGAGCTGATGAGACATACAGGTTTAACAGTCAGCTTCTCTCACAGTTTCTTTCCCTGTGAGAAAGTCACTTTTGAGATCTATTCTAAATCCCCCCAAAATTACCTCTGAACTCCATTTAATTTCAGATGTTAAGCAAACAGGCAGATTATTTTCTTCTCTAAGTCCATGCTTCCAAGGCTGAAGGACTTATTTGTACCTAAGTTGCAAAATATCCTTAACGATTTTATTTGACTAAAGCAAAATGAGAAAGGAAAACAATATTTAGAAAATTTCATTAGAAAAGCATTTCTTCTTTGTTTCTTTAACAGCCAGATTTCTGGGTAATCTCTGCCTTAACTCATCAGGGATAGCTGTTTGCATCAGGTATGCTGATGGATCTGATATTGACAGGCTGAGTATGCAAAGCATACACATTACCCTTTGGAATACTCATGCCTCAGACCAGGAATGCGGAGAGCGTCTGCCCCCTGAAGATATCCCAAGGTACAAAACAAAAACCAGACAGGAGGTAGAAGAGCTCAGAGCAGCAGCAAAGAGTCAAGGGCAACTGAACTTCCAAGAGCACCAAGCCAACCCTGCTGTCTGCTGAAGGCTGGGGAAAGCCCTGGGAGAGGAGCCAGGTCAGGTGGTGAATTGCTGTTCAGTGTGGAAACTGTGGCAGCAAGGGGTGCAGTGATTGTGTCTAGTGTTTCAACCATTTGGGATGTCACCCTTCATTCATGAGGGATGGGGTTCCAAATCTCCCCCACCAACACACCTGGCAGCAGGTGAGTAGGAGGCAGGCAGCTGGGCTGCCCTCAGGTTGGTAGGACAAAATTTGGGAAGGGCTTCACTGTGGGAAGGAGGAACCACTGGCCAGAACTCTCATTGTACAAGGGCAGAAGATGTGGCCTTTCCTACAGCAATGCAGTTGATTTTATTCACCAGTAAAAGGGGGACCCTGGCTGTGTTTCATCATCCACTGTGAGTTTGTTTTTACCTTAAGGAACTTAAAATTTACAAATAAAGCACTTTACATTAGCATAAAGTTTATCAGATATTTAGCATCAAAAGTCGAGACTTCATCCACTGCCTGAATTTGGCATAAATCTGATTGGTTTCTTTTGTAGAAAGCCACTTTAGGAATCAATTATATATTGTGATGGGTGTGAAAACAGCTCCTCTTTGGTCATTGTAGTAGATTGCAGCTTGTAGTCTGACATCACTTAACTGTGTAGCAAATTGTCTGAAAATGAAAACTCCTATTAGGACACTTAAAAAATGTCTGTTTCAAAATTACTACTTAACAACCATTAAAGCGTCTCTATAGAAATGTCACTACCCTCGTTACATCTGTACCTTTGGTTAGTTTCTTTCCCCCTTTCCAATTTTCTCCCAGCATCTTGCAGCTTGCCTATTATTTGGATGTATAATTAGAAATCCATTATTATGTTTTATGGAGATGTAAAGAGTAGGAAGAAAGCTGCGTAACTACTTTTTACATGCAGCATGCAAATTATCCACCTTGTGTATTTTGGCTCTGAGTGTTCTGCAGATGTATTTTCATTTCCCTTGGATCTCTGTTTACCCATTTTTATTGCTAGTCATCAAGTATAGGAGCGGAAAAATCAAAGTAGCAGGGAGGAGGGACCTTCCCATAGAAGCAGCTTCGCATGCCCCCATCACAGAACGGTGTCAACATTAATGTGCTTCACCTACACAGTTCTGTACATGGCCATTATTTATAATAGATGGTCATGGAAATGGTAGGTGTAATCAACATGTCATGGAAAATGGTCACTGCCAAAGCTGAACAGTTGGGAAAGTGCTTTGAAGGATTCAATTTAAAATGTTCTATCCAGACGCTATGTGTATGGAGGAAGGATCCAGGATGTACCTCACAGCTCAGGATGAGCAAACACCTCTTTCCTCAGCCTGACTCTTCCAGATGGCATTTGTTCTGGTCTTGCCTAAGGATAATATCCTGCTGTGTGCTACACTCAGGACCTGATCCAAAGTCAGTGGAAACCTTATGGACTTCATGGCCCTTTACATCAGGCCCTTATGTTTTTAAGGATTTAAGATCCAATCTTTATCCTCCCATCAATGCACATGGCACAGTGCACTTTATGGGTTGCACTCCTGCCATGGCTTCTTCAGATTTCCCAGTTCACTGGAGAGCAAATGGGGTGGAGGTTTGTCCTTTCTCCCTCTCCTACAGAATAGAATTGTCCTAAGCCAAGAAGCTCTTCCACTCTCTGCAGCTGTTAATCAGAAAGGTCTGGTGTGGCCAAAAGCTGGCAAAGCCTCTAGAGTTGTAAATACTCATTTCAATGCAGCACTAAATGCTGAACACTGTGAAAGAGCTGTAAGCTTTGCCAGGCCTTTTAGGTGTTCCTTGTTGGATCCCTGCTGGTGTTTCCCCAAGTGGGAGGATGCCTCCAAGTGGGGAGGTCCCTCAGTGCAAGGGCCTTAAAGCAAAGATTGCTTAAAAGTGGTGTTGGGTGTGATATCAGTGCACGGAAGTGGCTCCTGGAGAGAGTATAAAAGCACATCATCTTTTTTTGGGGGGGGAAAGGAGGAGGCTGCCAGTGTCTGAGCAGGAGCTGGCCTCACAGGAGAGAAGGAGCCTCCTCGATGGGGGTCTGGTGGAGCTGTGATGTGGGAATTATGACTGCACATAATGCATGGTGTTATGTGGTTTAGTGGCTCAGTGTAACTTTTGAATATTAAATTTAAAAAGAAAAAAGGGTAAAGTGCACCTAGTAGGTGCATTTTAGGTTTTTATAATTGAATATCATCTAATTCATTTAGTCACTGACTGGACAAAACAAGATATAACATCTCTACAATATACAGATTTTCTCCTATTCTGAATAGCTGCTAGTGTTACTTAGCTTTTAATTTCATATAACTGGCAAAATAATGCATTACCCTAGAGTTTCAGTCTCTTTTAGTGATCGTAAAAGTAGGACACAGATTGTGGTCAACCAGACATTAACACTTCATTATAAAATAGTATTTGATCAGCGTATTACATGCGTGTGCATACACACACACTCTCATATACATCTAGGTATTATACACATATATTATATGTATTAGAACTAGGGAAGAGAGTTTATTCTTTCTGATCAAAGAAAAAAAAGTATTCCATGAGCTAATTTGATAACTATGCTATAGTTATGGCCTAGGGAAGCCATATAGCTATAAAGACTAGAACAATTCAGAATAAAATTGCAGTTAAGGAGCTGTTATGGTGCTGGGCTAGCACATAGTTCAGCTCCTGCTCCTTTCCAGAGTTTGTATGGGACTACAGAGAAATTTCTTACTGCCTGACCATGAGCTGCAGGAATTTGGTGATACTTGAACACTGGGAATGGCACTGGAGATCTGTTTGGCTCATGAGGGAGTCCAAGCTTTGAGCAGAGAATCCAAATAAGAGCGTGCTAATGCCAGTTGCCCTGATCCTGTCTGTCCATCCTCAGCAGCTTGTAGCTCATGCTGCAGCCCCTGTGCTGTGTCCTGAGTCGTGTCTGATGGCACCAGAGATGCTGCTGTCAGAGAAGAACAGTGCTACCTCTTTACATGCTCCAAGCTGGCCACCAGACCCCCAAGGGCTCAGTTCAACAGACTATTGGGACTTTTTGAACCTAATATGGCTGCACAATTTTTATCTGGTGTTCAGAACTGGCCTATGGCTTTTTGGAACTGTAGATGAAACAGAATTGTGTTTCTAGGATGTGAAGCTGGGTACAGAAAGGAGGAAAGGAGAGGCAGGAGGGTGCATCAGACCTTTTGTTTCTGCTGCCACTAGCAGTGCTGGAGGGGTACCATGAATGACCACTGCTTTGAGGTGGCAGCGTATCATTCCTCAAAACTGAATTATATCCTTTCTCTGTGTCTTCACCTCCTCTGTGATGGCAGCAGCAGTGGCTGAGGTGGCTCTTGTGTATGTGCGTGAAAGAGGCAATAATACTGCTGTTGCCAGTTTGTTGCAGCAAGAAGTTTCCTTCCATAGATGATGCACTTGCTGTGCCTAAGCCTCAGTTGACCTGCTCACCAGGCGGGTAAAGGAAGCTTTGTCCCAACTAGACATCTGCCACATTTATTCCCAGGCATAACCAAAGGGCAACTCATCTGCATTTGTGAAAGCTTACATATGTTTTTCATTTTAGGCTTGCTGTAACATTTTATCCTTACTTGCAGGAGAGGATGGGATTTCTAGACGTTGGGGTTGTTGCTTGCAGTATCAATACAGTGATGCAGTTTGGCCACATCTGGACCAGAAAGTCTCCAGCTCAGTCCTGTCCCATTTATGGGTTGTATCTTGCAGGTCAAACAGCTGTAGAAACTTTTTTTAATCACTAGTTTAAGAAGATATATCTCTGGATACATCCACAGAGTAGATCTGTTGAGGAAGCAGGTGCCAGTTTTCCATAGTTACTTTTAAGAGCCAAATTGTGCCTTAGTGCTGATTTTTAGTTTTAAGGCAATACTGAGTATTTAAAAACCCTTCTTTTTTTTTTTGTTATTTTTTATTTGATCCAGCTGGAGCTCATACTTCCTCTTTAACTTTTTCTTTTATTATTTAAAATCCTTAATTATCTGAGACAAAATTGGTAAGAAAATCTGCAGAATCTAGGGATTCCACAGAGCTCTCTCTATAAACACTCAGGCTATTCACTGTTGCCAAATAGACATGTGCCAACTCTGAAACACCCACCCACTCCCTCCTTCTGCTGCAGCAAACTAATAAGCACATTGATTACATTCATTTAAGGAAAAACACTGCTCTTTTAATCTTTACATCCCGCATGCTTTAGATTTCTGATTACGAGAGATATCCTGTTTATCACACATCATGTGGTGAAAAAGCTACTTGACACACCTCAACGCATTAGATATTTTAAAAGAATATTTTATAGTGTACCAGCAAGTGGTAGTAGGAGATAATTATCATTTCCTGCAAGCTCTTCTACTATTTGCAAGATGAACGAGAGGTCTCTTAAATGTGATTTTTGTAAAGGTCCCTTAAATGCCTTCAATCCCCTCGAACAAAAATGTTCACACGCAGTTTCTCTCTTCTTCCCTCTCCTCTCACCACTCTCTCCCCTCCCCAAATCTGGAAGAACTTTGTTACAATGATATGAGACAACACATAATGCCTATTTTGCTGCCCTGTAGGAATCAGTCATTAGGAATGATAATTATATAGTTACATATTGATAATTATATAGTTACATATAGGTGCATATGTGTATATATACATATAAAAGAGAATACAAAATCATACATATGTGTTGAACATGCCAGTATATATTATATATTATATTATATATGAACATATATTGATAAAATATATAGTGGACATTTAAGTGCAAAAGTTGAAACCCACCTTTTTTAGGAGCAACTTTTTTGATTTGAGGATTGGCAGGAATGTCCCAAGCCAGGTGCAAAATTCTTTTCAAATGTCCTGTGCAGGTATATGTAGTTATGTACACAGACAGTCTTCCTTTCCTCCAGCACACCATTGTGGAAGTCACCCAACAAACCCCATGGCCATGGAGCTGGCCAGTGGCCAGGGTCTGGTCCTGGCCAGGTTCCTTGGAAGTGTTGGTGCAGGGAGGAGAGACAGATCCCTCTTGGGGGCAGCTGGTGCTGGTTATGATCTCTGAGCAGCTCAGAAATCAGCAACAAACTCATTGAAAAGCTGTGGAAAACCTCGCTTGAAATCCTCCTCTGGGCCTGTTTGAGTTTACTGTGGTAAATGTTTGTCACAAATGAGTGATTTGGCCACTTAGGGTATTAAAGTCAAAGGTATTGGCAAAAGCAGGGTTTAATACGATTTTGTGAAAATATGACTTAGAAGAGTTTGATGGCATGATTTAATCTATTACTTACTACACAGCTTAAAGCATCCAAAGGAATATCAAAGCTGGAAGAAATTTGGAATTATTTGCATGGAAGCCAGGAATGCAAAAGGGGTAAGGGTGCAAAGGATATGGATGCAAAGATAAGGTTGCAAAAGAGTTTAGCAGCACTTAATCATTGAGTAGGTTAACATTTACAAAAGGATTCAATAGGGTTCACTACAATTATAATGATGACTTAGCTATAGATTTGAGATAGTAGCATTCATACCATAATCTATTCAGAAGCACACAGATAAACCGGTGTGTGCACCTATTTATTTGTGTGTAAAGGAACCTACCAAAAATCCCCCTCGGGTTCAGTGAAATACATCAAATCCCTTAATGTTTCCCAAGAGGCAAGTGTTGCACCTTGAGGAGCATGGAGATATGGGAGGAAAAATCAACATGGACCTTATCATCCATGATGGTTCTTTGTGTATCACAAGCTTGAGGGTTTGTGAGCTCTAAGGGAGGTGCTGGCACATCCTGCTGCAGCTTAGGAGAGCTCAAAGGGCCTCCCCTGGGGCCACTGTTTACAGGGTCACAAGATGATTGACTTTGGTCATCAGTAAGTTTCCATCCTGGCCATAACCCGAGTCAGTAACCACTGGGCTGTTTCCCTGGAGTGCAGTAATGCTGGTACCATTCTGCTAAGGCTGTGATTCACAAATGGTACTACTCCACTGGCCCTGCAATTCAGGTAAATGGTTTACCAAGCCTACAAAGGATAACTGTTTATCCTTTGTTTCCCACCTTGTTTGGGCAGCTGATGTTTCTGGTTGTTCCCACCTCTACCATGCAAGGGCTCCTGGTGTGACCATGGAATGCCTCACAGTCCAACTGATATGGTCAAGGGATCTTTCCCTGCTCAGTCCCTTCAGTCAGGGCTTATCAGGAGTTTCTGAGATTGTAGAGCAAGTCTGAGGATGAAGGTGGGTGTTGTGCACACCAAAATTTTGGATACTGGCATTCAGCACACAGGATCTGCAGAGATGCCCTGGCTACAGCACTGCCTGTGCCCCTAAAGGCAAATGGCATTTGCAGTTCTGATTTCTAAAGCTTCCGAGGCTCCCAATCATACGGAGAGACTTCTACAGCCTCTTGAAAAACACCTCAAATTCAGTAACTTGGACCACATTCTTGAGGTATTTACTGTTTAATGAGTTTGAGTGTCCAAGCACGACCCCTGTTTGGGATATAACATTCCACTTGTTGTTGCTTCAGGCCACTCTCCCGCTCATACTGAGAGGGAGCAGTTTCCTGTTCTACCAGCAGCCCAGTCAGTCCCCAACTGAGACTGAGGGAAGAAGAGCCACAGGAGCTAAAATTTGCTGATAATCAATTCAAGTCTGTATTGTTTACTTCTGAAGAGAAAGGTTGGCCTTGCTCTCCTGGTTTCATTGCAGTATGCTCTTTCCCACTGCATCACCAGTGATGCAGTTATAGCACCAACATTTAAAGCATCAGTTGATAATAATTGCTATAGTGTAGTGCCAGCCCGCAGTTTTCAACAGGAGTTTCAGAAGGGAGTTGGGAAGGGCTGGACAGAGAGTTTCCATGGATATTAAGCTCAGTGCCTGAACTGGTTCTCAGGCACAACATTCAATGCAGGCCGCATGCCAAGTACGGTGGGGAGGGGAACAATACAGAGCTGTGGATTAAGTAAGAGGAGATAAAAGGAGGCCCTTCTGCAAGTGTTATACATGAATATGAGTTTGTAAGAGAAATTATACTCTGCCAGTTGGTGAGAAAAGTAACTGTGCAGCTGCCAGTGAACTTTAAAAGCTTTATTTTGGAGATTCTAAGGGAGACATGGAGGGAAGGTGGCTCTACTCCACAGAGAAAGGCAGAGTGTGAAGGGAAGCACCCCAGAGTTACAGTCTCCTCCTTGCTATTGCATTAAACCAACAGATTTGAATGTGTGTGGGTGTGTATGGAGCTGGGGAGGGCGTTGGTTTGTTAAATGGTAAAAACACCCAGAACCTAAGTAACAAACCAGAATTCTGATTCCAACCCTTCACTTGAAATAAGCTGAGTGAAAAGGGTTGATGTTAGGACACCAGCCATATTTGCTAACCAGCAACATCCCACAACACTGGGACAGCAGTGTAGTTTCCAAGTCTCAGTGTTTCACACCCATGAAGATCTTGACCACAGCTCAACCTTGAGCCTGGCAGTGCTCTCTGAGAGCTTGACAAGGCATTATAATGCAGAGGGACAGTATCTGTAGATTCCCTGGCATTTGACCCTGCAACATATCTACAAGCAAGAACCATCCTGTGCTGGCTCTGACAGTAGAGCTTTGCTTTTCTTTCTCCAGGAAGGAGAGGATATCTGCAGGTATGGGAGAAATCTGTTTGGATCTAATGTGTCTTTGCTACCGAACTTCAGTATTTGTGATTCTGAATTCAATGCCATGTGCTATGATAATAGGGAACAGAAATTTGTGCATCTGTAAAACCAGTCACCATAACCCAAATAACTTGTGGGCATGAGGCAGTGTGAGTGATTAAAACTCACTGTTCCCGTTTGTCACCTGGAGTAAAACCTGTGGGATTAACATTTGTTTCAGGTCCTGCTTGTGTAGTCATGTAATGGCTCTGGCTGAAGTCAGATTGATGTTTCCACAGCTTCTCATTGTGGGTCTGGGGCCTGCTCGTATTTCTCAGTATAAGCAGGTATCCTCAGTTATGGATTCATTTTGTAGTTACCTTTAGCACTATATATTGTTGTCCAAGTCCATAAATATTTCTAAAAAATGTATCTTTTCCTCCCTTGGCTCTCTTCGCCTATACAGTACTAATGCAGATTGAATCTTTCAGTTAAACCCAGATATGGACAGATATTAGAATAAAATTATCTGGGGTTGTTTTGGTTTTTTTTTTCATTCCATATATGTACAGTCTCCATAGCTATTCTAGTAGACTTTTAAAGGTGTCATTTACTAAGAATTCTTCCTAATATTTTGACTACTAACCAGGGTTTTTTCCCCTTAGAATAGCATTTCTAATGGAACAATTCAGAAAAAGCACTATCATCATATCATAATGTACTGTGACAAGAACTGTTCAGCTTTATGTTTTGGCATTTAATGTATTCTCAGCTCTTCACTGTATCTGGCAAGATACTGTAGAGAAGTAGTTTAGAAAAATTTTCATAGTAATAAATATAGGACAAATTGTAGCAGATCTTCTCTTGATGTTTTCCAAAATATGTGTGTTTCTGGCGTCTTCCAGCACAAGTAGAAGACACGAGCTGAAGACTTCTATGATTCACAACCACAAAGTTTCTGTAGACTTTCCAAGATTTCCAACTAGACCTTATCTCTGTCCTTGCAAAGAAGAGAGCAACTAGCTCACACAGAAACCCGAAATATATAGAAATCATGGCTTACAGTAGAGGGATTTAGTTGTAAAACTTGTCACTTCCAGAAACTTCATTGGGTTGCTGTTTGAATATGAATTACTTTACTTTGTTATGGGTTTGGATATAGGTCACAAATAAAGAATTGCCTGAATTTTCAAGTACTGATGAGAAACCCTCTATAGAGAGCTCAATAAATTGTAAAAAACATTTCTTCGACTCTAAAGGACTTGGAAATAAATGAAAGTATAAATTTATGCTATAGAAGCTTGTTCCTCTGGCCACATATTTTGTTGCTCTTCCTGTTGAGACTCTGCTGTAGTAATCCTTACAGGGAGGATTCCCAGAAGGCCTGATACCTTTCAAATCTTATTGCTTATATGTTTTCTTTTCTTGACAGAACAATATGAAATAGCTGACCTTGCCCAGAGCAATATCATTAAAGCTAAACAAGATGACACTTGTACTGTGCCTTGGTCAGGAGCTGTCTAAAGCACTTTCTTAGTTCTTGTGAAACAATAAGAAAAATTTCAAGCAATTGAAATACATGTGATGACAGAAAAATAATGTTTCTAATTTTAACACAAATTATTATGATATTAATAATATTATATGTATGTTGATATATATGTTTAAAACAAATAAATGGAACATTTTATAGCTCAGAAGCTCCTCTTGATTTTTTTTATGGTGCAATAAATGAAATTTAGTCTTTGGTATTTTGAAGAACCTTTGTTTGAAGGTCTACTAATATGCTTTGGGCTAACATCAGGTGACCAGCAGAGGTCTTTCAGGATGTTTTTTATACATCATAGGAAACATAGGAGAACATATGGAGCCCAGCTGACATCATCTACCAACTATCAACTGCATTTCAGTCAAGGTGAATGGAGAGCCAGTAAGGGCTAGCAAAGGCCACCAGGTAGGGGGAGTACACAGCAATTTTCTTCATTGAACACAAGAAGACAAAAGTGAATTTTTGACACTCAGTAAATCTAGTCTTCCTTTTTTTCCTTTACGTGTGAAGGAATTCAACACTATTTGCATATAGGTCCCACTCATGATGCCTTTGTGTCCACATGCTTAACCGGCCAAATATTTTAACATCATTATTCTCTTCAGCTTTTTCTTCCCAGTGCCCCTGAGTCAATGCTTCAGGAGTTTATGCAAGCACTGCTTCTGGTACTATGCTTGTGCCATCCAGTGAGCTGGTGAGTGGCAACTGCCAGTTAAAGGAGTGAGATGATGAAATCTGTTCCTGAAACCCTGCAGACAGCACAGGCAATACCCTACTTTGGGCAGAGCTTTCCTTGCCTGCCCACGAGCTAGGTGGAGCTTCTTTATTTCAGTTTGTGCTTGCACAGGATGGATAGCACTGAGGAGGGCATATAGCCCCATAAAGAGGATTATTCTCCTTTCTGTATCACCTTTTCCCATTAGGTACTGGCTGTCGTGTATTTTTCCCCGTACGGCAGAGCTTTACGAGGCTGGAGTGCCATTCACAGCACACTTCCCATCCTGGAGATTGTAGTTGACACAGATGGCTCTTTGTCGCTGAGTATATGTGAGAGCTAAATTGAATGTGAGCTCTTGTCTAATATTTAACAAAGCACATATTGAGTTAATGACTAATGTGTCATTATTGCAGGAAGCTTTTAGTTCCGAAAGGTTAAGTGGTTCATTTGAATATTGCCCAAGTATCTTTGCCCTGTCAGGTTTTTTTTCCCTAAAGTTAATTTGCTATTGTTGTGATCATGTCTGACAAGTGGTGACTAAAAGCAAAGGCAGGTTATTGGAGTCTGTTTCCATGACATTATTTTACTGGTATTTAGCAAGTTGGATTTACTTAGCTGAGCATCTCATTTGCATGGGCCCTTATTCAAGGATGAAAATCCAGTTTTGAGCATAGGTCATCTTCCATGGGAATTATTTGCAGCAGAATGAAAGGACTTCGGGGAAGTGATAGAAAAGTGGACAAAGTTAATGGAGCTAGAAGAGGTTACTAGAGCTACCAGAAGAGGTTTGCTGTGCATTCACAGGTAGAGGAGTAGGCTTAGGAATTATTGTTGAATATAAATGTGTAGTGGCTGAGTACTAGTAAAGCACCATAGAAACAAGTTTCTGTTGCACTGACATTAATCATGTAAACTTAGGACACGCAGTCCTGAAAATGGAAAAAAATACTTCTCTGTGTTACTTTGTTTATGCTGAAATTTCAGTTATTTGAATGAGTTTTTCAGTGAAAAAATAGATTCCTCTTAAACTACTTCACCACATATTTTTCTGTTAGTTTGTTGAGAAAGGGAACACACACACAGATGAAACCCACACTGTCCTACTTTCCTGCTTTCCAGCACAGGAACAGTTTATTAAGCTGGCATCTGAACCATGCAGGAAAAACACAGCTGTTGCAATTAATCAGCCCTTTTTTGCCATAGTCATTGTAGCGGCTTTGCCACCCTACAGCAGAGTGTAACGCCAAATGTTCACCTGTGGCTTTGTAACACTGGCAGTTTTAGCATAGCTGCTTCTTAGGTCTGTATGCTTCAGTTTTATCTGGAATAGATTATAGGTACTTTTTATTCTGAATCTTCAATTCAAAATGTTTTTTAGTGTAACGCCCTATAGCTCCAATTCTCTGGAAAAGAGATCCAACTTAGTACAGCAATGCTAATACAAAGAAAAAAACAATCAGGGAAGCTTTGCTTCCAAGGTAGTGGGTGTGGTTAGGTTTTTTTCTTTTTTCTTTTTCATTTCATTATTACAATTTCTTTATCAACTCCTTAAATTAGGCAAATTTCTTTGTTCTAAACCATCTAAATTATTTTTTTCTAAATCATTTTTCTAAGGCCATCTAAATTAAGATGGCTGTTTAATTAAGACTTGCTTGCGAATGAACCAGAAAGGTGGATAAAATGAGGCACCTCCTGGTTACATATTGTTGTACAATTTGTGAGATAGAAATGAAGCTTCTTTTCAGCTCTCAGTTCAATGATCTGCTCTGCCTTAAGCATTAGTAGGGAGAATATCCAGGAGCTAGACTGAGAACAAATATGTCTGTGTGCTAGTAGGGGGATCTAAATTAACAGTCATCAATTAATTTGACACATTTGCAGACTTCTTAGTCCAAGCACCAAAGGGTCTTTGAAAAGGTATCTTTAAAAGCTTTTAAAGAGACTTCTGTGGGCCTTCAAGTAGCCTGTTAGGTGTTCTTGCAGTGGAGTGATTCTTCTGTTCAGGAACACATCTCTGCAGTGTTAGAGTTAAGGTAGAGCTACTAAACTCCTTACCTCAGAAGTAAACCCATTTTCTCTTTGTTTACTTTGTAGTCTAAAGCTGAAAATGTTTCTTCAAATGGTTCTCAATAGCTCCCTGTGCATCTTTTGAGCACAAGAGCAAGCATGAAAATCAGCTTCACCTTTTTCATATTTAAAGAGTCCAGAGAATTTTGAGGTAAAAAAAATATTAAAATATATAATCTTGCATTGCTACTCGAAGGAACTACTCTCTTCAGGAGAAAACACTGACTGCTCTTGTGCCAAAGACCTTCCCTTCCCAAGTCCAGATCTTTTCCTTCTTTAGAGCAAAATCTCCATGATTCTTACCTGTAATATCATATTGCTTCTCCATGTAGGAAAGTGCTTTGCTAAACGAGGGTTCTCTGTGCATCTCAGCATTGAGATCCAATAAAAGGATCAGCCCCTTTATTATGAGTTTAGACCAAAAATAGGCATGAGGAAGTGTTTTTGTAAATATGCTCTAATTCATCCAAAGGCATTATTCTCTGAGACCTAGAGAACAAGATCTTACAGGATTGACCTGATTTCACTCCTAGCTTGATATCATCCTGGTTTGTTTTTTTTTTAACATTTTTTTCTGCCTTATTGTATCCATAGATCCCTTCTGGTGGTATCTCTCACCTCTGACATTTAAAACAGGCAAAGTATATGAACTCAAACTGCAGTGAGTGTCATAGCAAGAGCAGACCTTGAGCCAAGACACTGCATTCTATTTAAATGACCAGGGAGAACCGCTTCAGGAGAGACACCAAGGAAGGGTGACCAAAAAGTACACCCACAGTGGAATAGACACCTCCTCTACTTCAGGAAAATGTAAAATAGAATGACTCATTTCAATAGACACCTCTCATTTCAAAAGGCTGCCCCAACGGACAAATAATCTTGGAGGTTATCACTCAGGGATGCAGTGGTGCAGGCACCAGGGCAGCAGCTGTTCCCAGCTCTTCCCAGCAGGAAGTGAGGTGTGAGGGAGCTTCTTTCATTATGCCCATCACTGCCTGTGCCGAGGGGCCAGACAATGCTGTGCTGAAGCCTGAAGCAGCACTGGAGTCTGTTTATTCCATGGATCTGAAAATGTTTGACCATTGGCACTGTTCTGCACAAGTTGACAGGGGAGGAGAACTAAAAGCATTTTGATCATTATTTGGGCCTACAGATTTAAAACTCAAATGTATCCAAAATAAATGCAGCAAGCTGACCGCAGCTGCTAACCTCAGTGTAAAGACAATATCCTTCTTTTTCATGCACATCAGTGCCCTGCAGATTGTTTTTGAAAGAAGAAAACAGAAAAAAGTGAATGGCGAAGTGAAGGTGCCGTGTCAGTGGTTACAAGGCTGGCTAACACTCCTTAGCCTGCAGCTTTTGCCATTGCAGTCATGCTTGATTTTCCACAAGCATCTGTCTAGCTGCAGCCTGCTGAGTTCTGTCTCTTACCATATGCTTCTCCCCTTTAAGCACAGCATTTCCCATAGGAACTGTTTCTAGTGCCTGTTTCTAATTACTCTGTTTCTTCCCTACTGGCAGGCAATGGTTGCTGTAGACAAGAGGTGCCACCTTTGCTCAAGGAGCAGGGCTGGCCATGCTGGCTGCGGCCGGGCATCGCCTCTGCTGCTCCACAGCCCAGCCAGCATCCTGCTCACTCAGTCACTTCAGCAGCTGTGCATGATTAATGGATTATTTACCTTTTGCCGTCTGATTATTATTTTTCTGCCTCTAACCTTTTCACTTTTACAAATATATTTTGACTTTGAAATTCTGGGGATTTCACTTATAACCTTTATGTTTATTGGTGAAGTAGCTATTATTAGACTGTTTTTCCCCTTCTTTCTAATTCTGGAGTTTAATTATACTTTTCCTTCTGCCTTTTGGTACAGGTGCAGTGATTACCTGGCATTAAGTCTGTTTCATGATCATTAAGTAGGCTTGTTATTGTCCTTTTTGTATATATTTTGAAGTTGTAAATAAGTCAGCTTTCTAATGAATCTGCCTGGTAAAACTTTGCTGCATTACTGAGGGCCACTATGGTTTTATGAAAAAAAAAAAAAGGCCTTTAGTCAGATACAGTCTCTGTCCCTTTCCAGCCACCAGCACAGAGAGGTCAAAGTGATGAGAGAACTGCTGCACTTGAGAGTGTGGCCAAAGACTTGCAGGTGGGATGAGTCAAGGGGAAGAGGGTAGGTAAGGAGGGGAGCAGCAGGACAGAGATTTTATTTGACTCTGAGGAGCATCATTCCCTACACCCCAGGAGCATGTGTGGGTGTCTCCAGCCAGGAAGGTAGTCCTAAAATCTGGGTGGGCACTGGGGGATACTTGCATAATCTTATTTTTCCTCTGCCTTTCCTTTTCTTTCACCTTGAATTTGACTCATTTTGCCATTCTGCTATCCTTCTCCAGCCTTATCTCTGGATTTTTTAGTCTGTTTTCATAATTCATCTGCTAAGGCACATTGTGCTGATTCCTTCCTTAGTTTTCCTTTGGAGTGTTTCTCTCTCTCCCTGCCTTTCTGATTGCTTGTGTGCGCTGACCCGGCACAGACATTCCTGGGTCTCTTGCTCTGTTGCAGCTGTTCTCCTGCATCTCTGTAAAAAACAATCTGAATTGTGCTGAACCTTAAATAATAAACATAACTACTTAAAACTGGCATTATTCAGGTACAAGTTTGTTTTTAAACTCAGCCTTGTGAGCTCAGGGCACTTGGATGAGATCCCTGACATTTTCTGTGTATGTGGGGTTTTTTCAGTGTTTCTAAAGTACAATTGATGGGATAATGTAATGTGGCCTTTTTTACAACACTATTTAAGAGGTGAAACACTAGATAGCATATTGATGCAGTGTGCATAATTTCAGAAAGGGTGAATTAATCAGCTTTATGTGTTGAGTGCGCAGGAATGGAGTTTGCATGATTACAGACAATCCACTTTAAAATAAGGTAGCAAGAGATAGCAAAAGGAATAGAAATGTCCTGAAGGTGTCTAGGGCAAGGAGCAGGGAGGAGGAAGAGAAGCATGACTCTGTAGTGTTAGTGCACTTTTCCAGCTAAGGCTGGAAATTTATTCTCCATGATTACATGAGAGGAAAAATGTACTCATCTTTTGGGGGTCATACTCAGGTTTTAATATTTTCTTGTAAGAAACCACATCGAGTGACAAGCATGGACCAGAATAAATATCACCCCTGTGTGGTATGCACCTCTTTATGCTGTGAAAGACAGAGCTGCCAGTCTTTTTTAGATTGTGTGGATTTGTTCAATGACCTTCACTGGTACCATCAGAACAAGTAGAAACATGTTGCTCCTGAGGCCAGGCTGGGTAATTCGATTGAGGAAACAACTCTAGTCAAGAATAATTGTCTTGGGCATCACCAAGCAGGCTGGATGCTGGAAATCAATCTTTATTTTTCTTATAATACTGTTATTGTTCTGCTGTAGGGTGCGTGAGACTAAAGTTGGTACTGGTCTCCGGTGCATCTCTTTGTCAGTGCGCTTTTAGAAGAGCAGCGAAGGTATTGACAGGTCTTCCCTTGGGTGCCCAGCCTCCCACCTACTGCTGGATGTGGCTGAAAGCAAGCTTTCATGGGAAAAGGCCAAATGAAGGACAGCCTTGTAACCAGCTTTGCTGCACAGCTGAGTATGTGGTATGTTTGCCTCCAACTTACGTGCTCACCACAGTGCTGGAGCCAGTTCTCGCTCTCTGCAGCACCAGGCAGCACCTGCAGTGGACAAAGTTGTACTGGCAAGTACAGGTTATACTGGAGAGGACTCACACTTGTACCAGTGCCTTGTACTTTCTTCACATTGTCATTATATTACCTACTGGAAAGTACAGTCAGCATGAGCACAGTTTTAGCACCGCCACTATCACTTTGCAGGTAGAGCATGACAGTATTTGAGAAGGAATATAAGATCCTTTTCTACCTTGGGTACAGATTTCTTCCTCTCAAATGTTACAAAGGATGGGAAAAAAAGCTCTTTGTATGTTAGAGCATTCCCAGCACTCCAACAGCAGGGGGACAGTTCTGTAAAGCAATGGCAGGTGATCAGGCATAAAATAAGCATATCAAAGCTGCTAGGTTTTTTTATGATTTCCACCACTGGGACTACTTCAACAAGACATTTTATCAGTTTTCTGCAATGGGTCTGACCCCATGCTGCAGGTAGCATGCCAGATCTCAAGTATCTAGATAAGACATGATGAATAAATATCATTTCCTCCACCTCCCTCAATTTGCCTCCACCAGAGACAGAGGTCAGTCTGAATAGGCCCAAAAATGAAGAGAACTTGAAGAGAACTGCCCTAACAGGCTGGGTAGCTTTAGTGTTCTGATGTTATCTTGATGGCATAAAAGCAATAAAGTTCAGATGTAGCTGCCTGTTACTCTTAGCAAATGCTACTGACTATTCTGTTAGGCTGCTGCCAGGGTCTCAGGCTAGATCCAGAGGGACTTGGACATAAGAACTGAGGAACAGCCAAGGTCCCTGCACATTTGCCAAATATCTATCATGCCCTGGCAGGAAGGGGTCATTGGTTTGGTGTTTTGAAGATGAGAAAGAATGAAAATGAAGTCGAAGGCATCTCACAAATATTATTCTTGTAAATAATTGTTTAGACATTAAGCACTGTCAGTCCTCATCCCATTCCTCTCAGGCCCAAATCTTGCTGCTAGAGGGTAAAATGAAGCAAACTGCACAATGTTTGCTACGAGTCTGGAGGGGAAAAGTGGTCAAACCCAGAGGGGCAGAGTTAGCCCCTCAGGTGGGACACAGCCTGCACTGCCCTGAAAGCCACATGGCTCTTCAGCTGGGAAGACACAAAAGAACAAGGTGCAGCCAAGTAAGGGAAGATGGCCAGGGACCAGCAGAAGCCTGTAGGCAGAGCAGAGATTGGCAGCCCCTGTTTTGGAGCAGCGTGGCTCATTCCCAAGGGAGTGTGAAGGGGCTGAGTGGAGGGGGCTTTACAGTTTAAAAAGTCACTGAAGTTTGTTCTGACACAAAGTCAGAACTTGACCTGACAAGACACAAGGTGGGGAATTTGCTTGCAAACCTTTAAAACTTTCTCCCCACACAACCCAGGAGCTTTTTCCATTTTAAAATTGTTCTAGCTCACAATTTCCTGAGGCCTGGCTTTTGCATTCAGAGCCCTCTGGCTGCATTTAGGAGCATTTGTTTTGAAAAAAGTCCCTGGCAGGTCTTCTTTTTAGCTGGCTTTGAATCCTGCCATGACATGGCTTCAGTCAAGAAAATCTCTCCATTCTGCCTTCCACAGGGAGGAAAGTTATCAGTACAAGTGATTATTTGTATGAAACACTGCACACTCTTGTGATTTGATATGAGGCAGATGGGAAAAGCAAAAGTGTAGGGTATTGAGGCATCGATAATTAACAGCAGCTTAACAAGAGACTCCTCCCTCCTCTGGGATTGAGATTTATTTGGTTTGTAGTTTTTAGTTTTGACCATCTCTGCTGGATTTGGCTTGGATAGTGTTAATTTTCTTCCCAGTGGCTATTATAGGGCTGTGTTTTGGATTTGTGCTGAACACAGGGTTGAAAATATAGATATGTTTTTGTTATTGCTGAGCAGGGCTTACACAGAGCCAAGGCCTTTCTTTTCTGCTTTTCATACTGCCATGCTGGTGAGGAGACTGGAGGTGCATGGGAAACTGGGAGGAGACACAGTTGGCACAGCTAACCCCAACTGACCAAATGGATATTCCAGACCAATGACACCAGTATATAAAGCGAGGTTAAGAAGGAGGAAGGGGGAGGAACATTTGAAGTGATGGCATTTGTCTTCCCAAGTCACTGTTAGCCGTGATGGGACCCTGTCTGAACACTTGCCTGGCCATGGGAAACAGTGAGTTAACTCCTTGTTTTGCTTTACTTCTGTGTGCAGCTTTTGCTTTCCATATTAAACTGCCTTTATCTGAACCCATGAGTTTTCCGGCTTTTACCCCTCTGATTCTCTCTCCGATCCCACTGGTGAAGAAGTGAATGAATGGCCGAGAGGGGCTTGGTCGTTTGCTGGGGTTAAACTACGATACCATCACAGTCATGGGGCCATTCAGCATTACAGAATGAGCAACTGCTGTCAGAAGTACTCCTGGCATGCTGATGCTGACTGGAGTATCTAGAGGGGATGTACTGAGTGGCTGCTGTCCAGAACAAGACCTTTTGGGAAGGTTTTGAAACAAGAACACTAAAGCTTCTGCTTGACAAACCGGTGTGTCACAAAAGGCCACAGAGATGCTTTGAAATAAGATATGACAAGTTAAAACCTAAAGATGGATCAAACAAGTACAGAAATAAAAACCTCCCTTCACTTTGCAAATGTAAATCCCCGGTGAATAACATCTTTTCAAAAAGCAGATACAAATCCATGCTGTGCTCCTCCCTCACCATCTTCAACTGCTTGTGATTCAAGTAGAAAAACCCGTACACTTCTGTCAAATTCTGGGAGCTTTCTGGCATGACACTGCAGAGTAACCTTGTATGTTACAGGGACTAAAGGGATTGAAACATCTTCTCATGCTGTCTGTGACTTTCAGATATAAAGAACTTGCATTTTATTTGAATATACTTCTAGGTCAGAGAAACACAATGTGCATAATCTTGAAGCTGTCACCAGTTACTTGCTATTTTTTATAAATTCCCTGTTTATGCAGTCTTTACATAATATTCAGAAAAAGAAAACAAAAACCCAACAAAGCAAACTATTTATTCAAGACAGATGTACCTTTCAGCCCTTTACCTCTCTCTACCAGAGAGTATTGTGGATGCTTAAGCAATACATTGATCTGGCAAAGGGAAGAACAGAAGACATTTGGACCCTTCCCAATCTGGTTTCAAGCTTGTCAGCACTGGTCTAAACCAAGAAAACTAACTTAACACAAGTCGACCCTGCTTCAAGCTGGGCTTGGACAACACCATCTCCAGAAAAACCAGCCAGCCTAAATTTTTCTAGGATTTTTAACATGCATTGGGATGGTCAGGCCTCACTCAAAGCAATTAATGTTGACAAGGGGGTTATGGGACAATATCTTTAGGGGGTTATTGACAATTATAGGCATTATAGGCATTGGTGATGCTGTTCATGGCTGCTATTGGATTTTTAGGAACTATTATCAGCCTTGTTACCTACTGAAAACCTGACATGCGTTCAACCATCAGCTTTCTGTTGGCAGCCCTAGCCTCTGACCTTACATTGTCCTGCAGCTACAGCTGGTGCAGTGAACTGGACCTTTGGGACTCATTTCTACCTAAACTCAGCTATACTCTATTGATTACTTGTCTTAGAAGGAGTTGCCACCTGGATGATTTAGCATGGACCATTTTCTAACCATTTTCTAGAGGCAAAACTAGCTGAAATCCCACTGTGCCAGAGTCACAACTCGTTTTGGGAGGTTTTTTTAATGCTTTCTGCATTACCTTTCCTCCACTGACTGGCTGGCTGGATAGATGGTTGGGGAAATGCAAACCAGGGCTCTCCAGGGTGTATTTCCTGCTGGCTAATAAAGTCATGCTTATTGAGGCAGTTTTCCATTCCTTTCAGCATCGTGCTGCACTCCAACATTTGCATCCCAAACACCCTCTGTAAGAGCATCCTAAGCACCCATCAATGTTTCCACAACCTTCACTTCAGCCAAAGGAACAAACTTGACCTGATAGGTCTGTAGAAACCTTGTCAAGAGAACATAGACCTGAACTTCAAAACAAGAGCTCTTCCCTGTAGTTCTCACTCTGTTGGATTTTTGTCCCACTTGATCCTCATCTACACTGCCCACACAACCTGCGTTTGGCATCCAGCAGATGCCTGAAGCATTGCTAGTGCCTGCCTTGCCTGGCAGAGTGGGGCTGGAAAGCAGTCATGTCCTAAACACTTCTTGTCTGTACTTGTCCTTTCTATTCCTCTCTCACTACCTTCCCTTGGAGACAACACGAGTTTCTGTGGTTTATCACAGACTACTTACCACCCTTCCTTTACCAGGGTTTCCTCATGAGCAGGTCCTACAGTACCACTCTGATGGCTCTTGCCCCTCCTGCTGGAAATGGGGAACACCTGGTCCTTTGGCCCTGAAGCCCAGGCCATTAGCCCTGAGCAGTGAGGAGCAAGATGAGGAACACTGGCTGTCTTCTGCAGAGTATGCCAGCCTCACTTCCATTTTGCAGGGATATAATAATTCCCTTTTCCTGGGAACATGGGCTAGGCTCTGGCAGTAACTTTGCTACTGGCATCCTAAGGGTGAGTTAGGAAGCTCCAGTAATAAAAATTACCACCGTAAAATCTTGGTGGGACTTGCATCTTTGTTTCCCTAATTTTTATTTTTTTAAATTAAGCTCCCTTTCTACCTCTTTCCAGAGGTGCCTCTGCAAACAGCAGTCACTTCCACTGCTCAACTACCAGCTTATGCTCCCAGACCAACACCAGCTCTGTTTCAAGGTCTTCTCCTCAATGGTTTAGTAGTTCAGTTCATATTGCTCCAGGATGTCCATGCACCTGGCACTGACCAGACTCCCTGTGCAACTGCCCGATTACTTCGACTACACAGAGGCAGATCAAGATCTTCCAAAGCTGTAATGGCAGTGGTCGCTTTCATCTGAATCTGTAAAAACCCAGGTTCAGTCAAGGAAGAGGTAAGAGGCAAAACCAAAGTAAAATTCACCATTTTTTAAGAACATCTGCTTATTTCCATTAACATCCCGCACTTGTGTAATTCAGCCTCTTCACCTGACCCTCTGTGTCAGTCACCCTGATGAATCCTCTATTTACCACTAGAAAACCTTTCCCCTTCACTTGGCCATTCACATTCCATGGTCTATAGACCTATGAATCAACAACAAACATAACTAAAAGATTTTTTTATTAAAAATCAACATATATATACATTTGTACATTCCACATACTGCTGTATATGTTCACCAAATAACCACTAAGTCCAAAAGCCTTAACAGTACAGATTTCCACCTGAACAAATTTACTGCAGGGGAACTTCAGTTTTGCAATCAATCAGGTGCTACAGAATGTCATTAACTTCTTTTCTTCTTTTCCCTTAAAAAGTAGCAGCACATTTAATTACCAGTGTTCACAAGGCATAAGCCCCAAAGTGTTGTACAACAAGAGAAAAATTAATTAGCAAATATAGGCAATAGGAAGAGAGCTCACAATGAAAATTTATTAGTTGCTGCCTATTATGAACAGCAGGATGTTAATAAAACACTTAGAGCCATGCTGAATAGAGGGAAGAGTTATAAAATAAAAAGTTACTTCTTGATAGAACTGTATAACGCAAAATACTTTTCAATGTCATTCAGGACAGGAGTCTTGCAAAGAACAGATGTTATAAAGACTCAGCAGAGTCAGGATAACGCTTGTGTGTTTAAACACGTAATAAAGTTCTCAGAAAACACACACATACTCCATCCCTACCACCAGCTTTCCACAGCTCAGGTTAGTAGGGTTTCACGGGGTTGATGTAAAAAAAGAGACATTTTACTGAAGACAAACGTGCTCAAGAGTCCCCCAGACCTCTCAAGATTTATACCCATGTCAATTTAAGTGCTAGAAAAGACAACAAAGGCTGGAAAGTTGCTGGAGACTGGGAGCAGGGGGAGCAAAGAGAGAAGTTATCATTGTAACCTGGACTCCTGAGCACACCCGAGTCACCACAGTATGGGCTGCCTGAGGAAGGCAGTTCATAGGTACCTGTGGTGTGCTCTGTGTAACGAATCCCAAATGCTTATTTGCTCCAGACTTTGACAATATTACAAGAATATTGATCTCAGTGTGACAACTTATCCATGTAAATAGAATAAATGAAGATGTAACTGAATTCTTTCTCATGAATGTACAGCGTGAATCTTATTTTGAGCAGAGTGCCAGATTCTGAGCAATTTTTTCTCATCAGGATTTTTCCTCTTTTTGGCTTACAGAAGGAAAAACTGCATATGATGACATATTCGTATCATAGGTAATTTTTATGTGAGGAAGCATGGAGATATGAAAGGGAAGAAGAAGGTTTAACAAGTGCTTTTTGTACGTACCATCAACTGTAACGGTGGATGGCTAAAAAAGTCAGAGCTGCAATATTTCAGTAAGTAGAAGCTACATGTTAGGCAAACATGTCTTAGTATTTGAAGAGGCATCTGTATGAGAGACTAATCTTAGTTACTATGTCCTGAATCACAGACACACTATCACATTAAAAAAAATAAATCTATCTGCACTTCTGTTTTGGTTTTCACACATAAAAGTTGGAGGAGACTCACTGGAAAAGGGACAGAGATGAATTACAATTTAGCAACAGCTAAATTAAGAAGAAATATTCTGACAGAATCTCCTCTCTTCAAGGGCAGGTCCAAGACATCACATTTCCTGACTGTAGATAAAAAGATTGCATCAAGCTTAAAGTCCCAGAAAGCATTTAATATCCAAACTATTCTTCTTTCCTGCCTCTCCTCCTTCACATATCCAGTCAGCAATTAATAGCTCGATTACCAGTCATTCCCTCCACACTGCTGCAGCCATACCAGAACTTAACACAGTAGCAATGCTGTCCCAGGACTTCACGTACATAAACCAAGAACGAACAAACTGACAGTGCCAAAATAAAAAGAGAAATGAACTCGTTCCCCAGTATGAAGTTCTCACCCAAGGGGTGTTGCAGTTGTCCTACCTAAGGAAATTTGAATGCAGACCTTTCACAAATTTCCTGGTGACAAAGTAAGGAATACCACATACCACTCTGACATAGGCCAACATCTCCACTCATCCAGTAGTATCCCAACTGCACACACAGTGGAACAGCATTGTCCTCCTGCCACCTCCCTGCTGAGCTCTTGCTCTGCCTCAGCCTCACATTGTTTTTTTTTCTTTTTCCCCTTATTACCTAGGGATTTCCATATTAATTCATCCAAATGAGCTCTAGTATAAAATTTAAAAAAGAAACAGGTAACAATGTATGAATGAAATGTCAATACTTCTCAAGTCCACATTTCGGGGGAGGGGGAAGACCTAAAAGAATTAGATGCCCCCAATTTAAATATTAATCGCACTTTCAAACACCTATGATTGCAAATATGCTACCTTGCATTATTCTGATTTCTCTATTTGTTCTGTATGTCAGAACAATTATTATTTCTGCTGCATTTTAACCAAAACACAAATCTGCAAAAAAATATTAATAAAGGATTGTTTAATCTTTTACAGACATACCTTTTCATGCAATAAAAATTAAGAACTTTCCTGTGGTCTGGAGTGATATGATCTTTATTCCATTGCAACAGCAGTTGACAAGACTAAGTTCATCACTACCTGGTGACTAGAATTAGTCTAAATCATGGAGAAGGGTCTTTGTTTTAATACTCCTTATTAAATAGAACAAAGAGCACACTGAGGACGCTGGCAGCAAATGAAAGTATTTCTTATGAAATGCAGGCTACTGCACACAAGTCTTACGATCTTTGTAAAAACCACTTCTTCTCTATCAGTAAGTATTTTGAGGACCAAGGACTAAAAATTTTTCTATGTCATCATTGCCAGTTGTATACACAGTGTTCAAAACCCACGAATACAAGATAGTCTGCTCATACCAGTGCCACAGCAGAATCACTCGAGCCTGAATTGAGTCAGAAATGCCCATACCTGACTTCTTTTTAAGTGCCTCTCACTAAATATGGCTTACATATCTTAGTAGAAAGCACTACGAAATTCCTTATTTGGGTTTTTAAAAATAAATAAAATTCAACACAACAGTCATACTTTACTAATTTCAAAATAAGGAAAGATTCAAAGGTCTTTTGCTTTAAAGCAAAGTACTCCCCATCCCAAGTGCTGCGTACAGCTCTGGGGCCTCAACACAAGAAAGATGTTGACCTGTTGGAATGAGGCCAGAGCAGGGCCACTAAGATGATCAGAGGGCTGGAGCACCTCTTCTATGAAGACAGGCTGAGCGCTGGAGTTGTTCAGCCTGGAGAAGAGAAGGCTCTGGGAAGACCTTATAGTACCTCCCAGTACCTGAAGGGAGCCCACAAGGGAGCCAGAGAGGGACTTTGTACCCATGTAGTGATAGGACAAAGGGGAACGGCCTTAAGCTGAGGGCAGGTTTAGATCAGGTATTAGGAAAAAATTCTTCAGAGGGTGGTGACACACTGGGCCAGGTTGCTCAGAGAGGCTGTGGACACCCCAGCCCTGGATGTGTTCAAAGCCAGGTTGGATGAGGCTTTGAACAACCCGGCCAAGTGGAAGGTGTCCCTGCCCTTGACAGGGGGGTTAGACTAGGTGATCATTACGGTTCCTTTCACCCCAAACCATTGTATGATTCTGTGAGAAAGACATGGATATCTTTTTGCCCTGGATTAAGTCTGGTTGCCCCTTCTTGGAGGCAGTGCTACACTTAGAAAGGGAGACTGTATCTAGACAAGGCTCTCAGGCATGTGGTGTGATCCTTGGGGTGTCCTGCAGGAGTTGGACTCGGTGATTCTGATGGATCCCTTCCAACTCAGCATATTCTATGATTCTATAAAGTACCATGCACATACTCCATTTTGCTGTAAGTCTCCACTGATTTGGAATGCTGAAACAGGGAAGCAGCTGCATGCTGGTCAGTAAGCTTGGCATTTATTAGAGCTTTACAGAATGAAAAGAAATGCTTTAACTTTGACATACTTAACTTTTATTTAAAATTGTCATTTTTCTGACTTCTCTTGGGGAAAGCAGCCTCTTTTAAATTCCTGCTTTAAAATGGTTAAATAGCAATGTGAATACAGATCAGGGCAGTTAAATAAGGAGTTTGTGTTGTTATTTGAAAAAACTTAGTTTACAGAATGTTTAGTAGAATATAACAAATCCAGTACCCCTGTAGTGCACTTTTGTAGATTTCTTGCCAATTATACCTTCTTTCTGTGGTTTTGATTGCACCAAGTCATCAACAAGGACTAAAACCCATTCTTGTGAAGTTCCAACCTGCCTAAGTTATGTTATAGCAAACACTTTGCACATAATCTGTACACTTACGTATCAACTACATCTTAATCCTCCAAAGAAACTCTAGAATGATAAGATCAATTTATTCAACTGTATGTACAGTATATTTGCATATTAATAAATAAATCAATATTAAAGTTAAGGTCTCTTCCCCCATATAAAAGTGACTACAGTCTGACCAGACAATCTTTGTTGTTTTTTTTTCTTCTTCTTCCAAGCACACCTGTGTGACTGAGGCTGTCAGCTTCCACTCAGTTTATTACAGTAACTGCAGGAGCTGAAACCCAACAGACCAGTGCTTAAATTTAAATTCCATATAGGTGGATGGGAGGGAGGTACTAAAAAGTGCATCAAGACCCAACATTTTGTAGAGCAAAAAAAATGAACTTCATAATGTGATCCTGGGGAAGAGAATCCAGCCCAAAAGAAGACATGCTGCAGCAAACATTATAATTGACACACGTTTGTTTCTGTCTTGATGGTAAGCTGCACCATGCCAACCTTGTCCTGTCATGTTTCGAGAATTCCAACTCAATAGATGCCATCTCCACCTCTACCAACTTATGAACATCACATTCAGTGCAAAGTGACAGTTCTTAAAATAACTGTTTGCCTTGACTCAATAACATTCATCCTGACTGTGAAGAAAAGGCTCATTTTCTTTAAGTGTTTATTCCTATATACAGAAGAGCCCATATTTGCACCTCTCCGTGTCTGGTAGTGAATTTTTTTTCTATCTACATTCATTAGAAATCAGAAAGATAAGTGGCAATATTTCATATTTACTGGAAGTTTTCCTTTTAACCCAAAAAACTAGCTGTCCATCTTGATTTATACTTAAAGTAGCTGCACTTCATCCTTTCTCTCCAGCCCACTTTCAATAGGGTGTAAGTCATAGGAACCTGTGGGACTGGAACACAGTTCAAGTCTGATTGCTGGAGTTGGAAGAGTGATGAGTCACATTTGAATTCAGATGTCTGTTGGCAGCACAGTGCGTGTGGACCACACTCCCATTTGGGTATCTTACAAATACAGGCTCACAGAAGGGATTTTGGCACACCTGACAGACTTTTTTGTCTGAAAGAAGAATGGGGGTTCCTCTTTGTTTAACCTAAAAAGAGAGAAAACAATTCCAAATATGAATCTAGCAAGAAAGGAAGGGAAATGATGAAGCATATCATTTCAAATGGATAAAACAAAAACAATTTTAAGAATCTGCTGGGAGCTTTAAGCAACATCGCCCTAGCTAGGAAAAGAAGAAAGCTTCACAACTGAATTTACCATTAATGAAATCTACTAACAAGCTTCAACTAATATTGAGTTCTGGATAAATTTTTTTACAAATTTTGACAGGTCTCCCTCCTAGCAAAATAAATGATAACTCACACTTGTTAAAGTTTCTGCAATAACTTTGCTAATCTGTAGATTCATTCAGCCCAGAAGCTCACCAAGGTTGTTCCTATTTCAAGGCCCACATCTTCCCTTTTGTTTTACAGGGAGAGCATAAAATTAGTTCTGAATCTAGTAGTCATAGCAAAAAACTCTAATAAATGCAGCAAATAAAAGTGCCAAGGACACGAAGACAACTTTTGTCCTAATTCTTCAAACTTCTTCTGATTATTATATATCAAAGGACTCAACTGTAATGCTTCAAAGTGCTTCCATTTAAAAGAAACCAGCAACCTACCTTCTCATGCTTGTAAATTAAGTTTTCAGCTTGTGCTAAGCCAAGTGCAACCTGAGTTGTTCTTTTTGTGTGGATGCTTTGTCTCACTGCTCCGGTCAGGAATGGGGAGAGGAGCTGCACTGACCAGCTGTCAGGCACCACCTGCAAAACTAGACCCGCATCAAATTCAGCAGCGTGGTTATTCAAGAGATCCACAGCAGCCATGACTAGTGCACAGTCCGAAGTGCCTGGAGTTAAATACACTGACAGCAGCATATGGAAGAGCCTCCGTCTGTACTGCATGTCTCTGTTCTCAGAGTTCCATATACAGTATTCTTCAGCAGCATGGAAGTCCTTTAACTCGTGGACAAGGATATGCAAAGCCTTCTCATGTTCTTCTAGTTTCCCATACAAAATCGCACTTTCCATATGAAGGTCTGTGCCCTGGATTTTGTCTGTTAAGTGAGAAATAAAGCAATATTTGCTCAGTGGAATAGACAACTGCTCTCTCTCCCAGAGTCAATGCAAACATGCCCCCAGAACTCAACTCCTGCTATTTTTGCAGGGGTGCTGGCAACTATAGAGAGGACAGATCACAGAATCAACTAGGGTGGAAAAACCTCTGAGATCATCGAGTCCAACCCAGGACCCAACACCACCCTGTTAACTAGATGCTTGTAAGCACAGGAGTGCCTAGATGTATGGAAACACATCTCCAAGAAAAGAACACCACAAAATCTGGGACAAAAAAATTACTAAATAACAGGTGATAAGCCACTGTCCCTGACATCTTTTTAATTCTAGCAGGTCAGTCTTGCATATTTCTGCACACACTGCTACCATGTATAAACTGTAAGATGAAGCAGCAATATTAAGCTCTGCTTCTCCCAATACTACAAGAAGTTACAAAATAAAGTCCATAAAACCCACTAAAGATCAAATAGCACTTTCCTTTAAGAAAAGGACACTACAAACACTTAATCCAGTCTGACAGTTTAAAGTTTAAGTGTCAGCAATAGGCAGGTGGAGTGACAACTTCATCTGGCATTTCAAGATAAAGTAGAAAATCCTCTACTTATTGTAAAGGTGATAAAGATTTGGCATAGGCCTATACAAAATGTATGGAAATACAATGTTTTTCTCAACATAATATTCTGGTTATCAAGGAAGAACACACTACCTTGCATTGATGTCACTTCTAAGTAACATTAAGAGTTGAAATACAGGATTTCTTACTTGAAAAAAAAATCTATTTTGTAACTCTTGCCCTTAAAAATTTATTTAAAAACTAAAAGATGAAAAAGAGCAAGAGTTTCAATGACTGTGTTATACTTGTACATTATCTGTCATATAACATTTTGCTGTCTGGAAAGGCAAGGGAACATTAAACATTGGTAAATTATTTTAGTTGCTACTCAGCTACTTTTATTTCCACATCCACTGGACTTTTTCCATTGAATTTCAAAAAAATCATTTAACATCGTTCAGTGCAATAACAAGTCACTTCCCTTCATTCAATATTCCATCCTTCCTTTCATCCTTCAGCCATCATCCTCCATACCAGAGAGGCTTTAAACACGTGACTTCTTAATTGCAGTGTGTTTTGGAAACCAGTGGATGAAACATTAAAAATTAACCATTATAAGCACTGACCAAGGAAAAGATTTAGCTCAACTGTTGCTTGCTTAACACCAACAGTAAGATGTATGTTGCACTTTTCACTCAAAAAGATGCTCATGCTTTTGTTTAACATGAACCCCAGTTTTTCGGGTGAGAGTTTCAAGGTTACGGACAACAAACAGGTCCTTGATAATCAAATTCCTCCGGGTTTCACTTCCATTCACTGAAAAACAGACTGCTTAAAAATGAACTTGTAAATAAATAAATAAATAAATAAATAAACTTTCATCTGCAAAAGGTTGTCACAAGTTACATGCTCATCATTAAGAAAACCACTATTACAACAATTGTATGAAGATATTTTTTCTAGTCAGTTATGGTATTTGGTCTTTGGTGCAGTGCCAAGCATATGATTGTACCTCATGAGCTATAGGAGATCATGGACAACACTATATGTTGATATGACTTCTAAATTAACTTGTGTCTGTTAGAAAGATAGCCTACCAAGCACACACACCTAGAAACCTCAGATCTCTCAGTTTTATATCCTTGCAAGGACTTTTATTTTGTTTCCTGCTGGAAATGACATACAGCATTTCTAACAGACGACATGCAACTTACCCAAAATAAAGCGAATTCTATAAAGATCAGATTTCTGAAGCAAACTTCGTAATTTAAACAGCAGTTCAGTTGTTTCTGTACAATTATCTGTGGTCTCAGATTTTAGCTGAGTTATTGCCTCCAAGTACAAGACAGCTAGATGAGTATGGTACTTCTCTTTCTACAGATGAAAAGAACAATGTTAGCTCAGTTTGCAAAGACAACTTCCTCTCTCCCCCAGTAATAGTGATGAATATTTATTTAATTATATAAAAATGTATTTTAACTTACTTCATTTGAATTAATCACAAAGTCTTTTGTCCATGCAGATAGACAACTTAATTCAGACCAGCTTCACAACCTACACTATACCTCTAAGCATGGGATTCCTCATATTCGGGTATGTTCTTTGACCTCTTCTATTTCTGCAGTAAAATCTGACAGACAGAGCTACCAGAGGTAGACAAGCACTCTGTAGGCACAGTACTTTTTCTGTTATCCACTACCTAATATTCATCAAAACAAGGTGATGATTTGACTGTTTGAAATACTCTCAATCATTCGATCTGAATAACTTACAAGAACCTAGTAATTTCTAAAGACCAAACTGATTTATAAGCCAGTCTATACTAGCAGGTAGATTTCATTGCAAATTATTTTTGTTACAAATAGTCTACAAGGCATCGTGTATAACTCAAAAAGTTTGTTTGAAAATATCCATGATATCAGAGACCAATACCTTCATCACTCATGGTGTAACACACCTTGACATATTTGCAATAGCGATAAAGGGAAACTATTGATTCAACACATGTATTTGAAAAATGTATATTAGTGAACTGGTCATCATTTCTGCCAAGTTCTGTCACTGTTCATTTCCTTGCTTTATTTGCAGGTTAAAGTAATTTCTCCTGTGCTTAAAATGTCTTGTATCCAAATACAACAATGTTTGGCTGCTTTTGTACTGTGCTAAAAAACCCAAAGGTAGAATACATTGTCACGTAGGACTTGTGAATGCATCTTCTGGACATTCAACATTTAGAGTGGTTTGGAATTCTACAGTGAGGGGTGCATGGTTTAACTTGATAATTAATTGCTCAAATCTCTCCAGACAGACAGAATCAAACACTCCTACTAGCAAAACATTGAATTAACAATTTTAATATACTGCTGCCACAGTGCACTAGGATTAGCAGTTGCTCAATCATTTTTTTTATGACCTTACCAGGAGGTTTGAGCCTCAATGAAACAGAAAAGTGTGCAATAATCAGATGCAAAAAAAAACCCCGGACTCTGAGGGGAGGTAACTGGCTTGTCATCAGAAGAGTTGAAAAGTTCAAAATAATGCAGTTATCCACTCCTCATTGTTTACTTTAATCTTAAAACCATTCCTACCCTACTCTGAGTACATCTGAAAGACTTCATATTATGCCTATTTCTTCTAGCCTTTGCCTTTTTTCAGGCTTGCTGATCATAACTTGCATTCTGAATCCTATGACTACCTTTTACCATTCTCACAGGACTCACCTCTATCTTTCTTTCCAGTACAAGATGCTCTAGATATTTGACACGTGCTTTAGGATATTTGTTAAGGCAAGTGATGATATCATCTGGATTAATGTTTTTCTCCTGTTCTTCCAAAGGCCTTTTAGTGAAAATCTGTACGCCGACCTAGAAAGAGTTAATTGCATTTAGGACCTCAGTGGCAACTATTTTATTAAATAAGTATTTAAAATGAAAAGGTAATAGCAGTGTTGGATTAGTTAGTGCATTATTCAGGAAGATAAACAACAAAAAACTGTGCTCAATACCACAGGATTACACTACTCTGTGTTTACTGTGATCTCACTCAGTCCTATCTCCACTGCCTCAATCTGTAATCTATACATCGTCCAGCCTAAAAACCTTGGCTTGGGCACAACTTCCACCAGCCACAAAGAGTATTGAACAGATTTGCACAACTGCAGAACAAGAGATTTCAGCCTTTGTAGCAAGAAAGTTTAATTTAAAACCAGAATGTTTTAATCCTTTTCACATGTGATGACGTAGAGCAAGAGATTTCTGTAATGACCAAAACAAAAGTTTAGCAATCTGCCATGGCACAAAATAACTAAGCTTTAAATTAATACAGATCAGGAAGTGACAAGTTCCATCAGCACAGACTCTTTAATACAGGATCAAAACATCTCACTTATGAGATGATCACCAAAATGATGTTGCAATTTTTTTTTTTTAAATTTTGGTGGATTAAGTTAATTCTGCTATCAATTAAGTTTTGTCTTAAAAGAAGGCTATTTATTCCATGTCCTGGTGTACACAGATACCACCCATTCATGGAATACATTTTAAAAAGAAGCAGCAGCAAGAATTAATCTGTAAATTGATTTACTTAAGATTTGAAAATTATCTTACTCAATATGAAGAAAACAGAAGACATGCTGTATTTTTCATTGTACACAATGCCCTAAACTTTGTTTTCAGAATTAAAAGAGGCAGTTATCACTAGCACTTGTCAAGAGAGGGACTTAGAAGAACTTAGAACATGGAAGTTTTCTTCTGCTGATCACTATTTAACTGGCATTAAATATTCTGCTTAAAGGCCAATTAAAGCAGGAAGGACCAACACTAAGGAAAACCCAAACACCACTGCAGAGAAACACTGGTGTTCTGTGAAAAGTATATCAATCACAAACCTCTTCATTCTTTTGTAAAATCCATGCAGAGTACTTCCACACAAGGTCTTGGTCTGAGCAGAATGTCAGGAAGTCTACTATATATTCATAGAGATCTGAACGTGTAGAATCTTCAATGTCTCCATCAACTATTTTCACCCATAACTGCAACAAAAACATACACATATTAAAGTGCTTAAAACATGTAACTCTTCCACCTCAAAATTTATGCAAGTTACTACAAGATTTGTGGAATGAGAAAGAGTTGCCAGGAACACCAATTGCAAGGAACTTCAGTGGTCATTAAACTTTGGCCATCACAGTCTTCTCTTGCACCTTCCACATTCACCCAGTTCAGACCCCATATCATGTGTGTTCTCATTCTGAGAGTGACTGAAGGAGGTACACTAATCACAAAGAAAGCTTCTATCAGAAGTCCTTCTCTCCAATGCATGGTATACTTTTCATGTGTTCTGCATGTGTGCAAGATTAAAAGCAAATTATACAAGCACCTTAGAAGAAAACCTGACTTTTTGCTCTTCTTTCATTGTGACTGAAGAACTTCAAGTACCATATGATATTGTTTCTATATACATTATAATCAGAATTAAAAAGGTGCCATATCTAGCAGACCATCTTAGCAATAAACCTTGTTTCTTGAAACATCAAGAAAAATATTTTGCACATGACAAAGGTACATATTGCCTTTGTTGTCCTTACTGGTTTTCTGCTCAGACAATTAGTATTTACACGACTGACCTGAATGCATCTGATAGGGTTACTATGATTAATGTGCTCAAAAGCCACACAATAAGGCAAACTATTTAAGGTACTGGATGTGGTCTGAAACATACATGCTATGTATTCATCAAGAATTTACTAATTTCTCTAGATGAAGTTATGCAGACAGGAACAACAAAATTACTGTGTGACATCAGACGGAGGGTCCTCAGAGGTATTAATAACCCAGCTGAAACTTAAGATCCTGCAGAATGCATTCATTTTCCATCATCAGATAAGGAAACAGACTCTCAGTTGCTGTCCATGTCTGCCATAAAGATTGTAATACTGTTTTGCTGTGTGTACACAGATCAATCAGCACAGGGTATACTCCTGAAGTCCCATAAATATCTTTTAAAGTCATCATTTGATTATTTTAGCACTTCTGTCTATCTTTTAGGAATACAAACGTTTGTTCTGGTGTGCAGAGTTTTGCTTTAAAAATAGCATACATGCATCTAAATAGCTGTCAACTTGAGCAAGCTCTTCAGACTTTTAACATCTAGCATATTAATTTATCCAAGAAAGTCTTAGCATAAGTTTCAAGTTTCTCATATATATACATATATATACATACACACTACAACTTTTCAAACAGATAAATCAACACCTCAGACTTATCTCAGAGCTAAATCGCTATTTTGGAATGGTTTACAGATGACAGCAAAAGTTTTATTCTAACCTGAAGCGCTGCAGCATCCTGACCATTGTAATGATACAGGAGACCAAGAGCAAAATACCTGTAAAGAATGAGAAAATAATATTAAAATTGCTAGAACTTTCCCATTGATTTAATTATGGATGGATTAGCACAGAGTATAACAAATAATTGTTTATTATAACAATAATAATTAATTAATTAATTACTAACAAATAATGACATGTTCATGGCCATGTCTACACTTGAACAAGTCTCTGTAGGCTGTTTTTCTGAATCGAAGGAGAGAAGTTCTGCCTTAAAAATGTGTCTCCATCGCTCCTGTCTCTCAGTTTCCAGTTACTAGATCCAACTTAGGTAAAGTATGTGCCAAATTACAGATGTTTCCCATGCCATTCTTTCAATTTTATGGAAAGACTTAACACATAACTCCAAATAGATATTCCTCCAATGGTTAATCAGCTTTCATTAAATTTCACTATGTTTTCACTTAAACCTTTGTTTTACTATCAGAAACGTTTTTTTTTCTTTACTGCAGCGCGAAGTCAAGTCAGGCAAAGAAGAGCTCTGTACAGTGCCATTACAGAGTGGCTTTTGTGTACTGTAAGAAAAATACAACTAAGCTCTGCGATGGCTGTTCTCATGGGACAATGTTCTAATATTCATTCACATCTACAGAAGTAGAGGCCATGCAAACCACATTTGCCAAGAGGTTTTAACAAAACACCTGAAATAAATGAAATCACTCTAAATATAACCACAATTAAAGACTCTGCCTTACCACTGTACTACAGTGGTACTGCACCACACAATTTAAAGCTTAAAGAAATTAAAACCAAAACAGACACACTACCTAGGACTGGAGTTCGTATTTTACACATTTACTACATAATGTTTCATGCTTAATGACTGTCAATTCTCTGCCTGCTGACAGAGAATTGAACTCATTTGCACTCAAATCTTAAGGAACCTCCTTTTGGTGAATCAGTGGGAACACAAAGTATGCAATTCAAAAGTAAGAGTTCCTTCCCTGAATAAGCAACAATTTTAAAGACAGATAACTGGTTAATAACTCCTATCTAATGCAGTGCATGCTTTAAGGCATCTCTTCATTTTGTGTACAACTACTGCAGCCATTCAACTCTCCCATTATCACATGGGCAAACAATTCCCTTTTTTCTCCCAAACTTGTATCAATTCTTTATTTTTTTATTGGATACAGAAAATTTTACATGGAGAACTCGCTATTTACCATGCATTTCCTTTACCTCAGACTGTCAATCAATAGCTTTTCATCAATATTTTTAAATGCTAACAACGTTAATTCAGACTGAGTTGTCTTTTGGATCTATAAGCACAGAAACTGCAAGTACTTGAACACACTGTTCTAGAAGCCAGTAGCATCTAAGAATTTTCCCTCTGGTCTCAAAGGCGCAACAGTCAAAAAAGCCACTCACTTCTTGTGTTTTTCCAGCCAGGCAGCACTATCTGTCAAAAGACAAAAGTTCTCTGAAACTAGCAGGTCCAGCAGGCTTTCATGATTTGCCTCTGCATATAGCTTGAGTAAAGCAGTGTCAATATCCTCCTTGTAGCCATTCGCAACCTCAGTGCTGCGGACTTCATTCAAGTAACTCATGAGGAATCGTTTGCACTTTGTCATCTTCTCCTGGTCCCCTTGGGTCAGCTGGTTTAGGTCGGCATACTCGTGCAGAGGGGGATGAGACCGGATAAATGAAGAGGAAGTAGGCAACAGGAAGGGGTAGAGAGAGATCAGCTCCCGGACATCAAGCTGGCCGCTTCTGCAATTACAGTGTCAAACTAGATGAAGCAAAAAGAAAGAAAAAGTATACATAGGCACAAAAAAAAAGATGTGTGCTCACATATGCTTAGAGTCAGGACACTAACAAGTTGTCAGTTTCTGAAAGCTATTGTCTTCTATGCTGGAGAAAATATATGCAGAACAAATCTGGAACTTTTTTTTGCTATTTCTTTATTTGTTTTACTTATCATTCTTTTTCCTTCTCTAGACATTGGAAGCTCCAAGAATTTGGAGACTGGCTAGCCTTTGGCTTTTGACATCCTACAGCTGAAGGGTGCATATACTTTTATCCAGCAGCAAGTTGTAATATAAATATGCCATGCAAAACATTTTTCTTTTGGCCTAGATTGAAATTCCTCAAGCTTTTGAATACTGCATGTTGTGATAGAAGAATGAAATGAATGGGGTTTTTTTTGGGTTGTGGTTGTGCAATGGACTGAATGTTATTTATGTCTTAAACATTGTCGACATCATATAAAGACTTTTGTCAAACTGCAAGAAAGGAGCAGCCTGTCTGCAGCCACTGAAGCACTTTTCCCCCACCCCCCAATGCCTCCTGACTGGAATTTGGACTGTGACTGGGAACTTGAGATAGGAATATCGTCTAATCATCTCAGGTCTGAGGAGAGGTAAACAAGGCTCAGGAAAGAATGTCTCTGTGTTAAGAATCCAACGTAGATGAGCTCAGTGGGTGGCAGGGCACAGGGGTTTTGGGTGTGTAATGGTGAAATCTCTCCTCACTAAACCAAAGCAGTAACCCCCCCCCCCACCCCCAGGAAGACCAGGTACACATGGGACATTCACATGAGAGGCAGCTGAGAAGGGGTCAGAAACCACCAAAGACCCCCAAAGTGCCCCCCAGAATCCAGAGTCCATTACAAGAGACTGCAAAGCTTCCCCCCCGCCCCTTCCCATCCTGTCAACGGGAGGTGCCTGGCATCTCCTGAATGTATACTAATCCACTGGACTCTGTTTTTGGGAGACACTCACCACCAAGAAGACCAGAAGAACTGGACCGACAGGACATTGCCAGGTTACACACAGTGGTGACACATTTTCTATTTTAATCTCTCTCTGTCACTCTCTTTCTTCTCCCCCCTTCAACTCCTTTTTCCTATTTCTTTCTCTCTCTCTTTCTCTGTCTCACATTTACCATTAAATAAAACCTATACTACTGACTTTGGCATCTAGTCTTCTTTGCACCTTAATTGAAGTAGAGGCATTTATAATAATATTAATAACCAGACCACAACAGGTTGTTGGGGTTTTTCTGGTTTGGTGGTTTTTTTTTTTTTGGTTTTTTTTTTTTTTTTTTTTACATATGGCAAACAACTCCCTAATTTTCACAGCCAGAATGACCTCTCTTCCCAGGCCTTGCTTCGGGAGAACAGCAAGACATCAGGATTTATATTTTAGTTCACTGTCAAAAGCTTTTATTCAGAATTCATCTTTAAAAATGAACATTCTTGAAATAAAGGAGATACTGTTGCTGAAAAAAGATCAAAATGATCTTGACAGTTCTCTGAAAGAAATCCTGTTTTGTTACTACACCTTTGCAAATAAAACTCTTCAAAAATAGTTCTTATCTATACAGTGATCAGCGAACTCAAAAGACTTTCTCTTCACAACCTTGATTGGAATGAATCTCAAAAAGAAACAAATTATAACCCAGAAATAGCCAAAGCAGCTGATTTCTGCAGGCCGTAAAGTGTGAAAGATCCTCACAAGCAGGCTCATCCCTTCCATACTGTTGTAAGGTAACTGAAGAGTGGGGCATGCTCTGCATTGTTCACTTGTTGCCATTGACACAGTTCCGAAACCATCCAGGAAATATGAACTAGTGGGAAGCATCACCATGACTACACCTGTTTAGAACTTCTTTTTAATACTACCCTTTGGCTACAAAAATCTATACCAGAAGAACGAAATTCTGGGAGACAGCAGCAACAGCGAATTTAAAAGCAGCAAGTATCCTTCTCCAGAACCTCGTGACTGCAAAGCACAGGAACAGCAACATGGACAACAGAGGACCACAATATAGAAAAATCTGAATATGAGAAGCCTTCCCATAAGAAGAGGCTTGACCAGCAGGTCTTTCCGATTCATACACAGAGCTCCTACTGCCTAAAAACCACCTCCTCACTAGAACGGTCCACCTCTTTCCAAGGGTAAAGTGTTCGTGCCTACTTTGCAGATTTCTGCAGTTGAAATGTCTTTTTAGTTCCTCTTTTCAGACTTAATATTTGCCTTAGAAATTCTGAGATCTACATTATGATGGAACTCACAAGGAGACGAAGACTTTTTTTTTTAGAGGCAGAATAACGAAGATGTAGCAAATTCTGTAGTGGTGTGATCTGATGGCTCAAAGAACATTTGAGCTTTCAGTATGAACTTGTTACAGTAATCTAACTGCAGTTTTGACTAGTCCAACTACTCTGAAGGTCCTGAGAACCTTCTATTACATGAGATGTTTTACACTAGAAAACTAACCCTATTTGAAGAAAGATTTTTTATTTTGCTCCAAGGTTCTTCTCTGATTCATTTTAGAACAGAAGTTAACCCATAACTTGAATAAAATCCAAAGGCTACTCAAAATTTGTGCAGAAACAAGGAGTCATAAATTCAGAGAAATTCATGTATAAACATTCATTCTCCTGCAAGCTATGCTGTCAAGTATTTGGAGGAGGCCTAAGCTTGAGATGGAGACTATGACCATGCAGATGGATGAAGTTAAAAAATGCTATATTTAAATATGCCCCTTATAATAAGCTTTAAAACATTTTCCAACTTCTACAGTAGCTTCTGAGTCCTTTCATCTTACCATCCAACTTTTCCTAGATGAGAAAGTAGTCAGTTACTTCACCTCTGACTTCACAGATTCTGGCCTCAGTGATGATCTGTTTCCAAAAGGAGAAATAGCTTTCAAGGAGAATCAGCTTCCAGCCTGGGATAGCCCAAAGCCTGAGCTGTGAATCACCAGTGGTTCTCTCAGCAGGTCTGACTCAAGCTCATGTTATACAGTTTTGCTCTCCCCACAGCAGTGGCAATCAGAAATCAAGCAGCCTCCTTAGAAGGGGGCTTCCACAAGCTTCTTAAGGAAAAATAGCAAATACCAAACAATGACCAAGAAATGCATGAATGCCTAACATTCATCCCAAGGCTGATGGCTTCTGGGATCTGTGGATGTCTTGTGGCTCTTTCCACCACATCTGGACAAAACTATTTAAGAGCAGGTACAAAAGACATCACCTCTTTCGAAACACACATCCGAGTCTTCAGCTTCTAACATCTCAGGTTTAGCAAAATACAGGTAGCAACTTATCTCACATTAGAAAACAAACTCAAGACAAGTTGAGTCATCAATGTCAAGAGACAACTTCCCTTCAATCAATTCTGCATTAGCTCTTTCTGGGCTTCGCATATACAAATAATTCAACAGGTAGAATCTACAAGTTTTCAGGAAACTTTGGTCTAAATTCAGACCCTCATATTTACAGATATCAGAGATGTCAAAGAAGCCTACAGTATTAACTATTTTGCCCAGATCCTACTGGCTGTAACAGAAGCTTAAATTCTCAAATCATTTAAGATGCAAATCTTACACTGCCCCTACTTCTTATTTCTCAAGCCGTAAGTACCAGCAATTTTTTAATCTTTACAGCGTAGGAGACACTTATTCCTAAGGCCTCTCTATAGGTTTTATGAGGTGAGAAATATCACGAAAAGAGTTAACATTTTGATTTGTTAAAAAGAGCAACAAAGTTTAGGAAAGTATCAGAATGTAAGCAATGTAAATGTGTCAGAATGTAAGCAAGATCTAATCAGTGAAAAAACACTGAAGAGAACTGGTTTCACCGTGACAGCTGCCAATACCTCAGTAAGACATCCAGAATTCAGCAAATGGCCTGCTAATCAGCACTGATTGGTCTAAATGCATGTGACCCTCTAATGATAGTAACATGAAATAGCATAAACATAAATCACAGCTACATAACACAAACACAATTCTGTTATTGTTTATAACAGAATTTGTCAGACCAAAGAAGCCCTACTGCGACAGCTCACTCAGTTTAAGGTTAACAGATCCAGCTGAAGAAAATTCTCCTCCCCTTGTTGGCTACTTCAGTTTCAATAAAACTATCACTTACTTCCTTTTTGTCAACCTTCTTCAGTATTCAGAAGTATCAGCATAACCACAAGGAATTTTGCAAAGTATTCCTCTTAAAAGTTTCAGTATTTAAGAATTAAGAATTTAAGCATAACTGTTTCTTGATGAGGTTATCCAAGAGGGATAATCGATGCAAGAAAACAAAGACCTTTTCTGAGTAGTGAGATAATCTCACTTCATATTTGTCCAGAAGTAGGCTCAAATCCCATCAAGTTCCTGAAGGTACTGCTGTCACTTTGTTTCACTGCTTAAACCCATCTTTTCTCAGATAGGTATCAAGTTTCCCTTTGGCATTAAGACTGAAGTTCTGTCTTACTAACACAACACCTGCCATGTAACACATAGGAATGGGAGGAAGTATTTGCACAGACTGCCATTATCTTTCCCATTTTTCCTCTGAGCATCAGTAAGTCTAAAATGAACAAGATTGATTGAGAGTGTATCAGGACACACCCAGATACTACTTTAATTGGGTGTGTTCACCAGGGCTGAAAATCAAGGAACCTAGATTCCATAACAAGCTTTTTTAGAGTCCCCAAAATAGTCTGAATAGTTTATGTATGGCTGGACAGAAGAAAAGCACAGATAAACTTATCCTTGCTTTCCTCCTCGAGCAGACATCAGCAATTCATGAACTGTTGTTCTGCTTTGGAGTTGCAGCTTTTAGAGGAAGGGAACACCCTGGAATGCTGACTCAGCTACAAAATTCATGGCTGGACAGCATGTTCTCATGAAGCATGTTTGTTTCTGTAGAGGAGCTTCCACAATCCTATTCACTAAAGCTTATTTGTCAGATGGACTGATAGCTGGATGGAGGCTGCATAACTGGTCTTGAACTCCTTCCACAAGGTGGTTGAGCTCCCTGAAGGATACATTTTCCTCTTCTCACTGCTTTTCAAAGATTCCCAACTATGTACAGATTGTACTCCTACTTCAGATACACAACACAGGGTTCAGACACACAGTGCATGTGGAAGATTATAAGGGTGGAGGAAGACTGCAAGTTACTCACTAATGACAAAAATTACAGGGTGATACAGAAAGTGCTTGTGGCTGGAAGAAATTGCAAATAAACGCTACTCAGGCCTTTCCTGTCAGTCCCTCATCTTCACTCAGAGTACACTGCCCATTCAAGCCCAGTGTCTCCCATTACACTGGTGAGGAGGAGGTAAAATGGCAAAGTCCCTCATTGGTACCAGAATTCCCCAAAATCTTTTCTTCAGTGCATTTCCATAAACCCAAGGACAACTTTTTCCCTACACTGTACATGTTTACAATATACGGAAAACTGTCTAAACTCAATCCTATTCCATAGACTCTACATAGGTTTAAACTGAATTTCAGCAGATAACAAGGAGAGTTATTTTATGTAGTCAGCACGGATTACACTAACAACAGACAGTGCCCCATCACAGAATGAGGCATGGCTAGCAGAAATGAAATTATCAGGTAGAATAAATTTTCTTAATGCAAGTGGAATACCAAAGTCAATTTATAAACATGTGACTGCTGAAATGGCTAAACTGGGAAAATTAATACAGACTTCAAGAACAAATAATCAATCTGCTTTATGGAAAAGGTCTAGCAGAACAAGTGTTAAAACAAATTCAGTATCAGCATCCTCAAAAAAGTTAGAGCACTTGTATCAATAGCATTTAAATTGTAACTAATATTTAAATTATACCTTTTTGTTAAAAGTATTAAAAAAAAAAAAAGCAATATTCATGCTGTAAATCACAGCACAGGCTCAATAATAAAGCCTTGACCCTCATGGATATAAAGTAAAAAAATCTCCACATATACAACACTCAAATATCTAAAGCTACTGTATGCTAGCATACAAAAGAAAAAAAACAGTTGCATTAACTCTTCAGCTATAAAGTTGTTTCAATGTTACTCTGTTCTTACCCCCAACAAAAACATTTTCTCACAGTGAACTCACAGCTGCATCAAAAGCCATTCAAGTTTTTAAAACCAAGAACACTAATTCCTTATTTAAAGAAGGTAAATTAATAAATTTCTTGTCACACAATTACCTGAAGAGTTCTTTTGCTTCAAGGAACTGAAGCTGTGCAAACTGTATAAAACCTGCTTGCTGCAGGATTCGTTTGTACATTACCTATGAAAAAGAAGGGGGGAAAGAAAAGGTTTATTATATTTGTATTTACATAGTACTAATTCCAACTGCAATAGCTACCTGCCACAACACTGAACACATGATCTTCAACCACACTTGTCAAGTCACATGCAAAATAAAGCCTTGATCCTCTACATTTTAAGTTATGTACATACTGAATCTGCTGCCCAGACTCAGTTTCTTACACAAATTGTTGTGTGTTCAGGAGTCCTTATTAAAAGCAAAGTCAACAAGCAGTAAGTTGAATTTTTCTTGTTCACATAATGACTTATCTGACATCACACTGACTTGCCTCAAGTTTCTGCTCGAATTATTTGTAAATGTAAAAGTCAATGGTTATCTTTGAAGTTCTCCATGATTCAGTAAGCACAAAAAAAAAAAAAAAAAAAAAAAGTAAGGATGGTCCCACTTGACCACACACAGCCACTTCCTTCCTGTGTCATCTCACTGCTACAGCAACCTTGCTGGCAATTCTCAGTCTCACCCCCAGCTGATGACCATAATTTTGACTTTTGTTATTTTGATTTTTTTTTAAATAAAAATACTTCCAAAGCAGTTCAACTTATCCAATATGAAGTAAATTATGCGATGTAGATCAAAATACAGTTAAAAACCAACTAAAACATATGAAAAGCTATTTGTTAGCAAGTTTTACTGTTAAAGTCACATCTAGACAGAAAATGTTGAAAAGAAGTTCATCAGAAAAAGAACATAAAAACTACTTTAAATGATAGGTAGTTATTAAATCTGAATGGTCAACCAATTACACAAGATTGAATGAAATCCTTATGCCTAGAATATTTTTAACGGCAAAAGAGAACTACTAAAAGCAAGGAACCTAAACTGTGCTCTGCAAAGTATCCCCTGTTTTTGACAATGTTGGTATTTTGGCAAATACACCCAGCTACCTCCACATGCCTTCAGTTTTTCCCTTCAACTTGCTCATGAATATAAAGCTTTCTAACATTTCACATTGTACATGAAGGTAGACTTAAAACAGACTTAAAAAAGACCATTTTCAATGAAAATACTCTGAGAAACTACAACACAACAAGAACACATTCCAGGTAGAAAGTACTAAAGAACATCAGACCTTGAGTACAGTGGATTGATTCTGTAACTGATGATTTTTCACCTTGATTAAAGACTATGGATTTACCAAGAGAAAAGCTTGGCTTCAGTCCATTTAGTCATGCTTTAAGTATTTCCTTAAGACGAACCATTAGTAATCTTGGTAATTAGCAAGCCACTGAAACATATTGATTTGTAAGGTTCTGTGGGATTTTTCTTGACTCTCCAGTGTGGAGGAGAGAAAGGGAAAGAGAAATGTTATCTGGCACACTTTTTCAGACAATATGAAAATATAAAATTAATATAACAATATAAAATTAAATGAACAATATTTCAGGACATCTTTATATGAATTAATGTTTTACATTCATGTGTAATAATTCGAAATACACAGTTAACTAAAGTTAGTTTTCTAAACCTAAAAGGGAATTTAACTACAGTTATAAAGTAAAACTTCCTCAGGTGATTAATTCATAAACTAACCAAAATATTGTGGATTTCTGATAGTGTTATTACATCAATACACAGTAATCTGTGAACTGATGAATACCCACCTAGTCACATTCTTAAGGCCACTGCTAAAGGATTTCAATCTGCAAATATCTGCATCTTGTGGCAGCAGAAAAACTTTAAAATCTGGCTTGACTTTACAGGGAAGGTCTTCTCACCATGCTGACTAGTATCAAAAGTAGATAGGCTGGGGTTTTTTTCCCCTCCCTCAAAGTCTGTTTTCAATTTTTGCAACAGAATGATCACTAAAACTTACATATTTAGTAAATTATGATATCGTAATTAAGTTTGAATTTATCTAAGACACTGAAAATACTGCTTTAATTGCAGAGCTTAGTCTGTACAGCATCTTTTCAATAGCAAGTTGAAAAGAGCACATTAATAGTGTAACTACAGCTTGAAGGAATTAGTTTTAAATCTGAACTGATTAAGTGGCATTCACTTTCATTTAAGTGTTGACATAGCTCCACTTCTCCCTGCATGCGACAGAAAAGTTGTAGAATATCTACAGACAGGTGCTTTCCCAACTTTTTGAAGATGCAGTGATAGAATAGGGAGCATCCAGGTAGCTTGTTAGTCAACAAGATAAACATTAGACATTAGGTTGTCCTGGGGTAAAGATTAGGGAAGCAACAGACCAGACTGCCTGTGGAAAATCCAATATTCCCTGTCTTACAGGTTGTTAAGAATGAGCTAGCTATATGCCAAATACATACAGTTAACTTCTGTTTATGATAGAAAAAACACCTTGAGTACTTCCAGACCCATAGGCCAGAATACTGCAACAGGCTTTTTTTACCAAGGTACTAAGTTACATCCAGTCAAAATTCAACACATTCTTAATCCCTTATAATTTCTGAAGAACTACCATAAGACTTGAAGTGCTTTAGGCAAATTCTATACTGTTGACTGAATTCACATAAAAAAACCCACAAAATAAGTTTTGTATTAATTCATGAGTGAAAAAGCCCTAGACAACAGAAAGATGACTGCTGAAGCTGTAACAGATATAGCAAAGCCTTAATTCACATAACTGCTAGAAAAATCATTTCTAAAATGGTCAGAATTACCAACTACATTGTCCAAAAGAATTTTTCTAGAAAGCTACTTTGTCTTTTGGTCAGGTTTGGGTGCAGTTAATATGTTTTTTTGAACTAAAAAGAAATGAGAGGGAAAAAAAAAAAAAGAAAAGAGAGATACCTATGCAAGATGTGTGTCAATCTAACCAAGGTCTTCACTACCATCAACCATGATTTCTGCAAACGTCAGCTGTCCTGAAAAATTAATAAGTAGTATTCAGTCATTTCATGGTAGCATGGTAGAAAAGCCTTTGTATTCTTCTATCAAAAATGATATCCAGTAAAGCCATCTCCTTGGAATACTTCAGTTTAGCATCTTTTACCTAGCAGGAATTCCTGATGCTCAAAGACATTTTCATCTGATATGGCAGAGCTAAATTTGCAGTCTGCAGGGACCACAGGTTAAATAACAAGTTAGAGCTACTAATGCATGACCTGCTACTTTCCCATAACTAAATATTGACTATACAAATAATTCTGAGTACAGTGCTTCATTGCTATTCCACCATCATTCTGCATTACCAGCACATATATATTTATGCTGATATACTACTGCTGATATACAGAGGGAGAGCATGCACCTGTGCATTCATGCAATGACAAAATATTGAACTGTAGGAAAAAAAAAACATTTCCTCAAGGTCTACCCTACAATGCCCTGACTAAGTTCAAGTCAATCATAAGATGGCAACAGCCATTGCAAACTGCAGAACTAAAGCATTACGTGGCAAAGGGGACACTCCATGAACCAGATAACTAAAATTAGTATTCTGCATGCATCAAGTGCCTTAATGCCAAACCTAAGCATTTCTTCCTACTGCTTGTATACAATGGCAAAATAAAGCCTTGAAATTGTCAGTTACTAAGGAAAGTAAAGCTTGCAAAACAGATATCCAAAGATAGCTGTTAGAAGACGCCTATTGTCTATCTAACATCAATTATCTGAAGATAGCTCTTAGACAGGACTTAAAAACGAGAGACTATGTGATCAGTTAAAGTATGCCAAAGAAATGTTACAAAACACATATGTATGGCATTTAGTTTGGTTGAGCTCCATCAGATTTACATTACATGAGACCACAGTAAAAGAAAGTCTGGTGTGCTTGGAACAGACCTGTAATGACAGCACTTGGTATTGGAGTCCCATTAGAAAGCAAATTCAACATGCTACATTTCCAGCTACAGATAGGCTCTGAAAAATTGCACTAACATGTCAACAACTAAGCCAAGTTGGGTCATTTTAATATGAGTGAGTGGGAGACTCCATCAATTCAAACTGGTTAATATCAGTTTGCAAATACAGCCCAGAAATAGAACAGGCCATTTTGATTGCAAGTGCTACGTTTTCTGTTTTTCAGCTGTAGCATTGACTTAAAGTAAGTGAACACCTTTAAGAGCACATTAAGCTAGAAATAACTTAGAATTGTCTAGAAAACTAATTTCAGGAAGACAGATACTGTGCACATAAGATATCTGTGGACAGAAAGTAACTTGTTCTAAAGACTGAAAAATCCTAAATGCAAGAAAACTGAAGAAGAACGAGATTTGATATCACATGTTTTAGGTAATGAACTGCAGTTCATCCTGTGGCAAAACACAGGAAGACAGCTCCCACACTACATCTACATAAACTGGAAAGAAATAATTGCAGACTCATAGGCCATAATACATAGTAGAAGACATTGATTAGATCATGCATACTGTCCTCACAGTAAGATATTTGTTTGCTTCTGTAAACAGATCGCAAAGGAAAAGTTGGAAATGAAGATGCAAAGCAAAACATGCTGGAAAATGAACTCCATATTTGCCTAAATACTTTTCAGCTTCAAGTACTTCCAGATAGATGTACCTTAGCAAAAGGATGGAAACACTTTTCTCAACTAGCTTTTTACTTCCAGAAGTTTCCCATCTGTTCATTCAACAGAGGAGTCAGGGATCAAAATGAAAACTGATACAACCTTCATTTAATTTAATGACCGCTTTTCAAGGGCCTTGACCAAAATTGAAATGACAAGGAATTAGAAGCTCCTTGAAATTTAAAAAAAAAAAAAAAAAAAGAAATAATTTTGAAGCACTGCAATTCTGTAACTTCCACAGTCATGTTTACATCTTTCTAAAGAAACCAGAAGCAATAACATAACTGGTACTATTTTAATGGCAACAAAATGCACCGAAGTATATTAAAAAAAAACAAAAACAAAAGACACACTAGATTTTCTTCAGGTTACAGATCAAATTTTGCTTTTACAAAAGGAAAGAAACCAAATATTCGTTCACGTACTCAGTGAGTAGAGGTTTCATGCTGTTTTTTCCAAGTCTCTAAATAGAAACAAATACAGTAGAGTATGTATTGTAATGTAAACCAGAGGTAGAAGGAAGTGAGTACAAATCTCTAATCAACACTCAAGACTTTGTAAGACACTTTCCCATACAAAACCCTTAAAAGTTGAGTTACACAGCAATGCAAGTACTACTTGTAAGAGTTTGGAAGCAGGATGTATTTGCTTTAGATTTCCCATTACTTAACTTTGAAGTTGTACTGCTGTGGAGTTTAGGATACAGTGAGAATCTTTGGTAAAAAAGGTAAAATGTAAAAATTCTCATTTGAAATGAAGTATACATTTTTAAATAGCAATAACAAATAATAACTGAACCTAGTACTAAGAAAGCATAACATTGGATTTTCTGTCACCAGGTTTTTGGTTTGGTTTTGTTTTCAATTCTCTCAAGTTTCTTGGGGGGGGAATCAACAAAATCCCAGAAGAGCAACAGCATTTCCCCTGCCAATATCACAGCCTTTACAAGTACAAACCAATTTGGCAGCACACGTATTTCCTCAGGCTGAAATCATAAAAGGTGTTACAATTTCTCTTCAATGTAAATTCCTCCCCCACCCTCTCCAACCACTTGAACACTGGAATACATGGCCCCACTGTGAAATTTACGTTTTCATGAAAACTAAAGGAAGGACAGACCTGAAATTTCTCTTTTGGAATATTCCTTCGAGCTCCTTTTGCTAGAACAAGGGCTTCTTCTACTCTGTGGCTAGCTAGAAGATCTTGAATCTGTTTTTCCAAAGGTAGTGGAACCAAGATATATACACCCTTGTTAGTAGCAACAATCACCTTTCCTGGACAGAACAAACAGACATATTCTGTTTACATTCTCTACGAAAAAAAAACAATTTCAGAAATATGCTTTAAGATATACAATATAAGATTTAAGAACCTAAGCAGTGTTACAGCTCCAAAACTGACCTTTGCTGTTACCTTATTTACTAGATAGTAGTTTACCTGTAAACTCCACCTTAGAAATACATAGACAATGGTAAATTTATTTATTTACAGCAGATTTTGTTCCACTGTAAGTAAGTGAAACTGGCTATAATCACTCATGATGAACTACGCTGTCAAGACCACTGAAATCACTGCCCAGATTCCAGAGATTAGGGAGTTTTAACTGCCAGGTATTTCCCCAGGCTTACATTTGGAAATCAAAGGTAGGAAGTAACACACAGTTCATAGTGCTAGAGTCTGTAGCTTCTCTGGAAAACAAAAGTAGTAACACAATGTATTCCATACTTAAGAGTTCTTAATTGAAGAATACACCAAAAGAAATGCTTGTATTTTTTTTGTTTAACAATTCTTTATATCCAATTTTAAACTTCTTACACAGATATTTTAAAAATCACTATTCTTTTGTATTCTTTTCTATTTTGGTAGAATTTTCTCAGGATAGCCAATGTACCAGTAGTTCACAATTATTCAGATGTAACATTAACACTGCTCCTTTGAAAGAAATAATCAAGTTAAAAAAAAAAAAGCTGTAAACCCATGGACTCCTACCCAACAATCACCTTGACAATTAGAGCACATTTAATGAGCATACATTTTGTTAGAAGCATAGAATTTTGGATTACTGAAGTCTGCAGGAATCTAACCAGCAAAACAGTTGCAATAAAAGTTTCAACAGTCAACAACTTGCTAGATACTGTGTTTAAAAAACAAACTGAAGAGACTGCAGGCTGTTCCAGAATTACTGATGCAACAAAGTGTCCTTTTTAGTACCTTCAAAGTCCTGTAGAATGTGACCTTCTTTAAAAGGCAGGGTTTGCTTTTGCTGCTGGTCCAGCATGCTGTGCACCGTAATGAACTCATCATCGAGAGCCACCACATAAGGAAAGCACAAAGCTGCCCCAATCACATTCTCTGACCAGTGCACTGGGGCGCGCTGTGAGATCCCATCTACAGTTGCAAACATGCCTGCAAAAAGGGAAAAACAAAGCCTGAGGCTCATGCTAGTTGAAGCCTAGTTGTTTTCCCAGCACAAAGCATGGGTACCAAGGTACAGCAATGAAAACTCTCAGAGCAGATACAGGCGGCATGACAACAGCACATCACACCTCCCTGGACCTGGCGATTAATTCAGTTCAGTCTTTTTTTCCCTTCTCCTTCACCACAAGAACGGACAACAACAAAACCTGAGAAGAGATGAATATTGAAAGAAACTACAAAGAATTATTCAAGTTTAGTAAGCTTCAGGGTTTTCTTATAAGAATTATGCCATGCAGTTCGAATTAATTTCAGAACATTAACATTTATTGAGACCCAGCTTTCAATTTTGCCTTAGTAGGAGCTGCAGACCTGCACTGCCTGAGCTGTCTGGCACTGCAGGCACGTTAGTTCCTTGCTGTATCAAATGTCTAAAGAGCATTTTAGTGGACACAATAGTTTACTTATACTTCTTCACTTTTGACAGCAATGTTTTCACAGAACAAACGTCCAGCTCCTTGGGATGAGTCACTTCCTGTGAAGCATCTGTGTTTTCAATCATTTGAAAAAAATGCAGAGGCTGTTTATGAAGCAGCACAGAGTAAAGACTTTCTAATATCCCAATGATAACTCCTATGCTGTCTTTGAAATAACCAGATTAAAACTTCAATTAATTTGGTGTTGGGGGGGTTGTCACTATCTTTCCTCCTGTCTATTTTGTCCTCCTTCCTTCTCCTAGCTTAACAGACTTCTAACTTGCTTTGGGACTGTATGCCAGTGGTTCTATTTATGCTACTTTGTATTTCCCAATTCTTTCTGAGACACTGACTGAAGAAAAATTTCAGTCAAAATTTTAAGGCCTAGTTCAGTAAACAATTATCAGCTGAGCTGTACTGAAGCAGTATGTAAGCTTCTGTTCAAAATATTAATTCATACCCATTAAACCCAGTATTCTCATGCCATTAAAAAGGCATGCTCGTGAAAATTGATCTTTGGCAGCAGTGAGCCACTTGACAGCTGGCAGAGTAAGTCTGAGCTCAAAAGAACACAAGAGATTAAAAGATTATGTTATTCAATTTACAAAATCTCTTCTAAACAGAGGATAATGAGGCAAGGCGAGCTGGGTAGAAGGACCATCTTGGAATTGAAAAAAAAAAAAAAAAAAAGGGAAAACAGAAAACTAACCAGAAGATTGTAGACTTTTACAGAACTACGGTATAGAGACTAAGCTTCTGTATCCCTTATAGCAGCTTTTAAATGATCAACCTTTCCCCTTGAGTAAGGGTTCTTTTTCACTACAATGATCAGCTTTTCAACCAAAGCACCTTATAGAAAATCATTTTTGGGGGTTGTAATATATTAATTCCCAATTTACTCTATTGGTCTTGATATTCTCATGACTCAGAAGTAAAATTTTATGTCAGGCAAACCACATTGTCCACTTTTAAAGGCTTTCTATCATTACTCCGTGCTATAATCCCATTTCAAAAAGTGGGAGAAAACTTGAACTAAACACATCCTAACCAGTAGTAAATTTAGAGCTTATTATATTTAAAATGTTAATTCTTTGGTTTTCTATTTCTCTGATGTTTTAACAGAAATAATTATAAAACACATTTTTTTTTTAAAATGAAAGAGCTGGTTTTTAGGTAATCTAAAAAAATCCTTTACAGAAGTGAAAGGATATGCACAGCAATGTGTGCTACTTTTTCAAGTCAGTATCTCTCTACATCCCTCTGCCCTCAATAGCTAGGTGGTGTATCATTCTGTGGTAGAACGATGCATTTTCTGTCTTCATCCAGCTCTCCCCTAAGGATAACAATAAACATAACAACTACAATCAGAAACCACAGCCTTTTTATAGTACAGGAATGCATTTGATCAAACTTGAGATGAAGTCAGTAATCAATTCCATATTAAAAATGCATAGGCTATCTAAAGGTTACAAGAGTTACCCAAAACACAGCTAGACTCTTTTCAGCATCAAGAGACGTAGAAACGTTCTGTATACTCTCCAAACTTGTTGAAGGTGTGCTCTTCCCCACCATCCATGTTGTTTAAAGATGAGATTAGTATTGACCTCGCATTGGCCCCCTGGGGTCAGGACTAGTGACTGTCATCCAGCTGGATTCAGTCCTGCTCACTACAAACCTTCCAGTCAAGCTTTCAATCCACCTCACTCTTTCTCTAGCTCATTCTTCATCTGTTTGTCTCCAAAGGGTATCATGGGAGATAGTGTCAAAAGCCTTATTGAAGTTCACAGTATCACTGCTCTCCCCTCATCCACCAAGCCAGGCATTTAATCATAGAAGACACTCAGTCTGGTCAGGTAATTGTCCCTTTTTAAATCCATGTTGATTACTTCAAATCACACTCTTGCCCTTTGTATATTTGGAAATAGCTTCCAGGATTTTCTCAATCACCTTCCTGAGGATCAAGGTATAACTGGTCAGCCTGTACTTCCCTGGATCCATTCTCTTGCTCACCTAAGACAGCAGTGAAGACATTTGTTTTCTTCCAGACCTGAGGAACATCCCCTGATCATCACATCCTTTCAAAGATAATAAAGACTGGCCTCACAATGACATTGACCATCGCCCTCAAGCATTCATGGGAGCACCCCATCAGGTCTGCCCAGTTTACCTGAATGTTCCATAACATGATCCTTCTCTGATGAAGGTAGGTTTTTGTTGTTCCAGATTTCCCCACTGTTCCTAAGCGCTGATAATTCCTGAAGGAAGGTCATACCAGCAGACTGTTGTAAAGGAGGCATTAAGCACCTCACCCTTTTCCATGCCCTTTGGCACCAGGTCCTCCACCCCATTTAACAGTGGGCATCCATTAGCCTTGCATTGCTGCTGATATGCTCCTTTTGTTGCTGTTCATGGTGTTCAGCAGAGTCAATGACAGACACACATTGGCCTCTGTCCTGGTTTTGGATTAATTTTCTTCTTAGTAGGTGGTACAGTGCTGTGTTTTGGATTCACTATGAGAATGATGCTAACACACTTATATTCAACAGAGCACATTGCTTCATCAGTTCCTTAGTTACCAGCAGTGCACTCCAGAAAACTCATGGACTGCTTGTGCCCTGCTGTGCTGCCCCTCTGGCAAGAACTGGAGTGGTTCAAGTGCGTCCCAAAAATTAGGGCCTGCAAATGAAGGTTTCTTCCCATTACCTGAAGAAGATCTTACCTTCCTGATAAAGTGGTCTCTAGCAGTCAGTGACCACAATGTCACCCATATTAGTCTGCTCTCTAACCCTAATGTATAAACTCTCATCTGCCTCTTCCTTTGTTCCAAGGCACACTACCACATTTCCCTACTGCTACCACGTAGAGAGCAACCCTATGTCTCAGCTGTTAACACACAGGTGTGCTGATTTCCCAGAAAAAGAGAGCTTCCACTATCATGCTGTTTTGTAAAGACTTCTTTGTCTGTATATGCCTGAAGTATGATCTCTTCAGCTCTGTTTGCTGCTTATAAAGTCTCTCATTACACCATCTTGCTCTCTTTGCGTGCCAATTCAGCCTACAACCATCACCACACCTAATTTAAATCCTCCTCACCAAGCTGATCGGTCAAGCTGGCAAAAACGCTTCTGCCTCACCTGGCCTGGTGGATCCCATTACTTCCTTAAACAGGGATCCATAGTCATAAATTCCAAAATCCCTCTCAACACAAGCTGTGCAATCAGTTGGTGATCTGCACCATCCACACATTCCTCAAGATGTTCTTCCTTACCAGCAGGATTGATGAGAAAACCTTCATTGCCAATATGAGGGAGTGTCCCACTACTCTTACTTGCTAATTCTTCCTGGTGCCACCGCATTGTACAGGCTCAGACAATTAGTTGGGACAGACCTTCCTGCTCCTCATGTGCTACTATAAGCACTGAACTTATTATATAGATGTAGATCTGCAGGCAGAGAAGGAGAATTCTTCCTTCTTTGGTTATGACAAGTACTTCCTTTCTTTTGTTATGACAAGTCACAAGTTTCCAGCCCTGGCCATCGCAGAACAAGCAGAGACTTAGCCTGTCCTTCCCTCGGTACAGTTGGAGGTACAAGGCCCACATCTGGATCCTGGAGAAGAAGTGGCCATGCACTCTGCTGACCTCCTCCTGCACCTCCTTCACATGGCAACAGAAATCCTCCACGAAGCACACATCTCCTGTGGGCAAGGACCACATTCTCCCTTGCTCCAGTCTCCTTGCAGGAGACAGGAGGTGCTCTCTTCAGCTTAAAGCTCGACAAGCTGCACCCCCTCTTGGGAGCTCAATCTGAGTTGACATCTCTGATGTTTTGGGGCAGTTGCTCCCACTGGTGCTAAGAAGCACACTCTGTGTCAATATGCAAGAACTGTCTGCTGCAATTTTCAATACTTAAAGCCTCTGTACAGCAGGAAATCTGATTAAAAACATGCAATAACAGCTTCCCAAACTCAGAAATTGAATTTTGGTAAGCATAGTTTCATACATATCAGAAAGAACTGATTTTTAATTCTAAATGAACTAATTACTGGACAAAATGAAGATGCATCAAAAATGAAGTTCCTCCTCCTCCTTCTGAAAGAACGAGCTAAATACTAACAGCAAGCAGAGACAAAAAAGTACCAAATGGCTAAGATCAGGGATCTTCTATGAACAATTCTAACAATGAGTCTTAAATCCAAAGAGTCCAGGTAAGGAAAAAAGTTGCATACCCAATAAACTCAAAGACATTTTACTTTGATAACTATTTTGAGCACTTGCTTTCTGCCTATCTAAATTCCAGTCTTAATTCAAAAGCAAATTAATCTAAGTATATGCCAATTCAAACACCATAAAGCCAAATATATTAATGTAGAATACATCCACCTCAGTAAGAGGCTGGATTTAGCAGAGGCTTTACCAAGTGCCAAACAAGCATGCCTTAACCAATGAGACATACAAAACCAAATCAAAATTAGAACTGAAGATTCATTTTACAGCAGAAGCCTACCTCAAATTCCAAGATACACAATGCTTATCTATTATAAAGGTGCTCAACCACCTTCATAACATCAAAGAGACAAGTGTTAAAGACACTAAGAATTTTACCAAGGAAGAACAGCAAGATGGATAGTACTAGTCAAAACAACAATAGGGAGGGAATAGAAAACAGGAGATTAAAAAAAACAAACAACAAAACACAAACAACCCACAGTTGAGTTAGGCAAGGAAACACTGTACAATTGATAGCAAACAGTCTGCAAGGTTTCTGAGGCAGTACAAGATAGACTTTGCCTGTATCATGAGGAAAAGGGTGGTTTATAGCACGTTTAGAACAGTAAAAGTGCATTTACTTAATATCTCACATACCTGATATTCTAACCCCAAGACACGCTACTTACACAAGTATGTTGGATGAGTAACATTCTCGTATCTCTCTCTTACAGGACACCAGATAAAAGCAAAAGTCAGACTAAATAAAATTCTGCTTTCTAACTAAATACAACTATGCTTTTGAAAGTATATCTAGTCTTCTTAAATCAAAAAAGAAAATTAATTACTTGAACAGAACCTGGTTTGATATTCTTAAAAACATTAATAAAAATTAAAAGTAAGACTGGGATCTTCTTAGTCAAAAGGGAATATTTTCAGACAGCTAATTCACAAATTTAAACTTTTACAGCACTCTTAAAACAGTTAATATACACAAATACATATACACATTTAAAGCAACTAGAAGTTTCAATAAGAAGTGGGCAGCCAAAATGACTTAGAAAAGCCCTACATCTGAAAAAAACAAGTTCATCTTGGAAATCTTCAATTTGCATAAACTGACATTCTAATGACAGTTTATTTCTTTCAAGAAAAACTGGTGAGTTGATGTACATATCCCATTCTGGTCACAAGACAAAACTTCAATATAAGCAACAAATTGTATTCTTTATTTTTCTTTGGAATTTATATTAAAAAGCCAAATTCAGATCCCTGAATTAAGAACATAAATACTTGCATCATGCTATTCCTAATGTGTCAGGAAAACTACATACACTGCATCTCCTAACAGGAGAGTCATATGGGAAACAGCATGAAAGCCTTCTGCCTGTGGTCTGTCAGCTCTGGGATATTGCAGCTTTTCCAAAAAAAATGCTCAAGATTACCAATTGCACAGCATATTGTTGATTTTGACAGATTACGGTAGTAGCAGTCCTCACAGTCATTTATCTATTAGACAAGAGCATTATTTCACATGATCTAACTTCTGTTTTACAGTTGTTAAACTACCTGAAAAACACTATTAAAAAAGTTAGCCAAATGGAAGCATAAAAACTGGGTAGTATCTGACAACACGTAGAGTTTAAAAGGAGTTAGGATACAGTATATATCCACTAAAATTTCTTACCAGCACTGTAGTACAACAAACATACTTGTGAATCTGTTTCAATGTAAAATGGACTTCATGTGAACTCCTCTGAATAGCAACTAAGGAACAAATTAACTCATCTACACGAATTTAACAATTTTATAGCAACACAGGGCTCCTCAAATCCAATCTGACTGGTCACTAGAGAGAGCCTATCAGCCTCTGAAGTTTCACTTGGTACCAAACAATTCTTTTGCTCAGGGCTGCACGATACTACTACTCTTAGCTGTCTATACAGCAATGAAGCTTTCTACAGACATGATTAAAATACAAATAATCATAGATTTTTGTGCATTGAAAAAAACCCAAGAGAGTTATAATAGTATTAAGTACCAAAAATTTACCATCTCCCTTTTTATCTCAGCATTCCAATACAGACCTGTGAAGTAAATCATTATTATGATGAAAAGTCCTTAATTAGTAAAGCTTTGCTTCACAAATGAAAGAAATCAGGAGAAGTAAAAAAAAAAAAAAAAAAAAAATGGAAAAAATTAACATCCTTAGTCTCACCTAGGCCTCCAGGGCCAGCCAAGAGAAACTCTTGTCTTCCTATCCTTTTCACAATTGGCCGTTTCTCATCACTGCAATAAGGAAATAGATCCTGGGAGACGCCAGTATTATAATTCAAAATTATATACTGTGTAGTAAGTGCAAGGCATAAGTAGTATCCATCTACAGCCACAGCACAGGGTTGCTCTGGAGTAAACACTTCCTTCACTATCTGGACTCTGTCTTCAAAGACCATGAACATCTGAATGGTCCGACGCTTGACCGAGATGATGCAGACTTCCACGCAGAACGGATCCCCGCTCACAGGGTTTTCATTCAGCGTGAATGTCACAGCTCCTTTGATCCTAGCACCGGTGGGGACGGGTTCCAAGTTTATCATGTTAACTAGTGTTATCGTGTTGTCGCAAAGCACGAGAAGTCTGGTGAGGGCAGAGGCCGCTTTCAACTCGCTCACAGGCTTCTTCAAGCCCAGGTATTTATGCAGTTGTTTGGTAGCAGCAAAAGTTATTTTCCCAGCTGCTGATACCTTTTCATCCAACATGAAGTGATAGATAAAGCAGTCATTGGTTCCGATGTAGAGGTTCTTCCCACAGCACTCAATGCACTCGATGTTGATGTAATTTTTGTCTCCCATTAACATCTCCCGCTCAACAGCAGAAACGAGCTTGAAAGCTTTAACGCTCATTGTGTCTTCTGGGTGATCTGACTAAAGAGAAAAAAACACTATTTACCTCCACACACATAATCAAATATCAGAGGTAGCAATTTAATATTCACCAACACAAAAACTTAACTGCTGCATTTTTTAATAGCCTGTACTCTATTTCCAACCCAATTACACAAGCCAGAGCAAGCACACTAATAACCACAGAAATTAATCAAATTTTATGCTTCCACTCCAAACCTATTCTGAAATAGATTCACAAGAGCACCCAGTTATTTTGAAGTGATGCTTTCTCCACATGTAACCAGCATGTTATTGGCTCTTTCAGACACTTTGGCACTACAAGTGGTTATTGCCAGTACTTAGTGATTTATAAACCTGTCATGCACGTGTTTCTATCACCTGTACATGAAAAGAGACAAGCTTCAGGTCTTAGATTTCTTGAGAAGCCACAAGGCATTCAGTGCTATTAGTTAACATCTCATGTTGCTTTACACTCAATTGTAGGACTATTAGTTCATAAAATATCACAGGCTTATTGCATTTTAACACATACTTTACATTCCTTACCCTCCAGCAATCAGAAATACGTAACTTCCAAGCCAGTTAAATAAAAATTTATGAAAAATATCATCCAACTCATAATAAAAGTTGTTGATTTGTAATTTGTTTTTGTTTTTTAATATCTGCAGAATGCCCATTGTATTCAGTGCTACTTACACATTCTCTGCATCAGACTATATGCACCGGCAATTATAAAGCACATATACCCAGAAAATTTGGAAGAATAGCCCATAAAGCATTAATTAAACTCAAGCTACAATATCGCAGAAATTAAGACTTCCTGTTCTCTACTAACACAATCATCACAAAAGTCTGTCTTTAAGTGCTAAGTAGCACTTCTAATATCTATTCTACAAAATATACCAACCCTTTTGCAATCAAACATTGTCAAGGGACAGATGCAATTTATGAAGCAATTAATTGTGTTTTAAAAACAGTTGCAACTTTACTGTACTCCAAATTTGTGCTATTTTTTTATAAGAAACCAGCAGACAGCTGTGCTCAACACTCCAAAGAAAAGCAGATGAGAAATTGCTAACCCTGTTTAATCACCTTTTAATTTGTCATGACTGCTCTGTAATGGCCACTCGGTCAACACAAGGGAAGACACAACACTAAATATCTTGCGTGGATTTAACAGGTAACATATACAATTGCTTCTAGTGCACAGATACAATGGAGATACAAAACATCAAATGAAATCTCTGTGCACCAACAGAGAGACCAGTATCAACAAAACGCTCTTTTGAACAAACTTCAAACTAAGCACAGTCAAAACGAATTTAGTTTATAATTATTACATATAACAAAATCCTTTGCTTCTGTGAGAGAATATTGGAAACCATGGCAAAAAAAAAATCCAAAACTGAGTGAGAAAAGGTAAGGTACACAACATGCAAGTAACCACTACATAAAATTAGATCAAACTAAGAATACAGCCAGAAGCAAACCATGTTACCAAGAGAAAGGAGTTATCTTTAATGCCAAGAACTTCAGGGTCTGTTTTTTCAGAAGTTAAAAAGATCTTAGTTTAGGCTTCCAAATTTTCAAATTCCATCCTCACCTGGAGTGTAAATTAGTGTTCTGTCCTTCAGCCAAAAAAAAAATCCAAACAAACCCAGGAAGTGCTGGAGAAATAGCCTAAGGTAAAATGATAATGCAAGTCTCTGGCAACACAGCCATGTTATTCCTCAATGTGATCAAAAGAAACACGGCATGCTAAGTTAGAGAGGGCTGTCCAAAGGTTGACTGACAAAAAAACCCAAAACCAACAGTTTTTAAGAGCCTGTGTACAGCCTGAACTGATAAACTATCAATTGCAGAGGTCAGGCAGCTTTCATACTTGAAGTTGCCAACAACTTAACGCTCCTGTAGCCCAAATTACAAATGTTAATGTATGCCATTGGGAGAATTTTACTCTTGATCAAGATGTATTAAAAAGCTCCAAAAGAATTGCCTGAATGAAACTAGGTGAAAAGGAAAAGTACAAAAGAAATCATAACAAATACACAGTTCCTGAGCAGAAGTAACAAGAAATCCATAGCACTACTTAAGTCTGGTAATAAAGAAATTCATTCTAGAAAAAAAAAAGCTCTGAGAAAAAGCTTTTAGGAACAATCAATGTCAACAAATGTGATGTGGATGTATTTTTTTTAAATATTTCTGTCCTCATTTATAAAACCTTAGGGGCCTACGTGCACTGCAAAGGAACAGGTTCTGCAGAACATGATGCTCCTTTAAAGTGCAAGAGGCCACCCCATAGTTACAGTCAGTATTTTTTGTAGTATTTCTTAGATGTTCAGAACTCCGGAAAACAAGATAATGGGGATGTTTGCTATCAAAACCCAAACCGCTATAGTCAGGAAAATTACCAGTCTAGTAGACACTATTTTTTAGGCACACCAGTAACCCCGCACGCACTCATTTCCGGAGAGAAGTGCGAAGTAGCTCTCTCTCCACCGCTCTTGTTAAGTAATAACCTTGCATTGCCTGTTCCCGGCTGCTGCTCTGCAGACCGGCCCCCTGCCTGCCTCACCTCCGCACCGCTCCCTCACCCACACCCTAAGCGAGCGCTAATTAACCTCTGGACACGATCTCACCGAGCCCAGGAGCTGGGCCACCCCAGCCCCCGGGAGGGCAGGGATGCGCTGCCCGGCGCGGTTCCTTCGCCCCCGTCCCCTCTCACACACACACACACACGGCGCGCAGCCAGGCCCGGCACCGACCGGCCCCGGCGCGCCGCCTCCGCCCCGCGGCCAGGGAGCCTCCCCCGCCCTCCCTCCGCCCCGCACTTGCCGGCGCTCGGCGGGAGCCGGGCCCGCCGCTCCGGGGCCTCGCGGTGCGGTGCCGGCGGCCGGGGCCGCCTCGGGGCGCGCTCGGATCCGCCGGCGGGCGGGCGGGGAGGACGCGCCGCTTCCGCTGCGGCGCCGGCCCCGCCCGGAGCCGCGTCACCGGGAACGGGAACGGGAGCGTCCGGTCACGTGCGGGAAAGGCCGCCCTCCGCGCCCGAAAGTGCGCTCGGGGACCTCCGACTTTGCACCCGAGAGAGGGGACGTACACATCTATATATATGTGCGTGTGTGTATGTACGTGTATTTATACATGTATATGTATACATACAGCTGTGTATATGTATATGTGTGTGTGTGTGTATAAGATAGATAGATAGATAGATAAAAGAGATTCCAATGACTTGGAATTATTGGACTTAATAGTAGCACTGTTTTAAGTCTCTTTATATGTATGTTTATATATATATATAAAAAGATACTTAGTTGTTATAAGTCTCATATATGTGTATATATTTATATGAGACTTGGGAGCTGCTGTTTTCACACTCCAAGAAAGTGCTGTCAATCTAATTGGACTTAATAGCAATATGTCTCATATATTATAAAACCTATAATATTGCCATTATAATATATATTATATATGCTACAAGTCTCTTTTACAATATATTTATACTATGATTATTATACTCTATATAAATTATATATATAAATTATTTATATAATCTACATATGTTATAACATTCTTATTATTACTAAGTCCAATTAGAGTGAGAGCACTTTCTTGGAATGTGAAAAAAGCTGCTCCCAGTGGATGTCTGGGAGTTAGAAAGATAAATTACTTTTCAGTAGAATTGCCTTGTTAAGGTTTAGAGCTTCACATGCCTCAGTGATCTCAGACTTAGCAGGAGGTTAACAAACCTTGGGGAGAAGGATGTACTGCTGATAGTGGACACAAAGAATGCAGAATTATGGGCCACAGGACATTTGGCAGAACTCCCAAGATAAGGAAGAAACTAACAAAGCCAACTCAGCAAATGTGCTGCAATCAGCTCCGACCGGCAAAAGGTAATTCTGGCTACAGGAGATGGTGACCACTGACTCATGGCCCACCGACTCAAAAGAAAAGAAGGACTGAGCATGTGACCCAATTAACATGAGAAGCAAGGGAATCATTAACCAATAGGAGGTAGAATACTAAGTATAAGGGAACTAGGCAACTTGTAGCCAAAGAACATTAATGCCTTTGTTTGCTAAAATGTATAAATAATGAAAAGTTTTGGTGGTCGTTACTTGCTTTGTGGATTTGCCATCCCTTTCTGTGCAGAACTGTAAATAAATCAAATACCTTGACTCTGTGTGTGGATTGGCCTCTTGACACCAGGTGAAAGAACCTATTTTGGGGCAACATATACAGTTAATGAACAAAGTATAAAGGAAGGTATCAGAACTGATATAAAGAATTGTTTTTCTAGTTGGAAAATCTTAAAAAGAAAAATAATGGAAAATGACATGTGGTATCATTAATTTTAAAATTATTAACCAAAAAATAGAAAAAATTATCTCTACTATAAAATGCAATAGGATCATTCAGCAGATCTATGAAAACAATATAGGTTATAAAAATTTTATCATTTTTACAGCAATTTGAAAAGAAACATTAAGTTTTTATCACACTGTTTACATTTCATCCCTGTCAGAACTTCACCGTGAGAGGACATGGTCTGGTTAACCAAAGAGGAACTGTAATTTTGGGTACAAATCCCTACAAAATAAATATTAACATAAGAAACTCACAGAGTGAAAGTCATGATCAGCAAAACTAATTTGGTTAGCAAGGATATGTTTTCCATGAGGAAAGAACTTACAAGATACTTTAGGAAGAGAGAGATGATCCATGTAATTTACAAGACAGTAATTTCACTGGCTGAAATAAGCACCAAAATACAGGCTGAACATTTGCCTTAGAAAGTATATTCATTCACAAGATTACTCGAATTAAGGTGATTTTGTGATGTAATTGGCTAAAGTGAGAGAAGAGTAAGAAAATGAAAATAGAATTAGTCTATAGGTGTGTTTGTGTGTTGGGCACACAGCTATAAAGCTGGGGCTCTTGGCAGTTGGCAATCCCGGCGCACAGCCTGCGTTTCCCCTCGGATGCAGCTTCCCTGGAGAGAGAGGAGAGGGAGGGTAACTGTGCCCTTGTGCTGCTCCAGTGATGGGAAGCTCGTTCCTTGGCCCACTGGACCCCAGCCTGCCCAGTGCGGTCTCAGAAATAACCTGCGCTGAGCGTCAGGGCCAGCATCCGAATTATGCATCCATGCAGAGGAGGACCCCATCCCAGCAGCACAAACACTGGACACCACTCATGGTCTGGGCAGCTCTGGGAGAATCCATTTGTTATTTCCAAACACCGTAGTCACATTACAGATCATAGTAACGGACCAAGCCCAACCCAGGCATACAAAACATACACATAGGTAGAAAAAGCAGTGCTTCCAAGAAAAAACAAGCAGTAACAGTAGCTGGGGTGGGTTTGGGAGGAGGGACAGAGGAAAAGCAGAAGGAACTGAATTGCATATGCTGCCAGATGGCTGTTTTGATGACATCATTATGAAATAATGTTACTACTTACTTGTACACTTAAATGATTTTTAAATATTCAAAATTTGAATTCACGCAGAGAAACACTGCATATATGTAGCAATAATGTGGCATACATAGTGATTTATCTGCAGCTCGTTCATGTGGATGTACACTTAAAGCCATGGCATTATGTTACTTGTGTTACATTGTTGCCTGTACCTCATAATTCTGTAAAATGAAAATCAAGTACTTCAAATTACGTTGCAATTTTGTATTGTAACAATGACGTGGTTATTTACTCATAATCATTTGTAATTCCCTATTCTGCTTTTAAATATGTAAGCAGATGACTAACTCCAGTGGACAGGCAACTATTTTACTTTGGAATTACAAAGCAGGTCGAGGGAGGGGATTGTCCCACTCTGGTTTGGCTTCACCTCAAGCACTGTGTTCAGTTTGGGTGCCCCAATATAAGAAAGATATAAAGCTATTTGAGAGCATCCAAAGGAGGCACATGAAGATGGTGAGGGGCCTTGAAGGGAAGCTTTATGAGAAGCAGCTGAGGTCACTTGGCTTGTTGCAGAAGAGGAGGCCGAGGAGAGACCTCGTAGCAGTCTACAACTTCCGTGAGAGAGGAAGAAGAGGCGCAGACACTGATCTCTTCTCTGTGGTGACCAGTGACAGGACCCAAGAGAATGGACTGAAGTTGTGTCAGGGGAGGCTTAGGTTGGATATTAGGAAAACATTTTTCAGCCAGAGGGTGGTTGGGCACTGGAACAGGCTCCCCAGGGAAGCGGTCACAGCACCAAGCCTGACAGAGTTCAAGAAGCGTTTGGACAATACTCTCAGGCACATGGTGTGACTCGGGGCTGTCCTGTGCAGGGCCAGGAGTTGGACTTCGATGATCCTTGCAGGTCCCTTCCAGCTCAGGATACTCTGTGATTCCGTGTGATCCTGTGTATTCCCGTGCCCCTCAGTCCCGGCTGCCCGCGGAGCGCAGCTCCCTGACCGTGCACACCCGATCCCGCTGTTCCCGCCCCCCCGCAGAAGGTGACGCCACTGCCCCGCGCGGCTGCTCTGGAAACACGTCTCCAGCCCCGCGCGGGATTGTGGGAGGCGGGAAAGGGCTGCCGGGGGTCGAAGATGGCGGCGAAGGGAAGGATCCGGGCGGGCGGTGGGGACTGCGAGGAGGAGCAGCCGGGATCGGCACGCTCGGAGTCGGAGGTGCTGCTGCTGCACCCGGAGCTGCTCTCGGAGGAATTCCTGCGGCTCACCCTGGAACAGGTGCGTCCGGGAAGCCGGGCCGGGCCGAGGCGGACCGGCGGCCCCTGAGGGGGAGTTCAGGGGAGAGCAGCCCCCGAGTCGGTGCTCCATAGGCCACGGAGTTGCTGAGAGGAGGCCCGTGGCGTGGGAGATGTCTCCGTGTTTGCAAAGGGCTGTGTTTGAACACCGAGGCTGCTAGAGAGCAGTTTGCCCAAATCGACATAGTGTCTGCGTACAGTAAAACTGTCTGTGCAAAGATGATATTTACACTGTTGAAGTTGCCACGTCCATACCCAGTGTAACCTGCTCCAGGTGACCCTGCCTCGGCAGGGGTGTTGGACTAGGTGATCTCCAGAGCTCCCTAAATATTCTGTTGATTCTGTGAGTTAAGGAAGTGCAGCCTACGTAATCAGTCAAACTAATGCTTAAATACTGAAGTATTACTTAAGTACTTATTAATTCCTAATAGTTGAAAAAAGAAATTCAGTTTGAAAGTGAATTCTAAGCAGTTTAGGACCATACAAAGCTTTTGTTGATGTAATTTGAAATACTTGTTACCGCTCTGCCTGAAAATTTTAGGTTTATGAAACAACAGGAATCAAAGTTTCAGGTTTTTGTATGAGCTCAAAGAATTTTCATGTGCTCTCGTCCATGTAGTCTATGCGGACAAAAATGTACACCTTTCAGGCCACCATCAGAAGTCATGAAGTGTTGCCAAAAACATTAGTGACAGAGGCTTCACCTGCTTTTGGTGACCTCTAATTTGGAGGATGTTAGTGGAGTTTTTTTTCTCTTTTAATAAACCTGACAGGAGGTACCAAGAAATGTTCACAACCTTGTACATGATTGAAAAGAAAACTGGTGTTCTGGTAAAACTGACACTTCCTAGAAATCTCACAAAATCACAGAATATTTAGGGTTGGAAGGGACCTCTGGATGTCATCCAGTCCAACCCTCATGCCAAGGCAGGGTCACCTAGACCAGGTGACACAGGAACTCATCCAGGTGCATTTTGAACGTCACCAGAGAGGGAGACTTCACAACCTCCCTGGACAGCCTGTTCCAGTGGTCTGCCACCCTCAACATAAAGCAGTTCTTCCTCATGTTGAGCTTAAACTTATCTCCCTTATTCTTTGGGAAGTGGGGAAGGAAGCACAGTTCTACATTCACAAGTCTGACCTGCATTATGTTCTAGTTACCTGGTTTTTAGAAGAGTGAAGAAGAGCTCTGGTACTGTAGTTGGATTCAGAGAGGTGTGTTTAAGAGTGCATGAAAACATCAGCCATCAACAGTATCTCTATCAATTTTTTTTTCCTTTTTTTTTTTTTACTGCTGTTTTTATTGGCAAAACCTGTGGGGTTTTGGATAGGGAGGGCCACCATTGCAAGTGGTAGAAAAAGAAACCACTGTGCACTGACCAAAACATCCTGTGTTTTCCATCGCCTCACTGAAGGGAGGAACTGAGTCTAATCCACAGATTACCACAGTTTTCTACAGAAAACAAGGGAATTTGACAGTAGGAAGGCAGGAGACCAGGCTGTCATTGGCAGTGGGCAGTTCACAGTCTCTCCAAAGTGATCATCCCAGCCACCCGCTTACTTTTGAAACTCTGACATTTATGCCCAAAGCAGTACCTTAAAGTGTATTTTGAACAAATAAATGATGCTATTAAGATGGTTGTGCTTTCAATTTGTCATGATAATAACAACTTTTTTTCTGTCCCCCGCAGAAAAATATATTAGTGGAAAATGATGCGAAAATGGACAAAGATAGTCTCACTGATCTCTATATTCAACATGCCATTCCCCTGCCTCAGCGTGACTTACCAAAAAGTAGATGGGGGAAAATGATGGAAAAGAAGAGACAGCAAAATGACCTGAAAAGTGAGAATAAAAGGTAAGTTAGCTTTTATTGGGCTAGACCTGGAGAATTTAGGACGATGCATTTAGTTCAACCTTTGTTTGCCTGATTAATGAAATTTATGCAGCTTTTGGACATTGTCACAGGTTGCAGAGAATGCCGTGTCAGGTTTCCTGTGTCAGAAGTGATAGATTCTCCTACTGCAATAATGGGAAAAAGGGAAAGATAATGTTTTTGTTTTGTCATCCAAATGTTATTAATGGTATTTAGCTTATAGTGCTTCTTGATGTAGAACCATAGAATAGTTTGGGTTGGAAGGGACCTTTGATGGTCATCTAGTCCAAAGAAATAAAGATAGGTGGCTAGATGTTTTTGGGAGAAGGAGGCAACAATAATTTTTAGATGAGAGAATGACTTCATCCAGAGTTTATATGTACAATAACTTTAGGGGCTCTTATTTTGGTACAATAAAATGCAGTAATGGTTAAACCATTATATTTGATGGGAAAACAGTAAGTATAAGGAGATAACTTTAATCTACCAGTCTGCTTTTCTTTACCAGTTTTTCTTTACACTTAGCATCTAGCACACTAGACTTAGTGTTTTGCTCTGTTTTTAGACCGTTTTAAGATTTTCCAGAAGTTGCTGTTTTTGCTTTTATTACCTCTTTCATACTTAACAAATATGCTGACAAAATACTGTTTAGAAAAGTTAACCTTTTTCTGCTAGTATTACTAACCCTAGAGAAATGAGAGAAATAGATTATCATCACTTTCAGCAAGTAAAAGTTGCACAGAAAAAATTTCAGTTTTAGTAGACTATATCAAGGAAGTTCAATTGTCTTTTTGGAATATTAGAATATTACACTTTTCCTAATAATTGTATGCACCACTTAAACAAAATCGACGCGATGCCATTGTGCAGAAGAGGAAGTAGAAGTTGGCATTCTTGTTTCTGAAACAAAATCAAAATTCCTAGATATTTTGAAGCTGTAAGTTATGTGCAAGTTGGAGCTGGGAACTAAGTGTGCTGTTAGTTCACTTTAGAAATCAGATAAACTGATTGATTGTATGAATAAGAGAACTCTCTGATGAGTTCTCTGTGGAAATCACATGGAATGAGTAGGAGGCTTGAAGACTTGATCAGCACAGTTCGGTGAGTTTTGGCTTGCCTCTGGTAATTACAAATTGGAGGTAAAAACACAATGAAATTTAAAAATCAGTATTGAATATTGTGTTTAGTTTTACTGCTGGTGATTAATGTCATGTCCTAGAAGACTTGCTGTATGTCAGCTGATTTGATGTTATACTTCAGTAATGCAGTCAAATATCTGAGGTTACAGATGATGGTTTATATATCTTATTACTGAATATCTGAGTTTGCAGACAATCATAGCAAACAAGAACAAGCACAGTCTTTCCAATTTCAGACATTTCAGAAAGTATTTGTGTTCAGGGATAGTTAATTTTGTAGATCTGTAAGATCATCTTGCCTACTGAAAGAGAGAGGATGATAAGAATCTCACAGTGTATATGTAGTTTCTGAAATGCCAGCAAGTCTAAAGACTCTCACCTGCAAACGCTCAGTCTCCAGGAGTGCTGTGGCTATTCATCCTCATAGCTGTGGTCTTGGTAGGGCTCATCATTTCTGCTTAGTCTTCTGAGAGGTCACTTCAGTGACCTGAGAACTGCTAAGGTGCTGATAATACTGAGTTCAGTGCAAAACATCGTACTTCTGACCAGTTTCACAGAAGAGGTGATCACGTGCCTGTTTTGGTAACAGGCAAATATTTAGGATAATCAGGGTGTGGGAGCTAAAACCTACACTTCTCTATGATTACCTTAAGTACCAGATTAAGCTAGACAAAAATAGGAACATTTTTCATTAAATTGTCCTCATAATTGGGAGGCCATCCTGACTGCATGAGTAATCATGTGAGAGAATGGAAACCCAGATTGCTCATGTAGTGAAGCTTTTGCTTTCTCTAGTAAATCTTGTATCTTACCGTGCACTTCAAAATAAGCAGCAGGATTAGATGTAGATGTGCATTGAAATCTAGGTTGCACAGAAGGTGATCTGCAGGAGGGGACACAATCCCAAAATGGCTGATTTCAGCAGTTAGTGAGTATCAGTGTCCTCCCTCAGAAGAGTACTGGCCTACAGGAGTCCTACTGTGAAGCTTTTATAGTGCCTGTACTTTATATAAATGAAGCAAATGTCACTCCCAAGGTTCTGTTTTGTTCTGTGAGACATGTATCTAAAAATTGGATGTGACAGTCCTTGACAGTACAGCATCCAAATTTCTTTTGGAATGTTCCCAAAGTTTTTCTCTGGGAGTGTTACCTATATTATGTCATTTGTACAGGTGCTACAAATTCTAAAATTGGGTTTAGAGTAGATAACAGTCCAGAAATTGCAGTTAGTTCCTCACTTGCCACTTTTCACCAATCTGAATATATAAAAACCCTGACTCCATAGGAAAAGCAGACTTATTATGGTAAGGAATGTGACGGGAAAAAAAATCTAAGACCTGAACTTTGTCTTGCTTTATGAACTCCTAAACTGTGACCACTTCCCTTTTTTTAAAGAAACCCCTGTTCTTGACAGAAACTGTGCAAGTGATGTGCAGTTTCTTAATATGTGAGGTTTATCAGCGGCTACTAATCTAATGTTGTTCCAAGTCCAAACTGATTAAGTCTCTGCTTGTGGCTTATTTTGAAGTCTGTTGAGATACCTAATATCAAAATTGTCAAATTCATATAGTTGCAAATCAATGCAAATATATATTCAATTGTCGAAACACTGTAATTCAACTTTTATTTATCTGTTTAGTGTGAGATGACTGAACAGTCAGTGTATACTGAAAGCTGAAGTGTCTGATCGGGAATATTATATACCTTAATGGTGGTTTGGGTTTTTTATTTGTTAAATATGCACTTTCCAAACACTTTTTCTTTGTCATTCTTGAGCAATGCTTTTTTAAATCTTTGAATTCATGTAGAGTGAGTTATGTTTACTTTGTACTTTATTTTTTCGCAATCAAAATATTTTCTGATAATATTGTTTTGATATCAGCTTGATAGTATTCCTTTTCATGAGTCACTGAATTGGCCAGCTCTGACTACACATAGGCTTAAAGGCACAAACTGTTAAAGAAAAGTCATTAAATCCACTTAGGGTTCCTGTTTAAAGACAGCTTGTTTTAAAAACAGGTGTGCTTTTTTTGCTTAATGTTTTTATTCCTTGTGTAACAATCTTTTGGACTATCTTAACATTATGATTTTGAATAAGAGTGTAAACAGGGAAATTTAGAATTATCAGAATATTAGATGCTGTTCTTGTAGGTAAGGCGGCACATGTTTTCTCAAATCTTCATCTTTTGAAATACTGAACACTTATCTCTGTAGTTACTCTGGAAGAGCTGCAGTGGTACAAGCACAGAGTCTTTGTACAACTGTGATTGCCTTCACAGTTCCTCACACAGCTGTCTTTGCTGAGGAACGCTGTTCCTCACACAAACCCCTGCCCCTTTATATTTTGGAAGCAATTTCTGTTGCTTTTTATTTTTATTTAAGCATATGTAAGTTTATATAAGTATTTTTATTTTAAGTTTGGAGCAGATCAAAGTTTAATGTTAGTGTTTTGGGATATATATTTACTTTAGACAAGATTAAATTCATTTTCACTACTCGTGTCTTGACTATGCTATTTTTTGATCATATAATTTGTGTTTCTGAGAATTTTATGATTTGTATTTTCAGTGTTACAGCAGTGGAAGGATTAAGGAAACGGCCATTGATTGTATTTGATGGTAACTCAACAAGTACAAGCATAAAGGTGAAGAAGACAGAGAATGGAGCTGCTGATCGCCTGAAACCTCCTCCAGCTGGAAGCCCCACCAACACTGTTCGAAGGTTATCGGTTTCTTCAAATGCCTCAACATACATTTCAACCTCCAGTTTGTCAGAGGACACTAAGCTGGGAATGAGGAATAGTGAGGCTCAGCAGAACAATATTTCAAAGATTAACAGTGGTGTGTTGACTGGTCTGAAGGTTTACCCTTTGTCTCCAATAGCAGGAACTACTGTTGTGAAGTTAAAGAGGTCTGTTCCAAAAGAAGAATCCAGTTTGCCGGTACGTTTGTGCAGTGTCTGGTTTTGCAGCTTTTTTTAGTTGAAACTTAAAGGAGCTGAAGTTAGACCTTTGTAAGAGTTTTCAGGATTATTTTATTTTGGAGTAACAGTAGAGTATTTAGAAACAGATGAAGGTGTAGCTGGTTGGGAAAGATCAGAAGGAAATAAATAAAGTACTTTGCACTTGGCCATGGGAAACTTCTGTGTGAGAGATGCAACTCTGTAGAAACCATGCCCATAATTTTAAAACAAGTAAGTAGGTAAAACTTAAGGTGGTGCTGGTAGCAGTCAAATAAAACACCAACTAGATAATTCTACTGGTAGGTCTGAGAGAAAGAACAGGTATTGTAGAACAACATGAACAGCCATGGAGGGAAGACAAGTGATCTGTTTTCTGTAGTAGGGAAGGAAAAAATGAAATGATTTGTAGCAATCACAGTTGAATGGTTGAGTAGGACAAGCTTTCACTTGTCACAGTAAAGGAAGAGATATTACAGGAGCAGAAGTGAGATGCTGAGAGCCACAGAATACATCCTTAGAGGAAGAATGCCATCTGTTTAAAATCTTTCATAGGAGTTAGCAAGCTAGAGGAAGGAACTGGATGTGTTAATGTGGAGAGTGCTTAGACTGTGGGTCTGAATGAGAAGCCAAAACAACAAACTGTATCAGTCGAGGTGAGATGCCAAAGGTCGAGGGCTCGTTTTGAGATAGGATTTTAATTGGATACTTGGGCATTGAGGAAGACATACTGAGATTTTGAACAGAAGGGTGCTGTTTTCATGTAGAAATCTGATGAGTGAGATGTTAACCATAAAGGTAAATAAGTACCTTCTTTCTGCAAGTTGGATTTGGCTGTAAACAAATTTTGTGTGTACAAGAGAACTACACTACAGATGGGGGCAGAACAAAGCTGATGAGCTGAAGGGATGAGTGAAGAGCTAAGGCAGGATCTATGAATTCAGCAGGAGGTTATCTTATAAGATGTAGCTAATGGTCCTGAATGTAGCTCCCAGATGGGGAGATGGAGCAGTGGTTGATTTTGACAACTGTGTAGTTAGTCTTAAAGGGCTTGTGAGAGAGCAGGAGCAATGGGTAATCTCTTCAGAACATGCCACGAGGTAGGGATAAGTCTTATATTTGTGTGGTATTCCTTCATGATACAAATGAGGGAGTTTTCACATTTCCACTGGAGTACAGGAATATCTGAAATAAGTCTTGGCTTCAAAGGAAGAAAGAGAAATACAAACTCTTAGTTGAACTGCAGGGGGAGCTTTAGATATACAGTGTGCAGTTACATTGATTAGAATTTTCCCAAGACATGAGACTGAACTTCTGTTTTCTCAATATTCCCTCATTAAATGCTTTCTGTTAATATCTTCTTTAAAAATCCTTTAATGAAAGAATGCAGGTAATATCCTTGCTGCATGGATTGGTAGGTTCCATCAGACTTGTGTTAAACACGAGCACCTAAACATGTGTCTGAAAGACAGCTTTAGCAACTTGTACAAGAACCATGGCTGAGGCTCTGAATGAAATTTATGCTGGAGAGGTGTGTTTCCTACTACCCGTATTACTATCTTCTTTTAGTATTTAGAACTCTTCCAAGTGTTGGTCAGATCTGAACCTACAGAGCTTTTGAAACGTGTTTAGTATGCACCTCTCAGCTTCTTTATATTTCATTTCAATGTTTTGTAGACACAAGGATGGCACTTGTAAGTGCCACTATAATTGACACTCAGAAGCTATGACCTCTGGCATTTGACTTTCTACATTAGCCACGGTTAGGTTGTTCCAGTTAATACCTGCAAGTTCAGTCATGCCTTGGTTAATGTGGGTCAGACATGTTTGAAGTTAGGCAAGCGTGTTCTATGGATGGTACTTTACTGTCTGAAATTAAAGAATGTGGTGTTGAATAGTAAGTGATGCAGTCAGGAAGTATCAATGTACTTGGCAGATGGCTGTGGAGTGTAAAGCCTGATCTATTTTTAGTATAATGACAGTAGTGACAATTTTCAAGCAAGTTACTGTTCTTTGACTTTCAAGAAAAACTGAAGTTCTTGTGCTGAATAGCACAGAACTATCCCTCTTATCTTTGGATCTGATTCTCTTAAACCTTTCAGTGGTTGCAGTCCACAGGATTGCTGTAAATAACAGTGAAACTCTTAAAGACAAGAGTTGCAATGAGTTTTAGAATGTTCTTGAAAACTCATATACCTGTCTTTACTCTGCTTGTATGAACTATTAAAGCTCCATTTTTCAGATTTCTTTTGTTATTATTATTTTAGATGGTGAAAGGTAATTATTTCACCACTTCATCTCCCATTGTTTTGCTTCAGATTTTCTTGATTTTTACAAGTTCCTTGGGGTGGGGGGGCTTGAAAGATGAGTTCATCTGAGGCTTTGGCGGTTATTTATCTTTTTTTATCCAGATCATTACAAAGGAAGACCAAATTTTCTTTCTCTTTTTCTAATGCTTTTACTATTTGACAAAACTAAATTGGTTTCCTAATTGTACGCTCAGATTTTTTTCCTTATGCAATCCTGTTTCAACAAGTATTTTAAGAACACTATCTGAAATAACTTTGGAAGTGTGTTTTGAAACTCCAACAGGTACCTGTTTCCGACCTGCATAATTGAAAGACATTTTTGCATATTTGATTTTAGATTAGTAAAAAACAAATACTTGTATGATTTGCAGGTAGTTAAATTCATTTGCTCTATTTTTATCTTCTGTAGAGAAGTTCTGTGATATTTAACTTTCTCCACAAGATGGCAATAGAAAGCTATTGTAGTAGCCTATAGCTGAGTACAGCAGTAGTAGCAGATTTGAATATGTCAGATTAATGACTGACTTCTATTTGCACAGTATGCCTAAGAATACTTATATATTTCTTTGTATTTCAGAATGACCTAAAGCCTACGGAAGCAAAGAAGAAAATCCAGCATGTTACATGGCCATGAAGTAGCTAATGGTGCTTGAAACATAAATATTACTTCCATATTTTAAAATAGATAGGTATATTTAAACAATTTAAATAAAATTGGTTTTGAACCTTACAGAGATTCAGATTGCTGTGAAGCTTTAACAAGTTTAACAGTTCCCTGTCGTAAATCTGGAGTCACTATCACCAGTAACCTTAAGAGTGTCTACTCTTGCACAGCAAGTAGTTAATTACTTCTTTAACAGGTGGTGATATTACACTATACTAAACCCTTCACTTTTAGTTTTCAAGGTTATTGTAGTTCATCTCCTCCATGTCACTATGATTCACACGTTGTTTCACTAAGGTTCAGTTTTGTTCCACATCTGGTTAAATAGTTAAAACAGCTGTTGAGATTTAGAGTGATCCCAAGAGCCTTCTTGGCTTTAAAAGGGTAATTAATTTGGCTGAGAACACTGACCATTCTGCTGATAAGATGGTCTACAAGAAATTTTTTTCGTTTCTGTTGCGCAGAACAGGAGTGTAAAATTTGCAGTGCAAGTTAGGCTGGTAACGAGAGATGAACTGTTTTAACAGCGTTACTTCAAATTGAAGTTTCTCTTGATATATGTAATAAGAAATACACTGATGGAAATATGTTATTAGACTGTTTGATATGAAACTTTGAGAGGAAGTAGTGAATGGATTAGTGCCATGTTCTCTTAAGTACATAGGCATATTTTATACAGGCATAAGTGTAAAATTGTGCCAATGTAGCAAATTTGGTTGCTTTCCTGGTTACAATCATGCTTATAAAATATAGGAAAAAACAGTGGAATGCAAACCAGTGCTTTTTCAGCTTATGAAGTTGGAGAGGGACATGGAGAGGAAGACAGAGAAGTACCTTGAGAGCATTAACACATGTAATTACACTCTAGACAAAAATACACAAACCTGTTTTCCTTGCTTTGATAATTAAGGATGGATTTTGGTTTTCTGTGAAACTTGATGTTTCATCTGAATTGTTGGTAGTGCCTTACAGGGCAGAAATCCAATTAAGTTGATAGAAACATTTTTATTAAAATTCAGTGGCTCAGGGTGAAGCCAATTTAGATCAGTTTTAGATATGGATGGTAAATAATAACAGTGCTCCCAAACTTAGTAAAACAACAAAAAAAAATCAACTTCTGAATCCTCTTAGTTAACCCACTAAAAGAAGCTGTCAATAGTGATCAGAAAGCTTGTTTACATTTTTAACACTGGTTTATAGTGAAACCAAACCCTGTAGTTTAGTTCATTACTTTACAGAAGTTCCCCACTCACTGTTACAATATAAAAGGCACTTCTCGAATGCTGTAAAATGGTAAGAATGTGTGTTTTAAAATAGTGTGCTGTTTCCCTTTTACTAAACACTTGTGCAGTTTTTGTACTTGAGTACAGCAAACTTAATTGTAATGTACATTTTGTATGTAAAGACTTGTCTTTTAAGTAGCCTTATCCTATTTAAATAAATTAAATTAAAAGCAGACAAAGCAGTGCTGACTTGTTTTTATGATGTAATTAAGCTTGTTGATTTTATACAGTTATATTTCAGTGGACTTGAAGTGATCAGGTTTAGCAGCAGTAGTATCATGTGAAGAGCTCGTTCTTGCACTAGTGTAACAGTCTGATAGGAATTCTGTTTTGTGCTTGGCTTATTGTCAGTGATCTAGAGCGTAGGATGTATTTTGTGTAGTTCCAGTTTCTAGGAGCATGTGTGTGTTGGTATGTGTTAAGGAGGGATATTCAGAGCTGTACTGGAATGATAGCATGATGCTGCTATGGCATGGTAACAGTCTTGGTTTTAAGCCAGTATGCTTTCCAGCCTTGCCATGTTTCACCTGCCTTTCCCCAAAGCTGGGACCATTTTGCCCTCTGTTGTAGTACTTGGGAGGCAAGGTGCAAGCCATGCTGCTCTTACTGTCTTCATAGAATCATTAAGGTTAGAAAAGACCTCCAAGATCATCGAGTCCAACCCTTCCCTGGATACCACCACGCCCACTAAACTCTATCATGAAGTGAGTGATTCCACTGCTTCCCTGGGAAACCTGTTCCAGTGCTTGACGACTTCCACTGAAGAAAATTTTCCTAATGTCCGACCTGTACCTCCCTTGTCACAACCTGAGGCTATTTTCCCTTGTCCTATCACTAGCTGCCTGAGAGAAGAGGCTGATGCCCATCTTGATTCAGTCTCCTTTCAGGTAGTTGTAGAGAGCAATAAGACCTCACCTCACCCTTCTTTCTTCAGGCTAAGCAACCCCCAGCTCCAGCCCCTTCACCAGCTCCATTACCCCTCTCTGGATGCTCTCTAGCACCTCAATGTCCTTGTAGTGAGGGCCCAAAACAACACAGTAGTCGAGGTCCAGCCTCCCCAGTACTGAGTATAGGGGCATCACCCCTTTAGCTAATAGTAATCCTTCTCTCAGCAAAGCACTAGGGCAGAGCTGCAGTGTGCTGAGGGATTGCCGGACCCCAAAGGAGAGTAAGTGAGGTGTTTGCCCTCCTTTGGGAGGTGTGGATATAAAAGGGAGTTTTGTGGCTATTTACTACAACTTTCATCATAAAATGAAATCACCAAAGGATAGAATTCAGTGAGTTCTGGTTAGCACAGTGTGCACTTCAAAAATGTCAGTCAGCGAAGTTCTTCAAAGGGTGTGCAATACTCTAAATCTGATCTGATGCATATATTCAGCTTGTTGAATTAATGAGAGGGGAATGACCAGTGAGCACTTCATACTTGGTACAAAAAGAGACAAATTCAAGAGTGGTGGCAGAAACTAGGAGCAAACTTTCCCTACCCAGTTACACACAGAGTAAGTATATTCCTAAATCTTTCCACATCTGAAGATTCCTGTTGGACGTGTGACATATTTCTTTCCTCCTTTTGCTGGACACAAATGGATTCCATTTGGAAGGTGTACTGTGATCGTACACTGCATAACATGGCCATATTTCTTGCAGTTTGCTTTGGGACAAGAGTTATCTTCCTTTGGATTGTTTCCTTTTGATTTTATTGTCCTGCCAGCACCCTGTTGCTGACAGTTGCCTCTGTGGCAAACATGTAGCAGAAATTATGTGACAACAAAGGGTGTTACGTATCCCAATACAGAACACAATTAAAGCATGCCCTAGTATAGAAGTTAAACTGCTGACTTTTGCAAAGATAAATGTCTTTTGAGTTGTCTTGACCTCCTCGCCTGATGAGAAGAAAAAAGTACTTTGGTTTGGAGTTTAGAGCCTATGAACACATTTTTATCAGCTGCATTCAGTTCAGTATTTTCACACACTCAGTTTTGCTGATAATTTTCCCACTGACTTCAGTTAGTAGAGGACTATATTGTATCATCAGGACCCTTCTGAGGATTGTCTAAATTTCACACCCCCAATGACTGGGTGCAAAAAGGGTAGTATTTGTATGTGTTGTGTTTCTTCAGACTGTGGGAACATTTTACTTGTAAATAACATGTAAATACAATTAAACCACAATCACAGTTTTGTTTTAAATTATTTTATTTTGAAAAATACACTGTGCAGTGTAATGTCAACCAACTGGAATACTGACACTGTCAATCAGAACTTGTACTTCACACAATGATCAGCTAGTCATGCAATAAACTGTACCTATTGTGACACACTCCCAGTTATCATCATCTCTTTATGGCATGGCACAAATCCCTGTACATTGAAACACGCTCTACCTTTGCAGTCTTTATACAGATTTGACAGCACACACTTGTCACACAGCTCAAGAACACTGGGGTAAGACCATCTCTTTACTGAAGTTGAATGGCATTTGCTGTTAATTTCAGTGGGCTGAAGGTTTCACCCTAAATATCCACCTATGAATGTGTTGTGTGTGGCCATTGTAATCCTTGAACTGTATCACTTGACTGTAACTGGAATATTTACTGGAAGGAAAAAAAACAAACATGAAAAATAGTATGTATGTCAAAAACAGCCAAATGGTTTTACATCTTGTATTTTGAATCAGTTTTTGTTTGCTGCAGAAATCTTAAACACCAACACTGCTACTGGAGATATTCGAGTTGTTTTCCCTCCAGACTTGGAGAGTATAATGAAAAAGGCTAAGTAATGTTAATAGTACAGCGAGACACAGAATGGCAAAGCTAGTTCTGAACATCCATGTGTTTCAGACTATATATTGGAAGCACGGCTTTCCTCTCTCTTCTTCCTCACCTCTTAGTTTGAGCTTTAGATATCCTTCCCACATTCAGGGCAAAGGATGTCATCCCTTTCTGTGAGGAAGCCACGACCTACCAATGAAAGAGAGCACTTCTTACAGTTAAAGCAATCATTATGCCACTGCCGTTCTTCAAAGGAGATGTACTTGGTTCCTCCGAGTCCTGTTTGAAAACAAAAGCCTTCTGTTAGAAGCAAAGAATAGCACATCAGCCTCAAGTGATGCAGACTCCCCTCATTGGCATGGAGATCTAACACAGAGTAGTGAAAAAATGCCATTGTGACAAATCCATTTGTTACTATGCTAGTTTTGCCATCCTTATTCTGTAGTGACTAATATATTCATCCCCAAATAATTCTGTTGCTTTCAGCTAAGTTAGTGAGTGAGGCTGTTATAACTGGTAATAATGGTAGAAATGAACTTTTGAGGGATGGCACTGGAACATACAGCTGAAGAAAAGCAAAGCACCTGCCCTTGAACAAAATTCTCATAGTTTTTTACAGAATGTTTTATGGCATCTGAGTAAGTTATTTTTTTGTTTTGTAAAAGTGCATTTAGATCATTAAAAAAGAAGCCTTTCAGGTTGTGTCATGACTTGATTCATAGCTACGAAGGAAGAGTGCCTCAAGAAAAGAAGCAGATTAGTAAAGAACGGGGAGGATTCCAAAGTTTGAGGCTATGGAGGTTATCATAAGGGATACTGAAGTTGTAGAAGAAAAAAAAGAGTCAAATATGTCTTGGTGGTAATTGTCTTTTGCTTAACCTCAGAAATGTCAAAAAATTTGAATGTGATGCATTAGAATGAATACGATGCTTTGGAAGTCAGTGAAAAGATTTAGTTGGCATATCTCTTACCTAGTGAGAGAGTTTTTTGTTTGGTTTCGCCTTTAGTAACAACATGTTGAAACAAACCATATCTATCTATATTGATATAAAGGACTGCAATATTCAAGAGAGAAATGCCTCTTTTACACGAACATAAAACAGTACCTATGGGGTTATACACTGGCTTTTCTAGGACCTATGTAATCAATGCTCCAGATGTAACTCACATTTGCAGTTTTGAACTGTATAGATCATACTGTTAAAGGCTGATTACTTCCTAGAGGAGGTTATAGTTTTATGCTATTTAATAGTAAAGTTCTAAGCAGTTGCTCCTCTAAATACTTGTGCACTGGAAAGCAGTATCTAAAAGCCTTGTGACTTCTCAGTTGATGTCCTGAGAAGGCAGGGAAGAAATGTGCTCTGATACAGCACGAGGTATAAGCCAGTTAGACACTTCCTGCTGGTGAAGGGACTGTTGTTCATTAGAGGTCAGTGATCCCTCTAATGAACACAAGTGGGACGATGCACAGAACATGCATATCCCATAGGTCTGTTAGTGCACGTCCACTGTGTTCCATGAAAATCAGGGGAAAAGGAGGAAACTTCAATTTAAGGACCTCTTCCATTTCTTTTTGTTAGGCACCGGAAAGACATCGTAAGTATTTAATGTCATGGATCTTGAATTATATAGTCTCTTCAGTCTTTCAAGTTATTCAGAATAAATTATTGAACCATTTTTAATATTAGAAGTAGTTCACTGAAAAAAAAAAGGCAAACCAAAACAAAACCCAAAAAAACCCAAAGCAAACAAAAAAAACCTAACACACAAAACCCCCACAAAATATAAAAGCTATGAGAGACCTACCACTGATTGGGTTTGTGCACCCAGCACACTTTTTGGCATAGAGGTTGCAGAAGCAGCTCAAGCAGTACGCAAACTCATCCCTGGAGGTAAAGCGTTGTCCGGACAACTGCTTCTTGCATCCAGTACAAACGAAGCACTCCTTATGCCATGGCTGCTCCCGGTAAGTAACACCTCCTGTAGTGATAGCCTGTTTTTGGAAAAATAAGACAGAAAGTCTTTTATTAAGGGTGACAGGTTTGTGTTTTGTTTTGGTAGAGAGGAAGGGTGATGAGATTTTTGTGGGTGGGAGTTGATCTTGAGAAAATCACGCAAGTCATTTATTATAATTTCCTAATTTACACAAACAAGACCCATAGTAAAAGTACTTTATTCTGCATATGTTGTGAAATCTGCCTCTCAGTTGTCCTCTTTGTTTTTCAAGCTATTCTTTCTATGTCGCTTTTCATACACATGTGCTAGAATCTGTCTCATCACTGTTTCTTTACCTTCTCTTTCTTCATGGTGAAATGACTACCTTATGTATTTCAACTTGTTACTTTGGCAAAGACCCAGGCTTGGCTACTCTTGGGAGCCAACCAGATGAGCAGGGGGTGTTGCCAGGCCCATTTGCAGGTGATTTAAAGAAACTCTAGGGAGCGAAGCAGACAGGAGCAGGCAAACAGGGGCGTGGCACATCAGTGAGGGTGTGGCACGACAGTTTTCATGGCAGTTCGCACAGGCAGGATAAGCAGAAAGGGTGCAGCCACTCTCCCTGGCTCTTGCTCGTAGGTTGTGTTGTAGGTGTGCATGGTTTTATTCGGTGATTGTTTTTTTTGTTTTATCTCCTACTCAACTAGATCCAGCAATGGTTTCCAAATGATCAAAAGCCACTGCTGCTGCTGCCAGCAGGAGTGTTCTAACCCGGACAGAACCCCCCAAGAAGAACACAGCTGTCCAGGTCACTGGCTGTGGGGAGTGTCTGAGCCTGGCATGAGCACTGGAGGACAGTGCTAAAGACACCTGAACGCAGTGCAATCAGGTGAATGATTAGCTCTGTTTAGTGGCAGAGCTTAAGGAAGAAGTAGAGAGGCTAATGACTATTAGGGAAAGCGAAAGGGAAATAGACTGGTGGAGTCACACCCTTTCAATCGCAAAAGTTCAGCAGGAGTCAGAGAAGCCCTGCCCCTCCTGCCATCAGGCAGATGGAACAGACCAAGCAGATGGAAGGGAATGGAAACAGGTCCCTGGTCAGAGATGTAAAAGAATCCCCTACTGAGCCCCATTACCTCCCCAGGTGTCCTTAAAGAGTGGGTATGAGGCCCTGGACCTAGAGAGTCAGGCAGATGACACTCAAGAAGAAGATCTGTCTGGAGTGTCTCTTGGTTGCAATCCATCTATCAGACTATTACAACCGCAGCTATTAAGAAAAAAAGAAGGGTAGTTGTAGTTGGTGATTCCCTTCTGAGGGGAACTGAGGGCCCTGTATGTTGACTGGACCCATCCCACAGGGAAGTCTTGTGCCTTCCTGGCGCTGGGGTGAGGGGTATTAGCAGGAGACTCCCCTAGCTAATTTGGCCCACTGATTATTACCCACTGTTGGTAGTACAGGTTGGCAGTGATGAGATCGATAAAAGAGGTACCAGGGCAATTAAAAAGGACTTGAAGGCTTTGGGTCGATTAGTTGATGGAACAGGAGCACAGGTGATGTTTGCCTCAATTCCTGCAGTAGCAGGGGTGAATGAGGAGTAGGAAAACCCATTTTATCAATAGGTGGCAAAAAGGATTAGTGCCACCAGCAGAATTTTGGTTTTTCTTGATTGCGGGGCAAAATTTATGGTACCAAGCCTTCTAGAGTCAGATGGGCTTCATCTGTCTAGCAAGGGCAAAAGAACCCTAGCATATAAGTTGGCAGGGCTGATCAAGAGGGCTTTAAACTAGGTTTGAAGGGGGAAGGGGTTGAAACCAGGCTTTCCAGAGAAGAGCCTAAGGATGGAAACCCAGGGTTAGGAGTGATATCAGCAGCCCAGCTGAAGTGCATGTACACTAATGCACGTAGCTTGGGAAACAAGCAAGAGGAGCTGGAAGCCATAGTGCAGTAGGAAAGTTATGACATAGTTGCCATCACGGAAACATGGTGGGATGACTCATGTGACTGGAGTGCCACCATGGATGCCTACATGCTCTTCAAAAGAGATAGATAAGGTAGGAGAGGTGGAGGGGTGGGCTCTGTATGTTAGAGAGTCTCTTGACTGTCTAGAACTGGAGGTCAGTGATGATAAGGTTGGGTGCTTATGGGTCTTCTTCAGACTTTGTCAGGGATTTTTCTCTTACAAGAAGTTGTTGCCTACAAAAACAGCTCCCCTGATTTAAACAAACTGAATTTTTGATCCTTTGAGAATTCCTAAGAAGGCTGTAAAATTGGATAATTTGATTTTTCTTCCCTTCTTCACTAACGTAAAACTCCCTGGGAATCAAGTCTGATATATATATATATATATGTGTATATATAAATATATACACATATATATATGTATGTATGCATGTATGTATGTGTATGTATATATTTATGTCTGTCTTCACCTCTTTCCTGAGTTGAGCCTGTTCTCAAATGTGGTTAAAACTGGACAATAAGCAGAGTTTTTAAGATCTGAAACTCCTAGAAGTTTCAGAAAATTGATGGATGGGTAGGAGGTAGTAAGAGTAACTAGGTAAATTTTTGGTAAAAGGCTGAAAGAAAAAATTAGCTTTCACCTATTTTGTTCTGCCTGTGCAGCAGCAAAGAAGCAGCTGTTTCTGGCAAGTTCGTATGTCTGGCCAAGTTGCAGCTTTGCTTGACTGGAAGGGTGAATGAGTAGGTAGCACATTTGGAAGAAAGTCTGGGTAGTGTGGGCACAGGTGGTGACTGAAGGTATGTAGAGGGTAAAGGGAGAGGAAGAAGTGGCAGTGGGAAAAGAAATTTATTGTGGATATAGCCATAATTTTGATTGTCTTTGCCTATGCATATATCCATAGGAAAGTGGGATTTATTAGTTCCAAAATGATGAGACAAGTCTCTTTAAGAAGGAATTCTAAAATATTTTCAGTGTCTGTATATGAAATTTAGGAAATTCACAAATAAAAGGTCCTTAGCCTAGACAGCCATACTAGTGTTTATTTCAGGAGCAGCACTTGCTCTGTGTAAAGTTTATCTCTCTGTCTTGAATGTCATTAGAATATTAAAAATAATGATCTGTGTTATCTCAGCTTCCTTCCATCTTTATCTTCCAGCTGAAATGTTTAGGTATGTGATATATGATGGATTATATTGGAATGAGGTTAATTTTTATTTTGTTTTTATTGTTTTGTTTGTTGCTGGTTTTTTGTTTTGTTTTTGTTTTTGTTAGTATGCTCTCTGTATGCTTTCAATATAAAGGGATCTTTAACCCTAAGAGAAGTCTCTTTGTAGCAAATGCTGTGCCTGATGCAGGATGGGAACTGAAAATATCTCTTAAAATTAGTTGATTCTGGATCTTTTTAATACATAAAAAATGAGATATTCTACCTCTTTGGACATAGAACAGGATGGACTTCAATGCCTTAGGTTTCAGGTAAGTAAAGTAAGAGCATTACCTTCTTGCACTGGACACACTGCATGGCAAATTGCTTTTCATAGCAGGGTACACAAAAGTTTTGATGGTCCTTAGGGATGAAACTCTTTGTCCCAATAGGCTGTTGGCAGCGGTAGCAGATAAAGCAGGTCTCGTGCCAGCTGTTGCCTTTGTATTCCATCTTCCGAGTACCTGTAATGAGACCAGAGCATCAACTGAACTTCTTCTGGATGAGATGGATGCCATTTGTACTTGTTTGCCTGGCATCTGGCTGTCAGTCAACAAGCAGTGCAGCTCTGAGCTATAGGCTATTTCATGTTTCTACCAGCTTTGTGTAGTATTGAATACCATTTAAAGTTTTTGAGGAGCAAGAGGTTCTTCTCCTCCTGTGAAGAAGAGAAACGTTTATTGATAATAATGATGGTTTAAAACACCTTTTTGTGGTATTATTAGGCTAATAATGAATTCTAATGCAAAGGAAAATTCTGGCGAACTTGAGAGATGCCAATAAAAGCTGCTGTTAGTGCTGAGTGAAGGTAAGGCCATTCCTTGTTAAAGATTGACTTCATTCATTTCAAGTCTACTTTGTTTCTTTTCCAGATAACAGCAAGATACCTGGTTAATTATAGAATCATAGAATCTTTTGGGTTGGAAGGGGCCTTAAAGATCATCTGGTTCCAAACCCCCTGCCTTGGGCAGGGACACCTCTCACTGTTTAAAGCCCCATCCAACCTGGCCTTGAACACTGCCAGGGATGAGGCATCCCATTCCTGGCAACCATCTTTCTTCCCTTTCCCAATGAAGTATAGTCACTGTCCGAGACAAAGGACTAATTCATATCTGCTCTGGGATATTTTCCTGTCCTCATTGAGGTCTACTATGAGTTTGTAATCATTTCCAGCTCAGCAACACCTAATCTGAATGCTTTTCTGTCTCTTGAGACTTTCAGTAGAAAAGAACCTTTCTCTCTAAGTTGAAAACATAGTTGCAATGTGAAAGGGAGAAAAATCTTTAAATAGTCCTTAAATGAAAAATAGAAAAGTGGTTTAGTACTTAGGAAATGAATGATTCTCTAGAATCAACGTTTAGGGTTCAGATACTTTGTTTTGCAGATTCAGTCCACTGTATGACAGGTGGACTCTGAGCCCTTCCAGGAAGTTGGAGATGCCCTATTATATGGACAAATTTCTTTGCACACTGTATAATTTCCTATTTACCACTTCAAGTCAGAATATTTGATACTGGCCGGAAGGATAAACAAACAAATGTTGTTCCTACAGTTCTGCATCATTCTTGAAGCCTGTAACAACAAACATGATGTCAAATGCTTGGAAGACTGACAAGCCAAGCACGTTGGCTAATGATGAAGAACCACACTAATGCCCTTAATGCTTGCAGAGTGAAGTTTTGTCATTTTCCCCCTTCTCAAATATTAATTCATCTTTGTTTACTGGTTGCATGTTTTTCTTCTTTTTTTTTATGGTCTCATTAAATTCTGCCCAGAGGCATACTTCAAGATTTATTTGGTGGTGGGGTTTTTTAAAGCATTTACCTGCAGCAGTAGTTAAGTGAACTGTTAATTATCTTTCTGCCTGATGCTTATATGCTTGAAAATTTCTGTTCCATTTTATTAATGGACATCTTCTAAAAATTATGCCCTCTCTGTGCTGCTAAATTTCTATATCATGCCAAGGAGCAAACAAATCAGTCCTTGAAGGAATGATGTTGTGGAAAAGGAGATGTGAATATTTTTTTTTATAGTCTAGAATTTTATTTTCACATTTTCAGCTGTTCTCTCTCAGGGATTGTGTTGTCACTGAAACTCAAGGCAGGGGGAGCCTGGACTGAAGTCAATGTGAGTTTAATTTGCAGAAGGATTGAAAGATAAATCTTGTAATTACTTTAGTATTTAACAGGCATGTCATGATAATGTTGCTTTTAAATATTGTTGTTATTTCTAGTTAAAAGTCCTACTTTATCATCAAGCCCTCATTTTTACACCTTAGGAGCACAATGTTTTGGTTTTCCTTTTGTCTAAGGTGACCAATGTCAGAACCAGCTGACAAAGTAACTAGTAATCATAACGGAGTGTGTACAAGGATTCTTCAAATTGCCTTTTAATATTTTATTTCTGCACTGATAGCCCTTTCAATTTAAAGCCCTCAGATCATTACAGAATGTTATAGTGTTGACGTGAGCAGATGAGGTTTTAACAATATATTACTATAACCTCATGTTTCATGTTGAAAAAGAAAATAGCTCTTTCCTGTTTCTTCATATCTTTGTGCTCAAGAAGGACCTCAGAGTCCCTTTGATGAATTTTTCATTTTTTTCTGAGAGAAGCTAAATTTAGAGTAATCACATAAAAAGCTAAATTTCAAATTAAGTAAGCTGTTAAATTTGCAAGCTGTTTCCAGTTTTCAAGAAGTGGAAGTCAATCAAGACAGAGTACAAAGTTGGGATTGGATAGAAAGATCAATATTATTTTTCCAGACATCAAAAGCCTTTTAATGAATACTGCTGTAAAAAAATTATAAATCCTGTTAATAAAAATGATAAGTAAAATAAATACTAATTTTCAAGAGTTATCTCTTTTATGTGAATAATAATTCTGCCATGAGCAGAACATCATGAACATTACGACCATATTCTGGTCATGGAAATAGCTTAGAATGCACAATCAACTATATTTTACATAGTTCACCATGACTTAGCAGAAATAGTCAAGGAAAAAGATCTGTCAGAAATGTTGCTGAGTTTGGGCTTAATATTTAGCCTAATCTTTTCTTAGTCCAAAAAGTGAACATCCTAACCTGGCATAATAGTCTTCTTGCACTCATTACATTTGGAAGAGTATTCATTGGAGTAGCAGTCAGTACAAAGTAGATGTTCCTCTTTTGCAGCAAAAGGTTTGTCCACCAATGAATTCTTGCACTGGAAGCAGTGGAAGCAGGTTTCATGCCAGTGGCGGTCCTTGTAAGACAGATCCTGTAGAAATCCAAAACCACAAAGCAAGTAAAATGAACAGTTTGCACAACTAGGAGCTCAGATAATGCAAATATATCCAAATCTGAACTGCAGCCAGGAGCTGGGACTAATTTGTACAGTTCAAGAAAACAAAATGTTCTGATGAAGGTGAACTTATTTTGCTGTGATAGCTAAGAACAGCTCATGACAACTACTGACCCTTTTTCAGTTCAAGGTAACTTTTTTTGTATGCAGCAGAGGAACAACTAATTTCTTTTAGGTATTTCCTTTGAGAATAAAGCTCCACTTTTGAGGCAGATTAAAACTTGTTAACCTCATAGGTGTGCCTTATCTATTGCTGATTCCTAAGTAATTTCATACATATTCACTCCTGAACAGAAATCCTTTTCCCAACTGCTTTCTGGTACTTTTTCAGTTCAACAGACTTACACCAAGGGTGAAACAGATCTGACCTCTTCGGGTTTTTTTTCACTGCAATAAATCTTTACAGACTCTTATTAAGTTTTGTTTTACGTATATTTCAATGTACCTATATATTGGACTGAAAGATGCAAGATCACATTGTACCTGCACCCAGTGATCCAGAATACTGGCCAAATGATTAATGTGAGGGCGTAAGTATTTAAAATAGTCTCCACAGTGGTCCTCTTATTATTTAAAAAAAAACTAGTCCTTCTAAAATTTGTGACCTAAAGCAATGAATTGGGCTTTTTAAAATTTGAATTAAGGTGGCCTAATCATGTAACACTTGAACAGTGACTTTGGATTTCTCACAAAATGGAGCTTGGATCATTACAAGAAAAGGTGTCTACCCCAAAATATATAGGCTTTAGTTTGGGTTGGGAGTGTGAGTGGTTAGTACTGTCATGAATGGAGCAGAAATAACTTCTAGCTCAAGATCCACTATGTATTTGTTGCAGGCACCGAGCTAATCTGGTTAACTGAAGGAAAAGAATGAGTTGTAGAATACCAGATTTTTTAGTTGTGTAAAGCATCACAAAGTGTTTGTACCTGATCTGGCCTAAGCTGCTCTATGTCAGTCAGTACAGTCACAGGTAACTCCAAATGAGCAATCTTAGCCCAGAGCAAACAAAAGATACTGTGGATCTGGGTTAACTTAAAATAACAGCACATTATGTCTTCAGGAGCCTTGTTCTCATAAGTAGCTAATAGGAAACACTGATATAGTTTCATCTAGCTTAGCTGATATGTAGTAACTTGTTAAATGATAGTGATTTCAGTCAGAAATTGACCATGCAATTAAGCATTTTTGTTTGGACATCTGCACTACTCACCTAAATTTCCTAAATCACTGTGAATAACAGTTGGTACCAATGCATCTTGCATCTCTGAGATTGCACTCTGTGACAGAATATCTAAGACTCCCACTTTACAGCTTCTGGGCACTTGTTTATTCAGCTCATCTATTCTTTTCAGCTAGCACCTTTTAAAACAGCACAAATTTCTCACCGTAAAATTTTAATCTTTTTTAATAGTAAATTGAAAACAATTTTTTTCAGAAGTTGTTTACATTTTTTTCTCTTTAAATGAAGTTGAATAACCTAGATCTGATCTCAGATTATATTTTCAACAGAAAAGAATACAGTATACAGCCAACAGTGATTTCCAAAATGTGAAATTTGCCTAGTAGAAAGTAGAATCATAACAGATCTTTCTTTCTTTTGCAACATGATGTATTCCATTCTTTTTCCCCACTTGCTGCCTTTTTCCTCTTTTTGCAATGTTCTGCAAGCTATCTTTTAATTTCCACAGTTCACGTGCTGATGTCTGCTTATTTTGTCAATAAAATTTTACCCTGGAGAAGGTGCATGCCTTTTAGAAGAGGAGTAATGAAGAAAAAGATTAGGTGTGAATGATGAAAGATTTGATTGAGTCAGTTATGATGGCAGATTGTATAGGTAGTAGCTGGGTAGGTGAAAGGTAGGTGAAAGTAGCAGATATTTCATCATGGCAAAGTGATGAAGAACAACTACAACACAAAGTACCCAAGATAAAGACTGGATTGAATAATCTTCAGATACTTTGGATTATTATAACAGGTATTGTCATTGAATGTAGAGAGAATCTAAGATGCCTGGCTTTGAGATGCCTACAATAGAATATTAGAATGATGAATTGGATATCACCTTCTCTCTCTGAATCTGTCACATCTGAAAGCAAGGAAGTCCAAGGTACTGATGAAACCATATATGCATCATGATTCTTCTTAAATCAGTGTAATAAAGTAACTGAAAAGGAGATTTGGTCTACTTCAGTGTGTTGTCTATATCGCTGAAACCTTTGGCTTGTTCGTAAGCTGTGGATGTATTGTTCTGGAGCAGATTCTACACTGGAGAAGTTGCATGTGCATAACTGACTTCAAACTTATCTGAAGGTCAGGCTGGTCCTCTGCTAAACTGAAAGAGCATCAGATTTAGTCTAGGCATGTGAATGCTAGTTTATGCTAGCTGATTGTAACCCAAATAAATCTGTTCCAGCAGAAGTTACAAGGGATATATAACTAATTCCTGTTTATTGCATGGATTTCCAGGAAGAACCAAAACAGAATATTACTATTGTGGACTCAGAACTGCAGTATATCCTTAAAATATTGATAGGCATGATTTGTCAACTGTTTCATGCAGCTCAAGAGAAATGAGTCCCTGGTGCTACATATTTTAAGTGTAGATTTTAAAGCAACCTTCTATGTTGCCTAAAAGAGTCATATAGAGAATGACTCTTTCTGCCATCATCTGTGCCTCTGTGAAAACTGACTGCCATGTGCTCTTGTTAGAGAAGGCACCCATGAACATATACAAGAGACTTGTTAGACAAAGCACAGATAAGAGACTGAAGAATTACCATAGGCTGGCCTTTGAGAAGTGGAATGGGAGATGCTTGTACACAGGTGCTCATGGACATGCTCTGCCCTGTACAAGCATTTTGTAGCTGAAGTGCAGAGAGCACCAAACCAGTTTGAGATGTGCTACTACAGCAAAGAGAAAGGGAGGAGGACAATACCATCTCTGCAGAGCTGTGATAAATCCTGTAGAAGTGTTTGGAGAGAGAATTTTTAACACTTCATTCAGTGACATTTCTTCTGAACATAGAAAATAATCCTTCTCTCGTATAGTTTCATTTGAAGATTAAAAATTAACTAAATTAGCAATCCCTGAAACTACTCATATTTTAATGGGCTCTTTTCTCAGCCTGATCTCAGTATCAACCTCAGCTGAAAATTTCAGCTCAGGGTTCCTTGACACAACCAAATGAACAATGAATGTTTCTCAAACAGACATCAGAGTGTCGACCAAGTGGAGATCTTTTGTAGGTGCTCAGATGACTGTAAGCAAAACTTGACGCAAGATCCTATTTGTATCTGAGACTTTTTAGAGTCATGCCATGCAAAAGAGGTTTGAAACTCATGGTTTTGAAAAGCCATTATGTGCTTTTAAAGTAATTTTATTTTCTCTTATTTTCCTTATGTCACTCACAAAGAAAACTTTGACAAAATAACTGTTAACATTGGCAAGATGATGTTTTAACAGCTTTTCCGTAGTTCTGTATGGTTTTGCTCCAGTGTGGTTTATTTAGTCACTAGGGTGGGACTGTGACTTTTTTTAAACTAGAAAATTGTTTTTAAAAAAATCCAAAACCTAGAAGACCCCAAGACTAGAGTTACCAGGTCACTGAGTTATGCTTAAGGCTCCTCATATGTTGTCTTGTACTCTGGCTTTTTAAATCTAAGTAAACTGAAGCCATTATGCATTAACATTTTTCCTGAACTGGCTTTCAGCAGAGACCCAACAGGAAGAAGGAGATTAGAGAGCTTATTACCAGAAGAGGAACTGCATGTGTTGTTCACAAACAAAGACTACATTAGGCTTTTTTGCCTGCCACAATTCTCTTTTCAGAAGAGCAGAGGAAACGGGGTACGCCAACAAAATGCTGTGCAGATTGTACACTACACACACCCTGTAGCAAAGCACTTAAGTATGTTAGACTGGCACATACCTGTCAAAAGCATGTTGAGAAAGGATAAAACCAAGTGATACTGTGCTGGACCCAGACCCTTAGGGGTATGAGAAGATATTAGGGTATCTATCTCTTTTACCATTCCACTTTATAACTAGTCTGAGATTCAGTAATGCACTGAAAAAGTGCTGCAAGTCAGGACAAGGTTTAAATACTTAAAATGAGAAAAATAATTATTTTATCCCTTTCCTTATCTGCATTACTAGAGGTTTTAATTTTTTGTTTAGTTTATTTAAGACTGACCCTTCTGACTCATTTTTGGCCTGTGTGCTGAGACAGTAGCTTCATCTCTCAATCCACTTATAATTTAATTCTTGCGTGTTGCAGTAAGAGTGTTCGCCCCTTCCTGCCTGCCAAGGACAACTTGTGGACTGCATTAAACACTGGATTACTGTAGGTATTTCCTGGTTTTGCAATGATTTCTATACCATAGGATCTGCAAGGAAAGTATTTAAAAAGCCAAAGTCAACCAAAAGTCATGCTTCAGCAGTTAAGCACATGGGAATATAATGGATGGATTTCCAGAAAGAAGCATGAAACTGTAGGTGTGGTAAGTGTTCACCAGGGATGTAGGCAAAAAAACGCCCTTTTTTTTTTTTTTTTTTTAGAAAAGGTAAATTTATACTGTGTTAACATATGAATAATGTATAATAGCTGTGAGAGAAATGGCATCGTGTTTTTCTACTGCCTCCCAATGCCTTCTACCACGCAGTATGTGAAGCTTTTAATCTGTCTGTGAAACATCAGCTAGAATTGTTTACAGTTAATGAAATGGCCAAAATCCAAAGATGTCATTCAGACACATGTTGTCAATCTGGGATTTTTTGATGGAAAAAATTTGATTTTTTAAAATAAAGAACAAGTCAGTTATTACTCAGTTACTTTCACAGCTACCCATAAATTACTATAAAAACTAGAAAGACAGTGAAACAAATTTTCCCCTGATTTGAATTCAAGGAAAGCCTTTCTTCAGTATGGTTATCTTGTGGGCTCTCTGTGCCAGAGCTTAAACACAATGGGAAAATCTGGCATGTTTCATCCTCTCAGATCCCAGTGCTGTCAGAATTGGAGTATTACCAGTGTCTGAGCAGGCTTAAGTTCAACTCAGGTGAATTGATTCTGTGCATCAGTGCTGGTACACTACAGGAGTTCAGAGACGGAGAGCTGGCTGTCCTCTTGTCAACACCTGTTTTACTTTGGTTTAACCCTGTCATCTAAAGAAGGGCTGCTTTTAACTGGGAGGGCTGGAAAGAGGGAAATTAAGAGCACCTGGTTCTCAGTGCAGCTTTTCTAAGTGTAGAAAAACAATGGTGGCCTAGAAGGGACTTGCAAAAGAAGATCTGAGGTGAGAGCTGTATGGGACCTTCAGGTTGTAATGTGGGTGCAAGAATGGGCACCCCTGCTAGATGCAGAGGCCCAGACGTGACCTTTTCTGATAACACTATCACTCCACTAGATTTTCGTTCCAAATTTTGCAACCGTAGGTTATGTCATATAAACATATAAACAAATGTGGAGTCCATTTTGTACATGAAGTAAACATACTGGTTTCATTCTCAAACACAGTGCAATTTATCTTCTTTGTTGAAGTGAAAAAGTAAATGCAAGGTTTAAAAAGATATATAGAAAAATATGTACGTGTATGTCTGCGTGTTTATTTTTTATGTATTTATATCCCTATGTATACATACAGTTTAATGAGAAGCAGAAGTCTGATTTTTTTGTAACTTTGTGTTTCACAGCTGAATTATGCTCAGTCAGATAGTGGACATACTTGGTCTGAAACTTGTCTTGGGGCTGAGACATTTGTAAGGGCTCTCTCAAATGTGTTCTCTAATGTCTGTTACTGCAACTGAAAAACTACTATAGTTTTCTTTTCAGTGGGAACATCCATAGCATGTCTTTTTCTACCCAAGCACATGTTGAGTTTTTTTTTTTCAGAAATCTTGTAGCAATTTAAGTTCAGCTTTTATTTGTCTGGCAGAATTTGGTTAAAATTGGTCAACACGTTCAAAAGCTACAACATAAAGCATGGACAGGCACAAACAGCGGTCACAGAAACAAAAAAGGACATGTTCATTTCTGGTATGCTTCATAGCTTTTTAAGAAATATTTATTTGCTATCTCTTATTTGTGTTTTCCACATACAGTTCTGGTTCTTTACATATATAAAATATTCTTATATTGTAGACTAAGGGGCCCTTTTTTTTTCCTATCTGCTTTTAGAGTGCGTCCTGCTTAAAAAAAAAGCAGTATATTGGATAACACCCACACTCCCTAAATCCATAAATCTGGGTTGAAAAGTTCAGCCTGATTAATTCCTGAATACTTTGACCGAGATTTGTTGAAGCCAATCCAAGTTTTTAAATTCTCGAATATCAACACATGGAAATATCTTCTCAGGGGATTAGAAAGAGACCTTAAAACAAAAGCACATTCTGGAATGGGACAAAAATATTTTGCTTTTTCAGGTCAGGACAGGCCAGCTGTATCTCTTCTCTAATCTGAATATTTATGAGCTGTAGGAAAGCTGGCAATTTTATACCCCCTTACAGACTATTGCCAGTTCCCTGTCTTGATGATAAAACATTCTCACCTTTCTAAAGTTTCTGAAAGGGACTTTCCCACTGCTTTGCCAATAGAGTGGGGTAGATCTATTTGGAAGACATGCAACATTTATTTTTTCCAATCTGAGTAAGCATATACTTTTGTATCTCTGAACTAGTGATTGAGTAGTAGTATCAGTAATAGGAATTAATTGGTGCTTCTAGAGGTACAGATAAGCAATGGAGGAAATCAGACATCAGATCTCCTTGTATCGGTCAAGAATCCTATGGTCATGCAATGCAAATTGCAAATCTACTGCAATCTCACTCTGTCAGTGAAACTCTTGCCCAGGTTTTGAACAGGTCAATTTTGTGCAAGGAGGACAGCTATTGGATGGAGTCAGTCTGTAGCAGTCCAACAGACACTTCGCTGGATGACTCATCTATCTTCATTCAGTCAGGGTGAAACTGGCATGAGCTCCGCTTGTTTTGGTTATCTTAAAAGAAATGCGGGTGGTTACACCTTATTGTACCAGGGAGGTGTTTCCATGTGGTACAGGAGTGCACAGCTCAAGCAGAGTCTCTTCTCTGTCCTTTCCAACCTTTAGTTAGACTCCTTTATCATCATTTAAAAGGCTATTTTTTCTAACTCTACCTGATTTATTACGTGGGTCAGCATTAGCTGGATTTTGTGGTCCCCAAGTTGGCACTTTTTCTTGAGCGTGTCTTGTCTCTTTGATGACCACAGAATTATGATCACTGGGAAGCCAGCAGTGGCTTCCCTCCCTCTGACTCAAAGTTAAGAAAAACCTGCTTTTGCCATCCTTCCAGATCACAGCTGGCCCTGAGGACAGACTCTCGTAATGACTTAGAGAGAATTTCTTACATCAGAACATTTTATACCTTGCAGGAAGGCATGTCTATTACCACGCCTGGTAAAGAAGTGTTTGACAAATGAAGTGCTAAAAAGCAGATACAGGGGTCCAGAAACTATGCTCTCCCAGCAAAAAGAACCCCTATGTAGCTGTTAAGCTGGATTCTTCCAGGTCTCAGCTCTGTATCCAGGCTGCTCTACCAAGATTTCTGTAACAAGACACAAATCTGGCATACCTTGCAGTCAGCGCCGATAGGTTTTTTACATTCCTCGCAGGTATTGGAATAAAGATTTTCATAGCATTTCACACAGTAGGGGCTGTCCTCCTTCAGGATGTACTTCTTACCAAACAGGGACTCTTTGCAGTAGTGGCAGTCAAAGCGCTCAGTCATGTTGGTATCTGGAGCCCAGCTATCCTGTCACGAAGACAGAAACAGGCACATACATGTCAGACTGAGCTACACTTGACCCAATCCCCCAGGAAAGGTTTATCAATTCTTGTTTACCACATTGTACCTCAGTTTTAATCTGACTTTCAGTCAAAATAAATGAACGCAATAGGAAGAAACTGGACTATAAATTCTACAGTGCAGGGCAATGACAATAGCCCATCTACTTCAGCCATCCACTGATCTGTCTCTCACCAGAACTAGTGTTAGAGACAAGAAGGAGGAGTAACCCTTGAGTCTGAAGAATTCTCATGGGATTTGTGAAGGGGATTTGACCAATAGATCCAAAGCAAGAAGGTGTCTTTGTAGGGGGTGGAGGGAGCCAAGTACATTAGGAGGATGAGCCAGCTAATCTTCAGAAACAACATCTCCTGCATAAGGCAAGACAAAGGTTTTCGTTGCTAGCAGACTTCAGTAATGCACAGACTCTCAGGCACCACTGTTATGTGCTTCTGCACCTTCCTTCTCTGTGTACTCAGTAAGCCAGTGTCTGGAAATTGTTCCCCTGCAGGCAAACACCAACTCTCCATCTCTCCTCGTGCATGAGACTATAGGCACTGTTAACAGCAGGAGGTATAGGGTTGGTGATTGTATATCTCATTCTTCTCTGATGCAACTGAATGAGTTATCCAAGTGCACTGGCACACAAGTGGGAGCTAGATGCCCTGGCTCAGACAAATGTCAAACAATGATTATGGAAGGGGAAAAGCAAGTGGAAGAAACTGCATAGGATGTTTCAGCTTATCTGAATTAGAAACAACTGCTGTTTGCTCCTCAGCTCTTATGTCTCTATCATTTTCTGGATGCACATACAAGCAACAATGACACAAATGCTTTTGATTAACCACAATTTATTTTGGGTTTCATTAGAGTCATCAGCTTTTTTCTTAACCTGAGGGTCGCAACATGTGTTGCACCTGAAATCTGTTTGGAGGTTACAGCTGGAGAGGGCATAGCTGCCTGCTTAGGAAAGCAAATTTCACAAATGGAAAGTGAATGCCATGTGGACTGCATGATTTTCACTGCCTGCCAGGCCTCATCTCCTCTTTAAGCCACATTTGATCTATAAATCCTTAAATGTTTTGAGTACTACCGGCTTAAGTGGGTACCTCTGTCTTTCACACACAAGTGACATTTACAACAGCTGCAGTCCTTTTGCCAGTATCAGCTCTCAAACAAAAAGTTGTTACTTGCTTAGTGTTCTTGGCACAGGTTGCTGGATTATGGAGTTTATCCTATCCTTCTGGTAGTGGGAGCCACCCACAGGGCATTCTGAAATCCTGAGTTCTCCTCCAGAATTTCAGTTTTTATTATTATCTTCCATTCGCTATAGCTGAAATGTGATTACAATTTTAGGGCAGACTCAATGGGCAAGTTTATATTGTTTTGATGGGTAGAAAGCTTTTTTTGTTTGGCTTTTTTCTAATGGTTGATCAACTGCTGAATTGACCAGCCCAGACTGAGGAGTGAGCTGTTTTTAGGGGTGAGGGGTGTGTGCTGTAGGTAAGTGATGCCCCAGCTGCTGGAAAGTCTTTTGAACTACAAGTAACTGCTAAACAAAAAGGAGAGACAAACTACCAAACCCCAAAATATGCTTGGAGGAAAAATCATGACAACTGGTCATCTATGCTACTGACAACCCAGAATGAGTAGCAGTCCAGCTGCTTTGGCCTTAAAGATGCTCTAGGAACTGATTAACTTTCTTATCCCAAAGGGGAGCTGGGAGTACCTTAGGTGGTCTTTGTCCTTAAGGACTAGAGAGGATCATAGGGACTGATAAGGCAAAGACAGAAGGTAAGAAGACATGCTGCAGAGAGGAGTGCAGTGACTACCCAAAGCTCCCATCTAGCCCATCTCCAACAGCAGTAGCTAGCAATGGAAGTCAAAGACAAGAGAACAGGGACAGTAGAGAAGGACATTTCCTTAACAACTGCTTCCAGCAAGTTAGTCTCCTCTTGAAGTAGAGTTGCAGTCATTACCACAACATTTAAAAGTTGATGGTGGATTTATTTTGCTCTCTGTTTTGTGCCTGTTTACACTCCTAACCTACTTAACATGCTTGGACTTGCCCATGAAAGAACTAGAGAGGACTTAATTTCCTTCATGGAGTAATTTCAGCAAAATGAATGGAGTCAGACCAATGTACACTCAGTTGCACATGTAAATGTATGACAGATTCTGAGAGGAGTGACACCTTTTTTCAAATATTTTGTATTTAAGACAGAAATCTGTACTTTTTATCAGATTTTATTAGATTTTTTTTTCTGAATGATAGGATTTGGTTGTATATTTAATATGCATTATTGCTAAGATGTGAGCAGAAACCGCTTATGAACTGGCATTTGTCACTTTTCCGCAGAATGAGTTCTTTCTAGCCCTGATACCAAAGAGTGAAAAATTTCTCTTCAGTGAAGATGTGGAAAAGCAAAAACCAGAGAGTGTGATTCCTTTACAGGTTTATACATTTCTGTATTCATCCAAAGATGCCAAAGTGCATTGTGACTGGAAGAAGGACTATTACCTTAGAGGCGGATGTTCCTATCTCTTGGTCACAGGAGGTTCCTTCTTGAGTGCTGTATTGTCTTCTAGGTGCTTTTCAGGGGAGCAGAAGCAAGCATTATGTAATATATTTATTTAATAATTTATATAATAGTGTAATAATTTATTTAACAATTATTTAATAGTCACTGCCCTTAGTGCCTTATAGTGGGCACTTGCCTCACTATCCTGGAAGGGATCTAGTTTTGTTAAATGTGCTCTAAGATTGTCACAGTAGATTGTCCCCCTCACCCTGAGCAGGGAGAGGCAGTCCTCATTTCTATGTCCCAAACAGATTTAGGGATGAACTATGCTCTTTGAAGACACTGCAGGGACAGCTCTGGATGGGACATGAAGAACAACTCCAGAGATCTGGGAAATCAAAAGACAAGAAAGGAAAGTTTCCAAGATCTGCATGTTGGTTTTAGTTATGTGAAACTTTATTTGATTCGGGACCAATTTTGGATCCAATATCTCTTAAAGTTAGGAATTCATGTTCATGTGGTTTCATTCAGAAAGCTGGAATTCAGGATTAAGCATCCCAAATTCCAGGCTGTTTAAGTCCTGGCCTTGGATTGGATCTCAGGATCTACTGTGTGATATTTTGAGGATATTGTGCAAGTTATTTTCTGCGCCAGAGAGAATTAAATGTAAAGTAATCATGAGCCCTATTTACTAAATATTAGCAATAATTTCAAACAAATTATTTCACTGTTGTCTTACAGTGAATAAACGTGAAATCATATTGAGCAACGGTTTTGCCTGTCACTTTGTACACATGGTCCTTTACATTGACGATCCATTGACTCCTGTCATATAAAACCCTCTCTTGCTTAGCTTAGTGCAGTCTTTATGCACTGTTTTGGGCTTTATGAAAAAAACAAAACAAAACAAAACAAACCAGATGACTTGCATAGTTCTGGATGGACACAAATCACGATTCAATCTCCTTGCCATTGATCTGTTTCTTCCTCTTGTATTTCATACTTAGTGACTGTAAAGCTTTGTGGGCCAGAGGCTCATTGTTATTACACTGCTTTGTAGTACAACAAGGTCTTTAGATTTTATTGCAGCAATCATTCTATACTTATGCTTTTTCAGATTGCTCTTAACAGTATCATGAAGGAGAAATTGATTTTTTTCTGCCATGCAGTCTCCCTCATACAGCGTCAGACATAACAAATACATCTTCAAAAGGAAAAGAGCTTTCTGTTGCATGCCCAGAAGAAAAGTTACAGCTTATGCCAAATGTTAGCACTACCCACACTGTGTCTTCCAGGAAGAGTAAGAATTGGCAGGAAAATTACCAAAAAATTAGTAGACTGACTTAAAATCTATGTTTCTTTCCTCTTCTTCCCCTGCTGGCTCAGTCTCATTTTACTAGCAGTAATTGCTAAAGTTATCATATTGCCTCATAAAAATTATGGCTCATCATGTCATTAAGAAATCATCCAGCATTCCCCAGTCCCATGACACTATTGACTACTGAAAAAGCAGACCTTGTCTGCTTTTTCAAATAGGGGCTGCAAGCCTAATAAGTGGTGTTCTGTTCATCTCTTATTTCAACCCTTCTTATGGGGTATTGAATACTGGAAAGTGCAGATGCACACGCACAAGAGAGAGAAAGAAGCCAAGGCAAACTGTGTAAAACATGTAGGAGTTGTTTAGTTTATTCAGCGAAGTTCTGATCTCTTTTTGTAAAGGTATCTGGAGACACAGAATTCAGAATTAAGCCCCTGTAGATGCCAAAGGGGGACTTGCTGTTGACCTCAATTAGGTCAATAGTACTAGGGCTCTACATGTGCTCCTGGAGGAGAATGGTCTGTTACTACCTGTACAGGAAATAAAAGGTCCTCCAAGATGTACACACATTTCTCCCACTTGACTATTTTTCCAGAAGAATTGTGCACATGGAGAACTTTCTATCTGTTTATTTCCCTTCCCCTTCGAAAGGAAGATTTGTGTCTGGCAACTTTAGTGATATGAGCCATGCAGGTCTACAGCATTTGGAAACAATTTATGTTGATATTCCAAAGGCTCAATTGCAAAGATTTATTTACAACTATGAACTAGCAGTTCAAACTATGCTGGTCTTTCTGGCAAGAGCTGACTATTTTTCTGTAACTCAGCTGCTCTTGCCACACTCATTATCTATCATCTCATTGCAGCAACAGCAAACCACTCTTCAAAGACCTACACATTTTTCCAAACCAGTCCATAAGGCCATGCAAGGGGAGAAGGGGGAAACCTATTTTTATTTCTTTTTGATTGACTTTAGGAAAAGAAGAAATTACCATTTTCCTGTAGTATTGGTGAGAGGTGTGTGGGAAAGTTACATATGGTCATAAACCATCTGAACCTCAGCACGTGGAAGTTAGCTGGTGTAGAGGCACATCATGGGCACCCAAAGCAGTCCTGTGTGTTTAAATTTACTAAAACATATTAAGGAGTGCTATCCCTCTTTCTTTATCTGTCCAGGTCTGGCTCATCTTCTTCTTCATGGAATGAGTGCCAATGAACACTTATGACGGAGCAGAGGGAGAGCAAAGGGAATCTGAGTGCTTGGAGGCCTTGCTGGCCATAGGACAGGTGTTGCTGCTTTAAGTTGCCTGTATCCCTGGTCCCCCAGCACCAGGCTCCTGGCTATGGGGAGTCAACCAGAAAAGCCAAGTCTCTCTCCATGGGCCACAGAAGGACATTTGCAAAGATGGCCAATGCAAAAGCTAACGAGGTGATGGGAGGCAAGTGATGCACAACTCATCCTGCAGGAAGCACAGCCAGCCACTCTTCCTTTCCATAGACCCTCTGCCCCTGCCAGTGGCTTCACTGCTGTGTCAAGGTACCCTTTCTGAGTGAAGAGAGAAAAAGGACAATACATGTGCAAAGTTATTGAAACACTGAAGCTTATTACTGTGTTGTTCATACCAACATTTTTTTGTGGGTCGTTAAAAAGAGGAGGCAAGACTACTGTATGGAACAAATTGTTGGGTAACCCTGTGCCCCATGATCTGGAGTTTATGCTTAGCTCGTAAATGAGACAGGGATGCTTAGGCAGGTGTGTTTGCACTCCTTCTCTTTAAAATTTTTAAGGTGAGAAGAAAGCAGAAGAGTTTTTCTCTTGCTGATGCTATGGAAGAGCAATCCTGAAGTAAGCCCATCAAAAGAATTTGGTGCCCTGTCTTCAAGAAATCAAGGCCCTTATGTTATGTCATTGGTCTCCCAGAACAGCCCTGTTAACAAGCCCATGCTGCTTTATCAGTGTCCACATCAAGGTTAGAATAGTAGAAGTCCAATTGCAGAGGTGTTCCTTGCTGTTTCTGAAAGTTTTGAGCTCAGAGTAGATATTCACAGATCTCTTAGAAGCTCCCTAGCAAAAGCCAGGTGTGATATTTGAAAAAAATAGTAATAATAACGACAAAAAAACCCCAATAAAAATAGGCCACAAGTAAATAGACCTCTTCCTAAATATCTCAATCAGGCCTTTAGATGCCAACTCTTAAAAGCTATTTTAAAAAAAGTTTAATCTCTAATAGACTTTTTAAAGTCAACTTATTCTTCAAAATCACAGATTTTTCCAAGGACTCAGTTTCCTTGAAAATGGCTGACTTATTTTGCCTATGGTATAACATTCCAACGTCTCTTTTTAAGTATTTTAGAGCAATTTTCCAAGCAGACAGACTGCATTAACATGTACAGATAACCAAAGCATACCTGGCTCTTGTCTGGATTGCACAGTCAGCCTATCATGACTTGGAAAGTGGATAGTGTGCTATTTAAGACTGTTTTCCTTAACATAAATAATAAACACTCCCAAATAGAAAATGTTTCTTGTGTATTAAGGTTCCTCCTGCATCTGGCTAAAGTAATCCCTGTTATAGTAGTGGAGAAGGAATACTCTACTTGTGGTTTCTGTGTAGTTTATTGTGTTTGGCAGCTAATAAAGATCTGCTCCAATTTAGTCATTCTAGCAGTGGCAGAATGAGCACCAATGGTAGTAACTACAAATACCACAGAAGAACTGAGCATTGATACTTTGAAAGTTTACCCCACACAATTTACACTATGATTATCTCAGGCTGACATTGAAATGACTGGAGGATGTGTGGTCTTACCAACCTTCCTGCACACATTTCAATTAGAAAAGGAGTCTATTGAAATAACATGGAGCATGACTCTTAAATCTACCACAGCAAGGAAGAGCACTGTTCAAGCAGATAGGCTTGTTCTTATTTTCTATTTTAAAGCCTTTTTAAACTGCTGTCTTCCTTCTTTCTCTTGCAGAATAAGCAAAAGCTTGATCAAAGAGAAAGGTAGAATACTGGATATTACGTAAGTATAACAATTCATATTGCTAATAAGAGCATTTAAGCAGATAACAGAAAATGATACAGGAGAAAAATAGTACATTAATAAACCTGATTACTATCTTTGGCCCTACCCTGCATAAGTAATGTATAAGCTAAGTGTCTGCAGACATTAAACTCCAGTGGAGGTTTATTTTTCCAGAAAAAGATTACTTTCTCTTATTGACAAGAACATCAGTAATCTCAGAGAAATTAGACCATGAGTTAAAAATATCCAGAAATGCCATGTGATACCATGCAGTGACATTTACAAATTCTCCTATATTTGTGAAATCCTGCACACTACTATCCAGGGCAAAAAACCAGAACAGTGTCCCAAATATTCTGGTTTTCCTTCTTTATAGAAAGAATATAAGAAAATTGTGAGGACTCTGTGGAAGAAGAATGCTTTTTTATTTGTTCTGACCTCTAGAAGAACAGCTCTGGTTCTGTTTACTGAGGTAAGACCACAAAGCCCCCTCCTTCCTGAGATAATTGACACATGTGGTGGTTTGGAGGATCAGTTAATGTGCTTCTTACAGCTGCTCTATAAAACTACTGTGGCAGTGGATGCCTCAGAGCTGTGAGGTATCCACACTTCTCTGCTCAGCTGCCATGCCCTTGGCCTTCCAATCATGACAAACAGGCTACGTAAACCTTAGAGGTTTACCCATTCATCTGGGCACATCTTGGCAAAACAGATCGACTGCACCTGGGTGAAACCAGTTTGGTCCAATTTGTTTGGGGGTTGGGGCTGGAGACTGGACACAGAGAGCAAAGAAATTATCTTCTAACGTTGAGCCAAAGTACCTGTGGTGTGTGAGAGATAAAGAAGAAAGCAAGAAAGAGTCAGAGAGCCTGGGCACTTGGACAGAGGAGATCTTTTTGCATGCAAGATCCTTTCTAACTGAAGAAGGAAGATATTGAAACCACAGAGAGATGCCTGGCATAGTATGGAGGGGTGGAATTCGTCACAGCCAAGATCCTGGTCTCTGAAGACACTTTTGTTCTAAATCTCTAGAGTGCTTCAAAGCAATGGCAAAATACATCTAGGGAAATGCAACTCGCTACTTTTATTATGCAGATGGAGTAAAGAAAAAGTGATAGGCTTTAAGCCTTTATATCTGTGCTCATCAAGGATCTAGAACTACCTCACGCCATCAAAAGTGATATCTTAGACCTTGTCTGGTGTGGTTCATATATTTGCAACATTAAAGTTGAAAACTTAGTGTGAAAGGGAGAGATAAATATGCTTATGTCAGCGTTATGCTCACCTACGTTCCTCTTACAGCATATTACTGTATGTGTAGTAGCCGTTCAGCATCCTAATTAATATAATTCAAGATAATAGAGAAGGGTATGTGAAAAGGAACAAAATTAGGACTGTAACTTTTTCACCTGGCACGAGTATTTTGATGATCATCCTTAAAAGAAGACTCTGGTGGTTTTTAATCAAATTCTGTCTATATAAATAGCTAATTAATATTGTTGAAATGTTAATGCTTCAGTGGCTGTCAGTGTATCCAAGATTTATTTTCATGAAACCTGTCATCACCCTGCCATTTCACTCTCACTTGGGGTGAATCTGCATCACAAATAACTGTGCATATGTAAATGAAACATTAAAACTACACCATTAGAATTAATCAGTCTAAAAATGCAAATTATGAGATCCCCTAATCTCTGAAGCAGTACCCAAGTGAGGGAAGATGATTGCCTACAACACTACACCATCCAGAGTTTGTCTGAAGATGCTCAGGACAGATTTATCCATCAGAGAAACATAAATGAGACTCAGACCTGAATGTAACTGGTCCACAGGGACCTTGAAACAATGTGAGTGTGCTGGCCAGCAGCAACAGGCATTGCTTGTGGCTAATGGTGTTAACATTTATCCAATGCTCCCTGAACTCTGAATGTCCTGACCCCTGTGAGGCAAGGAAAGGTAAGGCAAGGAGATGAGGACATCAGCAGGTAAGACATTGCTTGACTCAATCCCCTGGAGAACTGAGCCAGGGGTCACTTATGTGACTATAGGTCTTTGCAGCCCTCCTCATCCCTTTCTTTGGGGATGAAAGCTTGAATTTGCAGTGCAATGCAGCAAAAACTGTCGCTAACCCTTATAATTGTAGGAGTTGTACTTTGTCACCAATTTTTGGGGGGTTTTTTGGCTCCTGACATTCAGAGCGTGATGGGATTCTGGCAGACTGTGTTGTGTGTGATCAAAGGAGTTGTCTGATCTTTCTTCTAATGCAAGGTGTGCCATCTGGGAGAGCTGATGTCTGTATGGACAGAAAAGATTTCGGAGAAAGTGCTATCTTTAGACTTTGTTACGAAACTGTATAATTGTAGGTAGGAAACAGATCATTATCTATACCTGAGTACTTCAGCTGGGAATCACCAATTCATGCTCTTCACGGAAGCTTCACATAGACAAACAATATCTGACACAGTATAAACACTGCTATGAGATAACAGTGATCTCACAAAAACTAGTGATATTTTCCTATAAATCCAAACCACCTGGAAGTGACTATTTGGTGCTTGCATGTGTAGGACTGCTGATTCCCATGGAAGCACATTTGGCAGAGTGGTGAGAACCAAAAATAGGTATATTCTACCCCTGCACTTTAGCCATCTTGATCTTCTAAGCTTTCTCAAAAGACTACAAGAACTGGTCCATCCCCCAGCCTCAGGTGTGCTAGACAGATGGAGATGTCAGGTGGGGACCCCAGGTAACTGTTAAAAATTTGACTTCTCAACAATGGTATTTAGTGTCTTTTTGGCTGCCCTGCTCATCTTAACCACTCGTTGGCTTGCAAGCCAAAGATCATTATCTATGCTATGGCTAGGGTAAAAGATAGTTTTATTGGTGCTCTGCTCTGGTTTTGATAGTGAAACTATGGCCTGTCAGGAACTAAGTTTTCAATGTAGCAACTCATATCCTTTTTTTAAAATTTTTCCCAAATGTGGTCAAGAATACACACAGGCTCTATTGAAGGAATAGCAATTAGAATGCATCCTTTCCCAGGTATATGTACAGGCGCAAAAACCAGAAAGTTTTATAAAATAAAAAATATATACTATTTTTTTTGCCTGCGATATCCAAATGCCTAAAGCATTTTCAGAGTTTACCCTCTGGCTGCTAAAAGGCACAAAAGATTTTGCTCAGAAAGCAGGGAGTCCCATAAATTTACGAAATTATGAAAATAGGATTTGTAGCAGAAACACAATGACAACCTTAATTGTAGCACTCCTTCACATTTGGATGCATTTGCATATCTAATAGCATACAGCCTTATGTTAGTCTCTTTTAGCACAATTCCCATTTAAGATAACATATAAATATGCATAGCCATCAATAAAATGTTACAGCTACTGACCCTGGCAATCTCAGTGTCAATTAGCAATCTTAGTTAATATACCTCTAGATTGGAGTCAGGGGAGTAACAATCACAGACTGACTGACTTGCTGGTATATATTCTTAAAAAGATTTGCTTTCTTGTGACTATTTGTGTCTCTGTACACAGCAAAGCTGAAATATGCAGGTCAACTAAATAAAAGCCGTATGCCTTTGGGGAAGGAGAAAGTTTAGAACAGCCATTAATGCAGACAATGAAAGTTAGTATTTCCTTTATTATGTACACAGAGAAATCCACACTAGCATACAGTAAGGACCTGGGTTATTGTGGCTGCACACACATGCACACAAAGAGAAGCACAAAAAGAAGGAATTCAGAGCTATTAATTAGGATCTGTATTCTAATTTATTCTCTCCACATAAAAAGGAGAAATACGATGCTGATGGCTCCCCATTTTTCCCACACACAATCTGTCCACAGTGTTCGCCTGCAAAGAGGAAAGGCTACCTTTGTTTCATGTGCATCTGCTCTTACTACAAAAATGCTCCTTTGTTGAGCTCGGCAGCAGTAGTGTGCACAGAGGTGTAAGGAATCTAAGACCTCAGCTTCTACTTTTTATCACCTCTCCAGTGGATTACACATGCAGCACAATACAGTCATTAAAAATAGTTACACATGAAAGGACACAGCACCTCATCAGCTCGCTGATGTGTCACTTTACTGACGGACATGCAGCAGTAATTGCTGTGATAAGAAATTTGTCTTTTTCTGCTCTTTGCACCCCTCCTGTGCACTCAGAAGAAAGGGAGACTGGCAATCTCCCTTCTTGCATCCCTCCCCAACAACCCACTGGGGCATTAAACAACCCTCTCCTCCTCTCTGCACCCTTTGTTTAAAGCGATACCTTCACATATATGTTCTGTGGGTAGTGGGGAGGGAAGGGGGAAAAAGGGATATTTACTTACAGAGCAGTAGCGGGCAGTTAATGTCACCTCCTGGACCAGGGACAGGGGGTCACATCCACTAACAAATGTGCAGAGAGCACAGTGGCCTGCTTGCAGCAGAGAGCTGTACAGCCAGCTGGGGCTTTCTACTGCCTGCGAAGAGCAGCTCTTCCGATTCCAGCTCTGCAGTCAGCGTTGTGTGGAAAGAGGCTGCTGCCTTCCCCAGCCTAGTGAAACCCCTCTCTATCATTTTACCATATAAGGAGACAAAAGCATTGGAGACACTCATTCTTTTAGACGCTCTGCAGCTGGCATTCGACACTTTCTCTATTCCAAGGGTGTCAATACTTCCCCCTCCTAAACATCTTGTCTTTCTTGGCCTCCTTCCTAAAATAAGGCTCCCCCTCCCCTCCTCTAGCCTTTGTTTCTCTAAACCCCTGATGCTTATTAATAACATGGGTTTGCTGAATCCAAGGGCTCACTCTTTAAAGGAAAGGTTTTACAGCAACTCAAGCCCAAACATTTGTAAGGCTCTTCACCTGGCTGAAAGAATAAAGTCTTTGGTTGAAATTGGTACCAGGCTTTATTTCCTTTGGTCATTTTGCCTACTGTGACTTAGTGTCTTGTCCAAAGAAGAGTGAAGCAAGCTGTGTCTCTTCTCCTTCGTGGAGCAGTGCATGTTTTTACAAGGAGCAAGCGTGCAGGTGTTTCTTGAGCCCTTTCTACTTTTTCTCCACCCTTCTTTCTTTCCAAGTTCCCCCGTAATCAGAAGGAAATAGAAGAAAATTAACAAAATGAAAAAACCTCTTTGTGTAAGAGAAAGCCAAAGGAACAGATTGTCTCAGCACATGCTCAGTATCCAGCGGAGAGCCCTGCCAGTGGGCACATGTTAAGGAGATGGGGAACTATTAATCCTCCCATAACCAGGAACTAATTTTTCTGCTACAAAATCCAATTTCATCTATCAGCCATCCTACCAGAAACACATTCTGTTAATCAAAACAGTGAGGGTCCTGGAAAACCTCCCAGAGGGAAGAATTTGGATCAGAAGCACATGGGAGGTGTCTGCTCTGTAGATTGAGGGGTAGGGTGGAGTGGCATTTCAGGGTAATTCTTCAGTAATGACTGGTGCTTGCCAAAGGGAGGTGCTTTAATTTGAATGCTTTCAACCTTAAAGGAAACCAGAAGGACAAAAGTATAAAGGACATTGGCCAGAGACAGTGTTGCTGTTGTTTGGCATCCAGAAGATGCAAAGTAATTCGGTGTCCTTTCGTGTTGGACACCAGGTCCTGACACGTGTCTGGGTAGTGGCACAGATGTATACATGGATTAGCTAAGAGTTTTTCCTGCAAAACAAACGTATGCCAGAACTATGACCTGTACTTGCTGTTCTCTTGTGCACCCAAATGGTAATCAGATTTGGAATGGGGATGAAATGTATATGGTTGGTCTCAGTAATACTACAAATCTAGAAAAGCACAGACAGAATAAAATGGTGGAGAAGGGCAATTCCTAGTTTTTCTATCAGAAGCCAAATCTCCTTAATAGATGTGAGTAATTTTGATGACCACTGATGCCCATGGGTCTGTTTGTCAGTTGATTCAGCCTTTGCCGTTGCATTTTCAAAACAGAGGCATCATGCCCTGGAGGACTGACCATGGGCATATAGGATTAAGGATGCCATGGCAATTAAATCTCATTTTAATCAAAGCTGCTGCATTGCCCAGCCACATGGGGAGTCCCTGACTCATCCCTTGCATTTGCACTGGCAGTGGAAGATGAATTAAACCAGATAGAGAGAAATTTTCAGTGAACCCTTGAGCTCCACTGGAGCTGCACCTATACCTTGGAAGAGCTACTGGTTGGGTTTCTAGCCCCATCACTGACTTGCTGGGTGCCCTTGGACAAGACAGTGCATCTTTCTGTTCTTTAGTTTCACTGTCTCTAAATATATAACTCAGGACAGCCAAAATTCTGTATGAGTTGTTGACAAATTTACAAAGGACTAGTTATTGCACCATTATCATCATCATCATCATCATGAATTTTCTTTCTTTTAGATTCAACTGTTGCACAGTGACAATAATAATAATGATTTGTTTCCATCTTAGTTGCAGTTCTTACTTCAGCTCTGGTTTAAAAATGTGTATAAAGAAGATGAAAATTAGATTTGGGCTATTTGAATAAGTTTATTTCCAAAGCTTCTAAATAAATTAAATATTCTGAATGTGTTAATTATTTTTTCAATTTCCATGATATTTTCACTTCTCTGTCTGTCCACTGACAGCTACTGCAGCAACTCTGACAGAAATTTTTTTATGTGACCAGTACACATAGAAGATGAGTATTCCACAATTACAAGTTAAAATATATACTGGCTTCAGCTGAAATGGTTTAGTTTAACTGTTGCAGGTCATGGGTTGACTTCAGGAAAATAATTTTTTTCTTCTTTAATCTAATATCTCTGACTCCTTGAAAGCAGAGGAGTCTCTGCCAATTTAAAACCCAGTGATCTATGGGCTCACTATTGGACTTAACTCTCAGCAGCCACATCAAGACTGCATGGAGCTGTGAATGGAATGAGGGAGAGTTACCAGGCAGCACCTTCCTTCATCCCATAATGAGATATATGGACTCCATCAAATACTACTAGGGAAGGTACAGGGAACCTCTGACCTCTTATCCTTCTTCAGGAGTTCCAAAGCTGCTCACTCCACATTTTATCTCATAAGTAAATATTCATCAATGATTGGCAGCACACCACCCCCCACCAATTTCCCACAAGAATCAAATCCAATGGAGATGGGTGGGTGGGAGAAACCCAAATTTTCTTAATTGTCAGCGATATGGGAAGGAAAGGGCAGGGGCTTTTTTCACTGGCAAATGTATTATGTCACCCACTTCTTTATATATATATACAATTTTATTTCTACTTCATTGGTTCTCTTATTAACCCAGCACAGATCAGGCATCTTCAAGGCTTCAGAGGAGACAATTCAATAAAAACAGGGGCAGTGTTTCTAATAGTGGGTTAAATTTAAGGGTGGAAGTGCAAGTACCATTCAGTACAATCCTGTGAATTAGAAACACATCATATAGTTCGTATTTTCCTTATGTATATAGCATTTATGTAGCGTATATTGCTTCTTCTGCAGTGGTATATGTGTTTAGCAGCTTTAATTCTATATGTAGGATGCTGTACCTAACATATGGGAAAAAAAGATGGAAAAAGTATCATTTTCATGGCAGGACTTCTCAATGATTTTACTAACCATTCATAAGTTTCACTTCAGCAACTGAGTTGATGCCAGAATAACTATCATTTCAGCACTTATCTTCTTTTCTGGCTGAAAAGAGCGAACAAAGGAGAATAGAAATATTCCACTTCTAGCTGTCCCTTTCCACTATTTCCGCCAGTTTGAGACACGGAGAAATATAATGTCTCTGAGAGAGCAGGGGAGGTGGGAATCTACACTTATAAAGTGGCTAAGCTACTGGCTGATTCTTCTGTGTAACACAAGCTTTGTTTGAATATGAGAGTATGCATTTAGGAGAACTGCTATTTTTGGCACTACTACTTAGGAGAAAAGACAACGCAGAAAGAATTGTGCCTTGCAGAATATACCACCTAAGGAGTCTTTTTGCTGTGCCTTTTGCAACCAGAGTTGTCTGTCTTGTATTGGCCTTTTTAGCCACCAGCGCACTTGTAACAAACGTGGGTAGAGCCCTTCCCAAATCTTCGTTCGCGAAGCCCAGCCATGATGATGACTTAGGAAGTAGTATAGATTTGTGCAGAGGTTGCATTTTAGTTCATTAAACCTAAAATAACACCCAGGCAATATTAAATCTTCCTGAAATTTCATTCTCATAAGATGTTCACAGATACATAGTTTTCCCCAAGTATATGAGGAATATGCAATGGATAAAAAGGTATTTTCAACATTTTTCTTTCTCAATTCAATCTCCTGGTCACAAAGATTTTTGCAATATTTTGATCTTCTTTTCTCCCCCTAGGTAACTCGATCCTCAAGCAGAAATACTCAGCAAGCAAGAAATATCAGGGTTTTACAGATTCTGATGAAGGAATTACGGACATCCTTGGACAATCCATTAAAACCACCACTGTCACGGCAGATAATGAAAGTCTGTCTGCTTTGGGATGATGCAAGACTTATTTGATTTTTGGGAGGATGTTTAGCCTGAATCAATGTGAAAAGATTAGTGTTTTAGAAACTCCAATCTGATCTGGAAAAAAAAGTGTTTCCATGTTTGCTTTCTTAATATGTTTGAATAGTTTTCACATACAGTGTTAAAAGATTTTCCTCAGTAATTTAAATGCTATGGTTCAGTAGCTTCGAAGATCTTCTGATTTTGTATGGGAAAAGTTATCTTTAGAAGGATAATGTAATGCTATGTTATAACACAGATGATATAGACTCAAACCTAAGTGTGTTTCTGTAATATAGTGATATGGGATGGAGCTGAAAGCATTTTAGAACATTATGGTCAGTTTGGACAAAGATTTCATTCAGTTTTAAAATTTAGTCTGGACCTTCTATGGAGCTAGCCCTAGTTTCATTCAGAGAAATCTATCCCCCAAAAGGTGAATGTGGCAGTGAGACACTGGTCAATATGTGGTCTGGTAGTGTCATTGTAATTGCTCCTATGTCCCTTTGTGGACAAGTGAGATGTGGAGAGGGTTTGCAATCAATGACCCAGGCAGCTGTGTCCCTGCTGCTTTCCCCTCTCCCAGCTGAGCAGACAAACAGCTGTTGACACTGATGAGCAGAGGAACATGGATTGATCACAGAGATGAAGAGTGGTGGTGCTTCAAAGGAACAGACAACACATCCAAGGAAGCCTCAAGGAGCAATACAGGGTTTAAAGGAACTGGTATCTGCTAAGAAAAATCCTTCTTGTTAATAGTTAGGTTTTCAACAGCTTGGAAAGCTGAGGCAACTTGTTACAGGACTGACAGGTCCTTCACTGGACAAGAAGCACCATCAGAAGATCCATCCCACGTCCTCACGGATTAAAGAAAAGCCATAAAATCCATTGCAGGATAAAGGCAGCCCATCAAACAATTCCCCAAGCAGTAGCTGTCTGTACCATGTAAGGCAGCCACCCTGAATAGCCCTCACCGGGCTGCTGACTGAGCGAAGAAGAAATAAGAAAGAGCTGTAACAAAGAGAGTGGAAAACAACAATTTCCCCCCCTACTTTCTCTACCATTCTTTCTCCTTCTTTTCCCTCTCTAAGGAACAGATGGTGCCTCTACTTTTAAGGAAACTAGAGTGAAGCATTTGGATCTTTGCCATCTGCACAATTCTTTGGATTATAAGTGTTCTTTAAACCCCTCAGCTCCATAGTATGTTCATCTGTAACCAGGGACAGGGACTTTGGTGGCATGTCTTTGGAAGCACTTTGGAACAGAGAGAGACAACCTCCAACAAGAGGTGAGCAAGCAGTCTTTAGGAATGATGACTCTAAATGATGATAATGCAAAGACCTATGTTGAGAAGCTGTTGCTTCTTCCCTTTCCTCTGGATTCAACTTGACTGTTATGTTGGGCCTGAATATGACAGATAAGCAGAGTATTTTGTGTTTCCTCCCCATCCAGATGGAACCTGGAATGTCAAATTACTACAGAGGCTGCAGTAATTGCTGGTCTTCTGAACTGGCAAATACTAACCCTTACTTTCGGATTTATTAATTTCAGTAAACTCATGATTTATCATTCCCTGTTCCAGACACATGAAACAAACACACTGTGATTGTTAAAAAAACTAATCACTCTGTGTTTCTGATAGGATGAGAGACTTGTTATTCTATACAAAATAGCTCATATTCCCTGTGGTGTTCCCAGCAGAACCCTTCAGTGTTTTAGGTGAAATCCCCTTTCCATAATCCTCCCCCTCCCACTGCCCCACTGCTCATGGCTTCTCCAAAATGTTACTTCTGTGTGAATAATTTCCTTCTGCTCACCTTAGCACTTTTTCTGTCTCAATTTCTGATATCTATTATGACCCTCTTGAAATAGCCAACAGCAACATTTGAAATTGCCATTCCACTTTATGAGGCAGCCAGAGACCTTGTGAGCTTCTGAGAAAAGATAGGTTTGAGAAAGTGAGCAGTTGGCAAACACCTCAAGAACCTACCTAAGTAACTTCTGAGACAGAAGTGACAATGTCTAACTCATCCCTGGCAAATCTTTGTCTGATTTGCCCTTAAGGATTAACATTAGGGCTCCACAACCTTCAAAGTCGAATGAACATAAGTTTTTTTGGTCAAACAGGGATGTAAAATGAAGAAGGGAGAGATGGAGGGGATGAAGGAGGGAGGGAGGTTGGTTCAGAGTAAAGTTTTCATGCCTGTAAAGGGTTAATAGTGCCAGGCACAACCTGTAATTTGTAGTTATTCAGATCACACCATAGCAGTATGAGAATCATTGAACAGAAGGGCTCCTCCAATTTGTTATGCTGCTCTTGGGAACTCAGAAATGTCTTGGGAAGAATGTGAGAAGAGAATGTAATGATACTTCTTCACAATATTATGCCAGTCTACAAGAACTTTTGAGTTGGGGATTTCTCAACCTGGAGGCAGTAATCATACTGAATATCACTTTCATGAAGTGATATCACTTGCACAGTTCCCTCCTGATTCCCTGTAAGGAAATTCACAGTTTCCTGCTACAGGTAGCCTTATTCTGTGTTGTTGAAAAACCATCTTCCTTATGTTAATTTCAAGCATATTACCCACTAGTTTTGTCTGAGGCCTCCTAGGTCTTACCTTTGGAGAGATAATGAGCAACTGATCTTTATTCATGTGCTACAGGCTGTTCATGTCTTTGTCTATTTTTATCATAACTCCCCTCAGCCATCTCTCTCCTAGGCTGAGGAGTACCAGTCTACCTATTCAGTCTGTATGAAAGCTACTCCCTGTGTTTCATCATTCCTCCTCAAACTTTTTCCAATATGACTATTTACTTTCTTAGATTATATGGCCTAAATTTTAACATTCAGTTTGCTTTTTGGCTGCTTTTGACCAGTTTGCCTTTGTTTGGGGTTTTTTTGTAAACCTATATAACCTCTAAATTTTACACCCAGCTAGACATCTCAGAACCATTACTTTTTAGCTAAACTTAGATTTTCCCCCACATTCACTGCTTTATGGTTATCTACATTCAGTTTAAGATGCTGTTCCAGTGCCCACTCATCCTGTCGCCTAAGATCCTTTTTTTTCCTCAGCCTTAGAAGAATTTCCACTAATTATCTTCTATTAATCTTTTTACTGTAAACCCTGCCTATTTATCTTTCAATTGATTTTATGTAATACATGCAAATATTTTCCCTCTTACCATGTTACTGAGTAAGTGTTTTTAAGGGTGTATGGTGAGGGCCCTTATTGAGTACATGGAAAAGGACAAATAAGCAGATGCTGTCAACCAAAGGTCTCCTGTATCTCCATGCTGCTTATTATCTTACAGGAACACAATGGATCTGCAGAGTGTGATTTCTCCTTACCAAGCTATATTGAATTTCTCCAATTTATCATATTTACATATCTGCTCTATCCTGCATAGTGATTTCTACTAAATTTATCTGTCTTACCAGGCTCTATTTCTCTTAGTTTCTCTTGGAACAATTTAAAAAGGCTGACACTGTATTGGATACATTCAGGTGCTCAGTTTTAAGTCTGTTTTAAATAAAAGGCCATGCACTGTTATTATTTCAGCTAATTCATCCTTCAGTCCCTTTTGGGTGAGCACCATCTGGTTCTAACATTTTCTTCCTATTCATTTTTTTTATTTGTTCCATACCTCTTCTACAGATGCTTCAGCTTGAAATAGATCCTCTGATGATCCCCATAAGGAAGCATTCCACTGAAGGAAGCTTTCCAAGTTCCTCACAGTGAACACAGGAACAAAAAAAAAAAAAAAAGATCATTTAGCCTTTTCTGTTACAGCCATTTCTTCCCCAAGGACTGGTTATCTGTTGGTCCTATCATTCCTCAAACCCTTCAACTTACCTAGCGTTCAAAAACATACAGTTAGTTGCAAATCACTTCCCAGATCACTTCAGACATAATATTTTGATGTAAGTAGAAACAGTCCCCCTCTCCAATCTGAATACGACTGGGGACATCCTATTTTGCAGAAAGATCCTTCTGTATGGCAACAATTATTTTTCTTCTCAACTACTGCTTGTATATACTACAGATAAACTGAGAGGGTCTGAGACATAGGCTCAGACATATATTATGATTGAATATATGAGCTTAGATTGTGCACTCTGAAGTAGAGTTCTTGCTGTTGATCCCCTTTGGCCTGTGCTTACTTTGAACCCTATAACTGGTCATGCCCTTTAAATAATAGGATTAAAGTAATCATTTGGTTGCTGATGTGAATTTCATATCTAACACTTCCCATAGAGCTGAAAAAATATACCATCCATTGTCAGTCTGATAGACTTATGGATTTTGTTTGTCTCTGCCAAGTTTATATTCACATGGCTGTCTAGTGGAGTTGCTGTCTTAATGTGAATGAAATTCAAATGTTTTGAGTAAAATGAAATAAAAACTTGTAACAATGGCTTATCTTGGATATAATGTGTCTCGTGCTGGAAGATAAATAATTTTTCTGAATCGTTAGAGAGGAGTCAGAACCACATTATGAAGCAGTGCTAGTCCTTTTGTTTATCCCTAATGTTTAACCATAAAGTCCAGTGAGTCCTTGCTATAATGTAAATGCTTTAAATGGCTGAGCAGTGCCCATTTGGCTGGCTGATCCCTGAAGGGCCTGCCCACAGTGATGCTGACTCTTCCTTATATCCAGAAGGATTTCCAGGAATCCAGACCCCTCATTTGCAACGGGGGGTTTCTAAGACTTGGATGTCCAGAAAAAAATGTGCGGAAGGAGCTGGCTTGTCTGGCAGCAGACACAGCACTGGCTGGCAGCAGGAACTTAACTTGCAGGGGAGGGCAGAGGAAGACATGACGAAGGCAGACTGGTTAGCTTGGCTGCCTACAGCACTTCTACAGGCATGCTCACTCTGCTTCTCCTGATGGTTTTCTGTGTGAATATGCCTCAGACCCAGAGCTGTCAGCCATTTCCTTTAGTAAGCTGCATATCCACCCTACCTTTGCATTAGTAAACACGGGGAAAAGGCAGAAAGAAGGCATGGCTGTAGGTACTTGAGCAGGTATCCAGGATAAGATTCTGGTCACAAATCATAGCACACAGAATCACAGAATGTTTTGGCTTGGAAAGGACCTAAAAGATCCTGTTCCAAGCCCTCAGCCATGGGCGGGGCCACCTTCCACCAGACCAAGTTGCTCAGAGCCCCATCCAACTCGGCCTTGAACACTCTCAGTGAGGTTATCCACAACTTCTCTGAGCAACCTGTTCCTGTATCTCATCCCCCTCATAGTAAAGAATTTCTTCCTAACATCTAATCTAAACCCATTCTCAGTTTGAAGCAATTCTGCCCTGTCCTGTAACTACACGCCCTTGCAAAAAGTTCCTCTCCATATTTCTTGTAGGCTCCCTTCAGGTACTGGAAGGCCACAATTAAGTCACCCCAAAGCCTTCTTTTCTCCAGGCTTAACAATTCCAATTCTCTCAGCCTTTCCTCATAGCAGAGGTGCTCCAGCCCTCTAATCATCTTGGTGACACTGCACTGGGCTCGCTCCAACAGATCCATGTATTTCCTGTGCTGGGGCCCCCAGAGGTGGCTGCAGTGCTCCAGGTGGTGTCTCCCCAGAGCAGAGAAGAGGGGCAGAATCATCTCCCTCGACCTGCTGGTTACACTGCTTTTGATGCAGCCCAGGACGTGGTCAACTTTCTGGGCTGCAAGCCCACATTGCCAGGTCATGTCCAGGCTCTCACTCACCCGCACCCCAACGTCCTTCTCAGCCGGGCTGCTCTTGATCTGTTCATCCCCAGCCTGTATCGATACTGGTGGATGCATCCAGGTGCAGTACCTTGTACTTGGTCTTGTTAAATCTCCTGAAATTCCCATTGGCCCTCTTCTTGAATTTGCCCAGGTCCCTATGGATGGCATCCTGTCCTTCAGGTGTGCGTCAACCTCACCACTCAGCTTGGTGTCACCTGCAAACTTCCAGGCGCGATATGTTGGATGTCCCCATGCCCTTCGTGTGCAAAGTCTACATCAACTCAGCTTCTCTCATTCAACAAATAAGGGAACCATTGCCAAAAGCAGTCAACTACAAGGAGTGGCAGACTCCAGTAAGAAGTAATGATAACAAGGGGAGAAAAGACTAGGACAAAGCAAAGACCATGCATGGCCACAGGTGATGCCCAACATACAAGCTCTGTGCTCCTGCTCATAGTGGTAGGAGTGGGTGGCCCAGACACACCACCCCTGTGTGTTCGTCTTGCCACTGGAAACAAAGCGAGAGCTGCTGAGAAGAAAAGGTGGATGAACAAATTGCCCTTGTACACTGCAAACTCCTTGTGCCAGTGGCAGGGTGATCTTCTCAGGGTGACCCCATCACCCATTCCTCTGGTCCCTTTAACTTCCCCAATTGCATCTAATACCTGCAGTTTGTGCTAGCCAAAACACTACAGAAGGTGGTCCAAAGTGAACAAACTCTTTCACACCCTTTCATTTTGAGATGGCAAAGTCATTTCTGCACACTATCACTCTCTGTTACAGCCCCACCAAGTGAGGAAAAATTCCTCACAAAATATTTCCACTTCCTATATGTGTAGTTGTTTCCACCGGAAACACTTTCCGTTCGTTTGATTTGCTTTATCTGTGTTCTGAGTCCCAGGTTGGACCTGGAAGCAGACCTTCAAGAATTCCTATAGCACCAGGGAGGCCTTGGTTCGCCTCATGAATCTCCAGACAATACCCCAAAACACATCAATATACAGGAATATTAATACAAGAAGTAATAATTACCAAGGAGAAAGATGAGAAGTAAGCATGACCCGGTTCTTATTATAGAGAGTCTACATTGCTAAGCATCATGGTTCATAAAAGTAGAAAGGAGAGTTTGCTGGTCAACAAATCTGTTCCTTGATCAATAAAATGCTTTGTGTAACCTTTGCAAATAACCTGGCAGCCATCTCACCTTATTTTAACTGACCAAATATTAGCTGACCCAAACAAGCCACCCACGATCCTGCTACAGTGAAAGAGAGGTGTTTGTGAAGAGTGATTTGTTAGACACCTGTTGCAGATAACATGAATTACCCCATAAGTGTGCTTTTCTTTTCCCCACTGAATTTAGAGGGAATCCAGCTGTCTAATTCAGATGAATACCTGACTTTGGACAGCTAAATCATGGCATGTATGTCCAGGTAGAATTCCATACCTGAATTCATCCACTACAGTCCTTGATGTTTAATTGAGTAGAACTGGACACAACATCACTTATGCTGGCTAGAGGGTTTTCAAGGCACATGAAAGAAGAAAGGGGAGAGCCTCTCTCCAAGACTTATTCCTTGGAGTCCTGGGTCACTGCAGTCCTGAGTTTGGTCTCCTGCCAATCTGAAACACACTTCAGCACCTGAGTCTGCCCTCAGACCTGGCCCTTACTTCTCCTTTCTGAATTAGGAAAATGTGCTATTTTTTCTGTCCTAAAAAGATGTTAAGATGTTGAGAGAAGAAATGCTTAATGTGAAATGTAGATCACACAAGTGCATAACACACAATGTGTTTAACCTGTGCTCACACAAATTCCTGGGTTGGGGCTTATGTAGTGTAGTTGTACAGCTGAGTTTATTCTAAGATCTTTTTTTTTTCTGTTGTTCTGCACCGAAAGTGCCATGTTGTATCTCTCTCTTCATATTATAATTAGTGTTCCAAGCTTTGAGTGTCCTGCTGCCTTCTACACCCAACACTGGAGACTGTGGAATGTGTTGCAATGGAAATCATGCATAGGAAATTAGGTTACCCAGCATTTAAAATATGGGCTAAGTAACTGAATAATGGGTTTCTGTGTAGTGGCATCTGTGGGTTGCAGGTATTTCTGGTTTCGTATGGTAGTCTCTGTGAGTGCTAGGCTTTACTTCCCTAGCCACAGACTACTAGAAAGGAGCACTAGTCAGTGCTGTCTATTCCCCTCCTATAGAAAGCATGCAAATTTCTAGGGAGGCTTTGGTGAAAATCTATTAAGCTTGACAGGGAATATGGTGATCTGGAAGCCCACTAGCTTTGCTTATGAAATGTGTGAAACGACTTCTGTCCCCATATAAGTGCCCATTCTATTCTCATGATAAAGTGGTTTCATAGTATACTTATTTTCCTTTTTTAAAGGAGAGTTTACCTCTAATTTGTTGTGGTATGGAAGTTCCACAGACATAGCAGAAAAAAAAATACAAAAGAGAACCTGTAAAACTGGCTTTGTAAAAAAAAATTACTGAAAATATGAAGTGAGACTGAGGGAAAATATTTTTTCTTCCATCTCTTTCAGTTTCGCTACTTCTTGGTGGTATGTCTTAACAGTAGCCAGTAAATCAACCTGCAGCAGAAACATTTTGAGTTTTATGAAGTCGATGAATCCCTTTGAAATGTTTGTGGTAGTCTTCCTTCCATGTTTGTCAGAGGGAGTTGAGTAAAATCAGGCAAAATTGCTCCAGCTGCTTTTAGAAAAACTAGGATTTTGTGTAATATGACCTATGCTTCACAAAGCTAATCAGTGTTAGATGATGAACATTGTTGAAACAGCCTGAGATTTATCAGCATGAAACTGTACTCACTGTGACATAATGCTGAAGATAAAGTATTGCAGTCAGTAATAATTCATCTCACTGAAAAACAATTGTGTCAGAGTGTCTGTGCTTTGGTTAGACAGTACACAGCTACAAAAAAAAGGAAAAATGGTAAGAAAAAATATTAAAACACACATTGGTGGTGCAAATCTACACAAGTAGATTAGAAGGAAAGGAAATAGATCGGAGTTTTGCTAAAATTAGTGGATATTTCTGGGAAAACTCCTATTGATATCTTTGGGGCTAGGATTTCACCCCCTAGTTAGTATTCACATTCACTTTCTTCTCTGGTTTTCTTACTTATAAAATAGCCTTTTACATTTTCTGTATTACAGAAGCATTTGAATGAGTCTGCCCCCTCCCAGCCTCTTGCCAGCTGCAGTCAAAGGTCTGCCTTGTTCTGATGGCTTGCTGTTTGGAAGGGAGAAAGTAAAGTTATTCATCCATTAATCATATTTTCAAATGCTAGGTAAGGACAAAGTATTATTGTTGGAAAGACTGCCTTTAGAATGAGTTCACTTTGTAAATAGCCTTTGGATCTTTTTGTTTAATTTCACTTTTAAATTCAAATCCAGTGAAAAATCACTTCATTATTGTTTATATTCCTGCATTTTATTCGAGCTAAAGACCTTTGGTCAACACAGGTTTTTTTAAAAAAACCTAATGTTTTGCAGTACATGATTGGAATGCTGCTTCTGCTTCTTGTTTTTAAAAGGAAACACTGTCAATACACCAGTGGCATTACTTTTACACTAAGTGTAAAAGCAGAATGATTTTCTTATTTTCACTATTTTAGCCTGAGGCTTGGATGATAGACAAAGAATTTGAAGACATAAGAAAATTTCTAGTATGGGAGAAGTGAGACTACTCTATAAAAAATATTAGTTTTGCACACAATTTCTTTATTGCACAATTTACTGTGGAGGCACATCAGCTTAGCTTAACAGAAAGGTCTTGGAATAAACAGACCAAGTGGAGCAAAGGACCAGTGAAGGCAGCTGCCATCTCCCACTGGGATCCCTCTAAAACTCTGCACTCTCTGGTGGGACACACTACCTTTGGGATAACTTATGAAACTCATCTCACCAGTGCTGTGGAGCCGAAGGTTGGAGCTCTGTGCACATCTGAGGAGACCATGGTCTAGCTGCAAGACTGTTACTGCTGAAGAACAGGGAGACATGTGGAGATGCTGGCTGCAGTGTCTGAAGACATTAAGCCTGCCGAGGCATCGATGCGGGGACAATAAGCCTCAACATAAGATAGGCACATGTGCAGACAATTTGGTATTTTATATTCCTTTTTTTTCCCACTTACATGCTGTTCTTGACATGAAAGGTGGAACAAACTTGTTCCTAAATATGTTGCTTCAGCTTTATCTACACGGACTGTCACAGCCCCCACCAGAATAAGCGTGGAGAGCTCAGACAGGCATGTTAATTGAGGACATCCACCATGGCAGTGGGTCCCCATCGTAGGTAAGGTTGGATACATGGGAGCACCCCCAGAGGCATATCTGCAATCATAAATCAAATAGGACACCAGGATGCTGCCAGGCACTGAGACTCAGTCAGCCATGCTGGTCAGTTGCCCAGACACTGTATGGGGCTCTCCCACCTGGGCACGGCTTAAGAGCAAATCCTATCCCTAGGATATGTTTTGGATGTGGCCACTAAATTTCAGAGGCTATGAGTGTGTAATGGCCTGGGCACAGCTCAGGGCTGCCTCTCCTGCAGGAGCACTGTCAGGTGTATTGCACATGTTGCCATGGCAGAGCCCACGAGGCGGCCCTGGGACCAGACCCAACTTCTCCACGTCCACTGGCCCAATAACACCTCATGTAAACATTCACCACTCATCTAAAGTCAGTGGATCTCCAGCAGCTTTAGACCAACTAATGATCTACCCTTCTGCCTCTGAAATCCTTACTTAGCTCAGTCTCAAACTGAATTGGGCTGTCCTTTGGGCTTTGTGTCAGGTCTAGGGAGTCGTGCTCCCCAGGTACTTGGGTACCAGGGACAAAAGATCCTGTCCAAGCCTGTATAGGGCTCAGCATTTTGAAAAAAGCTGTCTTTCATTTAATTTCTGAAATAATGGAATAGTAAACAAACTCTGGTGTAAAGTGTGATAGCTTTAGCTTTGGGACTAAAAGTTAATTGATATTTCTTACCTTTGTGTCACACTTAGTGATCCTTGGATTTGAAAACCTTTGGTTACAAGAATGTTTATAATAAAACCGTATCTGTAAATGCATCTAAACAATATTACACAATCTTATTTTCCCTAAGAGCTCTTCTTTTATTGGCTTCATTTGAAAATTAATGCTCTCATGAGATTAAAACTAATTTAAGGTAACAATAGCCTGATAATTGGCATTTGGCAGTTATTAGTAATGCTATTTTACAGGCTAGTTTCGATGAATTCCTGCTTTGCAGGAATTGTAACACCCAGTTATGATTCAGTGCTTTGCTTTCTTTTCCCTTTTCACACAGCTGCTGTAATCAATACCAAGTATTTGTTTAAAACATGAAATCAGCAAGCATCACCTATAATTTTCCTTTCTTTCTTTTATGGCCATTAGGAAATCATGTGAAAGAGGTGAAAAAAGTAAAATGTTCCTCTGTCCTCTTTTTTCCCCCCACTATCTATTCATTTTCCAGAAAATGCTGATAGAGGGGAAACCCCCAAAAAAACTAATGAAAAGCTTTCTGCCTGAAGTCATTCAGTTTGCTATTCAAACCAGGGAAGTGTCTCTAGGTAGACATGGTTGTGTTCCTTGAGAGCATGAAAACATGACAGTGTTTTATTAGTGAAGAAACTGAAGAGCAGCTGTTAGTTAGCACCTGGTTTCCAAAAGCTGACTAGAAATACAAAGAGGGATGCTCTGTGTATGCCCTGGAATAAACATCTTAAAATCCACTCTTCCCCTGAAAAAGCAGCACTCCCCTCAAGATGTCTATAAATTCTGAGAAGTCATTGCAAATGGCAGGTGAAAAGAATAAAAGACTCAAAGAACAATGAAAACAAAAACAAGGCATTGTCTTACCTTGCTGCAACTCAGTGCTGCCTCTGCTCATGAGTCTGCAAACAAGAGAGGACAGGGACAGACTCGACGCTTTATTGGATTGCCCAAACTATGTTTCGTAATGAGACAGTTGGGCATTCGTGCTTCGGGTGAGCTATAAATATAATATCTCCAAAATACCAGCCATTGGCAGGAGATAAGGACTGCAGCATCTCTGTGTTGCCAGCCTTTTAAGGCATCACAGCTAGAGCAGCACGAGGCCCCCGAAGGAAAGGGCTGTTGTGCTCCTGAGCAGTTCCAGCCCGTCACTTTGCTGTATTGGGGACTGCCTGACCTTAAAATACAGTCACCTGCTATAAGAAGACCCTGCGAGGGACCTCTAAGGAGATGGCGATATTTCAGGGCTCAATACTTTGGCTGAGATATGAGCAACTCTAATTTCTCAATCAAATTATTTGTCAAGGCTCTGGGATTGACAGAACTGCCCTCAGAAATTTTGACTGCTCTGTGAATGTAACAAACTCCAACTCCCTTTTTTTTGTCTGTCTGTCCACCCCAGGTGTGCAGCCTTTTGCAAGGTACTTTGTTCCTCAGGGCCTGCCTTGTTTTAGCCCTGCACCTCCTGGTGCAGGGAGCTGTAGCACCAGTGCTATCATCTCACTATAAAAAAGATAGCGACTTTAGAGATTAACCTGAGATCACGAAGGAAGTCTATGTTGGCAGCAGGAATGTGGCTCAGGGGTAAGTTTTCTGCTCAGGGCTCCCTTCCCACTGCAATGTAAGTGTGTTGCTGGGTGAAAGGGACACTTGTACACAGAAAAACCAAGAGGTTTGATGTGGAAAAAGGTCTTCCAGCAACTCCCATGGGGAGTGTCTTGCTGGCTTTGGAGGAAAACTTGTCTGAGCAAGGCTCAGTGCAGAGGTGGGGTTACAACCTGTCTATCTTCTTGCCAGTATTGGGTCCATCTCTGCATTGCAATGTACTTCTGCAGAGAAAGTTGCAACAGAGACGTAGTCCTTGATGTGAAGTTAAACTATTTTAAGAGGAGGAAAATTAAAACCTTTCTTTAAGACAGGGAGGTGAAGAAACAGCATCAGGCAACCTCTGCATGCAGGTAAATGTCTCTACACAGCAGCATAGTTATCTGGAAAAGTACTGTGCTGTTGCATTGAGGTTGCTGGTTGTTCCTCCTCCTGGCTGAAGCAGCAGTACTTGCTGAGGGATTCAATTTCTTTGCCGGATTTATTTATTACTTCCTTGGTCCTGAAGAACTCCTCATTCCCTTCCTCTTCTCTCTCTTCTCTTCAGAGCTCTGGTCAAGCCATAGTCCTTAGGAGATAGCATGATCTCCCAGCTTGTCTCTGAGCAGTTCATTTGGACAGCAAGTGCGGCTCAAGCTGCAGAGAGTGGATATTAACACAAACTGTGTGCCAGGCTTTCTGACATGACAAACTGATTTATGGTTTGACATGGAGCCCAGTCAGGTTTTATGGTTATAACGCCAAACCAATGAGAAGTTGGTATCTGAAGCATTCATCCCAGCATTAAAAAGCCTATAACAGCATGTCCTCAGCCTCTGCCAAGTGGCATGGTTTGACAGCCTGAGTCAAGCCTCTGGGAACAAATGACTTTCACACATCCCCTTTTGTCCATGCAGAAATGCCTGGCTTCAAAGAACCATGGATGAGGAGCACGGCCCAGAGACTTTGGTTAGGGAGATAAGAGAAATATCCCACAGATTCCTCAGAAAAATATTGTTCATCCTAGATCTAGTGGCCTTTTGCCACATGTTCCTTTAGCTACCATGTAAACAGCCCTTTCACATTTCCCAGAACAATAAACAGTTATGAAAAGCTGTTGAAGCAGCAAAAACGTGGTACTTAAGACATATGTTTGGACAGCTCTGGAAAGCCTCAACCTTTTCATGTTAGCCAATATTTTTGTTTGCACAATTCAAGGATCCGGGTGATGTTGTAGGAACAACCTGGAAAAACAATGGTTGTCCCTGCCCCAGTCCAGGATGTTCTGGGCAGTAATGACATGTTTAATCCCCAGGTGTCAACCCAGCTGCAGAGCATATTTGGATCTGGTGTCCACATCCAGCAACTGGGGACCAGTTGGTGTAAATGTGGTCTCCCAGCACACTTCATTTGAAAACTTGAGAAGGTGGATTACAGTTCAGATTTTCTCTCTGAAAAGAGCAAATATCCTCTGAAGCTGGTTGGTTCCCATTGACCCTCTACTTAGACTGTCCCAGTTTTATTTTGGGTATTGCTTTACTGTTTGATGAGCCTCCTCAGGGAAAGGAGGACTACTTGAAAAAGGATGCTACCAGAAAACTAAAATATCAGCAATCTGTCAGGCTGCTGGCCCTGATCACGGGCTCCTGGCAGCAGGTAATAGCTGAGCCACTTCCTTGAGACAGGCAGGGGAATGCCCCCACACTCAGGGCACCAGCAGTTCTGAGATACAGAAGGGTGGCAGGCTAACAAGAGAGGAGTGAGTATTGCCAGAAGCAGAGACCTCTCCAGGTGTCTCAGCTATACCGTGGTACTGGAATTTAGCCCTTTAAGAAGAGGAATGGGACCTGAAGGTCTCTGACCCACAGCAGTGATGACACAGCAGGCCCTTTTGCCATCTCCATGGGTCTGCAGTCCCTGTTTCTTCCATGACTAAGGCACCAGCAGGAAGGAAAGCAAAAATTTCAGCCAGTTCTCTACTCCAAGGTGATGGGAGGTATGTGTACTAGAAGAGCTGCTTTACAGTCATGGAATCATTTAGGTTGGAAAGACCTTTAAGATCATTGAGTCCAACTGTGCTTTAGAAATATAAAGTAAATGTTGCAAGCTGTAAAGCAAAGCCCCCACGAAAACCATACTAAGGTGCTGTTACTCATTCATTGCAGTGAGGTTAGAAGTTTTACCACTGATCCCTTGCAATTGGGATTGGTGCTGCCATTCTCTGCAAGCCATGGAAGATGCCAGAGTATGGGCATCCAAGAAGGATGTAAGTGTTCAGGATAGCTTTAACAAGCAAAAATCTAACCATCTTGAACTAGTACAGTCTTTAATAAAGGAAGAGCTCTACTGACAGATATTCATGGAAATCTGACCTTGCTGTCTTGGTTCATGACAGGTAGTACAACAATTAAAACTGTGTTATGATATTGTTGAGCCTTTAATCTAATTTGGAAGATTTAGAGGTAGGTTCTGTACATATGATACTGACTGCCAGAGACTTAGGAGCAGAGGGGAGGAGGAAATCTGTGGAGATTTTGCTCGTAGTCAATATTTTGCAAACTCTTTACACTCAGGCTCTAGCAGTGAGGAATATGGGATTAGCATTTGCCACTATGAACTTGGGATTTGGCTGTGTCAGCAAGCCATTGGTCTATCTGCTTCCTCTAGCCCTTCACAGACAGAGGTCACATCAGTGCCTTCCAAATTAGACATCTGCACATAAAACTCCACACCCAACCCCCTCATACTTGAGGGAAGAGCACTCACAAATGCCAACCTCCATGGAAACCTGTGGCCACACAGCCTTTTGCCAGGAGGCACATAGGGTGCCAGGAGCATCAGACATCTTCAGGCCTTCCCACACCTGCGAAAATGCTTGTGGCAGGCAGCATTTGGGCTCTAGCAGCAGCAGCCTTAGGGATGCCAGTGACCTCTAGATATCTGGGGATGGAGAAGTACCTGGAGGAACTCAGCCCTAGCTTCCTCCTGGTGGGCAGCTGTCCTCATTGCCACCACCATGTTCAGGCTCTGGAGCACAGGTGAGAGACGGAGGTGCTTTTGTATGAAGCAGCAAAGCATGTGTGATTTCCAAGGGCCTAATCTCTGCCTGGTTTCCCCTTACATGCTGTGTTCTGAGCTGAACCTCCAAGAAGATGTCATTGCTGCAAAGACATGCTCAGGCTGGAGAGCAGACTGAAACACCTGGAGCCCTGTGACCTGCATGTTTTCCGTGGGCACTGTCATCAGCAGTTCACCTCACCCAATTTTTGACATCAAAAGCTGTCATGTGTGCTTTTCTGTGGGGGCTGGAGGTGCCTATCTCCTGCTGACTACAAGCTGAGAGGAGATGGCTCACACCAGACTTACTTGCACATAAATTCAATCACCAGATAACTTCTAGTGCCTGAATTTATGTGAAATGTGCCTCACTTAGCATGAGATGCCCTTGCTTTGTGTAATGTGCCTCAAAAATATCTGTTGGGCCAGATGTAGGTAATACCCTTGAACAGTTTCTTGAATTCCCACATGTTTTGGGTTGAGAACTCTCTGAGGCAGAAGCAACCGTATTTAATGACTTCAATGCAACTATTTTTCTTTTCTTTCAGTGAGTTTCTCCAGCTGTTTCTGAACTCAAATGCTCAGGATGTTTGGTCCATCCCATGGCCAGTCTCTGCAGCTTGCTCCCCTCATGCCTGATGGCTGTGAGAGCTCAGAGCACAGGCACGAGCTCTTCCCCCATCACAAACAATGCCACATTCAGATAAATGATGCAGATGAGCCTTAATTTGAAAATTCAGACACTGAACTCTCCAAAACCTCTAAACCCAAACTTTGTGTTAAAAGCCTAGGGAGATTTCCACCTTCTCCCCCTCTCCATCCCCTTTCCTATTCACACTGAGGGAGATGAATCCAGTCCCCAGGCTGCTTTCTGCCCCTACTTAATGACCCCATATCTCAGGGCTCACTTTGCAGACCTGGTGACACAGCACTGACAAATGCCCCGAGTAAAGAGAGGACTGGATGGTGACTGTCAAGCCAGAGTGCAGAGTTGGAAAAGCAGAAATAATTTCTTCTTCACTTCTCCATTTATCTGCCCAGCAAATGTTACAGCTCATAAAAGGCCACTGCTCTTAGCAGCTGTTTCATGGCCCCATCTCTGCCCTTTCCCATTTTGGCTGAAATACTTATTCACTATGCTTTAGCTGCTGTTTTTGGATCGTGCTGAAACTTCTTTGGTCCAAAGCTAAATCTACCCTCACAGTCCACTAAAATAAGTCCTGACAAAGCTAAGGAAGGCTTCACCTAACAACAAACTAAGATATAAACTTTTGTGAGTTGTAGTGACAAAGGGATCCAAGTGATTGCCTGAGTTCAAAGCAGCTGAGAGAAGCAATCCCAGTAACACTGAATTTTGGTGCCCTATTTGCACATTTACCTGCCTATCTGAATTAATGTCTTTACCCCACTGTACCTAACTCCACCAGTATGTATGAGTATGTGTGCAAAAAAACCTTTTGAAGAGAGGTATTTTCTCATGATATAACTGTTATCTGGCAAGTGCATGGAAGGCCCAGTGAAGGACAGAGGAGCTGGAAGTGCCAAGCACTTTGAAAAAAAAAAAATCAAATTAAGCTCCCTGGGGCTCAAGTTTCCCACTTGTAGGGGAAACTATGAGAGAGATCATTGCTCGAGAACAAGATTTGGAAAATACAAAAAGGATAAAATAAAAACAAAAATACTGAAATTATAAAACCCCGCAACCCTTAGTGGATTAAGAATTTCCCAGACCTCCACAGCCAATAGAAGGATCCTTCTGGCAGGAGCACATTTCCCAGCAAAATGTCCCAAGACTGGCTCTGATTGCTCTTTCCCCACATCTTCCGACTCAGATTTCACACTGGGTGGAGGGCACATGATCTCAAGTAGAGGTGCTTCAGCACCTCAAAATCACCCTGGCTGCACTCATTACTGTATTGCAATCAATAGGCTGTTCTTAGAACATATAAAGTAGGACTTGGGTTCTAAAATTAGTTTGACATTATACTACCTCCAAAGGCACTTCCCAAAACAGTGGAGAAATAGAAACTAGGATAAAGCAGCTGGAGTGGTGATAAACGTAGAAGCTTGCACAAAAGTATTTAAGCCTTGTATCGTCTCTGCACTCTATGGAGTAGGAGCATGGTCACCCTTCTTGGTGTTGACTTGATACAAGCCTGGTGGCTCAGGTTAGCTTGCTGAAGACCACCATGTACAATTTGAAACAAGCCCAGCAATATTAAAAAGTTATGTTTATAAAGAGCAGCTGTTGGTATGACAGTGTATATCCTTCCCCTGGAGACACAATCAACTGGTAACTTAATCTTCGCTAGAAGTTTGTTATGTTGATGATAGAAGTGCAGCCTAGGGCTACCGTGTACCTCTTAGGCCATTTAGCACAATGAGAAACATTTCACTGTAGAGCCTAGATTAGTCTGGATACAAGTGCCAAAATTAATGTCAAACCTGCCACCTGCCACTGCCCCTTACTCAGATCCTGCACATGACTGTGATAAGCCTCAAATGCTTGTTTTCTCTTTTCATTGGTCACTGATTTTCTCATCCATAACATAAAAAGTCTTCAGATGATTGTATTTATTTTATCTGTTTCACTGATGCCTTTTGTGAAACATCACAATGATTTTGCTGGTGGATGAAAAAAGGTATACATATTAAAACTGTCACCCTAATTTTATGGTCAAGTTCAACAGACAACATGACGTTTACCAGGAGAACAGCTCCTTATGATCCCTCAGTTAAATAACAACTACTTCTGACATCATCCGGGCTGCCAACCTGGTCAGATTTTTCAAAAACAATTCAAGGACAAATTATCAGCTCTATGGCTGCGTATTATTTTGAAAGACTTGACAGACATGTTTAGCCATTAAGTTGTTGGAGTGAAGAAAACAAAACCAAAGCATGCTGAGCAAGGAAGTGACATGTGTCACTATATGTGTCTCGTCAGCTGAGGCTAGTAAAATTCTTACCCACTGATCAAAATGCATGAAGATCTCTCTGATTTTCACATTGTTGGGAAAAAAAACCCCACAAGTGTCTTTTTCACGTTTTGAAAAGATGCACTTACATTCAATATGACTGGAGGACAGCGAAACTAGAGTCTTTATCATGCAAAATCCACTTGCTGCTTTCGCACATATTCTGACTCTGAATTTGATGACCTTTTTCTTCTGCATTCTGTTTCTGCATATATCCTGACTATGAATTTGCTGACCTTTTCCTAATTGCTGCCTGCATGCATACCTCATAAAACCATTACCCAAGGTAATACTAGACCACCTTAGCATCACTATAATTCTCTTTGCATTTCTTTCTGTGCTCCACCATCTCTTCTCTTGGCTGTTATGTCTGGCATATCACATCTCTCCCCTGCTTCCTTTCTGCACCAGACACCTGCAGTGTCAGCAGTGGGGTCTGCCAACCTCCCCTCTCTACTCAAGCTATGAAACCTGCAAGATAATCCTTTTAATCACTGCCTCCTTAGCATCCTTGCCACCATTTCTTTCTTCTCAAGGATTAATGGATATTTTCTCAAAACATCTGCAGTTTTACACCTTTACCTCATTCCCCACACCTCCTCATTTAACTTTATCTCCCCACAACACATTATTCCTCTTCTCTTGCAGATGACAAACATTCTTGTGGCGTTCCTCCCCTATCCAGCCCCACACAAACATGTGTGCCTGGCACAGTTTTGGCAAAGTGTGCCAAACCAAGGCAGGAGCTCTGGCTATCTTTTGCAGCTGTTGTTTTATGGTTCCTCTGTTGTGCTGGAGCTCACTCTTGCCTCTCAAACAGGAGGAGTGCAGAAGGCAGTTCAAATCCATAAATCACTCAGACACGCAAGATATCCCCAGCACCAGCGATCAGGGCAGCTGCCGAGTGTATTCCTAGCATTTCTTGGAAAACACTTCTGTAAACAAATCTGCCGTTTAATTTTTGGGCACAAATATTAAACATTCTGGAGAGCACCCTGCCAAGATGGAGGCAAGAGGTTCACAGGTCTCTTTGATATGTGATCGTGCTAAACTTGTCTCCCGCTCAGAAGATAGCAATGCTTCTTTCTGTTCTTTAGGAACAATGTGCTTCTTTTCAAGAGTGTATCAAGAAGGTTTTTCTGAGTCACTACATGAACCGTGGGCATCACCCACGGTTTGAAACTGATCTTTGGTCTGAATTGGTTTGATAGTTGCCAGATCTAAAGAACTATAAAAAGAAAGGCTTTCTGGCATTGAAGTCTAGAACTAAGGGAGATGAACAAATAGAAAGAAAGAGAAGTTGTTATCTCTGCCTTGCATGCTGAAGTGCTTTTAGGGCATTCAGTTCTGTGGATTGTCACAACAAATCCTAAAACAACACTGGATCCCAGACCTGTGGACTCTGGCTCTTATCCTACATTGGTCCTGATCTTTTGTTTTGTCAGGAAGGGCTCTGGAGACAACTTCACCTTCTGGAGATAAAATTTTTAGAAAAATAGATATTGAGTATTGAAAAATATTGATGATGGTGATGAAGAAGAGGAGCAGGAGGAGGAGAAAGTGTGGTAGAGAAAGACTGGGGGATCTCAGAAACACAGTTCCCAAAATACTCCTTCTGTCACAGTTTTGTTAAAGGACTGAATCGAGAAGCCTTTCAAATGTGGGACCTAGTGCTGCTATGATGGAAAACGACTTGTGTCATGTCTCAGTGTGACTACAAATAACAGAGCAGTTCTGCTCCTTTTCAAACACGCTAGCGGATCAAATTGCTCAGCTTTTTTGTGGTAGCTCTGTAGATTTGAATGACAGAATCTTATCAAGGACAACCCTTCTGTATAAATCTGTCCAGGCAGCAGTGCTTGTGCAAAAGCAAAAGTTATTTTTTTAGGTCAAAATTATTCTTCCCAGAGATAAGATCAGGGTGATGTCAAAAAATACAAGATCATCCTCCTGTTCATGTGACAGTGGCAGGTATATCTACAGTCCTTAGAAAAGAAGTAAAAATTTTTGCCATGAGAGACCACTTTCGAAACTTTGCAATTGAGAATTGTCACCAGTGTCACATATGGGAACTAAACACAGGGACTGCCTGATGTAGAGCATTGGCTAATGGGAATCCTGGATTTGGGAGAACAGATGAAAAATAAAACAGTGTTAACATAATATGGAATATGATAAATATGATAAATGACTTCTGGTTTTAATGTTTTCCAAAACCGTCTCCTCCAGTACCTCCATACCTTCAAAGGAAGAGGATGCCATCATGGGATATTGCAGGGGCATAGCTCTTACCAAGCATGATCACATCATTTTCAGCCTGAAATAATTTGATTACCGTTAATTCTCGTCTCAATGCAGTCAAGATCTAATTAACTGCATTCATTATCACTGTTTATATGTTTATATCTACTGTGATTGTTGGTTTATACATATATATGAGCTGGTGTTTTCAGTGTATAAAGAATTAGTGCAAGGAGGCCTGAATCTTGATCTGCCTTTGAGGAGAAGCTTTCCTTCACAGGCAGCATGCGTTAAGGTAAGCACCAAGATATTTTTTCCCTGTCTGGGCAGAAGAACCCACCTATCCAGCAGGCACCAATGCTTCCCAGCTCATGTGATGGCAGAAATGGGAGACATGTGATGAGGACTTGAAATACCTCAGGGAAGAAAAGAAGTGTGCAAGGACATACATATCCTTGAATAAGCATCCACTCAATGAAATACATGCTTTGGACCAGGTCTTGCTCAAAGGCAAGTTTCCAGCTGAAAGGTATGTAAGCATGATGAGAGCATTTTAACTGGAAAAAAAACAGAGTTAGAATAATCTGCCTGCAGCTGTAAGTTTTCTTTTCTTTAAGCACAGCTGCCTCTAAATAAGGAGATTGTAATGCTGATCTTTGGGTTCCTGAATAATTCATTCCTTACTTTATCTTCAAGTCTGACTGGTGGTAGGAGTGATTTAAGGATAACTGGCAAACCACCATCATTCCATTCTCAAATAAGCCACAATTCAGTAAGGGGGGGAGGGGGTGTTGGACCATTCTCCTAGAAAACATACAAAGCCAGAGGTAACCAGACATTTCTCTGTGAGTTGTGTGGGACATTTGGAAGTTTATAATGAAGTCTTCTTGGGACACAGTCTTTATCTCTGGAAAACTGGAAAAGTACCTCAGCAAGGAGTCTCCAGCAAGTTCACGGTGCTAGGGTTGGCTGAATCTCATGAGCTTTGTGATGTAGGTGGGGCTGCTGCAGGTCCGTGTTCGTGGGTACAGCCTGTAGCGAGGCTGAGTGTACATTCCCAATTGGCAAACACACATATGCATACAATATGCATTTCTGGTTACATGGAATAGCACAAAGAGGAATCAGTGCCACCAGCACCACCAGCACTCACACAAACATGAACAGCCCCATCTTGTTGCCCCTCCCTGGGGAATGAGGATTGAAGCCTGCTACTGGGATATACACACAATGTATGTCATTTCAGGATGTACTCAATACATAGTTCAGGAGCTGGTCATAAGCACTCTGTTCTCTAGTTGGCACCTAGCTCCCAGTCTCCTCCAGCTGCTGGCACTAGGACCTACAAACCTCAGAGGTCTGTGGTCCCACTCTGGGTGCTGGTACTCCCTAATCCTACTAGTCTTGTTTGAAGCTTGGTAGCAATCACATTAAATGACTCAGGACAGAGAATGACATGCTCAGAGAAGATGGGTAGAAATAGGATTTAGTGAAAATACAGAATAGATGGTGGTGTATAAGCATAGGACTCCATCAAGGAAGTCTACACTCAATTAGCCCTTTTATCTTCTTTCCCCTCTATTTTCTCATGTTTATTATCACCCCAGTTTATCTTGATGCTTTCATTTTTCCACCTCCAGTCTTCCCAATCAATATCCATTGGGGAGACCCACACATTCCCAAGTTCCCCTGAAAACCTTCTGTAAGACATTTTTTGCTGATTCTGTGGGCCCTGTTTTCACTGCTCAAGTCACTAGGCTACCTCCATCTGTCACTGATCCTGCCCGGGTTTACTGCTTACTACTTGCTAACTTACCCTTTGGACATATAATTTAACACATGGAACCCAACATTACTCTTTGGGTGGCTAGTAAAAGCCAAGCAGAACTTTACATAGGGAGCCATGCTGTCCTGGCACTCCTTTCTGCACAGAAGATTTCTAAACAACGTAAAAATACTTCTTTAGCACAGAGGAATAGGTGGATCTCTAGTTCTCCACGCATATGTAGACTGAGTTTCCATGCCATCTTGATGGCTTCCATCTTGGAGTGTCTAACTTGAAATGCATAAAAGAAGCATGACTTCTAGAGGTTTCAAATGCTGTTTCAAATTCAGTCCTCAGAAAGCTACATTTTCCTACAAAACAGAGTTTATCCCCACCCCTGAAAGCACAAGTGCCATGTTTATCCTCAGCATCTCTGCCACACATACTTCTGGACCTGAAATAATCCTAGTTGCCATAATTTAATTAAACTATCAGTTTGAAATGTCTGAGTGTTGTATTGAGACTGGGTGGAAAATATGAGCACAGACAATTGTGTTAGCTGGGAATAGCTAGACAGCTTGCAGTGTAAGACAAGAAAGGCTGATGCTAAGTGCAATCCAAGCTGACAAATCCTGAGGCTATGGGATTAGGCTGGTCCTGTTGAGGACTGCTGAAGAACTGAGACTGTAAATGTTTATTTTAAAATAGGCATCCAAGGAAGTGTTTCAGATCATTTGTTACTCCTTACTGCGGTTGTGTGTATTTCCTTAAAATGCACTATTGTTTTTAGCCCAGCCAGTGCTTGACACTGCTTGAACAAAGCTATTTGTAAGAGGAAGAGTGCAAGAGCTGGACTTACTGTTGGCAATATCTAGACCATGGAGATACTCAGAAACTAACCACAGTTAAGAAGGTTTTGTCCCCTTTTCTTTATACTCAGATGGCTTTTTTCTTTACTGACATTATGTTCATTTCACTCAAACTGAAGCTCTATCCTGTGAGAAAGAGGAGAGCTGTAATGGAGCATTATAGCAGTTACACAACACTCTCCATTTCTGGAAAAGCTACCATGTTTATCAATCCACTGTATCCTGCGTGGAGGGCTATGTTTTGTGGTTTTCGCTGAGCTTTCTACTGTGTTTTAGCAGCAGAGAAATTTGTGACAGGGGTGTAGTGACAGCTTTCTGCTCCATCCTCCTAGCCACTTCATCCCTACCGAGTGGTTTCCCCATCCTCAGCCCCTCCTGGCAACTCCTGCCCAGGCAGGTGGGTGACACATCAGATCTGATATTTGGAGGGGCACAAATGGAGGTGGGGAGAAAGCAGCACCACTGTGTTTGCTTATCCTTTATCAGCATACTTTGAATAAAAGACCATAATGCTTGTTGATTTTATTGACATGAACTAAAAAAGAGCCTCTGACAAGAGATTAGAAAGTCATGGCAGCTAATTAGCAGAAAACCATTAAAAGGCATGTTATCTTAAAGGTAGCAAAGTGTGAAAACTCTTTTTGTTTTTAAGGCTGATTAGTTGTGTGATGTCCATTCTAAGGCAAGATCATAAAGCAGGGTTGTTTAATGCAATCATTAGGAAGTAAAAATCTTGATTTTCCAGCTATTCCGAAGATGTTGTTTTAGGGGGTGTGTTCCTGTTAAATGCATCTGTGTTGCTTCTAAACCAAAAGGATACGAAAGGAAACAAATGTGAGACTTGTTTCACATCAGCAGCTTGGCTGATAGGGCTTTCACAGTGGGAGCCTGCTCTCTGGGCTTTCTCAAAAATGGAAAGCAAAAACTCAGTTCAGCCTAAACACAACCAAGATTATTAGGACTGACTTTGGACCTGGTCCAGACTAAAACAGACCATGGCTCTCATTATCCCAAATAAAACCTCTGCCTTTCCTTCAACTTGCTCACCAGCCCCTGGGACAGTCACAAGGACTGCCACGGGTCTATAAACTCTCCTGTTGAGTTTATGGGCTCAGGGGTCAGCCTGTTAACTCGTGCTGCTGCATCAGCTGCCAATCACCTCCTGCCCCTCATAGCAGCATCTGCCCAGCCTGGCTCTGGGGAGGGGACATCTGAGCGTCGTCCTGCCCCAGTGCCCCCTACTTTCCCTGGCCCTTCAGGAGCCCTGGCTGCCAGCTGGGTCATGGACTGCGTTTCTCTGCAGCAGCATCTGCCTGATGGGCCCTGCAGCCAAGGAGCCTATGGGCTGTCCTCCTTAGAAATCAAAACAATAAGAAAAATGTCACATTAAAAACAATCTAGGCATTAGGTTATGAGCTGCTATGTGGAAGTAAAACCCAACCAACCAACAACAACAACAAAAACCCCTAAAACCCCCCCAAATGCCACAATATCCTAATTATCTCTTCCTGAGCTCTTTTCCTGGATCTTTTTAGGCAAAACAGTCAGTTTATCTTTTTCCCCTTCCAGGATGATGGGTAACTTTTGGACATGTTCCAAACTCCCCTGAAGTCAGTGCAAAGTTTCCAAGGTCTCTGAATCAAGCCCTGAATGCAGGAGGGTAAAAAGTGTGAATATCCTACCTTGCATTCTAGGTGAAAACACACACATCCTGCAAGTGCCACACATTAGTGCTCAGTAAGTAGTCCATTCCTTTTCTCTGTTTCTCCAGAGTGTGAAAAGGTCTCTCTGATGATACAGCAGACAAACACCTTCTCAGAAAGGAGGACAGGTCTGGCTCCTTTCTAGCAGTGAAGTCGCCGTTAGCGATGGAGTTGCACATCACAGGAGTGGTCCTTCTCCTGGTCCTTGACTGCATAATTTCCCAGACCCTACTTTGCAAATACCTGAGGTGAAAGCTAAAGACTAACCAGTGACTTTATAAGCTCTGATACAGTTTGTGCCAGGCCCAGCTCAGGATGAGGTTTGCCAAAGCCTCTCATGAGGCTCTGTTACAAGGGCATTGAATCTTGTAGCAAGAAACCCACACTCCTCTCCTCACTTATACCATCTTCTAGTGAAAATGAACATCACATAGATGTAAGAATAACCCCACATCAAGTCACCACTTTTTATGGCAGCTTGATTATTCCAGAAATGATGCCTCAGGTGAGTTCCAAAATTTAAATTTCTGATACTCTTCATATTTTCCCAAAGCTGTTTTTTCATTATGTATTTTTAATAAGCTGTTATAATGTCCTGAGAAATTCAGGTTCTGTGTGGCTTCCTCTAGCTTTCCTCCTCCTGACCATGGGGCTCACTGAACACCACAGAGTCACAGAAAAGCAGAAGCCTTCGCCCCTGGGCAAGATCAGCTACAGGCATACAATTTCTGACAGATAAAATATTATCTTCTTCTTATTCAACAGCCTTCCTGAAGTATACCAGCCTGGTTTGTTCATGCCTGACTTAAGCCTTTAACTCAATCCTTTAATAAAAGCTTATGAGTCCTGCTGTGGTCAGTGGAGGCCCTGGAAGGTGGGTCAGAAGTGGCTCAGGAAGGGGCACACGTGTCCTGGGCAGGTTAGGTTAGAAAATATGAACACTCAGCTATCTGCATTTCTGTAGTGTAGCAGCCTAATTTGGAATAAAAGTCTTCTAAGGTTCTACTTTCAAACCATGGTGTGGTAAAGGTCAAAGGGGTGAAGCACATCTGGCCAGATGTGTTGTAGGTGCTCAGAGAGACTGAATAGTGGTGGTACCATAGTGGAGACATGCAAAGATAAGCAAGAAGAGATTTTTTTTTTCCATGAAAGTAGTTTGTCAAAATTCCTCTTCTTGGTACCAGTTATTATGAAAGCTGCCCAAACATGCATCCACAAGACAATAAAAGTGTGATCTAGGGCTCATCTTCAGTCACCTTGTATCTTCACTTCCCTGCTATCAGAATCTGTTGTGATCTCTGGATCGTATGGTAGAAGAATCATAGTCCCTTCTTGTTACATTATTAATGCTGGTCATTTCAGACAAAGTAATAGTGATTTCTTTGTGGAGGGGTTAACTACATCTGCATCGTTGCAGCAGAGGCAAAAACATATTTAATTTCCTAAGCAAAGATTTTGCAACCTACTTGCTGGGGTTCTCTGATTTCCCACCAAGCTGGCAGCATCGCGTAGGACCACACTAAGCTAAACATTTAACAACGTCAAATAATTTGGGATGCCTAAACAATCTTCCAAATAAAATCATTTTGTCAGTCTGGAGGTGTACACAGACAAGAGAGATTCTTCTGGATCTGGTGCAGATACTTTGGGAAATGGTCTGTTTCTCCATAGTACCATGTCACAAAGAGCCTCCACTCCAAGCAGTGTCCTTGGCTTTGTTTAGGATCACTGCTGTGAATTCAAAGAGAGGTTCTTGGTTAGGATTATCTGAGAGGGGTTATTTTTTTCAATTATTATTTCATTATTTAGACTGTACATGCTTTCATAGCCCACACAGGCTTTGAAGTGGATTGTAAAACTATGCAAAGGTGTTTTTGTTTTCTTTAATACGCAGACATTTTCGGAGGTCCCACAAGGTACAGAACAGTAAACAAGCAGGAAAGGCTGTGGGACAGTGAGCCTGCTGCAGGCAGCCCATCTCACTTCTATTAATTATCGGTGTTATTATTATTGCTACGGTTATTGCTGTTATTATCAAAACTGCTAACAATGTTAATAAATGCAGCAACTGATTTAGGTTAGCTTCTATCAGCACCTCCCTTCTAAGTGAAGCAAGGTCTTTGCTGAAACTGCTTCCTGCTGCAAATGATTATTCTGAACCACTTCTTCCATCATGCTCACAACAGACACTTTCCAGATACTTTAGCTCACTAGACACTCCTTGGAAATGTCAGACATGTCTTTTGTGAAGAGCTCCTGTTGTTAACAATATGATAACATTTCAAGCAAATACTTAGTAAGTTTTGCCAGTGGGTCCTAGCATCTTTGGAAGAAAAGGAGAGTTATGGGCAGTGCTGGTGGGTGGAAGAGGGGATATCAGTCATGTAAAAAACATACCTTGTGGTTTTAGTGACGCATGAATTATAATCACTGAAGGCAGTAAGGTTCATTCCAGTCACTGTGGCAAAGACAAAAGGCGAACATTTGTCTTACTAATCATTCACAGGAACCTGGTGTTCAACCGTGCAATGCTGCCATGGGTAGAAAAATATGTTTCAGAAAAGTACTGTAACATTAGCTGTCCCCCAAAACATCCACTCAATCATTTTTGCATAGATGAATGCTGACATGACAGAAGAACTGTTTGTTGTACATATGTGAGTGGAGCGCAGGGCACTTTGGAGTGACTCCCTGTGCTCCCCAGGTAAGTCATGTTATACCTCAGAGCCTCCATGGAACAGAGACACGTATAGCTGCCCAAAAAGAGTGCCTCAGCCATCCTGCTTCATCCAGGGCAAAAATCTAGATGGGTACAACGCCTCATTCTCTTGCCCTTCCTTTTGGCCTTTCTCCCCTCCCTCTCTCTTCACTCCAGATTACAGTCTGGTCAGTCTTAACATGTCACCTGCCAGGCATCTTTTAGCTTACTATTATCAGATGGCTTAGACAAATATTTCCTTATCCTGATCTTGGCTGCTTATTCTTACCCACAAACTACCTTTACCGCTAGGCTGAAATAAAGTGGTTTTTTTTTAAAAAATTTGTCTTGTTTTTGGTTTCATTTTTTCTTTCATCCAGATTGGTTGCTAGATGTGACATGATAGCAACAGCAGAGACATGGGAACAGGAAGAGAGGACTCCTGGAATACGTCCCTGGAACTGTTCAAGGCCAGGTTGGATGGGGCTTTGAGCAACCTGGTCTACTGGAAGGTGTCCCTACCTGTGGTAGGGGAGCTGGAAATAGATGATGTTCAAGGTCCTTTCCAAACCAAACCATTCTGTGATTCTATGACCTTAAGAAGAGTCCTGCTGCAGGGCTGTCACATGTGGAAAGCATGTGGTCAGCAATGGGGTGACAGGAGCTCTCTGCTAAGTGAAACAGAGGGATCCTCTGGTTTCAGCTTGAGGGTATTCCTGAAGTGTCAGGCTCCCAAGTGGATTTTTCAGAGCAAATTTGGTTATGCAGTGCAGCCTTTTTTTCCCCTGGAATGTAAAGTCAGATGTACATATATACAAAAGGGAAGGTATCATGTGAGGGCATGCAGATGTTACAGCTTAAATATTTGTGTCGAAGTGAGTCTCCTGAGGCACCATGTACAGTCTATGGAGCCCTAATACCATTCAGCTTATCTGAAAGTATGAGGACATTCTCACTTTTTTAAACATCCTCACTATTTTAGACAGTGAGCACTGCTCAAACAAAACAAGACAAAACCCTCCAGATATTAGCTATAAACACTACCTCAGAAAAAGGAGTTGCTCCAAGTCAACTTTCAGTAGGAAATCAACCCTGGTGGTGTTCTGAGTTAGCAGAGATTGTCTTCAGAGCTGGATTCAGAGAGGGAAAAGAGAGCCCACCTATTATCCACAGATACTTTTTATAGTTTTCCCCTTTCGCCACTCAGTGCTTTTCACCCAGCTGTAGCAGCACAGCACCAAAGAAACTATGACACTGCCTCTTAAAATTAAGCTAATCAATGCACATGCTGGGCTGAGCTGACACAGGTTTGTGGCAGAAGGTTTTAAAGCAGAGCTGCTTAAAATCTGCTAGTGGATGGCAGGTTATTTGCATGTCAGAAAACACTCCTGATAGAAACAAGCAAGCATAAACACCTACCCTTTACAAGCCTGCTTTCATACTTAAAGAAACCTGATGCTCAGCCATGTGGAGAAATCATTTCTTTCCTCTCCATAGCAGAAAGTTCAGTGAAATGGAAAGCAGCTCTTACAGCTGAGTGTTCCAACTGGAATTATTAAGTATTTTTTAATAGCTTGCAAAATGATGCATTCACTTTATCTATTATCATGTAAATATTTTATACTAAATACAGTAAACCATCTTTTGCAGCATTAGTTTGGATTAGACACATACTATTAAAATTACTCTTAATGAAAATACTTAGGTCTGAAAGGGGATTTAAATATTATTTTCTATCAGTTCAGTTCCTTTGTATGAAGGAGAATGAAGTTCTTCATGTTTAAATGATTTAAAGCATCCAGCTTAAACTGCATTACCCAAGAACTTTTGTGTTGCCAATAATAGCCCACTCTTAATTTGAAGTACAGAAGAAAAATAGTAATCAAAACCTGAATTTCCAAGCATTTTTGAATTTAAACCTATCTCTGCTACTTATATTAAAAGATGTGATTTATATGCTAAGTTAACAGACTCTTAAAATAAGACACTAAAAGCAGAAGTTATAAAGCATACAGTTTACCTGAGTTGCCTTGAGGAGTCCTTCTATATCACACACTTGCCTGGACTCAGCCTTTAAAACTGAGTTAATTGGGATTTAACAGGAAAACACTGCCAGAAGCTTATCAGACTGGCAGCCACGGCTCTTTGCAAAGGTGCCCTTCTTCTGCATCCTCATCACTGCTGTCCCTAAGGACAGTGGTGGCCTCTTTCCCTGCATAAGGCTCACCCAGCACTCCCAGCCAAGCAGGTGGGAGGAAAAGTCTTCTCTTTGCAGGATAAGGGACTCACTATATTCTTAGCATGGATTGTGCCCATCCCACTGCTCCTCTGAGATCAGCTCCCAACCTTGGTTTTTGAACCCATGACTCCACAGTCCCAGGAAGAGACCTTAACCTGTGCTCAGAGCTGAGAACTGTACATGCTCATGGCATGTTTCAGCCAGGACGGACATTTGCCCACATTTAGATCTTTTCCTGACCCAGGAGTCTTAAGCATGTGCTAAGAATTTAGGAATCGATTCCAGGGAAATCAGGTTCATAATTTGGAAGCCGTTTCCCAACACAACTCAGACATTTGCTGTCCTTGAGCTATCAACACAGCCTGAGGACTCTGAGGTAAAAGTTCAGGGCAGTCTGAAAGATGCAACTGGGGGGAAGCACTAAGATGTTCATGCTTTTCCTTTCAGAGCAGTGAGGTTGCTCTCTGCAGCAAAGTTATGCTCCCAGCAAGAGCTCTTCAGCCCAGCTCCCCCTCACCTGTGGGCAGGCATTATGGTTCAAGGCGATTTAACAACCCTCAGACCTTGCTGGGGGTTTTAACCTTTTACTGGGGAATCTTGGCATCCTTCACTACATTGTATTTTGAAAGAAATAAAACCACTTCTATCTATATGCTTTAATGATTTTAAAATGTGTTTTTAGGTTATCTGAATGGTTAGTTAATACTGTACAAGACTTCACAACCTGGGAAAAAAAGTCTGCATTTTTCACTAGCCATTAGCCCAGCAACAACTAGGCTCCCCAGAGTTGTGAGACCATTTTATAAGCACACAACAAGGTAACAAGTCTGGCTCTTACAGCAGGAGCTACCTGTGTCCCTCTCCTCTATAACCCCATAGGGTTCCCTGCATGTCAGCAGGGAACAAGTGTTAAGGCTGGGGTCATCCCTGCCAGGTCTGGGTGAAGTGGCTTGAGTGCTCACATGGATGACCATACTGTCCAGTCTGCTAGAAACCAGAGAGAGAAGAAGAAGAAGCAGGATTTTCATCCACACAAAAAAAGGATGATGTTCTCCACTTGGTAGTTTGCTGGAGAAACACAGCTAACATAGGTTGGTTTGGGGGATTTCAGCTGTGAGGTAACTCACATTTGGAGATTTATGCAGCCTCTCTATTTCAGCTCTCTGTATTTTATTTTTGCTTTTTAATTACTTTCACAGAAGGTCATTGAGAATACTGGAGTATTGGATCTGGTTTTAAATTGTTTCAGATCCTTTTGATCTGGAGACATGTTGTCTTGTCTGTCACTCCAAAACAGTGATCCAAAAAAACCTCCAAATCCACTGCTCAGGGTCTGTCTTGCACTTCTTGGTCTGCTTATTTGTGGTGCACTGTACAGCTCTGCTCCTGCCTGCAAAGGCCTCTCATTTACCAAGGCTTCAGATGGGCTGTTAGGGTTCACTAGTCTCTGTCCTCACAAATCTCTCTCCTCTATGACCCTCTGTTTGCAGTTCTCCCCTCCTTGAGAAGTTCATTTTTGTTTTACCACCTTAGGTCTTCTATTAAGGAGTGGCACAAGAAAGCAGAAAACCTAATCTATGTGATTTGAGAGCGAGTTACTATGGCCACAAATGTGATGGGGAAGTGTCTATTTCGGAAATAGGAGCAAAGCATGTCTAGCAACCTATAAATAAACAACTTTGGGGCCCAGGCTGTCAGACACGTGTCACAGAAGTGCCTGTTACAGCTCTTCAGCACTTTAAAACTGAAGTCATAGCTACAGGCACACGATAGAGAACAAGAGTATGAGAAGACCAGAGATATATAGTAGGTCAAATACAGCCTTTGTAATTTATGATGGAGCAATTTTACCCCCACAGACGAATGAAAGAGGATGCAGGAGGCTACCTGCACCCCTGGTCTAACCTGTCAGGCTACATCTGTCTTGTTTTGGGCCAACAGATACTGCCTCTTACCTTAGGCAGATAAGACTCTCTAGCTGAGTCAGTCGCCCTGTCTTTTGCACCCAGAATACAGCCCTGAGCACTCCCATTGACAACATGCATGAGGAATCAATCACTTTCCTCAACTATCAGATAATGAAAAAGGGACAGGTTAAGTTGTCACTAAGAAAATGCAGTGAAGGCGTGATTGTGCTTGTGTCACTTGTCAGCTCAGACTCACATGGAGATTGGTGCAAGGTAGCCTGAAGGTTAGATGGACTGCCAATGCTGATTTCTCCAGGGGTGTGCTCTAGGTGAAGCTGTGCTCTATATCACAGTCTCGCCTGCCAATGTGTACAAAGATGTCTGGATTAAGCAAGCACAGGTGTGCTTGCACAGGCTCACATAAGCATCACACCTTCCTTTTGCATGAAGACATATTACTAGGGCTTGCTGCCTCAAAGGCTTGTATATCTTATTTATGCAAGTCTAGATGGAATCATAGGATCACAGAATCATCAAGGTTGGAAGAGATCTTCAAGATCGTCCACTTCAACCACCAACCTAGCATCACTGTAATCACCCCTAAACCATATTCCCAAGTGCCACACCTCCTATTTGGTGTATCTGGATTTCAAGAAAAGGAAAGCTTTGAAGAAGTTTTCCTGAAGTAATTAATTTGCCCTTTTTCAGTCTCCTAAAGATATTATTCTGCTCCCTCACACATTCATTTTCCTTCACAAAGCAGCATTCATAGGTGACAAATCTCGCTGATCTTTACAGCGTGGTGTGTGTTTCCTTGGATAATTCACCCCATGGTTATGCCACTGTCAGCAAAATCCACTCTATGTCTTCTCCTGCCCAAGCCCCCACATGGTCACCTCTGCTACCACAACACAGAGCACAGCTGACTCAGCTGAGCTAATACTGAGACAACTGAGACTACTGAGACAACTGAACCACCTAAAGATACTCCTAAAAAAATAATAATATAACCCAACCTGTTCCCCTGCTTTGTTCTCCACAATAAATTTAGCAACACAAGTAAAGTGGTAATGTGGTATTGGAAAGTACTGATGAAGGTGGGAAGGTTGGCAGAGGAGTCACCAGATTAATAAAATCTGTGATATTGTAGAAAGCTGCCTGCACCATGGGAAGTTGCTATGGTCAGAAGGTTTCAGGCAAGTCTCTGCATTTCCAAACATCTACTCTCAAGAGATTAGAATTAAAAATGGTGCAGCATGTTAACAGAGGTGGGCAGAGAGCATGATGCATATCTGTGGGTTTTTCTCCAAGAAAGAATTTCTTGTCTAGAGTATGTCTAACACAGCACAGAGAGCACAAATCACAATGTAGCATAATCTGATGTGGGGAGGTGGATAAATGACTAAAATAAACAAGAGAGCTCAACAGAAGCCTCCTGCTACATTTGGGGTGTAACGTGGTCCTTATTTCACTTTTTCCTCTTGACAAGAGGGTACACAATCTGTCTGAGAGACTCCAGTAACAAGAAGAGTTCAATCTCACAATTAAGGGGAACAAAGTATCGTGACTAATCTGTGGATGGAGAGCAGTACTATTTTGAGCACAGTTTGGGAGAGCGCTTGTTCAGTTAACAGATAAGTCAGTCGGTGGATGAGTTTTCAGATGAAGCTCTGATTTGTTTCCTCAGAAGAGAGTCAGGGGGTGTATACAGAAGGAGGAACACACACCCAAGAAAAGAATACAGGAATTTTTCCTCTTTCCCTCATTATTTTAATTGAAGCACATAACATGAGACATTTTTTTAAAAAATGCAAACCACGGGGTTACTAAAAAGGGATGGTTATCCTCTACTCAAAACGTGGAGCAGTCTGCCACTGAAATGTGTGGTGAGATTTTGGTCACTCCTTTTTGTTTTGTTTTGCAAAGCAACCGGCACAATTGAACCATTGACCTGCCCAGCTCTTCAGTGCTGAAGTAAGTAAAAGTATTTGTTTGAAAATAAATGTGGTTATTACTTTTAAGAGGATTCCAGGTAGTATAGGTTATTTTAGCATAGTCTCATGTACTATGGAAAAGCTCCTGAAATAAAATTTTTATGCTGAAAAATAATTATGAAATCTATTAATGAACGTGAATTATCACTTAAAAATTTTCATGTTAGTCAGGTAAAGAATTCTAATACTCCTTATTTACACCTTCAACATCTCATGCTTTCATACATCAGCAGATGTAGAGGGCTGTCATTAAAGAGTGAAATGCGTTTGTACCATTCAGGACTTCTGGCACAGTGGATTGCTATTCCTTTTCATGTCCTGACAAGTTCAATCTAGGGAAGTGCACCACTTCCAGAGTATTCTTCTTACCATCACAGTCTCAGCTGGCTATTTCTGATTCTTGTAGTCAAATCCTTTGAAGCCCTCCAAAGGGTCAAAAAGTCAAGACCTCTGGTTGCTAAACATGAAAAAAAGGTGAATCCCAAAGTGCTGTCAATCCCAAGCCAAAGAGCAGGAGAGAAAATTGGTCCCTTTTCATTGCATTCATCCTGGAGACAGGCTCTGCCATGCTATACCCCCATATCTTACGGCCACTTCCTCAGCATGACAGCAGGGGACTTTGGCCCTGAAATGCCTTCCTGATTACTGCTGCTGAGCTCAGGGCTGCTCCCGCAGAGCCAAACTTTGCTATCTCTCCCCAGGAACTGAGTTTCTGAGAATATTCTCTGCTGCCTAACAGCCCCTCTTCAGTGATGATGAACTGCTGTTGACAGTCCTCTTCAAATGAGCCAAACAAAGCAGGAGGAGCTACGTGAGGCTTTAACATAGATTAAGATACACAGTGGTTATCCACCACCATGTGTCAATCACTAGCTATTAATTAGGCTAAGTAAAAGATAAACATTGGCTTTAAGAACCGTTTCCAGACATTAAGGGTTTGCCCTTACTGTATATCCATACCCCAGCATCTGCTGAAAGCAAGTTAAGTAGCTCTTAAATTCTTTGGCTATATGTGTCACACAGTATTTGCTTTTAATTTTAGAGAATGTGGTCTTGCTTTTGGCATGGCTGAAAGTTTACATCATGTACAACTTTTAGCAACCTGCCTGCTGTCACTCTACACTGATGATGGCAACTAAAGCTGTACAGGCGTCTAAGGAGGATTTCCAGGAAAATCCTTGGTAGGATGATACACTTCAATATTTGAGTTGGTGCTGGCTGATCCTCTTGGCTCTGAAGCCCAATGCATATTTTGGCTGGCATAGGGCTTCCCCCACAGTCGAATAAGAGTTGTGTTTTTCAGGAGGCAATAGAGCCATTGCCTTAAACCTGAGTAAAACTGAAAGAGGATGCAATAAGAAATACCTTTAACTGTGTGTCATCCCAAAGCACATCCTACCAATGCTTCAAAGGAACATTTCATCTGCACCTTCCTTATTATCTACTCTCATGTCCTCTCCCAACTAATTACCAAATGTTTCTGGAAGACTGAAGAGAAAAATATTAAAGAATAATTTTGTTCTTTAGACACTCCACTCTTTTCTATTCCGTTGTAATCCCCATGCCTTATTTAAGCATGTGCAAACAGTCAGTTGTTTAATATATTTAGTCAAAACAATATTTAAGCAAAGAAAATGCTTTTAATATTGAACCTAATGGACATCTTCATTTCTATTATCATGGCAGAGTCAAGATACCAGATTTTGTAAGATCTTAGGCTTTGAAACATCTGTAGCCTGAAGATCCTTGAGTCCTGAGTGTTAAACAAGTGGAGCTATAGCTTTCCTCGCAAAGGGGTTTAGCAAAAATGACATTTCAGAATTTTTTCTCAGACTGTGTGTCTCCCCTCAAAGACAGAGAGGTCTTTTTTACCTTCATTCACTGTGAAAAAAATTCAAGCTGCAACCTGAAGTAGCACTATATCTTTGTGATCTCCTGTCTAAGATAAAATAGTGTTTGTTCAATTCTAGCAAAGGCTCAGCAGTAGCCACAAACCGTTTTGCGATGCAGATTCTGCATTCAAAGTGAAGGAGTGAACTTTCAGCTTTGAGGGTTCATCACTGCTAAGGCTCACGCATCTTCTCTGCCACTATGTTCGTGCTGCCCTGCAATGCAGTACAGCTGAAAGGATTTGGAAAATCAGAAGGCTTTTGTCTAATGTGTCTGTACCTGTCTCAGTGTACGTTATCTAACTACTGCTCACCTTCCTAGCTTTGCCCTGACACTCCTCTCTCAAACAATTCCTTTTTAGAGTGTCTCCTTGCTTTGTGCCAGGCACTTTGCCATCTGCCCGAGCAGATGGAAATATACATGCCTCTAACAAATGTGACCTTGTTAGGCTGCTCGTCCCTCATGTCTGAGCGAGAGAGAGATGTAAAACGTTACACCCACTACCTTCCAGGGGCAAAGAGACTCCAACAGCGCACGTCTGCCATGCTGGGAGGTGTCTCCTGGTAACGTTGCCTTGATATGATCAACATTGCAGCTACTGCTTTTCAGCATCTTAGTGTTGTTCTAAAGCATATGCTTGCCTGAACGCCAACACTTGCTCTCTCTTCACCTCCTGGAAAATGCACCTGGGGGCTAAACGTGGGGGGCCAGGAAGCAGCCATGGCACTGCAGTAGCTGTCCTTTTGGCAGTTGTTGAAAAGGGAACCTGAGAGAGGAGTGCAAAATAGAAAGGTAATTTGAGAATGGAAAAAGAGGATAAATAGAGGTTTGTGAATAATTTTGCTCTGTGACTTGATCCTAAGAGGAAGTTCTAAAAAATGGCTGCAACTGCTGCAGTGTAAGTGGGGTTTGTCTCACTTTATACAAGATACAAGAAAATTGTAAGTCTAAAGCCTGAGAGCATGACTAAAGAAATGGAACACAAATCTCCAGAGAGCAATTCATTCAATCTCTCTTAGGCACTTACTTGTCCTCTGGAGCAACCTATTCATTCCTACAATAAGAGGTTATATTCTTCTCAGCCCTTGAGAGCTCCAGGCAGTTGTTCACAGAGAGCTCTCTCAAGCTACTGGATATATCCTGGGGTCTCTGAGATACCTGCATGGGGCAGGAGGGACTACAGGAGGTGACCTGTGCTGTTGTGGCTGCCTGCAGGACCCCAGGGCACCACACAGCATGTGAACCAAAATGTGGGCAGCAGAATGAACTCCCTAACTTGCAGGTCCTTATATCAGGGCTGGTGAATTTCATACAAATAAAATACCCCCAATAATCACACTCAGCCCATTGCCTTAATGAGAATAAAAAGTGCTCCTGTTACAACTCTATGAACTTCAGGCAGCCAAGCTCTATCTCTCCTCCTCTACCAAAATGAGCTACAGAATGTGAGGTCCAAGGACTGCCTCCACAATGAATCAAATTATTGAGGGCAATATTTCAGTGCCTTACAAGTTCCCTTCTCACCTTAAGCATCTTTCTAGTGTAGTAGTATTTAAAACTGGCAAGGGAATCCAGGAGAAGTATAATAGAGACGTGAGGCTGGGGAGTGTTGCCAGTGTGCAAGGAAGAGTGTTGCAGTCTGAAATTCAAATACCAACAGAAAAAGAACTGCTAGGATTAAACAGGAAACCTTGGGCCAGAAAACCCACCATCTAAAAGACCAGACAAGATCCATTGTCCTGATCTCCCCCAGCAGGATGTAGAGAGACTTTGCATGATGCTATCAGATATCCCACCCTTTTCTCCCTCCCTGTGTAAATCCTTATTTTGGGAAAAGATGACCACTCTTTCCCAGTATAATCTTGCTTACTGGAAGTATCAAACCTTTTTCCCCAAAATGTAAATACTGTATCCAAGAAATGTAAATCCATTTTTCGCCTTATGTTACCCTTGTTACTGGAAATGCTAATAGATTGTGGAATCCCCTATTTGGCATAACCCTGCCTCCTCATTAGCATGTAAGCCCCCGAGACCCTTAAATAGCACTTACATGTTCAATAAATGATTCCAGTTTTTTGCCTCTATATCTGGAATTGTGTTAGCTTTATTGGACTGTTACAGAAGAGGGTGCAGTGACCTTCAGTTCATCCTAAGCCTTCTCTCCCCTTCTCCACACCTCTGTATCACTTCCAAACCCTTTTCATCTGCTACTGGCATATCTTTCTGAGTTTTGAAACTGTTGCATACAAGGTAAGGAACTTAGAATATACTAAGATACCACTGGAGATAAGTAGGAATTTTTATCTCTGTATTCATGTAAGATGCAGCTGGCACTACAGTGATTTGAAATTAAATAAATCTAGGCCCTTTCAGCACACTTAAGACTGCTGAAGCTTAACGGAATAACTTGACTTTCATCTTTCACCCCTTGCCATCGGTGGCAGGATCCCACTGATGCAGTGGGATAAGGATTGAGCTCCCTTTTCTCCTTTCCAGACTGGGCAATGTGGCTGAATGATAGCAGCTCTTAAGAAGTATTAGCTCACTGAGCAGTTGTTAGCAATAGACAAGCAAGACTTAATAGACAGCCAGCCTAAAAATCAGAAACAAGTTAGTACTTGGGACAACTTAAAAGCAGCTACCAATACCCCATATCTCTCCTTTGTTGGAGGTGGAGAGGTGGTGCCAGTTAAATGTGTGTTCTCTCCTTTTAGGGTGTAAGTCTCTGCTGCTGGCAAACTGTTTTCATGTTTGGTAAACCAGCCAACTTGTGACCTATTAGTTGCTGATGAATGAAGAGGATATTCTTCTATCCTTGGTACAATAATCAAAAAACAATAGGCCAGATTATTAAATCTGATCTGGCACTTCTGTGGTGTTCAGAAGTTGAAAATGGGCTGGTAAACCTCCATCTGGAAGTGGTCAGCCAAAAATGCCTCTCTCAGTCACCCCAACTCACAGGGAGAGCAAAAATTAAGAAGAAGGAGGTGAAGATCTGCCCCATGTAAAGGTAAGGTTAACCCAGATCACTGCATCAGTGTAAATGAGGTCTCTTAACCCACAGGTACAGACTGTTGAGATAACACAGATGACCTTATCCTGATAGTTCCTATTTTCTGGATCAACCTAGAGCAGGCTGTATGTCAACCAAGTCAATCTGACCACAGCTTTCTGCCAAGTAGCATTTCTTGAGGTAATCCACGTAGGTATAATGCTGTGCTGGCAGAAGGGAGAAGAGACATTATCAGCAGCTTCTGAGTTACCATTCAGCAGTGGAAAAGAAAAAGAAAACTTTGGAGCTTCTTGACTCTTTTCCCATTGCTCTTGATCCACAAGAAATTTGTAAACTGCCGCTTCTCCTTCCTTCCCACTTGGAAACACCTCTTCTGAAAGGGGAATGAGATTTCTGTCTTCCTCCTTAGCTGCTCTCCCTGTAGGTGAGGGAAGAGAGTCAGCTTCAGAGTAGGAGGTGTCTTCAGGCTTCACTGGAAAGAAACAGAAGAAACATCTTTTCTGGCAAGGAAAATGTTGGCAGTATTAATCATTGCCAGTGCCAAGTGTTAAGAAAAAGACAAACAATGAGGCAGATTTCAGCAAACATGAGATTAAAAGCAGTGTCTCTGGTTTGAGTTAATGGCCTCCTGATACTTGAACTTGTGGTGTTAAGGAAAGGTTGTATATGTGTGGGAAGGGAAGGATTAGATGTTCTCCTTATGGGCTTATCTATCACAAGGCTTAAAAATACCTTTTTTAAAAATGAAATGTGGGATTTTTACTCAGTCCTGTGTTTTCAGAATCTAGGGCTTGATGTAAAAGATCAAATCATTGAACAAAATGATAAATGGACATCACCATCAAAGTGCAACACATTCTGGCCTTCTTCTCTTAAAGACATCAGTATTTCTCATGAAAACATCATACAATAAACCTCTACCACAACAAAGACCTGGGAAAAACATGCAGTAAATGTCTCAGTTTTAGATTTTGTGGCTGTATGGACTCTTGTTTCCTTTGATTGAATACTGGGAACCACACCACAAACTATGGGATTAATATACTCGTTTTTTAGATGACTATCCTGATTCTGGCCAGGACAGGGTTAATTTTTGCAGTAGCTGGGAAGGGACATGACAAGGACTGGGAGTTTATTCTATACCACCTCATGTCACTGCCAGGGTCTGGGGAAAGGGAGAAGGGCTTCCTTCTGGTCGAGCAAATATGGTGGACGGAGCAGTGGGGTAATGCTGGTTCTGAGCCGGAGGGAGTGTTGGGGGTAACATGACAGGGGGAGTAGTTGGGTATTGTCTATTCCACAGTGAGTAATAATGCTTCTTTTCTTGTACCCTCTGCCATTAGTGTTGTTGCTGTTACTGTTCGCATTCTTATCTCATTGCTGTTTCCAGTAAATTGCTCTTAACTCATAATCTTTGCCTTTTGTGCCTTCAGTTCTCCTCTCCAGCCTGCTGCAGCATAGAGGGACAAAGGGAAGGGGAGAGTAAGTGAGTATTAGTGGTTTGGAGAGTTTCAGTGGAAGCACTGAACTGGGGGCTACCATTCCTAAACCATGACAATTAGTCCAAAATCTTCCTTCAAAATTGTTTTTGGTGAAAACCAATGTAAGTATTTGCTTTCCTAGATGAATATTTAATTTATTGAGAAAATAAATTCAATTAACTGGAACTTCAACCCTAGGGTCTTATGAAAACTGTGGTGTATTGGTTGTCCTCTGTAACCTTGTTTCCGACCATGTTCCACTGTTTCCCCAGGGAACAAGACTCTTTAGCAGCAGAGTCGTAAGGTCACAGGCATCACCTGCCCAGCAAGCCTGCTGTGTGTGGAAAGGTTGTGGATACAAGAGAGCTAATAAACAGCTCTCAACAATTGCTGCAGAAGCATTTCTAAAATACCTTTCTTGGTAGTGATTTTTTTTTTAAATAAAAACAATAATCTAGGTGTGTCTGGGTTTGTTTTTTTTTTTTTTTTTTTTTCAGAAAATCAAATCTTCCTTGCAAAGTGAGGGGCAAGTATTTGTTTTATCTCAGCTGGGACAAACTATTTTTGCACCTTTGCCATTTGGTAGTAGATGCAATTATGTTTCTGTATTGCCATAGTGTCTGAGAGGCTTGACAGAGACCAGAAAATCACACACACCAAAACATTTCTTTCGCGAAGATGAAGTAACAGATTTTTAGCTGACAAATAGCAAATCCTTACATTTGTTTGACAAAATCCTTAGTACCTTTCAGATCACAATGCGAATTTAAAATACAGGCAAATTAAAATAGGGATGTGCTGAGATTTCTTATGCATAAAAACAAGAGCAAGGTCCTACTGCTCTATACAAATACAAAGTGGAAAGGCAGTTTATGTTTTTGTGTGAGATTTGGCATTGTCAAATAATGCATAAGCTCAAACCAAAACCTCTCCTTTGTTTGGGGCATTTGATGTGGATTCTCTGACATCTACTGAGTAGATCACATCAACCCTACATCCTTCTAGGGTTTTGTCTCTTTAGTTAGTTGCTTATTTTCATTACTTGTGTAGGAAAAGAAAATAGTTCTATATGAGAGCACTACCCTTTTAACAATGCATACAGAAATTATCAAGGGCATCAGTGGTTGTTGGGTGATGCACACACACATTATGACAGGACAGAAAGACATCTGCAGCGGTGTACCCAACAAGCTATTAACCCTCTTTCAGAGTTTTACAGAGTCCAGCAGCCTAAACTCCTTTCCAATAAGGCTCCTCTTCATCAAGTTAAATAGGAAAAGCACTTGGAAGATAAGTTCCTCTTTTTGCCTTCGTGTTGACATTTCAAAACTATCTCCAGAATCAGCTCTAATGTTTTAAAGAAACTGCCACATGGGTGGGGAGAAATAGTGCTGAGCAAGACCAGGAACAGCATCAGAAGGCTGTCTGCCAGATTCTGCCTTGCCATCCTGAAATTCAGTTCTGAGGGGGTCATGAGATATTTTCATGGATATAAAAGTAGAAAATCTGTACAAACCCAAGTAGGGCTATGGACTTTGGCTTCAAGTTCTCTCCTGACTTCTCAGCTCTAGGTTTTTTTTCCTGCTTCTCCATTTCAGCCTTGGATTTTCTCAAACCTCATCTACGCAGTAATTTTCTGGTTTATGTCCACAACCTTTTTAGTCTTGTCTCTCAGATGCTTCAGGCAAAACCAGAATGCTGATGTCCAGAGGAAAAAAAGGAGGGTGGGTAGATCAGATTATACCTCTGCCATTCATACCTGTGCTATGGCTCATCTGGTAAACTGACTGGAGGTGTCTTCCTGCTGGGTACCCCAGAGAGTCCCAGCTACACCAGAGGAAAGGTTGTCATGTTTCTCACAGTGTTTAGGAGCAGGTGATGAGGAAAAGGAAGGGAGTCTTCAGGCAGAAGAGAAAATGAGATGGCAGATTTCCCTGCCTCTGGAATTAATGGCATTCACTGGCAAATGTTAAGGCAAGTCCAGACAGGAAGACAGGAGTTGTATCTCTTGTACAAGTGTTGAAAGAGAGAGGGAGAGAGAGGAAAGAGAATGATAATTAATTTGATATGGTTGTTTCTGGTCCTTCAGTAAGGAAGGGTCAACAGTTCCTGGAGCAGATGCAGATGGGTTAGGTAGCAGAATGGGCAGTGCTTGTCAAAAACTCATCAGCCATCAACAGCTCCCAAGTCTCTTCCCTGAGTGCACTGTGGCCAGGGCGAAAGGCACACCTACCCTGAAATTCAGTTCTCTTCCACCAGTGCCAAGCCTGTTTGACTTCAGAAAAAGAAGGAATTGACCCTTACTCATTGCCTTTTTAGATAACAGCACAAAGTCGTCCTCTGGTTTTCATAGCTTTTAAAAATAAGTTAAAAGGTTACACAGACTCCAATTTATGGTTAAACTTTGATCATTGTGCAGAGCTTTGCTGTATCATGGGCCAACAGATCATGTTGGCCTTTTCTCTTTAAATTCATAAGGGAGCATGTGTAGGGTTTTTTCCTCATCTACAGAAGTAGTTTAAATTGGTACATTGAGAAAAAAATTCTGTGTAAACATGGTTTTATTGAACTACTGGATCATATGACTTATTGTCTCCTGCTTTTACCAAGTTTATTTCACGTTACAAAGCATGGTAACTGAGTCTTTTACTTTCTTAAAGTTCTACTGATTTATCTTTTCCTTCTTGCTTCTTCCACAAAGTTTGCATAACAGTCAGTGATCTAAACCACCTCAGCTAATCATATGAGAATGCCCCAAGTCTTTTCATGAATAATAAAAAGTGTGATTAGGGCTTTCTGCTTTGCTATTTCTGATGCCAATTATAGCATGTTCACTAACAAATTATATGGAATACACGCAAAGGGCAACATACAATCCAGAAGTAAAGCAACAAGTGAAAAAACACATTTAAGGTTTTCAAACGGTCTTAGGACTGAATTTTAGTCAGCAATTTCGTTTAAGGAATGGTAGATGATCGCAGATTATAAACTAAGTGGAGGTTATAAGCCATACCATGGCTGCTCATTAGCCATTGTGAAATAAAAACTGTTTGATCCACCCACACCACTACCCCAGGTTATGCAAGTGGGAAATGTACCCAGGGAATAAGGCTTCTGTATTACTGATGTAAAATGACAAAACTACAGCTGCTTTGGAGAAGAGTGTTACAAGACTACTTATAATTGGGGTCTTTCCATTTGCTGTTATTTAGAAAACAGCTTTCTTCTGGGGGGAGGAAACTGCAATGACATATGACCAAAAGTCCAACCATCTCAGTAATCTGCCTCCAAATGTGGATGGAAAAAGATGTAGAAATGAGGAAAAGAACAGGAATTCACCCTCACAGTACCTTCCCAGTATCCATTTGATCCATTGATCCTAAAAAAGAAAAGTATAGTATGTCTAATCAATAAATTAAAAAAAAAAAGTAAGATGCTGCATTTATGTAAGTTTAGGTGTGTTGCACTGTAAGAGTACAGCAAGATAACATTTCCCTTACCTCCCCCTCATCCTATAGCTCATTTCATCAGAAAGCCATACCTGGGCACCTGCCGGACAGTCAACAGTGAGCATCATCTCCCTGTGCCTGCAGAGAGGCCAACTCCAAGTCAGCAAGTACATGTCCAGGAAAAAGCCTTTATTTTTATTAGTGTAACCACTGTCCTGTGGCCTTTTTTTTGAAATTTGTTGCTGAGCCTTTCAATAGTTGTAAACATCCAGATGTCTCTCATCTCAACCGAGAGAGCTTTCTGAGTAGTTTTCCCTGCCTGTGCTTCTGTGGTTCATAACTCTGACAGAAACCATCTTTTTGTGGGATAGAAAGTGGACTTCATGTAATCAGCAGGACAACATTTTGTGGATCATTAGGCAGCCCAGCACAGGATGATTGTTTGGAGGAACACAGCAAAAATGGAGGATACAGTGATGGACATTTCTATTCTATCATATCCTAAATCCTGAATGCTTGAATAATTTATGCTTATGCAGAGATTCCTCAGTGAGAGGACAAAACGAAATCTGATAATGTTTCTTTTAAGCAAGTCTCAACAAAATCATAGCTCTTACTTGCCAAATAATGAGGGTGCTGTTTTTCCTTCTCTTTTTTGAAGGCACTGTATGAACTTTTGTAGTCTTGGGTTATTGCCCTCCAGAATGGCCTATAATTTGAGTGACTGAACATACTGTCTTTGTTATGACTTTGAACAGGGTTAGTTCTAAATGAATTATAAATAATGTGAAAAAAACACAGCAAACAAATGCAGAAGCATCCATGTGACCAGACTAGACAAGACTAGCCTTTTGTATCCAAGTAAATCACATGGTGGAAAGTGGATCTGCTTACACTGAAAAGGACAATTAGAAATCCTAGTAATGACTGTAAACTTTGCATGCTTATCACGATGATTGTTTGTGGGCTCCCTTACACTTTTCATGGTGGGCTTTCTCAGGCAGCAGAGAAAAGCCTGCCTCAGCAGGAAGGTCAGACAATTTTGGAAAAGGAAAACATGTGAGGCCTTCAGCATGAGAGCAGAGAGTTCATGAAGGGTATTAGGGCATTCAGGCCACCACAGGCATATTTCCCTCCTGGAGAGGCGAGATGAAGGTGGAGACAAGGGGCTAAGGACAAACTTCTTCGGAAAAGTATCAGCAGCAGATTATCTGGCAGTTGTATTGAGATAGATTTTCTTTTCCTGGTTGGAACATCCACTTTGAGGTTTGCCATCATTTCAGATCTGTCAGTCAGACTGTCTTGACCCAACCAGCCCTCATCAGTCATCTGGAGAGGGTCTGCACAGAGAGGTGTTTCTCTTGGCCATTGCAGAACATGCTTCTTGCCACGCCTGTATGTGTACCCAAAAATATGGCATGGTGGCTGTGCAGGTCCTCCAGGAAGGGACACAGAAAAAGAGACAGTTCCATTTATGTTGCAGCCACCTCAAGGGAGAATTTCTCAACTTCCCTACTCCGGTGTTTGTACAAAGCCTGGCAGCTGCAGACAGAGCAGCTCTAGTGGTCCCTGGGCTGTAGATGCTTCTGGAACCCATAGCTGGTATGAGCAAATATTCAGGGGTTTGGAAAAAAAAAACCAAGTCTGGTGTTATAAGAAATATTTCTTCATTAACTTCAGTCAAGGCCTACAGACTTCAAGTTAATCGGAGCTTTATCCCTCTTTTTTCTGCTTTAGGACTGATCCAATTAGGGTTTGGACCTTTTCTGGCTTAAACAAACCCTATGCTGTGAATCCATTGCTGTGTAGGCAATGTGCCGATATGTTAGAATGAAGGGATATGCTAAAAATATAAATACACTGAAGGGAATAATAATAAAAACAATAAATACAGGATAAACTGATCATTTAAATGTTTAAAAAAGTAACATTTTGATGATTTGATGATGATTTGGTTCACATAAAGTAGGTAAGGAAAATACTTCAAATATCATTTTTATCTTTGCTATATCTCTGAAAACTGTAAAGTGTTTACAACTGGACGAAGATCCTCTGGGAAAGCATCTACTTTTTAACACCATTATCTTCTCAGTCTGTTCCTATGACTTCTGTGTACTGCTGTTGTGACAACAGATTAGTTGCAGCTATTCAAGTTTCCAAATGAATTTGGATTAATAGGTCATTTTAAGGTCTTCTCTAAATCAAGAGCATGGTCCACATAAATTACAGGTGAGTCAGAGTATTTTGGAAGTGTTTTCCAAATCCCACATATTGCTATAGATATTTTTTAGCCTCATTGTGCCTTTTTCCTTTTTCCAATGGAAAATGGAGAAAAACATAGTCCAGGTTACTGTACAAACTTTCTGTGTTTAGCTGTATGGAGTTAATATTTCATTCTAGTCCTTCACGGTGTATAAACTTGAAGCTCAGTGATGTAAATGGGGCAGCTGGAATTCACAAACATAGCTGCAAATCCTATTAGCAGTTAAACACAGCAGGTCTGAGATGCACCCTAGTGTGCATGAGACCTATTATGCAAATACAAAATAGTCACTTTGGGTTGAGTGACATTTGCAACTTAGAGGTAAAAATATGCTTCGAAGTTAGTCTATTTAAGCAAGTCTACCTTTTCTAGAAAGAGCCTACTGAGTCACTTGAAACATAACATTTGACAGAGGAGAGTGAAAACCAGCCAAGAACTCAAAACAGCCAAGATGTCCTGATCAAGTGCGAAGTTGGGTTGTGACAACAGACAGGCCTGTTACCTGGCAACTTAAGAAAAGCAGGAGGGTGTTTAGCTTCCAGCAGAACTAAAGTAAACAGGTAAGAGTAGGAGGCTGGATGGGGATGTGCTTCTGTTACACACTGGAAAGTGCTATCCAGGATATCTAAACACATTCCTCGTGCATGCTCTTCCAGCCAACACCTGTCTGTCACATCTGCGCCCAAGTCTAATTCAGCCATATAATCAACCATATTCTAGCTGCTTCCCTGAAAGAAGAAATCCAGTCCATTTTTTTCAATTAGCTATCAGTATCAGAGGCTCAGCAGTAGACACTGCAGTGACAATGACTGCTTGGCTGTGACCTACACAGTTGTTGTAGGACTAGATCTTCTATTCCATCCTGCTGTGAGGAGGTAATTTCTTAATGATGCACAGACTTTAAAACCTGATGACTGCTCTCATCTGTTTCACAACACAGGCCATAGTGCTGGGTCCTTCTGGGGAAAAGGAAGAGGAAAAAGGAGAGAAGAGGGGAGGGGAGAGGAGGGAAGGGGAAAGGAGAGAAGGGAAGGAGAAGGGAGAGGGAAGGGGAATATTTGCCCTTACTCAGAGACAACTAATAATGGCAAATGTAGCATTTTCTTTTATAATTTATTCCAGCAACTAACAGCCTAACAGCTGAAAACATCTGTTACTGTTTCTGGTTTAAATGCACTTGGATTTAACTTCCAGATATTAAGCCTTTTTTTCCCCTCCCTCTAACGGGAAATGACACACAGGAACTCAATCTCCCTTCACTGTGTTTTTGAAGAATTAAGAGATTCTTCCTGTCTCTGAGTACACATTGATTTTTCCAGCCTTTAATTCGTTTTGGAAGCTCTTCCCTGCAGTCTCTGCAGCCTTTCAAGTTCCTTTAAAAATGGGGACACCAGAATTATGTGCTAGTATCTATGTTGACAACAGTGCTAAATTTACCGCACTGCTCCTCTGACTATATACTCAGGATCTCAGCTGCCCTCGGTGACTGTGCTGGTCCTTGTATGCTGTCACCTCTGAAGTTGCTGTTGGGAGCTGATATTTCTGAGGATACAGCTCCCCACTCTGTGAGGATGGCCTGGATCTTTTCCAGCTGTAGTTCTTTCAGGTCTGATCCCCACTTGACAGTAGAATCAAAAGCATGTTTGGACTGTGATTCCACACCTGATGTAGGGTACACACTGAAGCACTCATGGGTGCCCTGGGCTGGAGGTAGATGCTGAAACCCAGCTTCCCTGAGCGATCAAGGTCATTCAGTATCACCATCCCTTCCTTACCATTGTGTCTTGTTCCATTGTCTACACCTGTTACTGGAGATAATCTCATGTAAGGTTCTCAATTTGAAGTGATGAAGAGTTAAACTCTAATACAAATGCCAATGGAACATGACTAGAAATGAATATTTATGAATACCATGGATTAGCAATTTTTAGTATCTGTCATACAAAGTGTTTGGGGCATTTAGTGTATTATATTGATCACACTAGCCCATAAGTCAGGTAGAATTTTCTAAAGGAGAATCTCCTTTATCACACAAACTTGTAATTTCATCAAAAGAGGAAATCAGACTTTCTTTAAGAATAGATTGATCTTCCATAAGGCCATGTTGATCAGCATTAATTAAATTCTCTGCCTTTTCTTCTTCTTTAATTTTTAGTGCCTTTTATTATTTTGTATTCCCTAATAACTAATGCCAGGCTCAACAGACAGATCTAGTCTGCTGCTAACACAGAATCAGCATGTTCCCACATTTCTGGGATTTGCATGGGGCTTCAAGACTTCTACAAAAATAGTGTCAGAATAGGCCATCTTGGGTTTTTTTGCTACCGCTAATACGAATTCTCACTAAATTATCATCTCAACTACTTTGTCATCTCCGTCTAGCAATCAGCTGATATCACAGCAAGTGTTTTGCTCCTGGTAGAATTAAAATTCCTATAACAGTCTGGGTAGAAGATAGGTTGTACCACTTCTGATCAGGGAGGGAGCTAACACAGCACTAGCAACACAAAACAGCAGATGCTGAGAAAGCTGATAAGGACAGGTAAATAGCCCTAGATGCTGTTCCAGCAAACAACCAGTGTACTCATATTTTGTCTTGTTTTCCTATGCAGTATATTTTCTATTATGTATTGTCTTTAACATTCCCTACATTCTCTACTCTATATATACACATCCGTAAACACTCTCACACTTCTTGCTCCTACCTTCACTATTAACAAGTAACACTTTGATCAAAGCTCCCTCGACTGCAGATGAGACATTTTTTAGCCAGGTCTAAGAAAAACTTTGTTTATGCCACTTCTGTACCTGTTGATGCATCTTCAATGTACTGATCTAGCAAGATAATGCAAACCCCAGCTCATGAAACAAATGATTAGCTGTCTTGCACTGCTCATTTGTTCAGGGAACACATTCACAAAATCCTCCTTTTCTCCTTCCCATTGAATGGATGTGAGTCCTTAGAACAATTTTGAAACAGCATTGTGGGATGTATTGGTAAAGTACATCCATTAATGGTTTGACTGTGCAGAGGTCTCTTAAAAGGAACAAGATGACTAGTAGATTATAAGAATGCTACTTACTTTAGCCACTGCAGTAATCTAATTAAAAGCATTTTAATTATTTTTTAAATATTTTAATTATTATTTAATGTAGGACAAACAAGCATAACACAGAGAGCAAAGAAGAGGGTCTAAGATGGAGTTGTTAATCATGCATTAAATTAAATAAGCGACACATGCTTTTGTACAGTGTGCTTACCAAATAGCAACTCCATGATTAGCACTTCTGTAATTGTGACTGATGTGGGATATTGTGCAACAGCCTTTCCACAAGTGCAGATTCATTGATTGCTAAAATGGAAAAGCAAATACAATTGATCATCAGTGACCCAACATCTTGGAATTTTCCAGAGACTCTTCTAGCAATGTCCCAGTAAATCTCTAATTGTATCTGATGTGAGTGGCTTTAACTATATCCCTGTTTTTTTCAAAGATGACATTCAGTTCTGAGATGTTCTGCAACAGGTGGCCTTTAGCTGGATGGTTACCAAGTGACACTGGGGACTGCAATATTATTGCACTGTACATAAAATACAAAGAATGTGACAGCGTCAGGAGACACTATAAAGTAGGAGGAGAAAACATCCAGATAAACTGTGGCAAATTCTCTTCTTTTTTTTTTCCCAGTTTGCCTTTTTAAAGATGATCTTTCCTGACCTTTGCTCTTTAAAAAACCCTGGGTTTGCTTGCTCATTCACTCACCTCAGCCTTTCTCCAAGGGCATTTGGAAGGTAAACACTGAGTTCTTTTCTGCTCTCCCCAAAATACTCTAGGTGCTGCAAGAAAAATGTTTGATATAGAGTGTCTTTTCTCTTTTAAAAAGTAAGCCTTTTGGTGCTCTTCAAAATTTACCTGTTCCTTTCAATTTTGGACCACTTGGTGGAGATAGTGTGTGTGTTCATGTCATTGTATAAAACCTGGATTTTATTGTTTTGTTAAGTTAAACCAAAACTTTATGGGAGATGAAGTGTAATTCCTTCACCTCAGCCGAGTTGCTTACACCCCTCAAGAGAGCTTTGCAGAAATTATCTTGACTCCTTTGGCAGTGTGGTGACCAGAGAAGCTGGCAGTGGTTTATGAGCCAAAGGAGAGGGGTACAGTCTGTCTCCAAGGAAGTAAGAGGTAGCAGCCAGCTTTCCTGGGAAGCACAGCGCTGGCCATGAACTAATTCTGGGAACTTGGGGAAGTACCTCTTCCTCTGTGGGGTTGGAAAGCTTCTCTGTGAATGAGACCTACACTCTGGGGGTGGCTGCTCCCCATTTAGGTACCCAGAGCAAGCTAGGAAGAGGATAGGAAACATTCCAGATTCAGACACACTGTCCTTCCTCTCAAGGAGGTTAAATTTGGGGGGTTAAACCACAGTCAGGCTTGCCAGCACCAAGTGACCATGGCCCAGGGTAGCAGAGCTGAGGGGATAGTAAGTTATACTTGTTGAGGTTTTGACTCCAAGTCACACAACATGCTGGAGCCTCATAGTCCCCGGCTTGCCTTTAGATCAGGGATAGTCCCTTCCTGTGAAAAGGTTTTTAAATTAGATCAGTCAGAGAAAGGTGGAAACTGGTACCTGATGTCTGAGCTTCCAACATTGTACTAGGGAAAAAGAAAGAAAGGGGGTGAGTGACAGGGTAAGAAAATCAGGTGTGAGCCCTGGCCCTTTAGGCTTGAAAGTCTATTGCTTGCAAACCAAAAACTTATGTTCAGTGACCACAGGATTTTTAACTGTGTATTTATCACAGAATCACAGAATATGCTGAGTTGGAAGGGACCCACAAGGATCATCAAGTCCAACTCTTAGCCCTGCACAGGACCATGGTCTCACAGGACCATGTGCCTGAGAGTATCATCCAAATGCTTCTTGAATTCTGGCAGGCTTGGTGCTGTGACCACTTCCCTGGGGAGCCTGTTCCAGTGCCCAACCACTCTCTGGGTGAAAAACCTCTTTTTAATATGCAACCTAAACCTCCCCTGACACAGCTTCAGACCATTCCCTCAGGTCCTGTCACTGGTCACTACAGAGAAGATATTAGTGCCTGCCCCTGCACTGCCCCTTAAGAGGAAGTTGTAGACTGGGATGAGATCTCCCTTCAGTCTCCTCCAGGCTGAACAGACCAAGTGCCCTCAGCTGTTCCTCATATGGCTTCCCTTCAAGGCCCTTCACCTTCTTCGTAGCCCTCCTTTGGACACTCTCTGACGGCTTAACATCTTTCTTATATTGTGGCACCCAAAACTGCACGCAGTGCAGAGTGGAGCAGGACAATCCCCTCCCTCGACTGGCTGGTGATGCTTTGTCTGATGCCCCACCTGGACACAGTTGGCCCTCCTGGCTGCCAGGGCACTGCTGACTCATATTCAACTTGCCATCGACCTGGAATCCCAGGCCCCTTTCCATGGCACTCTTTTCCAGCATCTCATTCCCCAGCGTATACATACATCTGGGGTTGCCCCACCCAAGGTGCAGAATCCAACACTTCCCCTTGTTGAACTTCATATGGTTGGTGATTGCCCAGTCCTCTAATTTGTTGAGATCTCTCTGCAGGGTCTCCCTGCCTTCGAGGGAGTCAACAGCTCCTCCTAGTTTTGTGTCATCTGCAAACTTGCTTGGTATCCCTTCCAGTCCTGTGTCCAAGTTATTTATGAAGATATTGAAGAGCACTGGCCCTGAGATGGAACTCTGTGGAACCCCACTAGTGACAGGTCACCAGTCTGATGTTACCCCATTATATCCCTATGGGCATTGCTTTAGGAATATAAAAGGCCTGTAGACCATAACTGGATGGTCTTGTCTATTCAGATTGAAAGCCTGCCTTACAGATATGCAGTTCCTGTGACATCCAGCCCCAGACACCCAGCTGAAAGCACTAGTTGGTGAAGTACAACAGGGGACTGCTGGTGATGAAAGGAGAAGCAGATCTGCCCTCTTGTGTACAAGGCATTTACTGCATCTTCTTCTAAATTAATCTGAAATGAATATGTTCTTTGTATTAATAAATAAGAAAAATATATGAATGCTTTGAGTGTTTTAAACTTACTATAAAAATAAGAAAAATAAAATAAAGGATGAAGGACAAGGTGATTTCTTCTCAGGAACTGGTTTGTAGACCTAAAGGTAACCAGTGTTTGTAGCTTGGTCAAGAGAAGCTGCTCTGAACACTTAGGGGTATCAAACTAGAGAAGATGAAAATAGAAGTAGTACAAAAACTCTAAGGAGGATAAATCTAATTGCCAGGGAAACTCAACCATCTGCAAAATTATTACCCATTAAAAGTAAGCTGCCTTTTTTTTTTTAATGAGGATGCAAAATAGCTTGATTGTTTTCATTGCACTCATCACAGCAGGAAGGACCAAGAAAAAAGATTTTGGCTGAGGCAAGCATATTTTGCCAGCCTTAATTAAACCAGAGAGGGACAGAGGGCAGCCGACTTCACAGGGTTCGTAATGTCAGACTGAGCTTTCATGTCTTCCTCCTTCCAGCTGTTTTCTTTTGAAACTTCACAGTGAATTCCTTAATCCCTGATCTTCTCAAATCTCACGTATTAGACCTGGAACTTTTAAGACATTGTAACCTGGGCAGCTTCTCCAGACACACAGATCGAAAGATCAGACCCTTGGCAAATAGGAAATGCAGCATAGGGTGTTTCCAGTGCAAAACTCAGGCTTGTCCTGCCATGGCACTAGCAGATGAACCTGTCAGTTTATAACTAGTGCTCATTTTCTCTTTGCAAACCATTTAATAATGTCCAGGTGTTGAAAGAACCTGAAAGTAGGGCTTTCTCTTAGGATAGGGTTTGTGGTTCTTTCTCTTCTTTTCTTTCTTCTTTTCTTTTCTTTTCCTTTCTTTCTTTTCTTTTCTTTTCTTTTCTTTTCTTTTCTTTTCTTTTCTTTTCTTTTCTTTTCTTTTCTTTTCTTTTCTTTTCTTTTCTTTTCTTTTCTTTTCTTTTCTTTTCTTTTCTTTTCTTTTCTTTTCTTTTCTTTTCTTTTCTTTTCTTTTCTTTTCTTTTCTTTTCTTTTCTTTTCTTTTCTTTTCTTTTCTTTTCTTTTCTTTTCTTTTCTTTTCCCTTTCCCTTTCCCTTTCCCTTTCCCTTTCCCTTTCCCTTTCCCTTTCCCTTTCCCTTTCCCTTTCCCTTTCCCTTTCCCTTTCCCTTTTCCTTTTCCTTTTCCTTTTCCTTTTCCTTTTCCTTTTCCTTTTCCTTTTCCTTTTCCTTTTTCCTTTCATCTTTTTCTCTTTTCTTTTTTTTTTCCTCTTTTTTTTTTATTGACAGTGATGGGGGAAAAAAAAGAAAAAAAAAAAAAGCCAGGACAGTACTACAGAAGAATCTGTCAGTAGACCATGGATTTACAGCTGATAGTAATTTGGAGTGAAATCTGGATGCAGCTTTAGAACATGGGTTACAGCAAAAGGTGTATTTGCAATTTGTGACCAATGCTTCGACAGTAGACTAGGTTTGATGGCATCAGTTTTTCTCTTCTTTACAATGAAAAAACAATTATATCCTGGGACTGCAGATATAGTAATATATAACAATATAATGTAGTAATATATAACAAAATAAATAAACTCTTCCATCCTCCATAGAAGCAGTAGATGCTGTTTAGGTGCATTTTCCTACAATTTTTGCTCTCCTGATTCTCTCCAGTGCTTTTGTAAGTGTCTCAATGGGATAAGCAATAAAGCCATCTCATGTGAATTAGACTGGTTTTGTCTGAAGCAAAATTACAGTAACAATGTCCCTTGGTAAATCCTATTTAATATAACTTCATTGTAAAACAACCCTGATTCCCCTTTTTACTGTAGGACAAACAAGAATAAGAAAGTGAAAAAAGTATTTTCTGCCATTGAAATAAAACCAATTATTATTATTGTTCCTTCTTCTCAGTCTTTATTGTTTACTTAGACTGATTGTTGAAGATTTGGGGGTTCTGTAGCCTTTTACGATTGTTTGTGCTACAAAGCTGTGTAGTTAGTCTCTGTCTAACATCTGGGGCTGCAGTTTGAAATGGTGCTGGGGACAAAACTATTCAAATGTATTGTGAAGCTTGGTTTCATCACTGTCTGTCTATAATCTCCGTGACCAGCCTAAGGGCTGCAAAAGACTGGGAGAAAGGCAGATCAGGTGATTTCTGTTAATCATCTCTCATTGAAAGAAATGCCAAAATAAATATCCTTTACAAGTACCCTTGACCAAAAAATATTCAAACACTTTGTTTTTTTGGTATCGGATCCACTCTTTCATATCTGTATATATAGGTATAAATACATACACATACATATATACAAACCTCCCAAGTATCTTCCATCCTCCTACTGTTTCTCTCTTTCTTTCTACCTCATGCACAGGTAAAGGAAAACATGCAATATCCCCACTCCAGTTTCTTCTTAGGACACTTCATGCTGGTGGGTGTGCATAAAACAGTCCCCAGAGAGTGGATACCCATGAATCCAGGAGAACTGGAAGCATGCAAAGGTGCCTCCTTGCCCTTCTGTCACTGGCCATCCAGACTCAAACAGAAGCCAAATCCTGAAGAGGTCTTGGGCCACCAGAGCACTGACCTCACTGCTTGCTATTTTTGCAGAGATGTCTTGCTCACTTACATTCATTACACTGCGGATGCTTTTAGTGTAAATTTTAAGGTCTATATTTTAAAAATGAGAGGAATCTGCCACAGAGTCAGCACTTGGCAATAGCTGAATGACTAATAGCCAGCAGAGGTTAATGTCCCTTAACTTCCTCACAGACCATCAACCCTGCAACATTAATTGCTTGCAATAGCCTGTGCCATGGTCATTATGGCTTAGTTATTCAGATGGGTATATTCAGATTGAGTAATATCAATTTCAGGACTTCAATTTTCATAAATGGAGAACTCTGTCTTTTTTTCCCAGACACATTCCACATCCAATCTAACATTATTTTTCTTCCCACTTTAATAAACGATGCTCCATGCCTCTTAAGCTTTCATAAAAGTGAAGACATTACCTACGTATAAGACAGCATATAGAACAGACAAATAACCGGCTTATATTATGTTATTGTCGCATCATTGAACAAATAACCACAGAAATCAATCATGGTAAGTAATAAATGAATGAACTAGAAATTACAGGGAGAGCTGCACCCAAACTGCAGAGCAGATGCAGCATATGATCTGGTCCTACTTTCTGTTCTCCAGTCAGAGGGACATGGGGCACTCTGGGGAAGCTTTGAGCTCAGACTCCTGGGCTTCCCTTCCTAGGCACCACATGGCATGGGGAAGCTTTGTTTCATCAAGGTACATGAGTTGTACAGGGTAATTTTCCAAAACTCCCACTACTTCAGGCTTCTCAATTACACAGCAACATATTGCATAAGCCCAAGTTGCTTTAGATTTGTCTTGATAAGGAAGTCTTGTAAGAGGGTCTCAAAATCATGTGCTCTCATTTTTGCCCTGGAATCCACTAACCCTATCCCCTCCACTATTTTTTTTTCAACAGAAGGAAATGTGTGCATGCAAGACTGGTGAGATCCAGCTGATCCCTTCTATGGATGTGGCAGGCATCTGATACCACAGGTATACTTCTTTCCTTCCCAGGGCAAAGGTTTACAATCAGTCTTTGAGAAATCAAAGCTAAATGCATGTATGTTTGTTGTTAGCACTCAAAATTACAGAGATACAGAATGCCAAATTCTTCCCATTCCAGATGAAACTTTCTGCAAGAACTGACACACCAGATCTTCCTTTCATGGATAACTACAAATAGCAACACAGAAGTACCTCCTGGGCATGTTTTGTATGGTGAAACTCTGGTTGGCAGCGTAGAGGAGGTCAAACTTGTCATAGCAAGCAATCTGCTTTGAAGATTGGTGAATTTTTCAGTTATAGAATTAGGAGAAAAGAAGCACCATAACCAGTCCACATACAATAATTCACAGGCAAAGAGTCACAGAGGCTTGGATCCAAGGTTGTGATATGCTTAATCAGAGAACACTTCCCAGCTATTCATTTTTCTACCCCAACATATGCCCATCGTTCTGACTGTTTATAGTTCAGGTTGTCAAAATTCTTTGCAATCTGATTGTCCATTGTAAAGTACTGCTGTTACCATGTTTGCATGCTCTCAAAAGCAAAAGCGTAAGAGTTCTGAACGCCTCACCTCTGACAGCTCTTTTGGCCAAGGCAGGCTGGCAGATCAGCACCCAGGCTTAGGAAGGCATGCGAGGAAGAAGGGGCAGAAGAATGGGCATTGTCACTTCAGCTACTTTCAGTGTGAACACCATAATGAGAATGTGCCCATTACTGTTTGTATCTGTACACATACAAGTCATGGGTTGACAAATGGTGTGTCTCAGGCAGAATTTGTCTTCAAAGGATGTTGCTGTTGGGTCTTTTGGGGACCTCGGCCTTGTGTGCATGAGACCATCATCTTAGTCCATTTGGAGAAGGTGCAAGCAGCATTTCATGTTACAGAGGTCTTCTTCTCAATATAGCACTTCCTGCAAGTTCTGCTGGACGGAGTGGGATGGTAGGCTCTCACATTCTTTACATAGCTAAATGCTGTGTGACTTGCCAAGAAAAAGTAAGGACAAGAAAAACCATTTGCTATGGAATGGATGCAGTATGAGTATGTTTGCACAGATAAATTAAACAGAGCCAAGCCATGAGTTCGAGCACTTCTCCTCTACATATATACTTCTCAGCTTATCAGTAGTGTTTTCCCTAAACAGGTTTGGTTAGTCAACCAGCAGTCCTCTACACAGTGCCTCGATGGAACTCAGAGGTTAGGATGTGAAGGTACCACCCCAGCGTGCCCGGACATGGCCACACTTGGGTTTTTTGAAAGGGAGAAGGAGATAATATGGATTTTAGCTGCCTGGATATGAATCATGCCCTGTCCCTTAACTTCTAAACTGCCGAAAGTCCCTCTTCCAATTTGAATTAAGTATAGATAAAGCTTATGAGGCTAAAAATTGTGAATTGTAAATTGCAAAAATTTTAAATCTTGAAACTCCTCTTTGTTTGCTTTTTTGTCTGTTATTATTTCCATTTTAAGTACTCTCCAGTGATGGAAAGAGCTCTGCTTAAAAGAGCTCACCAAGAAAATGAAGACGCAATGAAAAACCTGGGGGAAATGGATGAAAAGAGAGGAGGATGAGGAAGAAGAATGTCATGTGTCTTTTTGGTTACAAACTCTTGAAAGCTCTCCTGCATTTATATATATATATATATGTATATATATGTATATATATATATATGTATATATATGTATATATCTATGTATGTGTGTATGTCCATCATGGACATCTTGAAGATTTCATGTATTATTGCTACCCTATCACTGCACTACTTGTCAGGTCTATGACAGATGTGAGCTTTTTGACAGAAGATGATGAGAATGTAAAAACCTTTATGGTTTTTACATGGAGGTTATTTCATGCCTGGAGTGATGCAAAAGTGAGGGCAGCAGCACAAGAGGGAGAAATAGAGAGTGAAAGGCTGCCAAGAGTTTATCAGGACAAAGAGATAGGAAGGGAAGTTCAAAAGATCAAGGACAGGACTACATGAAGTCTTGATAGTGAAAGGGCAATAACTGCATTTCTTAAGCAGTGAAATGGAGGGAAGACAGGGTCAGAAGACAAGGTGGTAGCAGTGGTGCATAGGGTGTGGTGGAGGCTAATCTGTTACTAGAAGGGGGAAAGCAGCTAGACATCATTTTGGTCCAAATGTTTAGGTTTCTCCTTCTTAAAAAATGCTGCTGCTGCTGAGAAATCCCTTGGACTGTGGGATTCTTAAGATTTGCTTCTTGAAATTTCATTTACATTTGGAGTCATTCTCCACCCTTGCTCACACAGTCCTCTCACTCCACTCATCTCACACAACTATCTCTGTGCTACTCCAAAGACAGAGGTAAAGCCATGACTTTGGAGATGAGGAGGCAGCACCACCGATGGCTCCTGTCTGATCAGCCAAAGGCTGCCCACATTTAACATCACCTACCTGCCATGTCACAGATGGGACAGTGTTTTAACATGTCAGGCAGGCCTGTGTCACCCATACTCAAACAGGTCCTGATCACTGCCATGCTGCCCTGCAACAGCCCAGCATCCCAATGTCTCCTGTGTCCTGGGACCTCTCCTTTCAGACATCACTCCTAATCCCTTGTCTCTTGCATCAAGTAAAAAGAAATTTGACAGTATAAAGAAAACAGAAAAAACTTTTAGGCTTCTACCCTCTCCACTTAATTAATCATATCTGGCAGATTTGTGGCTTCCTATGACCCTTGAGTTTTCCTGTCTGCTAACACATCAGGCACTGATTTTCCTCCCTCTTTCCCCTCACAGCAAGCATTACAGTGATCTTCTTAACACTGACAGGGGCAGGGCTTATTTCCAGTAAAAGGGCACCATACTTAGCTGTGCAGGGTAAGTGAGGTTAGGGAAATAGGTGCTTGGGAACAATAAAGGCACAAAGGGCAGCAGACTTTCAATATGTGTATGCAGTTAAATGTAACAAGTTCAGACACTATCATTTATTTTTTTCCATTGTTCACAAAAAAAAAAAAATCTCTATGCTCTTTTCTCTCTGTGAGTGCTTTACTATTTTTCTTAACCTCTGCATTGCAGTGCAGCTAGGCTGTGTACATGAAGATATACTCCCTGCCCTGGGGAAGATCCGAGATAAGCAGAGACGTGACATACAAATGGCAAGGGGGAGAGAACGATCTAATCGACTGGCCGCAAGCTTTGTACATTAAGATAGGAAAAGCATACACAGAAGAGGAAAGCTGGTTTCTGCTGGGAGAGGCACACTGCTCTCCCCTTCTCTTCTTTGTCCTTGTCTTTTTGCCCTTGTCTCCCTTATGCCCTTTTTCATATTTCCCATGCTGAGATTGTGTTAGACTTGTGAGGGCTGTAGCATGGCCTGTGCACATGTACCAGCCAGTTAGTTTGTTTTCTAATTTAACTTGCTGCCTGTCTCTGTCTCTCCTCATGGCCTTCATTCTGGTAGAGGGATGTCAGCTGTTCCTTTCTAAAATTGGCTCCATTCCTTTTTGTCTGGTGAATACGTAACGCTTGCTGACAGTCTTTGGGTTTGAACATTTTCCCATGTCTCCCATATTGCACACAAAGATGGAAAATGGGCTTTTCTCCTCTCCTCTTCTCCCTTCCTCACACCTATAACTTTTTTCTGGTATCAGATCTGAACTCAGCAATGCCAAAGTATTTCCTGCGCTTTTGTTTCTCTACACTGTTCGTCTTTGGGTATAGTTTTTTAACTCTCCTCTTACAAGACCATATGGCCATGGTTGCACAGGTGACATGATATACATAGCTCCCATTGTACAAACATAACTCCTGTTGGTGTTACAACACACTCAGGCTACCGTGTAATGTACCCATGGAGATGAGGTGACAAACACTGCTCCTGCATTTTATGGGATGCTGCTATGTGCCCAGGAGGAAGAAGGAACTACCTTCCATCTCATTGCAGAGCCATGGCCAATACTTTAAACATACAAATCTTGAGAATCACCTGGGACAAAACTCTGGTGAGGTAATGATGGTGTAGAAGATCTCAGAGGTTTAACACAAACACAGTACACTTCCTCCGTCATTAATATCTTGGCTTTTTAAGTGCTAGCCGAGAGAAAGATGGGCATTTGGCTAGGCATCTCTTCTCTTCTGATAGCTTTTTTCATCCTCTCTTCTCACAGACAGTTCTGAAAAGAGCTGTCAGACTGCACCTGCCTGTTTCACACCTCTCTGAGTGAGCAAGGACAAGGGCAGTGGAGCCAAGCACTCATCCCTGGCTATCACCCAGACAGCCTGTGTGCACTTGGGCAACTTCTCAAATCCTCCACCACCACTCCTCGCCACCCTACAATTAACAGAGCTCATTTCTGAGCTCTCTAGTACGCCTCTGCCTCTACAACCACTGTAGAATCATCAGTCTGGCTCCATGTTCCATAACTTCATGCATGTAACTGAAGAACCTGGTAAACATCTCATCCCCATCATCCCCTCTATTTGTGGTCATTGGAAGGCCAGAGGCAGGCACTTCCAAGTGACAAGTGCACAAGGTGGGATGTACTGGTCTGGTAGGAGTCTGGGCTGCTACTTTCTTTCTCTGAGTTCCCAGCACTTAGTACAGGGGTGCAGAAGCTTGGGCACATATGTTTCAACATGTCACAAGAGTGACTTCTGAATTGGACTGTCTTCAACAAGATGTCTGAAATGTGATGGAGACTTTATATTCATCTATTGAGAGGACTTTGTCTGCTGTCTATTATGAATCTCTTCCCAAATGAAACTTAATTGCTCAGTCTTGTAATAAATTGTATATTCCCTGACTTTTCAAAGAAAGCATGTCTCTTCCTGTGCCTGCCACAGGAAGAAACACAGTGATACCACATTGCACTAAAAGTGATGTTGCGTTTCTCAGAGCACAGATAATGTAAGATAAAGATTTGTCAAGTAACTTCTGAAAAGGCAGCTTCAAAATCATCTAGCCTCATTAATAGAGAGAGAGTTTCAAATAGCCATCTTTGCTGACCTAGCTCAGAGACACATGAAGATTTAAGAAAGGAAAGGTACCAGTGAAGTCAATAGGCTTAAAACTAAGAAGAGACTAACAGGATCTACACATACACAGGGCTAAAAGTAGGCTGAATGCTTTGGCAGGGTGAAGCCCTGCTCTCAAACTCACTGCGGTGACCCAATTTCTTTGCAGGTCTCTGCAGGGGGAATGCACACTCCTGCAGTTCATCTCCTTCCTTCAGTGTCATTAGTTCTTATCCTTCCACATTGAACTTTGCAGGGGAAGGATTTTGCTGCACTGCTGAGTGTCTGGGAAATGGCACTTCATTTTTACACTGTGTTTTAGGAGAGGGTTGTTTGATTCTAGAAAAAAAAGCCTGCCCTGAGATTTTCCATGCAAGGACTGGAAGGGAGATGGAGTTCTTCTTTGTCCCTTTCTCTATCAATGAGCAACTTCATTGCTGCAAAGTTTCAGATAACTGACCCACAGGGAGGGGGCAGCTTGAACAGAAGTAAAACTGTCCCTTTTTGTTGTCTCAAATAAAGCTTGAAGCTTAATCTGTGGAACAACAGAGACACAATGACCATCCTCCATAGACTGGGCAGGAGATGGGGGCAACAGGGGGGCTGATACAGAGGAGGAAAATGGTTTGGTAGTTGTTTTGAGCTGCCAGCTGTCTGAAGACATGATTAGGTTGCAGATACCTTGGCCTGTACCCAGCACTGCCTTTCTTATGCAAATGCTTGTATGTTACTTGATTTGCATTTTCCACAACTTCCTCCTCAATAATATGCAGTTAATATTTATATGTATTTAGCTAATGCACAGTTTATATGTACATATTTTACTGCAGTTCTGCAGGTTAGTTAACCAAAATCTGCCTGAATTTTGCTCTGCTTATGGATTTGTATGGGTGCAAACAGGATCACAATATATCTGGTGCAAAGTGCATGGGAAAAGAGAAATAAATTGAATTTCATAAAAAAAATATTCCGTGCTAAAAAAAAAAAGTGTATAATTTTTTTATACCTTATTTTAGTTCAGGAGATGCCATAAAATAAAACATCATGGAGCAAGGACACTTCTGGAGAGCAAGCACTTGAGAAGTGGGTAATTAGAGCTCCTCATGTCCCCCAGCATGTCTCTGCCAATGGCACTGTCTACGTGACAACATTTATTCAATCAACTCTGTATCATGTAAGGATGTACTTAAGAAAAATTCGGTGCCCATCCCTAGCTAAGTCACAGCCTGATTCTTCACAAGAAACAAGGCTATTGGCTTTTTTTCATAATCGTTTTTGTTGCAAACAAGGGGGTTGTAGAGCCTCTCTTCTACCACCAGAGGTCATGAGCAAAACACCTCAGTCCCTCAGTCACTCTCCTGGAGGGAAGAAAGTGGAAGAATCAGCAGAAATACTGCTACATTCGTGATAAGTAAAATGCAGGCGATAACCATAAGGATCCCCATCAGTTGGGAGGGAAGGTGCCGAGGTTAACAATGCAGCCATCAGTCTGCCAGTGCGGGAGACAGGCACTGGGGAGAGGCACAGCTCCTACACTGACGGATGTAACAGATTTGTTGGCATATTTTACTGTTTTGTATTTGCTTATTCATGAACACTAACGCAGGAAACTCTCTGTGTTTTGCAGGAGACGTGCAGAATCTAAAAGCTCTGTTGAAACTTGTGTGAATATTCAAAAAAGGTACTTGCCTCTTCCCTCAAAATGGTCTTTTATTATTTGTGGACATATTCTGGCAATACTAGAAAGGCATCTGAACGTAATCAGCAACCGAGAGAGGGAATTTTCTTGACCATAAAGCCTGGATCAGCTCATGGACAAGAAACATGAACACGTGATTTCTCTGACCAGCCATAAGACATGAAAATTGGAAAGGCAGCAGAAAGCTTAGGGAAAAAAAATTGTCTCAAGTATATCCACACTGTAAAACTTTAAAGAGTTATAAAGTCATGGACTATAAACTGTGTGCACATCATTTGCAAAAGGAAATGTGCTTTCAGACAAATTATTTACAACAAATAATTTCATCTCCTCTCCCTTCCCCTTTGAGCACAGCTGTGGGCAATATTTGTTGGAAAGGAAAGGATCAAGAGTGGCAAATCAAAACTGACATTTTTTTAATTCAGAAAATGTCAAGACAAAAAACTGTGCTAAACTGTAAAGCACCATCATGTCCTGGTCAGAGCTCTGTGCTCTCGCTTACTGGTGGCCAGGATGAGTTGTCTTCTCATGAGGAGCACACACGGGGAAAGAGGAACGGCTTGTGGCAGAAAGAATGGTACTGATGAGACAGAATTTCCCAGTTTCCTCCACAGTTTTACAACTCTATGGCACACATACTTTCACTATAAATAAGAAGGAGTAATTATATTCATATTAAAAAAACCTACCCAGTTTCTCTGAAAAAGTCTCACAGTCTGTTTTTACTGAGATAAGGCTCTTGAAAAAGATGAGATTTATTTCTCAAAATTAGTAAAACACATTTCTGAGCAATGACTAAAAATAAGCTTCATCTTTCAGTGAGTTATTACTTACTACTCTGAAAGAGAAGTTTATTACAGAAATCTTGACAGCTCATTAACTACCTTACTAAAGAATGCTTGTGCTATAATAAAACTACCATCATTCCACCTTCACAGCAAAAGAAAAAATGAACAGACCATTTGCATATTGTGTTCAATCAACAGCCACAGAAACATAAGCCTCCAAGTCTCAAGTCAGTGCCACAGTGAGGTTGCAGTGGGTCCTGGGAAAAGCCTGCCTCGTGCAGGGAAAGGCAACATGACCAGGGCTCCTCCATGCCTGCCTTTTGGCCACCTCCTTCAAGAGCTTCTCAGCCACCTCCATCAATGAGTATTTCTTTCTCCTTCTCTGTAGTCGGGGGATGTTCAGGTGAGCAATGGTTTCTGAGACACTTTTGCCATTTCTAGCATCTCCCCACAGAAAAGACATGGGTCCACCTTCTGTTGCTCTGAAGGTGTATTAGGCTTCCCTTTTTGTTGAATCTGTTCCCAAGGCTCCAGGATTTAAATACGTCTCACTGATGCAAATCAGGCCAATTATATTGTGTACTGCCCTTAGCAGAGAGAGGAAGGTTGATCTCCCTTCCTCTCATTATAACCTGATGAGCTGGGGACTTGTATGGGTTCCTGCCTTCTCTTCCCCCCTATAACCTAGTTTTCCCCACAGTAGATGCAGCCAAATCCTTGAATTTATGCAGAAATAATATTTTGTAACTCTCCTGTCATACTCATTTTCCTCCTCCGTTCTCTCTGCAGCTTGTCACATCTTTCTTTAAAGTGTGGTTATCGGCCCTGGATAGAGTAACACCCTGGCAGGGACCTTATCATTTTGGATCAGAGCATGTTAAATACTTCTGGTGTCTTGCACATGACATCCCTGCCAGTTAATCCAAGAATGGGAGTTGTCTTTTCTGCAGCACCATCACACACACATTTTTAGCTTGTGAACCACAGCAATTGCTGAATCATTTTCCACTCTACTGATGACTTACTGTTAGTACTCCACTGTCCATTTCTGTATTCACACCTTATGGCTAAAGGAAGCTTTTTGAATTTCTTTTTACTGAACAACCTGCAGAACTTGGATCAGTTCTACACTGGTCAAAACAACTTAAAATGTTATCCCTGTCCTCCAATGTACTTGCATCCCTTCCCAGTTTGTTGTCATTTATGAATGGCAAAAAAAAAGGTTTTCAGTTCCATCCTACAAGTTGCTTAACATGACCAAACCTGTGGTAAATCCCTACTGAACATTATTTGAAATACACCCATGTTTGACAAAAAACCCGCCCATCTCTATGCATGTTTTTCCCTCAGTGTACACGTCCACCTATGAGCAAGGTGTCTAAGCTGCTGTTACAGTGGGTGGAGGCTGGAGAGCTATTCTGCTTATCCTCCAGTGGGCGAGGAGTGAATTTGGTGTCTGGAGCGTACAGTGGTGTCCTCGGGGCAGCTATGCAGGGCTGGCAGATCTGACACAAGACGTATGGGATGTCCACTCTCCTTTGAAGTGGTAGCTGAAGATCAGCCAGGAGGTGTTTCAGATGGTACTTGATGTCTTTATGCGGGCAACTGCATTGTCCTAGATCTCCTCCCCACAAAGGAGGCTTAGATGCCTAGGTTACATATAGACACCTACACGGTAAACAAGAGACATTCCTATGCATAAATCTGAGGCTGAATCTTGTCCTACCTATCTTCATTTTTGCTTAGGGGAATGCCATCTAAAGCAGTGTGAAAAGCCATATGAAAGTCAAAGCAAATCATGTTTGTTGTTTCCCCCTAGGCTACTTATTTAGTCAAAGTCTGAAATTAGATTGGTTTGACATGGTTCTGGATAAGTCCATGATTGCTGGTTTTCAACCACTGTATTATCTTTTGGATGCTTCAGGGTCATTTGCCTAATAAGTTTGCTTAATAACTTATTCTTAAGCACCAAAGTTACATTCCCTGAGTTCTAGCTCCTTGGACTCTTCTCCACCTTCTAAAAATATGTGCCATATTTGCAATTTTGCCCATCTCTAAGGCATCTCAGAAGCTCCTGAAGACAATTGTAGAAAAACAAAATTGCTTCAGCAAATTTTCCAGTGTGTGTTTCATTGAGTGTTACTAATTTGAATGATTCTACTTAACTAAATGTTGGTTAGACTCTTCTTTGAAAATACAGCCTGCATTTCTAAATATGTAGTCTCAATTAACCTCATTTTGTGATGAGTGAGGCTGTTGAATGCTTCGATCCTCATTGCCCTTTGCCTTTGTGAGCTTCTGGACCTCTGCTTTCACTTATTCTCTTCTTGTTTTCCCTATATTCCTCAAGGTCCTCCCTGCTCCTTGCTGTTTGTAACACATTTTACAGCTTGGTCCTTCTGAATTTAATATTACTTATTGTGGATAGGAGGAGTACTGGAAAAAGATTGTTTGTCCTTCCTGCAGACCAGATGCTGGATTCGGTTACTATTAATATTATCTGACAACAGTATTGAAAACCAATGATGTCAGGTTTTGGCTTCAATGTACCAGTGCTGTATTGCTGCTTGATTACTTCAGCCTTATGTGTAAAATGGTGTATGATTGCTTTTTGCAGGCTGTTTTGAACTAGTCTTTATGTAACAACAGATGATACGAGGCAAAATTGAAGGATACAAGCAATACCCCACGTATAATCATCTTTAGTCTTGCGTCTGTGCTTCCAACATCTGCTTTCAGGTCACTGAGATAATTTTGCTATCATGTTTTCTTTTGTACTCATGTCAAACAGGAATCTAGATATTAAGGATGTCTATTACGACCTAAAAAAGGTAATATTAGAAAAACTATTTGGTTTTGTTGCAGGGTGAATTTTTGTGGGTTTGGGTTTTTTAAATTTTGGTCAATTCCAAATGTTTATTGAAATTATAGAATTTCTGGACTCATTGAGAATGTCTAGCAGCAAAAGGCAGATATATTTCCTAATGGCAAGTAGCCCATCGTTCAGCATGGTTGTGATTAAAGCTTAAAATGGTCTTGGATGCAATCTTTTGAACTCCAAATTATGGCTCGCCTGACAGATTGATGCAGAAAATGTTTACACTTCATTATGCTGTAAGATGATGGATAAGCTTGCAACTGCATTTGATCAGTGAAGTGTAGGAACAGGTCAGATGAAGTAGCAGATGGAGCAGGTTGAGAAACGAGGATAGAAAGTTAATTGTGGCCAAGATTAATTTCCTTTATTTGACTATGTGGGAGAAGGGTTTGAAATTGTTTTGAAGGTGTTTTTAATTTCAGAAGACAATAAAAGTATTTAGCTCTCCACACGACTTTAGGCACTAAATTTAATCTATAGATTTCAAAGCACTTCACAAACACAGCTGTTAATCTTCTTACTTGTCTTTGGAAGGAGAGGCTCAGACAATTTAGTGAACTGTCACTTCACCTCAACTTTTCCACAGCAGGTTCAATGCAGAGTCCAGCTGTCCCTGGTTAGCACATCCTCAGACCTCAGATCAGGCACAGAAAGCCAGCTCTTCTCTTAATATACTTGGAGAAAACTATAAATGGGGTCTGTTTTTCCTGGAGAATCTTTTTGAGTCCCAAGTGAATGGGCAGGATTGCAAACTGTGTGTGGGAATACAACCTCCAGTGCGGTACCACATCTGGAGTGCTGGTTTGTCAGGATCTTAGAGCCACACACAAGCACCTGGCATGAAATTGTCTTTGTGTACCTGCTGCATGCAGAACATACAGCCATTTGCACAAAAGTACAGTGAAAAAATACTGTTATTTCCCATTAGCTAGGTGGAAACCAAATGATTTTTGTGCTTTTTTGCTCAATTGCACATTGCTTTCTTCTTTCTCTTATACATTGCAAAGGTTCCTGCATGTCGCCAAAGTTCTTCATGCTCTGTTCCGTAACTGCATGTGTGGTATCCAGTCATCCCAAGTAGTCTCCAGTCCTCTGTAACTTGTGATCTCCTATGCTTTTTAGAAATCACTGACTCATTTCTTTCCCATTGAAATCAAAGGCCAAAATCCTGTAGACTCCAATGAGGCCAGTGCTTTTTCCCTGTGTCTCTGCCATCATTAAGAAGAAGCTATTTGACTTTTAGGTGTGTTATCATTCTGAATAAACTGCCAAAAAAAAGGGAAAATTAACATGTTTTCAATCTCTTTAGTTCTTCAGCAAATCTGGAGTTGTACACAGACCTTTTAGTTTTCTCAGTATGTGTCCTGTCATTTTTTCTCCTCTTGAGAGAGTCCAATTAAGTACGTGTCACAGTCATATTATAAAACAGCCATTTCACAAAATAACTGATTTCACAATGTAATTGAAACATTAAGAATACCATTTGCTGTATTTACAAATCCTGACAGCTAACAAGGGCACTCACAGAGCAGATGGGCATCTCTTCAACTAGTGTTTACCAATTTGGGGTACTTCACTGAAGTAGAGATTTTTGAAAAGGGATTTTTTACACAGGGGTAACTGTGTGCTGATGTTAAGTAGGAGGATGGCTTTTCCTGAATAACACAGTCAGATGTAGTCCTAATCATGACAATTAAATAGCACATCTCCTGGCACTTAGTAGTGGTGCAAACTAGCAGATAATACTCATTACATCAAAGTAACTGCAATTGGTGTGGGGCACACATCCTGCGGATGTTACATAGGCAAAATGGCAAGGGAGTAAATAGGAATTTTGGCTGAGCTGTGCCTCTTGTCTGAAAATCTAAGGTTTGAGTCCAATTATTCACACTCATGCTCTGAACAGGAAAATAAATGAACACGTAAATAATGGTAGCTTCTCATATAATTCTAACTTCTCTGTACGCTTCAGGTTCTGTCCATTTAAACAAAAAAATTTCAAAAAATATTCAGAGCATTACTGTATCTAAGCCCAAATTCTTAACAATTATTGAAATAAGGTATTACTATTCTTGTAATAGCATCGTATAACACTGTTGACAACATTGTCATTATATGATGTAATTACATCACAGAACAACATGTAACCTATGTGACGTAATATATGTGATGTAACTAAGTTACCTACTTCTTCTACAACACTTTTCACCCAGAGATATCAACACACTTCCCAAAGAAGGGCCAGCAAGAAATGTGCATGTCTGCACAGTGCAGATGAACCCAATCAATGTCTGTGTACAGAACAGAAATGCCTGTAAATATTAATCTGAAATATTATTTCAATAGCACATTACATTTCATATCAGCACAACTGAAGCTCTTTTTAGAAAGATTGAGGGGAAATTATTTTCTACGAGTTTATTCATTCAGTACAAATGACTGGAGAAAAGGACAATGACCACGAAACTAGCAATAATCTTCACATATAATTGATCATTTAATTGCAGTAGTCTTTCATGAAGATAAATAATCACTAGTTGATACAGAATTGTACTCAAGATTTACAGGGTAAACACCCATCACATTTTAGACATCACACAATAGTCCATGCTATAATTATCAGTTCATCATTAGTATTGTTAAACATATCACGTAGACACTGGAAATCAATCCCAAAATACCAAAACCTCAAGCAGCATCCTAATTGAAATAAAACAACCTTCATATTGAGGTTATTGACTAATTTAAAATTAGTCTATGTAGCCAGAACTCTGGTTCGGCTTTTAAAACAGAAGCATGATCCAATGTTTTGGGGTAAACTCTCATGTTGTTGTGAAGAAAAAACTGTCAAGACAATAAAACGTGGGAAGTAACAGAGAGGTGAACTCCAGCGGCATTGCCAGACTATGTTATTAATTTTGGATTAGGTGTGAGTGATGGATTTAACATTTACACTAGAGATCAGGATGGAAGGGTTACTTCCAATTCTTCTTTATAAAAAATGCCCCCCTTTATGACCTCTCTGAAGAGAGATATGTGAACAATTTATAGCTAAACTATATGATGTTGCTGAACCTTAAGTAAATAACTAAGGTTGTTGGCAGTGATAAGTTGCAGCGCATCACAGATAAATCTTCCCTGTTGGGAGTTTATCACCATTTTTCAAAGAATGGTGGAAAAATCTTTATCAAAATTGGGAACATATTTGAGAGCAGAGCAAGTGATTACCTTGTTTAGCCAAAATCTTGCCCATAGTGCAGTTGGCAACCATCTGCCTTTGTACTATTTGTCTGTAGCTCTGGCTGTGCCTGACCTACATGTGACACTTCTGAGCAGATGTGCATCGGGATATAACAGATGAGAGAATGCCAGCCTCTGCCAAAAGGACTCCACACATATTGGGAGGGATGAATACCAATAAATCAGGATCAGATGGGATTCATTGTACAGCTTTTTCAGAGTAGAGAAACAGTTGAATTATTTTATCTATTAAATGAATCGATAAAAGATTTAATAGTAATATGTCCTCCTGATATAGTTGTCTTAAGCAGTAGTATAAAATTTGTGTCCATCCAGGACCTTTTATTTCCAGGGAACTAGAGAATGAAACACAGGTTTGATGCCTGGAAGTTGAGATACACCAAAACAACATTAATTCCATCCTATTACTTCCCACTTACCTTCTATTCATACTTCATTTAACTTGTGCGACTGACTGAAGCATGTTATCAGAATTCACAAGCTCAGAGCATATATTTAAGATATTACAGGAAGTGCATAGGGGAAGGGGAAGAGAATACTTGAAAGGATTCAACACAGATGAGTTGAATGCATGTATGTTTGAAGGGGGACTCACGGAATATGTGATAGTCTAAGATAGGAAAAGTGCTGTGCTGTCAACAAGCATCATACAGAAATAGAGATAACCATGTGCTCAGCTAGTATCCCTTATATGTCTGATACTAAACAGCCTGTAATTCTTCATTTAAATTGCAGGAAATTAAATTTTGTGCTGGGCACTTGTCATTTGGATGATGTGTTCAATTGGTTGGCCAAGGAGGGTTCATCAGAAAGATTTTTCGAGGGACAGACACACTGGTGTTAAGAATAATAGTTAGGACTGTGTTAGGACCAAAACTTAAACTTCATCATCTTTTCAATAGTAGCTTTACAATTCTCTTAAGTTCTTCTTAACATAGTAGGGTCTTTATTACTGCACTATCTTTTAATGAACTTTCATCTAAGGATCTGCTTAAAACTGGACACTATCTGTTAAAAAGTATGGTGACTTCTTTAACCAAAAAAATTAAAGTAGTTTTCTCATCTAATATATGCATGTCCTTCATCATCAATGGATATATACTGGAACAGGCTTCCCAGGGAAGTGGTCACAGCACCAAGCCTGATAGAAGTGTTTGGACGATGCTCTCAGGCACATGGTGTGACTCTTGGAGATGATCCTATGCAGGGCCAGGAGTTGGACTTGATGATCTTTGTGGGTGCCTTCCAACTCAGCATATTCTGTGATTCAGTGATGTATCATAGCCAATTTATAAGCATTTGTAACAATGCAGTGAACAACATGGTTGCAGGCCGTCTTGAGCAAAGAAAATGAGGGCACCCTCAGTCAGTTTCCAGGTGACACCAAATGAATGAGTTTTTGGTTCTTGGAGAAGTAAGAAGGGGGGCCAGCAGAACTGCACCTTGCACTTCCATAGGGGCAGACTTTGGCCTCATTAGGAGACTGGTTGACAGAGTCCCTTGGATGGCAGTCCCGAAGGATAAAGGAGTCCAGGAAGGTTGGACATTGTTCAAGAAGGAAATTGTACAGGTGCAGAAGTGGCCCATCCCCATACGCTGAAAGATGAGCTGGTGGGGAAGAAAGCTGGCCTGATTGACCAGAGAGATTTGGCTGGAACTCAAGAAAAAAGGAAGAGGGGTTTACAACATTTGGAAGAACAGGCAGGCAATTCAGGATGCCTGCAGAGAGAAAAATCAGAAGGGCCAAAACCCAACCAGAACTTAATCTGGCTACTGCCATAAAAGACAATAAAAAAGGTGTTTATAAATACATCAACAACACAAGGAGGGTTAAGGAGAATCTCCATCCTTTGCTGGACAGAGAGGGAAACATAGTGATAAAGGATAAGGGAAAGGCTGTTCCTAATGCTTTCTTTACTTCAGTCTTTAATAGAAAAACCAATTGTTCTCCAGGTACCCAGGCCCCTGAGCTGGAAAACGGAGACAGGGAGCAGAATGAAGCTCCCATAATCCAAGAGAAAATGCTCAGTGATCTGATACACCACTTAGACACACACAGGTCTATGGAGCCAGATGGGATCCAACCAACGGTACTGAGGGAGCTGGTGGAAATGCACACTGAGCCACTTTCCATCATTTACCAGCTGTCCTGGCTAACCTGGGAGGTTCCAGGTGACTGGAAGCTGGCAAATGTGTCACTCATTTACAAGGAGGGCTAGAAGGAGGATCCATGGAACTACAGGTCTGTCAGCCTGACCCCAGTGCCGGGGAAGGTCATGAAGACAGTCATCGAGTGCTATCGTGCTGCACATACCGGACAACCAGGTGAATCAGGCTCAACCAGCATGGGTTTGTGAAAAGCACATCCTGCTTGACTGACCTGATCTCCTTCTATGGCAAGGGGATCTGCTAAGTGGATGAGGGAAAGGCTGTGGATGTTGTCTACCTGGAGTTCAGTTACATCTTTGACACCATCTCTCACAGAATTATCCTGGAGAAATACGCTGCTCATGGCTTGGACTGGTGCACTGTTCACTGTGTAAAATATTGTCTGTATAATGGGGCCCAGAGAGTGGTGGTGAATGGTGTTAAATCCAGTCAGCAGTCAGACACCAGTGGTATTTCCTGAGGCTCAATACTGGGACTAGTTCTGCTCAATATCTTTATCGATGATCTGGATGATGAGATCGAACGCACCCTCAGTTCACAGGCAACATCAAGTTGGATGGGACTTTTGATATCCTGGAGAGTAGGAAGGCTCTGCAGAAGGATCTGGACAGGCAGAATTGATGGGCTGGGGCCAGTTGTATGAATGTCAACACAACAAAGTGCTGGGTCCTGCACTTTGATCACGACAACCACATAGAGAGCTACAGGCTTGGGGCAGGGTGACCGGAAAGTGGCCTGATGAAAAAGAACTAGGACATTCTGGTCGGCAGCCACTGAACACGAGCCAGCAGTGTACCCAAGTGTCCAAGAAGGCCAATGGCATCATGGGTTGCATCAGCAGGACCAGGGCAGTGATCGTTCCCCCTGTATTCGGCAGTGGTGATGCCTCATCTTGAATCCTGTGTTCAGTTCTGGGCCCCTCACTACAAGAAAGACATTGAGGATCTGGAGCACGTTCAGGGAACAGCAACAGAGCTGGTGAAGGGTTTGGAACACAGGTCTTATGAGGATCACCTGAGGGAGCTGGGGCTGTGTAGCCTGGAGAAAAAGGAGGCTTATGCAGGGATGCTATCACTCTCTAGAACCACCTGAAAGGAGGTTGTAGACAGGTGGGGGTCAGTGTCTTCTCCGAGGTGTATTGGGTCTGGCTGAGATGGAGTTCATTTCCCCATAGTAGCCCTCACAGTGCTGTGCTTTGCATTGGTGGCTAGCAGGGTGTTGATAACACACTAGTGTTTTGGCTGCTACTGAGCACAGCATCAGTGCTGTAATGTTCCTTCCCCAGTTGAGGGCAAGATCCTGGGAGGGGACCCAAGTAGGCCAGCTGACCCAAACTGACCAAAGGGGTATTCCATACAAAATGATGTCAGCTCAGATATAAAAGCTAAGGCAAGGAGCAGGAAGGCAGGCACTTCTTGTCTCCTTGGCTGCCTGCTGAAGAACCGTCACCCATGCTGAAGCCCTGCTTCTTGGGAGTAGCCAACCATCGCTGCTGATGGGAAGCAGAGAATAAACCCTGCTAACTTTCACTTTGCTTTTGCATGCACAAGCTTTTGCTTTGCTTCTGCTGGAATAAACTCATGAATTGTTTTCCATCTTACCCTCTCCCCTGTTTGGCTGGGAAGGGGAGTGATAGAGAGACTGGTTGGGCACCTGGCATCCAGCCAAGATCAACCCACCACACCAAGTAACAAGTGACAGGACATGATGAAATTATCTGAGATTGCACCAGGGGAGATTTAGATTGGATATTAGGAAAAATTTCTTCACTGAAAGGGCAGTCAGGTGTTAGAACAGGCTCCTCAGGAAAGTGGATGGGTTACCACCCCTGGAGGTACTCAAAATACATGTAGATGTGGCAGCTGGGGACATGGTTTAGTGCTGGACTCGGCAGTGCCATGTGAACAGTTGGACTTGATGATCTTAAAGGTCTTTTCCTACCTAAAAAAATTCTAAGATTCCGTGATTCTAAAAGGTGAGGCAGGAGGAATTACAGTGTTACATTTGAAATTCCCAGGCACTTTATATTTGAGACAGGACTTCCCAGCAATATTTTAATCCTTCATTTTTCACAAAAGCTAGAAGGCCTTCTAGGTAACTTGATTTTTAAAGTAAGTAGTAGCAATTTGTAGAACCCAGCAATAAAATTACGTCAAAATGACAGTCTTTAAGATGGAGCAAGGAAAAATTATAATGCTTTCTTCTGCACTAATAATTTGAAATGTATAGCTAGACTTTTGGGAATAAGGCTACATAAATTAGTATTTTTTCTGTGGTTTTTATCAATGCAATCTTCTTCCAGGTTTTCATTATAGCATTTAAACTTCAAGATTTCCTTAAAATCACAAAACAACAGATTAACCTCAGCCCTAAGGAAACAGTCCTTTTTTCCTGGAAGTTTTTTCAGTAGGTTAACTTTTGTCCTGTTAGGAGTAAAATACACAGAGCCTTGCCCTAACAGAAAATCTTTGACAGAACCCTAGCAACTGCTGTCAGATTTTCTAAATGGTCTTAGAAAAGTGGGTTATTCTTGAGATTTTATGGAATTAATGCCAGACACTAATTCTTGATCTTTCTTGTTCAGGGGGTGCAATGCCCCTCATCTAAATGTGGGCATCTACAAAAGAGATGTCTTTGTCAGAGCTATTTTTTCTTATCAGCAGAGAGAAATGAGCCCTTCTCCCTTGTGATTCATCTTGTCCTGAGGTAATCATCCAGACCAGATCAGATGACTCATGAACTAGAAATGCATGTTTCTACCCATTAGTCTAAGAAGGGAACCCTGGTCTAGCTCAAGTGGAGACATCTACCTGGCAGATGCCTCAGGTTAGGTGACATGAATGCTATCAGGTGTCTCTCCAGTGTTTCTGTGTCCTTGGTAGAGTAGACAGGAGTAATTTGTCATAAAATTATTCAAAACAGGATCTTTCCATGTAATAGTTTGCTACAGGGCACAATCCGTTTCTTTCTGGAAGGAAGAACTGAAATAAGGCAGTTTCTCTGGGAGTGATAGAACATAAAGACAGAAGTGGACGCCATAAAAATTTAAGGATGCAATGAAATTGCACCTTGCTGTTCTAACAAAGGATCCATCTTTCTAAATTCAAGAAATAAGTGAAAGGAAACCATTGCAGAGAACTGCAAACTCAGAACAAAGATCCTCCATACTTGTCTCAGCACTCTGCTTATTTGGGGAATCGGGTGTGGAGGGGGTGTAGTCAAGGATTTGTGTTATTAGAGTGATCAGGAGGAAAAGAAAGAACAATAAGACATGTAAAACTGATTAATAAATTCCAGGTGTATCTTTGAAAAATACTAAAACGCTCTGTTTCCTTTTGTTTACAGTGTATATCCTATCTGAAAATAGATCTGATTGGAAAAACAGAGCATAACTCCATATTTATTGCATTTCTGGAAATGAGCCTGTATTTATTACTGGCATCTGCTGTTGGTGACAGATCTTGAGTAGAATCCAGAAGTCCTGAATAACACTTGGCTTTCTTTATTATGGTAAAAAAAATGGCTTTTTCAGGCTTGCTGCAATTAGCAAAGATTGTATTTTGTTCTACATGCCCTTTACTAGCGGTAATCCAATATTGAATTGCCTCAGAGTGTCTCAGCAATAACTGGGTCAAACTCTCTCATAACTCTTTCTGCTTGACCTGGAAAATTGGCACTACCATAGGAGTGCACAATATATATGTATACTGTCAAAACGCCATGTGTATTTCAATCTTGCACTTGGTTTTTCATTTATTCACCTTCCTTTTCTGATTTTTTTGAAGTTTGTTCACACCTCAATTTTTTCCCAATCTATTTAGCCTCTAGATAAAGACTACTTAGCTGCTGGCAGGAGCAAATTTCATCTTCACATAGCATTTATACTTAGCATGTTCTAATTAAGTCAGTTAAAGTAGCTATCTGCAATTCAGCATGTCTGAGCAGCTCTCCATTCATCAGCAATCTCCTGTAAACATTTAGGACGTCTTGACCTTGACTAGTTGTGAGTGTAGAAAATGCAACCTGATTGAGATTCACAGGCTGCTTCTTGACAATAGGGTGGAGGCATGAGTGCAAAGAGCCAAGAGGAACAGAGGCAGCTCACAGAGACCATGCTGAGGTCCCATGGCAGGAATGCAGGGAGCAGGAGGGGGAAATCTTAGCAGGGTCAGAAACAGAATGCAATATGATGTACGGTCTCCAACTAATACTCACACAGGAACCTAGGTGAGGCATTTTCCTACTGTGTGAATGAAATATATTGTCACTTGATTTCACAGAAGTCCGATAATTATCTTTCACCACTACACCTGCTTTTTTTCTTCTGAGTCTCAGAAGCTGATGCACATACTATCAAGGTTTTCTCATTACCTGTCTGAATGTTTCACAAACTCTATGTACAACACCCATAAATATATCCATTTTGGAGAGTCCATACATAAAGTTAGCATTTTAGTAAAGGTTAATATCTAGGCTTTTGAACAAGCAGAATAGGTCACACTGAAAAATGGGTGGATTACATGCATGAAAACAGGACAGAGAAGTATTGCTACTCATGTTCTGATGTTTTGCTCAAAGTCCAGAGATTAAAGCAATCCCTAGAATATGTGAAATCCAGTTCTTATTCCTGTCACAATCAGAGCGGATCTGAGTCTACACTTCTTACCTCCCTGGAGTGCCAAAACACCAAGCTGTGTAATATAAGGATCTTCTGTCAATGCCACTCCTCTTCACACTAAAAGATTTTTGGGGTAGGAACTGGTTCTCTGGTATTACAAGTCCCAGATGAATGCCCTGACCTATGCTCCATTCATCTTTCTCTCCTGCCTCTGGCTCAATTTATATTTAACCACTGAGTCTTTGTATAAAACAAGCATTACATTCTTTACTTCCTTCCCTGCATTTTGAATGCTGTCTGTACCTTGCACATCATTTCATGAGGGATTAAAATGCTTGAAATAGATTTGATATGTTTTCCTTCAGCCTGAAGTGATAATTGATATAATTTGCTTCTACAAGAGAATTTTTTTTATGTTTTAATTTTGGCTCAGGTTTCATAGCCCCTGTTTTTAAATTTTTTGGTTTGAGTGATGAACTGAAGAATTATTTTTTTTTTTTTAAATCCCAATTCCTCTTTGTTCTTTTCATTACACTATCTGCTGTCAACTGCCTTGAGGTTTGGTAAGGTTTCAGACACTGAATGTCCTTGCCAGTGGAGACTAAGCTTAATAATTTAACAGCATTTTCAGTGTTCAAAACCAGGAGAGTTGGAGCTATTAAGCCTGCTAGTTGTAGTTGCACAAAGTCCTATTACACAGTATAAAATGCTCATAATATCCAATCTATTAAACCAGTCTCTTTGCATTTTGCTCTTATTCCCTGATGTTAAAAAAAATGTGCTAATTAAGCAAAATTAGTCCAACTCCAGTTTTATTTAAGGGAACTTAACTTAAATTCCCTTAAATAAATTTCCTTAAAGTACCCCAGACAAAAACTATGGAGGTGAGGTAAAGTAAGATAAATTTTAATTTGCAGGGAATGGATAGAGATATAATCAGGAGCTTATTATGACCTACATATTTTTGGCATTCATATATAAATAGCAGATAGGTTTCCTGCATGATGTCCCTCTAGCAAAACGAGTTGAAGACAGGTGGACTTTATAATCCTATCCTTACTCCACTCCCTGAAAGCTAAGAATCACAGTGAATGAAACATATTTTTCCCGCAGAGAAATCACAGTAAGATACTTCCTCTAGTAGCATGCTTTGCCTCTCCCCACTTGGCTAAGGATACATCTCCCCCTCAAGGGGTGAGGTTAGAAAACAATGGGGATCCAGAGAGAGGTAGCAGCTTCAGGCTCTTCTACAAAGAAATCCTGATGAACATCCTGTGCTATGCCTATTTTTATCTCCATTGTGCTCCAAAATTTCATAAAAGCTCCTATTAAACTTCAACATAAGAGCAGCTATAGGCAGGAAATGAAGGTTTGATGACGTTAGGCTAAAGTTATGACCAGTCTTGTGAGGTGAGGTGACCTGGGATGAAAAGTGAGCCTTATATACTTTTATGAAAGAAGCACATACATACAAAGCCTCACCAAAAACTATTTGCATAAGTGGGGGGGGTTTAGCAGAAAGAAGTGATGTGATTTTGCTTTTGATCTCACTGACAAGTAAAAGCTTTGGATAGCCAAATGTAGTAAGAAAATAGAAAGAAACCCCCAAACAAACAGTAGATAAAGGCCTGGATGAGAAACACATGGTGCTACCTAGAAGCTTGTTGCTGCTGAAGGGGGTATTTTCTGCTGGTCAAGTGGATGAGAACACATCCAGGACATGATCAACTGGCTGCTAAGGAATTGATGTCCTAGCATATGTGTCAGGGCTTTTTGCCATTCTAGAAGACCTAGGGACCCCCAGCATCTCCAGCTGCTGCTCCAAAAGAGAACAGCCTTGTGTGATATCTCCCAGCCCCACATCTGTACACAATTCCAACAGTATTAGATGCTTGTATTTAATAGTAGACTTCTAGAGGGGCCTAGACTGTGACTAACTGCAATGGCACCTGCATGTAGCCAGTCACCAACATGGAGACTCCAAAATTCAGGGGTTCCTCATCAAGAGTCCAAAATCACACCAATCCTTAATCAATTTTGATGAAGCTAACAAAGAACATCCAGATGTTAAGGAAGTTAATGCTGATTATAAATTAAAGGGAATCCTATTTGACAACTAAATCCTATTAAAGTAAGCAGGTGGATTACAAACAGTATGGTTAATAAGGAAATGGGCATGTGGAAAATGTTCTGTGGGCTAAAAACAAGTGAACACAGAACAAGTTTTAACACAGGATGAGTGTTAAGCTTTATTAACAGTTCAGTCATTGTGGTGGCTGGTACTGCCCATGATCATACTGGAGAAATGACATGGCAGACAGCGCCTTTTATGAGTCCTTATATATGCTTTATTTGCTTTGCAATGGCAGGAGCCTGATCATTACTCACCAAATGTAAGACTCATCATATGCCCATACTGCAGACAACTGTAAGTGATCTGGTCACCCTATGTCATAAACAGACATGTCAAGGACAGAAGTTCCCTCACTTCTTTTAGATATTCCCCTCAGGGTGGGGAGAAAGAGGCCCTACAAGTGCCTGTTCCCCTCTGGCAGCTATACTGGGTGGTTTGTTAAGGGCAGAGGGGTCCCACCCAGGGCTACCTATGTGCTGCACAATCTGGTGCCCTCTTACACTGGCAAACACCAAATCCAACAGGACTGTAAAAGCTGGAGAATTGAACCTTTGTGCTAAAAAGCGTGATCTCACAAGATGTTGAGGTTATTGCCTGTGTGTTTCAGGCTTCTGGCTCTCAAGAACTGGCTATACTAGATAAGAAAATCTGTTGAAGTGATTTTGATCCAACAAGCTCAGGCATACAGCTCAGGTTTGGTGTGATACCATGACCATTGTGTGTCATGTTGCTGGGAAGAAGAGCGTCCTCACTGAGCTGCAGTGCATGCAGTGCTGGCTGTCCTGTGCTGAGGACCTGAATGTGTGCCACCACCCAGGGCTGTGTGGTGTGCCGGGGACACACCAATTTTCTCAGTGGTACTATGCTCTCACAAGGTTTTCAGACACCTTCTGTTTCAAACTATGTCCTGTCACTGTGTAAAAACCAAATGGCACCTCCAAGTTTATCAGAAAAAAAAAAGCAAACCCAAACCCTAGCAGTCTGAATTTTTTACAACATCCCCACCAAAAATCGTGCAGTGGTACAGGCAGGCTCAGCAACTGGTATTAAAGCAAAGGGATATTTGCAATGTAGTGGGAAAGGAAGACAGATGGGACGTCTCACTGTGAAAGGGCCCTGCTATGACAGTGCACAGCCATTTCACCAAGACAGACGTCAGATGCCGAGGAGGAGGAGTTACAGTCAGGGAAAGGGAAGTTACTTGGCACGCTAGAAGATAGTCTTTGTATTAATTTCCTCACTCTGTATACACAGAGAGCAATATTTTGGGAGGAAATTCATTCTTTCAGACTATCTACTTTTCAAACCAACAGAGATTCAACAAAGACTGAAATAAATCCATAATGTGTGTACTATGTATCTATGTTCCAAATCAATACTAGTGATGGGCTACTAGTGTGAAAAGCCAGAGATCCAGGCCAGAGATGCATGCAGTATTACAGGGACAGAGAGAAATCTATATGCTCAATGTATTTCTCCACATTCTATGCCAATATTCAAGCTAGTTTACTCATGTGAAAAATAAGTGCTACATAGTTCCGAGAGGGAGAACACATCAATAGCTGTACTGTGGAGACGTGTGCTAAATAACAAAGACTGCCTTCATACCATGTCTATCTAGTGCATCTATATTGTGCAGAGAAATTCTAGAGTCCCCCAAAATATTCCAGTTAAGCAGCCTTTTTTGAAAGAAGGATATTTATGTTTTCTATTAATTTTCTTCCAGACTTCATCAGGAGCAGCGAAAAGTTACTCTCTCCACCTTGGCATTTTCTAGAGCGCTCATCATGGTATTGAGTGGCCTCACCAAGCCTGAGTAGAGCAGTGCTGAGGTGTCTCCATAGGGACCAGTCCTTCCCTCTGTTGCTTGCTTCCTTCCCCCCTGATCAGCAGTGACTTCCTTCTCCATACGCCACTGCTTGCCCTGCCTTTGCTACATTTTACTTGTAACTGTTGAGCTTTGCAGTTTTGCGGCACATGAAAAGGAGAGGGGGTGAAGTTTGATCCACTGTATCGGATTCTCTGGGATTAGTTTGTTTAACAGTAATACCTGCTTCTTTTGCCCACCATCGCAGCAGCATAGCTGGCACAGAGTAGGCACAGGGGGGAAAAAAGGATCCTGCCCAGTCCCAGGTTTCCTTATCTCTGACCCTTGCACCTCTCACACACATACTGATTTATTGCCACTCATACAAAGGCTGCCTCCTACAAGTGCCAGGCTTGCACAAGCTGCCCTGCCCTGCTGTTCTCTTTTATCCCTCCTCTGCCTTTGCAGACATTTTTTTCCTTTTAGCTTATCAACACGAGAAGAGGCTGACTGAGCTGAGCCTTTACTCTTTTCTATGGCTGTGTTCTCCCCCCCACCAACACCTATCTCTTTCATAAATTAATCCAAAATCAATCAATAACCTCAACAAATAAGCCATGTGCCCTCCTTTGTGCACACATTTATCTCATTATGATTAATATCCCAACAACAAATCACCAGCTGTATAGCCTAATTTTGGGAAGTCTACAATAGACTGACCCGTTCTGGAGCTCACTGTTTATTTTCCACGTCAACAAAAGAGTAATTTCTTAAGAAAAGGAAAATGCCCCAATGCCTCACTCAATATACTCAGGTCCTCATGAATAATTACCCCAAAGTAAGGCCCCTCCTTATCAAAATAACATTTAATATGAACATATGAGGGCTGTTTTAAGAGGACTTTAGAATCTTGTGTAGTATCAGTAAAGTGCAGCAAATCTGTAACGGAAAGACATATTCAGTCAGGCCTGGGAATGTTTCATGTACATTTTGCTGGGCATCTGATCTGGGCTTAGTCTTGAACTTGAACTTGATAAAACTTGCACTTACTAAAGATTCAGGTATGGCTCTCCCCATTTTGCTTCAAAAAACTTATGCATATAAGAACTGATATGCAAATTAAGTTAATCAAATCCCACTGCCTGCGTGGCTCCTCTAAATCCTTTTTACAATTAATTTTTTCCTGAGAGTACTGACAGATTTGTTGGTTGGCAATGTTGCAGCTGTGAAGCCAGGAAAACTGACTTCAAAATTCCAGAACAGACTCATTGTTCTTATAAGTGTGGGGAGATGTGACGATTTTTGTCAAGAGCTATACGTAACATGCAAGTAGCAGTTCATATTTTCTGCCATATTTACTGCAGGTAATGATGGAGAGAAGTGGGATTTTGAAAAGTGCCAGGCTCATGTATTACACTGCTGGAAATGTGATGGTGAAGAAAACAGACACCATTTACATTTGGGCAACATCTATGTTTTCTGTTTTCTGTCTTATATGACTATATATTTCAGAAGGCAGTTCGGTTTTAGTTTCTTTTAGAAAGCATATGATGGCTTCATGCGCTGGACTGACATCTGAGCTCCTGGAGAGAAATTTCTTGTCGTGTTCTCATACTTGATGTCTCTGTGGCTTTGGGTGCGACTGATCCTTAAAGGTATTCAGCATTATGCAAGACCCAGGTCCCAGTCCACTGAAGCTCTTAAACATATGATTAATCTTTAGTCCCTTTGACTTCACTGACTAAACAGCTTAGATGGATTCACTCCTGTGCACTTAATCTTCCTCCTCGAATTTCAATATTAGCAAAATGAAGATAAATCTTTCTTTAATATAGAAGGGTACAGTGAGCATTAATTAGTTAATGTATGTGGAGTGCTTTGGAGATATAAAGGCTATCTAGATGTTAATTTATGTAGATATTGGAAGAAGTAGAGGGAAATAATTGCTGTCTCTCACCTGTGCAGGGTTTCAGAACAGCATTCATTCCCTCACTTGCTGTAGAGCAGAAACCAAGTGCTGAGACAAGCCCACGCTCAGGAGACACTCAGAGCATGCTTATCAGATTTAACATGCTTTCCCATTTAAGGGAATGCAATCAGCTCTGTATTTGCATTTCCCTTGCAAATGAGCTTCATTGACTCCTCACAGTGTGCTTTGCACTAGCTGCTTCTCCTGTCTCAGTGCTGTGGTAGTTAACTGCCTCAGCAGTGTAATATGCTTTCATCTACCATGTATCTGTACTTAATAATGAACCTGGCAAGAAGGCTCCAGCACTGGTGACTGGCAGATTCTCACCCATTCTTGTTTTGAGATGCTGAATTTGGGCTGTATGAGATCTTGGTTTTGCCAGGTGCTTACCTTGGGTGTATAAATAAATAAATAAAGCACATAAAAGGGACTGGTTTATCTTTCTTCATTCTTTAAGTTGTTTGTGCAAGGTTTGTGTCCTAACAAACTCTGTTAAATGGCTTTGGTGAAGATGCCCTTGCTGTTGGCTCAGGAATTCCGTGAATAGTATTGTTATCTCCCCAAAACTGGAAAGCAACAGCAGCCCCTAGATTCATTTCCCACCTGACAGAAGTAAAAAACCACTGTGAACCATAGAGCCAGGCTCCTCTTATCAGTTACAGAAAAGCTGAATAGCAGAGACTCTGAAGTTTCCATCACGTTGTGCCCCTGGGATTTCTGCCTGGTGTTTCAAGTCCACTCTCTCTGGTTGTGCTGCAGATCTGGTTGTTCTTCCACTGAGAAACTATTTCCCCAGCTAAATATGGAGAGTCAGTGTAAATGCAAGGTTTTATACTCAGCTCTTCACCTGCCTGTGGACCTAAGGAAAGTAGGAAGGAACCCGAACAGGGCTAAATAAAGTATAAAGAGAAATAAGATTCTCAGTAAATCCCTTAGAGATCAAAATATCAAGAAACTGTTTCTAATCCTGATGAAGGTAATCCTGAAAGTACCTGCTGTCTGCCAGCTGGAAAACAGGTCAAAACATGAGGCTGGGGGCATCCAGGTCTGTCTCATTCATCCTGTTGGACCCCATTGCTGGGAAGGGGCCCTGGCACCCAGGGGAAGACCAGAGTCACAACAGATATCAGAGGGATCTGGCTGGGGGACACGGGCTACAGAGACAGTCCTTCGTATTGGGCAGTGTGAGAGGAGAGATAATTATAAAATTCTCCTTAAATAAAGCTGCTACTGCCTGGAAAATGTTGCTGATATGTCAGAACAATAGCATATAAAATCAGCAGCAACTATATGTACCCGTATGCTCTGATTTACATCTTCTTCCCTAATCAAGTTTTATTGCTACAGAACTTGTTGATAAAGGAAAATAAACACTCTGGATGAAAATGGAGAGAGTACGTTTTTCTAATTTTTTTCTTCCTTATTTACCAATGCACGTTAGGTTCAGAATTAGCTCTTATTCATTCCTAAGAAGAATGCCATCTATTCAAAATTACATTAATAATGCAGAAAATGTATGAAAATTCCAACTGATACCTTGTGGGTTTCTGGAAACTTGCACCTTGTCAGGAAGAAGGCTATTACCTGTGAGGAAATTGGCATCCAGTTCATGGAGACAACAGCCATGTGTCTGGGATTATTGCTTACACCAGAATTTTACCTGCAGACAGCTCTACTGACTGTTAGCAAAATCAAGTTTTCAGTCCCGGTGCATAGGACTTTGTTCAAATATTTAAATACAGCAGACAGAGGTTATAACTTAAAAAAACATTATGTAAAAATCCATAAAGTAACACCATAGGAAACTGCCAGTTAGTGTTTGCACTACAGCCAACCCATTACACTGTTACAATGAGCCAAATTTTCTTAAAATTTACTACTGGCTCATCAGAAGCAAAGTGTTTCAGAATTGCTTTTTTTTTTTTTTTAACACAGAAGCTTTCAAAAACTCAGCTGTGTATTTTGTTTTTGTTATGGTATCACTCATAGGCTCTGCTTGAGGTTGCTGGATACAGTACAAACAGAAACAAATCAAATCAGAGACAATCAAATCCAAACAGAGAGAAATCAGAAATCAGAGGCTGTCTGTACCTTGTAGAGTTTACAGCCTCAGCAGGTGAGGCAGACTGAGGAGAGAGAAAGAGAGAGGGGGGGTAGTGCTGGAGAGGGGAAATTCATTAAATGATGGAGAAGCCAAGGTTATATGAGAATCCTGAGCAGAGCCAGGAAATGAGGCCAGAGCTCCCAAGATGCTCAACCACAAGGCAATCCTTCCCACTCTAAGCATCTTTCTTTTCCTCTCTTTTTAAGGCAGAAAATGTTTCAGCTAAACAACTGTAGTTCCCCAAATTCCTTCCATTGTTTGCCATTCCAGGATTCTGAAGCCAAGCAGTCTGGGCTCACTCTCACATAGTCTGCCTGTGTTCGACAGGTTTATTTTCGGGTACTGTCCTGATGATAATCATCATGACAGTGAGCTTTTCAAAGCAGGGATGAGAGGATGACTGTCTATTTGGCTCAGTTTCTCTGCCTAAACTAGTAAGTAAATATTATCATTGCAGATGTGAGTAGGAACTGGATACTCTCCCATTATGTAGCATGCAATTCCCTGCCACAAAGAGTCATGCCTTTTGCAGCCTTCATGAATTCTAAACTCCAATTTAAACATCCATCACTGGGACAGGTGACAGCAAAAAGGAGCCGGTAATCTGGGTTGTGGGGAAAATGCACCATCCAGCACGGGAAGAATATTTCCAGCTCCATTCATCCCTGTGGTCTCACTCTGCTCTGTGAGCTGCAGCCCAGGCACAGATGAGCAGCTGGTAGCAGAGTGAAGGCATCCAGTTCTGGTTGACAAGCCGAACGGTGTTCATGCTGTGGTGCAAATGAAGGAGGCACAGCAGCCACAGCTGGGAAGCTTGCAAGTGGGGCCAGCTGAGTGTGGCTTGACAGGTCCAGAGCTGGCTGGGAGCAAGCCTGCACTACCACCTGATGCATGGCAGTCATGTGGGAGCAAGATGCCACTCAATACAAACCATCTTGCAGGTGGCTTCTCAGCTTAGCTAAGCAGTTCAGAGGGAGCAATAGTGTAACATAATTACAGTGATTCTGGGATCAAAGCTGCATTGCACCACTGAGACATATCATCTTGTAGCCCAGAGAGCTCCAGCGTGGCACGGCATGCATTGGAGACAGCAATTCGAGTCTTGCAGAAATGCATATGAATGTATGCAGAGCAGATACTGCTGTGGAGCAAAGCCTTGTGAGTACCATACACGCAGCCAACACAGCCCTGGATCCCAAGCCATGCAGGTGGCGTTGTGTTGCAACATTCACTTTTGGGATAATTAAAGGCACCAAACATTTCGGCAACTTGCAAGTGACTGCAGACAAAGCCTTTAGGATTCATGTTACTCACCTATTCTAAATGCAAAGGGATGTGGAGGATCATCTCAACCAGAAAAGCAAGGCATTCCCAAGGGCAGGGAAAGGCATTCTGAATAGGGCTAGATAATATACAAGAACAGAGAAGATATGTTTATATGAAATAACAACCTACAATCATATTGAGGAGGAAAATAGGAAAAGGATTTTACTTCTAAATGCCACATTAGCAAACCTCTCTGAGGAGTGTTGTGTGTAGGTTTGTTATTGATATTTGCAGTACAGATGCTGAAGGATGTCGAAGCAAGGGCACCTATTGATCCAAGATTGAAAACCAGTGAAAATGAGAACCAGTAAAGAGACCACAGTGCTTGGCTGCTGTTACTTTTGGATTTCATCATCTGCCAGCTAATTGCTGGTGTGTATGCTTGTGTCCAGTGATACCTTGGCCAGTCTATGTAGGTACTTATGAATGAAAAAGGTTCTTCACAGGGAGGCATTCAGTATTACCAGTAAAAGATTTAGGACAGTGTGGTTGAACAAACTCAGCCTCAAAGAACGTAATTTCTTAGGAATGTAGATGTTCCTTTGTCTTGTTGTAGTGTAGATGTGTCATTATAAAGATCTTTTGGGTTATTAAATATGGTCACTTGGGTCCCACTTTATGTATAGCACTCTTGATAGAAACCTGAAATCACTAAGGCCTCAAGGCATCAGATGAAATCCTTGTACAAAATGAAAGTCAACAGGGGGAGGAAGGAAATGTGACCATGACTTAAACAAGGTTGTTTGCACTTCCTCAGTGCATCACCTGAGCATCCACAGCTCTGCACACAAACAGTCATTCTAACGAAATCCCACACTTCAGAAGTTCGCAGGCAGTCTCAGTAGACTGCACTTAATTAATGCACTACTGTCAGCATTGCTATAATTTTGACTTCCCCTGAAACAAGAAGTTGACTTGCTCAATGATGGCTGTAGGATGAGTAACAAGACACAGGTAGTTTCTGTATGAACTCAGAGTCAGCCAGTAGTCACAGTTCTGCAGCCTGTTCTTTGGGGCTGGTTCACATTGTCAAACTTTCAGAATCACTCTTTCAAAAATGAGCTGTATGCAACTTCTCAAACACCTGCTCTGCACAGAAGGGATTATTTTGTTACCAAATTTGAAGCTTCAAAAGTCAAGATGTGTCTACACAAACAGGTGTGGATGAGTGCATTTGCTTTGCATATTCTCAGAGGCAGGTGGAAGAGGAGCACATCTGCCTGCACCCAGCTGGGCTACTTATTCTTAGATGTGTTCAAACCATCCCCTCTCTCTTTTCCTCCCCAAAGAAGGCTGAGCAAACCACACAGTCAATGCTAGGTGAGTGGTTTCCTCAGTTTATTTACTATTTTACCTTCTTTTACCTCAAAAGTAGCAAAACAATTGGGTTTATATTTTTTTTCCAACACTAAGTTGATTTTCAGATGAATTTTCAGGCCTTGAAGAGAACATAACTGCAGGTGCTTGTTACATGTACAAAAACGGGAAGTTGTCTGGCGATTTTTTTTTTGGCAGCCTTAACTTTTTTGCTGTAAGACAGGGTAAATACCGAGACATCTGGTGCACTGTGGGGAATCTGTGGCTGACAAAACTTTGCTGTAAGAAAGCTGATTAAGTGATACTCACAGTGCTTCTAATCTTGACAGTGGTGGAAGCACAGCATCAGGCTCAGCTGCAGCACGAACCTCCCATCAGTGGTGACGGGGCTGCCCTTTCTGGACTGGTTATTGTCCTGTATCACATGAGTAACACAGCTGGGTGATCTGAAAGTGACTATTTCGTTTTCTTGGTCAGATAAACTTGTAGGGAAATTATGGTAATTTTCAATTAGATAGGTGTGAAGAGTGAAGTATCATGTGCTGAATAGACTTTTCCTATCTTTCAGGCAAATAAAATTCACGTTAAAAGGCAAGACAGTTTCAATTAACAAATCTCAGTGAGAGAAAATAAAGAGAGGGAAAGAGGGATAAAGGCAAGAAGGTGTCGTGCTTCAGATCAACAGGCAGTTTTGGAGCAGAGTGTATTTTGGGGTCTTTAGTTCAGACTATACATAAACATGGAAGACTAAAAAGCATGAGCTGCTTTGTACAGAAGATGCAAGGAGAAGCTGTGAAAATCTCATGGCTGAGGCATGACTTTGCTGTTGAGTTGCTTTTACTCTGCCATTTCTCTGAAACAAGGGCAGGATACTGCGGTTCAATTCTGCTGCTAGTGAGCTCCTCACTCATCTCACATAACACAACACTTGGACATATAATGTAGTGCACGGAAGACTGAGTGCTCCCACTGTCTGAACTGAACAAGGGCAGCAGCCTTCTTGGCTTGAAAACTTCAGTTTTGAAATGAGGGGATGGTCTGAATTAGAGAAGTGGGATCTAATCTAGAGAAAATCGTTTCTCATCTTCTTACCACTGTTTCTGAAAACTTGAAAGTAGACCAACGCAAACTTCTCTCTCAGTGAGCCATCCCTGCAAGGGGCCAGATGGGGTGTCTTTGAACCAAAGTATTACTCAGTCTCAGTAAAAAGTGCAAAGTTTGCACTGCCTTTTTTGAGTACTGGGAAGTTTGGTATATTCCCAAAAGGTACAAAAAGTATAAAATCAATCAAATTTCATTATGAATGGGATGATCAATTTAGCAGACCATGGTTGAAAACTTTCCAGACTAATGTAATATATCTTCGTTGCCAAATTCTTAAATGTGTAAAAGCACTGATTTAGAAATAAATTAGTCTTTTCAACAAGAGTGCAAGCTACTGTGCTTCCAATTAATAAAGGTACAGAAAACATGGAAACATCATTAGGAAGTATTTCCTAATACAGCTATGACCAGAGAAATCCTTGTGTAGATGTGAAATAAAGCCAAGAGCCTGGAGGCAAAAGATGAGGACAAATATGGGGCTATTGCAAGGCACCTTCATGCCACCTCTTGAATCAAAGCAGTGCCCGTGGGGGTTACATCAGCAAATATGTCTATGTGCTTGCAAGCTCAGTTGGCATTTTAGAGCACCTCTGTAAGCTTGCTTCCAACCCATACTCATAGATATTGGATGCTAAAGCCTGTCACGTTAAATGTGTCTCTGGATGTTCTGTCCACAACATGACCCAAAGCATTTTCTTCAGAGTGTCTGATACATTTCAACTTGACGCCGTAGCGCTCAGTGCCACGCTTGATTGAACAACTTGTCTCCATTATTAAAATGCAGAGAGAACTTAGACAAGCATTTAGAAGCTCTGTCATTAAATAGTTTTCTTGTCAATTGATCTATCTTCTAGGGGAAAGACAACTACTGGATCCATCAACTGCCAGTAAAAAAACTAGGAACGAGTCTTAGTCAATTAAGTGGGCAAGTATTGCTTGACAGCTCCCTCTGGGAGATGATTCATTTGGGGCCTGTCTATTCAGCAGGATTAGCAACTTCAAGCACTGGAAAGCTGACCTTAAACAAAGGTGAGCTCATGTCTGCAATGTGTCACTGGAGCAGTACTGTGTGAAGGAGTAGCATAAACCTCTTCTGCTTCCCTGTTGCGGACTGAAAAACCTTTTTTTATTCCTTTTTTCCTACTCCCAACAGTTTCACACAGCTTTTGAGTGGTTTAATTGTTTCTGAAGCCTCAGTCTATTCCCTTTCTATTGATTTTTTCATTGCCATGCATTTCATGACATATGCCATTTATTTCAAACCCTGGTAGCTCTTGCTACTCCCTGGCTGCCGTGCCTTGGATGAGCAACAGCACATGTGGTCAGGAGGGAGCACTGAGATGGAATTGGGCACAGACAGACAGCTCACTGAGTCTAAATTACTCTTCTTATTGATGAATAACCAAAAACGACCACACACACAGTGCAAGGGGAACACCTGCTTACCTACAGCTCTGTCACACAGGGGCATCTCATCCAGCCATTCCCACTCCTGATGTAAGTTTATTGTACCAGGTATTCCAGATGTCCCAGGACACATCTGTGTTACAAAAACCTAATGTGGTTGTCGCAGATACATCCCTATCCCCAAAGAATGCTGCTTCTTGGGAAGCTGTTCCCATCTCCTTCAGGTTTAGAAATTGCTCGTCCTGACCTTTTCTAATGGTTGCTGCTAACAATGCTGCTAATGACCCCTCCTACACGAAGGCTCCTGGTTTGAGGAAGCAGTAAATATCCTTCACACATTTTACATATAAAACTCTCTAAAAGTTTCTCTGTCTCTTCACTACTGAGTACCAAAAACTTGATTTCTTCATGGGATTAGCTTCTGCAGATATGTGCAGTGTGCTCAGAAAAAGTCAAGTGCTAAGCAGGACTCCCTGATGCACAAATACTTGTAGTAAGATTGTCAACCTTCTCACTTTGAAGAGCTTGCCAAAATCTGTTTTGCTTCTACAGTATGAAAGTGGAGCAACTCTCTCTCCCTGCCTGAGCTATGCTCCAAATGCTCTAGATGGACCACTACACTAATTATCACACGTTAGAAGTAAGGCAGGAGACAGTTGGATATTATGCTTTAGACAAAAATCCCTGTTGAGATTGAGCCACTGAATGGGAACAGCTAAATTTAAAATGCTCCCACTTTTTCAAAGCTACAAATTAATGCAAAAACTCAGATGAAGATCATGCTTATTTAGAGATGTTAAAGATTGATAAATCATATTTGCCACCCTCACAATCAGTTTGAGTTTCAATTAAGTAGAACCGAATCACCCAAGTATTTATTTCCATTACAGATTAGATTCAGGCTGTAAGGTTCACATGTTCAGTTTTATTTTTCTCATGTTCTGCACTGATTCATTCTCTAGAATAATAAAAGCTGAAGAAAATAATGTTCACACTAGATGTACTTCAATAAATTAAAGCTCTGTTGTCGAAAAAACAAGGAAATAATTTGGAAAAGAAATTATCTATGTCCTAAATTAAAACTAGATTGGTGATGAAAGTTCAGTTGTCTTCACTTAATGATGTTGTCACAGATACCAAGGATGCGCTTGGCCACTAATTACAGCATCGAGTTTACAAGAAGTCTGTGTGGAGTGGAGAAATGCAATGGTCAGTCTGTGGAAGAAATCACTGTTGGTTTCCCTTTGCATCTATAGAAACTGACACCAATAAACAAAGCAAAATGCAGAATTGTAGCACTAAGTCTGATGAGAAACTTGTTTGAACATGTCTTAGGATGGCTCTTTGTAAACACGTGTTTCTTCTTCCCAACCCCCCCCCAGCAACTGTTATCTCCCATGCAGGAATGTCCTGAGAAAGGTGTCCTGAGGTGTCCCATTGGTCCCTGTTAACCCTTTCCTGTGATTGGGTGTTCCTGTAAGCCCCTTGAGACTTCTAATTGGTTAACCTGTGATTCTCCCTAACCCTATAGTCGTGCTCAACGGTGGACCGGAGTCTAAGCGTCAAGGTATTAGCAGACGGCATCACCACAAGAGAGCAGCCTGTTTTGAATACCTCAACCTTCCTGAGGACATTCAGGTAAGGAGCAGACCCGGCATATTCCCTTATAAGCAGACTTCGGCATACTCCCTAAACCTCTCCCCCTGTAAACCTGTAACTACAAGAAGCGTGCATGCCTCTTTAAGAGAGAAAAAGAAAGCTTAAAGAACTCTTTTGCTAACCTGAAAGATAGTCCTGTTTCTAACAAGGGACTTAGACCACGCCAGCATGGCGAAAAAAGGGTTAAAGCTGCTAGAAACAGCTCCGCAGCAATCCCCCTGCGCGGCTCCCGGCCCCGGGTCGGCCCCGCCGTGCCGCGGCTCTGGGGAAACCCCTACATCAGCCGGCCCCGCTCCCGCCGCTCCAGCTCCCACCTGCCGAGCCGCCCGGGGCGCACCCCGCCCCGCGACAGACCGGACCGGACACCCGCGGTACCGCCGCCCCGCCGAGACCCCGGCGCTGCTGGTGGCCCCCGCCGATCCCGTCGATCCCGCCTGCGCCCTGCTCCTGCCGCACACAGCACCCCCCGTCCCGCCATGTGGCCGAGGCAGCAGCCGCCGCCGCAGCCCCTCTGGACACCAGGACTACCTCCGAGAAACAGAAGAAAACAACCATTTGGACTCTAATGAAACTAAAATTAACAGCAATAAGTAGTTTGTTTGGTTCAGCAGTAAATTGGAAGTTTGTGTAAGTGAAAAACTTGTTTATGAATACATCAATAAAAACATTTTTAAATTCTGTTTTATAGGGACACCCTCAGACACTAAGAGAATGGGGTAAATTTAAAATCCATATACCAATAAAGACATATTCATCTTTAAGGAATTAAAAGGGGTGGGATGTAGCACTAAGTCTGATGAGAAACTTGTTTGAACATGTCTTAGGATGGCTCTTTGTAAACACGTGTTTCTTCTTCCCAACCCCCCCCCAGCAACTGTTATCTCCCATGCAGGAATGTCCTGAGAAAGGTGTCCTGAGGTGTCCCATTGGTCCCTGTTAACCCTTTCCTGTGATTGGGTGTTCCTGTAAGCCCCTTGAGACTTCTAATTGGTTAACCTGTGATTCTCCCTAACCCTATAAATGTGACATCCCCAACAATAAACACTCTCTTGCCTCCTTTCCACGCCCGGTGTGCTGTCTCTGTGCCTGCCATGGGGCCACGTGGGTGGTGGGGGGAGGGGGGAGCACCTCTCCCCTCCAGGCTCGGGGCCTGAAAAACCCTGTCGCTGGAGTCCCCTTTCCCCGTCCACCAAGACGTCGGAATGGTTCTTCAGATGGAGAAGGAACCACAACTGGGCTCCCCCACGTCGAGGGTGGGGAAAGGGATCTAGACAGAATGCTTTACTGCAATCACCAGTAAATTTGTTGTAACAATTGCAACAAATTGCCTTTTAGCCGGAGTAGCATCTTTTGATGTGTTTTAACCTCTAGTGCAGCACAGCATGGCCATGTTCCAGCAGTGGAACTCCCTCAGCAATACCTGGAAGGGAGCAGCAGCTGCCAAGTGGCTGCAGCTCAAGGGAGAGCTTGGCTCCCTCCCACACTGCACCTGGGGTGCTGCCGGAAGGGTCCTTCCCACCCCTTGAGGCACAGCAGGCTCTGCCCAGCATGGAGAGTTTTGCTGTGCCTCTGCTACGGACTGTGCTTTTCAGAAAATCTTAGTTTTTAGGCTTTTCAGCTTTCCTGAGGGCAAGATTTTTTTTTAATTTTTATTTTTTTTTTTAGTAGAAAAGTAAAGCTCAGTAGCAGTGCAGTCTTCAGTCAGGAGCTCTGTGGGATGTGATTGCATCCCCTGCTCAGTGATGCCCAGGAGCCCAGACACTGGATCCCATTGGAGGTAGAAGGTGGCCAGGCTGGGCACAAGATCTGTACTAGAGCCGCTGGTGCCCCATTTTCTGCTTCCTGCTGTTGGGATGTGGATGAAGAGTGGCTTGCCATGTTTTCACCCATGGGGAGAAGTCCCCAGAGTGAACCTGGGAAAGGCAGCACCCCAACGGGGTACTAGCTGTCAAAACCACATCAGCCCTCAAGACCCATCTCCCAAGAGCTGCAGATCCTGGTTGTTAGCAGCAGAGGACCCCCAGGGAGGCTCAATCACAGAAACAGAAATGTTCCTGCTTCTCATTCAATGTAAAATAATTGCCTGAATCCATGTGAGGAAATCCTCTCCCTGGAGCAGCTTTGGGGATATGACAGAAGGCATGATCCACTTCTGCCAAATATAAAGCAATTTATCCTTCTTTTTGCTGTAGAAAGCCCTGAATTTCTTTCAAGACATGACAGTGGTGTATATTAGGACATGATGAGGAAAGAAATTGCAAGAAATTGTCTGGGGTACTTTGGTGGTTTGTTTTTTTTTTTCTGGGGGGCCACCACGGGGCATTTTCTGTCTGCAGAGTTGTGTCAGCAATTTCACTGACTTTATTCCCACTCTGCCGTTGTTGATGCTGCTGGTACTGCAAATCTGCCTGTAAGGTGCTGCTTACAGAAGGAGCACGTAAAGCAGAAATTTGTCCTTTGTATTTTGAGCAAACTAGAGGTAGAAATTACACAAGCTGACTCTCCAGTTCTGTCAGACGGTCAGGAGTCTGCTTTGCTCCTCTCCTCCATTTGCAAAAATTTTGAGGTTGGGGTAGTATCTGTACAACACATACATATGCACACATATATGTGCATTGATACAAGTATGTATGAAAATATGTATTTATACGTGTGTGTGTACATCCGTATATGTATGCCTAAGAGTGTGTGTGTATATATATATATATATATATAGGAGACAGAGGTTTCAGATGTAGGATCTATAATTATCTAGACTCCTTCAGTGAAACTTATTGTACACATTATAATCTTTATTACAGAGAGAATGACTGAGAGTGTATTTTACATCTTTTTTCCCCCCCTCTTTAATTTCTATCTTGTTTTATTTTTGTGCCTTTTTCCTTCTTTTCCTCTCATTTTTTCCCCTTCCTGTCTGAATGTACTAGATAATAAATAATGGCTAAAATTACCTTTGTAGCAATGGTGTTGTGAGATCTACTTAGGGACAACAAAAATCTTTGGAATATTTGTATGTGATAGAGATGCATTTGAACATCTACTCTGTGTCTCTCACCATCAGTGCTCATCCCATGCCTCAGCAGCTTAATGCTTACATGATGTGTTATGGCAGTGTGGTATGTAAGCATATATAGGAACATAGAGTTGAAAAGAATGATGAAAATCATACAAATATTTCTTAGCATATTTAAAGTTAATGCATACATCTCAACACAAGCATGTTTTCATATGGGTACATGTGCTTTGTTTCTGTATGTATCAGCCAGACTTCCTATGAGTGCATGTGTGTGGGAGGAAAGGATATGATTATGGATTTGCATAACATCCTGCATGAAAGTAGACTGAAACTGGAAACATGGAGGAAATTATAGAATCTATTTTTAAAGTCTACATTACTGCAAATGTTGCTTCATCATGTTCTTATCATTGCTGATTAATTATGTAGAATGAATGAAGATGAGTTCTCACCTTATCTTCCACCTCTGCATTGGAGAAGAAATTTAAGCAGGGTGTTTTGGGACACTCACAAAGAGGCATCGGCAAACAGTGGAGTTAGTACCACAACCTTATTTTTTTTTGTCCTCTGGTCATTCTGCAGATACTGGTATCTCTCCTCATGCATGAGATTATTGTCTCCATGGTAGTAATGAAAGATGAAAAGGTCAAATTTTAAATGTGAACAGTAAGGACCTCTTGCTACTACAACGGCTGATGTAGGGGACGTGTGCCTTTGCCTTTTGTGAATATCTCAGTTATATCAGCAGTACTGATCTATTGTGGGAAGATCTTGTTTTCCTGTCTTTTTGTCTTCATACCGCTTCTGTCCAGCTCTTCCAGAACGAAACTGCTATTAGTTTTGATAGCTCCCTGCCTCCTAATTTTCTTCTTTTCAAGCATGGGAGGCACTTGTATTAAGCCACCTGAAGCACAGTCCCTGCCTGTGCTGGAGGTGTGTGCTTTACTGCATGGCTCCTGGAGGTGGGGAAAACCCCCACACACTGCAGCACCCCAACCTCTTCTTGCAGCCCCCAGATGGTGTTAGAGGCTGCCAGTACAGGAGAGAGCTCCTATGGCTGTTATTGTAGGTGGGGAGTGTGTCTGCTGGCTATGTGGGTCCAGGCTCAGCTGCAGGCGGCAGAGGTGGGACAGAGGACACTAATGTAGTTGGGTGCAATCAGATGAAGAGAAAGGGTAGCAGGGTGTGGGGAGTTAGGTTATTTTATTATGGAAAATGAAGAATGGTACTGGGGATGAGAGCCTGGCAAGAGAATTTGAGCAATCCCAGGACCAACAACCCCATAGTCTGAGAATACAGGGACCGGAGTGCACCCCACCCTGACATTTGTGCTGTGGCAAATACAGCTATCACAAATATCAAGGCATTTCTAAGTTGCAGACACAGCTGCTTCATGTTTCATATAGTAGAGTGCCTCAGTGTTGTCAGCCATTTTAACTTTCATGGGAACTTCCTAATAGCTGTCTTAAACCCTCACTTTTAGAGTCATTCTGTCACACAAAAATTCCTTCCTTCCTTCCTTCCTTCCTTCCTTCCTTCCTTCCTTCCTTCCTTCCTTCCTTCTTCCTTCCTTCCTTCCTTCCTTCCTTCCTTCCTTCCAAGTTTAAGTAAGCAAACTCAAAAAGGCATTGTACAGGAGACTGCCACCAATAAGCAGAAGTTTTGGATTAGAAGTAAGGGGTACAGAAGAACATTTGGAAAGTGTTAAGAAAACTAGTCAGTATGATGCAATGATGTACCTCAATGAACAACCCAACCAATGCGAGTTTCTAAGAAAGCTCTAAGAAACCACAATTGCAGCATGTCTGTCTACATTCCCACTATTCTCCACCCCTGAAAGATACAACAAAATAGAGAGAGTCTGTCTTTAAAAATTCTGCTTGTCAGGCTCTGCTCAAGTCCCTGAAAATAAGAAAGAAAACAGAAAAAATGAAGGGCAGTCAAAGGGGCATCAGGTGAGTGTTGTGCTAAAGAGGAAGCAGAGCCCCTTTTAAAGCAAGAAGTGAAATAAATTGTTACAAAATGGGAATTATGCAGAACTATATTTAAACTTCATTTCATGTAAAGAAAAATGAAGATGGAGTGCTGGTAATTAGAAAGTATTGACAACAGTTTAGCTGTTGATAAAAAAACCTTTGAGACAATTTTTGGTAAATTAGCTGCCCTGAATAAATTAATCCATAATATTGAAGGGATTATTATTGAATTGCATATTTATTCTTCTGTCTCAGAGAAAAGGAAAAATATATTAAGATGGGAAAAGAACATAGTGGAAGACTCAGCTTGTTGATTTAAAACACCCATAAGCAGGGAGGCATCTACCAATGATGGAGGTGTCAAATGTTCCATTACAATTGGTTGCAATTTAGGACTTTGTTCAATTGTTCTCACATAGGCATGGCCTGAGACATGCACTGGGAACTGACAGTTGTATCACAGGAATGACAGGAAACCCACATCTCTCTGGAGCATAGGTCTGGAGGCCAGTCAGGACCAGACAGGCCTTGGGCATCTCAAAATCCACCAGGCACTGGTGGTTAACAGCCAAATCAGGAGCTGGGAGCAGGAGGTAGCTACAACTTAAGGCACCAAGTGCCTGTCTCCACAATTGAGCTACATGTAGACCTCCCACTACATTCCTCCAGTGCAAAATAGTTCAGTATAGCTATTGGCATCTAAAGATCTTGTCAGCTAACCGAAGGTATGGACGCCTAAGGTACTTTGAGCAAAAGATGCAGCAGACAGTGCCAGCCCAGCGGCTGGGCTGTGTGATACATGGTTACCTTCATTATTCTGCTCTAACTTCAGGCCTCTCCTTTAGAGAGGTTTATGACGGAGCAAGCTCCCTCTCCACAGCTAACAATGAGAGAGAGGCATGGAGCTGCAATCCCTCTTGATCCAAAGCCAACCTTTAAAATAGAAGGGATTCCCTCTTTCAAGTTTGTTGCTCCTGAGAGTGATTTTTCTCAGTGTTTAGAGCAACAAAGCCAGCTTCCTGCTGGTAGACAAGAAAGGAAAGTGGCTCTTTTTCTTCTCTGTGGGGTTTGGAAGTGATTTCTCCTGAAGATGCTAGGAGGGCTCATTGTATACAGCAAAATCAAAGAACTGCAACGTGCTTCAGTTTCATCCCTGGTGAGTTGGCAACCATGCTGAACATAGGCCTTATCTCCCCTCCCTGCAGAGCTGGATCTTCCACTGTCTCTGCCCCAGCTCCAGCTCACCCTGAGACTCAGAGTCTCATGAGGGGAGGCACTCATGCCCCACATGGTGCAGTGTGGGTCCCCAGCAAGGATGCAACACCCAGGGTGAGACTCACCACCTGAGTCACAGTGACAGGGACCAGGCTCAGGAAATGAGTCAATCGCTGGCCCTCACCTTCTGTAGCTTGTGCAGATCTCGTTAATAGACATAGCTTATTTAAAAACAAACCTTGCTTCCATCTGTAAACGTATCATCACGTAACACCATAGCATAGCAGACATGGCCCATGGCTTCCTCCACTTGCTGTCTTCTTGGGGTGAAACAAATCGCAGCTCTTTCTGAGTAAGGCTTGCCAGAACACAGTCAGATTGGGTTGTCAGTAAGGAAAACATGAGGTGATTTTTCAGAAGGGAAGTGGAGCATACTTCCTGCTGACATTTCTGTGCCCTCACAAAATACAGCATTGCGTCTCTACCACTCCCACCACTGAGGAGGGCAAACAAAATGTCAAGGAGAGGGAGGGGATTCCTCCAAGATATACACTTCATGCAACTGGAAGAAATTCAATTTGAAGAGATTAAGGTGAACATTAGAGCAGAAATTCCATGTGGATGACGTCTACGAAATTACAGAGAGCAATTTTGAAAACTGTGCTTCTTAAGCACTGAGGGGAACAACAGCGCATTGTAAGGCACAGCATCTCTCACAGGTAATAGCTGTATTACAGTGGAGTAGTGTTCACACTATAGTTTAACATGAATCATAATGCTGACTGATGCATAAATACCATATTATTTTATATAGGCTATATATGCACTGTATTTATGACATTATTTTTATCTGTCCCTATAATGCAAGTTTAAAACTTCCTTAAGCTAGTCCCTAGGAGTTATGTACAGTACTGCATAAAACCCTTATAAAGTTTAATATAACCAGTACTCAAGGAATGTGCTCATTAACTTTAGTTTTTGTTTTGCATTAGGGAGTAAATAAAATTCAGAATTTCCTCTTTGCAGTAAACACAGATTTATTTTCAAATGTTTTTGGATTATAATGCAGCACTTCTAAATGCAACTTGGGAATTCCAGTAGTTATCTGACAAGTGACACGGAGTAGGGTTAAGAATGTGACCATCCACTATGAATAGTTCCCACTTACAGCTTTAGTATGTGTATTTATAGAACTCCTTATTTTAGGCTTAATGCATCTAGTGGTGGTATCACTGGAATTTGTTCTTCCTGGGCCCACTTTTTTTTTAGAATACAGCAGAGACTGCTGTCTGCTTGGAGTCTGACAAGAGACAGTATTTAACATTTATCTAGTTTACAACTAAAAATGAGGAAACAGCGAGTTGGGTATCTACAGATCTAAGCATTTGCATGTCCATTTGCTAGCTGAACATTCAATCACAGAAGCTGCACAAACAAATTAGGCATACAGCTATACAAAACTAGTTTGGAAAATTGGGCCATGCGTGGGTGTGTGCATCTAAATATTTTACAAGCTGAACAATCACCCTGGAGTATTTTAGGTTAGAGGTAGATAAATGATATGTCCATCCAAATTTACATCTAAGCAAAATTCACAGATGAATATGCATAAAATCTTTCAATTATCAGATTTGCAGGCATTCTAGATGTCCTTCCTGCAGGGCAGTGCTAGGAAGAGCTCTGTGCTTTTGAGATTCAATTATGTGACACAAAAGTAGCAATAAGACTACTACCAGAGTCCAGGTTAGCTAAAAATATTTCCAGTAATCTATTTCATTGCTGCAGTATAGTAGATCTTAACAGTGTTAACAGTGACACAGGCACTCAAAGAGGTAAACCAGTGGAATGACTGGAAAAGTGAGACGCCCGGCCCTGCCATGCAGCCATGGCAGGGAAGGCTCACTGACACTCTCAGGAATTTTGGAGGGTTTTGCTGTTCCCTCCACAGCATTACTTCAGTTCAGCCCACAGGTCTCCGTGCAGTGCCTGGAGCCCAGTGATGTGGGGCTTCCTGTGGACAGGCAGTCTGGAGCCTTGGCTCTGTATCTCAAACTGCCTGGGAGCAGGCAGCAACATCTTGTCCATGGTATCATCCACATTCCGGCATGGCTGGGCTTTGTCCCCTCTCAATGTCTTCACCTCCTCCTTGCTGAGGGCACAGCTCCAGCAAAAAGAGTGATGAGCCACTGCATCACTCTCCTGAAGTGACTCTGCCAAACCATTTTTTTTCTGAATCCAGGGCCTTCTTTTTGTGTTTGATGTGGTAATCACAGAAATTGAGCTACAGGCCCATGAAGCGAGCTGTCAAAGGCAAGCCTACAGCAAGTCATCAGCAGAATTTGTGGATTTGGATACAAACACTGGCTTATACCAAAGGACATCCTTTGTTTTCCAGCTGCAGACAGGCTGTTTAAGTCTTGCTGTTTAAGGGTGCTCTCAGGATTTCCCAGGTGACTAATCTTACCTTCTGGCACCAAAGGCTTCCCTGCTGTGCTCAGTCCTCATAGCCTGTACTACAAGGTTCGTATCCCTTTTCCACTTAAGTTAATTATTACTCGTATTGAAACACTGCCTTTTAATTAATGGGAGGGTTGATGATCTCATATGTTTATCTGTTAGAAGTTTTGTTACTTTTTAATAACAAGAAGCTTACAATGAAACAAACCCACCACATCAAACGATGGCAGCTGGTTGTCACCTCAAGTGGTAGAGAGGGCTGTGGTTTGGGGAAAGCCCCACCATTTAGGGCCATCTTCTTCCACATGGTGTTTGGTGTACACCACCACCTAACAACTGTGCTGAGAGGTCCAGCAAGTCTCTTTGAAGGACAGGCAATGGAAAGGGAAAAAGTAAGTCAACAACAATAAAGTAGCAGCCTTTTATGTGACACCTACAAATGAGCAGTCCTCATTCCTAACATGCTGGCAGATTGATTCTTGCAGCTGGCTAGTTTATCAAAAACTATGATTTTCCTCTTCTTTCCTTCAATGAAGATCTTTTTATTTTGTCTGCTGACTTGAAGAAGCAACTCAGAAATATATTTCCATTTCAGTTTCTGCTCATTTTTATCAGGATTGGGATACAAGTGAGGGGAAAGGAAGGAAAAGATAAGGCAAACAACTCCCTATGTGTATTTCCTGGTAGTGCTGCTTTAACTGGTATACGTCAAGCCCAGAAACACCAGAAGACAGAGCACACCAGACTTGGTTCCAAACTATTGGCCTTATCACTCTTCCAGAAGCATTTGCCAGCATTACGTTTGTCTGCCCAGAAAGTTTCTGAACCACCAAGCCACATAATCATCTTTCAGTGGGCCCTACTGGCAGTACCTGTGTGTGTACCTCTCCTTCTCCTTCCCCTGTCCTGAGATGCTGAGCATTGGTGCTCATGGGGCTGCAGGGCCCTATGGGACAGGTGCTGCAGAGGACAGTCAGCCCACTTTAAGGCATGGGAGGAATGCAGACTGTCCAGAGAAGATCCCTCCTCTACAGATTTCAGAAAGTATTTTTTCTTCATCAGTAAACAAACAATGAGTCATTGGCTGTCGCATGGGAGAAAATTAGATTACAAAGAATGTATAAGTAAATAAATTAGTTCCCGTTAGTCATGGCAACAGCTCAGTGTTCCCACCCAAATATTTTATTCCAATTCATCTTTCTGCCTTCATTTCTGTAATATTGTTACCCTTGTACTTTGGGGAACAAAATTCTAGTAAGATTCTTTTGGAAATACAGTTTTTAAAAATACAGTTCTTGTGTTAGACTATATTTGAAGATGCAGTCTTTATTTTTTGATATTTATGTCCAGAGACGGAGCTGGGGAGGGAAGAAACAGAGCTGTACCCTCCTTTGCCCTGACAGTGCCACAGGTCTTATGTATGGCATTTGTCAGTGGACCTGTAAAAGGAGCTTTTACCATACAGACATCTGTTGCTCACCTCCTTGCCCCGAATGTGGTGCATTATGCTTTATCTGTTTTACAGATGTCATCCAGAAGAAGAGCTCTGGAGTTTTGCTGACCTCTGTCCCCAGGCATTGATGCCAGAATATTGCAGTCCAAAGAACCATGTCTCTCTGGGGAAATTGTCTATTTAAAAACATGTTTCTGCTCCAGTCCTTTCCTTTACATCTGAATGTTAGAGCAGTTGATGAAAATTTTTTATGTTTTCCCCAGATCCTGCAGAGATGGAAATCTTGCAGAAGAGCTGCATTTTCATCCTTGGTTTTAATTCTGTTCTTTCAAAACCCTTGTTTTGCTAATAGCTACTGAATTGTCTAAAAATTATATAAGATGGTTTAAATGTATATATTCATTAGAATTCCTATAACCTCAGTCCATGCCAAAAGTGTGTCCTCCAAAGTAGAGGAAATTGGAAATTTTTGGAGTCACATCTTGATTTAAATGTCATCATCCTCATCTATAGGCACAAATTGATATCACCTTTTTCACTAAGATATGAAAAAGACTTCAGAAACTATTCCAGAGAACTGAATAATTTAAGTATTGCCATTATTCACAGATTTCCCCAAAACTCTTTTCCCATTGGTTTTGCCCCTTATTATGAGAGGTAGGAGGAATTTAAGGAGATGGCACAAACACCTTTTCTGATACACTTTTCAATATTTGTAACTAAAAAAATTATTCCTTTTAAAATAATATCAAAAAATATTACCCACCTTCCTGACTACAACTGGTTTTATATCTGCATGGTGCTGTTACATATGTCTGTTCTAAACATAAAATTAATTTCTGCTACTCCAAGCTATAAATATGATGGCATTTTCTTGGTCAGAAGGACAACAGATATTTTCCCATAACCAGTATTACCAATATAAATCTCTTCATACTATAAATCACAGAATCACAGAATATGCTGAGTTGGAAGGGACCCACAAGGATCATCGAGTCCAACTCCTGACCCTGCACAGGACCATCCTCAAGAGTCACACCATGTGCCTGAGAGTATCATCCAAATGCTTCTTGAACTCTGGCAGGCTTGAAGTTGTGACCACTTCCCTGGGGAGCCTGTTCCAGTGCCCAACCACTCTCTGGGTGGAAAACCTCTTTTTAATATGCAACCTAGACCTCCCCTGACACAGCTTCAGACCATTCCCTCAGATTCTGCCACTGGTCACCACAGAGAAGAGATCAGTGTCTGCCCCTCCTCTTTCTCTCACGAGGAAGTTGTAGACTGCAAGGAGATCTCCCCTCAATCTCCTCTTATCCAGGCTGAACAGACCAAGTGGCCTCAGCCACTCCTCATACGGCTTCCTCTCAAGGCCCTTTAACCATCTTTGTTGCCCGCCTTCAGACACTCTCTAATGGTTTAATGTCTTTCTTATATTGTGGTGCCCAAAACTGCCACAATATTCAAGGTGAGGCCACACCAGTACAGAACAGAATGGGACAATCCCCTCCCTTGACCAGCTGGCGATGCTTTGCCCGATGCCCCCCAGGACACAGTAAATGAATCAGTTTGATTTGGACTGAATTTTCAGGTCAGTGGACCAAAAATGTAGTTTTCCCTTTAGTTCTGCTGTATTTCCTATATCATCAATGATAACACTTTATTGAGACTATTGTCTTCAATTACCCAGAAGAGATGATGCATGAAGAAAGGAGAGAGAGAAAAGCAGTGTGGAAGGCACTTTCGGCCCTCTATGACGCACAGGTGCTGCAAGGTTTGCGAATGCATCGGGTAGGTGGCCTGGAGCCGTCTCTTCCCTACTGTTTAAACAAGGATTCTTATTTCTGGTCTTGCAAACATGTTTAGGCTGCAATAAATTTAAATTGCCCTGTCGAATTCTCAAGGCTCTCAGAACTTGGAGGCAATGTTAGTAAAAATTTAAAATAGGGGACATCACAGATTATTCATGCAGTCAACTTAAAAGGCTGTGGGATTTGTTCCAGTACAGCAGAGAATTTTTTCATTATTGGTGGCAGTAATAACCATAAGCTGAGGTCTGTGATTCAGTTTATGGTGGTCTTAATTTATGATGGAAGACTTTATTTTTAACAATAAAAGTGGGGGGATAGCAAAATTCTGTAAAGGTAATTAACTCCACAGATGCAGGACTGAAGGCTGCTCTAATGAGTGAAAAAAAACCCAAACAAATCCATAAGGGTGATGGATTTTATTCTTTTTCTTCCCAGCAGGTTAACTTTAAAGTATCTTTTCTTAATTGACACTTTTAATGAAACAATTGAAATACTACAAAACTATGTTTAGTTCTGCTTATTGTTGATGTTAAAGACATTTTTACACAAAATCTGAACAAGAACAGGTCAGGTGGAGTAACGTGTTTGAAAACATTTCCTCTACACAAAGTATAGTAAGACAGACTGTATGTAAACAAGTACCGATTCATGGTCTTGTCTTTGAATGAAAGGAGCAAATTTGTTTCTAAATTCTCCATCTTCACTTCCTAGTGGAGAATTGATTCTTGGATGCTGGACTGAATAAAATCACAGTTTGTGTTTTGCTATTTGGTTCTTTGCTTCTATTTAGATGGCTTTTTTTTCTTTCAGGGATGGAAAGTAGATCTTTATGAGCTTCACAGAGAAAAAAAATAAATTAATTTCTTTCAACACAATCCATCTGATTTGAGCTGCTAATTTAACAGAGAAAAGTGAGGTTGAAAACCAACTCTCCAAAGGCCAGCTCTGGTAGAGCAAGAAGGTAAGAATTTACCCATCTCAACCTATCGAGAGTTGATGTTATTAATCCCTATGCTACTGTTTAACATATATGTAAGGTTAGCAATTAAAAGATGGATATTTCCATTCATTTAGATTACAGGTAAGATAAGAAATTGAGGGCTGAGTTTATTTTTTCAATACTTTTGAGACATCAAAAACATGTGAAGCAAAAGAATTTTAATTCTTATTTTATGAAAGTAAAAGTATTTATATTTCCTTGTTGACACGGTGGGTGGGAGCAGTGGAACCAGAAGCTTTGTGTTGAATTTCCTCTGTGATAATGAATTCCTTTTGATGAAAGGCAAGACTCCTAACAGCTGCACGCTGTAATTTCTTTGTCCTAAATGTAGCTGTATATAAAGTATACCTGCCTCATGGGATATTCCAGCAATGAATAGAACTGCATATGTCGAAAGTACTACATAATGCCAGAATAGCTGATACTTAGGTTGATACTTTACAGCCTAAGTGTCTGAAACACTTTTCTCATTACCTTATTATTATCTTTACTGCTTGCCTGTGGCCTGACCAGACAGAAACAATTAGACAATGACAAGGAAAGAGGCAGAGGTGTTTATAGTCAAGTCACCATAAAGTCTAGAGATTTTTTTTATTTATATATTTGAAATAATTTGCAGCCAGAGCTGAAGGAGGTTTGGATTTGGGTTTTTTGTTTGTTTGTTTTTAAGATTCTGGTATTTTCAAATATTTAGAAGGGTTTTGTGTTTCCCGGCTGTTGTCTAGCTCAAGATGATACATAATATGTAAATGTACCAGCTATTTTCTGAGATTCTTGGGAAGTCACAACATAGGCAAAAGTTATCATCAGAGTCACACTGGAAGTGTAAAAACTAGTGTGCCCCAGAGTATTTATTTAGGTAAGAAAAGTTTATGCAGCTTATGGAAGAAATACTCTGTGAGGAAATTCAATTTCAGTAGCTTTTTTATCTTATTTCCTTAGTTCCTCAGTCATCCCCCGACCTCAACTATTTCTCTAGGAACCCTGAGTGAGCAGGGAAAAATGTATTGAATTTAATGGTTGGCTTGGGAAAGTCTTCCCCAAAGGACTGTTTGTCCATTATAACTGGCTGTCTGCTGCATTTATTTTATTTTGTTTTACTGACTATAAGGACATGAGTACTTACATTTACTCTCTTTCTCAAAATATTGTGGTTTGGCTGAGTGGTTTAGACTAAACTGAAGAGTTACATCAGCACTAGAGAGGATGGTTTATTTTGGTCTTTTTACCTGTGTGTTTTCAAACTCCACTTGTGCTGTAAGCATCAGGCTGTGTGTGGGAGCAGTGCTACAGTGGGAGGATGCACAGGAGGCATCACCACTCATTCCTACACACTCACAGATGCAGGGAAGTGTTTTACCCAAACGCTCTGCTCTGTTGTAGAAGGGAATTTGGAGATGGGAGCAAGGCCAGGGACCCCTGCACTCAGTGAGTTGGGAAAGGTGGATTTCACAGGGACCTAGTACCATATCCCTCACAAGTGCTGTGCAATTTAGTTGTAGGCAAAGCAGAGTGACCACACTGTGATCTGCATTAATAACACCATCCAGACCAAACCAGAGCACAGGTGGTAGCCAAAGTCGACCAGGGATGTCCTTGCAGTCACCACGGCCTCATCCATGATACAGAGGATACGCACAAGCCACTCACCGCCCCCTCAGCTCAGCTGGGGTGGACTGCTGTTCTCTGAGGACCCCACACCATTTCAGCTGCAATGCCTGGCTGTGCTGCTGTTCTGCTGAACAAAGGGACAACTACATTTCACCAGAATCCAATCACTTCGATGAAATGTTTTTTCAGAGGAACAGTCAAGATGCCCGAGCCCTTGCAGCTTCCCTAGGGGCTTAGTCTCCACCTCCAGGACATGTACCTTGGCACCCTGTCTCCTGCAGTCCTGGTGCCAGGATGCCTGCTCGCCCACGGACAGCTGGGCTCGGCGCCCAAAGAAACCTGTTCTCACTCTGGCTGCAACGAGTCCAGCAGCCTATTGCTTGCTCACTCTCTGGGAAAGCCTACACTTAAGAGACCAGCAAAGCAGCCCTGAGCACGCTCCAGTCACGTGCAGAAAGGATTTGGATTACAACTCTCCAGCTCCACAGGCAGCCCAAGCATCCTGGCCTTGCGCAAATGCAGTGGATTTTGCCTATTGATCTATTTTTTTCCGCTCCAAAGGGCTGACATGTGAGACCGTTGTTCAGAAGTTAATTCATGCTGCACTAGTGATTGTATTATTATTGCTCTCATGCTGCTATGGATATAGAAGACATTTTACAGGAAATCATGAAGACTATTGCTTTAAGCAAGGCTCTAATTTAAAGTTATCCCGACAACATGACCCATGCTTGTATCCTCACCTCTATAGCACTACAGTGGTACAATACTAGTCCAGCTGATGTTCTGACCTAAGTTTTCAACATGTCCATTTTTTTTTAATTGATAGGTTTAACATTTTAGACCTGGTTCATCAGTCTAAAATCTGAACTAGAGAGCGCTTACACTTGAGGCAAAATTCTCCTTTGTATGAATAAGAGATGCAGGAGTCCAGTATATATACTCAATGAAGAAATGCTCTTTACCTGCTTGGGAGGTATGAGATGTATCTGCAATTCATGGTTTTATTTTATAGAAGTTATATTTTGTTCCCTCAGTCTTAATGAAAATGAAGAAATCAGTAATCATATTCAATTAGTCTAAATGGCATCACTGCATTATTTGTAATAGGAGACAAGATAACTTTAAAATGTGCCAGAACAAATTGCTTCTTGCATACATATTCTTTCTTTTATGTCTGTCCTAGTGTGAATATCCCCCTTGAACACTTTCCTGTATTGGACATACTGATTACACTGTTCATTTAGCAAGCAGCAAATGAATGGAAGTGCTATTAAAATACACCAAATCATTTGCATCAGAGTACAACCACTTCCTTGAAAAATGAAGGCAGCTGGGAAGACCATGTAGGAATAACAGCAAACATGTAAACTTAGGAGGCGCAGTTCAATCTGGGAGCCAAAAGTGCAGGCCGTGCTCCTGTGTCTGGTTCTATCTGGGCTGACAGCAGCTGCAGGGCAGGATGAGGCAGGGCTTCTGCTCTCCAGGGCCAAGGGTGTTACTGGGAGCAAAAGGAACTGGGTGGAGGGGATAGGATTACTGCATGCTGTCTCTCCCTACCAGAATGAGGGTCATCCACGTTCCACCGACTTATTTGTGGGAGAGCAGTTAGAGGAATTAATTTACTAATCCTACACCCAGCCTCTCTCTTCCCTGGCTGCAATCTTCCAATAATTTCCCAATATAGACTCTATCTCCCTGTCTGCAGCTGTTTGTTATTTTTAATTACAAAATGCTATTTCCTAAGACTCAGAGACTTTTGTTTCTTCATCAAATCTACTTCCACCTAAAGTACATAAAGAATTTGCACCTAATACATGAAAATCTTGTCTAAACTATATCTATCAATATAATCTAAAGAAATTAGACACCTGCTCTAATAGTAAGCCAATGCTCAAGAAAATTAGGAGAACTGGAAGGCTGATTCTTCAATCACTCATAAATCACGAACATATGCTTTACTTTTGAGTAGCCTTGAAATAGTTTGCAGGAATAGTTTTTAGGTGGCTAAGGATGGCTAACTGCACTCCTGCAGTTGTTCAGTGGAGACAATGTGGGGGCAGTGTCTCTACGTGCCATTGCTTCAGCTTCCTGATTGTATGACTGCAACTTAATGAGCTGCTTAGGGGTTGACCCAATGAAAGGTTTAAGTGACTAAAAAAAGACTTATGTATTATTAAGATGCCTGTACTCAACATCACAAATCCATACCTTCCTGTTTGATTTCACAATGCTCTAAACACTGCCAGCTCTGCATCTGCACGTGCCCGGGACCGTCCCTGATACTCTTGTCATGTCTGGGTGTGATTGCAACCCAAAAATTCATCACTTGTTTGCCTTAAGGGCCTGCCACAGTAGACTTGGCACACAACCACAGGATGGATCCACTGCAGGAGGCAGCAGTGTTTATGGAGCAGCTTTGACTATGAATACCCTCCACCTTTGCTGTTGAAAGTAAAGGCAAAATCTATGGGGCTGGAGGAAGGGTGTGTAAATGCCATTCCATAACGTGTAGGGTACTCACATGGAAAGGAGAGAGTTAGACAAATCTGGAGATTTCCATCTCCTAGTCAGCAAAGCAAGTTCAGGATCCCTTCGTTGTGGCCAGAGGAACAGGAGTGGGATCTCTAAGAGGTGTTTATGCACCATGTCCCTTGGTGCTAGGTTGCTCCCTGAAAAAGTTGCTGGCTGAGAATGTTCTTACTCTGACTCCTTTGCCCCAAAGATTTGGTATCACAAGCCCCAGTGAGTCACATAACCATTTTGTGACCCCAAAGCTGAAGGTCTCACCCATCTCTCACACTGGCTTTCATGCTTTGGCTTTGTATTTGAATCACCTCAGTTCAACAACCTGAAAGAAAACAAACAACGGCAAAACCTACATAGCTTTACGCCACAGTAGTGAGTCAAAGGGAGGGTCCAGTCAGGGCCAGAGCAGGTAGAAGCAGGATACATGAGTGGGAAAGGAGAGAGATGTTGCGCCTCTGTCCTTAGCTGAACATTTTGGTGGCTGCATCTGCAGGCTCCACGTATGCTCTCCAGCAAGCATCATGACCATCTCTGGGTTTGAGCCCTGCTTGCACTTAATGACCACCTCTGCTGGTGAAAATGTTAGCAAAGATTTGAAAAAGTAAGATTCATTAGAAAACGATTAATTAGTATGAGCACAGGTGCCTGTCCAAATTGCCACATACAGCTTAAATGGTGGCTGCTGGGGATATGTTCCTATTAGGTACACGCTCTCCTAGCTTTGAATAAATATTTTCTCCCAGAGCATAAACATTTATGATTTAATCTAATTTAGCCTTAGAGAAACCACAAATGTCTAGAGTAATCTTAACATTTGTCACAGATAATCAGTTGTTGTTGGTCAACGAATAATTAATCCGATTTAAGGAGTTCTTAGGTGACACAGGTCAAACACACACTTCTGCACTGCTGAAAGCAAAGAACTGAGGCCAAAACACAAGCTCTGAATAGGACAGGTTGCTTCATTCTTGGCATTAGCTCAGCTGATGTATATAGGCAGCAGAGACCAAACTTACCAAGACCTTCTGCCCACCCTGTCCTTTAGAAGGCAGAGCCTTTTACTTCTAAGCAGATCACAATTTGACCCAGAAGTGCATAAAACCAGTACATCATTCATCTGAGAGAAACTAATTGGCAGATATATTCCTCAAGCTGCTTTATTCTGCTTATGCAGAATGTTACATTGATTGAAGACATAAGCAGGAAGTGCCTGGGAAATTACAACTGAAAAGTGAATTTGCTACAGGTCTAAATCTTACATTATAGTAAAAAAGACATACAGGCCTATTTGAGTTAGAAAACCTTTTCTTACATGTATATTATTAAAGAGAAAGGAAAAAAGAAGAGAAAGAGGAAAGGAATAGGGGAAAGCTAAAAAAAGGAAAAGGGAAAGGGAAAAAAGAAAAGTCTTTTGAGAGTTAATTCTTCAGCCATTTTCCTCTTTTTTTGAGCTGGTACTCCATGACAACTTTTCTATTATATGCCGTCTCTGATGTATTGCTATGAAAGCATACAGGACTTTTCCATTGAGTGGAAAATTGGTGAGGCTGTCTTGTTTACAACTGCTAACATAGTAACTCTGATAAAGTAGTGGACATAATTGTGCCACTTTCAGACAAACTGTGGAAAAAAATAACTTTATGATCCTTTAGCCTGGCTGTTGCACCTGAATGTGTTATCCTTAAAACCAATTGTGATGTTGCTTGTTAAGAGCATCCCTGCTCAGAGAGGGCTGTGCACACTTGGTGACTTCCTGGCTTCAACAAATCATAGTAAAAGTGTTCTCCCTGCAAGTGTAGTTTAAGGATTTTCACAGTAATCGGTGTTCTCAATAGGCTCAGCTTTGGAAGAAAAGTGTGAGATTGACTTTATTTGTGTCCCACAGGTTATAGGCAGCAACCAAAGCTCTGGGCTAGAAGGGGACTAGGTGGTCGTACCATCTCAGCAGATTTCCTCTGCAGTCCTTTCCGGCTCTGCTGTGGGCTGCTGCTTCTTCCCAACTACCCTTGAAAAATCAAGTCAGGTCTAAGACTGAAAAATAAATGAGTAGACACTGCACTGCTGTAGTGATCATGCCATCCCCATTATAAAGATTCACAGGCAAAGCAGTTTCGTGCAAGCCCAGTTAAGAAAAACACTCTGTATGCAGTTGAAAGTAGACCCAGGCTACTTAGAAGCGCTTAAAAAGCACAGGATGACTATTCTTTCAATGCTTTCCCTTTGTGCTTCTGAAAGTGCTTTACGGATGTTCATCAAGTATGTGTTATAACACCTGTGAGGTGTTATAACATTGCTGCTTTCCGAAGGGTAATGCAATTTTTGGGCACCTATGCAGACATGTGTGAAAGTTTCAGAGATACTAAACACCCAGAGCGACCACCCACTAGTATGCCTAACTTGTAACCACCAAAAAGCACTATTAAAACTGAAATGGCAGGCTTCCTTTTATTTCCCTCCTAGTTAAAAAAAAAGCTAAGGAGTAAACATTTTCAAGTGTGCCTCTACAGCTCTGAGAGCAAGAAACTTCTTATTTGCTTGCCTTTTTTTTTTTTTTTTTTTTTTTTTGCTTAAAGTAAGCTGAGACAACCTAAGCAAAGATGCGATTCAGTCAGTTTGGTCTGTAAGTAAAACAAAGTACACACCACATTGGATGACTCACAGTGAAATTTCAAGAGCAGATAAAATCAGTGGGAGCCAGGAGCTTTCCTGTAAATGATTTCAAAGTTACTGACACCAAAGCACAAGGCAGTACAGTCTTAGGCACCTGTTAGGGGAAGACACCATTAAAACACACTTCATCGTGATACAATATGTTGAATGGGGAAAGAACAGTGTGGGGACAGGCACAAAGAAGGGTTTGCAACCCCTTTAGACCAACAAGAACAACAACATGTCAACATGAAGGCACATTTCATTCTCTCTGGCTTGGATGCTTCCCAGGAATTCCCCTTCCAGGGGTATTGTGGTGGAGAGGGCCCAATAACTAGGAGGTTTGGGACAAGAATTGGGAGAATGCAACCACACCCCATTATCATTTTTCCCACCCACCCTCCCACAGTAAAGATCTTTTCTTGCTCCCTACGCTTTCACAGGAGCTCTGAAGCAGCTGGCAAAGGGAGGCAAGCCAGCTACAGCTCTGCTGGCAGGGGGCTTTGAGGGGGGCTGCAAAAGCAGCGAACCTTGACCCTCTGCAGGTTCCCTGTGGTCTGCTGGGAAACTCCTATGGTAAATGAAACCATTCTATGGGGTGAGAGCAGAGGAAATGGTCTTTTCCTGATTGATCTAAAAAAGGACCACCATGACCTACCGTTATCAACATGAAGTAAATGATCTGCAATTAGATTGCCTACACAATTTGCCCTGTCAGCTAGGGACCTCACCCACCAAATTTTAAATCCCAGGAGAGCAGCGGTGTCGAGCTCTGCAGAAAGTCAAGGTATAAGTAATTTCAAACCTAGAACAGACCTGATTGTTATGTTGGGTCAAATAACCCATTGTATAGGACCACTGCAATTTCATAATGCAGCTGAGCAGCACGTGGCTGACTGCTCACCGTGCCTCCTGCCTGGCATGCGTTCACAGCTATGGCAAGAAATCTCCACTCAAGAGAGCTTTGGCATTGAAAGAGCTGCAATATTTTAAATTGGTAATTTGGGGAACTGTGCAGACCCTTGGTCTGGAATAGAGTATTTCTTGCTGAGAGCAGAAGTTGCTCCTATATTTGGCAGATGGCACTGACTCATTGAGATGCTCATTGAGAGTCCTTTGCTTCATATGCCCATTTATGTTGACAGACTACAGATAAACATGTAGTGACTTAGGTTAGTATGACAACAGTGTTTGGCTAATGAGTGTCAAAACTATAAACACAACTGATCCTCCCAACATCTGTTGAAGAAAAACCAGCACCTGATATGTTTCATTTGAGTTCTGGTTTTTTCAGCTAAATCAGAACTAATTTTGCTGCTGTGAGTCATAATACTAAAATATACCACCTGTATATGATGCCCTCTGTATTTTACATCTACAGATTATCCCTCCATTGTCCCAGTGAACTATTACTATAAATATATAAAAAATAGGAATACTCAACTACCAAAGCTTTACTGACTAAGCTAAAGCCATACAGCACTTGGATGACAGTGACAGATAGAAAACTAAGGCTGGGAACACTGATTTCTGAATTATTTTTCCTGTCTCTATACAATACTTGTATGTAATAGAGATCAGCTAAACAAATGGTAGTGAAGCACATCTGAGGTTACATATGCTCTGCCATTTGTTACTGCCATGTTGCTGTCTTTGCAATAGATGCTTAAAAAGGGACTGCTTTAAAGCTAAAAAGCCCCACCCAAACCCAAGAAATACCTAACTGTATTTTGAAACCTGATTGTTTTTTCCTAGCTTCTTTGTCACTACTAAAAAGTAAGTTTGTTCCTTCAAATACCTGATTGTAATACAATCAATATTTAAAATAAATTTTACTTTACCTTTTTTTCAGTTAACAACTCATATTTATAATTTTGTATAGTCAAAATTTTCTCCATCTCTGATTTAAGAACTCAGTGTTTCCAGATTCTTTTATGTAATATTTGTATTTGACCAGTAATTTTTATATTGTTGTCTGGTATTCAGTTTTTCTGTTATGTATAATCATTCAGCAATTTCAATTATAAATGATGGAGTCACAGGAAAATTTCTCTTTTACCATATTAGTTCTTCACACTATTTTTCTCTCAGCTAATTCTAATTTTAATTAGTTTGAGCAGCAATTGATTGTACTGATGTACTATTCAATTAATTCCACAATGGTGACTGAGGTTATTTGCTGAGTGACCGCAAAATACCAGAGTACACCGTATTTTACAATAATTACATATCAGTTCTACTGGAAACAGTGGTCCATCTTCTTGTATATCCAAATGTTGATTTTAAAGTCACACCTATTTACATCTTTTTTAACCTATTTCCCATTAGAAAACAAGGATGACTTCATTTGTTAAGTGTAGAGATCATAAGATCTGTAACATTAAGAAGGAACTTTAAAAACTGACCATACAAAACATTTTGAAGTGAATTTTTTCATCAGGAGCAGGTGGAGTCTTGGTTTGTTATTGCGTGTCCATTGTTTTTTGCCTCCCGTTATTGTAGATCATGCAGATACAGGAAAAACATCTAGTGATCACACTATTGTTATGGTCTTTTTTGTCTTTTAATTCTGGATTGAAATGTAAAACACAGACTACACTTCTGTATTTTCTGAACCAGAAAAAAGCAGATCTGGCTATGACCTATTTAGACTGTAGATGATGTTTGATCTGCATGGATTGTACATCTGTCTAGACTGAAGCCTAAAACCTTGTGTACTGATCGGTAAGAGTCTGCATTACCCATTCAAATAGGAAATGTTGCATGAAGGTAAAATTCATGCCAGCAGATAATAGCAGAAAATTACTTACACTTTCTGACCTAATTCAGAATTGTCAACCTCAAACATTCAAAAATTCAATCAGGACACCAATCATGAAACTAATGTAAAATCCTGATTTAAAAGCACATTGATTTTTCTTTTATCTACAGATTTTTAAGTTCACAGGGATCACGCTTCCAGACTTTCCCTGGCAGTCATGAAGGATGAAAACACTGTTTTGAAGGTTGCGCTTTTCACATAATCTTATGCCCCTTGGAATCAGTGCTCTAAGAAATACAAAATATTTTGTATAACGATTACGATAATTGGCAATACAGTTTTCAAAGGCAGGGCCTTTGACTAATAACTGATTAGTCATCAGTTATTAGAAAAGAATTGGGAAGGCTAACAGGGAGCATTTGTTTTCTTCTCTGCAGTAAACTACAGTACTGTTAGGTTGTGTAACTCTGACACCAGCTAAACCTCTAAAAATTGAAGTTGACTATTATATATGAAGTTGGTAACTAAGGCTATAGACACATAGTACAGAGCCAAGGAGGAACTTAAATCCAAGTCAGCATGATGTTACAGGATCGTTGTGTTTTCCCAACATCTTGGCCCAAATCAGTACCACCATCCCTCTTCTCCATTTACCCAGGCTCTTGGGTTGACAGGATCCACTAAGGCATCTATGGATTTGCAGCAAGTCACTTCGCCCATATTTCCAGACCATGACTGCCATGGGATAGGCCAGAGAAGATGTCTTGCCCATGCACACAAATGCTGCAAGGTTGTGGCTGGTGGGTCCCCAAGCAAGCTGCCATGGAGCTTGGCCAGTCTGAGGGCCCACAGGATGAGCTTTCCTCCATCAATAAACAACTACATACACTGGAAGACTGTTCCTCCCAAGCAAAGAAAGCACTGGCCCCTGGGCTTATGCAATCCATAAATTGGTGATGCAGCCTATGGGATCTCCAAGTAAGAGATAACTTCCTCTGTTTCTCTTCTGTTGCCTCTCCCTGTGTGTTTTTTTGCCCCTGAGAGGGGATGTAACCTACTGCTGATGTAACCTACCACAGCAGTGGGATGCTATATCCTGCACCACTGGCTCTGAACTGTTGCACAACCCTGACACATGTCAGGGAGTTCTCCTCCTCCCTTGAAATGGCTGCACCTCGTGGCGGGAAGATGCAATGCCTGTGTCTCTGCAGTGTGCAGAACAGCCAGCTCTGGACGGAATTTGGTATTTAAGTGCAAAATGGAGATTACACAGCAGAGTCAAAACATTTAACAGCAGTATTTTGAATTTCAAAACTGTATGAAAGATCAGTTTTAACCTTTGAACAGAGTTCAAAAGATGTCCCTCAGCACACTTCCACTTTTAAATAAACAGGAGAATCAAGGGCCCTGACATTTCCAAAGCCCAAAACACCAGTTTGTTTTCCTTACATAAATACTTTGAATCTCAGAAACTGTCTACAAAAGATAATGATAGAATTTGTCCTAGTAAAATGCAATCTGCTGAAAGATTTAGCTTGCAGTTTTACAGCACCTTTGGGGAGCTTTGGTCCATTGAATAGAAGAATTTGGATGTATTTTGAGCTCTAAGGACATGTTCTTCCCCTCAACGTTTTTCATAAATGTCACTGAAGATGCAGCAGCCATGCAGTAAGTGAGAAAAGCAGCTGCCTTACCGTCAGGCTGAATTAGAATCATAGTGCAAGTATACTTAAGTGACTCAGCAGTAACTAAGTATTTGGGATCTATTCTCCCTAGTAGTGGTCATGTAATTCCCCTTCATCTACATGGGAATTGAGCACATGTTTTAAGCAGAAACTAGATGTGTAGTGATGTAAATCCTTTGAGAAGGAGATTTTTTTTTTTTGAGAGAAAAAACACAGATGCTGCTTAACTGAGTTGTAAGCTGGGAAGTTTTCTGGAAGGTGTTATTAAAATCAACATTTTTTTCAGATTAGAGAGAATTAAAAATCACCTTTTTTTTCCCCGGAATACCCAGGGTTTCTTTACCTTTCCATTTGTTATGGCACAGTATTAACAATCCTATGTTTATAAATGGAATTTATTAGAATATCGATACCTTTAAAAGGCAGTTTTGAAATGCAGGAGTAGTGATTTTTAAAACAGGTTAATCACAGAATGACAAAATCAATTATGTTGGAAAAGACCTCTCAGATCATCGAGTCAAACCTATATTAATTTAGATTTAGGTATATTTTCTCCCCAGTGGGCTAACACAGAGTGACCAAACACCTTTACTGTCTACCTCTGAACTGGACAATGCTGTTTTCCAGATTTACAAACAACTTACCAGTCCTTCTGTCTCACATTCCTACTAAAATGTCTCCCAGTGTCCTATGGGAGCAGGTATTAGCTCATACTCTAGATAGAGCAGCTGGTGATAAAACCTGGAGCATCTGGAGAAAAGATCAGGTATTTGTGCAGAGGGTGGATGGAGCTGCATCCAGGAGGTGGTAGTCATCTTGCCACAACACGTGCAAATACATTAGTGTGGTTTGGGTCTGTAAGGCTGGAATCTGTGCTAGAGATTATGGTCATGTGTCCATCCTGTGGAAGACACCGCTCTGCCAGGTGGGTGGCAAAGCACAAGCAGCATCATATGGGGGGGTCAGAAAATGGGTAGTCATATAAAAAGAAAGGCAAACAAAAATAAAGAAATTTAAGCCAAAAGATATGATTTTTTTAGCCTCTTGTGCAAGATATGAACATCAAGATGAATTGACTGCCGTTATGTAATTGCAAAATAGGTCTGTCACACAACCTCTGGGTTTGGTGTTTACAAGTAACCCTGTTTGAAACAGCAGTATGAGGTAGGCTGTTTCTCTGCCAAAGACACAGTTGCATATTTTTATTGCTTAACAATTTTTTCTTTTATTTTTTTGTTATACAGTTATGGCCTTAGGCTGGGAAAAATATTCCTGTTCTTCTCTCCTGTGTATATATTTTCTAAGGACTGCACCACTCTTATGCATATGCAAAAGTGCATGCTTTGCATATTTACTTTCTTTATACAAAACAGTGTGCCTGCCACATCATGTAATGCTTTCACTTCTGTACAGATTCCCCCAAATTTATCATCTTCTCATATTTAGAATGTAATTCTCACTCAAATCACAAGCAGTTAGCTCTCCTTAATAACAGTTATTCCAGAGATAACAGCTAATTATGACATTTCAAAAGCCGTACATTAATATTTCAGTAGGCTCAATGTTTTGAAATACTATTCAGGGCAACATCTTGGTCACTTTTGCTGGGAAGGATGTGTTCAGCAGATAGGCAGTTAAAATATCTTTCAACATACAAACTCTTGGAAACCCTTTCTATGGTGTCTTCTGCTCATCATAAGCCACAGTGTGTGAAAAAAACAGCTTTAATGGATCGCTTTGTAATATTATATTTACATATAACATATATATATTTAACAACAGTATGCTTCAGAGTCCTTAAATTAGTCCTTTGCCTGAAGACAATGTATTAATCCAAATCCCTCCCTGAAACATTCTTCTTCTGTAAATCCTATTAGCATTAATCTGCTGAAGTTAGGTGCGCTTTATCATTTTTTTTCAGATATCTGGAAAGCTTTGAGATCTACTGCTCACTCAGTGGCTTATGGTTTCAAACACTTTTGGAGGTCTAACTTAGCCTGGGAACCTTGCAGGGTTCATGTCACCTTTCCTTGGACATCCTCAACTCAACAGCACTGTATGGAAAACAACAAAGTGGAGGGTTTACTGTTCGCAAGGGTGTGGTAAGAAGGGACAAAACTGAGACTGAAATCTGTGTATTATGAATGCAAAGGAGAGCGGGATAATTCACCTCTCCTTTATCACTCCCACAGTGCATTATGTTCCAGAAACAACAGAGACTTTTATCTGAAAGTCCTTGGATGACCGATTCCATTTAAATTCAGCCTAAGCCTCTGCAGGCTGGAGTGAGGCCTGACCATGCTGTGAGGCAGAGCCAGCAGGGACCCCAGATATTTTCCAGCTCTAAAAAATCATGGTCAGATTATTGTTTCAAAAGGAAGATTAACACCTCTTTCAGTCGAAGTCAAATGCATGCACAAAAAAGACAGGAAAGGGGCTTTCTGTTCCTCCTTGAGGTACATGCAAGTCTTTTTTGGAAGTAAAAAGTGGCCGCATTTCCCTTTCAGGTTTATCTCACAGGCATGTGGAAGGTGCTTGGGGCTTCCCAAACCATCATCTAAATGCTGCAAGAATTCGTAAAAGTTAACATAGGGAAGAGGGAGTTATTTGAGGATTTCTAAGCTATTTTAAGCAGGAGCATGGAAAGACTGCCAAGCACACATTTTTTACTCATCATATTTAGAGAGTATAAAGTCTTTGTCCCAAGATCTCCCTGATAGCTTTGGCTTGGTCAGAGAAAATAAGACAGTGGGGCTGCTGACTTTATTTTGGATTTGGAAAAGGTGGTGTTGCTTAGCCTTGGCACCCAAGCCAGGAAATGTCTCCTGAGGAGAGGCTGAAGCAATATGGGTAACGTGCCAGCCTACTCTTCCGGGAAGCTGCCAGGCTGTGAAGGGTTAATGGTTTTACAACGTTTCTGAGCAGTTTCCCGTCACCACCCCCACAGCACAGGCACTGGTTTATAATTCGAACTCTCCAGGTTACTCCAGAGGGATAATCCTTCCCTTTTCCCACAGCCCAGGGACACTCCTGGAGGGGGTAGTGTGCCCTGGGGAAGGCACGGGGGCCGGCAGGCCCAAGGTCAATGGCTTGGCTGGCACAGTGGCCATTCAACTGGAGACTAGGGTGACCATGGGGTCTCCTGCCTGCCATGTTTATCCATTCATGGAGGGGTGCAGGGGGCTGCCTGGACCAGCCATAAGCCCAGGTATGAGGCTCTATTTTGGAAGAAAAGGGTTGCTTACCCGAGGGAATGACCTCAAGTTGTGTCAGGGGAGGTTTAGGTTAGATAGTAGAAAAAGGTTCTCCACCCAGAAGGTGGTTGGGCACAGGAAGAGGCTCCCCAGGGAAGTGGTCACAGCACCAAGCCTGATAAGAGTTCAAGCGACATTTGGACAACGCTCTCAGGCACATGGTATGTACTCTTTAAGATGGTCCCGTGCTGGGCTAAAAGTTGGACTCGATGATCCTTGTGGGTCCCTTCCAACTCAGGATATTCTGTGATTCTGTGGCTTGGGGTGGCTGCCGTCCCCGCCGCCCTTTCACGGGGGCACAACACCTGAGCAGGTACATACCGAGCACCCGGATTACCAACCACTGACCGACCCCGTTGATACGCGGGGCGCTGAGGCTGAAACTTCGTCCCGGGGCGGGAGCGGAGAGAGGAGCCGGGAACAGCGGGGGTTGCGGGCGCCCCGCGGCCGAGGGGCGGTGGAGGCGCCCCGATACCGCGGCTGGAAATTCCCCAGAGGCAGCGGCTCCGCGCCCTGGTCCGTGGCAGCTCGGGGGCCATCCCTGGCGCGGCCCCGCCCCGGGGCGCTCCCCCGGCCCGGCCAGGGGCGCGCACGCCCCCCCATCCCCAGTTCTTCAAGCGCTCGCCAGTACTTTCCGTGGGCGCTCCCGCTCCCAGCGGGGCAGCTTCCCCGGGAGTGCCGGGTCTCACGCGGCTGGAAGGGGACCGTGAAGGGACAGAGGAGGTGGCAGGGCGCTCCTGCCGGGCAGGGCCCCCTTTGCCCCGCCCCGCGGTCCCGGAGCGGTCCTGCCGCAGAGGGGAAGGAGCCGCCCGGGCCGTCCCTACCCGTCCTTCCTGCGGTGGGGCGGGGAGCAGCGGCCCTCCCGCCGCGCGAGGGAGAACCCGGGGAGCTCCTCCCGCGCGATCCCGGCAGCGGCAGCGGCAGGAAGGGCAGGGCGAGGGCGGGGGCTGTGCCTGTGCCGGGGGGGCGGGCGGTTCGCGGGGGAGGGGCTGCCGCCGCCGCCGGGCGCAGCAGGCAGAGGGAAGGCAGGGAGCGGAGCTGCCGCCGTCGCTGCCCCTGCCGAGGGCCAGGGCCTTGGACGCGTCCGGCGAAGAGCGCAGGAGGAGGAGGAGGAACGGGAAGGGGGGGAGCCAGCCGGCCCCTCTCGGAGGACGCGGCCCGCATCCGCCCGGGGAAGGGCAGAGGGAAGCGGAGGGGGGAGCGAGCGGGCGCCACCGAGGAGACAAAGAAGCGGAGCCCGCCTGGGCTGGGAGCCTCCCCGCCACCGCCCGCCCCGCTCCGCTCCCCGCCGGCCGGCAGGAGGTGAGCGCGGCCTCGGGCGGGACGGGGATGGGGCCGGGGCGGGGGCCGGGGCCCGCCGCAAACTTGTGGCGGCCACGGGGGGCGACGCGGGGAAGGGACGCCGCGAGCGGGGGAGGGCGGGTGTCACCTGGGCGGCCGAGGCTCCGCGGCCACCTCGCGGACGGGGGGGCCGGTACCTGCCGGGGGCGTCACGGGGGGCCCGGAGCGGGAGGAGGTGTTTGTGTGCCACGTCCAGCTGCGGGGGGGGCTCGGGGGCGGCTCCTCCTCATCCTCCCGAGTTGCTGCTCCTGTGTGTGTGTGACAGCCGCTGCTTTGTGCCGCCCGCCGCTCGGCTGGGGGGCAGCGCCGGGCCGGGATACCCCCCCACCCCACCCCCTGTGGGACTCTGGAGAATGGAGACGGCGTATCCGGCGACCGCGGGGGCAGCGGCGGAGGAAGGCGGGCAGCGCCTCCCGGCCGGAGCGCGGCGCAACCGGAAAGTTTCCCGGGCGAGAGCGGGAGCGCCGCCGCCCCGCACGGGGACCGGCGGGCGGGCACCCTGGGCTGCGGAGGGGACGCGGACTGGTTCTTTTTTCTTTCCATCCCCGACTTGCGACTTTAGTAGAGCTAAGGCCGGGGGTGTTCTCGAGGAGCGCAGTGCGCTATGGCCCCGGTCGATGGCAGAAAGGCTATGAAGGTAAAATTACACTTTGTAGGGCAAAATTACACCTTTGGTACTGACTGTTCAGTGAAGCGCATCCCTGGGTGTTTTGGGAAGAAAATTACTGGAGTTCGTCCTGGTTTTTAATTAAAAATGTGCCCAGGCTAACAGCTACCCCTCGGTGGCAGGGTAGGCGCTGTGGCCCACCTCAGATGAGGTTGTCAGATCGGGATTCAGATTTGTAATTCAGGTCTGACCTGCGACTGGCTATTCGTGAGTGCCTCTCGGCTCTAGTTCCCATGTTAACATCACCCACGGTTGTTTTTTTTGCAGTGAATGTGTCCCTCTGCGTGCGTCAGGGTTATTCCGTGAATTCCGTGCAGCGTTTAACTCGGATTTGCCTTGTTTTTGTTACACGAAGTGAAACCTTTTGTTACTTTAAAAGTTGAATGGTGACTTAACGTCGGGAAGAATTTAAAACGTTTCTAGCTTGAACAATGTTTCTTCTCCTTCCCGTGAAGCAATTTTTGTTTCTGAGGAACATACTGCTACTGTTCTAGACGCTCAACGTGGGAGAATTAGACTTGCTTTTATGAAACGCGGTAGTGGCCTTTGTAAAAACAAATTTTCATGGCCTAACCACGCGTGGTTTGTATCATCGGGAGTTTGGACTGGGAACTTAATATGGAGGAATTTGAAAGGGCTCACTGGGTAGGAGATTATGAAGAATTTCTGTTTGAAAGTACTTGTTTTACCACTGCTTTTTAGGAATCTGAAGCAGTCAGCACCATATAGATGATGTTAATGGCACTGTGTTTTAATTTTTAGGATTTTAACCTCTGAAGTAAAGTAATGTTGTTGCCTGATTTCACAACTCTGGAAATTGAAATCCTCTATCTCACCAATGTCAGTTTAAGGAGTTAAGCAGATCGCTTTGTCTTTGTAATTGACTTTCTTCTTACGACTTTGACAAAAGATGTCACTTTTGGGAACAGTGAATAAATGTAGCGATAGAAGACACCTGTACCACGAAGAGCAAGGCTGTAATTAGCAAATATTTTTATATAGGCCATGAAACAGATACAGATTCACTATAATGTTAGCTCTTATTGCTGTTGTTCTGTCATTACAACATTAGCTATTGCATTTGCCTCCTACTTCTACCAGGTGACATTTCTAATTGCTGTTGTGATACCATGATACACAAACTCTTTTTTGCTATATTTTTCTGAAACCAACAGCAGGGTTAGTCCTTGATTGTCTGGATGATCCTTGTTATTACATCTTTATTACTGTATTATGATAAATTTAAAACTTCAACCTTTGCCTTCTTAACACAGTGGAAAGGGTATTTGTTATCTCCTCTTCCTCTCTTTTCTTTAGCTTTCTGGCTAGCAATCTGTAAGCATAAGGAAAGTGTTTGTTCTCTTATGTGTCACCTCGCATCTTCTATTAGCTAAAGAGAGACGAGGCCAGTGACGTCTGCTTCTTTTCCAGCCTTTGTTTCTTATGCCTTGTGTTGCTGTTGGTATGTTAATCCTTTGCAGCGCTCATGGCTTTCCTGTTATAGTAGAAACTATAACAGGAATGACTCAAAAAGTGATACCCAGATAGCTTTGTTTGCTGGTTGTGGTCTTGAGCAGCAGTAAAACTACGTGGAGTATCTGCATTTTTCATGCTCCTTGAGCATAAAAGCTGCTTCCAGACTCATGGAGACAGGTGCTGTATCAACTTACTTGCCGCAGGTTTGAAATCCAAACCAAGGCAACTTTGAATCCAAAGCGATTGTTCTAGAAAAATATTTTCTGTTTGTATCAAGAGACTGATGGTTTCTAAGACGCGGGTATTCCCAACCTCCCATCCCCACTGTGTTTTGAGGAAGGAGGATTGCTGGTGTGGATTTATTAGAGGTGTTCAAAGGAGTTTTTAGATAGCTGAAAGCTGTGAAACCGGATGCTGCCCTGTTTTGGTTAGTTTAGTCAGACCGGGCCTAAGGTGCTGGGTGCTCATCTCTGGACACACTGCTCCCCCAAAGTAGGTCATCTGGTGTGTTGAAGAGGCAGAGAGTTGAGGCACTCTGCAGGAGAGCTGCTTTCTGCTTCTAATGAAATAATAAACTTACAGGCAATATGCCTTTATTCGTGTATTTACTAGGTATACAGAAGTGTTGCAGAACAATAGTTTTGATGGAGTGAAAGTCAAGAATTCTTATTAGTTCCTGAAGTAGAAGACCTTCAGAGAGAGCTGGGATGGTGTTTGTAATCTGGAAAATAGCATTGTGTCTTCCTCCTTAAGCACAGAAGTGAGGCCTGCACTAATCATTTAACCTGTGCACTAATGTCCAGTCTTTTGAAAAAGCTAATACATGAGATCCCGATACGTTTCGAAAAATTACTTTTCTGTTTGTTTTGCTTTGCAAACTTATGAATGTTGGTGCAGGAGTCTTAGGCTTTTTTCAGTTTAAGCTAGTTCCAATTTAAATTTTTCTTGCAAATTAATCAGGCCCAATAGTTTTCTCATAGTAATGTAGTCATCAGTGTCCTGCCAATTAAACCGTTGCTCCATTCAGTGGTGGGTAAAGTAATTCTTCCAAGTGTTAAGTTTGGTGTGGGTTTTTTTGTTTGTTTTGTTTTTTGTTTGTTTGTTTGGTGTTTTTGTTTGGTTGGTTTTTGGTTGTTTTTTTGTTTGTTTGTTTTGAGTTTGGTTTTTTTTCCTGGAATAATCTTTTTTCCCCTATCATAAGGATTCTTAATTGTTTCATAAATGCTAATGACATGAGTAAATTGGATGTGCATTGAAATATGAAATACATATTTTTATATTCCATTAAATATATGTGACACAACAAATTAATTTGTTTCTCACCTTTATTGAAGTGAGTTCATATTTTAAACCCAGCACAAATAATAATTTTGTGTGCAGTGAGGTGGCCTGTCAGTGTATGTTTTTAAGCTTTAATAGAGTATTGTAAATTTTAAGAATTCAGGTGCAGAGGAATAAATCTTGATTAGAGAATAGCAGCCTATTGCATTTTAAATTAATGCAGCTATGGACAAAACCCTGGTGTCAGTAAAGTTTTAGAAATACTCATGCTAAGAAAAACGTCTGTTACAGTGGAAGCTCAGGCATGCTGGTATAGCCAGCATTTGATCACAGTTGTAGAAACAAAGTAGAAAAAAGCTTAGAGGCTTTTTCACTCTGTAGATTTGTTGTACTGGTTTTGGTCCTGATCTCTTGAACAAGTATTAATACGGTGATATGTAACTGCTATTGATTATTCAGTGGAACAGGCAGTGTGGTGAACATGCTGAGACTCTTGGCAGATCCCCGAATTCTCAAAAGTGTTGCTTCTCTCTTACAGTCATGACAAAATACAGATGCAAAATTAAATGCCATACAGGTGTGTTTTTAATCTAGACTGAAGAAACTTGATCCAGTTTTCCTCAGCTCATCTAAGATAGTGTCTGCAGAGTACACACAACCATGGAAATAGACACGAAAACAGATAGTGAGATATACCACAGATAGAATATAGCTGCAAATTCATTAGACAAAAATTATATGTGTGGTGTATTTACAAAATCAGGTAGTAACTTAGGCAATCTCCTTTTTTTTTTTATATTAATGAAATGCAAACTTTATTTCAAAGAAGATTTTTAATTAAAAATTGGAGAAATATAGTTAGATAGTAACTCTTGACTGTTGTGTTTCAGCAGGTTGTGCCATTTGGATAGGTGGGGTGCTGGTTTCCTCTGTCGCTTCAGAGATATCTATTGTGTGGTGCTTGGAGGTGATGTGGATGGTGTTTGCTGTACCAGAGCTGTGCTGATTAACTGAGATGGATCAACTACTAAAAATAAATGAGCAGGCTCCAGTTTATTACTTATTTAGTAATAAACTAAAAACAGTTTTTAGACTTCTGAGACATTTGGAGTTTCTGCATTTTAGAAGTGGTACAGTATTTATAAGGGCCTTAGTAAAGAGAAGTGACAGGAGTGTGAAAGCAGGTACTGAAGTTTAGCAAGAAGATAGAGGCTGCAGACACTCCTCCTGACACAGGGTCATGTCCTCTTACAGAGTGAGAAGCTGCTTTTAGCTGATTGCTGTCTCTTGGCTGTCTTTCCCTGCAAGTTAGACCAGATCAGCTCTGTGTAAATATGGAGGAGCCATCAGACCCTCTAGGAGAATGGGAGGAGGGTTAGCAAAAACAGGTGCTTTTTGCTCATGCTGGGGTGGGATTCTTGGTTCTGCTAGCAGAGCAGCATTTAAAAAACCTGTTTTATTTTTAAGAAAATAGAAGTAAGCTTTTGAAAAAAAAATTAGTTCATTTCTCTTTGGATTTGACTATATTGTCCTTATATATATTATTTTCAAAAAAATCATTGAACAGCATCTAAAGGGGAGCCATGAGGATGGTGAAGGGTCTGGAGGGGAAGCCTTTTGAGGAGCGACTGAGGTCACTTGGTTTGTGACCAAGTTTGTGACAGCCTGGAGAAGAGAAGATTGAGGGGAGACCTCATTGCGGTCTTCAACATCTTCATGAGGGGAAATGGAGTCCCCCTGGTCGTGTGACCAGTGACAGGCCCCAAGGAAACAGCAGGAAGCTGAGTCAGGGGAGGTTTACGTTAGATGTCAGGAAAAAGATTCTTCACCCAGAGGGTGGTTCAGGAACAGGCTCCCCAGGGAAGTGGTCACAGCACCAAGCTTGTCTTAGTTCAAGTAGTGTTTGGACAACACTCTCAGGCACATGGTGTGATTCTTGCAGTGTCCTGCATAGGACTTGATGATCCTTGTGGGTCCTTTCCAACTCAGCATATTCTATGACTCTGTGACTGTTTTAGAACCTTTTCTTCAAAATAAGATTAGACCTTTGCAGAGTGGGAAGCTTTAGAAAGGAGTGGTGGTGTTCTTTAAGCATACAAACTATAAATGAAACATACTGGGATTTTATAACTCATCCTGCCTGAAATAATTCTTCTTGTATATCAATTAAGTTAACTATATAGTAAAATAAAGTAATTCATGAGTGGTCCCTTGTATTGGGTCTGGCTGAGATGGAGTTCATTTCCCCATAGTAGCCCTCACAGTGCTGTGCTTTGCATTGGTGGCTAGCAGGGTGTTGATAACACACTAGTGTTTTGGCTGCTACTGAGCACAGCATCAGTGCTGTAACGTTCCTTCCCCAATTGAGGGCAAGATCCTGGGAGGGGACCCAAGTAGACCAGCTGACCCAAACTAACCAAAGGGATATTCCATACCATATGATGTCAGCTCAGATCTAAAAGCTAAGGCAAGGAGCAGGAAGGCAGGCGTTCACTGTCTCCAATGGCTGCCTGCTGAGGACCCGTCACCCATGCTGAAGCCCTGCTTCTTGGGAGTAGCCGACCATCGCTGCTGATGGGAAGTAGAGAATAAACCCTGCTATCTTTCGCTTTTGCACACACAAGCTTTTGCTGTAGTAAACTGCCTTATCCCAACCTACAAGTTGTTTTCCATCTTACTGTCTCCCCTGTCTGGGTGGGAAGGGGAGTGATAGAGCAGCTGGGTGGGCACCTGGCGTCCAGCCAAGGTCAACCCACCACATCCCTTCACAGTTTTAGGAGAGAACAGGAACACTAAATCCTGTTAAAACTTACTCTGTATGTGGAGAGTAAAACTGGTGTATTACTCTGAATTTTTTAGGGCATTCTGGGCTAATAAAACATTTCAAGGAACAGCAATAAATTAAGCCTCCTGTTTAGCAAACCCTGGCACCAATACCAGAGGAGGGGAGTCCCAAGCATCGATCGTACTGACCTCTTGGTTTTAATGCAATAGGAACATGCTCAGCGTACCTTGGCTGCAAGGTTTTTCCTTCCTGTTCTTACAGTAGCAGTGTGTCCATCGCACTTGGTTTCTCCCACATCTGTTGTGTGTTGGACTTGGCTCCCAGTGCCGTCCTGGGCTACCACTGTTCCAAGGGAGCTGAATTCTTGGTTGACATCCTAATGATGTTTCAGATGAAGACAAGGAAAGTATTTTTCAACCTTTTAATGCCGAATGAGAGATATGTGGCTCTATGATATGCTCTCGGGCTGAATTTTGATAGCTGTCATGACAACAAACGACACGTTCATTTCCCTGAATCGATGGTGTCCCTCCAGTCACACACAGAGTGTTATCAAATTTGACAGGTCTTGAATGATGACATGTCAAGGATTCTGGATTCCACCACAGAAGACTTGGGCTGCTGCAAATGCATGCTGCCACCTGTCTTAGCAAAACTTAATGCAGACTTTTTCTGGGGTTTGAGTTCAGGGTTTTTTTTCATTTTGTTTTTACAAGTATCCTTTGGGTTTTCATTTTAAATACATTTAGTGTTGGTTGAAAATTTAATTGATAATTTTAGATTGAAAAATTGTTTGCCAAATGGTAGCAATAAAAAGAAAAGGTATTTGGACTTTGTCTGGTCACTTAAAGGTGTATATGTTTTAGATGCTTTCAGTGTTTTTAGAAAAAAAATCAGCAAAATCAGAAGGATAGGTTTTGAGTATTTTTTAGGTTGAAAGCAAGCCCTTTATTCACTGATTTATTTTTTTTTTCATTTCGTTTTAGCACTATCAGTCAGTGATGATACAAACACCCCATGGTAGTTCAGCTGTGGAGTGCAGGGACAGGAGCTGACACCTGTGTAATTGGGCTGTGAACAGGGGCAATGAGTGGCAGATGGTTTCTTCAGTTTCTTTGTAACCTCGGCTGTTGTAACTTTAAAAATAAACAGTCTTAGTTGGCCAGCTGTTTCTGGTTTAACTAGACTGAATAAGTCCTGCAAAGTTGGGCAAAAACCTGTATATACTGATTTTTGCATGTTTTGTACTCGACTATTATGCTATATTGTGGTCTGTCAATATCTAGTGCTCTGGTAACTGACTCAAATGATCTGCAAAGAACAGTTTTTCATGACTGGTGTTGTATTTATTTATAGTTGTGAATTACTTTTGTTAACAATACTGTCTGGCTATACCTGTAACATAAGTGAATTAAAAATTCGTACCATTTAGGTGCTGGAAAAAACATACCATGTTTGTATCTTTAATTAGTCCTTCCTACCAGAACTTGAAATCCTGTGGATGTAGCAACTTTAGAAATGTAAGCTAAGAAGTATTTTTTAAAGTCCCTGCTATTTTTACAGCTTTGTGGTTTTAATTAAGAATGTTTTTGTTTGAATTGTAAAAGAGGTTGGCTACGGTATATCTTGCTTAAGTGTGCTTTCCTTTAATCATTGCATGTTGAATACAAAAATATGTAGGTTGCATTTATAGGTATAAAGATGTGTATTTTTACCTCAAAAAGGAGTGTAAGCCATTTAGAGTATAAACATACTGAGCTTCACCTTTTCTGTCTTTCAGAAAAAAGAGTAAAAGAGATATTGATGATCAATCTTCTTCCTTTACATTTTCAGGTCTGTAGGCAGTCTTACTGCTGGTGCTGCAGGGATAATATAGAAATAATTATATTGTGGACTATTCATAAATTCACACTGTTTTGAATTCCATTTAATTCCGCCAGAGAAAGAAATTAATGCTAATATCCCAAATAATTAATGCTATAATAAAGAATCTGCCTTCCACTTGGCACTAAATGACTTATGTTCCATTACGTCAAAAGATTTAAATCATTTTGAGCATTCAATATTAAAATTTTAGTTCATGAATATTAGAAATTTAATCAGATATCTCAGTAAGAACTGTGTGGATTGTATTGGGTTTAAATGCTGGCAATAACAAAGCTCGTGTTTAGCAGAAGTATCAAAATATGACACATCATTTTTATGAGCTTTGAGGCTCTTAAGGGATGCATGGGGAATCGTAATGAACTGAAATGTTATAGACTTCCTATGGCACAAAACTGTTAAAGTCTGTGTAATGTTGTTACTGTGGCAATGTGTGTCTTCCTCTGTTAGTCCTGTCTTGTAATACTCTTGGTTGTATTCCTTAAGGATATTTTCTGTTTTGCTGACAGGAGATCCTGGATGTTTATTTTATTCAGATATTCCTTTCTCCTCTCTGCAATGTGAGGAAGATAGAATGTCATAGCTTTGCCAAAATTTCATTCTTTGTTTTGTATCCCAGCTTTTCCCAGTGTTGCTGTGGCCCTGTGGAAATGCAAGCACATGTTTAGTACAGCTAGTGTTCCTATCAGAGTGGATGTCTTACTTATAAAACATGAAGTTGAGCCCTAAGTACATCTTTTCCAAGACAAGAACCACAGGTACTTTGGAGATCAACTCTTTTAGTTACACATTCTTTACTTGTCACGACATGTATATAGAATTATATGTTGAATTTCTTCTGTACTGACTCAAAGCCAGCTTATTTTTAGGGACAGACTTTGTGTCTGTACATTGTGTATTACACTACTCTGTTGGCAGTCCCATAAAGTCCGTGGGACTGCTAATAGTTTAGCATTGTTTAATGAATGATAATACTGAGATGTTACAGAGCAGGATTGGATTCGGCAGTGCTTGATATAATGCCTGCTTAAGTTGATGGGAAAAGAGGTTAGTCCCTCATGGAGAAAACAAGGAATTATTTAATTTGGTGCTTAATTTTAAAATGTGAAAACCTAGAATTTAAAACAGAAAACCAAATTTTATGAAAAAAAGGAAAAACTAAAATGCAATGCAAGAAAATCCCTTAAATGCATTGAGGGTTATAGTGCCTGTTTTGGAGGAACCAGGGTTTGAAGGTAAGTATATCAATGCAGATCATAGAAATTAACAATTTTTAAAACTCTTTACCCCCCATGTTTTAACTATAATAGATTGTTTAATGGTGCAGCTAGACCTAGTTTCAATATTCTGTGATAAAAGTCTTTGCTTGCCCTTGTGATTTGACTGTTGTGTTCTTTGAATTATTTTATTTTTTGCTTCTTTCCGGGTGGATAATTTTAGTGGTTAAGTAGTTGGTCATTTGGATTCCTTTGAGTTAATATAAGTGATGTACTTGTGGTTAAAAGAAGATACCATACATAACTGCAATCTGAATTAATGGCCATTGACTTACTCTTCTGCAGCAATGGCATACATACCATTACTGAGCGTACATAGCATTAGAAGAAGCTTAGTGTTTAGTACATTATACTATGCTTGCTAAGCAGGTAGTAAAATTTCAAATGCTTTGTTCTTCAAAAATAGCAATTCTGAATCTGATGTCCGTGAGTCATAAATGCAGGTGAGTCAAGGTAGAGAGCACCTTTTGCTGTATGATAAAGTCACTTCAGTGACAGAAAAACCTGGGAGGAGTCTCTTTCTCTCTAGACCATAGATCAACAAGATAATCATCAGTTAACTGCCCTTCTGTGTCTGCCTGGGCAGTGCTGACAGAGGAGAGCAGTGACCTCCTGCAGCCACCCCCCAGATCAGCTCTGCCTGCCTGCTGCCCACCTGCTGCCACCAAGGGCCTGACTGGAGCCCTTGGCTTGTGTTTCTGTCCCATTTTCTTGCCACTGGTATTTTGTACTTGAGGGGTGTGCCTAGCTAGCAAGATGCCATGCCTAGTGTTAAGCAGCTGGATTTCAATGGATTGTTTAAATTGCTGATGCTGTCCTTCTAAAATTGTGATGCCTACTAGATGCAAGAAAACCTCAACAAACACAACCCCAAAAAACCCAACAACAGTCAAAACTCCAAACCCCAGTAAGAATACTTGCACCTGGTATCAATATAATTCACAATTTTGGTGGTTGTGTAAATGCACCTTTAGATTTTATTATACAGAGTCTATAAATACTTACTCTTCATTCAAGAAAACCTTTGATTTAGTTGGTGCATACCTTGATTGTTGTGCTTTCTCAACTGATGGTGATCACCTCTGTTTCGGCTTTGTTAATCTTTTCCCTCGTCCTTTTCCATGTGCGGTATTTTGTAGATAGTTAGGACACAACTTGATTGTGAGTGGACATGTTTTTGCGTTGGCTGTAACCTATTCATATGGCAGAAATATTTCTGCAAAGAAAGTAAAATACATAAAACTAGAAAAAAATGTATCCTGTCTAATGTGACAAGATTTTTGTATAATTGTTTTTAACTTTCTTCTTCCACGAATATGTTCTAGAATGGTATTAGGGTATTGGAGCAGGCTCCCTCATGTTTCACTCAATAAATGCCTTGCCTTAAATAAAAAAAAAATGCTTTTACATTGAGAAATGTAATGAATGAATGTTTAGCATTGGTTTTGTATCATTTTCAGTGCAGTTGTTTTAAAATACTGTAAATTTATGGAAGGCTAAAATAAATGTAACTGTCTTGTGGAGAAATCTGTACATTCCTGCAGCTTCTGTGTGTGACTGATCATCGTACGTTGTCTTACATTGTGCAGCCCTCTGCTCTAATACCTCTTTCAAAGCGTTCGAATCTGCCTCCTTACTCCCATCCCCCTTCAGCTCTCTTTGCAGTACCAGAGGGCACTGGTCATTGCCTCAGAGATTCATGTCTTCTGGTTAATGCACTCTTTCCAAGCAGTGCAGGGTCTGTCAGGTAGCTGAATGGCATCCAGCTGCTGTGTTATGAAGCCCTTTGTCTAACGATCTGCTATTAAAGTTCCCGTGGAGGCTATTACTCATGTATTCTTCATGCTGGAAGAGTCTTTCCATTAAATTAACAGCTGTGAATAGGATTTGGATGGAGGTATTTTTTCGTTATTGTTTTTTTGACTCACTATTCTAAACATGTAGTTGCACAGAAATAGGGTTGTCTGTTTGCTTGTATCTGTTCAGAGTGGGAGTAAGTACAGGGTGCCTTACAGGTTATTCTGTTGAATATCATGTTCTCATTTTCTACCTTCATATGTATATACCTGCAACCTGGTATTTGAGAAATCTTAATTTTGAACTTAAAATACTTAATTGAACTGAATTTATGAATACTACTGTGGTCCAAATTGGGGTAGGATTTACCAGTTGAACTGGCTTTGGACTAAGATGAATTATATGAAATTAACACTGTACTTTCCTTCACTATGCCACATCCTCCTTCTGCTTGTCCACTCTTCTGTGTGGGAGAGCTGCTGTAGCGAGAATTGTGTGATGAGGTTCAGCACTGGATCCCAGTGTGATAGGGTGTTGGGGGAATAGCAGTAGCAATATTATTTAGGTTTTTCTGTTTTCCGATAGCTGGATAGTATCTTTTTTGTAATATTTCTCCAGAACATTGCTGTTATGAAAAGTCTTTGTTCTTCTGTACTGAGATGTAGCCTGGGGTTTTCAGCTTGTAGATGTGCCGTAATATACTTACTGACAGTTGCTGATTTTGGGGCTTTTGTATGCATCACCAATCTGAAACTTTTACAGTTTTAGGGGTAGGTAAAGGAAAGGGAGTGGGAAAGTAGAAGTCTTGAGTTTAGGGAGAATTAGACAACAGATCATGATTTATAGTTCGTAGTCATAAATGTACATTTTAAAAAAAAGTTTCATTTGGGCATACTTCCAAGATTGTTTTTTAAAGTCATTTTTTGTGCATATCAGCTTTTGCTGCAAAGTGGGCATAATGCAGATTGCTGAGTCATTGACCCTTATAACCAACAATTTATGGATCTTTAGCTTCCTACCAGGAAGCAGTAGAAAAGTGATTTTTATATGAAATCACTAGGTGAATAAACTTGTTCATGAAGGAAGAGCTTTAATTTTTCTCTGGTATGTCTAATTTTTTATCATTATGTATGGACTTACAGAATGTGCTTGGCTGAGATTGATCATTGGTGTGTGAAATGACCAAATTATAACAATGGAGAGTTTTCTGAGGTGGGTAATATATTTTCATATGTAGCTTCCAGCGATGAGTTTAATACACTGAAGGCCACACTTTCAATGCTTCTGTTATTGAAATGTAGTGCTCTGATCGTTTTTCTGCTGAACTTCAATTTAGAGCTTCATCTGGAAAACATCCAAGCATCAAAGCAAAATAATAAGAATTTTCTTGGAATGCAGGAAGATCTTTAAGTATAGAATTAAAATATGCATCAAGAGCTTGAAAAAGTGCACAGAACACCTTAAAGGCTAAATCTGTAAGTTAGAAAGGAAAAGAGATTTAGTGGCGTGTACATTGATGTTGTAATAGTTTGCTAACTTTGGGTACAAGAAGTAAACTTTTGCACTCTTCCTGTTTATAGCTTCATTTCCCATCTTGAATCTTTTGGCTTTGCTTTAGCTAAAGGATTGTTACCATTTTACTGATAGATCCTCAAGGAGTATAATACTACTTGCAGAGGCCTGAATTGGTCCTCTGCTCCACTTCAAAGCCACCAGGTGAACTCTTCCAAATATTTAATCAACTGAGTTATGATACTCAAGCCACTTATGAATATGTTTAGTTAACTTTTCTGAGGTTTGGACTTGGGACTTTGTCAAGAAAAGCACATATGTGGAAAAAAAAAGTATGATTAAAAGAAGTTTATGCACAGTTGAGAATCAGTTCTGGCTCCTTGGCATTTTAGGTATGACAGTGTAAGGACTGCTTTTCTAGATACTGTTGTCTATCTAGAATAGTTTTTTTGCCAGTGTAGTAGTAGTTGTGGGAGGACAGTAGAGTGCATGTGGTTTCAATAGCATCTTTTCTGTTTTTTGCACCTACAATTAAGGATAGTGTAAAAGTTGAATTTCAAACTGATTTTATTGAAAGAATAATGAAAGAAATTTCATCTATATTACCCAGGAACACCTCCATATATCATGCTGAAGTAATTATCTTTTTTAGGCTTCCCATGTCAGATTTTCCTTCTTTTGCAGTAGGTCTGAACCTGTCAAACACAGATTTGGGTAGTTCTTGAATTGTTCTGGCAGCATCAGCACGTGGTTTCAGTGCAATCTGCAAAATATATAGGAAGTTCTGTAAAGTGTAGACTTTCTAGGGCTTTTATTTGGCTTTATTCTGCCTTCCATGAATATTAAAATGTTCAGGAAATTTAGCATACTTTATTTGTCTCCTAGGCACAGTAAATTTTAACTGTAGCATGTGGAAGCTGTGTTTGATCCTACCCGCAAGCTCAGTCAGTATACCTGAAAAACCTGGTTACTGGCTGCGGGGGGGAAGGGAAAGAGATCTGCTCGTCAACTTAAATCTTAGCAGACATGGGGATTTCCTCCACCTCTTGTATTACAGAGGACTCTTCTGCTTGCTTTAATTTCTCCTCTGTCTTTTCAGCTCAGCCCACACATTTTTCTCGCTTTTCTAGGAATAGCTTCCCTAGATGGCAACACCAGCGGCTGACAGCTCTGTGCTTGTTACGCCTGGGGAAAAAGCCCTGGCTTTCTCAAAGCCCACTGCCTCTAGCAGCAATGAGCAGATACACTGTCATCGTTAGGAGATGTGAGTGGCAGGTATGTGGTAGTCTTGTCTCTGCATGGCTGAAACACTCATCAGCTGGAGCAGCTGAATGGATCCTGGTCTTGGATGAACATGATTTATTAGTACAGTGGAACAGTGTTTGTGCTATGTGACGTATCCTAGTTGATGCTGCCATGAATTGTTTTAGGTGCTTGCAAGTATTCTCTCTCAGTTAGGGAGGAAATGCTCTTGATTTTCTTCCTTATACACAGAAATTTTGCAGAAGGTCTGGATTGCAGAAGATCTGGTTGCAGAATCCTCTGTACTTCCTTGCCATCTTTTCCAAGTCACAACCCCATTATGGATGAATGGTGTATGTACACTGTCTCCTAAACAAATTTCGCTATGGAATATGCACATGTGAAGTTTGTTAGAGACTATAGGATCCACCCCTCTTGAGTAAAATTACTTTCCTGATTTCTATGTGTGTTTAAAAACACAATATCATGCGTTAGTTTTCATCCTAGGGGTAAGAAGGTGTGTGTTAGGATAACTTAGTTTCAAGAGGCGATATGAGGTTAAAAGACAATAAGGTAAAGCTGAGTGTACCAGCAAAAAAGGTAAATGGTTCTCTGTATCTAAGTCAGAAAATAACACGATCTGGGGTTCCATCCTTGAAAGGAAAAAGAAAGGAGGAAATTCATTCTGGTCATGTAATGTTGTTTGATTTCAGTTTGCTAATCTGAGTTTTCTGTCTTAGAGAAGAAAGATCATTTCATCTCAGATTGCAAATAGTAGAAAATAGACATCTCTGGAAAGTAAAAACTATCATAGAAGGATGAATTAGTTGCTTTCTACCTACGGCACAGGACTCATTCATTTTGGCAACAGCAAGATGTTTAGTTCAGCTCCGCCAATTTTTTTTGAAATTTCACTCTAATTTGCTGAGCTTAGAGAGACCGTGATTATTTCGACCAGCAGGAGAGCCTTATTTCTTTTTCAGGTTTAAAAGAAATCTGTTTGCTAATTCTTCTGTTATTTTTTTGAATGTTACTTCATCATGTGCACCATTAAATTTTGTATGCAGGAATGGTAATAAGTAATTATTTCTTCTTCAGTTGGTTCACACTGGAATAGCCATAAAATTCTTGATCCTGATTCTTTGCTGTTTTGCAGCTTGTAAATCATGCACTTTGTGCTCCAAGTGCAACGTGTTTGTAAAATTCTACTATTGATGTTGATGTATCATTTCTACTTCAGTCTCACTTAAGGCAAGTGTAAATAACTTTACGGAGTTGCAAAACAGTAGGGAAATAAGCCTGCACAAGCAAATGCATCAGATTTATTTTCTGAGGCAAATGAAGAGGTTCTTTGAAGCCTGATCAAAGCCCAGGCTCTCCAGTTGTGCGCAGTATAAAGCTAGTGGTGTTTGAGGAGAATTTGTTGGCTTCAGGAGTTTTGGTTTTGTTTTGTTTTTCTTTATTTTTTATTAGGGCTTTATATCTCTGGAACCCATATTCAACATATTTCTGGAAATGACAAGTGTACTGCCATATGGTATGCCAGATTTCAAGCCACTCTGAGGTGCATGTGTGAATTTTAGAGTGCCTGGAAGAAATGAATGAAAACCACATTCTCAATTTTATCTATTGCCGAGCTCTGTAGGCAGAGGAGGGGGGAAGCTTTGAAGTACATTCTGCTGGAGGGATTGTGTGCTTACTTCTGAGCCACCATCCTAATGCAGCAAGGTGTAGGTGTAATTTATGTTTCAAAATATGCACTAATTTCAGCTGGACTGTCAGTTTATTCTGGGAGATAAGAAATTCATGGCTAGGCTTCGCGAATGAAGATTTGGGAAGGGCTCTACCCACATTTGTTACAAGCGCGATTAGGGCAGAGTGACGCTCAGGACATCCACTATCTGCAGTATCAAGCATGGTTCTGATTATCAAGCATGGTTCTGATTATCAAGCATGGTTCTGATGTTCCAGCACCTTTCACCTGCTGTTTCGACCCTTACCCATCGCTACAGGGCTTTACAAATGTGGGTAAAACCTTCAAGCCTGCGCAGTGGATTTGTTAGGTGAGACACAGTATGCGCGGAACTGGACCCACCCTTTAATCTTAAGGTTCATCTGCCAGGGCCAAGCGAGCTTGAACGGTGGCAGTGAGGTCCTCAGGACGTAGGTTTAATTAGAGTATCCTTTGGTAAGAAATACTGAGCATCCTTTTGCTACTGGCAAGTGTTATCATTTTCAATTCTTCATTTCCAACCCTTTTTGTGCCTAAACCTCTCTTTCAGACTAATGCCTGAACTTAATTCTTATGTATTGTTTAACTGTTTTTTTATATGTATGCTGTGTCTCCTTAAAAGGTTCTGTATTGATCGTACTTCGAGTAGATTTTTTTAAGCTTTTGTTGGTTAGTAAAAGCTGAGGAAGCATTACTGAAGGTATTTGTACCAGGGTTATTTTTAATCCTGGAGACTTTATGAAAACTTTTTAAATGCAGAAAAGATGTTTGGGGAAATTGTGTCAGGTTTTAGTTAGAAAAAGCATCTCCTCCTTGCAGAGGGCAAACTAATAAGGTAGTTCCTTATTACGATCAGTTGTGTTCATGTAAGCTTACACAAATTCTGTGAATTTTCTCCAGAATCAAAGACAATTAATTTTGAAATTTTCTTTACATAGAAAGAGGGGGGGACCTACTTGTGAGGTAATTTGAATGATTAGTATTTTGCCACAGTATTTGCTTTGCTGGTAGAATTTGTTAAAATTAATTCTGTCTTCCTGTAGCAATAAGAGAGTGTTCACAGGGGAAATCATATTACTCTACTAAATCCTTTCCCCAGTTTTTTCTTTTAAAAAGTGTTGTACCTGGATACAGTAATTGTTCATAACCACTTCCAACCCACAGCCTTTATGCTCTTGTATGAAACCCCAAGGCTTTTGATAAGATTCTGTGTTTCTTCCTTGTTAGATCATCTCCATGGTTCGATTTAACTTGCTGTGTGCCAGTTAATTGCCATTTCTGACCTTGAATGAAAGCATATGTTGTGTACTCCACTTGTAACAAAAATGTGATGGCGAAGGAGTTGTCTTCAGTGATGTAAAGCAGCAGTTTTTACATGTGTTTATAATTACCAACATTTCTGATGTTCTCACATAGCCTTCTGGTGGAAAAATGTTTTCATTCTTACTGGAAAATACTGATACATTAGGTCTGTGTTAATTGATTAATTAGTTTGACAAGGATGAATCTTCTTGTGAGAGTCAAGGAGCAGGAACTCTGGTTCTTGCAGGTGGCAGGCAGGAGGGCCAGGAGCTGCACTTGGGATCTGTGTGTGTGCCACCCTGCTCCAGGCCATGGGGCAGCTCTTTGGTGAAAGGACATGGTCAGCGGCATGAATGGATACAGGATGGGAGCTTTGTGATGCTGATAGCATGTCCTTTTGTGGGGGACAGTGGGCAGCTGTTGGGAAATTCATGGAGTTTTGAAGGAGGTGAAAACTATATCCTTTCTTTCTGAATGTTAGTTTTGGGTTTTTTTCTTGGTGCGTGAAATATTTCCAAATGACCTTATTCTTTCTGAGACAAAGGATTCTTTCAAAATAATGTCAGCAAACTTTTTTTATACAAAACCTCAGTTCATATATGTATTCCACTTTAAGAGTTCGAGAGTATAAATAAAACAGCCACAATAATAATAATAATAAGTCATTGTTCTTTGCTTTTGAAATTCGGTAACACTGTATGTAACATTAAGCATGTATTCAGTGTAATGTTTATTCGAGATCAGGAATTTGGCACTTCTGAAATGCAATTTCTGTGTGTTTTGGTAGGAATAAAATAAAAAGACATTTTAGAGTTTTTAGCTTTACCTGCTTTACACACAAAACAATCTCAAAGCGTAAGGTTCTGTGTCAGAATGGTAATACGCTTCTCAAATTGCCATCCATATAGAAACTGATTTTGAAATGGTTTAAGAGGAGTATTACTACACTTTATTTGTTAGTCCTCTTTCTTCATACATTTGTTTGGAATCTCTTCTTCCACTTTTTTTAGAAATCCTGTGTATATTCATATAAAGAAACCTAAATAAGAGACAGTCACAAAATGGAACACATAGCGAACCATTTGAAGAATCCCTGTATGCTAAACCTTTTCATCGTGTGTCTCTGACTTGGATCTAAATTAGCAACAAACATTTCCCCAGTTCTTCCCTTCTGAAAGACTGGCTCTAATTCATTAGTATTTTATCTTTCAGGATTACAGTTTAAGCTGTCAAAGGCAAAACCCTAGCTAAAACCTGAGATCTTCTAGTGTAAAACTCAGTGTAGATGGACTGTGTTTCCTTTATTGTGTATAAATTTTCTTGAATGTATTATCTCTGAAATTTCAGTGTATCAAAAGCAATGTCTGCACCGAAGCTATTACTACCTAACCCTTATTTTCTGTCAAATTGTTCTGAATACTGTAATAATTGATGGTTGTTTGTCATCAGCTTGAGAAAACTAAACTCTGCATAGCTCTTCTGTTCGTATTTTTCCTTCCCTGTCTGTGCAGGGAATTGCTAATTGCTTAAAAACTTTCTGCATCGGTTTCAATTTTGTTAGTTTTATGTTTCAGCTGTTCTTGTCCTGCTTCTTTCTCTGCTTTTGACTGCTCAACCTTCTCATGTGAGTTGTCACACCAGTCTCCCAATCTGTATTGTACACAAGGCATGGAGTCTTTGCCAGACCCTTTCTAAAAGACTACATCTGCTATCCAAGCTCTCGCTTTGAAGACACCAGCAAGGAGCAATGTGGCAGATCCCTCTGAAATGAAATTAAGTTGTGATTGCATGTTCATCAAAGCTTTAAGCTAGATATTGCAGGTAATGACACTAATGAAGATGTGATAGCATGGTCTAGCAATCAAAATATATCCGTGGTAGATTCGTACTCTCATTTACATGTTGGTACTGTTTGGAGAAGCTCTGTAGACCTGAAGCAGAACTCTTGCTGCCCTTAGGCCATCAATTTACACATACTTCTAGTTCTGCAAGTTTTCTTTGAAATGATAGATGCATGTGGTTGGATTTTTTTGTTTTGGGTTGGTTCTTTTTTAGTGAAGAACTGTTTCATAACATTTGGCGGTAATTAGCCTGACTCAGTCATTGGAGCTGTGGGGAAAATCCTGCCCTGCTGAGAATCACAGAAGTCTTATGATTGATTTTTGAGGCTCTCATTCCATTTTTCAGTAAAGTTTTTGTATAGGTATACAAGATGTCTTTCAAAGTTTGTGGATGTGTGTGTATTAGTCTGATGGCTTATTCTTTAATTTGACGTCATAAACTTGACTAACGTGTGCCAGTGACTTTTTAAAGGTGGTGTTTATGTTGGGATTACCTACTCTTCTGCTTGCCTGCGTAAGTTGTCTTCAAGTAGCAGGTCCAGACAGTCTTCCTTCCTCTCCGCTCCAAGGAGAACATTGAAAGGAAAGAGAAGGTTTTTTTGCCTGTGGGTACATTGAAAGGCTGGACAAAGAAACAATTCTGCCCTCCTTTGAGGTGATTCTTCCTTCGAGAATCTGAAGCTTTATTCAAACAGGAGGTGTTTTTGCTCTGTGACAGCTTTGAGTTTGGTTCTCAGGCCCAGTGTGCTAATTTGAAGCTCTCATCGCATTGTATTCTGCAGAAAAGGGGAGTCATGTTTCTCTGGTGAAGCCAGTCAGTTTTTTTAGGTGGCAAAGCTGAAACAAAGTGTGTAACATTTATTCTTACGGTTTGTAAGTGTGACACTATCTTGTTTAAAACTTTGTTACTGATCAGCAATAAGTGTAAAAACACATGATAGGAATTTCTGTGGGTGTGTACTCTGGAGGGTGGGGGTTTTTCTGTCCTTTCTTACCTTTGCATTTCAAAAAGCGAGATAGTAACATGTCTTTAAGAAAAATAAACAGGCCTGAATTGCTTTGTTTCAGGTATATTTTGGGATGTTGAATATTGATTGACCTTGCCTGAGCTCATTAAGGCCTGTCATCAGCAGGAAGCATAAGGGTAATTCTAGTTGAACAACTAAGTTTGCACATGTAAAGTTACTACAAGTTAATAAAGCATAAGGTGAGAATAATTTTTTTTGGCAAAGAAATGAGTGGTACACCCATTTATGGGGACAGAACCAGTACTAGATGATGCATCAGGCTTTCTGTCCTTGATATTGTTTCACTGGGGTATGTTTACTTCTGACTGTTGGACCATCACCAGAATTTTGAATCCTGTTTGAACAGGATGTCTTCCTGGAGTGATTTTTTTTTTCCACCATATGTCAAATGTGCTAAGAATGTGAAGCTTGTTGTACTGCTTTCTTAAGGTACCTAGTGCTTCTAAAAATACAGTAGCTATAATTTAAGCACTTGCTATGTTCATAGTCTGTATATAGGTTCTATTTTTGAAAACACTTAATTTTACTGGGAACTGTTACTTTATATTTCTCAAGAAGAAAACACTTGTGGCATCTGTGATATCACTGACCTAAATGAAAGGTTGCTATAACTGATTTGTTTGAAGAAAAATTGTGTGTATGCTTTAGCAATTGACAGTGAGTTTCTGAGATTGTTACTCTTAGGCTTCACGGCAATAGACTTTGGGTTCTCAAGCAATGTGGGGTGTTTGTGCTCTTTTGCAGTTTGAGAGGTGTAACTTCTCTAGAGGATGTGTTCTTGTTAAAGGACCCATATTTGCCATCGTAGCCTATTGAAAGGAATGTTAGATTACAAAGAAAACAAATCTAATTAAAATCCCGCAGAAAGGAGATATCCTTCCACCTCCTTTAAAGTTAACTATGATTTAGAAGTACAATTTTCAGATCTTTATTAGTTTTAAAAAACTCAGAGATGATATTCTTAGCTTCGTTTCTGGGCAAAGACGTTTGGATCATGAAGCTGGTATCTTCATGTTTCTGTTAGTGAGATTTCTGTTCCTTAAGGTCCTTAAAGGCATTTTAAAGAGCATGCAGAAAAAACCCTATGGAAATACACTAGAAAAGCCCATGTGAGTAATATGCATGGGAAAATACCTCCCTCTTTTGTTTCCTTTTCTAGCAGAAAGAAAAAAACCAACCATCAATGCTGTTGTCTTTATGATCTCCTCCACACAGAGAAAGCTCTTGCCTAGATCTTCGGATTTTAATTGTGGAATTGGAGTATGAACCTTGGAATTGCTTAATTGCCCTCCTTTCCTCAATCAGTATCCTCTCTCCCTCAGCCTGGAACTTACCTGTTTCTCAGGTTGTCAGTAGGCATGTAAAGGACAAAATTTAATAAAATTGTAACTAAAATTGCTTAATGAAATGACTGAAATATTTAAAAGTCTGTTCTTGACACTTTGAACCTATCTGTCCTAGAAACAGTGTTTGGGGAGTATGTTTGAAAGTGGACAGCATATGTTTTTCTGGCTTTTGATTTTTAACAACAGATCATGTGTTTAAATGTCATCATGACATTTTGATTTCTAGCCTGAATGAGGAAGATGATTTAGTCAGGTCAGCTATTAAGAAAGAACTGTTCAGCAAGGCTTTTGCGTATCCTTCAAGGAGAGCTTTGACTGTGATGAGTGCTAACTACAAATGAGGGATTATTTATTTGTTTTCTTTGGGTTATCTATTCCCATAATGAAGGACAGACCTGGACATCTATAAACATCAGTTTTTGGGTAGTGGGATGAGATTTGTAAAGACTGTAATGAAGGTAGAGGGGCACGTTAATATATATCCATAAATGAAGTGCACTGAAGTGGTGAAGCATTCAGAGCTTCTGAAAGTTGTGCAAATTTACTTTGCAATATTTAGCAATGATAGTTTTTTACATCCAGATAGGATAGGAGCTTGTTTTTAAAAATACCATCATTTTTTCAGTATCCTTCAGATTAGTGGGGTTTTTGTTTTGATCTCCCCTCGCTGCTTTCCAGCCTGGTGTCACCCTGTGTCAAAGGATTCCTTACCCAGGAAATCTTTGGAAAACAACAAACAAAAGAAAACAGCACCTAACAAACAAGAATTCAACAACTGGGACACCATTTGAGTAAATGTTGAATTTGCTTGGTGGTTATTAGTAGGGTCTACATATGTTTTGAGCATTGAGACAGGAACACTTCTGTGCCACAGGCAGAAGGCACTGGTGTTTGAGAAGCATGAAATAGCAATGGCCAACCAGCTTCTTCAAGGGATGGTGGGAAGAAGAGGCATTTCCCAAGTCTTTCTGAAATGCCTGGCAGACAAAGAAAATTCAGAGCTACCTTTCTTGTAAATGAAATTTTATTAAGCTGTGATTGCTAGCTATGTCATACTGTAAAGGTGGTTGAAAAATGTGCCGATACTCATTTTGTTCAGTTTATTTTCCTACGGTAGGGATTTAAATGAGACCTAATAGAGTAATAATTGGATTTGCAGTGCCTGTGTGACATGAAGGAGGATTCATGGTACTGTGCTCAGTGTGTTCTAGAGAGTAAATGCAAAAATGAAGTCTCGTATAATAAAGAACTGGAAACAAATAGATTCCTTGTATATATCCTTAAACTTTAAAAAAGTGCAAAATTGTAGCTCAAGAATTTTTTTCTAGGCTTTGTCAAAATGTTTCTGACAGCCTCATTGACTGCATGAATCAGTTGGAAACTATTTTAAATAAACTATTATTTTCATTGTAAGTAAATACAGTAAAGTATATTAATAACAAGTTTGGTTAAAATTATTGTGTTTGATATTGAAAGTTATGCTTTAACAGCAGAAAAACACTGTGGGTTACTGATTTGAATTTGGTCCAAACTGATAATATCCAAAACTACTGCCTTGCAAAGGGGTCTCTGTGAATACCTCTAAAAAGGATTTTGAAATTAAGTGCCCTGAGCAGATGAAGATGTTAGCTGCTCTTCGTTGGCACTGATTTTGAATTAAGGATATCTTGAGTTCTGGAGTGCAACCCTGCATTTGTGTATTATCTGGGGGCTTTTAAGTTTCTTTTTGAATTAGCTGTACATTCTAGAACATACCACATTTTGACCAAAAAGAGTTCTTATTTTCAGACTTTTCTGAGTATCCTTTATGACTGTGATCAGGAAAAAAACCCAATCAAACAGGAACAGGAAACACTCACCTCTAACTATGTGAGTCTTGGTGAAAGAAGCACAAGCCTGGAGTAATCCTAAATATGGGCTAATTCATAATGAATGCTTGACATTCTCTTGAATTTTATATCATGTTGATAGCAGAAGCACTTATGATATATGTGAAGTGAGTTATATCCTCACTTTTGAAAGCATTCTCCATTCTGCAGACATATCAGGATTAGAAGCTTTGTCTAATCAGTCTGCTATTATTCATCATCATTCATTTATAATATATTTATATTTACTTAAAGGTTTACTCATAATAGAGATATGTTTCTAGGTAGAATGTATATACCAGTATATATTGCTCCAGTTACTTGGGATGTGCAGTTTTTATTTTAATTTCATAATATCTTTATTATTATTTAATTAAAATAATATCTATTTTAATTTCATATCTTGAGTAGTTTAATTTAAAAACCAGATAAACTTATGTTCATCTGTAGTTTCAAGAACAGTTATTTTAATATGCCTGGAAAGAAAGAAAAAAAAAATCCTTGTATTTTTTTCTTAGTTGAATTAAAAGACTGTTTCTGACCCCCTTCTACGTTGATCCTTGTCTGTTTTAAAACAACAAATAAACAGAATCCTATGGCACGGTTCAGCAAACTGAATTTGCCACATAATTAAGCACTAAGACAGACACTTGCAAGGTGAAAGGAAAATCAGCAGTTGAAACGGCTTAAGGAAAGCAGCAAAGTCAGTGACATATTGTACTCTTGAATTAAAAGCCCTGAATACCCTTTGTCAAAATGAGGGAGAATATTATTTTCTTTTATGTATATTTTAGATAAATTTATTTCCTGCTTCTGAGGAGTTGGCATGTTATACTACTGCTGTTAATGTTTTATTGGGAAAAAGAAGTTTTGAAACAAACAAAATGATAGTGGAGGATGTCGAAGTAAGCAGAAATATTTGTAATTACTTTGAGTCAATGTGTCTTTTTTCAAAGAAGTGAACCTAGAAGCTATTATCTTGGGGGGAAAATTTGGACAAGGTAATTGGCTTTGACCTTTTGCCAGATGTCTAACAGTTCTTTTTTTCCTCTCCCTTGTGTCCAGATAAATGTCATGCCTTTAGGTTTTTGGTCCCTTGTTCTGGTTTCAAGAGTGGAGCTGCTTATGTAGCTAATCTGCACTTAAAATTATTTCTACTTCTAACCCCAATAGGACTGTCTTTTGGAGTATTCAGACAGAATTGACATAATTGGATTTCTGCCCAGATACTGTACTTAGATAGCTTTGGAGATGTCATTAATTTGACAGCTGCCATAGGAAATCTTTGTTTTGACTACTGTTACAGGGCCTTCAATGTTTCTATTGCATTTTCATTTGTAATCTGGCACTGAATTGGCATGATTAAAATAAGTAGAATAAGGCACCATCAAATGGATATGAGACATGAAAGGAAGAAAATCACTGCTAAAAACCTCAGAAGGTAGGCTGTTGCCAAATTTTATTTGGGTATGATGAGATTTTGGAATACCTAGTTATCTTTCTAACAGCAGTAATAGCAGAGCCTGCAGCTAGAGCTGCTGTGTGCTGTGGTGGAACCAAAGATGTGTTAACGTTTCTCTTCTTGTTGTCAACCTAAAGCAAAATTTCTGGTGGTTCAGGCAAAAACTGCTTCAACTGCTTTTCTGATGGTTAACTTGGAATTAAAAATCAGGTGGTTTGGGGAACTGTGTTCTTGGGAAGTAGTGATCCTATCAACTCAGACATTTCTTCAGACTAAGGAAGAATGAATAATTTACCAGAACAGGAACTCTAATAAGGATTGCAGTCAGCCTTTAACTTTGAATTGCCAGTGGGCTAAGTCTGCCTTACCTGACTGTCTGTAGCCCCTGCTACAGTCCATTTTCTGTTACATCTCGCCCCAAAGCAAGTCTTCTCAAACTGTTTAACTGTGAGATTTATTTGCTTATTTTAAACTTAGTTGTCTTAGCTACGAGTGGTAACCAGCTGTCTCTCCCTAGTGTTTCTCTGATACTGAGTTAGTGTTACATCCTTCTGTGGCAGTTAATTCATTGGAGTATGTGGTTTTCACTTCTCCAAAAGGCATCTGTGAATGGCTTTTTGCAGTGGGGGTGTGCATTCTCAGTAATTTACATGTGCAGATTACTAGATTACTGTAAAGAGTATATTAAGATGCTTTCTGTTGTCATTTTTCACAGTTGTAAAATCCACAAGTATTAAATAAAAAGCTCAGACTTGAGTAAAGAGGTTTGGAAGAACTGGTATGATTCGGTGGATCATATATGTCTTTGCCATTAAAATGTTTTACATAAAGATGCAATAGGAAAAATAAATTTGGGAAGGAGCTGCTTGGGCTGATGAGTTGTTAACCACTGAGGTCATCCTCAAAGACTCTGAGCTGATTTTATATTTAATGGAAAAGACTGTTGTTGTGCAGTTTTTACAAACAAAACATTAAATTATCAATCAGAAAAAGGCTGAAGTTCAAATGGAACCAATTATTAGAATGTATGTACAAAATACTAGTTTATAAAATTCTGAAGAAAAGTAATTAGCTATAGATGCTAAGATGTTTCTAAAAATGAAATCTATAATTTGAATAATAAAGTATCCTATTAAGGAAACCAAAATAATTATCTCATGCTCAAACCATGGCCTGAGAAGCATGCTTAGTTAAGTATTACCTAAGGCTGAAGCCTAATCCTTACCTTTCCCTAGAGATACTTAGAGTTTATGAACAACCTTGGTACATATAGTTTGGTTTCTGCTTGTCTATTGGCAGTTATAATTGGTAATGCAGGTCTTTCAGGATACATTTGTAAGAGTTTTTGAGCTGGTTAGAGCTGTCCTAAGCATAAATCAGGACCTTTGTTGCTTCTCCTATGTGGGATTTAGGGATATTTATACATATACTTACATAGCCAGCTTCTAAACCCTTAAATAAAGAGAACAAGAAAGATTATGAGATCCATTTCCTTGCTGTAATGCAAAAGGAAAAATCAGGGAATTGGTATAAAACAGAGTTTGAATACTTCACCTTTCACACATGGTTCTTGAATAGGAATGCTTAAAAAAACTGGGGCTATCTTGGTGGTATGGTACCTTTGTTGTGAGCCTCTTTCAGCTAGCAGAGTGTGATTGGACACAGCTTGCACTTATTTTGGTGCTTAATTATCAGTCTGAACAACAGATACGTGTGGGTTTTTGGGTAGGGGGTGGGGGTTGTTTGATTTTGAGACTGCAGTATTACATGTCCTCTCAAAGAGTTTGTAGCCTTCCTGGGCAGGAAGCTTCCTGGCCTCCTATTCGTGATTTATCCACTCTGCTTTGTCGGTTTTTTCTTTTTCTCGTGCAGGGGTTGCCCTGGAAGTTTGCAGCTCGGCATAATCAAATATGAATTAGATCAATATCAACAAGTATCAAGATAGAAAATCCTGCTTAATCCAGGAATTAAAAAAATTGCATATTACAGTGAGTTTAGGTAGTAATTTGGTATCAGCATCAGCTGTTTTAATACCTTTTAATAGCTCAGACTTTTAGGGGAGAGCTGAAAGAATGTAAGAAGTATGTGATTCCTCTTAAAATAATGTGGATTTTTACAATATATGTTGTAGAATTCTTAGCAGATGCAGTCACTAACTGATGTAACCCTCCTCATTTCTTTCCAGTTTAAAAAGGTGCTGGTCATTCATGTATTTGGAGGATATACATATAAGGCATCTGGCACTGGTAGTGTTTATTTTAAATACTGATATTATTTAGACAACCAGCTACTTGTGTTTCATGAGTAGATCAGGAGTTGGTGGTTGTGCAAGCAGGTGTAAAAAATAGTCTTGTTTTTTGAAAACATCTTGTGTATACACCAGTCTGTAGAGAATATGCATTTGACTGCAGGAGTTAAATGAAAATATAGGTCAGCGTAGTCTCTTTGGTTGTATGTGATGAATGTGAGACAAGCATGTTTTCTCTGGCTGCATTTCTCTTCCTACCTGCCCCCCCCCCCCAAATAAAATAGTTATTTGAATGACCAATGATACGTGTCCAACTGCTTCCTCTTTGATACAAACAGCACAGCCGGGAGGTGTACTGCAGCTCTGGCATGGCAGATAGGAGCACAGAGAAGATGCACGTGTCAGAATTCTGAGACATGAATTTCTCAGGCTAAACTGTGCAGCCTCTGGTGATGGCTCCAAACCTGGACTGCTTAAAAAAGCCCATTTAAACACAGAAATTTGTCTTTGCTTGAAGGGCTAGTCTCATTTTTACAGCTGGCATACAAGTTCAAATATTTTCCAGTGTTTTAAGTATCTGGCAGTCTTTTCTGCATGCAAGGCAGTGAACCTCTTCTCGTGCCTCATTTCACTTGCTTCTTTGCTGTTAAAGAACCACAATCTTAAGAGGAGAAAAGCTTAGTTGTGTAGAGTACATAGCATAAAAGGATTTTAACTTGGTTGTTTCTTTTACGTGTATTATAATGCAGCATTGCAATTTGCTGCCTTTCTGAAACCTTAAATGTGATGTGAATCCAGTCCTCCTTTCTGTTTTCTCCATGTATTTCATACTGAGTCTGAAAGTGTAGTATTATTTTAATATTACCATTTTCTTAGCTTTAGAAGAAGGTAATAGTGAGTTTTGAGCGGACATATATGACAAAGAGGTTTAAAATACTGAGCATATAGTAGAGTCTTAAATAAGTGTGGTGGGTTTCTTTTCCCTTTAAGCAAATTCAGGCAAATTTGAGCTTTTGAGTACTTAGGCTGATCTGTTTGCTGCTCCATGAAACTGGATTGTGCTTGCCCAATTGTCTGCATAGTTAAAATATTTTGAACATAGCCTATTTTGATGTAACTTCGTTTGAAATATCTGCCTAATGGAGAAGTCTTAATGGAATGCTTTAATAGCCCAAAGTGGTTACCTGCAATTGCTCCAGTGTATTTCAGTCAATTACAAAGAAAGGCAATATTTAATGTTGGAGTGAAGCTAGATGGTGTAATGAACTGGCAGATTGCCAGCTTGATCTTCTCCACAGGAGAATTTGTATTAATGTGATGCTTTTCATTTGTTCTCCAGAAGGTCACCAGTAATACGTCAGTTGGAGTTAAAATTTCCACTCTATGTGGTACAGGTTTATGGTCAGATCATTCTTGTGTATTAGCATATTAAGTATCAAAGAGATTATTTTAGCTATTTCATGTCAGGAATAAATAGGAGGTGGTTGGGTATTGGGAAGAGAGCCTGAGAGAATTGTCATCGAAATAGGTGCTATAAGGTTGAATCTGGATTTTAACCATGGAGATAAAGAAAATGGGGCACATTAGAGCTATTAGTGAAAGGAGAGGCTGTTAATAACTGTGGGTGTTACTTGTAGCGCAATCATTACAAGGGCCCTAGTTTATTCTTTGAGGTTGTCATCTTTAAAGATTACACAGTGAAATATAAGGTGCTTAGATGTTATTGATATTTACCTTTTGGTGCTTGTTTTCAAGCCTCAAGGTCAAACTTTTATTTCTGGCTGTTGAAAAGGGCTTTTTACAGTGGGATTTGTATAGTTCTTGTGTTTGGAAGACCTTGGTCTAGAAAACAAATGAGTCATTGAGGATACTGTTAAGGTGTGGACAAATTTGTCTTTCTGCCTTGCATGTTTGTAATCATGTGTTCTGTTCCTTATCGTTGTCTTCTGTTCCTCTGCTGTGGGCCTCAAGTAAAGTGAGACTGTGAAGACTGTCATGAATGGTAAGGAACTGTGGCATTTTACATGCAGTAGGGCTGACATTACTGCAGTAGTATGTGTACTGAGTGAGATGTGACAAATGGGCATCATGCTAAAGGATACAGAATTGATGGGCCCTGGGGATGCCATGGGACATGACTGCCCAGCTCTGTGCCTCTGTTTGCTTTGCTGCCATTCAAAAAAAGTTGTTGATTTGATTTCCCAAGGTTTCTGATGGTGTGCCACTTTGTCTTTCGGGTGGACAGTGTTTGCCCCATAGGCTGCAAGGCTTTTGAAGGTGGTTGAAAATGATTATGTATTCTCCAAGTTTAACAGTTCGTCCCCCAGCAATCCCAATTTGCTATCAAATATTTCTGTCTGTAGTCCTGGCTGGTAGGACACAGCAGAAGAATCAGAAAACCCCATTTTTGGTGCAAACTCTGCCTGGCGGCAGGTAGTCCCAGACCCTAACAACTGTTTCCATTTATTGCTCTGTGAGAAGAAAGGTCCTGAACTTCTGTAACTGAAAGATTGTTTCAAGGAACATATTTTAAATATAAGTGAATATTTGAGGTCCAAGTTTCCATCCTGAATTTGAGTCACTTGGTAAGTCACAATGTTTTAGGTGAAGTTTTGGTCTGTTTTGATTAGTTTTTCAAGTATTGGTGATGAACATTATTGTTTTTGGCTCACTTTCAAACACACATTCAGTATGCAAGTGTGCATTTGTGAAGATGGAAGTAGTAATTGAGAGTGTGTTGGGTTTTTCTTTAAGGAACAAAACCAACCAAACAAAAAAAATTAGAGGCTTGGTATAGCTTTTCAGTAATAGATAGTACTGGGCTGTAGATAATTTGTGAGGTAGGAAAAAGAAAGCTAGTACTATTCAGAAGATTTTGTACCAAAAAATGAAGACTTTTATTTTCCTACTTTTCCCCATTAATATTAAAAAAGTCCTTGTATTATTGACAGGAGAAAAACACGTACTACAAAACATCCAGCCAGCAGGAAAATATATCTGCTCTGCCTCAGGGTTTTAGTGTTGCTTCATTTATTAAAGTATCTTTCCAAGTTACTTGATATCTGCCCTGTAATTTCAATAGAGCCGTTTTCAGTGAGAACACAGGTAAGGTCTATAATTGGTTAGGAAAACTGATATAGCAAAATGTGGTTGCCTGCAGTCTGTGTCTGCAGAAAGCTGAAAACACAGGTGAGGTGGCAGGTATTCCAGCCACCACCTGGCAGAGGAGAAGGGATTGGTCACCCTGCAGTCCTGTCTGCTTTCTGCTGTCACGGGCATATCTTCATTCAGGTGCTGAACTGGATCAGGAGGCTTTTCTGCTGGAATAACACTTCCTCATTATTTGCTACCCTCCCTCTTTTGTTGTTTGGGGTTTTTTTAATCTTGTGTGTTTTTCAGGAGGGCTGGAAATGTTTTGTCTCCCCTCGCAGGTGCTGGGGAGCAAGGGGTGAGCTGCCAGGAGCTGAGAGGCAGAGAGTCTTTCGTGCTTTACCCCCTAACAATATGTTTATGCTTAAATATCTGTCAATCTGGGGCTTTAATAGTTCTCTTACTCCACTTATTAGTGAGTGGAAGTCTCAATCTCCCTTTTAAACATCTGTGTAAGGTATTTATAATACCTTTGTTAATACTTTTTATTCTTCCCTTGCTTTGCTATGATGCATGGGATCATTGGATGAATTGCTCTTTTAAGTTTAATTTCTTCATAGGATGCTTTTGTAGAGTGACAACTGGTTGGAATCTGTTCAGAAAAGACTTTGAACAGAAATATTTGTGCATGAGTGCCCTCAGGTTGCGTAGGAGTTGTAACACATCCTCCTTTTGAGGTAGAGGCTGCAGCACAGGAAGTTGCTCAGAATTGTTTTCTTCTTTTTGAATTGGATCTTAATGGGTTTATGCTGCCTAATTTGTCAGACATCCTATGAAGTTAGAAGGGTCATTAAAAAGCAGAAAAAAAATGTTTAAATACTCTTAAGTCTCTTCTGAACAGTAACTTCTGTGGCTAGAAATACTTAACAGAACAATGGAGGCCAGGAGGGACCTCTGGAGGCTTGTACCGTCCAGCTCCTGGCAGAGCTGAGGCTGCAGCTGGGGCCATGTCCAGTAGAATTCGAGGCATGGGAAGAAGGCCCATCACTTCTCGGGGGGCATGTGGCTGTGCTTAGTGACCCTCATGGCTTCTTTACATCCAGCCAGAATTTCCCTCAACAAAGTTCTTAAACCCTACGAGCAGCTTCACCCCCTCTGTCAGAGCTCACTTTTGTTGGGTCGCTATCTCTTGTGCCAGGGGGCCCCAAGCCCCAAGGTGTGGTACTAATCCATCCAAATTACACATCCCAATGGGTGTGAGTGCCTCCTGGGTGGAAATACTCAGATGCCCCACAAAATTGCTGGCTGTGCTTTTGCTGGTGTACGTTCTTTCCACATGCAATGGCGTTTCCTTTCTCTTAGGAAATACAGACAAGTTAAACTGACTAATATGAAAGTGAAGATAATGGTGCTTTTTAAAATATAATCTTTCTAAACTAGGCTAAATTTTTAATTCCATTTCTTACTGATTTTTCTCAGTATTATGAAGGCTGACTTTGTAGATGGTTTGGATTGTTTGTAGTTAAAATGACCTTGTATTCACTGAGAGAAGTTAAATATGAAATGGAGTCTGTTTGTGCTAAACAGGTGAATCAAGTTCAAGCCATTCTGGCTGCTCTTTAGCATCTCATAGGAGATTTTGATAGCATGAAAACTAAATTACCTACTTGCAGGTCTTCTAAGTTTAGTGCTAGAACTAAAATACGTATTGTTTATTGTTTCAGACGGTGGTGTATATAACTTTGTCGGAGAGTTTTGCCTTTCACTGCCTGGATCCTTTTAACAGTGTGCCAAAGGTGAGTGATTCAAATTCAGTGGTTATTTTTGAAACTAAAGATAACAAGTGCACTGGATGTATTGCTTGGTTTCGGCTCCTATATGGCAGTGTAGTTGTGATATTTATTTTTTTTTTTTTGACTGCTGTGTGAATGATTAAATAGCAAGTCTTTTTCTGTCGGTGATCTGGGACAAGTCAGTTCTAGCTCTTACTTTCAGAAAAAAAACCAAGAAAAAATTATAGGCTCAGACTATTAATTAAGCACTAGATATTGTTTTGTGGCTCCTGCCTCCTGCTACCTACTGCTTTGTCTTGGGACATTTTCCCCTGAAGGCACAACATGGTGGTGTGGGAGGTATAGAGGACTAGCAGCCAGCCATAGTCTGTGGTGCAGCAGGCTTAATATTACTCTTTGATTGAATTCTAAAAACTAGGTAATAGCTTTAAGAGTGCTGAGAGTAAAGTATTGAGTATTGAAGGTATGGAGAGGAAAGAAGGTTTTTGTGTTTTCTCTGGGAGCAGAACAGAATTGCATTCAGTTTATAGACAGTATCTTAGGCAGGCACTGAAGACCTGACGTGGCCTATGGAAGCTGATGTTCCCATAGGATTCTTTTTGTGTTTAGTCTGGCTGTCTTCTTTCTGCTAATTTGTGTACCTTGCTGTAAATATCTAGTAACTGTAGTTGATCTCTGTGGCTTCACAGTGATTTACCAACAGAAACCTTTAACAAAATGAAACTCATTACAATTGTCCTGAAAAGTAAAAGCAAAATGGCAGAACACTGAATGAATAACCAGCATTGTAGTGGCTGCAGCATGGAGCAGAAAAGCCAGAATCTTAGCTTCATTCATTACTTTACCAGGTGGATTTATTATTTTTTACTCAAGTGCTCTGTTTATAGAATAAAAGTAATGTTACCTTCTCCAGAGGGAAGTTATGAAGTCCAATTATTGACATTTTGGAACCTTCAAATGAAAAGCAATATATGAAGACCTTGTGTGCCTTGATAGTTGTTGTGAGTTCTGTTAAACACTTGTTCAGTGAAGTGTTATGAGATATTGAAATTAGAATTAATTTTTCAATAAAGTACAGGTGAACTAGTTAGAATTAAAAATGCAATCCAGTCTTAAGTATAACATCTCTGTTTGGTTTTGCAAATGATTCGATTTCCTTCAAACTGAAAAGGAAATTCTGAAGTACTAGGGTAGAATCTGTGAGATAATGGGCTTTCGTGCTATATTTTCAACTTATCTGATATATATTTTTAAATGTACTAAAAAATTTTATAACCCTGGCCTTTCTAACTAATCAGAGTGTTAGTGTTTTTCTGTGATTCAGCATGTTTGTAGTTGTTAATTTTTGAGGGTTTTAAACCCAAGGAAAGCAATACTTCTTCTAAGTGTGTGATATTAGTTAGTTTTGGTAAGCTTTGATTCTGACAGTTATGAAGAGAATTAAAGGTATGTGCTGAGTAGATGTTTAGATTCCTTTCTCTTAAAAAAAATTGATCTTCTGTAATTATGCCAGTTATCCCAAGTGCCTAAAGTGTTGATTTTAAGCCTTTGAATGGAACTTTAGTATTACTTAAATACATTTACAAACATTTAATATAATAAATGAATTTATAGAATACTATCCATTATGTTATGCTAGTGGCATGACCTGTAATTGTGGACAGTAGGGAAGAACACTCTCAGCCCACTCCTACAGTTCCATAACAACAGGTATACACCCTAAATTAATTGATCTTACCTGAATTATGTAATTTTAGTACTTTCTGGTTTAGCTTTTTCTTTGCTCCATTTTTCTGTTTCTCTTTGTGATAATTGTAGTTCTTTGCTTGAAATACAGACATTTTTAATTTACTAATAATAGGAAAATTGATTGAGAATCAATTGTCTATTTTTTCCAGCTTTGATAGCTTCAGGTGCAACTCATGGCTGTAGGTATTGATAGTACATGTTACAGCCCACAAATGGCCTTTGCATTTGTGCTTTAACTGCAGTCCATGTGGATTCCTCCTCAGAGAACACTGTACAGCTTTCATCAATATGTGAAAATTCATTTCAGTTAAAATAAAACAATGACCATGTTTTCCTGATGCAAGTAGTTTTGTGGTATGATAGCCAGTATGGACTTTGGCTGTCTTGTCATCCAGAGTGTCCCTTTTTCTAAGCCGAAAATACTTTGCCTGCTGGAAAGAATCTAGCGTGTTTCTCATGAATATAGCTGAGTTAATGTGTGTAAAATAGTTACACTTGGGTACAAATTAGCTCACTCATATATATTAATGAACTGGGCATAAAACAGTTAGTGACCAACTTTGGTGTCTTAACCAATGTTCAGAGGAATGCCACTGACAGAAAAGGTTATTGAGCCCCTGTTTCTGTGGTTTCTAAATAGATATATCCAGGTGTTCCACCAGTTTCTATTAGAAGATTTAAATATGCACTGCACTTTTGAGGGACAACTGATGTGACTTAGAATATGGTCTTGAAAAACACTTAAAAATAGCTTATGCAGTTAAGCTACATCACAGGGAGGATGTTCCGATATGCTGAAAGTGTTTGTGACTTCAGTGAGTTACATAGAGTCATATGCTGGGGAAAGTTGGCTTGAGGCTTTTGGGATGTGGGGACCAGGAGCAGTCCTTGTGCCAGCACAGTGTAGTTCAATAGGTCTGTATTGGTGCAGGGGAGGGGTGGTGAACCCAAGTCCTCCTGAAGGAGGAGGCAGATTAGCAGCTGAGGCCGCTGAGTTATTCCAAGATGTGACTGCCCCATAAAGAAGCATTTGTCATCTGAATGCAGACACTTCAGAGAGGTCCCCTGTCTCTGGTTGCCATGCCTGTTTTGTAGCTCTTTAGGGCTGACTGCTTGAGCTGGTGCTTTGCAGCAGCGTGCACGCAGCTGGCATTGGTGTAGGTCACTTAAATCAGTTGAAGGCCATTTGATAATAGCTGGAAGGCAGTTCTTCTGGTGTGTAGGCTTTGAGGGAACTTTAAATGATTCATTGTTCATGTTAAAATTGTTATGTCATAGAAACACGGCTAAAAATGTAAATGTGTGTGTTTTCTATAGTGTTCTTAACATTCCATATGAATGTAACGTTCCATATGAATGTAACATTCCATATTCAAATGGTACGTATTGCATCAAATGTATTATGATGTTAAAAACAATTGGGCTTGTAATGTATGGGAAGAGACTGGACATGCAGTTCGTCTTGTTCAGTATCTGGTGAATGGTTTCGTGTGTGTTACCTAGTGGGACACTGGCTAACTGCTGAAATTGGTGAATTTTACAGAACAAGGTTAGTGTGGAATATTTCTTGTGGAATTCTGTTTCTAATAACTTGGTTAATTAATCTTGGATTACAATTGCTGTTTGCACTGTAGTAACAAAGCTCCAATTGTACTAAGCAGAGAGGACTGAGAAAATGAGCTTGTTCTGTTGTTTATTTTTTATGCCAGCAGCAACATGAAGCATAGAATAACATGCATATAGATACAAGCCTTTTACAGTCTATTTTTCTTTCCCTGATTTTAGGTTTCAGAGTCTCATTTGAAGATATCACAAGTTCCTTAACAGTCTTGTGGATTTAATCTCTGCTTTCCTTTGTGCTATCTCTTCACACCCTTTTGTTTCAGGGATCACCTGCAGCTCTCATCCCTCCTTATTTCGGAGGCTGTTGTCTGTGTCAGCTGCTCTTAGTTGTTCCACATAATAGAGCTTCTATGAAGCTTTTTTGCTACCTGCTCCATCACACTCTTTTATCCCCTCCTTCTTTCTTTTAAATGATCCTTCTGCTTTTTGATTCAGCAGCTGTATGCATAATGCTTCCAGCAGGTCCCCTGCTACTGTCATTGCTACTCACACTGGGTTTTTTCCTCACTAGTTTGAGTCCTTGCATTTTTTTAGCACGTCTTTGTCTTGTGACAGCTTGTTTCACGTCTTCCTACTAACAATTTAAAATTTACCTCTAGCCTGACTTTTTTTTTTTCTAATGTGCAATACTGGAGTTTTAGCAGACGTGTTCCTATGCACAAGTTAGGTATCTGTCTCTTATGCAAGTAGGTACAGCAGGTGATATCAGAGAGATCATTTCTCATCATGGGGGATCATCATTGGGGGATCTAGATTTTCCCAAAAGGCTGATTTTGAATTCTCTATCTTGCACCAAAATCTGTAGCTCTTAGCACATACCCTGATAAGCTCAGTTGTCTCATACCATTAATTCTCAAGTTATCACATACCAGCCCCAAAAATGCTGTTGAATGAGGGTTAGACATCTCTTCATATTTGATCTCTGAATTTGTTTTTCAAGATTAAACAGTCAGAGTATTAGTTTTCCTTTCTTAGTTCTCCCTGAAGATTACTGAATGGTATTTTCTGCCAGCCCTGGATTTGCATAGGATCTGGAAATGTCTGTCCCATTATTGCTAGAGAGAGTACTGGTTCATTTCAATGAAGACCTGGATGCTTGGTAAGCTAAAGCATTTATCTCAAAACAAAAGGGTGTGACATCTTGAGTTTACTTGAATGTTTTGACTAGAACTACAAACCGTGTGTGTGTGTGTGTGTGTGTGTGTGTGTGTGTGTGTGTGTGTGTTTATAAAACTGGTTTTGAAAGTAGCTCTCATAAGCAAGGCTTTGACAGTTGTGCTCCTTAGAAATTGAATTTACTGTCAAAGGGATAATGGAAACTTGCATTCTCAACTGCTGACTTGCACTTCAGGCACTCTTTAGGTGCATGGCTGCTGTAACACACTTTCTGATTGCAGTAAATTACTGAGACTTCCTGAAGTCTTGGCCTGTGAGCTGTAGGCCCTCTTCTGTGTAACATCATTTTGTGGCCAAAATGGGGGTGTCCCCATTGAGTGAGGAGAAGCTGCTGCTTTGTATTCTTAAGGAAAAAAGGTTGCAGCAGAGAGATCAGAAGCCTGCTGGTTGTTGTGACCTGCTCCCTGCCTGTGGTTTAGCAGAAGTAGAGGAAAATGACAGCTCAAAGGTCAGACTAAGGATTCTGGCCTGTAGGTGTTTTTTAGACATCTCCACATCCTGAGTCAGTGCCCTGAGTAATCCTGCAGAATTCTTAAAAATAAGAGAAACAAAAACTGAGGGCAGAATTTGATGCAATGACATAGTGCTGCTTACCTTTATGGACTATGGCTTGGTTTCAAGGTTGAGTTTCTTGAACCTAAATGTATTTATTACACACTAGAGGAGCAGGAACAAGGCATCAAATAACACTTCAGACCAAGACCTGTTCCTCAGAGCTTAATGTTCAACAAGAAGCTTAAGAACAAGAACAAATAAAATAAAAATGCTTGGTATTAGTCACTTGAAGCATTCAGAGGTTCTGTGGTGCAGGAAAGGAGAAGGGATCTCTCTTCTGTAAGTTCTCCCTGAGGTCCAGGGAGGGAGCGGATGCATATATCTTCCTTCTTCTCACTATTCTCTTTATTTTTTGTTTCTCTGTTTTCTATTTTATTCTGTATTACGTTGAGGTGATTTGGGAATTTTTATCTTCTACTTCTGATGAGTTAACGGATTGTAACTTGCTGCTCCTTTAATACGTTGCTCCATGGCTCCAAATATTTGTGTATGACTTTCTTTAGAAAGCCTTTTTCATTGAGGCCTGATGCAGAATTGATAACACTGTTGACCTCTTTGAGTAAGGTCTGAGATAAGGAAGAAATTGTCTAATTCTGTTGTAATATCACTTAGAACAGGGTTGTAGTGTGTTGCTCTTGAATATTGACTACAAGTAAGACAAGAAACTGTGAAATGTTTTGTATGGCTCTCAGCTAAACTGGCGTGTGGGACTGATGGCATAGTCATTTTTACTGAAAATCATTAGCAATATAAAATTTATAATTTTTCTTAATCTAGAAGGAATGAGAACTCTGTGGCTAAACTTCCACATTTCAGACCTGTGGTTTTGAATCTGATTTTCCTTTATTTGATTTTTGTTCTAGTCCAGTCTCTCTCCATGTCTGGAAATTATTTGGCTGCTTTTATTTCCCCTTCACATTTGTTGATCCATTTTATTGTTATCTGGTGGGAGTAAGGAAGAAAATGTGTCTGTAAGCATGTGAGGGCACAACTTCTCATCAGTGTTAAGAGTACATAACATTTCTGGATGAAAGGGAATGTGATGTAGCAGCCAAAGCCAGATGTTTAATTTTGAACCAATTTACTGCTGGGGAGATTTTATTCAGAAAAAGTAAACTGTGGAGGAATGTCTGACATAAGATAAAAATAGTAAAAGTTTTAAAGGAGTTTGAAAATACTCAGTTTTGTTCGAGCACTGGAGGTCAGAGTAGGAATAAAGGAAGATGAGAGTCCAGTGTCACTAGGCTATGTTGGTCCCTGTTGAATGTATATTTTGCTCTTAGAAATTGAGACTTTTCTAATTGCTTACTCTTGGTTTTGGGTAACTGTTTCTATGAAAAAAGTCAGATATTCCTACAGTAAAAGTTTAGTTTCAGAAGCTTATCCTTTTGAGCGGCAGTTCTGGTGCAGTGGAAAATCGTGTTGAGATAATAGCAGTGGAACAACTTTTTAGATTGTCTGTGTAAGCTGTCTTAGAGCAGCTGGCACCTGAACGTAAGGGTTCAGAATAAGGAGCATCTTCCTAACATGCTTACAGCAGCCTGTGTTCTCTGGAGGATGCCTGGCAGTAGGGTTTCAGAAAATCCTCTTTCATCCTTTCCCCTCTTTTGGTGAATGGTGTTTCTCTCTTGGCTTTGTGTCTCTCCCCATCGACTGAGGAATTAACAATAGCTAGCTGCTGTAATTGTGTGGCAGAGCATTCACAAGTACAATTTTTTGGAAGAGGACCTCATTCGAACTGGAGGAAGATATGTAAGAAATGATTTGATTGAAATAAATGAATGCTGCCAACATTCCAGACCAAAAATGTTGTCTTGATTTTAAATTTAAAGCATTTTTGAAAAGTTATAGGACAAGTCATTTCGAAACTTGTTTTATTTGGGAAAATGTGGGGGGTAGTGTTTCCTCTGCACTTGTGTTTTGGGAGCAGTAAGAGAGGATTCCTGTCTTGACTCTGAAGTGCTGTTAGATAGAATAGATAACTCTAGGGGAAGACTGGGATTGCTATTTCTTGCCTAAGCTTGTACTGTCTTGGTTGTATAGCTTTAGCACACAGACAGTGTGATGGACAAGAGACTTATGAAGCTACAGCATTCACTCGCATTTCATATGAGATCAAACAATGTTTCTTTATTTAAATTGTGCTTTTTCTTGATACATATCCTATCAGGAAATTAAAAGCTTAGCTTTTGTATAACTATCTCGTAGTGCAGCCTTCTTCAGGAACATGTACAGATTTATACAGGAATAAATGTAATGGTATTAGCTGTTTCTTAATGAAATCTAACCTTGTATCTCTCAAGCTGCCTCTTTGTTTACATACATAAACACAGAATCAAGAATGATATCTTATGTCTAGTGATTATTTTTAGCTGTACTATTCAAAAACCCTGCTTCTAGAAAGCAGCTTTTTGCTTCAGAAGCTCTCCAAGATATGAGCAAAATATGTGTTCATTAACCCCAAATTCAGGTAAAAATCTGTGAAACTTTGCCTTGAGATTTAAATTATCTTGAGAAGCATCTTAATTTTTTTTTTTCACTGCTACAATGCAGCTTTTTATATTGGATAAAAATTCTGGTCTGGGTGACCTGCTAATAAAAAATCCAAAAGTCTAAGAATTTATTCAATATTTGAAATTACATTAAACTGGAAAGCTCACAGGAGGAGAGTCTGAACAGGGCCTTTAAATTACTTAGTGCTCTGTAAGCTAAAAAGTTTAAAATTGTTTTAATAAATGTATTTTTCACATTTTCCTACTGTTATGAGGTAGATTGAATGGGGTTTTTTGAAAAGCAATTGATAAATTGCTTAAGACTATAAAGTGAACATTGTCTAGAAATGGACAATGTACTCTTTTTTTCTTTTTTTTTTTCCTTAAGCAACTTTGGAAATAAATGGGTTTTTGAACTGAACAAACATCTCTTCCTCTTTCTAGTTAAAAAGTGAATGTATGATTTTTCCATTGGGGAACAGAAGGTCAGGAGTTCAGTTTTATTTTCAGCATTTTATAGACAGTTTAAAGTGAAATCCCTTGAAAAGTAGGTAGCGGTGTTTCAAGGGATTAGCAGTAAAACTTAGCAATCCACAGTGATTCTGAGCTTTGTCCTTCTGTGCAGGATCAAGGTTAAACTTCTTATGTCGGAGGACTGTTCTTTGTTTATACAATACGTAAGTGTACTAACACTTCCAGTGAAGTATAACTCCTGCAGACCACTGAATGTTTGAGCTATGGGAAAAGAAGGAGCAATGGAAGCAAATCATTCAAACACTTTATTATTTGGAATCTTGAAAGAAAGTCAAGGATGTCTCCTTTACAAAATCTCATGGTGTTCATCATGTCCTGAGTGGCTGGCTGCTTTAATTTTGAGGAGAGAAGGAAAATTTATTGATAATGAGGATGAAAGTGCATAAACAGAGGTACATTTAAATTGTTCTTTCACAGAGTGTGTTTCACCAATCTGTCATATAGATAATATTACCTAAGTGTCCTCTCAGAAGAGTCTGGTTTTTTTCCTAACATCGTGTGCTTGACTCCCTCCTACCCCATTTTTGTAAGGGACTGTGGAAAGGTTGTTAGGTGTGAAATGGTTTGTAATTTTGTCTTGTGTAGGCACCTAAGATGTATTTTATTCTTCCTGGACTTTCCCTTCTCTTTTATCTTGTTTGTTTTTGTTTTCATGTGTTTCTGAATAGAGAGGTAAACTTAAATGCTGTCTGCCAGGAGGAATGGAGAGAGAGCCATCCAGAACACCACCAGCAAACGTTACGTTTATTTGTGCCTCTGACTTAGAAAACAAACTGCAAAGATGTGACCATTAATCACAGCTGCTGTTTTAGAGGCAAGATGAGATCTCTTTTCCAAAAGCCTCCTTTAGTGCAGATGAGTTGTGTATTAGCTATGTGGTTTTTTTCTGAAACTGCTTTTAAAAGAACTCAGGAAAAGGTGAGCTGATGCTCTTTTCTTACCCTCTTGCTGTATCTAAATGTGAGGCAGTTTGGGATTCTATTGGCTTGTTGCCACCTTCCTGTTTGTCTCACGTTGTTTGCAACCGAAGGGTCTGAAGATGTCCTCACTGCACTGTCTGGCTTTCCCCACTCCTGTCCCGTTCCCCATCACTCTTGATGGCAGTGCCTTCAAAATAAAGCAAGAAAAGTCTTTTTGCTCTAATAGCGGAAAAAAATCACCTCAGGTTGAGTCACCCATGGTAGCTGCATCTGCGTAGGCTGCTGATGGAGGCAGAACCAAAACTTCCAGCCACTGCCAGCACCTGCCTGAGCCCTGCCTGCTGCTGGGGATTGCAGCAACAGCTGCAGGGAAAGGAGGCTGAGGGCAGATGGCATGAGCACGTGGGGGCTAAAGGCTGGAGGGAGGGGTTGCTAGGAAGGGATGTTAGCTGATTCTCTGCTGTTGGAGTTGTTTATATTCAGACTTTTATTGTTTTTTCTCATCTTTCAACAAATTAAAACCAGCAAAATGATAGTTCATGTTCCTTGCGTTTTCTGGTAAGAAGGCCATGAAAAGGTGCAATTTTGTATAGCCTTCAAGATATGGGGAAATACTTTCTACCAAAAATACTGTCTGGATGGGGTAAAGTAGGAATAAAATCATCTAACTACAAAAATCCTTTTTCTTAGTGATTTTTTTGCTTGATCTCTAGCAGGTTTCCAGTACTGTCTGTTAATCTTTGTCCTGTTTTCTGAATGACATAAAAATACAAATTTCTTAAAAACAACATCCCCCCACAACACACTGCCCCTCAAACAAGCTGAAATATATTTGTTTGGGGTTTTTGATCCCTTAAGGTTCTCATCCCATGTTTATGGAAAGAGTTGAGCTAGGTTTTTCTTATAAGCCCTTTGCCCTTGGACTGTGACCATACTCAGTCTCCACTCAGTAGTTAGAGACCTGTTAGAGTGTTTTCTCTGTAACTTTTATTACTATTATTATCTATCTTTTAAGCATAGATAAGTTATAAGGCTCATAGTTAGTACTGTGAAACTTTAACATTAGTTGCTATAATACCAGCTTGTTCCTGTAAAAATACCAGCCTTTTGTCCTTTGAAATAGAATTTTAAATTTAAATCATCTGTGAGATGCTAAAAACGAACACTGCCTACTTTATATAATAGGCATGCTGTTCCAAAAAGGCTATAGAAATATCCTTTTCAAGTAAAACATCAAAAGATTTTTAAAAACTTAGCTTCCTGAAACAGCAGAATGCTTATCACATAAATAGAAAAGATAGTACTTCATATTATGTGTCTTAAAGACTTTCACATTCATTAAGCATTTGTATCTTGAACTGCCCCAGATGAGGAAATTTTGTGGCATAGCAGTATTAGTAATGAAATTTTAAAAAATATGGAATTGGGAGACTTAACTTGTGCGAAAGTCACAACATGAAACAAAAGTGAATAACATATAAAATTAGGGTGGTATTGCAAGATTAATAGAAGCCCAGAACTCAGAATTGTGTTCTACTGATGCTGCAGCAGCCTACCTTGTAACATCCTGGATGGCTTTCTCTTTCTACCACTAAAGTTAGCAGGCCAAAGTATCTTTTACTTTTCATAGAATCATAAAATATTAAGGGTTGGAAGAGACCTTTAAAGATCATGTAGTCCAACCCCCCTGCAGTGAGCAGTAACAACTTCAAATAGATCAGGTTGCTCAGAGCCCTATCTAGTCTGACCTTGCGTGTTTTCAGGAATGGGGCATCTACCACCTCTCTGGGCAACATGTTCCAGTGTTTCACCACACCCATGGTAAAAAATTTCTTCCTTATATCTAGTCTAAATCTACCCTCTTATTTTAAAGTCATCACCCCTTGTCCTGTTCCAATAGGCCCTGCTGAAAAGTCTGTCCCCACCTTTATGGGGGCCCCCTTTATGTACTGGAAGGTGCTATAAGGTCTTATCTTCTCCAGGCTAAACAACCCCAAGTCTCTCAGCCTGTCTTCATAGAAGAGGTGCTCCAGCCCACTGATCATCTTTGTGGCTCTCATTTGGACCACTCCAATGGGTCCATGTCTTTCCTGTGCTGAGGGCTCCAGAGCTGGATGCAGTACTCCAGGTGGGGTCTCACCAGAGCAGAGTAGAGGAGCAGAATTACCTTCTTTGACCTTCTGGCCACACTGCTTTTGGTACAGCCCAGGATGCAGTTGGCTTTCTGGACTGCAACTGGACATTGCTGGGTCATCCAGCCTTTCATCTAGCAGTACTCCACAGTCCTTTTCCACAGGGCTACTCTCAATTACTTCATCCTCCAGCCTGTACCAATACCAGGGGTTGCTCTGACCCAGCTGCAGCACCTTGTACTTGGCCCTGTTGAACCTCATGAGGTGCCCATGGGCCCACTTCTCAAGCTTGTCCAGGTCCCTCTGGATGACATCCCATCCTTCAGTTGTGTTGACTGTACCACACAGTTTGGTGTTGTCTGCAGACTTGCTGAGGATGCCTTCAATCCCACTGTCTATATCACTGATGAAGACATTGAGCAGTACTGGTCCCAGTATTTTAAGAGATCACTTGAAGCAGTTCATGCTTCATTTGGGCAGACTGATTTGTGTGATAGGATTCATGAAAACATTGGGTGGGCAGTTTTTTTACATTCTTATATAAACACACAAAGATTTAATTTTGTTGAATGATAAAATACTGTACTGACTCCTTCATGGGAACGATGTATTTTTGGGTGTTTCTAATATGTATTCTCCTTTTTCTTTGTGTCTTTTTAAAAGACTTCTAAGCCACTTAAAAGATAACAAACAAGCCTAACTTCTGTGCTGTATTGGAGCTATGCAGAAATTCGTTAACACTAAACTAATCTTGAGGTTTCCTGTTTGTAGTTCTTCTGCAATGCAAGATGCAAGGTACTGGCACGTAGCTGCAGATGTATTAGAGATTGGGATATCAGATACCTTGTGGGGCCAAGAGAGGCAAACATTGCTTAGCAGCTGTCAAAGACATCCGGCTGCAGAAACAAACCTCAAACCTAGCAGCATTGTGCCTGTGAACAGTGTCAGGCCACACAGAGGGGAAGGGGGTCTGAGGTGTGTGGGGTCAGGCAGCAAGGTCAAGTTACAAGTACAACTCTAAATTATCGGTTAATTAAGACTGATCCTTCACTTTTTTTGAAGGTGTACAGCCTGCTTATGTTTTTAACATGAAGTATCATGTAAAAACCTTGCACTTGCAGTGCCCACAGAAGTGGACCGTGGCAAGGCTGTCCAGCCTGGGTGCACGAACCGTAACACCTCTGGTGTGATTAGTGTTTCCACCAGGCTGCATCGCCCTCACTGTTTCATCTATAATTATGCCTTTCTGTTTTGATTTTCTTTTCCCCCCCTAAGTGACTGGAAAGGAAACCAAGTACTTTTTGCACCTAAGAAGAAATGTCCTGTGTGGTGTCAGAAAGGCTCATGGTACCTGCTGAGCCTGCCTTTGAAGTCACTCCTGCACTGCAGCTGGGGCTATCCCTCAGTTGGTTGTTACCTGTCCAGCTTTGATAGATGGGTAGGCTTAAACCAAAAATAAGTGAAAAATGTGCAATCTAATTTGTTCATGCCTCTCTTACTTAAAACCCTTTTAATAAATTGCACATCCGTAATCTTCTGGTATGCTGTGTAGGGTTTTGGAGGGGTCCTTTGTATCTTTATTTTTCTTTGAGGTTAGAGTTTGTCTGACTACTTAGTGGTGTTATCAAGGATGGTCCAATTTATGCTTTCAAATTAGTGGTGCAACTGTAACTCTCCAGAACAACTTCATTGCTCCACGTTTTCCTCAGAGTGGATGCAAAAATTGTGGTAGCTTTGTGGATGGTTTTGATATCTTGGGGTGTATTTGAACATTGAAAGTGTTTAACTTTTCTTATTACTTTTATATGCTAGTTAATGGCAGAGAAGAAAATGGTTGTCATTGTAAAATAATCCAATAGTGTAGAAATAAGTATTAAACATTTTTTCTCCTACATCAACCTAATATTCTAATTGCAGTCAACCTAATGTTCTATCTAATTCTCTACATATTCTTTTGGTAATAATTAATTTATTCCAATGCAATTTAATACCTTTTTTGTAGTTCTTGGTGAACTGAACTACACTTCTTTTGGTTCTTTCACTTTGCATTTCCTGCCTTGAGCTTGTTGCTATCAGTTTTTCCTTTTCAAAGAATGGACCAGGGAGAGGGGACACAGAAAACCTCTAGAGCTTTTTGCCTCACTTTTTGAGGTTATTCTTTTAACCATATAATACTTCTTTTGTAAATGCTAAATTGTCGGAGTAGGCTGGAAATTGTAGTAAAATGTTTCTCCTTCACAAAGGATTCATTTACTTACATCTTTGCTCACATTTATTTTTTACAGCTTCCACTCATCTTTGCTTTCAGCATTGGAAAAACTGACCCTTCTAAAGTACCGACAGCAGCATCTATTGATTGTGACTGTGTCTTCAGTTTGCACATCAAAGTAAACTAGATAATAATTACTTGCACTTACTCAGCTATCACTTTTAGTTCTCTAGTCAATGCATCCTAATGAGACCTAATAGTGAAATACCCTAAATTAATTGTCAAGCTTGTGTTAAAACAGTTGGCAATTTTAGGCTGTCCAGGTGTGTGGGGATTTTTTGCTCAGGTAGTGGTTTGACACCTTAGAACTGCATAGCTGGGTGATGAATGTTTGGTCACTACAGCTATTTAGTAAGTTCCTTTAAAATAGGGAGTAGTCTTACAATAATTTTTGTCGCTGTGACCTCTTTCCAAAGAAATGTGTCCCTTGGGGTGGATTGACACACATTATATGCAGAATTAAAGTGTTAAACTGCAGAAGACCAGTTGGACAAGGTGGCCTTTGTCATCCATCTCTATTTGTCCAAGCACCAGCAAATAGCTCAAGTAACAGAGCATGGGAAGGATTTTACTGGTTTTAACAAAGGCCTGTGATTTGCTATAATTTGGGGCAGTTTGTTTACTCTTTTTAAACCTCTGCATTGTGAGATTTTCTTGTAGCAATCATTAGAAATATATCTTTCTTGGTTTAGGTTAACTTTGGCCTTTGAATGAAAGAGATTATATTTTCCTGCTTTTTCAAATGTATGCCACTGGAAATAGCTAAAAGTATGTCCAAAAGGTGTATTCTTTTTCACGAGTGTTTGTTTGAATTCACATTTCTGTTTGTTTTAATGCCCGCTGAGTTCTGTCTTTGTGTTTGGTGTTTTACTGATACCAAAGAACTGAGTGAAACAATTTCAAATGTAGAGATGTGCTTTTTTGAAATCTTTCTGTATGTCAAAACTACTCATCCAGGCTGATTTAAAAAAAATAACCACACTCCCCCCCACACACAACAAAAAAAACAACTGTAAGTGAAAACAAAGCTGCAAACTTCCTGAAACAGTGGGCAGAGATTGCATCATCATAAATAAGAAGGCTTCAGATTTAGAGTGTACATCAGATTAAGTGATCTAATACAAGTTATTAATTGCAGAATACATTAAGTACACCTGTTTGCTATGAAAGAGACCTTGGTGAAAAGAGACTTTTTTTAATTTTCCGCAATTGTGCTACCTTAGAGGACCAAATCTTGCCTATTTGCTATAGCTTATGAAAGATTAACCAGGTGGACACCAGATAGCTGGCCTGTCAGCAGCACATGCTGCAGGGTTCAAAACCCGTTTTGCTTTTCAGAGTTTGGGGACAGAAAAAGGAAAGGTTGTTCAGCCTTCAAAATCTTAAGAGAAAACTGTATGTCGTCAGCTAGCTTTTTGTTCTTGCAATGCACTTAACTAGATATCATATAGTAATTATGTCTTATTTAATTTTGTATAGCCATTATGTGTTTTATGTACATCAGTGACATGTAAAAGCCTCTGTATCAATTTTGTCCCTTTCTTTCAGTGTGTCTTAGGAAGACATTCAATTTCAGAACAGTCTATTATATCAATTGGCACTGCCTATTAATAGAATTTTTGCTTGTTCCCTTGGTGAGGGATTAAATTTCAAGCATTACTGCCAGTAATTTTTCAGTCATGTTCCTTTTCGCAAAACAAATTGTGAACAAGGAGAGCAACTACTTCCTTTCTCGCTGCATCTTTGAAGCTCAAACATACCTCCTGTTTGCACTAACCTAACTAATCCTGACATAACCACGAGCCTTCCTCCTGAGGGCAAAGTAAAAAGTGCTGCTTTTCTACCCATTGGGCCAGGGCATTAATCTAGTCATAATGTTAACTTGTGTCAGTCTATAGGCAAAGATTCTAGTTCAGGTGGCATGCTGATATGGATCCTTTTTTGTTTATTGTTGTGGGAGAAACACATTAGTCCTATGTGGGGAGGGAGAAAGAGCAGGATGGTGAAATCCTGGTTTGGTAAGAGAGAATGAGATCTATGTAACAATTGTATATAGTCAAATATTTAAAATGACACCAGCTGAGCAAATCTTTCACATGAAAAATCACTAGTAGATTTACAAGTTTTTCAGAGCAAATTCTCTTAACAACCTCTACATTTAAGTTTCCATAATCTCCAATATTGCTTGCATGGTTTAGTTTTAAGCATTGCTTCAAAATGGCATAGTGGGGTTTTGTCTGTTTGTTTTTTTCCCCGGCACTGCTAAACTGTTGAATCATTGATAGTTTATTCGAACATAAACTTTTCCTTTCTGGACTTTCTTCTGATAGTCTATACAGGAGCTGCAGTATTAGATATTCCACTGATGTCTGCCTTTATTCTGCCATAGGGTTAGTTAATGTTCCTCACCTGTGTGAGCAGGTATAACTGACTTGACTTTTGCTGGGTTTTTGTTCACTACCTTCCTAGGCAGGCAGATTTTTCAGTTTTCCCCTTTCTCCCAAGGGTGATTTTGTGTAGGAAAGTTTTCATGTGTGCTTCTGCAGTAGGGCAGCTGCCACTGAAGACAGGACTCCTCTTGTAACAAAATCTGAACTGGAGGGGTGAAACAAAATGGCTGAAAATACCTGAGCTCAATCTAAACTATATTAGTTGTAATATTTCAGCAATTACCGACAATTTACAATGTCGGTAAAATAAATTAGTGTTTTACCGCTGCTAACAGTGAAGGAATTGCTTGGTTAAAAGGAGTTGGAGGTGTGTATTGGTCACATAGCTAATGTAAGAATTACCTTTTGAAGGTCTGGGTTGTGGAGTTTGCTCATTTAGTGTGGTGTCTTCATTTTGGGTTGTTTTTGTTTTTTAAGGTTGGGAGTTGGACTGCCATAAAATAAAGCAAATGGCTACTTGATATGGTAAGGTAAAAACCAGGGCTACGTGAAACAATATTGTACAGAGGAAAGCCTGTGTTGCATTTGATACATTTACAGTTCCTTGCAGAAGTATTCAAAGCTTTTCACTTGTGCTTTTTAAAGTGTGGAATGTTATCCCATCATGTATGAGGAGAAGACTGTATCTCAGTGCTAGGTTTTTTTGAGCTTTTTGAGGAGGAACTTTCCAGAAGGTTGTACGCTCTTTACAGTAATGGATTTTCATTTTCTTGATGTGAAGGAATCTCATCTTACCATCAAAATCTATGGGGACTGTGGTATTGTTCATTGTGCAGTCTATAAGCTGTACACTAAAGAAATTTCACATTTTCAGTGCATATCCGGTTTTATGTTTGGAAGGATTTGTTGTTGTTTTTTCCTTATGTTTTTCCCCAAATCTAGTTATTTGGCACACAACTGTGTTGCAGAAGCCTTTCAAAACTATTAATTCTACAGCCCCCCTTCTGGGAAACAAATGTGTCCTTATTCCCTTACTAGGAAATCTTAGCTCTGCAAATGTCACAGGAAGAACCATATTGTCCTTGAGGAAGAGAGTCTAATGATGTAACCAGAAGAAAATAATTTTAAGAACTTTAATGTATTTCCCCACATAAAAAAAAAACCCCCAACAAAATAAAACAAAACAAAAAACCCCAGTAAACAAGCCCCCCAAAATTCAAAACAAACATCTCCCCCAAAAAAACCCCAAAACTAAAAAAATATAAACCCAATACAACTAAACTCCACACACATACATACATTTTTAAATAGACAGATGCTTAGCTGCAATTATACTATGTATTTTGACTGTAAATCCTGTCCCCACTAGGGAAGAAGAGCTTGTGCCATTAAGCATCTGGTAAAACCTGGAGTACTTTACTGAAATGGGTTCTGTGTGAGCATGGCATGAAACTTGGCTTCTTGAAACATCTGCCAAAATTGCATCATGCAAGGGGTCTGCTTGTGAAATGATGTAATTTCTCAGGTGTACTGGAAGTTTTACATGTCTACAATGATGGGAATTTAAGAAATCAAGTAGCTTTGAGCAACCTGTCCTGAGTGAATATCACAGGACTGCAGTTGGTGTTGTCAGCCTTGATATGTGCTCTCTTCCTATGGTTCTGTCCTCACCCAGCACTCTGGGGAAAGACTTGGCAACCCCTTCAATAAGGGTCAGTTTTTTATTTCTTTTTCTTCAGAGATGTAGGAAGAGTTTAATAGTTTTCCATCAGTCACTAGTCAAATATTATACCTAATGTGTTTTTTTATTATTAATATGCTGTAATATTGTTAGATCATTTTAACTTGCCTGTGTTGTGAAAATAGCCTTTTTTAGAAGGGGAACCTATTTATTATCAACATCAACCAACTGCATTGATGATGTCTTATTTCTTTATGTTCTCCATGTCCCCAGGAACAGTAAGAATTGACCATTTTACAATCGCTGAGATAAAATAAACTAATCTAAATTGGAGAGATGGATTGTATTGAGAATGCCAGGCTTCAGAACACGCTTGATTGCAGTCCCCCTGTGGCTACATGAGCTTATCGACCTGTACGCTCTCTGTCCATTTTATGTCAGTCAGAAGGCAGAGCAGTTTATTGGAGACTGAGGTCCAAAGCTCAGGTTCTCCTCTGTCATTGCCAGATGGGATTATTATCTTAGTGGAAAAAATGGTTGAATGATATAGTGACTTATTTCTTGTAAAAGCATCAATTCCATGTGCATAAGTCACACCCTGTTTGAACTGTTTCTTCTCAATTGTTCAAAGCATGATAGCTCCTTTTAAAATTCATCATGTTATAATTATTGTATATTCTTTCTGTTTTCTGATTGGAAAATGAAAACTTAAACCTGTTGATCTCAGCTTCAGATTTTCAAAAATTATGTCCTGCATTGGCCATGAGGGGTCACATTGCTGGTGCTTGCTAGAGCTTTGCTGTCAAATGATTTAGCAACCATAGCTCAACCCTATATGATGTTCTCCTGGAAAGACAATTGATAAGAGGAGGCTATTAAATTATAATATAGTCCACTATCATGGTTTATGATTATAGATTAACTTTACCTGAGGAAAGTAGAGTAGACAAGCTAGGTTGTCTACCATGCAGTTTTCACAGTTTGTATTGTAGCTCAAGGGGGAAAGAGTGTGTGTGTGTGTGTGTGTGTGTGTGTTACTGTACATAAACTATTAGGTATCAGTACATGTAAGACCTAGGCAACAAGGTCAAATCATGTTACAAAGATCCTTGGACATTATTAGTTTGAAGTACTCTGAGACCTTTTCCTACTAATCAGTAGTTTGAAGGAAATTACACCTTTTACTAAAAAAAAAAAAATCTGCTACATTGATTTTCAATTATGTTCTCACCTCCTCCCACTCTCTCTCATCCTCCTCCACTTTCCTCCCCCCTAACCCTTCCTGGCAGCGATTAGAAACTTTTTGCTGACTTCTCAGAATTTAGAAGATAAATTCAAGATGTTTTGGTTGGCATTGTAATATGTTTGAATGTCACTGGTACTAGCATGGGATTTTTCTCTTCCTTGCACACTATTGTGCTCCCTCACATTTTTCCTGGTAATTGCTGGGACGCATAGGAAAACATGGAGGCAGCTAACAAATAGCTTTGAAAAAGTTCGGTGTTCTTACAGGTAACTGAAAGAAGTACAACTCGTTCGGTCTTCGTGGAACTCTGGATAGGCTTCAGATAGGGAAGAAATGAAATGCAGCAGGTATTCTTCTCTACCCTGCTGACTAATGCCCAGTGCAGGACTGTGCTGAGCTGGGACCTTCCTGGGAACAAATGGGGGAGTGAAGGCTTCTCCTAAAACGCAGTCGTGTGCCGCCTGCATAAAACATGGTGAACAAAAGCTTACTAAAGACAGTACCCTCTTCTTGATGTCAGATTTCCCTGTGAGTTACATCACTTCTTGAAGTATTTCTTGACTTTACACTAAAAAAAGATGGACAACCTTGTTAATTGAAGAAAACTTATATATATAATGTTAGTATGAGGATGAGGAACTGGGACAGAAGGAAAATATATTTTTGGAATGCAGCAATTTTTTTTCCCTTCTCAGATCAGAACTTGGAATGCCAGGTGTGGGGTAGTTTTATGATGCTATACGCAAAAATTCAATGGATTGTATAAATTATTTTCTGTTAATGTATATCTGGATGATATTTTATATATATTCAGAAAAAGTGAATATAATACATTATGATTAGAATGTACTATCAAGGTGTTGTCATATTTTAGTGGCAGAAAAAACGAGGTCAGTATGACTTCCCTTCTTTTTAAAAGAGGTTTTTCTCTATATAGCCTTCTTATTTTTCCCTAGCCTCTTCATGCTTATTTCAGAGGAATTCAAAGATAAAAATGAGTAAGAATTATATGACATAATTTACTGATGATTGTCATTTCATATTTTGTTGCAGAAGGACTCCATGAAAGATGACAGAAGAAGTTATTGTTATTGCAAAGTGGGATTACACTGCACAGCAGGACCAAGAACTTGACATCAAGAAAAATGAGCGTCTTTGGCTATTAGATGATTCTAAGACATGGTGGAGGGTAAGAAACGCAGCCAACAAAACGGGATATGTGCCATCAAATTATGTGGAGAGAAAAAACAGCTTGAAGAAAGGTTCTCTGGTTAAAAATCTAAAAGACACATTGGGTAAGTCCTTTTGTATTTTGGAAGAAGTTTAGTAGACTTGATGGGTGTCAGACTGGGAGTGTAATATGCGTATAAGTATATTTTTAACATGCCTGTTTGGATTTTCTTAATCCTTAGTTTGAGGTGACATGGTGAATTATTGAAGGACAGAGAGAAAGAGAGAGAGTGGGGCTTGGTGGAGAATCATGTGTAGAAATCTGTAACAGATTTTCTTGTTATTTTTTTATTCCAGTTTGTCAGAAATTGGGTATTTTCAGTGGCTGAAGAACTGTGTTTTCACAGAGATGCCAACTGCTGAATCTTCTCCTCTCATGCCAAGTCCTCTCACTTAGAAATAGATGGATATAAACTGGATTGTTCAGCATAGCTATCATAGCCAAAGCTATGAATGAAAGCTTTATGAATGGGTTTATACAATGTGGCTATGTACAAAGTCAGGAGTTAAGTTTCTGTGGTCTGAGATATTCCTTCTGTTTCCAAGTCTGTTTTATACCTGCACGTAAATTCTTCACAGCAGAGTATCATACAAATAAAATAATCTAGCATTGAAAACTGTTTATTTTGAAGGAATGTATTTCAAAGTCAGGTTAAATTAATTTTTCTCTATCACTTTTAATGATTGATTAGCAAAGGCTTTGTATATGGCTAGAAAAGGTTGAACATAGTGATAAGTGATCATTTTACATACGGAGGCCAAAAAAACCTACTAGTGGTATGTTAGGATGTAATTAATAAAATAGAAAAACAGGTACATGGAAGTGTTTTGAGAGGTCTTTGTGCTTGTGTTTTGTTTTTTGCCTGTGTCTTGCGAAGTCTTACATAGGGAAAACTTGTTGCAGACTGCTGTACAAAATGACTCTTCCACAGAAAAATTACAATTTGGGATTAGACTTGTTAGAAAGCTGAAAGGTTCGCTTAAAAATAACATGACTATAGCTCGTGTAGGTTTATCCTGTGCCAGTGTTGTGTCTAATAGGTTCAGTTTCTTAGTCACTTCTTCATTACTGTGTTCTCTACTGCTGAGCTGCCATGAAGTACATGAAAATTGAGGACTACAGGGCGGGTGGTGAGCAAACAAGGTTATCATAAGATTTACCAAGGTAATATTTAAAACCATAGTCCTTTCTACAGATATTCTTGGAATATACTCATTACAGTGCCAGCAAATGTGATTATGCCTTTTCAAAAATTTGTATAAAGAGTAAGCTCCAACATCAATTAACTGGTTAAAATCAAAATCCCAGGTGTGACTTTAAGCTCCTTTTATATGAATTTATGTTGTTTAAAATATATATTGTCTGCAAGCTATTTTATTAACAGATTGCAGTTCTGTTGTGGTAATATATCAAGAGTTCATGTAAAATGGGGGCAGTATTTACTTGATGTAAACATATTTTTATTTATATTCAACAGAAATGTTTAAGTGGAGGAACAGAGATGTGTCCTAGCATATGTGCATGTTTACCTTTTCAGTCTTAACAAAGCTGCAGGGTGCTTCCCTTCGCTATCGTGGTGAACTGTGAAATGGTGTGAGAAAAAAGCTTGATGGTTTCGTGGCTGAGCATTCACTACTGTCACATCATCCAAACCTCAGCCCTTTGCATGTACGATTTTTTAATTTCTGAAGTGCTGTTACAACAATCTACTGATTCCCTGTGTCTTTTTAAATGGTTTTCTCTGTGTGTTTGTTCATCTGAGGCTGAAACAACCTTGTGGTGGAGCCTGGCCTTTTCTTTTGCTGTGGCCACACCTAACCTGCTAAGCATCCGTGGTGTAAAGCACCTCTCATGCTCTTTTCTACTCATACATCCTGTGAGAGTAAGAAACGGCCTAAGCTATATCTAACTCACAAATTGACTCAGGATTTTTTGTCATCCCTTCAAAGGAGGTGATGCTTATGAGTATTCTTTTTTTTATAGTAAGGTCTGTGAATTCCTTAGCATAATGAAACATGTCTGCACTGTGCACCACATATCTGTGCAATTTTCTTTTTACCTTTCCTGAATCGGAATCCTCAACTAAACTGTAGTCTCTAAGTCTTGCTTGTCTTGCTGTACTGTAATTTCCCATTTAGAACAAACAGAGCATGTGTCCTTCCTTAGAAGATCCATTGTTCTGAGAGGCCATCAAAAATGCACTCCTTCTTTTCAAACAAAGGCTTGCAAATTGCAAGACTTATGCTTCATCTAGTGAAACAGCTTTTGAAAGTTTTTCTTCAACCAGTAAAGCAAGTTCTTAAGTTTTTTTATACAAATATGTCTAATGTCTCATCAAGCCTGCCTTTCCAAGTATCACAAGAAAATTCTTATTAAAATACCTGCTAAACTAGCACAGTTGGAATGGTGGTCATGAGTATTAGTTCTTAATCCAAAATATGTTTCCAAAAATATGTTTGATCTTGAAGCTATTGCCAAAATATCAGGTACTGAACTTAAGAGAAAAAAAAGTCATTTAATAATCAATCAATAATTAATCATGAGTCTTGGGAAATCTCAGGAGAGAAACAGGAGGCTCTTTGTTGCTTCCAGTGGCTCTAGAGAGCCCCTCTGACTTACAGGGATCCACCTCTCATGCTTACATCGCTGCAGCAAATAGTTGCTCCCATGGAAATACACTTTTCTCTACTTCTTCCTTAATAGACTAGATTTCCTTGTATTCAAACATATTTCATCTGAAAGCATTGTTATCTTGCAAATGATGTACTGTGTTGTCTGTGCGATTACCGGTAGCTATCTGCCACTCTTATGCTTATCCACAGTAATTACCGGTGGTTGATTTATACTTTTGTCAGATATTCAATAAATATGGAAAGTGCTAGCCATAGTTCAAATTGTGGCAGACCCTACAAGAGCTATAGCTATTTAATTAATAGTTCTCCTAGTTGGCTGTTGAAGATGCATCATCTGAATAGTTCTTCATCCTGCGTTCTAATGAAATTTTATGGCACCAGTTACGTTGGTGTCTTGTACGTAGAAACCCAAGTGCACCACGAAAGTTTACTGTCTTTCTGAAGTTGCCTGTATCAGGAAAACTTTTAATCTCATCAGAGAATGAAGTCATGACTGTTTGATGATAAAAACTAATTTTCCCAGAACTGTTGACTGTCATAAATTGAATTTCAATCCTTGAATACTTTATTAATAGAATCCCATCAGCTTTATTGTTGTTTGGCTTGTGGTTGGTGGAAGGTTAATGGGCATGTGGGTACCTAGAGCATACAGCTTGATGGTTTAAAATATCAACCTATTTTCAGCAATGTCTTAAGGCTTCTGAAATTTCCACTGTATTTTCAGCATTTTTTGGAAAGAACAGAAATAAAATATGTTCAGAGACAGCTCTTTTAAATGTGTTGGGTGCTTATTAAAATGGTGATTAACACTTGTTTAGCATATGTTCATTAAGCTGGTTACTTGTGGTAATGAAAAACAGCTCACCTCAAATCTCAAATGACTTCCACCTACACCCCCACTGCACACCTGAGTCACCCTACAACTTCATAGAAAACGATGGCCTTTTCTGCACCATTCACTTTTGTCTTTGCCATTCTAAGACCTTAACTCTGTTCTACTATGTCTTCTTTTAGTCCTGTCACCAGGGAATTTTTCCAAAACTTAACTTTAAATGACTTGCAGACATTTCGAGACTTGTAATTTTTCTATGGATGACTGTTTGTTTTTTTGTCATTTTTCTGTTTGATATACATTAACTCTGTGTTCTTAAATCTTTTTCTCAAGTGAGGTCTAATGGTTATGTAGCTACGATGGCACAGTTTTAATTATGGAAATGTAGCATATAGGCCACCTATTGAGTATTTTAAATGATTCATCTTTTCATTTCCTTTTTTGTCTTAACTGAGTGATACGATGAGTAAAAAGTAATGGCAATTTGGCCATTTCAAATTGCTGTCTTCTGTTTGCTCATATTGAATGAAATCTGGTAATTATTACTATTCTTAGGGCAAAAGCCAACTTCCAGGCCTGTAATTAAAATTTCATCTTCATTCATTATAATGAAGTTTAAAATAGTTTCCTTGAACAGTATTTCTTTTGCGAGGGGGGTATTTTTTACACATTTTGAATACATCTTGCTAAGCAAGAGACCTCCAGCGTGCATCTTCCAAACTGTAATTTTCTGTCATATAATTCTTCCCATGTGCTGGAGGTGGAAAGGAATTCCCATACCCATTTGGTTGGAGTGGGTGTGTGCCAGCCTCAGAGCTGTGCTGAGTGCCGTTCCACGGGTTTCCCCTCCTGCAGCAAAGATGATCTATGGCTGCTGGCTCATCTCAGTCATGCTGAACAGAAACCTTATCTGAAGGAAGCCAAAATAATTGCAAAGTCAGTTGTTTGTGTACTCAAAATAAAATTTTTGCATTTTTTCCATCCCTTTGCAAGTCATTTTCCTGGCTCCAGCAGAACTCCTCAGACAGCAGCATGCCACAAGTGACTGATGCATGCGATCCAGCAACAGGGTGCTGTTTTCATGGGAATCCATGATTTTCTGAATGCTACTGCGTTTTCAAAACCAGCACTGCATGTAGGGTTTTCTTACAGGTTTCTGGTCTTGTTACCTTTAGTGAACAACCAAATAAGAAGCCTTGAAGACGTTTCCCCTCAGCTCTTGGTGTTGGTTTTTGAACAGATGCCCATTAAAAAAAGGAAAGTTTATTAAAAGGTGTTGAAAGAGAGATTGGAGGAATACAGGAGATGTGTTTGCAAATCCATAGGAACAATAGAAACACTAGGTGAGTGTTAGCAGTGATGGCAAATAACAGTCACCTGGATAATGTTTCACAGAGGTGTTTGAGTTGCACAAGAGACTCTTCAAATCACTTCTTTATTAAGCTTCTGTAAGTCTGAAAAACTTCTCAGTAGCTTTTTAGTTTTAATTCTCACTTCATGTGCCAGATTTTCATGTGGAAAATAAGAATTGCCAAGTGAGATGTAATGTGTTCCTAGTATGTTGTTTCAGAAGTGTTATGAGTGTCCCGAAGTATTTCCTGAGTTCATCAGCCACCATGATGTGTGTTTTCCTGGGTCAATCTGCACATCTGTGCAGCGGTCCCTGAAGTACTATATATATATATATATATATATATATATATAATTGCTTCCAGGAATCAAGTTTTCTATGTCTCCCCTTCTCTCCTCGTTATTTATATGAAAATGTGAGGGGTTTTCACATTTATAACTTCACATTTTTGCACTATTTAATACCACCTTCTCCATGCCTTTTTGGAAATTGATGCAGAAGTTAGCTCTTTTTTTTCATTGGAGGGTCACTGCTTACTAAGAAGCATAAATGAGGAATTGGTCATTCTTTAATGCAATATTTTCTTTAACAATGGAAAACATGGGTTAAGAGGTTTAGTGTATTTCCTTTTTAGATATAAATAATTCAACTTAAATTTAAACTATAACCATCATAGTTTTGCATAACATAGTTATGAAATATCGTTCTCCAGATAAGTCATCAACCTTTAACTTCTGGTGTGTGTGTTAGTGGGCCTTTTTTTTTTTTGGTTTGGTTTTGAGGATATTTTCTCTTTAAAAATATCTTAGTGGGCCAATTTTGGTAGTTCTGATGTGGTATGTCTAGTAGATTTAATTGTACAAGATGATATTTTGACGTTTATCAGATTGTTTCTAGATCTCAAGTATTAAAATTTGATTACTGAAGTCTTTCACTGTTGAAAGTTACTAATGTGATTTTAACGGTTGTGGTTTTGAACTGAACATTATCCAGTTCTTCAGCACTAGTTTTAAAAAGTGCAATCATGAAAAGTATGCACGGTATTTTTAGCATAGTTATAGCTATAAGTTGAGTCTTACATATTCCCTTCTTGATAAATTTATGTTTGTTTATCAGCAAACTGCCTTAACCATATGAGCTGCAAAATCACAGAAAACACATTAAATTAGTAATATGACCAAGTACCAGTTTAAAAAATATTTCTGTTAGTTCTTAATTAGTTGTTTCCAATTGTAGTCTTCTCTGGACACCATGAGAGTGTAAAATTTACTACAGAATGAAAGAATGGTGGAAATAAGAATAAATATAATAAGTACACTGTTGTATAGCACAGCCTCTTAAGCCTTGTAGAGCTCATGTTAAAAAAACAGAACTGCTTTAATAAGACAAACAGAAGTTATTTTATTTTTTTTAAAACTTCAAGTTCCCTGTGTTTTTGGACTTCCTTGCCATAGACCTGTAAGAAATACTAGTCTTTCCATTCAAAAGCAGGCATTTAATAAATTTGATTTTAAAAAATAACTTCCTACAGTATATAGCTACTTGTCAAATTATTTATCACATATAAAGATTCCTAAGATAGAGCGATATTAACATTTCTGTTTAGCCGAACATCTCTATTGAAATTAGCAGTAAAATCAATCCCCTTTTAGGAATTCAGCACAATTTTTTCCTGTATCTTAATGTTGCTTTGAAGCTTTCTAGCTTGTCGGAAAATGTAGCAGTGGACTACATGACAGTAGTGGAATGTCTGTTGTGCCTCTTGGAGGACTGGATGAGCAAAAGTCATCTGTATTTACACTTTTAAGCAGTCAATATACAGGAATTTAAGTTCCTTTTCAGGGAGAGGAAGTAGTCGAGGTGTTTATGCACAGCACAAATTCTTGCTCTGTTTCCTAGAATCTGTGTTAAAATAGCTCATTCCATGGTTGAATTTCTTCAATAAAAGCACTTTGTCTGCTGTGCTTCATCCCGCTTTGTAGCTGCATTGCTCAAAGCAAGCATGTTTGTTTGTGGGACAGGGTGGCAACAGTGGTGACTCTTCACCAGTGACGAAATTGAGGAACTGATGGGAACTTCCTTTAGGTGTGGTGTCTTTGGTGGTTTGAGAGGAAAAAAAAAAGCTGGAACAATTGCGTTTCTTCCATATTCTCAGTAATAATAGATCAGTCTGCTTTGATAGATTGCTGAGAAAGGAGAAATGGGAGATGATCACAATGGTTTCAAACACAGGGAAGAGATTACTTCCATTCCTGTCTAGAGCATGTGGAGTTAGGAGCTGGCAGTGCTGATGCCACTGGAGTGTTAGCAGATGAATTGCGTAATAAGGAATTCAAACACTTTGCTACTTTCTGGAAACATCTGCCTCACGATCATCATTAAAACCTAGACTTAACTTGAGTGCCCATTTTCACTTCATTGATGATCTTTGAAGATCTAGACATATTCAATAGCAGTAGCTCTGCATATGGGAAATTATACAAGAAGATATTGCTGACAGGGTAGGGTCTGCTTTCTCACCATCAATTAGATACATACATAATGGCAAAAAAATACATATTTATTTTGAATTAGTGTTACTATTATACATGTTAAAATAGTTATCCAGAATATGAAACAAACTCACAAATGTATGGGTTTGGACATATTGTACATCCATAAATATTTAAATAACTTTAATATGGTTATCAACTGTGTCCACTGAAAGTAGCATTAAACAAATCCGAATCTCTGTGGAATTTAAAGCAGACTTTCTAAAAAATACTGTTATAGTTTTTAAACAAATGTGCCTAAGAAGGAAAAAAATCTGAAGTTCTGGAGCAAACTAATGCAAAACAAATTAAAAACCAAACCAAACCAAAAAAAACCCCAAACAAAATGAAACACAAACTTCATGCCTTTTAGAGAGTTGAAAGCAAACAAAACTGGTGAATATTCTGGAGAACTCAGGGTACAGAGTAATGCTTCTTTTACCGCTAAATAAGAGTTTCTCTGCTGCATGTATGCATCAGGCCCTTTATCTGCTCCAAGGTGAAAAGCCAAAAGCAGCAGTGAATGCAGAACCTGCAGCTTATTGCAGTGCTAGCTTGTGATGGGAGCAGAAGTTTGGGTTTTTTCAGTTCATATTTGTATTCTTCTGAAATTTTGTCTTATACACATTATTTATTGGAGTGAATTATTTAAAGGATTTGCTGCTTCAAGAGTTTAAAACAAACATATAATGGAAACCGTGATGTGTCCTACCTTTCAGCAGACTTTTCTACTGTGAGGGGCGCAGTAAAATGTTGCAAGGCTGAAGGCATAAAGAAATCTTCCTAGGTTTAGTCTATGTTGAGAGAATAAAGATCTTCTTTGTATTGTATTAGAAGTTTTATGTAGTAGGTACTTTTCTCCCCCCCTCCATGCAGTGTGTGTGTGCACAGAGGTACACTGACATTTACAGATGGAAGAATGAGCCTTTATTTTAGTCATAATTATGTGTGAAAAGATAAAAGGATCATCCTAACTCAGTGTGGCTGTGTGTACTGATGTCTTTGGTATTATTTCTCTCAACTGTCACCTTGGAGGACCCTGCTTTTCCCCTCTCTGAGCCAGTTATGTTTCAGCCTATAATTGTTTGGCCTTAGAGCAAGCCCAAAAATTAGCTCCGAAGGTAGTTTCACAGTTCCCTATTAAAAGAAGTCACCCCATTGCCAGTAGCTCTTCCTATGCTCTCTTCCAGCCATGGAGGCAGAGCTTTTTACTCTCTTAGCATTAAAAGTTAGTGTCTGAACCCTCAACTCTTTTGATGTTTAATTTTTTCCATAGAATAAAATCCTTTAAGCAATCTGCTAATTATGTCTCTTCTTCTGAGCCAGTGATAATAGACTGCTTTTATTCTCAAGTGGTGTCTTGTACTGGATTCCTTGCATTATGTTCCCTTCTGTCGCCCTTTCCCTCAGGTTCCTGGGAGGACTGAAGATCGCTGAGGCAGCAGAACTGGGGCTGCAGTGTGGGTCACTGCATTACACCCAGCTGCCTGGGTTGGACTCTTCCCATAAGCATGCATTTATGGGGGTACATGTACTTGTGTGCTCTGGGTACTGTCCTCCCCTTTGGCTTCACGTCCTAGCACACGAAGGTGGTAGCAGAGAGAAGAAACATGTAGCTGACAGTAGCTGATTTTGAGGTATTGTGTATACTTTGTTTGGTGTGTATAGCTGGGTTGCCCTTCTAAAGACCAAGCTAAGGTAGTGGGCAAAAATCGACAGCCGGTGTCTTGTACTCTTGCGGACACCGTTTTCCAAGGAATACCAGTGACTCAAAGGACAAATGATTTTTCCATATGGAAGTGACAGTGTCTGCACTTTCTACCATTTAGAATCATTGGGGAATTCTTCTCCTTCAGATGTGGCTATTTCCTTCAATATTCAGCCCCAAACAATTCTTTCAGTATCATTGTATCTCTCTTTTTGAGGCCTTGGGCTGTCTTAATTTTAATCCTTCAGGGTCTTTTCAAGTATTAATTTTCTTCTTTTTCTCTGTGTTTCACTTGGGTTCCATTGCTTTCTGTTTCTGGGGTTTTTTTGAAGACCTTAATACTAGGTAGCTATTCTGGATTGTGTTTTCATACCATGCAAACAAAATTTCTAAATTAGCATTCACACCAAAAAAGTTGGGCTTTGTCTCAGAATGTGCAAGGGAAGGTTTCCTTCCATTTCTGAGTCTCAAAAATGTTTTGTTTTGTGGAGTGTGTCCATAAAGCAAGAATTGAGATGTGTGCAATGCATGCAGACATCAAGCATAAAGTTGCTGTGTGAGAGACAATGCCCACCTCTGTTGTTTTTGAAGGGGAAGGGGAGGGTTCCTGCAGAGATGGCTTTCTTTGAGAGTCACTTCAGTGGTCATCATGATTGTTTACTGACAGTTCGTTTTTGTGGTCTCAGCAAATGCATTTGGACAGACACTGCTCTTAATGGAAATGGCTGGTCAGGTTAGCCAGGTTGACATTTAGGGTGCTCTTTCTAATAGATTACTATTTGTAGCTGTATTTTGCACTAGAAAATTGATTTAGGACTTAGGCTGTAAACCATCTAAACTGTATGCAATCATTGCCATCACACCTGTTTAGCAGTCTTTGGGACTTTGTAAATGAAAGAAAATGGGAAGTGAAAGAAAAAAGAAAGGGAAAGTGTATTTTGATGTAGTGAAAATGTCATTCTTCTTGTATATGGGCTCTACCAATTTACTAACCTGTAAGATATTTTCGTAATTGTTCGTTCAGGAAATTGTTCTCCAGAACAGGAGATAAATTTATTACTCTAGTATGTACTTGTTAATTATTGAGTTTTAATCTACAGAAGAAATTGTTTTGGTTTGTGTGTGAGTTGTGGGGTTTTGTGTTTTGGCTACAAGGACTAAACCTCAGAGGAGACAGGCTGTTTTGTTAAGTGAGCCATTTCTCCATTACTTCCCCTTTAGAGGTGGAGAGGTCTGGTTTTGTCTATATAATTGCAAATAACCTGAGAGCCCTTAATTAATGAAATTATGTGCCTTGAAATTTAGAGAATAAGTTAGTAAAGAAAGAGTTGTATTTACTTTGTTTTCCCTTTCGTAAAAGGAGCTTTGAATAAAATTGTAGTATCTATGACAGGCTTCTAAGGAGGTCAGAGATTTATGAAGAAAACAATGTAATAAACAGCTTGGATTTTCTTTTATTGTAACATGGAATTTAATGTTTGAAAACATTAAGATAGTATAACGTAAGCATTCTGGCCTTATGGTAGAATTACTAAGGCTTTACATCATGCTTGGTGTTGGTATGGGCCAACTGGAATAAAATGCAGTAACCTCAAAGAGTAGACAACCACGATATATTCAGGAGGGATTACCTTGAACTTTTGATGCTGAGATACTGCCCTTTATTCAATATTTGCATCATTTTCTTCTAATGCATTTCTTTGAGTTGAGATGATAAGCAGTTATAATTGCTGCTTTGTAGTGTATCTGTTCAGGCTTGGGCTTGATGATCTGAACTTCAATCTCTATTTGTAACATCTATTAAGTCTTTGATTTTCATGCACAGAATTGAGAGCAAATTTGAGCAAACAAGAACTGAAAAGACTAAGTTAGTACTATAGTCACATGTGTCTAAAATGGAATGATTCCATCTCAGTTATTTGGAAGAGTCTTTAAATTGGAGGGTCATCATCTTGCATTCAGGGTAGTCTACTTTGTACTTGCTGTATTTTATTTTTTTTTAATTGAGTGGGTTCATGTTAGGAAGTCGGGTTTGTATCCTGAGCTGCCCTGTGCGCCTCTTTTAACTCATATAAATGTGAGATAGCTAAATATGAATCACCTTTCCATCAGATACTGGAGGAGGTGAGGGCACATAAGCTATGATGTACTCACTGAGGGACAGGAGTATGTATTGAGGTAGACTGGAGCACCTCACACATATCAGGGATTTCTTTATCAATATTCTGTTGGTGTTCGTGAAGAAGAGGCAAAACGGTGTAGCTTTCCTTCTCTACATCAAGGGAACAGAAAACATTGGGAAGTCCTACAGGGCTACTGTACCTTCTCCCCATACCTTATAAATCTGTTCTTAGAGTTATGGGTCTGCCTTAGGTTTAAGGTAGTTCCAGTTATTTTCTCTTATCAGGACATTCTACAAAATCAAGAGTGCATCATTTATAAGTGAGGTGGAAATATAAAGTAGGTAGAAATATCTTTATCTGTGTTTGAAAGTAGAGATTTCTGCTTCATTTTAAATATGTAGATGGAAATTGGAACCGTAGGTCTTGAGAAACCCCATTCATTTTATATGCCCTCTATGTGAGACCAAGACAGCACTGTTCCTACTCCAGAGAGGACTCAAATCCCAAGACCATTTAAATTTGTCTAGTAGGACTACTTCTTCATTTTGCCACTGGGGTAAAAAAATACACGAGGCAGTTTATGAAAGCCTTCAGATCGTGTGTTTGTCTCCATCCACGTATGTTCCTCTATTACATCTTTCATTTTAACCTTTTGCTATAAAATGCTCTGGATACAGGAAACTCAAATCAGAGTTGGCATATGAATGTACCTTTCCTAATAACAGATAGGCATATTTAACACAGTGTAAAATGCAAGAATTAATGCAGTAGTTGATATGGTTGTTGAGTTGATTTCTTATGGAAGCCTCCATACCAAATAGTGTTTGATGCATGGAAAATTTTGACACTACTTTTTCCTGTATTGGAAAAACAGTGATAAAGCAGCCTGGTTGTTGAAATGTCAGAATTTTACTTTGACATTTAGAGAAGAGTTTCCACTTTTTAATTTGTTCTAGTGTGGCTGTTTTTGATATTGAGCTTCTTAAAGAAGATACAAAAAGTCATTAATAAATCTCTAAGGCTTCGTTTCTGTATCACAAATGCAGCTGAAGATTTCTGAAATTTATAGCACTGTCCTTTAAAGAATGCTGTTGATGGATATGTTGCTTCTAAAACTCTGACTATCCCATATGGATCTTGGCTTTTGAACATGTGCTTGGAAACTGGAAGTGTAGGTGGAGGGGGAGAAAAAGGAGTGGGGGGGTGCAGTCTGAAAATGTGCAGAAAGGTTCGGTTTTTCTTTCTGTGTAACAGAAGAAAGTTTAGTCTGCTAAATTCCTTAGTAATAAAGAAACAAACCCAAGTTAATTTAAAATTATAAAAATAAAAATAAATAACACAAAGCTAAATGCATGTTTGATCTGGACATTCCATCTGTCAGGAAGTTATGTGTTTATCTCTTTACTGGGTGGATAAATGACTTAATTTACATTGCATTACGGTGGGTTTTTTTCTGAAGAATTTTCCTGAAAAGTTAATTGCTTCTTTCTTAATACAATTTTTAGTTCGCTATGAAAAAGACACTGTATACTTTGCATACTTAATAACTGTATACATTAATATGCAATGCAATTCAGAGCCTTAGTATTCAGAGATGAATAACTTATTTGGTAAACAAAAAAGGATCATTGTTTTTAATTGTATCTGTATGAAGTCAGATGGAATTACAATTTTATTAGAATGCACAAGAAAAATAATAATATTAAGTATCTTAAATAAAAATTGGTTAAAATGTTGAATAAATGCTATCTCTAAATAAAAATGAGTTTTGAGAAACTTGCTTGTTTCTACTGCTTCTTACAGAAAACACTTGATTAGTAAATTGAATGAGAATTTCTGCTTGCTTTGTCTTTGAAGATTGTTAGAACTAGGAGAGCTATTCTGTAAAATTTGGGTTTATATTTGGAGGAACTAAAACATGTTCACATTTCAGCTGAAATGTATTAATTTTTATATACATCTCTGAGCTTAGCAGAAATTATGCTAAAAATATTTTTTCTGGCTCCTTCAGCTATTACAAGTATTATTTAGTATTTGAACACACTCTTGCTCTAGGTATTTATACTGGGAGTTCTCCTAACTTGTTTGTTTGACTTCCTTAAATTCATCAGCCTCAAACTTGTTTTACTTCAATGTTTCAGCTGTTTAATGGAAGTTGTTGTTTTAATAGATTATAATAATGTTAAATTTTTCAGCACTCTGGAGTGCTTTGTGTCAATTTAAATTTTGATAGGGTTATTTTTAAAGAACAAAACCTGTTATTTTAAAAAACTGGTTAAAATGAAAATATTTCCATTAAAAAATACACTGTGCTCATGCTCTTCGTGGTGGCTTCTGTGATTTTTTGGGGTTTTTTAACCATAAAGCAAATTGTATAGCTAAAAGAATTTTACTCTAGAGGGAGGGTACATACATTGAAATGCAGTAAAATTTCTATAAATAATTTACAGGTAACTGTTGATTTGGGTGGGAGGGTTGTGGGTTTTTTTGTTGGTTTGGTTTCTTGTTTTGTTTTTTAATTCAGAGAAGAATGGCCAGTAATATAAAACAATTTAATTACTGGGTAATTCATATTGCCAATGAAAGTTCCTTTTTTAAATTCTTCTTTTTCCAGAAATAGATTTTCAAATACTCATTCATGTTCTGTTTAAAACCCATGCTTTGACAGACTGTGTGAGGGTTGTGGCAGGATGGATAAGATTTAAGGCAGAAGCTGAAGGAACCATCTCCCAGAATTTTCTCCCTTTTTCCTCCTCTTTTCAATACCTTTGTTTTTATATGTTAGTTTGATAGCTGATAGCTGTGAACTCGAGCGCTGAAGTTGAGCATCATGCTGAAAGGCATTGCCTTTGAGTGTGAACAGGGAAGTTGGGTGAGGGCGTTGCCCATGGAAGGAGGGAGATTCTCTGCCCCTTGAAAGAACAACCCCAGCACTGTGGTCCAGTCCCAGGGGCACCACGGTGGTCCTGCTGACCCACCAAAATCAGCCTGGCATTGCATTCAACTCACTAAAATCATGCCAGTTAGTCAGCTTATCATAAAACTGTACGTCCTGGATTGATTTTTGGGTACTAACCTAAATACAGAGCAAGTCTGTTTGGGAAGGGCATAGCTGGTGTGGGCAACTTGGTGGCTGGCAGGAAGGCAGGGATCTTGGCTAGCCCTGCCCACCATTCCAAAGGGGCAGAGCATCACCTGTCAGTTTCTGGAGAATTAGAAAAAATAAAACATCTACAGAATTCAGTTTAGAGATGGTAAAAATTAAATACACCACTTTTTACCCACATTTGAGTTTGGCTGTACATGTGTCCTTTTCAGCTCTAGTATCAGATCCTGTGTTTTGACTAACCGATGGAGTGTAATTTCGTTTTTAATTGAGTAAAAGCTTGTTGTATTTCTAAATAGACTATGAAAGAAAGTACCTGTCAGTATTTGATGCACTATTAATTCAAGATATCTATTTGCTGACCCTTACCTTGCTCAAGTTAATTTTTTGACAATTTATAGCTTTGTAATAATGTACAATAGCTGATGGAAAACTAATTTCAAACATAAAAGATTGAATACATGATACAAAAATCAGTTCTGACTTGTTATGAAAAAGAATCTATTAAGATATGTAAATATAGTAAGAGATGAAAATGTACAAAAAGTTCATTTTCTAATTGCTATGGGGAGAGCTAACAGCTTTATTCAGCAGCATTCATTTTCACATTTCCAGCTGCTTATTTAGACTTAAAACTGACATCTCCAACACTGATAGAGGATATTTGAAGGACACCATTTTATAGAACTCTAGTCCCTTAAAGAGGAAGTAGTTTCCAAGAACTCAGTTGTTTTGAGACACTTTTGTTGTTGCTTTTGCAGTAGATTTTATAGTTCATAGGTCTCTTTTGGAGGAAGATGTCCTTCCTTAATTGCTCCTAATATTTGAATAAGAATTTGTTGGAAGCTTCTTAAGGAGTTGTATCTATCATATTTAGTGGTATGGCCTTTTTAATTGAATTCTGAAGTGAGGAATTCTGCTCTGGAAATTCAGTGTTGCATTTATGATTTCTCAAAGGAATACAGTTTGTTTATATTGCAACATTTTTCTGAAAGGGCTTTTTTTTTTCCTTCTGTGAATTTGATGTGTAGGTAAGCTGCTGAAAATATTTGCTCTTAAATTCAGAGAAGGTTTTAGAAAAGATAGATTGGGAGAATTCAGACGACACTAGTTTCACTTACCAACTATTTTTCAGAATTTGGCTTCTGGTATTGCATGATCTTTCTTGTATACTGGCTTTTCCATTCTCTCACCTTCTGTAATCTAAAGTATCAGATCGAATTAAAATCCCTTTGGAAAGAAATGCAGCTGTATTTAGTCTGTTTAAAGTTTAGCTACATACAAGATGTTACAAATTTAGAGAGCAGTCTTGGGAAGAGGTTGCTAGACAATTTGACTGCAAATACCTTCATGTTTAGTTTATGTTATTCTTAATCAGAACTTAAAAAAAATAACTTTGAATACTGATAAGGCTGCAGAAATTTATTATACAGCCACATCAGTGAGTCTCTTCTGGGGATGAGCAAGAGCAGTTAAAATACAAAATATAGTCACTTACCAGTTTCAGGCAAGGACACCACTTCACAGGAACATGGAAAGACTCATCAAATGAGCCTTCCTAAAATAAGGAAATTTTATCTTTTGTAAATAGGCTTTTTCAACTAAAGATAGTATAGAATATTAGACCATAATTAGCAAATGGAATCGAAATTTGTACTAGTGGCAAAAAAATCCCTCTATACAAGTGTTATGTATGTATTTCTTAAAGTATGTATTAAGATAATGTTTTAAAGATAACTAGACTCGTTTGTCCTATGAACAAATTTTCGGTACCTTCACTGGAAGCAGGAGAGAGACAGACAGAGAGACAGACAGAGAGACAGACAGAGAACCTTTTGTTTTTATCAGGAGAAGTCTGAGCAGTCACGACACCTGTGCTGTCTGAGAGGTGGCCAAGCTTTGGGCCAGGATTGTGGCCAACATGGCAGGAGACACAGGTAGGGGTAGGGGAAGCAGCACTACCTCAGCATCAGGCCAAAGAAGAGCAACCAGAAGGAAATTCCACCACTTTGAGGTTTGGGGGTGCTCAAGATGTTTCCGAGAGAAGTCTAAGGAGCACGAGATGGGAAGGCTGGAAGCACTGTGGGGAGAGGGCACTGGGAGAGGTGGGAGCTGGAGGACCTTATGGGTACAATGGGAAGGCCATTGCAGGGACAAGACGGTAACGAAAGGGTGCTAAGCTGGGCCTTGCACAATGGAAACTTAAGAGACAGGAAGCAAATTCATAGGAAACTGGTCTTCAGCCTGCTGCTCAAAAAATAAGCTATTCTTTAGAGCCACAACTGAGCTAGGAAAGGAAGCGGGAACACAGTGATGCAACTGGCATGTTTCTGAATTCCCTAGGACTAAACTTGGGGCCAGAGGATTTCTTTCAGTGCAGAGAAAAGGAGGGTTCAGAGTGGATCCCTTCTCTGGAAATGATGCTAACTAGTTGATTCTTTTCTTTATCTCAGCAATTTATCAGCCTAAAAATTAAACATGTTTACATCACTTGGCAACATGTTTGCCAAGAGTGAAAATGAACTACTTTATTGTAGATTAGTTGTAGACTGTGAACAGTGTTACTTCCTATGAATTGCAGTAACATAAAACAGGCTTTCTGCTGCTTTGCAATACTTTTTTTCTCCCACCCTTTTCCCTTCACTTCAAAGCTGATCTCTTGCTTTAGGTTTCTCCTTCTTGACAACTATTTGTGTTACAAAGGATTATGGCTTCAGGTGAACTGTAACCAATGAGTCAGAATGGGAAAAATACAGTTGTATTTCACTAGTAGGTAAGTTTTCATTAGAACAAAGATAATAAAAAATGCCAAAATTATGACTGCAATCGCAAATATATTTTACTTTTCTAAATATGACTCCCAAAGTGCTTGAATGTTTTGTTTTCCATGAAATTCTTTATTTGGATTTCATTCCATTCGGACATAAGAATAGGGATACCCTTACAAATAGTAGTAAGTGAACGTTTCTGTTCGTAGTAATGATGGTGTTTACTCTTTTTAGAGATGACTCATGTAGACTGTACTTTTGTTTTTTTAATGGAGTTGTGAGTTTTGTCATAAATGCATATACAAAGTTTACGATAATCCGAACTTTATTCTTGCTTAGCTATGACCAGCTCTCCTATTAAATTATATTTTTAGACTTGTTTCCTAAGGAAATGAAGCTTACACTAGTCATGCTGTCACAGTCAGCTGTCATCGTCCGTCCATCTGTCCACCCTTGATAACTCAGCCAATTTTAGGCAAACTTGACAGACTGGCAGAGATAAACTAACTAGTTTTCTCCAACTCTGTGCCTGGGAGGCACACTGCTGGTTTCCCTCACTGGAGGAGAAGCCAGAACAATCCCAGATCTTTGCTCAGTCCAGGCAGGGCTGAAAGGCAACAGTGTGCCAGGCATTGTGCTTGGCTGACCAGCCCAGCAAAGGTAGGGAGGAGGGCAGCACCAGGGGAGGTGAATTATGCTTTGAGGGCAGTTTGGAGATGGCAGTAGGGAACTGGAGATATGAGAAAGACCTGGAGATGTGAAGGCAGTCATATGGTAGGGGGGCTTATTTTAAATCCTGCAGGAGATGGAGGAGGCAGAGGAGGAATAGTGCGGCAGGAGGTATAAGGAGAAAAACAGGAACAGATTTCCTTCATTCTGCTCATGGAACAACTTGTTTCCTCTTCAATCATAGACGCAGTTATGAGTATTGTAACCTCACAGAAAAAATGATTGTTAGATAATTAACATGCCTTTCACTGTGCTTGACTGCAGCTAGGTTTCTGCATAGGTAGTTACTTTGGTCAAACCAACTGGAAACATACTCTTTAGTGCTCATTGCTGCTGTTGCAAAAGGTTAATCATTACCATGCTGTCAGCCTTAAAAAGTTTGTTCACATGAAATGTTAAACTTAAAATGAAGAACTCCAGCTGCCTTTATGGGTAAAAAAGCCCATAGTGAAGTTTCTAATTTCTGTGTTCCTAAAGTTGTAATGATTTGTGTTAAACAGGGAGGATAGGAAGGAACATTTGAAATGTCACATGAACAATTGGAAGGTTTGTGAAAAAAGATGAAATTTATGAAACTTCAAGTGAAAGAAAGTGCTTGAATTATAACCTTTTGATAAATGTTTAGATACCTTTATCAGACTCCAGAGGGTTTTTTTAGAAACTTGTTTTTTTCACCTGTTTATCAACTTTTTTTTCTCCAGATACTTCAGTTTATGGCATTCTCTTATCACACTGCATCCCCATCTCTCACAGTTATCTCTGTGCTCTGATTTTCAGCTAGTTTTCTCCTGGCCAGCTACTTCATCATCTACTGGGGGTTTTATGTTTTATTAGTTCTTCTGCTGTGATTCCAAGAAGTGGTGCTGCATATATTCATTAGAGAGCATATAAAAGCCTTAGCTTTTAATCTGCAAGGTTCAGTCTCAGTGGAGGGCTTTATGTAGAGTGAATTTATTGAAATATAGCAGCTTGTTTTCCATGAAGTTACAACAAGTAATTTCCCCCCTTTCTTGACAGAACAACCCTTAAGTTGTGTTTGTTTATATCACTGTAATTTAATGCTCGTTAGTTCTGATACATTCTTGTCTTTTGGTTAAAAATGATCTCTAAACTGATAAAAATTTCCAGTCTTGGCAGAGATCAGAGCCTGACCAGCTTCCGATTAGTGCTCGCTTGGACACTCTTTTCCTGTGATTGTCTCCTCTAGTACAATAAGCTGCCTTCCCTCATTTTGCCTGAAAGTGCAGCTGCCGGCTCTCGGCTGAAATGATGTAGTTAGAATGACATTAGGATGTAGCAGGCTCCAGCAGGAAGCAAGGAGCTGCTGGGGCAGGTCAGGAAACACTTCGGGATGATCAGAATTTTCTGCCATCTTCTGAGACCATAAGACTGTATTAATTAATGTATTTAACCCTTCTGGTCAACGATCTCTGCATGGTTGTATGTGTACTGTTTGTCTGTGCTGTACAGATAAGCCTGTGAAATAAGCAAAGAAGTTTTGTGTTGAATAAACAGCTTTGCTGAAGATACTCATAGTATATGCAAGTACGTGTATATCCATATATATTAAAACACACATTTTGGCAGTGGAGTGGCGAGATTGAATAGTACTGAATTGTTAAAAATGAAATACCATGCATCTCCTTATTTCAGATGATTTGAAGAAACAAAACCAAAGTACCCTTTTTTATTTTCCTTCCATTCAATCTTCCATAATTGGTGTGTGCACTCTTGTGTCTCAGCTAAGTATCTCACCTGCCAGCTGGGCTCTAGGACCATGGAGAAAAGTACAAATGCTCCTATTTCAGTATTGGTTTTGCTTTCTGCCCTATGTGTGACATTTTGGGTGTTGCTTGGTTTGTGCTATACTGAGACTTTTGTCTTTTGTTTTCAGAACTTTTATAAGCGAATTTTACCGGAGAAGGCTGCTTGTTCCCTTTATTGTTTTGTTTATATATGGGCTAAAGCAGTCCTTGCTGCAAAAGATTGAAAATACACTGTGTTGTGCAGTTTTTCTTCCATATTTGAACACTCATTAGCATGGTTCCTCTAATTAAGAAAAAAAAATTGCGTGTTTAATGTTGCTACTTCTGTGCATTGTATTTCACACTATAAAGCTGTGACAGTACATCAGAATTTACAGATTATAGGGAAACATATGCAAATTGTCTTCCTCACCGTCAGGTTTACGCTGTTATAGTACATGATGAAATGTAGATGAAAGAGGTGTGGATTTCAGAGGGGGGCTTGCAGATGGAAGGAGTTGCAGCTGTACCTGCTAGGGGACTGCCTGAAGAACAAAGAGAGCAAAACATAATCTGCAGACAAACTTTTGTTCTTATTTCTGTGCTTGCTAATTTTTGTAGATTTTCTTTCACTTGTTGTTTGAACCAAATTAAAGTCATCTCTAAAATTAAAGGACATGGTCATTTGGCTGGAATTTTAAGATACCTAAGATCAAACTCTGAAACATCTCAGTGACTAGCTTTTCTCCTAGTGAAGAAACCAGTGTGTTTAAGTGTGTTTAAACTCTGTTACTTCTGAGAAGAGAATAGAAGTCATTGTAACACAAATTGCTCCTTACCTAATGGTGCATCAGCTGGATGTTAATGAGAATCTCTTAGAGGTGTTGCTATTTCCTGACTACATAGTGTTACAGAAGAGATCTCCATTTAGCAGTGTTGTTAAAGTGATGGAGCAGCATGTCACCAAATCCAGTGTTTGCAGTCTGGGGACAAGCATTCCAAGTGACCACTTTACATTTCTGTCGTTTACAGGCTTGGGAAAAACCAAGAGAAAGACAAGTGCGAGAGATGCCTCACCCACTCCCAGCACAGACGCGGAATACCCATCCAACGGCAGCAGCGCCGACCGGATTTACGATCTTAACATTCCAGCCTACGTGAAATTTGCCTATGTTGCAGAGAGGGAGGATGAACTGTCCCTTGTTAAAGGATCACGAGTGATTGTCATGGAGAAGTGCAGCGACGGCTGGTGGAGAGGTAGCTACAACGGACAGATCGGCTGGTTTCCTTCGAACTATGTGGTAGAGGAGGTTGAGGAGGCAACTGCAGATTCACCCAGCTTTCTCAGCCTAAGGAAAGGCGCTTCCATGAGTAATGGCCAGGGCACCAAAGTACTCCACATTGTTCAGACACTGTATCCATTCAGCTCCGTCACAGAAGAAGAGCTCAACTTTGAAAAAGGGGAAACGATGGAAGTCATTGAAAAGCCTGAAAATGACCCAGAATGGTGGAAATGTAAAAATTCCAGAGGGCAAATTGGTCTTGTTCCTAAAAACTATGTAGTAATCATTAGTGATGGTCCTACCATTAACACTTCTCATCCACCTCAGATAAGCTACACGGGACCATCTTCTACAGGACGGTTTGCTGGAAGAGAATGGTATTACGGGAACGTTACCCGACACCAAGCAGAATGTGCCCTGAACGAAAGGGGAGTGGAAGGAGATTTCCTTGTTAGAGACAGTGAATCTTCGGTAAGTGGTGCTCAGCCCAGCGGGTTTGTAATCCCCCATGCATGGGGTACCAGCATGGCAGTGAATAGATCCTCTGTCTTTTCACCCTTAAAGAAGCAAGCAAGTCTTCAGAGCTACCAACCAATACACTTACTGCTTGTGAGAATCAGTCTGTTAGTGAAGTGCAGTGGCATTTACACTGAAATTTCACAGCTGTGGTCTGTATTACCCAGGGTTTTTTTAATTACTGGACAAGCAAGTAAATTTTCAAGTTTCCATTTGACTTTTCTTGTGTTTCTCATGCAATCCTCAAATTTACAGTGCTACAAGATAAAATAATTCTAGCTAATAGAAAATTTGGTCATTAATTTGATCTTAAAGCTAATATCAAATAGTCTTTGGATTGGTCCATTTCGTTCTTTTAATTGAATAACTACATAGATTCTTTATTGGTTGAAGTCCCATTTTAATGTATTTCTGATCTACTTAGATCACTTAGGTTTTAATAAGGTAAAGTTATTATTGTATCTAGGTAAGATTATGATATACAACAGGGAGGGTCAAGTCAGTAGCTCATATGCCTTGTAAACTGAGCCGTGATGGCATCAGAGGGATATAACTAATACTGATTATGGTTCACTGTAATTCTGAAAGTTCAAATTTAAAATTCATCTGAAAGGACTTCAATGTGTGCTGAGGCCAGAGAATTCACAGTTAAAGCACTCAAAATTTAATTATCCCTTGACTGTGATTTTGAAAAGATGACAAATTTTAATCTTACATCATATGTATAATTGACAAAATTGACAAAGTACAATTCTGTAACAATCTCAGATATTTTTATCTGACTACAGTATTGCCTGATTAAGTTTCAGGCATCTTTCCTTGACAAATTTGTTCTGCAGAAGACACGATAGCTATCAAGCTACCCTTTCTTTGAAACTCTGTGTCATTGAATTCCTATTTCTGCTTAATTGTAATCACTAAATAAAGGCAAATGTAAATAAACCGCAGCAGAACAGGAAGAAAAATAGTGATTAAATAAAAATAGGCCAGAGAAGGACAGGAAGAAAAATAGGAATTTAGAAATCATGACTGACTTACAGAGGCTGTTTAGTCAACAGAAGAAAAGACTGATGTGGGACTTGCGGTCTTCTAAAATGTAGAAAGTCACTGGAGGATTATGGTAGTCATTAAATTACAATAGTTCAGCTGTCTCTCCAAGGCAGCATCCTATCTGATAGGGGCAGGCAGAATACTGGATGCTGTGTATTCTTGGTGTGTCTGTCCAGCAGGTAGAAACTCACTTTCAGACCTGGATGCTGCATTGTGATTTACCTTGAGACTCTAGCTATCAACTTTCTTCTGCCTTTTGGGAAAGTACCAGAAGAACAGTTTGAAATACATTACTTAAAAAACAGTGACCACCATGCTATGGCTTGGGTTTTTTTGCTCTTAGGAGTCTACCTCTTATCTCTGGAGTAAATGAATTTCCTTGAAAAAACACCTTTTAGTTTAATATGACGTCATAACACTAAATGCTAGAACACAATAACCTTTTAGTTTAATATGATGTCATGACGCTGAATGCTTGTATTCAAAGCAGTTTCAAATTTGCTGCCTGCATTGTTGCTGGAGAGATCATTGCTTGTGGAACTCAAAAAGATTAATTCAGAATGTGGTCTTCAAACTGTTTCCGGTATCTAACACTTACTGGAATCCCAGAAAATTTACTCTATTCATATTACAGCAAGTTTTTTGCACACCCACAGAAAAAAAAAAAAAAAGCCGAATTGGGGAACTTACCTTTTTTCCTGATTTTTCTACTCTTGATCAGGTCTTGCAAATCCTGTATTTGGGGGTTGTTTTAGCAATGAGAAAACTGTAGTTATGCAGGTAAATGCCCCCTTTGTCTTAGTACTATTTGAGAGTTTTAGTTTTTATTAGGTTTGAAGGAATAATTTACTGCATCTCAAACTTTTGTCTGCTGTAATCTTTATGTGTCATACCATCATGTAGTTTGTTTATGTATGTGAATTATAAAACATTGGGGATTGCTAGTTTTTTCCCTGAAGTGCCAGGAATGATATAAGTGAATGGGCATACTTGATAGCATTGAGAAAAAGATCATAAAAAATCTATTTCAAGCTTATTATGTATGGAATGAAGGGTTTAGTAATAACCCTTAAATTCCTGAAGGTTGCTGTGTTTCACATGCATGACTACAGAGGGTGTTCATGCTGTGGCTTAAAGTCACCAGGAGTGTCTGCACAATCCAAACAAAAGGTCTTGATTAGAGAGACCAGACTGAATAGAGCCAAGTTGTCAGCTCTCCGGTTTGCTCTTTCCACCAGACAGCACTTCCCATTACATTGTGTTGCGAACCCACATATTAAAGCTGTGCATGCAGGGGTTATTCCTTTCTGAAAAGGCCCATAGATAAAACTGTGTATCATTCTGTTAATTCTGTGTCTGATTTTTGACCTCTTTTAGGGTTTTCTGTAGCCTTCCATCACCATAGTTACAAAAATTCATCTGTATAAAAGTTTTCCTTGGATTTCTTTGAGTTTTGCTCTTATTACTGAATTATGAAAAGCTCTCCTTGTATAGAGGAAGGTTTGTGTTATTCTGTATTCTCTTGATGAGACTGTCATGTTTTCCATTTTAAATGTTAGTAGTTGCAAGATTTTACAATGTTTCTCTAGGTTTAACTTACCAGATGTTTGTCTCACAGCTAGATTCCTTTAGCCAAAAATATTGTCTTCAGTTACACTTACATCTGAGGGATGCTGCCGTGGTGGAGAATATCCTGAGATGAACTCTGTAAGTTAGCTAGGAGCCTGATAATCTTCATTAATTACGAAATACTATTATTAGAACCATAAACTTGCTTGAACCATTTAAGCCCATGGTTTATGTAACAGGCACAGTTACCTACTGATAACGTTTTTGCATCTGTTACACCTAGGTAATGTCACCTTAGTTTTGGAGATCTAAAAGAACTGGCACATGCCTAGTTAGAAATACTGCTTGATTTGTTCTTTCTTTGCAGGCTGCTAGGTTGATGAAATTTATAGTCTTGTTTAAGTAGCACTCCTCGACAAAAAATGTAGATTTAACCTATGCAGTCTCTGTACAGCACCTTCTTACCCGTTTTGAATTGCAGGCTCTTCAGCGGTCAAATTTTTGTTCTCTCTGTGTAGTTCCTAACACAAGACAAACAGGTCTTGGCTGACACTGGTGGCCTACCCCACTGGGCCGGGTAGGTGATCATCATGCTTTGAAGATCTCAGGTTTCACTAAGTAGAGAATCAAATTTGGGTAGAAGAGGATTGTTTTGTTCAGATTCACCCTGGGAAACAAGTATGCTTGCTAGTGCTGTAGCTAACAGGAAGCAGTAGTATGTCAGCTCTAGCTTCTGAGCAGAGCCTTTGCTGCAGACACCCTTAGGCTTCAAAGGGAGCTTCTGTCAGAACTTGTGGGCCCCTTGCCCTCTGCTGTGGGTGGGTGCAAAACTAGTGATTAGACAAACACCAGTGCTTCGTAGTCCTATTAGGTCTTCTCATGAAGCAGAGAAGGTGTTATTTTTCTCAGAGTAGTTCTGTTTATTAGCACAAATGATCTATGCAAATTTTTTGATGATTTCAGGAGCAATTATTCATTAGGAAGTAATGGCTACCTTCTACTGGTATCATCACAGCTATCAAATAATAGTACCCCATCCTAAATGGAGTTTCAGGGTATAGTTTTAAGATGGCGCTGACAATTGGAGGTGTATTAAGAGGATACTGAGGATCGTGGGTGTGACTGGATTTGTGTCAGTTCTTTGAGATCATATTTAGCTCCTGTGTTCCTTTTCCAGCAATAGTGATAATAGAGGGAGGAGGCATAGGTTGAGAGTTTGTATGTTCTTCTGAGGTGCTAATTCTGTAGCATTCATGGTCCCATATTTTCCTGGGGTTTTAATCCTGCAACTGTTGGATAGAAGCAGTGAAATGTGACAACTGTTTAAAAACCAAAAATTGGTCGTGTTCTGTGACATGCAGTGATTGATGAGTGCAGCGGACACGAGGAGAAAGTTTTTGGGGTTTTTTTGAAAACCAGCATAAGGAAATATCCTAGTGGTTTATTTTAAATGGAAGAACAGAAATCTTATTAGAGCTATATTTGAAGATCAATGGAACCAATTCATGTTTCTGACCTGTGTAATAATGATTTCAGAACATGGCAAACATTACTTAGGGGGGAGAAGAGTATTTGGTTATGTCCAAATGAGGTAAAAGGGTTAGGAAAAGGAATTAACCCTCCCAGATCCAGATGGCTCTTTCCAAACTGACCTTAGATCTTTGGGCTGTGACTTGGGTTTTTTGGCTGGGTGACTGAGGAGGAGGAGAAGTGAGGAAAAACCTGGGTATGGAAGTGTTAAGAGTTGTGGAGCCCCAGGGCGGGCTCACAGATGGGAGCTCAAAGAGTCTAGAGTAGTTTGAGGAATAAGTGCATGAGAATATCTTTCTTGGAGAAAGAGCATTGCCAAATGGAATTGGACTGAAAGAAAAAATTTGAAATAAGGTATAGAATCAGTAAAAGGCTTTCAGGGGGAGCTATTTGTCACAACCTTGCCATTTATGACAAAATTATTGTTTAAATCTCAAATAGAGATTGTAAAGAGAGAACTCTCTTTTCCTGTTTAACTTGTTCTTGCTCTTACGTTGCTTTATAACTTGTTTTCATGATAGAGTTTTCAGTTGGGTTTTGGGGGGATTTTTTTAACAGATAATGAAGTTCCTGACCAAAGAAATAAAATTAAAGGAACATCTTCCTACGTGTTGTTCTCCACATGCTGTAGGCACCAGCTAGCTTATGGTCATCTTAGTTATAGGCGAGAGTTAAAATAAAGGAATTGGAAACAATTCAAAATAGTACTGCACCTGGGCTGCAGGTGTATTACAGCTAATCTTTAATTTTCTCTTTTAGGAATTGATTTAACTTCAGGTTTAGGTCTTTCCATTTATGATGGTGCAGAAATATTCACAGGTTCCCTGTCACGAAGCTATGCTCTGTAAATCTGTTGCAGAATCGTCAACTCTTCTATAGATTTCAGGGATTAAAGCTTACTTCTGATGTGCCTTTATTTAATGTATGTCTTTTATTCCTGGAAAAGTTAGTTTGCAAACATCCAAATGTAGCAATTAATTTAAGATGAAAAAGGAAGAAAAACTGGCCAGCAGTTGAAACAAAATAGCTTAAACAGTAAATAAAATAAGCAGTCTTGAAGCAAATCCAAGGAGGTCAGCAGGGAACCAATTTAAACTGCATCAAACCAGCATAGTTTGAATTGGCAATGTTAAGAGCAATAGTTTATTTAGAGATTTTTTTAATAGCCTTTTTAATGAATTTGCGTTTTTGTTAGGGTGGGAAGGAACCAAAATAAAAACAGATACAAGTCTGATTGCTTTTGCTGTTCGTACTTGAATCCTGTAGAAGTTACTACTCTGAGACCAATAAAGGGTTGCAGGATTTTTGCAACAGCTGTTCAAGCTCTTCCATCTCCTCGCACCGGATGCTGACTCTCAAAAGAGTTAGATCAGCCCTTCCGCTTTTTAAAGATTTTTTTTAATTAAATCAGACCATGAAAAGAATAAACTTTGTAACATATTCTACAGAAAATAAGTCATGATAATGTCTTCTATTTATGTATCAATCTAATCAGCAGCTCCAGGGCTGGGGAGAATAGGCAATAGTTCAGGAGAATGTTCATTCATTAAAGTTATAATTAAAATGGCAGGAATAGTATTTAGTGTGTTGTGTAGATCACTTTGTAAAGATCTAAGTCTGGCCAGTACCTGGGTTGTAGGACAGTCGCTCAGAGGTCCAAGAGCTATTCCTCTGTGTGTCATTAGCACATCCTTTCTAAAGGTCTAAACATAATGATCCTTAACAGATAAAAGGAGTTTTGGAAGCTCATAACTTTGACGTGCTGAAAACAACTGGTTTGTCAGAAAACGTTGAAACCTTGCTGAGTGCAAAGTGACTATTTCACTTATTTTTAAACTTTCGTCATAACTTCTTTCCCTGTTCCTAAAACAACAAAAAAATGTTTCATTCAGATTATGAACTTCCCATTTGTAAATTCTTCTGTTTTAAATGAGGACCTTTTGGTTACTGTCTTTTGTTTGACATAGACATCACCCATGGAATCAGCAGAACTTAGTCAGCAAGACTTGTTCTTGTTTTTTGAATCCTAAACAGCTAGTCTGCTGTAAGTGCCACCCTCAGTGCTGTCCTTGGAGAGACCCTACAGACCTGCCTGGTAGCCTGTGTTCAGAGCACAATGATCAGCATGCTGCCTGGAGCCCATGCCCTAAATTTCTTTTCTGTGAGCCCAGAGTCCCAGACCTTCTGCAGAACTTCATTTGTGCAGGCCTGTGCTTTGTTACTGTTTAATGGCTTCTGCCTGGGGCTATGGAGATGCCCACTGGATCAGGTCCTAGACCTATGTGGTTATGGCCGCTGGAGGGTTTGTCCACACTGTATTTGAGGCCTTAACCACAGCACAGTGTTGGTACAGCTGGGTTAACTTTAACCCAGTGGGGTAGGTGCTGAAAATAGGCCGGTCTTGGTGTGAGCTCTGTGCAGGCTTGTTTGTGATGCTCCTGAGGTAGGGGTTTAATATCAGAGATAGCTGGCTTAAAATAGCAGTTTTCAAACTTGGATTTAGGGATGGATGACAGGACATAAAACATATCTTGGGTGGAGCATTGGAAATCCCAAATGTTCTTATGCACATTTCTTTCCATCGCTTTCCCCCACCCTCCCCAGTCCTCTCCTCTTGGCAGACATGGAGAGTGTTCTGTCTGTTTTGAGCCAGTAGCTGCTCAATGCCAGAGGAAGCCTTCCTGACAGAGCCTATACTGACCCAGTCAAGGCCTGGTTATAGGTGGAAGAAGTCATTCTCCTACGGGTGTTACATAAAATTTTTTTAAAGAAGTGATGCTTGTTGATCTGGCACGTAGAAGAGGGTTAGTCCAAAGATATGAGGAGCTTGCTGCTGCCTTGAGCAGTATAAGAGGGGAAGAGCTGCTGAACAAAGCCAAGGTGCGAGTCTGGGGAGTTGGACCAGAGCCAGATCAACAGGCACACAGGAGCTTTGTTTGCTGTGAGCAGGTCACATGGAGTCAGAGGGAAGGCAGAGAAAGCATTAGAACTAAAACAGGTAAGGGGGGAGATACAAGGGATGAGATTTTGGGATAAGGCAGAACATGAGGGATGTGTAGGGCAGACACACTATTGCAGAATCAAGGACAGCATGCCTGAGAAAATGCTGTCCTACAGCTTATTTGAGTATGTACTCAGTGTATATCTGACCCCTGCAAATGCAGCGTAGAGGACTCAGTGGCTTTGGTTTTGTGAGCCAAAGTCTGGTGACAGCAGTAATGTGCGAGGGCTCCTGAGTCCCCTGCTTTGTCCTCTGCAATGCCACAGCTGTGCTCGGGGTGTTTCCTAAGGCGATGCCAGATGGTCCCTTGTGGGTTTTGTTTAGCATGGACAAGTTCAGGTTTGCAGTGCTGGCCCAGCTGGAGCAGCAGTGTGGCAGCGGGTTGTGTCTGAAGCCTGGCATGTGCCTTCAGTGGTTTGTGCCTGAAGTTATGCCTTCAGTGGAGTGAGACCCTGCAGCAGTACCTCCACAGTCACATCAGGCATTACTTATCTCCATTAAATGCTTGCTACAAACTCTAGTGTGTGCTTTTTATGTTTTCCTAGTGGCTGGCAACACCTGCCTCCATCCACCTATCACAGGACAAACCCATACTCCCATCGGTCACATCCCACTCCTATGGGGAAGGGACAACCCAAGATTCGTAAATGGCTGTCATCAAAAAAGGAATGGCAAAAACCAGAAGGATCCAAAAAACCTCATGAAGTTTTATTAGCAAGCTACACACTCGGCATAAAAATTCGTATATGTTTTGCCCCTGCCTTCTAATAGGAAAAGAAATAATAAAAGATATAAAGAGAAAGTGAAAGGGAGATCAGATAGGAAAAGAAAGGAGATCACTAGTCCTGGGTCTAGCATCAATCCAGCCAACAGGGTGTCCAGGATCCTGGGGGTGCATCACCAAGGCTTTGTGGGAGTGCATTATTCTAAGTAAGTTTTCCCCACCCTGGAATTAGGTTTCTTGCTCTTCATATAAATGTGTTAGCATGTGTAGTCTGTTCTTCTGGACCTTTCTGGAAATGGGTCCAGGGAGGAAGGGGGGGGCTTTGAGGGTCTTTTGGTGGTCTTGATCCCCCTCTGCTGGACTTGCCTGCTCCTTGACCCATTCCTGCACCTGGACTGTTCTGTATCGTGCAGTCTCCATGGACTAAAACAGGGAAGTTGGCCACAGAAATGTGCTGCCCTACCTCTATACATCCCCATTTTCCAGCCACATTCTTTTCTAACTTGCCTGCTTGAATGGTCATCGGTATTTGAGGCACAGCAACATGTTAAATCCTTATTGCCCAGGCTTCTACACTATCTCTGTAACCAGCCAGCAGTGGTTGATGGCTGGAGATGGAGTTCAGCTGGAAGCTGGGGACAGTGTGTCCTTTCTACCATCCTATGGTGGCATGTGAAGCAGAGAGTGGAATGGCCTCATCCTGGCTGTTTGGATGACAGTGCTCTCTTTGTTAAAGCAACTGATTGCCGAGATGAAGAGATTTATCATGAGAAATTGTTCGGTTCTGAATAACTTAATTAGTGCTTAAATTTTCTCTTTTGTGGGGGGAGGTGTAATGGTGAGATTTGTACTGTGTTTTTATTCTATAACTTTATCTTTTTTACAAAGAAGGTGTACTCAGTGGAAGAAATGATTCCCCATGCGTGTGTTAATGAAGATAAGAGGTGAATGTGGTTTTGTCTTTTGCAATGCAAAGCAAGAACAGCCCTCTAGTGGTCACGGCTTTAAAAAAAGTGATACAGGGAATTTTCTTCATCTCACCCAAGCAATATTGCAGTAATTGCATTCTCCAGGGCACTCTAGCAAGGAAGGCATACATGATAAAAGTTTTTCCCTTCTCTTTGACATTCTCGTGCTTCTAGATTGAGTAATTAAGATAATATTTGCAATTTAGTCATGTAATTGGCAACTTCAGACTGCATCTGGGGAGCTTTCACTTAACTGACTTAACTGTGCACGTTAATAACAATGGCAATTATTTATTGAATAATAGGCTATTGGGTTTCTTAAATAGCTAAAGCACTGAGCTGTGGAACAAAGACTAACAAATTACCGTCAACTGTATGACACAGTTTGTTCTTGAAACCACAAAATTACACCTACATTTTGTTCACGTTTATGTAATTATTTTTTTTTCTTTTTGAATTCTTCTCAACAGCCCAGTGACTTCTCAGTATCTCTAAAGGCGTCGGGGAAGAACAAACATTTCAAGGTGCAGCTCGTGGACAATGTCTATTGTATTGGGCAGCGACGCTTTAATACTATGGATGAGTTGGTGGAACACTACAAAAAGGCTCCCATCTTCACCAGTGAACACGGGGAAAAGCTATATCTTGTGAAAGCACTTCAGTGACGTTGAAGATGGACTTGGCCACCTGGGCCTCTTATAACTTACAAGCCTTAGGTCCTAAATTCACTTTTATAGAACAGAGCAATATCTGAAGCAGGCTTAAGGAATAGGCTCTTTCTAAAGTGTTTGCTCTGTCAGTTGCTGTTTGTCCTTTTCTTTTTTTGTTTGTTTGCCTCTTTTTGTGTTCCAGTTCTGTTAATCTCCGACCACCTCTCTTCAGGTTGAGAGTTTCCCTTGGGTGGCCGTGGTGAGCACTCACCTTCCCGGCTGAGTTCAAAACTCCCCTCTCTTGTGTACGTTTACATAGTTAGCTCAGATCAAGGAGGGGTGTTTTCAATTCAAACCAGTGTTAATCTGTTCAGATTTGCTCACACAGGCAGAACTCTCCGTTCAGAGACATCGGGCACAGTTTGAATGCACTGAAGCCGCAGCTGCTTAAGTGAGAGAGAGTAGACATAACAGTTGTGGCTGTGAGTTCTGTAGCTATATCGCTTACCGGGTAGGATATTACAAAAATTCCTAGTTCCTAGAAGCACTCTTTACACTGTACTCTGCTATTACATTGCCTCTCTGACTCTTTGTGAAGAGTACACTAATTAAAAGCATTTTGTAATAGTACTTCTTAAACTACTATGGTAAGATTGTAGTAAAAGAAAACTATCTAGTGTATTTTGGTCTGTAATTGCAACAAAGAGAAATTTTATTTGAAAGTTGATTACTAGAGAAAGAATAAATGAATCGTAAAGGCTGAATGTTTTGGTAATCTACAACCAAATGTGCCATCCACATAATGCTTTTTCCTCTTGCCCTTCTGCTTGTTTGAATTAAACGATTATGTATTTAATTCTCAAAGTAATATGTATCTGTAGCTGATTGTTGACACTAATACAGAAGATTAATAAAAACTGATCTTGGGACAGGGTGGGGCGGGCTACCAACACTATATATATATTTGCTTTACAGAAAGAAATCTTCGGGTTTTACAGAGGATGATGTGGTTGGTAGGAAGAGACACACAGAATGTTTATGAAGAAAATGCATTTTTCTCTTTTCTTTACATTTAAAGTCCTTTATGGTTTAAATATACAGTCTTTAGATGGCACATTCCTGAGATTGAAGAAGGGATCATGAGATCTCAAAATCTTGCATACTCAGTTTTTTGGATATTGTAATAAAAAAGATATTACGTCATGATGGAGTACTGGATTTATCCTTGGGTGGTAGTCCTGGTGTTACTTTGTCAACGTGAAATAGAGTGAATAATGAATTTGTTTGTCTTGGAATTTGTGTGGCCTAAAAAGGAAATGTCTGTGACTGCAGAGGACAGTTTTGATAAGAGGCAGTATCTAATGGGCTCTGTCTTTCTAGTTTCTGTGATAATTAAGTCCATTGATAGCTTTAATGAAAACTGCAAGATGGACCTGTTTTCTGGTACCTTTTTGCTATTAAAACACATTCCTTACCTATTCTGTATTTCAGCCAGTAGTAGTACAACTACCTCTGTGCATAACTCCAGTGCAGGATAAGCAGACACCAGCACTGTCTGACTTGCTTGGGGGTTAATCATGACACTGCCAGGAGACTGCACTGTACTTCTGTGAATGAATTGCAGTCTTGCTCAGATCCAAGAGGCAAGTACAATTTTTGAAGTTCTACGCATCTACTATTTTCCCACCACTCTCGAAATCTTATTTCTGTAAGGTTTTCTGAATTGACAACTGTATTTGAATTAAAAACTGTATTTTTCTGTATGTGCGTTAACTAAAATTTGGGCAGTGATACTTGTGCTTGGTAAAGCTTAATGAAGGAAAGCAGTGATTCAGAGCAATCCAAAATGATCATGCATTATCCTGAAGAGCACCTATCTGTGACTGTCTTCTAAGAAGATAGAAGTTTTCCTTAGGAAGTTGATGAGAAGTACCAGTTGTTTACAATCTGCCTACAGAGGGACTCCACAATGGGCTGCTTCTTAAACTTCATGAGTGAATTCTGCAGAGAATGTAGGGTTTTGCCTTCTAATACCTAGTTTTTAATTAGGTGAATCTGAGCATGTACCGGGTATGGCAATGACATTAAGAAAGTCAACTATATGTTGTATAAGCATTTTCAGGTTTCAGTGAAATGCTTTTCAGTCTCATTGTCTCTTTGTAGTATTTGGAAAAAGTATATATGGGAATGGTTTACCTTTTCAGTAAACTGATTATGCTAATTACTCTTTCATGCCCCTTGTTCATTTCTTTTCTGAAATATTCCCTAGTTTCCTGTCCAGCCTATGTATTCCTCTTAAAATTTTTTTCACCTTTTTCTATAGTCCCTTTTTACAAGCTCTCTTAGTTCCTAACCCCTTTCTAGTCTTAATAGCTTAGAACTAAATCAAATACATATAAATGAAGATTTAATTATATGCTTTATATTTTAATGCTTTGTTAAATTTTGTTTGGATTTGTTACCTCATCCTCTGTAAACAGCTTCTGTATCTTAAGGTGTGAATTGTTAAAGTTTTGGGTTTTTTTCTTTTTTGGAAGCTGTTAGTTAATTTATGACGAAGTGCTGTAAATTACTAGCTCAAATAATATTTTTCTTTTAAATAAGTCTCACCTGGGTTTTGCCCAGGTGCTGTATTTAATCAACATGGTTTCCATTCAACAGGCTCATTAATAGTTCTTCAGTTGTTCTTGTCTTTACTAACTGATATATATTGATGCAAGTTTTGCTGCTTTTTGCTGCCCTTTTGGCATCTTTTGTTGCATTTGGCCCGAGCATTAACAATCTTCAGTACTAACTGCTCAATAAAGGGGCAGTAGACATGGGTTTTATTTTTATTTTCCTATTTTATATGTACCTTTCAATTGTTTGACAAAACCTCACCCTTATTTTTTAACTATTTATAGCCTCTTTGTCAAAGCTTGGGGGAGGGGTGGTTTTTTTTAATATGAGTGGAGTCGTGGTGACCTCAGTTTCTTTGCCTGCAGTATTCATTAAAAGCTCAAATAATTTCTAATGGAGTAGAAGTGTTGATTTTTCTTTATGGTGTTCAGTCTGGCTTTTCCCGTCATACCTGGTTTGTACAGGTCTATAAGTTGTACCTCTAAGTATTATTCCTGTGCACCTGTTAGTGTTTTGTTGTCTTGTTTGTGACTGTAGAGGAATATAAGTGAGTTGTCTGAATCCATAGTAATTACTGTATTATCCATGCAGTGTCAGGAATTTGAGATCCATGTTTTTGATTTTAGGTCTGGGAGCTTGTTGACAAGTTCCCACTTGAAGTTATCTTGACTGTGGTATCACCCCTTTTGGTATCACATATTAGATGGGGACAAATTAGTAAAGGATTAATCTAAGAGTGAACTGAGAGCATGCCAGGCAAACTCACATGGATCTAGTGTGTCATATAAGCAAAGGATTTGCTTAGTCTTTGCTTTTGGGGAGAGGAAAAAGGCAATAAAGATGTTCAGTTGGGTATTTAACAGGAATGTGGGCTACATGGATGAACTGTAAAGTCCCACACTTGAGTGATTCTGCTTAGTGTTCTCTATTCAAATATTTTTGTCTCATAAATTTATATTAAATCCTTAAAGTTTATAACTGTTTTTCCAAGCTTTTATTGTAGCTTTTCTGGTACTATACAGTTTGGTCTGGTTTAATGGTTTCACTATGAGGAAATAGAGATCTTCCACACTTAGAATGATACCTTTTGTTATAACACAAAGTTGGAGTACTTTTAAAATGCCATCATACAATTTCACCTGTAAAAATGAGTCTGATTTTTGCCTAAATTATGAATCAAAAACTAGAAAATGGATCACAATTCTTTTGAATTAGATCTGGCAATTTACTTAGCAAAAGCTACTAAATAATTGTAAGGGCATTCGTTTCTTCTTGGTCTTAAAACTAATTTAATTCTGTGCTTTAGAGGTAAATTGAACTTGTGCAGTCTTGACAACCTGAATCTAACAAGTTCTGTTTTCATACTCCAGTGGGATGGGATGACTCATTTTTAAATGGAAACTCATTAACATATTTATAATGGTAAATTGTGAAAGTTGTATTGCTAAAGGAACTCTGAGTTCTTAAAATGCACTAGTAACCCTGAATCTTCCTTTTCTTCCTTTCTTCCTTCCTTTCTCTTCAGTACATTCAAAATTCACTGTTGTTTTTTATAAAGTGGGAAAGTGCAAACCAGGAAGAGCACAGGATGCACAGTCCTAAAGAGTGTTTAGGTCACACCTGGACCATGTGAATGAAAATTTGTAAAATAAAAGGAGGATGCAAGTAAATGTTGCTGTTCACTCACTGTTTGCACTTAGGTGGAATAAGCTTTTGAGTAATAGGTAAATCAGTTTTGCAATACTGTTCTAGAAAGTATACTGCAATTGCAACCCAAATGTGCAGCAGCTTTAGTATGTGCTAACAATGCCTAATGTATGTGTATGTTCCTTTACCAGTGTCTTGTGAAGCAGTAGCTTACTGTCTTTTTCTCTATTTTAGGTGGGTATTCATATCTGTAGCTGTTGTATATAGTTATAGTTTGTTGGAAAATCCAACACACAGAATGGTTTTTGACCTAAATTGACTTCACATGAAAAACAGCCTATATATAATATACTTAAAACTGTAGTATTTTATGGTCCTTTGCATGCTGCTGGGGCCATATGCTCTTTTTGTATTTCAAAATGCAAGTTTTTTCTGGCATATTCTTAGTGTTTCTTTTTTTGTTGGAAAATAGGTTGCCTCCCCTGTTGTTACTTGCAATATCCACCCAAGCTGATACAGAAGCTGACTAACAGAAGTGGCATGTAACCATTGACAGATTAGGCAAGTTTTTCCTTGCATTTTCTTTCCCATGTGGTAATATTAAACCTTTTAAGAGTGGGAGGTTAAACAAAAAGAAAAAAAAGAAGACTGTTTAACTTGACAGGGTATCTTCAGCAGTGGAAGTTCACAGTTATGAGAAAAAAGTAGCAGGTAAGAAATGTTCTTTTGTATTTTCTTAAATGGATTTAATTTGGAATTTAGCTTGACATATATGGCACTAGTACATGAAATATTACAAAGGTTAACAAATTAATGCTGATTTAGTCCATCTTACTGAAGGATTGAATGGATAAAATTGTTAATCTCAATGTCCTACTCTAAGAAAATAGTAGTTATCTTAAAAGGGGAGAGCTGGGATTTTGGGGACTTTTTTGTTGTTGGTGGGATTTTTTTCTTTTGATTTTTGAGGGAAGACTTCAAAAGTGGTGTCTTGCTCCAGTTTTCAAGCTATATTTTGCTTCTGAACTTCTTCCCAAGAAACATCTCTTGGGTGTGAGCCAGGCCACAGAGAATATGTTAACTGGAATTATTCTCCTAGCTGTAATTGAAACTGGTGGTGAATAATGGGTTACTTTTTTTTTTTAAATTTTGATCTCCATTAGATTGGATACGTACATCTATATGGTAATTAATTAGTGGGTTCTGTGGGTTCTGACTTAGTTTTTCATCTGGGTTCAACTCTCTAAAGTTAAAATAAGCTTGATGATTTTTTTCTTTTAATTTCTTTTTACGTCACAGAACCAGTAGTGCGTTCAGTGCAATTATAATTGGTTATGTAAAGAAGCCCTTCAGTTGTGGGCAGCTGGTATGTTTGGAATACTAAGTCCATATATGATGATGATGATAATACAACCATAAAGAATTGCAGGTAATGGCACCAGCAGACAGTCAGAGAGAACAGGCTCCTGGGATCATTAAGCAAGTATCTTGATGGTTTCTCTTTGGCGAATTAGGATGTTTATTTTCATTTGAATATAGATAGGTAATTTGTAAAAGTGAAACTTAACCCTTTTTTGGTGTACAGTGGGTTTATACGTAAATAAATTCCAGGAAATGGCACTGCAGGAGGAAATGTGAGTGTTAAGGCTCCAAGAAAATGAAGGGTACTGGTGTTTGTGGCAGCTTTTCCTACTGAAGATCCTTCTAGGTTTATATCCCAGTGAAAAGTGGAGGACTCCTTCGTGTTACTTGGTTTTGCACTGGCATCAGCCTGACTTTGTGCTGCCATGGCCTGACTTTGTGCTGCCATAACCTATCTCCACCAAAGACAGGATAAGTGTGATTATGTTAGAAGATATTTTCATAATGTCAGGGCTCTTATGCAACTGCCTTGGGCTAAGCACAGAGTGCAATGTGAAGAGAAAAACAAGTTGAAGAACTCACCAGAAATGGTTGGGTGTCATAGAGAACTCATTAAAACCAATTATTTTTGTCCTTTGACCTTACTAATTCAACAGTGAATGCTGACATTATCAGTGTTTGTTTCGTGTTAATAAGACTCAAGAGTTGTTTCTTGTGCTAGCTGGTAACTTTGATCAGATGTGCCCCTTCTCTAGCTTGTCTCTGTGAACTGTGAAATCATTCTGCTATGAAATTTAAAATGTTTTAAGAGAAATTATGTCTTCTTTTTAGCCTGCATTTCTGATGCACCTACATTGTCAACCTTCTCATGCTCTTTAGTATTACCTCTTCTGTAAAAATGAGAAGTCTGAGCATGTTTCAAAAGTTAGCAATCTCAGCTCAGTCCTTTGCCATGTGGCGAGCATAAGATGACCAGTCAATGGGCCCCTTGATGGCAATATCCTATATTGTTTAGCAGTGGTCTTGGAGACTTGTCTCCCTAAATTAACATAAGATTTGTCTTTTTTTTTGTCCTTTGGTGGTTTTTTTTCTCTCTACTTTTTCCTCAGAAATACACATGCTTCTGTCTTTGGCAGTCCTGTTACTTCCCAGAAAGTCTCCTTGTCCTTGGCTGCTCTTCTGGAACTTTTTGGCTCATTTGGAACAATGGTGTTTCCATCCAACATTGGCTTATTGGGAAACAGTACTCTTCTTTATGAATTACATGATCTTGTGGTGGGGAAAATAGGAGCCAAAGGTGCTTTCCAACGTTATGCTGTTTCTGGGAAGCACTTTATGCTGATAAAATGAATTCTGGCCATTCTTGAGAAAAGAAAGAAAAAAAAAAGGGTAACAGGTAAGAGTTCTGGATTAAATAAAAGAGCTTTGCAAATGCTTGTAAATCATTCCAAAAGTGTAAGAATGGAGGAGCTCATTATATAGTGCAATGTCAGGAACTACTTAAGTTACTGATGGAAAGAGGAGATGGCTTTCCTCAGTGTTAGCAGGACACTAATTCTGCAGTAGTCTTGGAATTTCTGAAGAACAAACCCAATCACCTTCAGGAACGTATCTGAAAGCAACCTGTGCATACTACAGTTCTGAACGCCTGAGGGAAAGGCACTGCACAGGCATCTAGCTTGAATTTTTGTTATTTTACTGTTAACTGCAATGATTTTACTTTTATGATGACTCAGATAAATCATTTTTCTTGTGTTTTTTTCTAGTACAGTTACACGTGGTCTGGCATTGTAATCATTCAAGCTGGTTGAGCTTCCAGAAACCCTGCTTGTCCTGTGCTTTGTTTAACAGCACTGCCATCCTACCCTGTTTGTACTTGGTTTCCTACTCTGCCTTTTTCTTTTCTCAGCAGTATTCTCTTGTGCTTCTTCAGTTTTTCAGCTCCTTCTTTTTGTCTTCAATTATTTCTACTCTCCCTCTATTGTTAGCCTTTAATATTTAGAGCCTACTTAATGAACAGGAAACTTTGCTGTACTCCACACTTCTCCCTTATACACCCAGGTTGCAGAGGAGCAGTCCCAATTCACAGTATGGAGCTCTATTTCTGCTGTGGGAACATCAAGGAACAGGCTGTCGAGCAACTTTATTGCTTGAGCAAACCTGTTCTTATTCACAGAGATGATTATTGGATGATATAATCCCTGCTTGAATCAGCAGCCTGACTTTTGGACTTCAGTGCACATGTTCTCACTGTGGCAGGCTTGGTGCTCAAACAGGCTATGCAGCTGCAATTCTGAAATAGGGAGTGGAAAATTACATGGTCAGTATTTCTGCATATTTACCCAAAATGCCACACAACATGCTCATCAAAACAGAGGCAGTGAAATTCTTTTGTTGGTATTTGGGAGTGATTGCCCATCCCTCCTTTCTTGCTGAAGTTTCTTCTTCCTGACCTACTGGATGATATTTTCCAGTACTGAACAGAGAGGGTTCCTACAAGAGAGTTGCAATTCAGCAGTAGCAATTTTTGTGAGATCTGATTTGCTTGAATTTGCATGGATGCATATTTAGGCTGATACAGTGGAGTTGTTACACTGGCATGTAACCACACCACTGTGTTATCGCTGTAAATGCCAGTTTGTGCTGTTTATTGGGGCTGTTATAATTATGGTGTGTGCTATAAAGTCTTCGTTCAAAACCTGGTATCATAAACAAAGCTCTTTAATTGAAAAAGGACAAAAAAAACAGCCCTCAGCCCACATACAAAAGGAAGGAACAGCTCAAACTGGAGAGCAGCCAAAATAATTGTTCTATACTGTACAGTGATGATGGAGAGCAGACAAAGAGCATACACTGAGGAGCCGTGGAAATGAAGCATCATAAAGAGACTGACAACAGTGCTATTAGGAGTGTGCTCACCCACACGAACGGAGTGATGCATATGTTGGCACCAGCAGTGAGCAAGAGAGGAGTTCAAAATGATCGCATGAGGCGTTTGCTGAGGGACTGGGCTCAGCAGGCCCAGGCCAGAGGAACTTCAGTTTTGTTCTGGAGGAGTTCATGCTTTTTCTCCCAAGATGCAGAGGCAGGATATAAATAGCAGTGATCTTGAATAAACAGTCAGCCTCTGCATCTGCAGCAGGAAATGAAGACATCTAAGGAATCCCCTTTGTCCTGATTAGATGTTGTGTGCACATGTTTACTTTCCCTCCATTTAAAAGACTTCTTCAGATTTGATTTGTTCCAGAACTAACTCGCTTCTCAATTCAGAATCAGCACACACCTTTCTGTAGCAGAATGATCACTGGGGAAAGGTTTGATTATATTTGAACATGAGTGCAGTCTTAAAATTCAAGTTATGATAAATTGTGATCTAGGCAGTTAGAGGTTTTCATGTTTATCTGAGATGATAGATAGGCAGGTACTGAAAAACAATAAGAGTTAATGAAGACATTTCTTTCTCTGAGTGTTTTCACCCTTCCAGTAAGCCTTTCAGCCAATAGGGAAGTTTGACAATGCTTCCTTCCCCTCTGAATTTCTTGCCCTGAAACTCAGGAAACTGGCCAGTCTTGGTACTGTCTTCTGGTAAATGCTTACAGTTTACACTCACCATGTGTTGAATATACAGGCTTGTTAACATATTTCAGCAAGATTCTTGTATAATTATGCAAGCACAAACACAAATCACTGCCTCTCAGTGATGCTGCCTATACTGATAAGTGCACATGTACCTTATCTAGCAGCCTGATTGTTGGTTTGATAATGCTTTGCTTTTTAATGGGCAGTGACCATGAACTGAGATGCAGAAAAAGGAAATTATTTGCAAAGAACCTTGCAATATTATGCCATAATCACAAAGAGCCTCAACATTTACTTTACGTGTTTTCTAAGGGCTTATACCAAGGCAGGCTGAAATTTAATGAAAAGATCAAAATGACTAGACTTGGCTTTGGATCAAACTCTAATACAATTAGTTTCTTACTGACTTTTGTTTGATATCAAAAAATATTAAGACTTGCCTTATGATTTTAAGAGGCCTAATTTTAGAGGATATAGGGGATCAGAAATGTTAATTTCCATTCCAGAGCAGCTAACTGAATTATACATCTGTGTTTTCTAAACTATCATAGGCGAGGCATATTTACTTTACCAATCTTGCAAAAAGGATAAAAAGTGGAAATGGTGCCAAGTCGGCAAAGAAAATGTCATATGAAAGAGGATTTCATGCTTACTTTGGTATGAACTATTGCACTGTTCTTTAACTGAACCTGACTTTCTAAGTTTTCTACTATAGAACTTGGCTTTTCTCAGATTTTCTGGTTATTAAAATTCATCCCTCCAACTTCACAGACCCCTTTCCTAATGTTATTTGATCCTAACTAGAGGAAAGTGGTTTAAATGATAGATATGTTTTGAATGAAGGAAACCTTAATAGTAAGGATTTAAAGAATCAAAGAATCACAGAATATGCTGAGTTGGAAGGGACCCACAAGAATCAAGTCCAACCCTTACCCCTGCACAGGACCATCCCCAGGAGACACACCATGTGCCTGAGAGTATCATCCAAATGCTTCTTGAACTCTGTCAGCCTTGGTGCTGGGACCGCTTCCCTGGGGAGCCTGTTCCAGTGCCCAACCACCCTCTGGGTGAAAAACCTCTTTCTAATATCCAACCTAAACCTCCCCTGACACAGCTTCAGACCATTCCCTCAGGTCCTGTCACTGGTCACCACAGAGAAGAGATCAGAGCCTGCCCCTGCACTTCCCCTCATGAGGAAGCTGTAGACTGGGATGAGGTCTGCCCTCAGTCTTCTCTTCTCCAGGCTGAATAGACTGAGTGGCCTCAGCCACTCCTCATACAGCTTCACCTCAAGGCCCTTCACCATCTTCATTGTCCTTCTCTGGACATTCTCTAATAGCTTAATACCTTTCTTATATTATGGCACCCAAAACTGCACACAATATTCCAGGTGAGGCCACACCGCTGCAGAGCAGAGTGGGACAATCCCCTCCCTCGACCAGCTGGCAATGCTTTGCCTGATGCCCCCCAGGACACGGTTGGCCCTCCTGGCTGCCAGGGCACTGCTGACTCATATTCAACTTGCCATCGACCAGGAACCCCAGGTCCCTTCCCATGGCACTGCTTTCCAGCATCTCATTCTCCAGTCAGTACATCCAGGGTTTCCCCATCCCAGGTGCAGAATTCTGCACTTTCCCTTGTTGAACTTCATATGGTTGGTGATTGCCCAGTCCTCTAATTTTTCAGGGTCTGTCTGCAGGACGTCACTGCCTTTGAGGAAATCAACAGCTCTTCTGAGTTTTGTGTCATCTGCAAATTTGCTTAGTATCCCTTCAGTCCTGCATCCAAGTCAATTATGAAGATGTTGAAGAGCCCTCTGGAACCCATATTATACTTCTTCCAGACTTAGAAACCTCAAGTTGGAGAAGAAAAGAATACTATTATTTTCTTATTTTATTTTGTTTTATTTCACCTTTCTATTAATGTTCCAGCTCTCCAAGGAATAACTAGGGTATTACTGTGCCTGTGCACTTGGAACTTATGTTTCCATCCCATAGGGGTTTCACGAGTTTTCTTCATCTATAGTAAACTGATATTAAAAAGTACATTTTGGATGTCTCATAGAATCACCAAATGGTTTGGGTTGGAAGGGACCGTAAAGATCATCTAGTTTCAACCCCCCTTTCATGGTCAGGGACACTTTCCATTAGACTAGATTGCCATCCAGCCTGGCCTTAGGCACTTCTGGGGATGGGGCAGCCTGTTCCAGTGCCTCACTACCCTCACAGTAAAGAATTTCTTTGTGATGTCTAATCTAACCCTACCCTCTAAGTTTAAAGCAATTCCCCCTTGACTTATTGCTACATGCCCTTGTGAAAAGGCCTCCTCCAGCTCCCTTGTAGCTCCTTAAGGTACTGAAAGGCTGCTGTAAGTTATCCCAAGAGCTTTCTCTTCTCCAGGCTGAACAACCCTAACTCTCTCAGCCTGTTTTTCATAGTAGTGTTGCAGCCCTCTCATCATTCTCAGGGCCCTCCTCTGGACTAGCTCAAATAGATCTATGTCTTTCCTGTGCTGGGCCACCAGAACTGGATGCAGTACTCCAGATGGGGTCTCACCAGAGCAGAGTAGAGGCACAGAATCACCTTCTTTGACCTGCTGGCCGCACTGCTTTTGGTGCAGCCCAGGACATGGCTGACTGTCTGAGCTGCAAGCACACGTTGCCGGCTCGTGTCTAGTTTTTCATTCACCAAAGTACTCCAGAGTTCTTCTCCTCAGGGCTGCTCTCAATCAGTTTTCTGCCCAGCTGGACTCTGCGCAGGTGCATAAAATCCTTCAGTCTTTGGAATTACAGAGGAGACAGTGTCCTGCACTCTCCCAGTTTTGGGATTTGTCTTTGGGATAGTCACTTGTTGCACTATCATAATGAAAAGTTTATCAATATGTGAATGAGCTCAAAAGGTAGGTTATGAATGGTTATTTCCTTCATCTCATGGGTTTTGATGTTTACCTTTGTGATGGTATAGCAATCTAACACAAACCGTAGCTGAAGATTGGCAGTTTGTTCTTCTTGGGTTCTCTTTCTTTCGGCTTCTCAGTCCTCGCTGCTTAGTTATGTTCCTTTCTTCTCTACTGGATGAAACAAGCTTCCAGTCCTTACTCTGGAATTCATTATAAGATATTTAGTGTTGGAGATTGGATACCTGAAAGAAAAGAGCAGCATGTTTCCAGGCAGGGATCAGGTCCTGACAACTGCTTGCAGAAGGATTTAGTGAGGTTACACCTGTTTATCTGCTGCAAGCTGGTCTTTTTTTCTTGCTGCCATTTTCCCACGTCTTCAGTGATTCACAGCCTCCTACACTGTGGTCCACTGGGACTGCCAGAGATGACTTTGTTATTAGTTGATGTTTCTTGGATGACCCAAGTTTTCCTTGTAATCTGATTCCATCAAGAGGATGGTGTTAGGCCTCTGGGATTTTCAGGAATGACTTGCCTTGCACACACTTAAGGAAAGCTTGTTCAAAGTGACCTAAAAACTTTAAAGTCTCAAAGGATTTACCAGTTTTCTGTTCTGGCCTCGAAAACGTGACTTCCTGAAATGCCCATGTTCTTTTGGATAAGTGTGCTTGCTCCATGCTAAACTCTTCTGCTCACCTCTTCTCTAATCCTAAACTCCTCTCTGCAGGCACGGTCACAATCCTGTGTGTACATGGGGCACCCATGTCAAATTACCCCCTGTGTCTATGTAACCCAACTGTTGTTCCTTCCTCTTGTATGTGTGTGCTTAGTATGTGAGATTTCTAGATCACACATGAAACTGAAAGCACAACCTTGAGCCCTGTTTATGAGATACCATTAAAAAGGCCTCTACACACTTCTGCTTGTCTTGGATGTGTGAAAGTCTGCCTTTTTGACAGAGTGGTATGTGATAATAAATCCCAAAATATCACAAGATTTCTTCTGTACACTGTGTACATTCTTTGTAGATTCCCCCCAAAATACAGGAAATTGAAAAAGGAATTATAAAAATAAGTGGTACTTTGTATTTTCTGCCAGTGGTTTAGACCTTCCGTTTCTTTCACGTGCTTTGCAGCACTGAGAAATATAAACACGACTAGTCTCTTCCTTTTTCAGCACTGCTTAGCCAGTGTATCCCTCTGCTGCTTGAATTCCTTGCCAGAGTTGCCAAGTGGCAAATCACATGGATTCATCACAAGTGGATGTTCATTCACATGAAATGGCTTGGTGCTGCAAAATTTTTCTATAGGTCACTGATTTGCCATCGTTCAGGTGATCAGCAATGTTATTCATCATTTCTTTTTGCTGTTGATCTGAGCTACACTTACTCTGTGAAGAAGGGTGCAGAGCATATTCAATATAAATCTGAACTGCGCAATTCTCTTTTAAGGCGCATGTCATAAAGATACCAAAGAATTACTTCCCTTGCTGTTTCTGCCACAAATAGGATTTAATGTAAGCCAAGAAACTTCAGCTGATGTTCCATGTTTTATTGCATGTCAGGCAAGCCTGGAAACTTTCTTCGTGAGGGCTGTGCATGCTCTTGACTGATGAAATATTTCACCCTCTACAACAGTGGAAGATTGCTTAATTAAAGGAAATAGGTAGTGTATACTATATCAAACATTTTAATACTGAAAACTTGGAAATGAGAATTAATAAATTCATGCAGAAGCGTGCTTACAAGGGAATTAATGACTGTTGTTATGCTGATGATTATTCATTTCCATTTTGAATACATTGGTCTGAGAATAATCTTAGGATCAAAAAAAAATTAAAAATGGAGATGTGGGGACTTGAAGATGGGAAGTCCAGGGCTGAAATGTTTTTCCCTCCAGTGACAGGGCATAAAAACCCACTGGCTGATGCTTCAGGTAACTGTAACTGTCATTTGAGTCCTGCATGTGGCCCTGGGACTTTTTGTTTGGATTTCAAGCATGCCATAATGCCGAGGCTAAGGCTTAAAGAGAGCTGAAAATAAAGGGGTGAAATGTTAAGGAAAGCCCAATTTCGTGCCAGTGGCTGGCAGGAAGCACAGTGAAGGTTTGCACGATCTTCATAGGGGCTTTGGTGTTATCCTTCTCTCACTGACATCCAGAGTCCTCCAACAGGCTCTGAGACTTGAATCAGACCTAGTTTGCCTGGATTATCAGTGCAACCTCTTTTCTCCCATCTCGCTTCTTCCAGAATAAAAGAAACTGCCTCCCAGTTCTAGGACTGGGATTTAAAACACATGAGCAGTATTAAGATACGTAAGTAAGCCCTTTATAAGAAGGTGCCCCATGGAATGGTGTTTGAAGAAAAACTGAACATGGGTTAGAACAAGAGGAAGCCGAGGTACCAAAGTGTGAGTTTTTCATGCAGCAAGCATGAAGTGGGGAGTGACAAGGAAGATCAGGATGAGGAACAAATCTCCACCAATACTCACATAGGAAGGGAAGAGTGTTAAATCAGATCTATTGACTGGCATTGGTACAAAAGTAATACTTTTCTTTTAAACACAACTCTGCTGTCACAGCTGTTTGGTTACTGATGTCTCTTCCCAATAAGACATTACCTTAATACAGAGAGGACACTTTGAGCTTCAGGAATAACTGAAACTGTGACATATTCTCAAGCATGGTTACGCAGACAATTTTTTCTAGTGCATTTTTACATATGTGGTTTTATCTCCTGAATGCTTGTTGGTAGTCAGACTTCCTGAATTGTTACTGCTCACATTAAGTGGTAGGAGGAAGGAAGAGTAAAAACCTGAACATTTATGACAGTAGGCTTCTTTCCCTCACTGTTGCAAAATTGTTGTTGGCAACAACTGACATCAACGTGGGGGATTAGAGAAACACAAAAATAGCACAAGGGATTAAAAAGACAGTGTAAGTGGCTGTAGAACAACATCTTCCCTCTCCCAAATGACATTTTTTCATCCAGTAATTCATCTATCTCAGCCCTCGTTAAAGTTAGTGGGAGCCTTTCCATTAGAAGGATATTGGATCAACCCCAGATCCTCCATGCTGGGTGTAACGGGCACAGTCGTTAAGCTCAGAGGTGAGTGGAAGGAATTTTATGACTGAAGAGTCTGTGTGAAATTTCAGCCTTCTTGAATCCAATGGTGAAACTCCCATTAACTTCATTAATGCTGGGATTTTGCCACTAGACTCAGCATGAAGTGAAATCAATGTGGCAAGAGTCAGTGGGATGTTTGACAACAGAGGTGCTAGCTGTGTTTTACCCACGGTGGGAATGCAAAGCATAAACTGTTTTCACTGTTGAAGTTTCATGCTGCCATTTCAGTGGCAATAGGGGTGAGTTGAGCTCTACTGCAGCTGCCTGTCTGGTACGGAGAGAAATTCTGGCATGGCACCTGACACAGGCTTTCCTTCCAAAATTCTCTCTTGGGAGTTTTCCAGTATATCCAGAGGTGGCTGTATCTAATATGCAGCAGATGACTGGAATATAGCACACTTCCATCCAGCACCAGACACCATGCCCATAATCCCTACCCAGCTGGAAGAAAGCATAAAGCAAGAGTTCAAATCAAAATAAGGAATTTGGAAGAAAAGAAGCTTCTAAGAAAGTAATGAGCTGTACCCATCTAGCTGTGCTATCTGCAGGGAAATGATGTATTTTTGAATTGGAAAGAGATGCATGTATGTAAGAAGGAGGAAAAAATGATTGAAAACACATGGGAACGGAAAGGATTTTTATCACCCTCTCCCCCAGTTTGAAAAGAAAGCTGTCCGTTATAATAATTGCAGTGTAAGTTCCAGAAATGTTCTGCAGTGTGAGGCCAGATCCATCCCTGGAGGGATTGCAGGCAGAGATGAATATAAAAAGGCACAGGAGTTCAGGGATAGGTCAATATGATGATTTCAGTTTTTAAACCGTAGTACAGGGTTTTCTAGAAAGAGTTGGAAATCTCTTTCCCTTAAGTGGTTGGAGTTGAACTCCAAAACCCAAAGGCTCTTAAAACTTTAGTTGTTTTCTGAAATATTTGTGGTTATCAATATCTAATCCTAGCCTGCTTCCCAGCCTTGGGCTGACTTTGAAGTATTATTGAAAAGAACTGCTCTGCACTCCTCCTCTGCCCTAGCCTGCTCCCTAACAGGTTCCAAAATGAAAGGGTTTGTTGAAAGCACGTTTCACCTTTTATTTCTACATGTTCTTGACTGGTATTAGCAGTATCTTCCTTAAAAGAGATGAGGATAATAACAAGGTGATGCTTAATTGCGGTCCCTGAAAAAAAGAAGCCACTGGCTTTAGGCTCTCTCTGTAGCCACCAAAGATCTTTGTCCTTGAGGAAAGCACATAGATGTAGGTGCTCCGTTTTAGTGCCTGCGTTTAGACGGGCTGCCTGTAAGCCTGACTTCCCCTGGGGTTAAATGATTCATCCGTTCAAATACTATTTTATTGGTAGTGCCAGCTTGTCACTCATGTAGAGAAGCATCAAATAGGCTACATTTTTTCTGTCACCTTTTCCACATGTTAACAGTAAACGTGGTCCCCCATTCCTACCTTCAACACCCCATCCCCACTACCCCACTCCCTTTTCTTTCTGGAGCATTCAGAGTGCATGACTTCATCTGCTTGATTATCTCGAGCCTTGGGAATGCTGGCTTTGTCTCTGAAACCACCAGAATGTGCTGAGCAAACACTGCTCCTAGTCAGGCTGCATCAAGGCTGGCAGCTAAAGCCTCCTATGCAAGAAAACTTGCTAGGAGCTGCTTTTCAATGAGATCATCTTTAATGATAGGGGGTTGTCTTATTTTGGTGAACTAGATTGAACATGAGGGCAGTATCAAGGCCAAAATAAAAGAGCTGTTGTTTCCGAATGTTTTTATAGCTTTCTAGGATTGCGGTTTTGCACAAAAGTGGGCATTCATTCTTTGTTATGTTGCAGTTTCATCTTTCATACTGACAACGTGGTTTCTGTCATTGGTAGTGCCAGTAAAATCTACATTGGTAGTGCCAGTGGATTTTTAAAATGTAATTGGGGAGAGATGGGTTTTCTCTGAGAGGGCTGGGCAGCTGTATCTCTGACTTCTTAATAAGAACTATGTTGTTCACTCAAGTTAGTCTGGCTATAGACCATTGCTGTTCTCTGTGCATCGAGCATCTCATGCATGGAGTAAGCTGAAGCAATGGTAAGGGAAGGGTGGCTAACAAGTATGTAATGGGGGCCATTTCACAGGAACTCCTGCGATGGGACTGCAGGAGCACTCTGTGCAACATCTCCAACTTGTTGAGGGGTGTATTTGCTGCCACAGCTGTTCTGATGTGCCATCTCATGAAAGAAACAACAGGAAATTAGAATGGGTTAGATATTACTGGGATATGAGAAAGAGTATTATGTTTCCATATTAGCTGATAATATCTAGGCTATGCAAATGCAATCTTTGTGGTCTGCAGATATCTCCTTCTGCCCTCCATGAGGAAAATAAGTTTTTAGAGCTTGCTCAGAACTTCACAGAACATCAAGCTGTGGCATGATACTGTCAGAAGTGATCCAAAAGCAGGGAGGGAGTGCGTGGAAAAAAATTATTTGAGTTGTGTACCCTGCCCCCAGTCTGCAAGGGCCAGGCACATCTTGAATTTTCTCCTTGAATATTCAAAAAATGTGGGCCTGCCACTATGGGTACACTGCAGAGGCAAATAATGCAGATGGCAATTACAACCACTGTTCAAATCTTAGTCAAGCATGTGCTTATTAGTCTGAACACTGTCAAGGTCCCAGATTTCTCCCTCTCAGGCAGTCCAACCCCTGCAGGCTTAGGAGCTGCCAGTGCATGTGAGGACATTTGCTGTTTTCTGTCACAGTTCTTATATGAATATGAAGTTGAGCGTTACCCTGGTGTTACAGTGATTACTTCCAGCACAGCTTTTTGGGTGAAATAAATCAGTCCAGTCAAATTAGGAAGTGATCCAAGACCTTGCTCATAACCCAAATTAAGTAGAACAAAGCTTTTATTTTATTCTGGTTTAGAAAAGGTTTAACTCTTTGGCATGAAACCCTTTATAGTCTCTCGTAGTCCATCACACAAGCATCAAAGAAATTGCTATAGCTTGGAGAGAAATTCTTAAAAATGTTTTAGGAAAGAGATTATTCTCACCGAACTGAGAAGATGACCTTGTGCTGAGCTGAAACTGGCTTCCAGGAGCTTTCAGGTGGAAGCTTTGAATATCCAGCCTGGAGACTGGCTCAGTTTTGATTGTTTCTATTGAGATTGGTGCTCAAGCCAGTGCTAATGCACTTCTACATGGCCTAGCATATAGAAGATGTAGCTCTATCACAGATTATGAAATTGAAGCTAGAGGAGGTCACTCGGAACAACTGCTGACTCTCAACATTTTAGAATTCTTAAGTCTAAGAAATTTGTATCTGTGAAATTTTAAAGACCTGGAGATAGGAGCTCTGTTGACTCCTTTATGTTGCTTTTCAGGCAGTGAGTGGAAAAAAGTGTACTGCTAACAGGCTATGAAAATTGAATGCTGGTGGTAAGTATAGGTCAATCAGCTTGACATTGATCCAAAGCAAAATAAACAGAATAGACAGAACAACTGAAATAGGAGTCCTTAAATAACAAATTAAGGAAGCAGCACTTTGTTAGTATCTATCTACCTGAGCCTAAGGAAAAACGAATCTTGTCAAATCAGCTTGATGTAGTTTAGTTTACCAAGATTACAAGCTTGCTTGATTAAAGTTGCAGAAGCCTTCTGAATGGGCCTCCTCCGCGTCTTGATCCAGAGAGAAAATGGACAATGTCCAACAGAAAGTGGTTTTGATGCTGACAGAACTCTGAATGGAGATGGATGGAGGGAATCATCCCTGAGCCGTTTGTGTATATAGCAGGCTTCCTCAGGGATCGTTTGCTGGCTTTTCAGTATTGAACACTTGTGTCAGTACCTTGCTAGAAAGCATAAAATCATTATTCTTAGTGTTTGCTGATGTGCATACAGACTGGAGACAAGTGAGGGAATAACTAATTCAGCTCACCCACATTATTTGATAAACTATGAGAATGTAAAAAATGCTCATTTATTATTTGCCTGGTACATGGGCTTCTATTTAAAGCTCAGGACAGCAGGTCTTGTGGGGGCCAGAGGCTTTGGTCCTGAAAAGCAGCAACCAAGAGCCCCTGACGGATGGAAAAGGGAGTATAAATCCCGACACTCTGCCAGGGTGTGGGGTTTGATAAGGCACCATTGTGGATGTGGAAGGAAACGTTAGAAAACTAAACTCAGTATTGGTAAAAAGGAAGTGGGTTGTTTACAAAGTCACTGTATGTTGGATAAAATCCACTTTTGTGCAAAGGGCTAGCACAGATGATATCAAGGTTTGGAATGAGATTTTCATCTTGGACTGCCTTTCAGTGCAGGAGTGGAGTTTACCCTTCAAGCCTCAGTATGTAATTGTGCTACATCAGGATTTAAATTCCTTATTTACTGTTTTCTGACAAACATTTAGGTAAATGCTGCATTAAGTAGACATTTATTTTTAATAACATTGACATTTCTCTTGCTTTTCTCGTGACATTTTTAGCATCTTCACAGATACCTGCATAGCTACTTCTGTTCTAAAATTTGCAGTAATTAATTGCTTTTCTGTGTGTCTGTGGGAGCAGCTATCAGCAAAGAGAAAGGGAGGCACTGCAGTTTCACATCCTTTGATTAAAGGTAAATTGAAATAATTAAAGATGTGGTATTTAACGTAGAGGCTTTAGGGCTAAAAACCAATATCCTGATACCTGCTGAGAAATAACTTTCACCACAAATAATCTCTGTTCTAGTAACTTCTGCTGTGACTCAGGCTAGCATTGGAATGTGGCCTGCAATAATTAATGTTCTGAGACAAAGGGGAGACTTTCTGTTCACCCAGAAATAAATCATGTTGACTGCTTTTCTCCTATGGCAGAGCAATATATGTATAATCTAAGATGTACAGCGCAGCAGTGGAGCCTTTTAGAAATGTATCATCTCATTGGTCAGCAGTAAGAAACCTAATGCAAGTGATAGGTGAGCAGATGAACACTAACAATTTTGGGAGCTGGCTGGTGTCAGGGATGCTACACCGTACTTGTGCATCTAAGAGCGCCGTCCACCTTTTGGTCACCAGTATCAGTCTGTCTGGAGGTGAGACCCTGCAGGAATGTCTCAGGATTGGTCTTTGGGGGATTGCCTGAGCACTGAGTGGAGCTGCAGTTGTGGCAAGAAAACCAGTGCATCGTGTCAAGTGCTGATAACAGGAATTAATTAATTCTGTGAGCACATATTGGAAGCATAAACAAGAGTATTGTTTGGTGTCTCTTAACAAGCTGGTTATGCATGTCCATGTAATGACTCTGAAGAGCCTTGGAATAGCTTTTGGAGTGGGAGGCAAGGGAGAGCATCCATTTTGAGCAGGTATTTGCTAAAAGTGCAGGGTTTTCTCGTAGTTGTGAGTGGAGCCTTTCCATACACAGCCTGACCTCACAAACGCAGGGTTGTTTGTTGAAGTATTAACCAGCTACTTGGGGAGGGTTTCTAAAAACAGCTCTTTTTTATTACTTTGCAAGCACTCGAAACAAAATTGCTGATGTGGTTGTATCAATTTCCTTTCCATGATTGTCTGTTCTTTCTTTGCTTTGGTGTCTGAGATGCTTTGGGAAGTCTGGGATCTTCCTCCCTCTCTTCTATGACTCCAGCTCCTCTCCAGGCTGCGCTGTCAACCACAGTCTCTCTGTCTCTCATCCTACTGTGAAATCTTCAAACCTTTAACCAGTGCTGTAGTTAAACGGCTCCTTCTCACAGTGCTGCAAAAGCTCGTCTTGCTCTGCATGCCCCGAGTTTCTGTACTGGAGTCATGGCTAGAACTGGAGGAACAGCCTCTGCCAGCAACCACCCACCTTTTCCAGGACTTTCCACCAGAGCAGGCAGCTCTTTGCACTTGGTATCATCCCTGCTGTGGCTGAGAGGAGAGGTGAACAGCAAGCACCAAGGTTATGGTGTCACAAAGCATCTGATGAGGTGGCATCAGGCAATGTTAGTGAACCTGGGCTTGATACCATGTTTTTTCTTCCAGCTCAGCTGAAAGGCTGACTCAGGAATTTTAGTAAAACGTGTTCAGTAGGCACCTGGCACCTGCCACAGACAAGACTGCTTCATTGTCTGGCGTGTGTTCATTTGAAAAAGCAAATATATGTAGTTTGCATGTCTAATTCAGCTAGAAGAGACAGAAAAAGACCAAAAAAAGATGTTTTTCTGTTTCATTTCTGGAGCCATTCTACTTTTGTGTAAAATCAGTATTGTGATTGAGGCATTCTTATTATAATTTTGCAGATACTTGTTCGTAATGGGAGACATTGCCATGTGGCATTCTTACACCCTTTTTTTGTCCTTTATGAAATTCTATGGTTTCAGTTCTGAGTAAATTAGTTTTGGATTGGCTACTCCAGATGTAGATGCTGTCTGTTCATAAAGCAGGTGCTGTACAGTAACAGAATTAAACTGCCAGTTTAGTTGCACTTGAGCACCTCTGATTTGATCCAAAGAAACCTTCATGCCAGCAGAGAAAGTTAACAATTTTGTTTTCAGCGCAAGCATGAACTTTTATGATGCAGAGCTCTTATGATGCAGAAGTTGTGCAGCTGACTGAAGTAAACTGACTGGTGATATTGCTGCTCTTTCATGCCTGTCCTCATTTACTGGTTATAAACCCCTGCCTCTTTACCCCCCTGTCCACAGCAGGTTTCTTACTTTCTGTATCTTCTGGGCTTCGGTAACATGTTTACTGAGAAAAACTCCTGTTGTCTAGTCTTGAGCCTTTGTGTGTTTTTATACATTTTCTTTTTATTTGCATTAAAAGAAAAAGGTGGAGGAGGGGCAGAACTTGGATCCTAATGAGAGGTTCGTTAAGTAGTGGGTGCAACTTGGAGGCTAAATGAAAGCTTTTCCTTTTGAATCACTCTGCATTTGTACAAGCGCAAGGTGCCCTTAGTACCTTTGTAATTCGAAGTCATTTCCAGCAATATGAGTGCGGATGGAACCAATCACTGGTCCTTATTTCTAGGCTCTTTCTATTTTCTCATGGAGAAAAAAGTCTTTCTGATGTTCTTTTGAAGCTGAACATGATGCAAAAATCAGGCAGACCTTTCATCTTTCCATCTTCTCTGTTGAAACATGGGGACATGAGTCTAGCACATGGATCAAATCTCCTGCACACAGGGCTGGAGACAAATCACAGCCATCTCTTATGTACAGGACCCCAAGAAGGTGCTCACCCCAGCCACAGCCTATGGAACAAACAGTTTCATGAGGGTCTGTGCCCAGCCCTATTGCAGGACTGGATCCCCATCTCACTCCAAGCAGGAACCTGGGGCAGGCTGCCCTCACGTGGGGACAACATGCAGCGCTGGGGTGAATGGCCCTTGCCTGCACCTGTTGCTATTAAAACCTGTGGGAGATTCCTTTTCCAGAAGCCTAATGGGATATGTTTCAATCTCTTCTAATTGAGTAGTACTACAAAACAAAATGCTGTTTGAAAATCAATGTCCTTTTGTATGTAGATCTTCTCTTTCACCTCTCTCATCATGATCAAGGTACGGAGCTGAATTACAAGCCCTGCAACATCTGGGTGATGACTGATAACAGGGTACATTCGCAAGGGGCCAAAGCTTGGTCTAGACCGGGGAGCTGGCATAGAGAAAAACACCTCCTTTAAGGAAATCTGGCAGCTCAAACAGACTGGCACAGTTTTTCTGCCGCTCATCCAGACCATGGTTAGCTACCGGGCTGGCACGCTGGTGGAATGCTCCCCACATCCATCCTCTCTCTGCCACGCACAATCTATCCCTCTGTGCTGACCACTGGAAAAGCATGTAGGAGTTATTGTACAAAGATCTGCCTGTGCAGCTGGTGAAGTGAGAAGAGCTTGCTCTTGGATACAAACTACAACAGCTTTTTTATTTTTTTGAGTAGATTAGGTGGCAAATGTGCACTGTCTTCAGAGTCATCTAAAACCAAATTAATGCCATGCACTTGTAAGCCGAGGCATAGGGAGGCAAGTAAATCCTTCTTTCCAAGTCTCAGGGGAGTTGCTGTTTCCCTGCAGCATGCAGGAGGGGTTCATGTGTGCTTAAAATGCCGTGTATCAGTTACAGAGACCATGCTGCTGCTCAGATGACACAACTGGTAAGCACACAGTTTTCTTCCTTCTTGACCTAGTAATGTGTGTGCCCTCTCATCTTTGTCCCCCATTTTGTTTTAATAGGGAGCAGCCTACACTACCAGCATAACAATTTGTTCCACGGGGGCTTCTCCTCATCTAAGGATGATCTTTAGAAAAAAGGCTGGGGTTGGATTGACACATGGGAAATTATTATACTAAACCTAGATTGCATGGGGAGATCTGCATTCAAAGCTGATGCTGCTCTTGCTTTTTTAGGATTTTTAGGATGGCAGAAATTCAGGCTGGATGCAGCAATGCTGCTCTTTGCAGCTGGAGGTGCAGGGAGAGGTTTGCTGTTCCCTTATGTGTCGTCATGGGCTGTTGGGTTGCTGGAGAAGCTGACAGGTTGCTCCAGATAACTACCTGGGTGGGGTATTTTTGAGTAACTGCTTCTGGGATTGTCCTCAACCCAAAGACCTGTTAAAATTAGAGATTGTCTGCTGAATAGGGATTTCTGCTCATAGCCATAAAGGCTAAAATGACCAGATAGAAAAAGCTATCAGTTTCCAGTTCTCCTTGAGCAGATGTTTCTATCTCCCCTCTAGGGGTGAGCAATGAATGGAAATTAGTTATAGGGAGTTCCAAGGGAAGGCAAAAATAAAAGCAATTTAATCATAAGGTAAGTGTTTATGTTGCAGAAATAATGAACAGGTTTTGAGCAATAAAGATTTTAGGATATAAAATAGGGAAATGAATATTTTATGCATGGAAAAAAATTTTGGTAGATTCTGAATGCTAGATTTCATGCTGGATTAAATTTGTACTATTAGTTCTGTACAGAAAATTGAGATTTTTTTGTAAGGGAAACAGTAGCAGGACTTTGTCTCATAGAGAGACATGATGAAAGAAGGGCTTTCTCTCGCCCTACATTTACATCCAAAAAATTTTGCTTTTTTTCCTGTTAGTATCTTGACCAAAACCCCAAACATTTTTAATGCATACTCTGAATACTGCTTTGCCCTGTACTGCACAGACTAGAGGCAGCTAACTGAAACAGACCGATGGGAAAGCATCAAAATTATTGTACCAGGAGAGATTGTTTATATATCTTTATTTAGCAAACGAAGTACATTGCCAATAGGAAGGAGAAAAATGGAGACTCAGCTGTGTTTACCAAGGCAACAGAAATTTTCCTGAAGTGAGGCCAACTTTGATATGAGCTATTAATTTTGCTTGATTTTTGCAGGGGTAATTCTCAATAGGGCTTGCATGTCATGTTTTTGTGCGAGGACATAAACAACTTGCTTTCAGTTCATGTTAGCTTTGCATCTGTGCTTCTGAAAACTGACACCTGCTCTGGCACTTGCAGACCTGTGTCATGGCTGAGAAACAGGTTGTACCCTGTGCACTTTTGGGAAGGTTTGGGATCCTAGTGGCACCAAAACAGGTTCTTGAAGCAATGCCAAGTGCACTGTGTTAATCTTGTATTTTTTGCCCTTCTCTTCTTCCATCTCAGCAAAGGTTTTCCTTGTGGCCTTGATCCAACAAGCCATTTAACTGCATGCAGGTGCAGGCATATGATGGGACTTCCTGGTATGTCTCACTGTGAGCTAAACTGTATTTTCAATGAAAAAACAAATACAAGACAACTTCTGTGCCCACCTACCCCTGCCAGCCACAGCCTTTGTTAATGATGAGTACAAACATATTTCCAGAGCACCAATGTACAAAGGTACAAGTCCCTTGGCACGTTCTGACCTTCAAAGATGGGCACAGTTACTGGGATTTACCTGCAGCACTTTGGCTTTATCCATGAGAGCAGTTTTGCTGGGCAGTGCAGCAGGCTGTGCCTGGGTCTCCTTGCTCCCTGGATGCAGTTGTCTGAGCACAGGTTGTCTGGTCATGCAAGGCCACCTGCAACTCTTGCACCATCAGTGATCCACATTGTGCCAGTTGTCAGTGACAGGCACAGGTGGTGGTGTCCTGGAGGTTGCCATCCATGAAACACTAGAGGAGGGTGAACATTTTTCTTCAGGGTTTCCTATGAATCGCACTTTTTCCCATTCCCTAGGTGTGGCTATTAGTTGGTGGCTTCAATACCTGCAAACCTATGTGAGATGTCAAGTCTATTTCTGCTTCTGTCCTGCCTCAGATAAAGTGCCAATCATGAGTGCCAGTGCATGAATGTCCTTTCTCATCCCACAAGGCCACTCGTCCTCCTGATCCATTGACCATTACCTTGAGAGTCTTGTTCCTTGGCCCTTTTTCTACTGCAAATGTAGGTAAGTAGCTCACAACCGCTCTAATAACTACCCTTTCCCATTGGCAGGAACCCTTGGCCTTCTCTTTCCCCACTGACACCTTTCCTCACAATGTCACCCTATTGTTACCCCCCTTCTCCTTAATCCAAACTTTTCTGCCAAGTAGAATTTATTTAGGTTGAAGTGGGTTTTTTGATTTCTCACTGTGCTCAGATTGCAATGCCTCAGAGTGAGCCCTGCCTCTCCCCATCACCTTCTTAGCAGAGCCACGTTGTACGAGTATACTATTAAGTTACTTCCTTCCACTCCCTGGATTAAGAGCACATGTAGTAGGTATTGTTCAGGTTTTGAAAGCTAGAAATTTTCTTGGCCTGGCCAAGCATGCAAACTCTGACCCATTTGGCTGAACCTCTTGCACGTGTGACTGCCCCCTGAAGAGCTCTATTGTTGTGGCACTACAGTGCTGAATTGGCTGTATCCTAGTAGGGAATTACTTGGTGCTACTTAAGTGGAAATGTCAACAGTCTTGCAAATATGAAGTTATCACCAGAATCTACTTATGTGCAAGTTCCTACTTATGTGCAAGTTCTGATAGACTTCTATCCACTTTAAGAAAATGATAGCTTTGTCTGTAGCTCATATTTCCTGGCTTGCACAACTGAGAAGAGTCAGTCTCAAGGAGTTATTTATGGTGTTTGCCTGACACCAATATTTTCATCCTTTTGAGCACTGTAAGCAATCACTGGGTACAGTCAATTTGGTAAGATTTGGTTGGGAGTTTTATTTCAAAGGACTTCTACGTAACACCTAAATTAAGATTTGATTTGAACCCTGAGGAGAAATATACAACTAATGGACATGACTCAATTCCTCCATACTTAGAAAAAATCTACTAACATTTTTTGACAAATGGATCTGAATGAGGCTTAACCAAGGACCTTAAGCTGTGGGCCCAGATAAAGAGGTTCCCAGAGAAGTCTATGTGCAGCTTGTCCTTTCTTTTGGCAGCCCCAGGCTGATGGAAGCTCTAAACTTTGTTCCTTTCCCAACTGTCATGGTTTGAGATAGCCCCAAAATCCAATTCCCTGGCTCCATCCCCCCTCCCACATCTCAACCTAATGTGAGATGGGCTTTTCCAGACAAAACACACCAGACTCAAAGTGGGGGAAAGGGAATATATTACAATGACTGTACAAATAAATACCATATCACATTATACGCATGATTACAACTATCTCTACCATGACATATAGTATTTACAATGATCAGATCTCTTCTCCCCTCCAAATAAAAGTCCAGGAGGGAAAGAAGGACAGATCCCTTCCAGTCCTTAAGCAGCAGCTCCTCTTCTGTCCTCCATGCAGCAGTAACTGGGTTGTTGTAGCTGGATCTCTGTTCAACATACACAAGGGGGTCTCCAAGCCCCTCGGCTCTCCTTCGGTCCAAGCGAAGGCCTCACCTGTGGACTGCCAGCAGGGACAAGACTCGCTTCACCGCAGGCATATCACAAAATGCAGGGGCATCTTCATGAAAGTCCCTTCCTCAGGGGATTCAAATTCCCGTTTGCAGAGCTCCGTGCTCTGTCTCCAGGCAGCGGGGGGGGGGCAAAGCCCTCCTCCACATTCCTTTGGCTGTCCTGGTCCAGCTTCAGGATGCCTTTGAGCTTCTCGGCTCCTCTCTGTAAGTGCTGTAGCACTCCAAGGTTCTTTCAAGTAAGAGTCCATCATCTTCCTCCTTCCAGGAGGTCTCAAAGGAGTTTGGGGGGTCTGGTACAATCTTACCCCCAGGAACTCTATCTCTCAGCTGCTGGCTCTCTTTCTCCTGGCTCTGTCTTCCAGGAGTCTGCGGTGCTGCATGTTGCTTCTGCTGCTCCTTCTTGCAGGTCCTTATCTCTGGCTCTCTGCCACCGTTTCTCTGGTCAGTGTCGGCTGCTGCTCTGTGCTCATGAAGAAAAACATCTCCCAGCATAACTACAGGCACCTAGCCCAGCTTTATGCTGTTCCAGGTCCCTGCAGCCCCCCCAGCCGGGGGCTGGGAGGGGGACCAGAGGCCCCAAGGGGCACAGAGCCCCTACCTCGTGGCCCTACAACATGGCCACCTCTTCTCCAACAACCCAAACTACAACTCTTCTCTTCCGGTCTGGTTGTGAGATGTTGACATTTCTGCAGGAGCGCCCATTGGGCAGAACTTCAAAACTTCTAAGGGTTTCCACCCCTTGGGGTCTACCACTTCTCTTAGCCTCTGGGGGAAAACAAGGTCCAAACCACGACACCAACCCAAACACTAACCCTAGGGGTAGGCCAAACCCTTTTCTAAGGATCACAAGCTGTAGCAGCAATCAAGAAGCTTTCAGGGGAGAAATATTTTTACAGCCTCCTTTGTCAGCCACAACACAACTAGAGTTCAAGGATTTTCCCTCTCCTGACCCTAAACACTGGCCATGGCTGGACTATCACAAGCCACGCCAGTGATGAAATTTTCAGAGACAAAATCCTAATGAATCCTATCCCTCCCTCTGAGGGAGCTCCTTGGCAGCTCTACATCACATGCAGCTTTAGGCTTTGACATTCTCCTGAACCTAACCCTAAACCCTGTGTGTGAGCTGAGCATTTGCCAAAAACACTGAGCCATGGCTGAGATAAAGAACTTGTGATGGGAGAAAGCTCTTTGCAGCCCCTCCTTTCCCTTTGGCTGTCCATTAACAACCACATGCCAGCTGGAACTATAGGACCTGTAAGTGCCCTCCCTGTAACCCTAAGCCAAGGTGTGGGCTGCTTCATAAGTAAGAACACTAAGCTATGGCTGAGATGAAAAATGTAGCAGGGGGTTAAGTTTTTTACTGTTCGTTCCAGCCTTTTCCAAACCTTTTACAGACCCATGCCAGCTGGAGCTCTAGACATTTTTCCTCTTCCGCCCTTAGCCCTAAAGGCTAAGTCCCTGAGGACACCTGATCCTTAGACAGGCACACAAAGCAATGGTCCAGATGAAAAAGCAACAGGAGGAGAAATCTTTCTGTGGCCTGCACTTTCCTTCAGAAGTCTCTCACCAGTGCTAACTGGTACTTTAGGGGCTTCCCTTTCCCAGCACTAAACTCAGCTCTAAGACTGCGCAGGGAATGAACCCTTTGCTGAGGACCCAAAGCCCAAATCAAGCAGCTGTCAAACCTTCTAGGAGACTACTGCTTCTTTTGGCAGCCTGTGGGGGAATGGAGCATCTACTGAAGCTTCTGGGTTTCTCTCCTACCTAAAGCAAAAGCCTGACCTTGAGTTAACTATAGCTAGGGATAACCTGCCATGGTCCCAATGAAGATATCAGAGGCACAACCTTTCAGGTAGCCCATACCTTAATCCTAACCCTCAGTGTAGCATGAGCCCTGGGTCATCATTTAAATGAAAAAGTTGTAGGGGAAAAACATTTTTGCTGCCTCCACCTTACTTTGGAAGCCCCTTGGCAACACCATGCCAACTGGAGCTCCTGTTGCCGGCTTTCTCCCTGTTCCTGTCTCAACCTTAGCCCTACCCCAGACTCCCACCTCAGCTCTTCTACAGCCCAGGGAAAAAGGTTGTCAGGGAATCTTTTTTTATCAGCTTACACATTGCTTTGGCAGTCCAATGCCAACTGGAGCTTTAGGTCTTGTCCCATTCTCAAAGATTAATGTCACCGTTACCTGAATTTTAACCCTATCCCTAAACTGGGCTATTCAAGAGATAACCAGGTTACTTAGAATCAGAGAATCAGCCAGGTTGAAAAGGACCTCTGCGATCATCAAGTGTAACCCTTGATCCACTACCGCCGTGGTTACTAGATCATGGCACTAAGTGCCACATGCAGTCTCATCTTAAAAACCTCCAGGAACAGAGAATCCACCACATCCCTGGACAGTCCATTCTAATGCCTGATTACTCTCTCTGTAAAGATTTTCTTCCTAATATCTAACCTAAACCTCCCCTGGCAGAACTTGAGACCATGCCCTCTTATCTTACTGATAGCTGCCTGCAAGAAGAGACCAACTCCCACCTGGCTACAACCTCCTTTCAGGTAGTTGTAGAGAGTGATGAGGTCTCCCCTGAACCTCCTTTTCTCCAGGATGAACAGCCCCAGCTCCCTCAGCCTCTCCTCATAGGACTTGTGCTTGAGTCCCTTCACCAGCGTTATTGCTCTTCTCTGGACCTGCTCCAGCACCTCAATGTCCTTCCTGAACTGAGGGGCCCAGAACTGGACACAGTACTCGAGGTGTAGCCTCACTGGTGCTGAGTACAGGGGAAGAATCACTTCCCTGGTCCTGCTGGCCACACTGTTCCTGATACAGGCCAGGATGCCATTGGCCTTCTTGGCCACCTGGGCACACTGCTGGCTCATGTTCAGCTTCTTGTCAATCCAAACTCCCAGGTCCCTCTCTGCCTGGCTGCTCTCCAGCCACTCTGTCCCCAGCCTGTAGCACTGCAGGGGGTTGTTGTGGCCAAAATGCAGGACTCGGCACTTGGCCTTGTGGAATCAGTCCAACTCTCCAGTCTGTCCAGGTCCCTCTGCAGAGCCCTCCTGCCTTCCAGCTGATCGACACTCCCCCCAGCTTGGTGTCATCTGCAAATTTGCCAATGGTGGACTCAATCCCCTTGAGTGCTGAAATGCTGACAATATCCTTCCTTCTACCTATAGTGACTCACTTTTACTCTTTAAGGTCTCTGTTCCTCTTAACTCTTTTCTTAGTGCCACAGCCAGGCACAGCACAATTAAAGATTGAGTCATATTGCTAGTGTGTTTGTGAGACCTATTTAGGGTTCTTCCTCTCAAATGAAAAAAAACCCCACACATCTGCCAGGTAGCACTGTTGTGTCTGTGATTAATTATGGGGTGGATTGAGACCAGATGACATCCTCATGAAATGAGCACCTTTGTCCACTAATGTGTGTGACCTCTGTGATAAAGTGGTGGTGATAAGGGCTCCAGACACCAAGTGTCTTCCTGCCTGTTCTGGTGCAGGCCAAGCACTGTTTTCCCCCCATCCTGAAGATTTTCCCTTGGCATCCAGCTGGGCAAAACAGAAGGGTCAAACCAGCTCCCTGTTCTTTTGCATCCGGCTCTTGCTGTTCCTGCCAATGGAGCTGAAAGGAAGACCACATGTTCATTTTCATGTCATTTCTCCCACCCGTCAGCTGGAGCAAGCCATGGATCCCTGCCATCTAAATCCTGCAAGTGTTTCCCTTCCCCTCCCACCCCCTTCAAATATGTGTGCCCATGCTGGAAATCACTTAATAATAAAATAAAAGGCTTCCCATATTAGGAAAGATTATTTTCTGTAACTTCTGGTACAGCATGTTCCAATATTTTCAAGGACCTCTGCATGTCCTCTATTATGCTTTAATGCTGGGAAGGCTGGGGCATCCACCCCCAGGGCATGTATGGAAACCTCAGCACCCATCTGCCTCAGATGTCCATCATGTCCACATGGGAGGGCTCACAGAATGGTCATTCTTAAACACACACACAAATCACCCCCAAGCCCATCAGTAACGGGGCTGTGCAGGAATTAAGGTGGAGCACTCTGGTAGGCAGGAGCTGTCAGGCCCAGAAGATCTGCTCAGAAGTTGTCATCCCCACCAGCTCATAAGACTGCTGCCTTCCTCAACAATCAGAGAGCTCCTCTCCTGTGCAAGCAAATCACAAAATCTTACACAACTCTGCAATGTCATATATTCCCAGGCTCAAACTCTGGGAACGTGAGGGGATACCTATCATCCTGAATAAAGAGACCCAGGGAGATGGTGTTGGGTAGCCAGTGGAAGAAAACAAGTAGTAAAAGAAATATTTTCCATCAGGAAAAGGAATGAGCCAGGAATGATCCACGTGTCTGGAAAATGCAACAGTGAATGTTAACAGATCCTCACCCTGAGGTGTGCCCTCTGGTTGTTATTGTTTCAGATGGCCTCAAATGAGGGTTATCTCCCGTAGCTTTTCGGATCCTTAGCAAAAGAATGAAACCTGCTCCTTGAGATCAGCCCAGCTGCATCTAAGGCTGTGACTGTACCACAGCTCAGAGCTATAGGACTGAATTTAGACTAGTGCAATGGTCATCAAAGTAAACATGCAGCATGTTCAGAGACCTCAAGGGTTCGAGGCCAGGAAGGGAGGACGACTCTGAAACCTGGAAGGCAAATGGAAAGAGCAGCTAATATGAAAGAAAATTGCTGTATTAGGGATCTCTGTAGGCCAATACCAGGTTAAGTGCTGATGAATGGTAATTGCCTGAGTGTCACTCATGGGTTATTGCAGGGTGGATAATAACAGATTATTATTCAGCCAGGAGAGCCCTAGTGCATTTTCATGTGATACACAAGGGCTTACCTACATGGTTTTGGTAGTGCTATAACTCCATCTGTAGCCATTAAATCAGGACATCCCTCTGGCATGGATGCAGTTAGATGGATGGGACCTGACTCCCACACATGAAGTAGGGAAGGCTACATGGATGCAAACAACTCCAAGCTGATACAGCCACCACCGGCACAAAAGTTCGTAGCATTGAGATGACACAGTGTAAATCACAACTCTGTACCCAACAGTAGAGTGAATCACTAAAAAAAACCAAATCCAATCCCTGTGACATAATTTTAAAAAAAGAAAAGACAAGCTTTGTTTTGCTGCATGTTCATCTTTCCAGCTCCTTGACACCAAAGGCCAGAGGGATACATGGATGCACAGGCAGCAGCAGAGGGGAAAGGCAGGATGAGCTGATGGTGAAGATCTGTCCTGGCACAGCACATTGAAGCCATGCTGTAACTACTGCAGGGCTGTTGTTGTGCAGTGTAACAGGCAGCCTGACAGAAGCAGAGTCTGAGGGAGGGTTTGATGAGGCTGAATTTGCCAAAGAGCTCTTCAGCTGTAGGAAACAGCGATGGGGAAGGTGCCTAAGGGAGGAATGAATGGTGGAGCGGGTGCAAGGGTAAAACAGTTGGCAGGGTATTGGAAAGCCATAAATCTTCAGCCCTGGCATATATGCTTGCTAGGTTGGCGAAAAAGGCATATTATGAAACTTGCATCCTGAAATGTGATACATTTTAGTAGAAATATTACTTTGAAGCAAGATATATTATTTATTCCTGACCCTTTCACCTCAGCCAGAACACTTTTTCATATGATTTAACTGAATTAACAAGTAGGCTGTGATCTGATGAAGCAGTGAATTCTGCAGTGGTGCTAGGGGACAGAGCTCCCCTGTCGCCAGGGATGGGGCTATGCCACAAGATGAGAGCAGCAGCTAGGGGAAAAAACCAAAAAGACCTTAGAAAACATTGATTTTTGTTGGATGTTGAGGTGATGTGAATGGGTAGACTGGGGTGAGGGCTTCAGCTGGTCTTGCCATGACGTTTTCAGGCCTGAGCCAGCAGCTGCTCAAAGCAGAGGAAGCAGCAGAAATAACAATTTGCCAAGAGCAGTTGTGATGTATTTTGGTTAATGCTGTTCGCAAAAGTTTACTAAAGACCACAACCTGCTCATAGGGCCAAATTAAGCTGAGGAACATTTTTTTTTTTAGATTTGAAAGGAGACTGTATTTATTTAATAATATATCCACAACAAAACCAAGTTAATTCTCAATACAGAAATCAGGAAGTGCACTTCCAGCAGGAGGCACGAAGGACATGCATGACCACCACTCATGCAGCAAGCTGAAAACATGCTGTTAAATGATGGTCCTCTCTGGTCACAGCATTTGGGGTGACAGTAGAAAGCCCAAAGAAGTCTTGTGACCCTCTAAAATGTCTAACTGCATGAAGACGGATTTTATTCTTCCAGGAGTGACTACTGCTTCCCATGGTTACTCTGAGTGGGGCTTGTATTTGGTGTCAAGGCAGTGCCTTGTTGCATACTCAGTTCCCCAGCTCAGGGTCCCTTTGCAATGCTTGAGGGGGATATATTGAATGAAATATGTTTACTAAGTCCTTCTCAAAAAGTACAGCAGGAGGAGGAAGAAGGTTCTCAGAAAGTGCCAGCATTAGTGCAGGATGTGGTAGATGGAGATTAGCTTCCTCCTCTCTCCCTCAGGCTCCCTAGGCTCATCTCTCACACCTTCCTGTTGAAGCTGCTTCACTTTTCTTCAGTAGTTACTTGGCTAGAGAAAAAAAGAGCAAACACAAGGCAATTGCAATAATAATAGCAGCAGTACTAGTAGTAATAATAATAACAACACTAATAATTTACTGCTGACAGCTGCATGGATCACTTTGGGTTCTGACTGTTTTTCTGATCAGTGTGTTCTCTTGCACCTCTGAAAGGGCAGATGTGCTGGCCCTGATCTCCATAGGTGAGTCAGAAGGACACTGAGGAGGCAAATCTGAACCACTGGAGTTGCTGTCTGCTGCCCTTCAAGACTCTTCTTACTCTCCAACATAACCAAGAATGCAGGGTTACAGCCTGTTCATCTCTGCTTGGGAGAGAACACAAATGATCCTCAGAAATCAGAGTGAATAATTCCTCTTGCACAAGAAAAAAATTAAGCATAAGGAAATGACCAGAAAGGAAGAATAAACAAACGTGCTGAAAATAATTAGTATTAGTAGATGCAGATTTTGCCTAATCAGGAAGGTAAATGGCTGGGGCACTGCAGAGGCTGAGCTTGAACATGAATATATTCCTAGCCTTGCACATCACCACTCTGGATTTAAGGAGGTGTCAGCTGGGGAAGAACTTGCACTAGTGATTGTCACATCCAAAAGCAAAGCCAAAACAGACTTCTTACAAAAGCTAAATCTTGATCCCCATCCCCCCTTTACCCTCATTCTCAGATCGCTAACCACTGGTTGCAGCTACTCCAGGCTCAAAGGGGAAAATGCTGAACTAGGGCAACTCTTCCTCCTCCAGGACATTTATTAAACTAACACCTTTATTATTCAAAATATTTGAACAAGTGGTAGCAGGGTTACCTCCCTTTTTCAGAGGTCTGCTGACGCCAGCCCTAACACAGCAGAACAAAGCAGAGACTTTTGCTCAGCACACCATTTCTCGTCTCTCTGGTTCCCCCTGCACGAACTGACCCCTGATGAAGGGCAGGCGAAGGCCTGAGCTTTAGAACAGATTATCTTGTTCACCCTTGGAATTGAAAGCAAACACTCTCAATTCTCCTTTGATGCCAGCTGACCTAAATCAAAGCTCGCAGACCCCTGGCTGATAATGTTTACCAGATGCAGCAGTGAAGAAGGGTTTCTAATCTAGCTTCTTGCTTGCTAGGCATCCATACTGAAAATTAAGTACATGGGTAGGAGTTTGGCATCTGACTGCTGTGAGAGAGGGCTTGCAGAAAAGAAAAGGCAAAGAGAAAATGATGATCTTTCTTCATAGCCCAGTACATTCAGGTACTTGACTAATAGCTTGTGATAATCCAGGTAAGTGCAAAAGACCCCATTAGAGGTTCTGCAGTGCTGGGGTTTGCTGGCAGCTGGATCTGTACTAACATTTGGGAGCACGGGGGGAGTTCTGTGTGGCAAATATACATTGACAGGAAGGTAGAACCAAGCAAAGGGAAGGAGCAACAAAAGTAGCATTAATATTTTTGCTGGCAGAAACAGAAGAAAATTGGAAGTGTCATCTGAGGGACTCTCAGTGGCAGATACGGGCCTGATACTGCTGGGGATACAGATACCTCTGTCATCTGCTGCACGGAGAGAGAAATGGGGACAGGTACCTGATCACCCCATGTCGAACAGAACAGTGATGTGATGCAGATATTACTTCATAACCTGCAATTATCGTCTTGGAGAGTTAGTCCTGCTGACAGCTCAAGAATGACAAAGCAAAGGTGCTTCAGTACAGAAGGAGGAATGAACTTGTCTCAGGAGAAAGGCAAAGAAAGTCTTACAAATGCTTGACTTTCAGCGACACAATCTATTACGTGAGCACTTCAGTTGAGCCTATTGAGAAAGGGAGAAGGAGAAGGAAGGGGGGAAAATGTATGCATTCATATTTCAGAGGCCCAGCTGCCCAAAGCAAACCCAAACAAAAGGCACTGTTGTCCCATTGCTGGAAATAACAGCAAGATCCGGCTTTGGGGCAGCAGGAGAGAACTAAGCATCACATGACAGGACATGTCCACGCTTGTGACGGTCTTTGTGCTGTATATATAGCTTTGTATATGATACAGAAAAATACCAAACAAAAGAAGAATATCCAGGCCCCACAACTCACTGTGTGTCCTTGTGTGTCCTGGGGTTATGCTTGTACTGCCAGGACACAGCTCTCCAGTCACATCAATTCCCTGGGGCTCCTGGGAATGTGCTGGCCATCCTGGGGGATGGACCCTCCTTTCAGAAACTGCCTTAAAAAGCAGCAGCTGGCTGGGAGCAGGGAAAGCAGCCAAAGGATGTAACCTTGTGCATGAAGCAAAGGCTGGTGAGCATGGCCTGCATGGGGAGGCTCTTGTCTGGTGTTCAGGGCAGTGGAAGGAAATGTGGCATGGCTGCAAGTCCTGCATACAGGGAGGGGGAACATAAAACAGGAGTCCACAGGAATATTCTCCTCTCCCTCCTCCTCCACATTTTTTGTGTATGTGCCAATTGCCATTTCTGAGAGATCATGTTAAGGTAGTTTGACCTGGGCTAAGAACTCTCATTTATCTTTGCTTTTTAAAGAACTGGGGCATAACCACATCGTGTGGACAGTGAGCTTCACACTGTGCTCCTTCACACCAGGCTTTGCTGTCTGAAGAATCACTAGCTTGCTCTCAGCTCCATGAGCCTGTGACAGCCAGAAGGCCAAAGAGCACAACATGGGATGTGTACATCCCCTCCAGAGGTTGAAGCAGCTGCTGCACAGTAGCTGGTCTCTCCATCACCTGTCAGGCTCACATCAGTTACAGCTGCCAGCGTGCTCCCTCACCTTCTTCCCCATGTATCATTGACACACAGGAGCCACAGCCTTTTCTCCATTACTGGTCCCACCTAAGTCCTTCTCCCAGAGTTGTTTTTACCTCTGTTGTTCTGCAATCCCTTTGCCTGAGCAGGACCCTGACACTTCATGATTCAAGCAACAAATGATACATAATTAAAAAACATGCATGACCTGACTGTCATATCCTGTTAACCAGTTCTTTGCAAGAAGCGAGTGGCAGAACCCAGCTATCCTCAGCAGGTCTCATCTGTTTTCTCCCAGGTGCCTGCCTTCTTCACTCCTCACCTCATTGTGGAGCTGCTAAAACATCAGTGAGATGTCTGAGTCAAACCCCCATACAAGTCCAAATTTTTGTTCCTAAGCTCCTTAGATGCATCCTGCTGCAGCCCTCCACATCCAAGATGAAAGCCAAAGGATGGAGTAAAAGGAACCCTCTGCACAGTCTGATCCCCCATGGGCAGGTGACAGAGAAGTCAAGGCTCTTTCTTGTCTTGAATCCTGGGATGCAGCCTTCCTGACCTGCCTGTTTTACTGTATTCTCATTCAGTATGTATGTACTCATGTACTCATACCAGGAATTTCAGTTTCAAGCTCACTATTAGCCTGGCCTGAATCTGCTGCCCCACCCTCTCCCAGTCTGTCCAGTGTGTTTGTTTCAGTCTTGGACTGAAGTTTGAAGTGAGGCAATAGGTCTTCCAGACAGGAAACTTGGGCTCAGGGCTGGCAGAGGTTGTAGGTTTGGGAAGCACAGGTGTGGGGGCTGCACCCTCCTGGCCCTCCCTCCATCTCCCAGCAGTGCCAGCAGCACAGTGCCTGCAGCCTTTCCTTCCGTCTTTCCTCTCAAAGCACCTCAAGGATGCCACCCTGGCACAGAGCTGCCTCCTAACAACAGGGGTGCTTAAGATGACATGCATTTAATTATTATTTAGCATGTGGTTTGCATGCTGTCTAGTCTTTGCTTGAAAGACGGTGTATAGGGAGAGAACCAACAAGTTTTTTATAGTCCTGGAAGAGCTATGAACCAAACCGGCTCAAAAGTAAGGTAAGCTGCAGATGAAAGGAAGAGCCATGTGTTGTTGCCACAGGTGAGCAGCCAGGCATCTGCTTTAACAAAGAGTGTTTAAAGGCCCCCAGTAAGCACACCCTTGCTCATGTCCCTATCAAAAGGAAATTCAGTCTCAGGAGGATTTATTTTTTTTTCCCTGAGAAGTTTTCCAGCCATATGGTGCCAGTCTCAAAAATTCATGTCTGAATCATTTATTTTTTATAGGTAAATATCTTCCTTCTGTCTCTCCCTTATTCAGGCTTCATTAGTGGGACCAGAACCAATTTTTTTTTTTTCTGAATAGAGAATGAGCGTCTTTGTCTTGCTTTCTTGGATTTGTGGAATTTTTGCTTTGAGAAGTTTTGCCATAAGGGAAGGAGGCTGCGCTTGTCCCATCCCATGAGGTGGCTCAAGGAAGCTCCACTCTTCGCCACCTTGCATGCAGCACAGGGCTGCTGGCAAACATCCCTGCTGAAGTAGAGGAAAGTCCCTCAGAAATTGCATTTATGTGATAACATGCTTTTGTTACAATATACGTGTTCAGCTCTTCTTACAAAGACCACTGTGGTTTCCTCTCTGCTGACTGTGTTGCAGCACCTCTGGAAAATACACTTCATCATCACTTCAGCGGTCCCGTCATTCTCCAGGTTGTCTGCCATCATCTCTTGCAAGCTGGAAATGAAACAGCACTTTCTCATTTTATCTCATGGAAGCCAATACGCAGATGTGTGTGTGCCTGGATGGGTGTGGTTTTAAATATGTCTCCTGTTTGGTTGCTGTATACTCACCAGCCGAGTGAGAAAACCAGCACTGCAGCTGCCCTTCCCTGGCTCCTCTAACTGGGCTCCACCATTGTAGTGCTAAAATATCCTCCCAACAGCAGACTGAAAGCAATGGTGGGAGAATACTTTCATATTCAACCTGATATACTCAGTCTGGGCTATACAAAAGCCTGAATTACATACTGCAGTTGGGTTGTTACCTGCAGCGATTAGATGTGCACTAGCATGTATAAGCAAGTGGATGTATCCAACTTTGGGAAAGATTTTATACAGGCAGATAAGGTAGTCCTCTCAGTTTCTCTCAGCATGAGGATTTTCTGCTTTAGTGGTTTATTTTTGGACATGCAGGCTGCAGATAGAGGAATTTTGTTAATAAAGGCATGCAGTCTCGTTTGTGAAAGTAACTTTTCTTTTCAGAAGTATGGGAGAACATTGTGCTGTTATACTTAAATCTGTACATGTTTTGCTGACTTAGAAGTTGGCACAGCATTTCAAAGACTAACTCATTAAGCCTGATTTCTGTCCTTTATCTTTTGTTTTTTAAAAGGCTTTTCTTTCCAAAGTCTCCTTTTCTTTCAAGGCACTTCAGTGAAAAGTCTTCTCTTGCCCACCTTCACAACTGCATGTAGCATCCTTCAATTCTTCCCGATTTATCTTCTGTATTCTCTTGACTAGAGGCAGATCATAAATTTGCCCTAATTTATGATCCGATGTTTTTATTTCTCTTTTATTTCAATTCTGCATTTTCTGACACATTATTTCACTCTAATGAAAATAATATATCTATGGAGGTATGCTTGTCCTTCTAAAAGTAAATTATAGTGGCCTACCACTACAATAAGGACAATAAATGTATCAACTGGAAGCAGAATCAACTGATTCCTTGCTGCCATTTCATCAAGCATCTGGACCTTTTTTTTTCCCCCTTGAACTACTACTACTTACATGTTCAAATTAAAAAAACTGTGTTTAAAAATAAAGTGAAGGGTCAAACTCTGACCTTGTCTTCTGTGGGAACTGCACTGATGTGGTTCTTAAGATTGTGTTCTGGTCAGAGTTCTACAGTAGAAAGAAGAGCCTTTTTTATTTTCTTTTGGCTTTTTTGGGGGGGCAGCAATGGCTACAGGCTGAAAGACCGACTTACGTCTTGTTTGAAGGCTTCAAAACAAGCCAGTCCTCAGTGACAGTTCTGGGACTTTATTTTTGTACTTTTCTTCTAGCTTTTGTCACCAAAGGTTTTGCAGGAAGAGAGGATTATTATTATCAATTTTAAAGAGGTCATCTCCTCCTGCTTCATCTCTCTCTCTCCTGGAATCATTATTTTCTATTTGTTACATCACATTTGTTTCTGTGGAAGTGTTTATCGTAAAATAGAAGAACATGACATCATGCAGGAAAATAACAGCGTAGCTGAGGAATTTTTAAGGGTGTCCTGATTTTCATTTTTTATTTTCTTGAACCTGATTTGATCTGTTTGCCTGAAAAAATAATTTTGCAGACAATAGGCATTCTACCTACCAGTCCCTTGCTAATATGTATGACTTCCCAGAGCTTTCATGTTTCAATATGAGATGATCACCAGTGGCTCAAAATTTAAACTTCCAAATCAGGGTTAATCACAAAAATGCATCTAGATCCTCAGCCATTGATGCCCTGGCAAAATTGTCCATTGATTGTGACTCCTGCCAAGCTGGGATAAAGATTAGTTAATGCCATGCTCCTGATGATCCTTTGCATAATGTTTAGTTTATCTGTGGGGAATAGAGAAGGTTTAGACAAGATAAAATATTCTCCCACTCATGCTTGGTGTTTCTCCTCCTGCTGGAGGTCAGAGACTGGCTACAGTAGGAGGAGAGAAGGTGCTCAAGAGTCAAAGCTTCTCTGTGTAGCACTGAGCAACCTCGTGGGTGACAGGTCATTCCTGTAGTCCTCAGACTCAGAACTGAGATGATTGCCCAGCTGGAAACAAGAATCAAATGAAGAACCAATGAGTTGCCTCCCAAGGTAATACAGTGTGCAATGTACCCTTGTAGGTCATCTGGACTTTTTCTGCAGATATGTTTTTTACTTTGACATTGTTCTAGGACATTATGACCCTTATTGCTACCTTTCTGTGGTCCTTTGATGTGGTTTTTGCATACTTTATTTCTGCACCAAAGATCTCAAGTTCTTCATGGATTAATGAAGTGTTTTGTGGCAAAGCAAAGAAGGGGTGTGGATCCTTCCATTATATAGTTGCCTATGACTGCCAAAGACTGGATTTAATGACTCAACAGGCTTCTTCCAGTTGCACTACTGATACCAGTAGTTCATGCTGAGCTTGTAGGAGAGTCTGGACTATGGCCCTGACCATGCTTTAGTTGCATTCAGGTCTGGATTTGGAGTAGGAGTATTGTAATGAGCTCTGAAAGTCACAAGTTACCAAGAGGAAGGAGCTGAAAAGAGCAGTCTACTGCCTGAAGTCCACAAACTTCACTGATTTGAAGCCTTCTGACTTCACATCCCATACTCCTCTTCTGAATTTGCTTTTTTAGAGAAAGGCTTTCTCATTCTCCATGCAGCAATGGAGTCTCCTTGCATATCACAGTCTTAAACTTGCCTGAGGCCTCTCGATGCTTTAATCATGAAACACTAATTCAAGAACCAACAGGAAAGACTTTTGGCAGCCACTGCAATCCTGCAAACACAGTCCCTTCCTTACTCTGTCCCTAACTCTGTGTATGATTTTGCTGCAGAGACTGGCTGAATTTGCTGTGGAACTACTCCTTCATGCCTGTTTTTCTACTGGGGTTTTGGAGACCTCTTCACAGTTCTTCTTATCTCCACCTCCACGCTCCTGCTCCTCTGTTTGTCATGTCTATTTTATGATCTTTCATCAGGTGGGATCATGCAGTCTCTCAGATAGTGAACATCCTCACCCCACAGATATTTAACAAATCCAAATACCTGCATTGCTATTCTGGCCAGGAGGCATTACCCTGGCATGGGAGTTGGAGAACAAACAATCAGGGCACACAAAAGGGCTGAGGGAGAGTTACCCAAGCTGCTCTTCAATGCTTTGTCATGGAGTCACATGGCTCTGAAAGCCATGTGGCCAAATGGCTCTGAAAGCAGCATTGACTATGACAGACCAGATGTACCTCCTGCACTGCACCCTCAGTGCCTCTGAGCATCCCAGTGGGTTTTCTGAAAGGAAAAGCACAGGGGACCATGGTGCAGGCTTCTCGAGGTGGCCCCATGGAAGGTCTAGGGGAGATGGGAAGATCCATGCTAGTCCCATGGTAGTGAGCCCTCCTTGGCCTCTGGAATGACTTATAAGCAAGGAAGTCACCCCTTTCTGCAAAACAAGAATTGAAAATACGAGGCAAAATGTTGCCACAGCAATTTTAGAGGCCTGCCTCAGAGATACCTTGGTAGAAAAAACAGCAACCAAATGCACACAGTATAATGGGAAAGAGAAGATTTAGAAAACATCAATTGTTCTGAGGAGATAAAGATAAGCTGATGGATGTGTTTTAAAAATGGGAGCTTTATCCTCATCTTTTTTATTTAATAGAAAGGCTGATTGCATTCTCTTTCATATGAAAAATCATAGAATCATAGAGTGGTTTGGGATGCAAGGGACCTTAAAGACAATCTAGTTCCAATCCTTCTACCATGGGCAGGGACATCTTCCACTAGACCAGATTGCTCAGAGCCCCATCCAACCTGGCCTTGAATACTTCCAGATGTGAGACATCCACAGTTTCTCTGTGTGATCTGTTCCTGTGTCTCATCACCCTCACAGTAAAAAGTTTTTTCCTAATATCTAATCTAAACCTGCCTCTTTCAGTTTAAAGCCATTATCCCTTTTCCAGTCAGTGGGAACTTCACCAGATTGCCATGACTTCTCAAATATGATGGATATTGGCTTAGCCTACTTCCCTGGCCAGTTCTCTCAGGAGCCATGGATGTATTTTGTCAGGTCCCATGGACTTGTGCACCTTCAGGTTACTTAGATGTTCTTGAACCTGGTCTTCTCCTGCAATGAGCAGTTCTTCATTCTCCAAGTCCCTGTCTTCGCCTTCTTCAACCTGAGCAGTGTGGCCAGAACACTTGCCAGTGAAGACTGAGACAAAAAAGTCATGGAGTACCTCAGTCTTCTTCTCCACGACCCAGATAACCAGGTCTCCCATGTCCTTCCTGAAAGGGCTCACATTTCCTCTAGTTTTCCTTTTTTCACTGCCTTGCCTATAGAAGCATTTCTTGTTGCTCTTGATGTCCCTGATCAGGTTTGATTCTGTCAGGGCTCTGACTTTCCCGACCTGATCCCTGAACAGGTCTGCTTGAACAATTTTTCTCTATTTATCACAGGCTACCTGTCCTTGCTTCCACCCACTGTAGGCTTCCTTTTTGTGTTTGAATTTGTCCAGTATCTCCTTGTTCATCTACACAGGTCTCCTGGCATTTCTGCCTGACTTCCTTTTTGTTGGGATGCATCAATCCTGAGCTTGAAGGAGGTGATCCTTGAATATCGACCAGTCTTCCTGGGCTCCTCTTCCCTCCAATGCTTTATCCCATTGTACTTTATTAAGCAGATCCCTGAAGTGCCAAGATCTTCAGTCCTGAAGCCCAGGGTACTGTGTCGTGTGCCCTCCTCATCGCCTTGAGGATCCTGAGCATTTCACAGTCACTGCATCCCAGGCTGCCCTTGGGCTTCATATTTCCCACCAGCACCTCATTGTTGGTGAGAAAAAGGTCCAGCATAACACCTCTCCTCATTGGCTCCTCTGTCATTTGGAGGAGGAAGTTATCATCAGTGCATTCCAGGAACCTTCTGGATTGCTCACACCCTGCTGTGTTGTCCCTCCAACAGATGTCAGGGTGCTTGAGATCCCCCATGAGGAGCAGGGCTTGTGAATATGAGGCCATTCCTATCTGTCTGTTGAGGGACTCATCCACTTGGTCTTCCAGGTCGGGCAACCTGTAGCAGACCCCCACTATAATGTTACCTGTCCCAGCACTCCCTTTAATCCTGACCCATAAATTCTGGGTCAGCTCCTCATCCATCCCCAGGCAGAACTCCATGCACTCCAGATGATCACTGACATAGAGGGTAACACCACCTCTTTGTCTCCCCTATCCGTCCTTCCAAAAGAGCCCATAACCTTCCATTCCATACTCCAGTCATAGGAGCCATCCCACCATGTCTCCGTGGTGACAGTAAGATCACAGCTTTGCAGGCATGTGCATGTCTCTTAACTCCTCTCATTTATTCCCCGTGCTGTGTGTTGGCAAAGAGGTATTTAAGTTGGGCCTCCTGATAAAGATGACTTTAGTGGCTGTGGTGGCAGGAATACCTTTTGTGCGGCCCTTCAGGTGCTCTCCTGATCTTTCTCCGAGCTTTGGTCATCTCTTGCTTGCACTGGCATCAAACTGGAAGGGAAGCATTGACATTCCCCTCCCCTAGCAACTTTAGTTTAACAAACTTTATTAAGCTTCAAGTTTAATAAACCCTTTAGTTTAAATAAAACAAACAAGTGAAAAGGAGGCAGTTGTAAATTTTTAGCTGCCTATTTAAAAACAAGGGAGCTGAAAACAGTTATTCCAAAGGCATTTGCTTCATCCTGCTCACTAACTTGTAACTCCAGTGGAATAATTAATTAATTTGAGATGTGCAAGTGCATTTCCCAGCATCTCCTGTAATCAATCACTCTACAGGGAGACAATTAATTTATCAAAATTAGAAATTCTTGATAGGGCTGTTTCACAGTTCCTCTACCTTTAGAGAGGAAAACAAAAGAATGAATTAATTAAAAGGGAGAATTTCTCCAAGTAATGACTCCCCAGCCAAATAAAATTGAACTTATTGTGATAAGGAATTTACTTTGGGCTTGGTGAGGAAGTTGGTGAGCTCTGAAGGCAAGCAGCTTCCATAGACAGCAGTGCCCAGAAACTGTATGAGCTCTCAGTCTGCACTATTTGTGCCAGGTCTCAGCACTTTCTCCTAAGCCGTTCAGCAACACTTAGAAACACCAGCTTAATTTTAAACTCATTGGCTCACTAATTAACTGCTGAGGTGCCGTTTCATCAAACATGTGGCCACAGCACAGGATATATGGGCAGATGCTCCCTCTGCAGGCTGGTATTGCCCTCAGGATGTGCTGGAAGTCGTGGTCCCTGCAGCAGCCCTTGACTGAGGCATGATTTTTCTCCATGTCCCTGGCAGAGGGGAAGCCACCAGGCCCAAAGTTACTGAGGATGGCTGGAGGGCTCTGCCATTTCACAAGCTCCAGCAGCTATTAGATGCACATTCACTTACAAAATCTGATGTCCTTATGGATGCTTATCTGGAGTTCAGCATGATGGAACCTCAAGTTTGGGGCTTTTAAGTGCTCCTACAATGCAAATATTAGATAATATTTTATAAAAGTAAGAATAAGAAAATAAACTAAACAAAAGCCTGGCTCAAATTCTGTTGAAATCGGTGAGGCCTTTCTTTTGAGCCCATTAGTGTTCGGATTTGGCTCTCAACAAAAATTATTTTTTTCCATGAAAGAAACACTAGAAGTATGTTTGCTGTTCCTGCATTCACGTACAGGATTCTTCCACTTTTTTCTCTTCATAATGAAGAATTATAGACTTAGTCCTAATCAGTCAGCAGCAAGGAGTGAAGAACAGATCCTACACAATAGATTTTATCAGAGAGATAATGAAACCCACATGACATTTCAGGAAGACCTTTGAAAGCCTTTTTCCTTAGATAAGCTATCACCTGCTCTCTAAGCAAAATTGTTGTGACTATGGGGTTTTTCCCCTTTGATTGCCATTTACATAACCTTTTGCATAAAAAGCAAGATTCTTGTTTCTGAAAAGTCCATGTTCTCCTCTTGCCTGTTCCCCTCCAACCCCCCAAAGTTTCCATTCTCTGTTGGCAACTTGATAAATCACTTCCACGAAACTCAATTATGGTATCACCAACACAGCTTTATCACTTTGGATGATAAGGAATAAGCAGCAAGCACAGCCACAAAACTGCAGAAATACAGATTATGTTTCCATGTCATTTGCTCCATTAACAGTTGTATGGAGTGTTTGAAAAAAAAAAAGAAACAAAAAGAAGACATGATAGAAAGAGATTATATTCTTTACATATCTCAGATGCTTACAGCTGAGGTAATACATAAATTATTAGCCCTAGGTAGGGCCTTCTGAGACCAGTGAAAGGACTTTCATCAGCTTCAGTGAGTTTCAGATAAAACAATGCTTTTGGAGTGAAGCAGAATACCATTATGTAATGAATGCTGACAAAAATTGGAAAGAGAAAAAAAAAAAAAAAGCAAGTGAGAAGAGAAAAAAGGCTGTAGGCATTTTTGCTGACTTGGATATAAAGGTTCACAGCAGACTCCATTGAAGCCGAAACAGATCCATATCTAAATGGAAATAAGGAAACCACTACATCTGAATGAGATTTTGCTGATCCAGTCTAATTAACCTGGTAAATGTTCAGATACTTTAGTAATTAAACTTTAACTTTAGAAGTTAAATTGCTTCTAAATAAGCTCCTGGAACTTACTTTTGGCAAGGACATCAACAGTATTCTTGTCTTCTACACTACAAGACCCTGGAGCATCATTATGATGGCCATGATTATAGTCCAAGCCACCACTAGAAACAGATTTGAAGAGTTAGAGACCCATATTTAACTATAGTCAAGGAGACTTGTGGAAAAAGAAAAACATCAAAGAATTTTAACCAGCAAAATTTATTCTAACATTTAAATCATTAAGTGCTACAATCAACTTGTGCTGTAAATAAAATGAACTGTGGGAAAGTTAATGGACAAAACTACAGTGATAACAGTAGGTTACAGAGAAAATATTACTGGTTAATAATCACCATCCAAAACATGTTTAAATATTTCTTAAATAGAGACACATTGCAGCTTGGAAAAACATAAGGAATACCTGTAAGACAGGACAATCTGTCTCGGGAAGGCCATGAGAGTGGCTATGAATAACCTCCTTGACATGACTTTCCAGGGCAATGCTGCACAAGAAGAGGAGCATCAAACAGAAGTTACATTGCCCTGTATCAGTGCAGCATCCACAAGACCGCTTCTGGAGTGAGATTCCCAGTTATGGGGTCCATGCTGCTCAGAGAATGAGGCAATACTGCCAAGAGTCCACAGGAGAATGGTCAGGGTGACCCTCAGCCTGTAGACCAACCCCTCCCAGGTGTGACTTCAGGTGTGGCAAAGGCTGGCATTCTCACAAAGGAAGAATGACTTAGGGTTTTACACACAGAAAAATCTATCTGAAAAACAAATGGTGGGGTTGTATAAAGTTGCAGACAAGGGAATAACAAGATCTGGTGGGTAGAAATTGAAGTCAGATGAATTCAACCTTGATGCAAGAAGTAATGTCCCTACTGCTGAAGTTGATGAGATGTTGGAGTGCCTGTGCAGAGGAGGAGGTGGATTGCATTCACTATGCTAGGGGCCTCTGTCGGTTTGTGACAACACATGCCCTTTAAAAAATGCTGCTCTCTTAAGATAATTGCACAAAATGCATGCAGAGTCACAGAGGGATGAGTAGGCAGGAGGGATCAAGGTATGGGAGACAAGGTGCAGAGGGGAAATTGGGGCGGATGAGATCTGGCACAGATGCATCCCTGTTATTTGCACTGCTGTGGATGGCTGTACACATGAAAATACAGTGATTCCCCTCTTTGGTGCCTCCTTGCTCCACAGAGAGGCTGGGGAGTGCTATGGGTCTGGGCAGTGCCAGCATGTGCTGATAAGGCCATTAGTGCAATGAACATCCCTGCATCCAGGCTTCATGCAGTTGCCCAAGGGGTGTTGAGGGGATATTTTTATCCTGCCAATGTATGACTATTAGATATGTATTTCAGAAAAAGGCAGAAAGAAGAAATTTAACTCCAACTGGGCACAGTAAATCCAAACAGAAAGAATCATAGCACAGCAAGGCAATCATTTGGTGCTGGCAGATGATATAGAGATCTCTTTTGCATTTTATTTAGACCATTAACAGATACAGAATTAGACCAGAAGAATCCTTTGGGTAACATCTGCTGGGTCCACCACGCTGAGCACGGGCCACCATGGTGTCCACAGATCCTGGGGCTTGCTGACTCCTCCTGCCCACCCCTGCCTGCCGCCACCACAGCCTCTTCAGCTGATGGGGTCCAGGCTTTGCTTCTGTCTCCAACTAGGAGAGGGCCAATGGGATGCAGTGCCATAGAGGGAGTCCCTGTGGGCTTCCTGGCCTTTGGCTACCTGAATGCTGAGCAGAAATGAAAAGTTGTTCATTGAGAACTGGACTCCTCTGGCTTCCTGCTGAGTGTGGCTGAAGCCCTTTAATCAGTGGGAGCTAATTTGGGAACTAATTACACTTGGTAGAGGAACAGGCTGTCAAGTAGTGTGGGAAAAATTATTTTTGATTCAGCAGAAAACATTTTAACCTGAGGTGTTCTGTAGGCAGTAGGCACATATAGGAAGCAGGCATTTCTGAGAGCAGGATACGTTGTCTTTTCAGCAACATTCCCCCTTCACTGGGGATGTGTCCTATTTGGACAGTGTCTGAAAGATAGAAGATGAAAGGCTGCTGAGGCTGAGGTTTCATACTAGCCAGCACCACTCCACCTTCCTGCTGCATCAGAGGAGTGACAGCAGCCAGCGGGGTGGGATCTACCAGGGCATGTTGAGGCTGGTGTTGGACCTGAAGAAGGCTTAGGATGTGCAAAACCTCTGGACTTATTTGCTTATCAAAGGATTTAGGCTGAACTCTCTAGAAGAACCTGGCACAGACTGAGCCCAGCTCAGCCCCATCGGCATCCAGGAGGAGCTGGGCTCCTCAGTTCCTGGACCTCTTTGAAAATCCCAAGCTTCCTCTCCCCTCCTGCCCCTCGGGGGCTGGGACCATCTCACAGTGCTTACTTGTGACTTATTTCATAATGTAATAAAATATTCATGATATGGCAGATCTTAAACTTGCAAAACTCTAACAACTACTGTAACGTGGAGTTTGAAGGGCTGGCGACTGTAAATGGTTAACTAACAAGTGTTTACAGCGCCTCATGATAGTCGCTGGCACTAAGACAAGGGCAGTAAAAAGTGTATTAGATGAAGATAAATGTGAGACACAGGCAGAAACAAGTACTCCAGCAGATGTGTGTGGAAATTAATGGGGTGGTGATAATAACAAATTCTGATTTGTCACACAGTAAATGTGTCTCTTGATAATTGGTTTCCAGTAGGATACCAACCGAGCATGCAGGAGACTTAAATGGGGTGACATCTCCACATTGCCAATGCATTGGATAGACACAGAATAGTTCAAAAAATATAGCTGTAAAAGTTGAGTTTCTTTTGTCCCATGTAGTCTTCAAGATTTTATTTTCTGGATTGGCGACTCAGTCTCTTGATAAATAAATCCCCAGGGCTACCAGGGAAAGATCTCGAGCTGAGATTTTGGTCACGTTCCAACTACTGCTGCAGATATCCTGTCTGATGTGGGGTGGGCAGTCACCACTGGCCCCACATGTCTGCTCATCTACCAAACTGGGACGTGAAAGCTCCCACACAGCACAATGCCAGATGTGTTGTTGAACTTCATGTGTTTATGTTTGTGAAGAGAAAATAGGATGAAAGGCATTGCAGAAATGCAAGATATGATTTGTTATGATTTAAAAGCCATTCTGGTTTAGCAGTGCTACTTTCAGATATTTACACCCTGAAAGCATTTCCAGATAAGGACTCAAGCCCAGCTTTTCTTTTCCGGTCCCATTTTTTTAAAGAAGAGGAATAGTTTCCAAACCCTTTGGAAATGAGACTTTGAGCTTGCCTGCTGCAGCCTGTGTGACCACAGGAACAGGCTGTGGCTTCACAGGCATGGAAGCATGGAAAATAGTTCCTCTGGTTGCCTCTCTTCCTCATATGAACAGATACAGTTCCTCCCCTAGCTTCATTCTGCACATCCATCCTTTCAGGCATGTGCAGTGAAGGTAGCACCAACCCATCCAGGGCTTCAGCTACATCCATTATCTGTTGCCCAGGAGGAACCAGGACAGATGGAATGAGCAGCAGGGGAAATCAAGGGGAGGGAGATGTTTTGTGGTTCCTGTGCTAGAAGCATAGGCTGTGTACCTGGAGTGCAATGTGAGGGTGTAGGTCTACCATGCAAAATTTCTTGTCAAGGAAGTCACTCAGGAGATGCTGATGCTCTGCATCACAGTTTGCTGCTGCCTGAACTATGCTTTTAAAACTGGGCAGCAGCTCTATCTGCCAAGGCCTTGGGAAGTTCCAGCTTAATAGCAGATGGAGGGTTTTCTTTGCTTGCTGTATTTTGAGGAAGGATTATGTTTTTTTTAGTTGGGGTCAGTTTGGTGAAGCTGTTCACAGATCTGGGCTGTAAACACATTTCCCAGCACAGTGGAGGTTGGGAAAATGAAATTCATCTCGCAAAAGACCGGAACAGCCAAGCCAGGATTGCACCAATGTCAATTTTGCCAATTGCGTGGAGCTCAGGCTGTAGCAGGGGAGGGAGAAGAGGAGGACAGAAAACCATGAGATTGGTGTCTCTATAGGAGTAACTGTAAAAAGGACCCACCTCATCACTGGTACTTGGTATTTCTTTCCAGTTACCTGGAGTGAGGTTGGGTGAGTGTGAGAATAAATCATGTGGGATGTCTCTGAGCACCTACTAAAATCTAGTCATTTCAATAAGTGAGGGGTATGAAAGACAAAGAAGATGGAATTTAGAGATTTCTGTCTTACATCCTAAAATAAATATGACATTTTCCACTGCCAGTGAAGGTAGAAAGTACTTCCCTGCTTGAAGTCTCCCTGCTGAGATCACTTTGGCCGCAATGTGGTGGTGCTGCTCAGATACTCTGGTCCCTGGCCCCTTTCCTGACCTCCTCATGTTCAGGCACATCAGTCCTGCACCCCTTTGCCTCGGGCTTGGACAGTGAGGGGTCAACAGCAGAGTGTAGTGCCTGAAAAGTTCCCAAAAGCAGTGCCTGAAATGTCCCTGAAAGCAGTGAGCAGGGGACCTGCTGGCTCCAGGCTACTGACGATGTACCTCAGTTGAATGCATCTAATTTCCCAGTCATTGCTTCTTACACACATGACCTGTTAAAAGGATTAAATTAAAAGAATTCCCAGAGCTAAACTAGTGATGATATGATGAGAGACAGGAGCTCAAGCATATCCCAGAGGTGACTGATCGGGTTTCCTAGGATGTATTATTTATGGGGCCATCTGCTTTAGACAAGTATTGAAGTCTGAAGTGGAGGAGGATTTTGATGGAATTCACTCATTTAACTGGGACAGGGCGATGGTGGGGGAGATGCTGTGGTTTCCCTCATCCACCCCCCCTCCCAAAAAAAAAGAAATTATGTAGTTATTTATTGGATAAAGCTGGTAGCAGAGTACCTGCATGTCAATGCCTTCAACAAAATGCTGCTCAGCTCTGAGAGCTCAGACATGTCCTCACAGAAGGGGCCATTCATAGCATGGTCCATTAGCATAAGGGATAGAGGTACAAATACATTCCAGTCTGAGTTACTGGTACTGTGAAATACAGGCATATAAACAGAGCCATGACTGGAATGTGAGGAGGCAGGGGGAGCAGCCAAAAGAGGCAGAGTCGGCAGGAGAACAGGAAGAATTTCCCCAAAATAGATGATTTAGTTACTATATAGCTCAGTAACTGCAGAATCTGCTTACAACTATTATAGACAACATGAAGCAAAATTGCAAATTTAAAAAAGGAAACTGTCTTTCTTTCTGATTTAGACTGACATGCTATTTAAATAATATAGGTCAAACAATCTGAAATAAAATATCTTCATGAACAGGATTCCCTTCTGTCCACCTCCCACAGTGCTAAAAGAAGCCATCTTCTGGTGACATTTCCCCATCACATGTGCATTATCAGATTTCTAAATATCAAAGATTCCTCAGGGTAATGTCTAAGCCTTTCTTAGTGATCAGGAGTGAAAGTCCTCTCAAAGCTTTGGTTGGGTAGGTTCTACTAAACTTTTACATAGAAATGTGCTGGAAGCTACCTGTCAGTTTGCTGTCCACTTTCCAGTAATTCAGACTAATGACTCGTCAACAGCCCTTTTTTTTTATCTTTTTGCATCTGTCTAGAAGGAGCTTTCTGCTTCAGTTCCTGGTTTAATAACACAAGGCTATATACTGAGGCAAAATTCTCACCAAGTCTTACTTGATTTGTCTCATGACTGTTTTCTTAATCCTTATTTTTAGTTTTTGAAAAAAATTATCTGAGCAACTGGTGCTAGCATTAAGAGATTTGTAGCTCTGAATTCGGATATTGCTTAAGAGCTGTTCTCCTGGACACTGGGCTCATGCATGGAAGTTTTGATTACAAAAAACACAGAGTCACAGACTATAAGAAACGTGTCTGTGAATGTCAGAAATGCTTTTATGCAGAGTTTTTGCTTAGGTGAAATTTCAGTTCCTGTATTACAGAAGGTTTCTCAGCATTGCTACCTATCAGCATTTTATCCAAACAGGCAGGGAATTAGACTTCTGTCTGGTGGGTAATTTGTTGCAAACAGGCAGGGAATTAGACTTCTGACTGATGGGTAATTTGTCGCATCATCCATGTGCCAAATGGTCAGGCTGGGAAATGCAGTCTGCAGAAGGAGCCTGGTTTAGGTCATATAGCAGGATTGTTCTTCCTCATGAGCTTCACTGAAGTGCCTTTCTGATGTAGCTGCCATCTCGCTGCACCCCTGGCAATGGCACACCAAGGCACCACTGGGCTCTTCTGACAAGGAAACAGTGTCTTGGGATGTGGCAGTCAGGAATAGGGAGCAGTGAAGCTCCCCGTGAGTGGCTTCAGCCACGAGTGTAACATCAGCTACACATTAGTTATCCATGAGGGCCTATAGCAAAGGGCTGGGTGCCTCTGTGGCATCTGGACAATGAGGGTCAGGGTGCTACGAGCTAGGTGTTTACAGTAGAGGAGAGATCGCATGAAACCCCATCTGCTGGGCCACGCAGGCAGGTGCCTCTTGCATACTACCATAAGGTACCACAAGGGCAATTCCTTGGCACGTGCTTCAGTGTCTAAATACCCAGCAAGGTGAATGCAGACAGAAACCTGATGAAGATGAGTGCTTGGGGACAAGCAGGGCAGGACATGCACTATCTTCCACTGAAGTCCCTTTTTGTTCCTCCATTGCTGTAAAAGTGATACTAGTGACAGATTTGTCTCTCTACCTCCCAGCCCAAAAGCCTCCCAGGGACTGGATTTCTCTCCCAAAACTGTTCCAGTTGGCAGCCCTTTACCTACCACAGGGAAATGACTCACAAAAGACAAGACCTTTGGGCAGAACAGAAGGCCAGGAATTTTAAAGCCCTTGGAGGGGCTTGTCATCCAGTGGCTTTTGAGCAAATGTCTCTGCATAGGCTTCTTCATTTTCCATCAAAACAGGCTGAAATGTTATGAGATCTTCTTAAGGAATACCTACAGCAAGCAAGCCTCCCTATATGTTGGTACAGCCTTTATCAAAAAGTGCCTTGCTGCTGGCACTGTGCAATTAAAACAGGGATAAAAAACCCAGTGCCCTTGCTACTGGGTTGGTATTTTGCTGGATTTTTCTTCTGACTAGTTATTCTTCTGCTGATTTAGTGAGTTGAACTGTCTGGGTGAAGAGACATGTTTTTGGAACCAAGGTGGTGTAAGTAGTGAGAGTAGCTCTTAGAAGAGATGAAGCGAGAAGAGAGGCTGGTTTTGGTGGTGTCTGAGTCTCAGCTGACGTGGATCTCATCCCTACGTGCTGTTCTGCTGTCCTCTGTGCTGTGGCTTGTTCAGTCAGTGAGAGGGTGGATCAGGAGATCAATTGAAATGACAGGAAGGTTGCTTCTCTCTTTTCCTTGGGGGTCCTTGTGCCAAAGTCGCTTCCCTGATCAGGACCACTGCATGACTCTATGAAGAGCTGTGTGGGCCGACACAGCAATGTGGGGAAAAGCAGGGCAGATTTTGCTTAACTCACCTTTGCTGCTAAAAATGCATTCACTGCATTGGAGCCTCACAGACCAGACCTGAAACTAAATTTTGTTTTTCTAAGAAGGCATCTGTTCAAGTAAGCACTGATGTTTTCTGTGGAGTCAGCAAAAAAAAAAAAAAAAAAAGGCTTTTGGTGGCTTCCAGGTCCTGTTCCTTTAGGTTTAAATGTCTATGCCATGTGGACTGTATTTTGCTGTGTAAACAGCAAGCCACAGTAGAGGTACTTTTGAGGTCTGCGTGATCATGTTACTTCCAAGTGGTGGCAGTAAATACAGTCATGCATCTCTGTACTCCTGCATGAAGGCGGACATGTGGCTGGTTGCTTGTAAGTGTGGAGTATCTGGGCCCTTATGGACTGCACAGAGCTCCTTTGACACTGTATGTCCAGATGTGTCCCATGAATATTCACCCTGGCATGGCCAGACATCCTGAGGTATGATCTGAAGGGTACATCCATTTCCACTGAATGTCTGGATATATATCTTGCCCTAGCCATTCAATTTTAGCCATTAGCTAAAAATACATAATGTGCCTCCAAAATACAGCTGTAACTTCATCAAAAGTTTCTTAGTTTTTTTAAATTGATTGTGATTTCCTTGGGCATTTGCAACATTACTGGGGCGTTTCACTGAAAAAAAAGAGCTTTTTAATATGCAGATGCCACACTTGTCTGATTCTGATTAGTTACAAATTCAGATAACTTAATTTGATATTATTGATGTCCATCTTGTTTATTCTTCCTGGATCATCCCTAACAAGAGGTAAAAAGCACTGCACTTGTGGTAAAACAAAATTTTGCTGCTGCAGCCTCGTAAGGTTGAGCACAGCTGGTGTTTTACCAGGAGAATAGGTCTTTATGAAACACAGCCTTGCTCCCTGCAGTAAGCTGAGCCTGCTGGTCATGCCTTCTGCCTCTGGCCCTCCCGCTGACCCCAGGTGTGCCATCCCTCCTGGATAAAGGGTCTCAGCTCTGCTGCATGGGCCCATACTGCTTCCCAGCACCTGCAAGGATTTAAAGACCATTAAAATACTCCCTGGAGCCGGTCGCTCATAATGCAGTCAACACAAAAGGCCAAATTCCTTTCGCAGGAGAACACGGGTACATCTGCATGCAATCATCTTCCTCCAGGCAGACGGCCCGATCAAGCAGAAATGTGATTCTCCACACTTAGTCCAAGGAGTGCTGGGTAGACGCCTACAGCCAAGGGGCTGGGATTTGGGAGAGTCAGAATAAACGCGCCTTTCACGCCCGGCATCCCCAGCAGTCCAGTGGCTCCTGCGCTCACAGCCTTGGTCACTTCTTGCTCTGCTTGCAGAAGGCAAGGCATACTGAAATAAAGAGAAACTTGTTCTGTGGCAGGAAAGGTAATTTCTTCTGGCCAGGCATTTTGGAAGGAGACAGGAAGCATATTACATTAAAGGTAAACTGATAAAATATTTGTCTGCTGGAGGAAGGGGAGGAATGTCAAAAACATGTCAGTGTTCTTTAGAAAAAATTATTGTGGTGTCTTACTCCTTCCCTGACAACAGCTGTGGGGTGTCATAAAGAAATGTTTAGCCTTCGGTGGTCTATAGCCTCATGAAGGGGATTTTCCTTGCTGGAAGGATGCTATTTGTCCATCTGTGCACATGTGTGTGTGTGCACACCAGGGTATGAATGCCTCCTCTGCAACGGAGGAAATGGCTGAAAATATTAGAAGTGAGTGGACATAGAGGGGATACTAACAGAGTCTCTGGGAATGCTATTGTTTGTTTCTTAATATTTTCTTTATTGCAGCTGACCAAAGGAAAAAAAAATTAAAAAATCACTTCTTTAGCGGAAGGTGCAGTTTGTAGCACAGATGTGTTACGGTTTATGTACTTTTGTAGATTTGTCACATTTCATGTTAAAACTTTCATGCTGATACTCAAGAAGACTGAAGAATTAATATAGGTGCAATTAAGAATGCTATGTTTGGGTAATAAAGGGAGAATATTTTTAACAAAAGCAAGCTTGACTATTGGGTTGTTGAGCTTCACTGTGATTACTGAAAGCAAGGTGAAGACAGCAGTCACAGTGTACTTTTAATCCTTAAATCTGATCATCAGTTAATGTTTGTAAAGGTTTGGTTGTTCCACCTTCTCAGACTGGTTTTTACCAGCTCCTAGTCCGTATAGCCTGAGGACTTAAGCCAGGTTTGCAGAAGGCTTGGGCACAGCAATGCAATTGTAGCCTCAATGCCCCAAAGGCATGGGTGTCCCAGCTCAGCGCAGCATCCCTACAGCTGGACTGATTAAAAGGATCAGAAGTGACAATTCACCACATCCCCGCAGGAAAGTGCTGCACTGTCGGGCTGGGCAGGAGGACCTGGGGCAATGCAGCCTGCTCTGTATGTGCCATTTGGAGGCATATGATTAAATCAGGCATAAGCTTCTCCTAAACTCTTTGAACTGAACTCTTGCCAAAACCTGACAAGGTCTTGGTTTCAGCTAAGCTGTATTCCTGGCCTCAAACAAGTGCCTAATAGAAAGAACAGCTCTCTAGAATAAGTCTTTGGGCATTTTTGGGAATCTATCTGGTTTAGGGAATTTCTTAATATAAGGGTAAGGTGAAAGAACATCATCCCTTAACAAGTGCAGGGAACAGTGATGGACAGACAGTGTTTCAAAAAAAAAGTTGGCATGCAGAGGTTTATTCACTAGTCTGCATGTTTTGACCATTGCAGATTATTCACATACCTCCATGTACACATGCAGAATTTTAAGGTGGTTGTAGAATGATCTGTGCCAGTGCATGAAAATTCAAAGGGAAACATCTGTCATTAAAAAACAATAGGAAAAAGCATTTATTTAGCACAGGCTGAAATACAGAAATGTTTGCCTGCTGTGTTTGGCTTGATTTGCTATAGGGAAGACTTAATGACATACAGAAGGGTTGTCTGTACGAAACCGTGCGGGGTCTGCTGTTTTCTGGGGCTTCACTCCTGAATGTTCATTTGGGTGTTGCAACACACTGACACTCTGTAATAAATCCATTAGAGTATTATTTAAGGGCCTCACACTCAATGTATTTTTTTAATATGGCTTCATTCCCTGAGAATGCTAATGCAGATATATGGAGATAAGAAGCTTTCTGATGACAGACACAGATGGGATGCCTTTAAGGCTGTGTCAGTGGCCTCTGAAAATATTGATTGCCAAGTGCAGTTATGGAGAAAAGATTCTGAAGCCTTTGGAACAGAACAGTTAACAGAGCATGAATCAAACCTGGGTTTTCAGTTATAGGAAGGATAAGCCCTTATGTGAGTCCAGCCCTATGGCAGTCAGCCAGTCTGATGGTTGGGTCTCAATGTAGCTATAGAAAAATGCACATCTGTGTTCCTTTGCTTTGTGGAGGCTGTCCTTACAGAGAATATTCTTACCACTCACCACATAGATTTCATCCTCAGCAGGAGGCTGAGTTTTCATTCTCAGAAGAAGGTACAAGCACAAATCTTCAACTTCAGGGAGTAAATGCAATTTGTCAGGCTCCACTCTTGCCCCTTGGTCTTTCTAATAGGCTACCCTACTGCCTTTTGCCTGCTCTGCTGCTTACTTGCAGCCCCTCTGCTCCCCATAGCACTGTCTTAAGTCATCCTTTGTCAGGTATTGCCTGAAGCCACTGTTGTGCAATTGATGGGAAAATGGCGATGGTTAGGCAGAAGGAAAGTTGGATTGGCTGGAATTTCTGAACAAATTTGGAGCAATCCATTTTATAGGTGATTTGTTAATGTACAAACTCTACACTACCACTTGTCTTTTCCTTCCTTTTATACCTGAGAGAGACACATTGATTTTAAGGCTAGAAGACATCGCTCTGGGCTGACCACCTGCATAATTCAGATCTTCTGTCATCCCTGTATAAAGTCATATTTCAGGATCAAGAAAAGCACCTGTGACAGAGACTATCTTTTGGCAAGAACAAGAAAACCTCCGCTTGATTAAGAAAGATCCACGTAGTCCAAGACAATCCTTCAGAACTTGTTTCAGTGTTGACCAAGAAAAATGTCATACTCCTTCCACGTACTTGTCAACACCCATCTGATATTTTCCCTCAGAAGTTAGACTCTGAGCCCATTACACATGCAATTAGGTTATAAGTGCCCCAGAAGGGAGGCTGCTCCACTACCTGTATCGCGCCACTACCATGCATCATCGCTCATGCACAAAATTCAAATATTAGTAAGCAAAATATGTGTTTCATAACTGGAATTGTTCTTGTCTATGTAGTCTGAGAAAAGGTAGATATATTCTCCAACATATTTCTATGCAGAGAATGTGCTTAGATCTTTCATTAACATTCCTAGTTTGTATTGTTTATTTAAATATAAGAGTTTAGTTCTCTGTAATGAGAGCTTATTTTTAAGTGAAAATATATGATGTTTAAGTGAAAACCAGAGATGACTGAGAGAGACACCTCTGACATAAGAAGAGGTGAAATTTGTCCATAATGAAACTAAAATGAAGGTATTCTCTCAGCCTTTGTTTTAATCTGTTTCTTTTTTTAGCCCTGCCTGGAGTTATCTGTGCACTTGTAGAGAAATCAATCTGTTCCTTGGGCAGTGGGATCTCTCCATTGCTAGGGCAGACTGATTGATTGTTTTGCACATTGAGACTGTAGGTTTGACAGGAACTCTATGGGAATGTTAACAGCAGTGGAGATTTGAGGGATTTGGCTTCTTTACTAAAATATATACCTTACAACATATGTTCCTTTTTATCAGATAAAAATTCCTCTCTCTGCTATGTATACCTCTCTTCTTTCTGCTGTGTTTCTGTTTCTCTTCTCTTCTCTTCTCTTCTCTTCTCTTCTCTTCTCTTCTCTTCTCTTCTCTTCTCTTCTCTTCTCTTCTCTTCTCTTCTCTTCTCTTCTCTTCTTTTCCTCTTCCTTTTCCTCTTCTCTTTTCTCTCCTTCATTTCCAAACATCTCACTATGGGTTGTTTAAAGTACAAAATAAAAGATTAGTACTTTGGAAGAGCTTTTCCATGGGCATGTTTAGTGGCTTTGTGATGATTCCGTGATTTGGTTATATTTGGCTTTTTTTTTTAAGTGTAGAATTATTTCTCATGAAGTGGCCAACCCAAAACCCCCCCAAAATTATTATGAAATTATCAAGGGTAAAGTGTTGACTTCACTAAACCCAAGAACATCTATTGCATTTAAATCATCAGAACAGGATTTTTTTTGTCCGGGTGCCTAAAATTTGCTCAGCAGCCAGCCAGGCTCCGGCTCTGAAAAATGTGCTCCCATGATGGGTAATGCTTATTCAAGGTATGACTGATCTATGCTCCCTGTTTTCTCCTCATTGAATAAAAAGAGGCAGAAAATTTCCTACCTGCTCCTATGTACTCCCTGCTGTCCAGGGAAGTGGTGGAGTCACCATCCCTGGAGGCTTTTAAAAGATGCATGGATTTGGCTCTTAGGGACATGGTTTAGTGGTGGACTTGGCAGTGGGAGGTTTGTTGTTGGACTCCATGATCTTAAAGATCTTTTCCTACCTAAATAGTTCATAGATTCTATGATGTTACCATCTCTGATTAGCAAGTGATTATTAACAAGTGAAATTCAGGAAGAACTTCTTCACAGAAAGGTTTGTTAAGCATTGGAATGGGTTGCCCAGGGAGGTGGTGGACTCACCATCCTTGGAGGTGTTCAAGAAACGACCGGACATGGCACTTAGTGCCATGGTCTAGTTAACAAAACAGTGATCAGTCACAGGTTGGGCTCAGTGATCTTGGAGGTATTTTCCAACCTAAATGATTCTGTATGATTAGCAACAGCAAAGTTATATTTCATGTTGCATGCTCTCCCTGCATGTGCATTAATCAACATGAATATTAAAAGTTTTAATGATCATCTTTAAGAAGATATTCCTAATCTAGCTATACCTTGAGTGAAAATAAACAATCTAATACCACTGTGTGGCCTCTCCTGATCTATCATATAGATATCTATTGTATGATCTGTCATATCATCATTACTGTGCTCGTGCCATTTCTGGAAGGTGCAACAAGTCCTCAAATGTTTGTCTGTGTGTTTATTCACTGCTGTATGGATAAACACTAACCTGAACACACATGAGAGAAAGAGGTTGGTGTCACCAGAGAACCACTGTGCAATTACTGTGCTCAGGTCGTCCCCAGCTCCAATCTTTCCATTGTGGCCATTAGGTGGTAACATTACCTAATGGAAAGGCAACCACTGACCTTCGCTCAGGAAAAAAAACTACAGATCTGCCATGCAAGGTGTGAAAAGGTACTAAACTTTAAAGCAAAAATCACTGCAGTCCTCTTTAGAAAAAAAAAAAAAAGAAAGAAGTTGGACACAAAGGTTTAAAATGGCAGATCTTGGGAGAGCAGGAGGTGAAAGACTTCTGTGTAGAAGTGGTAGAAGTGATTGAATTGCTCACCCCACCCTGAAGAATTATAGTCTCAGAATTCCTCTTTCTGAAGCAGATTAACTTTCAGATTAAAGTGTCTGGTCCAAAACTGAGTGATTTGACCAAAAATGGGACTATCTTGCCCACCAGAGCATTTTTGATAGTGAGGAAACAACGTGCTGGAGATGAGTGGCAGTATATTAGCTCCTCTGTGCCATAGCCATTCTCCATGGCGAGAGTTCCAGGGCATAAGAGCAATTATGTCGATGCCTAGAGGAGCTTGCAGGGACTTCAGAGACCTATCTACATTAACAAGTCCAGGCAGGTTCTTCTGTGTGGCTGATGGAGATGCCGGCTTGACTTCAGGACTCGTGGAGACTTGTAGCAGAGGGAAAGCTAATGGGCCCTGTTGTAAGCTGGGTCCAGCCCCATGCTGGACTTCAGGATCAGAGCCCAGTAGCCTTCCCCTCCATTGCTCACCAAACAGGCCCAGGAGAGCAAAGAACTGAGGATGAAATATCCACCTTTCCAGGGGAGCTGTGTTTCTGTACAAGTGTTTTGTGATATCCAAGCATAGCATGGGATTTAACCTTTCTGAAATAAGTGGGACTCCATAGGGCTCTTGTGATTAAAAACACATCTGTGCATGAATACTTGCAGGGTGGGTGCCTAAATGATCACAATCAAAAAATCTCCCCTCAAATTTCCATACCCTGCAGCCACCTGCCCTTTGAAGTCACTGGCATCCAAAGACAGCTGGGTGCAGTGGGGCTTCATGAGGGAAGATTAAAGATGTCACGATCTCTTACTCAGAAGCAGCGTGGAGAGAGTACAGAGAGTGCATTCTCCTGGAAACAAATTGAACTGTAAATCAGAGAGGTAATCCAACATCAGATGAGCAAAAGCACGGGCTTGTTCATAGACAGGGCTTAGGCAGGGTATTGGTGAAACTGGGAAGCACAGACATAAAGTGGAGCAGCCACAGAGCAGATCAAGAGAGGTGTAAGGTCACATGTGATAACATCGGGAAGACAAGTGAGATTTCTGCTCTGATAACCTGAGAATCATGCTCTGAGCTGGGATGCTCTGCCTGTTATTAAGGCTCTCAAGGGCTCATGTTTGACCCGAGGAGAGACCAGTTACCTGCCCTCTGCTGCAGGTGACTCTACCATATTTTGACTGTTTGGGCAGATGTTTTGCATGCTGTGGGCCTGCCTCAGGCAGGCTGGCAGTGCTGCTGAGAATTGCAGCCCATGTGATTCCTACCTGCCTGAGAAGGCAGGCAGGGGAAAGCAGGTTGTTGTGTTCATGCTGAAAGTGCCTGGCATGCTTCAGGCAATATTCCAGCTCCTGTGCTTTGAAATGTGGGCTTCACACTGAGCCGGGGTGGCAGCAGCTCTCTGGGATGCTTCTCTTTTCCTTCTCCATGAAAACACACCCACTTTCTCCCATTTCAAATAATAAAAAAAAAAAGCTTTAAAGCACATGCTTAGTAGGCACATGCTGTGTCCCTGCAGGTCTCTGGGGCTCATGGCCATGCTGGAGAGGTTGCAATGGAGATGTGCAGGGCACACCCTGCCGCCCAGGCTATTGTGCATTGCTGCAGGGTCCTGGGACTGAGGGGACTGAGGCACAGAGAGAGAAGCCTTGGGTAGATGTATGACAGATTAAACCTGTCACTGCCTCAAGCTCTTTGCTCCTCATCAAGCAAACTTTTTCTGCTGGTAAACTTTCCTGCACATGCAGAAATCCACTCTGGAGCATGCCCAAATTCAGCTGGCATCTGAGTCATTGACAAGGGGTCATGAAGATACTGATTTGTCCTGCAGGGGCCAGTTTTAGGCATTGTTAAAGCCTCAAACACAAGATGGGAGAAGGAAGAAATCAGGTGGGATGGGATCTGTGTGGAGTCACATTGCCTCTCTCTCTGCAGTCACCTACTCTGGGGACAGCGCTTACCAAGCATCAGGTGAGCCCAACTCCTGGCTATTCCTCAGGGTATGGTGGACATAATACCCCCCTCCAGCAAAAAGGAAAATTCTGTTTCACCAGTTTCACCCCGTTCCCACTTCTGCACATACTCTCCCACTGCCTTCTTATTTGACTCTAGCTCTTTGAAACCACCTGCCTGAGCTATCGCAGCTCTCTAGTCCTGATGGTAACAAACCCAGCACACTGAATTGGCTTCAAAATGTACTGGAGCTGGTAAGGGTAGGGAGGATGAGGTGGCAAGGGGCAAAGAGACTTCCCCATCTTGGTGGTAGAACAACTGACTTCAGCTCTTAAGTGTAAGGCAACAGCCATAGGAAGCACAATCTGGTTTTCTGCCATCCTCCAATTGGTGCTGGGTACTGAACTGTGGGCTGCAAAGGCTGGCTCCTATTTACAAAGGAAGAAGCTCATCTGTGAAGAGTTTTAGGGCTGCAGGTGGCAAGAGAAGGTATATTCCTCCAGCTGTGATTGAAGGTGCCCAAGTGCTTGTAGGTGGCTGGGTTTGCAAGAAACTCATCTTCTCACAGCTGTCCCTGGTCTTGAGCGAGTTGCTGATGGGATGGTGCTGTGTCCCCAAACCAGCTTCCTGGTGAAGCTCAAGGGAAGACATGGCAGCCAGAACATGGCTTCTGGCATTGGTGTTGGACACTTTTCAGAGAAGGACTGGATGCCTGTAAATAGCACATGGTCACTGATGACATGATGTAGCACAAGGTCATATAGATTTTTATACATTTATATTAATAATGCCCACCCCCCCCAAAAGCCCAGAGTTTTGGGGAGGGAACAGAAATATATAAAAACCACTAAGACAGCAATGATGTTTAGGAAAAGGGATGCTAAAACTAAACTGTTAAATTTAAGATTTTTCAGACTTTGCATTTCCTAATCTTTGAGTAGGTGCAGCCTGTTTGGTGGGTGGGTTTGAGGTTTACTGTTGGTTTTTTTTAAGTGCGTATGTGCATTCTGGATGTGAATGATAAAATAAAGGAATGACGCAAGTAAAAAATAGCTCAGAGACAAGACTTCAGAAAAAATTGCTTTGAAGCATAAAAAATAAGAATCCCAAGAGACAGCACTAAAGGAGAATGATTTTAATGAAATCAGGCCATGATGAAAAGACAGGTATTAATGCACTGCAGTCTCTCTCCATCTCCCTTCCTGTTAAATCTGAAGCGTGGATATGCTATATACTTCCAGGTTTATCCTAAAAGGATACTGGAAGCAGTGGAAGAGAAAAAGGAGAAGGATTTCTTAGAGAGAGAATGTTTTTATCCCTCTGTGGAAAGGAAGCAGCCATGATCAGATAACATTGCCAAACTAATCTGCTTCTCACTGTGCTTGTTACCAGAGTAATAAGTTTAATTCTGCAGCGAGGAGAGCAAAACACTACGAAAGGAGGAGGATGGACAGACCGACAGACACTATGTCTTATTTGACAGGCTCAGACAGATGCTGCAAAAAATATCAGCAGTAGCCAAGCACTGGAGAGAAAAAGAACCCCAAGAACTTTATTTTAAGCTATTTTCTATGGAAAATATGAGCTCTAATATTGCTAACATGGACCAAAGTAATGGTGCAACCAGTTGAGATGCAATGGCAGAAATGTGTCCCAAACCTTGTGTCAAGGTCAATGAGTCTCTCGAATAAACTTTGCCTACAGAAAAAAAAGTGTTTGCCCTGGCACTTGGGACACTGTCAGGACATGTCTAGAGCAGTGGAAGAAATAGTATGAAACTCAAAATGTTTCGGAAAGAACTGACCGATGATTTAAATATTCTTCCTTCTGTTTGGAAGAAAAAAACTCATGCAGTTTTCTTGGAACAGGATGCATAAAACAATCTGGAGTGCCAAGTGCCTCTATCCTAAGGCTAGAGACCAGGCCAATATGGTTGGGAGATTTTGCAAAAACCCCATTAGCAGAAAATAATCATTTTCTGGGTGTTGGGAGTGCTGTTCAATGCTGCCGTGTTCTTGATCAAATGGATAGTTTTAATGGATTGTTAAAATCTACATGGTGTTTCTCTGCAAAAGATGAAGTGTCATCTCCTGCAATCCCTGGGCAATTTCCAACTTATCTATTTGCCTACTAAGTTATGCTGATGTCAGGCCTGATTATTCGATCATAAGTCTCACTATATGAGACTTATGAGGGTGGTTCTTGGAAACCCAGATTTTGAAGTCCTGTGATTATATAAGCATTTAATCTACCACATATTTAAGGACATTATTGTGTTGAAATGCTTGAAAACATGAAGCCTAATAAAGGAAGAAGGAAATAAACCAAGATCAATCTTCTTAATGCATTTTTTTTGTGCTTGGAATTACTGAATATCCTTGAATAGCCATTACTGATACTATCTCTTACATTTTAATGAATAAAACACAGTTCTCTCAACAGCTATTGTGATGAGATGCAAAAACAGAGGAATCTTCTTGTACTAAATTTTAGGCAAAATGTGCAATAATAATAATAATAATAATAATAATAATAATAATAAAATTAAACACTTAAAAATTCAGGATGCTTTGAGGCAGACATTTCCTCTTTCTCCCCCCCCCCCAGTTGAACAGCCACACATACCCACATCACTTTAGGTACCTGCAGAAGCTGCTGGGCTTAAAACCACTATATATAAACTCAGAGATCACATAGATGAAATGGGGTAGCCCAAGCAGTCACTAAACAGGCAGCAAGTTGCAGAGCTATTTAACAAACCAGCTAGTTTGTTAAATAAGTAAAGTCTTCTTTACTTATCCCAAAAATTATACATTAAGTTCTGCAGGCTCCAAAGACAAAGCTGGCCAGCAGCAGACTCAGGTATCAGAATTTCTCTGTCTTCAGTGATCTCTTTGCCTTGCTCCTGCCTGTAGTTTCTCAAGGTCAGGCTCAGAGTGGTTTCTGTTGGATTGTTCCCAAATTTTTGCCTCAGGCTTGCAAGACCATAGTCCTCAGTCTAGTTCCATGCTGGGAATGTGATGAACCTGCCAGCTCCAGCAGCCTGCCATCCTGAAACAGGCATTCCTCCCATTCATGGTTCCCATTATGCTATCAGGCTTGATGGAGTTTACACCATGTGTGAAGGGACCCTGCTCACTGTTCCTCATTCCAGAGCTGTCTGGGGAACAGTTTTGCTGACAGCATTAATTAAAATCTTTCAATAAAATTTCAGCACCAAGAGCCTACTATTGTCACCAGTGGTGATGAAAGACATTTAACTGAATGACATCATTAGTGCAGACTTGCTTACCTGGTGCCCTTGGGAATGCTGCCCAACCATCCTGGCAGACACCTTTAAGCACTGGCATGCCAGTGGAGGCCAACCAAGCCCTAAGACAAGCCTTAAACTCATCCATGTTTTAAAGAAAGCAATGTCACTGCTGATGGAGAGACCCCGGGAAAACACTGAATTATCCAAATTGCACACAGAGCAACAGTGTTTTTTCATGGCAAATAGCAGAAAGGGGTACCACAGGCCTGGCAACTGGATATTCACTTGGGGGTAAATATTTCAAATGACAATGCAGTAGCTGCAAGCTCAGCAGAAAAAAATACGTCTTACTACAATGCCAGCGCAACAGTGCCTTAGTCCTAAAAACAACCCTAAAAGAACTAAAGATTGCTACTGGGAAAATGCCAGTCACCTTTCACCCTTGCCTTTGAAAAGAAGTGGTGTTATATTTTTACACAGCTTCTTTACTTTATGTCAAAAACTTCTGTCCCTTGAGCTGAGAAAGTGACCTCTTCTGGGGAGACACTGCACTCAGTTTAAACCTGAGCATTATAGCTTTCTGTCAATCACTTCTTCCATCACTAGAGCAATGATTTTCTACAATAACCTTGTACTTGAGTCAATCTATTCTCTAGGTTTCACCAGATTGCATTTCATCCCAGCAGCTTCTTGAGTGATATATTTGGTATCCAGAGGAGATTCTGTGGTTTGTATTCCATTGGCCCAGAGGCAAAAAGAACCTGAAGTTCTGCACAGCCCCAGCTCCCACACAAGGCTTGTTATAAACCACCCAGCTGAACGAAACACCCTTTGCCATTACCAGTATAGGAGTAAACCATGAATATTCATGAATTATTGCCCTGGTTTTATAAATTATCTCCATCATAGCTTTTACCTGTAGCCTTGCATATGTGCTTCACTTCTGTCCCTTCCAGCTATATTCTGCAAATAACTATCCCAAAACCTCAGGTGGTTTTTGCAAACAGGCTGTCAACGTTAAGCTGATGAAAGAGTGCGTTGATTCAGAAGATGAGACGTTTGCTCCAACACATGGTGTTGTCTGCTGACACTTGAAGCATGGGGCTATAGGGAAAAATCACTCAGAAGCAATGACAGAAAAGACAAACACATTTTGATTCACGGTTGTGTGGGAGTTGAGCCGGGACCTCAGCTTCCTATAGGAGTGCTTCCATCACAGGGAGCTGGAAGGTGCTGCTACCTCCTGCTTTGCCTCCATAGAAAGATGTGGCTCCTGCAGAGAGCAAGAAGCACTTTGGCTGGAGCAACTGCACGGTTTTTCAAGATGTTGCTGTTGCCACTTCAACTGGGATCACAGAATCACAGCATCCTTAGAATTGGGTTGGAAGCAACATTAAAGAGGATCTTGTTCCAACCTGCCAGAGACACTTTCTGCTAGACCAGGTTGCTCGGAGCCCCATCCAACCTGGCCTTCCAGAGATGGGACATCCACAACTTCTCTGGGAAATCTGTTCCAGTGTCTCACCACTCTCACAGTAAAAAATTTCTTCCTAATATCTAATCTAAATCTACTCTCTTTCAGTCTGAAGCCGTTCCCCTTGTCCTGTCACTACATGCCTTTCTAACAAGTCCTTATATGAAAGATGAGCAGAGAGGTTTGAGCATTAGCTCAAGGGTGCTGGCGAATGAAGGGCAGCAAGGGAAAAGCTTTGAGTGCAGGTCCAAATAATTTTTTCACAAGGGGAAAGATCCATTGGGCAAACAGGAGTGGTTGCATGAAGTAGCATTTGGGCTGAGGCTGAGGCACTGCTGAGGGACCAGCCCATGCTGATGATTCTTCTGCATTTTATGGTGAGTGATAAAGCCAGCCATGGGGTCTGGTCCCACTCCCACAGTTAGCTGTATCTGAATAGCGCTGACAGGTTACACATCTCATCACAGGGAGTTGCCACACCACTGCACAGCTCCCTCAGTGTGCACTCCTGTATCTGTATATACGCACACATACATATTCAATATACATATTTATATACAATTACACCATATACAGTATGCAAACTGTGTGTGTGTGTGTGTGTGTGTGTGTGTGTGTGTGTGTGTGTGTATTCAACTGCAACTGATCTGGAACTGATCCTTGTATCACAAAGCCAAGACCTCAGCACTTGCTGGATTTCTCACAAGTAGTTTACAGAGAGAGCTCAGCTCTATCTTCTTCTACTCTGGCATGGGTTCAGCAGGAGGTGAGATGCTCATAACGGTCTCCTGGGTGTTGTGAGTCTCTGCTGTGAGGGAAGAGAGAGGTTTGTGTCTGAGGATGGGTAAGGAATTACCTAGGAATGCATCTGGGGTGTGTCTGGCATCTGCAAGGGAAGGAACTGAAAGATTAATTCACTGAGGGAAGGTTAAGTCTCAATTAGGAAAAGAGAGAGTAAGTTTAGGCATCAGTACAGTTATGAACCTCCTGAGCAAGGGCTTTTAGTTTGTGACTTTGCTTTTGGTCCCTGAGTTCTTACCATAAACTTAAACTGTCTATATGCAGAAAAAGAAACCAAAATTATTTGAAATGCGTTGCGGTTTTCTGTGGGCTTGGGCAATGGGAGGAAGGGAGAGGGAAAAAATCCTGAACTAAGTCACCTTTGGTGGATTCTGATTAGTTTTTCCATCAGACACTCTCTCCATTTCCATCTGATTTTACAAGGAACAGACAAACTGGGTTTATATAGAGAGCAATGTGAAACGACAGACTACAGCTATTTTTTTTTAACTCCCCTGTCAGAAAAGCCATCATGAACCGCTGTCGGGTCTTTTCCATTCTCGCTGGATTGATTACGTGTAACACCAAAAACAGGCGTTGCTGGCAAGTGGCCGAGCACACGGGTGGGTGCCTGGTCCTGCCCAAACGAATCTCGCTGCACCTCCAAGCGCGGGATGCACAATCCCACGGAAGTCCGCGGAACTCCACCCGACGCCGGGGAGCTGCCGGGGCCAGGAGCGCTGCCTCTGGACCCGCCCTCCCCTCTCCGGCCCTGCCGCCTCCCCGCCCCTCCTCGTGGCGTCGGGCCCCTTCCCTCCGCTTCGGCTCCTCCGTCCCTGCCTCTATCTCCATCCTCTCCGTGTCCTCCCGCACAGGTGGGTCTCCTCGCCTCGCCGCCCCCGCCGCGATGCCGCCCCCGCGTCCCCGCGGGGCCCTGCCCGGGGCGTCCCTGCTCCTCCTGCTGCTCCTCCTGCTCCCGCTGCTCTGCGCGGCCCCCGGTGAGTGAGTGCGGCGTGCGGGATAAGGGACAGAGGGAAAGCATAACCCGGCGCGTCCTGGGGAGCGGGAAAAAGCCTTTTCCTGGCATTCCGCGTGGGTTAGCACCTTCGGACGCTCCAAAACTTGTGCAAGTTGGGCATCTTTTAAAAAAGGTGCTTGTTTGCCAGTGAACTAAAGCATTTCGGAGCAGCCGGGCTGCTTGCAGCTTGCAGCTTGCAGGTCTCCTGTTCTGCTGCCGGACCGTGGGCTAATGCCTTGGGGATCAGCAGGATGACTGCTTCGATGTACTTTCGGGCAGACTGCCAGTCTGCCAGATAACGTTTGGAGCAGTTAGCATGGCCCTCACCCAGTGACCAGGGTTTTGTGCCTCGGATGCTGGTACTGGCAACAGCTGTGGTAGTCTGATGAAAAATATAATTTACTTGGTGAAGAAGGCCAGCATCAGGATTCTGTTGCCAAGAAGAGCTGGGGAGGGGATGCTGGAGTGTCAGAAGCTTCCCTGTGGTGTGTGTTGCACTCAAATGTGGAAAAGGGGGTAAAGAGAAGCACTGGGAGAAGCTTCTCTCTTTTGCTTGTTGACCTGGAGCTATGACAAAAATACTTCTGGTATTTTTTGAGAAATAATCTTTATGTTGTTATTTCCTTCTCAATAAATGCATGTGCTTTATTTTTACTTGTCTAGATGTTTCAAGGGGAAATAAGCTTAAACTGATGCTTCAGAAACGAGAAGGTAAGTAAGGAAGCAGCCAAATGCTTTCCTTTATTTTTCCTTTGAGTCAGTTGCTGTCAGTCGAGGCTGCTGCTATGGTGTCCCTGTACCTCCAGCCCAAGGAGAGCAGATGGAGCAGCAGGCTACAAGCACACAGCCACTTTCGCTACGTACCACACCAAAACCTCCTGCTTGGACAGAGCCTGTGCCTGCATGCCTGTCTGGGACCTGGTATGGGCAAGGCTGCAGGCTCCACTTACCACAGCCCACTCCAAAAACTGGGGTTCCCAACCTCAGGCAGCACACTGCCTTTTCCTCTGTGCAGTGCATAGCACCTACCTTTTCCAGTGTATGCATGGCAGATGTGGCATTTATCTGGTTCATTCTGGGAAGTCACAAGCTTTTCCGAGGAATTATAATGCATGGAAATTCTGCTGGCTCAGGCACAGAGAAGAAAATGTGCAAACCTGGCTTGCTTATGATGCCTTGACTTGTTCTTTTTGTCTTCTTGGCCCCGCATGTGCTTCCTTTTTGGAAGACTGCTTTCTTACAGGAGAGATGATGGGCCCAGCAGTCAGATGCACAGAATGGCTTGCTGGTTGAGGGAAGGATGTGGAAATCATGCCAACTGGGAACAAGCAGCAGATGAAATATCCCAGAAGTTTTGATCACCTCCCCTCAGTCTGCTCTGTCGCTGAACCAAAATATTTATACCACCACAGAGGGGACTCCCACTTTCTGCAAACCTGCCTGATTTCTCACTGGGTTTTTTCTGGCATCAACTAACATCTCTTACCTGCCCTAAAATATGTATCCCATCCACATCTGTTTTCCTTGTGTGTGGGTTCTCTGCATCACCATTCTGCAGTGTTTGTGTGCAGACAGGAGCAACCCCTGCCCTCCCTGCACCCCAGCAACAGGCCACTTGTTTGTTCGGTTCCCCTGGGGAGAGGGACCACCAAAGGGGAGGCTTCTGGAGCACGCAGACAACATGGCTTAGACCAGGAAGAACTGCAAAGCCTTGAAGGAGGGAACATGTAGCCCCTGTAACTCCAGCCTCGCTCCCCTTTTCTGGTTGGTTTCTGAAGTGAGCAGGCCAAGTGCACAGTACTGTTTCCCTTGCTGGCAGTGTCTCTTGTGTGAGGCTTATTCATGGGACATTTGCTCAGCTGTCCCTCTTCCCAGTAATAACACCCAGCTCACCCTGTTACCAGTTTCCAGCTCATCATCACAGGACAGCCTACTGTTTCCCACTCTTTCTGCAACAACTTATCTATCACTTCTATCTCTTGAATCGCCTGCTCACTGCAGTCCTTTGTCTCCCTGACAGTCTGACCAGCTCCTACTTCAAAGGTTTCCACATCTCCCCTTGACTTCCCTCCCTGCCTGCCCCAGTCTCTTCCCTTGCAACCTCCAAAAATCTCCATCGACACCCATGTTCCTGATTTCTCCCTCATTCCAATGAACACTCTGAAGCCAAGACATTTCTCCCACTCCCCCAAGTGTTTCTTGTTTCACAGGCAGATCAATACCAGTTTTTATCATTTCTGTGTGTGGCTGGGGGCTGGCCAGTCATAGAATCATAGAATTGCTAAGGCTGGAAAAGATCTGTAAGATTGAGTCCAACCATTTACCCAGCACAGTCACGTTCACTACTAAACCATGTCTCCAAGTGCTACATCTACGTGTTTTTTGAACACTTCCAGGGATGGTGATTCTACCACTTCCCTGGGCAGCTTGTTCCAATGTCTGACCACCCTTTCAGTGAAGGAATTTTTCCTAACATCCTGTATAAACCTTGCATTACTTGAGGCCTTTTCTTCTTGTCCTGTTGTAGTCCTCACATCCATACCTTTTGGAGGTACATAAATTCCTCTAGCAGCCAGAGCAGATTGCCTGACTCTTGGCATGGAGCAAGCCAGACAGTCACAACTGAGTCTGGCAGGTTGAGGACATTCCCATGCACCCACCATGCAGTGTGCTATGAAAGCCTAATGGGCTTTCATTTTCAGGCATACAGGGCATTTAATAGCACTCATTATTTCAAAGCTACTTTCTTACACAACAGATTTAAAAATCTATCTTTTCATGTGTGCCTCTCTTCACCCTGAGAAGTTAGCAGTGTTTCTCCAGCTTCCTGAGGCTTCATTCCAATTTCTGCAACTGCAGCACAGAGAGGCCAGTCTTCTGTTCTCTCCTCAAAGCACAAACACATTGTGTATGTGCTCTTTGGGTGTATACATTTAAATTCCTCACTAAGCTGCTGTCTGAGCTCAGAACAGCTTTTCAAAAATCCAGGAGAATGAGGGTAGCTGAGAAATCCTATTACTTCAGTGATTCCTGGGTTTATTTCTGTACTCTGCGACAGTCATAGCACTGGCAAGCACAAAGGTGATGGCATGATGTGAGAAGCATTTTCTTACCTGCTGCAAGCAGTACACTTCAGGCTGACCAAATATTTCCTGGCATGCCTTTTGTGGGGGGAATTAATTTCAGCCCCTGTTGCTGCAAAGCCTGAGGTGTCAGTGAAGGAAATGGCAGCCAAGGAGTTCCTGAGCAGCCTGAGACGCCAGAGGCGCCAGCTGTGGGACAGAAGCCAGCCTGATGTACAGCAGTGGTACCAGCAGTTCCTGTACCTGGGATTCGATGAGGCGGTGAGTATATGAAATGGAGAGCAGCATGAAGAAAAGAAGGCTCCTTTATTGCAGCCTTTCAGTACTTACAGGGAGCTTATAAAAAAGAGGGAGAGCAGGTAGTGATTGGACAAGGAGGAATGGTTTTAAACTAAAAAAGAAAAGATTTTGATTAGATATTTGGAAGAAATTATTTACTCACAATTATTTAGTTACTTGTGGTGAGGCACAAAGCAGGTTTCCCAGAGAAGTGGTGGCTGCCCTATCCCTCTAAGTGTTTAAGGCCAGGTTGGATGGGACTTTGAGCAATCTGGTGTAGTAGAAGGTGTCCCTGTCCACGGCAGGGGGGTTGGAACTAGATGATCTTTAACGTCCCTTCCAAGCCAAGTTTTCTGTGATTCTATAAGGCTTGGGAGGGGTTCAGATTGAGCAGTGGTGAGTGAAGATGCACAGCCCTGGGGTTCCCAGGGAGAACCTCCCTTGCTTCTGTCCACAGAGACTGAGATTTCTTCTTTTAAAGTAGCAAATGTCACACGGAAATATTAGCTCCCTTACTTGTCAAAGATTTCTGCAAAATGTTATTAGTAGAAAAAAATTACATTAAGATTTTTGGTGGAGTTCCTGCCTGCTATTGAAGGTAAGCTTAATAAATTGCAATTGGACGTATGAACAAAGTTTGCTTTGAGAAATAAATGGCCAGACTCAAAGCAATCAGTCGTATTTCAGGAAATTAATTTGTCAGCCTCAACGTAATCAGCTTGCCTTTAAACACGCTCAGAAATCCACACCAAACTGGTTATGATTGGCACTCATAACTTGATGAAATAGCACTGACATCATGTACCTAATGCACACGTGTGCCTCCTTGGTGTGGGCAGCTCCTGACCACCACCAACACCAGCAGCTGTGCCTCAACTCTAAATGTGAAAGGAAAACCATTTGATAATATTCAGAAGAGAAGGATACATTTTTTAAAAGCAGTTAATTTGTAAAAAGACTGGAGTGGAATCAAGCTCTGCACAAAGCTCTACTCATCTTATCTAGATGCTGAAATAGGGCAAAAATAAGTGCATTTGGTTGCAGTCCAACATGTAGCATCATTTCTACTTTTAATAAGGGATAAAAATAGTTATAGATGTTGAATTCTTGGCTTCTGTCAGCTGCATGAATATGTTTAATAAAATTGCATTGGAACAGGCAAGCTGGAGTACATTTTAGACCTTCGTGCTATGTGGATTGCTTAGAAGATGAATGCACTCATTTTCAAAGCTGCAACAATTAGAAAAATAATCCTTTGCTTGAGCTGAAATAATGAAGGGTACTTTTTTTTAATTCTCCTGGACATTATGTGGATATTTTTAACAGCATGGCTATATCCCCCTTCATCAATAGGAATAGAAAAAAATAGGAAAAGTGTTTCATACATCAGAAACTTAAGACTGGGGGCAAATACCAAAAGTAGTAAAGACAAGCCATGCAGAAAAAGTGAATTCTCCTCTGAGTTCCTATGTGTATTTCAAAAACTGAAATGAGGCCTGTTGAGGGATACAATGAATCCACTTAGTAGTTTTTCTTGAATATTAAGACACAGTTTTAACAATGAAATAACTGTTTGTTCCAGCAAAGGACTTGGGTCATACTTAGCCATTGTGTATTTTGCAAAATTTTTTTTTTCAAATCTCAGCCAAAAAATATTTCCAAAGAGTCATTCAGATGGAAAGGCTTTGGCTTGGCAAGTATTTGATATCCTTGCACACTGTTTTTCCTCTGCTGTTTTGAGCAGAATTGAACTGCTTATTGCATTTCCATAGCTAGAAGGCTGCACTGTACCTTCATTTTTACCCATGCAAAGACAACTAAACCTTTACATTTTTTAAAGTGCAAAACATTAAAATGGTTTTACAGTCCACCACTGACAAGGTAATAGAGATATTAAAGGTGCTTAGTGCACATTTTAGTTGAAGGTGTTCTCACTTTCAGCACTTTAGAGTGGGCAGAGAGTGTAGGAGTGGGTGCCAGGTGGGGTTGGAGAGGGACAATTCCTGCACTCAGGATCCTGATGATCCCATAGAGAAGGCAAAAGGTCTCAAAACCTCTTAGATCTAAAGATTTAATTTACGACAAATGTGTGAAGGATCCAAATTTTTGAAAGAGGCTCTTGCACCACTTCTGTTTCATCTCACTGTTGTAAAGTTTCAGGCTGGAAAGCAAATGTCCCCCCATTTTTTTTTTTGTTTTCGGCAGAAATTTGAAGATGACATCTCCTACTGGACAAACTTAGGGCGTGCTCGTAATGAATATTATGGTGGGTACTACCAGCACCACTACGATGAAGATTCTCCAATTGGCCCACGAGATCCACACAGCTTCAGGCACGGAGCAGGCGTCAACTATGACGATTACTAAAGTCATTTATCCTACTACAGCTGGTGCCTGTAGGGCTGCACTGGGCAAAAGTGAGTCCTCCCTCGGTCAGAATGACCCCGCTTTCTTTCTATTCATGTCAAACAGCAAGAGTAAAGGAACTGCCAGACTTTGATGAAAGCAACATGATTTTAACTACCATTACTTAGTAGTACACTTTATATAAAGTGTTTTAGAAATAAAGCTTTTTCGATAAAATAAGCAGGTTGCCGTTATTCAGTAGAGTTCATAACAGCAAGTTTAATTCCAACTGTATTACTACGGATTTCTTTTTAAAGGGCACTTTCATTTGCTTTCCTACAATCAGTTGCAAAATTACATTATATCATCTACTTTGGCATATAGAATATATAATATAAGCCAGTATACTTAAGATGTGCCTGCTCATTCAGATTTTTATCAACAAATAAATCCAATTATTCTTGTGGGAAAAGAAAAAAAAATTCCTCTCAATTGAAGTGTTGCCTTGTTGCCTCCTCTATTGTTTCCATACCTACTGCACACAGCCTGTATGACATGGCACTTCTGCAGCTCCTACTGGGTCAAGGACAGATATTCACAAAAGCTAAATTCAGTGCAGAGGAACTCGTCTACCTACAAAGCTTGTGAAAAGAGTCTCCAGGGAATGGGCTCAAGGCATGAACCTGACTTCAGAAGTAATTGCTGAGATGCAGAGCATCTAACCTGAGTGGCCCCAACCCCTCCCAGGCACGATAACCCAAAGGTTATCTTTGGTGAATATTCCCCTTTTTGTCCATTCCACTTAGCATCAAGCTTTCAGCTGAGCTCTAAACAACAAGCTAAGCTATTTAAAACGAAGTTAGTATCAGACAGCATCCAACACAGTCCCCTGACATAATTTCCTACTGTAAAGTTCCCTCTATCCCCAATTCAAACTGGAATGTATGCGCATTAGTCTGAGCATCAGAATATATCAGAGACTAGGCATCTGTCAATGGGAGGGTTGTTGGTGGCATCATGTATATTAAGAACCCTGAAATACAACCAACTTTTGTACCACAGCAATGTCAGCCAATATTGTAGAAAAGCACTTATGGAAATCTAAGCCTAGGAGGGAGATTTCAGTGGTCAGGGGCTTCAGCAGGAGCTCGGCAGGGGAAAGCCCTGCTGGTGCTTGAAAAATGTAGAGGACTGGGAAGGGGCAGCTGAGGAAGGCTGGCTGCTCCTGAAGAATCAGGATAAAGAGAGATGAAATGGTTTCCTCCAACCATAGCAGTTAGACAGAATGGATGCTTTAGCTGTCTGTCATCTAAAGCTTACAAGAAATTTCCAAAGCATGGATCATGGCAACACCATTCTTTACACTTCACTTCTTTCTTAACTCTGAGTGTATTTCCTAATCTTTCAGTTAAAGCCCTCATTATGTTATGGACTGGTGTCTAGGAGAGGCAGCCCAGCACTATCCAGCTCCTTCAAGGAACACTTCCAGGGAGATAACTCTTTGCTGAAGGAGTCAAATGGAACAAACATATTAGTCACTTTTCTGCATGCACAGATACACGCTAGCCTAACATGCTCCAAACCCTCAGCTTTCCCTAGGCTTGCTCTTAGCATCCTTGCCAGCTTAATTGGTTTAAACTGGTGCGTTTTCTTGGCAGAAGAGCCTTTATTCCAAATACAGAATAATCCCATTCTGAGTCAAGCACAGACTCTTTTGCACAGCTGGAATACACCTATTCCTAGAAGAATACTTCCACTTTGCATCCTACAAAAAAAGTGCACTGAATTTGGCAACATTTGAAGCATGCTGATAATTTTCATCATTTCCCAGAATTTACAACAACTGGGAATTCAGACCTGCTGAATAAGGAAGAATTTAAAAAGTGCTGAAAATTAAGATCATCCCTCCCTAGGCCTTTGTAAGTTGTGTCCATTCCTGCAAGCTGACTCAGTCTAGCAGTTTTCTGTGCCTTGCAGGCTCACAACCAAGTCTATGATCTCTATCTTCTGAATTCTCAAAGAAAAAAAAAGAAAATCTTTACCATTATGTGTGTTGTATGGTTAAGGACTGGGATAGAGTTAACTTTCTCTGTAACAACATGTATGATGCCATGATTTAATTTGTGACTAAACCAGTGTAGGCAGAACACCAATGTTCTTGCTGTGGCTGAACAGCGCTTGCACAGCCTCAAGACTGCCCATCTCCCACACTGTCCCCTAGCAGGCAGGCTGGGGGTGGGTGAGAGGTTGGGAGGGGGTGTGAGTGGGACAGCTGATCCAAACTGGCCAATTCCACCTGACAGAATGACTTGCTTAACACTCAAAGCTGGGAAGAAGAATAAGGGGTAGGGGTTTTGCCTTCCAGGGTAGCTGCTGCTAAGGGACAGGGTGAGCAACAGTCTTGCTTAGGGGAGATAGTGAGTAGCTTTTACATCACTTGCATATTTTTCTTCTTTGCTTCACTCATTAAACTGCTCTTACCTCAATCCTCAAGTTTACTCATTTCTGATTTTCTAATTCTCTCCCGTGTCCCACTGGGACAGGGAATGGCTGTAAGGGTACTTTGTTGCTGGCTGGGGTCACCCACCACAGGCAAGCTCTGAGGAGAGGGCACCCTCCTTCCTGCAGACGGGTGCACCTGGCTTGAAGTGCAGCAGTTGCAATGACAAGAAAGCAAGCAAGGATGAGCCATCACAGGTTTGGGCCAAAGGAGGAAGACTAGCGAGGAAAAAAATTCATAAGATATGCATGGAGCGCTCCAAAGTTAATTTTCTTTGACTATCCCCGAACAGACAAAAACTGTGCTTCCCCTCCCAGCCTTTCTATTCTGCTGTGCAAACAGCACAGAGCACTTCACCTCATCACCACTCCCAGCCATCCCAGCACTGACATCACATAACCTCTCTCCACCAAGAGAGAAGAGCAGCAATTGTTCATTGTGGCTCCCCACAGAACAGGAATAGCTTGGCCATACTCCAGCACTTCATATTTCAAAACCTGATGCCCCCAGTTTGTGGGTGTCAGCCAGGCAAATCCATCAGTCAGTCTGACAGGGCAGTCCTGCCTACTTTGCTGGCAATACCTGCCAGGAAACCCTTCTGCCAAAGCAAGGAAATATTACTGCTGTGTCCCCACAGCCACTCTCACACACATCCCCAAGTCTAGACCGAGATATTTCTCTCCAAATCCAGTGTCTTCAGCAGCAACCTTATATACTTTTTTTTCTTTTTTTTGCAGGGCAGACAGGCCTTCATTCCCTTTAAGTCATTTGTAACACGAATATTTTGAGAATGGGGGATTGGGCACTTCTATCCCAGGACTGTTTCCTGGGTGAAAGATGTAGCTTTCCTTTATCAAAACAGTGTTCTCTACAGTGGAGTGGACAGAGCCTAGATTGCTGTGCTTGGCTTTGACAGCACTTAAAGGCCACTGTTCCCTGTGGCTGCATGCTTTGGACCTTCCAGCTGCTTCAGCCATGGCTTGAACCAAGGCATTCAGAGGATTCCTGTCCTTGCTGAAGAGCGTGTCAGAATCTAGGGAAAACACAGCAAGAATGACCAAGCTGTTGCTTGTTTCAGGCTGTAAATGGCAACAAACCAAGGTGGACAAAAAGTTGCCACTTTGCTATTATCAAACAGGCAAGTGAGACAAGGAAAGGGACTGGGAAAAGAGAACCAGAATCTGATTTTTTGGCAAGAAATATGAATTGTTTTTTCAGCAAAACCTCCCTGTTGATACGGAACTGCATTCAGGAACCTCCTGCCATACAGGAGTCCTGCTTTGCTTCAGAGCTATTGCTGCTCTTCCTGGTAGCTCTAGGGAGTCAGGGTCGCAAAGGAGGCATTCCCTTCTCCTGCCACCAGAGATCCCAGGACAAGGAAACATTCATAACAGAGCAACTATGGATTTGTGGCAGCTATGTTCCCAGCAACGTCAGGGAAGGGATGTATGGTGGTTTGGGCTAGCAGGGTTGAGCACAGTTCCCTTGCTGTTAACAAAGCATCTTGTTCCTGTGGACAGGTGGGCTCTGATCAGCCCCTAACAACCTTCAAGGACTTCTAAGCCTCAGGTAGCATTAAACTCAATACTAATAAGGCTATGGACTAGCTAAATGCATCAAACTAATTGAAGCCCCACTTTGCTCTCTGTAGCCTGTTCCCTAAGGCAATTATGCCTCTTTCAACTTTGAAACTCAGTTCAAACCCTGAGAAGTGCAAGTTTTTTCAAATATATTTCTTGAAAAAACAGATGATTAAGACACATTCATAGATGTCCAGAGGGCAGTGAACTCACTGGCTACTAAACCCACTGGCGTCTATATAGGTTAAGAGAAGCTGCAGACACCTTGTACATGGGGAAACTGTCAGATCATTATTTCCCCATATAGCAAAAAAATCTAACCTAAAGGTAGGCATGAGGCTTCTCTAGATTATACATTCATGGAACTACTTAAAATAAATTATGTCTGCAAGCCCCACTGTAGCTTGCCTGTAGACTAGCAATGTGGCTGACAATGCTCCTGAGCAGCTTACATAAAGAGGTACATAATGCTTGAAAAAAAAAAATAAAATCCAACTGTGGATCTCATGCTTTAATAACTTTCAGCAGCAAGAGTGGTCCTTCTTGTGAGGTTCAAGGAATCCACAACAGTGGGTGTCTTGCACATCTCTCATTCTAGAAGGCTGATCTCACGCACCAGCACCAAGCTGGCCAGTTCACTCTGCCACATTGTGTATTTCCTACTGAGAGTGGAGGACTTCCATCTAACACCAGCTGAGCTGCCCATTCATACAGATCACTGTGACTAAACAGGCATCTCAGTTTGGTCATGTTAGTTTTACCTTGTGTGCCTGACCAGATGACAGCAGAAAATTCCAATTCTCAAATTTTCTGGGAAAAAAACCACGTCTCAGCTTCATTTATTCCCAAGTCCTGTATTTCCAAGCTTTCAGTGCTATATTCTTACTGCCCTCCATCAAAAATGGTTCTTCTGGAGAGGCAGCAGCTGTTTCTTACCTGTGCTTCCCAGCAAACTTGATGCCTCTTTCTTTTAGCTAGATATGTAACCCCAGATGGGAGCAGAGAGCACCAACAAAACTTCAAATTACCCCTGACTTTCAGTCCAAAGCACCATCAGACTGTTTTAAAATGATTCATGCCTTTTAAATCAGCTAGAAGGCCAGTCACTGGCTTCAAAACCTAAGGACAACAGCTGCCTCAGCTGCTGTTTCTGGAGGATAGTATGTCGAAAGAATATAGGAGCTGAACCTGGAACTTCTGAAACAAAAACTAGAAACAGTACAAGGAAAGTAGGAAAACCACAGTCTTGTCACTCAGGCCCAGTGGGAAGCATGAGACACACACACAGATGGACTGGTACCAGCCATTTGCCCTCTCTTGAATTTGCTCCTTTTATGAAGGAGCTGTGAAGTAACCTAAAAAGCTTTTAAATCCTTCTCTGTTGTATCTAAAGCTTCAGACTTCCCAGGGGATTTTTTTTTAAAAATGCATTTTGTGCTAGTCTCCAGAAGCATGCTTGTGCCTGTACAAGTTTACATATTTTGTAGTGAAGTCACTGGATTAAATGAAAAACAGACCTGAAAGAAACAGCCGGTACCCACAGCTCCCACTTACTCTACATGACTGCTCTAAAAGCTGAACCAGGGTTGCACCCTTGTGTCCTACCTCTTCATAGATGCTTTGGCATCCAATGGCACAATTTGTATGAGGAGTGAAACATCTTCCCCCAGATATAATCTAGAGTTTAAGAGTTAAACCCACCATGCTGGGAACTGATTAACAGTTCTCTCCACAGAACTATTAAAGAAGTGGGCACTACTTTCACATAAATCCAGCTGTGGCTTTGAGTATAATGAGAGGCTATGCTTTGTGGGTGTATCAGTAATGACAGGTTAGACACATCTGGAGCACACATACCATGGTGTACTTTGCAGGCAATTTAATATGGAATAAACGTCCAGATCAAGAAAAAGGTTTCAAACAAAAAAACACATCTCAAGCTGCTCAGCTGTGAAAAGATGGAGGCAATGCACATTACCTAAATTCCACCTCTGAGGCAAGACAGGAAAATGCACCCTGGCTCCCCATCTTAGTTGTATGGCAGATTTCCAATGGACGAAAACTTGCGCTTGTGAGCAAGGAAAAACCCATTTTGTTTTAAAAGGATCACTGCAGCCCCACTCCAGGCAGGGCACACCAATGAACACAGCAGCCTCATCATTGCTGGAGTCACTGGGAACTTTACCAGACAGACTGGATGGGCCTCCAATCCTTGCAAGCACCATGAGGCTCTGGTGGATGGCACACTCAGACAAAGGGGCCTAAAGCCACACTGCTCTCAGAGTCTTCTCTGGGTCTGGGCATAACCTCATCACTACAAGTTAACTCCCACTTTGACCACCAACCTAAAGATACTCAAAAGTTAATAAAACCATCAAGCTTTAATGAGATAAAGTCAAGTCACTTTGCTTGATGAGATTTAGGATTTTCAATTTGGAGTGGCACTAAGCCAAGATACCTTTTAAAAACTCTCTGCCAATCTCCCCTCCTAGATATTCAGTATTACATAATGAAAATAAAGGAGAACTATTGAAAACAAGGGGAATCAGAATTTTTTTGCTTGGGCTTTTTTTTTTTTGTTAGGATGACAGGCAATGTTATCAAAGTTGAAAGCATTTACTGGCAATTCAGTAACTGCTTAAAATAGAAACACTTTCTCAGTGTTTCCTCAGGGAGGCTGAAGTTGAACTCCATGGTTTAAAGAAAATCTTATACTCCTGCATCACTATCAACTACCTGAAGTGGAATAAATCATGATGTTTTTGTCCAATCTATTTCAACAGACATCCTGCAGCCCTTACGATACATCTATTAAGAGACAAGCAATGAAAGACCAAAGTGACTAACTTTGAGCGAATTATTTACAGACTGTTACTTTATAATTAATACACAATAAATCCACAGACGTGCAAGGCCAGAGAAGTGCCCACAGTGAAACTTTGAAACTAGTAAATAGAAGTTTCAATATTTTATTAAAATAGCATATTCAACCACTGTAACCAATAATACATTAACTTTATTCCCAGAGTATGCACAACACAGTAGTGATTCAAAATATCCTTATCCATGGTAATCAATGAAAATATCTAAAATTCAAGTGTACAACTAAAACTAAACCTTTGAAAAAATCTCTCCTTTAAAGAATACATAAAGCTCTCATAAAGAATTCTTTTAAACTCCTCTATATGCAGATGTCAGTGTCTCTCACCTGACAATACCATTAGCTTTTTTCTTATGCATAGTAGAACATCTCATATTTTATAGTACCCATTTTATAAATAAATTGGCATTTTCCATCCCATTTGTGTTTATCATCAGCTTCACAAAGAAACCAGTAAATAAAACTGTCAATGACAGTCACAACAAAATGATCTCACATCAAGATATAAAACTTGAAGATACTAAAAGATGCTTCTACTCTATTTTACATAAAAAGACAGATTTAAAAAGTGCAAGGCAAGATTTGCAGGGAAAGGGAATATTTGTTTGTTATTTTTAGGCACATCCACTTCTTTAAAGCAAGCTTCAGAATGAAATTCCAGTTCGTTCTTCATGATACCTGTTTCAAAGTCTCTCAAAAAAAAAAAAAAAAAAATTACATCCGTCAAATGTCAAGCAGGGAATTTCCTGTCCAACGAATAGTCTTCAGTTGTGTCTTGTTCTTCCTTTTTTCATCCTTGCAGGTTTTGGTTTGGGAATATACTGATTGTTCGCCTGATACTCAAGTTCTTTACGGAAGTAATGAATTGCTTTATTCAAACCTTCTTCCAATGGGACCTGTTCCCAAAAGGGAGGAGAGAATCATATATCTCTAAGTTCACATCAGCTCATTTCTCAACAGTATTTTTTAATACAGCTATCACAAGGCAGACAGAGAGTCTCTTAGCCAAGTATTAACAGCACCACATACTGGTTACATCCCCACACTGCTGATGAATCTGAGGTTTTAAACAGCAGATATATTTTCTGACACAGTAAGTCGAAAACCCAACAATTTTAGATCTCGCACATACTTATGATTGGTCTGTTTAGTATCAAAACAGACATACATAATTCTCCTTTTAATTCCTAATACATTGAAAGAGACAAACACACAGCATTTAAGCCCCTTGTATTTTTAAGGATTAAAGATCCTCTTTCACAGAATGGTATCAAGCTGGCATCCAGTATCTCATTTGATATTCTTAAATCCTATACAAATAATTGTAATTCTACAAATTGTGATGTTTAAATATGGGCATAGAATATGGAGACAGGAACAACAGAAACACAAGTACTCCACTTTTCTCTGGAGCCATATGCTGGCATGCTTGCTGATACCATCCCCAATACAGGAGGATATAAACAGCAGCACAAAAAGCTGCTTGCCTTGCTGTACCAACACTGCACTGCTACTTCACAGTAAGTTTTGTTACTGGCTGTGCCAAACATAGAAGGCCAGAAGTACAAAAGTCAACTGTTTTAAACTTTTTGTGATTGCAACCCTTGCCATCATCCTTGTACTTTCAGGCATGGTCTATTAATATTGTGTGTCTCTGTGAATCCTTTCAGAAGAGTCTGGATCCACCTTTTTCCATAAGGTTTACATTTACTATGTAGGTTCACATATCCTGGAATGATTTTTGTCTGCAAAACAAACCACTGTGCTAGCTAGAATGGGGAGCTGGTTAAGAAAGTTACAGCTTTTCTGGGGACTAGGCAGACCTTACCTCCCCAAACCAACCAGCTCTTATCATCAGTGACAGGAATGAGGACTGCAGTAACAAGAGCAAACCCACTAGCTCTGGGTTTGGTAACATAGGTAAGTAACTATGTACCATGTATTTCAAAGGATAAAAGAAAGGTAAACATTTCATAATACACAAGTGAAAAAGTTAAAATGTGTATCCCAACAATGTTTTTTTTTCCTACTGAAGACTATTACAAATGCTAATGCTAATCTGCTCTTCTGGATGGCACAGGCCATACAATCTTACCAAGTAATTCCTGAATTGTGAGCTTGTGAGCTAGGGCAACAGATGAGGGACAGTCTTCTAAAAATCTGTCCAGGAGATTGTGTTAGGCAGATATTCTGATAAGGGAAATGTATCATTATCATGTAGCCCTCCCTCAGCCTCATCTGCCTCTCTGTGCTTTTGCACACAGCAACAGTAATTCATCTGTACATACCACAGGCTCCCAGCCAAGCAGTAACTTGGCTTTTCTGATGTCAGGTTTTCGTTTCTGAGGGTCATCTTGTGCTTCTGAGAGAAACTGGATTTCACTCCCACTGCCTATTAAACAAGAAACTGTGAATTAACATTTGCAATTCACTGTGCTTTGCATTTACATCTTGCCTATCAATTTCAGCAGTAGGTCTTTCTGCAGCTTTCTGCTTCATGATTCTATCACTGAGATGCTTTGCACAGACACAGCTGCACTGCAATGCAACAGCTGGGTGAACCACCTGTCCCACAGCAACGTGGATTCACAAAGCATTTCATAAAGACTTCAGCATGGATTCACAAAAATTAAGTTATGCTTGACCAGTCTAATAACCTCCTACGATGAAATGACTGCTTCAGTAGCAAAGGGCAGAGCAGTGGATATCATTTACCTTGACTTCAGGGAGGCTTTTGACACTGCCATAACATCCTCATTGAGGGCTGGATGAGCAGACAGTCAAGTGGACGGAAAACTGTCTGCACAGCCAGGCCCAGAGGGTCGTGATCAGTGGCACAAAGTCCAGTTAGAGATTGGAAACTAGTGGTGAACCCCAGGGGTCAACACTGGATTGACACTGATACACCAAGTACTGTGCTGCCATCCAGAGAGACCTCGAGAAAGGAGGCTGGAGAAAAGGCTGACAGAAACTTCATGAAGTTCAACAACAAGTGCAAAGTTTTGAATCTGGGGAGGTACAACCCAAGGCACCAGAACAGGATGGGTGCCAACTAGCCGGAAACCAGCTTGGCAGGAAACGCCGTGGGGGTCCTGGTGGACACAAAACTGAGTATGAGCCAGTCACGTGTGCTTGGCACAAAGAAGACAAATGGTACCCTGGGCTGCAGGAGGAAATGTGCTGTCAGCAGGAGGGAGATGATTTTTCCCACTATTCAGCACTGGTGAGATCCATATGGAAAGCTGGGTCCAGTTCTGGCTCCCCAGTACAAGAGAGACACAGACATATAGACAGAGTCCAACAAAGGGCCACAGAGATGACGAAAGGGACTGGAGCACCGCTTCTATCGGGAGGGGCTGCAAGAGCTGGGGCCCCTCAGCCTGGAGAAGAGAAGGCTCAGGGGAATTTCATCCCAGTGTGTAAATACCTGATGGGGGGCAGTAAAGAAGAGGGAGACAGGCTGTTTTCAGTGGTGCCCCGTGACAGGACCAGAGGCAGTGGTCACAAACTGAAACAGAAGGCTCTCTGTGAACATCAGGAAATACTGTTTTACTGTGAGGGTGACCCAGAACTGGCACAGATTGCCCAGGGAGGATGTGGAGCCTCCACCCATCTGAACATGGTCCTGGGCCACTGCAGTAGGCTGCCCTATCTGAGCAGAAGGGTTGGACCAAATGGCCTTCAGAGGTCCTTTCCAACCTCAACCACACTGTGATTCTGTCAGCACTTTGGCATTGCAAAAGAACTTCAGTTTCTCTTTGCCTATATTCTCCGATCTGATTTAAATAACCAACATAGCACTGGCTTTTCCTCATGACAATACATGGAAACAGAACAATTTCTCTAACCATATCTAGCAAATATTATACATGCCATGTTACTGTGGAATTTTATGGATGTAGAACTAAACTGCCTCTCTGGGTGGACTGGAACAGACCAAGGTGTTTGTGAAGAAACAGACAAATGGAGGTGATAATTAATCTATATACTTGATAGGTTTGGTGCTGTGATTTTTCAATTTCCTTCCTTGATCTGTGGATTCGCAGAAGTTTTCTGGAGGGAACAGTCCTCTCTTAGAAACACCAGATGCATCAGCTTCTGTACTGTATGTTTGAATTCAACTTTTTCACATCTATCAGAAGTACTTTTGGAATCTACAGACTAAAAACCTGTGGCTAATGGCAGCAGTATGTTTCATCTCATTGGGAAGCCATACTAGAAGATGAAGCACAACCATTTGCTTCCATTCCTGAGAGCTCTGATTTGTTACAGGTATCAGAACAAGAATGAGGAGGAAGCCACAGTGTTTTCTTTGCAGGTGCATCAGAATCACTGTTAAATCAGTGAAACGCAGAGAAAGACTGTTGCCACAGCAAGAGATTTTTAATGGTAGTTAATGGAGCAAAGCCTGCACAATCGTGAAGAACCACCTTGCTGAAGTATCCTTATTGCAGCTAAAGTGTTATGCAAGACATCTTTCATTCATGGGTTTTACATCTCACTTTTTGTGGCAAAACAAAGATAAAAAATTATCTAAACATTATACAAATTAATGGGTATAGATTGCAGATACACAGAAAATGTATCCATTCGACTCTTCATGCAATATTTTACATGCAACTGAGAGGATCTGGATTATCTTATTAATATTTAATTATATGTTCAGGATACAATTAAATGCCTTTGATAAAATTATTAAGAAATACAAAGACCAATTAAATTATCCACATTACACACATTAATCAAGCAATAATCATCTAACAACAATAAGTATTTCGTAAGCTTTACTAAGAATTACTTATCATACTCACCAACAAGTTTTTTAATTAACTGGGCAAACTCTAGGATAGTGTGCTCTTCTGGATTTCCCTACAAACAGAAGAGATATTCACTACAGTAACAATTAAACACCTTACAACATGCTAGACATGAGATGATTCTAGATGAGGCATGTTAAACTCTGAAAAAGCTAATTGTTAAGTTTTATTCCTACTTTGATGAAAAAAAAAAAGTAACTTTGACAAGCTCCATACACATTAGTAAAGTTACTCTCCGTTAATATTTACCTTGGTAATTCAGTCAATGGTATTTGTGCCTTGGTATTTGTCTTGGTAATAAGACAGTATGTATGGAGACGCCCTCAAAAAATCAGTCAGTAAAGAATGGGCAAATGCACCTCAATCACAGCAAAGGCATAGGTCACTCAGCAGCCCCCTCAACCACATTATCAGCTGGAATCTGCATCAAGGACTGAGCTGAGTTGAGGACAGATGATATAATGAAGAAGTATCCTAAATTCTCATTTCAGCCAAAGTTAGGAAACCAAACTAATTTAGCTGCAAACAATTGCTTCTGCATAGCTTACATATCAATGCATAAGGACTACTTGCTTTCCCATACAATATTCCTTTTCTTAACATTTTGTTAACCAGTTTGCACATGAACTCCTGATCAACATTTCAGAACAAAATACTGAAAACCTCCTGCTATTGCATTAGCTGACCTTCACCAGACCCATTTCCCACAATTCTTAGCTCTCCTTGTTTCAAAACTCTTCTTTACTACATCTCATTTCACCTAAAGCTGAACATTCAGATACATATAGATTTAAACATGGAGTTTTCTAGAGATAAAATTTCTATCAGAATCTGAATAGAAACATAGAAATTAACTCACGGCCACAGTAGAAAAGGAAAATCTAGTGAACAACTGCCTTGCAGAGCTAAATATCTGATTTGGGAAAAAGTTGGCATACACAGAAATGACCTGGCATATGCATCCTTTTTCTATTCTTATATCCACTGCTGAGAGCAGGGTGACAACAAATGGAACAGAACAAAAATCCAAGCAATTTTCTAATCAATATTAAAAAACTATATCATAAAATACTATTCCATTTTGCTCTAATCAAGGCTAGTATGAAGTGGTTTATAATTATTTAGATCTAAGTATTCCTTCAGTGCTTTTTTCCATTAAAACCATTCATTGATCATTTCCCTGTATTTTGCAGTAATTTCTTCCTTCGTATTCTAATTACATAAATCTTTTTGCTAAAACGAATTAAAAACTCCAGCAAGTTTACGTTGTTCTTGGAACTGTAAGATCCCAACATTTAGGGGCTTAATCTTATTTATAAATAGAATATATGGGAGAATACATTCTTCATAACGGAAAGACTTTTTTTTGCTCCATTTATTTTTTCTAGAAATCAGTATCAGTGACAAGGAGGAAAGTGGAGGTGATCTTGACCACTGCACAGTAACACAGCAGAGTGGAGCTCTCATACTCACCAAGTTGACAGGACTGCTGACATTGCTGTTCATCAATGCCACCAACCCATTTACAAGATCACTGAAAAAAAGGGAAGAACAGACTGAGAGAATTTCCACTTCTCTATAAATAATATTAGTGTCAAAAAGGAGAGCTGCCTCCTCAGAACTTCAGTAAAGCAGATCAGACAGCTGAGGAATGCAGTAATCATATTTACTTCAGTGGGTGCACGTTTACTCAAGCCTTTGTTACTACTAAATGAATAACGTTTCCTCTTTCCTCCAGCACTCAAGCATATTTAGAGGCAGACTTCCAACACACTTCAAACAGAATAGAGCAAGTTGCAATTCAGAGGCACATGACACCACCACCTGCTTTGCAGCCTGTTGTTTGAATTGTCTTTTCATTTTCAGAAATTCTTAAACCAAATTTCTTAACCCAAGTTTGTTAAAACCCAGTATTTTGGTGTTACCTTCCTCTAGCAAAATAACCCAAAGTTATTTTGGATTATCAGCAACAAACTTAGAAGTTTGGTCCTGACACAGAAACCCAGATCCCTTCCACTATGACTTATGATCAGGCTACTTTGACCTGATGGGGTTTCTGCAACATCTATTACCACTGTTATTACTTTCAGCAGAGGAAAAGAATATTTCTAAGTGGAGAATGATTAAAACAACCCAGTAGCCCAGTCTGGTTTTTTTCATTTTCTTTTTAGTTTTTTTCTTCTTGTGTGCACAGTTTGCACATCAACCACAGCAGTCCCAAAGACACAAGGTGGCAGCACTGCATTAAAATGCAAGGAGTGACAAACTGCTCAGCATTAAAAACTTGCCTATCTGTTACTTGCTGTGTCTTGAAGGGAAGAATGCATTAATATCTCAATTAAAAGTTCTAAACCAACTAATGTTTTATTTTTTCATACTTCTATAAATCTCTGTGTCTCTCTTCTGAAAGTAAAGCTGGCCTAAGAATGAACATAATCTTTTTGACTAAGATGAACACACATACAAAGCTGGCCAACCTCTGAGAACCATAAAGTACAGTAAATTATCAGCCAGTACAAACAAGGCTTACCTGACATACTGGAAGGCTCTTGTCTGTGTTCCAGGTCCATAGACCTAAAATCATACGGAAAATAGAAAAGTTACATAAACACAGAAGTCCTCTCTAGCTCAATTATCTTTTCCTTACCATTCTAGAAAAACGTCCCAAGAAGAAACACCTGAGACATAAGCTCAGTGTTCCAGAAATATAACAAATTGTGCTTGCAGAGCCTTTGGCAAAGTATCAGTTCTTTCAAGGTCATCTTCCTCTTGGATCTGTCTCCAGTAAACATATCCTTAGGCATTTTTTTAATCAAAACTCTGCATGAAGGAAACATTCTCAGGGGTGTAGGACAGAGTGATGCTTTGTCCTCTCCTGGAACACTGAAAGAGGGTTCAGCATGCACTCAGCCAGAAAAGAGCATCAAATATTTAAAGCAAACTTCACACTACTAAGATGCGGTTATGATGAGCAATTTTGATTCACTCGTTAACAACAGCCAGCTTCAGAGAGATCACTAAATGTCAGTGGTCTCTGAAAAATTTGTCAAGAGAAACAGCACTGTGTTTAAAGCAATCAGGCCAAAAAAAAAGTCATGTGGCTATAAATAGAATAATTTCTAGATTATATAACTCCCACAGTCACCTGCATAGATTTGTATCAAAAAAAAGAAAAAGTTTTCTCAGGTTATGTGCTGGTACTTTGGAACAAGTTGTTTAAGTTCAAATGGACAATAAAGTATACTTAAAGTGTACAGAATGGCATTTGATACCATTATTTTTTTCACAGTTTAACTGTGTGCAGCACTGAAATTCTGAAAGCTGCCAGTGGGCACATTTAAGTGGTAAAAACATTTCAGTTTTAACTGGTGACGCACACATCCTACCATCAACCTGCTACAACAGAAAGGCTTTCTGGAAGGACAGAATAGAAAGCATGCTTGTTTTCTGAGAGGACAGAAAGGACAGTACAATTGGTGTACAGGCCACCATCGGTCACTTGGTAAGCCTCGTGCTCTCTGAGGCTGACTCAGAGCCAGAAGGAATTCATATTTCAGTATGTAATGAGAAAGATCAGGTATCTAAGAGTTCACCAATAAATGATTTTGAGAGGAATGCACCAGGAGGGTACACTGACAGCATGATGGTTTCCCAAATAAATAGGAAGCAGATTTTATGTATTTGTTCCTCCTTGTTTACTTTTAGCTTGTGGGATAAGTTTTACAGAACAAAGTAATTTAAGAACTAAGTAATTTGTGTGTGATTTCTGCAAAGTCATTCGTGTGGCTATCTTTCCCACCTGCAGGCAGTGGCTGGAAAATACAATATAGTTTCCACCTTCCAATATGGTGGAATAATACCCCCCTTAATACCTCCCAATTTCTCCTAATAAATCCTTCCTTTACAATAATATAAAGCAACAATTGTCATGTTTGCATTGGCTATAACTCTACAAATTGATCAATTGATCAATTACTTTGAACTAAGAGACCAAACACATTTAGTTTCGAAAGAGGTCAACACGCTTGGTATTCCTTTCAGCCAAATTCTGTGATGATACAAGGGTGACATTTTTTTAGGTCTCAGCCACTACTTATTCCTCATAACTCATTTCATCTGACCTGGTCAGCTAAACAACTCTCTCCTTAGTTCTTTTCTCATATTAATTTTCAACATCAGCCACTTATTGTCTACAGAGCAGTGATGTTGGGCAAATATTCTAATTTAACCTCTATTACAAGTACATTCTTGCTAAACTTTACACAGTATAGCAGCTATAAAAATAAAATAAAAATAAAGCTTTCAGTACTCCCTCCCATAGAAAAGCACTGACTCCAGACTCCTCTTACTGATGTTCTGAAATATCCCATGGATTGTACGTTTCAAAGCAAGATAACTGCTTCATATTTAGTAAGGCTTCACAAAACTTCCAGTTAGTGTTCTTACTCTGCTCTTCTTATAAAAATTACAGTCCTACTGTCAATAAAAGTCGAGAAACTATGCAAGAACGAAAAAAAATTTGAGAGTCCAAAAATGGCACCTATATGCACTGGAGACCAAACCTAAAAAATGGGAGTACCTTCTGATCCTCTGTAAGCAGGGTAAATTTTCTGAGCATTTAGAGGCTCAGACTTTAATGCACAAAGAAGCCATCTTGGGAACATATGACACTGACAAGCCAGCATATGGTTACACTCATATTTTGATACAAGAAAGCCCTACAAGGATCAAAACAGTCAAAATGAGAAGCTCCATCCTCTTGTCTGCTTCTACTTGTTTAGTGTCTTGCAGGTTTGGGGAGATGCCTGGCTAAGAAAATTAAACTCTTTCTGCAGGAATTTAAGTGCCCTTATTTTATGTTTTGAATGGAAGAAAGCATTGAACCCACACAGTTGTGCAATTAGCCTACACAGAGCTGAAGAGACTCCTATCAGGGACTAGGAAAGCTGGGCTCACTGGTTTACTCAGCTACCTAAGACTAAGCCCTGACATCTGCAGTCTTAATGCTGACATATGACAGATTAAATGTCATATGCCCTAGTAAACACTGGCCATTAAGTCACAGTCAGCATCACACAATTGCTACCATACACTGAGCACTGACAGCGCTTTCTACAAAACTAGTAAATCTCTGCAGAAAAAGCAAATCTTTAGGAGAAGCGGTGAACACAGCATTACTACATGCTTGTTACTCTGAAATAACCACAAGCCTAAACCAGAAATTTAGAAATGGCTAGGAACAACAAAGTAGATTCATTACTGATGAGATTAAAAACAGTATCAAATTGCCTGTTATCACTCACTGAAAAAACAGCAAGCAAATTCTGACCTGCAGACAAGACCAATCTTTCAGAAGTTTCAGTGTACTTAAGTCAGATGATGTGCACTGCTTTGCAGAACATACAGAATTTGAACTTCTTTATTTTCCTTCTTCTGTAAAGAGTTCTGGATTTCACTCTGTCAGTAAGGTATCTACTACCCAACTTTTGCAGGGGATAGCCATACTTTGGCATATAATTTGAGAAAGATTAAAGTTAGGGGAGATCTACCACAGGACACCAAGCTTTATCTTGCTTGGGTATGACTTATTCCCTGGTCTATAATCTTCAACGCTCTGCCCAGTTTCAGATTTTGCTCTATAAGAATTACAGTAGTTGGAGTTGCCACAAAACTTTCATCCTTTTTCTTTTTGGATTGTCTGCTCCTTCTTAGAGAAATTCCTGACTGATCTATTTCATAATCTCCAATAGAACGAATGCTGTCTTAAACTCAAGATAGTTGCCCTGTGGAGGTACTTAGCAACACCTTTAGTTATTTGGCAGAAGCCATTGACTATGATTTCCTGGCACTTCACTCTTCTAACCTAAGCAATAGTAACAAATATTTGTATGACATTTCTGTTGTATGCCACATAAACTGTAAATGTTACCATAAACTCATAACTGATCTCAGATTCCAAACTACTTCTCCCTGTTTCAGGTCAGGCAGGGTCTGTACTGCTAAATTATCAGTAGCATCTTTGGCAGAGTATTGGCCTGTGCCAGCTCTGGCTCTCTCAGTGTTGTGACTTTGCTTAAGCATAATCAAGAGCCATTCACAGCAGTTGGATGTGGCAACTTTTGGCAGGAAAATGTAGCTGTATAGAAGTGGATCATGCCACAACAGTTTGTCAGTGGTAACAAAAACCAGACTTGGATGGCTTTATTTACTAATACGTGATGTAGCCTGAAGGCCTTTAACATTACAATACACATGGAAAATTTGGGCTGAACTCCAAGCTTGCAAAAAGACATTTAGATGCCTAGCTTCCAGAAAGGGTTTAGAATAAGTTCCTCTACAGGAATAAGTACCAAAACAGGATTCTGTAAGCCTTGCCATGCCATGTCCCCATATAAGAGTTGTGAGACAGATAAATATTCAAGTTCAGGATGACTACAATGCTTGTGCAGATTGCATCTGGTAGCCTTGTTTCTTTCTGGGAAAGGAACGTCAACACCATCAACAGAGCACATTTCACATACATAATTCTATACATTTGGTACACTGAAAGACTAAATTTTGGAGGGGTGGAACATCAGTGTTTTCTAAAATCTATCCTCGTTCACAGCACATGTGGACAGGATATAAAGATGAATGGTTCTTCCTATCAGCAAGAGTCATTACTTACTGTTAGTGGTTCTCCCTGGAGAGCTTGTAGGATAAAATTACTGACAACTCTTCCATCATTCATATGCATTCGAGGACCAAAGGTATTGAAAATTCTGGCAACCCTCACTTCAACTCCTTCCTGTAGGCAAAGAAAAAAGAATTCTTACTTCTTTAATAAATGTGTCTTTCTCCCTAAAAGTGAAAAATAACTCTTTCCTGTCCAAAAACTTTCTTAAGAATCCCTCTTTCAGCTTTAACATGCATTGTTTTCTAATCATGAAATACTTCTAATCCTGTTGAAAAAGGTAGTGCATACAGCAAGGTAATTTTACTAGTTCTCAGTATTTATAACGCAAATCTAAATCAGTGACAGAAGAGCTCAAGAATTCAGCACATGCATTTGCTTCCAAGAACTTGAAGATTTTTCAGTAATACCCTTCCAATAACAAGTTAGTTCACCTGGGCCTTACCTACTTTTTTTTGCACATATGAAGTCTCACAAACACCAGATATAGTACCAAGGTAGCACTTCCATAGATTATAAAAGTTGAATATGTCAGATAAGCATCATTAAGAAGGACATAAAATGAGTGTGTTTGTAACCACAGTCACAATGTTTCTTAGCACCCTTCTTATTAGGCTGTGTAAATGCATGCATTACAAGCCAAGTCTCTTAAATGGCTTGGTTTTTACCAAGAAACTTTTCTATCATTTCCAAAGTCCTTTCTACAGAATATTTTGCAAATCTTCAAAGCAAAATGCAACAAATATGTGAAATTTGAAACTTTCCGGATACAGCATTTTAACACTGAAAAGTAATCTCTCTCTAGATAGTATCTGTTTACTGACACATTCATTTGGACAAGCCACGGTTCATGATAAAGCCTACAAGAAGGACACTTGTCCCTTGTGACCTACAACACGCATTTGGCTACTGTTGTGTTCAGAGCAACATGGTATCCTGTAAGCAGACAGATGCCAAAGACTGACAGTCACATGTCAGGGAGGAAGATGCCAACTTCAGCATGAGCCTAAGCATCCTCTTCATATTACCTGGTCCTCCCACCTCCCAGGAAAAGACATCCTTGTATCAGTCACAGGAAATAATTTTTTGAAGCAAACTTTGTGCTGCTGATTCAACTTCATGTACAAGTGACACTTGAAGGAAAACGTGATCTTCTCTCTTGGGTCTCCAAGTGATTCATAAACAAATGAATCCTCAAAGATACTTTGTGAAAGCAATAGCATTAGCTTTTCACAGGTGAGAGTGAGAGGTAAAAAGCACACTTAACACTTCAGCTATTATTTGGTGTTGAGAAATTGGAAATACCAAGTAGTATAGCTAAAGCCCAACACCTCCCAGCATCGAGAAGGCCAAAGAACATTCAGTTCTGTTTAACTGCAGGTAAAGATTCATCTGTCATTATCAAATGTTGTTTACACTTGCAACTAAATTGTAATCTAACAGTAACCAGGGAGTTAACTTGTGCCACAGGAAAAGCTACAGTCCTTGCCACATAACAAGCTTGTATCCCCAACAGAGCCAAAAAACATAACCTCAAAACATCCACTTGGCGCTGCTGAAACCCTGAAAAGATCAGAAGTCCTTTTCCATGCAAAATGCACCAAGTTGGGAACATACTCTTTATTTCCTGTTAGCTAAAAAACTACAGCAGTGTAACACTTCAAACATATACTTCTAGCAGCATATTACAGAGCCATTCCGCAAACCCTCACTGTATCTGGAAAGACATACTGTGATAGAGTGGCTCCTCCTTTTGTTTTACCCAGCACTCTATCTTAAATAGGACACTGACTCCTTCAGGGAGGGATTGTATTTCATGTGGGCTTTCCAGATATTGCCACTAATAACAGGTATAGAAAATAAGGCACTTAGACACTAGTATTCAAGATAAAAATAACTCATTAAACAATGCTGATAAAAAAGGCTCTCTTGTTCTGCACAAGCTATAGTAGCAGCCTTGTTTTCCAGTATTGGCTGGAAACTACCAAAGGATGTAGAAAAGAAAAACAACACGTTCTCTATAGGCACTTACTCAGAGTCACAATTAATCCATTATTTCTGCTCCCTTCTATTTATTCTCCTCACTCCTCTGTAATGTTGTCTTTTAAAATCAGTATCTTTTTATTCATAGTGTCACCTGGCAAAGCTTTTCTCTGCAGCCTACTGCTTTGAAAAATCTATTTTCTATGCAGTTGAATTTTCATTTGTGCCTTTAAAACTGAGTTCTATCTTCTCAAAAGAAACTCTTGCACAGACAAAGAGATTTTGGAGCCAATTACTTAAAAATTGTCCTACGTTTCCTTTAGACGTTTGATGAACATCTCCTTTGCAGTGATCTTTTTAGTATGTTGAATAACTCTACTCCTTTTTGTATTAATTGCCTGTGAATACTTATACTATGTTCTTACCTATGTCCAGTCACTCTGAGTATTAACAACGTGTAACAATGACTACTTCCACAATATTCCCACTAGCAAAGTCACCCCTGGATGCAGCACTCCAGGTGGGGTCTCACCAGAGTGGAGTAGAGAGGCAATACATATACCAAAGGAAGACCTTAGTTGCATTCTGAAAACACTGAATATTTTGACAAATGGTGGTATGACCTTATCTAGTAAAACAGAAGTTCTGTGAAGGAGAAAAATCACTAGCTGTGCAATCATATCACTTCCATACCAAGTCACACACCTGTATACAAAGTTTATGCAAAAAAGCACTTCAGAAGAACAGTGAAGGATCGGCGAGTAACAAAGCTAAGAGTGCAGAATGAAGGAAGCAAATAGATTGACAACCTGTTTTTTATGAGAGTTTCAATAGTATGGCTTCCATCTGGTTAAGGCAGTTGAGTGAACTGAACAAGGCTTTCCAGGAGGGAGTGCTAGCAAGCACTGAAAAAGATGAAGAGAAGGGAATTCTGAAGAAGTTCGAATCAGAGGTCGCAACTCAGTTCTCAGAAGAACAGGGCAAGGAAACTTGAGAAAAGTTCCAGAAGCAAGCACCTCCACTCGCACTAAGGAGCAAGGCTGACCTGAGCTTCCATGTGAATCTATGAAGGAAGAGCTGCTCCCAGAAGCCTACACCAAATATCCTCTTAAACCACATGCTCGAGTGCCTCACAGTGGATGAGATGGACTTGTGTATGTGCTTTGAATTTGTGAGTGCTGCATTTCTGCAGCAAATATTTCACTCCTCACCTCTCCTTGCAATCAGATGCTTAAATATTCCTGAATGCTACTACTACCCTCTGACTCTTTGATAACTATATACTTCCGGGTTTGTTTAAAGACAGCAGTTGTAAACAGGAGAGAAACAGTTGTAAACAGTCAAGAAATGCTTTATTCATAGGGTCAAAAGAAGTGAACAAAAGAACACTGCCAGCAGAAAAGAGTGCACCAAAAAGGTCTTGGTCGGGACAGGCTACTGAGGAACTCTGATAACAGTGAATAGCCATCTTTGGGTAGATTCAAGAACTGCTCTGATTCAAACTGGCTGTCTGGAAGTATAAAGTAAAAGTTTAGTTGTCCTTCATATTTTTTTGGAAACACTATTAGGTATTTAAGGCATCTAGCAATGTGCGTAATGACGGACATCTTTGGAAGCCATAAAAAAATGCAAATTAAGTTTGCCCATTTCTTCTTTTTATTGAAGCTGGAAATATTTTAGCCTGAAATCCTGCAAATTCTACTGTTTTGGGCTATGTCACTCCTACTGAAAATCCTCTTAAAAGCACAATACCTACTTTCACAGAGGAAATCAGACCTTCCCACTAGCAAAAGGTAGTATTTCCTCCACCAGTAACGGCCTATCATTTAAACATTAACACCCCCCCACCAGCTCAACAGTGTTTCAGAATAAATCTGAACATGAGACAAGCTTGGGCAGACTTCACTAACCCATAATAAAGTACAAGAAATATATCACAGAGCTGCCCCTAGGACAGAGAGTTCATTTGCATCATGAGTTTTTACTTAATGCATGTGGGCACTGCAGTTCCACCTCACAAATCTTTATTATCCGTTGTAAATCCTGCATAAAATTTATGAAATGTTATCATGACTCTTCCTGTGGTTTTAAGATACAGCCCATGATTTTCAAAATTACCTCCAGTCTTGCCCTTCTAAAAGAATACTGCAGTGTGTACCACAAACCTGCAAAAAATTCAATACGCCATAGCACAAGAATTTCTCATAAAAACTGCAATCTTCTCCAACTGCAAATGGATTTCCAGACTGACGAGGAATATTCTGTTACAGTGAAATATCAAAGACGTCATCCTGAACAAGAGCAGTACCACCATATTGGACCTTAAATGATTTAAAATAGAACAGAGGAGACTGGAACCTCTGCCTTCTCTGTCTGGCAGAGGAGATTAGACAAAATTACTACAATCTCTGTGCTAAAATACCATCACTAAAGTCTTATCACTTCAGCTTGATTCTCTTTTCAAGGTTTTTAAAAGCACTTAGTATTTTATAATTTAAACGTTTAAAATTTTACAGAATTTTAATTTTAGAATACTATTTTTGATTTATACTTTTGTATATTAAGGCTGCAAATCAACAAGAAATACTGATACAAGTTTCTTTAGTGTGCCACATTTTCTACTTGAATATCCCCCAGAGATTTTGCTGAACCACAATTAAGCAAGATTCATATACAGGTAAAGAGTCAATGCTGTGTTAGTTTATGATGAGTTTCTATCTGTTGATTATGAAACTCAGGGAAACTGGCACGTATCGTTTCACAAATTTTAAACTGCATTTTTATCCTCATGTTACTGTATTTATCTTAAAAAGAACATCACATGGCTAAGTATTCATATCTTTTGTTAAGGTCTGTGTTTGTACCTACATGTTTTTACCACTAAAGTGTTTAAAAGTGTTGAAAGTACTTTTTAAAGAATTTCCTCATTTTTACCTGTATATTCTGATTTTGATTATGCTCATTAAACATTCTACATTTATCAGTAATGGCCCTATTCAGCCGTATTCACTTCTCAACACAGTAAGGTCACTTCAGTTTAATCTAAAAACTATTTATGATACTGAAAGACATATTACACCTATTAAGAAGACTAAAGCACATTTTCTTCAAGAGCACTGCTCATTTGAAAACACAACAGGTGGGAGCCATAAAACCTTCCCACTAAAGAAAACAAATTTTGCAGCTATAGTATGTGTTCCTACTCAAGACATTCTCTATTGCCCGCCTACTCCTAAATACACATATTACAGTCTTGCCATACACTAGCCTTCATTAATTACAGAAAAAACACTGAATCTGATACAAGTTTAATACCTGCTTCATGTATGCATAGCACATGGTCTCTGCAACCCGCTTTCCTTCATCATAGCAGGCTCTTGGACCTATTGGATTCACGTGGCCCCAGTAATCCTCATTTTGAGGGTGAACTTCAGGATCTATGGGGAAAGAAAACCATCTTAAATGAAGATCTATAAAAAGGTGACTTTCAGTAGATCACTTGCGTTATACAATTCAACAGCTTCTCTCTGAACTATGCATTTGAAAGAATCTTACATTTCACACAATTCCTTAGAAGTGCATTCAATTTTGAAGTGTGAGAAGTACATCTGATAAAAAGGCAAGCTAAGACAGTGATGAAAATCTATCATTCTGACATCTGCCAAAATATTTGTAAATACCCTTATATACAGTCATATCTAAAAAGCTCTAAATGTTGTTTTATCCTTCTTACCTCCATATACCTCTGATGTAGAGGCCAGTAGCAGCCGTGCTCCAACACGTTTAGCTAACCCTAAATTTTGGGCAATCGAGAAAGAAAAACACAATTAAGAGCAAGTGCAAGAATCTTTCAGTCACATTAGCTGGTTCAGTGTGATCCTGTTTTACATGTTTTTAAAGAGAATTTGATTTCACTGGACAGATCTAGCTGTAAATCACATCCATAGCTCACATTCCCAAACTAGAAAACTTAAGAAACAGCAGAGCAGCACCCACATATGATGTGTTTGCTTCTGGGACTAAAAGTTGCAATGAATCAAGATCCAAGAACTTAATGTATTACAACCTAAATAAAGGCCAAGTAAGCATAAACCACTTAGGAAATTAGGATCTTGAAATAACACACTATATTATGATTACCAAATCCTTCTTTACATAGCTTAAAGATAAGCTATGTAAAGAAAGTGTTAGAGAATAATATATTATAGGACAAGAATCAATAATTTCTCTTCTATTATGTCCCTTCAAACTGCCTGGATGATCCTATCCATCACTTGACATTATCCCTGCACTCTATTTCAGTGACTTTCTGGTCTCCAAGTTGGCATGGCAAATCAAAGTATATGCCATTCACCTACGCCATTCCGGTACCTCAATAGCTTCTAAATCACTTAATTCTCTGAATTGTACACTTTGGAGTATCACTCAGATGAGAAACTCAGCTGAGCTAATGCCCGAGACTTTTTTTGACTCATAACAACTCTTAGGATCACTGACACACAGATCAAGCTGCAGCATACATCAAATGGATCAAAGATGGAAGGAAAAAGTAGCAAATGCTTGAGGGTCTTCTTTTCATAGACCCATTCCCAGCATAAAACCTAACAGACAAAGCCGAAAACATTGCCTTGTAATTATCTAGCATGAAGCCAGACATTAAACATTCTTTCAGAATTTGCTAGCCAAGGCATGCACAAGAGGGTGCAGTTCCACCTAGTTCAACATTTGCTGTGGCAGAAAGGAACAGTCACTCATGGCAATCATGGGAACATTCCACAGTCACCAAAGTGAAAAGTGCAGTCGTGAACAAAACCCTGCTATAAAATAACACGCTCTTAACTGTTCCTGGGACTTTTATAATTACTGCACACTCCATAGCCAAGTTACAGGCATGAAGTTCTTGTGCTTTGACAGCCAAGTTATCAGTGTTCATTTGTAGATATATTTAAAGGAAAAGTACAAAGACAGTAAAAATACCTCCAACTTTATTTTTCTTAAAGGAACAACTTTTTAAAATGTACAACTTATCTGCTCCATCCTCCCCTCTCCCCAGCAACTTTGTCCAGGTTATATTATTCTAATCAAGTTAAGTAAGAAAAAAATTCCACTTACCCAGCATGTTTAATGTCCCAATAGTGTTGGTCTTTAATGTTTTTATAGGATTATACATGTAATTTGGAGGAGAAGCAGGAGATGCTAGATGATAGATCTGGTCCACTAGAGAAAAATAGAGGGGGGGAGCATTATTATTTTCCCATTAACATATTAAAGGAGATAGCATTAGATTCAAGAAACAATTAATCCTCTGCATTTCCTAGAACAGGAACTCAACACTTCCTGTATTGCTACCTACAGATAATATGTATAGAAACCTGTTGCAACCATTAGAAAGACTTAATTTTTAGTAAAACAGAACCTAAAGCATAATATATATATCAACACTGCTGACAAGATACAGATGACTGTGTTGGTGTTCACACTTTCCACTTGTAAAAACTTTACTTATGAGTATGTCAGAAATGTTTAGAAGTTGCAAAACTATTTGCAACAATCTGTTACCCTCAAGTTTTTAAGTGACTACAAGCTTCAGAATATTTTCTGAAATGGAATTTGATGCAAAAAATGGTAGAAATATTTTTGTAATACCATGAGGAACCATTTGGAAAAATAAATATTGTATTTTTATTTCTAAACCATTTGTCAATGAAATATTAATGGGGTTTGTATCATATTTATATATTAAATATATATGGCAAGAAACAGGCATGTAACTTTTGTCTTTTTTTCCCTATGATGATGACCTTTGTTCTATGCTATGCTTTGGATAATACAGCATTTTAGCTTTAATTAAGAAAACATACACACAAACCAGAAGCCAACACAGAGATTTCAGTGCCCCTCCACTCCCCGTTATGAAATATAATTAACCTACACAAGTCAAAATTCATTGTCTGAGATAGGAATGCAAAGGTTGAAGACACTACAGGGAAACCAGGATTTTTTGTTCAACTATAATGAAAACAAAGCAATGAAAATTTTCACAGTATTCGACATTCAAAAGCTCAACCTGCAATCTGTTTATAACATGACTGTTGTAAATATGTAAATGTCTTTCTGTCCTCTATGTAACATGAATAACAGCCAGCCAGAACTACGTGAAAAAACAGCTATGGATAAGTGAATGCAAAAAAAAAATAAATTACACATAAGATCAAATGAGAGAGAGTGATGTTTAAGAAAAACAAATTCCCTACACCAAGGTCAACCAAGAAAAGCAATCAAAAGGAGATGAATCAGAATGGCAGGACAAAAGAGAGGGAAAATAATTCCTTCTTTGTATTTCAAAAGAAAAGTAGTGAGGTTTTTTTTTTAAGAAGACTCAGCACTGCAACCTGACAGAACCTGGAAAAGTCAAGGCCAGGTGCTATTCTGACAGAAGAAAATACTGCATGGCATAAGGCTGTCTTGCCCTAGAACAGAACACCATTGGTCAAACGTTTTTTCCTCTTAATTATTTCCTTAGGTGTTTTATTATTAACAAGCAGTAGTAAATCACAACATTAAAAAATAAAGCTGTATTTTGACCACATATTGATTTCTCTCATCCCTCTGTTGGGTTTAACTTTCACAGCATCTGTGACATAATGAATGTTTTTCTCCAGTTTTAAATGAATTTTACTACTAAAAACAGGGTAGAAGCATCCCTGACTTTCAAATGAACATTTTTTTTTCTTTTTCTCCATTTAAATATAACTATACTTGCTTACACAACACAAGCTGTATATGAGCTACATCTAGTAGGGAAAAACACAGAATGGTTTGGGTTGAAAGAGACCTTAAAGATCATCTAGTTCCAACTCCCCTGCCATGGGCAGGGACACTTTGCACTAGACCAGGTTGGTCAGAGCTCCATCCAGCCTGGTCTTGAACTCTTCCAGGGATGGGATTCCCACAACTTCTCTGGGCAACCTGTTCCAGTGCCTCACCAACCTCACAGTAAAGAACTTCTTCCCTATCTCTAACAACCTACCTTCTCTCAGTTTAAAGCCATTACCCCTCGTCCTGTCACTATATGAAAAAATAAAAAATCAAATACAAAGTTATCCCTGCTCACAACTATCTGAGAACACTGAAATGTTAGAGAAATCTACTTCCTGTTGAAGACTTCCCTTCCTTCCTGATTCTCAAATTTCATTTGACAAAGTAAACACACAATCCTTTGCTTTTTGACCTCTCTCTCTAATATAAAAAAAAGCACAGAATTACAGCAACAGTATATATAAGTGGCTTGATTTATCCATGTGAAAGGCACAGTTTTCAATAGTCTATTAAGCAATCAATAAAAGAATGAAAATTAGTTAAAAGTCTTCAAAACACAAACCTCCTTCATACTAAAACATAACATCCTTTGTAAGATAAGCACATGTTCTGATAGCAATGCTTTAAAAATACTGGCTAAATTGACATGGTAAAATATTTAACCTACTTTCTTTCTGAATCCTTAATGAAGTGTGCTTGCACATAATGTCAAGGTTTTCTAGATTAACTGCTGTGTTTCAGCCTACTGGGCAAGCTCAGTTGCTGCCTTCTATGTAACATAGCTCAGGTAAGTGCATACTAGCTTATCTGTAGCAAGCATGTCAAAGTTTACCCAATGCTGCAGCCCTGCATTATTGGCACCACATCAGAAATCTGGCAAAACAAATTATGATTAAATTTTATTCACTGCTTAAGTTTACAATATCAAGAGTGACCAAAACAAGGAGAAATTATTTCAAGTCAAACCTCACCCCAGAGAACAATTAACTACCAGAATAAATACAGGATGAGTTTCTAAGGCAATCTGCATGACTCTCACTGCAAGTTTTATTGTCATGACAGAATAATAGTATTTGTCAGTATGCTCGAGCAGATACCACAAAATGTATCTATCTCTTATATGCTCCTGTGCTGTCTTTGGTCTACAGGTGTTTACCTCTAGAGCAGAGATGAACAGCTGCCTAAAAGATGTCAAAACGGCCCAGAAAGCTAGAGAGATACAGTTTTGGCAGCTGTGTAACATTGGTGACAATTTCATGTAGCAAATCTTCTGCTATTTGTTCTTGAATTAACACAATACAGTATTTCCAACCACTATCAACTTTGGTACGGCATCAAGAGAAAACTTGCCATACAAGGCACCTATAATAAAAACATAAATAGCATCCAAAGACTGCCTGATGCAGCGAGACTTGGAGGAAGCAAGCTCTCAGCTCAGGCTTGATTCCAAGCCCTTCCTGCATTACTAATGCAACTGAAACTTTTAGGATTTCTGTCTTCAACTCGAAGCTAATTAATTGCTCTGCACAATGAAGAGTGACATGGAATGATTATTCCTTGCTTTGGTCACTATTGACATTGTAAGCTTAAGCAGTGAATAAAATTATAATCAATTTTTGTGCTGGGGAAATAAAGCAAAAATGTAGCACGGGGTAAAGTTTAGTTGGTCAGTTAAAGTTTGACATGCCTCCTACAGATAAGCCCTGAATATGAATAACTTGACTGACTCAAGTTATGCCTCTGAATATAAGTATCCCCCTCCCACAGCATGGTACAGTCATGAAAGCAAAGAAAAGGGTAGACTGGAAGCTGGCAAAAGGAATTCTTAGCGAAGCCACTGAACGCTGTTCACAGACAGCAGGCAATTCGAGAACGGTGGCTCAGAAAAATGAACAAAGCGATAGTTGAAGTCACCTGCAGCCAACTCAGAGTTGAACTCTGACCTGACTTGTATGCTGTTTCTACCTACCTATTCCATCATAACCTCTTCTAAATCTAGTTTTCAGCAAGCTGTGGTGAAATTTTTGCAAAGTGAAAATATCACTTCAAAAGCATTTTGGTCTGTCAGTAATTTACTGCCCAATCCTAGTCTGTTGAAGCAGTAGTGAACTCTTTCCTGCCTCCCTCTCCATCCACTTAATTTATGTTTTTTTTTTCAAATACCTGCTGAATTTTTGACAATCAGCAGCTCCTATAAGAGGGGTTCCTTTAATGCCATGTGACAATTCAGATAGACAGGGTGAAAAGCTACCTTCCTTTTTGCCACACAAGGATACAGCTAGGCCTGTGATCATATAAGTGGTCATATAACTGTTAGCTAGAAACAAACGCATATAAATACAAAGCCCCAAAAGTTTTATAATCTTCAAGTTTATTTATTTATTTTTAAACAAAAAATTAAGTGTCATGAACAGTGTTGAAAAAAAAAGAAAGAAAAGTGAAAACACTCTTATCCCTTTAGTCCTTCATTTCTCCTTGTTTCCCAGCTAACAATTGCTTTAAATGAAATAAAGAGAAGGAGCTGGGGGAAAACCCAGGTTTTCCTTGCCAGAAGTACAGTCTTGGCTGTCTCAGTATGGTTTGCCACAATGTACTTTTCCCATATGCACAAAGGCAAAAATAGAACTCTGTGCTGAAAAGGTTCAGCAAAAGCAGAACTAGCAGAGAGATGGAAGATGGGGCATTTGTCAAGTGTCAGATGGCCATCTTCTAGATCAAAGGGACAGGCAGACAAGCAGCTCCAGGACTTTCCCTCTTGCCCATTAAGGAATCTTTAGTACATCAAGCCTTGGACCAATGGAAAACATCACTGTTTTTCCAAAACATTTAGAGAATGCTGGACATTTCAGCAGGGTGAAAAGACAAATTTCTCCTGCAAACTTGTCACATTTGATCCATCAAACTGACGATGTTGAGACAGAACAATTATTTCTCCTTCCACCTTCTCTCTATGAACTGTCAGGTCTAAAAAAATATCTACTATTTTTTTGTCTCAGAATTTCATCAGGTCAGCCAGACAAAGCCACCTACCTAGCTTGGCTGACAACCTCGTGTGCTCTAGCACAAAGCTGACAGTTATTTAAGATAGCAGGAAACTTAACTCTGTTCCAGGCATAACTGTGGAAAGCTATCCTAGCTACAGCTTTTCACAGGCTTAACTGTTTGGGTGCCTGGGACAGTAGCTACTGGAGGACAGAAAGAAATACATCTAGTTATTGACCTCCACACCTCTTCCTTATTACATGAGGTAAAGAAAAAAAGTTTTACAGCATTTAATTCTGCCCACCAAGAAGCCTTGAGCTAGCTTTGCAAATAAATCAGTGCATTATTTGAAAATAATCGTGTGAATGGTTGTGCAAAGCTTTACATAGGTAAGTAAGGACCATAAAAGAAGAACAAATGGTAACAATAAGATTCTGAAAGTTTTGTATGTAACTCATATTGGGGATTAGAACACTCTAAATCACTGGAACACAGCAGCAAGTAGTTTACCAAGCACAGAATGGTAGACTAGTAATAAAGAAAGATTAAATAAATTTGTTATAATTTTGCTGGAAAAAAGGCAAAAAATTAAATTCATTTCAAAATAGCACAGACACAGAAGATGGCATAAACATTCAAGCCAGATATACAGTGGCAAACGTAGAAATCTATGCTCAACATAAAGTTTAAGTAACATATTGGAAAATAAATAGCAACTAACACTTGTCAATTATGCCCTTTTCTAGGTGAAAAGCTAAAAAAAAATCCCTAAAATTTAGCATACATGGAATCTGCAATACCTAAATCTGGACATGAATGTTCAGTCTTGTGTTTTCCTTAATGCTAAACAAGAACGATCAATATAAGCACTCACTTCTACAAAATATTGCAATTAAACTACCTTCCTTCATATCATCTTTCTTTATTTTCTAGCCATAATAATGCATGTGCTCTCTATGTTTCCTAAGTGATTGGTAAGGGAGGAACCTACCACCTTTCCTATGCTAGGAAATGACCATCTTCAATTTCTGCCTTCAACACGTGTCATAGTCCCAGAAAGGACTAAACGGGTCACTAAGTCCACTAAGCACCTGCATCCATCACTGTATTTGCTAATCAGGAAGTACTAAGCAGAAAAGCTTTGATCAGAAGTGCACAAACAAGTTTCTACAGCTTGAACATAAAAAGAGCTATGCCAATTCCATTACTGTAGGTCAGGCCAGTGAAGCGAGACATTTCTATTGCCCCGAACTAAAAAGGACTAAAAGTAAAAATAATTTCCCTGATGTCAAAAATGCTGTCTGTAACTTCAGACAAACTAGAATAACTTCATAAAGGTTTACCATATTGCTCATATTAGAGGAGTTTTGGAGAGCTTCACTCCAGAGACTGAGGCACCAGTGCACTCAGCTCTGGACAAACAAAATTAAGCAGCATATGTCCTCTGCCTTGCCGTAACATTCCCTAACTGAACAACCTAAAACCACCAAGTTAAATGTATTAAGTATCTGTCAGAGGGAACAAAGGCTAGGAAGGGAAAAATCTGGAAGTTCAGAAGAAAAAAGAAAAAGGAATGTATTGAAGACACTCCCTGTGCCTCTATTTGTATGCTCTAAGTTACCTGAGAACATTGTTTAGTAAAATGTTATCATCCTGACTTCAGGAAGCTATAGACTATTTTTTTGACCGATTTTGTGAGACTGTTGGTTTTAGCCTTAAAGTCAACTCAGACCCACAAGCTAGCAAAGTACTTAAAACTAAAAGCTTTTTGTAGTCCCAGTCAAGCAAATGATCTAATAAAGTTCTATAAATTTATTTTACTTACCTATGCCTGTAACTAACAACTGCAACACCTCCTGAAAACTCTGAAAGCCCATCTCCTCATAACTATATATGCCACATACTTACAGCACTTCTCTCAACTTACAAAATGTGGTTTTGTTCTATCATTTTGAAAGCTTTTCAGTGAAATTCAGATGAGCCAAAACTACCTTTGCATTCACAACAGTCACTGAAATTAGAGCCAACATTTAAGAACTGTTTTTCCAGAAATCAGACAGCTGGCATGAAGAATTAATACAAAACAAGAAACCAAGATCAAAACCAAACAGCTTTATTTAATGGAAATAATTGAAGATGAGTTAATTTCAGGACACAAGTGATAAAATAGTTCATCCTTATTTACCACTTGCACACACTTCTCTGTCATTTCACTTTTCTGTCAGTTAGGCAGTGTACATGCATTTGTAGGAACAAGTCTTTGAACATCAGAATGGAACAACTCTTCACTACTCTGCCCAAAAAAGAAATAACCTTTTTGCAATAACGTTTTGCATTCAGCTGCCACAGACTGCAATTTTAGAAGTGTTATACCAATATTTTTCAAAACGTCTGTGATTAGTGAAATGAAATCAGTTCAATTGAGTCAACTGATTGGGGGTTAAGTGCACCTTCAGTAAATATGCAGATGACACTAAGCTGGGTGGGAGTGTTGATCAGCTTGAGGGTAGGAAGGCTCTGCAGAGAGACCTGGGCAGACTTATCAATGCGCCACAGACAACTGCATAAGGTTCAATAAGGTGAAGTGCTGGGTCCTGCACTTGGGTCACAGCAACCCCATGCAGTGCTACAGACTTGAGGAGGAGTGGCTCAAGAGCTGTTCAGCAGAAAGGGACTTTGGGGTGCTGTTTGACAGCTGGCTCAATAGGAGCCAACAGTGCACCAAGGAGGATCAACAGCATCCTGGCCTCTATCAAGAACAGATGAGGGAAGTGATTGTTATCCTGTACTTGGCACTGGTGAGGCTATACCTCAAGTACTGCATTCAGTTCTGGGCCCCTCACTTTAAAAAGGACATTGAGGTGCTGGAGCATGTCCAAAGAAAAGCAACAAGGCTCATAAAGTGTCTAGAAAACATGTCTTACGAGGGAGCTGGGTTTGTTTAGACTCAAGATGAAGAGGCTCAGGGGTGACCTCATCAACTCTCCACAGTTATCTGAAAGGAGGTTGTAGTTAGGTGGGGGACAGTCTGTCCTGCCATGCCTGCAGTGAGAGGATTAGAGGAAATGGCCTTAAGCTGAGACAAGGAAGCTTCAGAGTAGATACTACAAAAGAATTTTTCAGTGTTACTGTGTCAGGCATTGGAATAGGTTGCCTGGAGAGGTGGCTGAGTCACCACCCCTGGAGGTGTTTAAGAGGCATCTGGATCTGGTGCTGGGTGATATAGTTTAGTGGCTTTAGGGGTTACATGGTAGCGCTGGGTTGACAGTTGGACTGGATGATCTTAAAGTTCTCTTTCGACTTTGATGGTTCTGTGATTCTAAGGGTTTTCACTGTTGACTGGAAAGCTGTGGCATTTTTAGGCCCATGTTTGTTTCAAATTTGTGAAAGGTGTGGCAAAACCAAACCAACAAACAAAAAACTCCACAAACAACCAAAAAGAAGCCCAAGGCCTTAGTGTGTTTATGTGAACTGTGAAATAGTTCAGCTGAGGACATTTTTCAGGTGGGAGAGTTTTAAAGGGAATAGGCATCTATCACCTTACAGAATATTGTTTTAAGGCTTCCAAAGGTGGCTGAAGAAGTAAGAAGAAGAAACACCAGTGGGAGGAGGATATAGGCTATGCATACCTGTCTGAGGTTTTCTTTCACATTTATTCAACTGCTGGAGCTATTGCAGAAAAGGTGTGTGTGCCTAATGGCATTTGATAACCAGGCCTCAAGACTGAAAATTGAGAGACATTACTTGCTTTTTAGAAATCCAACTTGTAGAATGACTACCATCTTACTACATCACCTTGGAAGTGGCTTATATTTTTGTGTGTGTGTGTTTTGGGGGGTTTTGAGGAGTGTATGGTGTGGGGTTTTTTTTTTTAAGGTTTTTTGGTTGATTGGTTGCTTTTTTTCCCAGGGTGGAGGCATGTATGTGCTTTTGGGGTTGAGGTTGTTCTTTGGGAGACTGCATGGCAGTTTTCTGTTTTGTTTGTTTGTTTGGGTTTTTTGTTTTGTTTTGTTTTTTGTTTATACACATACTTAAGTATAACTATTTCACACTAAAAATACAGACTTCAGGGGCTTAAAATTACATAAAAACAAAACCTAATTTTTTCTACAAATACACAGTCAACTCTAATGCAAAGGTGGGTATAAACAAGACAGAACTAATTCTGAAGCCACTATGTAAACCAAGTACATTACTTATGACCTACGTTTATTTAATCTAAAATTTCCTTTAGCATTTTTAATGCAATTTATTACCCTGAAGTGGAGTGGATCACAGTAACACCAGATCAAGCATCCATTCTCATTTGTTCTTCAAATAATATCTGTATGTCTTTACACTACAATTAGTAGTAACATGTGCCACAGTGCTCACAAGTAACTATCTCAGGGAGACTGCAATCTGAAACAATGTAGAGAATGAGGCAGAATATAAGTAAAGGTGGATTTCTGCATTTTTTTTCTGATAATAGAAAAGAAGAGTAACAAGAGATTCTTTTCTTTACAGACCACTCTTCAGAAAAAAAACTGTCTTTCTGTATCAAAAAAATCCATTTATTAGTGTATTAAACCTCTATACAAGCATAAGGCTGAAATGAGAATAACTTTAAAAACCTTAAGTATTTTAAAAATGCAGAATTCAACTAAAATAGGAAAAAAAAGGGTTAATATAACTATTTTAGAATTTATTTTTTTTACTATTTTCCATCTTTCAAGATTCCTAAACTACTTTCATTCCATTAAAGAATTCAGGAACCTTGTTCTTCTGCTTGAAAAAGCCCAAGTGAAAGCTATGTTCTCGCGCCTTTTCCACTGACATTACCAAATGCTAAAGCAAAGGAAATCCTAGCAGAGGAGGAGAAAGACATTCAGCATTACAGTTAACCAGAGTTATCACAGGCCTAAGAAATAAAATGTGTGTTTAGGTGATTTATTATTGTCTCTGCCCAATCTAGATCAGGATTCAAGAATGCTGAGAGCCACTTCATGCCATGGATCAAAGATAATGACGCAGCCAAGGCAGATTGTGCGTAGGCACCACTGTGAAGCTCAAAGCTATGCATCTCAAGACTAAATTCACTTTTCCAAATCAAAAGTGAAATCACTGTTCTTTCTAGACCAGAAATGAGGTCTCTATCAGAAATAAAACACTGATTGCTCTCTCTGGAATTCAACTGTCGAACAACCTTATATGACCTGGCTTAAACAGGACAGCAAATACGCAGAAATTCTCTAGATACAAACCTACTTTTTATCATGAGTTCACAGTCATTGCAACTTCTACTGACAAGTAAAAAGGAGAAAATGGGACTAAGAAAAGAAGTATCTGATCTGTATGCAAACTTGTTAATCTGTTGCAAGAACTATCCCCCTCTGCCTCTAAACTGGACTCTAAACTCTACAATGAAATCAAATTTTATCATGTTCTTATACTAGTGTATGAAAGTTAATTTTATTTTAACATATAGCCATGCCAGCTTCAATTTACACTGTTGAAGGATGAGAAGACATGCAATAAACTACTCACTGAATAACATGCTATAATTTGTTGTCAGAACAAATTGGGGAATTGGTGTCTTAATTACACAGAAGATGGAAAGGCAGCTGAAGGATTTCAGAATTCCCATTCATTAGTGCCTAGTTCGTTGGGCAACAGTATTAGCAATGATGATAATTCTCTGAGAAGGTTTCAGGTGCTATCAGTCAGAAATAAGGTAATGCAGGTGAAAGGTTAGGAAATTGAAGTGGCTGAAGTATAAGTTACCAGCACCTGGAGTCAAGATCCTTGTCCCATTATCCTGTCTGTAGAAGCAAAGGTTTGAAGTAAAATAACAGGAGTAACTAAACCAGTGTATTGTCAAAACAGAGCAGGAGCATGTGCTTATGCAGGACTGTTCCAGTAGTGTTGTCAGGACTTCATCACGAGCTATTACACAAGAGATGCAAGTGCTAGAGATTTTTTTTGTGAAATCCCATCCATTACATTTAGCAGGAATAAAAAAATACAACTGAGATTCATTTTTTTGTTTTAAAAAATGAACAACTCTATTGCTACAGAGTTTTAAAAGGATGGAGCAAACGCACCAGAACTGCAGTGTAATTTGAGTAATCCTTTCATTGATTCATTATATACTTATATACTCCCATAGAAGTCTATAAATCCATGTATCTCAAATACAACTACCTTAATGCTATCTTACACTATGGCGTAGTAGTTTGAGGTTTATGACAGTTTAGATGTTGAGCTACTACTTTGAAGCAGAATGTTTTTCTGTTTCTTTCCTTGTTTAGGATTGGTAGGTTTTTTTGTTTTTCTGTTGAAAACCAGGGAAATTTGGTGCTGCTGTTTTCCTATTCTACAGATTGTAGAATGCCTGTACCTAAAGTAGGAGCAATGTTTTCTACAGAAGACACTTTAGGGAACTAAGGGAAGTTAGCTTCCTCTCAACTGACCATACACAGTTGCAGGATGCAAGTCTAGGGTAACTGAAGCCCTGAATTAAACCATGCAGTTAATGAAATATCTGGACTGCAGACTGTGTGTGTGTAAGCCAGTGCAGGCACACAGGGAGATGAGACAATGGATGGAACAGGCAGACTGACCCACTGCCATCTTGCCTTCTCACAAAATCAGTCACATCAGGAAATTTTTAAGATCTCCTTCCTCCCATCCACTCATGAAGAACAGATTTCAAAGACAAAAGCACTCTGAACCTCTCACTCCATAGTGGTCACAGAAAATAGACTAATAATAAACAAAGCACAGAGCTATTACATAGATCAATCCAGAATTTAGTGCATAAATTTTATTTCTTTAAAGGCACACATACTGAGAAGGGTAAAGCACAACAAAGTGCAAATACCAAAGCAGAGTCTACTTACCTTCAATGTACAGGGGCTCAACGACATCGTGATTTATCAGTTCGAAGTTCTCATGACCAATCCAGTGCTCCACATTTCTTTTCCTGCCCGTAAAGAAGTTGTCCACAACTGTAACCTCATGGCCATCCATCATTAGTTTGTCAGTAAGATGAGAACCCACAAACCCTGCTCCTCCAGTTATCTGCGTTAGGACAGTTGGTATAAATTTCTTTTTCTTTTTACAGAAACACTAGACAAAGTCTACAAACATGAAGACAGAACAGTAGCTTTCAGATCTTTGTTTACTCCAGGGAAAACAACTCCAACAACAACTCTATTTCCATATCTCTTTTTGTTCCAAGATTTACAGCATTCAAAATTTCAAGAGACATATTTGACATGTTTCATCACTGTCAGGCTAGAAGTTCAGCTACCTATTCACATCAACAAAATCTCTTTTTCAGATTACATTATTTTCCTTTTTTCTTTCAAATTGGATTGTGCCCTTTTATGCAACAGCGAAGCTTAAAGACACAAAACGGTAATAGGATAATTTTCTGCAAATTCCATTTCCCATAAAAAAAAGAGATGACAGAACGCCAGGTTATTTTTGTGTCAGATTTATAATATCTGACATGTCAAATCTAGCTTTTGTCTTGTATAAATGGAAGACATGTTGGGTGTTCTAAGTACTGCAAGTTTTCACCCAGAAAGGAGGAAGGAAATTCTTTGAAGACCTCTCATTTGAAATATCTGCTAAATCCAAAACCATTCTTTTGTGTTTTAATGCATTCATAGCTCACATCATTCTGGACTGAGGAGGTCTAGATGATTTCTGCAGGTCCCTGACAACTGAAGAAGTTCTATATCATTAGCTCTGACATGCAACATTTGCCTGTCTTGGAAATTTCTGATGTTTTATTGCAAAGAAACAAGCAGAAAAAAATATTTAAAACCTCATACTCTTGTTCCATTGCAGATGTAAAAAAAAAAGAAAGTTCATTATTTTTTCCCCTTTTGCACCTCAGACTTCAACAGTAAACAACCAAAAAAACCTCCAAAACTCAGTACTGAAGCAGTCAATGCAAGTAAGTATAACAGCAAGTTGTGTGACACATCCAGACAGATCTATCTACAGAAGCAATTATTTTCTCTGCATTTCATAATCTGTTTTCAGGAACAAAGACATGACAGATCACCAGTCTCAACAAATGGACTTGTAAAGCTCTGTGTGGCATCAGCTATATTATATGACTGCCTGATCAAATTCACATTTTGAAAGTGATTCAGCTGTTGATGTCCATTCTTCAGCTGCAGCGACAACTAACTAAACAATGAAAGGACATGGTGTAATTGTCGAGCAGGGATCTAATGGTGTGCTACAACAACAAAGTACTTTGTGGAGAAGGATGAGATGCCTGGAGTTCTTTCACTTTGGGTTAGTCAAAGGCTAAACATTTATCCTGCCCACTACCTTGCCATCCACTATTTTAAAAAGCCAGATCAGCAGATTTTTTTTTTAAACTAGAAAAAAGATAAAGGAAAACTACCAAAGACTGAAAAGGGAAAAAACCCCTAAAAAACTCCCATAAAAACTACATCTGCTTTCTTTTGTAAAAATTTGAATGTCCACTTCTTGCATTCTCACACTTGTTTTTCTTATTAAAAATTCAGGACGACCAGTGTTTCAAAGTAACTGTAAGTACCAGCTAATAAAAGAATCATTTAGTTGGCCTATTTAGTATTCTTCTGAGTTTGTCAGGGCTTCCTTGTAGCAGATTCAACATGTGATTCAGTTCCTTGACAAACCTGAAGGAGAAACAGTGTTTAGCAGAAGCCCTCTTTGAAAGAAAAAAAAGAATCTCAAGATTCCTACCACGCTGCAACAGAGAGGATGGAAGAACAGGTTTCTGGCAGAATGCTGTGAACAAGGAAAGAAGAAGAATAGTAACTGAAGCAGAATAGTCCTCTGCCATGTGCCACCACACGAGCCATGCATGGAAAACCTACTGCCATAAGCTTATCCTGTCTTGGAAGGATGTTGCAGCCTTCCTGAATGTTCCAAGGGTTTTGGCTTTTTTGTGGTGATGAGGACAAAACTTTTCTGTAGACAACCTGAACCTACTCCTTCAACCAAGGCCCAAGGAAATCTGCTGCTACTTGTATTTCCAAGATTGCAGAAAAGGCAAACTCGATGCTTGCACTATATCTTGGGTGCAGTAAAACAAAGTGTCTTCTTTCCAATCTCCCTTTTGGAAAAAACCACAACAAAACCACGCACTCCTTACAGCACTATGCTATATGCAAGCAAACAAACAAACAAACAAAAAGGAAAAAAGAAAAAAGCACAAACCAATTTTGTCTGGAAAGAAGTTTCCAATTACTTTAAACCTGCAAATAGTTTTTATGATAAATCTAAGTTAGCTTTATTAAGATATCACTTCCATAGGTAGTAGACAAAGAAATAATTGAAAAAGGAGCTGAATTTCCCCTGGAAAAGTAAACAACTGTGTAAATTATGGGGTTTTTTGATTACTTGAGGTTACATTAAAAAAAAGATTATTTATCACTGAAGTTCTTTGTATAACCTTCCTGTAATCACTCATAACAGCATAATTTCTAAATATGACTTCCTGCAAATCACAATGACATATTAATCTACACAATCATATATTGTACATGAATCATCTCCATATCAGAACTGAAGTACCAGCACTTGGGGCTTCATAGGAATTAATAAAAATATTGAATTACTTAGTAGTGCAAATATGCTCGGTAACTTCATCACCTACTAAAAGGCACAAATATTACTGATAATTATCTCCACTAGAGCCACTTCTAAGGTTCAACTATTTGTTACATGAGTTCATTTCTTCTGTCTGCAGTCAGATTCAAAACATGTCATGTATTACATGGAAATCATATTCATTTTTAATTTTCTGCTTTTATCAGTTTACTGTATTCAATTCAGAAAAAGCTCCACCCAACTGACTGAACAAATGTCAACGCTGTCTTCCATAATATTAACAGAATTGCTTCTCTGGCATACGAAAGCCTGTGTCTTAGTCACTTCAGAGAGCTCAGGAAATGGATAAATCACGCACAACAGGACGAAGACCTCTTTTCAATGAAAGTGACAGTGTCTCTAGTCCCAGTTGAAATACCATCATTACTAGCAAACATCTCCAAACATATGCAGTGTATAAAAAAATAATTGCTAGAACTGTTGTCTAGTCAAGTCACTGCTGTGGGTATTTCCAGGCTGGAGCTGGAATGAATCAGAATTTAGGATGGATTCTAGAAAAAGATGCACTATCAACAAAATACAAAGAAAATTATCTACTGAAGTTCACTTGGCTTGCCAAGTCTTGAGAAATTTTGAAGTGTCATGCAAGGTCTACATGTGACCTTTATATGTGGATTTCAGCTACTCAAAACATGGATTCTTGTTTCTCATAGGATTATGACAGCAACTCATAACAGAACAGAACTGCTCACATGGGCAGGAGGCTTGTGAATGCCCATCCAAGTTGCCACCAAACTAATCCCTGACCATAACAGAGAAGAAACGACAGAACAACTTCCCATTCCTTTTGGCCAGTTTTCTTTTTAGAAATTTAAACTCTACAAAATACGCAGACTCCCCCACCAAAAAGCTGTTCACCTCCAGGTCAGCAGAAAACACTCCTATTTCAACTACTTGCCATCTCTGTTGAAATAACAGATTACAACAAAACACCCAGGATTTTTCAGTGGCAAAGTCAAAGTGAACATTAAGAGCTCCACGGCCTGTTAGTAGCTTTCACTGACACTTTTCCTGAAAGCACCTTCTCACTTACACAGAAAATATGACATTAAGGTTACTTCATTACCCTTGCACATGAGGCACACAATTTAGGAATTTTCAGACTTAGACCTCTCTCTGCTATTCTCTCAGCATATCTTCCATATTCAACAAGGGCACAGAGAGCCTAGAGGTCTCCTTCCTTCAGACTGCCACAAAAATGACAGAACATCATTGCAGAATTCAAATAATTTGGTAACACTCATTTTTTATGAAATTTTGCAAGAGCAATGAAGATTATTGCCTAACAATGCAGCAAAATCACAATTTTTTAATATGCATATCTTCAGTGTTTTTCTTCAAAATTTTGAACACAAAGCAAATGAAAGCATCAGGTAAGTTAGGCACTTTAGCAGGGTTTTGTCCTAGACTTCGCTTTTTACAACAGAGGCAGAAGTTCATACTCTATGTTTACACATCTCAAGTAGCTATACTTTCTCTGTCTTCAAAACACGGGAAAATTTTTTCCCAGTTGACAGAGAGAAAAAAGGAAAAATTTAGGTCACAGATAATGTCAAAAGTGTTTATAGACAGAACTGGAAAGCTGATGTTGCAGCACCATTCACTGAGTTTAAGAATGCCCTGGATTACTGCTTGTCCTGACTTAACCTGCCACCCTCTTCTACACTCAAATGCTTGTGATGCTTCAAAATAACAGAAACAACAGAGAAGATAACAGAGAGATGAACACTCCCCGCAGAGCAGCTGTTTTTCCAGCCTTATGACTAGATTTTGCACCATTCGGTCACAAAAGCTTTCTGTCAAGATGTGCCTAAAAGTTTCCCAGGCTCTGCAAGTTTAAGCCATCTGGGAACACACACAAAGATCCTTTGGCAGTGCAATTTTACACTTTTACAGAGGAGTTTAATTGGTAAATCAAATCTCCAGAACAGAGTCCAAGTCTCATGTTCTCACACTCAGCATATGAACAATAACACAAAGTAAGTGAAGCACTACTCTGTGCAACATATATGACATCCAAGGTAATTTACTTTATCCCTTTTCATGTCTTTAATTAATCCTACAAGACGGATTACATTTCACAGAATTATTTGGTATTTCCCAAAAACAACCCCCAAATAAACACCAACTTACCAGGATTCTTTTACGATCCTTTTCTGATAAAAATTTCACCGGTGGATATTTCTGGGTAAAACTACAGAACATTTCAAAACAAAGAAGAGAAACTAAGTAAGTTTCAACCCTTCTGATTTTCTAGAATGAATCACTTGACTTCTATTTTTTGAGAGAAGAACTGATGCCAGGCATGATATCTCAAGAAAATAAAACAATAAAACACAAACAGCAATTGGACATTTTTTTAAAAAAGTTCTAAAAGATAAACAACCTTCTTAAAAGTTCTGGAAAAGAAAGCAAGTTTTGTGACTTACAGCATTGACTTGGAACACTGCTCCTTAAAATTTCAATGAGAAACTTACAATATAAAGTTTTAAATCTCCTTAAAGTTTCACAACAATCAAAGTTTACAATCAGAATGTTGAAGAAACATCTCATAAGATACTTCAACAATTTCTGCCAGAGAGCTCATTCTGTATGAAAACTAATCCTAATTTGCTTCTCAGAATCATCCAGACTGCCATTGTTTTGATGGTCTTCAAGCTACTGCCACTTAATTTTTGCACCTTCCTTACAGGACCTTAATCAAAACAAAACCACTGTAAAATAAAATTATGTGACATATAAATCTTAGGTGCTCTATCAAGCTCTCGATACTTAGAACCTCAGACGATTTCATGAATGTGGAATTACATCACTTTTCTCCTTCCCCAGCATGCATTTTGCATACAGTAAAAGTCCTCTCAAAGAAGGTGTGAATTTTAATTTATTTATTTATTTCAGTAATTAGTATCATAGTCTTGGCAATATTTTAATAGCTCAGGTGTTTCTTAATTAAGTACCAGTGTGACACTGCACGGAAATCAAATTATGGTTACCCTTCTCCTCCAGTAAGTTCACATGACAGAGATGCAACTGGATGTATCACACAGGAGCCATATATACCAAGAGTTACATTTTCTCCTGCTCACAAACAGATGCTGACTGAACTGACCCTAAACCTCTGATCTTGAAGCACTTCCTCTGCTTCCAACCTGCAGTACCGGCTCAATAAGAATTTTTCAGAGGTAAAGCACAGATGCTTCTGTACTTTGTCAAATTTTCATCCCACTGTGAAAGCTGCTTTCAGTTTTGTTTCTTGGATAGGAGAAATATGGTGCTGGAACCTTCCAACGTTAGCCACACAGGGAGACTGAAATAAGAAACTACTTACACTTGCCTTATATCACTATACAGGTCATTAACAATTTCTTTAAGCTGAGGCAATGAAAAACAGCAGTGCATAAGCATAATGCAGAAAGTAAAACTCCTCCTTTCTGTGACAGAAAGGAAAATTCATCAATAACAAAAGATTTATGGAGGTCAAAAAAAGTTTAAGTGTCAAAAAACTAGATGGAAGGCACAAGTCTGTCTTCTCCATTTCCAAGACCATTATTTTAAGGTCACATTAATCCAGCTCGGAGTCATATTGCTGCCAAAGGTACCTCACAATCACTTTTGCTCCTTCTATTACACCAATACTAGTTCAGAAGCAGTGGGATAGAGTCTGGCAGCCAAATGATGATCTTTTTGCAACAACATTGAGTTTATCTCGACCTAATGCTTGCCTTGGTGACATGATGGCAATGCTTTTGCTGTGCAAGCTATTAATAAAAACTTTCCAGCTTTAGCTTCAGTTAAACAATCTCTTGTCATGAGACTAGCATTAAGGAATTCTTGTTTTTCCTGCTTCTCAAAAACATGACTATGGCTTGCTTTCACGTTTTATCAGCTTATGAGGTAAGAAAACATTGACACTAAAGTCGGCTTTGCAAGCAGGATCAGCCTTCAGGCATCTGACAGTGAGTAGTTATTTACTGTCACTTTACATAGACATAAAATTAAAATATTATTAATTGCAACAAGCCACATGCAGCTAACCAGCAGAGGCAAATGAATGCATTATTTGAAAAATCCAACAATAATAAAAGCCCACATTTTGTGAAAGTATAATTCCCAGACTGCCTCACAGAGAGGTAAAAAATATTTTGATTCTTTCTCTTCTTTGCTAGAGATCTGAAACAAGACTCATCAATACATGCAAAAAGAAAACAGCATTTAGATGGCTCCTGGGAGAAGTTTTAACTCAGTGGTTCCACTCAACAACTCATTGCTCATTTAGAAAAATATAGTAATTATTAAAAAAAAAGAGCCAAAAGGAATGTGTTTCCACAAAGATCCTCTGTGAATGGCAGAAGAAAATACCTGAATTGACAGCAACTGAAGCTGAAGATTGACTGGGCTATCAATAAAGATTAAATAAATCAATTGAACAGTTATAATTAGTATGGTAGTATCACATGCAACCGCTACAGGTAACACAGTCTGCAATTTGTTTCATGTTGCCAATACATGCCTAGTTAAATGCACATTAAGAGATGAGCAATCAGATCAGTATTGTCACTGAAACAAGTTGCATGTGGCAGGTCACTGAACCTTTCAAATCCACTGTAAAAAACAACTGAAAATTTGTCTCTTTTTTTTCTTACAGCCCAAGAGAGGTGGGAGGAGGAGGGGCAACTGCTCACTGGAATGACGAAACTCTAAACACCAAAACACTCTGGGTGTCAAGCAAACCTCTGGCCAAGAGCAATGGTATTTCTGCCTCCTTTTCAAGGGGAACAGCACACAACCACTAGTATGCCATATATAACCCCGTGGGCTTACTGGTACTGCTTGGACAAGTTGAGAATTGGCCCTCAGTAATGCAGCACTCTTGGCTGGTTGTTTGCTTGGGACACCAGCAGTGCCACCTGCAAAACAGTATCACTGTCAAGGCAACATATCCTTATCGGAGCTGACAATTCCCACCTCTGTTCCAGCCCTTGTTTTGTGATGAAAAGAATCTGCCCATGAGGGCACTCAAATCAGAGAACTGATCTGACAGAAAGGCAACTAGGCTGTGCAGAAAGGGAGTTATTTGCAAATATACACTGAAATCCCTGGTTTCCCCATCCAGCTTACTCAAATGGTTCTGATGGCATAAAAGTGAGGAAATGATCTCGCAGGGTGAACACAAGCAGCAAGGGAGAAATGGATGAGGCTTGGATTTTTATTTTTTTAGCAACTATGTCTATTATATGCACTTGTGGATCTACAGTACATATTTAATATTTGCAGCTCATCAAAAAGCTTGTGTGCTTTTTCTCAATTGCATCATCCAGTTTAATCCAAGACAACACATTCCCTTACAAATCCCGAGAGAAGCAAGTCAGTCAGGCTCATCCAAAGCTCATACAGAGACTACAATTCACAAGCAAATCACTGTAATTAGCTGAACCATGGTAACTGATCACAAGCGTAGGAAAAATGAGGTTAAACATACTTTCAGTCTCTTGAAGTTGAAACCAGTACATGTTAACACACACCTTGGTTGGACTTTCTAAACCATGGTAATCCGTTCATCAGATGGACTCCAAACAGTAAATTCCTCCACACAATTTGAACTTTACAAGAATTCAGCACTCCCAGTTTGCTTTAGTGGGATTAATCAGCCTGAATACCTTAAGCACGAGTATCTTTCAGCATTCAAGGCCCCATCCTCACTTACACATGACAACAACTCAAACGTGCTGAGGGTATATACAAAACATTTCTCTCAAGTCTACAACTACAGAGTTGACAGCTACAGAACAGAAGCTGTGCCTTTGAATTGCTTCCCAAATTTAGCAGAAGACATACCTTTTTTCTAGATCTTTGATTTTCTCCCTTAGAGGTGCAACAGCCTAAAATAAAGGAAAAACATTTAATCTTTGAATAAAACTTGACTCACATCACAAAACACACATACAGGGAGCTACTTCTGAGCAAAAAACATGGCAGTCTCCTATGAAGAGCTTTACTGAAGACACTCCAAGAAACTTGCATCTTAAAGCATCCTTTACATAAAAAGCCTTGAACCTTTTCCACCAAAAATCCAATCACCTAGTACAGTGTGAAATGAAATCCCTTAGCTTAGCACTGAAAACAAAACACTCTCTAGGGCTATACATAAGTTGAAAGCTATCAGAAGGTTGTCACTTGAAGTGGTACTATGTAGCAACACATCAACAACCAACACTAATTTGTTTTGTACAAATACTTCTAATTAGAACTAGACAATTCAAGAACTTCATAAACTGAAATACGCTGCATATTCACGTTAAGAGGAAATAATATGGTATTGTCATTTACATTTATTAAATATTTAGCTCTGTGGAGCAGCAAATAGCTCTTGAAACAGTTATTCTGATGGTTCAAGCTTTAAAAAGATCCAGAAATGCTCAACTTCTCAGACCTTACAGTAACTCTGCTCTACACATTGAATTTCAAGCATTTCATCATTCTTTAACAGCTGGAATTTTCACAATGCTTGTTGCTACACTTACCAGAACTAAAGAAAAAAAAAAAAAAAAAGGACAGAAAAAAAGAGAAGAGAGGCATGGAAAAGACAAACTAAGAACACAATCTCTCCACTGATTTTAAACAATTTCAGTGGGCTCCTCACTGCGTTCAGAGGAACAATTGTTATATAAACCTGCTGGAATACAAGACATTAGACAGACCAGACTACACTAATACAGTCACTCATACCCACACAAGGGTAAGGGGTATTGACCTCAAGGGCTTCTGTATCTATTAGACGCTTTGCTTTATTATTATTAGAAGTCTAGAACATTTGGAGAAAGAATTGTTGCACATATTCTTAATATCTCACAACAAACTGAGGTTGAAATTGAAATTCAGAGGTATTGGTACAGAAGTTCAGAACCACCAGTGTGTCCATTTCCCATGCCTACTCCAGAAATTACCAGGCTCATGCTTAAAGCATTAGTACTGCACATCATCCCCAACCACAAACATTGCTATTTGTGTCCATTATTTAAGAACAAAGCAAAGTATTTTTGGGCACCTTCAAGTTTCTAATGAGATATATATATACTTCACATTTTGTAAGGGTGACAGAGGAAAGAATTTGTGTATATTCTTTCAGTAACAAATTTAACAGTTCTCAGAAGGATTCTACCACAGCCTCTGCAGCAAATGCATCAGCTGATTTATTACTTTCAAGAAAGGTTTTGAGGAAAACAAAGCAGAGTTATGCATCCATGTTAGAAACTCAACTGTAGCAAAGAACAGTTCAAAAACCTATGTACAGACACAAATCCAATGCTTTGAATGGTTTTAGCAGAATGGAGAGTAATGAGATAAAACTAAATGCACCTCTTCAACATGAAATCAGTGAAATGGAGTCCTCAAAACAAAACAGATTGCAAGTACTAGCAAACTAACCTCCTCTATTTTACTCTCCACCTTCTGATCCCCATTTTCTTGAAGAGTCCTGTTGGCAAGAAAAGAAAAAAACCATAATCCATACCCAAGCAATAGCTGCTCCACTGCACCTTCATCATGCTGTTAAAACAACACCTTCAAAGCATCTCGAGTTAGTATCATTTCAAAGACACACTCAGAACAAATTAAAGTGGGTGGTTCAATTCCCACTGAAATCAGTTAGCTTTATCACCAAGTTTGGCAGAAACTGAACCAGCCCACAGGAAAGAACAGTAACTATAAAAATTACATTCATTCTATACAGAAAATTAACTTCATTTTAGAAAAGCGTCTAATCACTGTTTTTGAGTGTAACTTTACTGTGCAAATGCCCAAAACTCTCTTTGAGGGTCTCTGTACACTGACAAAACATTTTCCCTTAATGCCACAACAGTATCAATCAAAGAGAGAAAAGGACAAATAGATCTCACTTTGAACTTTTTCAAACACAAGGGAAAAAAAGCCCTATACTAAAATGTGTCTTAAGTGACCACCTTATGTGCAATACTGACTTCTCACACAAATGCTAGTCATTTGAAATGAAGTCAAGGATGATGCATGTTGTGGTAACTTTTGAAAACAGAGTACCATCTAAGAAGCTAATGTCTTGCACAAATCTGTGTGGTCTCACTTAGCATCTAATTGTGTAAAATAACTCAATGAGTTGTGTTCATTCTTGAGTAAACTTCTACAAGTGTAGAATATTTTACCCCCTGCATATAGTCTACGTCATTTTCCTTACATTTGCATAATTATATTTTTTCAATTAAACCTTCTGAAAGGGGAATTATTTATCTTCCAGTAGTAAGTTTTTGCATACTAGAGGATTCATAGGTATCCAACATAAAATGGAGTTCTTTCATAAATAAAAAAACAGAGCTCCTTTACTTGGGACTTGAACTCATTACACCCAGGGAAATAGAAGATCCTTTGTTAAGTAGATATATATATATACACCATACTGTTAGAAGTTAGAGCAACGATTCCCTTCATAACCCTCCGTAAAACTCTTACCTTTTAAAAGTCAGCTCAGTCTATTACTGAGGCAAAAACCTTAGTGGTCAGATTCATTTTGTGGTATCTGTAAAAAGTACAGTAAATTCCTACACAAAGACACACAGACCCTGAACCATCTTTTCAAATCAGATTGTCATTTATTGTATTAGTGGCAAATAACAACCCTCCAGTTAATATTGAATGAATTTACTATAAGGAAGCAACATTAAGCTATCCTGGTGGATTTTGGAAACGTTTTTCCAAATAAGAGAAATTTACAAAAAGCTATGCAAACAACTGTGGAATATATAGCCTTTCTTCTCTGATAAACGAGCCGGGAAACTTTGGAAAACCCCTCAGTATATTAAAAGGTCGCCTCAAAAATAGTTCCTACTAATTCTGGAACTGAAGGACTGTCACTGCAGTTTAGTATTTAACGAGCTCTTCCTCCTAACAAAGACAATCTTACTGGCTGAGAATCAACATCAGACATTCAGAAATAAAGTTTTCCCCCTCGATAGCTCTAAAAAGCACATCTCAAATAAGAAATATGCAGGTAGTGGTAGAATTTGTAATAACAGCTTATCAGGGAATAAACACACTGGATAGTACATCCACTCGTCCTCTGCCAACCCCTCTCTGAGGTTCTTGTCCTTCCTTAAGAAATGCTCAGCTGCTCATGTAACAGCTGCTAAGCTGCCATAGTTCGCTAGTCATGATAACAAGGTAATCTAAATCATATCTCCATCTGCAAGACAAAGCAGCTCAGCAGCTGTTTGCCCGACAGCTGAGCACTCTGTGCATCAAGGGTGGGAAACTCCAAGAGGAGTAAAGCGGACGGGACAGAAACAGATCCCAGAGAAAGCTGTCCTGGGTGAATCAGAGCCCACAGAAAATTCATTATTTTTCTTAGTTTTTCCTCAAACTTTCCTTACTCTGTGCCGCTAAGACTGCCATGGTAGAGTACCAAAACCCTTTAGTAGCAAAACAACATGGTGAAATATTTTGTCCTCTATACACAATGACTTTGTTATAGGGAATGGGTTGTACCCATATTCTCTTCAATTTCTTTTGCAGCTGTGAATTTGCAGCTGTTGTGAATTTGCAGTTTGTGAATTTTCCTGGAGGACAACCTCACATGCAAGCAGAAATGGTGTGAAAATCTGCATGTTTTGCATGCATATGCTGTGCCTTTCTATTTCTAAAGGAAAAAAATTCTAGGGAACAATGCAGGATTTTTTGCTTTTTAGCAGTTAAAGCATCAGATTATCTCCCAGTTAACTCGGGAAGAGGAAAAACTCTCCAAAGTATGTTTCTGATTCTAGGTACAGAAACGCAACTATGGCAAACAGCAGAGAATCTGCTGCTCTTCAATATTTAAACCCATGTTATCAGTGAGATACAGTCAAATCTGCGCTGAGAAAAGGAGAATCCAAGCCTATGAAACTAGGTATGCCAAACAACTTGCCAAAACTGGAAGATAAATTTGTGTAAAGAAAGGTAGATGTTGAAGTGTGAGTAAGATCCTGGGCGAGATTTGCAGCACACACATGACCCTTTTTGAGACCGAAACTCTGGATTTAAAAAAATGGTATCACCTGCTTAGCAACCACCCAAACAACAGTGTGAGCTGCTGTTCTGTTTTCTCCCTACTTTATATATATTGACATGTTGATGGGAAAGGTAAGTTAATTTTATTTTGCATAAGAATATTCCATACAAAAATGATATACATTACCTCATATTGACAAAGTTTCCCCATACAGCTGAAAAATAAGAACACAGAAAACATTACAGTGTCATATAACAGTACACGAGGTAATTTTTCCTATTATCATCAGAAGGAATTTAGGACAATATTAAGTATGTTAATCACAAATTATCTAAATAAATTGCATACACACACCCCTCCAAGTATCTATGACACAGTTTCAAAGCGTGGGAGGAATTCTGATGAGATTACATGAGACAATAAGGAAATGCACAGGAATTATCTAAACTATAATTTGCCACTGTACACAGATTAAATAAACCGGAACACTTGACTTGTTTACTGGGGACACTGAAAAAAATGACAAGAGCAAGAAAAGAACCCTGTAGACCTGAACCACACCAATTGGAAACTGCAGAGTAACAAGAATAAAGACTGGCCACTACAGGTGAGAGCTGAACCAGTCCGAAGAGATGCCACAAGAGTCCTGCATTAAAGGTAGCAAGTACTTGTGCACATGTGTGTTCTTTCTCTAAACACATACACATTGTGATGGATACACAAAAGATACCTAAGTAATATAACCAAATGCCTCAGTAAGCAAACAAAACCCATTTATTACACTGTTTGTATGGAAAAAGTTTTATAGAAAGATAAATCACAGTCTAGAATAGCACAGCAAAGACGCATCAGTTTCTGGGTTCACAAAAAAGATTCATCTGCCCAAATTATTTTCTACTAGAAAAAAAATCTTTAGAAACTTTTCAGGGTTTAAGTAATTACAGGAAGACTATCAGAACACTGTTTTTCCTTTCAACTAGGACACAGAATGTAGTTTAAACTGAAAAATTGAGAAGCCATAAACCAGACTACATTGACAAGGAAGACCTGACAACTTCAGATCATCAAGATAAACAAGGTTAACATGGAACAGTTAAGGGACCCTGCAGAACAAGCAACACAGCAAATATACCCCACATATCTCCAGAAAATCATTCTGCAGTTGCTCTTTAAGGATTGAAATGACACTGGGTCTTAAGAAGAAGGAGTTGTCTATATGCAGTATTTACATACATATAGAAAGCTTCTGAAGTGTCCTCAGTTTTTGTAAGCTATATTGCAGGTCTCGAGTAGCAGTTAGTGAAGTATTTTGCCTACATTTTGGCTTTCCAGATTCGTTTTCATCATTATTACCTTCTGAGTTCAAGCAGAGGATGAGGTGTTACAGAAACAAGAAAAAAAAACCACTGCTACAATCACAGGCACCTTCCAGGCAGGAGGAAAAACGAAACATACCCAGGAACAAGGAATGGGAAGACACAACTGAGGATGCAGTAATGCAGTTGCTGTTCTACCCTTTAGGGGATGGCAAAGCTACTGAAGTGTTTGTAACTGCTGAGTGCTGCTGATTAATTCAAAGAGTAACTCAAGCGAATCCACGACAGACTATCAAACAAACTGTAGGAGGGCACTGTGATATCTCTGGTGGTGTCATAAAGCCTCATGTCATCTTCTGGGAAAAAGACAGGGAAGCTTTATATTAGAATGAATGATCAATAAAATCCAACAGAATTTAAAAAAAACCTTGAATTTTATGTTAACTAGATAAAAGTAAATTTACTGTGGGGAAAAAGGGATACAGCGTTGAGCAGTAAGTTAAATTCCAGTTATTCACCCTCTGGCTAGGATTCCAACATTATTTATGATAACATTAATGGAAAAACTTTTTTTTTCAGTGAATGATGACCATCTCACAACTACAGGCACAGAATTCTCAAGTTAGATACTTCTCAGTTATACTTATAATGAATTATTTTCTTGGGCTACAGAAATGCATACAAATAATAAGTGTTGTTTATGCAGTGGCAGGAAGCAGCTGGGCTTAGCTGGTGCAGCAGGAATTGATGAAAAAATGAGTTGCCAGCTGCAACACAAATACCATGCTGAAAAGACAGTGCAGATACATTGCATACAAGAAACTGGCCTCCACATGTTAATTGTGTGTTCTCAGTATCCACAGCAGGGAAGGGCAGCTCAAAAAGGCATTTGCATCCTTCGAAAATCACTATGACTGCTTGATATTTCAGTCCTGTAGGGGTACACAACCTTACAATACGCTTCTAAGCAGCATATTTTTGTACCATTGTGGGGGAAAAAATAAAAAAAAAAAGAGAGGAAAGGGGAAAGGGGAAGAAAAAGAAACTGCAAAATGAACCACACAGGAACTACCATATTGAGGGATCTGAAGAACCCTGAAGTCTCTCTCACGTGCAAAGAGGCACTGCGGAAACTCGCTTCAACATACTGCCCTCACAAAGGATTCTGAATGCACAATTCCAAGAAGCATCTCTTCAACTAATGGTGCTCACATAGAGCTCACATCAAGGTTTAAGGGATCAGATGTAAGATTTTGCACTACAGTGGAAATAAGGTTTGGTTGTGTTTCTTCTAAATGCACAATTGTTTATATAACAGGCTTACCCTGCTGCAGAACCAGCGACATGACTGGGCTTGGCGGCTGGCTGGGGTTAAACCACGACAAGGACTATGGCTCACAGAGGATTTCCTTGTCCTAAAGGTTATGCCAAGGCCAGTCTGACATTCGGGCAAGAACAACTGAAACATATTAAGGCAAGTGGGTCTAAATGCACAAGCAGAACGATCAGAATTACAAGCCTAAATTCAAGATGAAAATCCTCAAAGGCACCATAAAAACGTTTAACAGGCCCACCAAGTTCAGGCACCAAAACCTGCAAACAGGGATGGTTAAAAAAGTCTTCCACACCAGCGAGGTCACGAATCAGGCACTACACTACATATAAACCTAGTTTTCAAAAGCATGAGACTCCTAATGGACCAAATTTGAGCAAACACTAACATAACCAAGCACCTCACTGTAAAAGCCAGTCTTAAAAATCCAAATATAAAGCCAAATATTTTAAGCCAAAAAGTACTCATCCAGGATAACAGTCCTGTGCCAATTCTCAGACCTTAGAGATTTAACACCCTCATCCTCCACAGCCACACACAGTACATACTCTATGAAGAACTTACTAGTCATCCAACTAGAGAGCACTCAAACACAGAGGCTTCCTGCTGTCTACTGAAAATGTGCAAGGGAAGAATTCATGATTAATTGGACTAGACACAGGCATGACTTGTAACCAAACAATTAAGACACTCACCTACAAGACAGAAAGAGACAGAGGTTCTGCTTATTCTCTCAAAGACTAACTGTAAACCTCATCCAATGACTAAGGTAATAATAAGTTGCCATTAAGGTAATAGTAAGTTGCCATTAGGGAAGCGATCAGAATATCTGGAATGTTCTAAGACACAAGAAAGCCTGGTTTAATGGCCTGTAGGAGAAAGGCCTGTAGTCCTATTATGACACTGTTTCTGAGATGTTTTTTCCCCTCTGCATCCTTTCCATAAAATAATGAGAGAAATAATTTTTCTTGTAGCATTTTTACACGGATTAATTGCAATTACCATGAAGATTAAAAATATATCAGTCATTAATCCCTCCCACAGACATTACACGTTGAAGTGACAGCTTCCAGGGAAGAACAACATGCCTTGGGCGTAGTGAGAAATAGCTGGTATTTTTAGAAAAGAGGAGATTTGTTTCTTAAAACTTTAATCACAGTATTGTTACTAAAGAGGTATTTACATTTTGCTGACTAAACATTAATCACCCAGGATTTTCAGAAAACCCCAATCCTCTTTTTTGTTTGGTTTGTTGTCTGTTTCTGGGTTTTTTTTCCCCGCAGCCTCTGAGAGATCAAGCCCTAACTATTTGGCAAGCACAACCTTACAGTTTTACAAGATTTCTCAAAACTACCTTAAACAAAAGTCAGTCAATTAGATATGAGTAAAGAATGTGGGGGTTTTATCTACAGAATATAAGTTATATTCCTGGAAATTTAAAAGTTTAGTTTTTCTAGAGAAGCCCCTTTCTGAAATTATGCTGGATGCAGAGCACTGCAATGAGTGGGAGACTGTCAGCAAAGGAATATTCCAAGAGCTATGCTTGGGATACAAGCCAACCCTGACTGCATTAAGTGAAAACAAACAAAACAAAACAAAACAAACTACAAAAACTGTTAAATCACCCTTGAAAAAGTACAACAGAAACTGCAAGCACCTTCCTGGGGTTTTGCTGAGCATCCACTATTAAATGGACACTTCTCTGTCATAGTCAGACTTCTAACTCTGACCAGCTGCACTTAAGAGCAGCCAAGAGTTATCCTTCTGGATCCTCTGAACATAGGAGCAGGATGAATGTTTTCATCTCAGAGTACTTTCAGTCTGTCATCTGCAATAAAACTTATTATATAGGTTTCTATAGAACACAGATTACTATGCTAAGAGAACCCTTCATGCCTTAATTAACTCATCCAAATAGGCTGGGGAACCAAAATAATAACACTACCACAACTGAAGGTGGGGAAAAAAAAAAACACAACCATCTCAAAAGAAGCCTGTACCTTTATCACAGGATGATTCCTTTTCTCTGGGTCTCTTTCAATGACATTAAAATCAAATACTATTAAAGGGCATCAACAGTAATACTCACCCATAATCTGAAATTATTGGTGACAACATCAGTTTCAGCATAACATACATTTTAAAACAGATGTTTTAAAAAGCAAAACCATGATGTCCATAGAGATCCAACTGTACCAAAATCAGATGTAATCCCTTTTAAAACCATTTTTTTCCTAATTGCTTTGTTGGTTGCATTTCCAAGACAGTCTGTTAAACAAACTTTTACACAAACTTTTGTCTAAGTAGATTTAGGTGAAAACACAGGATTTTTTGCCCTGTATTGCCCTCCTTACAACTTCTGCTCCTCAGAATAACAAGACTACAAGATGACATTTGTTACAAGTAGATTTCACTATCAACAGAAACAGCATGCAGGAACAATATGAATATACAGGCATAACCTGAACTTCTAGAGCAAAATCATAAGCTCTGAACGTCTAGTGAATTGCTTCAGTCAAACTTTCCATTTCAGACAGATGCAACATCATTCAAAAAAGGGTGGTTTTTTTTTTTCTTTTCCTTAAATCTGAGTCTCCATAGTCACTCAGCAACTTCGGTCTCCCGGCAGAAAAATAAGGTTTACTTTCTCCAGAGGAAAATTTGAGAAAAGGGAAAGTACACAAAGGGAGCTTTTTATTTATTTAATTATATTTATATTTTATTTATTTATATTATTTAATAAAATGCTTTTTATTAAAGATGCATTGAAGTTTTAATTTAATTAAGTTACATATTTAACAATGTAAAGAAAACAATTCCTTTCTTTAGGAATATTTTATTTCCCAAAAAACACCTTTCTCACTAAATTGGAGAAATAAGGATTTGATGGATTACTCAATGGATAAGGATCTTGATAAATTAGAGGGCTGGACAATCACAAACCATATGAAGTTCAACAAGGGAAAGAGCAGGATTCTGTACCTGGGATGGGGCAACCCTGGATGTTCATACAGACTGGGGAATGAGATGGTGGAAAGCAGTGCCACGGAAAGGGACCTTGGGGTCCTGGTCGATGGCAAGTTCAGTATGAGTCAGCAGTGCCCTGGCAGCCAGGAGGGCCAACCGTGTCCTGGGGGTCATCAGGCAGAGCATCACCAGCCAGATGAGGGAGGGGATTGTTCTGCTCTGCTCTGCACTGGTGTGGCCTCACCTGGAATATGGTGTGCAGTTTTGGGTGCCATAACGTAAGAAAAATTTAAAGCTCAAAAGAGGGATATAGAAAGCTCATAAGAGTCCCAAAGGAGGGCAACAAAGATGGTGAAGGGATTTGAGGGGAAGCTGTATGAGAAGCGGCTGAGAGCACTTGGTCTGCTCAGCCTGGAGGAGACTGACGGGAGACCTCATTGCAGTCTACAACTTCCTTGTGAGGGGAAGAAGAGGGGCAGACACTGATCTTTTCTCAGTGGTGACCAGGACCTGAGGGAATGGCCTGAAGTTGTGTTGGGGGGGTTCAGGTTGGATATTAGAAAAAGGTTCTTCAACCAGGGGGTGGTTGGGCTGGTAAAAACAGGCTCCCCAGGGAAGTGGTCCCAGCACCAAGCCTGACAGAGTTCAAGAAGCATTTGGATGATACTCTCAAGCACATGGTGTGACCCTTGGGGATGGTCCTGTGCAGGGCTAAGAGATGGACTCGATGACTCTTGGTGGATCCCTTCCAACTCAGCATATTCTGTGATTCTGTGAATTGGCTGGGTGGCTTCATCCAAAGAGTTCTGGTCAATGGCTCAATGTCCAAAGGGAGGTCAGTAACAAGTGATGTCCCTCAGGGGTGCATATTGGGACCAGAACTGCTCACTATCTTTATTAATGACACAGACATTGAGAGTACCCTCAGCAAGTTTGCAGGTGACACTGAGCTGAGAAGTGTCACTGAGGAAAGGGTTGCCATCCAGAGGGACAACGACAAGCTTAGAGAGTGGGCAAATATGAACCTCATAAAGTTCAACAAGGCAAAGTGCAAAGTCCTTCACCTGGATCAGGGCAACTACCAGTATCAGTACAGACTGGTTACAAACAGTCTCAGAGCACCATTGTCAAAAAGGACTTGGGAGTACTGGTGGAAATACAGGACATGAAATGGCAATGTGCACTTACAGCCCAGACAGTAAATCATATTCTGCCCTCCATCAAAATAAGTGTGGTCACCACATCAAGTGAGGTAATTCTCCCCCTCTATTCCACTCTCATGAAATACCACCTGCATCCAGTTTTAGGGCCCACCAGAACAAAAAAGACATTGACTTGTTAGAGAGGGTCCAAAGGGTTGTCACAGAAAAAGGTCAGAGTGATGAAACACCTCTCCTGTGAAGACACTCTGAGAGAGTTTGGGGTTGTTCTGCCTGGAACAGCAAGTACTTATTGTGGCCTTTCAGTACTTAAAAGAGGTTTATAAGTCTACGCAGATTTCTGTATGGCAAGTAGTTCTTCCTATTATATTTCCTGAACTGCTGCCTTGCTCAACAGTAAAATTCCTGCACCAAATCAAAGACAGCAGATAGGAACTGGAGCTTTTCCCACTGGATTTTCACAGGAAAGGTGCTCTCTCTCCAATTTGGACACTATCACCAATCCCTCAGCTAGTCATCAATTAGCAAAACAAAGGTAACATAGTCATCAGGACATTTTGTACCTTCTCTTAAGAACTGTACTTTCCTACAGCTGTGAGATGTAACACTATGGAAATTTTCTGTCTTTACAAGAGTTAATGGAGCTTCGTACTGGATGGTAAGCTGACCAAGGATACTTTTTGTTACATTTCAATTAGCATCATCACTTCATGACTGAATTCTGTGCTTAGTTTCCCAGATGGCGAACTCTTTTCAAAATTTCTGTTAAGTCTTTTTTCCAGTTCTCTGTTCAGTGTCCCTACTCCTTCAACATATCATTCTTTACTGCTACTCATCCACTGACCCATCTGTTGACTGCTAAGACTGTTTTCAGTGGACACACAGAATGCTCCAATGGTCAGCACTGCAACTGAAACAAACTCCTTTTTCCCAGCTACCTTTCACAAACCTCTTCAGGTAAATTGATGCAGTAACCCCCACCTCTCCCTCCCTACAATCTATAAACAAGAAGCTGAAAACTACCAGTTTCAACCAAACTCTGCTTTGGTCAACCAACCTTAGAGAAAAGAAACCAGCAATATAAATGACAGGGAAATGTTTCCCCTTTGCAAAAACAGAGGGTAAAGAAGATGAAAGTTCTAAGAGTGTTTGTCCTTGAGTAGAATGATGGCAGCATCACCTCCTGAACATGCCACAGAAAAAAACAAATACTAAGTGGAAATAAAATATTACAGACAAACATTAAATCAAGATAAGATAGGATCTGTAAGCATTAATTTCTCCAGGATGCCAAAAAATTGGTTTAAAATATCCTGGCTAGCAAAGCATAGCCAGAGTATATCTATTCCTGACCAACTCAACTGAAGCATGAATGAATTTTCCTAAGCAACATGGCTTCAGCTAGTTGGAACCCTGATGAGCAGGGAACTGGAAGCTGTTGAAGACAGTGAACTCACTTGCATAAACCCAGAAATGAAAGGCAGCTCTGCAAGACATGAAGCCAGCAAGCAAATGTTTTGGGTTTGATTATTTTTGGTGGAGAATCCATGGCATGCTAACACAAAAAGCAGGCGAGCCTGATGTCACATACAATCATTTCTAACTCTTCCATAGCTAGTCAATCCTGATGTCTGGTTGTAAAACAGCTGGGGAATCAAGATTTCTGGTATTCTCCACATCAGTGCTGAATAGCATTTGAGACAGTCAGCCTGAAGCAATAGTACAGGACCAAATTGACAGCTATTTTTCTATTATGAAAAGTGGAAGTAAAAGCTTATCAAAACAAAATATTAAGTAGTATTTACCTTAGTTTTGAACATACGCAAGACAAGCAACATGCAAGGGGCTGGTAAGATTCAAACTGAAAAGCTTACTCACACCTTGATATTCTGAGAAGAGAATACTACATTCTTCCTAGCTGATGGAAACCTAACAAAAACAAATGGCTAATCTTGTAAAACAAAGGATAACAACCACGGAAACTAACAATGCTGGGGGAAGTCAAGCCACCGTACTGCAGGATGTACCTCCCTCATGTTATTTTGATATTTCATTTTTAAGTTGTTTCAGTAGCTGTGCTGTAATTTATCTTATAAAGGAAACAAGGTCTTAAGCTTGGATCTCATGGCAGCACCCTACTATGACATTTTCCCCTGGGAAAAGGATCAAGGCTACTGATACACTTCCTGAGAACTATTCGATCTACAAATTAGTAAAGAGAACTGTTCTACTTTACCAGAAATAGAGCTCTTACCTTTTTCATTAAGAACATGCAACTTCCTTGTCATATCAAGACATCAGCAGATTACTCACAGTAGCATCAAGACTAAAGCAAGCCATGGAGATTGAGGAGCTCTGGTCTTTAAATCCTGGCTACGAGTTTTTACACTGTTATTTCCAACAACTTAAATAAGGTCCTGATTCTACAAAGACAATCACACTAAAGCAGGTCAGAATGCTCACATAAAGCTGAATAAACATTTAAAACGTCCAAGGGAATGAGTTTAAGGTGTTTATGTATTGACACACCAACACACAAACAGGTGGGATTTTTAAAAGCAAAACTCTCAGCCTGCATAAAAGTTATTCATATTATGGTAACACTGAAGGTTTTTTAATATTATTGATTTACTTGGTTGCTCTTTTGTGATCTGTCTACATTTCTCATTGCAGACAACAAAAATCCACTTCACCTGTGTTTACAATCACCTCATGTTCTGAAGCTTCAATATGATGTAAGTTCCCTCCAGGACTGAAAGGATTAGTTTCAGTCCACCTCGCTTTGGTTAGCACTGCAGTCCTGCACTATCTTGCTGGCAGTTAAATCAGAGGAAAACCATAGTAGAAGACTTTGTCCCTTTAAAAGGGCAATGCAAATGCAACCTCTGGGCAAAATTTCCCACGACATGTAGCATAGTATAGCCATGCAATGTTCACAAAAGACAGCCTTGCAAGTGAGCCAACTAAGCTAATTCTGAAGAGTATATAAAACAAAACTGAGCAGCATTCTAACAGATTACAGAGTGATTCAGACAGCTCGCTAGCTGTGGTACCTCCAGATTCATCACCTGGGCAATGGGGAACAACGTCACCTCTTTCACCCAAGGGCTCCAGAAGAGGTAAAGGTAAATGTTGAACTCTGTTCACTCCAGTTTTCCCAGGAGAGAGTTGCTTATGTTACAATAGCTTTTAACTGCGTGCTAAACAGAAATGCTCCCTTTGACATTTATTTTTATACACACAAAGCATGCACAACACACTGTTTCAAGTGCACGATTTTTTAAAATTAATATAGATTAGATTTCCAGAAATGAAGCACCAAATATTACTTTAATTCAAACCCAGATGTAAAGTAAGGATTTTTCTGACTCTAAGTACTACTAGGGAAACCAGCGAAGTCCATAAAAAGAGTTCTAGGGATCTTTAATGTGACCCTGACTGTGCACCTCGTGCCACAGTGGTTCTCAACCAAAGTAAACAAGACTCTTTAGGTGAGACACTGCAAAGCATGTGATGGCAACACCCCCAACGGCACTCACAGCTGCCCATTTCACCAGTGTGCATGACCTCCTGAAGCTGGGCCAAAACAGCTGTTGATTACCCACACTGCCAAATGGTTATAACACAGTTCCTTCATCTGGTGTACAGCACAGAAATTTAAGTCATTGTATGTGGTGTATGCTGGTGGGAAACAGATGTGGAGCAGAGATACCAGAGACAGCCTAGCCACCCAACACCTCGTGCTGTGAAACTACCAAGGGAGCCAATCAGTCACTTTTGAGACTGCAATAGCCGAGAGCCTTTCAACAGCCTGCAAAAAGCTCTCCCTCTAGTTTGCAAACTCTCACAGAGAAGTTCTTCAGGCACATTTGTAACATATTTGCATTCAAAGGCAGAAGCTTTTTATGAAATAAGACACTGTTCAAAGACATCTCCTACACATTTGCTCAGCTTCACACATAGACTGACAAAATGGCACTATCAAAAAAAGTCCTATCCTCCAGTTCACAATTCCCTGTAACGTGTGCTCCAAATCTGATTGCCCATGTACTAACACTGAATGGAAATTCATGGAAAGGAGCTGCACAGCCTGAAACCACTTAGTCATTTGGAGAGTACTTGAGAAGGAAGGAATGTAAGAAGCGCCAGCACATACACCTACACCAGCAGCTCAGTTTTCTCAGATTCTATGCTATTTTAGTCTGGCATTATCTGACTGCAACCAGAGCACAGTGATGATTCAGTAATATTGCAAGGAGTACACTTTTAAGATAGAAGGATGGGATCATAATCACTTCCACAGAAAAGCAAACAAAAAATAGTCTCTCTAGACTCTATTAGACCAGTGCATCTGCCAGCATATCATATTATGTTGATGACACCAGAGCCATACCTCAAAACTCCACTACTTTTGATCCGTAGTCAAAGATGGAAAAGTACAGCAACCTGACATGGTAGATTTTCAAAAAACACACTCCCATCAGACACCACCCTATTCCCTTTTCAAGCTACTTTTTGCCACACTGACCTGCAGTCCCTCTCCTCCTCCACCTTCTTCTGAATCCCAAAGAACAAGCAGCCAGAGGACTTCTCCTTAAGGCTAACTTTTACTCACAAAGCTAGAAAGCAAGCACAAACCACGGTCCACAGAAACTAATCAACAGCCAGGTCCCAATGACCGTGTCAACTGCCACTCACATCCAGTATTTGTACAGCAGCCTATTAACTTCTGTTTTGACAATTATCACTTTTTGGCAAAACAAGTAGCCCTTTCAAAATAGGAACAGACATTCAGCAGTCAGTATGCATGGCACCTGAAATCACTTGGACAAACAAACTGCCCGAAAAGTCAGAGCTGGCACACAACTTCAATGATTACAGCAGTTATCTAAACAGCCCTGTAAGCACAGTAACATATGGTAATAAAGGGAACTGCTGTGTTGTGTTTCTGTGGTAGGAAACACCACCCCTTCTAACAAAATTATTGGTGTTGTACCTCTCCACCCTCCCAAATGCAAAGGGAGGATCCTAAATCTGATGCGTGCACCCATACCCAAAGCTAGCTCACCTACCATGTGCTTTGAAGCGTCAAGAGAATCACTTGTTCCCTAGCTAAGCTGACAAGGCATCGTTCAGTCTACATAAAACCTAGTACCTAAGCCTGAAAACAAAACAGGCTAAAATAAAATAAACTAAAAATGCAACAGAAAAAAAACAAGAAAGGAAAGAGAGCTGACAGGACAGCGTTTTAAATCAGACTATTTGGCTCACACCTGGTAACTGAAGTCATAAACATCCCCGTCACTGGCTATTCTAAGATTTTCTCAAATACCTTTGTGCCTCTCTCCAGGCTCTTAAGACTCCAGCTACGCGCTGAGTTAATAAACAAACATTTATTTAGCCCCGCAAAGGATGTGGGAGGATTTTACAAAAAACAGACACGAGGCCTGCCCTGGAAAAACTTCCCTGCGGGCTGTTCACCTCACGCCGCTACCGGATCGCGATCGAGGTGGACAAAGTGCGGTCTGAGGAAAACATCCCCGAGCCACGTCCCGCTCGCAGCGCTCCCCTCGGGACGGGACAGGGGAGACACGGTTGATGGGTACGCCGGCACGGCCCAGCCGCACCCGGGGAAGTTTCAGCAGGGCAGGGAAAGGGGGCAACCCTCAGCCCCGCCGCGCAGAGCCCCGGGGAGCCCCCGCCCCGCCGGGGACGGAGGGGCCGCGCTGCGGCGCCCCCGCAACCGCGCAGCGCAACGGGGCGCGGGAGAAGCCACCGCCGCCTCCTCCCTCGTGGCGGGCGGGGGGCACGGGGGGCGCCCCGCAAGCGGGCAATGAATGGCCGGGCCAGACCCGCCCCCCACCCCCGCTCACTCACAGGCGACGTAGGCGACGAAGGCGAGCCCCATGAGCAGCTTCATCCTCCTGCGGTTGATGGCGGTCAGCAGGCGCAGCAGCGGCCCCTTGCTCACCATGCCCCGCGGCAGCAGCACGCAGCAGCGCCGGGCGCCTGCACGGCCGCGGCCACCCCCCGCTCCGCTTCCCCGCCCCGCTGCCCGCGAACCGCACGCGCAGGCGCAGCGGCAGCGGCGGCGGTGCCCGCCCGCTCTCCCGCCCTCCCCTTCCTTCCCCGCCGTGGATGCGGCCGGAGCGGTGCCCGCGCATGCGCGCGCTATCCCGTCCTTCCTGCCTCCGGAACGCTCCCGGCCGGGGCCGGTCCAAGCGCGACCGCCTCCTTCAGGGCGTCCTTGCGGGAAAGCGGCGCGCCCGCAGTCTCCCCGCGGCCCTGCGCTTCCAAGGTGCTTCAGTGTCGGCGGGCTTGGTCACCTGTGGCCACCCGCTGTGGTGGCCCTTGGGTGGTGACTTGCTGAGACCGACCTGGGCACACACGTAGATAACGCGTGTAACGTTGCGTCCTTCAGTGCCTGGTGTTTTAAAAGCACCATTTGCCTTGTCCCAAATGTGCTTTCCATATCTACACGTTTTGCCGTGGTAAGAAGAACCGTCTGGACACGTTTCTGTGCAATCACAGAATCACAGAATATTCCAAATTGCAAGGGACACGCAAGGATCGTCCCGTCTGGCTCTTAGCCCTGCACAGGACCATCCGCAGGAGTCACACCATGTGCCTTGAGAGTGTTGTCCAAACACTTCTTGAAGTCTGTCAGGCTTGGTGCTGCAACCACTTCCCTGGGGAGCCTGTTCCAGTGCCCAACCACCCTCTCCACCCTCTGGGTGAAAAACCTTTTTCTAATATCCAACCTAAACCTCCCCTGACACAACTTCAGGCCGTTCCTCCAGAGTCCGTCACCAGTCACTGCAGAGAAGTCACTCCTCTTCCCCTCACGAGGATGTTGTAGACTGTGATGTGCTCTCCCCTCAATGTGCTCTAGGATGACCCTGCTTGAGCAGGAAGCTTGGACGAGATGACCCACTGTGGTTCCTTCCAACCTTGCCCATTCTGTAATTCTGTAAATGAAAAATGTGAGCATTTTCCCCCCTCCTAAAGTAATAATTTATGAATTTGTCTCTGTTTAGGATAACAAGATTGCAATTATTTTAAAATGGCTTACATGTTTATTGCAGCTTCCATCCGAAGTCCTTGTGGCCAGTGTTACAAACTGCAGATTGGTATTTGGCTGGTATGGTAGGCATCTTCTTCATGTGTCAAATCTCCTACCAGTAAATACACCCACTTAATCTGAAGAGAAATCTCTTTGCACAACCTGACCTTGGCCCTGAATAGTATGACCTCCACACAGTTTCTAAGGAGTATTCTTTCTCACACTCGTCTCCCACAGGAGAAGACTGAGAATGAGTGCTCTTCAATTAAATTACTAGATTCAATCATTTAATTTCAGTATAGAAATGCAGTTTGTTTACACCAAACAAACTATGACCTCAGTCAAACAGGGGCAAATGAAGTTTACAAGAGTTAAGCTTTTCTTATTACAAGGAGTAAAGTCAGCGAAATAAATGTGTGAGTCTCAGAAAGGTAAGTGCATTAAGATACTGTGCAGTGATTAAGAATATCCATCCCCTTATGGCTCACAGAAGTGACTTTTTCCAGGAAGCTTTGAAAATTGAAATTTCCTAACTCCTAACCCTGGGCTCTGATTGTAAGTCCACTCCTTTCCTCTTGGCTTTAGTTTCCTTTGATTTGTGTTTGATATACTTAGATTTCCTGTTAATTACACTGTTTATAGCTATGTGGAGTAAAGGGAATACCATACCAACATTTAGAACATAACCTAACACCAAATTCATCTGCATAGTAATCACTGAAAAGTAACAGAGTTTTATACCAGCAGTAAATTTGGCCATCAAAAAGCTTCAGCTGAACAGTGCTGCATGAAAGCTGGAGAATGTTACAGGAGAATCATTCCCTCCCTGCACCACAAACTCCCATTGGATTTTTGTAATAGTATCCGTATGTACAATACCAAATCCACAAGCCTTTAGGGGAAGGCAAGATGTTTTTAATGGTTGCCCTGCCCTAAGCTGGGCTGCACAATCTGTAACTCAATCAAGCTGCCGGCATAAGGCACCTTGCTTGGCACCTCACTCAGTGTTCAGGCCAATTTTGCTGCAGAAACATGTTGAGACAGGCTGCAATCCATGAAGATGGGAAAAGGAGAGCAAGGGAGCAAGAGATGTTATGGAATGTCATGGTGGAGGAGACTTGAACTCTGTGGGAGGCAGCCTGACTTGCTCTCTACAGGGCCAGCTGTTTGTCATGCATGACACCAGGGCCAGCTGTGACCATGTCACTCTCCAAGTGAGACAGAACATGTCTAACTTAACTGCAGGGGGGTGAGTGTAAGTCTGGCATATCTCAACTATATAGACATGTACCTTATAAAGTACTATAGAGTTCTTCAGACCCATGATTGCCAACAGCAGGGACACATTTCAGGACACAGCTGGTCACATTCACAACCTTGTGCCAAGGACTGGCACCAATAGCAGAGGTTCTTGTATGTAGTGGCTGCTAAATGTGCCAGGAGAAAGGCAGAGGAATGATGCAGTTTTGAGTGCTGACTTTCAGTGCACTATAAATCAGGTATCAGGCATCCATCTGCCTTCAGGTCATTATCTTAGACTGATCACATAACATCATCTAATGGCTAATGGCAGTCCTCACTGGGATGGTTTGCAGGCAGTATACACTGTCTCCCATCCTGCAGTTTTCAACTTTAGTTCTCAAAATGCTTTATGAGAGCATTTTCATATTTTTTGTTCACTAAATCACTGCCTATAAAATGATGGGGTTTTTTAAAAGATGGAATTTTTAAATAACTTTTTATAATGACTAAAAATGTGAATTTGCAGGTGTGTCTACCTGAACGACCAGTATGAACTTAGAATTCACAGCAGCCCTGCAATGTACTTTTCCTTGATACCAGATCAAAACTATGCAATTACGCAGCTGTTATTCCAGAATCAGGTTAAAATCCCCCACCAAACCAACTGCTACAATTTGCAGAATTTCCATGTGATGCCACTTGAGGGAGACTCTTGTGCCATGTGGAAATACAGGGAAAATCTTGGCTTTCTGTCCCAGTTATGTTTCTGCAAGAGATGACATTCCTCTATATGATCTGGGAGACAAAAGTGGGCCCTGAGCACTGAGACCTGAGGAGAGAGAACTGCTGTGTAAGAGGTAACAAAATGAGTTACAAAGCACTGAAAAAAAAATCAAAAATAAAACCAAAACACCCTGCCACACTACTATCATCTCTTCTAACTTTGGTCTCTAAGTTTAGGCTAAATGTAGTCAAGAAAGTAACACAGAGTTGCATAGAGTTACTCATACCCTTCCTCACCATTCAACTGCATCCTACAGCTACTGAGGCTTGCCTGGGAGGAATTGTTCTGGTACCCTTATCGTCTAAAAACTCTAGAGATTCTGTGGAGTTACACTGTTGTACTGCACAGACACACCGATTCAGTCATACAAAGCCCTAGATAATCTTGAAAAACTAATGGCTTCATGTATGCAAAGAGTGAAAAAATGTGTTGTTCTTTTTTTTTAAAGATTGGAATGTGACTCTTTTTTTTGTTAGTTCTACTTTTAACCACAGATCATAGTGGGGAAAGGAACTCCGACAAAAATGAGTTAAAACTAGCAGTGTTTCTTTTCGGGGAAAGTTAGAAGTTTGAGGGTTTGTGTGGTGGTTTTTATAAAGGCTAATGAAAAGAGAACATGCAGTGCTGGGAACAAAGTCAATTCTTTTAATATTAACATCTTAAAAGGAAAAGAAAGCTGCTAAGTGCTTCAGACAGTTATTATTTATTATTTGGATGGTGATGGCAATAAACAGTTTCAAATACAACTGAATCACAACAGTCCTAAGTATTATATGAGCACAGAATTGAGACAATCCCAGCCATTGAAAACACACAAATTAAGAGACAGATCATCCAGTGAATGCAAGCAAACAAGCAACTGTCAAAGCGTAATATGAAAGTTACTTATTAAATACAGATTTGTAGGAATTAGGTGACTCATTTAATGATTTAGACAGTTATTTGCAAAGAATAATTTATAACATATAAGGAAATAATTGTATTTCAAACTACAGTGCAGTCTAACGATTTTGTTAACCAGTTTTGTTCATGTAGTAGTCCCAAGATTTCATTCTGTAAAAGTTGAGGCTCTTTTTTTACATGAAGCACAAAGAAACCCAAGACACAACACTACTCAGAAAAGTTGCTTCAGGCTCCAGGCTTGAAACTGATATACACTGACTAGATTAAAAAAAAGTCAAACAACATTCCAAATTGACTGGTACCATTACCTACCAGACTACTTGTTCTTCATGATGCATTTTTCCCCTGAGTTAACTGAAGGTAGCCCTGTACATTTTCAAAGTTGGAAAAAGATTTTAAGGTGCTCTATCTATTCTGAAAGTGCAGAATGCCACATGCATGATATGCCACATGCCTCTCGTAATCAGGTCAGAATGAAATAGCAGAGATAGTGACTAAATTAGTGGCTATAAAAACTTGTAAGGAGCTAAACACTGTTCCTCAAGATTCTTTTATCGTATATAGATGAAGCAAGTTTATTAGGCTGGGTCAACAAGTTGCTCATTCACTGCTGTTTTACATTTCATGATTTCCAAAGCCCTTTGGAGCTTTTTAATTGACTCTCCCCTAGAGCGCTTGGGAAGTAGCAACATGTTGGGTTGGATAAGTCCAGATCATGCTGGGATTAGTGACAAAGAAGCCCATGACTTCTTTGTATGATGGTATAGAGCAGTCAAAACTGTATGTCCCTGTTTCCTTTTATATCACTGGCCCAGAAAGTGAACAAGAATAAACCTCCCTTGGGGTGGGCTAGGTATGTATATGCATATCGTATAAACATGATATAGTGGCTGAGGGTTGCTCTCTGTTAAGAAAAGCCACTTGGGGCTTATCCTGGAAGTCTGTGCTGGCCACTGCCAGGAACAGGGAAAATATTTTCCTTCTGCATCTTTACTTGCAGTAGTGCTAACTGGATGTGACTTTAGCCATTTTAGTGGTATGCTACATAAAACGTCTGCCTCCTCTACCTTCCTCATGAAAACCTCAGGCACATGGTTTACAAGCCATCTCAGTGATAGTGTTTCTGTGTTACAACAATGTGAGGATTGTCATGTTAATTGGGAATAAGGAACTGATGCTAAGTACCTGAAGGAATAGGACTGCAACATGCTGGAGACCACATCTACTCTGCAGTCTAGATATCTCTATTGATGTTTTCTCCTTGAGGCAAGGAAAGTCTTTGCGCTGTTCAACTACTCTCATGCTGTCAATAAACCAGAAAGTAAACAAGGTCATTAGAGGTGTTAGAGAATTTATACAGTTGAATGTAGATAAAGACATTACTGGTAAGTGTCTGTATCACAACCCTGTTGAATTGTATTTGGAGTGCAAAACTTCCTACTGATGTGTAATATTATTACTCCTCCACAAATTTCCCTAGATGTAGTGTCAGAGAAGTTAGATGGATGACAGAGAGAGCATGTACACTCACGAATTTCTGGAAATGTAGCACAGAGCATTCTTAAGTTTATGTAGCCCATAGTTATGACAGTCCCTGCTCTTATGAAGAGGGGTCTAGGACAGCTGCAAAGAGAAGAGTCTTGTGTATCAGGCTCATCTGAGTGATGGGGCAAAGTGTACCCTTAGCATATTTGCAGATGCCACCAAACAGGAAGAAGAGGCTGATATGCCATAGGGCTGAGCTGCCATCCAGACAAACCTTGACAGGCTGGAGAAATGGGCTGGCAGGAACCTCACAAATTTCAACAAGGAAAAGCACAAAGCCCTGCACCTGGGGAGGAATAGCCCCAGGCACCAGTACAGGCTGGGGGCCAGCCAGCTGGAGGTCCTGGTAGACACCAAGTTGATCATGAGCCAGCCATGTGCCAATATGGAGAAGGTGGCTAATGGTATCTTGGGCTCACTAGGAGGAATGCTGCCAGCAGATCAAGGGAAATGAGCTTTCCCCTCTACTCAGCACTAGTGAGGCCACACCTGGAGTGTTGGGTCCAGTTCTGGGCTCCCCAAGAGAGACATAAATATACTGGAGAGAGCACAGTGAATGGCTAATGATTAATGGACTGGAGAATCTTTCATATGATGAGGAAAAGTTGAAAGTCCTGGGACTTTGCAGCCTGGAGAAGAGAAGGCTCAGGAGAGATCTCATCTATGTGTACAAAGACCTGAAGAAAAGAGTAAAAAGAAGATGGAGCCAGTCTCTTTTCAGTGGTGCCCAGGACCAGAGACAGTGGGCACAAACTGGAAAACAGCAAGTTCCCTCTTGAACATCAGTAAACACTTTTGTACTGTGAGGGTGACTGAGCACTGGCACAGGTTGCCCTGGAGATACTCAAAAGCCATCTGGTCATGGACTTAGGCAACTGGCTGTAGGTAGCCCTGCTTGAGCAGAAGAATTGAACCAAATGACTGCCACAAGTGTCTGACAATCTCAGCCATTTTGTGATTTGGTGTTTACAAAACAAACAAAAGCACAGATCCGTATTTTTCACTTTATTGTTTTCCAGGATACAGCTGAATAGGTACAAAACCAAGCAAGTGTCTATCTTTGTATAAATTTGCTTTAGTTATCTCAATAGAAATATTCATGTGAGTAAAGACACTAATGAACAGCCTTGTGTGTAAACTTACTCTTGTTTGCAGTTACAGGCTTTAGAATTACAGCCTACGGTCAAGGTAATTTACAGTATCAAATTTCTGTTTTGAAGTAAGGCGGATTAGGAATTTCCAGATAGGTTTTCAAGTAGTTAATGAGATTTAACCAAATAAACTTTCATTGTTGCCTTCCAAAGTTAAATTGTGGTCTTACCTAAATGGTAAATTCCCTCAGCGAATACCAGTTAAATGAATTTAGGAAATTGTTTTGCAGCCCAGCAACAAACTGACCAAATGTAGCAAAAGAACCCTTGAATTTTCTCATTATACAGAGTATAAATTCACTGCTGATGAGAAGAATATCTCGTAGATTTCCAAATCATCTAAAAGCAATGTGAACTTTTGAGTATGAAACATATTCATAGAAAAAGTATGACAATTCTTATGTGCACACTTACCTTGTGCCTATCATTGTACAGAAGATTCGTTGCTGCAGTGCTTATTAAAAGCAATCAGCAAAAGAAAACAAAGGTCTAGTACATCCAGGATTTTCATTATTAGATCAAAAATAATTATCAGAAATTTATCTTTTCATGTTATGCCAGTGCTTCCATGGGAAGGTTTTATAAATAAGCAAGTTTACATTTATCACGGGCTTCACACCAGGCATTTAAGCCAAGTTGATTAGGCCAGGCCTCGACTAAGCATATGACCTTACTGGCTCATACAACCTTCTGCTATTAGCTATGGAAACCATACTGTGAGGTGAATCATGAATCGAGGAACGCATGCAATGAAGACAAAGCTGAAACATACACCTGAACTACACTTGAGAAGTATTCCTACATCCTGAAGTTTCAACATGTGGATTACTTTGAAGCATTCTGCAAAAGGTTCTAGAAAAAAAATAATCCTATTGTCAGGAGATTACATCTGAAGTCAGGCTGTAGATCAAAAAGGTTTGGAAACCTTTCTTCTATGCACATGTGATATGCTGACTAAGTAGGCAAAGGATCTCAAACTCTAGTGCACATTAAAAGGAAAATCATTACATTGATTCAAGTCATTGGCAATTTCAACAAATATTGCTCAGGAGCTTGTACATACAAAAGCATTTCCCAACTTAGTTGTTCCAGATTCACTTCCAGACAGTGCAAATGGGCCTGCATAAAATATATTGGAAAAATTATTCTCTTGCCAGGATAACTTAAACTAGTATCCTGAAAAGAATCAAGCAATATCAGTAAGATGAACTGTTAGTGCACATTTTACCCTAATGTCTGTACTGGTAATGGCTGTGATTTGTTTAGCCTGGGTACATACTGTATAAATGTATGTACACATTCCTATGTGTCTTTATGTCTCTCTCCCTGCTCTCCTGTCTTTCTGGTCCCTCAGTAATTTTTTAATCACCAGCTGGTTACATCTGAAATAGCATAGGTCTTAGAGATGTTAATTTCCCTATGCATATCTTGGTGATAGGCAGGTAGAAAATATATAGGTTATGCTTAAGTCTTACTAAGCAGTGAGGAGTCCATGCAGCAGAAAGACATTTGAACACTTTGACTATGAGAGTTTCAATCAGAGCTCACAATTTGTTGGATATTAAACATTCCAACAGCAAAACACAAATGCTTTGCAGACCAGGGTTAATTAGCTTTTCTGTTTCTGGAGTTACTAATTCCTGTAGCAAAACTTAAGAGCAAAGTCTGCAGTGACAGCTTCCTGGCAGAAAGGAATGGGGCCCCAGGAGAAGAGAAACCTACAGGAGAAAATGGAGAGTAGTATGAAAAGGGGGAAAGGAATGGAAAGTAATCTGCTGAAACTAAGGAGCTGTGCCCAAATATTTTGAAATAAAAGTTTTAATTATCCATGTTTCTCTCAAGAATTTTGAGAACAATACTAGACGATAACAATCTAAAGTAGGTTTCTGATCCTTTTTTCTCCCCACACACAGTACTCCATGGCATTTACAAAAAGAAGAGTTTGTATGAGGAGAGAAGAATAAAGGGTGTCATGAATGGCACTTGTGTAGCATGCCTTGGCTCAGCCCACCCACTCTCACCCAAAATGAACTTGGCTGTAGAAACTCCAATTACTTATGCATCTCATGCAGCCTTCATTTGCTTAATCCAGCCAACTGGACAGCAAGCGCAAGTAAAACCAGTTTTGTATTCCATCTATCAGGCCATTCGTCTTCTGTATGATTTTGTCACATGTCAATGGACACTTCAAAGCAAAATCCATTTGGAAGGCATTATTTTCCATTTTTGTTTTTTTAAAGAAGATTACTACACTGAAATACCATTTCCAGAAGCTTTGTCTAGAAATTAATGTGCTCTTCCAGAGAAGTTCCAACAAGACATTTCTGACTAGCTTTATAATTTATTTCAGTATTTATAGCCAAGTAGACATGGTTTATAGCACTTAAATTAATCTTGTTAGATTATAAAATCTGGAATACTCTTAGAGGTGCCACCCTTCACATTTGTCTAAGCTTTAGTAAAGGCTGTGCTCATACATTTATGGGCTAAGGTACTCTGTGTGGTTGCTGAATGAAATACCTATGCCTGAACAAAAACTATATTGAAACACCAGCTATTAAGGACCTCTGATGCCTTTCAACATGGTCATGCATTTTGGGAAATAGTTAATGGATATTACTAGGGGCAAAGACACCTCTCTTTTTAGCAGTAGTTGCTGTCTATATTGCATCCTGCAATTAATTGAGATGCTGTCTGTAGGATTATTGTCCTTCTCTGGGAGCTGAAGGACAACCTAGCACCAAATTCCTGATGTTGCTCACTGTTTTGGTCTCAGATCACCCATAAAAGCATCATTAGAGTGTAACAGCTGTTACAACAGCCCAAAAATCTTTGTGTTTCCCAGCTTTCACGTGCTGTCTAGTACATCCCCCTGCTACTCTTGATGGCTTCTGTGGGTTAAAATGCTCACAACTCTACATAGAGAGTTGCCAAGTGCTAGTCCTGGGGACACCATAGTCAAACAGTAGGGAATGGCAGTAGTCAGAGATGTATACCTGATGTAAATTTTCATCTTCTGTACACAAAGCTAACCTAAGATATTGGACAAAGTGAGTAAAAAGAAAGACTCTTTATGTAAGAGAGAGATGCAGAGCTGGTGTGGTGCTGTGGGCTAACCATTGAAGGTATCTCAGCCCCATGCAGCTGCTCATTCACTGCACCCCTCACGCCCCACCTGTGGGAAGTGGGGAGAATCAGAAAGATAAAAGTGGGAAAACTCATAGGTCAAGATAACGACACTTCGATAGGTAAAGCAAAAACTGCATAAGCAAAGCAGCATAAGGAATTCATTCAACATTTCCCATGGTCAGGCGTGTGTTCAGCCATGCTCCATCACAGCAATGGTTACTTGGGAAGATAAACACCATGACTCCAAATATTCCTTCTTCTCTCTTCTTCCCCCAGCTTTTATTGCTGAGCACAGTGTCATATGATATGGGATATCCCTTGGGTCAGTTGGAGTCAGAGGTCCCAGCTGTATCCCCTCCCAACTCCCTGTGCACCCCCAGCCCCCTCACCCATGTGGTGCGGTGAGAGGCAGAAGAGGCCTTGACACTCTGCGAACCTTGCTCAGTGATAGCTAAAACATCCCTGAGTTACCAACACTCTTTCAGTCACAGATACAAAACACATCACCATATGAACTGCCATGAAGAAAATTAAGTCTGTGCCAGCCCAAACCAGTACACATATGTAAACAAGTAGTGAGGAAGGGCCGTGGAAAGGTGTGGGACATCAACTGGGTTTGTAGCATAGGCATCATGGCCCAGCACATTCCATGTGACTAGACCATCGAGAGAAAGGGGCTGCAAAAGCATGCTCTGTTGTCTTGAGCGTGGCTTTTCAGCTGGGGTTTGTACACAGACATGTATTGCAGACATAGCTACAGCATCTGACTGTTGGTTCACTTGGCCTGGAAAATCAGAAGGTCGTTGATATTCACTAAATGAATAGGAAAAATGCAGGCTGAAAGCAGAGGGAGAGGATACTGGGAAGTGTTTTATTGCAATAGCTTTTTATACCTTCAATTTTTTATTTTCAGTGACTTTGTCTGCAAAATACTATTTTTAGCACCAAGACTGACCCTGGGTATTTCTTCTGCTTAAGATGATTTTTATTTTTTTACTCTTCAGTTTTTCATACATTAATTTTCTCCCGAACACACAGACACTTCCTTCCTCAAACACCTTTTTTTTTTTTTTATACTCCTGAACAACGTAGAAAGGTAGAACTGTGAATATAGTGAAGTAACCCATGCAGAATTTATGCATCCTTGCAGTAAGGCCAGAGCAAGCACTCTCTCTATAGCACATATCTTTGATTTACCCATTGATATACTTTGCCTTGAACCTGCTCAGGTTTATTATTGGAAATCAATCACTAAAAGGGAGACAGTTAAGGGATTTTTTCATCCTTTTGGTATTCAAATGATCATCCCAGTTTACAGATGAGAAAATTTCAAGAAGGTAAGTAAAGTCTTTAGAACAAGTAACGCAAGAGACTGAAAAAGTGTTCATGCCTGCATTTTTTTTAGACTTCAGTAGTTTAATTGCCTCTTGAGCCTGATGAGGTATTGGTCTCTGCTAGATTGCAATAGCTAAGCCTCCTCTGGCAATAATTTAGAAATGGAAATTATCATTTGAGCATCCAGTTTTCCAAACAAAGCCTAGAGAAATGTCATTTAAAACCTCTTCCATCAGCAGAAGTGATCATATAGTTTATATAATTCTACTTCAATGTGATAAAATTAATAAAAGTCTATTTATGATCTACCTACTCACTGATTGTTTTGGAAAGAAACATAATTTTTTTATTTTTGTGGCATCATGTCAGTCCAATCCTGCAGGAGCAAATTAGCTCAGGGAGAGGGCAGACAGGAGCTAAGGGGCTGCTACTCAGTCAGAGACTTCAATATTCAATGTATGTTAATGTGTTACCCCTCTTCCAAAATACACTTATTAACAGTCCTTCAACTCCCCGTGAATTTAATGGGAGCTGCACATACAAAACATGCCTTTATGAATGTTGGTCACTGACAAATCCGTAAAGGACCTTATACATGAAACCAGGTGAATTCCTTGAGATACAAGTTAAAAGCAAGGAAAGTAAATTTCAAAAGGGTGAATCACTAAGTGATTTTGTATACACACTGTGCTAAGCCATATCTTAGAATTATAGAATCACTTAGGTTGGAAAAGACCCTTAAGATACCAAGTCACATCATAAACCTAACACTGCCAAGTCCACCACTAAACCATGTCCCTAAGTCCCTCATCCACATATTTTTTGAACACTTCCAAGGTAGTGATTCCACCCTTTTCGTGAGCAAACTGTTCCAATGCTTGACAACTCTTCTGGTGAAGAAATTTTTCCTAATATCCAATCTAAACCTCCTGTGGCTCAACTTGAGGCCATTTCATCTTGTCCTATCACTTTTTACTTGAGAAAAGAGACCAACCTCCACCTTGCTACAATCTCCTTTTGGGTAGTTTAGCCAGCATTGCAGTCTCTCATTAGCCTCCTTTTCTCCAGGACAAATAACCACAGTTCTTTCAGCTGCTTATCATAGGACTTGTGTTCTAGACCCTTCACCAGCTTTGTTGCTCCTCTTTGGATGCAGTGTAGATCCCAAACTAAACTCTAGACTGAGAGATTCATAACAAAAGGTCCATGAATGCCAAAGCAGATTTTTGTCTGACTGTTCTAAGGAAAACTGCATCACTTCTGTGCAGACCTTTTCCTGTTGTTCGAAATAAACATTAAAACACCAACTCCACTACCAAAAATTGATTCCAGAAACCTCTAGTCTTGTTGAATGATAGTTGTATCCTGTTTCCTAAATGGTGTATCTGAAATTCATATGTAAACATGTCTTGCAACTGTGTTACATTCTTTGTGAACCCACTTTAGCTGTAACTGTTCATTAACTGTGTAGCAGGAGCTAATGACATCTACCAAACTGAAAAATATGAGTGGAATCTTTACCCACCCAACATCACTATAGCAAAATGGTCTGTATAATATAGGGGAACTCCTTGACAGCCCCGAATCTACTAGGAACAGAACTTACGTGATGCCAGGACCACAGAAGCCACTTTATAGTTCATTGTTTAAATGGATTTGACCTGGTGCTAGCTGATTCTCCTCATACACTCTGCAAAGAACTCAAGGCACAGGGGTATAGCTTCAGTTTTGGGGTCAGATGTCTAAGCATTAGACAATTGTGGGATTTAATTTTTAGGTGATTAAGTTCTTCATGAGCTCTAGCTCAAAATGCCTACCAGGTTCCCACAGGAACTAGTTCTCTTTTGAACATCCTTCATTCTGGCTCTTGGTTATAATCATGGGATTAGATCAAAACTTAAAAAAAGGAAAACAGTGGAGCAACCTAAAATACCCTGGCGATGCAAGTGGGAGTGCTTGCACAAGAACTAGCAAAATCAGTATTACATGATTTAAATAACAAAGGTGGTCTCTTTAAGCTTGGAGGAATGCACACTTTATCAATTAATGGGGATTTTATAAAGAACTTCATAACAAGTCTCTTGTCTCAGTCTTTCACAGATTTTTCCATCTAAATTAATTCAGTAGTTCAGCTGTTATCCTGTATTTCCACTAAGCATACTCAGCTAGCTAGCTATCTTAACTATAATCTCGTATTCTGATTCAATGCTTTTCATTGACAAGGAGTCTGCTTGGTTTCAACACCACTAATAAAGTCTTGTCTGGGTTTGATTGTGTGAATATATATTCTTTTTACATCTGTCACAGAGAAATAGGATGGATGTCACCTAAAAAACAACAATCTCTGTCCATTTTTAAACACAGCCAGATGGCAGTTTATTTTTCCATTTTTCTTAGACTGAGTATCCTATGTGATTTACAAGTCTTCTTACAGCCACGTCTCTTTTGACCCTAGAGCAAACACTCAGATTTGCCCTTAAAGTATATTACAGTCTTTCTAAAAATATGTAATTCCGCTTGAGCTCTATTCTCATTTCTTCCAAGAGATCATCACCATTTAGAAAGAGAACCTATACTGAGTGCTGATGTTGGATGTCCAGAGGGTATCGGCACACTTCCCTCCCCTCCTGGGAGTTTGCCTGCCTGGGCTTGGTGCCAAGGGCTTATCTGTCTGTATTCAAGGCTGGCTCATTGGGAAGAGCTCTTGTGAAGAAAAAGCTGGAAGGTGCCTTGTCTAAGGATCCCTTCAAATGTTTTAGGCTGAGTCTCTTGCCCTTGTCCCCACCTTGCAGTTATGCCACAGTCATACCCATCCCCAGCCTTGCATGCTGTTATCCAGACTGTGATCTTGACATGTTAGTTTGACTCCATTACTTGATCAGACTACTTGTCTTTATGATCGTCTGGTCATCTGAACTCTCAGCCTAAGCTGAGACCTTCTCTGGTTACCTCACTCAGGTACTGTGGGACTCGACCCTTGCTGACATGGCCCCTCTGCTGCCAGCTGCTTCCTCATGCTTTGTTTCCCACTGCCTTTTCCTTATAGCACAGTTGGACCTTGCTGCTCCCTGACAGGGAGATTCATGGCAGTAGGCATGGTTTGTTAGCAATACCCTCAGCATCATACTGTGCAATGCCTACTTGAAGAAAGAAAAGGCATTTGATAGTTGAAGAGGGTTCTCTTGCAGGACAAGGAATAGTCATGCTAAGACCTTGTCTATACCTGAAAATTTTTCCTCCTGTAATTGTGACAGAAATAAAGTTCTATCTTCCCCCATCATCCACCCACTGAGATATACTCATAGCATTATAGTAATGTTACTATTGGGCTTGTTTTGCAAGGCTGAGGGTTGTGTTCTGGGCTACCTGAAATACATAGCACCTATAATTATCTAACCTGGCAAAATAAATCATACGTCCTCACACCACTGAACTTAAAAAAGGCAAAACTTTAAATGTGCATTAGACTCCAATTTTTACTTTTGATATGGTTTTGCTGGTATTTGAGTTACCCAAGCAGTGTAACTGTGCTCCTTATCAGAAAAGTCAAATCGAGGCAGGTGAGAAAGTTTGTCCTATACACCCTATGCAAAGATGCTTGAAGGTACATACAGGACCTCTTTTTTTTGTCTCTCTCTAAGCAGTTTTCAGTCATGCTTGTCTTTACACTGCATGAATACAACTACTGAACATTCAGGTCACACTGGAACCATGTGATGGAGGGATAAATGTGGGCTACGTATCTGAAGATAAGTAAATAGTTGTGGTTTTACATCAGCCTGCAAGGCTATTTTCTACCTTTTTGGATGACTTCTATATGACCTTGACTACCACATGTGGGATTGACACATTTTTGCCTTTTAGATGTTTGTAGGTTTCTCCTATAGCTTTCTTCCCTTTAAAGTCTGGAGGTCTTCATCCTCAGGATGCTGTAGTCCAGACCTGTGTGACTGTGTCCATCGAAACACTGTCCCAGCCCAAGTGCATTAAAAAGGACTGTTCAATGAACTCATTCACAAGGTACTTTCTCATCTGCCCAGAGATGCTGTCTATGGCATTGACATGAAAACAATGCTTTATGTAAGAAGCTTCTAAGCAGTTATTCATTATTAATGCAGACAGTTCTGACAGCAAAAGCCAACAGCATTTGGCAGCAAGGACTTAATAAGAATGTCATTAAGGAATTCAGTCTGCCAAGCAGCAAGTGCTTTCTAGTGCAGTGAACTGTCTTCCCTGCCTCTGCCTCTTTTTTTTGGCTGCTAAACATAAAAATGTCATTGTAAGTATATTTTCCCTCTTGATGTGTTTTACTAGTGCCATACCACTGTTTACCAGAAGATTGATGTCAGTTCCTGGTAATCTGTATTCTCTGTCAGTCTCTCAGAGACGGAACAGAAATAAATGAAAAATGCAGAACAAGGGAGAAATAGAGCAAAGCAGTACAAGCCTGGTAATACAGGGGTTGGAACTGGAGAACTAGCAGTGTCAACATTTAGTTTATCTACATATTCATTGAATATGCATTTGCAAACATATTGAAATGTATTTGCAAACACAGACTATTATTTGTGTAGGTGCTTTGCAGAATATTAACAGGTGGCAACGAATAGCTGATAAAAATGATTCCTGAGGAAAACACTTGATATTTGCCTTACTCATGCTTACTCAGTGTCACAGAAATAAAATATGATTAAGATTAAATGAACTAAGTAATTTTTAAAACCCCATGGCTCTATCTTGACCTAGACAAAGTAAAACATTTTTATCAAATGGCTGGAACAAATTGATGCATTAGTTGCTTTGGAAAGGTTAATCAACAAAATTGGCATGTGGCACTGAGTCTTGGCATGCCAAAATCCCTCCTATGTGGCTGAGCAGAGAGAAAATATAATGTAGTGCTCTGGTCTTGGTCCAGATTCAGCTGTCTTTGGATCAACAAATGAGCATGTATCTACTATTTCACTATAGGGGATCTGCAAAGAAGTTTATCAGTTCTCTTAAAAAAATTAAAACACCAAAAAAACAAAGTGCAGAACCATGAAAGGCCTCATGTTTGGAGAATGAGCAGCACTTTCCAGACATTCTTCCTGCTTCATTTTCTAATGTTAGAAATATCAGGAACAGAAATCTTGTCCCTTCTACCTTTGCTGAAAGATTTATTCAGAAATTAGTTAAAAGAGCAGAAGTGTTGAGTGATTCACACAGATAGTATTTCTTGTGAATAGTTTAATTAAATGAATGTAAACTATCTCTAATAAAACCACAACAAATTTCACAATTGAGGTGTTTCAATGTGTTTCAATGTTTCAATGATCTCATTTGCTTTACTTGATTAGTCTGAGTTCCTTGGTATGTGTCACAGCCCTACCATTTCTCTAGCTCTCCACTGAGACTCTAGGGGAAAACAAACCTTGAAAGTGTTTATTTTTTTTACAACACCAATATTTAAAACTAAAATCCTTTTTCTTCCCCAGAAGAAGTCTTTCAGAACACCAACATTTTTATAATTTAACCCTCCTGTCTAGAAATTATGTCAACTTGTATTCATAAGATTGTTATCAACTACCTCTATTTGAAGTACAAAAAGATAACTTTCAAGACCAGAAATTGTTAGCTTTTTTTACAGTCACACTTTCTGATCAATATATATGCAATTAAGGTAAAGGAGCTGAAATGAGTAAGCACGGCACACAGAACAACTAGGGAGTTGAGAGCTTGAATGTCTCTGAAAGTATTCTTAAAAGCTGAATAGGTAAGTACTCCTGTTATATTTTGTATTCTCATGAGACTGAGGGGCCTTTTTATAGTTACAGAAATAAAAATCATAGTACTTTGACCCTGAGAGAATTTGAGGTTTGGTGGTCGTGATGTGTGTGCCTTTGCATTTTACTAGATGAAGAATTCAACTCTACTCCTCACCATCATCATACCACAGGATATATATTTTAGAATGTGACCTGTTCTGGCTGAAGAATTTCTAAAATGAGCTCAAAATCTGGTTTTTTTTTTTTAGGCAGATACTATCTGTAAAGATCTCTAGCTAGATCAAGAACACAGTTTTAGTAGGGACCTCTTTTGAGTTGATTGTGGTGTAGCAGAATTCCTCTTAAAACAATATCCAGATGTATATTCAGGTTTGTCCTGCATGTTTCCCTTTATCAAGCCACCCAGCTTGGCTGGACTTATTTTGCACTGGTGCCAATGATTTTGCAAGCTGCCTCAGATGCTGAGCCCCCACACTGGCAACCTACAGCAAGCTCCACAGAAAAGCAAACTGCTTTTATTTCAATTTTACGAGTAGAGGACTGAATCAATAGCCTACTTCTCTGTGTAGGATACTGAGTATTTCCTTCCATTATGGCTCTCTCTGACTACTCACCAGATACTCAGCTCAATTAAGGGAGGCAAAGCATGTCTGTAAGTATGCAATGCACGTACCTAGCCAGCCTTGAAGAGCTGAGCTCCTTTATTTTTGTTGTATACTCTAAGGCACCATACATGTGCTGAAAAAAGCAACACCGTTTTTTGTGCAGCTGCAGTGAACCAGATTGGGAACTGATCAGGTTGAAATCAAACATTTTTTATTGTCTTATAAAGTCTAGGCACTGACAGACAGCTGGGGTGATTATTCTGACAGAGAGGCTGCCTTATGTAGGCTTCTGTCCTCAGTTTTAGGATACTGTAACATCTTCCAGGGATAGGCACAACCAGAGCAATATCATTTGTGCTGATTCATCTGCTTTCTGTTTTTATTCTTCTATATAACATTTCAGCAAACAGTCTATATTCCTAAAAACTCTTCTTCAAAACTATGAGTGCATCAGAATTGTGAACTTCCATGGTTCCATGATACATGTTTTTATGTCTGCATGTTGAACAGTTAGATTAATAATAGGTAATTTACTACAGTTTAGGTGATCAAGGACCAATGAGTTGAGAGAAGATACATGTTTTCTTCTGGATTATCCTGCCTATGCTGTTGTTTTAGATGCTTTAACTGAGCTAACTTTCAAAGATTCCTTATGGGCAACTGAATTCTATCAATGTGAATTGTAAGTAACTGAGTACCTTTGACACTTGACACATATTCTCTGAGGGTTTTTCTTCCCTATTGCTGAAAAGGTAAGGTTCTTATTAATAAATTCCCTTTGTTTGTTTGTTTGTCTCTAGTCCTTCGTTCAGTGAATTTCCCATCTTTGAAATCAGTGTAGTTTCAAGAACTTTCAATTACTAACCCAGTTCCAATCCAACCAAAGGGTAGAGTGACTCTGCAGGAAAGCAGTGCTATCTATACTAATAAGCATTAGTGACACTCAGGAAAACTGGGTGTTCTGAGTAGACTCCGCATGTTGCCAGCTCTCTCTGCCATTCAGCACTAATGACAGAGCTGATGACCTTGCTGCAGCTAGCAGATGCTGCAGATAAGGTTGCAAGGCTATTAAATTAGTAACAGAAATACAGTACATTAAGACTAATTGAGCGTGCTGGTTCCTGTTGCGTGCGGCTGATGTTGCTGGTTTGATAATGACACCTCTGCTGAGAGTTTCTGAAGCCTTCCAAAGTTCTGGCATAGGGGCAGATGAAAATTTCAGAGTAGCAGCAATTTCTGAAGTAGTGTTAATGGCAGCACTGACAGTTCTAGTGACAATCAAGCAGAAAAGAACAGCCTGCTATGGATTACCAAAATCCCCAGGTCTGCTCCACTATGGAGAATGCTGGATTGCTGTCAGAGTAGTGTTGCCAAGTGAATTGGAAGGAGCCTTCAGGATTCACCTGCCCACTTGCTCTACCCTGAATTTCTGGGAATTATTTGCTCAGCAGACAATGGGGGCTCTTCAAGCTCTAAGGCAGTTTATTGAATTGCTGCACTAGTCCCATTCCTTCAATGGAAGGGGAAATCTATAGCTCCAGGATGTTTGATTCTCCAAAGTACTTTTTATTTCTACACCAAATTCCATCAGGAAAAGCAAGGTTTCCCTTGAACTAGATGCTTTCCATAAAGATTGCTTTTTGGGGAGGAAGGATTGATTCAGAAGCTTCAGGAATGGCAGTGATTCCATCCCTCAACACTTCTGCTCTTTTAACTAAATTTCAATAAGTTGCACTAGGACAGCACAGCTGAGCTTGTGACATCTTGTGGTACTACGTTTTTGGAATGAAGAAGAAAAAATTACAAACCCTGCAAGTCTCTAGTTGCAAGAATTTTGGGGAGGAGGAATTGTTCTCTTTCAAACCTATATGAGTTTTGTTGCAGATGAAGAACTGAAAGCTGCATCCTCTCTCCATACTCTGTTTTATGGGCAAGTTATGAATATTCAATTGCTAGGAAGTACTCAATTGCCAAAAGACATAGTCAGTTAAACACAGAGATCTCCAGGACCATGGCAAAAAAATTACTTAGCACACCATGACTCTTCTCTGCCCTCTGCCTTCTCCTGAGGCCTCTCTCATAGACATCTAAAACATAGGCAGCTGCTGCATATATTGCAGCTTGACAATTATTTCTTTATTACTGACTTTGACCAGTCATTACAGTCTTGAGAATGACTCACTGTTGGGTGACACTTGAGTAAGTCTTGTCTTTTTCAAAATTGGTTGTCTTACTGCAATTATTTTGATATTACAAATTACCTACAAGAGGCATTTACTCTTTCTTTAAAAAGTGAACAAAGGTTATTTTTTAACAAATTTTACCAGCACAGGGAAGCATATATGTGATTTACAGGTTGCAGTTTTGTATTTCTCAAAACTTTTCAAACTTCGGCATGAATGAAGTGGACAAGGTAGTAAAAAGTGATGGAGAAGATAACAGTAAAAAATTCAGTAGCTACATCCTTTTACAGATTGTCCACCATCTCTTCTCCATAATGAGGCACTTTCCCCAGTAGATGTCTTCTCCTTTCCAGCCACAATGATGAGAAATGTACTGCATGTGTCAACAAATCTTGTGGCAGGCTCTGGAGTTACCAGAATTTAAGGTACTGCCTTCACAACAGCAGAGAAGGGAATATTTGTCAAGGAAAATGGTTCTTGTGCTGCAGAACATGGCCATTGTTCATTTGCTGTTTTGTCTCTTTAAACTCCATTATGAAACTATATCCCTGAAAGCTAGAAACATGGTCAATTAACTTCTCCAGAAATTGTGAGTGTCTACTTGATAGTGTGAACTAAATGACTTCTTAAGAACCTCTAACTTTGTGTTTTTATCATATTACACCAATTTTTAATTTTTTTTGCTTTTACTTACAGAGGAATTAGACAAAAATTCAGAAATTCAAAAATATTTAAAAAATGTCTAAAATTACCTCAGAGGTACCCAAGGGAACTGTTGTTTGGGTTTCTCATGGCATGCTTTTCTGTATAGGTGAGGGTCCTTGATTAAAATAAAGCCCCAGGTTTATTTTTATTATTTATTATTTTATTATTTATTATTTTATTTTATTTTTTAATTTTATTTTTATTTTATTTTTATTTTTTATTTTTTTTTTTATTTTATTATTTTATTATTTATTTTTTTCTGGTTTCCCATCTTAATAAAGCATCTGAGGCTACACCTAGAGTACTCACATAAAATTCATATTGGCAAATTGAATCATGCTTGGGATTTTGTCCTAAGGAAAACAAGGACACTTAAGACAATGAATTCTCATGAGGTTTTACACTAGGACTTCTTAAATAAGGTTCCTTTGATTTCTGAAATACTTTGTTTCTCAAAAAATAAATTCTTTTTTACTTTTCAGGTTTGTTGTTTTTTGGGGTTTTTTTAGGGGAAAAAAGGTGAGATTTGCTGCTGTTCATGATTTTGAAAACTGAATAGAAAATTTTAAAAATTGGTTTTGTTCAAAATTTTCATGCAGTTCTTTTAGCCAGTCGAAAGTATGTGTGATGATTAGAGCACTGATCTTTAATGTTTCTTAGAATATTGTGTTCCCTGCTTCTATGATCTTAATAAAAGTGTGATGATAAGCAATGCTGACTCTTCCTGTAGTCCATTAGTTAAACTGAAAGGTTATCTCACATTCATAGATAGATAGTTGGAGAACATGTTGACAAAGAAAAAGCTTGAAAAAATCATAACATTTGATTTTTCAAATGGTGATAAGAAAAAAAAATATACTGAAGCAAAGACTTGCTGCTCAGTCATTATTTTCCAATTTCCACCTTTCCACCTTGACATTTGATTTGTCTTTAGTTGCTCAGCATATTTGACCATGCTGAATCAGAAAACAATAAATTTCTATTCTGTTCAGTTTTCCAGGCAGCGTTCAATCCACTGCTTACAAAGCAATTTTATTCTAGGGCTTTGCAGGTAATGATGAAGTAAGTTTAAATACATATTTTAAGCTGTAGTTATGTGTGACTGATTACTCAAATTGAAGCAGAAGTTATGAAACCAGGTATGCATGTGTTTAAATCCAGTACTGTTAAGACCAAAATTAATGGGTTTTCTATACAACCTGAAAAGGCCACAAAGTCATATGATAAATACAAAGGGCAACGTGACTCCACAAGTCTAATAATACATTCTGATCCCAAGTTCATACAAAAACCCCCAAATTTGGACTTTGAAATCCTGTCTCTAACAACAAAACTGAAATTCTGAAAATTGAGAAATTTTATTTTATTCATTTATTATCTTTAATGCACAACAGCTCTCCAGAAGTGACCCAGGAGAAGTTAAACATGAACATACTTTGTAGAATCAGTAACAGGAAGAGTGGATCACAGTTTGGATTTTGTTTCCAAGCTGAGAACACATTGTGGAGACAGAAAGTTCAGCCTAGAAAAAGCTCTCATATGGAGGAAAAGTGATTTATTTCTTTTTTAATGTGACAGACAAAACTGATGACAGACACAACAAATAAGCTCTAAAGCTTTTCAACCCAGAGCACAATGACTGAAGAATTATGCAGTTTTCACAGGTTCAGTTTATTCTGCTTTTAAAAAAAATTCTGGTAAGTTGAGTTTTTATCCAGTATGACTTACATATGATTTCATGTCTGTCCAAAAATCAGCGTGAAATCATTAAGTCGTATTAGTGGTATTGTGATTTTTAATTGAAGTAGTGGGATTCATCTCCACAGTCCCCTCCTCCTCCCAAAAGCTCCTTACTTTTACAAATATTTAACATGCCTACCAAATTTGAAAAAAGACAAATGTTCACATCTAAAAGTTATGTTTCTTCCATCTCCAATTTTCCAATGGTTCCATACTAATTCTTCTGATTTAAAGACAAGCAGGTCATATGAGACATGACTTGCTGTTTGCTGGACTATTACAGGGATCTATAGCTGCATCTGCGTTACACTTCGCTTTGATACACTACTGAAGCCATGTAGTGAACTCTAATTGTCTCTAGCTGTGCACTGGCTGCTTTGGCTTGTAGAGTAGTTGGATGTATGCAAACCCAATATTCCTTTGATGAATTTTAAACCAGAATCAGTGTTCCTGCTGTGAATTGAGTGCACTCCAGCCCTTAAGAGACCTAAGGGTCTAAATCAATCATGGACCTTTGGACAAGTTTAATCCACAGCCAGAAGGATGGAAAAATAAAAGTTCTGTACCATGTTGTATAGCTATATTTCTTTGAGAACATTATTACAAAGGGAGATTACTCATGGACCTGAACACATTGTGCATTGCAGTGTAGCAAAAGCATAACAAAGGCATAATTGAGGAAATGTTATTAAATGTTAATATGCTTGAAATAGAACTGCAGCAAGCCTTCATTTCTGCCCTGGACTGGATTTTGTTTACAAGTCACTCATAAAGTTGCTGTGGTTTGTGTAAGAGTGTTGTTAGACCTTTTGCACTGGTTTTGCTTCAATTTCCTTCCTCCATTGTGTTTTTTAGATTATGAGATGGTGTAATTAGATGTTAAAAATTTACATGAGTTCAAGGCAGGGCTGGACAAATGGCCAGAAGATATGTGAGAAGTGGAGTGATGGTTCAAAAGGTATTGTACCTGCTCAGTCTGCTCTTGTCCAGGCTCAGGAACCTGCCTCTCATCACCCAGGATGACTTTAGATGCCTTTGCCATCTGTGGATGCCCTAGTTGCCTTGACAGCAGTGGACTCTGCCAGTGGTTATCAGCTGCAGTTTCGGGTCTCTAAGCTTCCTCACAAGGTGAGTCAGTGACTTTTTTACTCCCTTTCCATCCTTCAGAGTATCTCTAGGGAAACCTTTCTATCCTTGACCCAAATCTTTAGAAGCAGATAAACAAAATCCCTTTAGGGAAGAGATATTTCTTGGACAAGAGGAGGTGGCCTAAATTTAGTAGTGGATGACTGATTTTTAAATTATGCGCTCTGTGGTACCAGCCACAGCACATTCTGGTACTGATACAGCCCACTGATGGACAAAGTTGCTTTGCAAGTTTTAGATTGGTCTTGCAGCAATAGCTGTAAAGAGAGGGGAGTATTTTCAGATATGCTGGGACCTTCTTGCTCTAGGGATTTAGAAATGTGCTGAAGTTAGAAGAAAACTCTTCCCTCCTTCTGTGTTGAAATGTAAAAAAAGCAAACAAACAATAAACAAGCCTAAAAAACCTCCAAAGCTCTCATTAATTTTAATGCGGGACCAAGCTAAAAATGCTGGCTACAAATCCATACAGAGTACATGTACGATTTTTTGAAGGAGAGTTTGTGTCTTTTCCTTGTTTGGTCCTTGGGGGAAATAAGAACCCATAGCCCTGCGTACAGATGTTGGGATGGCTGTGGTAGCCAATCAGTTGCTTCACTAAGTGTTTGTTGTCCTCCTGATCACCAGCAAGAAACAGGAGTTTCTGAGAGCATTGCCTGCCTCTGAGTACACTGATCTGACACCAGTCTGCTCGTAGTATGAGTTAGAAGAGTCACGAGACCCACGAAACAGTAATCTTCTCAGCTAGCTTTACCAGTCCACAAGTGAAATGTCTAATCTTTTTTTACAAGTTCCCCTTGAAGGCCAGGGAATCAGCACATCCAGCTGGGAATATATTCCACCAAAATGTGCCTCTTTCGTTCTGCTTGCACGAAAGGGACCAGAAGGACTGCTTTGCATGCTAAAGAAATTCCCACCAATCCCAGTGATGGGAGAAATGTTCACCCTCATTAAACTGAGGGGGCAATACTTTAGGTCAACCTCATTCCAGAGGTGTTTAGGACAATCCTATTATAACTGTGGTGGCAGCTGTGTAGCTGCAGTCACATCCCCTCAGTTTGGGTGCTCACTTTAGACACGCCAGCTAGTATGATGCCAATTCAAGAACCTGAGATCCATCTGATCCCTGTTGTCTGGCAGTGCCAGGCCCTACTACTCTGTGAAGAGAATCAGCTGCTAATGTACATATCTGAAAACAGCCATTTCTGTAATCTCAGAAGCACCCAGAATAATTCCAGGATTTCTTTGGAAAAATAGTTGAGTTCAGTGATACAACATCCACATTCAAACCTAACACTGTCAAGAGTTTTGGGGCTCAGCTCATCTGCAGGTTGAGTAATTTGTCCTCATGTAAGCAAAATGCCTTAGAAAGAGCTCAAAACCCATGGGATTTCCTAACCTAGCTAGTTCTTTGCTAAATCAGTGCAACACCTTCATATATTGACAGCTTGTTCAGAAAATTTGCATTCGAATTAACTGGAACAATATTACCATAATCTCCTGGACAGAAGCAGACGATTTCATAGTGTTTTACGAACCTACTTTTAATAACCAGGCTGATTTAGAGGGAGTGCAGTAATTTAGGATTTACTTAGTGCGTTAATGCTGAGAGAAATCAATGTGGCATATTTATTCCCTTTAATCATATCAGTATTATCTTGACAATTAACCTTAGATGATTCAAAAACCTTTTGGAATAACTAGTGGCACTATAATTCTATATTTAGATCTAATTAAAGCTCTTGTTCTGAATATGATTTTCCCTTTAATGCCAATTGTATTACTATATGTGTTACAGATGCAACCATATAATTGAATGGGTCTGAAGTAGTAGCTTAAAAATAACAAATGGACAGTCTCAGGAAAAAATGAAATGGTAATTAGTTGATAGCATGGTACTTCTGTATTATTTTATGAGGAGGAGAATGTTGACACATTTCGTATTTTATTTTCATGTCACCTCTGGCTTTTGCTATTTATAGACCTTTGCTCATTGAACTAGATCTAGGTCTTAATCTATTTTTTTTTCCAAAAGAAGATTTTTAAATGCATATTACTGCCACTCTCCTTAGAGTACAAGTGATTGCTGAGTTGGAGCTAGTTTTAATTAAAAGTAATGGAATGCTCACTTTGGGGGCAGTATTTTCAAGATATGCAGAAGGCTTAGCTATTATTCTGAATTGTTACCATTTTTAATTGTTTGCTGTGTTCTAATCTTATCAATTATATTTTTGTTTATTTTTAATGACACAAATTCAATTCAATGACTAAATTTAACAATATGGTTCATTTACATATTGTTTGTATTTATACCCATGTAAAAACCACATGCATACCTATTTATACACCTCCACTCCTACCTCCATGCCCTGTAATCTACATCATGAGCAAATGAATGCTTTATCTGGTAGCTATAAATTATAGTGGCTGTAGGATATTTTTTGAATGTATGTTCTTTGGCCAATATTAGCAAAAATGATTTTGGAATGTGCATTCTGTAGCAAACATCAACACCCACATTTCATTTAATAGAACTAGGATAACAGCAAATTAACAGAGAAGTCACTTCAATTTAATTCCTTCTCTCTCTCAGGCTGTGGAGGGGGGGGGACAAGGAGGGATGGAGGAGGTGGAGGTGGCTTGATTTGAGTGCCTTCCCCTACCAAATCTAATAGCACCCGAGTAAAAATGGCAGTCAAGTGATAGGGGAAACAAGGCAGAGTGGTGATGTAGTGAAAGGATGTTTCCTTTCACTTCAATGGGCAAGGGACTGAGTCAGTTACCATAAAGATAAGTCATTTCTCACTTCTTTATATGTAGTGTACGACTTTCTCCATATTGATGTTGTCACATTCTGTGTCTTCTGTACAGATTTGGTACTTCAGATAGGGAATTACTGCCTGGGAACGGTACCCCAAAGGAGGACTAAGTAATTCTGGTGGTTTTGAGTGGGGATTGACTGGGATTTGTAAGATCAGCTACACAACTGGAAGGGGCAAGTGTTCCTGGCATTGCCAGGAAGGCTGCCCAGCTGTGTTTCTAAGCAGACTACAATGAATTTGTTTCATTAATAACTCTCTATTTCCAAGGGAGGCAGAGTTCTTGTAGAGCAGAGGAATGAGGAGAACTACTTTTCAGTCACCATCTTAATTCTATGATTCTTCTCCCAATATACTGTTCAGCCTTCGGCATCAGCCACAAAAATCTGCCTGATACATGTAGTAATTCACACTGTGCTTAAGTTCTTTAAATATATTTTATGAAAACCTATTGCATAAGAAGTGCTAGAGTGAATTCTGGCTAAAGATTTTGGTTTTCTCCTATTAGTAATTTTTAATTTATTGACTTTTCCAAATGAATCAGTTTACGATCTGTAGGGTGAAACTTAAGTCTTACTTGAGTATTTATGGTTGATTTGAATGTGTATTATTTTAAGGAGTTTGCACAGTATCCTCAAATCTGTGAAAAGTACTTTATAACCCAGCAACGTCATCAATTTTTTTTTTCCTGAGCTCTTGAGTGCATTTTCAAAATCTTTATTCCAGTCAATAAGTTGCAATCATCCAGAGTACACATGAATGATTGATTTTGACATCTGAAATGGCAAGATTAATATAATACAGAGTAAAGCACCTATGCCATTTCTGCCTTGAATGGCTGTTAGAGTAATAACATAAAATAATGAACTGTCTAGCACAAATAATGAGAACAGTCAAGCTTTCACAGTCTAAACAGAGTGCTTTGTGAGGAGCAAGATTTATAAAAAGCTTGTTTCCAAGGTATAACACCGTCATCCCATATGAAGATCTATGTAATCATGATTCTTACTTTCAGCTCGCAGTACACAGCATTGCATTTTGCATAATTAAGGTAGCATAGGCTGCTATTTAGTGCTCCTCAGCTGGCATAAATACTAATTAGTGAAAAACTTGGTATAACAAGAGTCTCAATGTTTGATATTTCCATAAATATCAAAAAGAAAGTGGTTCAAATTCTTGAGCATAAACAGTGCTGGTCAAGTCAGTGGCACTGTACCCCACTGATCTCAGTTCAGCATATAACCCATCACATTAGTACTCCTGATAAAAATCAATAAAGTAGCAATTATGTTTTTCTGAAAAGTATGACAGTGTTTTTAACAAGTGAATCAAACATTTTCAGAATTCTGATTCTTTTTTTTCTTGGCTTACTAGAAAACTGGATATATTTTTTGATGGTTTTGTAAGTCTCTATCTTATGATTAGGGAAAAACAGTTCTAGAGTTTATAATGATTTTGTCTGTTCATTTATAGTTCCTCAAATTCCCAGAGTAAATCTGGAAATACAAAAGCATATGTTCTATATCAGATTAATTCCACTTGTTTCCCTTGTTATGTTTGTCCTTAGGTGTTAGAGCAACATCATGCTGGGCTTATATTTACAGTCGACTGCAACTTTGTTCATTTTTCACATTCCTGCCTGGTCTTTCCGTACGTGACAGAAAGAACTGCTTTCCATGATGAGGCTTTTCAACAGCAAAATGTCAGTAACAAAACCAACATACTGTTAACCCATTCAAAAGGGTATGTTAAAAACACCAGCATTCTCACGGGAGAAAGTCCCCACATTGCAACCAAAAAACTTTGGGATATTGTGGGCCTAAAGAAGTTGGTGATGTTTGAATCAGATTGTGGTTTTCTTGCTGTTGCAGCCAGTTTTGCCCGTTGCAAGTTATGTTCTTTAAAATGGCTAAAGCATAGAATTTTTTCAGTTAATCCGTTTTGCTAGTTGTGCCACAACCTTCGGGCTGTAGCCAGACATTTTAGGGAGTAAGAAATACTAAATATTTTTATAATTCTACTCCAACAAATCATAGAACAGAGGCATTTACATAAGCAAGAGTTGCTTAAAGATGTAGAAGCTTGGTTCTGCAGAACCAGCTGGAAAGCTTATAGTGTAATCCCACTAAAAAAACACTTTCAACCAAGAGTATTTAATGCATCAGAGCTCCCTAAAAATACAGCACCTTAATTACTATTTTTTTGTTCAGAGATTGAATGGAAACAGTATTGATTCCAACTACAATGGTACATCTCTGGGCAGGCTTCTTTTCTGAGTTTTCTGCCTTCACTTGCAGTTCCACAAGTCTGCCATGACTGCAAAATATAAAAAGATTATATAAGCCAGAGTGGACTAATGATGATGGGCTGGCAAATATTAACAATAGGTTAAGCAAAAAACCCACATATTTTGGTTTTGTTGCTTTTGCAAACTTTTTCAGTGCTTCAGCTTTCTACTGTTTTCATTTGCATAATTTTCATTTGAAAAGACTTTTATTGTTTCTTCTTCACTTCTAGCATCTCTGGCCAATGTGCTAAGCAATTATTGAAGGGTCACTGGGAGCCAATCTGGCTCATGTTTAGATTGCTGTTCACCGTGACCCCTGCATCCCCTTGTTCAGAGCTACTCTCCAGACAGCCAGTTCCCAGCCTGCAATGGTGCATGGGGTTGTTCAGTCCCAGATGCAAGACCTTGCATTTGGTCCTGTTGAACTTCATGATATTCCAGTCAGCCCATTTCTTCATCCTGTCCAGGTAAGTGAAGGATGGTTTTCCTTCCAATTTGCACCCTACAAGAGGATGAAAGAGATCTTCAGCTATTTGTTGCTTAGCTACAGACCCTTTGAAAGGGGTCTTGAAGACATTAACAAGAGCTAAGGTTAGATTTATCACATGTAATTTAACATAGGCCTGAAGGCTAACTTATTGCTTATGTACACTGTTCAGAGTTTGGAGAGAGCTAGATGCCTCTTGGAGATTTTCCCTAGCTTCCCATCCAAAACCATGCATATTATCCTCTGGAAACATCCCTTTTCATCTCTCCCTCTCTCCACTTAGTGCAGAGACCAGCTTAATAACAACCCTCACCATTATTTAGTGTTTGGTAACCTCAGGTCTTACTTATATAGGTCATGCTGGACTTCTATGAAAGCCACTCCATCTATAGTCACTAAATAGATATTAGGTGTTGAGTACTAGACTCTGCCATTGATATTACCTCTACCTGCATAAGTGTTTTAAGAACAGCTTCCTTCCTTTTCTCCAGCTCCCAGCAAGAACAAAGATGGGTATGAATGAATTGAGAAGATTGTGTGGCTAAGTATTGAGGGGAGACATAAGTCTTATATAGTGGGTCATTCCTTCTGCTATATCTGCTTTCACTTCTGCCAACTTGCTTTGATTTCAGTTTTCCAAATAATGAAAATTTGATCCTGCTGAAATCTTTATTTCTACTACTTTCTTTCTCTGGAGCCAGCATATCCAATTATATGCTGTTCTGACAGCCTACTGGCACATGCAAATAGATGACACAAAGAGCTGTCTGATAAGCGAATACTGAAGAGAGAAGACAAAAGGGTAGGAAATGCTGTAGAACCATTCCAGGCCAATGTACTGTGCTGGGCATTTCTAGGTGGAGATGAGAGCACATGCCTTATGGTTACACATTTTGCTGTACTCTGGCTTAATGTGTGACAGAGAACATACTACCTGAAGAGATACCTGACAATTTGCCAGCCAAGTTTGCCTTGAGACTGCAAAGTGTTTATCTAAGGATTCAAGCAAGAGGCATCACAGTAATCTTGCTCTGGGTAGCAGCTGGTTGCATTGCAGGTTTTTTGTGTAACTTCTGTCTGTTTGCACAAGGAGGATACAAATTCTTACTGGTTTAAAAATGTATCTGGCAGTCAACCCCGGTGCTGTGTGACCCACAGCCCTCTCCCACAGGCCCCCAAGCCCACCACCAAAACACCCTGGTGACATCCCATGCAAGGAGCCAGGCACAACTGCTGTCACACACTCATCAGTGCCTCCTGTGCTGCCTACTTGGTGGTGTAGGTTGTAGCCCTGCAGATACCTTAACAAATATACCAAATTGGTGTAACACTTCTAAATTAGACTAGTTTCTGGACACTATCTTCATGTTCATGTGTCTGTATACTACAGCTTTCTATTTTTACTCAGAGTGCTTTTTCATTGCTAAAACCACATACTAGTCTAGCAATGTATAAACAATAAATTGCATATGTCAGGCTTGACTTTTCCTTCCAACACCCTGTCACTGAGGGGAAGCAATATAATGTACATTTCCATTTTCCTACCTCTATATATTTCATTATCACCATTTCCACCACCAACCCCAAGAAAACCCCAAAGCCCTGCATCTTTGCTATTTTAATTTATATGTTCTCTCATTATTACTTAATGGATTAGAAAGAGTATATGAACAATCTTTCTCATGGATCTACATGAAGTGAGAATGAAGGAGCAGTATGTGGCCACATTGGGTGAGGTGATCAATAAGTGCCTCCCATGAGGCAATGATATCATAAAACCCATCTGTTTGGTGTATTCAAGGCTGGTCAGTAAGAATGAATTAAATTCCATTTAACACAAATTATTTGTAGGCAAACTCCATGTGTCTGGATTTCTTTCAACAACAACATAGGATTTCCTGCTTGACCCCAAGGTCTTTTTCTACTTAATAGATGGTGCAACAGAAAGAGTGACCAGGTTAAACTTAATATTTTAATTTGTAGTAATTCATTTTGCTTTGAGCTGCTGGCACAAGGATTTTTTTTCATACCTGTTTAAATTATGCTGATGAAAATACTGAGAGAATATCTGGCATATCCAGTTAGGTTTCGTACCAAGCTATTTTAGAATGCAACTTATAGGACTTTTAAAACTCTTATTTATAAAGCCATACTAGACTGGGACTTTATAAAGCTCTGGTTTAGATTCTGAAATCAAAACAGGACTGCAAATTTCTTTTAGCTATAAAAATGTTCAGAAAATTCTTGCTGCTCACTTTTTCTGCTAATACACAAACCCAAGACCAATGTCTTGGCAGCTAATGGAGGTCATAGGTGAAGCTGCTGGTTTCCTTTGTCATTTGCTCTAAACACCTCATTTCAGCTATACTCAGGTACCCTCTTTCAAGATAAAAGCCAATTACCCAAATTTTATTAAATTGTTCTTTCACAGAAGGATTACTGATCTTGACAATATGACATGTAACGCTAAATCCTAAATGAAGCCAAACTATCAGCAGGACACTGTTCTCCCAAGGACTGGTCAGCGCATGATGCCTACATCAAAAGTATAGCAGACCTTTCTAGATTAAGCTTTTGTCCTCTTTAAAAGGTTCTTTGAGCGCTGTGATGAAAATTCATTTATAGACTTCAATATATTTATCAGAGACATAAAATTTTTCTATTGCTTATAATAGATGGATTGAAGTAGCAGAAATGGGGTATTAATTGAGGTCCTGCCACAGTCATGTAATTTAGTGTATACATTTTATTTCCTTTTAAAAATGTGTAGATCATTAATACTCATGCTTTTTGAAACAAATTGTGAAATGACAAATTGGCAACTAACTTGTTTGGTTTCATCTTATCCATAGTGACTCTGTGCCCGTGATTCTTGTTCCTCATCCTGCTATTCTGTTTTCACTGATGAAAACTATTCATGATCAGCTTCCAAATGGAGCAGTAATGCCAAGCACAGTGAGGAGAAGAGCTGAATGCCATGAAGAACATAGTTGTTGAGCTGTTTTCAGCTTGATCTATGTGTGTTTCCCCTCTGTAGTTCATTTGGATTTTAAGAAAATGTTTGGGTACCTCCTGGAACTGGAGAGTGTCTATTGGGGCTACATGAGCTGCTGATATGCTTTTGAGTATCTGTGCCTCAGAGGCATGGAATATGAAGGAAAAGAGATGTTCCAGGGTAACTCCCCTCTTATCCTAGTGCCAGAAGAGCTGAGCTGAAAAAAAGCATGATACAGTTCTAAAAACACTGTCTACCTAAGGGTTCCCAAAGCTGTTAACAAAGATGGAGTTTAAAGAACAGTGACAACAAAGGGCAACTTTTGGTCCATTTCTCCCCATGGTTAGCAAGGTTACTGTGAAAACTCATCAAAAACAAACATAAAAGCCACGCCTGGGCTTTTCTGCCTGAGACTTCGGTACCAGGAAGGTCACACAAGCTGAGCACTCACTGCAGCACAGGGAACATAATTAAAATGCAAAATGACAGCAGGCAATATTACTGTCAGTGAAAAGTTCATCTGACTGATGCCTGGATCACTTCTGAAATGGTGACATCAATGTGAATGCTCCCAGCAGCAAGAGCCACTGTGGAAAATATTTAGAACTTTGCCTAATTTCTGACAGTTAATGAGACCTACAGGGAGTATTCACAGAGCATAAAGCACCTTGTTTTGGTTTGTTTGCTTTCTAATGCAGAATATTTATTGGTCTCCAGTCACTCCCTGATGACACTTCCCTCTTTCAATCTTTGGCCTGTGCCATTCAGGATATAAATAAGTAAGAAGAAAGAGACTTTGCAAACCCTTTTAAAAAACTGATTCTTTGCATTTCCGCTGTGGGACCTCTTTGCTTCTGTTTGTTAAGTATTTGAAGCTGTTCACCTTCCTGGTCTCTGGCCCAGAAAAGCCAGGGGCTGGAGTCCTGAGCCAACTTCTCCAGCTTCCATGCAGGAAAGGCCTTAGATCCGTGCCTTTGCTGATACACCCTGGCATGTACATGGACTGTTGTACCAAGGTGACATCATGGTGCCTGGGGCAAGATGCAAGGTTGATGGCTCTGCCTCATAATTTTGTTTGAAAGAAAGACTGTGGAGCCCATTGTGCAAACACAGATTAAGGAGGAAGATTTTGTTCTGTAAATATTGTTTGTCCTCTTTTGCCATCTTCTCAGGACACACATCTTCCTCAGGCTGCCCAGGCTATGGCATGTACATACAGAGACTGCCTGTGGCACAAACTCTCATACACACAAGCGGTTACCAAAAAAAACTGGGGGTCCCATGGGGTAGGACCATGGGTGCTCAGAAGTAAGGACAGTAGATCTGAGGAGACATGCAAGGTTGGAATCTCTCCTTGCTCAACAAAGAGTGAATGCAACAGAAGCCATTTCATTTAAACTTTAAACAATGATTTCTCTTGGTTTAGAGTCATGACAATGATCTGTCTGGAGGCAAATGTCCTACACTGTCTGTCGAGGGATAAACCTGTCAAAAGGATAAGTGGTGTATATGAAAATTCTTGTATCTACCTACAGTACTGCAGCTAGCGAGCACTGGTGCTCAGTGTCCCTTCCATTGCTTCAAACAAAGAGGAGAGGAACTACTCTGTTGCAATGAAGATCATAAATGCTAATGCAGGTTATTGGCTTGAACAGTAGAAATCTCTACAAAGGTCAGTGTGACTTCACCTGCCTGGTACTACCTTCAGTTTTCTCAGCTGGTTGTGAAGGCTTGAGTATACAAAAAAAAAAAAAACAACAACAACGCTCATATAGGATTGGTTGGCTTTTATAATAGATAAACTGCTGAAAAAAGAACCATGTTGGACACAGTCTTATTTTGATGAGAAAGCAGATGGTAACTGCAATTAGTAAAGGTTGGAAGGGAATGGTTGGGTAGTGAGACAAACAGGAGTGAAAAGATTTAGGTTCTTGTCTGCAGTGGGAAGGAGTGAGAGAGGAAAATGAAGAGAGTTATGAAGCTGGATGTTACAGTAGAAGGTCAGTACTATGTGTGCGTGAAGGCACACATAGGGAAGGGAAAAAAATCCTTCAAATTTCCCCATTTGTTTGAAATTTTTGTAGTCATCAAATTAAGTTTTATACTTCCATTTTAATTAGTTCTACTATTTCTAAATTCACTCCTTAAACAATACTGGTGTGGTTCACTATTTTGTTTATTTTGCAGATCAGATGTTTAGCAAATCTTAAAGAAAACAGCATGATGCTCTAGGGATACAAGGTCAATAGGCCTTCACAGACAAAGAAAGCTGTGTAAAATTTTAGCAGTTTCAGTTGGCTACAATTTTTGAATGTTTTTTGTTCTTTATCTAAATTATTTAAGTTAGAAAACATTTTTTTTCCTGATGGAGAATTTTAGAGGAAAGTTCTTTGCAAATTTCTCTTTTGACAGATTTAGTTAAAAAATTCATTAAAACACTGGTGGTATTTTGATTCTAAACTCAAGTTCTGGTGTTTTTATGCCAAAGTTACTCTATACTAAACTAAGCTTACTTTTTTGTTTGTAAAGCTCTGCAAAACACTTGGGAGGAAAGACTTGAAGTTGGAAGTGAAATGGATGTTGTTTGGCTTTGGATTGCATTGTAAAAGCTTTTCTTATCCTGTAAAAGCTTCTTCTCCATAGAGAATAGCTTTTCATTCCTCTCAATTGTTAAAAGCTTTTCAGTTGTATTTGCTTCATAAAATCTTGAGTATAATGTGAAATTCTGCATTCCATCTTTATTAAATTATTATCTAAAAAGCAAGCATATTCAAGAAGCACATGTGTTTTAAGCTAAATAGGTACCTCTCTTACTAGAGCTATTTCATGTCTTGCTTACTTTGGGGGTGCAGGGGAAGATAAACCTGATTCATTGAGTACCAGAGGCTACAGAAAATCAGTAGAATTTGGACTAATTCTGTATCACATAGAGGACATTCAGATTTTCTAATAGGATCAGATATGATAAGACTCTGGCATATTTTTCCATCCCCTATTTTGGTAGATTGCAAATGTCCTCAGATGGTTTTACTAGGGCTTATTCATCTTTTGTGGACACTCCTGAGGAAAAGAAGAAATTACTTATAATATAAGTAACATAAATGAGTTTTCTGAGGGCATTTCCACTTCCAGATTAGAATATTTCTTCCTGCTTTGTATGCAGCAGTGTTACAGATACAGTAAGAAATGTACAACAAATCTGCAAAGAACTTTTTTTTCTATATGGAAATGCATAGCTTTATAGGTCTCCAAATACTATATATATCACAGGAGAAGACATCTAATCATCTGGACCATCAAATCATGGAATTATTCAGGTTGCAATAAAGCTCGGGGGGTTGTTAGTCCAACAACTTTCTCAAAGGAGGCTCATTATCTGATAAGACCAGATTTGTTAGGACTTAGTAGTCAGATCTTGAAAACCTCTAAGGACAGAGATTTTACAACCCCTGCCACACTTGAGGGTATTTCTCCATTGGAAATTGCAGTAGAAATACCCAAGAAAGCATGCAGACAGCTTTGTCATATAGCACAGGGAGTGATTATTCCCTTTTACTTCGTCCATGTTGCATCCAACCTGTATCTAATTTTCAGCCCCTGGTGAAAGAAAGATTATTCTGATCACACTGACAATTTTATTACTTTATTTCAAATGTCTTTGCTTATCTAGATCAAACAACCTCAGAAATACACTGGGGAAACTGAGCAGAGTTTTTATGATGATGGACTTTTTTCTCAAATTGTATAATCTCAGGCACTATAAATAGCTTCAACTTTCAGGTTTTGTTTTTATGAGATACTTTTGTCTAAAGAGTATGTTTTCCCAGTTGCTCCAAGACAAAGTATTTTCATTAATGAGGAGACTGGATTTTCTTTAAGCTGTACATTCTTGAGCAGTGTATTCTGTTATATAACTGTTGTATGTGTAAACAGTTGGGGTTTTCTGCATAAAAAAAATTGAATTCATGTGAAGACACCAGCTTCATAAATAGATTCTCTAGGATGTTAATACTGCAAATTCTAAAGTTGTATGACAGTTCCAGCATCCCGGGCTGAATTGTGAAGGGTACTATCAGCAGACTTAGGGAGCTGATTCTTCCCCTCTACTTGACACTGGTGCAACACGTCAGGAATTCTGGGTTCAGTTCTGGGCTCCCTAGTAAAAGAAATACATGGACTGGAGCGTGTCCACTTAGGGCCACTAAGATGATTAAGGTACTGGAGCATGTCTTGTATGAGGAGAGGCTGAGAGAGCTGGGATTATTCAGCCTGGAGAAGAGAAGGCTCAAGGAGATCTTATTCAAGTGAATAAATATTTGAGGGCAGGAGTAAAGCAGTTTGAGCCAGAGTCTGCTAAGTGATGGCCAGTGATGGAGCAGGAGGCAATGGATAAAAAGTAAATACAGGAAATTACAACTAAGTATAAGTTTGGGAATTTTTTTCAGCGGAGGTTATCAAACACTGGCACAAGTTGTTCTGAGGGGTTCTGGAGCCTCCATCATTGGAGATATCCAAACCCTTCTTGGTCAGTGTTCAGCATTGCTTTAGTTGACCCTGCTTTGAGTAGAGGATTGGACTAGAGGGTCTCCAGTGCTGCCTTCCAGCCTCAACAATTCTGTGATTGTGTATTCATGTTCTTTAACCTAACCCATTATTATAATTTTCTACATTTCATATTTGTTATAAAAGAGGCACTTGCTGTGATCAGACTATACTCTAAACACTGCTCTATCTATGGATGTTTAGCACACCTATGTGTGCTAAACTATATGGATCTATGGATGTGCAAAACAAGATAAAGCAGGTGAGGTGCTGGCATAGGCTAAAGCCACGTAATTACTTCTATTCAGTGGAATGTTTCAGAACAAGCCTATCTTCAGGCATTGTCCAACATGATGTATTGAACTGTGTCCAAAGAACATAATTTAGAGTGTGGAACTTCCACTTCCTTGATTATTAGATTGCTACTTTTCAGTTTATGGCATTCTATCTTGGTTTCAGTCCAACAATAGATTGTTTTAAAAAAGCATGACTCATGTCAACTTTTTTTTGTTTTAAAAAAGCATGACTCATGTCAACTTTTTTTTAATTAAGAGGGGAGTGGAAAATTTAATTTCCCCCTCTAGCATAAAAATATTGTTTTAGCTGTCTTTTGGCAACCATAAATGAAATACAGCCAAATTTTGAAGATGAAACTTGGTGTACAAAACAAGTTCAAGTTTCTTTAATAGTGATAGAAATACAGCCATGGCTAGATCAATAATCATGAGAACTACTGCAGCCACAAAATCATAAATCTGTCATTGTAACTTTTGCATGAGCTTTTGGTTTTCTCCTGACTGATTGCTTAACATTTCTGTTCAATTTCAATATAGCAGCTTTTGGTATTTGTTGGAAACATATGACCGGGAGGTATCTGGCCCATTGCATAGACAAATCTGAATATAACTTATTTGCAACTATCCTGTTTATATTTTAAATCCTTTTTCTTTGATTCTTTTTTTCATGGGCTATGTAATAGGCAGTAAAAAATGACTTATACCTTCCAAGTCCATTCTTATCTCAAAGCATCTATGAACAGAGACGGAAACATCCTTTACACTCAGATCAGTTTATAAATTTTAAGGGTAAGTCCTCCTGTTTTAGGAATAGAATGCTTTGAATACAGCCATACAATTTTTATGAGCTCCTTCAGACTAATTAATGAGATCTGGCCCATGTCCTTTGGGCTGGGGCTGAATCCTCAAGAGTGAGCAATTGGAGCTTGGTGTCTAAGAGCTAGTATGGACACAGATCCCGGCACTCTAGCTGCTCATACTAAGACTAAACTAGGGATCAAGCCAAACTCATGGTGTATATGCACCCTCTGATGGTTGTTTCAATGTACCTTTTAATTTTTATTTTTTTAGAGAGAAAGGACAATAAGAGACCTGTGATAATGAGTTCTTACTCCATTATATTCTTGGAAATTGAACTCTAATGTTTTCCAAGCACAGCTTTCCTTGAAAATCAGACTAAATTACCTTTTCTTTATAAATGTGAATTGAATGTACTGCAGCTATTGCTGATTATTTGTACGTGGGGACATACTGTTCCAGAGTCATATGCCTGTTTGTGTTTCTGTTCATTCATTCTGAAAAGAAAAGGTCAGAAAGGACAAGATACAGTGTAGAGGAGTGGAATTGATTTGAAATGGTAACATGAAATGTTGTGATAGGAGAAGTGCTAAAACCAGCAAAACCAGCTAAAAGGGTAGAGGCATTTGTAAAAGCACAATGTACAAAGTGTGAAAAGAGACAAAAGAAACCATGTCTGGCTGGTTCCTGTCACGGTGCTTTTATGGTCACCAATGTCCGTGTTGTAGACTGTCTGTGACCCCACCAAAGTATAATGTGTGCGAACTCAACTGTTCCTTCTGGTGGGGTAGGCTTTTGTCTTGTTGACCTCAGCTGTTTCTTTCTGCCCACCAATACATCTGCAAATTTTACAAATTTTTTTATGCTTCTGGGATATTCTACAATGGGAACAGTAATTTTTTTAGTAAAAATTTGTTAAAATAAGGAAATTAATATTTCCTTAATAAGCTTGCTCTTAAAAATGAATCTACTCTACTCCCTGATATGGGTGGCCAAGCCACGTCTGTCCTGTGACGTGCTAGCTGAATGTAACTTTCATGTTAGTTTTGTCAAAAATAAACAAATTCTGCTTGCTTATTTTTGTTGACTAAAATAATTAAGAACTTCAGTGCAAAAAGCTACACTGAATATAGTAATTAATAATCATAGCCTGCAAGCCCACAAATCTGCAGAATATTTGCCTCTGTGTTCAAGACAAGGAAGTATTTACTCTGTGAATACTGTGTCGGAATAGCATTCAACAGCTTGTTAAACACACAATCAAATAGAAATGCTATAATGCTTCCAAACCCCTTAGCTTACTGTGCAATTTCCATGCATATATTAGCATCAATTATAAAAGTCATCCTTCACTGCCATTTTCCTGAAGAGTCCACTGTTTGTTTACAGAAAGCACATATTCTCTGTCCATAGCTCTAAAGTGCAGATGTAGATGCTGAGAAACAAACACGAGAGATAAATGAAAACATCCTCCCTGGCTCGCTGAGTGAGGGATAGCTCTATTTTGAATGCTATTACTGCATCAAAATTACTTCTTCAGCTGTTGGGACTCAGCTGAGCAGTGATGTCTTTAATGAGCCGTTCACCAGCATTACTCACAGTGTGTTCTGCCTTGCAGTGGTTTAAGTCACAAATTTCTAGCAGGCAGCACTTAATTTCTTTGTCATCTCAGAATTTCTCCAAACTTAGGAAAACTAATGCAAGAGTAACATTACTAGAGCAAAATGCTCACCCAAGTTCAGAACTCATTATCCCAATTCTCACTCTCTTCAACTACCTGAAGGGAGGTTATAGCCAGGCAGGGGTTGGTCTCTTCTCCCAGGCAACCAACAATAGGACAAGGGGACATGGGCTGAAGCTCTGCCAGGGGAGGTTTAGGTTAGATGTTAGGAAGAAATTCTTTACAGAGAGGGTTATCAGGCATTGGAACGGCCTACCCAGAGAGGTGGTGGATTCACCATCCCTGGAGGTTTTTAAAAAGAGATTGGACACGGCCCTAAGTGCCATGATATAGTAATTGGAGTTGGATCAGGGGTTGGACTTGATGATCTTGGAGGTCTTTTCCAACCCAATCTATTCTATGATTCTATGATTCTAATTCAGCTCTTGGATAACGAGCTAAAGAGGTTTGCTTATATCCCTACTGGAAGCCAAAGCCCAGTTGGGTGTCTTTCCTAAATGGAAAACCTGAAATTTCCTTGTTAACTCCTACATAGCTGGTTTCAGCTTGTGGCTGTGGACATCTTCTTCAGGAAATACATTTTAATAATTCCATGTCTCTATGGCAGATGGGAACATGTACCTTGTGAGGAAACACAGCTTATGAATTAAGATTGCAAGATGTGTAAAACTGTTTGTATATTCATATGTAAAATGTAGTTGGCGTGTGAAGTGGAGTTTTGGAATGATCAATGAATCAAGGAGACAATTGGGAAAAACTGATCTTCATGATCTGTAAATAAGCAGACTCCCTCTCTTGAGTGGAGGTGAGGGGCCTGTTTATATACATTTAGTCTGGCAAATACATAGTAATTTTAATTAGCTAAATGAGCATTACAGGAATTATAAGCATTTGCTACACACTGTAAGCATTCACTTTTGGGGACTTACCACAAGTCAGCTTTTGTGGGTTTCGTGGCAAAGGGCCTTTCGTGGAAAACATACGTGACTGGCTCATATTCAACTTAGTGACCACCAGGGCCTCCAGGTCCTTTTTTGCATATCTTCTTTTCAGCACTGGGGGGCCCCCATGATGTAATGGTGCCTGGGGTTGTTCCTCCCCAGGTAGATGGTGGATGTGACCTAGTTACAGTAACTCCTTTGTATGTATTCTTTTCTATTTCAGATGCATCTATCTCTTTTTAAATAAACTTCATTATCCTGTAGATGTCTAAGAGAAGAAAATAGCTCTGTGAGTCACAGCAGAGATTTCATCTGACGACTCAATGTGAAAAGCCCCCAACTTGGGGCTGTGCCTCAGTAATTTTGCCCAGGCAAGAGGGAGAGACAAGTACCAAAGAAGAACACTGGACTCCAGGGTCATGAGTCAATTCTAGCCTTAGTAACAGGAGTTACTAACAAAATGCATGCTAGCTTATCAACATGGAACTAGTCTAAGAGTGTTAGAAATCTGCTGTGTTTTGAAAGGGGAATGATATGTAACGCAAATTAAGGTAGTTATTATATACTAGCAGGAATTAATAACAAAATCACAGACAGTCTGTTGAAGAATTTTCCTTTGTGTGTCTCCTAAGATTTACTTGGTTTCAAGCAAATGTGCAGCATGAAGTATACCATAGGATACTACTGACTGCAGTGTTATCCATCTGGGAAGTAGGGGTCAGTTCTGGACTATGCTCAACTCTGTGCCACTGAAGCCTGGATTTGTGGCCAGTAGCAGTGCCAAAATCATTAGGAAACTCCAGTAACTACGTCAAAGATTGGGACTTACACGTTACCTTCACATGTTGCTTCAGATGTTCCTGTGCAGCAGCCTGGATGCTGACCTGTGTTAACCACTGTCACTGGGATAGAAAGTGAGCTCTATGGGCCCTGCCTCAGTTGCAGAAGGAGGAAGTTTGTCAGCACATTGTTTATCACAAAAGGATTCGGATCTTCGGAATATATATGAAGCACACTGCATCAGGATAAGTCCAGTGAAGAGGTGGTAGAGACTTTTGTCCTCTCCTGGTAAAATGCCATTGTCAATTAATTGACATTTTAAATGAAAATTTTTTGCTCATTTGTCTTCTGTTTCACAAGGACAGGATCTTTTGTTTATTTCTTCTATTGGTTCCGCAACTATTTATGTAGTTTACTGATTCAGTCACAGCATTGCAAACAAAAGTCTCCTTTCCTCTGACATTTTATTATCAATTATTTTCTGCCAGCAGGGGTCACACAGTGACTGCAGCTTTTCATCGCCACCGCTGCTGCCCCAGTCACTAAAGCCAGAACATCACTTCTGGCTAAGAGACACTTGGAAACTCAGAGATACTGAAAATATAGCCGGGAATTTCCATCTTATTATATATTTTCCGGGTTATTATAATAATATATATAATCTTTTCTGGAAAGGATACAATCTTATCTCTAGTGGGTTTTTTTTGGAAGCTCAGACATTTTTTTGTAATGGTCATATTATTAGTACTAAGAGTCATAATAGTTCATATATATATATATATGCCCATTAGGCACTTCATTATGTTTGCAGGCTGTTACTGCTCTCCCACTGTTAAACTTGACTCACCAATCTCTGGTACAAATGAGTATAAAACTTCCTCTAGGAAAGGAAAAAATGAAACGTTTGGCTGTTGGAACCCCACTAGGAAAAGCAAATTGAGCATCAGGATTTGAAAGAAAAACATTAATCTTTTATGCTTTCATTTCTGATATACATAGTAGAATTATCTCCTTGGTGAATTTTGCTTCAAGGAAGAAAAAGTCAGCAAAGAAGAGAGAAAAATGAAAGGCTGCTATAGCATTTGAAAAAATCATTAGTGAAATGCAGTGTGAAGCCTTCAGTTCACGTGTGCATAGTATTGGTATTTCAACTGAAAAAGAAATAAGGATTCTACTGAGGAACCAGGGCTCCCTCACACAAGGCACTTTGCACAAAAATACCAGAGGGATAGTTTTTTTCCAAGACAACCAGAATAGAAACAGTGGCTAAAAATATTTTTCCTGCCACTGTTAGCTGCTTAAGAGATTCACAGCTGTCTCCCTTACAAAGATGTTGATACCCCTGGATGTTACCTGCAGGCTGACCAACAATGCACACAGGCTCCAGAGGACACAAAGTGCTGCTCTGACCTCCCTCTGTATCTTGCATCATGAAATCTGTGAGAACAACACACTCGACAACTGTGCTGAAGTTTGGGGTTAAATTTTCAGGGAGAAATGGTTCAAGCTGTGGCTGTGGGAATACTGCAGAGAAAGGCAGGGCTTATGGGAGCGCATTATCCTGCCATGCTAGGAGAGCTCCATGTCTTTGTTCTCCAACTTCAGTCAGGGAATCTGGGCTCACATGCAGGTCTGGGCTACAGGTGGGTTGGTGGCACTAGGAACAGCCTTTGCTCTGTCATCACATTTCTGCAGGTTGCTGGATATGTCTGAAGCCGATTTCCAGCCCCTAGCTGCATAATAACTTACTTAGATTTAGTTTCAAATTAACATCATGCAAATGTCTTACAATGGAAAAGGGAAAGCCAAAAAAATTTCCAGTTTATGATTGTGACAGTAATAGTCTAAACTGTAATTTCTATTACTTGATTGCCCTTGATCTTATTTTTTGTAGTGAACTGAAGTGATTAACTTCAAAAACTGCCAGGAGAAGAAATATCAGAATTGTCAAAGGGCCAGAGTCTTTTAACCAATTTGAAAAAAGGACAAGAGATGAGAGGATGAGTCTGCAGACCTGAAAAGAAATAATAGAAGAGGGCTCAGGTAGACATGGTCATGATGACAGTACTAATTAGAGATGCAACAACCTGTCTGTAACAGAGAGAATGGGCTCACTAAATCAAGTTAAGGGTAAAACCTGCCTTACTTTATCTGCGTACAGCCCTACTTCTTCAGACGAATTTCAAATAAGTAAAACACTACCATATTAGACCAAGAGTTTTAAATCAGACGTTAAAATTAGTTTCTTCATTTCTATGAAAGTTTTCATAACCTTGAATTATTCCCATGCAAATTGCCTGAGAACTATTAAAACAGAAATAGAGATGCATTCAACAACTCTCATTTTAAGACTCTGAAGTTCCATATATTATCTATTGCAAATCCTGAGACATTGAAGTAAGACCAACTGGTGAGCCTTAAACATTAGATCAGAAATTGTAAGAGGAGTGTAACTAGAGAACTGATACCTAGAGAGCTCATTATCTAGCCTCCTAAGATCTTACTCATGTTCTTAATTTCTTTCTGTCAAATAGGCAAAGATAATGTGAGATGTTCAATGATCGAGTAATTCTGAGAAGAAATAATTAAACATTTCCCGCTGCAAGTGTTTCTTCTTTTTATGACAAATGATGGCCTTTTCATGGCACAAAATTAGACTACAAATCACGTGAGATGTGTTCTAATTCTGTCACAAGCTGCAGGATATCTGTGTTGAAAAAATTATCCATTCATCCAGAAGGATTATACAGTGCATAACCTAAAAAAAAAAAGAGTAGTCAAACACCCTCCCAAAGGAGGTGCTGTGAATCCTTTTCTACCTGATGAGAAGTCTCAAGTAGGAGGTCTATCCAGATGAGATTGTGAGGAAAAACCTCATAAACACCAGAAGTGTAGCACCTCAGAAGATACCAGGAAAAAGAGATGCAAGGGATGAAAATGATGCTGGGTGGCAAGTCTCAGAGAAATGTTTTCTACCAGTTGTGCTCTTACTCAGATTCAGATGGAGATAAAACTATTCCTCTTGCAGAAAGCCTCAATGTGGCGACATCTCAGAGATGTTGAGTAACACAGAGTGAGCAAGAAGGACAAATTATGTCATCTCTTCACCACTGTTCATATGGCAGGACCCTTAAAAGGCCTTTTGCAAAAAAAGTGGAAATACGAATCAGAGTGGCTGGGTTCTTTAAGTGCTCTGAAAAAAGTGATGTTTCTGGAGATGAGCTCAAACTGGTAATGTGGCCAAACTGTTCAGCACTGTGCAGCACCATGTGTTTATAATATAATATCAACTAGTATCATTCCTCAGTTCATAAACCAGCTTCTCAGATTCTAGATCTGTGTCCAGCTCTGGGCCCCTCAGTTCAGGAAGGATATTGAGGTGCTGGAGCAGGTCCAGAGAAGAGCAACAAGGCTGGTGAAGGGACTCGAGCACATGAAGAGAGTCTGAGCACTATGAGGAGAGGCTGAGAAAGCTGTGGTTGTTTAGCCTGGAGAAGAGGAGGCTCAGGGGAGACCTCATCACTCTCTACAACTACCTGAAAGGAGGTTGTAACCAGATGGGAGTTGTCCTCTTCTCCCAGGCAACCAGCAGTAGGACAAGAGGGCACGGTCTTGAGCTCTGCCAGAGGAGATTTAGGTTGAATATTAGGAAGAAATTTTTTATGGAGTGTCTCAGTTTAAAGAGACTGGAGTGTTTTACTTAGGAGGATGAGCTATGAGGTAGACCAAACTCCTCTCTCTCAGCAATTGTAAATCCGAAATTAAGAGGCTCCAATCAAGGAAGTATGGAAAAAGGAAGAAATAACAACCTTTATTAAAGGAGATATGTATATTGGCAAAAACAGTAACAGAACACAAAAACAACTAAGCAATAATCCTGTACCCAACAGTCCCCTTCAGAAAGGAAACAGTCTGATACTTCTCTGTCCTCTAGTGCGATTCTAATCCCGGTTGGCAGGGGCGCTGTTGGATCACTGGAGGAGCAGAGCCTGCAGTGCTCGGTGTTGGTCGGCAGGGGGTGATGTTGGGCTTTGGCAGCCACCGCTTGGGGCCCCGGATCATGGGAGAAGCCGAAATGGAGATCTCCCCCCACCAAGGAGGGGAAGGGGAGAAGGGGAAAGAAGGGCAGTTTCTTACCCATGAAACTCACTTTATCTGCAGCTGGCTGCGGTCGGGACTCTTCCCTTTCCCCGACGAGCACAAAGTCTCCAATGAATTCTGAGCAGATTCAGGCTGGAGACAGGGCAGCGTCCAGACAGGCTGAGGAGAGCAGCCAGATGACCAGGTCGAGAGCAAAACAGCTTCAAAGCTTTTCCGACACACACACACCCCTTGCCTCCCTTAAGGCAAAAAGTGAAGTGCTGCTTTCCAAGGAGAGGAGGGGAGAAAAACTCCCCACTCCCTACCCAGCCCTAGAGAGGGCTATCAGGCTGGAATGTAGTTCTGCCAGCCAGCTCCTTGGTGTAGATAATCACCCAAGGCAGAAAACTGTCCTCTCCATTCAACATCCCTCCCCCACATGCAGCAGGGGAAAGAAAAATTCCTGTTTGGTTTTTTAGAACAAGTAAACCCGTGACATGGAGACAGTAATCAGACATTGGAATGGGCTGCCCAGGGAGGTGGTGGAGTCACTGTCCTTGGAGGTTTTTAAGATGAGACTGGATGTGGCACTTGATGCCATGGTCTACTAACCATGGCGGTGTTGGATTAAGGGTTGGACTTGGTGATCTCAGAGGTCTTTTCCAACCCAGTTGATTCTATGATTATATGATCTCAAGCTGCCTCTTGGGCCCCAGCATCTACTGCATTACACCCCACAGATCTGCCCCCACTTTCTTGCACTCTTTTCACCTCCTATTATGGCCTCTAGAGAGGCTGATAAAAAGTTAAGTATGTGACAGACATCCTCAGGTAGCTGGTGTCTATAAATGTCTGAGACCCACCATCTCTGAGACCACCCAGCCTCGTGAAAAGTTTTGTGGCAGCTTCATTCCTATGAAGTTTCCAAATTCTTGACAAAAAGCTGTGAAAGCAGAGAGTAAAAAAACATTCTGTGCCCCAGAAATTTTGAGTAAGTTTTCCTCTTTTCTTGCTTTGGAACATTTCTTATGGATGTGGTGAACTCAAAGGTCATTTAGAGGCTAAGTGGGTGGTGATAATGATCTCTTAAAGGTTTTGTCATGTTCCTAATGGATCGTTAGTGTTTAGCCACCACTTGGGGGAATGCTTTATGTGTCTGTAAACATCGCTATCCAGAAGATGCTGAGATGATAGTACTTCTAGGCAAATTTTTTTCGAAAGTGGATGAAGTTGCCTAGGGAATTGTATTGTGGCGCAGTGATGTTAATCCTACTAGGCACAATAATGTCTTTGTTGCTCATGTCATATATTGAAAGAGGAGGTCTTCAGACCTCTGTTGTTATGGGGTTATTTTTAGCCCTCTACTTTCCTTTTCCTATTCTGAGAAGGAAATTAGCCCCAACACTTTGTGTTGAATAGAGCTACTTAACTGTCATAAATGCTTACCCAGACTGACAGTGCTCATTATGAAGTTCAAAAATTGATTAATTTTTCTCTTCCTGTTGTAAAAATAGTCAGATATACAACCCAGTCTTTTAAACATCTGACAGACAAACACTTTGCAAGTCTTCCACAACAGCAACATCTATTGGGAAGATTTATTGGCTGCAAATGGGAAAAGGGTTGAGCCTGTTATAACTACTGAAATGCACTGTGCATCTGCAAGGTTATAGCCTAAAGAAGGTAATGGAAATAAATACTAATCAGTTCTTCATAATGTAGATCCACACTCAAGCATCTTGACTAATTTTACAGTATACAGCAGAGTAGAATTATAATTTCTATATCACTATAACAATAATTCAATGAAATGTAAAGCATTTTTTTGCATATCAAATACACATTTTTATAATCATTGTAATTTCCTTGAGAAAAACAGGATTGTGAAAATATTGCAGAGATATAAGATTTCAGAATACAGTGTATACCATCTAGTGTGGCTCATCCTAATCCATGTTTTACAAGCCACAAGGAAACATCAGGACATTACAGCAGGTACAGCGTCGCCTTTTGTGCTTGTTTATAGGTATGAACAGCATGTTTTTAAGAAACCTAATAGCATCAGTTCTCATTCTGTTGAAAGAAATGAACAATTGATAATTACTGTCAAGATCTCAATTTCTGAAAAGTTTGTTTTATTCCAGGAAAAAAACAAACAACCTAAAATTAAACGACCCTCCTACTCAGGTTTGAAATATCAGCTTTCACAGATATACATACTCTGGCAAAAAAAGGAAACATTAAGTGCATCTGATGAAGACAAAAACAGCAGATGGGAACACATTATATGACACTACAGGTAAATTAGATGAATGATAGTTCACAGACTAGCAGCACAGGAATAAAATTATACCTGAAAAAATCCCTTTATCAAAAATGGCACCACTACAAAATTTTATATGCATGAACAAAGTTAACACCACTGTTTTAGGACAGTGAATATATTTATATATTATTAACATACATCTGACACTACTGGCACCAACCCACTTTACGGAAAAATCCAAGACACTTGACATTTTGCTGCAGATCCATAAATCATGTACAAGCAGTGTCCAGTCCTGCATCTTGTAGTGTCCTGAAGTCTATTGTACTGAGAATTAACAGAGGAGGAAAAGGATTTAATTGGGTTGACTAACCAAATTAATCTTTTGTTCCCCTGCTTTGAGTCCAGTGTTTGGTTTTATCTCACAGTTTATTAAACTCCAGGCAGTGAAGCTGTAAGGAAGATAGAGGTCATGGCTTAATTGTGTGGTGGCTTTGACATGAGTACCACCATCTCGATTCCTACTCCTTCTGTCCATCCATGGACAGTTCTTTTCTGCACAGTGGCTGAGAGGATGGTTTCTTATGGTAAGAGTAACAGCAGTGGCAGATTGATGGGGGTCTTTATCCACCCTTATTAATAAAATAATGGAAAACAATTTTGCAGTCTTTCCATTTGGAAGTGACATAAAACAAATGTGGTTTCCTGGGAAAAAATATTTTCCATTTCTAAGGCAGTCCATTATTTATAAATATTTTTCTCTTCCTGAACAGAAGAAAGCCATTCTTTAATGTTCCGTGTGAAAAAAAAACTTCTTCATAGGTCATTTAAAGATATCATATTCTTTCAACTCTTTTGAGTTTTTTAGGTTTTCATTCAGTGCTGACAGTTAGAGTGTCTTGAAGGGGTGAGTAAACCTTTTCAATTTAGATACCTAAATGTGAGATGAACAGTCCTGAGAAGTATTTATCTGTTCCTGATGACTCTAGGAAGGTAGTTCAATTCACATATGTAATTTTAAAGTGGTTAAAGGCATCAGAGAGTAAACTCAGTCCTTGGTATAATTTGGTAAGAACTATGGGATGTCATAAATTCAGACAAAAGTCTTTTGAAGAAAGAATCCATGTGTAGTTGTCTCATGGCCTGGAATGAAGAAGTTTTCTGTTTTGCTTCGTTTCCTTTTTTTTCAATCCAATTTTCTGTGGAAAAACATTGGTTGGTCACAAAGAAATTTAGATTTTCCAATGGTAAATATATAACAAGCAAAACACAATTATTTTGGTAAGCTTAGTTAGACTTAATGGTGTATCAGAAGAAAATATGTTAGATTAAACAGCTGGAGAGAAAGGGAGGAGTTCATTATTATTATTTTCCTGTTTGGGGTGGTGCCCAAAGCAAAGGAAAGTGCTTAGCAAAGCACTTTTCAAGCAAAAGAAAACATGATCTTTGATGTCTGCAGTTCACAGTAAACTATTTATATATAGTTTCATATATATAATATATGTATGATACAGTGTGTGTACACCAACTACAAATAAACCAAAAAGCCCATTGTCTAGTGCATTTCACTAGACACAGAAAAATAACCACACTTAAATAAGTGTCTTCTAAACTACTGTACCTAATTAAAGTGAAGCAATGATTGTTCAGGTGAATAAAAAAACGTAAGACGTGAAAATCTGGAAAAAGAAGTGTGTTTATGCCATTTTCATCCATCACCCCAGTTTCCTTGTGATATGGTTTTCCTTTCTTCTCAGTGTATTATGAATTTTAAAAGGAAAGACATGTAATGAGTAGTCTCAAAAAAGTAGAGATAGCAAGACCCTGGTAGAGGGAAATCAGAAATCACATTGAGAGAAGATCAATTACTTCCCTGAGAATTCTGCTGGTTAAAAAAAAAAAAATGTGTGGAAGAAGACCAGGAAAAAAAAAAACAACACGAAAAAACCCCCACCAAAACAAAAAGGAGAGAGAAAGAATTCTGTTAAGAATACAGAATTATCTGGAAGAATTTTGCTCAACTAAGGTTAAAAGAGAGAAGAAAAGCCCTGAAATGTTATGAAAAGGCTTTCTAGAACAATAGGTCAACTACATCTGTCTTCAGTGACAGGAGATACTGTAAATCATAAATTCTTCAAGGTAAATCCATCTAAAAAGTTCATGCTCTGGCTTCTGTATGAATCAGAGATTATTTTTTTTTTCACTTTAAAAATCAGACACTTCAGATGAGAGAGCTAGGGGAACACCGAGGTAGAAGGTAGACTAGGATGGGAATGTGAATGCCTCTCAATCCTCTTTTCCCAAAAGGCTGGCTTTGGAGCAAACAAAAGCATGACGGTTACAGTGACTCATGTCTGATCCATTGAGTATCACGCTACACAAGTACCTCATGGGCTTACTTCAGGCTGTTGATAGCTTGGTGGCAGAAGCACACTGGCAGGAGGCAAATGCCTTTCTGTTCCACAACTTCTGGACAATTGTCAGCTTACCTATGACCAGGAAATTTCCTTTGTGTCCTGCAGTGTTACAGATGATCTACTTAAAGAATGAGTCTATTGTTGGTCATTACCTTATGAGTTTTAGTTCCCAGCTTGGTTTTGGTTGATATTTGTAACTAGTAAACTTAATTCCTTCTTGAGGAATACTACACTACACAGACAGCTTTCTGAATGTAAAAAAAACCAGCAAAATCTTTAAAATGTCTAGCTTTGAAGTTACATTGAAATACCTGCAGCACTTCTATGGGTTTCTAGCTTATTAGAACACATTCTGACTTATTAACACATTTTTAGCTTTCATTATTGTTGGATAAATTCAGCCTCAGTGTAACTTTTTTTGTTTGGAAGAATTCGTAAAGGGAAAGCTAGAAACTCTTTTCACTTAGGAAGACGTTCTGCCTAGAAGCCTTCTTTCTCAAAAGCAGTTTCAATGTCTTCTCCCCACCTCTGCATAGCAAGAGAAGTTCTCAGCCTCTCTCTCTGATATGTGAGAGGAGAGAGATAACATTTGTAGAAATGTTACAGGCCATTGTGGCCCAGGGGGAGTCGGAGTGGGGGGGAGACAGTGATGACAAAGCCTGGGAGCGAACTGGAAGTTTGCCTTTTGCTCTCTGAGGCGTGGTACTGCCTGGAGTGCCGAGAAGTTTGTAAGTTTTAAGTCTTTGCCTCCAAAATAAACCCATTTTGAACCCTTTCCACTGCCTTGGCATTTGGGGGAAGATACCTGTTTATGTTTTACCTTACATTTTGACTTAAAGAAACCTTTCCCAGTAATGCCTTTAAGCCTACATGTCTCTCTGTATGGCTAAGGTTTTCTGCAGGAAGCTTGAGATTGATTCATCAAAAGTCTAGAGACAGAAGAACTTCTGTTTTGCTTTTACATGCTCGTAAGCCTTTTAGCCGTAAATTCAGTGCACTCACACAGCTCTTATATGAAATATTACCAGTTTTACAGCTTATATGGTTTGCTGAGCCATATCTGGGTGTCAGAAAGTTTTCTACAACCCAACAGGATAAATTTATGGAACAAATTGTATTATCTTATCTGTGCAAACAATGGTCATGGTTGGCTCTTTTCTCCATCTTTGTCTTCCCACATTATAAATTTATAATTTATAATACTTTCATAAAGTAGGCCTCTAGTCATGCACTGGTAATCTTTTAATTGTTCTTGAGAGAGGAGAAACAGCTAATAAGCATGTTCAGTCATTACGTTGAGCACCATATAGCACTGATAAATAATATGGTCAATGATTAGATAATTGTATGGCACACATGCAACCTTTGTGCTACTGTTTCCGAGTGGAATTCATTGTTACACTCTTCTGTTAGGAGAAAAAGAAAATCAAGAAACTGCCAGTTTCTCAATATGTTTTAGACCACAATTGTAAATGTGTATGCAAAATCCATCTACAAATGTATATCGATAAATGAAGTGTTATTTAGGAATTCATTTACCTTCATATTTATGTTTCTGTGTGTGTGTAATATAACAAAATCACTGCAAAAGTATGTAGTCCTAATTATGAATAATATAGCAGCATCTGGGAAGCTTGGGTAGTTGCCAACATAAAAGCCAATGTCATTTTGGCTTTAAAAGCTGGAAAAGTGGTTTCTGAATACAGAACATCGTTCTTGCATGTATTATAGCCCTGGGACCTAGCTATGTCAAAGCCATTCAAAGCTTACAACCTGCATAAATGTTCATGGCATGAACTGAAAGGTAAGGAATCTGTTTAAACTTAATTAGTTTAGGTTAGATATCTCAGAGAGGACCTTCAGCAATAAAAGAATAGAGGCGGTTTGGTGACAGAAAGAACACAGTCAGAAAAGACAGACTGTTGTCAGAGTGGTGGATCAGTATTGCAAGGTGATTCTGAACAATCGTATCAACTTTGCCAGGAAAACATTCAATCTTGATCATAGCTAAACCAAACAGTAATCTAACCCTATTCTAATTGCAGAAAAGGTTACATTTACTAATGAAAGGTCTTTGAATGTCTTTTTTTTTTTTTTTGCAACCTAGTCTGAGAGAAATAATAAAAATTGAGAATTATCAAGGAAGTGAATATAGTTTTATACTGATTTTGTTGAAACAACAACCCACTAGCCTCATCATACATTATCCATTTCATAAAACTTAGTTTTCTTAGGTGTATGAATTTCCAGGGATATACATAGATATTGTAACTCTTTAATAGTTAAAAAAAACATGCCTGGACATAGAGATGAGAACTCCCAACAATCTGTATGTCTGTGTAGTTTTGAAATAGTAACAGAAAGCAAAACATAGTGCAGCATATATAAATTGGTTACAGATTATGATGTGAAACAGTGAAAGCCAAGTCAAACTGTTGTTCATGCTTCCTGTAAATAAGAGATGTGTCTTCTCTTCTGTGCACCTAATGGAAAACAGTGATCTGTTAATGGTGTTACTTCGGGGGAAGTCCCACCCCTCCATGTCCTTCCTCAGCCTTCATCACTCAGCTAAGCTATGTTAAATCTGTGCCTGAAAGGACTTGGAGAACATGCATCCTTCTCATCTGGCACTTTCTCCAGAGAAGAAAAATATTTCCTTTCCAGCCAGGGTGTGATGTCAACAGCAGAGAAAGGAGGGCACACATCCTCTTCATTCCCAATCACACAGTCACAGTCCTGGAGGGATTTGTGCTGGGTGAAGAGCACATAGGGGCTGATATTGCTTGGGGAGCATCACAGGAAGGCAGACACAAAGTGATGGCAGGGATACTCCCCACAGTCCTTACAAGCTGTCCCCTGTGCAGTGAACACAGAAGATTTGGGTGGGTATTGTGCTATTTGTCTTTCCCTCAACAGGGCTGACTGCTTTCGCTGTAGTGGAGGTAACAACAATGATGGAAGGTATAATGTACCTATTAGTAAAAAAATAGTTTTAGAAAATTGCATGAGAAAGAATAAGTAGAAATTCTGAGTACTTTGCAAAGAGCTTAACATCATCATGGCTGGGCTTCGTGAACGAAGATTTGGGAAGGCTCTATCCACATTTGTTACAGGCACGTTGGTGACTTATGAGGCCAATACGAGACAGACATATCCGATTGCAAAAGGCACAGCAGAAAGATTCCTTAGATGGTGTATTCTGCAATGCACGGTTCTTTCTGCGTTGCCTTTTTTCCTCGAGGGTGATCCTGCGTGTGTTCTCAAAGGAGACAGCTGCGTTATAGATGGTGTGTCTCCAGGCCTCCCGATTTGAGGCCAGAGTAGACCAGTTATGGTGATCAATACGGCCAAGGCTGAGATGTTGTTTCAGGGAGTCCTTGTATCTTTTCTTCGGGGAGCTTAACACACAGCATCAATAATAGTATTTTATTCTTTTCAGTATTACTAAGCCAGTGCCATCAGAGCCAAAAATCACATTGTATTCTTAGAGATACTGAACTGTGCAAGAATGCAAAATATAATTTTTCTTTAAATTATTTCAGTCCTGACAATATATAGGCCAAAAATAGCACAGCTTGACTTTCTAATCCTGTCCTGAGTCTGTAGGGTTGGAACTTGGAAAGCAGATTTGTACTTGTAAACTGCGTAGAATTGCTAAGAAATCATTGAAAATATTAAAAAAAAAAAACCAAAAGGAATATTTTGGCTTGCGCTTTTCTGGCTAGAATCTTATTTTTATCCAACTGTTCTTATTATGATCTTTCCATAAAATTAAGCTAACTCCTCTCTCTGTCTTCATACCAGTAGACATCTTTTTTTAGCCCCACTCAAAATATTTTGGCCCCACATTTCATCTTCACATAGAGTAAATGCTGCAATTTATAAACTTAAACAATGACTTTTTTAACAGCCAAAAAAAAAGTTAAATACTGTTTAAAAAAAAAAGGGTGGCAGGAGGGAATCCTAACTGGAATGTAATTATAATAATTAATTAAATCAAGTTCAAGGAGCATTTAGCTTTCACTTTTGGTAGCTGCCATCTCAGGCTAAAACACACTCCTGCAGAGAAACTCAAACTAATAAAATCAGCTCTAAGTTATTTTCCCTCTAACTCAATTATAGTGACTCCTTCTGAATTCTGGCCATGTTGTTCCTGAGGATGAGCACAGGGTTTCTGCTCACAGTGAAGGGGATTCCAGAGACACAGCTGGGAAAAATTTAGTTTTCCAAAAATTCGAAAATTATATATTGTCAATTGAAAATGTACCCTATTTGTACCTGCTGACAAATGTAACATAGTGAAATGAAGAAATTTATTTGTCTAGGTACAGTACAGATGAAGTATAGAACACAAATGACCCAACTGATAGGTAATATTAATTTTCTTAATATTAATAAAAATATGAATTTGACTGTACCCCCTCACCACGTTCTCTCTTCCGTTTCCTACTGCCAGAGGCATCAAATAGAAATGCTGGTAAAACTACACATTTAATTATAAGATAAAATTATATATAGGATTTCATGTCATACAGAAGTCTGCATAGAGCAGAGGGTGAGGAATCTTATTAAAGAAGATTAATAAGATTCCTAAATAGGTAAATTCTGTATCTGCAATCAAAATAATCTTCTAAACAATTTTTAATCAAGAAATATTGGCCAAATACCCCATAAGACAAGGAAGCTTCTTAGATACTCTATTATCACCTTTACCAGAAGACGCAGCCCATTCAAAAGAAAGCTGTAGTGTTCATTATTTGATCGTGAGACAACTACTATATATTTCATTATGAAACAACAAAAAATGTAGTCATTCTTGAAAAAAATAGTCATCGTGATTTTCTGAAGTTGGTAAAGGAGTTCAGCTTTTCTCAAATTACGTTTGTATTATTTTTAGTTTGTATGTGTGTGTGTGTGTGTAACAGCAATATTACTCTCACTTCTTGCTTAGAATTTCCTCCTTACTTTGAGAACAGTTGGTGAATTACCATTGTCCTTACTGTGTTTATGTCCAAGACACCAAAATCTCTGTGGATCAGGGATAGTGTAGAGCTACAAGCAAGCATGAGAACAGAAATCAGTGTGCAGAGACTGAAGTTATCCTAGAGGCTTTGTACGTCTTTTCAAATACAAAATAATTTCTGTGTAGAAGCATGACAGTTCATGACTAATTAAAATGCATCCTGCAGTCCCCTAGAGTGTTTATCTGTCAGTTTACTTACCCACCTTCAAATTAAGAGCTGTTAAAGATATGACCTCCAAATGGATTTTTAAAGTCAACAATATTCGAGATTTGTGTTTTTCTGATTACCTTAAAAAGCTCCTGACATCTCATGAAACTGGAGACTGCAAATTATACAATCAGGGATATCTTATAACACTCTTATAGTTTGGGTAAAGCACCCAATGAACACATTTGTAGTGTGAATGGAAAACTGAAGACCTAATCATTTGTATTTGTACTTGCAAGGGGAAAAAAAGTCAGATCATACCCTGTTAAATAATGTGCACATATATAATTCATAATGTGGTTTTAAATGCTACACATATTATAAATGTATTTTTTGAACTTAAAAGCACAGTTGGATAAAGTAAACTCCTAGTCAAATTAAAGAGATACAGGAAAGATGGGAAGGAGGCAGAAATAAGAGCAGACAGAGGAAAACAACACTCAGGGTACTTTTGTAAGAAACTGTTCTGCTCCGAAAGCATGATGAGTCCATTTGTCAGGGAAGTCCTGCTGCTTTGCTGTTGCCAACCAGGATGGAGGGAGCCACCCCACTCTGGTGTCCTGGCTCAGGTTCAAGCTCAGGTATGGCAGTAAGGAGGGTAGAGGAAGGAGAACTGTTCCTGCATGACCACCACCAGGTTATCAAGCTGAAAAGAGAAACCTGAAGCCAAGGAAAGGTTTATCCCAAGTGTGAACATTGCTAATGATGGAGGGCTGAGGCATGCAGAAGAGGGAGAATTAGGAATGGGAAATGCTTGCTGAAGGGAAGCTTGTGCATCCATCCTGTCACCAGCATATGCCACAGTTGCTATGTTCTCTTGCATCCTTAGACAACTGCTGTCCTACAGGACCTCAGAAAGTAGAATGAACATATGCTGGGAGAGTTCCCATCTGAGTTGGCAAAGTGCTATTTTGGTTCTTTGCAGTCAGAGGAGGAAAAAAAATGCATGCAATCTGTAAGGCTGTCTCTTTATATTGCTTCTCTCTTTTCCTCTTCTTGGAGACATCTCAGTGCTGTATTTGCAGGCAACAAAGCTGTCTTTTCCAGGTGTTGAAATGATTTACAGAAATGGCACCACTCACCGCAGCAACTGCATGACCAAAGAGGATGCCTGCAGTGAGGACAGAACACCATAGATGTTTAGTGAAGGAAAAAACAGACTCAGTGTAGATTTTATCTTCTGCAGTGAATAAATAGCCCTTTCAGGAACAAAATTTTATCAGTTCATGGAGCCTCCCCAGGAACAGGCCTTCCTTTTAGCATAAGATGCAGATTTGACCCTGTAGATGGATTTTTTCACTTTATATCTGATTCATCTTATTTCCAGTTCTTCTGCTTGCTATTACAGACATCTCTTGCAAATGTCATGACTTTAACATCAACTTTTAAATTTGTAAGAATACTTTTGCTCTACATTGGTAGTTTTAAGCCAGATACAGAAATTTTTCAAATATTTGGATGGTGAAGCAGCCCTCTCTGGAATCCACAGAAGGTCCCTTGTTGGCTACAACAGACTTAGATGTTGACATTTTAGATGGGATTCACCCACTTACTTGAAAAGCAGGCTGCTCTTACAAGACGGTCATCTAGAGAAAGGCTACTTTGCAAAATAATTCATCCCATCCTAAGACAAGCAGCTGAAGCTAGAAGTGGTGTCTTTCCAACTACTATGAAGGTAGGTGGATTGTTAAATGGAGCTGAGCATATGTCAGATGGTTAAAGATAACTGAGATAAAAGCCTCCCTTTAAGTGCAAAACTGTCCAGATTCAGAAATGTAGGCAGGACACGGAAACTCAACCTCCTACTGAATTAATTCTTTCATGCTGTGTGGTTTTATGTCTTTTCCTGTAACCACAAACCCCACAAAACCTCAGTGTGTTAAAGTATCAGATCAAAAGACATCCAACTCTAACACACTAGGATGAGCAATGCAACAACTGGCACATCTGCCTTATTTTAGAGCTGCACTGGTTTCCACTTGGAGCTTTGTAGGGCAAACTGCACAAGATTAAGATGTTTAATTTTCTGTCTGCAGCAGGGAAGCAACTCAGATGAAATTATGGTGTCATATTCTCTAGGATAAAAGCCATCCTCCTGTCTTTTAAAACCATTAGTATAGTTCTTGTATTAATGTCAATGTGAACAATATCTCATGGATTCAGCAGTTCCTCCATTCTACTCACCACTTTGTGCTATAAGTCTCTGATCCTGTGCACATGGAGACTGGAGGAAGGCTACTTGAGAACAAAGAAAACCCTGTAGCTTCCCCAGACTTCATCAAGTTTGCTTAGTGGAGCTGAATAAACAGGAAATGCCATATTCTTCTGGAAAAAAATTTTTTTTTTTAAAGGAAATTTGAGGTATTTCATGCCTCTGCCCTCCTTTTGTCCCACAGATCCCCTCCTGATGCCTGCCTGCCCCATTCCTGCCCATGTTTCTCCTGACCACGTGAAAGCTTTCACATTCCTTGAGACAAGGTCAGCTGGCACTCTCTCTACCAGGGCCTCCCTGAGGAAGGGCCAGCTGGTGCTTCCTTGCTCCTCTGGGGGTGGGTGCACCTCATCCCCATCTAGCCCTTTGGGGACTCTCAGAGACTGCAATGTTTCTGCTGGCATCATTTCCAGGAAGCAGGATAACCTTAATGGTCTTTGACTGTGATGGAGGGGTAAGCATGGAGCATACAGGCTTTGGAGGAACATGTCATCTTTAATCTTATGCCTCACTGTGCTGTTGAGCTTGATGATGTCTGAACCTTAGGCAAGGAAGATGGAGCTGGTTGAGAACACGCTGGAACTGCTTCTGAAAGTAGCCTGTAGAGCAGAAAACACAGTGTTTATAGGATGAGAAAAATAAGAAGTTTATTTATTCAGGCAGGAGTTTTATTATACCTCAGGTAATGATAAGAACTTGAATAAAATAACACTGTTTCTATTCAGTGAACTGTTAATATTGTTCATGTTTTCTCACTGATATGTGAAAAATAGCTTATTTCTATTGAAATGGTTTTATGTGTTCTTTTATGAAATGAATGATCATGTTTATTTTCCAATTTGTTTTCCACATAAGGAAAAAATTTCTAAGAATTCATTTACCAACAAGCCACAATAAACTGTCACTGTATGCTGGAATCAGGAAGAGATGAAAAACAAGCTGAGTCCTTTGAGAAGAATTTCATAGCAGAGACTATATTTTTGCTAGTTAAGAAGTCCATTAACCTGGGAGAACTTCAGGGAGGTTTGTTTTGGCTTTTGGAAGATGGCTTTACTTCAGAGCAAATGAAAGAATCAAAGCAATTACAGTAGGAACTGTGTAAGAGTGGCTATTCATGTAGCAGAGCCTGAAGGATCGCTGAGCCAGAGGGTTCCATCGGTCGGCAAGATAATATTTTCTCAAAAGATAATAAGTTATGTATTTTTTGAATACTCTTACACAAATGAAGACCACAGCTCTTCTATCAACAGCAAGCAATTTGCTGAGTTTTGGATTTAGACTGAGCTGTTTCCATAGTACCCAGGCACTCCAATCAAGACAGTCACCTCATTATTTGGTGTCGTACACACATAGACCAAGAATGAGAATGAAAATTGATGGGGAATTAGGCACCCAGAGAAAACGAGGTGTTAGCACAATGGAGTCCTCCTACCAGATTTGGTAATTTGGATTGCTGTCTCATACATTTTTTCTTCTTGTATGGGACACTGTATTTAGTATTGATCTTAACTGATTTCTGCTGTCCCATTGCATCCTGCTCTCTATTCTCACCATTACAAAGTTATGTTCTCCCTTCATGGGCCACTGACAATGCCCAAACACAGAAACTGCTGCCTGTGTACACAAGGCAGGACTGATAGTACATGTATAAAGGATCCCACACCCTCAGGGGCTGGATCAGCTGTCCAAGAGATTGTTGTTTGCACAGGTAACTACATGGGAAATGAGCCAAGGGCTTTTAACCTCTGAGATGACCCAGAGTGGGGCATTCAATGTAAACATTATAAACCATGTGGGCTTATTTTCTTTCTCAGTGAATTCCCAAAAACTGCCTGAATGCTATAATCCTTATCAGCCTTAAAATGCTGATAGTGATTGTTCCCATGGAAAACCAAGTGTGAAGTATTTGATAATTTTATGAAAAGTGAAATATAGGAATATTGCATTTGGATACTAATTTCAAAATGCTCTTCTCGTGGAGGCACCACTCCTTTCCTAGACTAACATCCATTTGCAATTAGAATGAGAAGTCAGAAACACAAACAAATGCTCCTAAACTCAGCACTCCTAAATTCAGCGTACTTTTATCATGACTGAAATGTATTTTTTATAAATATATATAATATATATATTATATGTGTATATATATATATATATACATAATCTTGTGGTTCACACATTCTTATAGGATCTGGATCAAAAAGTATTACATAAATTAAGCCTTAGAATATTGACATCATAGGACTGGACAAATGCATTATGGGCTTATCCCATCAAATGTAGGCCCCCAAAGCAGGAGGATTATAGACAATGTTTATAGAAGTGCTCTTAGACAGAGAGGAAATAAATCCTTTGACTGTTAAAGCGTGCAGCACTGTTTCATTGGGTTTTTTCTGAACTTTACAGACTTGCGATTTGCAATTGAAATATGCTTGACAGCACTTGTACTGATAGGTCAAAGGAGACCATCACCAAAGTTGGTCATGTTTCTTATATCTTTTGTGGAGGACTTTTTTTTTGGTCCTGATTGCATGGAAATACTGAGCAGAATAGGAAACTCCATGTCATGGGCTGACTTTCTATTTATTTAATTCATCATTCACCGTTTATAAAAACTTACTTTCAATATTTTTATAAAATTCATAATGCCAGGTGTTGATAGTGGCAGCTTGTCATATTCAAACATGTGAAAGCTAATCTAATATTTAATGTTTTATTTCACTAAGTGCCATTATGATTATATGTAAAAACATGCTATTGGTCTGTATAAACATGCTATTGTACTGTATAAAATAGCATCCATGTTCCATCACTGCACTTCTTCAGTGTTTTCTCTTTTCCTAGTTAATACTTGTATCATGCATGGCAAATGAAATGGAAAGCTATATGAGAATGAACACACTAAAAATTTACTTCCAGAGCCTAGAATCACATATTTCATCCTGACCACAGCTGTATGCAGTTGATTGCACTTCTAGTATCAGCAGAACTAGAAAAGTCAAGTAAATTCCCTTGTGCCTCACAGCCAAATAGTTTATCTCAAGGTATAAAGGTAAGAAGCCTGAAGTAGTGATAGAAGTTGAAAACAGCTGTTAAATGACATAACTTCTGCACTAGTGTGACTTCCAAAGTACTGCATCACATCTCTGCCTAGTGCCACTGCTGGGAGAGCCAGGGGACACAGCACATCACAGGATGGATGTGACTTGTGCAGTTATGGGACTGTGCTGTCCCAGCTCAAACCATAACTGTATCACAATTTTACAGAGACCCCTTTGGTAGGGCTGGTTTGAGATTAATACATTTGTCTGTAATAACCTCTGTGCAGGGCACCTGCAAGCTCATTGTTTTGGATCTCTCTTTACAGGTAATGGAGATCTGGTCAATCCAGCACAACTCAATTCATCCTGAAGTAGACATCTCATGTTTAGTCACATATGTCTTCTCCATTGACTCTATTTGTTAGGGTCTTAGTTTGTTGGCCACAAATAGGAACCTAGAGTCATCAAAGATGCCTTAGGGTCTGACACGGAAAGTCTGTGCTCTTCCAGATTGGTAGCCATGGCATGAAATAGCCATAGAAGCCATCAAAAGCAACCAAAACAATCCCCTAGTATGCCACAGATATCACTTGTATAGTCCTGAGTTAAGTTTAAACCTTGATTAATTTATTGTCTCAGGAAAAATAGCATGTCAACAGCTGATGACCCTACATTGCTTCTGCTTTCCTCACTTGATAACTGAAGCAACACACAAGAACCTTCAAAGGAAAGAGGTATTTTATGCTGAGAATGCTTATGATGCCTACAAATGCCTACAGTGGAGCAGCCTAGAGAGAAGCAGAGAGATGGGGTTGTGCTTTCAGGGCAGCACACATACCCCACAAGGATCAGCAACTTAGTAGACACTATGGGTGGATTCAGAAGGTGAACTCAGTTTGGCATGTGCCTTGTATGTCAGTATGTGAAGAAACAAAAACACTGCTCTCCCACAGCTGCTGGTAGTAGATATTCAATCTAGGAATCAATGTGCTCAGTTTTATTAATTGTGTTCAACTTGATGAAAACTGATTTCTGTTTCTTTGTCCCGAAAAACTACCAATGCTCTGTAAAGCTTAAAAGATAAGGAGAGGCAATAAATTCTTAAAATATTGCTTGTTTCATCTGGGTAACCAATCAAAACACACATTTAGTTTTAAGATTGAAAGCCAGTGGTGGCTTCAGCAGATGAAAGATATGCATATGAAGATATATACAGCTGATGAATAACCTCTGAAACAAATGAACCATAAGAGAATGCCAGGCAGTTGGTCTGTTACTGATATTTGCAACAAAACAATTAGTACTTAGGTAAATAAATCTTTTTCTACACAGATGTCCTCTACCTGATAGGCTTTCAAATGTATAAAACAGGATAAACAATTGATTATAAACTGGGGTGTAATAACAATAATAACTCCAACACTTTCTGCAGTTGCAGCCATTGTAGATGACAGATGCATTACAGCAGCGTTGTTCCGAGGGAGTAATACATTACCCATTAATGGCTGTGCAGGAAATTGCTCAGGTAATTATTGTCTAGCTAATTAATCCAGGCTTTGGGAAAAGAAAAAAAACAAAACCCAAACCCAAAACTAAAGGGCAAAATATGGTACAGTTGTGACAGGGAAAATTGTATTATATTCTTGTATATTGAGTTTTCCTCCAGCACTCCCTAGTGGCTCATTAGAATGTATCCATACTTTCACTGTTGCATACTAATGAAATAAGCATTTATGATCTCTGAGTAGTTTTAGTAGTTTTCTGATACAACTGTATATCATTAGGAAACATGGGGTGATGTATAACCATGGCACATCTGTTTCCTTTTCTTCCCAGTCCCTTTCCCTGACAAGATCCTCATGGATATGCTTTTAGCTTTAATTCACTTCAAAGTGTCTGAGAGCTGAAATTATAAGGCATAAACTTTTCTTTTTCTAATTCCATTACGTTATAAGAAACATTATAACTAACCAAGCATGGGCAATAAAAACGCAGCCTTATTTTGAAAGTGTTACAGAGGATTTTTTTAATGTAATATCCATCAAATGCAATTGGTTTTATCTAAGCAGTTTTAAGCAGAATTGCCTCCAAATGTGCCATAAGAGCACATGAGCAGTAACAACAGATTAAATTTTCTGTACCTCGGGGAATGTGTATGCATATAGCGTAGCTCACACAAGCAGGCAGCTATCACAGCAGTGCACCGGCCAACAAAGAAGTGTTCTGCCCCCAGATCTTGCTGCTAACCCTACTGAGCAGGTATCTTTCTCCCCACTTCCTGTAAACCCAATTATGACAAGACCTGGCTCTGGGCTGTGCTCTGCTCCCATGAACCAAATCATATTTGAACAGCTCAGTACAAGGGAAGAGGGAAAATCTGCCCTTGGAGGAAAGAAATCTCAGTTCCTTTAAAAAAGATGAAAGGGTGCATTTTGTCATTTTAACTGTCACGATTATTAAGGGGAGGATGTGTGTAACGGCAGTAACCAGGAGAGTGATGGAGACGGGCGCTCTATGGAGCCCGGAGCTGGCAGATTCATTATATCATACACCCCTTGGGGAATCAGCCCTCTATTGCAGTCTGTCTGTGGTCAAATCTATTTCCCTGTGTCAGGACCTGGGAGCAGAGTCAGGGCTCTGGCACACATTTGCCTCTGTGCACAGCTAGAGAACATTTTTTATGATCTCTGCAGCTCCAGGATTGCTATTTTGGGACGAGCATTATGGAAACTTGGCAATGAGAGTATGCAAGACATTTTTTTTTTAAGTACCTCCTTATCTCCAGTTTCTTGGACCTAATCAAGCTTTTTCTGTGACTACAGCACCAAGATGGCAGGTTTTCTACAGGATGTCTGAGACTAACTTAGTGCCTCAATTTTCAGTACTACTGTGATTTATTTGCTTCAGGTTTCTGCATTTCTTGTCTGAGAAAATCAGTGCATTTTAAGGATGATTTCTCATCCTGCTATACTGATGTTCTACCAAGAGCTGGCTCAAGCAAGAATATTTCTTGAATAGTTTCAAGAAATGGAAACTATTCATCCCATAACGTTTCAGGTAGCCCACAGAAGCACTAAATACTGTACAATTTGGCAGTGCAAAGGTGACCAAAGTGGCAACTTTGGTTCCCAGTTGGGTATTTTACAGATACATATCCCTCCATCTGTGGTGCATGGTGTTTGACAACATTTTAGGGACAGGCCTCCTGACACCACCAATAGGTATTGAAGGTCTTCAACCTCTCTCTTTGCCTCCAATTAATTCTACATCTTTTAAGGCAGAACTATAATGAGTATATCTCTTGCAGCACATTCCTAAATGGAACAAGCACATGCACACAAACAACCTCTTGCAGATATTTGTCTCTAGTCGTTGATGGAATGCCTTGCCATTGACATGCAGTGTTTTTTCAGGCACTGTGCACATTGTCAGGTTGCATCAAATTGTGTCTGCCTATGACAAAATAAAGCCTAGAAAGTGTGTGAGGGGAGTTGAAAATACATTAATTGTGGATTTTTTTTAGTTTTTTAAAGCAAAAGGGCACTGCATTTGGTGATATTTGGTCTCAGCTTTTCAGAGTTTTCTTCAATTGCTTGCCAGGTTACATCTATGACAGACAGATTCTCTATCCAGTCTGTTGGCCCATTATTGCTGTGTCTGTGGTTTATCCTACGTGTCTCATTAACTCCCTTGTAATAATGACATTTTCTTTGTTCAGTTCATCTCATGAACCTTGCTTTTTTTCTAGCAGAGAAAAAACCTGTTTTATCTTTGCATCAGTTCCTGTATATTTAAAATGAATTAGTGTTCTGACACAAAATAGCTCTTTAAGAGAAGTCTGATGTAATCCACATCTTGGTATTAATTCAGCAGAAACTAAATGCACAGGCTATGTCCTGTTCAACAGCAGAAGAGGATATTAAAAAAGGACCTCAGGTCCTGCCTTAAGTATCTGTTGCATGCATAGAAAAAATCTTTTTGTCTTCCAGCTACAGTAGACCATAAATCATCTAGGAGAACAACCTGAGTCACCAGTCTCTTTTATGGGATAAGAATGAAGCTATTTATAATTTTTTTTCTACATTTTAATCTCAGACAGATGATTTTCTTCAGCCTGGTGGTGGGTTCCAAGGATGGTGCCATTTTCACAAACATGAGACACACATCCTCACAGTAAGATGCAAAGGTTTTTGGACCTAGTGTGGGAGTATGTTATTTTATGGCAGAATATATGCCAATAATCTTCTCAGAATAGGTTGGAAAGCCAAGGCTTGCCTATTTTTAAGAGATGTAAGATTGTTTGCAATAGAATCTGAAGGCCCCATGACTGGACACTGGAATGACAATGGCCATGTGCAAATGCCCAGATACAATCAGATTCTCTCTTCAGAGTATCAGGAACTGCTTGCACAACTGGTGGCTGTTGGTCCTGATTTGCTTTCATGATCCTTCTGTAACTCTTTGAATAGTTATTGTCTGTATATCAGTAGTAAGTATTTCCTTAACTATTACTTACTCTTTTCTTCCCTCCTGAAATACCCCAGAGTCCACCAAGATTATCTCAAAAACGGAGTGAGAGGGTTTAGTCTTGTTTAGCTTTAAGCATTCACAACATAGTTGTGAAACGGTTGTTAAAAAGAGTATGAAATATCACAGCTCCTCTGCCTAGGCTCCTTCCATCATTAGTTCATAGGAAAGACACTCAGACCTATTTTAAATGTTTACCATAGGACAAGAAGTTTTGTGTCCAGAAGGGCCTCCTTCTGTCAATGAGTGTGAAGGGAATCTATGGTGAATGAAGATAATTTTGACTTCTAAATAGAAGAAACTGAACAAACTGACATTTGTTTCACCAGTAACTTTAATAAATGGTATCTCTGACCATGATAATGTTCGGTCAATGATAAACAATAATTTCACTATTTTTAATCCCAGTGTGAGTCCTGCACTGAATTTTATTCAGTCATGGAATTCACTGTTCTTCTATTGTGTTAGTCAGTTAGCAACTTTCACATTATTTGGTCAATCAAGACCATTTTTTTGGTGACATCTGTTTACCTGGTATTCTAGTTTGGTGGTTTTCTTAATGTTAGTGAAAGAAACAGTGGTATGTTGCTAAACATTGCTTCCCACACTTCTGCCAGTCTCTGGCAGTTTGATGGTCCACTGCTGCACATCACTCAGGGCACTAGATCAAAATATCATCTCCACAGGTTTATTTCCTGCAGTATGAAGAGACTGCAGCATTCTGGTCCACTCTCTGGGGATGCCAACTCTGTATTTTGCTGGTCAGGCTTCCATAGCTGACCATTCCCACAAGCTGCCAAGCCTATGCAGGAATCAGTGTCTTAACTAACCCCCTCCCTACTCAGTTTGTCTCATTGGTCACATGGTATTTGTTTGGCCACTCAGTTGGTTATACTTATATTCCCCTGATGGGAATCTAACTTTAAGAAATGGTATCCCTCTAGTTCTCTCCTTTTATATTATATCTCTCATAATGACTTGCAGCTCGTTGTTACACCTTGTATCTTCATATTATATTATTCTGCACAGCATAACCTGCACTGAAACATCAATGCAAATACAGCCTACATTTCATTACATTAACTATGTTCTTTGCTAGCTACAGAAACAACAATCTCATTACAGGTGACTGTTTCTTATTATGTTGTTTAGTCCAGCAGTAAAACACTGAAATATACTTGACAACCATATTCACATCTTGTTTTAAGATTGTAGGTGTAGAATCAAATGGCAGAGTGCATGTTAAGGTTGTGGTTTTATTAGTACATAAAATACAGCATGGTTTGTAGTATTCATCCTACTGAAATGTTTCCTCCATACTGTCCTCTGGGAACAGACTGGGATCCGTGATGTCTCCAAGAACTAATTTATTAATTCCTTGTGCATTAAATGTAGGCAGGTGTCCTACAGTATACTTGAAGGATTTCATCCTTTTGTTAGAATAGGATTCACATTACCTCTGTATGAACAGCAACTCTACAGTCATAATAATATCAGAATCTGACTGAAGCAGTACGTTTTCAGTATTGACATCTGAGTTACCTGATCTCATAGATGCCTTCTCATGAAGCTTGGTAATAGGATAATTCTGTTACCTGTTATACACACTTTCCAACATAATCAAGTGTTGCTAAGTCAAGCTTTTATTGCTAAATAATACCTGTAGTCCAAGAATATTAATCTTATTCTCATTTGTCTCACAAGAAAGCTGCCATTTTTTATATTCTTTAGAATTGAAATATATATACTATCCAAGATAGATTTCTATATACTTTTACTCTATACATTTCTATAACTGTAACTTAAACGCCCCTGATTAGGCAGATCCCTCAGCCACTAACCTGCAGCTACATCCATGTTTAAGAGTGCTTTAAAGGTTAACAAATGCAATGGGTTCCTTTTACATGTCACACACGACTTGATTTTCTGTCTCCCCAGAGTCTGTTCTCAAATAGTAACTGCTAATTTGCCCTCTTGGGTATAATTTTAGGACTCCATAGAAACGGGTAAACATCTTCAGATGTCTAAAGTTGTTCTCGTAGAGCACAAAAATCACCCTTTTTTTGGACATCCCATGCCCTTACTGCGGCTTCCTGACATATTGATCAGCCTATTTTCATTGTCGGCAAAACAAGGTTTTGAAAGAACTCTTAAGTTTTAACCTGTAGGCCTTGCCTTTAGCTTGTATCCACATACCAGACTACTTATTAGCCTGTTACTCTCAGTTGCAGATTTTAATTCACATGTGTTTCTCCCTCTGCTTGAGAGTAATCTTTCTCGCATTTCTCTCACAAAAAGCTCTATTGCTTATATTCTTCTGAATTTAAATACTTTCCAATTTTCACATGAAGCATGATGACATTTGGTAAGTATATTTTAACAAGACTCTTTGTTTCCATGAGAAAGCTCACGATGCCCTTGTTTTAGATAATACATATTTTTTCCAAAACTAGTTCAAACTCATTGCTTTATAAAACATACCTAATGGTGAAATGGTCCAGGATGAAAACAAATTTCAACTAGGCAGTTATATCTTTCTGAAGTCCTTTCCCAAGGACCATGTAGTTCCATAGTAATATGAGGAAGTATTTAGTCTTTATTTTACGTATGGTATACATATAGTATAAATAAATTAAACAGCTGCCTACCTCTGTAAGAAAGCATAACCTTTACAATTTTTACAATATATGATAGCAGTGGAACAAGTATGACACAAGTATACTTTGCTCTTGACACTGTCAAGAGCAAAAATGAGTTCATGCAGGTTATCTGACAGATTTGGGTTTGTGTTGCCAGGTTTTGGTAGCAGGAGGACTACAGGGGTGGCTTCTGTAAGAAGCTGCCAGAAACTTCCCCCATGACCTGCAGAGCCAATGCCAATGCTGGCTCCAGGACGGACAGGCCGCTGGCCAAGACCAAGTGAATCAGGGATGATAGCAACACCTCTATGATAACAGATTTAAGAAGGAGGAAAAAAGTTGTCAGACAGATGAAAATTGAAGCCAGAGAAGAGCAGAGTGATAACATATGAACAACTCTGCAGACACCATAGTGAGTGCAGAAGGAGGGGGGAAGAGGTGCTCCAGGTGCCAGAGCTGAGGTTTCCCTGCAGCCCGTGGTGCAGCCCAAGGTGAGGCAGCTGTGCCCCTGCAGCCCATGGAGGACCACAGGGATGTAGAAATCCACCTGCAGCCTGCAGAGAAGCCCATGCTGGAGCAGGTGAATGCTTGAAGGAGGCCGTGGGAGGCCCATGATGGAGCAGGGTCCTGGCAAGGATCTGCTGACTCGTGAACCGAGGAGCCCATGCTGGAGCAGGTTTTCCTGATAGGACTTGTGGCCCTGTGAGGGACCCACGCTGGAGCAGCCTGTGTCTGAAGGACTGCACCCCATGGAAAAGTAACCCATGTTGCAGCAGTTTGTGAAAAATTGTCACCCATGGGATGGACTCACATTGGAGAAATTCATGAAGGACTGTTTCCCATGAGAGCGACTCCACGCTGGATAAAGAAAAGAATTTCCCTCTCTGAGCAGTGGCAGAAACAACAACTGACTGCAACCCCCATTGCCCGTCCCCCTGCACCACTGAGGGGGAGGAGGTAGAACTTGTGAAGGAACGAGGGGTGGGGAAGGATGTTTTTAAGATTTACTTTATTTCTCATTCTCCTGCTCTGATTCTGTTAGCAATAAATTTAATTAATATCCCCACTTTGAGTCTGTTTTGTCCATGATGGTGATCAGTGAGTGATCTCCCCCAGTCCTTGTCTCAACCCATGAGCCCTTTGTTATATTTTCTCTCCTCTGTCCAGTTGCAGAGGGGAGCAAGAGCAACCTTAGCTGGTACCTGGTGTCCAGCCAGGGTCAACCCACTATATGGATACAGGCTTATACTTGCTAAATACCTTTTCCTGAACAATTCTGGTCAATCAGTGAGTAAATTGATCTGCTTCTACTGACAAGGCCTAGCCCAAAGCACCTCACTACTATTTAAAATGTTCAGGATCTTCCCCTTTTTTTCTACATGAGCACTGACAAAGAATCAGGCAGAAATCCAGTTCTGGCTTTTACTAGCAGATTTGTATGTTGGCTCAGGGAAGGGAACTCTGGTCTAGAGTAAAATTTCCATTGATGCTTTTTTTTTAATAAACATTTTATAAAAGCAGAAAAAAAACTCAGAAGGTTTTACAGAATAAAGACAACAGTCAATTTGAGGAAAAAACTTTTTAGAGCACGTCTCAAATAGCCAATATAAATTATCTTGCAATTATTTTTTAATAGTCTCAGTACAAGGGACCTGGAAAATTATGGTGGCCATATATGAGAAGCTAATACAAGAATGAACAGAAACACATTCAAAGTACTTTATTTCCATTTCCATAGGAACACAAGGCATGGAAGAATGTGTTCATCCCTCAGATTAATTATACAAGCAGAGGTAAGATCATCTCTCGTAAATCTTAAAAAACATGTTCTACTAAAAGGAAGAAGTTTTGGGCTGGAGTTCCTGTGGCAACCAGGCTGCAGACGAAATGTGTAGAAGGTGATGGACACATTTGTGTGCAATGGTTGTGTCACCTGTGTCAGCAGAGTGGTGTAGTTTTTCTGTGTTAGCACAGGCAGGACACGATAGGAACTGTCTCTGGTTCCTTTTGTAAATAATTCACTGTAAGAAAGTGGTTGCAAAGTGTGAAGGAATCACCTCGCGGTAGTGGAAGAGGATGTACAGTGATTGAATGGACTTTATGATGCAGACTTTACAGTTATTATGTACACACACATTATTATTATAATACACACATTGTATGCTCCCCTGTTTCTCTGCTGATTGGCTGGAGGAGCTGCAGGGAGGAAACAACCTCCATTCGCCCCTTCTCTCCCCGGTTCCTCCCACGTTCCTCCCTTTTTCGCCTGTGCCCCTATCCTGATTTGCTCCCCCATTTGTCTGTCTGATACCCCACCGTATGTTCTGGGTTTTTCCCTACCTGAACGGATAAGAATCCGGCGCACGCTTGAATAAACAACTCTGCTTGCACCCTTCCTCATGTCCCGTCCCCCTTCGGACCGCGGCAGCAAAGCCTGTTCAGCTGGATTCTGTTAATAATTTCTGCCTCACTTAGCCTGGCCTGATTGATCTACTGTTGAGAAAGGCTGGACAAAAAAAGGAAGGAGTGGCTGCTTATGAGTGGTTGCTTCAGGTTTCAGGTTATCCATTTAATTCACAGTTTTTAACCAAGTGATGAATTTGTTTCTGGAAAGTGCTTCGGGCTCATATTTTTCTTGGGCAACCACTGTTCCCAAGTTCAAACCCTACATTTGCTTACAGGCACTGCTGTTGCTGAACTCATTTCTTTTTGTCTCCGCAGCCTTTATCACACAAGGATGCATTTTAGACACTAACAGAAACTGTGGCTATAGCCTGCCTCATTCAGCGCCTAAGGCACCACTTAATGACTAAACTGAGACAGCAGGTACTGACCTCTTGTCTAAACCAAAATCTTTCAGTGTTAAAAAATTGCCCTCCTCAGAAACCAGGAAGTAACTAAAATGGATGCACCTGAGCGGTTTTGTGGACTCTGTGGTTATGAGTTCCTCTGAGGAGCACTCAGAAGTGCTGTTGACTGTAAGCCAAGTGGCTCGAATAATGTGTTCCTTTTAGAGCTTCTTATCACACCAATTTTCAAATTATTCACTGAACCCACTGACCCTTTTAAACCATGCTCCACTTTCAAACAAGGTAGCTAGACAGCAGCAGAGACCAGCAGTGTAAGAATGTAATTTGGATGCTGTGAACGCACACCTTTGTGCTTTCAAGCTGATGCACCGAGGCATAACCAAATTCTGTGTTTAAAAGCAAACTAAATGAAAAGTATATTTTTCTTCAAAAATGTAGCATTTATGTCAGCCCTTCTTTAGATCTGGCTGAGCTGAGCACTGTGAAGCCTCATCACTATGAATGTACTACATACGTTCCGTGATTATGTTATGAACATTTACCATGATACATTTTTAACATTTTCTTCACAATGCAAGGGACTCAAAGTGTGTCTGCGTAAGTGACATTCATTTTGTCACAACATTATATGAAGATATTTGGTTGCCATAACAATTGTATTCTCAAGAAACAATCAGCATGTTTTACCTCTTTCTAAGTTTTTCTACTCACTTGTGGCAGCAACACAGTTTTGACAACACAGGCTTTGGCCATTTGAACTTACAGAGGCTGCATTTAAATTGTGGACCTTGGAATACACTCAAATGGCCATCTTCTAGCTGTTGCTTGACTTCTAGCCAACTAGGTCCAAGCCATGTCCCATGGACTTCAGAAATTTGTCTGAATCTCTTCTTTTCACTTGAGGGAAAAAAAAAAAGGCAAAACTAATACTGTTCACTTTTAAGGAGAAGTCCCATTTTGTGAATGCAGTCAGATAGTCAGATGGACACTGTGATCCTACTAGGGTCCTTAAGCTTCTTAAATGTTATAGACATCTTCGACCTAGTTATTTTAAGCATCACATGTTCTAAATACCTAAGTTTTAGGGGAACGCTCCTATGGGATTTTATCCATGTAGTCCTTTGTTAGCAGTTGTAAAAATACTGGAAAAGAGGCCTCCAGAGTGCTGCCTTCTAGATAGGAAAAGGTGGGTGGTTTTGACAATTATTTCCTCGTGAGGGCTTTCTCTTTTAAGAGTACTAGATCTCCAAGCATTTGCCAAAATAAATACTGTGCAAATCTCCCTAAATTAGACACAGAATTGTGCACTATAAATTTAATAGTTCAAACCAAGATACTAATTCAATAAAAAACACAGCAAGATTTCCACTCTGCAGCATTTTGCAACCTGAGGTCTAAAATTTGTGCCAATCATGGAGGATGAAAGAGAAGTATGAGTTAAAGATTCTGCAAATATGCAGGGATGAACTTAAGATGAGCTCAGCACAAATGGCTTATCAAATGTCATACTCTACAACTTCAAAGATTAGGTTTTAAAGACTTAAAGGTCAACATTTGTTTAAAACCTGCAAAAAACAACCCCAGCTCCCTCAACTGCTCCTCATACAGCTTGTGCTCCAGACCCTTTACTGGGTCTGGTGCCCTTCTCTGGATATGCTCCATTGTCTCAGTGTCTTTCTTGTAGTGAGGGGCCCCAAATGTGAACACAGAATTCAAGGTGCAGCCTCACCAGTGCTGAGTACAGGGGGAAGATCACCACCCTGGTCCTGCTGGCCACAATATTTCTGTTACAGGCCAGGGTGCCATTGGCCTTCTTGGCCACCGGGGCACACTGCCGGCTCGTTTTCAACCACTGTCAGCCAACACCAAGTTGCTCCTGACTTTAGGTTTCCACTCACCAGTCTGACTTTCTTCCTCAAACAGCACTCAAGTACCCACAAAACTACCTAGAAATAAAGAATACAAGTTCTTTTTAAATGAAAGTGTATAGTACTCTTTATATCAGAGACCACAATGGAAGAGCAAAACTTTTACATATGTCATTTAACTCATTCCAAGGCTCGCAGGCTTTGGCATGCAAAAACAGGGGAGGAAAGGAATGGAAAACAAATATACCCAGAAGGTACTGGAATTTTTTTGGAGACTGGAAAATGATACCATAGTAGGGCTTTTTAAATGAAGAAACATAAGAGAAACATACAAATGAAAGATAATAAATGCTAGTAATGAGAGAGCTACTGTCTGTGAAATTAATTGTAGAAAAAACTAAGCTGAAAATATTATAGTAGGGCAAGGTTTTCCTTGTGGAATATTTCAGGTTTTAACAGGAAAACTGAAATACAATACTGTGTTTGGATAAGTGAACTCCACCTCAAGGTGTTTGAGTTTACTGAGTTTTGAGAACAGGAACCACAGCACCTCTGGGAAATAGTGCTTGGAAAGCTGGCTTCTGGGCAGACTTAGTTCTCAACTTCATGTCATGCTCTCTCCTCTCTGATGGCACAGTATGGAAATGCTGGTAATTCAGGCAGCATGTTCTGTAGGAACATAAAATGAAGAATTCCATGTAGAAGCTTTGCTTTCACAATGCTCACCATGTTTTCTTTCATGAGACTCTCCTACCATGTGGGAGTTAGAGAAAATTTTTAACCATTTAAATTTAAAATTAGTTTGTTAATATTTGGATTGTATTTAATTTTCATTGTCAGAACTTCCAAAATTGAAATTATAAGTTTCAGTCAAGACTAATCACGAATGTATGGCAAAGCACCCCGTGAAAACATTTTGTACTGTCAAAACAAGACTCTGACATTGTCAGATTAAACATGTCCATAGCAGATCTGGCACGGGTAGTGGCAATGAAGCACACCATGTTTGCTTTTCTCTGCTGTCATTCTGGAGGGTGACAGCCGTGAAAAGGCAGCCTACTCTTATTTCTTAGCCGTTCACAGAAGCTGCCATTAAGACATCAGCTTCTGAGGAGGGAGGTTGATGCAGACCCTGTGCAAAGAACTGTTAGGAAGACTTAAATAAATTATGGAAGTGGGCAATTTCTAATTGTTATTGACAAACTATTGATGTTAGTTGGTACAAGATAATACATTAATCAGTTAATCCATTAATCCAAAGCATAATTTAAATGTCATGGGAACCACAGCCCAGGAGCACGGATACATCAGCAGTACCAGCAGTACCTTCCACCAGTGAGGGGTGAAAGGGTGGATTTTGCTTGATAACAAAATATTATAAGAAATCATTATTCTCAAGATGGGCTTTTTGGCCACTCTCTGCCTATAACTCATTTTCTCCATTTTAAATAAGAAAAATTTAAATAAGGAAAAAGATCATTGAAACAAGGTTAAGACTCATGTCACTCTCATAGTTACTCTCAGTAACTATAGTGGGAACATCTCAGGTTCATCAAGTACCATCTTCTGTGTTCAGTTTGGGCGAAATGTGCTAAAGTAGGTCCCTCCGAATGACAGAAAGAGACGCTGAATATCCAGCTACTGCCCAACACAAGGTTCAGTGCAAAACAGTGTGTGAGTACGTAACTAAGGACTTATACTGGTTCATATGTAGAAGGGGCCATAAGGACACTTAGGAAATTTCTAAAGTGTTTAGCTTCGCAACTTGCACATTTCCAACACAGTTCTTTTTTTTCAAGTCATCTTGAATTTCAGCACAGTAGCAGAGAAAGCAAATGAGCAAATGCTGCTCCTGACAAAATTGTCCATCTGGCATAGTTTTTCCATGTAATAGTGTTAGGAAATGTCAGCTGTCACTTGTAAGTAAATGTGTCCAAGTTCAGCTGCCTAAATTTATCATGGTGGGTGACAGACCTAGAGAAATCCATCCAAGGCTTTGTTTCCAACAGCGGACACATCTTAGGATGCAGCATCTATCCTTCATGTGACTCACTCACAAAATTACAAATTACAAAGCATGATTAGGCAGCAACTAAATTTTAGCCAGCTCCACTGGCATAGTGCAGTTCTCCTCAGCCAGCTGGGCAATGCCCCTTTGTACTAACCAGTTTGCACCGCAGCTCACAGCAATGCCTTTTGGCCTGACCTGGCCAGTAAGGCAGCCTAGTAACAACCAGCCATTTACAGGACACATCCAGAGCCATGTCCTTGTTTTTCTGTGCTTCTGTGTAGGCGACTCAAGGTTGAGGTGTTGGGCCTCCTGGGAGAGGGGGTGAGAGAGCTGGGGGAGGCAGTCTCACAATGCTGTCTGCTCTCTCACATATTTGTTTTTAACAGACACCAAGGTCCAGGGACATCTACAGCCACATCACAACAGTCTCACTGTTCTTGGCTGTGGAGCAGTCACTGGTGTGAGTATGGGTTCTACTGGTCCTAGGGGTGCCACTGGGGTGTAGTTCCATCTTGCCCAGCCCATGCTTCAGCTCCTTGGGGATGACCATCCTTCTTGGTGCCTCTCTCGTCTTTCTCTCCTCTTTTCTGACAGCTGGGTGTGGGAAGCATGAACTTACTTTTCCTGAGGTGCTGCACTAACAAAGAGCAGGTTGCTTGCTGGAATCAAGCCCACTGCCCTGCACAGGACAGGGCACACAGCTAGGGGAGAGCTGCTGAGCCCGGGTTAAATCCTGCACCACAGGGTTAGAGGCTAGCACTGCCCCAGTTCATACCATGGCAGTGCTGACCTTACTAGTACAGCTGATGAGGCTGCTGCTGGCAGGCAGGGTAAGATGTCACTCTGGGAGGAGTGGGGCAGAGATACTCTCCCAGAAGCCAGCCATCATGATAGTTCACGTTTTGAAGATGCAGCATATGTTGATCTTGAGACAAGTGTTGAAATAGTATTGATTAAGATGATAAATAGAAAAAACAACGGACCCTGCCACTTTGAAGAGGACTCCAAATGTATTTAAACACATTGCATGAATCCACAGCCTTAAGGTTGGTACAAAACCTTACTCACAAGAAGCCTGAGACCAAGGTGTAAATAAAATAAGCACACAAGCATGGAGAAAAGGAACAAAGTAAAAATAATATCTACCTCAGAATATGTTTTATTATTACTTCAAATTAAAAGCTGCAACTCTTTGGGCATATAATATCTGCCCTTATTCTGAGAAACAGCTTCCTTATTGAGTGCACAGATAAATCTAATAGCAAATTCAACAATATGGTAATTCTTGTATTCCATAGCATCGTTAAGCATTTATTACAGTATTCAACAGAATTCTGCCCCTGAGGGCCACTGAATCTTCATTGTAGGCATTTATCCAACAACATTCTGCTTTGCTTAATAGCTCACACAAAGCAAGTTGCATTACAGCCTTTCTGACGAGGGAGCTGTGGGGGTTAATGAACACAAACAAATCAAAAGGAAACCCCAGGTTTCTTCCTGATAGTTTGCACAAGTGCCACCAGAAGAAAAAATAGAAAATTAGCTCTTTCTTAATAATATTGCCTAGATATACATGTGATTCTCATCACAGAATTACTTGAGCAAAAAGACCTCAAGTGTATTCCTACAAGAAGACTTCTTGCTGCACAGGTGTAATAGAAATAGCATATTTTTGGAACTGGGCTTTTAACTGGACATAATCTGTTTCACATGGTGTTAAGATTAGGGGACAAATTAAAGATACTAGGAAATGCAAAGCACTGATAGAGTAAGTTATGTTTGTCTCTTTGAACCAGAGCAGTCTAAAAAGCAGAATGTAGTGCAAAAACTTGGGATTGCAGCATATGAACTGTGTAAACTTGTTATTTCCTTAGTTACATCTGATTTTTCTTCAAAACCAAAATATACGGATACCCCAGAGCAGCGCTGGGAAGCAGGAAAGTATAGTTACATGGAAGAAATTCCAGTTCTGGATGTATCAGACAGTGGAATAATAAATATTAAACAAGAACTCTCAAAAATATCTTGGAACGTTAAATAAATAGCTACCGAATAAAAAAACTCAAAAACTGAGCAGACACATCAGCACTTTGAAGTCCCTACCATGTCAGACAGTGTTCCTAATGTAGATGATGGCTGACTGTGCATTGTTTCATTTACAGGTGCTTAGGAGTTTTCAATGTGTATGTATACATACACAATTTTCATGTGTATATATTCACCTGAGAGAAAGAGGCAAGACATGGTACAGAAAGAGGGTGGGTTTTTTTGGTGAAAACATCTGACAATCAGAAGGGGGCGTGCTGAGAATTTCAGGCATCAAACCCCTTTTATTGGTCTGCTTATGGACGAACTCTGCCCTTAAGGGCCACCACACACCTCAGTGCAAAGCCAGAAACTTTGTAATAGCACTGAGAGCCCAACTGTGCTCTCTGAGATGGCAGTTTTCCAACTTACATCAGTAACAAGGCAAATTGGAACCAGCAAATTTATTATATGGGTTAGTAAAGACTTGTTATGTGTGATAACTTTCCCACAGGAACAGCTTTTGAGATAGCTGCCAAATGAAAATTGAATGCCATGATATCATGTTTATTTATGCATCTGTTATCACTGCTCTTATTTACATGATCCTGGTAAATTTTTATGTGTTTTACAATGCAGACACATTTTTATTGCATGTTTGAAGCATTAAGTTCATATTGATGGAGACAAATGGTAAAAAAGCCTTCTGTTCAGCCCTTTTGAACAGAATACGTGTGTTCACACATTTCTTACAGGACATGAGAGTTCATACAACTTCAGAAGCTTTGGGTATTCTTCTGGTCTTATTTCAGATATCAGTTTTGTGAAATTCCATTCTGATTCCCACCCATATCTACAGCCATATTCCACCTCTGCGTGGTGCCAGGAAGGTGAATGTTAGTGAGATATAAAAGCTATCATGTCAATACTGCAAGTTTTTTATGCTGAAAACTTGAAAACTCTTGAAAAGATGTTATGTCAAAAGAACATGGTAGAAATTAATCTGACAAGAGCAATAGTGCCAGCAGAAAGACATATTAGGTCAGGCACAGCAAACCACGAATGCATCTGTATTTCTCTTAGGTTCCAGCAGTTCAATCTTTGTCGTAAAGAGTTTGTGCATTTATTTACAGCAATTGGCTCTGGAAGTCATCCATGATAAACTCCACCGAAGGAACAGATATCCATAGTTTATACAGTTTAGCAAAGAAAAGGCTGAGGAGGGCTACAATTGTTCTGTTAAACTACTTCAGTGGGGTAGATATTATGGAAAGATAAAATATTTATGCAAAAGAGGAAACCTGGCATAAGATCAAGAGCACAGATGCCTAGTCATGAAGTCTATTCAGCCTTTTGAAAAGGTTAAAACCGTTTGAAGATAGAGTTATATCAGATGATGAGAGAGTCTAAAATAATAGGTTTTCTGAGGAAAGCAGGAAATGGAACCTATTAGATTGTTAAATCCTTCTAGAACAATATTTTCAGATGGTTCTGGCACTGGTAATTAATTTTATTTGTTTCTCCAGCATTATTTAACATCTTGCGTTCTAAATGGTTTCCCACAGTTTAGTGGGAAAATATGACTCAGTTAAGGAAGGCTTGATTTAAACAAAAGAAATGAATAGCAGTATTGCACTGGTTAATAAAACCAAAGCAACACATCTTTTTGGCTCCGACACAGAAGAGAAAAATATCTACAGTCTATCAGATTTTCAAAGGTGCATGGTTTTTTACTGTGTTTTAGATCAAAAAGGCATACAAGTTTAGCATATATTATTTCAACTAGTACCTATGACATTGACTGTTTAGATTAAGATAACCTGGAAGTGCAAAGACCAAACAGGGTTCCTAACAGATGTTTGCCTCTTCTGTTTCATCATGAAAAATCCCAAGACTTAGTTTGGGATTTTGGATAAAACTTCAGCTGCTGAAGTGCATTATGCACCAGAGGACTGGTTCCTACACAGATTGTACTCCATGCAGATCTTCTTCTTGATTTGAGAATTTTCCAGAATTTCTCAGTATGAAAGCATTTGCAACATTTGTTTTTTTGTATTTTTAAGGGCTATAAATGTTTCTCATGCAGAGTTAGCTTCAGCAGAATCTAGGTGTGAAGTCCCTGTCTACTACCTGTTTCACCCACAGAATGGGTGTAGTAGGTTTCTGTGGCTAGGTTTTGGGAGTGGGGAAGGCTACAGGGCTGACTTCTGTTAGAAGCTGCTAGAAGATTCAATGGAACCAATGCCTGCCAGCTCCAGGACAGCTTCCTGCCACTGTCCAAGGCCAAGCCAATCCAGAGTGATAGTAACGCCTCCGTGATAACATATTTAAGAACAGAAAGGTGTTGCACGGTGAAAATTCCAGCCAGAGAAGAGCGAAGTGAGAACATGGGAAAAACAAGGTAGACACCAGGGTCAGTGCAGAAGGAGGGGGAAGAGTGCTCCAGATTCCAGAGCTGAGATTCCTGCAGCCCGTGGTGCACACCATGATGGAGCAGCTGTGCCCCTGCAGCCCATGAAGGACCATCAGGGTGCAGAGACCCACCTGCAGCCCATGGAGGAGCCCATGCTGGAGCAGGTGAATGCCTGAAGGAGGCTGTGACCCTGTGGGAGGCCCAAGATGGAGCAGGGTCCTGCCAGGGACCTGCAGCCCATGGAGAAAGGAGTCCACACTGGAGTAGGTTTTTTCCTGGTAGGACTTGTGGCCCCTGTGGGGGACTCACATCTGTACAGCTCATTCGTGAAGGACTGCACCCCATGAAGGAGTGACCCACGGGACAGTAGTTTGTGAAGAACTGTTGCATAAGGGATGGACTCACACCGGGGAGGTCCATCAAGGACTGTCTCTCATGGGAGGGAGCAGAGAAAGGACTCCTTTCTCTGAGCAGTGGCAGAAACAACTGACCGTAACCCTCATTCCCCGTCCCCCTGCACCGCTGGGGGGGAGGAGGGAAAACGTGGAAGGAAGGGTGGGGGGAAGGTGTTTTTGAAGGTTATTTTACTTTTCACTCTTTTACTCTGGTCCTGTTAGTAATAAATTTAAATAATATCCCCACTTTGAGTCTGTTTTGGATGATGGTGATCAATAAGTGACCTCTCCAAGCTCTTAACTCATGAATCCTTCACTGTTTTTTTTCTCTCCTCTGTCCAGTTGAAGAGGGAGAGTGAGAGAGCGGCTTTAGTGGGTACCTGGAGCCCAGCCAGGGTCAACTCGCTGCAACAGTGCAGAGCTGGGTGGTGGGAGAGGCTGAGCTCTTCAGGTGTCCAGATCAGGGCTGAGAGCAGGGAGGTTTGGTTTTGTGTTAGCAAGGACAAGGAGAAGAGTCCTGCAGAATGAAACAGCTGGATCTGAGTATCTTATTTTCACATCATTTGCATTTTGGGGGGCTACTGTGGACTAGGCATGCTAGGTGTGCTCTGGCTGTGTGTCTTTCGATTTCATATCATCTGTGAGAGTTCGTTTTGAGAGATCTCCCTGCAATGTAAACTGAAGTACAGTTAAGTAGTGACAATTGAGATAATTCCTCAAAAGCACACCCCTGACGTGAAATGGGACACAAACACAGATCTGCAGGCTGGCATCCACTGCTGGCACCCATTTTAGGAATCTAAAATTTAATTTTCAAATTTAGAAAAGAGTTGGTATTCCTTTTCTCTTTTCCCTGTATTCCATGAGTTACCCGTATTCTAAATGTCCATACGATGCCAGAGGTGTGGAGGTTTGCAAGTAGCAGTACATGTTTCCGTGTTATGCCTTGGAGTGAGCATCAAGCATATAGCAGAGCACCTGGCAGAGGCTGTTTTTTTACAGTGGCAGGATGCTGCCAAATAGGTGTCATTGCCAGCAGGGCATGAAGTGACATGAAAGCATGCCATTTTGCTTCTGGCAGAAGCAGCAGCTACAGCTCATGCAAGAAAAAGGTGGTAGTATGGACCTAGGAAACTTTTTCATTTGCTTCTGGCATGACCTCTTTCAATTGTACTTACCAAAAAGAAATCACAGGGGAGGTGTGAGAAGCTCCAGTTTAACACAACACTTGGAGTTGAGCCCTCCACCAGTAAGGAAGCTGATTAACAACTACCATATCATGCATCTCCACCTTCCCACTGAAACTGTGCTGAGGGAATACAGGGAGTATGGCATGTGAAGAGGAGGTGCTTGAAGGGTCCACATTTCATGGAGGAGGAGCTTGAGATTCTGCTTTTGTTTTAAACAATACTCCATTCAATGTAAATGGCAAAGATGCCCTCAAGGATGAATTCAGGAATTGAGGGATGGCTCCAGCTTGGATGAAGACTCCTCCAGGTGAGTTTATTCATGTGAGAATGACTATCTTGTACTGAGGTAAATGGGATTTGGCTTCTATGTGATTGTCTTCATTGCAGTGAGGAGTGAACAGGGCTGACAAACTCAGCAATGGTAATGATATGCTAATGATAGTGCAGCTGGTGTGATACCTTGGATATCTCAGTCCTGCTCTTCATTGCATTCTGCACAGAGACTGCTACCTTCTGAGACATCAGCTGGTGTGAGCCACTCACTGTTTGACTGGCACCATTCTGGATGTATGCAGAAACAGAGACAGAGATGGATCGAGAAACTTCCCATCAACACGTTTGGAAACCTGATTTTGGTGGATATGGAGTAAAGGTTCATGCATTTGGCTGTTACAGCCCAAGTCCTGCCAGGCCTTTCTTTGGATGGAAACCTTGGGTTTTTAAAAGCATAATCAATTTCCCCCATCCAATTCAATGGAAGTTTTAGCAACAACTCCAACAGAGGCTCAGAGGAACAAAGTGCTTCTGGAGGAGAATACTGATTGTTACAGGAGACGTGAGCTCACCCAGCTCTGCTGCCACCACCACTTTTAATTAGCGGCTGGAGTCACAAAAAATCAGGAGTACATCCGACTAATTTAAAAATTTGTCTTAATAGAAATGTATGACTGAAGCCATGTAATTAGGTTTAGTGCCCATTTTAGCTGTACTGCTAATGCAAGTACTGTGAGGAAAGCTAAATGCAGAGAGACAGCAAAAGCAAATGTAATGTCCTGCTAATCAGATGAGGTTTAGCAACCTATGGTAGGTTTTTACTAGCTTTTATTTTTCAATCACTTAACTAGAGCAGTATTCTTTCAATTTTTATTAGGAACTGCAGACATTTTTCTGACAGTCGTTTTGAGAAGACGAAGAGAAAGCAGTTATTATTCCTCATGATAAATGGAGATCTTGGAAATCTTGTCCTTGATGGATATTCAGGCTGCTAATGAAGTCAGTAGAATTTTCAGGCAGAATTGTAACACTTTTTTTTTGGTAGTCCAATATAATTAGGGATGAAGTAATAGAGAAACAAACACAAACAGTGAAATTTTGTAATACCTAGGGCACCCTGTACTCTGATTTTCACACAAATAAAAGATGGCTTGGTTTCTGTTCTAGTGGTGAAAACACTCTAGCTGCAATAGGCTGCAAATGAGGAACAAACTGTGGGAGCATTGAAAATCTGGATTAAATCTACTGACTGTCACGATTTTTTGGAACTGTCTGTCATTTTTCTCCAGTAGTTCTGAGGCTGTATACATAAGTATTTGTAAAATAGAAGCACATGTGAAAAAAAGACCCACTGAAACATATACTATAAAACTTTAGGAATGAAAAAAACTGCATCCAACTAGTTTTTTTTTTCCAGATAGAAGAAAATCAGGTTCTTCAATCAACACCTGAGTGACACAAAAAACGAGAAAGGAGAGGTTAGTTTATTCATTTTTTATTTGCTTTGGTGTTGGACTTGGAATTACACTTAAAAATACCAAGGTTTTTGGATAAATGGCATTTTTTTAGGACTTTAGGTCCCAATCAAAATAATATAACACAGTGTATATATATATTTTTATATTTATATTTATACACACACACACAACACACACATGGGGCACAAAACTGTGACACAGAAAAATGCTTCAGAATAATTTTATTTTCTTTTTTTTGGCTTCTCAGATTGCTGCCAGGCCAATAGGTCCTAGGGAAAGACTCCCAATAACTATGGGTGTATAAATATTGAATCAAATTGCATCAAGTGTTCTCCATGGACTCTGGTGTGATCTATATTCAGGAAAGGGTGGAATTAGATTACAAATAGGATAAAAATCACATTCCACAGTCTTCAGAAAGAATAATGTGTTTCTTCAGCTTTGCAGCAAGTGGTGGATCCACAGCTTTACTTTTTTGCCAACCATTTGCGGCTGGAGATTGGATGATCCTAATGTTCAGCTTCAATTCCATTCCTACTGGAGGCTCTGGCTGGCCAAATGGACAGACTCATTATGCTCACTGCCCACAAACTAATCTCTAAACAATATTTTCTGAGTTGAGAATTATGTTCAAATGGATTAACTCATTCTGTGTGCCAAGACCTTATTTTCACTGAGACTGTTATTTCAGTGTTACCGACACAGCTACTCTTGGATTTACTTTGACAGTTAAAAGTAGCCAAATTAAAAGCAATGGATGGCTTAGAAAAATGCCTAACACATCTTTGTTTGAATTTGATTTATTAACCCTTTTGGAATTCATAATCTTTCTTATTTTTCCTGGCATCCCCTCAGCAGCCCACAGCCGGAAGAGTACGTAAGTTCACATGGTCAAAGCTCTGTGCACCAGTGACTTTATTCTCTTTTGCCTCAAAGACAAATGAGGGGGTGGTCAGGTCCCCCCAAAGAGTAAAAAGCAGATGATCATCTCATCTTGGCTATGTCACAGGGATGAGGATTTCTTCTGCTTCTCAGGGCATCAATTGTTCACACCATTGGTCCCATCTGCCTTCATTCTTTTCAGTTTCCCTATAATGAATATGTAACAATCACGTAAACTCGAGCAAGTTTTACAGATTATAGAGGTTGAACAGCCTCTTACACACAGTGCTCATTTTTATTGAAGTTCAGCCATCAATAAAGTATGAAGAACCTTTCTGGTATCACAGAATATCCTGAGTTGGAAGAGACTCACAAAAATCATAGAAGTCCAACTACTGGCCCTGCACAGGACAGCCCCAAGAGTAACACCATGTGCCTGAGAGCATTGTTCAAACACTTCTTGAACTCTGTCAGCCTTGGTGCCAGTGCCTGTTCCAGTGTTCGTCCACTCTCTGTGTGAAGAACCTTTTCCTAATATTCAACCTAAAGTTCCCCTGACACAGGTTCATGCTATTCCTTGGGTGGTTCATCAGAGACAAGAAATCAGTGCCTCCTCCTCCACTTCCTGTCATGATGATGTTGTATACTGCTATGAGGTCTCCCTTCAGCCTCCTCTTCTCAAGGTTAAAGCAACCAAGATAAGTAGTATGATCTATCTTTGTAGCATCTTGTAAAATGATTTCTTGAAAAGTTTGAAACCCATTGCTGTTTAGTGCAAGCAACTTTAGCTGGTCTCTCATGCTCAAGCTGGATTAGCTAACAATCTTTAAACTTCCACGGAATAACTTTGTTCTCCAGTGCAAAACAGCCTGCCATTTGTTTAAAGCCGAAAACATTTCTTCCCAGCTACAGTGTTAAAATACGATGAAAACCAGCAAACCAAAGGACCTACTGCATGGTGCTGCTGACAGCTTTTTGCTCACAGTCCCTGTGGAGACTCTGTAGTGATAGTGATGGATAATATACGGTTTTTAAGTTCTTTGAACAGTTTTCATCCAAGTGCTGTTGCTGCGAGTGCAGACACATGCTCACATGTGCAGAAAGCGGGCACTGGTTCATTGATCCAACAGCAGCAAATGCAGACATATATCAAGCATCAGAGATGAAGTATTCAGCACACAACATCAGGGCTGCATTTACAAATTGAAATTTCAGCCTTCTAATTAGGCTGATAGGCTTCAAAATACCAACTGGTACCCAGAAGGCTTTTTGAGCCTAAAGTCACACAGACAACAGACTTAAGAAGAATGTTTTCTGTCCCTTCATCTGAATTAGCCAAGTGACTGGGAAAGGTTTTAAGACTAAGTGTCAGCAGTGTTATACCTATTGCGCACTAATACCCTTAAATCCAGGTACACTTAAAGAAGAGTATGTATTCCAGGCATTGATTAGCTTGTTTACCCACATGAGATTGCAAGATATCATCTGGAAATTAACTGCAAGCACTTTAGGAAAACCATTAGTGTTGATAAACTTGGGAGGGGGGAACTAAAAAAAAGGAAAATAAGAGAGTTCATTATTTTTTTACAAATTAAGATATAAACAACCTGATGTTTTTAACAGTGTCAGCTAAGCTACCTATTTTGTAAAGCTACTTGCAAGTTTTTGAGCTCCCTTTATAATGTGGTCTAGAATCAAAGGCAATTATATGCTCAAACTATTGGTACATCACGAGTCACATCAGGCTGGGGTTTCAAATGTGTTTCACACCTGCAGGGCTGTTTTGTGGCATTTGTAAAAACGTCTACAGATATCCAAGAAGAAGGATGCCAAGAGGGCACCTGTTAAGAAGCCAAATAATTCTATTGGCCTCACTTTATACATATTTGTGACTGAAATAATGCTGATCTGCATCTCACAGGAAAGGAAAGTTTGCTGGAAATGATTATTAAACAACAAAAAATCTATATATATTTCCCAGCAGAGAAAAGTCTTACGAAGTTGTCAAAATTTTCCACATCTCTCTTTTCCCTTGTCCAAAATCAACAAGAATGAATTTCAAGACTTACTACAGCTGTGAGTTGATGGGTAACACAAAGGTATGCAGAAAATAAATCAGATTCCAATCTCCCAAAACAATGGTTAAACAGTTTTGAGTAAAACTACTGAAAAAACATGATAGCAATTATTCTTACTCACAGTATAAACACATTTTGGTATGGTTTATATTCAGCAAGGATTATAATGAAATTCTAGAATTCTGGCTACTCCATTAGAAGTTACATTTGTTTTTGCTTCCTCTCAGGGAGGTTTGAATTGCAGCCTGTGAATAGACCCAAGGCTCACACCCCGATGCTGAGTAAAATGCTGCCATCTTTTGGCTGCACTCGACAGAACAGGTGAAAAACAACTACCAAGACTTATATCTTCAGAAGAACAAGCAACAGTTGCTACTTCCGCAGTGTTTGCTCCTAAGGTGGTGTTATTGGCTATAACCCCGTTATCCTTCTCTTCCGTTGTGGACTGTAACTCCATAGGTGCTGAACAAAAAGTGGTCCTGTGTCCAGATAATGAAAAAAAGCAAAGCAAACCAAAAACCCCATCAACAAAACCAAAGAATACGAGAGAGAGGTACAAACAGATGTGGAAGGACAGCAAACCTGTGAAGCAAACACACAGAGAGAACAGGCAGTGGTTTCAGTATACCTGCAAGGTTGACGGAAGGTTTCTAAATGTGTTCTCTTAGCTCTAAAACTAAGCTTCATGGAGCTTTCTTTCTCATGGCCTTAAAAAATGCCAAAATTAAATAAACGGTGGAAGGTGTTTTTCAAGAAAATCACAAACTGAAATTCTAAATACCACCACTGTTAGATCAATCTCCCACTCCCAGCTTCTTACTTCTTGCTTTACAGGTAAAGTAAGACCAGCACAGACGTGGGCTTTGCCTTGAACACGCCTTAAAAGTGATGTTTTTCCCCTCCCAAAGACATCAGGAAGACTGAGATGTGGGACCACTAAAGGGAGGTCCCTGCCCAGGGCTGTTTCTGCAGGTGAAGTCACCCATGTGCACTTTCCCTTGTGAAATAAGTAATTTACCTTTCCTTCCTCAGGAAAATACCTGTTTCTGCTACTTTGTAGGCAGAAACTACTGCTACCTGTAATTCTGCTACTTTAATTTAAATGACATACTAACACCTGGAAAATCCATCTAATGGCAGAAAATCCTAGGACACAAGCAAACATGCAAGGCTGTTTTTCCTCTCCTTATGTTCTGGAATTCAACATTTTTGTCTTTTATATTAAGGCTTTCCTACCATACTCGAGTGACACCTCTCTCTCAGAGATCTGCAGCACGCTATTACAAAAATATTATTTCAGAACACAATAATCCTTAAATCCAGATGATGATTAAGCACTACCATTCAAATATTTGTTATGCTTTTGCACAGTAATGAATAGAAAAATTGTAATTGTCTGTTCTTTTGTTAAAAAGTAATTGCCAGCAGCAGTTAACATCTGCCCAGCTCATAAATATTTCTCAACTTTCCTTTCACGTTCTAATACCGTCAAGGGACTCACTCTGTGAGAAAAACTAATGCCTATGCTTTGCAAGGAATTATTGCTTATTAGGTTACGGATTATTCCTGCATGTGTACACCTGTATTCAAGGCTTTTGCAGAATTTAGCTTGCTAGTGGTTGGGTTGTATGCATTAGGCATTTGAAAATTATCACTGATTTGTCTCCTGCAAGCATGCAGGGATTCTTTAAGGTAGGCTGATACTTCTTCGGACAAATTCAAAACAACATCCACCTAGAAAATACTCATATCAAATGTGCATAGTTCAGATTAATACAGGCATTATTCCACAGCTATATACTTGCCTTATTCATATTTTTACCAAGCTCAGCTTATCTTAATCATAAAGGCTAAAGCTTACCTTTCCCACCACTGAATCTGTAATTCAGAGACAGATGTTCCCTCTCAGCCCACAGGAGTAGTGACATCCAAGGAATGACTTGTTCCAGGAGGAAACAGACACTGTGCTGTGCTCCCATATTCCTGGCAGAAACATGGCTGAGAGAAGCTATTCTTCCTTCAAGCCCCAGAGCCTGATCCCCTGTCCTTCCCCTAGCACAGCTCAGTTTCTAGGGTAACAGCAAAGAGGAGATAAACTCAATTCTTGGAGAATGAATCTAAATCAAACTCCAAAGAAATCTTTTCTCTTTGATTCTCAGAGTCCAAAGACATCAACATTTTAATGCTCTGTTGCAATCAAGTCATGTAATGGAAATGTATCATAGAAGATGTAGTGGTTGGCATAGTAGTAACACCTGCCTCTTGCATAGTCCTGTTCTCTCAGTCTCTATAGCTCATTGACTCACAAGAGTTGATTTTCATCACAGGCAGAACACAAGAAAGCAATATAAGCAGAGCTGACTCTCAGAAACCTAAGAGTCCCAAACCCAGGGGCTTAAGTACCTATTAACACTTGCAATCTGGATCACTGCTCTGGATTGGGAGGGGAACTTGTGTCTGAGTGATCCTGCCATCCCATCTTGCAGCAGATCCCAGTGCAACGGATGCAGGTCCTGGCCTCCCAGTGAGTCACTGAGGAGAGAAGGAAGGAAATGCTGTGCATTTCACATGGTGTTTACCACACAGGTATTCACGTGGCTGATTTCCTATCAGACAGCCAATTCTACTGTGGATTTGTTGGTTGTTGTTAAAGTTATGACACAGGCTTGGTAGCCATTTGACTGAGTTATCTGTTCTTGTTTTCAGAAGGTGGCGATGCTAACTATGGAACATGACAAGTATTCAGCAAATTGTTTCTTGCAGAATTTGAATGTTGAACTCCTCATTCAATTATGTTTTTGGCCAGGATTGTCGTAAAGCTTTCAAAGTGTTCTCTTAGGGATTTGTAATGACTAATGCCAAGAAAAAACAGCTGCTATCTTGCTAAAAAAGTCTACTCAGTTTTGTAAGAAACCTTGGTCTTATATGGCTGCTCTTGTTGTCAGCGTGTAGTACATCTCCTGCTAAACCTATCACCAGATCTAAAATGGGAAATAGAAAACAAATAAATATTTTACAAATGATCCCTGCTAAAACATGTTTCTGAATGTGTAATACTTTGAAATCACTGTAACATGGTTATTAATTTTTTTTTCTGTAATTATAAGCACAAATTATGCCTTGGGTACATCTGAGAGTCAGATGTGAACTGTGTGGGCAAATGTTGATGGATGATTAATGTCAAAAGATGAACTTAATGCATAGATATATTTTTTGTGAAGAAGGAAAACTAGTGTTAGTTTTGTAGGCATGTCATAAAATCGTGGGACACTATAGATTCCTAATTCTGGAATCAAAGAAATAATAGCTCTCCCAATTTCTCATAGAATAAAATGCATGCTTAGCAATCACTTTTAATTTAATTAAAGAGACCATCGTTTTCACTGCTCAGCAAGTCTCCACAGACCAGTTGCAGAGCTATCATCTACTACAGCTTCACAAAAAAAGGATTCAGAAGTATGCCAAACATTGCTTTTCCTGGGTGGTGGAAAATGTCATGGAGCTGTTAATTTTGTGGGACATCGTCTGATACATTTTTCTCAGAGAAATATTTTGAAAATGAAGCGATCTTCCTCCTCCATTTCCACTGACTTTACTTTTTAACCACTAAACTTTCAGAGAAAAAAACCTTAAAAAAAATTCTTTTAATTAAGTTAGACTGTAATTTTATCCTGAAAATTGAAATTCAAAATTTAGACCCACTCCATCATGACAGCCTAAGAAGATTTGAGATTTTACCTGAAGATGGGTTACACAGGAAGACAAAAAAAAGTTTGGGAGAGATGCTAGGGAAAAAAAAAAAGTAGAGCTAAAGAAACTGAAAGACACATGACAGATGCATTTTCATCTTTCACTTATATTTTTGACATGAATGGAACCTGGCTCCAGCTAGTACAAATTTTTCTAGCAAAGAAACATTTCACTGGAGGGATTTGTAAGCAAAGCAGGAAGATTTCCATAGGATTTCATTTTTCCATAAGGATAGACTGGAGTGCTAAGTATATAGACTAGAAGTGATCAGAATAAGGTCAACTGTGGAATTGAAAATATTCTTTTTAAATTCTCTGAGATACCAGCTCATAAGAAGTTCAGTTTGTGCTGCATGGGAAATCTTGTTACTGTGTTTTGACAGACTGTGCTTTGCTTTAAAATAAATGGAAATAATTTTCATCCTCTTGAAAACAGAATGTGTTGATGGAAAAACTACTCCTCCAGGACCAATTGCTAAGCACTTTAGAAATATGGATTCTGCTCCTGGCTTATATAGGAAAATTTACTAGCTAGTAATTTTGAGTCCCTAGCCAGATTCTTTGAATATTAATGAAATTCTCAGAATGACATAAAATGTGTCTTTTTATATATAAATCAAATATAAACACTGTTGGGTTTGTTGCACATTATTCCATTTTAAAACCAATAATTGCTTCAAATTCATTTAACTTCTGAGTCTTCCAGACTTACATTATTTGACTTTTTCTTTAGTTAGCTTTTAAAAAAAAAGAGCATAGTATATACAACCATAACTTTGAAGTTCTTTTTCTGAACTTTTCATGGGTCATTTTTAACTTTTAACGAGGTCATGTTTGAAACATCTTTAAATAAGTGAAAGCTTTTATAAATGAAATTTTTGATTGTCACAGAACCAAATTAATCTAGATACAAGAGATTTAGGTAGGCAAAAAAAAAAAGAAAGAGAAAAAGCTCAACAATAAGCCTCTTGTCTTACTAAGGAAAACATGCTAAAAAAGTACAGTATTCATCATCAAGAACCCAAGGAATATAAGGAAAAAAGTTGTACTTCAATTTAAGACCTGATCATGGACATGACCATTTATATCACTCAGATAATAAGCAATAATAGCAGCTGATAAATTCTTAGGGGCAGATCCCAAACCCTTTATGTCCTTGATCTCACCATCTCTATTACTACTCAGTCATGGTGTTGACATGCATTAGCCTACATGTCAGCTAATCACTGCTTGCTTTGTCGCTCCTGGTTGTCCACCTCAGGGATGTGGTGGCGTAGTTCAGGACAAGTAGCTGATTTATATGCTCAGTTCTCCTCTTAAACCAAGGTACAGGAGAAGTCAGCTATGGTCTTGAGAGGATCTTGATTGGATTTAGGACTTAAGCAAGTTTACACTCTTGGACATGACAGCATGGAAGGTCTCTGCATCCAGTTGGCGACTGGTGGTGTCCCCCAAGGATCAGTGTTGGGCCCAGTTCTGTTTAATATCTTTATTGATGATTTAGATAAGGGGATTGAGTCCACTATCAGCAAATTTGCAGATGACACCAAGCTGGGGGGGAGTGTCGATCAGCTGGAAGTCAGGAGGGCTCTGCAGAGGGACCTGGATAGACTGGAGAGTTGGACTGATTCCACAAGGCCAAATGCCGGGTCCTGCATTTTGGCCACAACAACCCCCTGCAGCGCTACAGGCTGGGGACAGAGCGGCTGGAGAGCAGCCAGACAGAGAGGGACCTGGGAGTTTGGATTGACAAGAAGCTGAACATGAGCCAGCAGTGTGCCCAGGTGGCCAAGAAGGCCAATGGCATCCTGCCCTGGATCAGGAACAGTGTGGCCAGCAGGTCCAAGGAAGTGATTCTTCCCCTGTACTCAGCGCTGGTGAGGCCACACCTGGAGTGCTGTGTCCAGTTCTGGGCCCCTCAGTTCAGGAAGGATATTGAGGTGCTGGAGCAGGTCCAGAGGAGAGCAACTAGGCTGGTGAAGGGACTGGAGCACAAGTCCTATGAGGAGAGGCTGAGGGAGCTGGGGCTGTTCAGCCTGGAGAAGAGGAGGCTCAGGGGAGACCTCAGCACTCTCAACTCCCTGAAAGGAGGGTGTAGCCAGGTGGGGTTGGTCTCTTTTCCCAGGCAACTATCAGCAAGACAAGAGGGCATGGTCTCAAGTTGTGCCAGGGGAGGTTTAGGTTAGATATTAGAAAGAATTTCTTTACAGAGAGGGTGGTCAGACATTGGAATGGGCTGCCCAGGGAAGTAGTGGATTCTCTGCCCCTGGAGATTTTTAAAAAGAGACTGGATGTGGCCATGGTCTAGTAACCGCAGCGGTAGTGGATCAAGGGTTGGACTTGATGACCTCGGAGGTCCCTTCCAACCCAGCTGATTCTACGATTCTATGATTCTATGATCAATCACTGTCCTAGTCCTGCTGGTCACATTGTTTCTGATACAAGTCAGAAAGACACTGGCTTTCTTGGCCACCTGGGCACACCGCTGGCTCCTGTTCAGCTGGCTGTCATCCAGGAAGTCAACAAAGTGCTAAGCTACAGGAAGAATGGTTTAAATTTACTATAACCTTCAGAAAGAAAGCTACTGTAAATAGAAAAATTCTAGTCCTGTCTAGATTTGCTGTGTGGTACCCCTGATGTTGGAGTAACCCTCAGCCATAGCAAGAGGGAGAGCACTGGAACTGATTAGAGAAAGAAGAGATATGACCACAACTATTGTTCACACACTATGGAGTCAGGGAGCAGCTGGGATCTGCTGCCTAGATCCAGACCCTGAGAAAGGATTTTTTGTCTCACAACTTAGACAAATCTTTAGAATCTGGAAATAAATTAAATACAAGTTGAATGTGGTTTGGAAATCCAGATAAAATCCAAAAGTGAGAAAGAAATTCATGTAGGCATTTCAGAGCCTTATAGAAGCTAAGCAAAATCATCTCCCAGAAAAAAGACACCAGCTGAAAGAACTGGCTCATTGAATGATCACTTTGCTCTTGTTGTTCTAGTCAAAAGGCAGGTAAGACAAGGTTTCTAGACAGAGGTAGTATCTTTTATTAGGCCTGATAGTATACTTGAAAAATTAAATAAGCCTTATGCACACAACTTCTAGCCTCTAATACAGATAATGTCTTTTTTTGGACTACATTTTGGAGATCCACACTCCTCTGGCTTAGCAGGAAAAGGTTGGATGGGATTTTCAAGGATGTCTCAAAACACATTAGATACCTCTGTGTGGGTAACTGAACCTAAAGATTGTTTTTAGGTAAAGCAAATTAGCGTTGACTCACGAATGCTCTCTTAGTTTGCATGAAATTATCTTTCTCCACACTGTTCTGAAGGCTTTTCAAAATCTTTTGACAGTGGTTTTATGATGATGTAACATGCTCTTATCTCTTAATTCCAAAACAGAAATGACTATATTTTTGTATAAAACCCTAAATTTTAGTAGCTGCTTTCAGTCTTCATATGCTTTGTGCAGAATAAGGAGATTATTAACAATTTCAGTCTTGGACTCCAATCAACTGTTCTCTCTCCAGATTCACAAACTGTGGAATCTGTGCCATCCAAAACATCTAAACATGGAATCCAGGCCAATGCACTTGATATCTCCTGCCATTCTTTATAAGCAATCAAAGAGCTCAATTTCAAGGTGTAAGCTATAAGATACTATGAAAAATCTGAGGATATTTTGGGTTTGCTTCCAATATTCATTGTTAAATGTCACTGCAGTAAGGATTTTAAGAATTATTATTGTTTGCAGCTGTGGACAAGCAGAAGGGAAGAGTTTCCCTCTCTTTCCCTGCAATTTCTCCTTATTTTGTTACTGTCATGCAAACCAAAATGATTCCAATGTTATTGCAGCAAATACTTGGTGAAACCACGTGATGGACCACCACTCCTTAGTATCTTGGGCTATGTCACTGAGCTCAGCAACCACTCTGAAAGTAGAAAATAACCAGCATAGGGAGACAATCTCAACTTCCTACATGAATCCTCATCCCTTATCTGTCCACCTGGTTTACATGTTAGTGTACACACATTGATTCTCCTTGCTATACATCTCCAGTTGCTGCAGCCAAGGAACTGGGCACTTCTGTGAAGAACTGTACAGATGCAGCTATTAATTGCTGCACTGGGGGAGCACAACAGCAGGTGTTCCCAGTATTACTCCCATTTGATTAATTTCCTGTCCCTTCCTCTGTATGATATTCAAGACTTTACTAAAAGTCACAACATTTTTTGGAAGCAAGAAGAAAGCAGCAAATGCATGGGAAATACTGGAATTCTCTATAAACTTCTATTTTTTTATTTTAAAAAACAAGGAACTCAAACCAAATGGCCCAGCCTAATTTCTGAAGCACCACCAGGACTTTAGAATTACAACTAAAGCAACACCATCTAGAGCATGGCAGCCTGCCTGTTCTTCACTGACACAGCCTGGCAATTATTAATGCTGCCAAACTGCTCTGAATCATAATCTGTGAAACAGAAGGAGATTCAATGAATCAGGTGTGTAAACAACCTGATGATTTGTTTGTGTTGACAAGGGGTTTTTTTGCTGGTACAACCCACTTTTTCAATTCTTCCAAGTTCATAAGAGGTAAGTGAATTTCAAATCACTTTTTAACCCAGCTATTTTTAGTAAGTGGTTTCATCTGACTTTGTACAGGTAATGAAGTTGAATTTAACACTTACAGAAGCACATTTTCATGCTGTTGAAAAATTATCATAAGTATGAGCATCTGGTAACTGTGGTTGTTTTTTTAATTGGATGCCACACTGGAGAATTTCAGAGGTACACATTATACAAATAACATTGAAAAAATAAACCTTTTCATTTTCATTTTTAGTTAGGCATCTTTAAAGGAGGTACACTCCTGCTGTCCCTCTGAATATGACATTAGCACATTATTTTGGAGTTTGTTTTTGTGCTCTGGGAGAAACAAGTTCTTAGTCTAATCAGCAAAATTGTGATATAGTGTTTTTTCTGAAGATGATGGTATTAGATATAGTCCTGATTTATTTCTTCAGAAAATTTTTATTTGATGAAATAGTTAAGCTGAATTTGGGAACAAAATCTTTTTATGAATTTAACAAGTAATACCTGTGAGGTCTGCTTTAGCTTCCACTGGCAAAAGATTTTATGAAGAGACTCCACTTTCATTTTGCTGGGCTGATTTTCTATAACCTTCTCTATGCCTGAGAAGGTGGAAAACTTGCAACTGTGATCAGATAAGAGGTTAAATCTAGCTTAGATGGAATAACATGACCATGATGATCACTTTACAGGCTTTTAACTGTGATCTACAAATTTTAAAAACTCATTAGAAATTCATCAAGAATCAGAGATGAGAGATGTTCAACAGAGCAAGGTATGCTCTGGTATACTTTTTCTCTAGTGTTTTTATCCAGAAATTCATTCTCCATGGGCTTTTTTTTCTCCTGTAGAAAGATCAGAGCAGTATAAGTCTAAAAGAGTAGTAGTAGGGAGTAGTAGAAGGACACAGTACTACATTGTTTTTCAAGCCATATGCTATTTCTGCGATGCATACATATTTCTGAAAGCACTAATTTCAGCACACAGCAACCATAGTGCTTGTTCAGTCTGTAAATGCTTAAAGTGTAAAGAGAAGTGGAAAATACAGACAAAGCTGATGACCAATAAATTACGCACAAGATATGTCTGGGTTTGGTTTTGTCAAGTCAGAATCCCCCCATTTTGAGAAGTGTTTAAACCGCATTCTTGACCGCTGCTGAACAGCTATTTATTTACACCCACTTCCTTACAAAACCCCAAAATGTCTTTCACAATAATATGCGTGTGGAGACCACAGCGCAACCTCGCCGTGCAGACATGCATCAGCAGCAGGGATGCCCTGGCGGGAGGACCCCTACAGCAGGGAGGGAGCAGCCCGACGGGCTCCCAAAACGCGGGGCGCTGGATGCGGGGTGCGAGTCCCGGTGCGGGGCGGCGCAGGCTGTGGCAGTGGCAGTGCCCCGGCGCGGGCGGAGCTGCGGGGGGAGCGGGGCGAGCCGCGCCTGGGCGCTCCTGTTTCTTCATTTAGTAAAAAAAGCTGTTTGCTCTCCCCGGCCGGCCCGAAGTTGGATGTCTTCTCAGCCCACCGGGGAGGGGAGAAGGAGGTGGGCTGGCAGGGCGAGCCCGGCGCATCCATCCCGCGGAGGGTGAGCGCCCTGCCGGCTCCGCGGGGGATCCGCCGGCGGGGGCAGGCGCCGGGCTGTTCCCGGCTGCCGAGACCATCGCCCAGGAGAGCAGCCTGGGGGGTACTGGTGCCGGGAGTCCTGCGCTGCCGCTCAGGACGCGTTTGCCGGAGAATCGAGTGGCTGTTTTCCCTTGGGCTGCTGCGGATGAGAGATACAGGTGGGTTTTTCTTCCAGTGTTCTGTGCCACCCCCCTCCGAAACAAGTGTAAAAAAGTTTGTGAAGGACGACTCATAAGGTGAGGTTGGTTGAAGAGGCTTTTGCTTGGTGCAGTGTAGAAGCCTGGGGAGAGTCGGTGTGTTGGGGAGGTGCTCTCAATGCCTCCTGCTGCAGCCGTCCGAGAGGCGCTTCTCATGGCTTCAGCCCAGCTCAGGAGAGGGTCTGTCTCATTTACTCTTAGCACAGACATTTCTGTGCAAAAACTTCCTCTTTGCATGGAAGAGGGGTTGTCTTAACTTTTAATATACTAGATAAAAGTAGCTTTTGTTTGAAAAGCAGTGGGTTTACCACACTAGATTTTCCCCTCGAGTAAACAGCATGGCATTCAAACGTGGGTTTCATGACCTGTTCTGCACTTACGTTGTTCTCGTTTTGATATCTGTCTTTCTCATGATCGTGAACTCCTAAAAGTAAGTCTGTTGATCTGCATACAAGAGGCTCTCCTATGGAAGAGGCTGGGAGATACCTAAACATGTGAATCACAGAACTTCCTCTCAGACTTCTAGCTTAGTTGTAAAGACCTATATCTGGGTCTCTTGAAATCTTGAAGTGTGGCTTAGGGAATGGAAAAATAGTTCAGAACAGATGGAAATTTTGATTTCAGTGTTGCGGAGTCCCACGCAGTCTCCCAGCTTTCAGCTGTGTTTGAAACAATTATTTCAGATGATACTTCTGTTTTTGGATGCTTTCTGTTAAAAAATAATTCAGTTTCTCATCTGGAAGATAAGGTTAAGTGTATGTCAACTTAAAAATTTACTGTTTCTGTCATAAGGTCAAAAAATTGATTCTTCCTTCGTGAAATTTCATCTGGGATTGTTTTTGAAATGTTATGTGGGTTTTTTTGTTAGGTGGTGATGTTTGGGGTTTTTTTAATTTAACTTTTCAGTAGAAAGCTAATTTCTTAAATGAAGGAAAAATCACTGTTTCAAAATTGATTTTTATATGAACTGAACAACAGGTTGATTTAGGCTGTGTGGATATGTAAATATAAGGGGTTTTTTATAGCTCTTTTATATTAGAAGTGAATAATGTAGATATAATGGAAGAGGGTAATGTAAGTTTTTTAGTAATATGACTTTGAAGTTTGATTTTATTTATCTATGCATTTTCCTTAGCTTTTAAACGTTGAAAGTGAGTTAAGCATCATCTTTGGTATGTTGCACGACTTTGCAAGGGAAGATGGTAAACAATCTGTCATTTAGGAATAGTGAATGAGTTCATTTAAGAAAAAAACCCAAAACAATTCTAAACACTTAAAGCTAATATGTTCAGTAAGTTACTGGGGGGCAAAGTGAGAAAGAAAAAACAGCCTCACTGTTGTAGGATACTGCTCAAACTAATGTGTGGGGGTCAAGTGCAAAAAGAAGCCTTACACTCTCAGTATTAAAGCCTGTGCTCCCAGAAGCTGATTTAACATCTTCTGAAACCCTATTTTTTTCCAACAGACTGCTTCAGAGAAAATACAAGCAGTGATGGGTGTGTGTTTTGCTGTATCTTTAGACTTCTCCTGTCAGAACCAGTTAACAGATACAGCATTTAATAACTGGTGATGTTAAATGAACTTTTGGCCCATTTCACCTGGCCATATATTTTGTATCACCTTGGATATGTTTCCCATTCCATGTCAACTCAAACAAATCCAGGGGGACAAACTGGATGCTCATTTGTTTGTCTTGGATACAATCGCAGGTTTTATTGTTTTGGGTTTTTTTAACATTTTTTGAGAAGCAGAATTGGCAGAATTAGATAGAGTTCAATCCTGCAAGCTCCTGAGTTTGCTAGGATTTAGGAGGGTTCAGGCTGTCCTGCTAGATCATGGAGACTTGGGGAATGCAGTGTCGCCTGTAAGACAGGGCTATCAGAGTTACAAAGTAATTCCTATTAAAACAAGCTATCTGTCTAAAGAAAAAAAAAAATCAAGTGAACCTTTCAGCACAGAAGCTCATCTGCAGGTGTTTCTCAGCAATAATGCGTATTATTCAGTGAAGTGCTAACTAGGTAAAAATTGGACCCATTCTTCAAGGGATTATTATGGGAGTTTAGAAGCTTTTTTGAAATCTGAATTTGGCTTGTATTGCATCTGAAGGTGTAAGAAACTTAGCACTTTATGCATCAACTACTGAAAAGAGACTTACTCCCCAGATAGCCCACATCTTGAGATGTCTTCCTCTGAAGGCCTCTGTCTCTTGCATTCACCCAAAACTTTTTGAAGTACATCTTTTTGTGTCCTACTTGTCATCTTTTGTTATCAAGTGGCCACATGGCTTGACCTTCACAGCGTCCATAATACCATTTTAGAATATATCTTACACTGATTTTTCAGGGCCTACTTCTCTTGCATGGGCATTAAAGTATCTTTCCCCAACACACCAGGGCAGAACTCATCCTGCTAAAGCTGGGCGACTTGTGGTCAGTAGAGAAATTACCTGAGCACTGGTCTGTGCCTTCACACCTAGTGTCAGACTGCTAAATTTTAGTCAGCTGAGTCCCATCCAGGGAGTAAATGTCCTTTTATAAGCACTATAAATATGAAATCTTGATATATCTTTAGGAATGCAGGATGTATGTGACTGTGTATAATAGAACTACATTTTATTATTTATATTTTGAGCTTAATAGAATCATAGGAGTTTGTGTTGGAACAAACATGTAAAGGTTATCTAGTCCAAGCCCCCTGCAATGATCAGGGCCATCTTCAACTCACTCAAGTTGTTCAGAGCTTTGTCCAACCTTACCTTGAACATTTTCAGGGATAGGGCATCTATCACGTCTGTGGGCAACCTGTTCCAGCATTTCGCCACCCTTGTTGTAAAAAACTTCATTATATCTAAACTGACCCTCCTTTAGTTTAAAACTGTAACCCCCTGTCCTATTGCTACAGGCCCTGCTTAGAAGTTCCTCCCCATCTTTCTTAAAATCCCCATTAAGTACTGAAAGGCTGCAACAAGGTCTCTCTGGAGCCTTCTGTTCTCCAGGCTGAACAAGCTCAACCCTCTCAGCCTGTCTTCATAGGAGAGGTGCTCCAGGCCAGTGGCCATTTTGTGGCACTCCTCTGGACTTGTTTTAAGAGGTCCATGTCTTTTTTGTAAGATAGAGATATGTACAGAGAGTGCGTCACATTTCCTAGAGGGATTATAAATTTTGACTTTGTCTAACACAAAAGCTGTGATGTTTTGACAATACTGATGATATTATTTAGAAGCTCTGCCTGTAGTTATTCTTGTAAAGTAAATTTCCACATAGAAATATTTATGATGGCATTCTAAAATTTTTGCTACAGATTATCTAAGAGTAACAGTTCATCCTGGGGGGGTGGGAGAGGCATCAGTAGCTGAAATAGTCTGCATGTAAATAATTTTCAGTGTATTCAGATTTTGAAGCCAAATTCTGCAATATGCTTTGCAGAATGGAGGAGCAGGTAGGAATGACCTTAACTGTATTCAGCAATAAACAGTCATGTGCAAACAGATGAGATAAAACTGTCTTTGAACCAATGGCAAAAGAATAGATTAGTTTATAAAAGCTGAACTGTAATCAGAATTATTAAAAAAATATTATTCTATGACTGAGTTTATTTCACTGTACATCTTGTGTCCCTGTGAATTCTTTCTGAAGTTCTCCTTTGGCACACCACCACCATGCTTTTTTTTGCTACCAGAAAAAAAAGTTCACTAATTACAGTTAGTGACTGAGAAATGCTCGGTATTGTATTTTTTAGTCAGTTGCTATTGCATTTGAGTTTTCTTCCACTACATTTTAAGTCTGTTCATTTTAACACAATTATGAGTAAATTTTAAGTATATTGATGGTTAGACCCAGTTAGTTTCCTTCTATAACCTTCAACCAGAATTGGACAAGTGATAATTTTTTTTCAAGTTGGTAGAAAGAGGATTTCAAAAGTTGTTTCTCTTAGATATGCTACCTGAGGTCCTTACCAACCTAAATTACCCGTGTACCTCCTGAAGGGGGAGAAAAAAGCAGAAAGCATCAGTGTTTCAGATTCTCAATGACCTAACAGTAGAAGGGCTGTGAAGTGTACAGAAAAGAAAGACAGACTGTATATGTTAGAGTTCAAAATCACTGCAATAATGAGATATATTTAGCACAGTGAGTTTGTGAAGGTAGGGAAATAGATGAAATACTTGTTCTAAAAGTTCACCATGACAGAGATATGATAAAAAAAAAAAAGCAAACAACCTCTGCATCTTCAGTAAACTCTGAACTATCATTTTTCCAGGTGTTAAACATATATTTTTCTACAAGACAATTTCCAGAAAGCAATGGTTAGGAGTAATATAGAAGATGCCCCATTTAAAAATGCACGTAATCATTCTAGGAGTACATGACACCTGAAAGAGAAGCTTTAGTATTTTTTAGTTCAGCAATTTATGGCTATTGTGCGTTTTGCATTGAGGAGTGTGAAATTCCTACATAAATGTATATATGCATATATATGCATCCATCTCCATTTTTATGGAAAATTCTGTGCCGAATTTGTCTGGAACCACATAGAGGACTGGCAAAGCAGTTGTGTCTCCACATTAAGCACTGTTGCTTCACAAAATACACATACAGTGTGTGCAGGTAAACAAATTCATGTCTGTGGTGGGAGAAGCATCTGAGACTTGAGGTGTCTGGCTGCTTTATAAATAATGAAGGAAGACATCTGTCCACTGGTAAATATGGCAAGAGAGAAATTGATATTACATATCTGCCACCCTTTGTAAGCATACAAATCACAGAATCACAGGATATGTCAAGTTGGAAGAGATCCACAATGATCATTAAGTCCAGTTCCTGGCCCTGCATGGGACCATTCCCAAGAGTAACACCATGTGCCTGCGAGTATCATCCAAACACTTCTTGAACTCTGTCAGGCTTGGTGCTGTGACCACTTCCTTGGGGAGCCTGTTCCAGTGCCCAGACACCCTCTGGGTGAAGAACCTTTTCCTATTATCCAACCTAAAGTTCCCCTGACACAACATCAGGCCATTCCCTCAGGTCCTGTCACTGGTCACCACAGAGCAGAGATCAGTGCCTGCCCCTCCTCTTCCCCTCACAAGAAAATTGTAGACTGTGATGAGGTCTCTCCTCAGTCTCCTCTTCTCCAGGCTGAACAGACCAAGTACCCTCAGCTGCTCCTCAAGGCCCTTCACCATCTTTGCTGCCCTCCTTTGGACGCTCTCTAATGGCTTAATATCTTTCTTACATTGTGATGCCCAAAACTGCCACAATATTCCAGGTGAGGCCACACCAGTGCAGAGCAGAGCAGAACAATCTCCTCCCTCAACTGTCTGGCGATGCTTTGCCTGATGCCCCCCAGGACAGGGTTGGCCCTCCTGGCTGCCAGGGCACTGCTGACTCGTATTCAACTTGCCATCGACCAGGAACCCCAGGTCCCTTTCCATACCACTGCTTTCTGGTATCTCATTCCCTAGTCTGTACATGCATCTGGGATTGCCCCATCCCAGGTGCAGAATCTTGCACTTCCCCTTGTTGAACTTCATATGATTGGTGATTGCCCAGTCCTGTAATTTGTTGGGGTCTCTCTGCAGGGCCTCCCTGCCTTTGAGGGAGTCAACAGCTCCTCTGAGTTTTGTGTCATCTGCAGACTTGCTTAGTATCCCTTCCATTCCTGCATCCAAGTCATTTATGAAGATGATGAGACAGGAGAGCTTGAGGGAGTACATTTGAAATTATTCTTTCTGTGTAAAGAAATACTTTCTCCTTCTTCTGCATTTTTCATCATTTTAATTAAGGTCTAGCCAAGACTGAAGCTTCACTTGGTGTGGATTGACTTAATGTGGAGGAAGACAAAGTTCTTCCTCTGGGAAGCTGCTACAAAAGACATGTCTTACCATGCATTTTCTCACCTGAGGAAGTTTGCTAGGAATGTGCAAATAACCACCTCCATGCTAAACTGTGAGCTAGGGAAAAACTTCTTAGAACAACCAAGGACATATTAACAAACTGTTTTTTCTGCTAAAATCAGAGTGAAAACTGAAAAGACTGAGCGATATTTGTTACAGTTCAAAAGGGGAGGAACTGTTAGTAAATTATGTACCTATGTTTTGGTCTTCATATGGACTTGTTTTGTTTTTACTATTTCTTTTTTTCTGTATTTTCAGAAAGACACCCATTGTCAGAGGAAACAAGTGCAGCTGCCATCGATAGGGCTGTCCGTTTGCTCTGAAAGAGGAGACCATGCTGAAGCATCTTTTTAATATACCTTCCATTCTGAGCATCAGAAAAGATCATCTAACATGATCGTAGGTTTAAATAACAAAGATGAATTTGACGTGACTTTTTGCTTGATTTTGCTGCCCTGGAATTACTGCAGAGCAGACCACTGGAAAGACACAGTGCAGGAATATACTCTTGTGCTGAAATACAGTATTTCACACCTGCATAACCATGTAAAAGGTATCTTATCTGAGCAAAGGTCAGAAGACTTTCTGAGATGGCTTGACCTGTGATGGAAAAACTCTTCTAGGAAACTGCTGGAGTACTTCAGCAACGGGCACCCAGCATCTCTGCCCCAACTGATCTGTGTCAAAGTCCAAAATGAACCACACTTGGACATACAACTTGAGCTTTGGTGCACCTGCAGATCCTGTTGAGCCAAGGGCTGGACTCACAAGAAGTGGGCACACAGTAGTGGCTGTTTTTCTTGGATTCATCTTTTTTTTTGGTTTCTTGAATAACTTAATTGTCCTCATCCTCTTCTGCAAATTTAAAACCCTTCGTAACCCAGTCAACATGCTCCTCCTGAACATCAGTATCAGCGACATGTTAGTGTGCATCTCAGGCACTACTCTCAGTTTTGCATCTAACATTCGTGGCAAGTGGATTGGAGGGGAGCATGCTTGTAGGTGGTATGGCTTTGTCAATTCCTGCTTTGGTAAGAGTTCAATGATAATTCTTTAGTCTCTTTTTCTTAATACTGGTGCATGAAGCAACTTGATCAGTGAGCTCAATGCTGGTCTGTGCTGAACAGAAGGTTACTTTGATTGCCGTGTTATGGTCAAACACAACTGAAATCCATCTTTTAAAACATTTTAAAAGACTTTAGGAGAGAGTAGCAGAGATCTAATAAATATTTCCTAACATATCCCAATCTTTGAAATTACTTATGTTTTAAGGGTTAAAAATGTAATATAGAAAGAGGCAAGCCACTGGAAAGAGTTTAACTGTATGAATGCATATAATACTTCTCTCTTTTTCAGGAATATCTCTGCCATTGCAGAACTACAGGTCTCTCTGTGTGTTTCTGCCATAAACAAAGCCACCTGAAAGTACCATTTGTAATTATCTATCAATGTATATCTATCTATAATACGAATTTCTCGTGTCCTGGATAATGAGTTTTCATTACTGGATGCTTTCTGTTCTCCTGCAAAGCAAAATTTTTATTTTAAAATACATCCTTGTAGATTCAATAGCAAACTAAGTCTTAGATTTGTCAGAAGTGATGGTAAAAGTATTCAGTATTCTTATCTTGATCAGACAAAACATTTTTGCAGCCAGCTTTTATACTGCTGGATATAAATGTTTTAACTGGAAATTATTTTAATTGTTGAAAAAGATAAAGGACAAAGTACAGACAGAAGGAAGCCTTCGTCCTCCAAGGTGGCCTGTCTGTTTAGGATATGTGTCACCAAGCAGTCGTCCTTTCTTCGTTTATTCCTACATTCAAAAAATGTAGGAAAAAATGTATTAAAGCATAAACTGGCCTGTTGGTGCATGTCTAGATGTGATCCTTATCTCACCCAGACCGGGTGACTCAGTACAGCTCCCTCTTACTGTACATCCTTGTTTTGGTGCCTCCAGGCCACCAGGACAGGACAAGCGCAAGCCTGGCTCTTCTCCCATCCTGGATTGCAGTGCATCTCCTGCAGGCATTTGGCCCACAGCTCTTGATGTAGAAGCAGGTGGTGGATCCAAATGCATGTTTTCTACCTGAATTATAAGCTCTTACTGTTTCCAGTGGTGTGGTCTCTGGTATGTTTTGATCAACATAACTGGTCTACTCTGGCCTCCAATCGGGAGGTCTGGAGACACACAATCTATAACACTGCTGATGCTTTTGAGAAAGCACACAGGATCACTCTTGAGGAGAAAAGACAAAGCAGAAAGAATCGTGCCTTGCAGAATATACCACCTAAGGAGTCTTTCTGCTGTGCCTTTTGCAACCGGGCATGCCTATCTCGAATTGGCCTCTTTAGCCACCAGCACGCTTGTAACAAACGTGGGTAGAGCCCTCCCCAAATCTTCATTCGCGAAGCCCAGCCATGCAGTCTCTGGTACCTGTCACTTCCTCAAACGTGTGCTACACTGATGACCATTAACTCAGCCTGGCAGCTTCCCCTGGGAAACTGCTACTTTGCCCAAAGTGAAGTCTTGGGAGTTAGCAATGTTGTGTAACATAAGAGCACTTACTTTGGGCATCCAAAAGTAGACCCCATCAACAATACCTTGGCTTGTTTTGATGAGTTATTTTTGGTTTGGTCTGTGCAAAGCAGAATGACAGGTCTTCCAGGTTTCATTTCCATTTTTTGTGAGTTTTATGAGTTCGAGTATTTCTGTACTTGGTCTTCTCAGGAAGAAAGAAGTTAAGACTGCTTTTTCTCCCTTGCTTGATTTAGCCTCTTTTTTATTATTTAACAGTGGGATGGGTGAATAACATTTGAAGGGAGGGGTGGAAAAGGTGTTTTTTAAGGGATTAGGAAAAAGGTATGTTAATGGTGCCCTTTGAGCCTGTTGGCTGCTGTCAGGATACATGTGAGTTACCACCTGTCATGGGTTGAGGTGGCTGGGTTTTTTGGTAGCGGGGGAGGGCTGTTGCCCGAGGGGTGGACTTGTCTCCCTGCACTGCTGTGGTGGGAGGAGGGAGAACATGGAAGGAAGGAGGGGTGGGTGGAAAGTGTGTTTAAGACTGTTTTATTTCTCACTCTTTAGATCTTATCCTGTTAGTAATAAATTTTAATATTAACCCCACATTGAGTCTGTTTTGCCTGTGTGACCCTCCCAGCTCAGAGCAACTTTAGTGGGCGCCTAGAGTCTGGCCAAGGTCAACCCATGACACCACCCCAGTGACTGTGGAATTAAACCTTCAAATGGGGAAGTTTCTCCTAGGGTGACCTGCTTGTGGAATAATTCTTGAAAGTCAGATCTATATAAATTGGATGGATGGCCAGAGTGCAGATTTCTGTGCTAACCTGTTTTCACATGAGTTTCTCTGTTAAAATGGATTAGATCATCAAGGAACACACAAGCAAACAAAAGAACAAAACCCAGAATGTCAAAGGTGACCTCAGCTCCTCTTAGTGATGTTGGCCCCGTCAGCAGGGTGTCCTGGGCAGCTGAGGCAGCCTAAGTGCAGGTAGTGCGCAGTTCTCGTGACGGTCTTGCAGTGCTCACACTTTCTTTCATTAGTGGGTATAAAGGGCATGCATACTGAAGAAGTTTGTTTGCAGAGTTACAATTAAAAGATGTTCACTTACATCTTTACATACAGAAAAACATGCATAAAGGAACTAGTAGTAGCAGGCTGCCTAACATTTATATGTCTATAAACAGATTATATCTGTTGATAAATACCATTATTCATCAGGTTTTATGACTTTCTGTCCTCCAGAATGTGCTAAAAAAGAGCTAGTGTAGGTGTGCAGCGCATTGATGGCTTTTTCATGTCTTCATAGCACTTGAAAACAAAATGCCTTTTTTTTCCGATTTTTAACATTCAGTGTGTGCTGTAAACATTATAGACTGAGCAAGGATCCACTGAGTGGAATGGTTGAATTGTTTTGTGGCTATTGGAAAGTAACATGAGAGAGCTGTGAGGGTCTTATTGAGACTTGCAGGTATTATTGCTAAAACAAAAAACAAATACCATCTCAGTAATTGTAGGATTATTTTCCTTGTCTTCTGTGGACTTTGGAAAATTTGTAAAAAACTTACTTAAGTGATTCAGAAACTGAAGACGTGGAAAATCAAGTATATTCTGTGTCATAAACATGGTTTAAGACTCACTGATTGGTTCATTGTAGTTACTGAGGATAATCACAGAGTCGTAGAATGGTTAGGTTGGGAGGGACTTAAAAAACCATCTAGTTCCAACTCAAATTCTAACTGTTAAAATATTTTTAAATACAGTTCATTATGAAGAGGCTTCTGAAAGGACTGTATTTTAATACAGGGGTTTTTTTCCCTCTCAGTTTGTTTTGTGATACTGTGAAAGCCTCCTTTTTGTTCTGTACCGAATTGAGAGTGAAGGTGTTATCCTCCAGGTTTGTGGCTTGGATGAAACCTGAGACAATGAAAGCAAGAAGCTGAGATTTGTTTAAAACATAAATGCACAGTAGATAAACTTTTTTTTTTTTATCTCCAAAGTGTCTTACCTTTTTTAAAATCACATGACTGTTGCCCTGGAAGGTGATCTTGAAAGCAGAGCTGATTCTTCTCCCAACAGTATTGACAGTGCAATGTACATTGTTGTCACTTAGTGTGAAATCAAGAAAGTTATTTACTGAGCAATCCATTGCCTACCCCAGGCACTTAAAAATCATGACTCAAGAACCGGCACCAGGGGATTGCCGTGGGCACAAGGGAAAAAAATTATGGACAAAGTGAAGGTTTTTTGGTTAAATTACTTGTTGCTTTCCCCATGTCTGCTTGTGATTTCAAATGATTCACAAAAAGCAGAAGGTTTTAAAGCTATCAGGAAGTGCAGATGCTGATCAATAAACATGTAGTCAGGATTTTATGGAGAAATTTAAATATCATGAAAGCTGCTATGGAAGTAAGAGTTGTTGGGTCTTGATCTGGGGGAGCATTAGGAATGGAGCTAGAGGAGAAACAGCATGGTCTGTTTGCAGCATAAATGATTTTATTCTGGTGCTTGTGCATGTTTGCAGCTCAGTAGGTCACTGCAGTGGAAACTGCATGTGTCACTGAGTTGGGGAAATAGATGGATTTTTTAAATTTGCTCCCATTACCCACCAGTTAGTCATGGTTTGACAAGCTCATGGTTATACATTTAAACAAACATGAAAAGGGACACAGGGACAGGATCCATTTTCCCAGCTGAACTCAGAGTAACCTTTGCAAGCAAGGTGAAAGAAGGACAGTTAAATATATTTATTATGAATTTATTAAACATCAGATGTTAATTTAGGAAAAATATATTATTTAGTAAAGTAATCCTATAGAGACCATATATACATGAAGTGATATGCTATCCTAAGATTAAGTTTGTCTTGCGGTTCTGTCCATCTCAGCGTAGTCTCTCCAGTGCCTTTTTAAACACTACAAATCTCTGGACAGATGAAAATTTTCAGAAACTTTCCCTTAATGTAGACTTCCCAAATATGTAGGATAAGCAGAATTTGGGCCCAGATGAATTCTGGAGTTCATTTTCAGAATCACTACTATACGTCATATCATGATTAACTATTAAGTAGATTAATACATGTGGGAAAGACAAAGAGCTTTCTCTGGCTCCAGAAATCCAACACTAGATTCTAATGCTGGAAAAGTTTCAAGGCACATTACTAGCAGGGATATTTCTGTGACTGTTGACCTCTTAGCTCTTGTTTTCATGTGTCTGCTGGTTGTTTTCTCTTTCTTAACCTTCATGGTTGTTAAAATACCTGGAAGTTTGACTCAGAAGTTGATTCCAAAATTTCATTGTTAAAAATGAATTGAGATTACAGGACCCAGAGATGCCTATGCCATGTGAAAGCTGTGTGACTCGAGGCTGTGTCTTCCTGCACAACATCCCGTCTGTCCTGGATGCTGGGGAGGGCTACGTTCCTAAACCTGTTTGTACTGAAGTAGGGCATGTAGACATGTCTTTATGTCCATTGATAAACCAAGGTCATATCTAAATGAGGACTTTAAAGTTAATCTTTTTAGAAATCCTGTAGCACTCAACTCTATGGGTAGATAATCTTCTTAGTCATATTAAATCAGTTATTGAATTATTCCCTTGTAAACTGGCAGAGAAGACACAGAATAAGAAATGGAACTGCTCATGATTTTTCTTTAAAGTTCAGCTGCCTTGAACAAATGCCTTAAAAATAATTCTCTTCTTAATATTTTATCTTGATTTCATATGCTCTGTTTTAGGCTCACTGCACTAAACTAATATACTTATTTTAGAGTACAGACTTCTAACATACTAGAAACTCCCTGTTTATGAGATGCAGTTGAGACTTCAGATGTAAAAAATGACTCTCCTGTGAAAAGACACATTTATTTCCATGAGTAAAGACATAATCTCCTTGGGCTTGATCCTGCAAGAGTTCAAGTCCAAAGTTTTCTGAGCCTTGATGCAGCAAGTTCTCATCTCTCAGTGCAAAGCCACACTTAGCAGCTCCTCACCTGGATGCAGACCATGGATAGCTCCTTTTGCAGTGGTCTTGGGATGGGATTAGAGGTGATATATCTATAAATAAAGCTGATAGCAAGAACAACTAATCAGTAATGTTTAGGAAAACATAGTTCTGCAGACAGACCCTAGAAATGTTCTCTGTTTGAGGTGCATAGACTCTGTTATGTCTGCAATCAATCTGACCTGTGCAAGCTTTCATCAGTGGTTGGTCAGTAGCAGAAATACTCTGCTGGATCAAAGAGAGGGGTAGAAAAAAAGGTGCCTGACTCATGGAATTAGGTCAAATGTGCTTATAGTTCCTTCATCTAAAAGAGAAGAAACATCTTTACCTAGAGGGCTTTAGTTATTTTAATACAGTGTTACAACTGATAGTTTATCCTGAATTTTTCCACAAAATTTCAAGCACTCGATATGCATTAGATTGTATAGTAAATGGAAACAGAAAAGTACTTATTCAGAAGATATGTAATCTGAATTCCTCTTTGGCATCTCCTCTCTAGAGAAACTGAAGTTAACCTGCTATACTTTTTATTTAAATAATTAATCAGAGGTAGTGGTATATTATTAATTACACCTTTCAGGGCCATATTTACATGGAAAAATGAAATGCTCTCCCCTTAGAGACAGATGGAATCGTGTGGCTAAAACCATTTCCCAATCCCAAAAGCTTCTTTTATAATCAATAGAAAACCAAATTTGTATTGCCAGCATGCAAACTGTCTGATGCATTTGAGACATTCTCTTCAGGATGATAGGAGCTGTGCCCTACAAGAACCCCTCTATTTCCACTGGCTATGAAAGGAACCCAAGCTCAGGGGTAGATACTTGCTCTGTACCTCTCTGGAGTCATGAGACAACCCTCACAAATAGGATGCTTATTGCTTCTTTATTCTTTCTGTAATTTTCTTACTTTTGCTTATAATTCCCTCCCCACTTCAGTATCCTCTTCTGGGATGTTTGGTTTATTTCCATTTCCTATAGGCATTAAACACTGCACAAAGCTGAAATCACTTAGAATAGTTGTTCAAGAGTGAGTATTTTTAAGACATCTGTTGTATTTTCATGAAGAGGTGCCCAAGTCCTCTTTCTGATCTTAAGATCTCAAATTCATCATGTAGGGAAAATGCTGTCTGCTCCTCCTACAGGCAATTTGTAGAGCATAAATACTGGCCTTCTCTGTTCAGTTTACATGCTTGAAGTAGGGAGACGACTTGGGAGAAAGTTTTGGAAAATACGATAAAGGAGAAACCAAGCCATGCAGAGAAAGTGGAAATGGAAGACCTTATGTTGTACTTTAAGTGTTATTCCTGAAATCAGAGACTTCAGTCTGGTAGGTGCTTGAACACTGGTTTAGGATAAGAGAAGGTTTTGCCTTCATTATGACTGAGCATCATTGAAGATGTCGTTCAATTTGCCCGTGTTTATAAGGCATTACAGATTATGGGTGTTGATGCCCAACGGTGTTAGGTCAGATCCTGTGGTGTGCAGTTGGTGTCTGTATTACCAGGCATGGTTAATTCTCCCTTCCCTGGTCTGGGCAGCTCCAGCTGAGCCCCATCTCCACGCCATACTGCAGTAGGACTGTGGAGCGCTCCGGAACCTCGACATTTTCCTCCTTCTCCCCTCTCTCAGCTTTCAGCAGAGCAGAAATTCAAGCACATGGCTTAAACAGGAACTAGAGTGTGCTCTGATCACTGATCCTCAGGTGCCCTCAGCTTTCAGCAGCAGCCAGGTGAAGGTGGAGACATATTTTCTCTTAGCTGCCATCCTTAATGTTTTCTGACGAATTTTGTTGTATGATAATGTAGAATCTGTTTTCCTAATGCCTGTACAAAAGAAAACAGCAAAAAACATGGAGAGATATCAACAGCTTGTGTATGTGTCCCTGGACAGAGGGTCAGAAGAACAGTAGAATTCTGTAAGGGAATGAGTAACTTTGGCATTTTTTGTGCATAGTTGTTGGCTGTCAATGTAAAACCATGTTCAGCCCATGCCCAAAGTCTGTTTCCATGCATGTTCAAGTGACTACAGATTTCTGTCTATGTTTGATGCTTCCTTATTGGGCAGCCATGCCTGCAGTTTGGTTGCATAGTTTTGGTTCTATGTTATGAATCATGTTGCAGAACACTAGGGACTTCATGCAAGGAAGTACACAAATAACATCAATTCACATGGACACTGTGAATAGGAGCTTAAAGGCGAAGACCACATTGGATTTCTTGAAAAATTATCCTGATGGTGAATTGAATCCAAAATCATGTCTGTAAGCTCTGTTGGAGATGATGGAACAGCATTTCTGTCAGAGTTCAGGTTTAATCATTGACATTTGCAGGCCCTTTTTCCTTATCATGGGTCATGGAAATAATGCAGGCAATGCAATATGCCTGATGTCAGTTTTCTGTTAATTTAAGAAAAAGCAGAAACCAGCTCTGCTGGTAGTCAAGTCACACAGATGTGAAGAAATATGTCATGAAATTGTAGTTGGCTTTTTGGTCGTTCAGTGGGTATAATGAAATAAACTAGAGCCCAGTAAATAAGCAACATTCAATCCAAAAAAAGAGTTTAATGGACTTTGCTTGTGAAAGACAAATCATATTATTTTTAACTCTGTGTGTGATAATCTCTAGGAATTGTTTAGACTATCTGCATGCTGACACATCAGACAGAATTGAGTAATTTTTTTAAAATTTTTAAGCTTCCCTTGTAGGTCCTGAGGTATACCAGGGAGTGGATATTATCTTTGGCTGTTTAAGTTGAAGTTATATACCCAGTGACATTTTCTTAACTGATGACATTCATTTTCTATGGGTTTTTTTTTTTTTTTTGGAAGCATTTAAGCTGAATCTTCTGGTCTAGTAAGCAAATTAAACTTACAGGCTTTTCAGTGATAAAAGGGATACAGAACCATTGGCATAGTTCCAAATAACAACACAATAATGGGTGATAACTACTAATTTCATTTCCCCCTCCCCTATTTTCTCAGCTGTGGCAAATACTTCATACTTAAAGTAATTACTAGGGTTGGGTTCTTTTTTTTTGTTTGGTTTTTTTTCAATGTTAGTGTTTCTGCCACTTTTCTAATTAGAAAAGTCTATTAAGTGAGAAAATAATTTGTTAAAAAAGTGTGCTCACATGGAAAAATAAATTTCTTTGAAAGCTGGAGTTATCCTGTTTACATTTTTGTTTTTCTACACATCAACACTAGCTGAAAAACTGCTTCTGGAACCAAAGATGCAGTAATGTCTAATAATAAAGTACAGCCTGTATTGATTCGCAGACCACTTACTGCTTCTGTGGATTTCTCAGCTAACATGATTCACTACTTTAAAAATCGAAATGCCTCCTATTACTGGAAGATTTGTGGATTTGGTTTTATGAGTTGTTTGGGGTTTTTTAAATACTAAGTAAAAATTACCTCTGTCTGCTCCAAATTTTTCCTAATTGATACAGACAGGAGGAGTATTTGATATCTGCAGACAGCAAATGCAACGGAGCACCACTCCAAGTAGGCATTTCCTCCCCCTAGCATCCCACCATCCCATTTCTGTGAGATGGCCCTGTACTTTGACTCCTGAGCAGCTCAGGACCTGGTTGCCCCTCTCTCTCCTCCATGCTGTGCTGGCCCAGTGTGGATCAAGGGATGCAGATGGGTGAGCATTCACCCCATACATGGGTGAAGTCTCAGGGTCCCTGGAGGCTGCTTGACTCCCCTCTCATCTGGTCCAGATGGTAATGCCTCTAATCAAGGTCACCTAGGTACCATCTTTTAAACCACCATGTTATAACAATGCCAGACTTCTCTTGCTTCAGCTGAAGGTTTCTCATGCCAGCTATCAGCATCGGGCTCGGTTGCTCTGGGCTATTTCAGCCAACAAGTCTTTCCAAAATGTGGTAAAACTATGTTACTTTTCCTGTTTGCAGTTTCTTAAACCTGTTTTACAGGCAGATGCCAATAAGTTGGAAGTACAATCTCATCCTATGGCCAGATACAGAATTCTACTGTTCCTTTTGAAAATATAGCAGCCACAATGCAGAAAGCTAGCGACTTGCTGGGGTAAGCTGAAAATCTACATATATTTCACAGTTTTTTATTAGAGGCAGGCAATCACTATCTGCTAATTTTCTAGTGTGTTTTTCAATTATATCTTCTATTGTTTCTTTCCCCTTCACATTTTCTATTGTTTCTATTTGTTGCACTAATGCAATCAAGTGCAGAAAAATAGTAGATAACTATGGCAAGAAGGAATCAAAGTGAACAGGCTTCAGATGAATCAATAGATGGAAACTCTTTTATTCTGAATTATTTTTGAGGAGATTTATAACAGCAGAAATTTGTTCAGGACCAAATAACTATCAGAAAAAAAAAGGCATCAAAAAAGCAGACTCGATTGTGAAAATTTTTCATAAGGACTAGTCTGATAATCTTGAAAACAGCAATGTAAAACTTTGCTTAGATTAGAACTCTGGCAATTTCCAAGTTTCAAAACCATTAGTTAATTCATATGTATGACATTTTATTGCTTCATCTCTAAATGTTGTCCAAGTCTAGTACAGACCTCTGAGATAGTACTGGAATAGCACTTTGAACTAAGAAATGGTATGAATTTTACAAAAACATATATCCCCTTTAACTTCTCCTTATGAAAATTTTAGGACACGCAATGGTTGATTACAGTTGGGTCTGCATTGCAATGTACATGCTGAAGCGTTATTGTTTGCCAAATTTACAGTTTGTGGGTTATTTCTGTTCTGGCCTCAGGCTGTTTGTGGTGTTACTGACACATTTAATCACCATAATGAAATTAGGTGAACTGTTTAGGATGCTGTGCAGCAGGCAGCCCAAGGCAGAGCAGGTCAGGCTGCACCGTCTTTCCCTTCATTGCTGGCAGCAGAACAAGCACTTAATGGGATGGCCATGTCTGTGGCTGATCTGTTTGCCTTAGTGTAAGTTCAGCAGGAGTTAATTAGAAACAGTTCTAGGGCAGGAATTAATATGGTGGACATGAGGAGTTATAATTTCTGCCTCTTAATGAAAAGGTGGAGTATGTACATGGTATTTGGGCGTATATCATGTATATGTTCTGTACACTGACTGTAATGCACGAAGCAATTCTTCTACATGCAAGTTTTTGTAACAAATCCTAGTAGTTTGCCCTAATTTATCCAAACTGACAACTTTTGCTCTGTTTTTGAACTGCTCAGTTTTCACAGAAAGAATGTGTGGCCGCCCAAGAGGGCCGAGGACCAGCAGGGGCTGCATGAGGTTGTTGGGGATTGCTTTACTGTGTGTACTTCTTAAAATTGAAAATGTATTTCTGTGTAATATCCTTGTGAGAAGCAAAGACTGCATCACAGGAATAGGATGAAAGGCTGCCAGATAAATATGCCAGTCAGGATTTAAATAGGCTTTTTCTAATGGGTAGAAAGCAGGTTATGAGGCAAGACAAAGCCAGAGCTTAATATTCTTTGAGATAACAGCAGTAGATGTACCACCATCTGGTTTCCTCAATGTAACAGTTTTTCTCTATAGGTCAGTGCACCAAGGGGTGTTTAACAAGGATGAGTATGAGTAGGAGTTTTACAAGTGTTATTATCTTTTCTAGGGTTGTGGGCACTCAGACCTTTGGTAAAGAAATATTAATAGCAGATAGAAGCAGGTAATGGCCTCTTACTCTGCTGCAATTGTTCCTTCTTATCATTTCAATAACTAAATAATAGTTGTACTTTGCAAAGGGTTGTATATACGTACTAAGTATTTGCCATTCAAAGTATTTTGCCTAGCTATACTTCTAGAATACTAAACTTAAAGTTAGTATAACTATCAGCATCCAGTGGTATTTTTCCACTATGTAGTGCCAGCAGCCTGTGATTTGTGGTGTAGAGATGTCTTTCCTGAAGTAGTACTTTTGATTCTAATAGGTCTTCCTGCATTTGTCTTCCATGCCGCTTGCTTTTAGGAAACCTGCGAAATTTTGGTATGCACAATATAATATGTCAAGGAATTCCACTTCTTCCTTACCAAAGAAAAGTACCTTCTGCTGTTTGTTAATTCTGAGTCTGCAACCTGATGATTTCAATTGAAAACCCAGTTATTGTATTATGAGAAACACTACATAATCTTCCTTCATCCACCTTTTCAAATCACCTCTCCCTCTCCTCCCCTCCCCTCCCTTCTTTTTTTCCTTTTCTAGTAAGCCCTGATGTTTGCTTTTCTAAATGCTGCTGAGCATTGCTTCTTAGTGGAAGTGGTTTGTGTAAAGCTGTCTATCATAAGTCTCTTTGCAGAGCAGTGAGTCAGTCAGAAATAATCACTGTGTATTTAAAGCTAGGTCTGTTTTTCTCCACATATGGCAGTTTACATCAGTATTGCATTTCATCTACTCAATGGCTCAGTTTCATACAGTTGTTCTGCAGTACTTTGCAGTCAGTTTTTGTTGATTTTGAGTTATTCAGCATACTGTAATAAGCAAACTTCACTCTTTACCATCTTTTCCGGATCATTTATTAATGTGCTGAATAGCCCAGGGCCTAGCACAGATCCGTGGGGAACTTCTGGCCACAATTTCCTCTAAAAAACTAATTATTTTCTCATGTTCTTTATTTCCTGCCCCTACTCAATTATTTATTCATGTCAAGATTTCTGTTATTGCAAGGCAGCTTACTATCCTTAAGAGCCTTTAGGCTTGTCAAAGTGGTTTGAAAATCCAAGTAGGCTTTATCAATTGCTTTATCAACCTGTCTGCATGGCACTGTCAAAGACTTCTAATGAAGTAGTAAGGTCTGGATTCCCCCCATGGTAGCAACTCTGGCTTGTTGAAGTATGTCATACCTCCTTATACACCCACTGCTTGCTCTCTAGTGCAATTTCCATCAATTTATCCAGTGGTGCAGATTAGACTCATTAACTAGATGAAATGTACTGCAAAGGATTTCTGTCTGCATTGGTTACAACTAATTTCTTAATGGATGTAGCAAAAGATCTCCTCTTTGAGGTCATTCTGAGGGGTTAAGGGATGGAGCATACCACTTCTCACTGCACATCCTTTAGCCAGCAAAGTGATCTTGGATAAAGATAGTAGCAGCCTTCTCCGGTGTTTCATCTCACCTCCATAATATGTGAGGTCGTTGGGTCACAAGACTGAACAAGAAATTCTTGGTTCAATGGCAGTGTAAAGACTTGTCAGCATATACTGAGACTGCATTCATAGTATCAGACAAAATATTTATTGAGCAGTTAATACCTAGTTGGTATAAAAACCAGTTTGACCACTAGACTTTATGACAGAAACTTGACTCAGAATTCTGAGTTAATATTTGTAGTGTGTTCCACTTCTAGGAAGGGCAACTGCTGAAAAAACGCTGGATTATGGAAAATCTCTAGAATCAGAGAGTATTCTGAGTTGGAAGGGACCCACAAGGATCATCGAGTCCAACTTCTAAGTGAATGGCCCATACAGGGATCGAACCCACAGCCTTGGCATTTTTAGCACCATATACTCTTATTATTAAAAATGAGCAGCTGTATTCAGTGAGAAAGCAGAGGTTCATCAAAAGGAAGTTACTTAAGTGTGCTCTGGTGGACACTTGCCTCATTAGCTGGTGGATGATAATAGACTGTAATTTCACCTCTTAACTTACTTGGTGCTATATCCCGCGTATAGAAGACCCTTGAGACTACAAGTTGTCTGTGCAGTTCCTCAGCGTGAAAGAAGATCCTGGGGATGCCCCCACATTTCAAAAGGAGCAGCCCTGTCAGGGAATTGGGATCCTGCAGGACAGCGTGGGCATGGGAATGCTGCAGTGAACCTGACTGCCCTGAGAGCATCCTCCTGCTATGCTAGCACTGTATATCCATCTTTGCTTTTCAGGTGCAGACAAACCCTAAAGATTTCTCCTGAGATGTTGCTGTACAGGAGCTCCATCTAGTGCTGACATTATTTCTTATTCTGATTCCCTAAGGCAGCAGAATAAATATACTGATACGGAGGCAGCCAATTTAGGAAGCTGAATTTGCAAGTGCTAGCCTGCTTTCCAGAACGCAAAGGGATCCTGCATAACATATGGAAAGTGAGCCAGAAATTAGTGTTCGAGGTTATTTTTGTGCTATGCTGGTACCACTGAGATGCAAAAGGGAATTCTTCGCTATATTTATGCCTCTGGGAGTTGGTTGGTTGATGAATAGGCATATTAATAACATAGTAGATAAGTATAGTAGTGCTCAGTGATACATTAAATCACCAGATACAGCGAAAGACCACCCTTAAAGCACAACGTGTACAGGTTTAAAAATTCAGCCAAGGAGGGGGGAAGAAAGAAAAAAAACCCCTAGATAATTTTTTGCCATTCAAAGTAATACATGCTGTCTGTATTGAGGTATCACCAAACACGAAGGGTGTGTTGTACAAAGGATGAAAATAGAAATGAATACTGAGTGAAAAGAGCATGAAAGATTTACTGAACAGGACTGGTAATGTTTATTGTCAGATTTGTTCCAGCAGGCTTGGATCCAACAATGATTTCTGAGTGATTTCTTTCAAGCACACAGTTAAATTGTGATTCCCATTAGAGTTAAGCAGGAAGATAATTCTTTGGAGAAAGGAATGATTGCCTGCTCTAATGGACTCATGATTCCAAGACATCTTAGCAAACGAAAACAAATATACAGGCATTAGATAAACAGCAATTGGCACATTTATTTCTATTCAAAGAGAACTGTTAATATCTGAGGTCACCTGTATTTTGAAAGCATTTAGAAACTATTTGTAATTGCTAATGTGTAACAAATGAATGTGGGAAATATTTTCTCAATTTTAAATAGGTAGAAGTGCTTCTAACGCCTTAAAAATCAAAAGGAAATAGTGATCTCATCACTAATATGTGGAAGCATTCTACTAGAATTAGAGTCACTAAAGGCAAGAATATTTGATTTTTTGGATCATTTATTCTATGCTTGTCGTATAAATATTTAATAGGCATATCCAAATACAGCCAATAGTGTTTTGGAAGCACATCCAATTCTCAGCTGCTTCTGTCAGTTATTGGGGCATCCATGCAGACCTCTGCAGTTCATATCATCTATATTAGCACTGAACTTATCAGGAGTTGTTATATTCACATTGTGGTTTTGCTATATCATAAAGCGATCTGTTGTGATTTGTTTATTCACTAAAGTGTAGATACTGAGCCATAAATATCAGGCAAGTCAGGCTGGTTGGTTGTCCACCAAGACTAGTGCTCGCTTTGGGTCTATTCATCTTATCTCTGAAATGTCTTCTAGGTTCATCAGGCTTTCTTTTTAACTCTGGAAACGTTGGGTCTTCTGCCAAAATCTACTGGTAGCTCAAAAAATATGAGCTTCTCTTTTGGGGAGGGAAAAGGAAAAAGTGGATAATATTCTAGGGGTTAGCAAGGAAGGAACAGTAACCACAGATGTCTGCCACTTCAGATCTGTTTACATCCCTTCTGAATATTTGTTTGTGCTTCTCATCTCAAAAAAATAGAAAAACCCACTCAAAAAAACCCAATCACCCCCAACAAAAACCAAAACCCTTGATAATAATATTTTTGTGAAATCCCATATTCACAATCTCTCATTTGTTTCTCTCTCAGATTTGCTGGTTTGATGTTACCTTCTCAGTAGCCCTACTGGCTGTAAAAGTTGCTAGCTAACTTAACTGTGTTTTATTAATTTAACTGAATTTTTTTCATTCTGGGCTGCTTATCCCAGATTTTGCAGGCCAGTCAACATTCTCAGTGCCACTTTTTGGCAATCCCCGTATCATACAAGACTCTCACTGGAGACTATATGACATAGGTTTTTCCCTATCTTCACTACAGTAATGAAATGTATGTTACGAGACTCAGAGCTAGAAAGCAAAATAGAATTATTTTTTTTCAGAATTAAGAGTTTTGTTCTTTCTTCCTCTGTGATGTTGTGACTGAATAGTTTTTGATGCTTTTTACTGAAGTGCACATGCTGTGAGAAAGTCAGGTCAACAAATCAGCTTTTGGAAGTTTCTGCTTTTATTGTTATAATATACTCACCTGCAAGGCAGTCTCTGATGGCAGCAACTACATCAGTGGTGATCACTGTATTTTTGTGGAAGAAATGCATTGACTTTAAGGGAAACAGAGCCCACTAGTTTTACTTATCAATATTAACATTAACATTAACATTACATAACAAATGGAAGTTAAACTGATGATAGAATGGATTGCTCTATGTGCACCCACATAAAGTCTTTGATGCTGTGGCAGTTGTTAGTAAGGTAGTTTGGCCCAGAGCTAACAAAATTTCTCCTGAAGATTAAGCAACCATCAGCAAAAGGTATTGTTGCCTTTTTTTTACCTCTTTCTTCTTTCAAACCTCTCTTGTGAATACCAGATCTTCCAATTTGTATTTCATGCACAGTCCCTGATGGACTGTGATAGATGGACACATACAATAGGATATGTTTTCAGAAAGACTTCTATGGAGATATATAAATATAAATATGTTGGAAAGGTCATGACTTACATTGCTTAAATTGTTTGTTTCATTTACATGTGTAGAGTGTTTTATTTCTGTAGAGACTAACAGAAATACTCTCATTTAAATTCAGGAAAGTTATTTCCCTTGAAAACAGCCCTGAGTCACTGATCAAACTAGTTTTGAATAACTCAGTAACATATTTATGTAATACCATTCAGTAGGACAACTTGGAATTAAACTTAAAACCTTAAAATTGAGGTATTAAGAGCCTTCATTTGAAGAGGGTTGTTTCTTATTGCTGTTTCTTAGTCTCTGTTTACATTTAAGTCCTTAGACAAGAATAGTCAATGACGTTGTCAAGAAGAAACAGCAGAATACCTCAGCACAGGATTCCCCAATATTCTCAACTTGAGGTGCACCTACATCTTATCTCCATCTCATACTGCCACAGAGCTTTTTAGCATATTATCCAGCTAATGGAAGAGCAGATTTAGCAGCTGAAAACTGAGGGTCTAGAAGGAAGGGAACATAGTTGTGTTAGGACACAGTGTTCCTGAGAAACCTACCTATTGCTTGTGTTAGGTATTTACCAACACAGCATTTCTAAGTGGAGACCAGATCATGCTTCTTCCATCCCTGCTAATGTCCTTACAGCACTGTGCACTTTCTTTCTTGCTGCCTCTTTGAGTTCACTGTTCATCACCGCACAGTGGCCTGACTGCACAAGCAAAGGTGAAACTTTTGGTGAGTCCCAACCTGCCAGCTGCTGGTTCATGCTCCTCTTCCACTTTCAGGTGCATGATGTTCTTCCTAGAATATTATGTTAAAGCTGCCTCATAGGAATAGGTGTTACATGCACACACATTTATGAATGGAGTCTCATAAATGTATGAAACACCACCATTTTCTCTTCCTTCAGCAACACATTTAAGCAGCGATGGCTGGACTTGCGTTTGGTTGACTTCTACCACTGGCAGGCCCCTTGGGGTTAGCACAGGGTCTTGTAGGTGCCATGTGGGAACCCCAGCATTTACTATCCCCTTGACTTCCCCTCTGCATTTTGTACTTGGCTGGCAGATGGTCTGATGCGCACCGGGGGATGCTCAGCTGGCACCATCCTGCAATGGGTCTCTGCAGCAGAACAGCCAGGCACGCTCTGTTTCCCTGCCTTGCACCAGTGTCAGCTGCATTTTGCCCTATCTTGGTCTTGGCAGCTGGGTTTGGGCTGGCCACAGGCTACAGTGGTACTGGGAGATGTATCGGCTTGCTATGGAGTTACCAAGGTTGGTACAGATGATTCATGAAGCGAAAGGTGTGTAAACACCTGAACACAGCATAGAAGAAGAGTGAGAACAGCCTGTGCAGGTAATGAAGAACGCTGTTCCCAGCAGTAAAACCAAGCACATATTTTGACTCAGGCAAGCCTGAAGGACTGTGTGCTGATAAGAACAGAGCATGACAACTCATCAGCGGAGGATCCTGCACCCTACTGAGAGGACCATGACATCAAGGGTACAGCATGGTACACCTGCCATTTCTTTCCCTGGTAGCTCACCATGAAAGACTTGGGGCCTGTGCAGGTGAGTGCATTCCAGGCAAACGTGTTTTCCAGATGAAGAAATGCAAACAGGGAGCAGCAGTCTCACCTGAGACATACAAGGTTCGTAAGGGCAGGATTCATAAGCAATGGATGATTTCATAATGACAGTGGACTCCTAAAGTGTATAAAAGCTCTATCCAAAACCCAGCTTTTTTGCCAGATAGCTGTAAGCAAGGGGTTTGACAAACTGATAGGTGGGGTCTGCTGTTCTCTCTGTTGCACAAGAGAGATCCTTTACAGACTTCTTCAGCACAGACCGTTGTACTTGTGGGTTTGTGGGTGTGAGAGTGTGAGTGAATGAAAGCTGTGAGAGAATGCCTGTGAGTGGGTAAAATCCACCTGCGTTGAGATTGGATGCAGTAAATCTATCTTGGGTTTTTGCAAGCCCTTGGATTTAGTTTTGCTCGATTAGTTCCTTGTTGAAGAAGATGCTATTACATTCCTCCAAGTTCAGTCTGCATAAGGTTACCTGTGGCTTCTTTTCATTGCCCCTGGTCCTTGATAACACAGGGCAGGGTATACATTACATCATACAACCACAATGCTCCAGAACTCTAACCATCACGTAGGATAATGACCTTCAGGAGATTTAAGAGGACAAATATACCTAAATTAGTAATCAAAACATTGACCCACTGTAGGCTGACTCTGTGTGATTCTCAGTTTTTCATAACCTACAGACCATGGGTGAGCTGTGTCCCCTTTCCAATTACTACATCAGTGAGCAGCACAAAACAGCAAGAACTGATAAGAAAAACGTAACACTTTTAGCTGGGACTCATAGGAACACAGCATAACAATTTGCTGTGCCTTTCACAGCATACTCTGTGCTGTACTGCCAGGGAGAAATGTACAGATCCTTAAATAAAGTAACTAGTAGATAATGTCTCAGATGATAGTCCTATAAATAGATGTCTGTCCTGGTTTATGACTTGAAATTTAATTTCTTGCACTCTCTGCAACTAATTGCCGTGTAGAAAAGCCTCATGCCCCACTTCCAAGTTTTCTTAAAGTCATCTATTTCCATGGTTAACTTTTAAATAATTATCTATTCCTGTAATGAAATCTGCAGTGGATTTTTTGTCATCTTTCAGTGAGAACCTCATCTTTGTTCCTGTATATGCATGAAATGTTGGGGGAGCAAATTGCATTTCTCACTGTGATTGACTCCTGTGAAGTTATTTGGCTAGGTACCAGCTTGAGGCCCTAAATATTTGTTGGAATCAAATTCTATTTAGATTTGCAATTCATGAACCTAATTTTATTGCAGTTTTAGAAAAAATTATTCATGTGAAATTAATATATACAGTCTACCCAGTCATAAATGTTGCTGCACAATAAGAGTGAAATGTTGGCATAAAGCATTATGATTAACTTTAAAATTATAATTATTTTCTTCTTTTAATAACTTACATTAATTTTTTTTAATTTGATTTCTGGTTATTAAGAGCATGTAGATTGCATTCAAGTCTTTTCCTCAAGTCTTTTCCTCAGAGAGAATGCTAAAGTATTTAATTGTTTTTTTGTTTTAAAGCTGAGATTCTCACTAATTCCTCTGGCTGCAATATATAGGGCATGAAATAGAATACCAGATAACTGCAGGATTTCTGGCAAAGGTCACAACAGTTAAATGCATGTGGCATTAAGGAAACTCTTGAGAGGCAAAGCTAGGAGGCACAATGAAAAGTGAGAAGCTTTATTCTACTTTAGCCAAACCAGATTACAAGAAGGGCATGAGGGAGGACGAAGGAAATACAAGCCTGTTAGTCTAAAATCAGTACCTGGAAAAATTATGGAGAGGATCATACTGGGTTCTATTGAAAAGCATATAAAGGACAAGGCAATCATCATTTTTTTGCTGGCAGCCTATTCACTGTTACACACCTGATGTCTGTATTTTACTTCCAGCCAGTGTCAAACTAAAACACAAAACCTGGTTTTGCCTTTGTTGTGAAATTATGTTGTTTCAGTCCATCAAATTAGGCCAGTGTATCCATTATAATTGATCAAATGATAGTGGTATATTTCTAGGATTCAGCTATTAAACTAATAAAAGAGTGAGATTAAAAAAAAAAAGTTATTTTTGGGGGGGTTTGTTTGTTTGTTTGTTTTAATTAAAAGGCTGAGGATATTCTTACCAATCAGGGATATTAGAGCTGATCTACCACAACATTGGAACAAGGTTATTGCTTGATGTGCATCCTGGTTTGGTTTTGAACACTCTTGGCTTCTGTGTTAAGGTGAAAGGCCCTCCATCAGTAAGGTTGGATGGAGCTGCAGTGTTGCAGTATAGAGGGTCAGGGCACATTTTGTGACTTTGTATATGCTGCACAGGGACACACAAAGTAGACTGAGAGGGTTGCCATGGCCTCTGTTGTTCCCATTTCTTCCTCACCTGGGTGATAGATGTTTTCATTAGAGCCAATTCAGCTGAATGTATCTCACGGTTGGAAAAAGCTACTTGTTTAATTTTTATTTTGATTTAGGCTCTTAATTTCATCCCTTTTCGTCTTTCAGAGTACCTGTTCTGTTCTTTGAAAGTAATTGTAATTTTTCTAAAAAGTTTGCTGGCCTTAGTAAATTAAACCACATGCAGAATGCTGAATTCTTTTATTATGTCTTATGAACTACCCCTTCAGTGTGTTCTTCATTTTCCCTTTTTGTCTTGAAAGTATTAGAAGTCAATTCACAGTGGTATTAATTTTAATGCTATTAAAAAGTTCAGGCCTTGAAGTCTTACTGTGCCAAAAAGAAAAATATTGGATTTTTTTCTGAACTTTTGTGGTCTGGGATTCCATGTGTCACAGTTCCTGTCCTCCAGAGAAAAGTACAGTTTGTGTCATGTCAGTGGAACTCAATAATAAAAGGTGAGTGAAGATGAATTGGCTCCTGCCAACATATGCAATCAAGAGTCTTTAATTTTCTTCTGTATAGAGAAGAAAAATTATTTTCTATAATTTAAAGGCAGCTTTTGTGGTTTTGTCTGAGTGCTAATATTTGATTTATTCTTCACTGACATCACCACGATCCTAATTCAATATCTGAGCATTAATTCTATGCCAGTGTAAGACAGGTCTTTTCTACATCCCAAAGCAATTAATCCTGCATTCATGGTCAGTTGTCCTCAGATCTGCTCCATAAAGCCATCCATCATAAATACCAGCATGAGAAAAGCCCAACATCTTCCTTGTACTAGGCAATAGGTGAAAATAAGAGGAAGTGTAAACGAATGCCATAAACCATGACAATATGCACCAGGAGAAGCTACTGGGCAGTAGCACAGCCACAGGGATGAGCTGGCAGAGCTGTCAGCCAGACTTGACCAGAGAGCCCAGTGGTGAAAGCAGCCATCCAGGAAGCAGGGCCCTGAGCTAGGGAAGTTTGAACACCCCATCTGGGTTTTCTAGGCAACACCGCATATGCAGGAATGTAGGGTATTCTCAACAAAAGTGCATCTCATTGAAGTAGGGAAAATGTGGCCTCAATTGCCATCAGAGGTGCAGCAAGAACAATAGATCCTTTCTGTAGAGCACTCAGCTGGGAGGAGAGAGATTTCTTGTTCCCAAAGTTTTCTGTTAGTCCATGATTGTCTAATCTAAAATAGAAAAAGAGATCTATATCATCTTACTGAGGCCTGGATTTTTGCCTTAGGTACCTACATGAACGAAATGTTTTTGATAGCGAGAAGCTTTTTAGTCAAGCAGATAAAGCATGGAAAAGAGGCATTGCTAAGAAAGTAAAGATAAATAAGTGTGGGCCGAAAGCAAGAAGAGAGCAGTAGATTCTTTGTTCTTGAGTCCAAGGGCTTTCAAGAGCAGTGTTTTGTAGGAAATAAGATTAAATGAGGGACGATCAGAATGCCTCCGCTGCCTCTAAAATAGCCTAGCCTTAAAACAGGTCAGATTGTCAGTTGGATTTAGTGGGGCTGTTACAGCTGTAAATGCATCTACTTTTTAGGATTGACTTCCAAGTATTATACAGAAAATAATTTAGTAGACTCTTGTAACAAGAAAGATGTTTTCTTCTTCAAAAGTTACCTTTTGCTTCACACCCTTTTGCCTTCTCTTCCCCTGAGAAATAAAGCATCCTATTGCAGCGAGCAGTGCTTGCATTCCCCTTGGGTGCTTTGCCATACCCAGCTCTGCACGAAGTAACTGCAAATTGTTGTCAGGATGACAGAAGTAGCTGTGCCTGCATCCAGCTAAGTCTGAAATGAGTCCTTGAACTGTAAGAAAAAGAGGAGCAGAATGCTGTGCCTTGGGGAGAATATCCCACTGTGCCCTGTGTGGATATATGTGGAGAATGTTTTGCCTAGGTAGAGTAGTGCTATTCCCAGAGGAATCTCTGACTCACCTCCATTCTATGCTACAGGGGAAGCTGACAGTTAAATGGGGAAAATGGATTACAGCTGTGGATTCCCCTGAAGATGACGTTTTCTGTTAATGGATTTGTTGGGAGTAGGTACCGCTCAAAATTTTGGCAGGCTACATATCTCAATTCTACTGTATAGTTCGTGGTTACTAATAGCAAAGATCAAGAAAATAGTGCTGGAAGGAACTGGGTTGACATAGATCTACTCAGGTTTTTCATCTTACAGGACCAAAAGAAGGGGACTGGAAACCATTGGAAAAGATGGTTTTAAATGTCTTCAAACAAGTTCCTTCTCTCACAAGTCCTGGAAGTGGTATACAGTGTTGTGTCTCCAAGAACTGTAAGGAAGCTGCAAGGAGAACAAAAACACAGCAAATAGCAAAAGCCATTCAATTGAGTCATGACTAAGAACCTGCCATGGAAAACCATAAAGCTTTGTAGAGGGGGTTGGGATCTTGAACCTTGAAAAAGAGAATGGAAATATCCTACAAACCCAATTTTTAAGTCTTCTGGAAGACTGATATGACACCTAGGGCTCAATATTAATCTAAGTCACTGTTTAGATTGCTTATATTAGATGTGATATAATTGTAAATAATGTTGCAACCTGCCATATCACAGTCATGATGTGGTTGTCTGATATTTCCAAATGAGTGATCATAACTGAAGGTACAGCTAGCTGATGGGGCAGAGCAAAAGAAGAAAAAACTTCTTTCATTATGGGGCTCCCAGTCTCGAATATACAGCTACTTTTGCATGTGTAAAAGTCAATGCAATATTTGAAAATGCTCATGGATGCTAAAACTGGAATCGTTCTTACCAAGAGAATCTTTCACCATTTTATTAGCTCAGGCAGAAAATCTATTTACCCTGGGTAATACTGTAATAGATAAAGCTGAAAACCTGACTGGAAGATGAATATCTCTCAAGTATAAAAATCTTCCAATATAAGATAAATCTGAGTTAAACAAAATTTGACACAATGGACAGAGCAACCAGGTCTGGTGAGGATTAAGGCAAAGAGAATAATGGAAATAGTTTTCACTGCTGCTTCAAATACGTAATAACCAAAAGACCATCTCATTTCTTGGGATTTAGAATGGATACCATGCAAAATAATGAAATAAGCATTGCTTGGTTCATTGCAGGAATTGTGTCCCTGATCTCCCTGGCTGTCCTGTCCTACGAGCGCTACAGCACTCTCACCCTGTGCAACAAGCGCAGCGATGACTACCGGAAGGCACTGCTGGCAGTTGGAGGTTCATGGATTTATTCCCTGATCTGGACTGTGCCACCTCTGATCGGTTGGAGCAGTTATGGGGTAGAAGGTGCAGGTACAAGCTGTTCAGTACGCTGGTCCTCAGAGTCAGCTGAGTCCACATCCTATATCATCTGTCTCTTCATATTCTGCTTGGTCGTCCCTGTGATGGTCATGATGTACTGCTACGGTCGCCTCCTTTATGCAGTTAAACAGGTAAGCAATTGTGTGCTATCTGTAGTGCAAACTGCTCTGAGGCATCTGTTGCATTTCTCTTTTATCAAATTTGGACGTACTTATGACAGAGAGCAAATCAGCAAACCAAAATGAAATTGAAAAGACCACAGAAAGCCTCAAGGAAGGTGCGTGAGGTCTTAAATCCTTTTAATTCTCATGAAGCTTCAGTCAAAACAACCAGATAAGATCCATATAGATACTGATTTTGTGATTGGTAATACTGTGTTCTATGAAAACCAGCATATCAGAGTGAAGGTTGCATTTGTAATGAAGCAAATGCATATGTTTACCTGTTTATAAATAAGACATCCATACAAATATTTCTTCTTGGTTTTGGATTATGACAGTTTAATAATTTCTGCTTCCTAATCTGTGGAATCTCAACTCTACAGTAATGCAGTTCTACTGTGGTTTACAGAGTTAGCCGTAAATCAAAATAAAGGATTAGCTTCTCCTTGTGATTCTAGGCCACATTTCAAAGCCTCCTTGTAACTACAACCACCATTACTGCTACTCCTCCTCCTACTACAATGGTGGTTCTCACAGTGGCTTAAGGTGCAATGCAGATATTCCAAAATGAATGTTCCGGAAGACCCTGCCAGGGGTGTGGTATTATGAAGCGTGAATACTCTTGGTACAGCAATGAAATGGTTTAATGATGAATGATGAGAGAGGAATGAATGTATAGGTGTTCTCTAAAAAGCAGTTCTCTAAAATGATCAGATGAATTAACTGAAAGTGGTAAATGGGAAAAAAAAAAGGCATCAGATCTCTGAATAGAGGTTCTTGTACAGAATTAAATTGAATGTAGTTTGCTTTTGATTAGTCATAAGGAATTAAGGTTGCTTCTTTTATGCGATTTGTCAAAACTTTGAGAACACTTAAAGCCCAAATGGGAAATCTTTTCCTGGTTGAGTGCTGAGTGGGCCAGTAAAATCCCTTTGATAAGAATCATACATTAGTATTCCTCTTAATGGTGTGCAATATTAAGATGGAAAAAAATCTCCTTTGATTGTAAACCATTAAAGTGAAGTTGCAGTTCATATCTGATTCCTGGGCAGCAGTTTCGTTTCCCACCACCTTAAAGAAAGGGGCAGGATCTTGGAACATGTGATACTAATAATATGGAGAAGATACACCTTACTTAAAATTTTGTCTCTTCTTTCCTTCAGCCCTCACTGCCCTTCCTGACAACAAGAATCACCCACAACATACAAATACTTGTATGGATAAAGCTTCTGTAACATGTACTTTACCTTCTAGTGCTGAGGCTGAGAATAACTTGTGTTGTTCTAGTCACTTTTTTAAAATTTAAATTCAGTTGTATTAAAAGTAGTCATAATCTCACTGATCTGCTGTGAAAAACATGCTGAGGGAATAAAGTATCACAGAAGCGATATATGCACTCTGTAGCCATTTTTTATTTAGACATGAAGACTGCGTAGACTAGATGGAAGGTTAGGTCGATTGATTAATCAATAATTTTGAAAGGAAGCAAAAATCATGGGAGAACGAATAGCATCTTCCACAATCCTCTCTCCTCCATCCTCCTTGTGCCTTCCAGAATGACCAGTGAGCTTCTGGGGTGCTGAGGTTAGAGGATCCTGAGAAATTTTGTAAATGGTGGAAGTGAAAGAGAATCAAACCTAATCTTGTATAACCTGTTGGAGAGACAGGCCTTAGGGAACTAACTCTTGTTAAATGCAAAGGAACTCTAGTGAGGATTAAATCATATCTCCTCTTTAAAGTTGTTATGACTAAGGGTCATAAGAGCTGCCCGAGCATTTGAGAAATGTTGAATAGCTAAACCCTAAATTTTTACACAAAATATCTTACGTTTTCCTGGTGTTTGTAAGATTTCCTGGATGAGTTATATTTCACCAAAAAGAATCTCAATCAGAAAACTCATCAGTCCTAAGCTTTCTATGATGTACCAGAAACTGTTTCCGGTACCATAATCCTGAAATCTTGCATTTCATAAATTTCTTGTGACATATATATAAATTTCCAAAGAACATATCGTGACAAATCACTGAAACACAACCTTTTCCCCCCTTGGTCTGAGGTCCTCTAACTGTTCTGTAATAAATGGGATAGTTTATGAAATGCTAACTATGTCATGTTTGAAATTAGAGAAAAAGATGAGGAATATGTAAATGAAAATATAGGAATTCTTACATAAAAGTACAAAGAGTAGGTAGAATAACAAAAAAAAGTTAAGAGAGGTTACAGCATTCATTATAATGCTGTAACTTTCTGGAGTGGGCAAAAAAATTAATTATCTAGCTATTTTCTGGCCTCGTAGATTTAAGTCCTTTTGTGACTCTTTGTGTTATGTATTAGAAGTAATATGGGAACATTGTAAACATAATAAGTGCATTATCCCAACTTCAGCCTCTTGGTAATTTTTCTAAATATGCATTTCATAATTTTGCCAGATCTATAGAAGTTTTTATGTTAGACCATTGTAGCATTAATGGTGTTGCACCCTGAAATCAAGAGCGCGGGAGTTACGCCATTAATAATAGTACAATGCAAATTAATTGAGGTGAAGAAATGTCTTAATAGATTTGTGATAGTTAATGCAAGAATTGGCACAGTGCCTGGATTTCCTCTTTTGAGCAACAGTGATAATAGGTCTGCTTTTCTCTTTTTGTTCTCTATATTTAGTCAGGTGCTGTAGCATTCTGTCACTTGAGGCATTAATAGATCCCACAAAGTCATCTGCAGTCTTTGTAGTGGTAAAAAGCTCAAGGATTTCAGTAATACAGGTTATATGAAAGATCATCTTTTCAAGGAATTACAAGTCAGTAGCATCCTTGTGTGAATAATGTTAACAGCAAATGCCATTAAACAGTATTACAATACAACTGCATTATTATCTCAGAGCTCTTGCCATTTATCAAGCTCAAAGATCCTTAGGAATTACTCACATTATTTTCTTTAAAGGTATGGGGTTTTTTCCCCAGGCTAGCTTTATCTGGACAGTTGAGTTTGATCAAATGGGCAGAGTTTTCTCCCTCACAAAATATTATTCATGTGTATTTTATTCTTGCACATTCTACAGCGTAAGGAAAGGAAAGTGCGGATGTTTTATTTTTCCTTATGCAATTCCATTAGTTTTTCCCAGTTTTTGGCTTATGATGCTTCTCTGTGACTCTATCATTGCATTCCCTCTGGAAAAATGTTCTTTGTGAAGCCAGTGTCAGTTTTTTACACTTTGAGAAGTGGGCTCCCAAATGTGGAATTACAGAGATTAGCATTGTGATCACTGTGTAGCACAAAAGACACAATGTGATTAAAATCCTCCACTGAGGGGCCCAGAGAACTCATGTCAACCAATCTAATGAAAATTAGTAAAACTTTTAAAAGAGATCTCTTCGGTCTGCACTGTCTCCCACTTACATGCAGAAATCCTGCCCAAGGACAAGAAGAGTCCCAGAAGATTGTTTCAAGAAGTTTTCAGCTTGGTTTTACAGAGACTCTCATATCACTGCCAGTCTTCTTTCATTGAAAGCTGTACCTGAACAAAGTTCAGCAGCTCTTTATGGAATGTAGCTAGTACATGGAAAACAATAGAAAGAACTGTATGCAGAGCACGAAGACTTAAATATATGGTGTAATACCCGTCTGACTGTGCGGTTTTTGCTCAGTGCAGCAGACTGTGTGTTAAAATGGGCAAAGGGCCAGTGGTCACACTGTCTCATGGGGTTCTGGAGTAGATGGACTTGCTACATGAATTGATATTCCTAAAGTGTTGTGAGGTTTTTTGAGTGTTTTTTTTTCTTTTTTTTTTTTTTTTTTTGGTCAGGGATTTTTTTTTTTTAAACTTGAGAATACTGAGGAAAAAGTAGCGCTGAAAAAAATTTATTGTGTCCTTTCACGTTGTTACTCCACCTGTACTTTGACTTCGTCTTTGACAAAAAAAAGGCAAGAAAAAATATTCAGGGAAAATTTTAAGACTAGCCCATATGAGGCAGAAGTTGGCCTTACCAGTATGTCTCGTCCTCCAACCTGTGGTTCACATACTAATGCTTAATTGCTCATAAACTGCTATTTTTGACTAGTGACCAAAATGTGAGTCCAGGTAGTGGAATTACCCAACTATTTCCCTTTACAGCAACTTTTGTTTTGTTTCTTTTGAAAAGTGCCACATGATTTCTGACTTCTAGATTTCACAGGAGAACCAAATCACCTTTTTTTTATCCCATCCCCTGACCTTTATGAGTCTTGTGAACTTGTAGAGGAAGGGGACAGTCAAGGTTATGCAGTAAAGAGCTGTCTGGTCCTCTTTCTTACTCCTCTTCCAAACTTCAACTTCAAAGTACCAAATTTAGTGGAGGAAAAGTGATTCTGTCTCTTATTTAAGAAGTAATGCCCCAGAGCAAAATTATGACTCGATTATAAACCCAAGGAAACTAATTTTTAGTTCTGAACTATGAGATTTTGACTCTATGTTATTTTTTAAAGATTTGGATATAAACAACAGTGTTGGTTTTGAAATCTTCTGTGCCCACAAAGGAAGTCTTAGAGAAAAAGGAAAGAAGAGGTGTAAATTTTTATGACTTCTGATTCCTTCACCCTTTTTTTATGTCTCTTCTATTTGGAAAATTAAGAAGTATCTGTAAAAACAATTATGGCATCATTGTTCATTAAAGTAGTCAGGGAAGGACAATAAAGTAGAAGGATTGCTCCTGTGAATCTTTCTAGTTTTCCATCTCATTTGGAAGTGACTGTTTGGAGAAAGACAGCAGATTAGGGCAGAACGCTCCATGATTTAAACTGAAATCTTTTTCACGTAATACAGAAAGTAGGATGGAAGTGTAATTATTGTTCCGTCGTTCCTTGATATGCTTCATATGCTATTTATAGAGAAACTCAATTTTCCAAAACTTTATCTTTGATGGCACTGAAATTAGGATTTATGTTGAGAAAACTGATAAAGCAATTATAGACCATTAAATCTTAGCTTCTTAAAACCATAAATAAAACCAGATCTGTAGTCATAGGCCTTCTTTTAGGAGTAAAGTTCAAAATCTTTCTAGTTATTTAATTAAACAAATAAGTCCTAAGAAATGTGATTTAGTATGTATTAGTTACCAGTTCTTTGAAGATCTGATTATTTCCAAATCTTCTTGGCTTCTAATATGATCAGATTTATCAGAATTCTGTAGGTGAGGTGATATCTGGAACAGCTTTTATGAAAATTATTAATAAAAAAGCCATGGAATACTTGGACAAAAAAAAGACAAGAAATCATATTTCACTGTTTCTCAGTAAGTTAATAATTCTGTTGAATATGTAATTTATGTAGGATCAGATTGCAATGTGTAGATGATATTACATAAATAAATAATCTTAGCATATCAACTCTTTTTGTTTAAAAATTTGCTGATAATATTTGTAACCACTCTCAACTTTCACAGCCCATGTCCCATGGGCTTTCCCACCTTTACTCTGACACCATTCTATTTCACAGATAGATCTCCTCCTTCCTTCTTTCAGTGATTTCCATAATTTTTTCCTTTGATTGTTTGAAAATTATATGAACATACACAGATTTTCCAGTGCTTTGTAAATCTGATACTACTATTCCTACTGTACAGAAGGAAAGCACATGGTACTGAGGAGTTAACTGTGAGAATTCAAGGCATTTTAAGAATCTATCTACCCCGAATTTTTTTCTCTATGTTTTCTCTGTAATCAGAGAAAGAAAATCACATCCAAGGAGGTTATTCTGAAAACTAGAAGCTTTTGCAAGCTGCTGACATGAGTCCCACTAAAAGAAGCAAATTGTTTTATAACAAAACAAGGAAGCACTTTGACCTTGAGAAGAGGATACAATGTATCAATATTTTTTTTTTTTAAATAGTACCAATTTAAAATTATTTTCAAAACAATGGTATGATAGTTAAATTATTATACCATTTTGCCATTGTTATTTAATGCCAGGTCATAATATCGAGTACAAACATAGCATAACTTTGCAAACAAAATGTGTAACATTTTGACATTGACTTTTGGCATTCATACTTTTATAAACAGCGATTTTCAGATGCCAGCATTTCATGTTTCAAACAGTTCTATCCTTATATTTTGGTTCAAAGATATTACAGTGAAGCAAGTGCTGATTATTCCTATGGGCTGACTTCTTTTTTTTCTTCATTTTATTTTAATGAGAAGCCTGCTTGAATAAAAAGCTGCTTTCATTAGCTAGGAGGAAGATTTACTAGTGTGCTTAATTTTCAAAGAGCCAACATAATCTTGTACTCTTTCATAACAATTAGGGTTTGCCCAGGTGGTTAAATGATTGTTATGTAGCTATCATGAAGACACTACAAATATAGCATTGACTTTTGGGGTTCACTGTTCAACTGTAAGAAGATTTCAGTTTTGTGCACTATATTTAGACCAGTTTTTATTAAAGGTGTCTGTCCCAAGGGAATAAAATTCAATATTTTCTGTAACACTGGAGAAAAATGTCAAATCCTGAGAAATAAAGGAGAGAGCTAACATTTTCTTTATTTTGTGTATAGCTTCAAGGTTTGTAAGTTCACCATCTCAGCTTTTAAGAGTGTAAAGGTGTGGTGAGTCAATCCATTGTAAATACCATTCGAAGTATCTAGAGACTTCAGCTGTTGTGCTTGCATAGACACATGTCTAACTCATAAATGACAGTTATGTTCACTCTGGGTTGTTCTCAGTATTTCTGATTAAAAAGTGTCGGCCGACTGTTGAAGCACATGTCATCAGTAGTAGTGTTCATTTTTTGAGGTCTGATCATGCTGGAAGGGAAACAGGCATGAAAAAACATTATGATCTTGTTTCCCCTGTGCTTTCAGAAGTTTAAATCTTTACTTAATTGTATTTGCAGAGAAACAGTTATGCGACTTTGGTGTAAATTGAGCACTGTAAAAATTCATTGTAAATCAAGTTAATGGCTGGTCAGAAAACAGGAATTAATTGAGTTTGTCATTTTTCGTTCTTTATATAAACTAGGGAGGAAATAAGCCTGTCATAGTGTTTAATAACAATCTAATAGAAATTTAGGATCTTATGCATTAATCTCTGGGTGCTTTATGTCCGTAAAAAATAGGCTGTAGTTTCATGAGTCTTTCAGTTTACAGCAAATGGTGTACATCAATACTAAGCACTCATGACAGTTCAGGGTATGAGTTAGGAAAGGTTTTTCCTGACAGGAAAAAGTATAAGATTTTTTTGTTTGCTCACCAGTTATAAAACTGGAAAGGTTAAATGTACAGAAGTGTGTTTTGCAGGGTAAAGAGTGTGGTTTTGTGTACTTACATTTTAGCATGGAGAACTGAGCCACACTCACTCTCCTGTAGTTTAACTCCACTTCAGAGACCAACTTGTGACCTCAGGCAAAATCCCTGCTGGAAGGCTTGGAGCAAAATTAATTGTCCTACATGTAGCAGCACCGTGGCATTGTCCCCTAGAGAAACACTTCTGAGGGTATATCTGCAAAGGGACGCTGCTGTGCAGCAAAAATATAACAAATGTGCAATGCCCAAGGGCTTCCTTCCTTCCATACATTTGATATCACATTAACTGTACCATTGTGTGAGAGTCCACAGGCCAGTCCCCAGCCAATGTTATCCGGGTGGGAGGTTAAAGCAGAGGGTGGGAAGCCAAAGCAGACAGCCTTGGTTCACTGCACTTAAAACAAAACTTCAGTCACAATTGTAGGATCACAGAATGGTTTGGTTTGTAAAAGACATTAAAGACCATCTAGTTCCAGCCCCCCTGCCGTGGACAGGGACACCTTCCACTAGACCAGATTACTCAAAGCCCCATCCAAGAAGGCCTTGAACACTTTCAGGAATGGGGCATCCACAACTTCTTTGGGCAACCTGTTCCAGTGCCTGATGACCCTCACAGTAAAGAATTTCTTCCTAATATCCAATCTAAACCTGCCTTCTTTCAGTTTGAAGTCATTCCCCTTGTCCTATCACTACATGCCCTTGTAAAAAGTCCCTCTCCAGCTTTCCTGTAGGTCACCTTTAGTTACTGGGAGGTGCTATGAGGTCTCCCATGAGCCAAAATGTAATTCTGCTTTTTCCTGGTGGTGCAGAGTTAACAAGGATGTTTGTTTTTACTTTGTCAATCCTTGTTCCATCTTACCATTAGTCCCGTGTGACTTAAAACTCCAAGGTTTGGGCACAAACATTTGTAATATCTATTGCTATTCATTGGTTCCATGATTTAGCCCCACTTCCACTGCTGAAAATTCTGTAAGCTCAAGATACAATGCCTGAGGCAGCATAGTTTGGCAGTAACAGAGGGAAATAATTTTACTTGAGAAGTTGTCATGTAGTGAAGAACAATGGCATGACAAATCCATATGCTGCAGAGATATGAAATGGATGCAAATGATTATGTGCTTATGGAATGAAAATCAAAAGTGTATAAAAGAAAAAAGGTAAATATGTAAAATCTAGAACTAACATTGTTTCAAAATTTCTAATCCAGTATTTCATTAGTTTGTAATCCTACTGACTAGGTAGATTTTTTTTTGCTATCTCAGTTGAATCTTGCACATCTGCATGAGAAGCTCTGCATAAACACAAATTGAAGGTTTATAGCCAGAGTTGTCATGCTTATATTATCTTAATAACAGAAATGTATTAAGCAATGTAAATTTATGAGATTGATCATACTTTTTTTACCACAACTAAAATAAGTTAAAATTTGGATTCCCTGGTTTCTTGGCACTAAAGCTGTTTCATCCAAAAACAAAAGGTGAAAAAAACCCAGTTTATCGGTCTTACATCTCCAGTGTTTTTCGATGTTTTTCAATTTTCAATGTTTTGAGCTTACCTGGACTAAGGATAAGGTGCTCTAACCTGCTTTTAATAGAAATTAATTTGGTCATGATTACTCATATTGTAATATTTTTATAATTCTTAGATTTTTATAATTTATTATAGGTATCAAATGTATTATTATATTTATTATTAATAATATTTTTTAATGGTGAATATTATACCCTGCTAGACATTAGACTGAAATGTCATGTATGCTTCCTTCATGAAACCTGCATTTAATTTCTGTGGAGGCAAACCTAGGTGTAATATGAATCTATCAGATTAAATACAACATTTTGGAAGTGTTGCAAGGTTATGTTGAAACTTAACATTTATGTGAAGTGAGCAGGTCACTCTTTCAAAGCATACAAAATCTAGAAGCAGAACAATTTTTTTTGTTTTATTTGTGTGGAGTCTGCATGCAAGAGCATGCATGAAGTTAACTGCATATGCAATGCCTACATGTTCCTACATGGTCAGGAATGTTCCTTGGCCTTGAGGCAAGCAGTACAATCTGCCGATGTCCATACTACACAGTGTTTGGCCTTGAGCATTCTCTGGATGTTACATGACCCTATGGCCCTCAAACATAGTAGTTCATATTTTCTTTATTTACCCAAATTAAAGTGTCTAAAATGAGATGAGAGTTGACTTTGAACTCAATAGAGTTGTGAGTTCTTCTAGTGTGGAGCCAAAAGTTGATACGCTGCACCCTGATCTATACAGCAGAGGTGTGGGTGAGTGCAAGCCTGTGGCACAAGTTGGAGGACTGTGTAGAAAGGATGGAGCCAAACCTGGAGCAGCCTTGTCCATGCCACCTACTGGGAGTTGTCACTGATGCTTTTGGGCATCTGCTTAGGGAGCACTGGGGCGAATCTGCACAGGGGATCCAAGCACGCTGACAGTTAAGCAGGGTGGATGATCAGGGTCAAGATCTTTATCTCACATTGTGGAGTGGTTTTGTGTAGTAGTATGGACATAGCCATTCATGTTTTTAAAGATATGCACCCATACCATGTCTTTTTCCTTTCCAAGGAGAATTAGCTTTAAACTGTATGTGTTTATGTGCATACTAAAAAAATTGGAGTTTTCTTTTCTTCTTTAAAGGCAGCTTGTTCTACGAGAAGGTGCTACGTGGGCACATGAATGTCTAAGTTTTTGCTTTCTTCCTTGGCTTCAGACAGTTTTGGATACTATTTTAAATAGACCAGGTTGGGAAATAGATTTTCTGGTCTTTTTCCAGTTTGAGGTTTTTGATGGAGAGATTTCTTGTCTTCAATAAGGGGGGCACACACGCACACAAATCTTAACCTCACTATTTTTCACTGATCAGCAATTCATCACTATTTTATTTTTACATAATCCTCCACTGGAACATTTAGATGTTAAAAATAAAATAATCTCCTCTTGACCCTGAAACCATTCAGAGTCCTAGTACCCTTGCACAGCAGTAGCTTAGGCAAAGCAACGTGGAGCAAAAGGGCCTGCAAATCCTTGGAGCTGGTGACCTAAAATGCCTGTGAGATCCAGCGTCCTAAATAAAATAGCTCTGTGAGGTAAGTAGGCACCAAAAGACCTGGCCTTTTCAGTCCTATCAGGCATATTGTCAAGGAACAAAAGAGAAGCCCAGGGAAACATGGGTACTACCAGAAATGTCTCAAATTTGAATGTTCCCACAGGATGTTTTCATTTTTGTGGATCAGTTTCCCAGTGCAAAAAATGTCATACTAGGAATGATTTTGACCTTAGCTGATGTGTAAGTTGCCTCTTTGCCAATAAAAGAGTTCTGTTGCAGTGCAGCTGGCTTATACAATGCTAAGTGTTTCTGTGTTTCTACCTCTTCCCACCTTGTCCATCTTCACACCTTGCTTAGTATGCACATGCGGTATTATAATAAATGTGCAGCTCTCACATTCACATAATAGTTCATTTCTCTTGGGTTTAAGAAGGGTAAAGGTGCAAATACTGGTATTCAGCTCAGTGAGCCTTATCGGTATGGTAAAGAAGTGTTGAAAACACACTAATTTTGATGTTCTAATTATGTGTTCTCTTATGTTCATGCATTCAATCCAAATCTGTATTATTACAAGTTTTTTTGTGAGGTTTATAGGTCTATACGTGTCTTTTTTTCTTTATTAAAATAAACAGACAGGATATTTTATGGAATTCTCCCCTTTATTAAATTGTTGCTGCATTGCACACTACTTGTCTTTGTCTCATGGTGAATCAGTGGAAATAGGCTTGTGTTTACTGTAGTAGATTAAAACTGGCATCATATTTCAATTTACAAGTATCTTACTATGCAGCTGGCTCTACTTATTTCGGTGGGCCTGATGGTAAATTGAGAGCCACTGCAACAAATGAAAAATGGCAGAAATAGGGCCAATAATATTTTAAACACAGACTTATATTTCAGGCAGCATTTTATTAACTGGAGTCAATAAAAATTGATTGCCAATACTTTGAGTGTGTTTAATTACTAGCCCTGATAGAATATAATCCTACACCACTCAATACTCAGTGTAACTCAGTCAGATTAAACACTGGGGAATCAGCTGGCTAAATATTAATCCTTTTTGTTGTTGTTGTTTTAAAGGCATGGCAGGGGAATAAGGTGGGAAGGTAAGGCTGGAGAGGGAGGAAGGGAGGGGTCTGTGGTCAAAGCCACTGCCTTGAATACAGCAGAGAATCAGAGCAGTTTGTGGGGGCCAGGTGGCTGCACCTGGGTAAGTCTGGGGAAAACACACTGCACTCCAACGGAATTCCAGCAGAACGAGACCTGTCCTTGTGAAGCATGGAGAGTAGAGGCTTCAGAGGCTTTTAAAAATTAAGTACTAACATATGGCTCTTCAAAACATCTGCTCTTGCTGGAAGAAAAAAGCTACTGTTCAGGCACTTTCCAGTTTACATCTGACACTTGTTTTACAGGGAGCCTCCTTTGCTGAAGGACTGTTTGTCCAAACCTTCTCAGGAGAAATGACGCCCATCTATCACACCACAAAGAGAGTTTTATATTTCTTCTTATTTGGCACATGTTTCATTTGAATTTCACTTCACTAGTAATGGAGTTAGATGAACTCTCCAGCTGCTTAATTATAGAGACCTTCAACTTAAAAAGCTCAGGAATCCTTACGTAGTAAATCAATATCCCTCTGGACAGGTAAAGGATAGAAAATAAAAAGATAAGGTTTAAGTAGCCAATGTTTCCTTCAGAGAAATATGTATAAGATATATTACTCTATTTCTCATGTTATTTTTGAGATGATGATGCTCAGTCCATTGACTCTCCAACTTTTCTATTTCATGCAGTTTTCATTGACCACTGACCCGTTTTTGGTCTTAATTCTTTCTTCCTTTGTTATTTCAAGATATAAAACTAAAAATAATGAACATTCACTCTTAATTTATACTATTGAGAGGCCTGAGGCTTCACTTTTCTGTTTGTTAAGCATCTTTTTTCCCCTATGGTTTTTCTTTTAAAATGTCTACACCATATGAATCTTAAAACAATGAACAACTGTCTCTGGCTTGAGGTAGTCATCTGGGCTTACAGTGAATGGGTGATTATTTGACTTTTTAGTAGTACAACTGACATCTGCTAAGCAGCTAAATTAATCACACGTGAGTATGTGCTGTAGGGTTGCCTTAGGGTATATTCCAAACCTTCTGTTGTACTTAACAGTGGTAATCTGAATTCAGATGAGAGCTCTGTCAACTAAACAGCTTCTCAAGTAATAAAAAGCGTGTAAGGTGTTTACTAAGGGGATCTCAGTAGTATTGGACTGTTTTATTTCTAGTCACATACAAATAAAGAATTTGTTCCTAATATCTAATCTCAAACTGCCCTCTTTCAGTTTAAAACCATTTAAAACCTTTTCCTGTCACTATCTGGCCATATAAAAAGTCCCTCTCCCTCCCTTTTATAAGCCTCTCTAAGGTCCTGAAAGGCCACAATGAGTTCTCCCCAGAGCCTTCTCTTTTCTGGGCTGAACAACCCAAAGCCTGTCTTCAAAGGAGTTGTGCTGTTGCCCTCTGGTCATCTACATGGTCCTCCTCTGGACATGCTCTAACAGGTCCACATCTTTCTTGTGTTGAATACTCCAGAGCTGATGCAGTACTCTAGGTGGGCTCTCATGAGGGCAAAGTAGAGGGACGGGTTCACCTCCCTTGACTTGCTGCCCACTCCTCTTTTGATGCAGCCCAGGATGCGTTTGAACCTTTTGGGCTGTGAGCATGCACTGTTGGCTCACATCCAGCTTTTTATCCAGCAGAACCCTGAAGACCTTTTCTGCAGGGATGCTGTCAATGAAATCTTCTCCCAGTCTGTAGTCATATCTGAGATTGCCTCAACCCAGCACCTTGCACTTGGACTTGTTGAAATTCATGAACTTCCAAAACTTAGCGTTTGGATAATGCTGTCAGTCACAAGGCAGAAAAGGGACAACACTGCAGTGTTTCAGAAGGGCGTAATATGAATTTTATTTGATAACATAACACTCCACTTGAAACTGTCCCAAACATGTAAAAATAAATTTCTATTTAGCTAAGATCTTGCTACTTATATCTGGCCTATTAAAGATTAAATATAAACAAAGTGTGAATAAAGGCAACCTGCGCAGAAGGAGAAAAGGACAAAATTAATAAATATTCTGAGCCTAAACTAAAAAAAAAAATTGAGCTAAGCATCCCATAGATGCTTTCGCTGCCTGACAAACACTGAAGTATGTGCATTTTTTATTCCCATTGGCAGTCCCATTGAATGTACTTAAAGGTTGGTTATACATCTCTAAAACACTGCATACAAGTCATTGCCTTGCACAGAAAATAGAATTAGTATTGCCACTATTTACCTGTTGTATCTGTCCCCGATTAAACACCAGTAGCATTCTGCTCTGCTCTGATGCCTTCAGCATTGAGCTGAGCATTTAAAAACACCTATCTCTGGGAAAGTTCACTCAACTAATTCACTTATTTTCCTCTGTTGTTATGGCTTGCAAGAGCTCACTAGAAGTCTTTAAAGGCCTTACCTGATACTGTTCTCTCTCTCACTTCCTGAGCAACTTCAGGATATTAGTTCAGTCTAAATGACAGGTTGAAAGAACTGACTCTCACATTGTTCAAGTGTGGCTGTTCTGCATCGATCTTTAAGATCTTTCTGAAAAAAATTTGTAACTGTGGTTGGCAGTCTGGCCTTGGCCTTTTATTAATTGCAGGCTACTCCTGGGAGTAATTTCTTTTTGTATGTTTTCTTTCACTATTCTGTAGTGAAAAAGCTTTTCTACCCTGCTCGTGCTTCCATGCTCCAGGATGGTCAAGGCTCAGTAGGTGCTTAGTCATGTCAGCCTGGCACATTTTGGATTTTCTCAATATAAAATTAAATGAATTTGCTTTGGGCTCCATTGCTTGCCGAATAAGTTCAGGATGTTAATTCAGTCTAAATGTCAAGTGAAAAGAAATATGACTCCAGCCTGCTGAATCATCTTGTTAACTCAGTCTTCTTTTTACTTTGACCTTTCCTCATCAAAGTACAGGTATTGCGTGAATAGTTTCAGTCTTTCCAGAAGAATGGTAGAATTTTATAAAACTTCATCATCTTTTTCTCTCTGAAGTTATAAATTCACACTGGACAGGCTTCATACTGGCTCTAACTATATCAATCCCTACTTACTCACTGCACTGTGAAAAATACTGCTGTCACAAAACTCAGGAATGAAAGTATTGCTCAAAAGTGAGCTGAATTTCCAATATCTATATTTAACAAATATCGACTTGAAGAGGGTTGGGCTTGTTAGTGAATTATTGCTAGAATAGTTTGTATCTTGATATTAATTGTCCCTGACATGTGTTGGCCCTGTTGAAATTGGAATTAGAAGGAATCCTAGAGAATTATTTAAAATATCTCTGTTGTTTTTTTCTGGCTGTAATTGTCAAAAAAGCATATATAGAGCAAAATTATGCTGTGAAAGAATATTATCCTAGACCTAACCTCTTCCTTGAAAAATAAAGGTCACATTTGGAAGTAATATTAATTTGCAGATTGAGAGAGTAAAACAAGGATCTAACCACTTGTCATGTGCATGGATGCAGAATTTCCATCCTCAGTGTGTGACATCTCCAAAAGCTTTGTTTCAGCTACAGTAAGTATCCATGGAGATCATCAGCTGTGATGTGAGTGCAGTTGATTAGGAAAGGAAGGGACAATGGCCAATAACAATTGTCTGAAGCAGAAAACCTTGGAACAAGGGGAGTGAGTTGCTTAGTCAGTGGTGTCAGAGACCAGGGGTGGGGTGGGCAACACTGGCCGTGGTTCTGCTGGAGGAAAAGAGCAGACTTTGCAAAGTCTATGAGAGCAGTAAGTGATAATAGTACCTGAGGTACTGTTACATGTGCAGAGAAAAGTAACTCTATCATTCATCATACATATATATACATCTATGATGGAGGGTTCTCAGTTATCACTCTTCAGAAGAGATCACAGAGTTGGTTTGAGTCATTTAATGAAAAATTCTGTTCAGGAAAATCAAAATAAAAAGATGTTAGAAATTACTAGGAAGGGGATTGAGAGAGGCATTCCAAAAGCAGGGCATCAGCTCTGAATTTCCGTATATGCCTCCATAAGTGAGCAAGAGCTGACTGTATCACCCTGAATCCTTCCTTCCCCTACCCTTTTCCTTTTCTTTTCTTCTCTTCCTCCCCCTCTGTTTTTCTCTCCTCTTCCATCCTCTCCTGTCCTTTTCTCTCCTCATTCCAGTTAGTCAACAAGAAGCTTGCTGATAACAATTGTTTTCATCTAAATTAAAGCACACATTAAGTTATAGCTACCTGATCATGTTTGCTGAACCATTCTAATCTTTAACTCCTGTATTAGATAACTCTTAGATTGCTCCTGAACAAAATCTGCACCTGTATGAACTGATACCTTCTTGGACACAATCAGTGTCCAAGCAGAACCCTGAAGTCCTTTTCTTCAGGGATGCTGTCAATGAAATCTTCTTCCAGTCTGTAGTGATATCTGAGATTGCCTCAACCCAGCACCTTGCACTTGGACTTGTTGAAATTCATGAACTTCCAAAACTTAGCATTTGGATAATGCTGTCAGTCACAAGATGTGATTCTTGGGGCTGTCCTGTGCAGGGGCAGGAGTTGGAATTTGATGATCCTTGTGAGTCCCTTCCAACTCAGAGTATTCTATTCTATTCTATTCTATTCTATTCTATTCTATTCTATTCTATTCTATTCTATTCTATTCTATTCTATCCTATCCTATCCTATCCTATCCTATCCTATCCTATCCTATCCTATCCTATCCTATCCTATCATATCATTTCACACAGGTTTTTCTGGGCCCACTTTTCAAGTTTGTCTGGGTCCCTCTGAATGGCATCGCATCCTTCCATTTTGTCAACGGCACCACTCAGCTTTGTGCCATCTTCAAACTTGCTGGGCATGCACTTGATCTCATTGTCTGTGTCATCGTTGAAGTTATTGAAAAGCACATGTCCCAAGACAGAGCCCAGAGGGACACCACTCAACCTCCACCTAGACATAGAGCCATTGACCACAATTCTCTGGCTGAGCCCACCCAGCCAGCTCCTTATCCACTGAATAGTTTGCCCATTAAATCCATGTCTCTGCAATTTGGAGATAGGAATGTGATCATATACAATATGCATGCTTAAATCAGCTGCCAGGGTTAATGGCTCTTCAGTGTTACAGTGATGCTGTTTCACCTTATTTTCTGGCTGTGTATTTCCCATACCAGAAAGAGCAGGTCCAGCTGCTGTGGGCAGCCGCTCGTTTCTCTCCATCCCAGCTACTGTAGGAATAGGCACACTTTGCCTGTACTCCAGGCTGGTGAGATGCAAGGCAGCTGCAGACCTCCCATGTCTGTGTTGGCCCAGTGCTGGGCTCAGGGCACGGGCTGACTCATGGGCAGGCTGAGCTTGTTACCCACAGCTGAGTGCAGTGCATGTTCAGCTCTTACACTGGAATTGGCTTGGGCCAACTCTGTGCATGGGAAGCCCACACTGATGCTTTTGTAACTATTGTCCTTGCTGGACAGGTCTGTAGCTTCCCACTTGGGGAAGATAGGAGTATTTAATGTACTTTTCTTTCTAAAACCAAACTGTTACTGCAAACCAAATGATAGCTATGCGTATACACCTTTAATCTTCCCATGCACACTGGTTCTAGAAAACACACAGTGAGTAAAAAAGATCAGGATAAAACATGAGTTGTCAATGATGCAAGTGACACCATGAGCTCCTTGTTTAGTGTATGGGAATATATTCACTATGTTAGACAAATTGCTGCTAAAAGCCCCTTAGATAGTGCAGTGGAAAAAATCCTGCATGTAAGAGGATTATAGTGTTCCTTAAGTTCACAATAGGACTTTGTGGATTTTAGCAGCAATGGCAATTATGCTTCAAGGACAGTTTATAAAGCCATGAATTTTGTATTTAAAGCATCACTTCACCTTGAGGCATTAAGACATCTATTTCCCATTTCAGTAACAAAAATTCCCAATAAAGTCAGTCCTCAGCTGATAAAATATCCTTCCTATGAACTTCAAATCCTAAACTTAACAGTGACATTAAAATAATTAGCTATATGGCCTCTTGTGTGGTTTTATGGCTTCCACCTGCTGTATTTGTTGCTATTAACTCATGTGGCTCCAACTGAACAAAATGCTCATGTGCATATATGTGTAAATGCTTTGTAAAGTCAAGGCCCATTGGATTCTAAGGTGACCCAAAACAGATGTTTCTGTTCAGTCTCTGTTTCCACAGAGACAATACATCTCTTCAGTGTTCACTTATTTGAATTTAGCCACCTAAATACTGATAAAGGAGGCATTTATTTTTAAACCAGTGAGCCCTCTTTTTCCATGATTGTCTGTTTTAAACAATAATGTATTTTATCCATTTTACTGTTAATCCATAAAAGTTCTGGGGTAGCTCACACTGAAAAGTGGATTACTTGAAGTGTCTGTTTCCTACAGCCTTCATGCTTTGGAGGGTTTTTTCCCCGCCTTTTCCCCTTGCTTTTCCTTGAGAACAGAACCCGTAGAGATGGGAGAGAAGAAACCTCATAACTGACATTACAATCACTGCTTAGTTTGACTGTAAGGTTTAGTAGAGAGTTATTCATACAAATAAACGGAGACCATTTCTGAATTTCTTTTGTTAGGAACATAACAGAGAACAGTCTTACTTGTCTGGTTCTTCTGAAGGAAGAAGACTGATCTTTTTCCAGTTTTTTTCCTATACTGCAGCTTTTGCCTAGAAAGTCTAGATCCCTTCTGTTCATTTCAAGAAGCTATAGTAGACTAAATGTTCAAAGATTGGCAGACTGCCTTCAGATGATTATAAATATTTCATTTGTTTCTGGTTTTGGTAGTACTGTTGAATGCTTGATTATGTCAAAACAAGCACTTATAGCTGATACTGAAAGATGCTGGCAACAAACACTGCTACTCATAAATAACCTTCTCTTAACTGTGCAGTTTTGAAGTCTTGAAGTAAATATGGTTATTTGAGTGTAAAAAGACAGATCTAGGAATAATGTATCAACTGTGATGAAAAAAGCACTTTGTGCCCTTATTTCCATATTGCTTGTTTAGAGTTAGCTACAAAAAGGATGTTTACAGCATGCACTATTTAGATGCACAGAGTAAAATAACATGATATTATTTTCCATCTTAATAAATAGTTGAAGAAAGAGAAACTGACTTGAAGGACAAAATCAGACCCCCTGATTTCTAAGATGCTATCACATACATGTCCCCTACTTGAAGTGGCTCTGGATGCTGGATAGTCTCTCCATTTAGTGGTTATATGGATGGGATGCCATGTATTCTTCATAACCTTTTAAAATGTTTACAGCTGAAAATGGGTGCGGGTAAAATATGAAGGGAATTCTTTATGAGAAAAAGCACATAGCTACATTAAGTAAGGAGGAGAGACTAGGGTAAGTGCAGAAAAACCAAAACACAGGGGAATTCAATTAAAACAGGTTAGATCTTCATCACTGAAGCTCATTCTTAATAGCTAATATTAGCCCAACTCCCTTGCCATACATATATTAACCAGCTTGCCCGTGTGTGATAGGAATATGCACAGTTGTACATTTTAATGCCTTACAGAGGTGACTGGATATGTGCCTCTGTCACTGTGGGCCTCACAGTTGTATCTCCATCTCTGTGTACAACCCTCCCTCAAGTTTTTCCTGGCACCTGTGCCTTGTTCCAAGCAGGTGAAATGCCACCAGTATTCCCTTGGCCCTGCAACTGGCCCACTAAATCCAGAAAGAAGTGAGCAGGGGCTGCAGTAAGTCAAACTTTTGGCTCTGGAGCATAGGAAGGGGAAGGCTGTCCCCTTGGGCAGGGCACTGCTCAGGCCTCTTCTCCCATACAAAGCCATGTGGTGGCTAAGAAAAATATTTGAAGCAGTAAATCCCACCCCAGATGCAGGTAGCTACTGCCTTCTTTTTTTCTTGGCTGCACACTACTCTAGTTATCTAAGTAGTGGTGTTTTATGTGTCAGATTGACTGGAAAAAGAAGTGTTGGGTGTGTCCATGAGATGCAGTGTGGCTACAGGGCAAATCCAGACTAGAACTAATTGTGCCAGTCTTACGCTCAGTGCCTGAGATCAGACAAGCTTGACTGTCACTGCCTCCAGCTGAGTTCTGAAAAATCAAAACACTTCTGCTAGTTCCCAGAATGAAAGTAGGGGAGAAACACTGTTTTCTCATTAAAAATCCCTCAACGACCAATCCTCCAGCCTTCTTCTTTTCTTTAAATATAGGGCTTTCCCTACATTTATACTACCAAATTTGGCAGGAGATGATCATTGTCCCAGAGAAAACAGCTGAGTTTACAGCAAAGGCATGTGTTTTCCAGCCATCCTACCTAAGTTCTATCTGATCCCAGTGGGCCAGTACTACTTGTGCCATTTTTAAATCTGGTTTAGATCTCCTATGTATTTTAAAAGTATATATATACATATCCTATATTTTCACATTTAGATTGAGCTGTACAAGCTCAGCTATTCTAAAATATTATTTGAATCTATTTTTTCTCATCGCTATCTGATGCTCTTCTATCAGCTGGATATCCAGGGAGGCATTTCCATTTGACTACTGAAAATACAGTGTAGCAATTGTGTTAAAATGTCCAGTAGTTTTAAAATAAGAAATAGAATTATTTAATGTTAAAATGTCTACTGCTTTTTCACGTGCAGAAGTGTTATCTTTCTTAGGCTACATGAACTTGAGCTGTATTTTGCTGGAGGTCTTCCAGCAGCTATAAACAGAAATTTTTAAAGATAACACCTTCTAAAGGTAGGCTACAAAGCTGCAAAGGCAATGCAGCCTTTCATCAAAAGTGTATGGATAAATATAGTACATGATTTCAAAACTTCCCCTCCTAAGGAAACAATCTAAAGATGTGAAAACAGAAGGATATGTGCCAAAATCGCACCCATAGTCATTCCACTTTTAAACATCTTTCCTTCCTTTTTTAAACTCTTGCAAACTCCTCAAGACAGAGATATTATCTAAACACAGAGCAAAAATGTGTTGCCTGATGCTTCTGTGTGTATTGAAGATCTTTAGCTGTGGATGCCATGGCTAACTGGGGCTTTGCATTCCTTGATTAATATTTAACTTGTAGCATAGCTGCAGCTCACATGGAATCCTGAATTCTTCAGTCAGAGAAATTTCCCATTAGTCATGAAAAATTTAGTTCAAATAAGCAATACAGGATTGACCATTATCTATTATTAATCCTTTTCTCAAGCTAAAGTAATTATGAAATAAACATAGTCCCAAGTCTTTTCATAAAGGATGGATTTTATTTTGCAATTGCCATTTTGCAGAAAACCATTACAAAATTAGACAGGAAAAATACTTCTTTTTTGGGGGGCAGACTGGGTTTGTGTTTGTTTTATTTACTTTTAACAGGAACATTTCCACTGAAACTCTGGATAGAACCAACCATTCTAGAAGCCTAGAGTCACAGTTAACTAAAAAGAAAGAGTGTCACCATATTATTTTGCCTTCATACGTACTTTGCACAGTAACTATATGTGTTTTTAACTCACAGTCTGATACATAACACATACATTATGCAAAAATACCTATACTACTAAGAGGTAGGTAAAGCTCTGACTATTTCCACTGCATTAGCATATGCATGTTATGTGTCAGGCAACAGATGACATTTGACTGGGGTGGTTGGTTCCACCTTTAACTGTGTTCTATTCAGTTACAGAATTGTGCACGTCAGTGTTCTTCTTCATCAGCCTAAACCTATTCATTTTAAACCTTTGTTTTTATTTTTTTTTAGGTAAGGTAAGGTAAGGTTTGTGTGCATTCCATTAGAGGAAGCTGTCTTTTTGCTTATTTATGTTTGTAGTTTTACATGGATTTAGTTCCCTTGGGGCATTGTTTACTCTCAAGTACTGCATTCCAGAGGCAAAGAGACCTTAAAGTGGACATAAATTATACTTGGCTGAGTACAAGACTCTGTCAATATAATTTAAACTTTTGAATAGTGCCTGAAATTCTGCTGGTACATCTGGGTTTGCTAAACACATGCTGGGGGAAAGTTGAGGAATCAACCATAACCTCACGAGACCAAGTGTGCTGAGTCTCCATCTAGAGTCAGTGGACAGAGGCTGCCTCCAAGATGAACCTCCCTGCAGATTTTGCTTTTTTCTTTGTTGGCTGCAAAGATGCTTAGGGAGAACCAGCCTTGCCATTCTGGAGTTAATATTCCTGAATGTTTCCTAAGAACTTTTTAATAATCCCTATAAAAATAAGGCTAAGTACCCAAACGTTATCTATTCCCCACCCAATCTTATGCTGACTTCCATGTCCTTTCGATCAAACTTAATGTCCATCTCACAGACCTACCACATGGGAAGCTTGCTTTTAAATAATGCTTGTGTGTAGTACTGAATGTGCATTCTCTGTAGGGAATGAAGCTTGTTCCTCACTGTTACCACCAATGTGCTCAGCCATACAAACACACTGGAAGAGTGTTTCATAGCTGTCTGCAGAAAAATGTATTCACACCAAAGCTTAAAAATAAAAACTGGCTGTTATTTTAGTGTTTGCTCCAACCTCCACTGGGATTCTGGTTTATACTGCCGTGCAGGGTGGTCTCTGCAGGTCTTCCCCTAGTGCCTAATGGAGATGATGAAAGTCTTCCCACTGCATTCGATCACTTTCAGGTTTGTGTTTGTTCTGCTTCTGGAACAACAGTGTTGATTGTCATTGCTGATCCAAGACCAATAGTCCCAGGTTGTTGATGCAGTCAATCCAACAGCTCAGCTTCTTAAATTCTATCTTTTTTCATCTTCCCCTAGGTTGGAAAAATCCACAAGAATGCTGCCCGCAAAAGAGAATACCACGTACTGTTCATGGTGATCACAACAGTTATTTGTTATCTTGTGTGCTGGATTCCCTATGGAGTTATAGCATTACTTGCAACATTTGGTAAGCCAGGTGTTGTGACTCCAGTTACAAGCATCATACCTTCCATCCTAGCAAAAAGCAGCACGGTTTGCAATCCCATTATCTACATACTTATGAATAAGCAGGTAAGACATATATTACTTTTAAATTGTATTTTCTTCAGGGTCTATCAGGCATTCTTGACCATTGTGACTACCAGTCCTAGAGATGTGTCTTTACAAGAAAGACATTCAAAGCTTGTCCAAGCAATACTACTGGAGTCTTGGAGTGGAAGTGTTTGCAAATAACAACATATTGCTAGATAGGAAGAACAGAAAAATGCTTGCTTATTGAACTTGCTTGTGTTCTTTTGAAGGCACAAGGGGTATTAATTTGCGTGCTTCAGTGTTAGTTGCCAAAGGTATTTACAAGAAGAATACTCAAACATTTGGTGTGGTTGAGAAGTGAGAGAAAAGATAGACAAGAAGATGATGGGATTTCATGAACTTGAAAAAAAATAAAGGAAGATACCATTTGCAAATACCATTTTCATGATAGATCCCCTTGAAAACAAATGATCATTGCAGTTACTGTTTTTGTGGACTTCTGCATTCTTACTGTTAAATTCCCAGTTCAGCTACATGCCAAAATAGATAATGAATTTTGTCTCATGAGGACCAAGGCAAATTCTAAAATGCCTAGATCCAGTTCAGGTCCTTCATTTCTGTAAATGTCATTTTCAGTACTCAAAATGAGCTTCCTAATGCTTCTGTGTTGATAATTCTGACTCTAAAGTTTGATAATGGCAGTCCTGGAAGTTTTAAAAGTGTTTTGCAGTAGGAAATCTGAAAAATATGTATAGTTTATGAAAACACCTTTTTTTAAATTAAAATACGTGTTAGAGGTTGTTCTCAGTTTTCTTTCGTCGTTATATCCATTACACTATTACAAAGCAAAGAAACACCCTTTATCTTTTCTTACCCAGTGTATGCTGGAGCTTAACTTGATATTTATCAACATTATATTATTATGGAGCTGAGACAAGGGAGAAGTTGAATATAACAGCCAAATATATTCCAGTTTTGCCACAGCCTGAGATCATTCTTGGTGTGCTTCCTCTAACCCAAAATTCTTAAACAACAAAAGAATCTATTCCTGGAGTTTGAGGGAAAGATCGCAAGCAAGCTGTGAAAGCTCCCTGAAGTCAGAAGGAAAAAGTACTATTGCCTTCCCCAAGACCAGGACTTCATTTTCAAAGTCTGGTTTGAGCTGATGTTGAAACAGATAGAGCATTCCATTTGAAAAATACTAATGCAGAAGCAAACCAGTAACTTTTTCTCCTTCATCTTATCTTTTATAATTTTTATGGAAACTTCTCAACAGCATCTGTCTTGCTTCTTTATTCTCTGAGCACTTTGAGAACCTTGACTTCCATGAGATCATCTGATTGCACTGTGATCACTGGAGCAGGCTATAACACTGATCACAGGTACATTTTGGCATTGTCTTTACACATGGATTTGTGACAATCCTGTCTTGAGGAGGGGAGCTTGATCAGAGTTGGGATAAATACTTTTCACTAATAAAACCAAAATGATAGCTAATGTCCAGCATTAACCTGCAGCTCTCCTCTGCTTTGCCACTGTGTATTAGCAGTAAAAATAATTGGTTTGAACTGACACTGAGAAATGTGCTTCACTCAGAAAGGGTGAAACACATCCCTTCATCTGTTCCTTTCAGAACATGAACAATAGTAACACCTTCATCCAATGTGTCAGTGGTGCTTTTGGCACCTCAGCTACTCTGTAGTTGTTCTCACTCTTTTTTTTGTAAATTTAACACCTCAGCAAAAGAAGTTGTTAATCTTCCCAGTTCTCAGCTTTCCTGGTCTTCATACTTAGCTGAGAATTGTCACAGGAGACTGGTGTCTCCCAGCACAGAAATTATCTGGCCTGCATTTTTCCCAGCCCAATCTTTGCAGATGTGAGATACCACAGTAGGCTATTTAGTCCTGCATCTTATAAATATACTGAGAGCATTTGGCATAATTTTTAGCTCTCTATGCGTAAGCTAACTTTTTTGCTCTGGGACATGCCCTCAAGACTGCAAATGACATTGTTTCACTGCAGCTGTAGTGTTATCTTCCAGCTATTATAAATCTGTGAGGAGTATTGTGGAACTATCAGTCTCTGAGTCAGCCTCAAAACTCATCCTGCAGAGCACATAGTTAAATTAATTCTCAAGCAGTCCCTGAGTCTCTTGCACGGTCCTGGAACTCCAGATAAAAAGTTTTGTCTTTGCCATTGCCTACTGCAATGACCTGAGGTGATAAATTGCTTAGGAAAATTATAAATTTCTTTCCAGCTACAGGAACTCCCTCAGGTGGGGTGGCATGAGGTGTCCTTCTTCATCTGCTGTTCTCCAGAAGGACAGAGGTGCACTGTTTAAGCTGAAAACCACTGGTCAGATTACAAGTCACAATCTTTGCTGATGTAAAATAGAGTTGCTTCACTGCTGCTCATGAGCTTTTCACTAATTACTTTCTTATTTTTAGTAGTGCACCTAAGTTTCCCTGGACTACTGAAACTCAGGCTAGCACATCTAGCACTCTTTTGCATATTACAATTGGGAAGAAGTCCACCCAAACCATGTGATCAGCAATGTGCTATTTCTGGCGTCAGAAAGTGCCTCTGAGCAAAAGTAAGGAGGGAGAGTGTGAAGGAAGGGATGTATTAGATGTGAGTGTAAGTCCATAATTAGTGATTTGATTCCTAGTCTCTGTCTTCTTGCATTAAAATCATTGCACTTTTATAAACAGAAGGTGACCCTGTCATTTTCCCCAAGGATTTGGGGAAGTGATGCCGAAAAGAATATACACACTCACATGAAAGTCATTAATACTGTGCCCTTTCCAAATTTATTATGTATTGAGGGATGCTGGGTGAGGGAAAAATTATATAGAAAGAATGGCAAAACAAAGCCAAATACAAAGACTTAAATAATAATAGTGATGTATGTAAAGAGTGTTCCTCAGTGGGACCTGGGCCCAGCATCACACCCATCAGACACCTCCCAGGCACCTCCATGGTGGCTGTGATGGTCCCCAGGGAAGCTATACCACCACCACCTGCCTGTCACCTAATGAATGGCTTGCTACTTGGGGCAGCCCCCTCTTCCAGGGCCTTTGTGGAACTTCCCTGCCACCACACGAGGAACGAGGAGTCCTTCTTTCTTTAGTGATAATCTATTTGTTCTCTGTATATGCAGTTTTATACCAACCCTTTTCAGTCCTTCTTTATCTTACCTGATGCACTGAGCAGGGAGAAATGCACATGTGCTTTGGGAGAGATATATGTGATAGTGATAAAAAAAATAAATAATGGTAACATTTATCCACTAGCTGTATAACAGCTATATTTTCAATCAATTTTCATGTGGTATTGTGTAGTTTTCAGTATTTCCAACAAAATTAAAATTAACTTATTGTTAAAGCTGGAGGAATATGTGGGTAATTTAACATTGTATTTTTTAAGCTGCTCATTTTCACACTTGGAAAACTAAGATATTTTAGCTGCACAAGGAAACAAAACTACCAATCCAGAAAGACAGTATACAATGCAGGGACAATTGTGCCAAACCTCATTTTATACATAACTTGGAACACACCTATTAAGTCCTAAAAAGAGACTCTGTTTGCTTCTAGAGGTTTTGCTTCTTTACCATAAGAATCATTATCCTGTTATAATTTTTCATTAAAATTCACACAGGCGTCAATACTCATGATCTGGGTTTTTTTTATCTCTTCACTGGTAGCTTGGCTGACTTTGGGTAATTAATACTCCAAATAGAATGGCACACCCAAGCTCTTAAGTCAAAAATGGGTCAAGTCAAAATGATCTTTTACTGCAAAATACTCTACACTAAGTATGATACTGTAGTACATTTCAGAAATGTTTTGACTTTATTTCTCTGCCAACATGTAACATTATGACTTTTTAAAGTTGAGGGGCAAAGAGAAAAAAAGTCTCAAGGGCACCTTTGCTGCTATCATAAGGTATAATTATATTTCACACAGTAAGTTCAAAATTACTTTAGGAATTTCTCTCTCAGCTCATGAGAAAAAGATCAATTCAGGTAAATAACTTGGGCATTTAACTAGGGTCCCAAGCAGCCCCAGCCAGCCTTCATTCTGCTCCAGGCTACATCCTTGGTACAACCTGTCTGAGTATGTTGACATGAGCTTAGCCTTGTCCTGCCTGTCCTGTGGATGCTCGGGGCAGGGACTGGACTGGTTTCAACATCACAAAAGGTTTAGAACTTGCTTCTTCAAAAGTAGGAAGCAGGCAGCCAGCCCACCTCACATGCAAGCAAAATACTGAATAAAGTTGGAAACTAATACACGCGAATGAACACAAACACAGGATAAGCACATGTGTTTTAAACTATAGAATGACTTACGATTTATGGCTAGGGAATGCACTAATGCAAATTGCATCCAGTTAAAAGATCCTACTTTCTGGAAGACACAGAAAGTGAAGGGCAGCAATATCTCTTTATATATAATTTCAAACAGCATCTGATATATTGATGTCACTTCCTGTATTGCTCTTTCCATAGCACCAGAGAAATGTGAGGATTCAGGAAAGTGGGAAGAGACGTCCACATTAGACAAAGGAAATGAATGGGTCATTAAGAGATCATATCCATTCTAGTGCATTTTCCTTGAGATTAGCTTAGAAAAGAAGGACCATTGTCTCAACTGTTTCCTGACAACCTTGCAGGCAATTCTGGTCAATAGAAAGGGTAATAGTCATACTTATCCTAGAGGAGACAGGGAAATCAGTGTTAACTGCAGTGATTGAATGATATGAGATTAACATTGCTGCCTGTTTGGGAGGTAGCAAGGAAATATCTGTAGATGAGATTTGACATCTAATATCACTGTCATCATACAAAAGGCAATAAAACAACAAACTGTTTAGGGATTCAAAGAATTTGTAGGGTTGCACATTTTCTCCAGTACAGGGAAAACAACTTCAGTCAAATTGTTTGCACTTGCCTATAGTGATCAGCCTATGGTTGTGCTGGCAGTTTCAGAACATCATTTACAATCAGCTGTTTTTCATATACTTCCATCTGTAATATTATACCTGCAGGGTAGATTGATAGATAACAGAAGTTTCCAGTATCCAGAGCTTACTACAGAGCAAGGAATGTGGTATGTTCATGGCAAAATAAAAGATGTTCGGATTTTTGTAAGCAAGGCCCCTTGGTAGCCTGTTTGCCCTTGCAAGTAGACATCAGCAGAAACTCAACCAAAGTGGTATTTCTTTGCTGTCTTCACCTACACATCTATCTGCAAGGGAGAGTCTGGATGGTCAAGAGCTCAGTCAGTCCTAAGAGAAATGCAGGGAAAAAATGCTTGAAGTATTAATGATTGGGCTGTTTCTCACTTGCCACTACTTTGGTGTGATCTAGAAGTTGTGTGAAAGTACTTGGCATTTTGGGTTTTTTTCCTGAATTAATTTCCAAGTTTGGTGTGGGCAGCTAAGGTCCTACCAAGGCATACGTGAACAACAGGCAGTCTGAACTTGAGCTACTCTTCAAAATGGCATTGCCAAGCCACACTGAACAGATGTCACAGGATCTTCTGTTGCAGTGACCTCAGCTGCAATGCCAGATCAGGGATCAGACTGAATTTTAGCCCATGCCTTGGTTTGGTTAAGGTCAAGCATTAATTTAGCCTCAGAATTCTAATACATTAGAATTGATTTGAGATATGTTTTTCTATACCATGTCCATGTTTTATAAGTAGGACTCCAGATTTGTACTTGCTACAACTTACCATTTCAAAGCTGAATGCAAGCATAGGTCATCTGAAGAAAACAGAATACAACATTCTCTAATACTATGCAACCTATTAGATAAAGAATTTAGCTGCTGTATGAGGACAATCAAATTCAACAGATGAAAAAGATTTGAAAAAGTAAGAATAACCCTGGAGGTGACAGAACCTCTAATTTTCCACTCCTGTTCAATAACTGAGTAATCTCTTGGATTGTGGCAGTGGCATAATACTAAAATCTTAGTCAGAGCAGGATGTTTTCCTACATATTGTGGCAGTTAAGTTTACTTCTCAGAGTTTTACTATGTGTACCAGGCATATCTTTGTAGTCATGTATCTAGCTAACAATTCAAGCAACAATCTTTTCAGATTAGATGGATGGAGAAAAAACAAAATGAGTTTTCCTAGACAGAGAATATTTTTCAGCCTTTATGTAACCTCCCCTAAACAAATACTTTTAATTGAGTTAATCCTCAGTATCCTTGCAAAGCAGATGATTATCATCATCCTAGTCTTACGGCAGGAGAAATTTGAGGATTAAAGGTTAGATTAGTGCTCAAACCCTCCTGGACTTGCTTGGCAATTCTAATTCAGATCTGTAGAACTTTATTTTATGATTTAATCCTGATGTCCTTCTACCTTCAGGGCAAAGAAGCTGTTGTATTCAAAGAAATAATGGTTGCCACAGTATGGAAAATACAATACAAAACTGTACTGGGCCTCTAGTTCATTAGAATAATTCCCTTTTCATTATAAACTGCATTATTTAGTGCAATTGAGAAATTTGACTGTGTCCAAATGAAAATACATTTGAGGTTCACTGTCTTTTGAAGTAGAAGCTGCTACAGAGCTTTGTTCCTCTGATGTTTAATATAGTTACTGCTGTCAAACTAAATTTATTTGTAGACAGTTTATAAACTTTTATTTCTCAAAGAGTCCTTCTTCTTTGGTAGTTGTCTTTCCTTCATACTGGGACACCATAAACACTTCACTTTCTGTCCCCATATTGCTAGCATGAACTAGTTTAGTTTCATAATCTCATGCTCGAAACAACTATTCAAATTATAAGCCTTTTGGTAATCATGCTTGGGACTGTGTATTTCATCTGGGAAACCTTTTAGGCATTCACTGGATGTTAGTAGAGGACCAACAGTTCAAGGTAGTAGGAGTTATTCTTGTTTTGAGTTCAAATTCTGAAGATAATAATAATAGAATTAAACACTGCAAACCAGACAGAAACAAGAAATATCAGCTCTACAGTAACTTCTTAAATCCCTTTATCTAAATAAGAATCAGACTTTCAGAAATGGGTTTTATAGAAATATGCAGGGGTCCACTACATACAGTACAGCTATTGTATACTGAGTACTTATTATGGATGGCCTTGCTTCAGATGTAATGTTCTAACCTTTTAGAGAAAATACTTACTCAAGACCTTACAACTCATCTAAGGCTTTATAGTACTTCTGTGTTTGCTGGCTTTAGGCCAATAGGAATGCACTACAAGTAGGATCCAAAGGTTAACCAAAAATTTTTCACCTTCACCACCCTTTCTCATGGTGAGCATCAGCTTCAAAATCAAGGAATTTCTATGTGAGTCAGAAAACAAGAACCAGACACTTTTGTGACTTGTTAGTCAATTTCCCAGTAAAGGATGTTCTTAGCGTAAAATGTGGCTCCTGCAATATTAGAACCTGTTAATTTTGCCAATTTTATTTTCAGCAGGGGAAAAAGAAAGACATTTCAGGCCACATCTCCATGCTTAAGTCTCTACACCTTGGTTCCTTTCAAATGTATCTTCAATGAGAAACACTGTCCTTCACCCAGGCAGATCAAGCTCTCTTACCAGACTTCATCCCTCATGCACCAGTACAGAAACAGCAGTGGCTCAGAAAGGGGGAGGACAGGCAGCAAAATGTAGCCCAGCCCAGAGATCTAGGGGAACGGTCAGATGCATAGGGGAACAGTAAAAATGAAGCTGAACTATATGTCCTTGAAGTCAGCTACTTGTAATGGGATATTTTGACAGTCCGGTGTTTTGTTTGGAATTTTTTGATAATTTGTTTTGGTTTTGTCTAATATAAAGTAGAAGAATTAAAAATTCTGTCAGAGCAGAAATTCTGATTTCTCAACCTAGTGGGTTCTACTGTTGCGTTACTTACACATAAAGCCAAACAACTGCTACCAAAACACAGCCACAAATCAAACTGCTCTCAGTAATTTCTAATTCTGTCTTGGATAAAATCAATACCTAATAGGCTGCAGACCAAGATAAAGGTAAAAAGCAAGAAAGACTCAGTTCCCATCCCTTATATCCACCACTTACCACACTGCATCTCTAATTGGCTGGAAAAGTGTGAGCTGTATAACAAGAGCCCTCATCCACCAGCAGGATGCTTATCTGGTAATTAAAAGGTTGTTCCATTGTTCCTGTATCAGAAAACTTCCTGTATATAATTCATAGAAGTTGATGGAAATATCATTTTGGACAACAAAAGCTGTAGCAACAAGGTGAGGGGTATGGGTGGGGGAAGAGAGGACTTGTAAGAACATATGTTTTAGCCAGACGCATAATTAAATAATGCCAAGGAAGGCTCAGTTAGTAAAATAGCCAAGAGCCGCTCAAGTTTTGGGGGCTGTGTGACTGTTAGCAGAATGTATGAGTGACCAACCCTCAAGCAAAAAGAGTAATTCACAAGGGAACACAGCCAGTGGTATTCTACTACAAAAATAACCTTCTGGAAATATGGCTTTGGATTTCCTTGTGCAGTGTCCTGGGTCTCAGCCTTCATGAAACTCTGTGAGGAACATTTGGAAGATCTGTTTTCCCTAAACATGCATTATCTGCATAGCTAAGGATAGGCAGCTCATAACCTACCACAAAAAAAAACAACCAAGCAAAAAGACCAATAAGATCACGTTTCTATTTATTAATGTACTATATTCATAGCAGGATTGGGGCATAAACCCATCGTAGTCAGCTGGAGCCTTTCTTTTAATCCTTGTGAGCTGATCTAGAGTTCATGGGTCAAGAACTGCAAATACAGCAAGAAACTGGGTCAGCAGAAGAGCATACTGACTATGACTAAATAAACACATATGCTTTTCAGGTGTCAAAATACTTCTTGCTTCTTACATTTTGAACTTTTAGTAAAATGGGAGTTCTTTCAAAATTATCTGGAATCACTCATCCCATATTACAGTAGTAATAGAACCATCATTTCTCCTCATGAAATAAAATGTTACTGTAGGGACTGGTAAAATTGCTCCTGCCTCTGTTAGTGAGGATCCATCAATCACACTGCAAAGCCCGAAACAATTCTAACTTAAGAAATTGGGAATAGGAAACAGAGGCAGGATCCATTTGCTGCTATTCACTCAAATTCTTTGCCTATTCTTATTCCTCATGTTGCTTTAGGAAACTCTTCTGAAGTTTCTTTTAGGTAGGAGCAATTAACTTCAGGTATGCTACTTCTTTTGTATACTGTATGGGATTTAGTAGCTCTGTTCAAGGCCAGGGAAAAGCATGTGTGAGATAAATATGACAACTGGTCTATTTTTCCTGCAATGACAAACCCAGTTAAAAGCAACAGTGCTGTCTTAAACCAACGTGCATTGAAGATGCAGTAGCATTGTTAGTATTTGCTTTCATGTGCATAACCAATCCCTTTGAAGTTGAGCAGCCATGCCGTTCACAATAAAGTATGGGCAAAGAAAAGTTTCTCTCCATTTCCTCTAGCAAAATAACAATCCTCACTTTATAATCCCTTCAGCTTTCATCTCTCACTTTGTGAACTTTATATGAGAGCACATGTTTCATGAGGACTTACTTAGAAAGAGTACTTTAAAAGAATTATCTGAATAGTATGCTATAACTGTGAAAATAAGGTAATATTTCTCAGACACTGGTATATGCTCGGTTGTTTCTGCTTTCCTTGCTCTTCTACTATGGAACAACTTCGCTAGTATTATTTTGGTAACAGCTGTTTTCTTATCATCTCTACTTCTTGGGATGCTCATTAAAATACGTAATGGCCTGATAGCTACATTCAGCCCCATGCATTTGTAAAGTCTAAATTAGGTCCACCAGATAGCTTATAGTTTCATTTCTATGGAAGAAACGAAGCACTGGAAGTAATTGAAAAAAACCCTAAACCAACACTTCCAGAGAGGAGTATTGCTAGGGAAGAAAAGTAATGTTGCTTGATCCAGTTGGAAGCATCAGCAAACACTCCTGTCCCTTTTTCTGAAAAAGCAGACTCAGAAACAGGTCCAGAGCAGAACTTTCCCCACTTTTCTTTTCTGGTCCTCTGCTTGTACATCTGTTCTCCTCATGCTCAGGATATGGCATCTTATATGAACCTCCTGGCTCACATGCCTCATGGGCAGTAAGGCTGGGCCTAAGGGCAGACCTCTGGCATTTTTAGCTTGCACAAGATGCATATTGCATGTTTCTTGACATAACTTGCCAAAAATTTTTTATGCTGTCCTTGTCTTAATCCAAGCTAGATACTTTGGATCAGGAATGCCACCTAGTCTACAAAAGATCAGAAGTCCTGAACTCTGACTTCTTGAGGCATGTTCACGTTATGTTTCCATGAACTGCTATCACTAAACTATGCTTAAAAGATAAAAAATGTCTTCTAGATTTGTAAAAAACAAAACAATCCAGAATAACCCAATCCTCTTCCATTATCAACACTCTGCTCATCCCAGCCCCAGGACCTCACCTGCACAGGGCACATAACCTGCTACAATCTGCAGCAGCAGTGCAGGATGCAGCCAGTACACCATATCCATCAGTACTCCAGGACTGAAGGTGTAAAAAAACTACTATTTAGAAGGTGGACTAGCAAAATATTTTAATCAGGAAGCTCAGTTGCAGTCAGACAACTGTCTGGGAGCAAGATAATTTACAGCAGCTGACACAGCCTGGAGTCAGTACTGGTAGCAATTTTCCCCTCTGGCAGCTTCCATAAAATCAAGGCAGCTGTGATGCCTATTGCCTGCCCTCCTGATCCCCTCGGGGTTTCTGGAGTCTTCTCACAAGCATATAAGGAGTTGTTGCTACAGTAATTATCCCTTATCTATCAGCATCCTGTAATCAAGAGGGTATTTCATATGTATTTGTCTATGTACAGACACAGGTCACCAAAAGAAATCGGTTTTCTTATTTCAGTTATCATACAGATGACTATAGGCAGATGGAGGAGGTTGTTCAGTTTAATTTGTGAGGTTCATATGTTCACAAAGAAGCTGAGCCCAAGCAGAAGTGTTCTTAACTTTACCATAGTTCTTCACTGGAAGATCACATCCCAGCAACTAAACCTGACAGCAGCAATATGAGCACCAACAGATGAGGTGGGCTTCTCTCCAAATGCACAGAAAAAAATAAGAAAACAAAATGCCAAAACCAAGTAAGCGACTATTAGGAAAAAACAGCATTTCTACCCATCTGTTATGGTACATGCCCATCTTCTAGCTCTTTCTTTCTATTTCCTTGGTGCCTTTCGTAATTCCTTGTCTCTCCCCCTTCTTTCCAATGGACCTCGTTCTTTACTTTTATAATTTTTAAGGATCCAGCAATCCCACCATCAATGATTCCTCCTGTGATTTGCCATAACCTACTATGCCAGTTTTCTGATGTCTAATCTGCCTCCAGCTTAAAAAACCATATTGTATTACTGCATTATAGTTAGTTCCCTATCAGTTTAATATATTCAGTTAATATTTCCATCAAACTTAGTATTTACTTAGCATATTTTTAGAAAAAAGAAATAACAGAGCATGCACTTCTAAGTTGCCTTGGTTATCAAGGCATGAAGATCAGGGGTCAGATTATACTAAACTTTCACAAAAATGCTGTAATTTCTTTGAAGTGTGCTCTCCAGAGTAACTCACTGGTGTAAGAAAGTAGAATCTAAATGTTAAAAACAAGGAAGGATAACTATATGAAGTAGACATTGGTAAATTTTGAGGTGCAGCAGATAAAACCATGCTATTCTGATGAAACAATCAAATTATATACTTGCCAACCCAGAAAGATCAAGACACCAGGAGAGGTGGAAGTCCAACAAAACCACAAGTGTTAGTGCACTGCTGATGCTGATTGATGTAGTTCCACAGTAAGACACTGCTTAATGACTGCTGCAGGTGCAGTTACCTGCAGAAGAAGATGGTGGATGTGATTTCAGTTAAAAACTAGCTCCCTCCTTGTCTAGCTGTTCTTATCATAGAAGCACAGAATGGTTTGGGTTGGAAGGGACCTTTAAAGATCATCTAGTCCAACTCCCCTGCAATGAGCAGGGCCATCTTCAACTCGATCAAGTTGCTCACAGGCCCATCCAATCTGACCTTGAATGTTTCCAGGGATGGGACATCTACCATCTCTCTGGGCAACCCGTTCCAGTGTTCCACCACTCATTGTAAAAAATTTCTTCCTTATATCTAGTAAAAATCTACCCTCTTTTAGATGAGAACCATTACTCCTTGCCCTACTGCTACAGGCCCTACTAAAAAGCTTGTCCCATCTTTCTTGTAAGGCCACTTTAAATACTGAAAGGCCACAATAAGACCTCCCCAGAGCCTTCTCTTTTCCAGGCTGAACAACTGTAACTCTCTCAGCCTTTTCTCAGAGGTGCTCAAGCCCTTTGACCTCTTCGTGGTCCTCCTCTGGATTTCCTCCAGCAGGTCCACATCCTTCTTACATCCTTATGTTAGAAGTCCCAGATCTGGATGCATTACTTCCAAGTGGGGTTTCACCAGAGCACAGTAGAGGGGGAGAATCACAGGTTCATGCTGCAGTCAAGACAGCAAGTCGAATTAATCATCCTGAGACATGTCTTTCAGCCAGATCACAACAGGCAAGCTAATAATGCAGATAAACAGACCAAAATACCAGTATTAAGTTTGACCTGTCAGTAGAATTATGCCCCTAAGAACTGCTCAAGTGAAACACAGCTGGTTTCTATGCATTAAATGATAAAAGATCCCTCCATCAAAGGCATGTTGTTCAGACCAAGGCAGCTCAATTTCAGGAATAAACCTGAAAGTGAGTTGCCTCCAAGGCTCCCTATCAGAAAGGTAGTGTCACATCTCCTATAGCTGTCACTGCTTAAGAATATTGAGTACAGCAAGATGTTCCCTGTACCCCACACAAAATAGTTCATGGATGTCAACCTCCTACTGAGGTACAGGTTTGAATGGAGTGAGACAAGAATGTCCTCTCTTGTTATAGACAGTAAAGTTGACTGAGCATTTTAATAGATGGAACACAGTGATGATGTTTTGTTGTTGTTTTTTAAATGAAAAAAAAAACAGTAAAACCAAAGTTGATGGATTTGAAAAGCATCAATCAGTTGCTCTGTTCATGCATCCCAGCATTCCATTTATCCCCTAGTGTAGCTCATTGTTCTGAGTTTTCTGAGAGGTGTTACTTGCATATTATGACATACAGTAATTATCCCCTCAACACTGCCTGCCAGGACATGGTGTAATACATAGGATGAGCTGCACGATTACTGGCTGCCAGGAGCATACACAATGGCAATCCAACTTTTATCATTTCACTAATGTGTAACTAGCTTTATTGTCGGCATGGACTCAAGGTGACTCCCTGGGATGAAAACACTGACTAGCACCTCCATTGGCCCAGCTCTGGCCACTGCATAGTTGAAAGACTACCCAAAGTAGCAGAATGCCTCACATTTAACATATGTAAGCAGACTTGTAGTGGTTGAATTATATGGTATCATCCCAGACTGAATGACAAGTTACATTTTCCCTTTGTTAAGTTGGTTTTCATTTTAATGAATAATTTATTAATAAGTCTGTTCTTTTCTCTTATGAGAATGGATTCCTTGAATGGGTGGCACAGCCATTTAGCTGAAGTTTACCAGCATTTCAAGTATAGCATCAAATCACTGGAGCATGACCTCCTTAAAGAGGTTTTGACTACCATAAGAAATCTACTGCCAAATACAGAGCAGTATGGTGAATATATTCTCCCAGGGAATCCTAGTGCACCTCCTCAGGTACATATGTTCATTTTAGAATAAAGCTGGCTTTACAATATTTGCCACTTTTCTGTAGTTTACTGATAGCTACTTGTCAGCCTCGCTGTCCATTTCCATTTGAGATTTCACTGAAATTGTGGGCAGAACTGACAGGCACCTTCCCTCTTTTGTTCCACTAGCAGTTCAGTGTCATTCCTTTAAGGCAATATGGAAACACCAGCACTCGTAAACAAATGAAAACAAATATTTTATTTACAGGAAAAAATCTGTACACTGTGCATACATAAAAATATACAAAATCATAATAGAAAATATAAAAAGTGTTAAAATGTATACAAACACTGCTTAAAAATGTGACTCCTGTAAAATCTTAAGCTTTGTTATTAGAGTACACATTCATTTAAAAAAATCATCATATAAAATAAGTCTCAAAGCTATTAAAAAAGTACACAGTCTATATTTGAATAGTTCAATGACTACATATTATAAGAGTGATGAGATGATATAAAGAAAAGTAAGGCTTTTACACACAACTCTTATTTCAAGAACAAAATTCTGAATCTGATCACTAAGCCAGAGAGAAGACATCTACAGTGTCAAAATTCATTCAATGATGCAGGTATGCCCAGACATGGGCTACATTAAATTTCAAACAATTAAATCAGGTATCTGCTTTGTGCTGGGAAAGATTCAGTTGCTTTCTAGTGACAGGCTTCTGAATTAGCTACTTGAAAGAACGATTTCATTTATTCAATACACATCAACTTTAGAGAGCATGAAGAGAAAAACAGTAGCCATTTATTTTTGCAGTCAGTTCATTTAACATTCCTTTCATGGTACATTTGTATCACTGTCCGAGTGGCATTTTCCATCCTTAAAAACTGCTGAAGAAAAAGGAAATTAAAACCCCCACTACGGATTGGTCTACACGTGTGTTTAAATTTCTGTTTAATTAAATCAGTCTCTAAAATGACTGTATTCAGTCTGTGCAACAGAGTGTGAATGTAGACACTTGTCTTCATTTAAGAAAAAAACTGTCTCGGTTTTCCTGACATTGGCAACTTATAGCAAAAAATTCAGAATTTGGATCTCTTCACCAAAGAAAGTGTCCTGACTAAAGACAAGCAATGCTTAACTTAAATTTGTACAGTAGGAATGTAGATTAGAGTGTTTATATCACCCCCCTTTCTCTCCAAAGGTACATTATTTCTTATATAATGTTAATTTCAGTGAACTTACCAGAGTTTCCATGGCATAAAACTGCACAGCAAGGTAAAAAAAGATGTAGTAGTTTAATCCAAGGAATGACTGACTGAACTGTGCGTTTATGCTGTAGTAACCTTTAGAACTATAGAGAAATAGAACAATATAATGGTTTTTTCTAGCAAAAAGATTTTGGCCCAAAATGAAGCAAAAGATTTTTTTTTTCTTGAATAAACAGAAGAGTACCTTGATTTAACCATCCAAAGGCTGAATGCATAAAATGATAGAGCACCACAAGTTAGAAAAGCTATAGAATTCACAGTGGGGAAAAAGGAACATAATGAAATTCAGCATAAACTCAGCACATTTCCTTAAGCTGCTGCTGTGTTTCCGGTTTGTTTCAGCTAACTTCAGCTGTTGTCCAGAGCACCAGGGCACAGCAATGAGGCTCTACAGTGTTTGAAGGCAACTTGTTCCTACTTGTCAGTAAAACTCCATACATTTAAAACCTGCAACAGGTGTGAAGGGAGCTGAGGGGTCCAATAGCAGAGGCAATTGCTTGGCTGATGATGCACCTCACAAGCTGGGTTTGTGCAAACCTCTCTTGTTTACAGTGCTGTTCTACTCTGTTTATGTGCAACAACCACGCTGGAGAGCTACAAAGCCATGCCTGTATATTTTCCCCAAAAAGCCCCATGATCTTGGTGAGAAAATGCACTTCCTCTAACATTCCTGCATTTATTATATAGATATAAAAGCAGCACTCTTCTATTATTTTTAAAAGATACACAGTTCAGTATTGTTGCACGCTCATTGTTTTAAATTTAGTGAACACAATTCTTCGTAAAGATCTCTCTGCCCTCACAAGGGATGGGGACATGCCCATTAATGCAGAAATACTTGGTGGGCTCTTACAAAAGCAACAATGCCACTGTGACAGAGCGTAAGCAGTGGTGGGGGGAGCACCTCCACAGGTCCTTTATGTTTCCCCTTTATTTCTGCCCCTTCCCCCCTTGCAGCAAGTGGAGGTGAGCGCTCAGTTAGCAGTTCAAACACAAATTTTTTTGCAGGCATTACAATTTCTCTGGGATATAGTCTTTCAAACATTAAGTAAAAAATGCTGATATCCTCTTCTTTTTGTCAGAAAACTCTCTCTACTGTCTTAACAGCAATAACTTGTGAACTTGCACTTGTGCCAAAAACCAGAGGACAAGAGAAGGTAGGAGACAAAATGCTCTTTAAGCAACTACAAGGTGTTTGACCAGGTAGACCAGTGAAACATCACAGTGGAAACCAGTGTTGGGAAGCCCCACCAGGGATGCTTATTTTTAAAGATGGTACCCCAAGTTGGTCTTCCTTCTCTGTGAGCAAGCATTTGCAGCACAGCTCTGCAGCATCTTATGAGGTGATGGTGCTGCAGCACCCACATTTGCACTTGTGGAAGGAGGACTGACTGCCATACAATAAGGATATGGCAAAGAAAAGATTTTGGCTGTGAGGGCTTGAATGTGCGGTCCAGTAAATTAAAAATATATAGTTCATCTTGTAACATCTCATACCTGGTTCTGCATTGGGATATAAATGTAATAAGTAGGTATGCTTAGCACTTGTTGGATGAAACTTTATAATTTTCCTTGTTCTGTACAACAGCTATGTTGATTATTCTGACAAATTTTTGAGGAAGTAATACTACATAATCCTGCTGTGAGTAATTGAGCAATGCAGTTAGTATTTTTCTTTGTGAAAATCAAAGTTAAAAGTTAGTGGCTGCAGGCCAAAGTGATATTCATTTTTTTCCTTTGGAACTTGAGAATTTCCTGCTTACTGAAAAGTAGCATATTCACTAGTCTTAGAAAGCTAATCAACTCCCTTCTTTTACAAACATGTCATAGCTAACAGTGTACAGCAGAGAGAGAGACCTGTTTGATTGCACTGTTCAGACTCTGGATGTTTTGCAAACAGGGTACCAAACATATGGAAAAATAGATTAGTTCTATGTAGGTTATCTATTCCCCACACATTAAGTAACAATGTTATTAACTTTAAGAATAAAAGTTGCCACCATATATAACATTAAAAAGAAATTGGTATGTAATATATCCAGAGTCTAAGGCTAATATAAGTAAAATCTATTCATTTTGACATGTACCAAAATGACTTATGGACATAACAATCCATACAGCACAGAAGTACAGTTATTAGATCATCTGGACATAATTTTTGTCAGCAAGAATCTTAAGATCATCATAAAGCCCTAAAAGAAGGCTAAGTCCTATGTAAAACACACATTCTTTGTTTTAGAAGAAGGAAAATAATGCTTCCCAAAGAGCAGACTGAGAGAAAAAGGATTTTGTGATTATACTTACATTACAATGGAAGATGAAATAGTCATTAATGTTGTTTGCATTCTTTTGCCTTTCTGGCAAAAGTCTTTTTGTTTAAGTCAAAACACAAAAAATACTTTCCACCACAACCACTCAGCTATTCTTTTCAATGTTTCTTTGAGCTGTCTGCTTTTTTACTGAATGGATATGAGTAGGATATAGCTGTGCTTTTGTGTACACACGTTCCTGCTAAACTTACTCTAAAAGAAAGAGTACAGATGTGTGGGGAAAAAACAAAACAAAAAACTGAAAAAAACCCAAAACCAACATTTACATGCTGCCACTTAGAAAATCTGAAACAGAAGTCTCGGAAAATAAGGAAAATAATATTTTAAATATATTAGCAATCGGGCATATTTTTAGAAATGCCTTAGAGAATATTCTCATTGTGTGTTTTGAGCGAAAATATCAAACTATCTCCATATGCAATCTGTAGTCAGGCTTTTTTGAGGCATTACAGCTTCTCTGGGGTATAGTCTTTCAAACATTAAGTAAAAAATACTGATATTGTCTTCTTTGTGTCAGAATGCTTCCTCTACTTTCTTAACAGCACTAAATTGTGATTAAGTGACTTTGATTCAGATACTAGTGAAATACTTAACAAATAATGTCTGTATTCCTGTATGCTATCTTTGTTGCAGAAAGGTGACCCCCCTCTATGCTTGCTTTCAGTGTGATGTGTGAGAGCTGCACAGCCTCCCTTGGCTTTCTCTGGATATTCTGTATTGTGCAGACTGGGGGAAGGCAGCATGCCCATCTCACACCTTCCTGAAAATCCTTTAGTTTGTCTTCGTAAATGGGTTACAAATACGTTTGTTTTTATCTAAAGAAATGAGACATTTCTCTCTTTCCTCTGCAGACAGTGTGAGCATGGGAGTCTGGCATGAGAAGTACATCCAGTAGTTTAATGGGTTTGGCTGTGTGTACAGCCACCTCTGACTGCACTGACTTCACAGCGACCGTAAGGCCCCTGTACAGCTGGAGGCCTGTAACTGAGCCTGCACATGAGCAGGCATTAAAGTCTACTCCAGTTAATGACTGCACAGCTTGGAGTAGCAATTACTTCATTCTGGGAGAGTCTGAAAATCTTACAAAGCCATGGGAAACACTGCATTGTTCAACTGGCCGTTCTGTACATACACGAACAATAGAGGCTGTTTCACAATGTCAGGTTTGACAGTTAAATAAGTTCATTAAAAAAAATTACAGTCTAGCATATGTGGCATAAGAGACCACCGACAAATTCTGACACTCACACCAACAACGATACATTATATTTCTGCCTAGGTATGTCCTTTGCACCTTCATGAGCTAAGCCTTTGCTTTTTTTCCTGTAACTATTTGCAAAGCAGTAATAAATACTCAGGCTCAGAAAAGAAGTATTTCTCATGCCTGCTACTTAATTACAATTTATAGACTCAAGACTAGATTGGTCTAAGATACGTTTTTTCAAGTATTCTCTTCTTGTTTATAGTACAACAGTAGTACCTTATTGCACATTGTTTCTGAAGGACTGACTTCTATAAGTGTGAGAAATTTCTCTTGGGGCACTTGACAGCTTTGAACCCTGGCAAAATGACTTTCCCCTTCCGATACAGATCATCCTGCAAACCTTTGTTCATCCTTTGCACCAAGAGCTTCTCATAGAGCAGTGGATGGTAGGCCCCTAAGGTACAAGCTGCATCGTAGTAGAGTTCGTGGTAGTGACATAGGTCGGTCTGCCGGACTGAAGGGATGTATTCGTACACGTGTACTTCATTACACATGGACATCATGATGAGGATACCTGGAGCAAGAAGTGAAAACAAAAGTGAACCCCAGGTTTCATTTTCCTTGCGGAATTTTTCCTGCAGTCATCCAATCTCCTTTTTCTTTCCCGCTTTCCTTTGTTGTTGCACACCTTAAGTACTAACTCTGTAAAATCATTAAGAGAAGCAATAGTTCCTTTTATTAGAGCGGCTTTCACTTGTTCCTGATACATAAAGATTTCGATCCCTAAAGAAAGAGTAAAAAGCCTATATGGATTTGCATTTTACCATCAGCCTCCTGAGTGAGAAGACTGCTCTTTCCCACCTCCCCCCATTTACCTTATGTACTGTCCACAAAACATCCCACACAAGAATCCTTGAAACATGTCCACCTTATTACAATGTTGGTCTTTCTTAGTCTGAACTTGAATCAATTTCACTTTTCCATCCACTTACTTCTCTCTAAGCAGGAACACATGGCCAAGAAGGAAGCCTAAATACATGCAGAAGGGCATATAAAGAAACATCACCCATACAGTGGTGGCACAGAAGCCCACAGCTTCTGACAATTCTGTGAAAAGTATCATGGAGAGATGGTAAAGGCAGCGAATTTCTACTTAGAGCAGTGTTGTCACAACGAAAAACCCCTGACCACCTCCTGCTCAGCAAGGAGAAATCCACAAAATGACAGCACATATTTATTTCCTGCCACATGTCAATGGCCAAGTATCATCAGCACTGTCAACTGTGGTCTTATAGCTTTGAAACAAGAGAAATCTTACTATTACAGCTGCACATTTTCAAAGGGACTAATACCAGATACTGATCAACAGCACTGCCTAAACTGCAATACTTTCACATCAATCATAGCTTCTGGAAGCCTTTTCTGTTTCACATAGCCACGTGAAAGGAAAATAACATAAAGTAAGTCTTGGACACCATTTATTTTTTTAAAAATTTCACTTAAAAAATAAATTTGTGTAGAAAATGTATTGAAACACTTGTTGCTTTACTGGTATCCCTATCTGCTGAATATGAGTGTCAGCTCTCAGAGGAGGTAGCTGTATAATTCTGCTCACTTGGCACTTACAGATGAGAACTGATGTAACTCTTGTTACATCAGAGGTGTTTTGGGTAGATCACAGAATATGCTGAGTTGGAAGGGACCCACAAGTATCATCGAGTCCAATTCTTAGCCCTGCACAGGACTGTGCCCAAGAGTCACATCATGTGCCTGAGAGTATCATCCAAACACTTCTTGAACTCTCTCAGGCTTGGTGCTGTGACCACTTCCCTGGGGAGCCTGTTCCAGTGCCCAACCACCCTCTGGGAGAAGAACCTTTTTCCAATATCCAACCTAAAGCTCCCCTGACACAACTTCAAGCCATTCCCTTGGATCCTGCCACTGGTCACCACAGAGAAGAGATCAGTGCCTGCCCCTCCTCTTCCCCTCACGAGGAAGTTGTAGACTGCAATGAGGTCTCCCTTCAGTCTCCTCTTCTCCAGGCTGAACAGACCAAGTGGCCTCAGCCACTCCTCATATGACTTCCCCTCAAGGCCCTTCACATCTTCAGTGCCCTCCTCTGGACATTCTCTAATAGCTTAATATCTTATATTGTGGTGCCCAAAACTGCCACAATATTCAAGGTGAGGCTGCACCGGTGAAGAGCAGAGCAGGGCAGTCATCTCCCTCTAACAGCTGGGGATGCTTTGCCTGATGCTCCCCAGGACAGAGTTGGCCCTCCTGGCTGCCAGGGCACTGCTGACTCATATTCAACTTGCCATCGACCAGGACCCCCAGGTCCCTTTCTGTGGCACTGCTTTCCAGCATCTCATTCCCCAGTCTGTATGTACATACAGGGTTGCCCCATCCCAGGTGCAGAACCTGGCACTTTCCCTTGTTGAACTTCATATGGTTGGTGATTGCCCAGTCCTCTAATTTCTCGAGGTCTCTCTGCAGGGCCTCCCCCCCTTTGAAGGAGTCAACAGCTCCTCCCAGTTTTGTGTCATCTGCAAACTTGCTTAGTATCCCTTCCACTCCTGCATCCAAGTCATTTATGAAGATGTTGAAGAGCACAGGGCCCAAGATGGAGCCCTGTGTTACCCCACTAGTGACTGGTCACCAGTCTGACATTACCCCCTTCACAGTTACCCTCTGTGCTTGACCTGTGAGCCAATTGCTCACCCACTGCATGATGTGTTTATCTCAGAAGTGAAATGAATTAAAAAAAATCATTCTGGTTCATTAATTAAGCAGAGTCATTTTCTGAAGTTTAGTCTGCAGTTTGGGAACACAGAGATTTCAATGGCTTCCTAATGAAAAGAACCCTATGTTCTCCCTGCTGTGTATCATTAGATTATCAAAATTGATTTTTTCCCTGCCTGATGTGTGAAGTAACCGTAAACCAATTACTTCTGTGATTAAATCTTCTTTTATCATAAACTAAAGGTTCTGAAAATCTTTTATATTGTTCTACAGCTTTACCCTTTACAGAATCTATGGTCTTAGAAGAGCTAAGTGTATCAATTTTAAAGAATTTAACAAATTTAAGTGAACTTCAGTCTTAAGCAGCAAGAAACACATATTCATGATGAAAAAATATTTAAACCCTATTTGAGAAAAAGATACAAGCTTAATAAACCATGTTTCCTTGCCCTGAAGGTGTTACAGAGATGCTAGGAATTGTAGCCTGCCGAGCACCTATGTCTTGAATTGTTTTTTTGTTGTTTCAGTTTTACAAATGCTTTCGTCAGCTTTTCCACTGCCAATCTCCTTCCTCCACTAACGGAGAGCCCACCTGCCACTCCAAGGTAACTGTCATCCAGCTGAATCAAAGGATGGATGGCGGAAATGTGTGCAACAATGAACCATATCCAGAAAGAGACAGTAAAGTGACTTCTCTCCTGCACTCAGAGCCAAGCCTGGAGCCAATTTCAAAAGCTATACCACCACAGTCTTAGGAAAATTGGCTCTGATGGAAAGTACAAGCCTTAACCAAAGTGTGTTTTATTTCACTGCCACATCACTAAGCTTACTTTAAAAGTAATAAAGGAAGTTGCCATTTGTGAGATTGGAAAACTGTCAAGAACAAAAATGGTGACTCTTTCATAATCTCCTTAATAACAGTAAAGATAGACACATAACTGCCAGGTATGGTTCCATGATGACAAAATTTTAAACAGTATCAATGGCTTTCCTGTAAATTAATTAAAGGAGGACTTAGAAGTGGTAGTTTTAGTTTTTAATGATCTTTGGTTCAGTGCCCTCCAGAATCAATCTAAAAGGCACGTTGGGCTATCTAGTTTAGCTCCTTACCTTTCCTGCTTTCTTCCATCTAGTGCATATCTTGAGATTTCAGATTACATTGCTCATAAATAACTGTAACTTCTGACAGTCCACTCACATTTTCACTCACGCTGGACAGTGATGTTTGGCAGGAGGAAAGACAGTGACTTGACAAGCTAGTTTCTGAGTGGTAACAGCTAACTTATAGCACATTCTTGTGTTGAAGTCTAGGGTCAGCAAACTGAAAGATGAGCTACAACAACATGTAGAGATTCCCACATTCAGCAGTGGCCCTGTGCTGGAGGCTTATCTGTCCTAGTGGAAACAGGAACACTCCTGATACTTCCAGACCTCATGCACACATCAAATGCTCAAACCCTACTCTGGGGAAAAATGGTGATCAGTGCCAGACACTTCTTCCTTTAGCCCCTCTAACACCAATGACCTCCAGCCAAGGAGACCAAGTGTGGTACAGCCAACCATCCAAACCAGCCATCTTCTTTGTATGAATACAGTCCTCTCTAAAAACAGGAAAGAAATGGGTTAATTTCTGTCTCATGCCTTGAAGGATGTGAATTCCCCTCCACATAGGACAGTCTTAGTATTGTAGAGCTATTACTGCAAACTCAGTTCACAAAAAAAACATTAATTGAGCATCTTTAAAAGAACAGCACCAGTTTAGACATTAGGACATTTACATTAGTCCATGTACTAGGATATATTCGGTTTTTATTCTATTTTCTTTCTAATGTGATGTCTAGCTTGTTTTTCTTAATTCCCTAAGACAGGGCTGGCAACAGAGCTCCCCAGACTACAGGTCTCACATTCCATCCCATGTTTTTTAATACCACTCTTCAACTCAGTTTCTCTCTGCTTGGTTTGAACAACATCACAGTGATTTACTGACACCTGTATCCAGCAGGTATAAGTGTGCCAAGCTGTCTATATTTTCATCTACCTCACAACTCATTTTTCCCATCTTCCCTTCTCTCTTCAAGATCACCTTCAGTGATCTTAAGAATTTTTTAAATTGCCAATAGCTTTTTGGCACTTAAATAACCCCAAATTTTTTTTTACATTATGTTCGAACTTTTATGTGTTGGATGCAGTCTCAATAAGAATAAGAAGAGGTATGTGCCTGACTGCTTACTGACTTAATCTTGGTTCTGTTAACCCGTTTTGCTTGGACATCTATTCTGAGAAGTCCTATGTTGCTTTCTATTTGTTATCTGTACACATCTCTTTCTGTACTATTGCTTCCTAGGTTTTTCTTCTGTGGCTGAATTTCTTAGCATTTTCTCCCACAGGTATTATTAACCTGTAGTGTCCAAGTGTGCCTTGTTTTATTTCCTTTCCCTATACTGCCCATGGAGTATGTATCTATATACTTATTTCTTCTGTCTGTGTACTTTCACATCAATTTAACCTCATCTAGGAGTTTGTTTCATATCTCAACACTCCTTCAGGATTATCAGTATGAATGAGAACGGCATTGTTTGATAACCTGTAGCGTGAACAATTTCCATATTTCCATTTCCACTTCAATATTTGCCTTTGTTAACAGTCCTTATGTTAATTTTCAGTCAATGCACAATTACTAAATACAAAAAGGCACAGACTGGCTTACACATGACCTAAGGAGCTATTAGTAATCAGGATGAGACAGTCACCGTCCCAACATCATATAGAGTCTGAACAGAATTAATCTTACTGAAATGTTCATGCCCATCTCTGACCTTGCTATCTAAAGCATTCTTTACAGACAATGCAGGAGACAGGTATTTCTAGGGCAGAACTCAGACTTATTTTAGATGTCTCCTTTAGGATGGGATGAATTGTTCACTTACAGGGAACTTTGTGACTAGACAGAAACTGAAAATAAGAGTCTGGAGCTTCGCTATCAAGAACCTTCTCCTCTACTCTCCTATGTAAGTAGCTTTTGGAACTTAGTGAAAAAGTACTATAATGGGCTTTTCCAGGAGCACTGTAAGAAGAAATGAAAACGAGGTGTGACGAAATGTGCCACTGGTGCAGTTACCCACACCTGACATAGGTATCACAAGCTCCTTTGCTGTCAGCACAAGAATACCACACTGTGAAAAAAAAAAAGGATTGTGAGCATAGAATACTCGTTAAAAAATACTAAAAAATGTGTTATTCCTAAGAAATTATGTGGTTGTCAGAGAAACAGTCAAATGGCAGCTTTGTTATAACAGTACAATATTAGATGCTAATACAGTATTATGTATTTCAAAATATTATATATTAGTATTTCAAAATTCTTATAAAGATGTGTTACCTTTTTTCCAATTTGGCAGATATCTATAGTGTTAGGAAGTATGGTATGGTTTAAACTCAGTCCAACTGACACAAATAAACTGAGCTTTTACAATCTGCACTGAGAACATTTAAACCAGAATTAAATGACAATTAAATTCCTTGCATGGATGATTTATATAAATGAACATATACTATGGATTCTAATCAAAAGGAGAAAATGTTTTTCAATTTGTTCTTGGCAATTTGAAGAACTCCAAAGGTTTTGATTTTCCAACACAAATCTTGTATAGTACAATTAGGCTTTGTGCTTAGCACACTGATTTAAAAAAGAATGTTCTCTAGTTTACAAATAAATAAAATACAGTTTAATACACCTGACTCAACAGATGCTGTATGAAAGCATCTGGAATAATAATTGTAATTCAAGCATTCAGGAAGAATGCAGAATCATTTTAACAAAATGTAAGAGATGCTGAAAACATTTAGATACACATAATCTGATTATTATATTGTGTCTCATTTCATGAACACCACAGAGTAGTTACAGAAAAGAATTTAGCTAGACACACTAGTAAATTTGTGTTTGCTAATCTATGCACTTGAAAGCATTACAAATAAACATAGAGCATTTAGAATGTATAGGTTTCTATACGTTACTCTACTTCTGTAGTCTCTCTTGACTGGATTGCAGGTATGACAGGAAAATATATCAGTCCTTGAAACTGGGCCAAATGTGCCTGAGTTATTCTTTGGAACATGTAGTAAAAGTAGTTCTGGCTTTTTAAAATACCGTGTTTCTAAAAAAAGGGTTCCTTCACCTCTGTTTAGTTCAAGAACTATGTGACAAATACTAAACACAAGAAAACCAAATTATTTATTGAAAAACTGTCACCAAATGGCCCTGTGTCTAAGCTTAATAAAGTGTGCAAGACTTGTCATCTTTGCTGTATAAATACTTGCATTACATAGTAGACCTAGAAAATTACATATTTATCACTTAATGGTGAATGCAAAAAGCCATACATTAATCACAATAATATACTCTGTAATATGAGCATAGACTGGAAAATGCTGACCAATGATATCATATAATTTTAAATGTATTATTCAATTTTGGGTGATACACTAGAATAGTAAAGATTTTTTTATGTGATTTAAGAGGAGAGTTTGCTCTTTTATGTCTGTATTTTGGGAAGTGGGAGATACTCAAATTTCAGTGTGCTTTTTGTTAGAGCAAAGAATAATTTAAAGCTTATGTATTGGAGGTATTATTTATTGTGTGCTAATACTTGAACAACACTGAGCTGGAAAGAGTAAGCACTATCCTGTTCCTTCACCAACTGCTGATAAAACAGCCAAGTAAGTAACACCAATAAAGGCAACTCTTAGTATGTCTAATTGTTTCTTTCAGTTCATGCAAGTGTATTTTCTTCTAAACAGAGCTGGAGATCAGCTGCATACTTCTGTTCAACATGCTCTCTGAAGCCATTTTAAATTTAAGTTCTTAGTCATACAATGATCTGATAATGCTGCAGTGTAATGATAGCCTTGCTTGTACTATTGTCTTGATGCATGCAAATGAAGATTAATGTTATCAGCTATTAATGACATGTAACTGTTAAAACTATAATGTCAGCTGTAAAGCCTCAAACAACACTTCCTTTCTCCCAATAATAAAGTAATCTGGGCTTAGTTATTTTGTGTTCAGTGGATTGTATATTACGCTAAAAGCTATAATACATAACAAAGACTACCACTTAACACAGACTACCTAAAATGTAAAAATCTAAGAAGTCCATGTTTTGATTTGGGAGTAAAAGAAAAAAAAAGAGCCAAACAAATCTAGACATATTAAAAAGCCCCCAACCTTCTGAATGCTAAAGTACCATCCCACCCAAGACGAGGTGTAAACATATTAATACTCATTTAGCAAACCCATTTTTCAGCCAAACATGAACCAACAACTTTAACTGCAAAAGCCACCGTGGTAATGGCCTAATGCTAATGCAAGATGACGAGAATACTGTGCAGGGATTTGTTTAAAAGCATGAAGGCAGCAGCTGCAAAAATGATGCAAAAATATGCAAGAATGGGTTCTCAAAGCTCTTATAGGATTAGATTAGGAAGAAAAAGAGTAAATAATGTATAATGAGGAGGAACATTAGCTATGACATGCCACATAAGGCAAAGTTACAAGCTAGCAAAAGTCCACATTGGTGTCTCAGAAAGTAAACCAAAAAAACCCCAAAAAAGACTCTCAGATTAAAATAAAACGTTCGGTTTATCCTGTTGGAACCTGTTTGATTTTTTTTTTGTTACCCACAAAAAAAACAACCTACCCCACAACCAGTCCTGCTCTGTGCCATATTTCTCTCCCCATCCTCTCCTCTCCCTTCTACAGCTGGACATGCACTGTGCTTCCCTCACCCCAACCACCAGCTGCCACAATGCTATTGCCTCTCCTCAGCAACATGCTGGTGCAGAGCTGATTAGTAGGGTTTTGGGAAGTCAGAGGTTCCAGGCAGAACTTTTGCAAATACAGGGTATCCCATACCTCAGAGGAAATGCAAAAAACCCATTCTTTTCCCTAGCTCCCACATGGTGAAGAAACCAGGGAAAAAGTCCTACCTCTACTCTTTTCTCTCATTCCTCTAAAGTCAAAGCATATGAGAGACTACCTCTTCCCCACAGATAACCCACTAGCCCCTTTTCCAAGAGATTTAATAATGTTATGACTCAAGTACTGTAATACAGTTATTAACAACATTAAGAGATTCCCCTGACATCAGTCAATGCTGAAGGATGCCGACTCATTGCTACAGAAGAACACTGTGAGCACACATTCCACCAAGTATCCTCCCTTTGGGAAGATTCAGTTTCTTAAAAATAGTGCTAAGAGGCAGAAATACATACAATTGTCAGGTAAAAAATGTAATTACTGAAGAAACCACGTAAGACCAAGCTAAAGCATGCTTCACATTCCTGAAAAACATAAAATGTGTTATTCCATGTTTTAATTGATATATTTGTCCAATTTTGTAAACTGGGTCTACTGGAGGCTAAAAAGCTTGAAAGAAAAGTGTCTCACTTAATTCAGAACTTTTTTTTTAACCTTTTCTGTGATATTAGGATCATTATGGTCCATGCTATAAATTGTTTAGATTCAGGAATGCATATCTCTGTCTGTGAAAATTCATACCCTCTATTAAACAGCAGTCTATTTTCCTTCATGTAGCTGTTCTAAGCACAGGTTAATTTATTAGTGTGGTCATTTAATAAACAATTTTCCCTTCCTGAAATTAAGATACATTTTATGATGGCCATCATGTACCCAATCTTTCTATTAATTCTATAGGAATTAATTTTATAGATTTTATAAGAATTAGGTAGAAGCTCAGTATTCAGGATACCCCTTTCATACAGGTGCACTCAGTTGTGTCTGCTAGCTTCAGTTCCAACTGGATTATTTGCTGCATGAGTGATTGAGAGATACCTGACCTGAAGACTAACGTGACTTTTCAGATTTCTGCCCAGCTGCATTATATTTTCTATGCTTTATCCTGCCCTTTATGTCCACTCTTGACAATACACAGTTGCTGTTTCTGTGCCACCTCTGAGTTTAGATTATGTTACATGTGCAATGCATAGACATCAATTCAATATGGTAACCAAAATAGGAAGCCTCTCCCTAATAAAATATTTAAAATACATCTATCATAACAGTAGCTAGTTATCACAGGAGGTGGATATAACACCCAACAAGCTTGTCTTACTGCCTTGTATTTTCGAAAGTTAGTGACAGCATTTCCAAAAAAGCATTGCCCCTTGGAAATGAACAATATAAGTAAAATTCCCACTAGAGAAGGAGGCGAATTTGCATCTGTACACACCAGAGTATTTCTATCTATACAGCTTTTGCTGTTAATGCTTTTGCTTGTTTAATGGTTGATATTTTCAAAGCTTTCTCTGCTTGATGGATATTTTTTTGTCAGTAACATTTAGATTTGGGATTGAAGATTACTGCTCTGTTCTTACAGTGAAATTAACTCCATTTCTTCAAAGAAGCTTTTGAAGTGTTTTTTATGTATGGTGGAAGTACGGATTGACAGCACAGTGATCCTCTTCACTATTCTTATGATCAGCAGCTGTTAACCTATTTTTATCAACAACTTCATTGCTCCAAGAAACACTTCTGCAAAATGTGAATGCAGCTGGTGAGATCATTCCATGTGAGCAGTCTTCTCCCTATGAATGTTCACAAGCAGGTTTAAAAAAAAAAAATCATCTCACTTCAAGAAGTAACCAGCTGCCAAGCCACCCTCCTACATCACACAAGGCCTCTTTTTCTTTCCACTCATGTTCCAGGTATGCACAACCCACTACTCAGGTCATAGATGGGCATCTCCCAGACACCTTCATGTCATCCCTCTGAGAGCTTCAGCACCCTCTCTAAGGCCTTTGGTATGCTCCACAATATCCTAGGATGCCACTACTGCATACAGAACCCAAAATAAATGCTCAAAAATGGTATTCCCTTATCAGATGCAACCTCAGGTGTCTTTGCTTTCAGATTCAGATAAAAAGTATAAAAAGAACATTTTCTGACTGCAGCAAACACATAGACTGATATCACAACGTCAGTGAGGAAAGGATGGAGTTTCTAAAGCGGAAGAGGGTATTTGAAGCTCTACTGCCCTCTGTGTCTCTAGCAGCAGGCGCAAGAATGACTCTGACTCAGCCTTGCTACTCCACTAGAATCCTTTAGACATTCATGATCGGCACCTGCCGAGCATCAGATAAGTTGTTCTGCTGTATGAATTGTGGGCACAGTGCCAAATTATCCCCAAGAAATACTAAGGAAGGACCAAAAAATACAGCGAAACTCTACTGCTTTAAGAGAAGAAGGGAAGTGCTCAGAATGAGCACTGGAAACCATGATAGGGCATGAGAAATCCCAATACTTGGCTTGTGTAGGGAATACAGCTTGGCCTGCCACTGATTTCATCCTCTATGATCTGCCATCTGCTTTCTCTTGTTGTCTGATGCATCCCTGCTTTATGATCCCAACAAAGAACTTCAGAATTTAGTAGGTGCTCAACACATAAATTAATATGGAATAATACAAATTTCTTACAGATATATGAATGTTTTAGAGATATGGTATGCATACTATGGATGTGAAGGGCAACAAAGCAGAACATCAATTCACTCAACTATTTTCTAGTTCTCATACTCTGTGTTTTTGCTAGTCATTGTTTCTATAGAGAGCGCCAAGAACAAACAGTACACATGTATGGACTTGATCCTCATGCAATGCACACATTTTTAATTTTTTTAAAATCTAACATGTCTACTGGGACCATCTTTGATACACCTACCAATAAACCCCGAGGAAGGAGGGTTGGGCTGTATCTTCTCTTTAGTGTTCTCCTGAATGATGTCCCAGAGCTGCCATATAAACTTTGGATGGAGGATGTAAAACGGCTGGGTTGGATTCTTCCTACGATGCTGTACATAGGGAGTGAACAGATTGTAGTCTGGCTTCTTATACCACTGGAAGGAAAAAAGTAAGATGTTTTTTAATCTAATAGTATCAAATGTGTTTTGAACACTATATGTACAATAACATAAACAGGCTTCATTTGGATTCTGCAGAACAGAAGCAAAGGTACAAAAGCAGCCTGCACTGGTAGATGTTTTTGCTAGAAAGGCATTCCTCGCTCTGGGCTATTCTGTTTTCTTTCTTCATAGACTCCCAATAAATAATTGAATGCTGTGGGATAAGCCAACCCTATCTCCCCCTCACAGATCCACATTAAAAAAGGGGTTCAAAGAGCCCTGACGTGAGATCTGGCCCTGAGGGTGAATCTTCCTCTGAAAGTGTCCCTGTCCCTGCCGGAGGCAGCAGCAGCACACGAGGCAGACTGATGGCAGCCTGCGTAGGAGGCAGGCAGCCTCTAGCATCTGTTGCTAAGGGAGTTCAGCAGATGAAGGCTTAGTTTCTACTTTGCAGCCTGCTCAGCTCCAAGCTCCCTGTGCCAAAAGCCATCAGATCAACTTGTCTACTGGAGCTGCAGCAACAGCCAAAGCAGAGACTCCCCCAGTGACAACCAGGTGGACATATGCTGCTCTCGGTGAGGGGGTGGATGGCAGGGCACAGATGGCTGTGTGACAGTGGACATAAAGGGAAGACTTGGTGGAGGACAAGGCCTGAGAAAGGGGGAAGAGATTTTCACTAGGATGTATTTTGTTTGGGAAGGCAGAGGGGAAGGTGGGGAAAAATGGATGCAATTTTTCACCTTTCCTGATAAAACCTCCTTCTGAAATCTAGCAATGTTCCCTCCTTGGCAAGCACACAGAAAACTCACTGTTATGTGAAAATAACAATGTTTTTTCAAACAAACACCATCATCCATCTATCCTAGCATCTCAGAACAGTGCATTCTAGGACAAATGCTACAGAAAAGTTTTTGACCAATAAACCAGCTTTGACCAATTCATGAAGAAATAGCATTCTCCACTCAGATGAAGACAGACCCTGGGGTTCATCATGAAAAGTGAGAACAAGGAGACTATAGTGGTAAATACATTCATTTTTTCCACTGCTTTCAACTGATTGGGAAGAAAGGTCTAAGCGGACATCTTACCACATTCAGGTTTGCAGAGTAGGGAGCAGGATCCCAGGCAACTAAGACAACATCTTTATACAAGGAGCTGTCAACAAAGTGATGGTTTGGATTGGTGAGAATCTGCAAACATAGATGCAAAGAATTGGACACCATTAAAAGCATGTGGGATCCAGAAAAATGCAAAATCCTTATCTAAAATAAACAGTCCTATCCAGGTTGCTATTTGTTCTGCTTTAGTTCTGGTGGATTTTAAGCATCTTGTTTTGTTAAGAAAACATATAAAAAAAGAGCTTAACCATAAACAGCAGTCATGACAGTTTGAATAGGCAGTATGCTGAATTACTCTCCATCTGTGAGGGATGTGATGGGACCACTTGAGATGCTGCATAATTGTATATCAACATTACCTTGTATTCTGGAACTTGAAAATGAAAGGTACATTATTTTAAGACCGCCTGCAGGATCCTCTTAGACACAGAGCAGCTTTCTTTGAAGGGCTACAGCCCCCAAGGGTAATGTCTTTCCTGCTGCCCACCCCCTACCAACTTTGTGGTCGCTTTCTCATTTCAACAACAAGTCAGTCTCATTTCAAGTAACTCCAGAAAGGCAAATTAGACCATGACTGTACAGACTTGGTATACCTAAAAAACCAGTTCCAACAGCAGGCACACAATAGGGCTATATTTGAAGTAACTGTCATTTTGCTCAAATCAACTGCTCTCATATAACTCCTTCCTGCATCTCCTGGTACTCTGCCTGATCCTCCTACCCCACTGGAAGTTTACTCTTCGCTCCTGCTGGCTCACCCCTTCCAGAACCCTCCATGTGTAACCAGATCTCTTTGATCCCTGGTACCTCCAATGTCAGGCAGGTTCAAGCTGAATGACTTCAGCACTAGTCAAAACAGCATGAATTTGGTTCCAGCTGTTAAACTAATCAACATTCCAGACAAATAAATTCATATTAATTTTCATTTCCCTTTAGGATCCAATGAGTCGTATTTGATTATGCATATTTTTCTTCAGAAAAACAATATTGTTGCCATAGCAATGTTTTCCCTACCATAAACTTTGAGCTTAATGATTTCCATCAGCCTTCTACAACAAGAACAGAATTAGTCATATTGCTATCAGCATCCCCAACTCCATTTCTCAGAGCAGTTTTCACCTCAGAATGTAAACTCCTTTTTTGAGAGTACAGAGTAAACAGACCAAAAGGTCAAGATTTTAAAAGCTCAGTTCCAGAGTTACCACACAAAGGAGCTCTTACTTGCCTTTCAGGAAGCAAGAGCCCTTTGGAGGTAGCGTTCACACAAATTTCGCTCTCAGTGAGTCTGCATTCATATGTATGAGATGAGTTTTTTCCTGCAATAACAATATACGTTGTAGCTGCATAGTCTTCTTTCATGTCCTTTGAGCTTTGACAGCAGAGAATATGAGGGAAGTGGGCCACAGCAGTCTTTTTATCAAGTGAATATAGGAATTTTCAACATCAAGGAGGAAAGGAGGGTCAGTAAACCTGTATAGGTGACCCAGCTTCAGTACTGGTAGGGAAAGCCACTTTCATCACGTGGCCTGTGCAGATTTCACTCTCAGAGAGGACAACACTAGTTTCTCAGCAGGTGGCCAGAGTATCACGGGTGGCTTCTGACCTCTCTGAAGGTGCAGAAAGGTGGTGGGAATACAAGCACTTGTGAGGAAGCCGTGTGAGCTGACCCAGCAAGAACTTCAGCGTGCCCTCTGTTTTCTGTTTCTTACGGGGAGTAAGCCTTATAACAGTGCAGAAGAGAAGACCATGGGACCCTCCATTACCACTCCAGTGGCAGCATACTGCAGCAGCTCTGGGAGCCAGGAGGACCCCAGTCTGCCCTGCCCTGAGCAGTGGAGAGCAGCTAGTTTAACTATTTAATGTCTCAGAATTCGCTGGAGAGCTAACAAAGCTCAGATCACTCCCTGAGAGCATTTCTCTCTTCTGCTACAGGGAGCCTACTGAGTCTAGTCAATTATAAGAATTTTCTAAACTCTTCTCCTTGCCTGGCACAAGTTCAGGCATGGTCAGCACCAGGACATTTTGGCAAACACTGAAACAGAGAACCATCAAGGAAAGGAAAAAAACCCAACAAAACCCAAAAAAGTAAAATCATTTACATGAAAATCCATGTTCTCTGATACACCAATTTCAGCACTAAAGCCAGAATAAGATATTTCTGCTTTCTTCCCCAAACAAAAGAAAGGGGGCATATTTAATCCAGATCACGATGGCAAAGAACATGAGTTTATACACACAAAGAACACACCTAAAGAGGAAGAAAAAAATGAACTCATAAGAATCACAGTAACTGAAAATTTTGTTCTTCTTCAGCAAGAATAAGTATGCACAGAGCATGCTTACATGGCCAACCATGTAAGTACTGGCTGAACACCAGTATGTACTGGTATGTACCAGTATGTACACATGTATGTCCTGGTGTTGACTAAGTAAAAATTTCAATATGTCATAAAATTTCACAGTAATTCTGTTGTTGCTTTTTGTCTGCATTTCATGAAGAGAAGAGAGGTTTGGTTTGCCCAAGACTGGAATTCAGGCAATACCTTTTTCAAAACTGAAAAACTACTCTCAACCATAAGGTGTCACTGTAGCTCAATGCACGGTTATTTGTTGACACCCATATGCAGAAAATCCCATTTTCTGTTTCCATTCAGATGAACAAACTCGCCTAATGTGTAATAATTAGTGTACATTAAAGTTCTTTACTACTTCATTCTAAATTTTTGAAGAATGATGACTTAAGCTACACATTAAGACAACTCAGTTTCCATTTCTTTTGCCTTCCAGCAAGAAAATAATTGGAGAACTGGAAAATATGAGGAAAGAGCTTTGGGATCACCACAGCCAGGATTTTGTGAAGATCCTGTAGACAGTGTGACAAAGGTCTTCTATACTGACAGCTCTGGCATCCTGCAGAGCCTCTGCAGATGCAGGACACATGAGAAACTTTACAAACCACTTATTGAAATGAGGCTATCAAGTAACTACCGCAATCACTCTACACTGACAGCAGTGTGAACATCCCTGTAAGGGAAAAATTTTACCTTCTCTACATCATGACTGTTGAATCACTAGCAGCTTCACAGATTACCCAACACTTTCTCAGAGGTTATTAATTTAATGTCATATTGTACAGAAGTGACATTGACTTGAATTCACAGAAGGAAGATCTTACCTGAGAGTTAATAATCCGCATGGTTGTTTTATTTCCAACATCTTTTTCATAGCCACGTGTTGGAGCAGAATTAAATCTTAAAACGGCATCATGAGAATCTAGGAGCATAAATGAGGGGGTAACTTGTTTTTCTTAGTAAATAGAACAGTAAAATAAAACAAATTATCTAAACCAGTGCAAAATTTACACATTTCTCCTAATCTTGATATTTTAAGGATGATAAACATTCTACTATGCGCAAACAAAATCCTCTTGCATCTGCCATATGTTATTAACGTAAAATCCAGTGAAAAACAAGTTCAGAACCGCCTATTAATTTAGCTTGCAATACTTAAATACTTCTCTTAATTGGATAAACTTAATGTGGGAAGATTATTAGTACACCCAGTACAGACAATTGCTCACTACTTCTATCACAAAATTTACAAAGAATTATTCCATGCAAAAGCATGTACACTACAAAGATATCTAATTGCACATTTGAATGAATAACAATGCTTAACCATAAGCTTGTGTTTCACAGTATTTTGTAATACCTGAAAATCCCAGACTACCCCAAGCCTATTAATCATACCATGTACTTATTCTCAAACTCGGTCTTAAAGAGCCTCTGTAGGGAAGCCAGCCCACATATCTGCTCACACACAAAAACCATCTTAAAGATCTTAGAAGTTTGGGGTTTGATCACAGATCCCTGTTACTTCCCAGTGATGCCAAAATAACTGGTTCTCTCATTAAACAGCATGATCACGATGGGAGTGTGTGTTATACTTGCACAGTATTTCCATACCTACTTTCATTTAGGAAGAAATTCTTTACAGAAAGGGTAATCAGGCATTGGAATGGGCTGCCCAGGGAAGCGGTGGATTCTCTTTCACTGGAGGTTTTTAAGATGAGACTGGATGTGGCACTCAGTGCCATGGTCTAGTAACCACAGCGGTGTTGGATCAAGGGTTGGACTTGATGATCTCGGAGGTCCCTTCCAACCCAGCTGATTCTATGATTTAAAAATAGTCAGAGAGGTGGGGGAAAGGAGGGCAAAAGGTGGAAAATAAATTAACATTTTTGCTTGTGTTGCTAATAGGAACACAGAAGAGGGAGCTAAAGGCCTAGGAAGGGAAGAGTCCTTTGCTGCTGCTTTCTTATGCCTTTTTTCCCCTTTGGAGAGTAAATCATAGAATGGTTTGGGTTGGGAGGGACCTTAAAGATCATCTAGTTCCAATCCCACTGCCATGGGCAGGGACACCTTGCACTAGACCAGGTTGCTTGGAGCTCCATCCAGCCTGGCCTTGAACTTTTCCAGGCATGGGGCATCCACAACTTCTTTGGGCAATCTGTTCCAGTGCATCATCACCCTCATAGTAAAGAATTTCTCCCTAGCATCTAATCTAAGTTTCCCCTCTTCTAGCTTAAAACCACTCCCCCTTGTCCTGTCACTATCAGGGGCCTGCATAAAAAGGCCCCTCTCCATCTTTTTTTTGTAAACCCATCTTAAGTTCTGAAAGTAAGGACTTTTGGCTGCAGCAGTGTCATCAACCAAGGGTGTACAGCCCTAAACCCAGAAGTCACGTATGGAGTGTTTTCCCCACTGTTGCTGACTTTGCCGTGCCTATGTGGACATGGAGGTGCTCAGCAGGAATGGCAGGCTGAGTCCACAGAGCAGCACCTCTGGTGCCTCCAAACTGTCAGGTTCACTTGCATTTTCAACCAAGAGCTGGTAGCCCTCATGCCAGGTCTGGGAGAGGGCAGTCCTCCCCTACAGATGTGCATGCACAGGGATAAAGAGCATTCTTAACTTTTTCTTTGTGGTCAGACTATCACTTTTTCAAGGATTAGAGAGAAGGTGGAAAGGCACGGTCAAGAGCTCAGCTGTAACACACACAATCTGGACTCTGCAGGGGGAATTATAACTTCAATAATACAAACATGCTGGAGCTTCCGTTTTCCATTTTAAGTGGGAAAAACTGGCATGACATGGACCTGTTGCAGCAAGTCCAGAGAAGGGTCACTAAGATGGTCAGACAGGGCTGGAGCACCTCTCCTATGAAGACAGGCTGCATTAAGGTTGTTCAGCCTGGAGAGGAGAAGGCTCCAGGGAGACCTTATAGTAGTTTCCAGCACCTAAAGGAGACCTACAGAAAAGCTGGAGAGGGACTTCTTACACAGATGTGTAGGGGCAATGTAGGGATGTAGGGGCAATATCTTTAAACTGAAAGAGTGCAAGTTTAGATTAGATATAAGGAAGAAATTCTGTACTGTGAGTGTAGTGAGGTGTGGGAGAATGTAAATACTATGAATCCTGGAAAGAACAACTTTAGAAGCAGGTCCATCACAACGGCAGCTCTCCGGGATCGAGTGGAGTGGAAGAACACTGACAATTCACATTTTTATTGTACAGTTTTCCCTGGACTATGTAATTCCCCTACCCCCGCGGCCCCCGCCCACACAGTGCCATGTTGTCTCCCCTCCCCAAACCGGTCCCCGCCCCTGCACAAGCATTATTGGTTGTCTCATCTGCTTCTTCCCAATCCCTGGCTTGTTATTGGACTTTGGTCCTCCTGTATCCCCCATTGGTTAGCAGAGCCCTCAAGCCACTCCCTTTTCCCCAGACCTTGGCCCAATCACATTCCTCCTTCTAAGCCCTCCCCCAGAGACCTTAAAAGCCCACGGGAGTTTCGAATAAACCACTTTTTGCCCCTGGAATCCAAAGAGGAGACTTGGTGACTCTTTCCTCCTTCTGAAGGGGGATCACGCCACTGAGACCCTCTCCGAGAAACCACGAGTGAGGAGTCGCTAGAATAAACTCTGTTAGTGAGGCACTGGAACAGCTTACCCAGAGAAGTTATGGATGCCCCATCCCTGGAACTGTTCAAGGCCAGGTTTGATGGGGCCCTTAGCAACCTGATTTAGTGGATCTAGTGTAGGCCTTATCAAACCCCATCTCCTCCCTTTAGGCAGCATCAGATGAAAATTTCCCAATTAAATCAAAAGCTCTTCTGTAGAAAATGGCATAAGCTTCTGTGCCCAGAATCTTCCAGAGAAAATGGGTACACACAGGAGTAAGCAGAGCCCAGGTACTATGTCAAGCATCAAAGTCCATACCTGGACTGCACCCGAATGTGCAAATATGACATGGAGCATGCTGTAATACAAAATTATGTAAATATGTCACAACGTGCTATGGATTCTCCAGTACAGCACTAATCCATACTAGTGTAAACTGGGTACCAGGGAACACTGATGGAAGATTCTGTTTCACACAAGGATAACATGTTGGAGAAGGGAGGAACTGTTAAGCTTTTTCACCTCAAAGATTTCTAAATTAGTGAATTTAGAATTTCACGTTCTTCATGTGAAATTGGGGGTTACCCAGGTGTGATTTTAGCTGCAGGCCAGCCGGGCACCTCTGCTATGCTGGAAGCATAACAGTTTGATAACACTAGCAGATCTAACATATCCCGGAGATTTAAAGGAAACCTGTACGAAACCCATCTGTGTCATAGAGGTGATACCATGTGATAAAGTACTGTGATGTGAAGTCCTGGAACATGCAAGGATTAATGAGTGAACATCAAAAGGTTTTTAAAAAGAGCTGAAGGAGATAACTCTTCTTGTTCCAGAAACAAGTTTTAGACATACATTTCCTCCTTCTTTCAACCCACTTAGCATACTGCACATGTACTACTAAAATGAAGACCTACTGAGACGATAACACAGTAGTGTAGTAGCATTCATTTTTAAAAAGAAAAAATAAAACTGACCTGAATTAGTTTTATGGCCCCACAATCCTTTTCTGAATAGCTACCACAAAACTCCCACCCTGAGGTGAGGAATTTTGAGTGACACTGACATCTCAGCAAACCCGCAAGCTCACTGACTCAGTGCAGCAATGGAAAAACAATGGGTGAAGGTACTTGAACTCATTTAAATTCAGTCTCAGAAAAGAGGTCCGGGGACTTGATCTCAGTGCATGAAGCTACACAAGGGTGTGAATTCTTTATGTCTGTGAACTCTAAACATGCAAGAGATGAAGAAGACACTCTACTGCTTTTTGTCATAGAGACAAAGTTCAGTTTGGGACAGCAATATAACAGCAATTCCTCTATGAGCCACTGCAAAATAAAGACCAGTACAACACCGCTTTGCAGAATAAAACCTGAATAAGACTTTGATCTGCTAAAAATAAACGCATGTTGCAGAAAAATGTTGAATACAGCAGACCTGATGAAACCAGTGCCTCCTTCATACTGCAGGCTGTAATATGACAAGAAAGCATAATTGTTTTTTTAAAGTTAAATTATGACTTCAGGCCTGATTTTGTTTTCAGTTATATTGTCCTGAAAAGGAACAGCTTCACTAAGTCCATAAGTTTGAATTCATGCAACTCTGGGGAGAGAGAACAACCAGACTTTACAGATCTATGCTTGAGGAGAATGAACCTTTTGAAAGATGAACACGAACACACACATATACATATATATACACGTGAATAGATGCATTTCACCCACCTATTTCATCTCCTAGAGAGGAGTTCAGTATTGCACCAGCAGACATAACTACTGCACAGCTCCCAAAGCCATGTGTATATAATTTGCCCAGTGGAATTTGGGGAACGTGCTTTTCCCATCCAAGAGTGGAGAATGGAGCCTCCTTGCCATCTATTGTTTTCACATTCACTCTTTCTTTTAGCTCACAGAATAGCTGGTCTCCTGTCAACTTGGAGTTTCGTTTCCCCTTGAACCGCACCCCATGCTTATTGGTACTCAAATAATCTTTCATCGCCTTCTGCAGTCGAGGGTTTAGCATCTTGGATGAGACATCCCCTTTCCAAAGCTTGTAAAGAAAGGATTTCGACATTGTAGAATACAGCCCATCCCAGTCATCAGATTCATCAAGCATCTGGCTTCTCCTATGCTTTATGCTCCTTCTCCTCATTCTTCTCTGATGGCTCCAGTTGTTCTGCAAAATATTTACTTCTGCATTATTCACATCAGCGGAGATGAATTTTTCTATCTCTTGAAGGTGGCTGTGTGACCGAGGCTGACCAGCAGCAAATAAATAATCATCATTCACTTGGTAATCACTTTTTGATTTTCTTCCTAACTGGGATGGAAAAAACTCATCTTCATTTCTAAAGGCATCTTCCAATACAGTCCATTTCTTAGAACTTCCAGTCCCTGATTTAAATGTACCTAGGAGATCTTCATTAAGAAGCACCTCATTCCCATCAATGGTTTCAGAGAATGATGGATCATGAATGGCTCCCATGATGACTCTCTGCTTGCCTTGAAGGGGCAGAAGTCTCTTAGTTTCAATGTAAGAAAAGGAACTTGGAACTGGTTCAGCAGTGTTGCTATCTGTAAAATAGATGAACATCACCAGGAAAAGAAGACCCCATGCAAAGATACCAAACAGCATGAGTTGTTTCCATTGCTTCAAGTTAGGTTTCATGGCAATGCCTTTACCAGCTCCTCTGTGCCTTGAAGTATTGGTGAAGGAAAATGAAACCTGTAGAAAACATCAAGTACTATTAAAAATTGTTCTAAAAATAGATACAATTCAGAAATATTTTAACACACATTGATAGAAGGTGCAGAATTAATCTCCAAGCTGTAGCACAGAAGATTCAGTAGCAGAAACAAACTCCAGAGCCTGCAGACACTGTAGGAGTGACACGCTTTGGCTGTAACCACACCGTGACAGCTGCTAGCTGCAAAAGAAGCTGGTGGCCAGTTTCTACAGTAACACTGGATCCTGCCTTCAGGGAGATCATGTGCCTGCCTGCTTCTGATATACCCAGTGTAGCATTAAGAGAGCAAAAGCAAAACCCATGCCTGGCTGCATGCACAGTGGGAACAATATTAGCTGTCTTCTCTTTTGCCATTGAAAGTCCTTATGTAGTGGAACTGTGAGCAAGGCTGTCCCCAGAGGGACTAGGCAGGGACAAACTCTAAGCTGGCAGCCATCCTCTGCCCACAGCCTGGAAAGGATGGTGCTCTGTGGATATCATCAGGAGGCATAAGGGGGCATTCTACCAGAGGGGAACCTTTTCCTCATCTGGTATGAACTGGCACAGCACGAGTGGCTATTTGTTGCCCAGTACCAGACTCAAGTAAGAATGACTGCTGTACCTCTGCCATGGATGCTTGGATGCTGCATGCCCACTGAGTTGGAATGAAGGAGTTCTGCACATCAGGGTCTGAGGGGTTTGTATTTTCCAAAAAGGAGAATGGATGGCACAACTATCTAAACACATTCCTTTAGGATAATATAGAGATTTACATAAAGGGGGTGGGTAGAGAATGCCAGAACTAGACCTGGAAATCTGTGCTCTACTAATATCTGGGGGTTTTGGACAGCTTGTGCATTAGTGGAGGCATGCATGGTCCAAATGAAATAAAGTCTGACCGAGGGGGCTGTGTTCCAAGGAAAATACACTAACACATTGCTGGACCATCAAGCACGCTAAGCCCTTACATGAACCCACTTTCTTAATCAAGTGGTGTGGGCATCGGTTACAAAGCTGACTGAAGAAAGTACAGCCCTTCCCTATCATAAACCTTTACCATTCACCTCCCTGCACCATAGTCATCATCAGCCTCAGTTGCTACACTTCAGTGTAAATCAGTGTACTAATTAGAGACAGATCACTTAACTGATCTGAATGTAAAGAGAAGCCCCTTCTTCTGAAGTTTTCTTTCTAACCCTATTTGTTTCAAGAGCCACTTAATGGTGGGACTTAAGAGTCACTTGTACCAGCCAGATGCGATTAGGAAAGGAGAAGGGGCGTAGGGGCAGGCTTGGCTTTCATTACCAGCCTGTGCCTCAGGAGCCACCACCTCATCATATCACATCTGAACAGCACACACAGCTTACACACCTCTGATAACACACTGCCTGCCCACACCTGACCATCACGAGGGACCAAACCCAATCACCATATGCTGTCACCTTTCTGCAAGCTGCTGAAGTACATCAAAGCTAAGTGCAAAGTTTAGATCAAAGCTATAACTAAAGCTGTGTTTTCACATAAAAAAACCCCCAGTAATAACACCAGTATAAGATGTTCCCCGCTCTGTCCCATATTCCTGCAATGTGCCTCTGCTGCTGCCAATACCCCTGTGTATGGGGCTGGCATATTACAAACTGAACCAGTAAACTGATACAGCAGAGGAAATACATGTTAGAGGAGTTTTTTTGGTTTAGTTTTGTTTTGTTGGGGGTTTTTTTAAACTGGGTCAGCCCCTTTATCCACCACAGTGTGGTCACACAGCCAGTTGCTTCAGCACAAACAGGGAAATCGCCTACCACAATGCAGAGGCGAGAACAAACTGCAGGTTTTGTATTAACAGGGATAATTCAGGCTAGCATTTCTGCTGACCTCCTGAGAATGTGAGACTGCAGTATTACATTTCCAAACACAGTCTATTTTAACGATCTAGAAAAAGCCTAGAACATTTGGCTCAAGGCAATGTCCAAACAGAGAGAGAATTCATAAAGTTACACTTGGATGACACAATTTTATTGCAAACACATTCATTTCTAATACACTGAAAAAAAAAATCATGACTGTGATAACCCAGTGCTCCACACACATTTGGCTTGGCTCACAGAAACCACATGGGAGAAAGCTATTACTCCAACTAACCCATTTCCTACTTGTACTCTGCTGCTGCAAGATTTTTCTCTGCAGTACCTCGACACTCCCCCCTCTTCTAATTTTAAATCACTGCAGGTGATGTCCTGTGGGAGTTGCCTTACAATATATGGCTGTTGTGCAAGTGAGGTCTGCCCTGAACTTACTGCAACCTGCCCACTCATCAGTGTTCAGATGGTTTGCATTTTTAAATCAGCATTCTTCACCCATCTGAACTGCTTCCATCCCTTGTTATCATTTTCCCTGATACGTTTCCCAAGCACTTTTCAACACGTGGCTTCCAAACCACTGTGTAAGTTAGCCTTTGCTCAGTCAGATGTTTCTCCTGCTGAATATACATTTCTTACAGGATTGCAATGGTAGCATCTTGCATAATCTTTTTAACAGATAAGCTTGCAGGAAGTCAAAGTTATAAAGGAAGAGGTCACTAATATTTTTCTGAGTTATTGAGTCACGTAACAAGTCCAGCCACAATTTAAAGATAATCCATAACAAAATCTCATGTTTTTCTAATTTTTTTCCCAAGCTTTGTTGTATCTTATAAACAGAATGTTTTGATAAGAAACCAAAAGGTTTAGTCTTACTTCAGGTGCGAGACTACAAAACTTTCTAATTGTCTGTGATCGCATGAGTTTGGTGCAGCAGACTGCCTCAGCATAAAAAATTAGTCAGGACTCCTAAATTCAATATTCAGGTTACAATCTGACAAAGGACTGAGATGCATTATTAATTATTTTTAAATTAAGGTAAACTAATTTCCGTCCCCCACCCCCAACACTTAGGAGGTCATGAAAGCACACTCATCTTGGTCAGCATGGACATATAAGCATGCATATGATTACCTTCTTTGTGCAGAAAAAAATCATCTGTGTAAAATAAAAAACAGCATACAACAGTATATTTGTCAACACTGCAAGCAAAAAGGAGAGGGACCAATGAGAATAAATCCAAAAACTTTACACATTAGCCACCACAGAAGCTTATCTGCAATTCCTCGTTGCAAGTGGGGCCTCAAAAAGGATACTCAAATCTCTTGAAGACCAGAGCTATGCAGGCAAATCTCTGTGCTGCTTTAATGTTTTTTTGCTCACAAGAAATGCCTTGTCCTCCAGCAGTGCAGCTGAGCTGGAAATGAATTCAAGGTCATTACTGTATTAGTTGCAAGAGGACTTCTACAACCTCACAGGATCTTGAAAGCTGTGTGTGGAAAGCTGCACTAAGTCCAGAGAAATATCAGTTTATCTTATCTCCCTCTACTATAAACATCCAGTCCTCTCCCCCTCAGCCCCTGCAGCTTCTCACACCTCACAGTCTCTGACTTTGAGAATGTCTGGGAGGAGAGGGCAGCCCTTTCGCATGCTCCCCACCACCCTCCCGCTGGCAGCAGACCCCTGCGCTGCTCACAGGGGTATATTCCTCTTTACCACCTGGGGATGCACTTGGATTCTCGCCCTGTGCTGCTGAAGGCAGCACATCTCAATTGAAAAGAAAAAAACATTTGTGTAGGACACCAGAAATGATGATTGCAATGAATTACACTGGCCAAATAAATAAAAACAGGTGGCTTCATGGGTGCAATTACTGAAATTCACTGGATGCTTCAGGAATAAACTTCCATCTCTCTCTTATTTACGCTCATCATACAGCTTCCAAACTGTTAAAGCAATTCTACACAAGTTTTTAAATTATCATTAACGTTTCTCATTCCAGCTTCACCATCCCTGCCATAATAATCCTCTCTACTTACAGACAACGGAGACTGCTGGAGTCAAAGCTCTTGCTAAGGAGGACCAAAGGAATAAGTCTACCCCTGGGGGAAACACCCAAGACTTAACCCAACCCAGCTTCCTCTTCAGCAGAAATAATAAGCCTGTTTGCCCCAGAGGCTGAAGATTTCATTTTCTTACATATCTCCCTTCTGATGGGCTCTTTCAATCATTAACTGATTTCAGTTCCAACTACCATATGGAGAACAGCTTTTTTCTTACCCAGTCTGGTTGTTTGCACAAAAGCCACAGAAAACATTAGACAAGGTACAAACCAGTGAAGTGGACAGAAAGGGGAGACTTATTTGCTTAAGAGAAATACTAGCAGCAGCTATGAAAAAGAAAGGCAAACCCTAGTGGTATCTTTGATGTATCCCAGGAAATAAAGGCAATTCCCCAGTGAAAATTAAAGGCTGATTTTCAAGAAACGGCACCCACTTGTGGGAAATTTCATTTTGCTATGCTAAGACGCAAGAAACCAATGAGTTCCCCCTCCCTTTATAAAGCCCATTGTTTTGCAACAAGGAGCACTTTTCATTTTTCTGAAGTAGGCCTCCTGACTACTTCTTAAATGAGAAGAGATGGATGAGGGAGATTTTTTTTATTCCTTTGAAACATTCCTTCCTTTCAACACTGTCTATTGTTAAAATTAATTTGTACAGACCCTGGCAGCTCAGAGGTCAGGATGGTTCAAGTTGATGTGCTAAGATGTGCACTGTTATGTTAAACAGGGTTTTTCTTGGCTGCAGCTTTACAGCGAGAAGGTCACCTCAGGGTTATTTGGGGTAGCAAATGTTAGCCGTGGGCAACCATTCCCAAAGGGCTGAGAATCAGACCAAGGTTTACTTGATGGAAAGCTTAGGCGGCCTGAACAGACAGCAAATGCTCCTTTAGTTTGCTTCATCTCTCAGTCAGCTAATTCCAGCGTATTAAGAAACCTCTGGCACAGGGCAAGACGGCTGGAGGCTGCATTTCCAGGGTGGGGAATACACTCGTCCTCTCATGTAGGGAGTGCCAAATTGGTTTTAGTGTTATCGCATCATTTCTGCGGTGGAAGCCACACAGTAGTCAGCAACAGACAGGCAAGACTGTGGGGAGTGGTGACTGCCAAACGGTGTATATTAGTCTGTGGATGGCCTGGGTATTTGTCTTATTGGCTGTGGTTATGCCTCCTAATTAATGAATCTCTTTTGGACAACTTGCTTCTTAGTCCTGATAAATCTGGCTCTTTCCTTCAACATTATTCAGAGGAGTCAAGCTGCATATAGTATTATTTGTGGCAACCTAAAACAATGTCTTCTGAAGTGAAGAAAAAACACCCAAAACCAAAGAAGCAGGATTTTTTTTCCCCAGTATTGCCTTTTAAACCTATTTTAGTTATATACTTAGGAAAAATTAGGCATTCAAATGATGGTATTGCTGACCTGAATCACCACTAAACGAGGCATCCCAAGCTAGGACATTTGGAAAGCGCAGTCTCAGGTTCTTGCTTTTGAGGATGCAGGCAGACAGTGTGCCTGTTCTCAGGTCCCCTAATAAAACCTAGGATTTCAAGTAAAAGGGGAGGTGGTGGAGTGACTTTTTTTTTTTATTATTTTTACTAATGACCCACTTCCAGGAGCTTAGGCTGTAAGAAAATTGCCAAATATAGTGAAACTTGCAGTAAAACTCACTTGAGCTGGCAACCTGGCAGCTGGAGAAATGCTCAGTGGGGTTTCTGTCAAGGAACGTGTCCTAGATTATTCTGCAGGAGACTGGGGGCTTAGATGCATCAATCTCTGGGTTTTAGTGGGAGGTCAAAGTTATCTTCTATGCATCTGATATCTACTCTCCACCCTCCACCATAAAGTTCAAGCTGCCTAGCATCAAAGCCAGCTATCACTTTCCCACAGCCCACAATGCCACCTGCACAGTCCAGAGACCACAACAGGTTATTTGAGTGTAGGCTGACAGAAGGGAAGTAAAAATAGCTGTACCAGCTCTTAGCCTTCACATATAGACTTTCCCACCACCAATGGAAATGTTCAACATGGCAGCAATGGTCAGAGAAAACCTGGCTTCGCAGTGACTGACTGCACCTCGGGGGACAACCTCCACCTACTCAACTTGCAGCAGCTTCTCTCAGGAGCCATGACAGCAGCTCTCACTCTGACATTCCCTGAGATTCACCACTCCAGCCAGGATCTCCTCCCAGATTTCAAGTCAGGGGAGACAACTCAACCTCTTTGTCTCTTCCAGACTGGTTATGAGCCAATCACAGTCTTGTTATTCTAACTGAGGTTTTCTACAGAAATGCACTACATACCACTTCATGTGAAATTCAGTACAACTTCAGTGTAAATTACTTCCAGGCTCTTTAATCAAAATTACAAAGGGGCAGCAGTGTCACAGAGTTATGCTGAAAACAAGCAATTTTCACAACATAACTCAAATCCCCCCCCACGGCCTCTCAAGGAGGCCCTCACATAGCCACATACTACCTGCACTCAGCCTTTTCTATTTCTGACCCCTGTTTTTGCCATTTGCACTTGCCATACCTTTGTCATGTCCTGGCCCTGTTCACAGCAGGACACAAAGGTTCAAGGCTGCTTCAAGTTATTGCAAATGCCAGTGGAGTTTGGTTCCACCATGGACAGGGGTGCAGAAATCACCACTTTGGCCACAGTCCCTAGCATACCCTCACACACAGTAAAGAAGCAGATGAAGTATCTTTTCTACCCTTGAAGATCTACCAGTGTGTTTTGGATGGGTTTTGCTCACATTTCAGCTGCCAGAGCACTGCCTTTTAATCCAAACAGCGGGGGGGGCGGGGGGGGGGGGAATCAACTCATCTACATCAGTACAAAACCACCGCAGATATCCAAAGACAGTGCAAGTCACTTTTCCAAAGCAAAATTCAGTATGCCACTGCACAGTTATGGCATACTGAATACAATCCAGCTTTGTACAAACACCATCCTAGCTGGTTCCACTCTAAGACCTCAGCAGTTCTCTTGCAGAACAAACCACAGAGCCGCACGTGGTTTTTCTGTGCTACCTTTGTGCAGCTCCTTCACAAAAACTGCAGCTTGCAGAGGAACTGCAGTTGTTCCCAGAGGATCTGATCACCATTAAGGTCCTGCGAAGCCAAACTCTGTGCAGGCTGAAACATCAAGCTAGCTGAAGATAAAAGGCAGGTGTGTAAACAAGGTGACCAGACTAATGGCCATCACTTACTTGTGCACACTGCATTCATACATAACCACCTTATTAAGGTATTTAGTTTTATTGCTGCAGTGAGGTCAATGAGGAGAAAGTGAGTAACACAGCACAGGAAGGAAGAAGCAAGGGCTGAGGAAGGCTGTGGCACTGGGCTGGATGGGAAGAAAGTCCGCCTGTAGGGCAGCATAGAGGATAGAAAGGCAGAGAGACTAAAATAAACTATGCTTATAGTGCTAGTGGAAGAGCAAAACAATACCTGCCAGAAACAGGGACACCTCAGCACTATGGGGGTGAGAACTGGAAGTGAAAACTTCCTTTCACTGGAACGATCACAACCTTCCCTTTGGGGAAGCACCAGGAGAGCCTTCTACTGCTGAGGGCAGGCTCTGGACCTCAGCATCCTACCCTGTTTCTCCCAATCAACAAATGGCAAAGAGGCCACCATGTTCCTTCAGCAGGTGGGAGGTCTGCCTGAGCGGCAGGACCTGCGCTGTGTCTTTCCCTCTTATTCTGGACAGTCCATCCCAGTTTAATGTGCTGCTTCCTGCCAACCCTGTGCTTGGAAAGGGGACCCTTGGGCACTGACCCTGTTCCTTGTAGATGGAGCACAGCCCTTGCACCAGAGCACCCTTGGACTGAGCTTTGCAATGAATTAGCACCCAAAACAGCTGCACATATTTTCCCCTGTGAATGTTACTTCAAACCCCACACAGAGATGCTCCAAAATACAGGCACAGATGGTGCCTTAGGACCCACAACACAAGCAGGGGTTTATGCCCATCTTCAGCACAGCCTGGTTTTCTATGGGACTTATTCTTCCCTGCCCAAAGAATAAGATTTTAATCCCATTCCCCCTAGCAAGAGTTCAGAAGCAGCCTGTGCTTATGTTCTGTTGTCATGTGTAACTAAACAGGATGGCAAGAACATCTTCATGCCCCAAAACAAGACAGAGAGATGCAGAGAAATGGATAGTACTACTCAGTGTCTAATAAAACATAAGAAATAAAAACCCAGCCAACAAACATAACTGTATTTGGTCCCTCCCTCTTTTTAAGGGACAGCTTTTGATACCATACTTGCAAAAACACATAATTCAAAAAAGGAAGGAAGTGCTCTGAGGGTTTTTTATTTAAAGCTTGACAGGATAAACAAATCACAGTCTCATTAAATCACACAAATCTCAGGCTGCACACAAGACTAAACCACGAGAAATAGGACGTTACAAATCCTCATGCAGTTCTACACTTCCAGCACAACAGCTCATTTTATTTCTGCTCTTGGCAAGGTTAGAATAAAAGGCTTCTTTTCTTTGCTCCATAAATGTTTTTAGATGCTATATCACTTGAACTTAACACAGCAGTAATTGCACTGAAAAAGGGCAATCTGAATTGCATCCTGAAAGAAGGAAACATTTATGCTAACGCACACATGAACAGAGAGCACAGTTACAAAAGGTCTGTTTCAATTCTATCACAAAAAAACTTGACCAAATTCGCTAACTCTTCCAGGCAGAAGTGCTTGGAGAATTTTCATTTTCTATTCTAAAGTAACATTTCTGAGATATACTGATTATCCAGATCTCAATATAGCAGTATATTTTACATCTGCCAGTATGTTCTTACTGTATGTTTCTAAGCCTGTAGGCACAGTTTTGCTTTCCTTTTTATTACTAACTTCTTTATTAGACTGTAGTTTGTATTTTTACATTTGTTCCAGAAAGCAAGCAAGCCTGCCCTTTTTTAAAAACTCTAAAATAGGACAAATTGTAACAAATTGCTACTTATTTCTCAGTTGTATCTCAGTGCCAATTTCTATTTGTTTTATGTTAGCAAAATAATTGTAGGAGGCCATTTAGAAAATCATCATTGTTAACGTCTCATTTCTATATACTTACATACATACATACAAACAACATGCCTTCTATGCACTTATTTGCCTTAGGCTAAAAGCTTGAATAAAAAATTTCACCCTGGAAGAAGGCCTGCCAAACTGAAGTATGAAGTCAGTTTTGCCCTTGTTACATTACAATCTAAAAATGAAGTTTCCTGGACTGAAATAATTCCCCTCCCCTTTTTGTATATTTTAATATTTAACATGACTATGCTGATAATAAGCCAACTTACACTAGCTGGGATGTTTTGTTTGGCTTCATAAAGCAAAATAAAGTGGTATTAGTATTTTTTTTCTTTTTTTTCTCTCTGTTCTGGCACTGTTTTATGCATGGCTCTGGGCAATATTAGCTTAAACTATGACTAGATCAACAGAAATCTCTTCTGTAGGGGATACAGCTGTTTGTAATCTGACACGAACCACTGGAACCTGAATTCTACCTGCCTGGAAATTTTGCAGAGAAACAGGATCTTTAACAACTACCATTGTGAAACCAGTATGAGCAATAGTTACAAAGCAAGGTTGTTGGTTGGATTTTTCATAGCCTTTTCTCCCAGCACTTGCCATTCATTCCCTACAAATACAACTGGCTTAACAAGGTGGAAGTAGCAGAAAAAACATTAGGGTCTCTGAAATCTCTGACACCATTAAAACAGTGAGAAACTGAGGTCAGAAGGGAGACAGCTGGCTAGTTCTCAAGATTATTTGCATTCATTGTTTTTGTTATAAAAGTTGAAATGATGGGATAAGATTCTGAGACCATCCTCACTGGATGTAACCATGGAATTACCATTTGATGATCATTTTCACCATCATAAAAGACAACAAAATCTGAAACCTTGTGTTTTGAGATCTACTATAGATGAATCTGTGGAAGAGTAAATACTTTTCTTTCCAAGATACTTGGCAGAGGTTTCTGTCATGCCTTTAAAGTAAAGTCTCAATTTAAATACTGACTTTGAAACCTGAAGCTAACCAGTATATATGCAATATATTCCTTTCCTTCAATTGTTCAACAGATGGGATTGTCAAAATTTTCATTAAAATATTGCCTAGTATTTCAGTTGATGGCTATGTCTCTTCTTGGTTTTCAGCCAACAGGCAGGCCTTTGAATTATTCCTGATTTCATTAAAAGAATACCCTTTCAAGATTGCCTTTAAGTAGTCGAGACATGTAAACCCTTGCCTGTCTTTTGCACACTCTGCTTAGAAGATGCAGATAAAGTGCATCCTCTTGCCCGGCACAGATCAGGAAGATGTCACAAACATCTGAAACTTGTTTTCTTCCTCTCCTCTTCCCCCTCCCCCTTGCTGCACACTGACAATTCAGCATCCATGGGAACACCCCCTCTCAGCTGTGGCAAGGAGTAGCTGAGGTCTGCCCACACTCCCCTAGCACATCCACCCACCTACTTGCTTTCCCAGGGAGCGTCTTCTGAGACAGTGCTTGCTTCTCTTCAGGTTCGTGGCATTCCCAGGGAACATGAGTTCATAGTGGTACTGTCTGCCATTTAGAAAAGCTATTGGTAACATTCAAGCCAACCATTTGGAGAATCAGGAAAAAAAGTTCACAAGGGTGGAGATGAATGTTTATGTGATTTTCCTCCTTGCCTAGGATAATACAGCCCCAACCCTTGTCTGCATCTTTTAAGTGCTTAAGGCACAGGGCAAGTAATAAAGTGAAGCCAATTCACTGCCCTAAATCAATCAGACGAAGGTTGTCTCTGCCAACATGAAAAGAGACTGTTCTGAAAAAGAAATCTTTGTTTTAACATAGACTGATTCCTCAGCAACACCCAATCCTGTCAAATCTATTCTGCTGATGGGGTTTAGTCTTCAATCCCATTCGGATACTAAATAAATGGGGGGAAAAAAATTAGTCTGATGTAAAAACTAATGCTTAATGTTTCTAACATTTTCACAATTCTTGCTTTTATTTCCTGATTTACATCTATATTTCTAGTCGCTATGTTAGTAGAGATGTTTTAATAACAGTTAAAACTTCTATAGCAGATACAGAGAATACTACACAAGATGACTGCAAGCAAAACAAAATTTTCCTGCTTTCATCAAGTTAGGAATGTTTTTTAACTGTTGGAGAAACAGTTGGAGAAAAATGCATTGAAGTTCATGCTAAAGATGGGTATAAAAATGCAAACAGATATACTAGCAGCAATCATAAATGATGCTGAGCAGTGACGAGACTCCTTTTCTGGAGCTTAGCAATGTTCAATCTACTCCAAACTCTTCAAATTTTTCAGTATCTGTGCAAAATATTCTGTTGCGCCTGCTCTGCTCTAGTAAAAGAGTAAAATTCTTATCTATCAATGTTAGGACACGAGGCAGTACAGCAAAGTGCTGGTAATCCACACTCACTGGTAGGAAACTTGCTACTAGTAGTAAACCCATCAATCACCAAACCCAGTCTGATGAATTGATTAAACCAAATTCTCCATTCCAATAAAGCAGAAGGAACTCTATATGGGAACAGTATATATGTTTTAATCCATTTTAATGCATCACACAATTTCATAGTACTTCCAGTAACTATAGTGAATTTATTATATAAGCCCCCAAATATGAAACCTGATATTATATCTAACAGATGCTGGAGGGTCATGAGAGACACCAGCCTCTTTCCATGGAATAATGGCTCTGTGTGCTCCCATTACCCCATCCATTGATGCAAAGGTTTCTCCTGTAGCACCTCACAATCCTGAAGTGACATTTAGGTAGAGGGATTTAAAGATTTTAAGATGAACTTACAAGCAGTGGTAGACTGGTCTACTTACAAACCACATTATTTCAAACATATCCTGTACCTCAGATTCTGCTTTTTCACTTAGAGAGCCCAAATCTCTGAACAGTAGCAGCCGAATAAGCTGGGTTTTCTGACTTCAGCATAAGAAAATGAGCACTACTGAGCTTTTCTTAAACAAGCAGGCAGACAACATGTTATGCCCTACAAGAATCAAGAGAAATATTGTTTAAAGTTAGTTGGGGAAAGAGTAACAACACCCACAGACCTGGGGTCCAGCTCTGGACCCAGAACTCCACTGATGGCATTTGCACACAAGCACTGGCTGCAAGCACATACTCCGAGATCCTACTGCAAATCAGGAAGCTGGATACTGCCACAATTTAGTCTCAAGATGCTGTGCTATTACAGATTTTCTTCTATTTTAACTACTTTTTTAGTTTTCTATATCTCTTCAGATTGCCCCAAAAGCAGCAGAAATTATTAACAGTGAACTAATTTATGATGAAATGGACTTATCATACTAACTACTGATAATTTTTTTAATCTTTAATTGTTTGAATTTGATACAGCTCTTTAAGAATCCTATCCAATGTGCTTTCACAATTGCTTTCACAATTCTCAGTGGATAGTATTTATCTGACTTATTTACTAATTACTTTCAAATTACAAATGTCCCTCAGGTCTGAATCATTTTTGATGAAAGAACGAGCAGACTTATATTGGTTTATACCATGAGGGAAGAGAAATTAAAAAAGACGAATTTGTATTGCTCCAATCAGGCTAATGGGGAGTTTGATTTCTTTAAAGTGTTTCTAACTTTATCACCACATGCAGTGAACAATTTGTAGCTGCTAAGTCTTCTGTGCAATCGCCATGCCTAGGTCTTCCAGGGTTTTTTTTTAGTAAAAGGAGATAATGGTTAAAAGGTATGGCAAAAGCAGTATTCCAGACTGCAGATACCATAAATGTCACTGTCTCCATAAAGAAACTGAGCATGGACAAGTGCATGAGGAACAATCACATATTTTCAAGACACTTAAACAGAACATGCCCAAGGGCACACTGTAGAGGAGCCCATGTTTCCATCAGCGAATAACGTATAGAGTTTCCTTTCCAGGAGTTGAAGAATCCAAGCTTATGTGAATTCTAATATATCACTTTTCTGCCAAGCACACTGTTGTAAGAAAGGCACATTGGTGTCTTTAGTTTAAAATCAATTTCACTTGGCTTGGGTATCAGAGAATTGGGGAAAAAATAGACTTTTAGTATAAGACATGAGCTTTCTAAAAACACGGTCTTTCTTGGAAAACGTAACACTGTAAAAGTAATACATACTTTATGTAGTCTATGTACTTTCACTACTGCTACTATTTCTCCAGCATTTCAGCCAGTGATTGATGACTCCAGACTACAGTCGCGCGTCTCCTCCAGCATTACTATATCACTACAACCACCTCTTGATTTCCAAAACCTCAGAAGTGGTACTCCTATTCCGAATTGTCTCCAAGACCTATGAACCAGTCACCAGTGCTGCAAGTCTTGCCCAATTTGTCTTTCTCTTGATGACACTTTTATGTAGCATGCCTGTTTCCAAGTCACTTGACATTTTCCCTAAGTACTTTTCATACATGGGACTTGCAACTTTCTTCTTTTGTAACTTCACTTCAGATGGATGGAAAACAAACGAGAGGAATCTCTGCCTTAAAAAGAAATTGCATTTCAAAGAACAAAACCGTAACTTTTTTGTTTAGCAAATTCGATTTCAGTTTATATCCCTAAACCACAGTGGAACTGATGTGGTATTGAATATTACTTTCTGAGAAACTTGGACAGCAGAGTAATGAGCAACTCTCCTATTGCTCTGCTGTTACTGACCATACTTTATAACCAATTTCAAACAACTGGGGGGAGATATCACATATAAAGAGGCTGACTTTAACTCAGTGGTAAGGAAGGAACACCTAATACTCTATCACATATACTTACTGAGTAGATTCAGCACTCACAATATAGTTTTGAGTCACAAAGCTCCAGTATTGTCCATCTAACAGCTTTTTTGCATTTGCATGGCTGTATTATTGCCTGGCTCATTTACTTAAAATGTTAAAAGCCAGTAAATAAGGAACTAATATCAAGGATTTAAGGAGGTTATTTTAATTATTTTAGTGTCATACTTTTAAAACTGTTCTTTAGAAAATAAGTGAGCAAATTCAGAAACAGGGTTAAAGTGTGTCAATCAAAAAGCAAACTACTGTGGAAAGACTCCTTTACTTTCTTGAGCTTCTTTTCTTGAGCTGGATCAGATGTCTATCTTAGTCATGCTGAATTTCTCAATTCATAGTCAAGGCTATGAATTACTATCGGTTGTTTGTATGATTAACCATGGTGCTGGTATGCCTGAGACCTTCCAAATACAGCAGGATTATTGCAGCAATAGACGATACTATAATATTGCAGTATTACAGGCTTTGCAGTTTTCTTTCCCTTCTCTCAGCTTGTGCAATGGGTTTATGAGACTCCTTGGAAACTTTTACCTGGAAGCATGGGATGGAGTAGCACCAGCAGTAACTCAATGCTTTGCAGCTCTGCAGCCTGAAGAGTGCAGACATACTATTTCTAGAAATGCCAAGAAGATAAAAATTCTTTGAGGTGATCATCTCCATTGGGGCCCTGCTTACTGAAGAAATCACATAGGGAGTCTCTGTGCAGACACTCCAGTGCCATGCAGTGACGTCTGAGCTAACTCAGGAATCAAGAGATGCCTCCTCATATCTACACAGTCTGCTTTTAATTTCCTCTTTGATAGTTATGGTTTTTGTGCTATACCTATGTGAAGAACCCTGGACTTTCAACCGCAACTAGCAAGTTTGACAAAAATAAAGATCCTAGCCTCGTATGACAGAAGTCCCATGTATACAGGATACTCTGTCTAGTTAGTGCTAGTGTCCCTACTTATCTCATGACAACCTTGCAAGAGCAATATCTATTCCAGGGACTGCAAGGCTTATAATTTTAATTCCATGGTCTGGGAGTTTTCAGCAGGGTTTCTCTCCTGCTTGCAGCTTCTGCAGACTGTAGTGGTATATCTGATCACTGGTTTAAGTAGCTGTGATCACATTATCTGCACCCTTCTCAGTGGCTCCCTATATAGCGGCACATTGATTTTTAGGTGACTCTGTTGGTCTTTTTAGTTCTCCTAATAACAAAACGCCTGAGCAAATAGAAAACCTACTCATCGGTATTTTACATGGACACCCTTTTTCAGGAATTAAACCATAATAACCATAATGCTGTAACTTGGAAGATAATTTTATGTTTCATGTGGGGTATGTTAGGCAAGAAGCAGTAACATCCCTCTGCTACACCTGCTAGCCAGCAGTAGTAGAGATGGCAAACAGGACAAAGACTGTCTTGCACAGACACAGAGCACCTCCTGGCCTCATCGACTGCAGAGTTCAGCAGGTGCTGAGTGATCCTGCCTGAAAGAGAGCCCTACCAAAAAGCGATGCAGAGCACCCTGTCTCTTCAGGAGCCTCCTGACTTCTGCTTAGTCTCTCCTGGGAAGCCCCAGAGAGAAAAATACAGATGAGCATCGACTTCAAACACTCTCAGCCCCTGCCTCGGGGTGAGGGCTCATTCCAGCTTGACATCTGTTCCTGCCCTGCTTGCTCTGTCTGTAAAGTGACTCAGTCAAACTAATTCAGTGTCTTGAAATACAGCATATTAAAGCCCTATGCTCATTTGACTCCATCTAACAATAGTAAGTACATGCAATGGCATGCTTTGGTCTTCACATCATTCAGAAAATACCATTCAGAGCAGAGGAAAGGGCAGGCGCACAACCAGGTCCCACTCCTCTACAGAATTCAGTCATGCTAAGGTGCCTCTAACTTGAAAAATTAAAGGCACCTCCAGGACCACAAATATTTTCTCTCTGTTTTCTAATACCTATCTGAAGTATTGCAATTTTGGAAGCTAGACATTTCAGGCTACAGATGTTTAAATACAATGAAGAGCAGTTCAAGAGCACACATGGGGAACACTGATCCCCATCTTAGGCTATTGCCACCTTCATGGCTTCTTACAGGAGGAGCTGCCATTAGGGAAACGCTGAATGACAAGTTGGACATCAACCAGAAGCATTTTTTGCCTGAAGGTGAGAGTATAACTAGGCCAGAGACATTTTCTTCTACCAAGTGGAGAGGGAAAAGCAGTACTAAATAGTGATCTCTCAAACCAGACACTCCTTAAAGCTCTCCAGTTATAGTATGGTGGGAGTAGGACTCCAACTGTAAATTCTTCTCCAGCAGTTACAGGGCTAATGCTTCTGCCTTACCACATATGCCTAGAGCCAGCTATGCACAATTTGGTTCCAAGCCATACTGCTCTGAATTTATCCTTTAAAAATAAAAATCTGAAATAAATAGCAAAATTACAATCAACCTCAACAAGCAGTGAACAATTACAATGGAATGAATATCAACTATGCAGAAATATTTCTAATGGAGAGATTAGCCTTCTGTTACAAACTCTGGTTTTAACCTTCATAGCTTCAACAAAATAAAACACAGTCACATGAAATTTCAGAGTCATGGGCTTGCGCCAAGGAAAGCTTCTCTGGAAAGTTTGAGGTAGATCGGCCAAGGCATCTTGGAGATATGAGAGTTCCTGAAAAGTGAGGTGTTCTTCATTTCTTGGACTGTTCCCTAATTTTTTTTGGCTCAACATAACTTAAAAATGGTTGGCTTAGACATTCCAAATTTGCTTGGCTACTACTGGTGCCTTTGACTAGTTGCAAGCTATTTTATTACTAAATGTGGGTTTGTGCAAATTTTGAGCAGTGTAGTTGTTAACACCACATGTTGGCTTGTGCATACAGTAGGCAAGCCAGCCTGGATCACTGCAGACTCCTCGATCACCTCATCAGCTGTGCTCAGGAGGCAGCACCAAAGCCCAGGACCCTTCCCTCAGGTCCAATGGGGTGTAAGAACTTGGCTGGACTTTATAGAGTCCATGGAGAGACATTTTGTCAGGATGAAGAGAAATGGTCCTGGTGTGCTTCCAAGCCTTGCCAGTACCAAAGTGCCTCTCTTGGAAAGCTAAGTACACACAAGGTATAGATGGTTTCTTCCTCATACTTACTATTGTCCTCTTCCTATTCCTTCAGTCCATACCCCCTGATGTACCCAAAGAATTTTCCCTGTGAACATCCACATAACTCCCAAGTACCCTCTCCTCCATGGATTACTGATCCAATCTATTTTACATTTTCGTGGTGATTGCAAAATCCATGCTGGGGTCTGGGTGCTTCTAGTGCAGGTGATTCTCCATCTCTGCTTCCATCTCTCCAAGGCCCTCTTCTAGACTAGGAGCTTTGTACACATAGACACAACATAGGGAATTAGACTTCTGGTCAGGAACATCCGGGGAAAGACTTCAGCCCTCAAGAAACAAATTTCCCCTAAGAAAACTTGTAGTTTGTTTGATGAACCCTGGAAAGACTGTGGGTAAGGAATTCACTCCTGATGGGGACTGCTCTGTTCACAATCTTGATTTTGATAATGGATACTATGGCAACCTCTTGTATCACTTGACACAACCTTGAGCATGGTCAACTACTCTAAACAATTTTCCTTAATCTGTAATATTTCCTTTGACAATAACTATGACCTGACAAGTTGCCAAGAAAAAAACAGTGATCAGTGGTGGAAAACATTAGGACATTAAAACACTTCTCGGTGAAGTATGTTCCTACACATAAAGTTCCTCAGTTACAAGGAAACCTATTCTTTTTGAGATGCACACATGCATGACTCCCATTCACAGGAGCTACGTGAGTGAATCCAAAGTAAAATAGGCTTGAAAGTGTCTACATTTACCAAACATTGATCCCACACAGAAAGTGCCTTTTAAGAATGACATATCCTTTGACCTACTGCATCTTACTTTTGCTCTTCAGAAACAAAAGACTTTGTAACGACCATGTCACTTACATTAAAATCCAAAACCAGTGCTATAAGCACTAAAAAAAAATCCATAAAATAGAAATGATCTACCTAGTAGACAGTAAGAACAGAAGGTTTTTTCCATACTTCTTATCCAACTGGAGATTTATCAGAGCTCTTTTATTTGTACCGACTTCAACTATCTGTTCTGTCACCTTTAAAATGCAGATAATCTACCTGAGAGGTTTGCTCTTCTCAGGAGAGACCACACAAAGCTCAACCAAGTTTTACAAAATACATAGCCCTGTGCTGGGTCGGCACAAACCTGCAGAGCACCACGGCAAAGCTTTGGGAAAGGTGCTACCCAGCTCCAGCCCGCCCGCCACTCTGTGAGCTAATGAAAAGAGCATGAGAAGGGTCTGCAGGCACTTTCCTCTCCCTCTCAATCCACAGAGGGCAAGTCACAGTCTGACCCTAACTTAACACTCAGGCTGTAAAGTTACTTAACACTTGTAGAAGAATTTATTTTTTTCAAATATACTGATGGCAGCATATGGCCCATCGACAGGTTTATTATTATAAGACACTTTTTCCATCAGGTTATAGTCTCTTTTATAAACATATGTTTCAGCACATAATAAAACCCTTAAGAACTGTTTCTGAAATGTGCAGGCACAGAAACTACTTTTCAAGGTTTGTCAAGACAATGAAAGAAATAATCTTTAAAGGGACTTGCATTTTTCTAAAGGTCTTTTTCTAAATGTCTTTTAAATCTAGAGGTACTGAGAGTTATGCATGTTCAATAAAATGAAAGAAATAAAAAGTGAGGTCTCTTGTAAATGCCATGTTCTTCTCCATTTCATCAAAGCAATTATTTTTATACTTAGTAAAACTTCTCCTTCCACTAAGTAGACATTTTAACTATGCTTTAAATCAGAATATGTGGTTTATGGGTGAACGATAAGCTTCTGAAAATAAGGTGGCATATTATAAAGAAAATGTCAACGCCACACCACTACAGTCACAGGAACTCATCAGTGCAAAGCCACCCTTGATATTCTGTGCCCTTCAGCTGCGCTAATAAAGGTCTGCGTGTGGAGTCAAGGTGCTTTGATCACAAACTTCCATCCATCTGCACGACTGCATCCAAGCTATATATCTAAAAACATATCACTGCTTTATTTTCCGATAGACCACATTTGTGTTCTTAAGAAAAAAGGCTTCTTGTCAATGCATCTAATGCAATTTCTGTGCTAGTACCACATCACATAGTGTACACTGCCTTATTCAAAAAATTCCTACACTCTTCCTATTCTTAATGCTTTCTCCCTGACATCTCGTATATTTAGCCCAAGCAGATTTGGTTTTAAAAGCGGCTTCTTCAACACATCAAATATGACTCAACTCAGATACGTTTGCTAGGAGCTTCATTTCCTACCACACAAGTTCACAGTCTCCTGTTGAAAGGAGCCTGCAGCTGGAAAACAAACTAGGACTCACTGGGGTCTAGACCCTAAGCCCACTTTAAGGCAATACAAGACCTTTCACTGATTTCATGGGACTAGATATCAGGCCAGTGTGCTTCACTGAAACAATAGAGGCCTTGCAGACTGTATGATACAATACATTAAATACTCCTTAACCACTAGAAAAGATTTTTGCAACCACTTTGAACATTGCGTTGGAATTTAGGGTATTTTGGGGGAGAAAGAGCACTTCTTTTCAATGTATATTTGTTCCCCTCTGTTAATGACACTCCCCACACAACATAGATGTTTTAAGACAACGGAAAAATAATCACACACCAGCAGATTTGAAGCTTAAAGAATAAAAATGCCTAATTTTATCATAGCCATATTGTTATAATTGGCATGCATGAGCTTGCATTCAAAGAAAAGTCATTCGTTAAAATTAATACTGACTTCTCAGCCAATTTGTCAGTTAATTACTACCATGCCATTCCACCCGAAGTCTGGAAACATGGGGGCCATGCACTCCATGCCAAATTTCACGAGTTTGTGGTGCACTGTTGGGAACCGGGCGAACTACCATCAGACCTTCGCGATGCAGTCATCATCACCTTCTATAAGAAGAAAGGAATTAAATCAGACTGTTCAAATTACCGTGGTATTACTCTACTCTCCATTGCTGGCAAAATCCTGGCAAGAATACTCTTGAACAGACTAATACCCACTATAGCAGAAGGAATTCTACCTGAAAGCCGATGTGGTTTCAGAGCCAACAGGAGTACCACAGATGTGGTATTTGTTCTCAGACAACTGCAAGAGAAGTGTAGGGAACAGAACAAAGACCTCTATGTAACCTTTGTTGACCTCACCAAGGCTTTCGATACTGTGAGCAGAAAAGGTCTATGGCAGATTTTGGAACATTTAGGTTGTCCCCCCAAGTTCCTTAAAATGATCATCTCTCTCCATGAGGATCAGCACGGTCAAGTCAGAATGGCAATGCACTTTCTGAGCCCTTTCTAATATCCAATGGTGTGAAACAAGGCTGCGTTCTAGCACCAACCCTATTCACAGTCTTTTTCAGCATGATGCTCCAAAGGGCCACGGCAGACCTCGATGATCAGGACGGTATCTACATTCGATACCGTACTGATGGAAGCCTATTCAACCTTAGTCGACTGAAGGCCCACACCAAGACCTTAAACCCTCTTGTCTGGGAGCTGCTTTATGCTGATGACGCCGCCCTTGTCGCTCACACAGAAGCAGCTCTGCAGCGTTTAACATCCTGCTTTGCAGACGCTGCTGAGCTCTTTGGGCTGGAAGTCAGCTTAAAGAAGACAGAAGTTCTCTATCAACCTGCACCTCAGGAAGTCTTCCATCATCCCCACACCACCATTGGTCAATCAGAGCTCAAATCAGTCCAGCAGTTCAATTACCTAGGTAGCCTCATCTCCTCGGATGGTAAGATTGACGGACAGATAGACAACAGGTTAGCAAAGGCTTACAGTGCCTTCGGAAGGCTTTAGAAAAGAGTATGGTGTAATAAACACTTGAAGAAAAGTACAAAGATCAGTGTTTACAGAGCCATTATGCTGTCTACTCTCTTATGTGAACCTGAATCATGGGTCATCTACCACCACCACCTGGGACTCCTAGAACACTTCTGTCAATGCTCCGTACAATCCTAAACATTCACCAGTCAGATTATGTGACTAACAGGTCTGTTCTAGAATGAGCAGCAATCACAAGCATTGAGGCCATGTTGCTGAGAACACAGCTGCGCTGGGCAGGGCACGTCTCAAGGATGAAGGACCACCGCCTCCCTAAGATCTTGCTTTATGGTGAACTTGCCACCGGCTGCCGCAGGAGAGGAGCCCCAAAGAGAAGATACAAGGACTCCCTGAAACAACATCTCAGCCTTGGCCATATTGATCAACATAACTGGTCTACTCTGGCCTCCAGTCGGGAGGTCTGGAGACACACTAACGCTGCTGATGCTTTTGAGAAAGCACACAGGATCACCCTTGAGGAGAAAAGACAACGCAGGAAGAATTGTGCCTTGCAGAATATACCACCTAAGGAGTCTTTCTGCTGTGCCTTTTGCAACCGGACGTGTCTATCTTGTATTGGCCTCTTTAGCCACCAGTGCGCTTGTAAGAAACGTGGGTAGAGCCCTTCCCAAATCTTCCTTCACGAAGCCTAGCCATGATGATGATGACTACCATTCCTGGACATGATCAGTTAGCTTCACTGGGAGATATAGGGTGCCCTCTATAATGCTTCCACAGGATGAAACTCTAAACCCAGTCAATCTTTTGAACATTTTGCAAGCAACTTACTCACATGGAGACAGGAGTTCATGGATGCTGCTACAGGTTCTACTTTTTTCTGCTTTTACAGATTAAGCCTTTCTAGGAGAGACAGGCCAAAACCTTCTACACCACAGCACACTCTTTCTCCATCAGCAGACAGAGCACCATTAGCAATCACAGGTCCCTGCGCTGTGTTTGGAAACACTTAACTAGCGGGATCGGTTTGAGGCTAAGATGAGGCACGATGTACGAGTCTTCTGACAAGGGGGCTGGTTCCGCTCATTTAATTGCAGTTGCTGCTCCTATGATGTGGAAACCTGTCTATTAGAAAACACATTTCACAGGTGACTAAACAGCCATCAGATGGTAACAACTTTCATTTGTTACTGACCTCCCTTCCCTGCCGCACTGTAAGGGTGAACGGCTTGATATCCCATTGTCAGTCCAGAGGAAAACGCCTCCTGCTTTGCATAGTGAATTATAAAATACCTCCAACATTTTTCAGATTGTGTTGAAACAGCACTTTTAACTAGCATTTTCTCATGTAGGCATCAGTCTCATAGAGGAATGTCAAATTTCCACTACTCAATTATGTAATGTTTGAGGGCATTTTGGACCATGACTGTAAAGCACATCACTACGTTTTTATACACAGAAGGTTTTACTCATATCCCCGTCCTTCAAACAGAACATCATGGGCTGAAGAGACTTGGTATTTCATAGAGATAGGACCACAACCTTTGCTGAGAAACTGATATAACAGTGACTAGACTAAAACTAGTCCTTCCAGTCATGGACTGAAAGGCAACTCCAAAATCAAATACAGAATTGAGCAGAGCTACTTTAAACTGAGGATCCTATAAAGAGACCTCATCAAATTTTATACCCTCCCAGACCTTTGGCTCCACCAATGACAGAACAAATTCAGAAAGCCACACAACAAACCCATCTCACTAAGCCCTCTCCATCTGGTTGGCCACATATCTTCCAGCCAGACAGATACATATCACATGGGAAGAAGAAACTTTCCACGGTGAACTACCATTTGGTTGTTATAAAGATTTTGTGTTCAGTCCTCAGAGCACTCACAGTCATTTCACAACCCTAGCTATAGAACACCTTACTGTCGGATAGCATTCATACAATCTAATACAATAAACAGTGGAGTGTACAAAACCTGTGGTGAATCTTATTCTGATGACAATCGCAGAACTATGCAATGAATAACATTTACTTTTCACTTACATTTAGATTTCTTAAATGCAACCTTCCAGAAAGCACAGTAACACACACACGACCAGCTGCACGGCCACATCTCCAACGAAATATCACAGCAATCCAGGCCACCACACCTCAGAGCCTAGCTCTGTGACACTTCCCCAGCCTCTAGCCAACTCCAGCAGCATGGAAGAACTGGCCTCTCCAAAGTGACTGGTGTCAAAGAAGGCTTTGAAGGTCTGTAGACCAAGGTCTGTCACAGCATCTGTCAGGAGTAAGTTCCCAAGGTCAAGAACCCTCATCAAGAATACTGACAACAGCTCCCTACATTTAACCCTTAAAGCGTTTATCCTTCTGGAAAGAGACAATCTCTGAAAAAAAGCATACAGCAAGCAGAATGATTTTGGCATACTTTCCCCTCAAGGCCAACTACTGAAGCACTCTTTCTAGTCTATGTAAAATTTTCAGACCAGATAAAAATAAGTTTGAATATCTTTGCAAGATTGCTTTTTTCAGAAGTGTTACTGATCAAGCAAATCAGTTTTCTATGGTTGCTCCTTAGAAAAGACTGGATCTAAAATACAAAATGTTCATAAATCCAATAACAAATATCAAGGTTTTTGTATTATTTTCAGCTATAATATGGTAGTTGTAGTCAGCTTTTCATATGATCTTGCACTCTAAATATGTCACTGTGAGTTCTACTGGAGGAAGATGGCATTTAATATGAAATTAGTATATGTGATTAAGGACATGAAGAAGGGTTTGCTGTATCTGAACCCTTTATTGTAAATTTTTTGTGGCGCAAATTTCATCCTGTGCCACTCCTTTTACATTCTTAGCATCATTTTCAAGACATACAGTCTCACTGAAAAAAATACTCTTAACTTTAGTAACCAATTAAAAACTTTCAGAAAAAAAATATTAAAACTTTCCTATTTGTGTCATGGATTGGTTGGTACCTAAATACAAATATGAATTACAAAATTTTAAGGAAGCTCAAAACAAATTAACATATGAATGGCATGCAGAACAATTGCTCTGAATTACTACCAGAAAAATCAAAACTCAACTGCTTTTAGTTATGCAAATTAGAAATGTAGTGGCAGGACTGCAAAGGAGAGCCTAAGAACTGCAAAGTTCAGGGAAAAGCCATGCACGCAGCTGCTCCAAAAATAACCATGGTCAGATAAAAGTCTGAAAGCAATTATTTGGGGTGAATATTGCACACAGGCCACTGCACTAAGCTTCTATAATTAAACAAGGCAAAAGTTCAGATGGTGCCTAATAAGCCATTTACTACATTAATTATATTCAAGTGTGGCAGTCTAATGCTTGGTAATAATTAACAACAAGGGAAATAATTTAAAGAAAGTATCTGATGATGTAAATTTCTTTCTTTTTCATTCATCAGTACCAGTGTTGCCAGTCAGCCTTTCTAACACACTTCAAACACATGAAAGGGATACTGCTTAATGTCAGGAAGAGCTATTTAAGGGTTGTAAACCTTTATGCTGAGGAAACAGGCTTACTCAACAAAAATGATTTCTACACTGCAAAAGTAGCAGCAAAATCAGACTTTCCATTCCTTGAAGCAAGTCCCAAAGTTCTGGTGCCACAGGGGCAACCAATTTCTTTTTTTTTAGCAACAACAGCATCTCAACAGACCTTCACAGATCAACAGATTTCCCACTGACCCTATTTCCTGGATTTGCCTTCACACTGATCGCAAAGCCTTTGCACGCATCTGTGATTTTAATAGTATTTGCAGCAATTTCTTAATAAGATAATTAATATTAGAGAGGTATTTAATATATTTTGGTTTCTTTTAATGCCATTAGTAGCTAAATACATGAAAAATGAGCCTATACCATATGCCCAAGTACTTCTCTGTAGACCACTAGCCAATTCCTTAGCAAATACAGAGAAGTTTCCAAAACACAATCTGAAATTTACTGCAGAGAGATTTGCTTACTATTTCTGATGGACCAGTAGCATTCCAACAACTTATGTCAAATCCAGCATGCTCCAATAGTATATGCAGTAACTAGCACACACAGCATCAATTTACAATGCAATTGTTAGGATGCTACCAACAGGATACTGTTCTATAGCATTTCACTAATCTGCAACAGAAAAATATCATTCTGAAGTGTTTACAATTATTTTCTATTTCGTTTTCTTAATTTTAAACCAGGGAACAGTCTCTCCAGATTTTATTTATGCACAACTCTATGATTAACCTAAGAGTGCGTAGAACCATCATTTTTCAGATTTCAAAGGACAAGCGATAAGGTGAACATACAACTTTATCCATGATGTCTTTCCACTGGGATGTTTACATATGCAACTCTAACATCCCTTTAGGCTACTTTTATAAACTTTTTCCTAACACTTTCCCTATTGTTTGGCCTTTCTTTTCATTTCCTCTGTAGAAAATACATCACAAAACATAGATGCAGAGGTCTGTAACCTTGCAACAAACCTCTAATACTTTGTATACATCCTCCAACTCCGAACGTGCAGCGTGGACAATGCTGGGAAATCCTGTCCTCTGCCCAGATGAAGCACAGAACAGAAAAGAGTTCTCTGACTAGCACACCAGGAGTTGTAGAGGTCCTAAATACCATCAGAGAAGACTTCTGTCTACAAATAGTTTGAAGACTTCACTTGCAAGATCCCAAATCAAGCACTTCCACAGCAAATTGCAAGAGGAGCCCTGCCTCCTACAGCAGAGGTGTCTGCAAAGACATCTCTTTGTTGTCGGCTGCAGAAATCAGTGCTGAATGTCCTTGGGTTTGAATACACAGACAGGACCTCACCTCCAGACCCTTTATCACAGCTTCTCATTCAGCAAATATAGCACATCTTTTCCCAATAGTGCAGCATTTGGTCTTAGCAAGCCACACACAAAACGATTAGGCAGCTATGGCAGGATTTCAAGCAGTATTTTAATCAGAAATGCACATGAAAGAAAAATACCTCTACACTATAGTTCGAATTTATAAAAAAAATAAATCCCCCCTTAAAAAAAAACAACCCACTGCAAGAACTTCATCTTTAAATGGAAAAAATGTACTAATTCTTTCCCCATATCCAACAGTCCCACATTATCAAAACCAGCTGAATTACTTTCACATGAGTTTTCCAAACAACAAAAAAAGATGCATACATACATATATAAGTATTAAAATTACCTGGATGCAAACACCACACCTGAAAAGTTTCATTGCAAAAGGGTTAAAGTTCAGAAAGTTTGCAAGACTGAAAAAGGAAAATCAGATTGAAAAATGTGCGAAAACCATAACCTTGAGCTTTGTCGCTGCCTCCTGCCTTAACAGTTCCCTACACGTGAAGAAATGAGATGACTAAACCTTACTCCAAGAGATCATCTAAATTACTTGAATGAGTAACCCAGTCAAATTTTTTCTAGTACCAAATGAAACACATTGCCATGACAAAATAAGCTACAAATGGTACAGCTGAGTACTAGAGATGATAACATTACTGATAAAATATAGAAAGAAACCACAAAAGTGATCTGCACCGCTTATTAGAAGTGAATTTGCCGAGACTTTTTTTTCTTCTGAGAATACTGATTTTTATATGCTAACACAGCTGCCTAACCATTGATAAGAGCAATCGGCAAGAGCAAATATAGAACTAACAGAACAGACTTGAAAAGCAACCACAGAAAAGGGTCTCATTTAAATTCCTGGAAAGCACTGCTTCTCTAAACGTATCTATTCAAGCCCTCTTGAGAAGGCGAACCCTCCTAAAACACACTCCGCACACTCCCCGCCTGAAATCTGTAAAGGCAAGAAGCCACTAAGCTATGCCACTGAGAACCCATGTGGCTTCACCTACAGGATTTTCCTCCCCGTAAACGCTGCACAGTAGAAATCCTCCCCTTCACCACCACCACCACTGGCCGCCCCCCGCCAAAAAAAAAAAAAAAAAAAAAAAAGAGAAGTGCTCTCGGCCCGGGGGTGCCACTACGTACCGCCGGGCGCTCAGGGCTCTCTGGGGGCCCTGCCCCCCGAGGTGCAGCAGCCGGGGCGGCGCGGGCGCTCCGCCTCGCCGCGTCCCACGCGGTGCCGCTCCCCCCGCATGGTGGTGGCCGCCGCACGCACAAAGCGCAGGGCGCGGGCACCGCCGGGGGCGGGCGGCACCGCGGCTCCCGCCGGATCGCAAGCAGCACCGGCACCGGCGCCGGGAGGTGACACGGGCGGCGGGCGGCTCGCAGCAGCTCAGCGCGGCGCAGCTCGGCTCGGCTCGGCTCGGCACCGCCCCGCCCCCGCCCCGCGGGCGCTGCCCTCCCCCGGGAGCCACCGCCCGCCGGGGCCGCCCCCCACACGCGGCCGAGCGTCCCCCGCGCCGCCGCCCGGCCCCTCCCGGGATGGGGGTGCCCCCGCCCCCGGTACCTCGCGGGCGGGGCCGGGCCCTACGACAGCGGGGCGGGAGCTTGCGCGGGTTGAGGGGCGGAGGGGGCCGGGGCGGCGGAGGGGCGGGCATGCTGGGGCTGCCCCGGGGCCGTGCCGCGCTCTCCCGGCTCATTGTTCGAGAAGGGCAGCGGCGGCCGGGGCGGCCCCGGCGGGAGGGGCGGGCGCTGCGGCGGGAGGGGGTCACCCGGGCGGCGGGGGGAGCGCCGCACCTTCCTCCGCACGGGCAGGGGTTTGGCGGCAGCGCTGCATCTTCCCCCTGTGGGGGAGTGTGTGGGGCCGGCGGCGGCGGGGCATCTTCCCCCGCGCCGGCCGGAGGCGGGTGGGATGCGCGGAGATGGGGCGCTGGCGTTGCGTCTTCCCCTGCTATGGTGTGGCGGGGCCGGGGGACCGCGCTGCACCTTCAGGGCCCTGTGCTGGAGAAGTTCAAAGCGGCACGGGAGGGTGGGAGGTGCGTGGGCTGGGGCTGGGCCGGCAGCCTCCTCGCCTTGTCCCCGTGTCCCTGGCCTGCCGAGCGCGGGGAGCGCCGCGGGGCTTCGGCATCTGGACCCCGGCAGGTCGGGCCGGGGGTGCGAGGGTTCTCTGTGGCCGTTCCGGAAAGTTGAAGACATGGTCCTTTATTCAGCCCTTCCTCGTGAGCCGGGGCGGTGGGACTCCCGCAGCTATACAGTGTGGAAGCGCCGCAGCCGGCTTTGACTTTTTAAGATTAGGCTCCGTTAATTAAAGAAATATTTTAAGCTTAAAGGTCTCCTGAGAAGAAACACATTAACTCGCTCATCAAGCGGGTAGAAAAACAATGTGATGTAGGGCTGTTGGATCAGCGATCACAAAGGAAAGGAGAGATCAGAGAGATGCTACCGGAGCTGCAGTAAATGCTCCCTCCCGCCGCCGGACCCATACGGCACTAATCGATCCAGTGTCTGTCCAGCGGCACAAGAAAAGAGAAATGTTTGCAGTGCAGTCGTTGTTATCCTTTCTAAGCTTGCTGAACGGCTAAAAGTACCTTAAAGCATATTTTACTCTTTGTTCAAATTTAATTGTTGTTTACTTTGCAAATAGTATAAGTAAGTCTTCGCTTACAAATTATTGGGGTAATGACAGATGACCTTTATTTTGTGCTGAATCTATGCTCTAAGATAAGCATCTGTGTAAATGCATCTGAGACTGTAGTTTCTTTGTGCCCATATTTGTAAAGTGTAACATGATCGGAACAGCATGCCTGCAAAAGGCACGCCTTCAAAGCTGTGAAGCAAGTGTCGAAATAAAAGCCATTATAGCTAGAGGAAAAAAGGTGCAATTTGCTAAATTAAGATGTAACATCACAAGGATGTGAAAGACAAAACACAATCAAGAATAGGTTAACAGTTTAAAAACTATGATTGTTGTGATAACACTTCATACCAATAGCAAATAATTATTGTAAATCCCAGAGTTCATCTACTTACTTCCCTTTTATTGAGGAGTTTCATGAATTGCAAAACAATTAATGAATAAAAATAGCATATTTTCCCCAAAGTCTAGGACATTGCAAAAATAAATTTCAAATCTAGAGCTAATTTCAAAAATATAAAGATCCTCATTTATCAGTGTGATACAATGTGATGCAAATGGGTTGTCTTACATACATAAAGACAACAAAAATTCTATTGAGATGTATATATATATCCACAAATTGGTTCTATGGGAACACTGCTGCTTGAGGGGTAGTCCTGTATAGCATTCATTCAAAAATCTACACTTATAAACATAATTAGCAATTAAGGGATGGATATTTTCCCAGTATTTTTTTTTGGCCCAGACTTGCTGTCTATAAAATGATATTATATTATATTGTACACTGGCTCATACAATAAGCACATGTTTGAAGAAGCAAAGTGAAAGGTGGGTACTGCTAATTCAATTTTTAAAAATTATTTAATTAAGTTTAAAGTAAGAATCTAAATCTGTACAACTCTACAGACACCATCTGTTACTATTTTAAAATGTGCTGTTCTTTAGTAGGTTTATTTTAATATACTAGTGAAATAGATCTTCCATTTGAAATAAAAAGTAAATGAATAGCATAAATTAAGTGAATATTACGGGGAACCTGGTAACACTAATATATTCTACGTGGGAATCTGAGATAGTTTAAACACAATATCAGGAGAGCTTGTCGCCTGAAGACTTCTTTTTTTTTCAGCAAAGCACTTACAGAATGGGCAGTTGGATTGGTGACAAATAACATTGGTTGAGCACAATTTTTATTGACTGCAGTGGGAGTCTCCCCTACACATGTAAATGTAAAATTTATCTGCAGAAGACAGGAGGAGTTAGTCTGCAATCCAATAAGGTTTGCTTCAGCCTTTTACATTCTGCATTTGGCTTAGACTCTGAACTCCATAATGGAAGAACTCTGCATCCTGTTTATTTCCAACCATTGGCCTGATTCTGCCTTCAATTTCAGCGGAGTAATAAAGAACAGCTTCTCTGGAAGCCAGAAAGTAAATTGGGATAGGGTCTGTGAGATCAACATTAGGCCCCCATGATGTGAGAGCAGCCTGGGGAAGGATTTGAGATCAGAGGACAAAGTAATTGCTGGCGAGTCCAGAATGGTAAAGAATTTACTTTCACACATTCACAGTTTGAAGAATTTGTCCTTTATATAAATTGATAGCAATAGGGTAAAGTTACACACAGTAGCTGTTGCTTTGTTATTGAGTTTGACGACTGATATAGATGCATCTGTCACTTTGGTTTGTTACTGTGTTAAAGCAGTGCATATAAATAAAGGGGATAAATAACCTAATTTACTATGAGCAAGAGTCACAGTATATTAAAAATGGTGACACAGGGAAAGCTCTCGCCTCTCCTGGAAAAAGTTTTATAACAGATCTTTGTAGTCATCATTTAAACTGGCAGGTACAGCACACAAAGATCCTTAAAGCCCAAACACAAGCTTATTTAACCTTTTAAAAATATATTCTTGGCTAATAAGACTCCACTGATGGAAAGGGGAATTTTTCCATTGACTTTACCAAAGCCGAATTTCATCCAAGTAATTGCAATTTTATTTCAGAACTATTTTGGTTTTGAACAAAAGAAGTGCTATTAAGCTTACATGAATGAGTAAGCATGAGTTACCTGCAAATTGAGCATCTCCTACTACTTATGGTTCCCTGAGATATTTTTCTGCTATTACTCCTGAAGGGAACATGTTGGGTGGATTACCACTGTCTTTCTGCAAACCCTCAAACTTTCTGCCCCCCTGGTTGGGGCAGGGAAGGAAGGAGAATGCTTCAGCCTAGTGCTTTCAGCACCTTGTGAGGCAGTGAATCTTCTGGTTCTTCAGCAGTGCTGCCTCTTGGTAAAGCTCTTTTGGCTGGGCATTCCTGCCCTGCATCCAGAGGGACCTGCAGCTATCACTTGCCATGGTTCTCATCAGTGCTGATCTGCCTTTTGTTTCTAATCATCAAGCAGATTTTTAATAAGCTTTATTAAAGCTTTTATTTAAGCTAGAGATACTGTTGTTGGTTCTGCACACATCAGATGCATTTCAGTGTCACAGTTCTTCAGCTGCTGATATGGATTTAGGATTGGAGCCTATAGACCTCAATTAACAGCTCTCCCCTAGGAGAGAGAGTGGCCTGGTTTCTTTTTCTCATACCTTCTCATGGCAGACGATTGGCAGAACTGCCTTCTCTCCAAAGTCAGATGTGTCTCTTCCCTTCAGAAACATCTTGACGAAATTCTCCTGGATTCAGTGGTGAGGTGGTTTAGTTTCAGATGCCTATGCAGATTTGGCTGGGCTCACAGGGCTTGTTGCATCCTGGCTGACAGGTACTGGTGTGTGTGTGTACAAAGAGTTTCCAAGGACTCTTTTTGCTTGCACAGAACTGACAGGGGAAAAAAGAAGAATGTTTGTCAGAATGGCATTGATAGTCTCAGGAAGAATTCCGTGTGTATCCTGTTCCATGTGTGTCTGAAGAGCCAACCCAGTTGCTGTCTAGTGTTAGTTGTGTCTTGGCAAGGTGCAGTAGGAAACACAATGAATTATGAATCCAGAGTGTGCACCTTGTGTGAGCTGTACTGCCTCTGAAGCAGCCCCAGGACTCAAAGATATAATGGACACAATTTCTTTGTAGTTTTCTCTGGTCTTGTGGGAAAGTGCTAACTTACTGCTGACCTGACCTGTGTTAATAAGTGATTCTTATCCTTCAGTGCTGTCTTAAATGTGAAACCTGATAAGCAGAGTCACAGCCTATTCTTTGCTTTCCTCTCCCTAATATTTGCCTTAGGAAGGAAGCATGGACTTCCACATCTATAGCATGAACTTTGAACCACACCCAGATCACCTATCCATTTACTCCCTTGCACATGCAAGTCTCCTCATGATCCTTGTCAAGAATTCAGATTCATGAGAAATGGTAAAGTGCTGCAAGGAGAAGACAAAGGTATAGGATCTACTTCAGCTTGGATTTTTCTGCCAGTTGTCATATTACTGCAGAAGTCATCCTCAAGCTGTGAAAAAGGATGGTCTTCAACTGCATTTGTAAAACACGTGAGTAACAAGGCCAGGACTTCAACATGAGCACGGCTGGGAGCTCCTTTCTGTTCCCTCTGGTGCTCCATCCCACTGACCTCAGTTGTCATCCTCCATCCAGTGTTTTCATGGCACTGCACAAGCATTATAGGCAGAGTCACACAGTAAGGTCACAAACATCATAAATCTGAGTTCTTCACATTAACAAGATCACAAAGCCTACACAAGCAAAAGACTAGGACCCTAAGGACATGGGCAGTAAAACATTTCTAAAAGCTGGCTGCTTTGATGAACTTGAAAACTATTCTCATCCACTTTCCTGCTGAAGCACTGGAAGTTTCTGTCCATTTTGCCCTCTGTTATATATTACTACTAGCATCACTCACTGGGTGCTACGTGCCTTGACTCCTTGTCAAATTCTAACAGAAGTTGAAGGTGCTAAAGTAATTCACAGCTTTTGGGGAATTTTTATTAAAAATCAGTCAGTGCCAGACTTCACTGGAATTCAAAACCTAAATATTCTGATATGTAAATAAACTTCTAGAGATAGATGAGTTTTGGAGCAAATTTTATACACAAAATTGCTTTGCATTAATCTCTGCCTGCTCTCTGCACAGTTGTGATATATGGAGGCATTACTGATGAGCTGCAGTGAGCTGGCTCTTTGGTTGAAAAGGTTAACTGAAATAAACAGGGGTTTATGTGGCAGGTTTTTGAAGAAAAAGAAATGTGCCTCATCTGCTGAATCATCAAGATGGGAGAATGGAGAAAAAATTGGCTTTGGAATGGCAGTCTTCTCGATGTATGGTGGGATACTTCCTTCCAAAGAAGAAATACATATTTGGCAGGACAGTGTTATCAGCAGGGAGACAAATACATATTTACTCCCCGAAACCTTTGCAAGCAGAGAGCCTGTTCTGCCCAGCCTGCTCAATGCAGCACATGCTGGCTGAGAAGCAGCCCAGCCTGTGCAGAGAGCGAGACCAGGAGAGCATGCAAGGCCAGGATTAATCTCTTCAGTCCAGGCAGCATATGACACCACAGTGAGATGTGTACCTTCATGGATGAGAAGAGGCATCTCCTGTTTTACCATCTCTTCCCCTTCTCTGGCCTTCCATTGACTGCTGTGGAAGTCTGATTTAGGGCCCCTGTACCTGAAGGGATCTAGAAGAGCCTTCCATCTGGAAGGCTGATCGCCATGCCCAGCCTTCACCTCTCTAGATAAGGGTTTATAACCAAAAAGTCAAAAAAGAGTGGCCTAATATCGTTTGATCGGAAAGCTCTCCAAAATTCATCCTTAGTGCTTTCTCCTACCGCAAGTGTCTCTCATAGTGTTGTCTGGCCAACAACGTTTGCCATTCAAGGGCAATGTGCAATGTTCCTGATGGTAGGATTCATAACCTGAAACAGGATTGCAGCTTTGCAGAAGTCACATACACTGGTTTCACCTGGTTAGGAACTGCCGAAGAAAGCTAGTTTTCTGACAGGAATGACTTCATGCTTTGAAAATGGGTCATCGTTTTCTTCTTGATTTAAAATGCAAGAGAGCTTTCCCAGGAATAACTTGGTTGCTGGTTATTCATTGCTTCAGAGCTGATTATTACTAGTACACTGTTTCACGTAACTTTGTATCTGTCTTGGAAAATGCTGCCTTGCTTTCTGTTCCCATACATAGACCAAAAAAATGCCACGGCTCCATCTCCTATGCAGGGGAGTGCAGATAGTTCAGTGTAGCAAAGCTACATTCTTTCCAAATGCTTTATGACAAGTAAAGAAATATGAACAGTGCTGTGGTTTAATGGCAGTTTGCTTACATACAGGCAATGTATCATACTTCAAATATGCAGATACTTTTTTTTTAAGACAGTTAAAATTGCAATTAAATTATGGGGAGGTTTAGCCAAATACTGTCACAAAGTAAGTCAGCAATTTTTACCCTCCACTGTTAATAGGAAGAGTTGGCAAAACCCGTTCCGATCTTGTTTTGGTATTTTCAGTTCAGAACTTTACAGTGCAAGCATTACCTGGTTTTTTTAAATAATAAAGGTGGGAGTTCTGATGTCAATATGGGAAAACAATTCTTAGGCTGGTTGATTTTGTGTTCCACACCTTTTTGGAAACACCAAATGTACAATAGAATTTTATTCTACTTTAAAAGACTCTTGAATGTGTTGCAGTTACTTTTGCAAAGATGTTAAATATGTTGCTAAAGTTGGTTGAATAGAATTTGTTATATGAAAAATGAGAAAGTAAATAGAGACATATAAGAAAAACTGTGTTTTGAAATGGTGTCACTTTTCTTCAAGGAATAGACATTGAGAAGACAACTTTAATTAAAGTCTTTATTTTCCAGCACATTTCACATTTTAAAATGTGAACAGTAAGCACTGTTTCCCATTTGGTGATAAAATTTACTCTTTTTCTGAAAAAAAACCCCAAATTAAGGCAATTTTGTGGGGGAACATTCTGCTCCTATATATACCAGCAGGTATAAACAGGAGAAGGATTGTCCTGTTGTCAGGAGGTAGGTGGCATTTGAACACCTGTTACCACTGCTGTAAACACATGTCCCTTTTCCTGATTCTCTTGGTCCAGCTGAGGTTGCCTAAGTCCTTGTCTTACCCAGGTCTTCCTGCACAGAAGTGAACTTTACTGTTTCTGTTTTCTATGCTCTTGTTGAAGGAAATGGGTACCTTTCTCTCTCTTTCCATCCCCCCATCCAAACCCGCCTCTTTTATGTTCCAAAATGTTCTGCAGCTTTCTTCCTGTGGCAGTACCCTTCTCAAATTTGCAGTTTGCTCCAAGACAGAAATATCTCTTTTTGTGGCAAGAGGTGGATCAAGTTGTTAAAATCTTACTGAAAATATTTGAGAAGCATTGTTTTATTTTACCTGATGTTTATGAGGAAATGGCTCAAGTGGATGCACTTGTGGCTCCAGTGTATAGGGCTTCATCTATCTCCAAAATATTTATTTTAGCCACACAGGAAAGGTGACAGAGAGTTGGGAAAAGAGAATTAATATTAGATTTGGCTAGAAAATAGAATTTTGGTTTGAAAAGAAGAGAAGAAAGTAAAAGGAAAATGTCAAGACTTTGTTCTTAATTGAAGTGAAACAGAAGCTTTTTGAATAAGTTCAAGGTAAAACACATTTCCAGAAGAGCCAGTCATCAGTGTACTTCTCTGGGTTGTGGAAGATTTCGGGTGTATATTCTTACACTTCCTCATGAGGAGCAGATACTTGAAACCCATATCCCAGTTGGGCACCCTGTGGCTTCTGGCTTGTCTCTAGTAAATGCTTCTCTTTCTCTCTGGATTTTGAACAAGAGTCTTGAACTGCAAATGGGAATTTCATCAAAACTGATGTGTTTCTATATGCATTAAATGGTAATTTTCTGGCAAAAATAACAGTTTGAAAAATTATTGGCAAGATCGACTGACAGAGCATATATAGCTCTCAAAACAGAGAATATGCTAAAGACAATTACTTGGGTCCAAACTTTGTTCTCAGCTTCAGATGCAAAATATGGGTGCAGCTGAGGGCATGCGCCCTTTGATTTGCCTGAGAAATAAAGCATTTCTCCAAACAAGTGAATTGAATATTGTGTCCTTTCTAGTGCAGGGATGATTACACAACCCTGTTTATTCTCTGGGTTTTTTTCAGCTCATCCATCATTCACAGCTCAGATTTCTACAGCGACTTCACCAAGTTGGTTTGCTGTATGATGTAAAATGAAAGTCAAGTTAATTTCGCGCTCTACCCACCTCAGTCTGATTAACTCAAATTAAATTTTGTGCTAATAAGTCTGAGTGTGTGACCATAATTGGAAAGCCTTGAGTTCCTCTGACTGCAGGGAAAGTGCTGTTTTTCCCTTCATCATAAAAACATTTGAATCATAACATCTGGGAAATTTGCAACAAACAATGGTATCAATTTGAGGCCTCCATATAAAGTTTTTTATGTTTCTCATCAGGGACTATGAATACATATCTATATCACATTGCAGCTCTTGGAACATTTGGCCCATCTGCCCACCAGAGGAAAACTAAAAGAGCAGTGACACGCACCTAATAATGGGAAACTGCTGAACATCTGTGTTTCTCCATTACATGGAAATCCTCTTAGACTAATAACTGGCTGCTATATCTTAAATAACTGGACAATTACTTAAATTTGTTGCCAAGGTCTGAGCAGTTCAAGTTAGTGGGAAGACTAGCTCAGGTTGCAATCATTCACCAGCCATTTGGAGAAAGAGGAAGAAAAAAACAAAGTGAGAACTGAAAGACTGGTGGGAAGGGGAGGGGAGGGGAGGGGAGGGGAGGGGAGGGGAGGGGAGGGGAGGGGAGGGAAGGGAAGGGAAGGGAAGGGAAGGGAAGGGAAGGGAAGGGAAGGGAAGGGAAGGGAAGGGAAGGGAAGGGAAGGGAAGGGAAGGGAAGGGAAGGGAAGGGAAGGGAAGGGAAGGGAAGGGAAGGGAAGGGAAGGGAAGGGAAGGGAAGGGAAGGGAAGGGAAGGGAAGGGAAGGGAAAAGGTTTTGATCTAAAGATAAAGAATGTTTCAGCATGGCACAGAAAGAATATGGTGAATGTGAGTTTGAGCTTATAGTCCTATTCCATTTAGATCTATATCTTTGTTGTATTTGCTAGCTCAAAGAGTTACTGTTTTCCTTAACTCCAGCAATGACCTCTTGCTCCAACTATCACCTGCTTCCAGAAGAAGAAAATCATAAAACCTAAGTAAAACTACAGCAGGTAGAGTTTGGGAAAAGGTAACTTTATGTTCTGTGAAATCCTGGTATCAGTGAAGGCATGCACCTGTGTAAGACTAAGGAAACGTGCCCAAGTACCTGGTGCCAGAGATGATGCAGGAGCATACTGAGATTTCAGTAGTGTAGAAGCACATAAATCCTGTTGGATTACAAACAGAGAAGCCTAGTAAATGTCAGACAGGATGGAAGTAGTTGTAAATACATATACATGCATTATAATGGAGCATCTACACTTCCTGACGGGAATTCATGGGGGTGTATATCATCCATAGGCTATCTCCCTTAGCAGCAGGAACATCATGATTGCATAGCAAGTTTATTAAGTATGAAACAAGTCAGCAAACCCTTTAAAAAGCAAAGTCTCTTACAGCATACCATCCTAATGAAGGGTTTGAGAGTCAGAAATGTCAGCACTCACCAGAGAGCGGTTCAGCAGGTGTTTTGAAGTTAAGCCCTGCTCTCTAACCTTTGGATCAATGGGTATTCGCTGTTATTTTCTATAGAGGTAGGATCAAATGCAGAGGCATGATGAAACATCTAACTGGAAGGACTGTGGCAGCACTTTTGTGTGTCTCTATCAGATTGGAATTTAGTTTTAGCAATACAAAATGGGCTTCTCCTACTTGTCCTCTGTCTCTGACAAACAGCCTTATAAACAAATCATTCACAAAACAGAAAGAACAGATTGTACATGGCTATAAAAACAACATGTTTTTGGTCTGACTGCCCCATAATATAGGAAAATAAGAGTACAAAAGAACTGCAAACAAAATAAGGGTCTGAGCACAAGCTAGCCTACCTGTACATCATTTCTACTGCAAAATAAGCAATGGCATTTGGGCTTGTGTAGCAAATAGACCTAAATTTCTTTCCTCCCTGCAGCTATGGGAGTTTAATTTAGCCAGGGAGTATTGCCTTTATGTGACATCATCTTGAAACAACAGCTTTAAAAGTGGAGACAGGTAATATTTCCCATTAATTATATTCCACATCTGTAAAGCATATACATTGCACTGTGGATAAACAGAACAAGGTTTGGCAGGGAGTTTCCTGAATATCTGTAGCCAGATTTCTCATTTACAGTTTTCTCATTGTTTTGTACAATGGGAGCACATTGGTCTCTAGCAGTGGATGGAGAAGGGTAGGATTTTAATGAGGTGTGAGTGTTAAACAAATGAAGGGCACTTCATCTCCTAGTACTGTGCACTGCCACCACTTCAGTGGAAGTCAGCTGTAAAACCTGATGTTTGAACACCAAATATACACCAATGTGTCAACACTCATGATGACATCTTTTTTTCCTTTTTTTTTTACACTAGGTATGGGGAGTATTTTTTTTTTTTTTTGCAAATAAAACATATGAATCGAGGTTCCAAGGATGGAGTTGCAATATCAGTAGTTGTGTATTGACATATAGTTGAGATTTGGTTTAGGTGCCTGATGAGCCCTCATTTTAACACTTATGTTTGGCTGCAACAGAACAAAGGCACAGGGAAATCTCTTCAAGAGTAAAGATCACACCTGAACCATGGGAAACCTTGAAAGCATAGAGATTTTTTTTCTGGCAAAATGGATAAAATAGCATGCAATGTTCTCCTATTGATCTTAGTAGTTACTGTTGTTAGCAGCTTGCTACAAGCTGGTGATGCTGTCTCAGAGCCTGCCAACCTGTACCAAGTGTGTGCTCTCTCCCACATCCACACTGGCTAGAGAGGAGACTCCAAGTCACGCTGCTCTGCTCTTTTCCAAGTGCTCCCATTCTCTAACTCCTCACACTCTTTATGCTAAAGCCAGAGGATGAGGCAAGGATAGACTTCAACCCACTTAGGTTGTGGTATGCTTTTGAGTGGTTTGTTTGGCCTCAATAGATAAGTCACAAATTTTCTTGTCATTGTGACTGGCTCTTGCTATATTATCAGCTTGAATGTTGCTGAGGCGTTTTTGAACTGGGGATGTGACTGGGCTCTTAACAGTCTGTGGCATATGGGAATATGCACTAAGCCATTGAGAATATTTCATCACAAAGGAGCTGTTGAAAGAACACGTCATATACACCTGCCAAGACGCATCTCAAATAATTGAGTTGATGATAGTGGAACGAGTAAAGTGTTTGTGAGAGAATGACACCACATCCAGCACACAGAGGACTAGCATTATAATTAATTAATGCTCATAGATATTTCCTTAGCACAGATGCTATGCTTTGTACTTCATCTTTGACAAGGGAATGCAGGAGAAGTGAAAATACTCTGTCATTTTTGTCATGTCTTCCGTCTTGTTAATGCCTCACACAATTGGTGATCTCAAGGTCACTTTATTTACTGACAATTCTCTTTCATCAGCAATACCAATTTTATGCTAAAACGAATCAAAATATGTTTATTGTAACATCCCCTCTGGATCCCCTACCTCCTCCCCATTCCTAACAGTGGTAAAACAACAATAAGATTAGTTTAATCATACAAAATTAAAATTTTCTGAGAGTACATATTTTAGAGCCATGGTGTTTAATGACAATCCACAGTACTCAAATAGGAATAAAAATATTTATAGATGGTTTTTTCAGATGGTTTTGCAATAAAGCCAGCGTGGGTAACAGATTCCACAATCACTTTTCTCCCGTACACATATTGATGGAAACCCTCAGCTGAACACAATTGCATATATCTCTTTTTTCAATCTGTGTGTATGTTATTACCGTAGAGATGAAAAAGCTGCATACACAACCCACCCACTGCCCTACCTGCAGTAACAAAGCCATGAGTCATTGCTTGGATGCATCCATCTGAATTTTTATTATTTACATCATTTGATGAAGGTGGATTCCTGCCAGCATCCCACTGGAATGCAATGGTCAACAGATCTGAGTGTTACCAAGACTTCCGAAAAGTAAGGTAAAAAATTGGCAAGATAACTTGCAATCTCTAATATTTTTTTAAGTTGAACATGTAACAACAGTGGCATATCTTGGCTGAAATAATAGGATGAAAAGATTTTACTCTGATTATAACACTTGTTCCTTTCTTATGTCTCTGCAGCATGATGATGATTTGTGTCATGTTGTATCCTGGCAGCCAAAGTTCTCAGGATTTTAGTACAGGAATGGCAGTTTCATACAACCTGAATAATTGGGTCCATATGTGCTTGTGCATGAAGTGTGCTTATGGACACACTTAACTGGTGTCTTACTGACAAGATGACGTTGGTTCTGATGTGGTCTTTCCTTAACTTTCTTATTCTCTAAGGCAGCATCTCTGGTTTCTTTGCTACCTATGCATTTTTTTTGCATTGCTCTCATTTCGAAGAGTGATTTTTCTTTTACTCTGGCAGCATAATTTCTTGTGACAGCCACACACTGAGTTTGTGGGTTCTCATTCATTTGCCACAGACTTTCCCTTCATTTACAGGTGTATAACCTCCACATAAGATGCAAACACTGACAATTATGTTTGATTGTGAAATGGATTTTATCAGTACTTGCATCATCCCAATAGTTTTAGCATTATTTTTTGCTTGATTTCAGTCAACTTGCATTAATTCCTATTGATTTTCTCAAATATTGCCTAGTATTGGATTAATTTCATCCCTGTAAATAAACACAGAATCTTTCATTGTAAACCTATCATAAACCATTCTGTGAGTTCACTTTGGATCTTTTACCAAGTCAGTAAATTCATGGCCTGACAATACTGGAGTAGCTTTTTGGAGAGAACTGTTTAGATATTCAGCTAATATCTAGCCAAGCACTATCCTTGTTCCTCCCTCTTTTTTCTACTCAGGTTAACAAAAAAATGTACAGTTCCTTATTTATTGTGACCTTCAGTGAAGTGCAAGCCAAGCTTTGTCTGTTGCTTGAAGTCCTATTGCTTGTCAGAAGAGCTGTCTTTCTGTTCTTTACCTACAGTCGGCATGGACTCCAGAGTACTCTGTCCTCTCAAGGAGTGTCCTGTCTTTCGGCTTATGTTAAGTCTTATCATAAGTTGCCCTAGACTGAGATTTGGAAATTATGACTCTGTAAAATGGGGATTATGGCAGTGCAAGGTGCTGTAAAATGTGTTGTTGGAAAGTGCATACACGAGACCGATTTAGCTATTTGCTTTATTGTATGTAGGTATCATAAAGAAGGGCTATGAAGGGCAGTGAAGTCAAAACAAAGAAGTAACAATTACAGTATAGCAAGAGAATATACTATAAATTTCCTTACCAATTGTACAGCACATTCTTGTGACAAAGTACCGTCTCAGCATCATTAATGAATTTTGCTTCTGGGGATATCCTGTAGGCAGCAGCTGTGCCTTTAAAACCAAGATCCAGTGAGAAGTACAGCACCATTTTCCTGCTGATCTGTTCAGCTCCCAAGCATAATGAGTAAAAATAAGGATATTAGAAAGAACTGAGCAGACCTCGTAAAATGATTTACAGTAGTGTCATGGGGTGACTCCTAATGATGTCACAAACTGAGCATATGGTAATTGTTCACATCTTACTGTAAGCTTTCAGATATAAACTAAAAGAGAAACAAACAAACAAAAGCATGATATTGTTCTAGCTAATAATTATAAGTTCAGCAGTGTATTAGGACATTAGCATATTAATTACATGGTAATCAGTGTAACAACAAGTAATTACCAACTTTGGATAACATTTTGATAGGGGCCTTCATGCTTTAGGAACCAAAGCCAAGATAATGTGAGCACCTACACCTCACTGACAGTTACTTAAGAAATTTTGAGAATCCTATATCACACTTCCCTTACCCTAAAAGCACCCTTGATCCTGATGTTACCTTTTTATGTATTATTACTGATGCTGTAGTTTTAAATTACATTATTAGTTGGTTTCTCTTGAGTTTTCAAATGTGTCTGGTAATCTATCACAGACTGCAAAGCCCTACAGAAGTTCCCAGGATTGGCACTGTCCTGTGGCATGGTCCATCCATATTCCCTGGGGTGCTCAGGTTGATGTCCAATGTCTAAGCCATTGGGTACAGATTCACCACTAGATGGGAGCATCGATTGTTTAGCCTTTGCTTTGAAGTGGTGCTCTTTCAGCCTTGGAAAATCATATTCCCTCTTGTCTCTTGTTTCAAACTTGTGGGAGGCCTGAATGTCCTCCCATCCCTGTGTGGCACATTCCAGAAACACTGGCTAACACTGATCCCTGGAGGACGTCCCTCTTGGCTGATGCCCTGAATGACCAGCATTCAAAGTAGTCCCTGCTGTTTAGTATGGAGGCACTCAGTTACTCCCCAAGACTTCAGGGGCGTATTGGGAATTGCAAGAATGTTCCAGTAATCTTGTTTTATGGCTTATTGTTTCATTGGGAAATGGAGTATCTGTATTTTGCTGATTGTCCTAAAATCACTCTAATCACTAGAGAAAAGTGAAGGTAAAAGAAAAGATAGACTCGACTTTCTGATTAAAAAAACAGTGGTGGAGCTGCTACATTTCCAGACAGATGCAGAGAAAGAAAAGAAAACTTTAGGCTATTCTAGCTCCAGGACAACTGCTCCGACCCCTGCAGCTGCTGGGATGCTTCCACAACTCTTTCAGGTGAGATCCAATGTTTAAACAAGGCCATTGTCCAGTGCATGTCCCTAACCAAAAGAATCTCCACCTAGGGGCATGTCCCTCCTCCTATGCCTCTGCTTCTTAAAGTGTGTGTTAAGTTAAAATATCCCCTTCCTACACCAAGGTATGTTTGCAACGCTTGAATTTGATAAAGATACTCCTTCCACACGAGCACTGCCTGCCCTTGCCTTGCTGCTCCTTGAATAGGAAGATGGCAGAGAGTTATCCAAGTTGTTCCTGGGCTCAGTTTAATTATAAACAAGTTGTTCATCCATTATGAGGGAAATGCTTCTTACAGAAGTAAGATTCTTTTTTGAGTTGAGAAATGCAGTGTCTGCACATGTGCATAATTGACAATGACACTTCACTGGAACAACTAAGAGAAATAATGTATGTGGACCATTACTAACTCAGGACTGAGACTCGGCATGAGTGCAGCCAAAAAGCTGCTGGATGGTAGAGGATTCATTGTGTGCCTCCTGCTCTGGGCTATGAGGATTATGAAAAACAGGATCTGCAGTGGTCAATCCATCAGCTCTCTCCCAAGCAGCCATTTTTGTCTGAGAAGGAAATATGGGAAAGGACATGTGGCCAAGATCTTTCTTGGAAGACAGTTTTAGCCTCTGCAGCTAGGAGGAACCTCCTTAAAGGAGGAAGACTGCTATGCCTTCAAGACCCTGAAAACAGAAGGCAAATGGCAAACACAGAACTTGGGGAAAAATTTACTTTTAACACGGTTGTGATTTTCTCTGGGCACGACATTTCGGATGGTGGATGAGAGGCTTGACACTAACCAGCAATGTGCAATTGCCTCCCAGAAAGCCAATCATATCCTGGGCTGCATCAAAAGCAGTGTGGCCAGGAGACTGAGGGAGGTGATTCTGCCCCTCTACTCTGCTCTGGTGAGACTCCATCTGCAGTGCTACATCCAGCTCTGGGGTCCTCAGCACAGGAAGGACATCAGCCTGTTGGACATCAGCCAAAGCAGGACCATGAAGATAATTAGAGGGATGTAGCACCTCTCCTATGAGGAAAGGCTAAGAAAATTGGGATTGTTCATTTGGAAAAGAAAAGGCTTCAAAGTGACCTAATTGCAGCCTTTGAGTACCTGAAGGGAGCCTATGAGAAACGTGGAGAGAGACTATTCACAAGGGCATGTAGTGACAGGACAAGAGAGAATGATTTTAAACTGAAAGAAGGTAGATTTAGATTAGATATTAGGAGGAATTCTTGACTGTGAGGATGTTGATGCACTGGAAAAGGTTGTCCACTGGAACAGTTGCCCAGAGACCTTGTGGCTGCCCCATTCCTGGCAGTGTTCAAGGCCATGTTGGATGGGGCTTTGAGCAACCTGGTCTAGTGGAAGGTGTCCCTGCTCGTGGCAGGAGGATTGGAACTAGATGATCTTTAAGGCCTCCTTCAACCCAATCCAGGCCATTCTATGATTTTTTTCATGTCTAAAGTAGACATTACCACAGGTACCCTTCTACTGGACTGTGCAGGGGATCAAGCTAGAAGTGTCCCATTATCTTAGACTGTAATGATTCAAGTCTCCTAGCTGTATCCTGACAGCCTGCTTTTCTGAGGGGTGACACAGAACCATGTTCCTCACCAGCGGCCAGCAGCAGAGATGAAGGCACACTCTGAAGTCTGGGATGTGTGAGGAATTGTATTTCCTCCGCATTAGCATTCATGGAGGTTCAGTGTGCCTTCCAGGTCATGATGCACACAGCACAAACTTGCTAGTCCTGCAGGAGCCCATAGCCCTGTGCTGTAATGCACAGATACTATGTTGAAACCAACTAGTTTTTCACAGATTCATTCAATTTGTCTGCAGCCGCAAAGGAGATTACAGTTTATTGACCAAGTGAGTAGCGAAGTGGCTGAGTATCACATTCCATCAGACTTATGTAGGTTCAGCTAGGAGTAAAATCTGTCTACAGGTTAGTTTCTACACAAGACTGTGATGTGACTAACACTGAGATCAGATTTCATTGGCAAATCAAACAGAAAGCAAAGTGAGGTGCAGAGAATTCATTTAAAATCACAGCTGAAATAATACCAAACATGCAAGTGAAAAATATTACTGACAAAGTTAATTGCTTTTCTTAAATACTAAAATAGTTTTGAGTTTGTTCTAGCATGAAAATCACTTGCAAAGACTCTAGGGCATTAAAATTAGGCTTTCTTCTTTTGATTTAATCCAGGAATTAGCTGCATGAGAAACTTAGGCAGGGACACCAGCTAGAAGAAAATCAGAACAGTCAAAGATATGGGACCTGGCAAAGCTTTCAAAGGCAGTATACTGACAATTAAGTTTCTCACTAATCCCCATGATGCACGTAGAAAAACCTATAGAAATTGTGTTTGATTCTTTCGTTTGTTTTTTTTTCTAAATGAATAGCTTATTTCTCCAGATTTTCATTAAACCTCTCCTCTCCGAACCTCTCCTCTCCAAACCTCTCCGAACCTCTCCGAACCTCTCAGAACCTCTCCTCTCTGAACCTCTCCTCTCCGAACCTCTCCTCAGTTAACTTGCTTTGTTTGAATACAGATTTTCTGTAAGGTGAGCAGCAGCTTAAGCAGCTACGTTTAGGACTCTGAAAATGTTTAAGTATGCACAATTTGGAACTGTAAATCTTTTGTACCAGGATTTGCTTTTAGCACCTGGATTGATCTTTATGAATATCAGAACTAAACAACTAGTTTTTATAACACATGGACCAAATTTCACCTGATTTATAAATATGCAAGTTCACTTAAATTAATAAGGTTGCACAGGTAGTATAGCTACTACTTTGTAAGTAAGAGCCCAGTCTGGATTCTGTTTATTCAAGAACTCATTAAAACCCTTTAAAGCATTCAAATCTCTAACTGCTTAAAATGCAACTCATGGGATTGATAAATATGCTTGGCTCAGGAGGAAGAAAACCACTTTTACAAAGATGCCTATCAGCATTAAGTACAGAATTTAAGAGCTCATAAAAATGTTGGCTTGACAGAGGAAGATGGAGCATCCACTCTCTTCCTCTGAGGCTAGGTAACTTCATTAATGTTCAACTTAGAGTGTGTAGATCGCCTCTTTCACCACTCACAGTTTCCTTCTTCCAAAGGGCACAGTCTTCCTTAATAAGCAAAGGCTCAAATGTGGGATGCAGTGCTCCTGACCAGCAAGAGGTCCACAGGAGCATTTAAAGAAACAACTGTTGTATCTTGCTAACACATACTGAACTTCTGCTCATTACTCTGCTCAGTGTCTGTAGTTCAACAGCTTGTGAATATTCCTGAAAAGCAGCTATTGGTCCAACATTGAAAAATAATATTGTCTGATGCCTGAAAAATCACAGGAGACAATCAGCTTTGCCAATTCTCCTTATTTACACCAAAATAGCTGAAATCACTTATAGAAATTTGTTGCTTCAAAGTCAAGTTTTCATTTCCTATGAAGAAAGATGAAGACATGCTTGAATAAGATGTAATAAAGGCAAGATGTCAAAATCAAAGCTGAAACCAAACATTACAATTAACATTACAATATGTGAAAGCTTTCAGAGAATTTGCTTGGGCTATTGTTTCAAACAAATGGTTGAAGTAACATTTTTTAAAACCTAATTTGGGATAGAAAAGTGCTCTTTATATTAAAACCTCTTGTAGGGCAAAATGCATAAGGAACTTTGTCTCCATCCCAGAGCAAAGAAATGACCACAGTGAACTCAAAGGAATGTGGCCTGACCTAATACTGGAGACCTACTCCTTTGGATCTTAGAAAGCAAAACTCACCTGTCCTTTGAAAAGGAACAAAGGTCTTTGCTCAGGTAACCTTAAAAAAAAAGATTATTAAGGGAGCTGTATAGAAAGAAATGTAGGGATATGCTTGTCTTTGGCAATGGAAATAAGTAAGAATCACCTGTGTATGGGAGAAGTCATCTATGTTTTTCATGTGACTCAAGTGAGCTTACCAAGTCTCATCTGGAAGGGACTTCTGGTCTGGCCTTATGCTGAAAGCAGGGCCTCTGCTTATTAGGCTACCCGGGGCCCTGTCTTGTTTACAATGAAGGAGATTCTACCACTTATCTGCACAGCCCTGTCCAGACTTCTAATTGTTTCACGGTGAAACATTTTTTTTCTTAAATCCAAATGGGATTTCTCCTGAAGAAACTATGTGAATCACTGTAAGGACATATCTCCATCCACTCTGTAACTGCGTGTCAGGTGTTGGAAGACTGTAACTACATCCCCTAGAGCCTTTCCTTCTCTAGGACAAGCAAACTCAATTTCTTCAACATTTCTTCATGTCACATTCTGCATTACTCTCATCATCTTCATGGCCCCTCTCTGGGTCTTCTCCAGTTTTTCAAAGTTTATCTCAAACTGGGGCACAGTGTTCTAGCTGTGGCCTAACAAGTGCCAAGTACTATGAGATAATCACTTTCCTTGATCTGCTGGCTGTACTCTTGCTGATACAGCCTTGGATATGGCTTGTTGCAAGGACAGACTCCTGGCTTGTGTTTGGTCTGCTCCTCATTAGGACCCCCAGCTTCTTTTCAGAAGAGCTGAACCTCCACAGTCTGTATCCTCAAATGATAACTCAAATTCTGTTTAGAGCATGTCGGATTCCTTCATAACAAAGGGCACTTTTCATTTCTGCATCTTTCTGCACCAGCTCTGTTCAGTATAGTCCTTCTGCTGATCAAGGTTACTCTAGTACCAGATGAGTTAAAAAAAGAAGGGGTCCAAGTGGGTTCTGGACAGGATGGAATTCATCCTCCTACATAGTTCCTGTCTGAAATGTGAACTGCTGGGACTGGTATTATTCTAGCAGCAGAAATCTGCTTGCGTAAAGGAGCTTGTCGGTATATGACCAACAAGTCTGAAAGGTTTTGTTTTATGGCCACTCACATGTGGATCAGCCAGAAGGTAGTGAGCTCCTGCTACTCTGAAGACATGCCAAAGGGACTTCTTTTGGGCAGCAAAAGGAGGAAATATGACACATCAAGGCAGATGCCGATGCCTCAGGAAGAGAAGTGCAAGGGAAGGAAGCACATTATCTGAGTCAAACTGCTCAGGTCCTGGTGCAGTACACTGAGAGAGCCCTAGCAGTCTCCTTTGCACCTCTGTTACATGGGAGCACCTTCTTCTTAGTGGTATGTTCCTACCTCTTAAAAAAAAATACATATTTTTCCATATGGCTTTATTAATCTTGTCCATTTCCAGTTAGTATTTTTGACTTTGTCCACTTTGTTTTTCAGATGGTCAAAGCAAGGGGACTTCCGCCAGTTCCTAGAATTCAGTGATCTATCTCTTGCTTACAAGGATGTTACAAAAAGCTTTCAAGAGTTTTGTCTACATTTCCTTTGATCAATGCCATTCTTTTGTTACTAGCTGTTCCTTAAATCATTTTAAACAAGGTTTCTCCATTTCTTTGCACCTGCAGATGCTTTTATGGAGTTATCCTATTCCCCTTAAGTCACTTAGTGACACTGAACTAAATTTTATTTCTTTAATCTTCTCTAGAAATTAATCCCTTGAGTCCTTTAAACATTTTTGTTGCCCTTTTCCGAAATTCCTGCGGTTTGTTGGAGCCTTTCTGGCAGAGATGTGCTGAGACTGGGGAGCAGTATTCTACCTAACGCTTCCTTGTTTGCTTCTCTCTCCACCTTGTCTCTGCGTTCTCAACTCTCCAGCTGGGGAATCAGTGGTGCGGCCCTCAGCAGTCTTTGAAAAATGTAGCAGTAGACTGATATAATCTCCATCAGCTCTAATGATGTTGGAGCTGAGCCCTCTGTATATTGTTTGGCTGAGTCAGAGAAATATAGGTGCTGCCAGTCCTGAGAAAGCTGCAGCCCTCCTGAGATGTGTTTCCAAAGCTTTGCATCTTTACATAAGATATAAATCAGAGTTCTTTGTAACTGAAAACATATATATGCATGTGTAGTAGGCAGATGGAGGTAGTGATCACAAGCCAAAATGTAATTTTGTGCAAAAAAGAATTAAAGAAAATTCATAATGCATGTTCTCAGCCAAAGTGAAATCCCTCTTAATATAGGAGCACAGGTTGGGAGTTAGGGGACACAAAGCTTGCATTGCAGTTTTCACTTTCTGAGTAAGGTTACACAGAAATTCAAATCCCAGCATGAGTTTTAACACACACCTTCCAACAGCTGTTGAGTATCACATAAGGAATAAGCAAGTCTGTGGCAGCAGCTGCAGCTTGCCACATCCGTGGCAGTACCACAGAGCTGTAAGAGATGAAGGTGATGCAAGTACTTTTGAGAGGCATTGCTCATTTGGGTTGTACTGAAACAGAGCAGCTGTGGTGACAGAAGACATTCAAAATGCCCTGTTTTACTTTCCCCAATAGAGTTAAAAGAAGATTTTTTAATTTTTTTTCGGTCTACAAAACATAGTGAGCAATCTATGGTGCCATATACACTAAATCAAAATAGAAGGTTTTGATCGTCAGAAGAAAAAATACGTTTTGAAGTCAGAGACATCCTATTTCATGCATGGTCACGTGATTTTAGAGGCAGAGATATAAATTACGCATGCAGCGTAATCATTTCAGATGCTTTATTTGCATTTGTCCACCCCCAAAACTGAACACCTTAATCTGAAGAAATGGATGTCCATTCTGACACCTCTGAAAAATTCACATGTTGTTTCCAGCCCTGTTAGTGGGGAAAGGATGCAGCCACAATGCAGCAGTAGTCTAGGCAGGCTTTTATTCAAAACTGGATCAAAGAATAGCAGTTAACTGCAGCTGTTCCATGACATACATTTCAGTCATACTGTTGGGCCTTTGAGCTTAACTTGAAAAATATACTTGAAAAACCTTAGATACAATGTTCATGTCTATATAACTGAGCTTCTCAGTCCTGGAGCTTCCTTTCTTTTCTCAGATATCTTAAATCTGTGCCCACAACAATGTTGGTTTTGTTGCAGTGGGAGTTAGGTGCTGAAAAAAATCTCCGGAGCAGTTAATTAGGCGTGAGATAAGAAAGGGTTTATTATGCCAAGGCAAAGATGTTACAAGACGCGCACGGAGGCCCGTACCTCAGATGTTACATTTTATAACACCATCCATCCAATCCCAGATGTGTCCACCCTGTGGCCTTTACTCTGGACCGCCCCGGGTCCACCCCCTGAGAAATGGGTCTGGGGGCTTTTTGGGACCCTCTGTTCATCCCATCTTCATCTTCATCAGAGCACAAAGGGTACATAGTCACCCAGTTTTTGACCGTGTTCTGTGGTTTAGGCCCTGATATACTGTTCTGCCAACAATCTAGGCCTTGCCTTGACAAAAGACTAAACATTTCTGCTGTATTTGGGGGTAGGGGTGATATAGGGAGCATAGAATGGGGTAAGAGGGTTAAGGAATGTGTAAACAGGGGTACTAAAGGGAAAGGGATGCTGCTTTTAGAGTCTACTTCCACTACTTATAAAACTTACAAGTATTAGAAAAATAAAAACCATTAGGGGCTTAATGCATCAGTTTCTTAACTCCTGCAATAATTTTGAATCTCTCCAGCATCCAAAAGACTAAGCAAATTAATACTGTCTCTGATAAGCATCAGTAAAAGTGCCTACAATTGCTGTATTCAGTTTGATTTGACCATGTACTTATCTCCTTCTCTACCTCTGTACACTCAATGGAGTTAGGAAAGGGATTCAGCTGAGCAGCTAATAGGCATTTATTTCAGGATGAGATAAACCTCTCCTCATGTTATATCACTATATTGACTAGTTCCTCACTGAGCACGAAGGCTCACAGAACCCAAACCCTCAAACTCAGACTCTGAGAAAGTGAAGGAGATGTCAGAGCGTGTCTTAGACTGGCCAAGTACGTGTAGCACTGACCTGTTCCTATCCAAGCCCTCAGGCACCATACACATATCAAAAAAGAATGTAAAAATAAATCAAGCAAAAAGAACCTGAAAGCAGAAAAGGCCATAAGAAAGGCATCATTCTACCCAAGAAAAGTTCTTCTTATGTAATTAGGTTTGCTCCATTTAAAGTAAATACTCTCCTGTCTGTTCTCTTTATGCTGAGGTGCTGTGCACTTGACAAGGCTCTAGTTGAAACAGTGTCCTTCAGAATGTGGGGAGACAATTTTCCAGTGGTTATAAGCAGCAGAAGAGTGTGTACAGTGGTCTGGGGGAGTGTGGAGGGAGCTTTGTGCTGAAATAGGGCTGGCAAGATCAGGCCATGCTTGCAGAACAAACTTGTTTCCAGGCAGAACCCCATGGCCTTATTCACACATGTTCACTGTAACCAAGCTGGTTAAAAATAAACCATCCTTACATACCCTGACCACTCCATTATTTTGGAACTCACAAAGAAAGCAGATGTAGTTTTATTTTCTGGTTCCAATTAAGTCCTTGCATGTGGACATGCACAGTTTTATGACCCGTTGATTTTCAGTCCTGTCTCCCTCGGTGCACTCCATGTTGCAGGGAAGGACCTGGGAAAGCTGGGATTGTTTTGGATGGAAACAGCTAGAGTGGGAAAAGTGCATCTGAAGACTTGTTTACACTAGCAAGTCTTGCAGCTTTAACTGCACCAGTAAAGAAGCATTCTCACTTCCCCGAGTCCCAGTGCAATCATACCAGTTAAATGTTCTTCTAGTAGTAGAACTTATTCTGCTTCCTGCTGCAAAATGAGTTCCTCTATTACAAATGATACTTTTGAACCAATATAACTACACATTAACTGCAGCTTCCAGAAACAGATGTAAAACAAACACTCATACACACACAAAAAGTACCTGTATCATTGTGCGTTAGTGAAAATAACTATAGCAGGATAAAGCCTCTCTAACATGGACCAGGCCCAAAGGACAGGCAAAGACTGGTATTCTGAGTGGAAATGACACAGAGAGACTTGTGTAAACTGCAAGCTCTAGTCAAGGTATGCAAAATATCTCTGCCCCACATTTCTTCTATATTTAGCCTATCATGTGCATCATCAGGAGAAGGAATTGACTGGGTAATTTATGCTGAAACTCATTCACCACATTCATTTAGATAGCTATGTTAAACCTTTCTGTAGATTTTTCATAACACATAATGCAGTGTGATTGATTTATTCCCCCTGGTTTCTTCTTTCTGCATATATCAGTACTGCTTTTGAGCATCCATGCCTTTGAGTCCTGTACAGCATAAGCTACACACTTCCAATCTCTGTCCCACGTAAGTAAAAAATGCCCTACAGTGGTACTCAAGATTTTTTTATTGTTCTTACAGATTCAAGTGTTCCCTTGCATGAGGCTTCCCCAGACTGTTCGGAGCCTGCTGCTCACTTAACCTGTTCACCAGGGAAGAACTGACAGTATGAACCACAATTTGGAGTTGGCAGAGCTGCCCCTGTGCAGGACAGTCTTCCAGCTGACTTCCTCTTCCTGAAGCTGCAGAAAAATGAGCCAATAATAACATGATACTGCAGTGTGCCATGACAAAGAGAAATTATAGATAAATTTAGGTAATTTCCCTGCTTCTGCTATGAACAGTGTAGGCTGCTTTAGCATAGCATTCCATGGACCCTTAGGGAGTGTGGCTCGCCTTGTTTGCATGCTGCAGGTGACTCTTCAGTATTTAGAAGACTTTAAATACTCTTCAGTATTTAGAATTCGTCTCACTCTAAGCCTTAAATCACTCTTTTGTCCCCCAGAGTGCTGGGGATTGAGTGTGCGTAGAACAGTAACAGACTGAGGGTTTAGATGCTGCAAGACAAGGTGCTAACACTGTCACCTCTGAGTATGCCCAGGTCTTACATGCAGCAGACAAGCAAGTTTGCTTACCATTTAATATATCCATAATAAACATTCCTTTTACTCCACTATTCAAAACAGGGTTGGAAAATAGATACTGGCTGAGGGAGATTCATGGCTTACCCTAATGACAGGGTAGAATTTAGAAGGAAACAGAAAGACAAGGGGATAGGGCTGCAAACCCTGGGGCAAAGCTGCCTGGGGGTATGACAACTACAGTACACAAATCTCTTTGACACAGAAGGTCAAAGTGAACAAGCATAAGATTTGCACTGATTTGCATATGGAGCCTGTGCAGTCACAGAAGTAATAATTACTCTTGGTTAAAAGCCTTGGTCCTGGCCTCCCAGGAGAAGTCAGCCTGTGGAGATGTTTCATACCAACCAGGAATGTCCTTCTAATTCTAAATATAGAAAGTCCTTCAAGAGCTCTATAGTTCAAGCCTACATTTGATTGAAGTTCCACCATGTGGCATAATAGCTGGCATCTGATTTTAAAAGCACAAGTATACTCTTTAAAAAATCAACCAAGTGAAACCAACTGACACAGTAATTTAAGTAGAAATGGTGTTTAGTTGCCTTTTCCTGTATCACTTCTAAAAATAGATGCTGCATACACTCTCTGTATTTGCATACATATATGCGTACATATGGTGGCTGCCAATCACTTTGTAAAAAGTGTACAGGTTGAAATGGAAGTGTTTGCAACTTAGGAAATGGGAGAAATAATATCACCAAACAATTTGAAGATGAGTCTGCCTGAATGATCATATAGTCCTTATCGTTAAGAGCAGACATTTCCCTCACAGAATATCTGCCTCTTTCAGGGGCACTGAGCAGCCCTGGGTGATGAGGATCAGGACTTTGCAGTGGGGCCATCAGTTAGCTGTATGACACGTGTCTTTATTTATCAAACTTTACCCCCAGCATAAAAAATTTTAGTTCAGATGGTTGTGACTTCTGCTATTTAATGACCAGATAGTTTTAAGTCTTACAATGACTAGTATTAAGAATTCCTTTTGTAAGCTGTGAAGCTGCTGGTCTCTCTGATAAAAGATAAAGCCTATTCTTTCAGGATTTGTGGTTCTTTACCTATTGAGCAGAGCTGAATTGGTTACCTCTTCCTTTCTGCCAGAGGTCTCATTTCAGACTTTTCACAGTTTTTCACACAGCAACCTTACAACCAGAACAAATGTTCACAGACACAAGCCATGACAAAGAGCAGTTAAGGATTCCAAAATCTATTAACAAAAAGGGGAAAAGAAAATACATTTGAGAACCACTCAAGATACTTTACCATTCTTCCTCAGAACTCCTGTCCCACTATATCTGTTGCTTAATTTTTGCCGTAAGAAATAAACTGGAGCACAACCAGTAAATTTTAAAGGAAGACATTTATAGCTCTGTCATACCTCCACTAGTCATTTTGAAGTTTGACATAAGAAGACCAGCTGCAAAGGAAATGTTTACAAACATGAATTTTTTTAACAATTGATGACCACATGCCAAACCATAAATGTTGAGTAATTAATTATCCAGGGTGCCTTGTGAATCATAAAGGTAATTCATCTTTGTGTTTTGGTGAGTCCTACTGTAGGACATTATCAAAGCTGTATAAGCCAAGTAAGCAAGAAGGGAAATATGTTCCCAAGCAATCTTAAGTAATAAGACAACTGAAAAAAAAAAACCCAAACCCTGAAACAAATTCATATAACTTTAATCAAAATCTAAGTTATTCTTTCATGTATTAATTAATTCCTAAATTATATATCTGTTATAATATCTAGGCATGCATGCAATTTACTGCTTCTGACACCCTTCTGCACACATAATTCCTCTTGCAATCAGTGAGATTTTAACATAGAGGTGTAAGAAAGTTTTCCTCTTTGTTATCTGGACATGTTTGATAGCAGAAGGACTGTCTCTATAAGATATAAGCCCCCAAATGAAGAAAATTGGGCTTCCAGCTCAAGACTTCTCGTTTAACACTTATGCAAAGGTCTTCAAGTCATCAGCTACCTTTATATCAAAGCTGCCATTAAAACTTTTTTATGTCCTACATCTCTTGTGAGGATAAAACCACTAGTAATAACTAGGTTACAGGTCTAAGGGTGGTGAGGGTAATCTAAGTAAGACTGCATTTCATGCACACAAATAGGTCAAAACCTCCATCTTGGATTTACAGATATGTTTCAATGGGAATTAAATTGCCTTTACAGAAATCAGGCTAAGTTCACTGGAAGATTTCACCAGTATAATTGGCAGCAGCTTCCTAGGGAGATGAACTGCTGAAGGGATTGGGTACTGGGGGCAAAGGGACATTAAACACACTCTGTCAGCTGCAGACTGCAGTTGGTGCAGTAGAACTCCCACGGAGAGGTAATGGATGATGAAGAGACACAGCCAAAATGTCTCTGCAATGCTCACGAGCCCTGGTTGTGCTCAGGGAGAGACTTCTTCCTGGAAATCCAAAATCTTGAACCCTCCTCCCATGGAGCACAGAAAGAAGGAAGAGCAGAGAAGGAAACTGCTTTGAATAAAAACCATATGCACAATGTGTGCAAGGGGGACTTGGCCAAGGGAGGTATGTTTTATACTTTATGGAAGTGGCCCCTGGGAAACTTCTCTTTGGATGGTTTATGAATGTAATATTTATTCTACCATGTGCTCAGCCATTTAATCTCTGAGGGCTCCATGCTGCAGAATATAGCCACGAACAGAGTGGTGTGCTCTTGCAAAACTTCACTGACTCAATGGGATTCTCATCAGTGCACAGGCTGCATGCGGCCTAAAATAAAAATCCAAAGGAGTTGGATTATGTGCACATCTTGTGCACACAAGACTTTGCATGCTGCCGTATTGAATCTGTCTGTAGGTGGTGTTAAACTTAGAGTGTGGTCTGTTGTTTGGAATGCCAGTGCACCAAAAAGACATTGGCAGGAAGATATTGTCTAGGAATATAAATGCCATGTGTTAAGTGCATATTTTATTTGAAAGCTAGGGGGAAAAATTATTTGGTTATTGGCTGGGTTTTGTTTGCTTGTGTTATTTCAGAGATGTGGCATTTGGTGTATTGCACTCCAGCAAGTTTGGAGCGATATGGTAGGAATCCTGGGAGCTCTCTTATCACAGTAAACCACTGCACATTCAGAAAATCTGTCTATCATTTGAGTGTTACTATAGCAACAACCTAGTTCCAGCTGGAAAATATTGGTCCACTTCTGCCTGCATACTCTGCTCTACAGGCTTGCTTTCTCCCATGGAGCAGTAGCGCAATGTCTTTTAGCAATAGAGGCGTAAAATAACACTTAGGAAAGGGAACTCCACGGAAAGGACACTGCCCTACCCTCCTGGCATGCACTAGTAAGCAACTTATTTACTTCCAGATGAATAAAATATTGTATCTCTGAATCAAATCCCTGACAATTATTTCCAATTTTGTTGCTGAACTCTTCTATATTAAGAAAAGCAATTTTGCAGCTTTTTAACCAATTAAGCACTTTCTTAGTATTGCTATAAATCAAGACACTGTTTTTGTGGTAGTTATCATCAGTTCTTCTCCAGCTATTGGAAGTGGTGTGCACTAGCTCATAAGATATAGTGAATACAAATGATCTCCAGATGGTACCATGGCAGGCCGAAACAGCGGTTTTATTTAGGTCCAAATACTTATCTTCTCAGTCACAAGTAAGGAATTCTTTCAAAATGTGCCCAAAATTTCCCAGGAGGGAAGAGGGGGTGCCTCTTGTGCCCTGTTTGGACTCAGGAAGGACCGTTCCTGTGCTGGCCCCAAAGTCAGGTCACCATTGTGTTGGTGACACAGAATGCTTCAGCAGCATGGGATGTTTCTTTAGGACAATATGACCCAGCTGTCTCAATTGTCAGACATGAAGATAGTGGGCTGGTAACATGCTGGTAACAACAATGAAGAACACAATTGCAATTTTAACAGTGAAGTTTGTCTTCTGCCCCCTTCAGTTCAGGCTGGCAGAGTGTTGAGGCTCAAACTATTGAACCGCCTCATTATTACCATGATGCAGAGATAGCTGCTAAACAAATCTCATCTTCAAATGATGCACCAAGGAATAGAGGGACTATTAATGCAATTGGTTTTGCAGCCTGCGTTGGAATGCAGCAGGCTTCACTACTCTCTCCTTTGTGCATTGGTTCTCTCCAGAGATCTCTCTCCTGAAAACAGCCCAATGCAACTTGATTGGAGCTAGGGCATTCTGGGGGCAGCCAGATCAACAGGCTACAATAGGAAGATCTTGCTTGGAAGAGTTTGCCCAGAGAGGCTGAAGCTGGTCAAAACATCTGGAGCACCAACTGTGCATGGGATTGTGTTCTCTTCACTTAAGGTTCCTAATATTTAGGATGGAAAACACCTGAAGTCTCAATGCTTTTCTCAGAACTTTATTCTACTTTCAGCTCAGGTAGTGCATCTATTTTATGCTTAGAATCCTTGAACTGTAACATCTTTTCTCTCTCCTAATACCCTCATGCATTTCACCCATAGCAAAATAATTAGGATCATTTACGAAGTTAATACAATGCACGGTAGCCTTAACTTCTTAGTAATTTTTCTGTTTATTTTGTCATTTATCCACCAATGCATGTGGTCTTTAGAGATGGGTATGCTTCCTTTGTGGGGAAGGGCAGGAGATACACCTTCTATTAATGGTGCAAGCTACTATTTAATTTGGTTTTAATGTGATTTGTGAGGCAGCATGGCCAAGAACTTATCTTTCTGGTTGAAAGAAACAATCATTCTTTCACACCTGTTAGAACCATTTCTAAATTAATTTAAGCAATCACATTTTTAAAAACATATCCTATTGAAGACCAACTTCTTGTCCCACTGTGGATATGGGGTTTATTCTTCCAACATGCTGTTTTGCCATTCATTCATCCCTTTCTGAGCCTGGCTGGCCTGAGAATCCAACCTATCTCTTGCATGTTAAATTGTGAAGCTCTAACTGTAGCCCAAGGGAACAGTGTTGAACAACATGATTTTTTAATGAGCACACTCAGTGTGGGTTGCTCTTGTTTAACATAAAAGAAAAACATAATCCCTGCTCCAAGCCATTTGCAGTCTAAGGGATGGATTGTGGCTCTAAGCCACATCCAGCAGTGGGGGGAAGGTGCAGAGGGAGTGACTCCTGAAGGCATTTTTATGAAGTCTGTGGGAGCTCAAAGAGTAGCAACTGCTGTTACTCTCATGTATAAACATGGGGAATATGACTGACACAAATTGGTAGCTCAGCTCTCACTCGGGGAGAGGTATGAAGCTTTCCTTTTTGTCTGAATGCCAGCAATGAAGCAGAGAGGAGAAGGGTCCTTGTCCCCGCCCCATCTTTTTCACTTGTGCAGGACTACAGCAGAAGGAGGTAAAGGTTTGTTATACGAGTTTGCAGCAGAACAGACACATCTTTCTCCACAGCTTTTTGGCACAAACATTGAAAAGGCAACCAAAACAATTGTCTTCCTGGGCAAACAGGTTGTAGTTGTCTAAACTGGAAGGGCAAATAGACTTTCGTTTTCAACCAAAAAACTTTCATTTTCAGCCAAGAACAGCTGGGGTCAAGAACAGCTGGGGCCAAGAACAGCTGGGACCAAGAACAGCTGGGACCAAGAAAGATACTTTCCAGCCATGGCTGTGATATGGTTTGAAGCTGGCTCCCTGCCAAGTCTCCAAACCTTATCACAAGAAGTTTCCCCCCCCCCAACCTCAGGGAGAAGAGGGAGAAATACAACCAAGAAAACCGAACTGAGAGAGAGAGCTAAAGCAATATATATATAAATATATTTAAACTATGTTACAGTTATATACAATTGAAATATATATACAATTTCACAAGAGAAAGGGAAGGGGGAAGGGAAAAGGAACAAAACCAAAATAAAATATATATATATATCCCGATTAGTAGCCCAATATCTAGCACTAAAAGAGTTAGCAAAGAAATAGCTCACTACTCTCCTTGGGACAACCGAGAGTCGCTCTGGAACGATCGCTGGCAACCTCCGCCTCCCAAGGCCGACAAGGCCTAACCAGGCCTCGCTCCCGAACACGACAGACTCAACAGCAGGGAACCTGCACCTCCAAGCCGACGGAAGGAAAGAGAGCGAAGGCCTCTCCTCCTTTCTTCTTATAGTCTGGCTTACGTAAAAATTGTAGGGAATACTGGGTAAATCTGGGCCCTTCCTTGGTTACATACTGGTCACCAAGGAAGGCCTAGACCAAACTACCACAGGCTGCTTACACAAATTAATCAGAGAAGGCATTGTGAACCATGCCACCTGTTTGCCTAGCATATGACTCAGAGATCTCTTCCTCTTCATCACCCGCTTTTGGAGCTAGTAACTCACAGAGCACCTGAATCTGAAACTTTTACAGAAATGGACTTCTTAAGTCAGTACCGTTTCAGTTCTTCAGAGGAAAAAGAACTTGCCCAGCCAAGGAAGGAAAGCTTTTATTGCTACACACAAAGAGCATCTGTTCCTAAACAACCAGCCATCTCTTAACAACTCCTTTCTGCAGGATATAAAACCGGGGAAAAAAAAGTTCAAGTCCTCAGACTGACAGGCAAAACCTTCCAGGTAAGAATTGACACTATAGATTGAGAGATTTTATTTTCTTCTTGACGTCAGAGAGGCCTTTTGACAAGAAAGAGGCAATTAGAAGTAGGGTGTTAAGGAAGTACTTGGGGAAGACATCGCAAAACATGGAAATCTTCCAGGTGTCAAAGGAATAGCTGTCTAGGGAATGAGAATAGGAAGAAAGAAATAGAGAATGGGAAGGACTCAGGAAGATTCAGGATACTCCCTGCACTTCCATATCTGTATATAGTGAAGACAAAACTGGTGGAAAGAAGGTTCGTGGAGATAACAGCAGATGAAATGAAGCTGACAGAAATAATGGAACATTTTTAGACTGAAGGAAGAAACCAGTGGAAAACAAATGTCAACTAACATCAAATTAGCAAACTTGACCTTTTGCAAGTGTGTATGACCTCAGAGTCCTATTCTAACAACAGAAATGTGCATTTGTCCTTTAGAAATCCCACATGCTGTACATCAAAGGGACAGACACAAAAACTGGACCATTGCAACTCTGAAGTCTATAAAAGATATTAGGAATGCATCATTTTGATAAGTCTGATGTAGTCAAAGAGGTACAGTATCTCAGTATGGACAAAATTGTCAGTATAATTTCCTTTGTACATGGAATTTATACAACTAAGAACTCTTTAGCCTAACATAGTTGTGCATACAGGAAGAATTATACCAGTATTACTATCTAAAAAAAAAGAAAATAAATAATTCAATGAATTTAAGACAATGTAAAACCTGTGTTCAGATTAGGTTAAATCAGGACTTACAGACAGCTCAATCAATCCTAATTTTCCAGTGTACCCATACTTTGGGAAGAGAACCTGAGAACCTGCAATGGCACCTAAACTGAGACCACAAATTGCAGCACTGAAAACCATCCACAGCCCAGAAGTCCCCAGTCTGGGATGTGCTTGCAAAAAGTCGGCAAAATCTAGCAGGTGCCTAAATAAAAATGTCAGTGTATGTAAGGACAGAAGACTGGTGAGCTGGATATCTTGTCCCCAGACAAAGGCAGAGCCTTCTCTTTAAGACTTACGGTCAGACATGTCCAGCAGGCATATCATAGAATCATAAAATGGTTTAGGTTGGAAGGAGCCTTACAGATCATTTATTTCTAACACTCCTGCCATGGACACGGACACCTTCTGCTAGACCAGGTTGCTCAAAGCCCCATCCAACCTGGGCTTGAACACTTGCAAGTGTGGGGCATTTTCAGCATGTACCTCGTGCATGGACAGCAGTGCATCCAGGCTCATTTCAAAATACCTTTCAGAAAGGCAAGTTCCTCTTTTCTGGTACAGTGGTCAAAGCCTGCATAGAAGATAAGAAGGAGTTGCTTCTTTCAGCCCATCAAGCGCAAAAATATGCAGACCCACATGTCTGTCTCCATAAGTGCCACACCAAATAGACTGAAGAGGAGGATGAAAGAGTCACTGTCCAACTCTCCTGTTGAACTGGAGGGGTGGCCCAGCCAGGGAAGTACAAGTCACAGGTACATAATCCGAATAGGTCAAGGAGTGCCTGATCTAGCCTCATGCTAGGGCAGAATTGCCTTTTCAGATGGATATTTTAGTATTAAATGCAACCTTCCTGAAGCTGTATGGACAGTACAAGAATGTAACCTTTTGATGAGAAGCATGTGCACCATGGATAACCTTATCAGACCTGAACACAGGCAACACACAGGTTGAAAAACATTTGGCATGACAACAAAGATTTTTCTTGCAGCCTTGCCAAGCATATCTGAGCCAATTCAATCAAACACAACAATTATTATTGTTAAGTAATGAGTTTCCTAAAAAGGGCCAAGCTCTGAGTTATGCCTCAAAGGAATGACTGTGTGAGTGGTCCTTTTGTGCACAAGTTAATACAATTTGAAACCAACATCACTTTCATTTGGCTGTAGTTTCTTCCCAAGAGAAAGCTGGTTATGATTTTGCAAGAGTAAATAGGGAACTGTGCAGATTTTTAAGCTTGGGTATTTTTAATTACTGGTGCAGACATACAGGCACATGAAATATCTGATGGGAGACGGGAGCCACACTTCCAAAAAACTCCTTCCACCTCCCTGTCACTGAAGACAGTCACATCTCACAGAATTATTAAAGTATTTTTGTCCAAACCAATTATGCTTATGTTAAGAATTATACTCTATATTAAAAAAAAATTAAATCTTTGACCTAAATAATAAATAAGAATAAATGAAGCTCAGTCTAACATTCTTCCTGCTAGAGCCCTGAGATTTCTCTTGCAGTTCTGGTAGTGGAGGCTTTGGTGACTCTGCACAATGGGCCATATACAGATGGCATGTAGGGAACATTCTACTGTTGGCTTTCATGTATTGTCCTGCCGATACAGTGACATGTTTTCAACACCTTATAGCTGCCACTGGAACCTTCTGCAAGACACAGTGTAAGAGTTGTTTGTTCATACTATCCCACCTGGAATTCTGCTATGGGACTTTGCTGTTGTTTAAACAGTGGCTGGAAGTTTTGTTCTTGTTTCTGGTCTGCCTTTGATCAGCATGAAGTAGACCTCAGAGAAGTCTCCTGCTGCCTGTCTTCTTGCAATTCTCAGCCTTTCTCTGCCCCAAGGACCAGAGCACCTTCTCTGTTTGTTCTGTTGTAGTGAGCTCAGGGCACAGTTAACTGTAAATAAATTAGTAATTTCAAAACTCACACATACATTGAGAGCCATTATGCAAGTTTTAAATACAAACCATAGGCCAGATGAAGTCTGCAGAGATATGCCATTTTACACTGTCAGGGAAACAGGTCCCATCATTTGTTATTTCATTTATGAGGCTGTGAATGCTTGCCATATTATCTTTCATCTTCCCATCTAACAGTTTTTTTCCTTGAAGGAATGAGGTCATAGAAAAACAAAGAATGTAGGAGAACCGATAGAAGTGACACATAGAAACACTTCATAAGGCTTGTCTGTATAGTGGTCGCAACCACTGTCTGGATGCACACACAGGTTGGGGCTGTGCAAGAAGCTTGAGCCCTCTAATGCTTATGAACAATCAAGCCCTCAGGTCAGATCAGCAGTTCATGGATTCACAAAATGGGTTAGGTTGGAAGAGACCACAGTGGATCATCTGGTCCAATCTCCCTGCTCAAGCAGAGTCACCCCAGAGCACATGGCACAGGACTGTATCCAGACAGTTCTTGAATATCTCCACTGAGGGAGACTCCACAACCTCTCTGGGCAATCTGTTCCAGTGCTCAGTCACCCTCACAGGAAAAAAGTTCTTCCTCATGTTCAGGCAGAACTTCCTGTGCATCAGTTTCTGCCTGTTGCCTCTCGTCCTATTGCTTGGCACCAGTGAGAAGAGCCTGACTGCATACTCTTGACACCCTCTCTTTATATACTTATTGATGAAGTCCCCTCTCAGACACCTCTTCTCGAGGCTGAACAGGCCCAGCTCCCTCAGCCTTTCCTCATAAGACAGATGCTCCAGTCCCCTCATCATCTTTGTCAGCCCCTGCTGGGCCTGATCCAGGATCTCCATATCTCTCTTGTACTGAAGAGCCCAGAATTAGACACAGCACTCCAGATGTGGCCTCACTAGGGCTGAGTAGACAGGCAGGAACACCTCCTTCAACCTGCTGGCAGTGGTCTTCATCCAAGTAGTTGTTTCATTGTAGAAGGCAATCAGGTTGGTCAAGCATGATTTACCTTTAGTGAACGCATCTGACTACTACTGGTCACTGTCTTGTAATCCATGTGGATACAGATGGCCTCCAGAATGAGGTGCTCCATCACCTTTCCAGGGATTGAGGTGAGGCTGTCTGGCCTGTAGTTCCCTCAGCCCTCCTTCTTTCCCTTTTTGAAGACTGGGCTGACATTTGATTTCTTCCAGTCCTCAGGCACCTCTCTGTATCACCATGACCTTTCAAAGATGATTGTGAGTAGTCTTACTACAGTGTCCTGTAGCTCTCTCAGCACTCATGAGTGCATCTTATCAAGGTCCACTGACTTGTGGATATCAGTTTTCTTAGGTGTTCTCTAACCTATTCCTCCTTGATCAAGGGAAAGTCTTCCTTTCAGTTGCCCAATATTGTCTTTGGAGTCTTCTCCAAGAGACAATGGAGCCTCGGAAATTGTTTTGTCCATCTTTGTTGAGGCTTCAAGATATGTCAGCAATACTTCAGGGTCAGTGATATCCATCAGCACTACAAAGAATCAGTGAAGGCTCTTGATACTCATCTGAAGAAAAGGAAGCTAGAGGCAGTCCCTACTTTTGCAGTGTCTGAAACTTACTTGAGTATGACCTACACAGCTACAGGTCAGGACTTTGGTATCTATGACATTACACCTACCCTCAAACTTTGGAGAAGTTTTCTGATTAACAATGTTGTTGTTATTATTACCTACTTATTGCATGATAAAACATACAAACAAAACAAAAGAAAAAGTGAACAGAAGGCATACAGAAGTAAATTCACAGTTAATGGAAACCTTCACCATGCCAATTGTACTGCCTTGAGCCTAGGTATGACAGTTCAGTGTAGAACCTGGTTCATAGTGCTGTAGGATTCTGACACATAATTAACAGTCATAATCATAACCTCTTCCCTCTGTAACCCTGTCCCAAAACATTTAATTTCTAGTTCAGTAATACAGAAGTTGTTTTAAATGCATCTGATGGTTAAAAAAATTAGTATTTTCAATCACAGATACATTCCCTAAAATAGAAACATTTTAGGGATGACACTTGGTAAACAGGTAATTGCCAGACACACGGCCATTACCACTCTTAGACACCTCACTTTTCATGCCAGATCATCCACACAGCAAAAGCTGTGACCCAGTTTCCTAGTGCTACCAGTTTTCTTTCACATGGGAACACTGAGAACTCCATTTCATGCTTTCAGGCACTAAATAAGTGGGAGTCTGCAAGCCATCAGAGCTGTGACTGAGCTAAAACCCCTAAGTGTAAGAGCTGGGTATTCTTTTTGTTTTAAAAAAATCCTAAACCAAACTTAGCTTTATTCAACTATAATCCAGGGCTACCACATTCTGGCTATCTAGTCCATCTATAGAGACAAGTAATTATGGTCTGTCCAGGGGGCATGTGACTCAGATATCAAGAACCCTTCTCCCAATTAATTCTTTAAAGATTTGATGTCTGGTAGCCCTGGACAGTAGGACATGGGAATCACTACTTTTTTTCTTGATCTTAAGCAGCACTGTGTTTCCAATTTTAATGGCAAAATTAGAAATAATTTTTATTCAAATAAGATGCTTTCTCAACCAGCAAGAAAATAATTTCATGAGTGCTACTTTTTTGTATAGTTATGCTTAAAGGCATGCAGCAACTGCCTTTCACATGAAATAATTCTCAGACATTTACATTTGAAAAACAGTACTGTAAATAATGAGCTTGAATACCTCAGGGAGTAAGGATGTAAAAACTTAGCTTTCAAAAGTAAGTAATTTTTAAAGCTAAGCATGGTCATAACCTCTTTCAATAGGTGTAAGGGTTTCCTAAAAAAAAAAAGAAACAAAAAATCCCCACATTTTATCACCTCTCTAGTTCTGAAGTGTGACTGATGGTTTTTAAAACAAAAATTCAAAGAAATTTTTTTCTGTGGTTTTGAATGGCAAGTTTCATCCCTGAAACTTGTAAAATGACTGAGACATAAATCCTGCAAAAGAAATGTTTAGAATAAGCACAATAATTCAAACCTAACTGTGTGATCATAAATAGGATTCCTTAATATATAATAGGATCCAAAGTTTCATAACTCTCATAATAAATCTTGTTTTGGTCTGGAGAAAATGGCAGGGTCATGCTCAGATTTGCTCATTTAGATTTATAATTTCTTTTAGCCTGGTTCATAATAACCTAGCCTCAATATCATTAGTGAGTTTTGTAGGCATTATAAATCTTGGTCAGAGTTTTTGCAGAAGGCTAGTAATTTGTTCTAAAAACTTACAGTTATATTGAATCATTTTCTCGCATCCTTAAATTAATTTTGTTTTCTCTCCAAGTCTATAAAATCCTTTATCACAACATTCTAGGCATTTCAACCCTGCATGGAAAATAGCCATGTAGAGGGATTTCACATTAAGTGACAGTAGCATTAATACCAAAACGGGAAAAACAAAACAAAACAAATCCAAGGCTCCAGTCCCATGTTCACTATGTATCATCAGTAAAAATCAGATATACTGATCAGTGAAGCAATTTGTAGGCAGGACTCAGGGAGTGAGAGAGCCTGGGATTTCCTGCCAGCTGCATCACAGAGTTCCTGTGAGATGCTGGGCTCATCATTCAGCTCTTGCAATGCTGCCAAGCCACAATATGCAAATTAATTAACCAACTCTTCCCTTCATCAGCCTTCAATATTAAAAAAAATGATTACAGGTACTTCTTGTTTCTTTACTTTACAGGTTGGTGGGAGTCTTGTTTTTCAGGTTTTCACCACTGCCTTCCAGAACTGCACATATACCCCATTTTATTCCTGAAAGAATTTATATTCTCACAAAACCTCTTGGCTCCAGAAGCTGGAGTGTTCACAAGAAATATATCATGAGGTCTGCAGTGGAACCAAGAATTTGTAACTGCTGTCCTTGGTGGCTTTACATGAATTTACAAAGACTTTGTTCATATTTGCAGATCTCTGAACTGCTCAGGAGAAAGGTGCAGTATCCATGCTGTGCACAAAATGAGGTAACATCTAGCTTTGAAGTCTGTTCAACTGTTGGCCAGACAGCTGATGAGACTTATCCAATTTCTAGAGCCCTTCATCTGCTCTATGAAATGAAAAATAGCTGTATTTATGTAAATAGTAGACAAAATGCCAGGAGGTGGCACTTGAAAATATTTACTAGGTTTCCTGTGCTTTATTTGGGCCAATAAAAACATGGTACTGTGTATTGCAAATAGTTTCCACTATACAGCTCTTCACATCAGCTTGTAACAAGAGGGGGTTCAGTTCTTGTGCTCCGTTATATTGGTGACTGTCAGTGTAACCCCACCTCACTTGCTGGAGTGGTGGTAGTGCCAAAGAAGAGTCATGTTCAGCCCTTGTGTCTGTCTTCTGCATGTGACTCCCTCTGGGCTCCAACAATTCCCCTTAACCTTCACACAGAACAAGCACCTGGCTTTGTGAGTAGTGGCTTGCAGTGGAGATACATTTTTTTGGTAAGGTTGACTTTCTATATTTTTATTCTTGCAAGATTTAACTGCATACAAAACAACTGTTAATAAGGTCTCCTTTGATCTTTCCACAGACTTCCATGCTTATTTTATTTTACTGCACTTTGAAGTAATTGTAAATTGTGATATGGAAATATAGAAGAAAATCTCTCTAGAGAAGCATGGGGAAATTACTGCAGTTGGAGAACCATAGAAAACAGAGCTACAAGGGATCATGAGAGGTTGTACTCTGAAAACATTTGATTTATCATGAATTTTGGAAGATTACTACAGCATAACAATGTCAAATCAATTTAAAATCATTCTCTGCAGCAGTATTGTGTTAAAAGGAAGGATACTTGTTTCTGAATGTCTGGTGAAATAAATTAAGTTCAACATTTCCTATTTCAAAATAGTTTTCAACACATTAACTTTGCCTTTCTCCCCACTAGTCGCATGTTGTGGCAGTGCAACTTCAAAGAGGTATTGCACTTGTAGCTAGTGACCTCATCTCAAAAATGCCAGAGAGAGTAGAATCAGATATGGCATACCACAACATTTTATGCGTTTTGTAATGAGAGAAACAATACTTCTTTAAGTAGAGAGGGAAAATGGTCCTCTGGTGTGCTTTTCTACAGCAGCCAGGAAAAACTAGCAATATGGTAGAAAGTAATTTTATGTTTTGACCTCTCAAATTCCTTCCAAAATGCTTTCATGTGCTACGAGAACTGAGCTGTCACCCTTGTATCAATTATTTGAATTCTCTAATCTCTTTCCCTTACTCTGCCAAATCTGAGTTTCTTAATCCTTTCCCTTATTGGAGGGGAAAATCTGTCCTGCACCCATAGAGATTCAAGTGATATTAAATGGCTGAGGAGAGGAATAAATCGTAAAAGCAGGAAACTGCCTCTTACTGTTAAGGAAGAGAAAGAAGATGTGACACGGGGAGTAAGTCTGATTTTGTGCTCCATGTTGTAGTCCATAGGTAATTCTGCTGAAGTGGCAGTCATGCAGGGTCAGTGCCACTGAGAGCAGAGTTAGGCCACTTCAGCATATCTTGTCTCTATCACAACAGACACACATGAGGGCAATTTACATTTTACTGCCATTGCAAATGTGCTACTCTACCTACACTACTTAGAGTAAACCAGTAAAGATCTTACAGTGCAGTAGGAAAACAAGAGAAGCAAGAAGTAACTTAGCCATTAAAGCATATATCCCATTTGTAAGATGATGCAGAGATTTTAACCTTTTTCTTATTTTTCTGAAATGCTCTTTAAGCACTCAGGAACCACCATGACAAACTATAGCAGTTGGGACCTCTCATTCTTCTGGAAGCCCAGGAGAGCAAAGCTTCCTGTCTCGGCAAAAAAATGAACAAAAAAACCTGTTCTTTCATCTGGAGGAAAAGATCACTGCAAACCAACTCCTGTAGCCAGGAGAGGCCCCTCTGTGGACAACAGGCTTTCTGAGTCATTGGCAAGGTTAAGAGGGACCCCACTGCACTTTTTTTAGGAAAAGATACAGGTAAACATGAAGTAACCTCTGTGAACCAGTAGAGGCTATTAAGTTCTGAAAATGGAAAAGTTAATTATTACAGACATAGCTGTACTGGAAACTGTGTAAGAGTTTATGGAAAACAAGAACAAGAGTCTTTTTTAATAACAACAGGCAAGTTGAAAGAAATAATACCTGGCTTCCCATAGTGAACAGAAGTCTCCCAGAGATAAAAAATGGGCTACTTCCTCTAGCCAGGGCTTCTGGACGACAGTACATCAGGCACTTCAAACTGGACCATGCCAAGACAGGACTTGTCTCCATTAGCAGTGGTTTGGTTGTCAGACTTGCCCTCTAACTGTCACTGCCAATGGCTCCTGACCAATGCAAAGCTGACTGTGAGCTCTATGTCCACCCAGAGATGGGCTCTGGCAGGACTTCCTTTGCTCTGAAGCTGCAAATGCAGATGCTAGCTCCTCAGCTGAAAAATACAGACATTAGCCCTCTTCCTCCCCTTCCCTCATTTCCATTGTGTTTTCCTGCTTTTCGATACTGTAATCACAGAGAGCCTGCAGCACAACTGGAGATCTGGGCTAAAATACTCACACTGATCTGAACAAGACTCAGGGTACATGATGAGGCTGTGAAGCATTCTGAGGCTTTTTGGGAAACTGGATTGGATGCTTTAATATGCACAATAAAAAAATCAGAGTTGCACTAGCGCTTACATTACAGTCCTATAGTATGTGAGTTACTGGATTTGCAACTGCAGTGCCACAGTCATTTTATATAGTTGCAGACAGATTCATTCCAATTCTAAAAAAAGGAACCATTTTGCCTTATTTTCAGCACAGGGAACAGATAATCCAATACCACAGCTTTCACTGGCTGACATGCCAAATCCTCATTCATACAGGCAAATTACCTTTAAAGGTTACTCATTAGGTGAATGGTTGTAGGATCAGACCCACAGAAAGCACTTGTTAAATTAACATGCTTTTGCATTGTGTTTAGTCTGTCCTGATGTCACTACTGAAACTGCAGCAGGCATCCTGTTTGACTAAAGTCCATGTATTTTCATCTCCAAAAATACTTGTCCTGTGAGAGGACAAGTCATGAACATTTTGCTGTCAATAAAGCAGTATAGTCTCAGTGAGCAATGTGCCAGTGGCAATACGCCAAAATATTGAAACTGAAAGTGCATCAGGTATATAGATTTTGACAGAAAATTAAATTATAGTAGACAGTTCTATTTCCTTGCCCCCTCAATTACTTCTGCAGTTATATATTCAGATCAATAAAACTATGTTAAGTAACATAGAAAAAGAAATTGCATCAGCTGTGTTTGGAACCTATTCCTGAATCTTTCAAATTGCTTTCCTTAAATGAAATAATAAGCTTTTGCCAGCTCTCTTGGGGATAAAATTTTCCTTTTTCAGAAAAAAATCAGATGAACTGTGTGGTAGGGTGATGCTGTTTTCAGGGACATTTTACTCCACCTATATGCATGTAAATACTGCTATGACAGCCATTCTTGCTTTAACCACATTTTCCTTGGCAGCAATCCTCTCTTTGCCTCCATATCTATCGTGTATCGATGTGACTTGTCTTTACTCTTCACTGCCTAGCAATACCTGCCTGTGATAACTACCAGTTTTCATGTTCATAATAATTATATCACTGTTGCCCTCTACCACTTTGTTTTGTTTGCATTCAGTCTATGTTTCTGAGCTTATCATAAAAAAAAGCTGCTCAGTCCAGGACCGTCTATCTGAGAAGTCATCAAATAACACCAAGAACAACACACCCTTCCTCATATTGGCAGAATGGCAAAGAGACATCCCACATCACTAGCAACACCACTGTGGAAGCTAATGTTACTGCAGTGCAAACAATATTCATCCCAACCCTCATTTGAGTTTCACTCAAATTTTCTACAGAGATTGCTCTTGTAGGAGTATGTCTCAGGTCCCTAAATAACAAGAGTATCTGCTGCAGGTAGCACTGACTCTGACTGATCCCTTCTGTGCAGGGTTGGAAGATGTGTGAGCAACAGCAGTTCCAGGGGCAGATTTCAGAAGGTGTGGGGTTGACTATAATTTAATTGCCTGGTGTTCAGAGACCTGGTAATGAACATGTGTCTCCATTTCTATAGGATCTTTTCAACGTGTCTGGGCATGTGTGTTATTTGCCTAGTAATCTCCAAGTAGGTGTGAATTTACTGATGTGGATTTACCAGTGACAGGAGATGAGATGGGACAAAAGGAGATGAAAGGCTAAGGGGGTTGTTTTTCCTCTATCAACACTGGTTGTTTCAAGGCAGATAATGTGGAAGTGGGGTCACAAGGCAGTGCCGCCCTTCCCTTCAGGCCCAGGCTGGAGCTGAATTTATTGCTGCTGAAAGGAAAGGCTAATATTGCAGTGGTCCAGATTCAGCATTGAAGGTGGTTTCTCCAGGAAGTGTTACAGTCCCGTGTTACAGCAAATTGATTGTGAAAGTCCTCACACATTTTCATTGCAGTGTTTTTGTCCTGTAGCCACCACCCTTCCATATGCTGTGTTGTAACACTGATCTGCATTCAGTGGCAGGGTCTTGAGTTTGTGCAAAAGTTTTGCAAGTATACTGAGAAAGCTCCAGATAAAGTTCAAAAGAGGCAGATAATAATCACTAGCATGTCAATTCAGTAAACCAATGGCTTTATTCATTCTTGGCCATGAAAATTAGCTGGATGTTTCCCTTCTGACACTTAGCAGTACAAAGCCAGTGCTTTCAGAATCAAGTTGCTCTGAAGTTAGCAATTTTTATTTTATTACCAATTTTTTTGACTGACCCAGTCTTCTGAGCAGCCTATTCTGACCTGACCTGACCTGACCTGCTCTTCCTTTCCAAAACAATTTGATATTTTTACAAACCTAAAAACTTGGTTTCCAATTCTCTGTTATCTCATTGTGAAATTAGATATATGTCCTTCAATCTTCCAAGCAGAGTAAAATTCTCTCCATTATGATTCAGTGCTGAAATATTGCAATGAGTATTGTCCAGACCCTGTAACAACTCTGTCTCTGATGCTTTTGAGGAAGGAACAGAAAAGAGATGCTAGACTATCTTCTCATCTGATTTCTTTTCCCACCACAGTTACCAAAACTGCAGGGAGGAAAGAAGTAGGGAGTGGAGGGGCAAGGCAGAGCTTTGCCTATCCTTGTTCTGCTTTTCTGCTCCAGAAGGGGCTTTACTGAGGAAGTCTGGGAAGATCAAAAAGAAATCAAGCCCTTAGAATTTCACAGTTTCAGCAATGTTGTCATAAGAACAGTCTATTCTTTTGGCAGTATCAGAATGATGTGGTTCACTTCCCCTGGTGTCACTGCAGGAGATTCATCCACTTAATTTTTTGTGTCTTGCTTATCTGTAAGCAGCTGGTGAAAAAGTCCTCTGATGAAAGTGCTTCAGTTAGCTGCATTTTCAATGGAGAGATATAAGACTCTGAGGACCTCTGGAGAAAGGCCCTACTCTGACGTGTTTATTTGAGTGGAACGGATTCTCCGTGGCCTGGGTTCCTCTTCAGTAGTTCTGTGTCAGGCCCAGCTTCAGCCTCAGAGCCACCCTTTGCATTTTGCTCAGATATGTTCAGAGTCAGTGCTTCTTGGTGTACCCTTCGTAACACTGGCCATATTCTTAAAACATTGCTCCTTGGTGTCTGTGACTCCCATTTCTTCCTCAGTTCTTTTACCCTGTCTTGTGCGGTCAACCTAACACCAGCTAAATCTTGTAGGCTGGACACGTGGGCACAGTAGGGCATAGCCTCTGTGACAGGGAGTGGAGTTTACTGAGGGGTTAATTATCAGCTGGATGCATTGAATGGGACTTGGACCCTTTCCCCCTCCTGCCCTAAGATGAACTGCAGCTATGGAGGTGGAGGGAAGGGCACTCATCTCCAGAGCCAGCGCAGAGAATGGTGATGTCCACTCTGGCTGATTCCCAATCAGACCTCTGGAGAGCAGCTGTGCACAGAGCCCTGCATGCTACTTCCTACTACCAAGCTCCTGCTTTGGAATGGGTGGGTTTTTTACTTGTATTAGTATCATTAGTAAGTGTATTTGTCTCCTTGCCTTGAATAGTATCTTCTTGTGTCAGGTCAATCACAGAACATCATGTCGTGTAAAGTGTGAAGTGTGGGAATGTGACAATATTAATTGAATTTTTTTTATGAGCTCCAGAGAGAAGACAATCATTCTATAAGGAAAAACTAAAATTAAAACTAAATTAAAAAAAAAAAAGAGTGTCTCGTGTCCTCCTAGTAGATGCATTTGAAAGTCTGGTTGCTGTCTATTATAGATGTTATAACTCAGCCTGCAGCTTTTAAATAGGGTGAAGTTAACTGAATAGGTCTTTTTTCTGTCTTACAATACCCAAGCCCATTTCACGTCTCCAGTTTAAGACAAGTTCTGTCCTGACAGAGATCAATACCTGAACTGAGGTCAGTACAGGATTAGGCCTCCATCAGTGGTACCAGCATATAAGAATTTTAGGGTAGAACTTTTCCAAAGGCTAGAGGTGAGGAACAGTTATTCCATGATTGGGTATTATGCCTATCTGCTGACATCAAATGCCTTTTCATATCAAGAATTTTCCTGGATAGGTCGGAAGTTTAGGGGTCCTAATCAATAATTAAAACAAACAACATTACAAGCACCAGCAATAAAAAGCAATAACAATTGCACAAAAGAATTTCTATTACACATCTGACAGCTACTGTATGGATTACAATAGTCTTACTTTATACAACTTAAACCTTTGTTTACAAAGCCTCTGAACACTGGCTAGAATGAAGGCTCAACAGTCTTAGAATGTTAATTCCTCATCTTTTTTATAACACACAATTGCAGTTATTTGGAAATTTTAGTTTTGGATACACTAGTTAGTGATAACTTCTTATTTAAAAAATAGTTACAGAGTTTCTGAATTATATATACTGGCACCTGTTTAGTAGGGGTTTTTTTGACAAAAGAATTCCTCCTCTTATATTCAAAAGTGCCTAATGAACAATGGTGTTGCCAGAAAAAAAGAGTAAACTATTATAAAACTAAAATTTAACAGTAGCGCTGGAGAAACAGGATAACAATGAGAAAAATTTTCAGGCAAACTAGCTGCACTATTGGTGCAAAATGGAGTAATCCCTTTGGCTTTACGGAGTTGTGATGAACTACTTCAACTGACAAGCTGTGCACATTAAATTTCCTTCCCACTCTCTCCCAACACCTATGTAAGAGAGCAAAAAGAAGAAATAAATAAGAAACCAAAACCATTGTTCTGAGAGATGAAAATGAACAAAACTCTGATGTTCTGATAAGTCCAAACACAGATTTTGTCCCCTTAACCTAGAAACCAAGGAATTAAACAACAGAAAGTTGGACCATATTTTCCTATATGATACCTGATATTTTATATAAGGGGAGAAAATATCTTCAAGAAGATGGACTTGAAAACAGCAGGAAAAGTCTTGTCCCTGAAGGGCAAGAATAAACTAAACTTACTTTGCAGGTGAAAGAGAAAAAATAGTAGCCAACAACACATGGGTATACCAGATTTATCTGTCTGACCCAGCACAGGTGTAGCAACCACAGCTGCTTGGGAATGGAAATTTACTATCCTGAAGTAATTTCAGAAAAAAAAGGCCCAAACAAGCTGGCAGTTCTCCTCTGTGATACCCTGTTTGAAAAACATTTAACACAATGCTTGTCTCAACTATTCAATTTTCGCACAAAAGCAGCACAGTAGACAGTATCGCTTCTTGCAAAGGAACAGGCAGCTGTCCTTGTAGAAGGTTAGATACTCAACCTCATGTAGCTGAAGCACAAATGGCAGCTCTGTCCCATTGCCTTACAATCCTGATGCTGACAAATGGGGCAGATATACTCAAAAAGAAGAGGCCAAGGATGAAGCTCAGATCAAAATCTACTTTGACTCATACCACAAAGCAAGCTCAATGGGCCTTTCACTGTGAGCATAGAACAATCTCAGTTTGGAGTAATTTTTTTTTGTTTATAAGTCAGGTGGGTCTGAGAAGAAGACAAATCACATCAGTCAGCTATGTAAAAAGTGTAAGCAAAACTTCTGGTCCATTTGTTCACGTGTGTTTGACTACAACAGAATGCCTGATATTCTTGATGGAATTCAAAGGATCCCCAGATGATAGTGATCCCCCCTTCAACCAAAACCAAAGGATCCCAAGCCCAGAGGATCATCTACTGACTGACTTTGCAACAGAACAGTCTGTGAGTGTTCACAGTCACCAGAACAAATGTCTTAGCTGTGGGAACAGTAACAAAGAACTGAAGGTTGTAGCTGCTCCACTTGGATCTGCATGAGCGTTTCGGTCCCTGAGATGCAACATCTGTGAATAATCTGGGCCTAGGATGTCATTGATCATAATATCCTTCCCTGAGCAAAGGATAAGAGGAAAACAAAAAAGGTGAAGAACAAGTCAAGAACCACAGAATACATGTCTACATATATTCTTCCCTTCCCCTGGGAAGGGGACATGGTTAAACAAGAGGCAAAAGATTTGAATTTGTGGACCTGTTGGACTAAGACCCATATAGTGGATTGCATTCTAGGTGAAGGAGATCTACTTTGTCTGGCTCTGCAAAACTTTGTGAGCCAAAATAGCCAAGGCTAGTCTGGTGCTTGGTGCTCAACCAAATGTGGGTTGATTTCATTGCTTGATTTCACTGGAAGTTCCCTTCCCATGCTCCTTAATTAATTTAAGGTTATGTGAGGTACTTCCAAAGTCATTCTGCAGGTTGGGCAGTCCTAAGATAAGAGTCACTTTGGAAGACTTTCCAGGGCATTTAGACAGTGCCAAGCCCTACTGAAATTCTAGTTTTTGTGGTGTCACTGACAGACTTGCAGTGTACAGTATCATCATGAGCAGCCCTCAGGAGATGACCAGGATGGGTATTTTACCCTTGACGTCAAATTCAGAATCTTTTTTCTAAATTGCTTCCCTCTTTTCTTAGTAGCAAATTAAGGATGAATGCATATAGTTGAACATTAAATAATTAGTTAATACAACTTAAAAGAGGTAAGTTTTCTCTTTACTTAAAATTTATTATTTAATTTTGAACAATGTCTGCTTGATATCTGCAGTTTCAGGGAAGGCTGTTCAAATTTGGAGAAATTGTTTGCCTTGCTGTACTATCTATCTTCATAAAGCCAGCTTTATAGCTGCAATTCAAGGCACATTTTTCTTCCTTTCTTTGAAATATCTAGTTAGAAAGGAAATTACTCAGGAAGGAATGCAACAAAAAGATTAATTATAGCAGAGAACTTATAATGTAATGGTAAGAATTGTACTGGCCCTGTTGGATATTGATATGATTGGGAAGAAGAATGATCAAGAGACCCACAGTGTTTCTCTGGGATCAGAGGCAGTGCTCATCAAAGTATGACCTCATCTGTACAAAGATACTCCATGTGCTTCGTCACTGGCTTTTCTATGAAGACCCCAAACCTCACAGTGTGAAATGATCTCATTATATTGGATGTTGCTAATACTTGTGAGGGGCATTAACACAAAGGCTTAGCTAGACTGCAGAAAACCACACAGATCGGACTCATAAGGATGAGACAAAGACACTGTAAAAACTATTATATTCTTGAGTACTTTACTCTGTAAATGCCAACAGAGTGTGACATCAATTCCTAGCTCTTAACTAGCTGTATCTGTGGTAGGAGAGGCAAAGGAGAGTAATGAAGGACAGTGAGGGGGATGTGGTATATTGATCAGTGAGGATTTGAGTAAACTTGAGATCTGCTCTAAAGATATTAAGTCCTGTTTAATACTAGATCAATAAAACATTCTGGGGAAGAAAAAAAAATAAAAAATTTTTATAGCTACCTGGAAGCTGAGCAGAGAAACTGGTAGAATGAGTAACAAAAATATCCTCTTACAAGAGCAAAATGCATGGATAGGATACAAAAAGAAAACTCAATAGATGGATTATCCTGTGTTTCTTCTCTCTTTTTATTGGTTTATAGAGTGCCATTTTTCTCAAAGCCAAACTTCACTTCAAAATGAGATAATGTGCTTTTCACAGATCTGGATATCTGGAATTGCAGAGTAAAGAGAGTACCACTGGAATGCTTGCAAAAGGTGTATAAACAGTTCCACACTGTGCTAGGAGATTAGGCAGTCTTTATCCACAACAATGAAATATCAAAACATCTCTTTCTGCTCTACAGCACAGGTGTGACAACCAAAGAATCTGAATTATTCTGTCCTCCAGTTTCTTCTGTCACACTCTTTTTGACACTTTGCACAAAGTAGATGGATCAGAGTTCACAGTTGAGAAGAGTTCTGCAATATTGCAGAAACAAAGGTATTTGTTGAAATACAATTCCTCAAATAACTTTGTAGTAGGTTGACCTTCAGGGCAACAGGTGCCCACTGAAGTGGCCCTGTCGCTCCCCTCCTCAGCTGGACAAAGGAGAGAAAATATAACAAAGAGCTCATGATTTGAGACACAAACAGAGAGAGATCACTCACCAGTTACTGTCCCAGTCAAAACAGACTTGGCTCGGGGAAATTAACAATTTATTACCAAGCAAATCAGAGTGTGATAATGAGAAGTAAAACCAAATCTTAAAATACCTTCCCCCTGCCCCCCTCCTTCTTTCTGTTCTCAACTTCGCTCCCAATATTCTTAAACTTCTTCCCCTGCCCATGGTCCTCCCTGAATTCTGCAATGTGAATCCTTCCCATGGGCTGCATTTCTTCATGAACTGCTCCAGCATGGGTCAGTCCTTTCCACAGTCCTTCAGGAGCAGGCTGCTTCAGTGTGGGTCCCCTGCAGGGTCACAAGTCCTGCCAGCAAACCTGGCCCAGTGTGGGCTCCTCTCTCCACATGTCCACAGGTCCTGCAAGGAGCCTGCTCCAGTGCAGGCTTCCCATGGGGTCACAGCCTCCTTCAGGTATCCACTTGCTCCAGTGTGGGGTGCTCCATGAGCTGCAGGTGAATATCTCCTCCACCGTGGACTTTCATGGGCCAGAGGGGGACAGCCTGCCCCACCATGGTCTTCATCATGGACTGCAGGGGAATCTCTGCTCCAGTGCCTGGAGCAACTCCTCCCTTCCTTCTTCACTGACCTTGGTGTCTGCAGGGCTGCTCTCACATATACTTACTTCTCTCTCTGTCTGCAGTTGCTATTGTGCAGTAACTTTACCCCTTCTTAAATTTGTTATCCCAGAGGCGCTACCACTGTCACTGCTGGGCTTGGCCTTGGCCAGCGGGGGGTCTGTCTAGGAGCCAACTGCTATTGGCTGCACTGGACATGGGGGAAGCATCAAGCAGCTTCTCACAGATGTCTGTAACCGCTCCCACTGCCAAAACCTGGCCAAGCAAACCCAACACAAATATGTGGCACTCTTTTTCTCAAAGGGCATATGCCAGATGCTAACACGTCATCCCACAAGCAACTAGACACTGTAAGCAGGTGTTGAGACAACATGCTGGGTGATTTTATTTTGCTTATACCAATTTAGTTGCCTGAAGTAGGTAATTTCTGCCAAAGGAAGACCATGATGTTCAAATGAGGGAAAGCTGATCATTACTGGTAATTTGTTTTATCTGTATGAATATAGAATTATAATGGGAGGTGTATACACTTTAGCTTGCCAAGGAAGACTAATATTGACTAATATTGATTAAGTGGGATGAAATCCTTTTTTAATTTTTTCTCTGAAGGAGAAAGCAAATTGGTTCATTCATTAAATAACACACAGAAATGAGGCCTGTTCCCAGACCATGTACTGCTCAGATATCAATACTTCCTCCTTCTTTTTGTGTTTTTCTTCTTTTGATGAAACTGCTTCCCCAAAGAAAAGCACTGATGGGAGAGAATTTTAGAACCTCACTCACGATATTTATAAAAAGAGTGGGCTGTTCATCAGAATCAGTTGTTCAGTGTCCTGATGTAGTCTCTGCAAACCCATTCTCCTGGTGCAAGAACTGCAGTCCCAGGAAAGACAATCAGCTAAGACACTGACTTGCTAATTAGCAACTGCTACTTCAGGCTTATTCATTTGAAAGGAAGAGTCATAAAGTCAATTAAACCAGACCTTAAGATCATATTGGGTTTTTTTGTTTCTAGGTAGTAAGCCCTTGTAATCCTCTAAGATCTTATTATCTAATACATTAAATTTCAGTCTTCTAAAACAGGCCCCTTAACTGTCAGAAAATCTGAGTGTGGTGATCTTTTTCCCTTATTGGTGATTTAGATATGGGAGCCCACAGAAGTAGAATGGGCCTAATGACTTCAAAATAGTATTTATTCATCTTCCTAGCTCATCAGAGGATGATCCAGCTCAAAACTACCTGATATATAGAGTAGCAACCTGTAAATCTCATTTCCAAGAGAAGACAGTTTTGCGTCTCCAAAAAATGTTTCGAATGCAGCCACATTGATACTCTCAGGAGTAATTCCAGATTACTCTTCCTTGTGTCCCAGCATTTGGTGCTTTTATTCCAGGATATTTTTTTCCAGGAAAAATTTTAGGATGGATGGATCTTTTCAGAATATCATGATTTGTTTTGGAACAAAGTGTTTACTGGGAAGACAATGCCATGCAATTTCTATGCATTGACAATCCTATTTATTTTCAATTTAACAAGGAGATATTGCTTTAGGAGGGAAGTTTTCCAAGTAATCCCTATTTTTAAATGAACTTTGATTTTATTCCTTGACAGTTCAGTGTGAAGAAGTAGCCTGTTTCTGCAGCTGAAAAAATATGTTAACAGTTATGTTTGAAAACTGTTAACAGAAGTTTGGAAGTCACACATAGGGCTGAAAAAGTAAGAACTTCCTTAATGGATAAAGTGCAGGAACACTCAGGGAAGTAAATACACTCAAAATCCATATTCCACTGGAGACTGATATTACTTCCTTACTGCTTCCAGGGTATTGAGGTTGCATGTCTGTACAACATGGATTTGTGATAAGGCCTTCTGAGTGCTGCAAATTCTGTGTGCTTTGTTCAAAGGATGGTACTTTGGATAGAAGTTTTTTCCCTCCTGCATGCAAGTGGATCTTTAAAAAAAACACAACATGTTTTGCATATTAATCAAATTAAAATCTGATAAAAGTATTGGGTTTTTTTTCTGTCAAATGCATCTTGAAACATGTACTTCTGAAAGGACACAACTAGTATTCATTTAGATTTGGTACAGTCTTGGGGAAGAGTGGCTGAAAAGCTGCCTGGTGGAAAAGAACCTTGGGGTTGCTGGTTGACAGCTGGCTGGCAGTGTGCCCAGGTCGCCAAGGCCAATGGCATCATGGCTTGTATCAGAAATAGTGTGTCCAGCAGGACTAGGGAAGTGATCTGTACACCCTGTACTCAGCACTGGTGAGGCCGCATCTCAGATCATGTGTTCAGTTTTGGGCCCGTCACTACAAGAAACACATTGAGGTGTTGAAGTGTGTTCAGAGAAGGGCAACGGAGCCGGTGAAGAGTCTGAAGCACAAGTCCTGTGAGGAGCAGCTGAGAGAGCTGGGATTGTTTAGCCTGGAGAAAAGGAGGCTTAGGGGGACCTTATCACTCTACCTCCTTATCTGAAAGGAGGTTGTAGCAAGGTGGGGATTGGTCTCTTGTCCCAAGTAACAAGCAGTAGGACGAGAGGAAACAGCCTCAAGTTGTGCCAGGGGAGGTTTATATTGGAAAATGCTATAGCTTTCTTCCCTGAAAGGATTATTAAGCGTTGGAATAGGCTGTCCAGGGAAGTGGTGGAGTCACCATTCCTAGTGGTATTTAAAAGACATGTAGGTGTAGCACTTAGGGACATGGTTTCGTGGTGGACTTAGCAGTGCTGGGTTAATGGTTGGTCTTCGTGATCAATTCTATGATTCTAAGTACCAGAGAAGAGCAAGAGTATCAAATTATAGGAATCATTTTTCATACTGTGACATTTTAGTATCTTTTCATATTTGCTTTTGTCTGTCTGTCTCATGGTAATATCCAGAGAATTTGCTGTTACACAGTTTCTTAGAAAGGCATATGATTCTCAGTAAGAGTAATGGAAGTGACAGCAACAGGAGAAATTATGAAGGTGTTGCCTTAAAAAGATAAAAGAAAACCCTGCACAGGAAGATTCTTTTACTGAGTTAGGCATATTATCTGCTATAATTAAAATAACTATACTTTATCCATTTGTAATGTGACCAAAACCAGGCTAAGTTAAAAGTAAAGTATGATGACACACAGAAAATGGGATTTTCTGATGTGTTCTCTGTGGTTTGAGCGAGGAGTTTTGATAATTCCAAGTAATTCCTAATGGATGCTGAAATAAACCTAAAAGCCGTAATAAATGAGTTCTTTTCTCACCACATTCCCTCACAACCACACTACACCTGTGTTTCTGTAAGTGATGAGTGATTTTGAGACAGCTGAGCTTTTTGCTTTAGAGAGTGAATGCTAAATGTATGCCTGATACCAGCAGAAGTTAATAGGAGAAAGAATGGCACCCAAAAGTCCCTCTTGTTTCTGAAAACATGAGTCTGAATGAACAAGCATAGTTTGCAGCTCAGCCTGCACCCAAGTAGTGTTGCCTAGGGATTTTTCCCGCCAAGATGTGTGCAACATCATAAAGAATTCCTTTTAAATTCTCCTTAAAACACATTTCCTCAAAGAAAATCTACAGATTGCCCTTCAGGACCTCCAGCATCTGCTTTGCTCTAAATTTTGCTTTTAAACTTTCTCTTCAATTGTTCTTCCTGCCACACCATAAGAGCTTTTCCTGTTCAGCTATTGCATGCATCCTCACATTTCTGAGCCATGCCATGTCTCTCACTGAATCTGCTGGGCAGTAACTGGTGCAAACCAGCTCTCATTCCTGGGTTGGTTTTAGATCACCACAAAATCCAGTCACTTTCCTAACTGGTTGCCAGACCCTTCTGTGAAGGTTTGGAGTTATTTTTGTGCATTGGGAGTGCACAGACTCTGTCTGCTTTGTTGTTCATCTCCATGCTTGTGAGCTGGTGTTTGCCTGGAGAGTTTTTTGGCCTGAGAAATGATTACTCATTTCACTAATTTGTTAGAATCTTTACACTTAAATAGGGGGTTTTAGGTGTTTGGGATTTTTTTTGTTGGTGGTTTTTTTTGTTTGGTTGGGTTTTTTTCCCTGTGGTTCATAAAGTCTTTCTTTTCCCTCTCCCTGTTAACAACAGCCATCAGACTTGCCCTTGGCATTCTCTTTCCTCTCTGCTCCGCAGGTGTGTGAATGCAAGCAGAGCCGAGTGGGGACCAAACGTGATAAAGGAGGTGGGCGCCCAAGAACTGTAGGTGGAACTAAGGCAGCTGTCACAAAACATTGACCCAGAACCTCTGCTGATCTTCACTCCTCTGGTCTGTACCTCCTGGGATGTATCAAACATGCAAGCCTCCCCCAGTTTTTGCATTTAGCATCCAACCAGTTTCTGTGCAAAATGTGGTTATGGCTGCCACTTTCTCCTTAAACATAACAGGAAAATGAGAATCCTCCACCTCTTCCCTCTTGTATAATATCCCACTGGGTCAGAGTGCTTGCCCAGAAGTGACAGAATCAGGCCACTTATTTTGTCTACCTGAGACCATCTACATTCAAAGTCTATTTCTGCAGTTATATAGTGAGGTCTCCCATCAGTGAGAAGGGCAAACTGCTTTCCAGGGCCTGCCTTGAAACCCTCATCTGTGTTCGCATTGCACAGATGCAGAGGCCATGCCTTTCCTGTGCCAGTAGCCCAGTGTTCAGAGTGCTATGTCAGTGGGTGCCATCATACATCCCTGGGCAGCTTAGCAGTGCCATGTTCTCCAGCACAGCACAGGCTGTCTGGGGCTCAGCATCCTGCTTTGCAGGGAGGGCTGTCACAGACCGGTGCATAGCAGTGCCTCTTTTGAGGTGTCCAAAGCCTTTATAGGCAAAAAGAAGGAAGCTACAGAAGACCAACTGTCTGACTCCCTTTCACACTGACATCCAATGAGATGGACCACCAGAAGCTAATTCTTGCTCTTGGGTGAAGTTAATCACAAATTAATAGGTCAAATTGATTCAATTAAATTCAAGATTAGACAGTAGCAGTACTGTGTTGTTTGCATACTGGGTATCTCGTGGGACTATGGTATGGGTGGAATCATGCTTCTCCTCATTCCCCAACTGTTGTCCTTTTGTGAGTATTATAATTTCTCTGCCTCCTTCACCATGTCTGCAATTTCTCAACAATAATTTCTGAAACAACTCTTACGTTCTTTTTCCTAGTTTTGTATGTTTGCTTGTTTGTGTGCTCAGAAGTTTTGATGTTTATCCTCAGTTGGAAATTATTCTTGTTTCTGGTAGCCCAGAGTGAGGATTTTTAGTCACTCCTGTTAAAAGGGAAATTGAGTTAAAAAATGAAGAGTTTTTCTTACACACTTTCAATACTGAAATATCAGCAAGGAACTCCGGATGCAGAAAACATTAAATAAAAGGATCACTTTCAAAGGCACAAAACATAGCCTATTTAAGGCTTTAGTTAAGTTCTTATCCAGAAAGAGATGTCATCTTCTCCACTCTGAAAGATAACAGCCTTCCTCTGATGGCACTGTAAAGGAAGGGCCTGGTCCAAGGTGTGTTGGTGAGACATAAACCATAAAGGTGGAAACAAGTGATTATTTTAACAGACCCTCCCAATACAATCATCTGCATCCACCTCTGGCTTTCTACTCGCATTTCACAAGAGAAATGCTTCAATGCTCTGCCTGTGAGTGAAAGGCTTATGTTTCAGAAAGTATATCTAGTCACTGTTATGAGCAGAAATAATAAAGGTGACAGGCTTTCCCATACAAAGACACTTTCAGGTTTTTATAATCATTACTTTACTTAAAAAGGAAAAATCATCCTCCTGCCACTCAGTACGATTGCTTGTATTAAAAGCTGCATTATTCATTTAGGTTTTTTTCCTCACCTCTTCTAACATGAAACCTACACAGGACTCTGAATTTAGAAAAACAAAACACTGTAGTAAATTAAAGATGACCTTTTATTCTTTTCATTAAAAACCACGTTGGACACCTGCATTCACAGTCCATTTTAGGCCCAGGAAGAGCAGCTGCCCTGCATGGGGAAGCAGCTGCTTAGGCTGGAGCTCGGATACAGGAGTCAGTTCATGACGTACCCTTAATGTGACTGTATCTAATTTTCCCATGGTGAAGTTTTCCTGTCCAGATACATAGGGGAGAGCTTCCCCAGGGTAGAAGTGCCACAGTCCTGCCCTTGCCCTACATGCCCATTACTGATCAGCAGAGCCAGTCTCTGCTCTTTTTTTATTCCTGCTTCTTTTAGTGCAGACTCAAAGCCAGCTGGATTGGTGGAGACATTGCCATGGCTTCAGGGAGCTTAGGTCTGGCTCTGCACAGGTGGAGGCAGAATTCCCTGCCACGACTTTTATTATTATTATTGTTATGAAACACAGGTTATTTAGTTTATTTGTCTGGCAGAGCTCTGCTGGGGTGGCAAAGGTCTGCCGTTCAGCCCTTATTTCTGTGGTCAGCAGAAGCCCTTGCTGCATGACCTAGTCCTTGCTATTCTTCCTGTCATTGCTTATTTATTTACTTGTTTTTACCCCAGGATGAAGGTGTGTAAGAATAATCAAACATTTGCCAATGATGGACACTACTCCTGCAGGAAGATGAACCGCTTTCTTAGAAGAAAAAGGAGGATATTGCATATCAAAGAATATGTTGAAAGGGGGATTTGTAATGAGAGCAAATGCTCCCCATCTCCATTTCATCAATCTTTATGTGTGTGTATGAGAGGCTGAGACCAGCCACCTGCTCTGTGCTGGTGCAACTAACAGTAGCAGGAGGTCAGCCCAGCTATTTCCTTGGCTGAAGTGGATTCTGCCACAGCATTAGCAAGGTGGAAAAAGGTTTGACCTCTGTCCTGTCTCCTTCAGCCTCACCAATTGGAGCTCCTCTCAGACTGCAGTGGAGCCAGGGAAAGAGCCAGAGCCATGTGGAGCGGCAGGGGTGGAAGAACAGGGCTTTCCTACAGGTTCCCATTCCTACCTCCCCACAGACTGAAATAATTCACAGAGACATCTGATTTTGTACCTCTGACTACCCATGAAGTATCCTCCAGAAATCAGTTCTGATTAAAAAATTAAAAGAACTACTTTTATTAAGTGTTAAAGAAATAACTTCATTATTGCTGACACGCAGATAATTGAAGTCATTTGGAAGGTACAACATATTTTAAATAAAGGCACTATTGGTTACAAGAAACATCTCCCATTCCCCACACACTCTCCCCCTTACCTGAGATGATGCAGTGGTGGCTTCAAAAGCATGTCTCCTTCTTTTCCTATTGTGAAAATACCTGAATACGGAAGTTTTTCCTTGCCATGAACAGACACAGTCAGATGGCTTGTTGGCTACCTACATTCTCTATTAACACATAAATGAGCCAGAGTCCAGAAAGTTTATCTGCAGTCAAAGTCCTACATCTTTAACAGTCCCACCCTTTTTTAAAATTATCAGCATTTTTACTCTGCTTTGCATAAAATGGCCTAAAATTTTACTTGGCTGGCACCCAGCTTACGCCCGCTGAAGAGTACAGTTCTATTTCTGACATTCAGACTGCTCTGTGATATCACCTTCAAAGCAAATAAGAAAAAAATGTTACTCCCTTGAGCAGGAGGTACAAGCAATATGAAGTAAATAAGACAAGTTAACCAGGTTTAGATTTGCTAGGCTATAAGAGAAAATCTCACTGTCTGTCTGCCTAGCTATCCAATCATCTCATTCTCAGAATTTTGAGGCATTTGGATTTTACTTTGCAAAATTAAATATAAGGAAATAAATATAAGGAACTTAAATAAAGGGAACGCTACACAGTTTGAGCTGGGGAAAAAAAAGTAGATGAAAAACTGTAAGGTTAAATGCAAAAAAAAGTATCTAAAATAATTTCAAAGGAGATGTTTTAAAATTGCCATGACAGCAGACTTTCAACTGTGCGCTGAAGAAACAGGAAAGTTACTAATGATGCTCCCGATATTTCTGCTCTCACCATCTAGAGTTCTGGCTTTGACTTCAAAGGGAATGATGCTCACACCTTCTATTTGCAATGTAAAGCTCTCTTCATGCTCGGTCTACAAAGCAACAGGTAGTGATGCTCTTTCATGTGGACCAGAAAATATGCAAAGGAAAACTTCCCACTGAGATTAGCTCAGCTCAGATTCCTCTGCCCAGGCAGGGGAAGGCTCTTTTCTGGTTGTCTGTGCAGCTGCTGCATACAAAGCTGCTCATCAAAGCCGTGGCTGGGAGCACACTGATGTGCTCTCAGCATGCCGGCTGTTAGGCTGGTATGAATGGCCGAATATCCCTGACATCAGCGGAGATTCAGCCATTTACCCCAGCAGAGGAGTTGAACTAACATACTTGTTCCTCCCCGAGGAGGGTGTAAGGTGGCTAGTCCAGTCAAATCTGCACTCACTTTAAGCTCCCTCATCACAGTAATTATAGAGATAAAACTCTTAATGCATTACCCAGCTGTTTGGTACACAGCATCTGTGGGGTTGAGACAAGTAACAGTGGTAGTGTGGTGTGGGCACCAGCATCAACTCAACAGCTGATGTCTGTTCCCTTCCTGGGAGCTGTGCTGGCATGGTTATGCTCCTGTGTGCCTGAGCTTGACGCTGGCTCAGGGGTACTGCACAAGTCTGTGCCTGCTTTCAACTGCTCAGCGACCCCAGGGTTGTGATATCTTCTGTGAGAGCATTTGGCCATCAGGTAGGAGTGCTATATAACACACCCACCCATTTTAAACCTGAAAGACCATATTTATGCAATCAATGGAGACGATGTAAAGAGAGAAATCTGTGAAAAAAACATTTTTTTTGCTGAACTTCTGTTTCCCTATAAGCAAAAGTTACTGTAAAATTGCAGTAGTTCTGGGAAATTGTCTCCCACTCAAAAAACTCTAAATAATTTTATTTTTTTTTTTTCAGTTTCATGTGAGATGTTTTCATGGAAAAGTTTGAAGCAGAGAGATAGTCATGTTTTCTGGCTGCATTTTTATTCCACTTGGGCAATTATTAATCACATGGTCTAGCTTACAGTTCTCTGATTCTCTTACATTAAGAAGAAACTGTGCTGACTTTAATTTCCACAAGGGTATGTTACATTGTGAATCTATCTTCTAGATAGCAAGGTGGTAATTAACTCGTCTATTTCAAATAGTCAAAGCAAAAGTGGGACCTGACTGCTGTGATTCACAATTAACAGTATATTTCTTTTCATTATCAATACACACTAGGTGTATATTGATGCACACTAGGTGTGTATGATGGTGAGTATCTGATGTGTCACATTTGCATAACATATTCCTTTACTTTGTCAATAGCTATGTCCCTGCATTTTCCCATCTCTGAGGTGTGCGTGCTGCACATTTCAGTATTTTAAGTGCCCCCCTTGCTTTAATCTGACAAGGCTGCCTTTCCCTGAGAGTGCTTTCATTACCCTCTTCCTCCTTTGTGTGGTAAATTCCTTAGACTGAGCACCGAGTGTAACTTCTCACTGAGCACAGGCACCTCCTCATGCCACACAGAGGAGTATTTTCTGCACTAGGATTTGCTGCACTGTCAGGAGAGAAAAGACATCCTGCATTTTCAGACAGTTATAGATATCAAACAATGCACAGACAGGTGCAGAGGAAGCAGATGTAACATCAGATGCCTACCTTTCTGCAAAAATGTCCCAGAAATGCCAAAAACTGTAGGGTGTAGATGCACATTGCAAAGAAATCCTTGGTCACATACAACTATGAATAACAAACTACTTGGGATTATGGATTCCTGTTGAGTTCAGAGATTGGGAAGTGCCACTTGCACAGCTGCTGCTACAAAAAAGATCTTTCAGGTCTCCAGGAGAGGTTCCAGGCAAAGAAAGAGGTATTTCAGATTGATCTTGTGTGACAGCATGGCTATGGGATCTGTGAGATGCAGGTATGAATGACTTCCCTGAAATGCTCCAGTCTTGCCCATCCCTGCTGGAAATATTGGTACATTGTATGTTTTTTTATGGCTCTGAGTATATTGAAGACAAGTCCTTGTGCACACACACTAAAACTTTCAGGAAGAATCTGGGCTGTTTGGCACATACTTGGTGTGTGCTGCAAATGTGAAGTTAGGAGACCTTATCTTTTCTTCAGTTACAATAAATGCTGAATACAACCTCCATCAGTGGGGTATGACACAAGTCTACAACAGCATAGCTAATAGCCCTGCGGTCAGGATGCTCACATGGGAGTTAGGAAGCCCATATCCACATCTGTGGTCTAAGTCAGGCCAAGGAAGGATCCCACATATTCACTGATGATTTAAACTGCCAGGTTACTGTTGAGAATCTTCCTTGATTGTGAAAAGGTACTTTTCCAGTTCCTTATGGTACTGCCAAGATACTCCCACCCACGTGAGAATGAAGCACACACATATGCACAGATCTTATGGCACTAAAGATGACATAAAAGGTGGCAGAAAAGCATTCACCATCTGTCAGTCAGTCAACATCCTTCATTTGAGCAGTAACATCAGATTTTGTAGAAAGCAAGCTGTCGAGTACATAGAGTGGAGGCTGCTGGATCTTCCTGGGCCTAAATCAGCAGCATGCTAGTGAGGAAGGGTTTGCTCATGTCCATAGAACGCTGAATACACTGACTGATTAAACTGAAAGGTGCTGCTTTTCTTTTCATGCTCTCAGTCTTCAGACTCCAAATGCATGGGTTTTTATACTAAAAAAATACCTTTATATCCAGTTCCTATTGATTATTTTCCCATCATACTTCATATTATATCACACACTAGATTTTACTGGAATAGATATATATTTAATCCCTTCTTTCACAAAGTTTGAGTTTTTACTCTCTATCTTCTTCCTTGCAAGAATATAGCTGTCTTTTTCTTACTTTTCCCCATCTACTTCATAAATGTGGAGACAAAGGACCAATTTTTGGAGATAGTGGACTGTCTAGAGAGTATTTTTTTTGTCAATAAATTATTTTTTCCTTCTCAAAGAACATTTCTATATCTCTTACTGACCTCTTGCTCCTGATGTGCTTGAAACATTTATTCATTCTCTCACCATTCTTCCTCTCTATGATCTTTGAGATTTTCCACTTGATTTCTTGTGTTCCTTCTTCATTTTATTCTTACCATCTTTGTCCTCTCTAGCCAGACATCGATGCTGTTTGTGGCCAATAGACGAGGTCACCAGCTAAATGTCTATATTTGGCAGAATTGATATGTATGTCTCTATTTTTGCTACAGTAATATTGGGCAGAGATCAGAGCTCCAAAGTGTTGCCATAACTTCACTACTTGCCCTGCAGAGGGTAGGGGTTGAATAAACAGAGTGGCACCATATGCACAGTATTCAAATTTTCTTTACTTTTCTTTACTGGAGTGATTTTCAGCCTAAGCATGAAGGAAAATCAGATAAATATTTTTCAACTTGATTCTTATCTAAAGCAAAACATATACTTATGTATTTGTTATTGGGACCATAGTAATATAAACAGCATGATGGCACACACACACTGCAGATCTGGCTCAGGAAATGTTTGATTTAATCTATTTAGGGAAAAGTACTATTGCATTTTGGCAAATATGGTACATCTTAAGTCCTAACTGTACCTTCATGTAAAGCTGCAAAACTAAAAAGTCTGTCTTAGCCATTCTCAGGGGCAGTAAGTACAAATATTCACACAAGGATGAACCTTCAAGAGGAAGAAAATGCACATAACTACATCAGATGCTCAAAATGAAAAATCTGACATTTTATTACTTGGCCTGCAGTAAAGAGAAGCTAATAGTAATTTTACAGAGGTGTCTCAAATCATGAAGTATTTCTGTTGTTAATGATTTCTGTACTATTATATTTTTATATGCAATTTGTTAGCATTGCCTTTTTCCATACAATCATAAACTTTCTGACAAGAAAATAGTTGAATCTTGCTCTTGCAAAAGGAAAAAAAGAAGAGAATTGGTCAAAGGTTATCACAGTGTTAAAGTTGAAGAGATACCAAAAGATCTGTTTTAATATCAGGAAATGACATATATTTTGCTTGTTTTAGTGTTCCTCTCTGGAATGCTCCAACAAGCATAACAACCAAATGTTGCCAATGCCAACAAAACTGGCAAGGTCAATATCTATATTTAGGAGGCTTTGCGCAAAATACAGGAAGGTTTGAAAGTCCTGATAAAACTGTCCCAGAGGCAAGCACCCACTCCTTGGTTTCACCACCAGGATCCTGGAATTCATTCCAGTGATATTTTTCCAGTTTGGGGTAGACAACAGAGCCAAGTTCACCCTTCTAACAAACCAGACTCAGCTCTACGTGTGCTGCTGCTGTAGTCTGGCAGAACACTTTCACCAGCAGGTTTTTCACACTGAAAAAGCCCGTTGTGTTTCCTATTCACTGCACCGTGGGCTTAGTTTAACCTTAGTAAGGAAACAGCATGGTTATGCAGCCATCCATTTACCCCGTTTCTCTGGGTCCTGGTAAGCCAAGATACCCTGTACCACTTGAAAAGTGACTGTAACCTGAATTGGGAGAAAATGATAAAGAATGCAGTTGGAATCACTATGCAGAATCATGCAAAAATATATAAAAAATATCATTTGTCTGCCTATCATTTTAATGAAATGCAAAATGGTGGCTTTGTGCAGCTATTTTCACGTAACTGGAAAATGATTTTCATTGTTTTCAAGTGTTGGTGTTTCACAAGGGGAGAACACTAGTATTCATGAATTGCAAAATAGAAAAAAAAATCCTGGGGTATTTTGATTGAGTGATACACTGGAAAGGAGAGGCATGATGAACAATGCTGGTAAACAATAATGTGCTAGGATAATAAATTGCATAAATAGAAGAATACATTTTAAACTCTGAGAAGCCACAGGAAGGGTCATGAGTAGAATAGCTATGTACAGTTTAGAGAGGTTAGGATTTAGCGAGAAAGGATATGCATAATAATTTGAAAACACGGTTTATTTTATAATCATCTCAAAAAAAACCCAGAAGAACTGCCTGTCTAGCTTAATTTAGCCTTTTCTCCATAACATCTGAGCAAATCTGCCATTTAAGTAGTGAAGATTTTACTGTGTTTTTCTGGTGCACATACAACTGAACGTACAAAGACCTGAAGCAAGAAGTTATCTGCTCTATTATACTGCAAGGGAGAAATAAGAGAAAGAAATCGAATCTGTATAATAGAAAAAGGACTAGATATCTAAAGGGATTTTTATCCTGTTTCTCTAAAAAAACGAGGTTTATCTGACTATGCTATTTTGTGTCTGTCAGCCTGACTTATAACTTTAGAATGTGTTGACTAATTTCAACTTAATGGACAGAAAGGTAGAATTATTAAATATATTGTATTCCTATAATACCAGAGGTAGAGAATTTGGAGAACCACCCAGTGAAAGCAAGTTCGTTTGCTCACAGTGCTTCTGAAAGTGTGACACTTCTTTCCTGAACTTGAAGCAAAAAGATGCTTCTGCCTCAAAATGGAATCCACAATGCATACAATCTTCCTGGGTAGCAAGAAAACCACAGATAAGAAGGTTGGAGGTTTATACTTTCCATTTGCAGTGTTTGAGATTGTCTTTTAGGATGCTCAGTTTGCTTCTCCAGGTAATTCTGGGGATAGACTAGTGAAGGAGAAATAGAGATAATGGACAGCTATATATTCTGGCTGAAAAGAGAAAGATAAAAACCAGGATCACGGAAGAAGGGGAAGTAGCATGAAAGTGTGACATATGGCTGTTTCACAGAGACACACCTGAAGGATTTATAACAAAGATGATCCCACGTAGGAGGGCACCAGTCAGCAAAGTAAAATAGACAGCAGTGAAATTTAGGAACATCAGTTACTGTGCCACATTTGAATGTTTTTATGCCTACTTTATATTTCCTTATGAGGAAGGAAAGTATTAAAATTGATCCTGAGATGCAGAAGCAAAGATCATTAAAAATGTAAAGTTTTAAATAAAAAATAACACATCACTCGGGATTTTCCTTGTAGCTATCAGAAAGTGACCTTCCTTGGCAAACTTCCTGTGTATTTCCTACCCTGCACTGTTGGGAACTGTGTTTTAGCAGGTTCAGAGTTCAGAGGAAAAAGATGAGGAGCACCCGAAAGGAAAATTAAGTGGTGCCCATTAGAGGGAGGAGAAATAGCTCTAGTACTGCCATAAAAAGACCTCCCTAAACTCAGTTAATAGATACCACTCCTCAAAGGCAGGTCATTGGACTTTCAAAATTTGTCCCAGACACAATGTAACAAGAAGACATCCAGTGTGGAGGCTGATGTACACGGGCTACACATGGGAGTTCCAGACAGCAGCATTTCTCTGAAGGATGAGGTTAAATTTTCTATGGCAATTGTAGGAAAACCAAATGACAACACAGCTGAACTATAAATCTTATCAAAGTCACTATCAAAAAAGGGGAAATGACTGATCCATTTTCGTAAATCAAAATTGAGCTTCATTGCTTTCTTACCCTCAGGAACTCGTTAGTTGCTATGGAGAGCTTCTACACAAATATAACATTGAACGTATTACAAATGAGCCCCTAGCTGACAAAAAGGTCTAGGAAAACACAAACATACGTTTCACAGGAGGTTAGAAAGAATTGTTAATTTAGGTGAATAATGACTGCTATAAATATGTAGTGTAGCTTTTAAAAAAAGGGTATGATTTATTAAAAAGTGACAGTTGCAGATAATAGATTTGGTTTGTAAGGTACGGCTGCCATTCATATAACTTTTTACCACTAATCACAGCTGCAATAAAACAACATATAACACAAATAATATTTAAAAAATAACTGTATCAGCTTCAGTAAAAGTATTAATTATTATTTTGTATCTAACACTAGAACAATTTGATTATCCATTTTTCAAGACTCAAAGATATGTTTTTAATAAATCATCAAAAAGCACATTCTTAGTTCAGAGAAATAACCCTCTAAGAATAGAATTATCCAGAGTGTTTCTTCCCTTTCCATTACCACAGTGCTCTTTCTGATTTCCATCATGATTAATGTGAGCCAAGATTATTGTTATCATGAAGTGTTTTCAGCTTTTCCTGGAAGGCAAGTGTGTGGAATATTGTATTTTCATCACCTGTAGTAAAAACTGTGGATAATTCAGGTCTGGAACCTCAACAGAACAGTTACATTAAGCAAAGAATTGCTTAATAAATAATTGATTAATAAATCGAATAATGACTGGACAAGAAATCTTTGTGGAATGATAATCATTTTCATAGTCACTAATATGAGGATGAAGGGTAAAGGTTTCACATGAAACTAACATTAGTTACTTATGAGTGAGGAACAGTTTAATTTTAAAAGCTTGGGATAATTATTAACTAGAAGAATATAGCAATCACCTGGCTTTTTCAAAGATCATCTGCAGATAGCACAGGAAGAAATGCAGGACAAAATGGTACAGATGGCACATAGTTCAGATATAGTTACTCCACTCAAAATCAAACCATCAAAATATTTCTTGCCCGTGAATTTCTTTACAGATACAACGTGAACAACCCCACAAAGAATATCTTTATTAGCCAGTCTGCTGGGCAATATTGTAACCAAAATATTGCCTAAACTGGAGCTGTATGAGTGACATTTTTCACGGCAGGCGTATTCTGCCTGTTTTCAAACACTGCTTTTTTGTCTTCTCTGTTTTGCTGTGGAGTTCAAATTCAGCAAATCTGATCTCCTGAGCATGGCCTGATAGCAAGTGGGATGGCCCTGTGCTTTCTATGCATTTGCTCACACAAGCAGCTTCTGCTGAACGACAGATGCACCAAGGCTGCCAAGCAGCCCCTTGAGTGCACATACTCTCAGGGTCTCACCTACTCTATGTGGTGAAACAGTTAATAACTGAGGATAATGATTATGATGAGTGGCTATAAGAATAGCAGCACTTGTTAGACAAAAGGTCTTTTTAGCCTGATATTTCAATAGTGACCAGGAGTGGATGCTTAGAAAGAATATAGAAGTAAGTATACGCTTATCCTTCTCCAAGCATCAGGACCCTGAAGTGATATATGAAGATATATAAAGCAATTTGAATCAAGACCAGAAACAGATCTGAAAAATTTTAGAAGGACCTTGGGAAAGGGGGTGATGAGGGAATGTGATAATGACTGACACGCTGCTGTTCTCAAATGCCGGGTAAGGGGCACTGAAGGTGATCACCTAAACCAGAGACTTGCTGCTGGGTTATGCCCTAGGTATAACTGTGTAAGTAACAGACATGGACATCATTATGGAAAATCTAGTCAGTCTCAAAAGGTTTATCCTGTCAAAAAGGAAAGCCAAATAGAAGGTTGTGGATAAATGGGATAATGAACCTATGCATGTAGAGAAGTTTATTTCATTTAAATTAATAATATAAATCTAGTGATCTAGTGAATATGAACTAATAAAGTAATCCGATTTAGAAGTTTAATGAGATTTCTGAATCTATATATTCCTCATATTTCTATGCTTGTTTCAAGGACTTTTCATAGCACAGACTTTGGATTTAATCTGTAATGAAATTGTTAAAGTTACAATGATGTCAGTGTGCTCAAGGGGATCCTGGCAGCCCAATAGTCAAGGAGATGGTTTTTAATTTTTAGGAGAAGTAGAAAGAAAAAATACAATGAGGTTCTATAATGCTTTTGAATTGCTCAGATATCATATATTTTCAAAAGGCAAAAAAAAGAGAAAAGATGTTGACATAAAATACCTAATATAACTAAAAAGAAGGATAAAAATAGGATTTCTAGTATTCAAAAATGAATTTAAAAGAATATGAATATCTGCAGTGGTGATAAGGGACTTGATTAGTACCAGACAGTGTGTGTGTACAACATAATGGAAATAGGTTTTTTTCTAGGATAGGCATAAACACAATGACATGGAAGTTGCCTTACATCAGAGAAAATAACTCCATGTTGAAAAAGCAGAAAAAGAAACTAGTAAATTATAGTCTTAATGCCAATGCAACAGTTGGTACAAGATTTATCAGTTCTAAAAAGAATAATATAAAAGAAAAATAAGATTTTTTTTCTGTCAGAGCTATATACATATAAAATTAAAAAGTGAAATGAAATTAGGACGTATTTGAATTTCTAAAAACTCACAGGTACCCTCCATTTTGGAGACATAGTGATTTTGTCTCTAGTCCTCTGACCAGCTAAAAGTAAAAGATACTTTCAGAATGATGTTTCCCCACTGCTATTTTCCATGGTTCCAGTGTTTCTACTGTCGCTGAAGGGAGTAACTGAATTTAAAAGAAGAGAAGCCAGAACAGTTCCCAGTTTGACTTACACCAGCATTCCCCAGAGCTGCATCTGCAACCAGTGCCACACTGGTGCAACCAGTTGCACTTGCAGCTGGTGCAACCTGGTGTACCATGTGAGGACTTGGGAGAATTACTGAAACCTATGCTGCCACAGAAATAATTGTCTGAGCAGCCTTACTTGTGATTGCTCAGGGACTCTTCCTGAGCTCGGTTAAAAACTGCTGGTTATCCTTCACTTTCTGTGCCTCTAAGCACATGCTGTGCCAGCGTGGACAGGCTGAGCACCAGGACTGAGTCACATGAAGCCTCACACTAAGACACCTGGTAAAACTGCGTTCAGGCTTAGCTATGGAGAGTGAGAAGACCTCAGTCCAAGTCGTCTGAAACATGCAATGTCTCTAACTGTGCACTTGCTAATTTGCAGTCAGCTTCCCTTTTCATATATATAATTTCTTCAGTATGGCTGGCTCCTGTCCATCCAGTGGGTGTGTGACAACAGGAGCATTGCTAAACTTTCTCTTTGCTTACAGAAAGGGGCTTGCAGCCTCCCCTTGGTTTTGCTTCAATGTCCTTCCATGCCCCTTGAAGTGGGCATGACAAGCTCTATGCTTGGTGTGTGGTGCTGATATCTGCTGGCTGAAATTCAACACACTTCCAGGGTGTGAGTGTTTGTCATTCACACCCTTTATTCCTACTGCCTGACACAGGGCTTTTCTGCAGTTATTTCAGATCTGCTTACCTTTAGTTTATTTAGCTCAAGAGCTGAAGGTAAAGATTTTTTATTTGTCTGCTCACCTCTGAAACTGATTAGCTCAGAAAAAAAGTTATGTAAGGGGTGTTAGACTCCCTCACCATGGATTCAAGTATTCAAGATGCAAAGTTTTTAATTCAGACTGTACCATCATGGCCTCAGGGTAATCAGGAATTAAACATGATATCATTGCCTCTCTGATGTGTTTTCCCTGAGTGTACTGTACCTTGGTACCTTATCTCCAGCATTACTGCTTGTGCCTGGACAGACTTCTGTTCAGGCTCCTTTCTGTGACCAGCACCAGACAATGTGAGCTCAGCTCTATTCAGCATCCCATGCGGATTTTGTGCCACATTACTGACCTTTTATCATATCCTATTGTGGCAATCTTTTTTCTAGTAAAATATCCCATTACACAAAACTATTTCATCTCCATAATCCCAAGGCCTTTTGTATTATCAGTGGTGCTCAGGCTACTTCTTGTTAGCCTCAGTTTAAGATAATTCTTTCAAGCTGCTGTGAAGTTGGGTCATTTTACATTTCTTGCTCGAACTTGTCAAATTTTGTAACAGTAATAGGTAGCACTTAAATCACATTTACTTCAAACCGTTCTTCCTGCAGCTTCTTCCTTTCAGTGTTTATCAGCACTCCTAAAATCATGTCTAATATAAGAAGCTCTTTACTGGGATTGTATTTCAGTTTAATGAGGATTTTTTCAATTTCATGATCATTTTCTGAAGTCTAGATAGTCCTTTGCACAATGATTTTTGTAATAGGACTTCTGAAGTTTTATGGGCTGTATCTCCTCTGACCTATTTCTCTTTATAAACATACTTATGCAACTCCTCATAAACAAAAATATTTGGAGTCTATTTTCCAGGCTGGGAATTTCATTTTTGTATTACAGCTAGTGAGTGTTTCAGAAGAAGACACAGCCACTAAAAAGGGCAGGATATGCTGGCTACAGGCTGGATTTGGATTTTTTTGACTCCGTACAAGTGGGAAGGGTCAGCTGCCACTGCCTCCAATGGGTTATTTAACCTCCTGGCTAGTTGCCAGAGACTTTTCCTGCTCCCTACCTTGCCCAGTGTCCCTGTGGCTTCTAGGTGACTTTTTGCATGGTCTGCCCTTTTTAAGGTTTTGGATTTTCAAGAGGGAGTGTCTTGCTCAGTTCAACTCACTATCTAGCTGCTGCATTTTGTAAACCAGTTTAGAAGCTATGCTCCTGTGTGCACCACATTCCAGCCCACAGTGCTATAATAAATATGTGATAATTAGAAGCTGATACTGCAGCTAATACCAATTAATTCATGAGGGAAGTAAAAAAGCCAATGTTAATATATATTAACTGTCACCTTCATACTTCACATTCCCTTGACAAGGCTTTAATTGGCTGAAACTGTAACTCCTGCAGTGCCATGAGCAGTAGGATGTCGTGCATGATTTGGGGCAGAGACATCTACTCAGAGAGCAGCAAACACGGTTTGCAACCGACAGACAACACCAAGAAATGCGTGAGATTTCAAATGTCAGGCAGTAAGCTGTTTTGGGTGCTTCTGTGTATGCATTTTTAAAGGCTACGTAACACAATTTCAGAATGCAGATCTGGGGAGATACCTCTTCATATGGTAAATTGATTTTCTTATCAAATTATATAAAATTGTACTTCTAACATCACTTACTTTTCTTGGCTTAATCAGCTGAAACCATGAATTTATTTTGCTTCTGCACAAGAATTACAAAATGCTTGTGTAGTATCAGACTAGAAATCAAGATTTCAAATCAAATGAATGTTAGAAAGGGGTTTGCAAATGGCCTAATATGGATAGCAGCTTGTCATAAGAACAAAATAATTCTTCCCTCCTCAAGTTCAATGACAGCAAAAATCATGCTTTCAGTAGAAGAAAAGTTGTAGGTCACACAACATTAGGCGCATTCGGAGTAAATTTCATTTGCACAGCTACTTTACCCTTGCACAAACCAGTGTGAAATCTGTCCATCCTATAAATAATCAAAGGAAATGCAGGTATGTTTAGAGCAATTTAGACTTAGAAGTTTCTTGCAGCAGCAAAGCCTCTATGAGTCAGTCAGATGTTCCAGAATGAATTATTTAGAAAAGGATTTTCAAGTTAATTCTGTGAAATTAGTTTTTCATATTTTGTATGAAATAAAAAAAGTGTTGAGTTTGTGAAGGCAAAAAGAAACCATCCAAACTTTCTATTCTTTGTGCATATAGGAAACTAAGTCTATCTCTTCAATTCAAAACTTACAGATGGGTAGGAAAATATTTTGAGTTATTTATATGCCTCCAGCATGCTAACAGCCACAGTAAAGATTTTAAAATATTCCTGTTCCCAGAGAAATGCAAAACAACCCCTGTGATTGGAATGCCCAGTAAAAAGTAACTTAGTCCTTCAAAAACACCATAGAATCATAGAATTGTTTAGGCTGGAAAAGACCTCCTAGATCATTGAATCAAATCATTAACCCAGCATTTCCAAACCCAGCATGAAACCACATCCCCAAGTGCCACATCTACATATCTTTTAAATACCTCCAGGGGTGATGATTCCTGGGCAGGCTGTTCCAGTGGTTGACAACCATTTCAGTGAATAAATTTTTCCTAATATCCAATGTAAACCTCCCCTGGTGTAAATGGAGACCTTTCCCCCTCTGTCTATTGCTTGTTATTTGTGAGAAGAGGCTGCCCCCCACCTGGCTACAACCTCCTTTCAGGTAGTTTTGGAGAGAGATATAAGGTTCACCCTGAGCCTTATTTTATCCAGGCGAAACAACTCCAGCTCCCTCAGCTGCTCATCACAGAGCTTATGCTCCAGATCCTTCACCAGCTCTGTTGTCCTTCTCTGGACACACTCCAGCATGTCAATATCTTTCCCATAGCGAGGGACCCAAAACTGAGCACAGGATTGGAGGTGCTGCCTCACCAATACCAAGTACAGAGGGACAATCATTGCTCTGGTCCTGCTGGCCACACCATTTCTGATACAAGACAGGATGCCATTGGCCTTCTTGGTCACCTGGGCACACTGCTGGCTTATGTTCACCTGGCTGTCAACCAGCACCTCCAGGTCCTTTTCTGCTGGGCAGCTTTTCAGCCACTGATCCCTAAAACTGTAGCACTGCATGGGGTTGTTATGACCCGAGTAAAGGATCTGACACTTGGCCTTGTTGAACCTCATGCCAGTCACAGTATGTGTAAAGGAATCTAATCCTTCTGTGTTCCCCATACAAATTTAAGAGCAGAGATTCATTTTGATGTCAGGGGTTTTTCATCCATATTTTAAATGAATTTTATGCACAATCTCTATCACAGAATGGGATTAAAAATCCACAGTGATAGATGGATTATCTTGAGATATAAAGTAAGCATTTGGATTTCACTAGGCTGATTTGCCTTGGAAAGGAGTTGACTACTTCAGAGTCTTGTATCCTTCATAAATCTTTCTCTTTCAAAATTCTGTATTAGTGTCCTTGATGCAGAAAATGCTTTTTTTTTTTTTTCCCCCCAAGGAAAATTGCAGACAGTATCTGATGTACAATATGTTGAAAATAATGTATGTTTGTAATTTAAAAGTGTTTAATTGTTCCCATCACACATTTTACAAAAAATCCAACGTTAGAACTCCTTCAGGACAAATTTCTGACTATTAAAATGTCAGCTAAACAAATAATTGAAATAAAATAGGAGAAAGAAAAAAAAAAAGCTGTGATTAATAAGTCACCTTAAAAGTTAAGCTCAGAATTTGGACCACAGCAAAACAAGGGAAAATAGTACCACTACTTCAGAAAAATTTGGAAGGGTTTTTTTTGTAAGAGCAATGTGAGTCAGGTCTTCTCAAAAACGAGAGGAGTGAAAATCAGAGAGCAGAAAATAATCTGGGAGGGGTTGTGGAGGATAGGACACTGCTCTGTGGAAGCTCAGGATCCTGTAATAACACTGCAATATTGAAGAGCAGCTTCTCCCTTCATACAAGCACCAATATGCCAGAAAATAAAGGCAAAATGTTGAAGAGGTCAACTGGAGAAGTAGAGAGATGTTTGATTGTGATGCATAACAAGAGATCATCCAGAGGATCAGTTCTGGAGGTGGGATGGACTGAAACACTGAAGGTTTATTATTTACTGTTTTACCAGAGACAGAAGAGTTTCACACTATTTGTAGTCCAAGTACATAGTGTTTGTATAGTTAAAGCAGAGGGCGTATTATCACCTCCGTGTTTTCCTTCATGTCATGCTTGTCAACTGTACAAACTTTCTGAGTTTGTTTACAAAGCTTCCACCATTCCATATTTGTATCCTCTTTGTAGCAGTGGGTTTTTACTTAAAACAAAATCCTATCCTCGTCTTATTTTGGCTTCCCCTAATCTTTGACTGAGGGAAAGGGACATCTCGGGGCCAAGACACTGCGCTGTAATGTCATGCCACAATGCCACATGGACATCAATATGGTAGAAGTAACAATGGCAGAGATTTTCATTTCCCATGAAAATCAAGAATAGGAAGAGCACCCCAATAACAAAAGGAGAGAATGCAGAAAGGATCTAGTCTGAAATCTGCATTCCTGGAAGGCTCCTCTTGCCTTCACAGAAGAAAAAGCTTTCAAGGTTGGGGTACCTGCCACAGACAAGGAGAAGTGGGAACAAAGCTGAACTGGAATTCCACCAACTCAGAGTGGGTCTGCTTCTGAAGTTCAGATGGAATTGAAAATGTAAGGTTGATCAAAAGTGGTTATGTCTGAAAAAAACTGTTTATTCAGAGCAAAAGGATTAAGTTTCATAAATATGAAACTGCATTAGCACCCGCCCATTCCTACCTCTGTTTCAACCCGTAGTTAGTGCTATACTTCTTGTGTGTTTTCAATTGACAATATGGGCTGTTTAGGCTCTATTCAGGAGCCAGTGCATTTCACTATTGATCAATGGAGTTATGATGATTTGCTCTTGTTGGTCCTGGGGCAAGGTACAGAAGAGTTCTGATAGCACTTTTGCAACAATGAGATCAGCTGCAGGCAAAACATACACTTAAAAATGCCACCAGTGCTACTTCTTCCACTGCTTCATCTTTCAGCTCCATGAACTTTAGGATGATCTGTAGGATTGATCCAGTCAAAACACAGCAGTTAGACAGCACTGAGGATAGCTATAAATTTATTCCCTAGAAGGCTGTGATTTTTCATATGATATCTTGACAACAACAGATCAGGCATGTGATGCTAAGTCACAGCTGGGATTTGCCACTGGTCTTTACATGCCTACAAACTGCTTGTGTACAGCATAAAATGACAAATGAAAGAAAGATGAAAGCAAAGACATTTTCACTCCCTCAGAAGTAGAATCTTAATTCCCTAGGCCAAGTGACTTCCCTCACAATCTCGTCGGATCAATAGCAAAACAGGAATGATATGTATTATGCTAATTGCTAGAATTTTAGAAAGGAGAAAATCCGTTCTTCCTGATTCTATCTCTTGAGATGTGCCATGGTATCCAAACATTAGTAACCAACTGTGCTATCTCTTTAAAAATCTGTCAGTTAGAAACAATAAGCTGAAATTATTACAACTATAGAAAGACCTGTGTAAACAACAAGTGCTTGCTTTTCAAACTAATGGGCATTATTCTTTTACTGGTATTCCTTAGTTAGTACACTAAGATTGACAGCTTAATGATTAGGTGAATGTTTCACTCTGTCTCTGTAATGCTACTTTAATGGTATGTAGTCAAGTGTCTAAAATCCAGCTCCTAAACCTCAGACATTTTTGATAGTCTCAGCTCAGCTCTTTGTCAGCATTCTCTGAATAACCACCCCTTTCTTTGTTTTTTATCTGTCACAAAAGACTGGGTCAAAGCTATAAAAAAATTATATCTCTTCAGTGACAGAAGATACTGCCATACTCCATCTTCCTGAAGGGAGTCAGGAGCCTCTTGATTAACTTCAGTGGAAGCACAGTCAGACTCAGGATTTCACAGTATTCATTCTTTTGCTTGATAAGTTGAGTTACTTTGCTTTGTTTAGTTACATACAGACCATATTCATTAGTCATTTTCATTCATGACATGGATGAATTTATTAGTTTCTGATGATGATTTAGATTCATAACTATCACTTACAATTAATTGCTAATGAAGGTTATTAGTGTCTAGCTGGCATTTTTCCCTTCTCTGCTAAATGCTAACAAGTTTGAGCACAGGAAAAGGGACTTGTCTTAGACAAGAATTGACTAATTTTAACAAATAAGCCTTAACAGTGCACTGAACACTGCCTTATAAAAAGTAAAATAGTAAAATCAAGGCTGCAAAAAGAGCTATTTTGTTTTTTACAGTTGTTTGCAAATACATTCATCTTTCCCCTTAATCTTCCTCCTATACAGACATACATTAGACACAGAGAAGTATTTCTAGTGCATTTATACACTGGTAAGGAAAGGTGGTGAGGCGTCAAGGGAAATCTGGCCTCTGCTGCTTGAAAGATGAAATCTTTCAATGATACCACAGGAGCTATTCCAAATTGGAGCTGGTGTACATAACTTCTGAAGTCCTACTTTCTGCATTTCCATTTGCCTTATACAGAAGGTCAACTGCAAGGAGCAGTTGCAGATAGACACCATGAGTCTGAAAGCAACATGGTGTGCAAACAAGGGGGAGCCTTATGCCCCATGTCGACCTTTGGGAAGGCAATTCTTCCCCATATAATTTATTGGTTGAACAGGTGAAACATCAAGAAAATGGCCCAAATGAATGCATTTCAACTGGGGTATTGTAGTTACAGTCTTCTTTCTCCTTTTCTTTTCAGTGGGCTTTTTGTAATAAATATTATATTCTGCTTAGCATTAGAGACTGACTAAAGCTTTAAACTGAGATATCAACATGCCTAAAAACAGTCAGGGAAATCTTAAAGCAAAAAATGACTACAGCAAATCTGAAGAATGTTAAGACAATGGTAAATGACCCACAAAAGGTAGCTTTCCAAACCAGTGGGAAATCAGAATGTTTATCTATTATGGCATATATGTACCTGGCATTTGTAATTTTATATTACATCTTCCTACCTCTTCTAATCATAACTGTCCTCATGGGCTCAGATATTTCATTTTCGCTTAACTCTGTGTACAGAACCTCAATAAATCTAGTTCCCATGTATGCTTTCTCAAACTTGTTATTCATAAAATCTCACTGACACAGACACTGATAATAGCCAGACTCTGTGAGCGGAGTCTAACTGTTTGCCATCCACTCTTTCTGCCCCAGTACCCCAGATTTCATTCTGTTTGCCACTGTGCCTGGACTGTTCTGCAATTAATCAAAAGGTTAAAACAGAAAGGAAATGGGAAAATGGAAAGGCAAGGGAAAAAGGAGAAGCTTCAGGACAGAGTGATAGGGTGTGTATTCCCAATAAACACAAAAGACACTTGGTTGTGAATAATGCATTTTGCTGATGAAGATCAGTGATGTGCAGCTGAATACTACTATCTGTAACTGATAGTTCACCTTGGAGGTATGGATAGATTGTGCAGATCATTGAGTTGAGAGAATGTCTGGAGCCTGACTCAGAGGCGATTTTTTTTGGTATTTTAAGGGGATGTGTTATATCAAAGCTGATTTACTGATAATGAATAAATAAGACACACATGAAGAACAAACTGTGCAAACAGAGACCACAGAGAAGAGTCGTGTGTCTAGTGTTCACCATTCAGTGCTCTGTTTTGCCATATCTTTTTCTGTCATTAGCTGTGGCAGGTCAGATGACAGAACAGGAAGTCCTAAATTGTGGTTGCTCTTTATGTATGCTACAAATTACATTCTCCATGAGTGCTGGAAGATCTGGGGCTAGACCTTTACCAGCAATGTGACCATGAATCAAAATTTAGTGGAAGTCAGTGGAAAAGTTTGCACAGATTTCTATAAACTTTGGATCAAATGCCATACAAAGTTAAGAAAAGAAGAATATGCATGTAGTGTGCTCTACCCCGTTTTACAATGCCTCAGTTTTACAATGCTAAAACAACAATATATTTCCCCCCTTGTCTGCTGCATTCTTATCATGGGTTAATAGCACACATTCTTTGTCAAAATAAAAATAACAAAAGCTGTAATTTGGCAACAGCAAGAGTGAAAAAACAAATAAGAAAAGCAATTTTTTGTGAAAGAACATCAGTACTGCTTCAGATCCATGGATTGTAATTAAACATAGCATTAATATTCAGTGTGGCTTTTTAAAAAAAAGATTCCATTCAGAAGCTGATATATTAAGAAAAAAACAAATCTCATAATAGATGTGATGGTTCTGCTGTATTTCAAATTTATAAAATAAAGATGAAAACCTCTTATTCATAGAGTGCACTCCATTTACCCATGAACCACAGTTGCCTCTGGATTTACAAATATCTAGTTAACTATAACATTAATTGATTTAATGCGATCCAGGTGTAAAGGCCATTCTTGCAAATGTGGCTTCTAGTAAACATTCTTCCCAAATGTTTCCTTGTCAGATTCTACTTTTAAAACTATTAAAATCTAAATTATTGACATTCTTTCTTTGTATTTATTCTTTATTCTCTTCCTTTTTTTTTTCTTAATCTTTGAAGTCAGTTCTACCTCAAAAATTCTCTGCCAAAGCCAGGTGAAATTGAGCTTCTCTCATAGTAGTGGTACTCTTCTTCAATGCTCTAATTTGCCGTAGCTTATAACTTTCTCTTGTCTAAGTTACCTTTGTGCTGACACTTCTAGTACTTGTGGGTTTTGCTCAGAGGTAATTTGGGAACATAAGTTTGGAGGAATTCTACTTAGCCAGTTCAGCTATCCACATATGATTGTAACATATTTACCCCACTTACTTTCTGGATGCTAGCATCCACACACACACACACATCTGTACGCATCTATACACTGGAATGGATGCCCACATGCCCAACTCTCAGTGAAATGGAAATACTCAAATATGTCATTATGGATTAAATCTCCAGATGGGCTAAATCAGGTTAATGTAATTTTGATGCTCTCTTACAGAGATATGGCCCTGGTTTTGCTTCAGTAAGGAACATGTTGTAAGGAGTTAAAGAGCACAGTTGTCTCTCTCAAACGCTGTTAAGGCCACAGAAGGACTTTGCTGCTTGAGATAAGCACAGAAGGGAGCGACAGGATGGCACAAACTCCAGGCCTGGTGGAGGCAAGGTTAGCACATCTGGTTAGCATATCCTGGGTAATGCATCCAGACGAAAGTTGCCACTGTGGTAAACCGCACAAAGAAGCAACTGCTGCATACATCTAACTGGTCAAACAACGATCACCCCAAGTTTGGGACAGATGGCATCTGTGACCACCAATGACCACGGAAGCCCTGCACCCAAATATACCTCTTCAGATACTTGAAACTTGGACTGTAAATTAAACCATCACAACAGAAACTTGAGATCAGATAAAGGTGGTATTGTTCTCCAAGTGTTATCTCAGACCTAGGGGGAGATTAACAAATCTGGGGGAAAAGAACGTATCTCTGATAATGGACACAAAGAATGCAGAATTTATGGGCCACAAGGAAAGCCAATTCAGCAACTGTGTAGCTCTGACTCGGCAAAAGGTAATTCTGACAGAGGGAGATTGTGACCACTGACTCATGGACCACTGACCCAAGAAACCTAGCAAATCAAAAGAAGAGAAAGACTGAGCACGTGGACTAATTAGCACTAGAGGCAAGGGAACCATTTAACCAATAGCTGAAGAGAACAATATAGCCAATGAGCAATAATTTCTTTGATTGCTAAAATATGTAAATGGTGAAAAGTTTCGATTTACCTTGGTACCCCCACTACAGAGAAGCCCAAGGTGAAGAAAGACCAGTGGGATTCAGTGGATCCCCAGGTGGTGACTACTTCTGTTTGACCTCTCTCTCTCTCCCACATCTCTTTTCCATTTCTTTCTATCTCTCCATCTAAAATTCATTGTTAAATAAAATCCATACTATTGACTTTGGCATATGATCTCTTTTGCACCTTAATTTGGCAATTGAGAGGGCACCTCTCAATAACTGGATCTTTGTACCTGTGCTTTTCTGGAGTAGGAGAAAAAAAAGTGTTGGGTAGATGCAAAAATAACACATTTTAAATTTTCTGGTCATTGTTTCTCAGTGTGACTTAAATATATCCCTTCAAATTTTTTCTGTCTTCCATACTCTGAAAAGGAATATAATAGACCCAAAATCTTCTTCTAGAGAGAGCGGATTTACAAAGCCCTGGACAGCTGAAGTAGTGATCATGACCTATGACTGTGTTGCTCAAACAGCAGCTGATAATGCACCACTTGGCTGTACAAGAGATACAAAAGAAGTTTATCTGCCAGATAATGGCATTTAATAAAAAATCATTATATGACATACATGGAGATTTTTTGCTTTCAAAAAAAGGAAATGTACAAAACGGGGGGAAAAATGGTTAATATTCAAAGTGTAATCAGCTTTCCGTTCATAAATATGACAGACTGTGGTGACACCTCATGAGATGGTCCATAGAGTTTTTTCCAAAATGGTAGTCAAACTTTGGATTTTTTTTTTTTCTGAGGAAGTTTGATAGTCCTTTGCTAAGTATAGCCTAGGGAATACAGCTTAACCAGTCTCAGCACTAATGGAACAGACCAGAGGTCTGAGTCTGGTGACTTTAAAGAGAATCAGGGAGATGAGGGAGGAGACAGATGAGGAAGGAGATGCAGAAGTTGCAGTCACTTCCCCAAAAGTTTTTAGACTAATGCTCCTCTTTAGCATGTATACCTGAAAAGTTGAAATCATTATGTGATTAAAGTGCTTCACCCTTGACTTCTGTGGGAGTCTTGACTGTCTCCACAACAGTCAAGAAAATGAATTTGTCACAGCTCATAACTGCTTATTGAAGCGGAACAAACGTCTCCAGGTATGATGGGAAAATGTAACAGTATCTCTCTAATCACAGCAGAAGCGAAACTGGTACATATAAGACAAAACATTAAATTAAACATCTTTCGAAGAGTGGATACAGACTTCTCTTCTGGGGATACAGACTCAAGAAAAGATTTGTTTAGCTATCAGGTGAATGTGAGATCTCAGAAAAATGCAGGAAGCAAAGGTGATTTAGTCTGAAGACTGTGTAAACCGAGGGATGTGGAGTGGAAGCAGAGAGGGTTTTTTACTGCTGTTTTGAACTATAGCAGGGAAATGGCTTGTAGTACATTGCGGGTGGCTGCAATACTTGCAGTTCAAAGGCAGAAACAATAGTTGCTAGAGAAGAAAGCCAGCATGACTAAATGATTGGAAATTGTCCTGTAGAGTGAAACATGACAGGAGCAAAATCTATTTCACTTCTCAAAGAGAAGCTTAATGAAGGCTTAATTGCAATCTGAAAGAAGGTGGAGTAACAGCAGCCAAAGGCTGGAAGCTGAAGTTCAGCAAACTCAGAACTCAAGCAGGGTGCACATTTCAAATTATGGTGACAATTAGTCTTTGAGACATTTAAGTAATTGTTAACAAAGATCTGAAATTTTAAAATCAAAACAGATTTTTTCCTCCCCTCACCCCACCTAACCCCCACCTCCAAGGAGATAGGTTCAGGCTAAACCAGAAGAATATTCAGATAAACTCTTTGAACAATTTTATGTTCAAGATCAAGCCTAATGGTCTGGCAAACTAATACTCTTTTCTACCCATCAATCCTCCTGCCTAACTTGTAGGTTATAAGCTGAACCTGTGGCAGGTATGTTTCTTCTGTAGAGTTCTCAACATATCTCTGATAGTCTAGTAGACTGCTGGGAAGATCTCTTTCTCTCTCAGCTACATTCTCCATTTCTCCACATTTCCAACTATCTTTAGTCCCGCTCCAAGCTGGAAATCCCCTGGTGCATTAGTTCTGTGCGGGTAATTGTGTGATTTGATGCATGCACCACGAGCCTGGATCCTCTCCAAACCCTGGGAAGCAATGCTATTCCAGCAGGTCACCTTCAGTTCTCCGACTCCACTGGAGCAGCTTTCTGTTTCAGCAGTAATGGTTGATACAGAAATCAAACCACTGCATTCACCTGTATTTAAAAACTATTTTTGAAAGAACAATAAATATCAAAGAAACATATCAGAAATATCAGAAGTATAGTTACACCTTACTAAACACATAAGGGGATTCCCTTAAGAGGAATCCTTAAGGCAAGCAAGAACAACATTGGTGTGGATGAATTTAGAATATATGTGACCCACTGCTGTTTTTACAAAGTAGGTCCTTCCCTGAAGTACTGAATGCCCTCTGCTTCAAAATGAAAAAGAAAAATACTGCACAGCATATGTTCTGCAGCCTCAGAGTGATACACATGACTCTCTATTTAAACACATAGGCCAGGTTTCTCCCACCTGTAACTTTGGGCACTGACCAATCCATGTAGTCATGAGAGAAAGGAAAGATCATCTTGTTAAGTGGCTAAAGTACATTAGGCTGTATGTAGAACTAAAAGTAACTATGCTCTCAACTTTGGATTTTATATGCCTTAAATGAGGAAAGGAGATGAAAAGAATTTGAATTTAGCATTGCACAATAATATTTATTTAAGAGGATACAAAATATCACTGAAATATTATCACGGACCCATTTCTTACTCTTCCTTATTGCTGTTTAATTCCTACTTTTTCTCTTCCTTCTATTCTTTTACTTACACTAGCTACTTGATCCACATTTGTTTTCTGTGTGATGTAAGAAAATCTTTTTCAGCATAAAAATAAATACCAACAATATTTTCATATTCTTTCACAATCCCGCACTCTTATCTGCCCTGTTGGCCAGATGGGCAAGCCTGCCTTTCCACATCAGTTTCTACATATGGACAAATACTTTGGTGTCAGCCACTGACTACCTGGGGAAAAAAAATGTTACAAAACTCTATCACTGCTGTATATCCATTTTGGACAGCATCATCACCAGACCCAACCCAGAGACATGCTGGTGCAAGGAAGAAGGAAATCCAGCTGTGAATGCAAGTGAAATAAAAGATGATGTAGAAATGAAGAGTGATATTTCTACACATGCTCTTTCAGTCATAATGCTGTGTTAATGGAAGTTTTGCACTTAATTATCATTAATCATGGACTGATCTCCATAAAAAATGTAGTAAGCGTGAATCTGATCTGCCACAGAATACTTTGTGGGCCCTCCTGTATAAACCAATCCTGAAAGCACATTCAGGTTACTTGAGCTCCTATGTGATTTTTTAAAAGAAAATCTAGACTGCTAGCACTTCTACACACATCTGGCACTTCAGTAGTGCCCATGCTTGCATCAATTCTGCTCTGATTTAAAAAATAAAAAAGGCTACTGCTTCAAAAAATTGCACAGGTTTCAATGATGTCATCGTGTGTAGCATTGTTATAAGGGTTTCCATCAGAAGGGATACAGGTGGTGGGTTCTCCCCTACCATTGTCAACTTAACAGGGGGATTTTCAGTAAGGTTGTTACACTATAAACCTGAACACGAAAGCAAGGACACTTGTCATAGCTGATTGACAGCAGCAGTGGGAGGCATATATAATCATCAGTTGAGTGCTGTATATATGTGATAATGGGTATGTTACAAAATTGCTGTATATATTATTACAGTGGAGCTAAAAACCTGATCAGGTAGCTTTAACACATACCCTTATACTCCAAAAAGAAGAATACTGCTCTATGATTAAACATTGCTGAAGGAGTAAATTTTACAGAAATTAACTTAAAGTCTGGAAGACTGATGAATATGCAGGTAGTCTGAAAGCTATTTTTTTCTTTCTGGTGTTTTGGCTGGGACTGTAATTCTGGATCCCTGGCTAAGTGCTGTTTGTGGCTATCTCACACTTTATTGTAGAATCAATCCCAAGAATTTCATTAATATTTTTCCCAAATCATGTGGACGAGCTCAGATCAGGCCTTAAGGCTTCACTGGCCTTCCATACATCTCTTCTTCATGGATTTAAGCTATTTATTCACCAGCTTTTCTGCTGAAAGACCTCTTTGTTCTTTCCAAAATGAAAACCTCAGGAAGTAGATTTGGGCCTTCTTTTCCTGGAAGAACGTCTATAACTACATCTGTATAAGCAAACTAAAAAAAAAATTGAAGCATAGGACAAAGTACTGTCCCTTGACTGTCTATGCTATTGGTAAAGCTGTAGGAACAGTTTTGGCGTGGGTCAGAAAGTGTAGTTTGAAACCAAAGGCTGTTTGTTTGCATACAGTTTTTCAGTTATGGAGGAAAAGAGCAGTGCCCCCGCACTGTGCTAAATGACCTAGTCTCAGAGTCCAAGATCCTTTTATCACAGTTTTCAACCCATTTATTCATACCCAGTGGTATGGTCCTGCAGAGAACGATTTGGGGGTACTGGTGGGTGAAAAACTGAATATGACCCAACAATGTGCTCTTGCAGCCCAGAAAGCCAACCACATCACGGGCTGCATCAAGGCTGAGAGAGTTGCTTTGATGACACAGAGCGGGAGGAGTGGCCAATATGCCAAAGTGCCCTGCAGCCCTTCAGAAGGACCTCAACAGGTTGGAGAGATGGGCAGAGAAAAACTGTCTGAAATTCAGCAAAGGCAAATGCAGAGTCCTGCACCTGAGGAGGAATAACGGGCTGGGGGCTGACCTGCTGGAAAGAAGATATGTGGAGAAGGATCTGGGGATCCTGGTGGACAACAAGCTGTCCATAAGCCTGCAGTGTGCCCTTTTGGCCAAGAAGGCTGGTGGTATCCCAGGGTCCATTAGGAAGACCATTGCCAGAAGATTGAGGGAGACAATCCTGCCCCTCTACTCAGCCCTGTGAGGACACATCTGGAGTGCTGTGTCCAGTTCTGGGCTCCTCAGGACAAGAGAAACATGTAGCTCCTGGAGTGGGTTCAGCAGTGGTGACAAAGATGATGAGGGGATTGGAGCATCTCTCTTATGAGGAAAGTCTGAGGGAGCTGGGCCTGTTCAGCCTTGAGAAGAGACAACTGAGAGGGGACCTCACCAAATACTTGAAGGGAAGATGCCAAGACGATGCAGTCAGGCTCTTCTCAGTGGTGCCAAGCATCAGGACAAGAGGCAACAGGCAGAAACTGAATCACAGGAAGTTCCACCTGGATATAGGGAAGAACTTCTTTAGTGTGCAGGGGACTGAGCACTGGAACAGGTTGCCCAGAGAGGTTGGGGGGTCCCCCCCCAGTGGAGATATTCAAGAACCATCTGGATGCTATTCTGTGCACTGTGCTTCAGGATGACTCTGCTTGAGCAGGGAGGTTGGACCAGATGACTCACCCTGGTCCCTTCCAACCTGACCCATTCTATGGTTCTGTGAGTCTGATTCTGTGTCTCTGTGCTGCTCTTGGTGAGGCCCCACCTGGAGTACTGTGTCCAGCTGTAGGCTCCTCACAGGAAAGACATGGACCTATCGGAGCAGGACCAGAGGAAGGCCATGAAGATGATTAGAGGGATGGAGCACCTCTCCTACTAAGACAGGCTAAATGAAATGAGGTTATTTTGCCTAGAGGAAGGAAGGCTCTGGGAACATCTTATAGCAATTTCCAGTACATAAAGGGGACCTGCAAGAGAAATGGGTAGAGATATTTTTCTGATGGTAACAATTTTAAACTAAAAGGAGGTAGATTTAAATTATATATAATGAAGAAATTCTTTACTGTGAGGGTGGTGAGGCACTGGGAAAAGTTGCCCAGGGAAATTGTGAATTCCCAGTCCCTAGAATTGTTTAAGTCCAGGTTTGGATGAGGCTACGAACAACTTTGGCTAGTAGAAGATGTCCCTGGCCATGGCAAGGGAGTTGGAACTAAATGATCTTTAAGGTCATTTCCAACCCAAATCATTCTTTGATTCTATGATTCTATGGTAATATTAAAAATACGGTGGCATTTTGAATACAGTAGCAGTTTGAAGACAGTGTTTTAGAAAGCACAGTGACTGGCAAAGTGTATATAAATATGTATTTATGTGTTTATACTGAGTGTTTATTTTGTGTGTGTTGCACATTAAGTGTTTAGATTTTCATTTTAATACCACTCATCTGTTCATGCTTTTGTTTACACTTGAAGTTTTTATCAAATAAGGAATTGGAACAGAACATGTAGAAGTATTTAAGTAAAATAAAAACTTCTGAACTCTACAAAATTAAAATGCTTTAATTCCACAGGTATGCTTTCAGACTATTTTCATTTTAGAGCAGAAGCCACATTTTTTAGTGTCTTGTTCTTATGAATTACATTTTCCTCCTTGAATTGTCAGCATTTCCAAAGAAACAGCAATTTCAGTTCCTGGCTAGCTGTGCACAATGAGTTTATGAGCTTCTCTGGTTTGCAGAACTTGCTATGTCATGAACTTGAATTAATGATAACTATTCCATTTGGACACATCTCCTATTCATGATTTTCTTCAGAACAGCAATGATCTTCAGTGTATTTGAACAGTGATACAAGATGAAAGAAAAATCCAGGCTTTTGGAAGAAAAAAGAGGCTCTCAGGAACTCTTTGTCAAAGCCCATAACCGTGACCTTTCCTCTGCCAAGATAATCCTGCTGTGAAAGACTTTGAGAGTTACCCATTAGTGCAGAGATTTGCCATCCCTTGTGCTGTTTGGGATAATAGCTGAAATAAAGACAAGTAAGTATATTCTTCATGTGTACAGACACCATCTGGAATTTGCTATTAAACTATCATTCCATTAAAGACCTTTTCTAGAACCTGTAGATTGAAAACTTAAGTAAGACCCGAGAGTTCTCAGGAAACATATATGACCCTTTATCCTCTTCTTGTAAAAAAAAGGAAAAGAAAATCTTGTTTCAAACTAGTTATCCAACTAGTACTTTTTTCCCAGTTTGAGGGGAAAAAGACTTAAGGAGTAAAATAAACCAAAACTGTCCTTTGTAAATAGCACAGACTGAGGACTGTTAATACAGAATTAATATTCATGAAGAAAATTACAGGCTTTGGGTGCCAAATTTCAAATCTTCAACATGCAGCAGTCAGAAGAAATCCTCCCGTAAGTCAGAGCAAACTCAGTTCCAACAACCTGAAATTCTTCCTCCAGAAATGCAACCTGTAAACATTCTGTTAAACTGGCTATACACACCAATGTAAAAATTGACACTAATTTAAAACTATAACAAGAATATAATATTATCAAAGACCTTTTTTTGAGGATTATACCTTGAGTGAGAATGAATGCACAACCTATTCATTACAAGTGGTATCTGTAAGAACTCTGTGCCCATAATTTATAGAGACTTACAAGGGATGGTCCAGTGCCACATAATTTCAAAGCAATATGCTGCTATTTAGGGCAAATGCCTGGCCTTGGTGCAGTCAGTGAAGTTTTCACAACATCAGGAAAGGATTAAACATTTCATGCTTTGCAAGTTTTTCAGAACTATGTATATTCTTTCAACCTCACTGTCCTGTTCTGTCAACAGTCCTGTGAACTTTTACCATTTTCATTCTATTTAATAATCAGTAATAGGCAGATTATTAAAACAGTTAGTAATAATAATTTTTAAGAGTATTTATATTAGTTTTTCTAAATCCAACTCCTCTCTGCCTACACTTTTTGAGTGAGAGCTTCCTGATTCTCATTCACATTGAGATTTTTTGCAGCACACCAAAACAGGGAGATGAAATAGGATTCTCTGAGGCCCAAGAAGGAATGGATGAACTTATGAGCTATGAAACAAAAATAAATAAGATAAAGAAGAAGTTGCTGAAGAGAAACATAGCCAGGTCAAATACTGCCATGAGGACTTGGGAAAAGAGCTTGCACATCTACGATTGTCACAGTTCCCCTTTCCATACATGGCTGGCTCTTTTTTCATAAACCTTATCTGCTCACAGGGGATTCTTCAAATGACCTGCCTTAAAACAGAGGTGACCCTTAGCACTCTAAATTAGTTTTAGACTTACTTGTGTGCCTGTGAAGCAATGGCTGAGCTTGCAATAAGTAAAGGGGCATGGAGAAGTGATTTACAAGGAGTCTACAAGACCTCTAGTTCCTGTGTTGGTTCTACAAGAAGGAAAACCATGTAAAAAGTTAGAAGATAACATAGCGAAACTCCTGTACTTTACAGGACCATCAACTTAGAGGCAGAAACAGAAGAAACAAATTAGACAAGAAAGCCAAATTTTTCCATAGAGACAAGAAGTAGGAATTCTTCACAAAAAGTTACTGGCCATTTACCAAGGTAAAACCTATCCCACCTGCACAAGGGTCATGTGACAGGTTCACACCTGCCTGTCCATGCTACAGGAGAAACAGAGACATAAAATGAAGCACCGGAGGACAGGAGGTCTCTGTTCCTTAGACTGCTGACACTACTTGTGTGCTGAGAGACATACATACCAATCCATCACCTGGGACAGCAAACACACATATCCTAAAATATGTTCCAACTTTCACTGACTCTCAGATGATAAAAAGACAGAAGGAGCTGCTGCTGGGCTGAAGGGGAAAGTTTTGGAAAATCTAACCACTGTTGAAGTCCAAGACATAATGGTTATGGACAAATGCCAAGTGACAAGCAGAATACACTTCTTGTTATTAGAAGGTCATGTCTCACTATTCCTCTCCTAGATTTCTCTATTTAATCATTCTGATAATAACCTGCATTAGTGTGTTGCTGATTTTGACTAATATTTTGATTGCAAAGGAAACAAACAAAAAGGCAACACTTCCAAAACCACAGCATGTTGTACTACTGCAGAAATTTTAGTGCTTCAAAATTCCCCAGAGCTATGCTAGTGCTGAAAACCTGACTGCCTACTGCGTATTTTATAAATTCAGAAGCATACACTGGATGATGTATTTCTGTTGCAAAACAAAATGAAAAGGGGCAGAAATTGGAGAGCAGTTTGAGTTTGGCAGAGGAGACTGAGTAGCAAAAAAAATCCTGTGAAATCAATGATGAAGTTGAGTGTCTTAAACACTCATTTGCAGTCATTCATCTCTGGCAGAAGATGTGAGCTATTATTCTAGGTGTCAGGAGTAAACCAAAATACCGAGTCTATATGCATCTTCTGTGAGCAGAATGTTATGTACTGGTGAGCACCTCCTTGCGCCTGCACAAATCCAGTTCCTAAATCATGTTGTTCAGAATGGATCCAGAATGACACAAATTCCCCATAATTATTTGTATTTTAATTGAATCCAAGGCAAAGAGAATTTATGGGTTTGGGGTTTCTTTGTGGGTTTTGGCTTTTTTTTGTTTGGGTTTTGGTGGTTTGGTGGTTTTTTTTGGTCATTTGTTTGTTTTTGAATTCCAGAGAGTGAGCTTTTGTAGGTTTGGACTTCATATTTTTCTGTTAAATTTTTTGTAACAGTAAAAATAGGTTACTTGGTTTGTTTCCGTGAAAATCTGTACCACATTACCCCTTTCATTTGGGAACTCTGTTTTTTTGGTTTCTTTCTAAATGTAACAAATATATCTCAGGAAAGTTTCTGTATTAGTGACAGAAGTTTCTAATACCTATAAGAATTATTTTTTCAAAAAAAAAAAATAGTGGTCAGTTTTTGGACAGTTTTTCTGAAATGAAGATCATTTATTATCAGCAAAGGTGGTATCACTTTAGGAGTGAAACTCCTTGTTTGTATTTTAGCCTTCTGTCACCCAAACCAGATCTTTTCTGCTTTGCATAGAGATAAAGCTGTTTTGTTGCTTCAGATAACTATTTCTTATGGGCTTCAAATAAAGTATTGATAAAAGAAAGTAAATTATGGACTCAAAGTAAGCATTTACACTTTAAGACCTGGAATACTGATTGAACCATGTACTTGACTCCTATTCAAAACACTGTATTCCTTTTCTTTCAAACATATTGCAGATGGTTATGCTGCAGAAAAAAAATATTGATTATATTGTCTTTCAAGATTTGTTCATACAAAAAAAAAAAAAAAAAAAAAAAAAGTCTGTTGTTTTCCTGCTAGCCAGAATATCAGGGGTCACTAGAAAGAGCAGCCCTGCATATGTCTCCCTTATTGAGGTTGCAATGACTGGTGCAAATTGGATGGAGGATCCAGGTGATCCTGTTTCAGCATTGCTATTTCTCTGTGCTGACTCACACAGTAAGTGAATGTCTTCAAAGGAAGTAGGAAGACATAACTTAAAATATCTTTGATAAGCTTCTTGGAGATGCATTAAAATATTTCTGTTATGTGTATCATTCTACACAGAAAACTCAACACTAAATAGGAGATCTCTGGTTCACTTCCATGTTTTCTTGCTGTCATCACCTCTAAGATCTTTATTGCAAGAACCGAAGTGGAAACAAGAAAAAAATTACATAGATCAGAGACAAACCCCTTCAAAAATCCATCACAGTTGAAGCCACACCAGCCATCTCATAATACCATTTACATTTTCTCCATCTCAAAGCCAAATCATCTCCTTTCCAAGAGAAAACAGAACACTCTGACTTAAGATACTCAGGTGTCTGACTGATGAGGGCCATTATATTACTTATAGAAAAAGATGATGAACTCAGGAATGAGAATTTGGTTGTGTAGATGAGACTTAAACCCCCACATTTCTGTGGGACAACTTTTATCTTTCTGATATAAAAATCATCCTTTTACAGCTGCTCAAAGAGATCTTAGAGTTAAAATGGCAGGATGTTTTCCTCATGAAATTCAATAGAGGGAAAAATAACAAAAATACATGAGAAGTAATTATGCTTTTCAAAGTCATCTCCAAAATATGTTACAACTTGTGTTGAGATTTGCTTCCCAATAGCTTTATAAACACAGAATCATAGAATCAAAGAATATATTGAGTTGGATCATGGATTCCTACTCTTAGCCCTGCACAGGACAGCCCCAAAAGTCACACCATGTGACTGAGAATATTGTCCAAATGTTCCTTGAACTCTGTCAGGCTTGGTGCTGTGATCACTTCCCTGGGGAGCCTGTTCCAGTATCCAACCACCCTCTGGGTGAAGAAGCTCTTTCTAAAAGCCAACCTAAACTTCCCCTGACACAACTTCAGGCCATTCCCTTGTGTCCTGTCACTGGTCACCACAGAAAAGAGATTACTGCCTGCCCCTGCTCTTCCCCTCATGAGGAAGTTGTAGACTGCAATGAGGTCTCCCCTCACTCTCCTGTTCTCCAGGCCACACAGACCAAGTGACCTCAGCCTCTCCTCATACGGCTTCCCCTCAAGGCCCTTCACCATCTCTGTTGCCCTCCTTTGAACACTCTCTAAGAGCTTAATATCTTTCTTATATTGTCATACTCAAAACTACACACAATATTCAAGGTGAAGCTGCACCAGTGCTGAGCAGAGTAGGAAAATCACCTCCCTGGACCGGCTGGTGATGCTCTGCCTGATGCCCCCCAGGACACGGTTGGCCCTCCTGGCTGCCAGGGCACTGCTGACTCATATTCAACTTGCCATCGACCAGGACCCCCAGGTCCCTTTCCATGGCACTGCTTTCCAGCATCTCATTCCCCAGTCTGTCTGTACATCTGGGGTTGCTCCATCCCAGGTGCAGAATCCAGCACTTTCCCTTGCTGAACTTCATATGATAACAGTTTGGTGCAAAATGTTCAAGCTCTATTGACTTTTATAGAACTGAAGCACCCTACAACACCTAGGGATATGAATATAAGTATCCATGAGCCTTTTCATGTGTGTACAGGTATGAAGAGTCTGATTTATTTAATCAGATTTATGCAAAAGTATATTCCTGTGGAGCAGAGGGTTTAGTGCCACATCACTCAATGTTAAGATACACAGTATTTTAGGTTTCAGAACATATCTTCTGAGAGTTTTTATCAAATAGAGTAATGTATTAAAGAATATTTTAATAAAACAACTTTCTTGTGGTAAAATCAAGGGAAAATAACTTATGGTAGCTCTTTGAGATGTTACTCACTTTTTATTGAGGACTAGCTCTTTGTAACTATAGGTATAAATCATTTATCATTTGTTATCTCAGACACTCTGCCAGCAATCCTTGCTTTAGAAATGTATTTCATCACAGAACTGTCCAGCTAAATGGATGGCATTTCTCAATGTTAAATTTATGACTCAATTAAAGTCAATCTTAGCCTATCAGCTTCCAAAGTGTGTATACAATTAATACAAATAAAATGGAAAGCCATCATTTCTCATGTCATGGTTTTCAAAACAGAAAAAATTTAAATCAGTGCTCTCTTTACAGGTAATGGAATTTAGCATATATCTGTAGGCTGTGCTACTTTCACCTGAGCTGATAAAATACAGGCAGTGCTTTTCTTCCCTGCAAACCAGTAATTTATTCATGTTCCATAGGCTTAGGGCTGACATCCACATAAAAGCTTGCACAAATTAAAGATTTAGAAGTGGTGTTGTTGGGAGGGTGTTTGTTTTACCCTCCAAAGCATGCTCATGAAGGCTTTTCAAAACCTACAGAACACTATTTGTTGTCACTGTGCTTTATATGAAGCAATGAAATGATCAGGACATGACAGGAACCAAACAAACAGTGGAGTCACTGCTCTGCCTCAGTGCTGAAGGATGGAGGAGTCCAGCCACTGCCTGAGGACAACCCAACCCAGGTACCAAATGGACTGCAGCCTGCACATTCAGAGAATACAGGACTCAAAAATATTTTTTAACAATTTTCTACGTGGAAAAAAAATACCATTGCACCATGTATGTTATCAGAAAATGGATTAGATATAATTATATTTTGCAAGTGTTTTCATTAAGGTTTAGGGAAAAGCCATCATAAATTTTTTAATGTCAGTGCTTCAGTTAACGATTCACTGGCCTTCAGCCCTTCTATTTTTATACAGATCTGTGTCAGGTAAACCATGTGCAGTTGTAAGTAAATCCTGTCAACACATTTAGCTGCATTAAAAAAAATAAATCTGAATATGCGATATCAGGATTACAAAAGATCTACAGAGGATATTGTTATGTTTGATCATCCTGTGGACCAGCAAATATCTGAGCTGCATAGCAAAATATTTTCTTTTTTATTTTTCTTTTTTTTTTAAGAACAATGGTGTGTCAGTTTACCTTGGCAACATTCCACATCATTCAGTAATAAAGGTCACCTCGATACCTCGCCACAAGCTCATCTCCAGATGTGCTCGCTCCTAATCTATACAATTCTACAGAGCTAGAAACAACAGGAGGAACTATTTATAATACATTGATAAACCTTTTTACCATTCAGCCAATTGATTCCCTATTTGTGCCTGCTGCTTGGTTTAACATGATTTTCTCAATGAAATGTTAATATGCTTCACTAAAACACTGACATTCACAAGTCGTATTGAGATCATCAAATACACAATCCAACATGTAGCATTGTGCACCAGAGTAGAATAACAATTAAATCTTTCCTCTGATGATTAAGAGGGTTATTCTGACAGACTTCTACAAGCCTGGGCTTCCTTGCATGGCACAGAGAAGTGCAATTCGAAGACAAGGAGGCAGCGGAGCGGCTCAAGGCAGCATCAGTACCGTACAATGCCCCAAGTTGAGTTTGCTGGGAGAGAGCCAGGATCTGCACTGTACATCTCTCCAGGCTGTGCCCAAGAACTCACTCAGGGTGACCCTCACACCTGAGCTGGGCATAGGCAGGGCTGAAGGGGTGTCTGTGTGGGAGAAGACCCAGGACTGACAATGCCAGAGCAGGGACACCGTCAAAGAGATTGAAGCCATGGGTGACCCATGCTGGGGATGGGATACCCCGAAACAAATAGCAGCCAAGAAAAATCAGCAAGAATCAGATATCAGCAGAAAAAAAACAATGCACATGGAGTGACAGACACAAACCATCATGCCCACAACCACAAACCTCCTGTGCCTCACAGGCAGAGTTGAGGCAGAGTGAGTATAACTTGTGGTGAAAATAGGGGAATTTGAGAGTAGGAAGTAGAATGAGAAGTATTCTAAGTGTTTGTATTCTCTTTCTTTTTCTTCTCTCAATACCTGAATGAATGATCAGAAGTTTGTATTGTCAATAAATTACATTATTTAAAAAAATTTAAACTGTAACAGCACCCTGATAGCTGCTCACTTTTCTCACTTCTTAGCTCAGATTGCATAATTGCATTGGGTTTGCATGGCCAGGTTTTGACAACAGGGGAACTATAGATGGGGCTTCTGTGAGAAGCTGCCAGTAGCTTCTCCCATGTCCAACAGAGCAAATGCCAGCTGGCTCCAAGACGGATCCACTGCTGGCCAAGGTCAAGCCCATCAGTGACAGTAGTAGCACTTCTGGGATAACAAATTTAGGAAGCATGAAAGTTGCTGTGCAACAGGAACAGCAGATGGAGAGAGAATATGTGAAAACAAGAAGCCCTGAAGGTTAGAGAAGAGGGGGAGGAGGTGCTTCAGACACCTGAGCAGAGTTTCCCCTGCAGCCTGTGGTGAAGACTGTGGTGGGGCACGCTGTCCTTCTGCAGCCCATGTGTCAGAGACTGAAACGGTTAATGATTTATGCATCCTAGGATTGCCAAGGGACTTTTACAGGCTTCTGCAGGACTTTAGCATTATATCTCTGATGGCCCATCAAAGCCCATCCACCTCTCTGCCGATCTTGAAAGGTGGGAACCAGGCCACACACAGAAACTCTGTGCAGGCCCAGGAGAGGTGAGAGGCGCGAGGCATAGCCTGTGACACTGACCATGGATACAATAACTCATAACTTCTTGGAGTGTGGGGGCTTCCCTCCTTCACCCACAGCAGATCAAGGCCACCACTTCAACTGACAGACATGGAAGCTGGAACTACCAAGTGTCATCGCTGGACCCCGTGGGCGGTGACTATATACATCTATCCACTCTCAGCTTTTCTTTCTCTTACTCTCCCTTAGCCTTATCCTGTCTTTCCTTTCTCTCCCTTACGCATTTTCCCCCCAGGGGTTATCCCTATGATAGATAATATAGATTACAACACCCAAAATGCTAACATATCTGTTAAAACAAAAATGTTAAAATAAACCCTACCTATATATATTTTCAGACACCGATTATTCAGTGTAGTTTTACTCTAATCCACCCCAAGGGAATTATTGATAAAAACCTGGGTTACCCCCCTCCCCTTTTTCTGGGGCGGGTCGTAACACCATGGAGGTCCATAGTGGAGCACATATGCACATGCATCTCCTGGAGGATCCCGCACCAGAGCAGGTAGATGCCTGAAGGAGGCTGTGACCCCGTTGGAAGCCCATGCTGGAGCAGAGTCCTGGCAGGACCTGTGGACATGTGGAGAGAGGAGCCCACACTGTAGCAGGTTTGCTGACAGGACTTGTGACCCCACAGGGGACCCACACTGGAACTGCCTGTTCCTCAAGGACTGCACCCCATGGAAGGGACCCGCACAGGAGCAGTTTGTGGACACCTGCAGCCGTGGGAAGGACTCATGTTGCAGGACTGTCTTCCATAGGGAGGCACCCCATGTGGGAGCAGAAAAAGAATGTGAGGAGCTCTCCCTCTGAGGAGGAAGGAGCAGCAGAGAATTGTGAGTAAAGTTAAGCCATGGAAGAAAGGAGAGGTAGCAGGAAGGTGGTTTTAAGATTGGGGTTTACTTCTCATTATCCTACTCTGATGTTATTGGTAATAAATTAAACTAGATTTGCCAAGTGGAATATGTTTTCCATGATTGTCATTGGTGAGTGATCTCTCCCTGTCCTTACCTTGACCACAAGCCTTTTGCTGTATTTTCTCTCCCCTGCCCAGCTGAGGAGGGGTGTGGCACAGAAGCTTTGGTGAGCACCTGGCATCTATCCAGGGTCAACCCACCGCAGTAATCAAAATATTCTTTTATGTCCCTAATATATCCAAAAAGTCTTCCTCCTATAGTCCTCCATTTAATCATGGTCTGATCTCTCTTTTTCCTACCATGATACTTTATGCACTGGTTTCTTTCCACAACATTTTTCCTTTCCCAGCACCCATTGGAGGCTTTCTTCTCACCTTCAAGTTTCTGCTGAGGCCCAGTTCATCATCAGTCAGGCTTCCCAGCTTCTCTTTCCAGGATACTGACACTCACTGTGTGCCTGACCCCATTCAGTCTTTTTGTTTCTTTGAGTTACCACAACCAGCCTGCGGCTTTGAATATCTTCCCAGTCATATGTTGGTCTGACAGAAGGAAGACCTTGGCATAGGTAAAGATATATGTAGATAAACCTGTGGATGAATGGATTAAGGGCAGCTCCTCAAATGCAAACTTGATGTTGCTCATAGGAAGAGGCTTAAAACTAATCAGTTCATTACATCTGAGTGTAATGGCTCTGAAGCAGCCAGGTGTAAGATGATTCCAACATGATCCATACCAACAAACATAGCAATAAATACAGAATCGTGCTGGTAAAAGTACAACAAGCAGCTAGGAGCAGTGGTAAAGAATGAAAATGATGGGTTACTAGTACAGAGTTGTCTGAGTTAATTGGTAAATCTATTGATGTATTTCCTTGTAGTTACTTTCTACTGTGCCTTTTGCAATCGGATATGTCTATCTCATATTGGCCTCATTGTGCCTGTAACAAATGTGGTTAGAGCCTTCCCAAATCTTCATTCGTGAAGCCCAGCCATGATGATGACATATAAAAAAAGATAGTTGGATAAAGAGAAAGAGTTGGTCAGTTCTGGCAAGCAGAGGTGCTGCAAAAATCTTTAGATTATCAAAGATAATCATCAGAATACAATTTTTTTGGTAGTTTGCTGACCCTGTACACCCTACTAAGGAAGTAGTTCATGTAAAACACGTTAAACACAGAAAGAAGACGGCTGAAAGGACTAATGCTGTTCTTCCATGGGTAAACAGAAGAATATTAATCGAGAATAGAAAGGTCACATTACTTCTGTAAGTACACTGAAGGGATTGCCTGTTCTGAAACTTAATGAATCTTTGAATATATAAATCTGAATACTTTTTCTTCTCAAGTCATGTTACAAAGAATCTACATGGACTGCATATTGCTGTTCCTCTAGATCCTATCAATCCTTCCCTTTCACTGCATCAGTCCTCATGCTCTTGCCTGGCAGTAAGCATGCAGAGCTATGTCTGATCTCTGCATTGAAGTGAGAGAACAATCAGACTCGTGCTTAGACCAGTAGTTAAGACAGCCATCTGTTTCTTGTGTTTATTTATTTGAAATAACAGAAAATATGTGATAGTAGATTTTAGGCTGACCACCATAACACTAATCTGGTCTATATCACAATAGAGATCAAGGCTTATAATTTTCATTATTGGCAGGATTAAGACCTAGAAGAGGGCTAATTTTTTTAATTCAATGCCAATGAGGATCATTTCTTTTGACTTCTTGTTGCCAAGATTTACAGAATCATATTGTGCATCTGGCTGTCTTCATAGGGATCATTGTTTATTATAGTGGAGACAAAATTTCAGGTCTTGACAACTGACTTTTACATAAAGCATTATGTATTAAATTTGTAGGTAAATTATCAAAATCTCACCTCATGGACTGGTAATTGCATTTGGTACAAAAAAGGTCCTGTTCATAGGTGTAGTTCTCAATTTCATCTGTGTAGATGTGAGTGCGCAGTTTTATTATCCGTAGATCTCAGGTTGGTCCTCAGGTTCTGAAAGCATACTTAAAAAATGAGTAAGTTTTCCCAGGGAAAACACCTCTCTTCTCTGGGAGTAATACTTTTCTTACTTCTTACTCTCACCTTTGGGACAGTACATTGTTAAAATTCCATTCAAGAAATTCTGCACTGTAATTTTACCCATACTTTGGGAAAAAAATAATGAAAAGCTTCTGCAGTGTCTCAAGTTTCTACTAAGATCACGCTGATATGACCTATGCTGCTCAAGGGACATAAGTGGTCTGTATTCATCTTCATTCAGGAGCGAAATCCATTAATTTACCCATCTATAAATACATATAAGAAATGGGGAAGACAATCTTCCAAATGGAAGCTAACAGCATGTTTCTAGTCAGATATAAAGCATTTAAAATCATTCTCCACCTCCCACTTCTCTAAAAGCAGAGTTATCACTAGAATAAGATGTTGATCTTTATAATATCAGCAGTACTTTGCATTTTAAGCATTGGCATAGAATGGGGACTTGGAAGCATCTCAAGATATAAAGAACTGCAGACTCTTACACTGACAGGAGAAGCAAAGACAGGCAAAGGGGCAGAGACAGAAGTCCCTGCAGTTCTACAGGGAAATGCAATCTCAATGGGGATGACACAGGTAACCATGGTAAGACCCTGAAGATTTAGGAGTTTGAACAGTACTTCAAAGACTCAGCTTTCTCTGTATCTTTGTGAAAACCTCCATGGAAATGTCTAGTCTTTGGAGGTGACCTGGATTCTACCCTTGTGCTTCAACTGTCATTATAATTCCAAATCACAAAATGATTTTAACAAAATTGCTATGTGTAAATTCCTATGTTTATAAACAAGCACTCGCTTGAGCAACTCCTACCACTAGTCACGTATCAAGGAAATAATGGCAAGTCTTTTTAATTCATTACATCTTACTAAGAGTGACACTGAGAAATAGTTTTTCAAATGTCACCTCCTAATATCTCAGTCTCCTAAAATACTGTTCCATAGCAATTGTATAATGTACTTTAGTATTCCATAAATAATCCCACTCATTAAAAAAAACCAAACAACACAAACACAAACAAAAGAAAAACCCTGCCTCAGCCTCTAACTGAGTGTTTCCTGCAACAGGTAGAAAAATCCATGCATTTTGACATAATTTTCTTTGGGACAAGGAGAGTGGTGGATAATGGTTCCAAATATCAAATTATAAATCCAGTAGAAGAGTAATCCTTATTTCTGTAGGTAAATAAAACACACTATTGATTCATTTAAGTGATAGCTTCTTGAGTTAAGAATAGTCTACCATGTTTTTCTAAGACTTACAGAAATTAAAACTGTAGCAGCTAATACGGGGATGAAAAATTATACTAAATTAGGAGACAACAAAAATTTAAGTGTGACCTCTATGTTATGGACATGGTCAAAGTAACACATTTAAACAGTAACAGGGCAGCTCAAGCAAACATTTTGCAGTGAATGCATTAAGTTTATGCATGGCTGCATGAACACATGTTTATGGGCTACTTCTATACTAACTGTAGTGGTGAATGCATCTGCATTTTAATGCAGATAAACATTTCCACAAACAGCTAATCTCAGATGGGTAAATAAAAGAGATTACCTAAATAAACTACTCTGGAGCACTGGATTGCTCTGTACTGCATTTGTTGGTCAGTGTAATCTTGTGTTTCTATTTAGTTCTGATAGCTAAGGAAATACATGGTTTAATGGATAATAACCTGTACTTTCAAAATTAAATCAGAAAAAAAAAGGAGAGAAAAGGCATGATTTCTAACACAAATTGCAACATCTAAACATTTTTTCTTTATATAAAGAAAAAGTAAAGTACCTGCCTTTTGAAGGTCTTGCTAATTATATGTCTCCAGTCTCACAAGACTTCTACTGTTTATCATCTCTTCTCAAGTGAACTTATCTTACATATGGACTTTTCTTATTACTTCTACCTTCCCACATGTTATTCTGGACCGTTTCCGGTTCTCTTCTCCACCACTTCTTTCTTACCCATCCACGACTTCTGGTTTCTTCTGCCCTCCTTCTTTGCTGTTCATATCTCACAAAGCACCAAAGCTCTTCCTCTTCCCCTTATGACCAAATTCCTGCTGTTTGCTTATCTGAGCTCTTTCTATCCCCTTTTTGCAGATCTGTAGATCCTGTCTTTTCCCTTTTACATCCTTTTCTGCAAGTACTGATCTCCTCTGATTTTACTGGGTGCTAGGAGCATACAACTTGCTTAAAACCAAAGCAACCAAAACCAACATATGCTTCCTTCCCCAGAGCAGTCCCAGTGGCATCTCAAGGATGGTTTTTCATCACCCGTGGAAATAGGATTATTCTACTGAACTCATTTAGGTATTTTTGTAATAGCCTTTTGGGTCAGTATGTTTGCCACAAACATTTCTCAATGAAAACTCTCATAACTCTGTCCCGGTGGAATGTCCACCTTCAATTCTGATCAGTAAAAATCCCATTAGAGAAGAGCTCTCCATGAGTTAAAACCTGCAGTAGGACCTTGGATGAGATTCTAAGGGGAAGTCAATAGCTTTCAGCCTAAAAGCTTGAGTTTATACAATAACTGGCAGCCTCTGCTCTCTGGGGAAAAAAAAAAAAAAAAAAAAAAAAAAAAAAAAGACACATGTGTAAAGTATTTAAATCTTCACCTGGTAAGATTCAGCTAATATTGCCTTGGGCATGAAAGCACTTAGCAGAGTACACTCACTGATAGTCTCCTCCATCCAGTAATTATACTTTCCCCTCCATTTTATGAGTACTTTATTTTTTCAAGAGTAGGTCAACCCAAATAGGGGGGAAAGTTGTCTGTTAGAAACTGAAGGATCTGCACACAGTAGAATTAATTTGTCAATGTTCGGTGTTTTATTAATGATCTAGTGGTGCTAGCTAAGGCTACTAGGGCTATATTCAGTTGAAACAGGACTTTGGAATGAGGATTTGATAGGGTTTAAACCTTCGGTTTGAACGATCTCAATAGAGATCATTCTGAGTAGAGAACAATTGCATCAAGTCAAAAGATAACTCTTCAGTTTGACCCTGCTGTTCTCTAGGGAATGCTGATTTACTCTCCTGTGCTGTCATCTGTCTACACAAGTTAACTACTTGTATGTCAACAACTCCTGGAAAACTGTGTTAGAGTGATGTTGAGAGTCTGGCTTGGTCTCTACACACAAGTAAACCTCTGTATGGTGCTATGTTACCTTACCTGGCTGAAGAGTAAGGCATTAATTGCAAAGCAAGCTATAAATTTTGAAAGACTTCAGAAATTCTGAAGAAAAATAGCACGATTTAAGGAAGAAAAGGTAGGCTTAACTCTGAATTTTCCCAGCTTTTGTGGATATAAATCAAACTCTTTGTTATTTTAACTCTTTTAGCTGTGATATTTTCTTGGTCTGAAAGACAAGCCAGAGGGAAAAAAGACCAGCCCGGCTCAACAGAGAGCTTTTTCTGGAACTCAGGGAGAAAAAGATAATTTATCACCTCTGGAAAAAGGGTAAGCAGCTCAGGAGGACTACAAGGATGTTGTGAGGTTATGCAGGAAAAAAATTAGGAGGGCAAAAGTCCAGCTAGAATTTTATCTGCCCACTGCTGTAAAAGACAACAAAAAGTGTTTCTGTAAATACATCAGCAACAAAGAAGAGCCAAGGAGAATCTCCATCCTTTGTTGGATGTGGAGGGAAACATAGTGACATATTCATATATTGCAGTGTGGAATATTTTAGTGTCTATATTAGTAACTGTGGCAATTTATTGTAGTGTACTATTGTGTTCCAACAGAAGAAACACTAAAAAAGAAACAAGAAGCCATAACAATACAATAGTTTCAAATTTGCCGCTAAACCCTTTCCGTAACTTCAAGTTAATAAATCTGTTAAAATTTATTGGCTTCACTTTGCTAATAGTATCAAAAAAGGAGATGGCTGAGAATCAATTCTGGATTCAGGGCAAGACTAGATAGTGATGTCCCCTTGGAAAGCATCTAAACATACCTTAACTGAGTTTCCAAGGCTTGTGCTTTGAATGTTACAATATTGACCTATGAAATCTGCAGCAAAATCTGTCTTGATGCCTTCTTGAAGTCAGTGGCCCAGTGGGGGAAGAGCTAGTGCTGTGGGGATTTTGGGCAGCTTGTATTCCTCTGTGAAAGGAATAGAAATAAACCAACTAAAGCTGGCTGTCAGGGGAAGCCTTGGTTCATGTATCAGCACATCTTATCTAATACTGGGATACTAGGTTCTGAAGGCATTGCTTGTTGTTACTCCATTTCGGAAACAGAAGGAAAAAGAAGAAATAAAAGAATAATAATTAGAAAGAAAAAAATTTGATTCTTAGTTGATGCAACTAGTATAAACACGAACATCATTAGAAGACAGGCACAAGACAAACAGCCTGCCACCTGCCACAGAAATGTCCCAAACATGATTAAGAAGGCAGATGAAAGTACTCAAATTCAGCATGCAAGAATACACCATGGAGTTCAGTTTGCTGCAGGAGAAGTGAGGATGGTGTGAACTCATTGCTGGGTCAGAGCACACTGGGGACGCTTGAGCCTGTGCTGAACAGAAAGAGGAGTTTTACAGAATACTATAGCTCAAAAGAAGATTAACACCTACTGATACTATAGACAAGTTTCCCAAATTCATCTCAGACTTGTACCTGCACAATTCAGGGACATGTCTTGCTCATATATTTTAAGGGAAGTTCTGTCCATTTTCTTAATCAGGACTGAAGATTAAAAATTTCAGAGAACAATGATTATATATTGGGACCAAGTTCAAGTCAATGCATTATTTTCTCTGACTGTATTTTACAGTGATTACAATGTTTTCTGGTGTAATTTTAATTTTGCATTTCTGATGTTTAGACTATTAAACAATGAAACGCTATTAGTGCTTATCCTCCTTAAGCTACTGATACAAATGAAAAACTTTAAATCAAGAATAAGAAGCATTTTTCATATCTGGGAATGCAGAAAGTGATTCACTGTGCTATTTTTCATGACAATACTATATTTGTCATGGCACAGCCAATTACTACTGTAGGCTTAGTTCAGGCTTGGTTTTGGGTTTGTTTTTTGGTTTTTTTTTGCTTGAGAAGGAAGCAAGGATACTAACACTCGCAAAAATATATTTCTATTAATTTTGATTTGTGAATTATTGGTAGTGATAAAGAAAATCTTAGCAGAATTTAAGTTTCTACCTCCAAGAGAAAAATGTCCATCGGTTTTGTAACTAAAAAATACTCATCTCTTTTTCTCTTTGAGGTTTTCTGTATTTTCTTATAAATTATTCATTGTTTCACATTATGATTCTTGAGCTTATTCTCAGATCTATTAAATCCCTGTATATGTAAGTTTTATGAACACTGTTTGTAAAGATCATGTAGAATCTAAGTGCATTAGTGACAGAGGTCATGAAATATTGAAAGATTTAACCACATCTGTGAGAAAAATAAGTATTTATCTCAGAGGCCTAAGAAGTGGCCTCTTCACCTACAACACAAAGCCCAGTGCAATATTGACACATGATATCCTGCTATTTGGAATTAATCCATAAAATAACACTAGCTCCTGTATCAGAGGTACTACAGGTAATACAACCATCCCAGAATCTCAGGGGGATCCAGGGAGATGATTTATCATTGCAGCAGTCATAGAGAGAAGGGAAGGAAATTAAAACGAAGAATAAAATATTCTTAAATACACAAAAGGGGTTTTTTTAGTTAAAGTTAATTGACTGGTAAAATCTCCTTTTTTTTATTTCCCCAGTCAAGTTCACAGCAGAATATCAATGAGGTTTGTCGAAATGGAAACTTTTCAGTGTGCATAATTAGAGCAAATGAAATGTGCATCCATTCTCAATGTGCTTCTTTTGTTTCTGTAAAATTTATCTTCTTTAAGAATGGAGGCAGGAAATAAATGGGATGAATGTCAACTTACATGAGAATGGTTTGAAAATTTCAAGGCCAGCTCAAGAGCAATGATTGGGATCAGAAATCTATTTCTGTGATAGGGGCAGACACTTCTTAGTTTTGGTTTTGCCTATGAAAAGCAGGCACCATTAACAAGAATTAAGCACATGGAGGCAACGAAGAAGCAGAGTGCATTTCCTCTCAGTGTGCTGCTGGAGTAGCCTGATCTGAAAACCTTGTGATCTGTGTCAGATCTGAAAGAGGGCCATGCTCACTTCACATCAGTCTGTGCCAAAGATGGGAATGAGGGTTTGGTGGGTCTGACCCTGGAAGTAGGGACCAGTTAGGTTAAAGCACTGGGGCTGTAACAAACTGTAACTCCTTCCATTTCAGCAGTGACCCCATCAATGCCACACCTATTAAACCACAACAGGAGGATGGGCCACCAAGACAGACAGAGAAAACAGGCAGGAAAGGAAGAAAGAAAATTATGTAATCCTCTTTTGCAGGTGGGGAGATGGGGCAGGTGTCCTTTATCTAAGGACACATAGGAAGACTGGGCAGGGGTTGGGGCTGTGCTTTGAGCATCACCTAGATGTTCTTGGAGCTGTTCTCTCAAGGAGTGGTCTGTCCACTCCACTTGCCAGCTGAGCCTTCACCACCTACTGCTGTGCCAGTGCTCCTCTCCCACCCCAGCTGATGAGTAAGACTGGCTGAAGCACCACTATGGTGTTCACTGAGAGCAGGTTTTCTTTTACTCTTGTGACAAGCTGGGAATGTGTGTATGGTTATGGGGTAGCAGAGCACAGATGATACATAGCAGCCTCCACTGGTCACTCTCCCTCAGATGGGGTGCTGTGGGTCAGTCATGCTCCTGGGAATGCACCTCTTGTCTCAAACCAGCCTTTTACTGGCTTAAATACCTGCAAGGCTCAGCGGTTGGGGGAAAGTGTATGTGTGGAGCAGGAGAAGCAGTTAAATGCATTTCTGTGTAATTAAACCACTCGTGAGGGACTTTTCAGTGTGATTGAGCAGTCCATGAAAGCCCTCTGGATGCGACCAAGCACACTGTACTTCTGGTGCGCTTTTGTGGATGCCATCAGGATCACCGGAGAACTCAGCGTAACAGAAATCTGAAAAACTTTACCTTGTCAGACACATTACACTGAGCTTCCAACCATGAAAGGTAAAAAAAGGCCGGAGTCAATGCCTACTTCACTGGGTACGGCCAGTTTTCCTCATTTTATTGTCACTGGATTTGTAAATGTCAGAAGTTGAGAAACAAAACAACAGAGGATGTTTTGTTAGAATGGCTGTTCACACTCTGTAGTTCTCTGCATTGAGGTCCCTCTTGCTATAAAACTTGAAGCTTACCAAGCCCAAAGCAAGTCTCTGCTGCTATTATTCACTTATTACTGCAGAATTGCTTAGCAGTCTCACAGGACATCCAGGGCACTGTTACAACTGACACTATGTGAGCAGGCTGCAAGAAACAGAGGAGCTGCCAGCCTGAGCAGATAGTCCTGTCCCAGGCAGGATGGAGAGCTGGCCAGCTGCCTGCTCGGAGGAGACAGAGCCCAGTGAGGGCTAGCCGGACGCTGGGTGCAGCTGCCAAATTGTCTGCTGGGCAGATCATCCTGACTTTTGGAGTTTTCTCAGTTCCCTGGAAATAATTGCTTATTGGACATGCCCATATCTCTCCTTTTAAGTAGTTTCAGGGAGATGACTAACTTTATGAGGATAGAGGCAACTGAGATGAGTCCCAAAGTGACATACTCAGTATTGCACAGGAAACCTGACAAGGCTTGAGTGTGTAGGGGTTTTGTGTTCTGGTTTACCACCTATTCCGCAAAAGCACCTTTCTTCTCCAGTTCAAATGTTCACAACTCACTTTAGGAGGAAGAGAGTTGGTACACAGCATCCCTCATTCTATCCTCCAGCTCTTCCACTTCTTTGTACAAAGCACAACCTTATTTTCTGTCCTCTTTCTTTTGTCCTCTGAAAAACGCTACTCTTGCACTTTTATTTTTCATGTCCTATGAGTAAACATATCAATTAATGAGATATACGTAGCAGTCAGACCAGAAAATGTAAAATGTATTGCTATTAATTTGCGTCACATAAATCTTTGTTTGTCACAGAAAATGAAATCCACTAATTTTAGAAAACATTAATTCCATTATTTCATTTGACAAGCATTTCCAATCTGAATCTCAGAGAAAATTTTTTACTTTCAGACATGCACGCGATGAGGGGGATCAGGTGCATGGCAAACAAGTGAGTCTTCTGTGCAGGATATTCAAATTCCTCCAGTATTGCTTCACTTTCCCTCCCAAAGCACAAACAGTGGTAGCTATACCTTAAAGACTGAGCCTAGACCTGACTTAGCTGTGCTTGAGGAGAAACTATGTTCTGTCTTTGTGCATTCTTTTTTCTTTATGATTCCTCTGTCAGATTTTTTACCCTGCTGACCCTGAGCAAATTTGTCAAGACAAGATGGACATCCAGTTTTACAGGCTTGGGCAAAGTAAGCAACATGAGAATAGAAACAGAAAAGCAGACTACTGGACTATAATTTGCAAAATCCCAGAAGCTAAACTCAAGGAGGGGCAGAAATTGAAACACTAACAATATGAAAAGACACATGCCATTTAAATCAGCAACGCAAAGGGTCAGTCTGCTATGGCAACATGGGAATTTTTGCCAGCTACTCTCTTTTTCACCTTGTCTTTAAAGGGCTTTGTTTCTCTGTGATGAGAAAATTGCATGCTTTCTTGAATAAAATTCCTTGATATGATGGTATTCCAGTTACTGCCCTGAAAATAAGGTTTGTACTATGGGGTAAGTAAATTACAGTGAAGAAACTGGAGCAATCTGGGCCATATAGTAGGTGTATAGGAACCATTTCTTCCTGAATAATAATATTTTTTGTCCAAGGCATGTTTCAAAGCTTATGTCCACAACAAGATAACAATGCTGCAAATTTAGTAGGTCTCATATCTAATCTCCAGCTGAAGTGACAACCAAAACCAAAAAAAATGTATTCCTGACAACAGGCTGACACTACTGGCACATTATTCAGCTCTGATATGCTGATCACAGGGCCCTCTGATTGGTTTCAATATCCTGCAAAGATGATGTATTTGTACTAAACCATTCAAATATGCTCTTTTCTCTCTGCACAAGCTACTGTTACGGAGCAGCTTCTCTTCCCCAGTCCGTCTCCTCCTCAAGAAATATCTGACATGCAGAGGTGCATAAGGCCTGGTCTGCTTGTCACTTCTCCTTATATCCTGGTGCTAGGGCCATCATGAGAGGAACTCATCTGGAAGAGATTACTCTTCAGGCACTGTTGGGTTTTGCATTGTCTTGAATTGCTAGGGTAAAAATGCTTGAATAATGCTGTTCCTGTGGTGTGTCTGAGCTCCGTGTACCTAATTTAGGGTACCATTAGCAGTGCTGACTAAGTAAGCATGAAGTGCAGCATCTGCTTTGCTCTCTGGAGAAGTGTAGTCCTGAACAGGCTCCTCCTCCATGACAAAGCATTAGGGAAAGCTGGGGTTGCCTGAGCTAAGACTCCTGGAGCTGCCTCAGGGCAACTGCTTCTTGTGGTGGAATTGCTGTCTATACATAGTGCGTATTGTCTGAGAAAGTCCTACCCTGACAGCACACACCAGAATACCAGAATAAGTATTTAATACAAATTGTACAAGTATATGGATTTGAAATAAGAACTTTAAAGGACAATGAGCAACTTAAGTATAGCCAAGTCAATGTATTTCAGATTACTTTTAATAAGAAGCAGAGAGACAGGAACTTTTGTGAGGATTAAGGAGTGAATCATAGAATCATTGAGATTCAAAAAAAGATAAATTTGTTTATATAAATTGAATTATAAGGAAGAACAAACCGTGTAACTTAGAAATCCTGCTACATTAGAAAGTACCACATAAAACTACATAAAACATTCTGATCAATTGTAGTGTACCCTCCTGTGTGTTGTAGAGGAGCCCAACATGAAGACTTCTTGGATCATCTCTTTAGCACAGCATTGAGGGAAAACAAATTATGATCCTCTGGGCTCCTTTTATATCCCAATTTGTACTTTTCCTCATTCCTTCCATTATCTCCACCTTATATTTTTATTTTCACCTGTTTTCACCCATCCTTCATGTTTCAAATAATTTCTATTTGACAAGTTAAGAGAAAACCTCCTAGATAGGCTGATTACATCCTAGGTTTTCAGTAGGTGGATTTTATGCACCATCCTCTGAAATACCTAATCCTGGTTTCTAGGAGAAACAAGATGCTAGGCATCCAGGGCATTGGCACATATCTGGTACGACCATTTTTATATTGATTGTGCCCTCTTGCTTTTGTATTGCCCATTCCCTTGAATTCTTGTCTCCTCTGCTTCCATCCAGTCTTATGTAATTCCTCTCCTTTTTCTACCTCCCTCAACTCAGTTCAGTTTAATTTCTCACTTCCTGTTTTTTCCTCTATTCCATCTTTCAAATGCACACAATGCTTATGTTTTTGCTGCTAAGACCAACAGTCTATTGATGATTAACTTGGTTCCAGATGTATCATTGGATGTAATTTTCATCATGCTGTTAAGTGAATGTACTTAGTCTCATAATCTCAGCCCACGAGCAGAGAAGAGCACTTCAGGAGTCAATGCTTGTCCCAGGCACATATTTCTTCAAACATCCATTTCCTGACAGAACCCATATATTATCAGCTTTCAGGGTATAAGTGTCTCTTCAAGCCTCCAATTGCCTGGCATAATAGTGATGGTATATCTTCAAAGTTCAACATTTCCTTAGAGCTGATGGCATAGCTATATCCTGAGTTACCCTGTGTTACCTCCGTGTTTTACCTCAGTCTGAGGCAGTCTCCTCAGACCGCCACTGAATGAGTTATTCTGGTGAAATTCAGACACTTAGAGCACAGCTGCTCATGTCTAAGCAGGTCACCCAAGGTTCTTGCTGTCAAAATTCTAGCATATAAGTCATCTCATCCCAGTTTAGACATCTGAATAATAGAATGAATACACCCTGGAAATGTTCTTCTGAGCTGAGATACAAGAGGAATCCCACTCATCAACTGAAACAGAATGGGACAAGGAAGCTGATGCCTTTCACTTCAGCTAAGCATAAAACACACGACTGTCCTTTATGAAGACAGACCTTGATCCTGTATGTTGGCATTCAACTACTATCCAAAATGAAAGGACATGCAAGGCACATGATGGATGAGACGATTTCGGCCAGTTACAGGTTTATATTGACAGGAGGCAATGAGAAGTTGGAAGAATGCATGAAACACAGCCTGGGCAAGCACTGGGAATATGGCCTAAGGGACAGGTATGATGGGGAGGTGTTTTGGACTGAATGGCTGAATAAAAAAATCTTGGGAATTTGGTCACATTTCTGTGTTGTTCTACCTCTGCTTTTCTGAAGGAAACAGAACTTTGTGAGCTAAATACACGGGCTCACATCAAAGACCGGACTGATTCCACCTAATTTTTCTCCCCCAATGGAACATCATCCAGGGTTTTACCTAGCATTTTGAGCCATTAGGGTCACCACTGCAACTATGTGGTTCCCTTCAGTACTGATCTTTCAGATCTTGAAGCATCAGTGGGCCCTGCCATTTGTCTGACATCATAGGAGTAGATCAGGCTTTACTGAAAATCTTATTAGCATGTTTGCTTTCGCTTTGTGAGCATCAAATATTTATTAACAACATTCTAGTATTTCAGATTACCAGTTTTTACACATGTTCTATACACTGACAAACAACTAAGTCCTCCTCATGGTAATTATTCTAGGACAAAACCACCTTGTCTTCTAAACTATATTTTCTCAGCCTTTATCAACGTTTGGGAAGTTGAAAATCACATTGCTTTTAATAAATGAAGGACACACAGTTTCTTTTGTTTGTTGATGAATGTGAAGGATACAGAAGTTCTTATGTCTTCTGCTGCCCAAGCTACCGTGTAGCTCAACCTGAAGGTCAGGATTGTGGAAGGAAAATAGCACGACTGGGAGGAAAAGAGCACAAAAATAGCATCAGAAGAAAGCTTTTCAGTTTACATTTTCTTAGGCTGTATAAGTCTCTGGTAAATAGAAGTGGCACAGTGGCAGACAGCTCGGGCTCACTGTGGCCAGCCAAACAGAAATTAATAAGAAATGCTTTATTGAGTAAGGATATTGAGAAAATCACCCTGTGCATATAGGAACTGCAGAACCAAGAGAAAGCAAGAGAAAGGCAGCTCATAGGCCCAGGATTAACACATCTCGGGTAGGTTACATATGAATCAGTCGAGGTAGAGCACACAGATGTTGTTCAAGAAAGAAGACAACATGTCTGAGGAAATGGAGTTGAAAATGCCCTACTGGGAGACCACAGCTGGGAGCAATGGGAATATCTTGGGAATGCTCCCCAGTACACAGGGCCCAAATGTGCAGCACTGACACACGGGGACACAAACCAAGACAGATCCAAGCAAGTATCCAAATGGTGCTCAAACATCACTGGACCTCTCAGGGGAGAAGTCTGTACATCACTTAACTACAAGCTCCTACCTGATATGACTTCCTAGGCTCTACGTGCAGACAAATGAGTATTTCTCCTCTGAAAAGCAATATGGCCTAAAAAGGATATTCTGAACTTTTCCATGGGCATTCTAGGAAGAACAGGGAAACTTATATCCCAGTGTAGGCATCTGTATAATTACAAACAGTTTTAACATACCCTATTCCTTACTGAGTCCTATTTAGGGACCATAGGGGCACAACTGTCCGGCCTCTGGCTGCCCTACTTAACTTGCTGCTTCATGAGTCAGAAGACATGGTCACGTAGATGCACCAGCATCTTCTGGGGGATGCCAGCACTGCTCTGCTGCTGTTGCACATTACACAAGGCTGTTTGACATTTTTTTTCCCCAAAACTTGGCCAATCTTGTTCCATTTTCTTTCTAGTCTAAAGAACTATGTCCAGATTTAGACAGGGTTTTTTGTCAGATATGTGACAATGTGTCATATGTCACAATGTGTGACGGCCTACCTTCTGCTTGCTAGTTTTATGGGTCTCTTTCAGAAACACTCAGTGAAAAAAAGTATGTGTAGGCATAGTGCAATAGAATATATTGACTAATGTAGATTGGGACTTTTTTTCTTTAGAGAAAATTAATGATTTACAGGAACAGTCATACTGCCTGAAGACCTGTGATTGGTTTATTTGTGACTACATGGATAATGAAAGAGATGCATAATAACATAGAAAACTCTTGTGTGGTTGCACTATCAACTATATTATGCCATTTTTTGAATATTCCTATGCTTAAAAATCATGAGGATCATACCATATTGATATCATACAATATTTTTTTGGCTGCAGCTTTTCAGAAAACCTGTTACTATAACATGCCTTGCAGTTTGCACTGTATGCTTAAAGAGTAAGGGATCCTTGCCTGTAAGAATGCTCTTTGAACAGAAAAAAAGGTTACCTCATGATCACCTCACTTACAAAAAGCATTTTTGCTCTTCATAACTCTTACATATTCAGTATTTTAACTAAAAACTACCATGCTAAAATGTGGCATCTTGTCGCCTATTTTTCATGAAAATTCTTCTCTCACAGTTCAAGGTCAAGAAAGGCATTACTGCCAATGACTGAAAAAGAACAGTATAAAAATGCACACTGATTTAGGTTTTCAAAATTGATTAGCTGTTCTAGACTGTGACAACACTTTATGTGACATTTCCAGTTTACTAGAAGTTAAAATTGATTAGCACTTTTTGAAAAAGTACCATGCTAATCAAGGTAAATTAATTAATGAAATTACTTGATTACCAGACAATTTACCATTTCAGTGACTCTTTAAATAAAACTAGTTTGGGAAATATTTTCTGGCGGCAGATCAGCTAAAGCTGTTACTTGGACTGGGAGAAGATAAGGTTTTCTTTCATGCTTTTTGTAATTTCTCATATCTTTTTAGTAAATAGCAATCCTAGTCTGAATTGTTCTATTGGATGGTTTTTTTCCCTTTCTTTCACCTTCTACTTCAAGATTTGATTACATTCATCCTGATAAATAATTACGTGTGCTACCACCCTTCCTGTTACTCCTTCACAGTATGGCAGAATAATGTATGGACTACAGTCTGGAAACCTAAGCGTGCCAGAAATAGTTCCAACAGGAATGATAGTCTAACAAATCTAACTTCAAACTCCCTTCTGAGTGTGTATATTATGTTCTAGAGATAGGTATATAGTTTTAATGGGAAAAACCCCTGAACATTATTCACACTTAAGAGTGAGATTCAGATACACGTAAAAAATGTATGAAGTCAAACTAAATGAATTTTCAAATTATTCCATAAGAGGTGATGGAGATGAAATCAAATCTTCATTGTCTGTGAGAGTGCTTCAACTCTGATGATGGCAAGTGAGATCTACCTTAAGCACTGGACCTGTGGCCCCTTCAACAGCTTTTACTCCCAACCAGCCCGTATTCATTTGGGAAGGGGATCATGTGAGGTCAAGTTACCTCTGAGGGCATGCAGCTGCATAGATTAAGGTATCACTGCTCAGTTATGCACACACACTGGAGATGCTGAGCTGAAATCTGCTTCATCTTTTGCTCAGTTCCTCACCTTCGGAAAAAAATTCTGCATAAATAAGGTATGTAACAGGGAATTGCATGAACAAACCATGTGTCAGGCCAGAGCTCTTTACATGACAACATAAATCCTGGTCTGCAACCATGACACCTCCAAGAACAGAGACTACCATTCCTGCCAAACCCCTCCTAGCGATACTGGCACCAGTGCTGTTTAAAACAGATGCTTCCTATTTAAGAAAGCTATTGGAAACATATAGGTCTAAGAAACTAATGTTATCTATGTTCACATCTGGCCAAGCTGTACAGAGCTCAAGGCTGGTTTACTTTAGGATTGGGCTGGAATTCCTGATTTTCTGACAGAGATTGTATAGTGAACTTAGGGTAGTATAGTTAATTTAGGGGAGGAGATGTGGCTGTGAGATTGTTCATCAAGTGGAACTTTTTCAGGGTGATGTAACACTAGAGTGAAAGTCTTCTGACTGAAGAGACAAGGCAGAATTCACGTGTAGAAGGAAGGAGGAAACAAATGGATAAGAAATTAATTTTAATCCTGAAGAATTTATGTATTTCCATTTGTATATGATCTAATATGCTTATGCACAATGGTTCAGATATCATTAAACATATGTAGATCTATGCAAATCTGCAGTCACCTGGCTGTTGTTCTGCCAGTTATGCAGATAGCTTGGTTAGAAAAGTCAAAAAGTAGTAGCAGTAGTTCTGTGTGTCCATGATTCCTACATTTCTGCTTTCTTCTCCTCTGCCCTCCTGTTTTTGAAAGGCTGCCTGACTTGTCTGTCTTTTTCAGACTGTTTTCATTTCCAGTGAGAATCTGCCTAGTGTGAGAATCCTACCTCTGATTTCACATCCCCTCTGCCCTCCACAGTATTAACAGTGTTGATCTGGTTTTGGCAAGATACAAGATTTTTTTTCTCCAGACTGTCTCTCTTTCCCTTGAGAAGCCTTCCAGCCTAAAAAAATATGTATTCCTTAAAAAAACCCCAAAGCACAAAAAACCCCCAATGAAACCTTGAGAATTAGAGTTCAGGAAAGTAAAAATTATGCAGTGTGATAACTAAGCATTGGCAGCCACACTGTGTGGCAGAGACTGCAAGCTGGATGGTTTTTTCATGTTCATATTGACTGTAGCTATCTCTCCAGTTTCTCACACTTGCCTCATAAATTATATACTCTTGCAAACTGTGGCACCTGGCATTTAGAATTTACCCCTTTACCACTGGGATACACGGAACAAATAATGAATCAGTGACAACGTGTGCTTCCTCCCTTCCTGCAGAGATGGGAGACAGGGACAAAACCCATCCAATGTGGATGCATTACTCAGTTACTAATACCTCCATGTGAAATTCCTCAGGCTTAGGTCTGAAAGCAGAGCAACAGGTATTAATATTCCATTTCAAAATGATTTTATTAAAAAAGGAGGTAAAATAGGACGGTGAAGAAGCCATGCCCCTCTCCAGTTCCCCTGGGTGACAAGCATAAACAAGGGCTTTTGCTGCTCTCTGTTTTTCATTGCAACCATGCTCCAGAGCCACACAGTCTGTGCTGTTGTAAATACACTGCTTCAAATGTCAGACCTGATTTACTCTATTCTTTGGAAAGAGAACAAAGGAAGTCAATTTTTGAACCCAATAATGACAATAAACAGCAGGACAAAAATAGCCCAGACAAGGCTGGGCTGTATAGAGTGCTGTTTCTGCAGTTAACTATTATCCATACTATTCCTACTAGCTGCTATTCATAGTGTAAACACTTTCATGGGCATTAACAGTACGACAACTTGTCAAAAATAGTCATACGAGCCAAACCCTGATGAACAAAACACTTGCGTGTCCTAAATTTCCACCATAGTGACAATAAGTGTTGTGGTTTAACCCCAGCTGGTAAAAAAGCACCACACTGCTGCTCACTCACACAACCTCCTCCCCACCCACAGAGGGGAGAAGAATTGGAAAGGAAAGGTAAACCTTGTGGGTTGAGATAAGAACAAGTTAATAACTGAAACAAAATATAATTGCAATTATAAACATACTACTAATATTATTAATAATAATAATTTTAATTACAAGGAGAGGGAGAGAAAGTAAAAGGACCCGAGAAAAACAAGTGATGGACCATGGAGTTGCTCAGCACCTGCTGACCAATACCCACCCCAGCCCTGAGCAGAGATTGGTTCCTTCCCAATAATTCCCCCAGGTTAGATACGGGGCAGGATGTTCTATGATATGGAATACCCTTTTGGCCAGTTTGGGTCAGTTGTCCAAACTACATTCTCTCCTGGCTTTTTTGTGCAACTCCTCGCTAATATGAGACTGATATGAAATCCTTGACTTAGGCTAAGTACTATTAGCAACTGCCAAAACATCACTGTGTTATCAGCATTATCCTCGTACTGAATCCAAAACCCAGCACTGTACCAGCGAGTATGAAGTAAGCAAATCGTCCCAGCCAAAAGCTGAATAAGAAATGGGATTATCCTCAAACACACATGTTAAACTAAACATGATCTGCTAACTTGGATGTCACATTTTCAAGCAGAGTTTGTTTGAATGCAAATGTGTGGCATAACACAGGGCTGTGTGAAGGTATGCAGGCTAGTGTGTACCCTGGAAGCAGAATGGTGCTGTTCAGAAAGTCTCCACCCAGACGAATGTACCTCCTAATGCAGCTATGTTATTGTCAGCAACTCAATATTGCACCTTATTTGGAAACCTAGAAAACTTTATTTAGATTTAAGTAGATTTTTATATATAGATCCAATATAGGTGCCTCTGAGAAGTCTGTGTTTGGATTCCTTTTTTTGAAAACTTTGCCAACAATAGTCCTTTGGTACAAAAAAAATCAAACACTAATCAAACTATTGTGTTTAAATATGCTAAACCAGCCATACTCCTGCAAATCTCCAAGACATTGTGCAACTTAATGTTTTCAAACAGATTACATCCTATTTAAAAAGGGGGACCACACTCTAAAAAAATGTGAAGAAACTGTAATACATTAATGTGAGAGTGAAATGCTATCTAAGTTCTTATACACAGAGCTGCTTCATGCTTTACCTTGCTGCATCTCATTCTTCTGTGCTTATTCAAAGCTTGTAACTCTCTAGGAATGAAAACATCAGCCTCAAAACTGGAAATTTCATGAAAACAACATTAATAGTGACATCTTCTGAGTGCCTTCTTGCCACCAACAGGATACATGTTTTTTCACGTGGTGTGTACATAATTTTCTACAGTGTCTAAACAAGGCAGCACAGTTGACAATTTTGTTCCTGTTAATTGCCAATTCTTCACTTTCGGGGCTGCGTAAATCTTCTCAATAAAAGATCACAGCTCGTGCTGTCAGATCAAGAATCTCACAGCACAATTTTGGGGCCAAGTCAAACGCAAATTCCCCAGAGATCACACTGGTAACACCTTTTATTTTTTTTTGTTTTAGATCTGTGGCATAACAGCTTCAAATTTGTTCTGATGTGTTAGTGTTTGCTGCATGTGCGGGTCTGTAAATTTCTGAAACACTTGGCTTGAGAAATTGTGCTGTGAGTAAGGTCCCTTTTCTTGCTTCTGGTCCTTGACTCACTTCTGCCTGGACTCCAGGTGCTGCACACCACAATGCCACCAATGACACCACAAGAAATTAGTTTCTCTTTGGTAGCTCTTTCTTTGTTAAACAACAGTAAAACTAACCTCACTGTACCACCTTTTCATACATATGGGTTCTGATTTTTCTACAAAAATTCTATTTCCTTTAGTTTGAAGTTACCCCTGGTTGCCTGACCCAAAGCACTGCATGGGTTCTGTTGCAGCCCAATTGTCCCAGACAGGCATGGCAAGCCAAATCACGTCCATCCTCATAATTTTTACCCCCAGGAATTACCTCCTGAGATACAAATTTTCCTTGTGTCTCAGCAGGTCTGGTAAATTCACTGGTAACAAAGATCTTGCTTCCTACAGTTCTAGAGGCATGACTGTCATGTCAGCTGATGCCATAACTTTCAGCTTATGCTTATTGCAAACCCCAGCCTGTGAAACGCAATGCCTTATTTCACCCGCACTGCCAAGCCCCGTGGCATGAGGTGGGAGTCAGACAGAACAGTTGCCTCCTGCTTTGCTCTACTGGGTGGTCTTGGCCCCATGGAACTGTCAGCTTCTGCTGCTGCAAAAGGGAGCCTGAATATTGAGTAGGACCCCATCACTACCCATAGGTAACAAATAGCCCTTCAGACTCTCTTTAAGGCAATAAGAAAAATGGAAAAACCAGAATCAAGGCAATTAAGTGTAGCTTGATGCTGCCTTCAGTGTTCCTGTGGCTCAGATAGGTGTTTCACCATGCCACAGAACAAAGGTCTTCTGTCCCATGGCAGCTTGTGTTAGGATCAGTCCTAACTGGGCCAGTCCTCTGCCCCTGTAAAACCACCAGACTCTCAGCAAGACACTGCCCCTGGCTCTTGGTGTGGGTGTCATGTACACATAGCCCTCATAGATTCTGGCTTCAGCAGCCTCTAGGGACCTGATGTGTTCAAAACAGTACTGGGAACTTGGCAAGACATTGGGCTGATGGTTCAACTGCACAGAGTTGATCTCATCTCATTGTGTGCCAGTCTGCCAACTGAACAAAGAGGACCAAAAATACCTCATGAGTTTTATTTAGCTTTAATGCTCAAGCTTATCCTCTAGATCCTTTGAATTATGAAGGAATTGTGGAGCTCTAAAGAACTTCACTTATCATGGAATCTTTAAGAGTGTCTTTCCAGGCACCATCCATGACAGTCTGTCTAGAGATAAAGACCCACACCAAGATGCATCTTCAAGTAGCAGATATTCCCAAGCTTCTTTTTTTTTTTTTTAAAATAAGGTCTATCAGAATGCTCCAGTGACCCTTTCTGAGCTTCTGCTGCTGGAAAAATTTGCCAAGGGAAAAAATGGACCTGAAGAAGCTGCCACTCCTATTTACTTTTCTTTCATTTGAGGTAGGGGGAGAGAAATGGTGCTTTTGTGCACTTCTTTTTATCTTCTCTTCTATCTCCCTGGAGGTGTAGCATCTGTTCCTACAATTTATTTTGGCTGAGGTTTCTTTGCAGTTGTTTTCCAAAATCTAACAAATTAGACAGACTTTGGTCTTTCTCTCTGATAAATTTCATATGAAAATGGCTCAAGTGCCTTTGATGTATTTGCGCCTGGAGTTTGTAAATGTCTTTCTGAAGAGCATTAGGGTTCTTTGGGTTTTTTTCTGTTTGAGTTTTGTTCTTTTTTTCATTTCATTTCATTTCAAATTTTAAAATCTTATTAGCTGTAGGCTTTTCATAGGAAGTTTTTTCTCACCTAAACTGAGATAGGTAGATCTAATGTTTTTTAGTTACTTGAACAGATTGGCCTCAATTGAGTCATAGGTTGTGAGTGTCTGGGGGTAGTCCCAATACATTAGTTAATCAATGGAAACACAGAGATTTGAACTAGTAGAACTAATAGTTTTACAAGCATCAGGGCATTACCTCAACTCCATGTTCAAATGAATGGTGTTGGCACTGCAGGATGACAGTTGAAGTTAGTATTGTTTTTTTCTCCTAAATTCCCTTAAAAATCCTTTTTTTTCCCCCTGAGAGTAGAAGGCTCTGATTTTCCATGGATCTTTTCTATGATCTCTGGTGTGTTCATACGATATTGCAGCTGAAACAAGGGCAGTAGATAAAGCTTGGGAGTATTGTATACCAGTGTGCCATTGTGGCTCTAAATGGATCATGCACTAAATACAGAGGGATTGCTTGCTGCCAAAAACAAAATAAAAGAATCATTTTGTCACTAAAAATAAGTAGAAGGTTCCCATACATTGCTGTAGCCCAGGGTTGCTTTCTGTCATACGTTCACTTTTTTCCAGTTGGACAACTGGACAACTGGTTCATCTTTGTTCATTCCAAGACAAATCTCCTTCTCCAGCCTTCTTCAAACCACCAAAAAGAAACTCCAAGTTTGACTGAAAATCCAGATGGAAGATTACAAAATCTACATATCTTAAATGAGACAGATGAGTAATGCAGCTTACTTGTCTAAATCACTTAGCAATCCAAATTACATGCCACATGTTACTCCTTAAGCCAGTCAAGACCAGTTCTCTCTCTCTTTTTTTTTAATTAATTCAATCTAAATGCCTTTAATAACTTCAGAGCTGAGAAGAAAGGGTACTGCTGTAAACAGCATTTTGATTTCATCTGACCCATGCATTATGAGATCAGCTATTAAGATACATTATCTGGAAATGAGATGGTCCTTAATTTTTTCCTCAGACACACCTGGAAGCATGATATTGAGCTAGAAAAATATACCCAGGAAATTCAAAGAGGACCTTTGGTGAAAGTAAGGCAGTACATTGTATTTGTATTTCTCTCTGTAGTGCTTTGGAAAGCATATTTCAATGGTGCTTTCCAATGAGCAAAGCAGAATAAATGCTTGCCTGTTTTGCATGCCATTCTCATAAAGAAATCAATTTTTCATTTTTGAATACAACATTGCACCTACTTCAATTTCTAAGGCTTGTTCTTCAGTTTGATGGTACTGATTCTATAAACTTCAGCAACATCAGGCAACATCTGTAGGGAATTCAATCAATAAATAAGCTCTCTCTTTTCTGTTGTTGAGCGATTTTGCCATCAAATGACTTTGTTTAGTGCTATGAAAGTGGCCAACCATACTGTACCACTCAAGAGAAAAATAAATTTGCAATCTAACACAGCCTGTTTCAACCAAATGAACTGAGTTTTGTTTGGGAAAGAAATGCATCAGCATTGTGGGCTGTTGCTTTGATTGTTTTATGCTGAAGGTGCCAACTGTCTGTGATGTGAGTGGTTTCTGGTCAGAGAGAAAATTCTGCAAGAATATACATACATACACCTTGTTAGGGCACTTATCAGCTCACCACTAGACCTTATCTAGTCAACTGCCAGAAACAAACACTTACTGTAGAGAGTTCTGTGCAGCTGATAGAACTGTCAAAAAAATTGGCATTTCTCTGTATTCTTGATATCATTGCCACATCCATTCCCAGACACTGATTCCAGAAATGGAATGCTAAGTCTTTTCTTCAGACACTTGGATGAGGAGATTTTATTATTTGTTGAGAGAATCAACAGCAGATGGGGGAACCGAAGTTCTCTGGGACTACAACACCAGTCCTGGAAGGAGTTTGGAGCCTGCAGGTGATTCTAGGCTCAATACTCTCTAGGGAAATGCGCCCCAGCATCACTGGCACCATCCACTTGTCTGAGGCTGATATCAAGAGTATCAGTTAGTGCTAAGTGGGGAAAATTCTTACGCAGAAGCACCTACAGGCTGCAGCCAAGATCTGTGTAGGTGCTGACTGTGTAGCTATTGTGCTTATAAGAAACAACCTCTGCCCTCAGTATGCTGTATAAGCAGAGAAGACAGACGAAGGCTGGTGAAGGGACTTGAGCACGAGTCCTATGAGGAGAGGCTGAGGAAGGTGGGGCTGTTCAGCCTGGAGAAGAGGAGGCTCAGGGGAGACCTCATCACTCTCTACAACTCCCTGAAAGGAGGTTGTAGCCAGGTGGGGGTTGGTCTCTTTTCTCAGGCAACTATCAGCAAGACAAGAGGACATGGTCTTAAGCTGTGCCAGGGGAGGTTTAGGTTAGAAATTAGAAAGAATTTCTTTACAGAGAGGGTAATCAGACATTGGAATGGGCTGCCCAGGGAAGTGGTGGATTCTCCATCCCTGGAGGTTTTTAAGACAAGACTGGATGTGGCACTCAGTGCCATGGTCTGGGAACCACAGCGTTAGTGGATCAAGGGTTGGACTTGATGACCTTAGAGGTCCCTTCCAACCCAGTTGATTCTATGATTCTATGATTCTATGATATATGGAAGAGGAGGCAGAAATGTTATCTCTCTTTCGTAGATGAGGAACCATACAATCATACAGTCTGAATGCTAGCAACTGAACATCAGGCTCAGATTCCCAAAAAAGAAGTTTACGAATGTTTTCCATTTTCAAGTAACATATTTTAAGACATTCAGGAAGAGAAAGGAATAGTGTTGCATTTGAATGAAAATCCCTAGGTGTTGTGGCAATGTATTAAAACATAGCACATCTGAGTTCTTGTCAAGTACAATATACAAGTTGCTAATGCTACAGTCAAATGCATTTTTCCAAAGAATCAGCTGCTTTCTTATTGCATTTATCAAATATATCTCCATGGAATTATATTTTCTGAGACATGAATCAACACAACATATGTTATAGTGCTTCAGTTTTGTTTCCATAATGAAAAGAAGCTGCTTTAATAGCATCTGTTGTAATGTTAGGAATGTATCCTGCCACAGATTCTCAGTGAAAAAACCACCAATTTCAAGTTGCAGAACTTGGATCCAGGGGGATTCAAATGAATGGGAAGGCTAGTTGTGATTATGCCTGCTATTAGCCAGTTATCTGTTCTGTTTCCCTCTCTTTCTTTAATTATTTAGCAGAATTAACACAAAAGCACAGTAAAGGAAACACTCAAATTCAGTATAATTTCTGGATACAGATATTTTTCTTTTAGCCAGCATAATTTCTGGATACAGATATTTTTCTTTTAGCCAGCAACAAATTTTGACAACAAAGTCCTAATCAAGTAATTTTTTTTTTCATTTAGGTTTGTGGCTTTCCTATGCTGCAGTTGTCTTCTAAAATATACATTGTAGATAGAATAGGAAGGAAAATAGAAGGAAAACTTACTGCACTGGGACTTGGTAAACTACCTCTAATCTAATCGATATTACAGGGCACCAATTATTGGGGAATTCATATGCTACTAAATGTCACTTCCACTCTTTTCTAGCAATGACAAAAACAATTTGTAAGTCATTCTAATCACTTACATGAGCATGCCATGCTGAAAAATCTCCTTATTGTTCCTTCACAATTCCCTGATAACTGCAAGATTATGGCTTTTCAAGGTCTTTTCGCCCTTACCACTGCCTGTCAGCAGAAGGAGGTAGCAGATGTTTTCATTTTGAGTCCTTTCTCCAGGGCCAGAAACAAAAAGTTATTGACAAGTGGTTTGAATAGGTCTCTTTCCTTTTGACCCTGCTAAGGTGCAAGGAGTTACACAAAAAGGAGCAGTTATGATCAGGATATTGCATTAGCTTTTTATAAACCCTAAATATTCTAGCTGTGGTTAATATTTCGTATTTCCATGTAGCGTGGTAGACATAAAGGTGTGCAATGAGTGGAGATGTGGCACCTGTTCCAAAGAACTTCAGTCTAAGTCATACCCCCAGGGATTTCACGGGAAAAGGGGAAAGTTGAAAAATGTCTGAGTACAACAGTGAGGGCTTTTAGGGCAATAAACTGTGAATTCCACTAGTCTCTGCTTCCTTGGTTTGGTTTTGCTATTCTTGTATCAGAACTATTGTCAAGTTATGCAAACTGCCAGTCCTGGCACGGGGAATACACTTTGAAAATGCCTGTTTAGACAAGACCTTTATGCTTTAGTGATGAGTATTGAAATGTCTGGATTGACACTTTTTGCTATATATAAAAATAGATTTGGGAAATAGAAAGCTTTGACATATAAAAGGATGATAAACTAGAAATATAATTTAAAAGAACTCTACCAGTGCTTGAGTGTCTGGCACTTTCTGCTTCATGAATTGTAACCTTTGATGGCAGGGAGGAGAGTTCATTTCAAGTCAGAGAAGTAACAGAGAGAATTTTTGATGAAAACCCAAGTTGGCTTGAAGGTATGTTTAGATCTCTCTGGATTACACTGGCAAGGTCTGAAGATGTGTTTATCAGCAAGATCTTAGGATTGTGCCTGGTCATCCTCCAGGAATAACTCCCCTGGGGCTGGTAGGGTGGATGGAGTAAGCCACTGCCTGGAGACACACACTGACTACATGCTAACAGTCAGACCAGCCCAAGAACAGGCAACATCTCCTGCCCACCACTTACCAAGATATCTACTGCTATATGGATTTGTGGGTACACAATCACAAGTAGGGTGGTCTTGTCTGTCAGATGCATGTAATCCCTTCCATAGGAAGTCACAAGTGGTTCCTACTTCATCACCTTCCTGTGAGAAGGGAGGGGAGGCAGATTTCTTGTGACATGGGTGAGGCTCTGAAGAGCATACTCTGCCCAAGACAAACATAGATTTTGCCTATCAGCAAAGAGGCTTTCCTAGTTTCTTTTTCTTGTGCTGGGTTGCATCATCCTTACAGAGCACACTTTCACTAGACAGAAAGGTCATGGAATCTGGCCTCTGGTGTACAGCCCCCAGCACTTTTCTACTATCAAGACCTGATATTAAGATGCTTTGAGAACATCCTGCCATGCTGATAGCAAACAGATTGTCATCTGATTGTCAGCAGAGTCCACTTACTAAAGTGAATGTGGTTAAGGCTGAATTTGATGTGGCACAGAGCTGAATAGAGCTACCTGTTCCTGCTCCTCTTTGCATTGGAATTCTTCTACTTGAGGCGTTTCGTCTCTTTCATATATCCAAACAGATGAGGAAAGCAAAACAAATTTAGAAAAGACAGCACTGAGTTGTATTCAAGAGTATTCTAGCAACAAAGTTACATAGTTGATGGACACAAATACAAAAAAACCTTGCAACAAAACCCTAAACATGTTCTTTGCTACAGCTTTTTTTCCCCTGGAAATTATTATTCTCTATATTGCACCCAGTATTATACTTAATGCACTAAGCATCCCACGTAATGATGCAATTTTGATATTTTAATTTACTGATGAAGTAATGATGACTGAGAACCTGGAATGCAAGGCAAATTCCCACTTGAAATTTCCATTGCTTGATGTTATATAAACTCACTTATCAATCCCCTAGTCATCTGCACCCCTCACCATGATTTCCCTCTCAACATAATAAAAAATGACTGAGTTTCGGGAAGCAATACCTATTCTGTGCTTGGTTGTAAATCTGATCTCTGTTCTAATATTTGCTTGAAAGTTATCCCTTAATAAACATTGAAGTCTTTTGAAAGGGGAAAAAAATGTCAGTCTCTTCTTTTTGACCTGTAGAAGAGATGTAAATTTACTCACACTAACTGGAAAGCAACTGTTGCAGACCTAAAACCTAATACTTTGAGCTATCATGTTTGCTCAGTATAGCAAAGAAAATGATGTCTAGGGACACTGAGCAGCAGTTTCACATCATGAGTGTATGTTTTCTAAATATAAGGAGCAGTTTTCCTCCTCATAGTTATAAATACAGTTGTGTCACCTATATGTGATCTGACAGACAGCTGTAGCCAACAGAGGTGTGGACTGGACTGACAGTAACAGATGAGCCAGTGGCCCCATGCCCTGATAGTCAGGCAGTCTTCTCTTCTGGATTGGATTTATTCATCAGGAGAGTAGCTGTGGGTTCAGTTAGGAGGCAGTTATTCTGTTAATGCTCTGTATTGCTAGACAATAACCTCTGGCCTGTCCCTGGAGTAACTCCTTCATATGTTTTGAATCAAAACACAGCCAGGTTCAGAGTACTGGGACCCTCAGATGTCAGCACCATTCCAGCCTCTTGTTTCAAATGCCACTGCTCCGCTGGGACAAGGAGAGTTGTGACCTGACCTCTCCAGTGGCCTCTATAATTTTCTGCTGAGTCAATGAACTTGACTCAAAGATCAAAGTAAACAAGAAGAGTGTCTGTCTGGGAGTGCTTTTTGCCATGTATACTGAAAAGAGCTACCTAGAGAGTGCCACTTGTCAGGCATATGACTAATAAAACATGATACAAGTGCAGACATTGGCATCTTGAGCAGAAAATGTGCATCCCATCTTTTCAGACTTTTTCTGAGCCTGGTAAGTGCATACAATCAATACCAGAAACATGGACAAGAATGTAAATTCAAATAAAAAGCATATGTTATCTCCCCTATACCTTCAGCTCTCATCCCTCTTCTGATAAAAGTTCTACATTTCAAATGTCATCAGCCTGCAGGAAGGTACAGTTTCTTCTTTCTGAGCCTATTAACACAGTCAGCACAATAAAGGCAGGGGGGAAGGAAAACAGGAGAAAAATGATAGCAGTAAACAGAACGAAACAACACAAAACCACTCTTCTTGCAGTTCTGAGAAGCATTTACTAATCTCATCTCCTGCAGAAAAATTCTGTTCTGTTTCAGGTGTTCCTGAATGTACTTAACATTTCTCTTGAACACTCAGAATATTCTTTGTGATTGCCTTCGCATCCCAGCAATCCACAGATTTTACACATTTATTACAGAAAATCCTCGAAATCTAATAGATCTTATCTGTGCACAGGCTCTGAGTGTCCCCACAGCTCCCTGCCACCCCCCTCCTGCCTTTGGCTGAGTTAATCCGCAGTTCTGCCGGCTAAGGGGACTTACCAAGGGTTTTTGGATGGGAGGATGCTGTTAGGTACTCGCACACATTGGAATAGCTGCTACCCAGTAATGAAGCAGGAACTGAGAAGTCTCACTCTTTCAGTAGCTATTCAGGTAGTGCTGCCAGCTTTCTCTAGCTCTCTGCATACACACACAGGGTGGGAGGGTGTGGGGAAGGGAGGGGTGGACAGGAAGGGGGGTAGAGAGGGAGAGACACAATAAACTCTGACTATAATTATGAGACCTCCTTTCTACAAATTATAGCAGCAAGAGATCCCTTCAGCAGTTTTTTTAGCATGATCTCTTCAAAAAGGAGTTCCTTGAAAAAAACTGTATCCTTCCTACTCTCTTCCCCCATAAGAAAAATAAAAGCCAGCTCTCTCAAAGATTTAGTCATTGATGTATAATAGGGAGGTTATTGTTGTTCAGAGTCTTTATTTTTTTCTTTTTATGATGAAAGTTTTATTATGAAATCTAGCCTAGTTTGCAGCCAAAAAAAGACCCAACTCTGCTCTCTATAGGAAACAATCTCCCAGGAAAGCAGTTTAGATCAATAATTTCATACCTTTAATGACTGTATTTATGAAAGAAAGCATTTGGGCTAAGTGATTCACTAACTGGAAAGGTTACAGTTTAGTAAATACATATCACTGCCTGTTTGTACCTGCATACACCATTAAAGAAAAAATTGAATACCACGTGTAAATTAATAGGACAATTTATAATGGAATATTATTGCATTTGGCAAAGGAATAAAAAGGATTTAAAAAAGCTAAATCTCCAAGACAGATCCTTTCTTTATAATTCTTCAGAATCTTATTCTTTAGAATCCTTACTCTCTGAAGCCTTAAAATTATTTATCCTTTCATTACTTTTGATGTCACCTTTGATAAAAATCAGATAAAATATACCCTCTTCCTAGGCAAAAGAGGAAAGTGTTCTGGAAGATTTCTCTCCATCAGTCCATCTGTCTTTCTTACACATGGTCACCCATACATCCACCTACACACAACACGATATCAAAAGTAACGACAAGGGGAAAATCATCAATTTCCTTCAATTCTGTTCCCCAGATAGCAGTGGCTTTGCCAGATCTTGGTACAACTCCAATAACCACAGGGTCATAGGTAAACCAGATGAAAAAAGGGATGAAAAAAATTAAGCATGACATATGAATCTGGTTTTGTCCCCATGAGCAATGCAGGGAACATCTGGGAGCCAGCTCAGCAGAGCCCCAATGTGACAATGACTTAAAGGACTGTTGTTTGGTATCACCATTCAGAGGCATGAGGAGACCTTGTAACAAAGACTGAAATGGGGAGAAAAGAAGAGTAAATAATTAATAGAAGTCTATTAAAAAAGTAGTCACAATTGAGTGTTGCCTTATTAGTTACCTTATTCATTAGCACTCTGCAACACTCCATGACACCCTTGTGCAGTCTGCTAACATTTGGCAGGGGATATTTTCACACACAGCTGTCCAGTTGTTAATCTGCAAAACATGTACTTAGTATTTAATTACTCTTAATCAGAGACAAATATTGTTAGGGTCTTGACAAGTCCATTAGAAAGTCATAAAATATGAAGTGTTCAGACAGAAGCTCTTTCTGAGTCTTTGAGTTGTCTCAGTAGCAGAAGAAATCTTGAAAAGATTGATATTTCTGTACCTCATTGCTCCTGCCTTCCTCCTGCTCAGAGTAGTTGAGACAGTGGGTGGTAAATACAAACCTGTGTTTAAACTGAAGACCAACCCTGTCTGGCACATTTTGTTCCTAAAGAAGCCCCCAGTGCAGATGGGCTCAGAAGGCATCTGTAGTCATTGGAGGGCATGGGCAGTAGCAGCCGTGACTTTCAAGACCTTGTTTTCTTGGTATAAAAAAGCAGGAACTATTAGTGGCTATAGCCCACACATTACAACACCCCATTGTTAGCATAACTTGTTGTGGGAGTTCACTTCTTCTCTCTATTTGGCCCCTGGAGAGGTTAGCCGGGAGATTGTTGAGCTGCACTGCTTGGATTGCCAGAAAACTGCTCCCAAGGTCAGAGCTGCTCTTTCAGCACTATTGGGGCTTCCCATCAATACCTTCTTTCCCACCACAAACACCCCTACTGCAGGACCATGAGGGTCTTAAACCTCCTCGCTACACTCCCACAGCTGGCATGTCTGTAATACCACAGCAGGGTAGAACATGGCTTGAGGAAGAGCTGCAGGTGTCTGTCTTAGGTAGAGCTTCCCTGCCTTGCAAGCTGTACCAGCTGAGGTTGCTGGTTTTTAAAAGCTTGTTTCTAGAAATTACAAATAGGCAGTGGAAATGTGTTTACATCATGAGGGCAACCTGAACAGCTGACATTTGACATCTTTTTGCATTAAAAGCAAACTATCCAGCCCTTTAGCTATTCCTCCATCTGGGCTTGCTAAAAGAAGGCTTCGCAGAAAAGAATGGAGAAAAGGGGTTCAAAGACTGCCTATTAACTTTAGAATGATAGGAGGGCTCTGTTCTTAGGGGGTGATGTTAATTCAGTCAGATCTGTGGGTTGTCACTTGAGAGGACATGCAACTTACACTTTAATAAAAAAGATTCTTTTTTGTAGTGCAGGTAAACAGTTCTGGAGAGCTCTCTCATAAATTACAGCTCTACAACTTGGAAAGAACTAACAAATCATCTGTGACCTGTGAATCTAATTTTACTGCGCAAAGAACTTTTCCTCCAGGGCTCTTTCCCTGGTACATGCATCTATTTGCCATTCTTCATTGACACAAACCAATTTCTGAGGTTTGCCTGTCAATAACCATACTTAACTTTTAATGAGTAATAGTAAAGCCATTAACCTCCAGTAGCAGCAGTTTCTTAAAGAAACAGCTCTCATTTTCTCTGTGATGTGCAAGATTTTTCTTGAAATACACCTCTTGACTGAAAAGTGCATTTAATATACTAGAGGATGAGGGCAATATACTGCGAGTATACTGTTTCTTATGTGGATGCTACTCTCCATCAATATCAACTACAAGTTTTATACACTGGCATCTTGCTTACTGTCTGAAAATAGTAAGACTTATCTAATATAGCTTACTGTATCCTTTGGCAGTCAGTGTGGAGTGGGTACTGGCTGGTGCTAGGTAGTCCTAATGATGTTTTTTCCTCTGTCTCTTCATTTTCTAACTCTCTTCACACATGACTGAGTGACCAGAAATGTTACACTAAGGAATCAGTGCATGTGTTATAATGATACCAAAATTATCCCAGTGTCAGTATTATTAGCACAGGAGAATATCAATTTTACAATTATTAGAAAGCTGAATGATCTGAGATATGAAAACTCATAATTCATACATGCAAACAACCTCTGCCCTGTGAGTGACACCACACTAGTTTAGATAAAACTGATTTCTGAAGACATAACTATCGCCTCTCCCTCCTTTCTCACAAAATTCTAATCATTTTATAGTGCAAAGATACAAACACAGCCTATCTTTCAGACAGTGGTTTTTATGTGTGCTAGACTGCAAGAATTAGGTATGTACATCTTAATGTCACAGGCGCAAGATTTTACTCCACTGATTAAAGGAAACAATTCCTTGATTCATGGAAAACTCATGGAAGTGCGTAGCAGACTTTTTATTGTAATAGTTATCTTCTGTTCTCATTTACATTCAGGTAAACTAATTTCAATGTAGTTACTACTGATTTGCATCCATACTAACTTTAGTTTGCAACACGAAATTAATCAAGCTAGTGCTGTAACTCCAGTATAGTATGTAAAAAACCCACAAACGCTGTCTGATTCATACAGATTTTGAACCTGTAAATATTGACTTGTGGGTTTTTAAGTTGCACAGAATCAGCAGGAACTTCTGCAATGTCATTACAGAACCCAAACCTCAAGATCAAACTATATCACCTTCAAGGTTTCCAGGCCACTGGAATTTTGAATGCATTATTCTGAATAAGCTGTTTCTCCTTAAATAGAAGAAGTTAATGGCAAGAGATATTTTTTGGAATTATGTATCAACAAAAATACATTGCTTGTGTCAACTGCAATGTAACTCACAGTAGTATTTATTAACTAATTAGGATTGCATAATATTTTGCAATCCGGGATAAGGTAGTGTCATAGTTTGAGAGTCCCAAAATCCAATTCTCGAGTCCAAGTCCCCTCCCACAACTCAGAGCAGTGTGAAATGGGTTTTCCAGACACAAACACAAGACTCAATGTGGGGGGAAAGGGAATTATATTACAAACACTGTACATATAAATATTATAATACATCATATACAATCTTAACTATCTCTCCTATAATAAATCAGTATTTACAATGGATCAATTTCTTCTTCCTTCAATAAAAGTCCAGAAGGGAAAAGAAAAGATCCTTTCCACTCTCAGAGCAGCAGTCTCTCTAGGGCAGTAGTCCCCCTTCCTCCATGCAGCAGCTGTAGCTGGATCTCTTTTCATTACACACGAGGGAGGTCTCCAAGCCCCTCTCGGCCCTTCAACTCCAAGCAAGGGTCTTTCTCTTCCACGGGCTGCATTTACCAGGACAAAGGTCACTTCATTATGTCATATTCACGAAGTGCAGGAGTCTTTGTGATGGTCCCTATCCTCAGGGGATTCAAGCTCCCTTGCAGAGCTCCCATGCTCTGTCATCAGGCTGCTAGCTTAGCAGTAGCAGCAGGGGGGCAAAGCCCTCCTCCACATTCCTTCTGGGAGTCCTGGTCCAGCTTTCCAGGACGCCTGAGCTTCTTAGCTCTTCTCTGTCTCTCTGGTGCTGCATTTTAGGACTCCTCTCAAGTGGGAGTCCACCACCCCTCCTCTCTAGGAGAGGTCTCCAAGGAGTTTGGGGAGTTTGTTTCAGTTCTTACCCAAACTCTCTCTCTCTTCAGACAACTCTGTGTCTCTTTGCTTAGCTGTGTGCTTGGTTTGCTGCTTCTTCAGTTCTTATCTCTTGGCTTTCAGCCATAGCCTCCATTCACTGCTGTTTCTGTCGCTGCTTCTGCTGCTGCTTACAGTGGAGAAACATCCCCCAGCTCTTAGCTACAGATACTTAGCCCAATCTAACACTGTTCCAAGTCCCTGTAGCCCCCCAGCCGGGGCTGGGGGGGGGGGGGGGCAGCCCCCAGTGGGGCTCTGGGCCCCTTCTCCTCGTGGCCTCAGAACATGACCACCTCTCCAACAACTACTACAACATCCCCTTCTTTTTCAGTCTGATTGTTGATATGTTTATATTTTGCAGGAGTGCTCATTTTTTTCTGTGTTTAAAAGAAAACAAAGAAGTTAATCTTGATGTGCTTCAATAAAACCTGAGCTATTGAGTTGAAAGTATGCTCAATTGTGGGGTTGTTTGAGGTGTTTACGGTAATGAAGATTTTATATCCATTCAGAAGCTCAGTCTCACTCACTGTCCCATAGCGGAGGGCTTCTATCCCCACATTGCCTGACCTTGCAGATTGAAAGAAAGACAGATGAAGTCTGACACTGCACAGGCCCTCAGCATATGTAAAAATGACTGTTTCTGCTACAAAAACCCAAAGCTGAGTTAGGGAACCCAAGTGGTAGCTCACTAATTACTTAAAGAAAATCTTAAACTGTCTTTACACTTTCTTATTTGCATTTGGGGAATTTTAATGGCCCCCACTGCCTATTGAAATCTGAGGAGACAAAAAACAGTTTGCATAATAATTGTCATTGAGTGGACATATTAAAACACTGAGAAGTAAAAAAGAAGGACTTCAGAAAGTAAGTACTAAACTAATACCGAGGGAAGAGCTGTCTTTGGGGAGGTGGCAGATAGCAAAACGCCCCTGCGAAACATGCAGAAACAGCAGCACAAATAAGTGAGGTGAGTGTAAAAGTGGTGGCTGCTGAGTCCAGTATTTTTTCAGTGAGTCTTTACCTTCCCATGCTTTGATCTGCCAGGAAGTCATCATACAGCTTGGCTTTCTTTACCACTCTGTGCATTTTGAATGTACTGGAAAATTTCATTCACGGTCATTACAGCACTTGTACTAGCACTACACTTGATCTGGCAGCAGGTCTGATTAGGCTGCCTCTCTATCCCCATCAAGGTGTTGTGGCAGTAAGTCTTAAGTGATCTAAAGGAGACTGTTTCCCTCTCCTGGCTCTGGGCGGTTGTAGTGGTGGCTTACAAGCATGTGTATGTGTTGCTGCTATTCTTGATGGAGAACAAACACATAAGTGTGACAGGAAAAGAAAGCTGAAAATATGGCTTGTACCATTTGCTTTGAAAGTGCTGAAAGAGCTGGTGCCTTCCAGACCTGAGTGCCATAACTGTGGGGCAATCACTAAAGTGTCTGAGATGTGCCTAATAGTGCATGGTTTCACGATATGCCATGAGATGAATTAGCAGCTTGCCTTTGCCAAAAGGGGCATTCTGGTTGTCCCCTCACACCTCCTTATCCCAGCTTTGATTTTTGTGGCATATCTTGAGCCAGAGCTGGGTCTCATCTAAGTGCACAAAAAGAGGTTCAACACATTAAATGGCAGAAAATTTGCTCAGTATATAACGTGGGTGATATGTCTCTGAGATAGTGATCAGAAGGGGTTTACTCCAAGTACAACTGTGTGAGCACAGAACTGGATAAGGAAGGGGCAGCGTGTGGGAAGGGGTGTCAGATTCTCCTTTTCAGCAACAGGGAAACATTGGCCCAGCACAGCCTACTGTAAAATCATACATGAGTATGCCTCTGAGTTAGTGTACTGCTTTGCAAGTATCTGCAGTCACAAATGCCTATAAAATTGAGTTTACATTAAACATTGCCCTATACAAGTTTAATCAGCAAGGAACAATGTACTTCACCATCAGAAAATGAAGTACCTCTACAAGAAACTGGATTTGAAACATCCCAGGGCTGTTCCTTTAGATTATCAGAAAGAAACAGTCAACAACCTCCTCGGTGTTATTTTTTGTTTCCTACAGAAAGGAAAACCAGGATTTTACTGTTCACTTTTATGTGAAGGGTTGCGGCTTATCCCAGTTCTTATCAAAGATAATGTGGCTAACAGCATGAAGAAGGAGAAAAGGAAAACTGAAAAGGGAAAAGGGACAGAACTTCTCATTTCAGACTGAGCCTAAGACCACATGAAAACAACACAAAGACCTGGATTATGCACAGAGCATCACCTACCATATCACCCAAGTGGAGGTCAGTAAACCAAGGAGAGCAGAGTACATGTAACTTGGGGGGCAGAAAAGTAATTGGCATGTTCATGCAGTGGTTGTACTTGGAGGAGAAGTTATCTATCATGTAGGCAATGCTGCAGCTTCTGTCCATGTGCTCACCTTTGCGCAGAAAGTAGAGCATGGAGGAAGAGGATGTTGCCTAGATTTGCACCTATGCCCAGAAGCTCAGTCATGCTCCCAGACATACAAGGATGTGCACAGCCAACATGAATGCAATCCGGCTGAGAAAGCGGTCATTGAAAAAAGAAGACAACATAGACAAGATTAGGGTCATGTCAAACAACACCTGTTCTTTTTAGGCAAAGTACAAATAAATTTCATACAAATAACCTGACATCCTAGGCTGGCTTTGTTGCAGAACACAAATCCAGGCTGATGTCTGCTAATATTCTGTGACTCCCCACTTCCTTCTTAGGTATAAAAAACTTTTCTGGGCCATAACAGATTAGCTGTGCTGCCTCTGCCTCATAATGCCCTGGCACACTGCAAAGAGCTCAGCAGAAGGAATACCAGGAGGAGGTGAGGGTAGCTGAGGGAACCAGGGTCTATCTCAGCACTACTGGAGCAATAATTGCATCTTGTCATGCCTTGGTGAATAGTTGTCCCAATGGAAGAGAAGCCTTTGTCTTTGAACCAAGCCTTGTACTGTTAGTCAGGACACAACCCACAGTAGCACAAGGTCATCTGATGAAACCTACAGCAAGGGAGAGAGCATGATTAGCAGCCTCCAGAAAAAGAGCTAGCAGGCATCAAAATCCTACACTGGCTGCCATAGCAGCTGGTTTGCCAGATAAAAGTCAAACAGAAGCAGTGGATACAAAAACTGGGGAAGAAAATTAACGTTAGCTATTTTTATTGTATCCCTGAGGGAAAGGGATGAGAAGAAAGAATGCCAAAAGCATAAGAACAGCTGATAAAGGTTTACTCAGCTCAGAAAATCCCACTCTAACATTTTTTATCCTAGGAAATATAAATTAAGCCATTACTACTTAAGGGCATTTTGATTTTTGAATAAGTACAAATCTAAATACATTCTACTTGGTGTCTGAAAACCTTGAAAGCCTGAGAACACTTGAGATTATCCCAGCTACACAAATAGGGCATTGTAGGAAATGTCCTCCTTTATCGCTTACTCAGTCCTAGGTAAAAGAGTGCAAAGTTGCTCCTTGTATGAAGAGAACATACACACAGTCAAAACATTTGGAGTAAATCTTTAGCTAAAAATGGAAAAAATGGAATTAGTGCTGTTAACACCAGCAAGGAATCTAATTTGAGAGAAGTATAGCAGTAGAACAAAATACTGCTAAATCAGTTTGCTCCTTTTGTTTTCAGTTAATTCCCCCAACAATTCCTGCGCATGCTCTAGGCATTTTTGTAAAGATTTCGTTTAAATTCACGGTATTGCTAAACACTTAACTGAGAGGTTATATTTTTGTTCAAAGAATTCATGTGTAGGGTTGTTTTTGTTAGATGTGAGTCCGCAGAAGAATAAAAGGTCTAGAAAGATCAGATAATAAGAGTATTTAGAAAACAATGATAAATCCTCAGAAATATAATTGAATATGTTGCAAATTTTAAATATTATATATGCTTGATCCTTTCCTCCTTCTTCTCTAGATAAGTTGACAGTACTGAAGAAGTACTGTGATACTGATACTAGCTGGGCATAAGAAGAATATGGCACTCTCCTGGGTGCTCAACACCTCCAGAGGTGCGACAAGGCTTAATATAAGGCACTTCAGAAAGCCAAATTTAAGTTCCTAAGAGCAAATATTCTGCTTAACATTTTTCACAAACAATGAGCCCACTGAGGAAAGACAGGGCAGGATTTTGCTTCAGGATAAGCAGCCATACAAGAAAGGAGAAAAAACCTGCCTGCAGCAGTCTATGTGGTCTGGATGTGGCTATACTGCTTTTTGTACTGCACGAGAGTCAAGTGAGGCAAAGACAGCTATCTCCTGTGGTGGAACACAGATTCTGCTGCAGCAGGCATGATAGGGTAGGTTGGTATCTGTGCACACCTTCCTTGAGGATATCAGCCTAAGGGGACATGAAATCTGATGATCGGGGTAATCCAACTACACACAATTTATGAACTCTGGCTGACACGTGGAAGTTGCTTTGAAAAGGCTGCTGCAGGGAGAGTTGGACTCCTTGGCTTTCTGAGTGACTGGGGAGGATAGAGAGATAACCTTCATAATTTGGGCCAGACAAGCCAGCAGCTGTCTGGAACCTTGGAAGACTAGCTGTATTTAAACATTATTACCAGCAAATTCATTTTCCACCCTTCCGGCTATGTGTGCGCACATATGTTATTGACTCTAGATTTGAAGTGCCCTTAAAGATGTATCCAATGGACTGAGAGTGCCCGTGAGTTGAAGGTAACATTGAACTTGAAGATGTCAATAAGAAAGGACTATGCTGGCCTAGGGTAGGGAACTCAGGAACTCACATGCTCCAGTATTTCATTTCCCTGAAGAAGTGATCAAAAATAGTCTGTGCCCAGGAAGTGTGCAAAAAACCCCCACAAAACATACAAAATGAAAAACAGTGCAGGAGTAATGGGAAACTTGAGAAACTGCAAGCTGAGCAGGTTGGGATCCAGTGCAGAAACATGGAGAGTATTCATATAGGAGCTGGGGAGTTGTCCTCTTAAGCCTGTAGCATTTCTATATTTTCCTTATTGACATCAGCCAAAACAGGTCTGGATGCTGATGGAGAACTTCTGGATGGCACTCAGACTTTGTGTCTCCACAAAGAGTCAGCACACAAATGATAATAATTATCATCTTCATGTTTACAATACCGGCAGATTGCAGATTTACCAAAGAACATAGAGGTGGAAGAGAGAACAAAAAAAACAGTGGCTAAAGAGTGAATTTTTGTGTGGTTATTGCAATTTTTTCTTGGGTATTTATTAGTTCCACTTAGGTGTCACCTGTACTACACTTTTTGAAAGAGAATTTGAGCCCACTCCTGTAGAGAGCACTGAATGCCAGAAGGATGAAGCAGGAGGAGGAAGATAGGTCAGTCAGATGAAGACTGACCTGGGAAGATCCCAGGTCACACAGCAGAGCACCTCACATGGTAGAAGAAGCCTGTTTTTAGGCACCTGAATCTCACCTTCAGTGTTTTAGACTCTAGAGAAGTAGCTCTGGTAAGGCCAATAAAACAAAATCAATGCACAGACTAGTGACAATTAACAACTACTCATCCTCAGCCTTATACTGTCTAAATATGCAAGGTAGTATGTCTCTGTTTGGAGATAGTATCAGTCTACATGACCTATGAAACCACCACATGATATGCAGTTGTTTACAAGAGGTGATAGCTCACTCAGAAATCACCATCTTTCAGCAAAATACCAGGTGCAAGGAAAGAATCCATCTCCTTCATTAACATGATAGTGTCACATATGCACCTGTGTTTCATCCCAGAGTTAATCCATTTAATTAAACTGTTCTGTGAAAAGCTTTCTTCGTAGTATGTGTTAAACTTCCATAAAAATAATCACATTGATCTTGTATTTTACCTTTAGCACACTTAACTTCTGGATCTGTGCTAATCTGACACACTTTCTCTAACTATGAGAAAAATCTGCCTTTTTTGACAACAGCAGCACTGATTGATTCTGTGCTTACAGATGGATTTTGTTTTATGGGCTTTTTTTTTCACTCATGCTTCAGAAATGTATTGGTTGGTTGTATTCCCACAACTGAAATAAACTGGTGGCACAGGAGAAAACTGCCACATTTGCTGAAACGCCACAGACAAATTATTATTCCTTTAGCTAACCTTATTTTTTTTATTTCCCAAGAAATGTGCTACACTTCTAAAGAGAACAATTTCAAGAAAACGAAACTCTCTGCCTTTACAAAGAAAAATGAGATAATATGGGGGTGGGGAGAGAGTAGAAATATTTCTGGTTATTCTGAAAGTTTTTATTCTTTCCCAGTAAAACATTACTAGGAAAGTATCCAAAGTTCACAGATGTTGAGTTTTTCTAAAATACCTGGAGACTGAACTCATTATTCAGGTGAGTGGTCCAGGGAGGTCAGGAGGCCCATTCCAATATTTAGCAAATAGTTGCAGGATGAAAAATTAAAACACCAGTTCTTTAAGTTGCCTCATGCTGCCAGGTGTCTGCTGTATCTTTAAGAATGGGCACAGGATTCCATTCAGGCAATGACATTCTGTGTAAATAGGCATTTTTTTAAATGTCATAGCACACTGGCTGTGTTTTGAGATATGTTCATATGAATGAGGTAAAGAATAGTAAGGCTGAGTGTACACAGAAGTCAGTGAAAGACAGTAACTGTCTAACTTTAGCCTTGTTCATCTGGGGAAAAGGTCCTTACACTTTGGGGCTTTTCAGTTAAAGTGCTTTGCCATTATCTGTAGCTCTAATTTTCTTGCAGACTTTTCCAGAGAATAGAGAAAGGAATGGACATATTAGAGGGATCAGACAGCTGTGAGTACAGAATCTATTGTGCAGTTAGAGTCAAATTGTTGTGGGTCTGATCCTGGGGCATGCCCAGAATCTACAACACTTACTAAAGTCAGACTGAGGAGCCCTCAGCACCACGCAGCTACAGTCTACAGCAAAATAAGGACTCATCCATGCCACTGCTAACATTGTCAGAATTTTTAGACCTAAATTCATAACAGATTTAACATCCTAAACCCACAATTCCCAAAGCACTTTGCCAGCTGTCTATCCCAACAGATATTTATATTAAACTGTATGCCTACATCTCCACCACTGCACATGCAATTATTGCTGAACTGTTTGACACTTTCTAAAATATCTTGACTTTGGAGGAAGGCTTTTCCCTAATACAGCCTCATCAGGCAAATAGCTGTTTTCATAAATGTGGTCTCTACACAATAGGGATAAATTTGGTATAAGAGAGTAGGAATGCAGTTTCTAGTGAAGCTGCAAAACTTGCAGTTGAATTGTTAAGTAGCCTAGTTTGAGCAGCATTCAGATCTGGTTCAGGTCCACTTCCTGGGTGGTGAAAGGTCTGCTCACCTTTTAAAAATTTTTGATACCTTCGTTGGAATGGCAATACCAATCACAACACAAAAAAATTCTGAGATTTGATGATTACGTAGGTTTGGTTACATGGTTGGTGAGTTATGGAGGCAAAGAGTAATACTAATGCTATAATACAATGACTGTGATACGAACATAATCAGTTATTCCAGATATAGGTATATTGCTTTCTTCTGCATATTTCTGGTCCTCAGCTTAAAATTAATGGACAAGTGTATTATGTTGACAAATTCACCAGAAGTTTCCAGATACCCAGCATGGTAAATGAATGATTATGCAGACTGAAGGAAACAAGAAAAGATACCTGTAATAGCAAAAAGAGGTTTCCTGGGATGGTAAGGAAACCAAACCAACATTTTGAGAGTAATAGCTCTAGTCCCAGTTGTACATACATTTATGACAGACACTACTTTTTTTTTCAGGGTTACCAACATGCAAACTGTTCTAAACATGAAGTATAATAGTGTGTAGGAGGATTTATGTTTTAGCCAGGCCTGTAAAAATGCTGATAGAGGATGGAGATGCAACTGAAAGGTGTCAAGGCACCTTTTATCGACAGATGGGCAACTAAAGAGGGTTGAGCCTTGAGGGCAATGCTGTCCTCAAATACTAAGGAGGAATTTGTCTTAGCTTGATTTATGAGTAGTGAATTATTGTACGTGGTCAGTGTGGATCTCATCTGAAGCTGAAGGGAGCCTTTCTTCCCAGTATGAATCTCTTCTGCCTATTTCAAAACCAAGATACCAGTCCTGGAGATTTTCTCGTTTCTTCCTCTTTCTTCCTCCCATCAGTGACTGGAAGGTGAGGTGGTGGTTGTAAATTCAGCAAAATTATTATTGCTTCAAATTGCACCTCTCATTCTCTATTTCTGTGATTTTTTTCACATCTGTGGTTTGTTTTTTTCTCTCACGTTTTGATGTTCTCTTCCTCTTCTTCATTGCATAGCCTTTGCTATGCAATAGCATACCCTAAACCCACTTCTGTTTTCATTCCTAGATATCTCTGTTTGTCTCCCTCTTTCTCTCTCTCTCCCTCTCCTGCTTTTTCCAATTTCCTTACCCTCTTAAATTCTCTTTTCAAAACCTTTGTCTGGCAACGGCTGCCACAGTATGAGAGGGAACTGGTATTCCACCTATTGCACTTCAGGTTCTCACACACTCAAGCATGTACCCTCCTGGGTCACCACACTTTTCTCTACTGAGAACAGAGAGATACATCCCACCAGCGTAGCTCATCAATATTTACTGATACAGAAAAGTATTCTGTGGGAACATATGATAGGGAACTGTTCTTCCAATGATTGGCTACTAATAATGAATGACGAACACTTTTAGTTCTAGACTGAAAGATGTTTTGATGGGTACATTTTCATTTGCCACCCTGTTTCTCATAGTGTCAACTTCACAGAGTCATGGTGATGACTGGTGTAAAAAACCCCAAAATTTGGCCATTTAAACTTGGATTGACCTCCTGCCATCATCATTAAAGAAAAATATACCATGTTAAGTTCTTTTCTAATTGATTTTTTTTCCAAACATCAATTTACTTCACTAGGTTTTCAGACAACATTGATTTGAGCAAGCAAACTAATGCAGAAATATTAGCGAAGGCATAATTAGCATGCTTTCCCCCGTTTTCAAAATTGACTTAAGATACTTCAGTGACAGTATTTTTTTTCTGTTGATAACCAAACATTGCCCTCTTATGACATTTATCCCATCCTACTTAAACAAGAGAAGGTTTTTTTAATGCAACTGCAGATGCATTGTTGCTTTTGAATACAGACTTATATCCAAAGTAGGACATTTCCTGGTCAAATTTGCAAAGCTGTGACAACATTTTCCCTGCATGACTTCATTAGATGCTATCTGTGAAGCATTTATGAATGCAATTGCCTTCTAACAATATATTCTCTTTTTCCACCCCCGCCTCTGACTTAATTTTGTGTATCTGTTTGCTTATAGATACAGAGAGTAAGACCTTCCCATCACTGGAAATGAAACAGATTGATTTATCTCTCACTAGTGTAATTATGTCACAGTAATCACTTTGCTCCACTGACGACCTTCACCTTAGTTCCCTGGATGGAGTTATTAATTTGGTTTCTTTGCCAACTAAGATCCTCATTCATCTCTTGAAGTTACTCTAAGTTAATCTGCAGGGGGATTGTTGTATTGCTTTTGTCTGCAGGCTGGACAGAGAGGCAGAATTGTCTACAGTATTCACCTAAAGTGCTATTAAGGATGAAAATAAGAGTTCACATAAATGGGAAGAGAAGCCTCTCTAAAATTTCAACTTTCACAGAAAAATGTCATGTCATTTACAATGAGGGGAATAGTTATGGAAGTGAAATTTATCAGGAGCATGTGGAATAGAACATTAACCAATGCAATTAACTGTGGATTATAGACTTGCTGGAAAATAGATTTCAATTTGTTAAAAGTTTGACATTGACACAGAGTTTACTTATACACGTGTATCTTGAGTGAAAGATCATAAAAACCTTCTCCTTCCCCCAGTTACCCAGCTGGTAAAATGAAGAAATATTTAAGTGCATGGCCTTTTCCATAAATGAGGATGCTGTGAGCACATAAAAGTTTGCCATTGGATATGTAAAGGCTCTGTCTTTATTTTCAGTAATCTCCCTTGGGTTACTGCTTTTCCCTTTTTATCATTTCTGTAATGTTTTCATTTCTTCCCCAACTACCTCAGTTTGAAATGCTTTCAATAGTCACTTGCAGTATCATTTCCACAGTATGTATTATTTATTTAGATGTTGCTAATAGTACAATATTTCAGCTGTCAAGAAACCTGATGTCTAGACTTTCTCCCACTTCCTTTCATTTGAATGACAAATAAGTTGTACCTCCTGGGTATATTTCTTAATGCTAAACAAGAAATTTAAATTTCCCTAGCTTTGCAGACCTAACACAGAGGAAGAACTAAGTTTTGCTGAAGGAACAACCTCTTTCTAATGTTTGTACGAAGAGTATCACATATGGGTATCATATAAGGGTATCAGGTCCTCAACTCAAGCATTTTTAGTTGCAAAGTAATAGAATAATATGAATTACTCTTCAAATGCAAATTTTGAAAGTCTCAGACTTGACTGGGAAGCACTTACTTCCATCTCTTCTTGTCCTTCAGAGCAATGACCTTCAACATTTCTTGCCCAGTGGAAGGCCCAATGAAGTCAAAATTAAAGGTACCACATACTTCTGTAGTGTCAAGTCTCAGCTGAAGCTGTAAATGAATGGATCAAATAAAAATATGGAAAGATTTGTTCAGCTTTCTGGGAAGAAATCTTTGTAGGTCTAATCTTTCCCTGGTAGTCTACCATTGTTGCAGAAAACTTTTACAGGTTAAGCAACCAAAGCAATCATACTGTTCAAGTTGCTCATGTAAGTAGTATCTGTTTGCTGTAGAAGCCCCTGTTTTTTCATTTTAATTCTGAAAACATAAAGTAGCATCAAGGCTTCTCACTGGTAACTTACTTTCTGTCAATCAGCATCTACAGATCACTGTATTCTGGCTTCCCATTCTAAATTAAGTCCACAAGTGCCCTGGAGAAAGAATGATATAGTCCTGAACTACCGTTATTGCTTCAGCTGCATTTCAAAGTGTTTCAATACAACTCTTGGAAAAGTTGTTATAGGACAGTCTGCAAATACATCACATTGCCCCTTGGGGGTTTCAAAAGTAGTTGACTTCTCAAGTGTGTAGTATAAGTGTCCTCTGTTGACTTGGGATCTAAAGGAATTCATCTAATCAAGAGGTCACGAAAACCTCCAAACTGACCAAGCAAAAGAATACACTCTCCAGTGGCTCTTAATTTATTGTACAGGAAGCCTAGCCAACAAGAGAGTCCTGTTATGAATGACACAGTTGCAAGTGTTCGATAGTTCTCCAGGGAACTTTACTTAAGCTTCTCTGGATATAAATTCTATATTCTAGGATTATTTTCTTGCTGCGAAAATACCAGAGAACTTCAGTGCAAAACTTATCTGCTGACACACTAAAAGACCAGAAAATTATTTCACTGTACCATAGCTCATTCTAATTAAATTGACTTAGATTTTTAAAGTTCTCTTGACAGATTGTGCCAGCTCTTGTTCCTTGTCATCAGTTAAGTTTAGCTACTCAATAAATGTATCTTCCCTCATAAGAAATAACACCAACAGTTTGTTACTTTGCTTGAAATGACAATTTTCTCTCTCAAAATTTCCATTTATGGTGAAAGGCTAAATTACAGCTACATATCTCAGGCTGTGTTTCCTATTACAAGCCTTTTCAATTACATGTTGACTCCTCTGGAATCTCTTTTTAGAAATTAATGCTTTTTCTTGGATCACAAGGAATTTGACAAAAAAAATAAGATCTAGTTATGATCTTGAACACATCTATGAAATTATGACTATAAACACACATGCATATGCATATATATAGAAAGACAATTCAAAGACAATTCTCTATATGTGTAGATGTATTGCATGTGTGTATGCCTGTTATATGTAGAGAGAGAGATAAGATTCAGACGACTAGAAGTTGAAATAGCAAATACAATATTTGAGTATTTGGTATGTTAGCAGAAGCAGTTTTTCTTGTTTGCTTTACGTGTTACCTGAGTCACTGTTTCAAAGAAAAAAAATATTCAAAATATAAGAAACAGCTTGATTATAAAGTGATGCTGGATGGTGGATAAAGCTTAAAGACATACACATTACTGAGGCAGCTGTATTGTTGTACACAAAACCAGAAAAAATTTCCAATAACATCTTGTTCTGAAAATATGGTGATGTAAGAAGTGTTTCTTGGAGACTTACAATACCAGCTTTGAGAATTTGAGATGTTGTACAGAAACGCTTGGAATGCTTTCCCAGATAAAAGTACATCACAACTGAAATGTATCAGTCTTTTGTTTCCAGCAGAAGCATTAGGTAAGAGGTGTTTCTTACCATAAAACTTCGCTCACACTCACATATTTTCAGTTAAATACTGGGCAACCTCTTTGCTTAGCAGTAGTGAGTTTGTACCACAATCATTTACTATTCAAGTAGCATTATTGTCAACATTAATAAAAACATCGTATCTTTTCTGCGCATAATATTATTCTTAGATGAATTGTTTCTGATTTGAAACAAGACAGAGAGACTGTTGGTGACATAGTCACCTAAAAGACATTTTCATGCCCTGTAAATGAGGGAGATTCTGTGTATTGTCAAAGTCACAGCTATCAAATCAAAGAGGTTGCAGCAGCAGTCATGAAAAGGTTGTATGGATGTTCTAAAAATTATCCTTGTGTGACAAGAATATGCCCATCCTATCAGCCACTACATAGCCAATCCAGTTTGGTAACTAGGGAACTGTGACTTAAGTTGCAGGAAGATGAGGGAATTGACATTAGTTCTTTTAAGGCATAACTTAGTTTATATATTTTCTCAAAGATGGTAATTTTTTTTCAGTAGCCTTTTTCCCCAAAGGTTTTGATTGCAGCAAAAAATGTCTTTTCATCCCATTTTCTTATAGCTCTTGTGACTGAAGGAAATATAACAGACTTGCTTTCCTGTCATGATTTGTCTTCATGTTTTCTGTATACCCTTTTCATCCAAAAATTTATTGAAATTGCCTTATAATTCAGTAAAATTAACTCCTACTTATTGAATAGGGCTTAAAAGACAAATGCTGAAAAGAATGTCTGAATACTTGCTGTTCCTATGAGACCTAATTAAGAGAATGTAAATTTCATTTTTCAAGTCCTGATTTCAAAATGATGACAAATAAAATCATTGCTGCCAATCCCAAACTGTTGGGCTGTGAAATAGGAGCTATGTTTTGGGTACGGTGATATATGTGTATGCATTTGTGTATACACAACTACACTTACTGCTAAATTTGGAATCTTCAAGTTCACAAATAATCTTTCCAGGTTGAGCTGAAAAAGCACAATCATTCTTGTGAGACTTATTTTGGGTTAAACATTAAAAATATATTTTGTTGCATTTCTTTCTTCCATCTTATGCCAATTCCCATATATTTAAAAATAGTTTTTGAAGTCATTGCAGGAATAAAACCTAAATCAAACAGCAGGTTAGTTGCTAAGAAAGAAGAGGGCTTCTTTTATCTTTTATTGTCCCAGGCAGACAGTCATCCTCTTTTCCTGCCAGCCTAAACTACCTAGGCACACACGAAGATGCATTGCAGAAAAGTGCTACGCTCTGACACCATCTGCTCTGAGCTTCTCCTTACTGCAACTGTCAATATGTGAACACATTAAAGACTTCTCTTCTTTTGATATGTGAGCATTGCCTTGGGATGTGTTGGTCATATCATTTTCTCTCAGTAGATAACGATTTTCCATCTTCTACCTTGTCCTGAGTTGGGATTTGTGGGGCAGAGAAAGGCTTGTCCTGTTGCCTTTAAAAACCAGTTTTCTGGGGCTTGTGATGTATCTTTCATCAAAAGGGAATATGAGAAACCTATTGAATATAATCTAAAAATATCTCTCCCATCTTTCAAGGACCTCCAACCCATAAAGCCTCTCTTTATGTGAAATGCATGTGAAATGTTGTTCTCAAGCTCATTTTCAGCATTTTTTTTACACATATTTTTCAGCATTCTTTTGACACATATTTTTCAGCAATCTTCCTATTCCATCATGAAAAATGCTTTATCATCGGCTGGAGACTGTGAAAATGAGCACACAAGTGTTATGATCTTCCAGATAGCCAAAATCTTATAGTAATTCAAGATGTAATTCAGGGTACTACTGGAGGTAACAAGAAGGCAGAAGGTTACAGCGGAACTCCCAAGTGACTCTTCCACAACAGCCTGAATCATTTCACTTCCACATGTGTGACAATTTGGTGCTATGACAAGATGTTGCCAGATATTGCAACCACAGGCATACCTGGGGGACAGGTATACATAAGAGATATGGGACATACATAAGAGACATGTTTGAGTACTTCTCTATAGCTACCCTGAAGAAATTGTCATGACCACCTGCCCAGCATTGCAGGAGCTATATGACACTGTGAAGTATTTCTCCTTGTCAAGTTATGAACTCTTTAAACTGACATTTAAATTGCATTCAGAAACAATTTATCCTATCTCTAATGCAGATGGGGTTTTGAAGAGGTATCTGTTGGAAAGGCTTGAACTGACCTCCTATAAAAGTCAAATCCATTCCGTTCAGTACCACTTTGGAGAGAGAAACAGTGCAAGCCTCTAAAGGAGGCAATGTTGGCTGAAATGCAGCCAAGAGATTTCAGGGACCCTCCTCTAAAATACAGTACCCCAGAGCAAGTACACTATTTACCACTGCCTGGCTTCCCCTAAATAGGCTCTGGGGTGCAAATGTCCTCAGAACCCTAAAAGGGTACCTCTAGGAATGAGAACAGGTGAACTGTCATACTGCATTCCCTAGTTACTGCTACCTGCAAGTATTTTACCCCTCACCTCTCAGTTATATTAGTCAACTAATTTATTGGGATAAATGTTGGATGACTGTGAGCTCTAGTCAGCACCCTCATCGTTCTGTTGTAACTCAGACTGTGGAAGGAGAAAAAAATGTGAGGAACTATTGACCTTCTTGTTACTTGAACAACTTCTTCTGGATCCCTTTCCCCACCCTCGAAGTGGGAGAGCCCAGTTGTAGTTCCACTTCCATCTGAAGAACCATTCCGACGTCTTGAGGGATAGGGAAAGGGGACTCCAGCGACAGGGTTTTTCAGGCCCCGAGCCTGGAGGGGAGAGGTGCTCCCCCCTCCCCCCAGCACCCACGTGGCTCCATGGCAGGCACAGAGACAGCACACCGGGCGTGGAGAGGAGGCAAGAGTGTGTTTATTGTTGGGGATGTCACATTTATAGGGTTAGGGAGAATCACAGGTTAACCAATTAGAAGTCTCAAGGGGCTTACAGGAACACCCAATCACAGGAAAGGGTTAACAAGGACCAATGGGACACCTCAGGACACCTTTCCCAGGACATTCCTGCATGGGAGATAACAGTTGCTGTGAGGGGTGTTGGGAAGAAGAAACACGTGTTTACAAAGAGACCACAAAGAGCCATCCTAAGACATGTTCAAACAAGTTTCTCATCAGACTTAGTGCTACAACTTCTTTTCTTCAGTCTGCATATTTTGCAAGCCATGAAGGGGAGAAGAAGTAAAGCCTGTATTTCTGATCTCACTGTAGCAGTACCCTAACCGTACCTCATCTGTTTTCCTGGTGAGAAAATATGCTGCTGTTCTACATGGAAAGACCAAAGATTTATATGTCTTGACTTTGTGCTGTGCACATAAATTCTAGCTCTTGGCCTCAATAGCTACACCATTTAGACCCCTTTGAAATTGTCAGCTGGAGGCTGCAGATATTCCCGGGTTCAATCAGACAGGAGCATCTTGGGTCTCCAGTGTGACTTCCTCCATCTATGCTGTGCTGCTAAACAAATTCATTTATGAATTGGACAGAGCTGATCCTCCCCTGCTCCACACTAGCTATGCTTCTAATCTACTGAGAGATCGGATGTCTCACATGAAACTAGAAGCTGACTTGCAGATAGACATTGTCTATGGTGCAATGTCAGTCCTGCCACTTAATTCTGATCAAACTATGCCTTTTTAAAAGAGAACAGAAAAAATTTAGCTAGCAAAAATCAAGTTCTTCACAGAATACTCCGTTGTCTGTATTCCCATTTTTATGCCAATGATTTGATAATCAGTCTTTTTGTTCTAAAACACTTTCTCATGCAAAAATGTGCAATCAATCATTTTTGTTTCCATTGCACACTGACATTTATTGGTACTTTTAATACGCAGTTTCCATGAATAGTGCTATAGCCAGACGAAGAGAAGAGCTGACTTGAACTTCTAGCTCACTAATTCGTCGCAGATTAGCGCTGTCAGCACTGATGGATGAAGGGAGAGATCTATCAGAATGGATGTGAGGAGTTTCACTCCTGCTTTGTAACTCATGCAGGAAATCCCAGTGTAAACTAAGTCTCTGCCTCTCACAAATGTTAAAACATCACGAGCAGAGCAGTAACCCCCCGGTTAAATTGGCTTTTTGTTGCCGATGATCAAATTTCTTATAATCCTTCCCATTTGTTCTGTCTAGTGTTGCATTAGTGATGAAAGGCCTTCAAATTTATTAAAAGAATATAAAAGCAGAACAGAGCAAATTAAAACAGCCCAGAAACACATGAGCAGGGAAAAGTACATAATGCCTTTTTGTGTGATCTCGTTGGTTATCACATTTCCCATGGAAGTCATGTGGGTGCAGAGCTATGCAACAGTCTCTAGGAGTGACCCCGTTTTTTTCAACTGGACACAAAAAATCCTGAGCAGTGATATGAAGCACTTTGGAGTATCTTTCCTAGGAAAAATTATCTATTTCCTTCCTTGTTAAAGAAAAAGGAAAGAATTTTTTTTATGTCTTTGACCCAGGAAAAACAGCAAGTGGAACACTGGTGGTTTGTGGAGTGTGAATGTGTATTTTTTTTATTATTATTTTTAATTAAGTGATCTCTCTTAACTCCCGTGGTTGCAGACCTGCGTTCTTACAGGTTTTTCCCCTTGGTATTACTTCAGGGTAGGTGCCTTACTTCTAGGGGCACAGGCATCCAAACTTTAAGCTGAAGCTGACCGATGTATTTTTTGAGACTACCTCCTATAGCTATATCATTTTTACCTAATATAAGAGTTAGTTTCATCTTCTGAGAGGTTTTCTTCTCCCTGAGACAATAATGTGTTCACCTACAATGAGACAGCTGGCTCAGGCTACATTTTGTAAAAATTTTTCATTAAAAAATAGTATAGATGTATTAGAAATATCCATACATTCTCTTTATCCATTAGAAGAAATCAGAAGGACTCTGGCCTTCCATTCAGTAGATCCTAAGCACTGACAGACATATCACAATTTTGCTTTAAAGACACTATCAAATGCTGATTGTTGGCTTTTATGACTTGTAGTTTCAGTAATTTCTAGTGAGATTGATAAAAGAAGGCAAAGAAGAGGTGAAAGAAAGACCTTGGTTATTTAAGCCAGCCAGGGAAAGCTTGGAGAAGAGATAATTTCCTTTGTGAATAATATCTGAGTAAATAAGCAAACACAGATCACTGAATAAGCTTCCCCTTGGGAAGAAGAAAAGCTCTTTAAGCACAATAACTGGCTCTGAATAAATTTAGACTGGAAATAGTAAGTCTTCTACCACTAGGTCAGTGGTATTCTATAATGAGCTTCCAGCTGGAGCTGAAGGAGTAAGTGAGCCAAGTAATTCATGGGACATATCTAGATGATTATTTTATGAAGGCATTATCTACTGCATAGTCAGTGCTGATTCAGGGACTGGCACTAAAGAGGGTCCTTCCAGTCCCATGTTCTTAGGAGCAGTGCCCTAAAACAAAAGCTGTCTCTACTTGAAAGGACATTTCTCGTTTAGTACTTTTAGGTCAGACCACTTAGTATGAAGTGCAACTGAGTCCAAAACTCTCTGGGTAAAATAACACAGGAGGTGGGCTGCACTTTCTCTTACCAAGCCTAATTTTGTTTCAGAGAATTATGACAGATTTTGATGGAATCCCTCCTTGTCTGAGGATGTATTATTGAAAAAAATTCTATACTAAAGGATATTAGAGCTTTACTATTGTCCTAAAAGAAATCTAGAAAGGAGACAGTGGGAGAATTAACATCTAAATTCTCTCATTTTTAATAGTTGTCTCCCTTTACAACTTTCATGAATTGCTTTCCAAGTATTTTTGGCTTAGGTTTCTTCTAATTGCCCCTTGAAAATTCAAGGACACCTGGCTGCATTCATTTTTAAAATGCCACTGGTCCTGTATTATGTGCATACGGTTCATGGTGCAAAGAGGGAAGCAAATTTCAGTGTGTCTTATGAGTGTGCACTGTTATGTCTTTTCTTGATGATCCGTTGATAAGGTTTGCTACTGGTTGAATGGTTTATTAAATGCCTTTCAGCCCATCAGCACATCACTCATTACAGACACTTCAGGTGTCATCAACTCTACAAACTGGGTCAGAGTAATGAAGACCCTCCTGGCGTGAATACAGAGAAAGGGAAATCATCATTCAGGCTTTTTTTCAGCAAGATGATGGAACTTGACTTGCTTGTCATCTTGGTTACTGAGAGTTTTTAGGCAGGAAGCTTATTACTTAGCTTTGTCTTACAATATAGGTGTGGTTAAAGTGTGGGGCTAAAAGCCCTGTGGGCATAAAGATATCTGTCCCAAAGCCACAGTCAGCATCTGATAAAGAGAGTTAATCATAGAATCACAGAATTGCTAAGGTTATAGAAGACCAACCATTAACCCAGCACCACCATATTCACCACTAAACCAAATCCCTAAATGCCCCATCCACTTGGCTTTTGAACACTTCCAGAGATGATGATTCCACCAATTCCCAGGACAGCCTGTTCCCGTGCCTAACTACACTTTAAGTGAAGAAATTTTTCCTAATAGCCAATCCAAAACTTCCCTAGTGCAACTTCAGGTCATTTCCTCTTATCCTATTAATAGAGGACATCATAGTTCTTTCAAACCCAGTTTTCCTCACAAAAGGCACAGAGATGGTACATACCAAATTCCCCCTGGATCAGTGCATGCTGGGACCAAGGTATGCAACCTTGACACACAGGCAGAAGGGTACAGAACAGATAGTGTAGACCCAACCAGTATCACCATGGAGATCTCACGGTTGTTTCCATGACATTTATTGGCATTTTCAATTCTTCATAAGTGGTGAATAGGAGTGAAAAAAGCAGCCATTCTACTTTACAGAAAGAGAAAATGGAAACATGCAGCACACTTTAAATTCACTGTTTAAGAGATTGCTTTTAAATCTTTACATTAGCTGTACAATAGCTTTTTGTCAAGCAGTGAATCTCTTCAACTGTGCATTTTTGTATCGTCTGTTACTGTCCTGTGACTGCACCTAATAATAAATATTAGCAGGAGTTTTATTCAGGCTTTAGTTACATACTAAATCAATTAAATTGGATTTAAACATAAGAAAAATCTGTTTTACTATGAGAGTGATCAAACACTGGAGCATGTTGCCCAGAGAAATAGTGGAGCAGCCAACTCTGGAAATGTTCAAATCCTTATTGGATATGATCCTGGGTAACCGGCACTAGTGGACTCTGCTTGATCGGGGGGTGGGACTAGAAGATCTCCAGAAGTGCCTTCCAGCCCCAACAATTCTGTGATTGTGTGATATCAAAGCAGATACACAAGAAGACATAACACCAGAGGCTAACCTACAAAAGTACCAGGATTTGTTTCTGCTGACATGAATGTGAATTGAATAAGATCATGGGTGGTATGCAGCTTTGCCAGGAAATCTAAGATGTGCCTTGTTATAAGTATAGTGCTAATAAAAGCATCCTTTCTGTGATATCTATTTTTATTTTCAATAACTAAGGGGCACTGCTTGCCTTTTATATTGAATTGCACACATTTTCTGTTATTGCTGTTCTCCATATTTTTCTGTAACACCAAGATGTACCAATAAATGGTGTTGTCTAAAAGAAACAACAGCTTTTATCTCTTAGATAAAAAGGAGAGGAGTTTTTTCTTAGAGGAGAAACAAGTACAAGAGACAGTGGTACATCATATGTAATATGTTGATTTTCTAAATTAATTAATAGAAGACTCAGAACATTTATTTGTGGCAATGTATCAGTATTAGAGTTTTACATTTTCCCAACTTCTTTCTTTCTCAGTGGATTTTCCACTGCATCAGCAAATAAACATAAAAACTGCTTGAATAAATAGCTAATCAAAACTTAGTCTTATAAGAAATATTGGTTTGCTGCAATATTTTTTGCCAGAAAGCTGAAGTGTAGGATATGTGTTGTTCTACTCCCTGCTACCTAAGAAAGAAAATTCTTTTATTGTTTATTAGTCAGATCTTTAAAATGGTTCACAAAACATGCTTGATGAATAATGATAGCTTCTGGGGGAAAAAAAATTAGATTTGACACATTGCTGGTTTTAAAATCACAGCGTATTAGAATAAGACTTTTGGGATAATTGCTTTGTGAGAGTGGTTTCCTTCTCTTTTGGAGCTCTCCTAAGCTATTTTAGCTGGTATTAAGTTGTTCTTTTTAGAATTCAAAGCAAATTTCAAAGATATTTAAATCAAACTCAGATCCTGGCTATTAGCTCTGTTTCATACCATTCAAACACTGTAATAACTAGTATTGAATGGGTCTTGCACAGGTGGAACATGGGTTTGAGAGATGTCTGAACACTTACATTTCCTACTGAAATTCTTGCATTTTTGATAGGCTGTTCAAGATCAAATAGTCAAAAAGTTACAAATGCATTTTAAGTTCTGTTAAAACCCAACAGCAGTAAAATATTTTCGTATAGACAGATTAATTTACAGTGATGCTTATGAGTGCTGAGATGTTATGGACAGAACTGTACAAGGAGGTTCTGCACATAGATATTACCATGGCTTGGTATTTCTTCATATTGTTTCCAGTTTTAAAGATATTTCCAAGTTTCTGTGCACTGGTACAGCACCACACTCTATTGCATATCATACCATATCATGACCCTGGCCAAGAATATAGCATTCATTTCCATAGCAACTGTAAATGAAATAACAGATACTTTGCATATGACTTGGACTATGTTATGTTAGTGCTCTGTCAATGTCTTAAAATTCTCTAGTGATGAATTCATTGTCTGCAAGTATTTCACACTATAAGGGCACAGTCAGGCCCTGTGATTTTAAGTTCTGATAGGGTGTTTTCAAGAAGTGATGGCTACAACTCAGAAGTTTTGATAGACTGGGAAGGTTTAAATAAATATCCTGATGATTTCTTGAACCGCCTCAATCTTTTAAGTCTACAAAACCAGACTGAAAAGTTTTCAAGGAATAACTTGATTTGTAAAGTTTGCATAATTTCTACCTTTTCTTACAAATTCTGCTTCCATATCCTTGGGCATAAAATGTCTTCTTGGAGGCACTGGAATGGCAAAGGTAAAAGCAAGGACTTGATCTGTAATTGGAAATTCCAATAAGTGATATTTAATTTTTTTTATTTGACATTTGTTGTCCACCAACAACTGGTGGACTCAGTTGTTGCACTAGGTTGTGCAAGGCTCTTCTCCTCTAAGGCACCCAGAGATTAGACAGCAGGGGAGTGCAGTGTGATAGGGCAGCTAAAGAAATGGCTGAAACTGATCAAAAGATATCACTGTATTTGTTTATATTTTGACTAGAACAAACCAAAGAGGAATCCAGCTCAGGGAAAAAAAAATAGAGGGGCTCTACTCCCTGTTTCTCATGCATGTAAATATTACTCAGAGAGCCCAAACGTAGTCATATCCTCAGTTTCTTCCTTTTGAAAACACGTGCCAGCAGCTTGTTGATGATTTGCTAGAACTCCAGATTTTGCATATGCACAGATATTGTCCCCCTAGAAAATGTCATATGCAATCTGTGTCAAAGGCTCCTGCTGATACCTCTGCACAGAACCATGACATTACTGTCTTTCCAAATCTATTGACCAGACCCAAAATGTCTATTGACCACAGACCACAGAATTTCCTCCCCCACCTCAAAAAAACCACATCAAAACATTAGCAAGGTTATCCAGCAATTCAAAAGCTTGAAGAACGAAATAGTATAATGAATGGCAATCAGTACAGGATATATGCTTTCATTCTAATTATTTCTTCATTGATAAAATTAACCACAGATCAATATACCTGGGACTTTTTTGGGTAAATAAATCAAGTGGTAAAATACCAGCTGCACCTTTATTCAAGAATGTAAGTAAATTTCACACTCATTACATGAATCCTGCAAATAGTTTTGTGTAAAATTCGAAACACATCACCAACATTTTTTTTAGGGAGTAATATGTAATTTGTTTCCTGCACAGTCCTTGCATGCAGATACTGATACTATGCAAAAATTTCACCTCTTTTAGGAGAAAAGCTTATTACCTCCTTATATAGCCATTATTAATATATTGTGAAAATAATAACAGGCTAGCTGTTACAGCCATCGAAAAAGCACCTGCTGGAAAGGTAGAATAAAGCTATGACAAACATTTTAAGAAGTGTCTGCAAATTACTTGCAAGGTTCTAATAGTGTTACTAAATGCCTAAAACTAAAGAATTGAAAATAAAAATTCTAGCACTCTGCAGTACAAGCTCATCTCTCTGAGTGATTATCTGTGATTTCAATCTCTGTTTCATCAGTTGAAAGAGCCACCCAGGGCTCTCTGAATACTGACTCCTTGCAAATTATCCCATTCCATAGCAGGTGACAAGAGAAATAAAACTGCAGTCCCCTTTGTCTCATCTTTATTATTCAAATCAGATAATTCTTTTTTTTTGTATATATCACTACAGAGTTCTAGTAAGAGAATATTCTGGTGTCAGCAAACGGTTCCTAAATGGAGATCTGATAAGCACTCTATTTGTACGATTTGTACGTAAATGGTGCCATTTTTCAAGTGCCATACAGTGCACTCTACTTAATTGGGATGTGCTTAATAGGAAAAATCATTTAATGGGACATTGTTTGGGGATCCATTTTAAGCCCAGTGATAATTAATAGCAATGAGTGCTGATTAATGGTATCACTAATTCTGCATACCAGGACACTCTCTAATTATTTAGTCTTGATGATGCCTTTTGTGTCTCACTCTCCTGGCAATTTGCTCAGTTTGCTTCTCTAAGAACTGCTTTCAGTCTCTACAGTGGCAACAGAAGGATCAGCAACCATCTCACTCCTACCTGTTCCCAGTAGTCAATGGGTTCCTTAGAAGTAAAGTTTCCGATTTCTCACTGAGGGGTAACACTGTAATACCAATTCCAAGGTTGTTTGAAAAAACATTCTTGCTAAATGATACTTGGGTTTACCTCTTACTGATTTGTGGTGGTCTGAAAGGATAAGTAGGGCAAGGTTTGTTGGGAAAATAGATTATTTTCATAAGATACAATGCAATAAAGAAGATACTGAAATTCGGCGTTTACAGCAGGGATGATGTGACTTAAAAATTGACAAAACTGAGACACCTTCATCCATCCATTTAAAAAAAAGCTAGTGCTCTTCCCTACAAATCTTTCATCGTTTTCTGCTTGGTAGGAGTCAGCAAGGGAAAGAACAAACTCTGCATAAACACAGGACAGCTAAGCTAAGCTTTCCTTTGTTCTGTGATATTCTATCTGGTCGCGTGTAATCACCATAGTATTTTCCAACATGGAAAAGCTGCCCCAGACAGCCCAAAAGGCTACCTGAAAGTTTCATCATGTGCACAGCAAAATACAGATGTGAGACAGTGTTGATCCCTTTGTCATGACAGCATTTTTTTTTTTTAGTTTATTCCCTTCCACATTTCTAACTGAAAAATAAAAACCAACAAAAATTCACTTGCTTAAAATTAAGTTACTCTAGTTATTACTGCAACTTCAGAAACTGCATGAGAAAAACCTCTTTCCATGCTGTGAACTGCTGTGGGTTTCCTCAGCTCATCTGCACAGTTCACTTCTGATTTTCAGCATCCACTGTGCAATTTCAAAATCACACAATACACAGAGACAACAGTGTCCATCCACCAATCAATTTAAGCGAGATGTTGTAGGATGAGGCCTCATATATGGTGAATATAAAAAAATACACAAATTTTAAGCATTATCTGAAAAGAGAAAAAAGACATTGGGTTCATTTTATTAAATGAAGATGCCAACACTGAACTGATACATATGAACTGATCACTGAAGGCACCTTGTATAGCCAGTGGAGAGAAGGAGGCAGTGGCATGATGTTCATTACAAAAAGAATTAAGGCAACTTAAAACAAATTTTTTTCTCTATTGATTATTGTGTTATCCCAATACATTGAACAGCATGAAAATTCATCTAAGAAAAGAGGCTTTACTGTAGCACCTGAAGACAGCAACAGAAATTGTATTTGCTGTGTTTCAACTGTACTGATTGTAACATAGATAGTGATAGAATTTGGGGTCCTCACTAAAAGTTGCCTGTTAAATTTGTCAGCTCCTATAGCAGAAGTTTTCATACCACAGCAGCCACTGATCAGCACCTAAGTTTGTCAGACCTTATAAAAAATACCTACACCAGCACTGCCTCTGAGGTGAAACCCTAAGCTAACAGAAATGAAGTCAAGAAACATACTAAAAAATTACATTATGCAACAGGAGTGCCAAAGCTAACGGTGACCCTATGCCACCAGAAAGTCTTGTTTTACAGTTTAATTCTGGGTTCTTGTCCTGACTGCCCAGAGTGAAGGGACTTCAGCTCATTCCCAAGCTCCTAATTGAATCTCTGTCCAAAACAAACCTTGATACGATTCTGGGAATTGCTGTGTTCAGGAATGCATTCTACCAGGCATTAAGGCTGAGACTGCTCTGTGTTTGACTATCTCAGTCATGTCTGGGTTTGCAACTCAGGTTCATGCCAAAAACTACTTGTCTGTTGGGCTGCAAAGCATTCCTCATGTTATTAGTTGAAAGAGTGCCTAAGAGTAATATTTATGTTGATGGGGAAGGAGATGCAAGATTGAAAGCTCTGTAGTGACGGGGTTGAATGAGGCCAGCCAGCTCTAGAGAAGTGAGAACCCAAGCTACCCTGCACATCTTGGCCTGGGGTTCAGAAGTAATGCCCCAGAAAATCTTCACTAAGTCCTGCACTGCAACATTTTCTTCAGACATCAAGTAAACCAACAGTAACCTACAAAAGAGTACAGACTTCAGTGGAGATGCTGAACTTAATTTATTGGTTTTGCGGATCTTATTCTCCCCTACCCTACCACCTCCATCCCTGCCCCCACACACAGAAGACAACTGATGTGAACCTGCAGTCCTTATTTTAGTGACTCTTTAAGCATGGTAGCAAAAAGCCATCAGGCTTCAAGAATTAACTCCTGAAAAAATCCAAAATGAAGATTCCTAAGACAGAGAGAAATGATGAAAACATGTATAATGATCTTGAACAACTTCTAAAGAAAATACAAAGAATATTTTTTTTATTTAGCTAAGGTAATTTGCAGGGGGAAACAGTAGTGATTAAGGGTTTCTCGATGTTGTTTTATTAACTTTGGGTGAAATATTTGTTTTAGTAAAACAAAAGAATATTTGCTGTTGATTGCAAGGGAGGCAGGACCTCACCCTTTCTATCCTTCAGCAATAGACAAGCTTTTAAAGAGTAAGAATCATCTTAACCAATATTTATGTTTGAGCTAAATTCCATCTACTGTTAAGTCACAGATATAACAGTTTCTAGAATGAAATCAATATGATCTATTTTAGATGTCTATTTTTAGATGTCTATCTTTAAAAAGGATTAATCACATCCTAGCATTTTTCCCCTTTCTTTTTATTTACAATAAAAGGAATATAAAGTGCTATCATCTACATGTAACCAGATGAATCCCACTCCAGCATATTTGTCTAAATATATTTCCAGTTTTTTTACTGTTGAGTATGCAGTAAAGTAAATTCTGGTCAAATTAAACTTTGTATTTTTATAGTTGACTATACATATCTTTTGGTCTGATATTCTTATTTTATCTTAATAGTCACAAGCAGAATCTGAAAAATTTTTTTAATGTGTTTTATAAATTCTGCATACGTAACTATATTCAATAGTTATATTATTACATTATAATTAATACACTGTACATTCAATAAACCAATACCATAACACAAAACTGTTCAAAATTGTGGGAATATATGAAAACACTAAAATAGAAATATTAATGTGTTTACTGGTGTCAGGATGTGTACTCACAGTTACTACATTTTCTATGCAATATCTTGAATGCCTGTGTTTTACAGACCTAGTTAACCTACAGTTCACTTTGTCGGAAACTCTATTCTCTCCATGAAATATTTTATGTGGTAAAGAGCTTTAAAGTTCTGCTAAATGTACACTTAATAAAAACTGTAAAGATGAATAAAGGCAGAAAGTTTTGCTTTGCTTTATAGTAAATATAAAGTCACAGTAGAGTTATGTTTGACTAGCTGAACTACACTTCTGTTTTCTACAGTTTTGGTATAGAAATGTTCCATACTTACAGTAAGGGAAGTAAAGAAGGAAGGACTGACTTGTTGCTGGAAGAAGTGCATTTTCCTCACTGGGCTGTAGGATAGGCTTCCTAATAAATGTATTGCAAATTATTAATACAGCAATTGCATTACTGAATGCAATTGATTCCATTGCCTCTTTTGGCCTCCTCTTGCATACATAATGCTGACCCTGGTGCATTCCAAATTAATTGCTAGAGTTACTACTCATTGATATTGTCTCCAAACAAAAGTCAATGAGGAATTCTGTTCTTGTTTTCATGTGGGAATTTCAATCAAATTATTTACAGAAAAAAATCCATTTTTTAAAAAAAAGTAGTTACCTTATCAGTAGTTTCCCTCAGATGCCTACCAGTTGTATTCTTTCTAGTAGAAGAATAAAAAGTCTTTTATAGAAGCAAGAGTAAAAAAAGGGCTTGCTCTTTAACATATTTACATTTGGAATTTCATCATTCTTCAAGTTGTTCATTTGTTTGAATCCATTCCATATTGCCTCACTGCAAGATTTTCCATACAGAAATTACCAATTTGGAAGGAACAATTTTAAGATCTCCAGTACTTTATGTGACAAACTCTAAACGCAGTGTAAATTCAGATGATTGACAAAGAGAAGAGGGAGCAAAGAGAAGCATTACTGTTCTACAGTGCTGCCAAAGCCTCTCTGAATTACAAAGGCAAAAGTGTTTTTGAAAAACTCTTTAAAATTCTCTTGGAAGGCTCTTTTGTTTCTGAAAGCTGTCAAGACTGCTAAAAAGATATTTCTGGAGCAACAACTAAAAAAAAAAAAAGAACAAAAAACAAAAAACATTTTTTAAGGCTGGAGTTTTGTAAACTTTTAAAAAACAAGACCTGAAAATTTTCCATTGCAAGTTCCAGTTCATTTTAACAACGGTCTTTATACACAGTTATACAGAATGTAGCAGCAGAAAACAGCTCTGCCCGCAGTTCGGCCTCAGTTGTCCAGTGGAAGAGAAGTTGGAGTAGTGGTTGTTGCAGGAGGAGAACTGTGTAAGGCCAGGAGACCACATCCATGAGGACTACTGTGAGGGGGTCTTGAAGACCAGTCATGTCTGCTGTACACTGGAGGGTATGCAGGTGCATGACACAGCAGTAGCTTTCATCAGGAGAGCCAGCAGCTGCAGCATCACCCGCAGATAATTGTCTATGGAACTTAATACCTTCGGAGTGATAAGGATGAGTTTCTCATGCACCTAGGCACACAGTAAAATACCAAGAGAATTTGATATACTTCCCCTTTCCTAATAAAAATCCCAATTTTTATTAAAACTGAATCCCACTACCTCTTAAGTACTGGAAATAGGAGCCTCCCTTCCAAGCCAGCTCAAGTCTCTGTGATGGTAACAGGACATCTGCCTGCCACCCAGGTGGGGGCACAGGAACACATGAAGCAACACAGAGGACTATTCCCGTACTATTAACTGATCTTCATTAGTGTAGTTCTGGTGGGAGCAGAAGCATGGAAAAAAAAGCCTTTGTCAATCCAATGGAAGGGGTAGCCAGATTCCCAGTAATAAAACGTGTAATGACAAGAGTTTACACTGTGGCTGAAGCATGTGATGGTGCATCAGAGCTCTATTGCTTATGCTAAAAATACCAGGGAGGAGTTGATTAATTTTATATTAAGGCCTTCAATAGTTACCAGCTGAATATAACTCCCTGAGAATAGAATACTGTTTTGCATTGTTTGGGCTTTTTTGCTGTTTGATTGGGGTTTTTTAATATGAAATTTACCATTCTTTTAATTGTTAACCTTGAAAGTAGCAGTGAAGTTCTTCCATAATCAGAGTCCAGTTGTGTAAATCCCACTTTGACTACCAAAACAGATCTTTCACCATAGAACTTGTAATATGGGGTAAAACAAAGAAACAAAATCATATACAGCAAGAAGGTGGGGTTTTTAATCTACAGGCAGCATTTGTCTTCCAGTCTAGGTGAAATGTAAAAGTCCAGCTTTCTGCTAATGAGATGCTGATCTATAACAGTCTTGCGAAGGGGCAAAAACTCATGCTCTAGTTATTGCCAAAGCAGTTAGCTCCCCTAAAACAGGTGAGGGTCTCTGCATCATCTGAAGTAATCAGTCTGAGTAACAAGAGGTACCTGCCTTCCTCAGTTCAGCCATACCCAGGGTGTTCTCTCCTCTATAAAAATAATGGTATCATGAATCTGCTTCTCCAAAGCAGTCAAGCAGCTGATAAGCCATTTGAAAAAAATGGCCTTAAGACAGCCCTGGATGCATCCAGCAGAGCCTGCTTTTCCCTACTGAGGAGTGGTAGAGGTGAGCAACTATGACCCAGAATCATGAAGATTTTCCTGACTGAAAGGTTTATACGATGATGGAGAATGGGAAGCTCACCAAAGACTGAGTGAATACTTTGCTTGCCTTCCTTCAGAGACAGGGAACCTGCTGGTGTGGCAATTGGCCTGTTCCTGTATCTAAACTGTTCCATAAAAATTTACTCTCTTTGAGCCTACTGTAATATATGCACTCAGCAGAGCTCAAATCTCCCTGGAAACGCTCTGGATTTTCCTGGCCTGTAGCCAAGAGCAGTATGTGCACAGGGGGACAAATTATCAGAAGATATTGGAAAAAATCCTTCAGAATTACCTTTGTCGGCTTGAAAACTTGACAGATACCTCTCCTCCGGTAGCTGAATAGAAAGGGCAGAGTTCAGGAGCAGAGATAAGCAGCAGGAGACAGAAAGTTACCACAAAACAAGCAATGAGAGTTCCTGTTATTTTTCAGAAACCTTTTAGATGGCCTCCTTGAGACTTACCAACAGGCTTTTCCTAGGCCCTGCAGCCAGTACCTTATGCCCCATGACCTGGAAAGTGAAAGTTGTCTGAGGTCCTTGGAAAAGCCCAAGCCCCATTTCTCAACTCAATGAGGCCAGTGAAATCTATGTGGGTGTCTTTTTTTGCATTTCAAACCATGGCATATTTTTTGCAGTTTATCAAGCCTGTAAGGGGCAGAAGACCATACTACTCAGCTCTGTACCACAGTCATCTTGGTACAGCTGATGCCTGTGTCACGAAAATGTTTATCTTTCACTCCTGCTGTTTACCTGTCAAGAAGGAACAAAAAAATATTCTTGACTGAGTATGGAGCACCCAGGCCCTGAAAGGGAGAGTCGTGCCCTGGCTTAGCCTGTGAACATAAACCAGCCCCACAGAGAGGTAATTAGGTTTTGGGAGCTCAGCAGACTGTGCATAATTATACTTTGAGGAGGATTACTGCCTTGTATGAATAATACCATGACGCAATAGCAAGTGCAGAGTGTATGCATCAAACCTACAATCCAGGTTGGATGACAGACCCCTCCGGGACCACCCTGCCTGCTGGACAGATTAGCTGTCCCCGTGGGAAGAATGCCCTGCATGAAGCAGTTTCCTAGACAGACCTCACTTGTTCAGAGATAGGTAACAAATGTAGTTCTACTCCATCCAGGAGATAGAGAAGTGAAGACTTGCTAATCAGAGAAATAGGATTTTGATTGGGAAAAGGAGAAATACACTGCTCACACTGCTTGCAGCTTAACCTGGACTCAGTCAACCATTCCAGTTTCTCCTTTCCCAACAGCTTCTCAACCAAGAGACCTATACAATGGTTCTATGATTCACAACAGCTTTCTGCTAAACCTGACACACCAAACAAGCACCTTAACATTGCGCAACCTGTGCACATGGGTGCAGCACACAAAGCTGAAACCCTGGGCATCAGCAGTTATGTATGAGACTATTCAGGGCTTCCCTGTCTCTTCTTGTTCCCTTCCCCCTTCTCAGGGAAATTCAACAAAGCCTCTTACACCACCTGCCCACCTGCCAAGAATCACACAGAAATCTGTCAAGAAGGTGATCTTTCTGTGTGCTATGGAGTGAAAATGACTTTTGATAGAGATTATCCTAGCCTATGGGGAGATCCCTTTGACTCAATTAAATCCAGTGGTAAGGCAGTAATGGGCTTGTTTGCCCTGTTTAGCTGCTGGCTTGCTTTGGACTCCAGCCCCCCCTTCGCAGCCAGGTTTCTCAGTTGTTGAGGTTACCAACATCTAGTTACCTGTCCCCTATCCCACTTTCTGTGCTTGTTATTTGGCTTTTGAAAGCTGCAAGCTTATAGTGTAAAGAGATCCTGACTAGTAGCTCTGACTTTCATGCCATGGTAGAGGGCAGGCAGCTGTGGGCAGATGACCCGCCACTGACATCCCAGCCTCAGCTACCCTGGTGGTCTGTCATCTGTTGGTGCCTACAATATTCTTTCTAATATATTGTGAAAAAGTCCCATTGTACATGAAGTATTCTCAGCATCTGAAAAGCCTGGTGGCGCTTGAAGTGCTTTTGGGAACAAATGTGAGATCTAAGCACAGAGACATGGAAGTAGTCTCAGAAAGGCATTTTCTCTCTTTAACAATTCTTACCTTCTATCAGTTTGTCCTTTGCCTCCTAACAGTTTATTAGGACTCCTTAGTCATATGGTTTAGGTTTAGGTAGTTGTGCAGTGAGCAGGAAGCTGGACTTGGTGATCTTTATGGATCCCTTCCAACATAAGATATCCTATGATTCCTTACCTATTCTACTAGACTTGAGGGAAGATGACCCAAAAGAGGGAAGAGTCAAGTACAGAACATCCAGAAAGTCTTTCCTTTCCCTTAGCAAACAGAAAAAAGAACCAAAGATATGAGGTATGTGATCCTTTGCTTGTGCTCTGGCAATCTGTGTAAAACTAGAAGTTTGAACTGAAAAAGACAGGAAGATTGTGACAGATGTGCCTAAACCACACAGGACATCACACAGAATCACAGGATCATTGCGTTTGGAAGACACTTGTGGAAATCACCTAGTCCAGGCCCCTGCTCAAAACCAGGGTCAATTATAGAAGATTTCCTAGGACTGCTGCCAGGCAGGTTTTGAATATCTCAAAGACTGTACAACATCCTCAGGTAGCCTATTCCAGTCTTGCCTCACAGTAAAAAATATTTATGTTAGGAGAGAATTACCCATATTTTAATTTGTACCCATTGTCTCCTGTCCTGCCACTGGACTCTGTTGAGAAGAGCCTGGTTCTATTTTCTTTACACTCTCCTAAGAGTTATGTACCCACACTGCTAAGGTACCCCTGAGCCTTTTCTTCTCCAGACTGAACAGTCCTTAATGCAGCCAGCCCTGGCCAGTTGGCTGATCAGCTGCTCCAGCTCTTGGGCAGCAACCTTCTAGCAACCCCTCTGCTGTGGGTGTTTGTATAAAATACTGGCTTAGTCTTCAATAAACATGTTTTTCAGGGAGAAGTTGTGGGCAAGCTTTTGACAAAAAAAAAGTAGAAACTACTGTCAAAGTAGCCCTTTGACAGATGAGTTGGGTAATCAAAGGAGACAGGTGCCTGAAGTGGAAGGGTGGGGGCTAAGTGCCAAAAAGTAAATAGAAATCTGAATGGCAAAGTGTGGGTGACATATAAGTTTTAATGAATGCTGTGTTTAGTAAAACATCTAGATAGACATCAAGAAAAAACACTCTTTGCCCAGTCAGTGTGTATCACATGCCCTATAGCAGATTCAGGTGTGTCAGACCACTGGCAAAACAAAAAATAGGCAATCAATAACACAAAAAAAATGTTGTTACTTGCTTAGGTTTATAAGTATAAGCATGGTAAAAGTCTAATCTTACAGAGAGTAGTTTTGCTTCTAAAAAGAAAAAGAAATAAGAGGAACCATTACAGTTCCTGGCATGTCTTAGCAAAATGATTAAACCAACAGGTATACCACACATACACTGCATTTTAGATATTTGTTGCAACCATGAGGATTTCAGGACACAGATCTTCACTGTTGTTTAGGCACTGCTTGGGAAGCATAAATTTAGACCACTTGTGTCTATAAACATTTTAAAATGTAATAGTTTGCATATGCTGCAATGATAGATTGCAGCAACTGCTGGACAAGTATTGGAAAGTTTTTTTTACACTGAATAATTCTACACTGTGAAAATGTTCAGAATGAAATCATTGCTGAAAGTGAGAAGGAAGCAGAAATTCTAAGTGCCTGATGTACACCTATTGCAGCCAGCCATTAATGGATAAATAAGTCTCTCTCAATGACTAACATGCATTTAAGCATAATGATATGTTATACTGGTGATCTGTGATAAATTCTCCCATGTTTTTAAATTAATAAATCAAAAGAAGAAAATATAAATTCCAATTTCTAAAAAAAAAATAAAATTAATAGCTTGCCCAGATTATCCTGGCTTGTGTATGTGACAAAAAAAAAAAAAAAAAAAAAAGTGAGAATGGGTCTATACAGATACATAAGGTAGCTGGTGACTTCGTAAGTAATGTGACAGTTCCATAGTATTAAAAAAATAAATAAATGCTAAAAAAAAGTGACAAAATGTCTTATCACTTCATACTGTACCATTAATAGAAGTATTGAACCATATTACAGCTTCAGTCAGTACCTCCCAGCAGGGGTTAAGGAATTTCCTTTAAATATGAGGTGTGTTTCCTGTCATTTACTTCAGATAAATTCAGTTCAGTGTTTTGTCAAAAACATTTTTAAAGAACCAAAGTTAAATAAAAAACTGGTAATTCAGAGAATGTCACTGAACTATGGCTTTCTTCAACGTTGGAAAGTGTCTTGGAATAAAAAGAAGACATCCCCTCGAACAGGCTATTTTGGAAATAAAGGCTAGATCCTTTAAGTTACTGTTGACTCATCATGTTTCAATGGTTTTCACAGATACTTAGTGTCTCTGAGGCTTGGGTCAAAAGCATGGCTGGTCCCCTAGTTCATGTTAAGGAGTCAGAGCAATAGCTTTTCATGAGTGTTTGCTTGGTACTTGACATCAACCTTTATCTTTAGGATGCAATCTGTGCAATTGCATTTTATCTGCAATGAGCCTTAAAACCTACTCAAAGTAGAAGCTCTGGAGCAAAGGGAGAGTTAAGAGGGAAGAAGCAATTAGATTAAGAAGAAAATCTTTTGTTAGTTGTGCAAGAAAGAATTCAGTCCCCTACACTCTCATTGTTGTTCCAGTGGTGACAAGGGAGCTGTCAAATTAAAGCTGTTCAGAGTCTTACCCTTTCTTTTTGTACCATCTTTCCCCATTAAAAGAGTGATACTGCATCTGAGAGCTGCAGGGCTAATGCTTGGGTTTTACTGTTACAGTATACCTACTTTGTGCTACATCCCAGTCATATTTCCCATATAAAGTCATTTTATTTGGCTCAGAAAGAACACCATAATGTAAGGGGAAATTGTGGCAGTTCAACAGAAATGGGAATGCCTGTATTCCTGCCCTTCTGCTCACTGCTGGCATTTGGGGCAGAAAATGGCCAAGGGGAAAGACCAAGGCTTGTATGGGGCACATGCTGCAGCAATCACCAGCCTGTGCTTTGGTAACTGTAAGGTTACCAACCAGTAAAGCAAAGTCAAAGCACCTCTGTTTATCACAGGTTCCTGCCTTGAAAAGGTGTGCCTTATGCCTGGGGCATTGCTAAAGAAGAACATGCCCATTCCCCTAATACATCTTGTCCAGTGAACGTGTGAGGATTTCATTCAAGAGATTCATATGCAGCCACAAGCAGCATTTCATCTATTAGCATTATAGTGCTGGTTTTAAATAGCTTCTGTTGTTTACAGATGGGCTGTCAAGTCTGTCACTATTGTATGACTATTTTTAATAGAGGCATAATCAATTAAATTGAATACATGTGTTCAAAACTGCCATGAGAAGCCTATTTTACGAATACAGAATATCAGAAAAATCCCTTTACAGAGGTACTCACAGAGAACAAAAACAAATTACAGAGTACCATGTGCCATGAGGATATTATTCATTCATGACAACATGACTTTGTCTTCCATGAACCCTACACAGTACAAAGGGAGCCACTGAAAAGTTACATGTGGCAGCACAGTAGGGACTGGTGCCGACAGTAAAAATATAGTAATCGCTAAAAAGTATCTCAACTGCAACTGCATCTGTCACACACAGCCTTAGTGAGACTGGGGGAAACTCTAGGAGAATGAAAATAGTTTGGCTTTACTAAACCATCTGTGGGAGCCATGTGTTTTCCAATAGCTGATTTTCAGTCGGTCAGAAATCACTGTCAAGTACAAGTGCTCAGGCAGCCAACACAGAGACAAGACAGCAACTCTGGGATTTATATCACAGAGTAACATGGTGCAGCTAGAATATGCTCTACTGAGACTCCTAGTGCCCAGATATGTGAGATGTTTTCAGGTGGTATCAGAAACCCTTTCTTCTCCATTGTGACCAGACATGGATTTAGATCCTATTGGCTTTTTTTCTCCAAACGGGTGGATGGGTTAAGTGATAAGCTAAAAAAACCCAAAAATACCAATATATGAGGGACAGATTAGAGTAATATACATTTAAAACCTCAATTTAAACCCTAATTAGACAAAACTTACGTGTCGTCTCACTCACGGGGAGGGGGCAGAAACTGACTAAGAAGCTGACTGGAACATCCCTTTCATAACATTCCCTTCCAAAGAAAGGGTAGATGTGCAGGGGAAGGATGGAATAAAGGAGTAGCACACATGAAGAGTTTGCCCTGACATGCCACCAGGACTCTTTTTGCATTGCAGACTTGAGAGATGGAAAATGCTCCTTGGTCCCAGAGTATGTTGGTACCTGTAGTCAAGCCTATAGTCCCTTGCTGCAGAGACCCTCCAGTCTATACACAAAACCCCTCCACCCACTGCTCTGCCACCAAGGAAACCATGATTTTCTATGTGCCTGACTGCCCCTTGCTCTTCCTGAAGAGCAAGGAATTTATAACGGGCACATCATTTGTCGCAAATTGCTGCTGTGAAGGTACCTAGCAGATACTTTCTCTGCAGGCCAGAAGCTGCTGAAAGCAGACAGTATGATTTTTCTTGGTGTGCTGTCATTGAAAATCAGCTAGGAAATCTGAGAGCTCTGCATCTGTGGCTATTTTATGAGTGGTTCATAGTGAATGTTTTAAATTCAACACATTTGTATTTAATTTTTAACTGTCTACCCACAGCATGATATTTTCTGACCCTTGAATTGTCAAGCAGGGCTCTTTGAAGCTCTTTGCATGCACCAGACCTTACTAATACATGCACCTTTTCCTTTATTAGTCTGAAAGGCTCACTCAGAACATGGTGGTTCTGGACTAACTCCCATCACTAATTTTAATTACTGAAATATTTGAGAGACATGCAAACACATCCTGCAAAGATTATGGAAATGGACTTGCCTCGTAAACTAAACAAATCTTCACGGGAAGTCTCAAGTGTCCCCTCAGATGTGGATGCAAGCATGGTCTCCAAGGTTCAACATTCTCCAGAGTATCCCACAGATCACGTGCCCGCTTTGCTATCAAATAAGCCACATCACAAGGGTTATATTTAAAGAGTAGTCAACATGGAGATCCCAGACACTATGCTTAGTAAAGATGACAAAAATAGATCTTGCATCATGTGCTAAAAATGGCCAAAACTTTACCTTCAGAAAATCAAATTAAGGGAAAACATTACTAAAGTATATTGATTCTGTCATATATATGCACCTGCCAGTAATCACCTCCTCTGTTTTACTTGGATGTAGACCAAGACATGTATCTTTCATCCAGAATATAGAGGTAATGGAATGGAAATTAGAAAAGCTCCCTTAATGTAGGCTAGAGTAATTTTTATAATGTGTTCCTTTGCACCTAATGTAGGGAGATATAAAATGTCAGAATAATTGTTTAATTGTAAGAGAGGAGTCCAGACTTAATACCAGACAGGATAATAACTAAATCTTGTAGACACATGTGAATGCAGAAAAGAGATTATATCAGTTATGCATATGAGTAATTTAATATGGAACAAAATATGTGAGCAAACAATTGTGGGGAAGATGAAAAGTCACATTGCATAAAAGTGCCCAGCATTATTTTGTGAATTAGCAATGCTGTGTGTCATTCAACTGTCGGAAAGAATCAAGAATGTCACTGTGACAAATTCTTCATATGGCATTACAGAAGGTTCTGCTGCACTTGAGATTAATTCAGCTGGTTTCTAGTGAGCATTAGCAATACAGCAGCAAGAGGTTTGCAGGAAAGGCTCATTCGGAAATTTACATTTAATACAAAATAACTATTCCAGTGCAGAATCCTGGACATGAATAATGCTAAACCTTTGTCAACAAGCCTGGATTTTATGGCAAATAATTAAAATGTGCAAAATTCATACATTTTCAATTCTGTATTGCTTTTTTCGTTTCAATAAGCACTATATAATGGTAGGAGTAAAACAAATCAAGAAGTTCCACTGCTCAGTAGTATGAGAGAAGTAAAGGTGCTTTCTTACTGAGATTATGAAATGTGTACAAGTGGGGGCATATATGAAATATGTTAAATTTTTCTCCTGAAAACTTTGCTTCCTATCATGTGAAGAATGAAAATCGAAAGAATTGTTGTAGTACTAAACCAGAGAATATTATCAGAGTTAAAAATATGCCATCCCAAATTTACAAACATAGAAAAATCTCAATTGCTTTCAACTGTTGACAAAAGATGGAGGGGAACTATTGAGGGTGTTTTAGGTTTTTTTTCCCAACCATTTCTACTCTATGTGTTTTCAACCATGAACTGAAATGGAAGCTCACAGAAGAAGTCCTGTAAAAATTTTATTAATAAAATTCAATTACTTTGTGGAGGAGATCTATCTGAATTAAGTAAGACACACACTAAGAGAGCAAACCTTGACCTAGGAGATTTGAATAATTTTATAAGTATTCTGGGAAGCAAGATATTGGAAACATCAGCTGTCTACACTAAGGCATGACTTTTGGCATCATAGTATATCATTATCCGTTGCCTCTGAGACAGTCCAGAAATGGAAGTTAATGATAATTCATTAAAATAAACTGACAAAGGTGTGTATAAGAGTGGAAAATACTTTGAAGTGAATGCACCCTCTTAAAGTTGTTCAGCTTGATTTCTCCATGGTAAATATAAGGATCAAGGGGTAGTTTAAGCACTTGCACTTACTGGGAGTGTTTTCTGCCATATATGGTCTCAATGCTTATCAAATATGTATAGAGGTGGTAGATTCCAGATGAGGTGGAATTTTTCTGGAGTGATTACCAGTGCATCTGTTCCCTAAAGCAAGTCAATCAATTTTTTAAATGTGAGTGACTTTTTATCTCGAATTTATTTGTTATCTGTTCAGGCACAAGGACAGAAGAATGTTTTTATTTTTATTTGTCCTGTTATCCAACTAATGTCTTAATTCATTTGTAAATGTCAGTCATGACCAATTCTTTCACTGATGAGACTAATCAAGGATACAGTCACTAACGAAGATGATCTTGCCGATCTGTGCTGTCTGGTTACATTACAGCTCAAAATGCAGTTTAGTTTTGGAGTTTGGCTTAGGGATAAATCACGACAGAACAGCAGCTGTCATTTTGAACTACAGTTTTACAAGAGGTCTTTATCTAGCATTTGTTTAAGTAGGCATAATAAGAAAAGCAATGAATTTGCCAGTACAGTTAGGGGAATTGCTGAGTCTACAAAAATAGAAACTGGAGAGTATGGTGTGATGTTATTAATCAGAGTGTCTTTCCTTAAACTCTCCAAGGCAGAATGAGACATTTCCTTAATAACCACTTATGATTTTCATAAAAATTTTCCTACTGTGTTTTTTGGGGTTCTATCAGGCCTGTGTCCACTGATAAAATCCTATCTCATGTAGAACTAATTTCACTGTAGACTCTTTGAAAAGTACCTATCTTATTGAGCACAATATTTTTTGTGAAATACAGAGGGGTGCTTGAAATAAATCCATTCAAGCAGTTACGGTTTTGTCTACTAATGAAGAGGATTATGACCATATGGTGCATCCAGATTGTATGTGGAAACAGTATTAATTCCAGAAAATCGATGTTATGCTCCCGATCACTGTAACTGTAAGAAAAAGTAATATATATATGCGTAAATTTACAGAAGCTGTAGGAAGCAGTTTCCCAGTTGCTGAGTAAAAGATATGATGTGCTTATTTCAGAAAGGGGAAGATGAACAGTCCTCTTGTTAATCAAAAGTGAAATCAGGGTGTTTCTGGCCACTTGCTATTTCTGATTCACAAATCAAGTAGAATTATGCCTGGTTTCAATATTCTGTGGGAGCAGTCAAAGCTGCTAACTTTTAGAAGTCTCCCTGTTAATTGTTACAAACACAAACTTTTCTTGGTAATACTAGGCTGAATTGTGTGTTGGCAAGGAATGATCCCTTTTTGGAGTTGCAATAGGTAGGCAAGACCCTTATTTTACTGATGCTATGGGGATGGACATTACTTGATGGGTAACACGAGCATGTAGTGTCCATTTCCTCGACAGAGCTACTGTACATACTGAAAAAGAAAAGACATTGGACTCATCTCTGTGAAATTTTTGTGCATACAGGAACACCTCAAAATGTACATTTTGACCATCATAGAGGGGCCTCTTGGATCTGTCTGAAAGAAAGGGGTGGTGACAAAGTCATGCAACTGCTTCACTGTATACCTGAGCCATTGGTATCATGCAGTCAATTCTACTGAATACTTAGGGGATTCATTAGCATCAGAATGAACTCTTTGTCCCTAAAAAGAAGAGTATTTCCTGGCAATCCTGATAGCAACATTATTCAAAGTTGGTACATTCATGTCTGCAGGTTGACTTAACAGGGCGAGACACAGAGACAAAAGCTAGCTAATGTTAGAATAAATTTTCCACTATTTCCCTCCTCATGTTGCCAGACTGAAAGTGCAGAAATTGAGTGGAAAGGAGAGGGAGAATTTGAAGGGACCATCTGGCTCAGAGTCTTGGCCTCCGAAATTGCTCTGTGGAAGACACTTAATGCAAAACCAAAGGCATGAAGTTTGTTCCATATTCCTACTCAGAATCACAGAATACGGTGAGTTGGAAAGGACCCACAAGGATCACTGAGTCTTAACTCCTGACCTGCAGAGGACCATCCCCCAAGAATCACACCCAAGAGTCACACCACGTGCCCAAGAGTATCATCCAAATGACTCTTGAACTCTGTCAGGTTCAGTGCTGTGACCACTTCCCTGGGGAGACTGTTCCGGTGCTGAACCACCCTCATTTTTGGCAATTTATTTTAAGTTTCTTTCAAGGCCTACCTCAGTTCTTTTACATTTTCTTTTCTGTATCTTTTAACTACAAAAATATATTTTTTTTGCTAATCCATTCCTTTTCTATGTTTTTTTTTCGGGGGAATTGTATTTCTTAGTTACTTTGTGCATCTTAGTAAAAACTCAAAGTATTGCAGTGCAGACCTAAAGCAATTTACCACCTTCCTAGTGAAAACTTTTAGTTTAATTCCCATCAGTCTTACAAATTAACTTCCTCTGTTTCTTTATATTTATGCTTAGAAAGTCATACACTGTTTTGTCCAAATTTTTCTGTATTTCAGTTAAAAAAATCTTTCACATTTACTCAATCCAGGATTATTTGCTATGAGCACTTATTCTGTGTTTTTGGCTGCTCATGAAATCCAAATCTAAAATAGCATTACTGTTTCACTGACTATTCGTCAAAAAGTTTGCTAAATATAATATCCCACATGTCTGGGTCTTATCATATTTGGTACTTTGTGTGGTTTGGGAGGGGGGGGGGTTGTGGGTTTTGTTTTACTCCCCAGCATGTATTTGAGAAGCTGAAATTTCCTTTCTTTCACTCCCTCTCTCTCTCTGTCTCTCTCTCTATATGCCCTTACTTTGTGTGTGATTATTATCTAGGTCCATATCCAGCTCTGAAAAGTCTGTAGTAGTTTTTATCTTCCTTTTTAGAGGTAATCTTTACAAGAAAAGATTTCATTTCTTTCTTGTTGCCACTGTGCACTTCATTCCATCATCTACTTAACAGACATGAAAGACAACCACCTCCCTCATTTTTCTGTTCTGAATGTATGAATGCTTTCATTCCAGTTAAGCCTTCCTTTCCTCCATTTTCTCACTTTTCCAGCAATGTCTCCTCATATGGGCCAATCTCTTGACAGTTGGACTCTTGTGGGTCTCTTCTAACTCAGAATATTCTGTGATTCTGACCTCTCTCTCCTTTGTCTGGTTTCACAACCTTCCCAAGAATTTCAGTCTCTTTGCAAACATAAAACAAACCTTTCAGTTGTTCTCACCAACTCAGTTCTAAGTTCCCAGATAGAATATGTATGCTCTTGTTTGTTCCGTAACTCACAGCTGAATCTTTGATATAAAATCATGCAATCACAGCATGTAGATAGTTTCAGGTGGTCATGGTGTTTTACAGGGAGTAGAGGTTATCTGCGACTCTCAGCGTTCTGTGGCAATTGTCTCCCTTACACCATTTTGGAAAGCTAATGTCAAAAGGTAGCATAGTGGTGAATGTAATGTCTGAATACGCAATAATCACCAAGAAATATCTTATTGCTCTTCAAACTCTTGAATTCTTTTAATCTGTTTTTCCGGACAGGAATAATCCTCAAGACTTGCATTCTTGGACTAGACTTCCTCATCAAACAGTTTATTGTCTATGACAAGAACCTGGTTGCCTGCTCTGATGTGAAGACCAACTAGTGGCCTTTTCCACCTTTCAGTCAGCTTCCTCTTCAGTCCTGAGTCTAGCTAATGTGCTCTTGCTCCTCAATAGACAGCACCTTTTTGATAATTTTTGATAACATTCCTGTTTACTCCTCTGAGTAGTGAGGCTCTAGTGATGAGCTGGCATTAATGACAGACTCGTCTATTTCTCTTTGGTATTCTTTCTTTTGCTCATTTTTCTTCTTACACTTCATCCTGCTTTTAACTGTCTCCAGAGCATTCTCCTATTATTCCTGGACACTGTCTCTAAAAGCTTTTATTTTCTCATTATCTGCTTACTGTAGACTAAGCAGAGAGGCCCTGCAGAAGGCAGAGAGGCCCCGCAGAGAGACCTAGACAAATTAGAGGGCTAGACAATCACCAACTGTGAGAAGTTTAACAAAAAACCAAGTGCTGGATTCTGAACCTGGGATGGGGCAACCGCAGATGTTCATACAGACTGGGGAATGAAATGATGGAAAGCAGTGCCACGGAAAGTGATCTGGGAGTCCTGGTTGATGGCAAGTTGAATATGAGCCAGCAGTGCCCTGGCAGCCAGGAGGGGCAACCCTGTCCTGGGGGGCATCAGGCAAAGCATCGCCAGCCGGTCCAGGGAGGGGATTGTCCTGCTCTGCTCTGCACTGGTGCAGCCTCACCACGAGCACTGTGTGCAGTTTTGGGTGCCACAATACAAGAAGGATATAAAGCTGTTAGAGAGTGTCCAAAGGAGGACCACGAAGATGCTGAATGGTCTAGAGGGGAACTTGTACAAGGAGCAACTGAAGTCACTTGGTCTGTTCAGCCTGGAGAAGAAGAGACTGAGGAAAGACTTCACTGCAATCTACAACTTCCTCATGAGGGGAAGAGGAGAGGCAGGCACTAATCTCTTCTCTCTGGTGATCATTGATAGGACCCGAGTGAACAGCATGATATTTTCCTTTCTAGTGCTATAGACACCCTCTCCATCTGCTTTAAAATTTCCTGATATAATAAAATCCAAATCCCATCTCTCTCTGTGATTCTTCTAACTCATAAGCAAGCTGATGGCTGTTGCCCTGTTGACAGATTATTCTGTATGCATTTTTTAAAGCTTTCTACTGAGTCAGTCCTGTCCTTAATTTATGTGAGCAAGGATGAGCTTTTTATTCCTTCAGTTTCTGCAAGCTCAAAAAAAGACAAAAAATAAAAAATCACTTACTCTCCCATGATCATCATCAAAATGTTCCACAAAATAGAAACTCAAATCAAATGTCAAATTAAACTGTCACTAAACAAAATCTTCCCCAACAACAAAATTAGAGGCTTATGTGACAAAATTGGTGGCAATTAGCCATGACATTGCCTTTATTTCCTTCTGATTGTAGTTACATGTTATGGGAAGACTGATGCCAAATATAAAAAAGAGTAGACTTATATCAATTTAGAGTTTAAGAGAATTTCATCATTGTAGCAGTAGGAAAATTATTCCTTTAAAATTGAGGCTTCAGTTAAATACTGTATATCAAGCTTTTGTCTTTCAAGATTTAATGGGGAAAATCCACTTATCCCTTTGATCAGTCAGGGATGCTTTAGTCTTTTTCTGTTGAAGTCTTTGAAAATCCATCTGTACAACCTCCATTATGTTGTTAATACCTTGCAGACTTTAAATAGATTGTGGAAAAAAGAAGGAAGACTTCTTTCAGTCCTCAATACCATCAAATGCACTGTATTGTTTAATATGAATCACAGTCAAATAACACAGCAGTAATATATTTTTACATTATAATAAGTTAAATATTTGTCATCTTGCAATTTTCATAATATTATTTTAGAATGATATAGGAAGATCTCTTCTCTGTTAAAAAGATTAGAGCTTTAAAGTTTTTACTACTGTGATCCAAGGATAGTTAGGATGACAACACAGCTGGCTTTGCAGGTCTTCAGTTTACTTTTTTTCCTTCTAGGCTATGAGATAGGGAATTTGATAACAAATTTTGACCACAAAAGCACTCTTAAACCTAAGATGGTTTGAATTTTTCCTAAATAAAAAAATCTAAATCTTTATCAAATAGTTGGCATTTTTAGGGCAGCTGAAAATAAAAGAGAACTTCAGAAAGGAGAAGTTAGGCAACAAAACTTATCACAAGTAAGGGAATATGACCTATCCAGTGTCATTTTTCAAGCATAATTGCAAAACATGGACTTTACTGCCTGTGTCTGTCTGCAGCCCTGACAGACTGTGAATAGGCTTTGTGAAAAACTACCTATTGTGATATTGAATCTTAAAGATATACTGATATGCTAACTAATTAAATTAAAGCTAACTCGGATACATATGAAATGATACCAGGAGTCCTCAAATGACAGTGTTGATATATCCTAGATTAAGAAATAAAACAAGTGGGACTAATTCATTATTATATAAGTGCAATGATATTTGGATGTTCAAGATCTGTTGAGGGAAACTAGTACAGTGACCTGGCAAAACCAGACCTGTGTAAAAAAAGTGCATATGGAAAATCTCTTAACAGACAATGTGCCTTAAAAATAATAAGCTGACTAAAAGGTGGCTATGAAAAGTGTAAGACCCAAGACCACAGCCTTCAAATCGGATATTAAAACAAAGATGAAAAAGAAACTACCTGAGGAGTAAAAATATTTCCTTAATGGTAAATTGTGACAAGCTTGCAGCCCCTGATTGCCTTAAACTCACTCTTTCTTTTCATGAGGAATTTGTCAATGTGGGAACGAAGTGGGAACTTGAGTAAAGACCTTGAGATATGGCCTGTGGAAAAGACAAAATCAGTGCTAGCAGATGTGAGTGAATTATCCACTGCTAAACGGAGATGAAGGACTTTATCTGCTTATTATGGGCAAGTGCTGATAAATGATTGCGTAATTAAAATGGAAATTGAGTCTTGAGCTACACTGACTGGGGTGTGAGCAGGCATTCTGAGGTGGTGCGAGTCCTCACACTCCAGTGACAGGCACAAGGTTAGACATCTGTTCCCAGCACTCAGTATCTGAGTGAGTCATCTGATCACCCTCCTCTCCATAAATTCCTCCATTACATGCTTTGAGACCTACATACAGTCAAAGAGCAAAGTGTTACCAGCAACAAGAGGTTTGCTAGGTGGCCCTAAAGTCTTAATTCAGTTACCCTGCTGTAGTGACAAATAGCAGCACTAATTCTGGTGAACCCATTTCAGATTTATCTCAGGAGCACAGACAGTGACCATTTGTGTACTAAAACTAAAAAGGAAAATTGAAGTTTGAGCGGAAATTTATGGTAAAATAAAATTATTCACATTAAAGTAAGTGCCTGATATAAAGAATAGTAATGTTGTTATAATAGTGACAGGCCAAGCATATAAACCAAACTAGGTTTACAGAGAGAAGTAATAGCTTTTACTGGACCGGTGATGTCATTGGAAAAAAAAACCCAGACAACGTTTCAAGCCCTTCTTCACTTTGGAGTGTGATAATTGGCATGCAAACTGAACCATTGCAAAAATAATTAAACTAGTTATGTTTGGGAAATTGGTCTTATCAATCATTAACAAGAGTTACAAAAAATACACACTCTTCATGGGTAGGAAGAAGGGAAGCTGTAGAAATCTTTTATCACTGCTTAGAAGCTGCTCATGCACTCCAGAAATCCTCAATAACCAAATTGATTTAACCCCCAAATTCAGCCCAGCTGAAAGCCTGGTGTGTAAAGCTTAATAAATAACACTAGAAATATTTCTACGTATTTTTATAAAGTTTCCAAGCATGTGAATTACTCAGTCACTTTCTGTCATATGAAGAATATCAACAGGTTATTGCTTTACTCAGCTCTCAGTCAGCCATTGCCTTTTCTATTTCTCTCAGCTGGACCAAAGAAAGTGAATTACTAATACTGAGAAGCAATCAGCCTTCATCAGGTTGGCAGCTGAATGCCAGAACCTAAAAACAGAGCTCGCAGGGATGCTAAAAAGTAGGATGTGGAACACGAACTGAGGAAGAGGCGTGTAGTTGTGAAATCTCTTTATGGATGGAATAAAATGGGACAGTGGGGGAAGATAAAGTAAGAGACTGGAAATGTGGATTCAGAGAATATCTGCCCTGAGTAACGGACTACCATGCCAAGAGCTATCACAGATCAGAGCAGCTGGATCTGGGTAGCATGCGGAAACACTTGGTTCTGACAGTGGTCTAGGCGGCTTTATGAGACCATGGTTTCCAGGCTAATAAGTCTTGCCAGTCAGCTCATCACTGCCCATTCCTGAGCTGCTGTGGTTTCCACTATCCAAAATGTTACACCACAGATTTCCAGTAGACATCCTTTAAAGATAGTTATCTAGAAATTAGTATTAAAGAGTTAAGAAGGGATTGTTTTTGAAATACAGACTGCTCAGAAGTACAATGTTCATTCTGTATCCCACATGATCTCTACAGGAAAAAGATAGCTAACTTTATCCTCCTCCCTTTCCATGCTCTTACCTCTTTCCTCACCTACAGGTCCAAGATGTCTATGGGAAACTCTGTACTGAGGAACTTTATCGATGCTGAAGTTTTTAGTGCTTGCTATTTATGCCATTAAAAAAAACCTGTCCCTTTGCAGGAAGGAGGGCAGAACATTCCTTAGCTAGACCTGAAACTGAATATGGTAGAGATGTATCACTGGAAACAGCTGAGCAGTTCTCTTTGGTTTGTACAGTCCTTTTGCTGCAGGGGAGGCAATCAATGGAATTTGCATATCTAATAAGACCAAAAGACTAGCTTTTCACCTCTGGCATCCCATGGTTCAGAGCTCATTCTGGTGACACTTGCAGCTGTGTTAAAGAGTTTTCATTCCCAGTGGACACCTATCTGTTTCACAAAGCCACCCTTCAGTTAAAGCCTAACTGGGAAAGTCAGCAGTTTGGAGTGATAACTAGTAGCAGGAATCATGTGGATCAGATCCTCTATAAAACCTGTGAAAAAACCCCTTACTGTGCACTAAGTCTGTATCTTGACACCACTGGATGAAGCACATTAGCAACAACAGCGAGGTGGTTATGAAAAAATTCATTGAGATATTTGTCTGCAGCACCAAATAGCTAAAAAAAACTAGTCAGCCCCAGTGAAGTCACCACTGCTGAACATGAGATTTATTGCATGGTTCATGCATCTAATCAACTTGCATATATCATTTAATGATATGCAATCACTGTCCTTTGTCAGATGGGTTTGGATATGTCTGAAGAAAGCAAATGATACTTTCCTGACTTTTACTGTGTTCCTCAGATCTGCTGTGGCATTTCACTGCACTGTGTAAGAACACAGCAAAATTTCTCATTGTACAATCTCTTTCTCAACAAGCAGAGTCAGATGAAAGCAACACAGGAAGAATCTAAGAGAGGTTCATGGTGAGGTGCTCTGTGTCTCTGTTTCATGAGGTGTGGAGTGGCTGAGCACTTAGAGGGTAGAGACTCAATTTTCTCTCTCAAACTGGTAAAGAACTTTCAGTGATCAAAGTGAGGGAACAAAAGTGATAGTGAAGGAGTGTTAATTTTCAGCGATATGGAAATAAATAATAAAAATGCACTCCAATGCATAGCTGTGCTGGGAGGAAGAGTATTGACTGACTTCTGATCATTTGCTTGTTTTACTCTGTGTGTTTAAAAGCATTTTCTTGACCTGCCTCAGTGGGACAACAGACAGATTTGTTTGATCCTTTTTTCTATCATTTCCAGTGTCAGTGCAGCCTAATGTTACAATTAACCTAGATCTCATCATTTGGTAGGGTGATTTCTCAGCTAAAAAAACTCAGTGAAATGTGAAATTTAAGCCTTTATGTTAGATTGGAATTATCCTAGATTTAGGGAAATAGAGACTACTTAAAGAAGAGTGATTTTTTTTTTTATTTAAATAATGTTTGTCACATGAACAATGTTGGTATAGGCCCAAGATATGTCAGCATTAGTGTCAGGCACATCCACGGGAAACTGAAACCTGCATAACATTATGATGTTGTAAACTGACAGGAGAAGTTTCATAGTCTCTGTTTAGAACACTTTCATATTTCTTGACTCAAAAATGAGTTTTGGAAAATGAAAAACTTGTAGCAAATGTTTGCCAAATATTGCACTAGGATGTAAATGGCCTGTTGTACTGTATACTGGTGAGTCACGTAGAGTAACAACAGCCTGATGCAAAACTATTCTGATGAAATGCCTCTAAGAAGACTTTGACATTTTTTGTATGCTTTTCATCTTGCAGAAGCCACAGATAACGGTGCCTACAAATTATTTTTTCACACATTTTTATTGCTACTGTGTCTGGAAGTGTGTTAAGATTTTTTAATAACTTTCATTTAATCTTAGCTGGTTTACCCATATTGAATGTGCAAAATGCTATAACTATAAGAAGTGCCTGGGGCGAGGATTGAGACTGTAAGGGCTAGGGCCTTTTGTTGTGCAAATGACCCGTGAAGAATATAATTCCTACCAGAAGGTGTATACATTAGCTCCAGATTAGTTTTTCAATAATGGATACAAAATAAATACTGCAAAATAAACAAATAAATGGAAAATCCTTTACTTACTCTGCACTCCTACAATATGTGTCTGAGTACAACTGTTTTGTAAAGCACACTAAAGAAGCAGAGATGAGGGAAAGAGGGGAAAGCAAACAGCTTTGAGTTTCCTTAGACCATAAATCAGATCTTGTTCCACAAAAGTTACTGCTTCTCCTGAAGGCAATGCAAGTGTGCTGATGGTGTTCCCTGGCCCAAAAGGAAACAGGATCAATTCACCCTGAAAGCTCATGGTAATCCATGTGCAACTGTGGCAAAACAGAAAAATCTCCTGGGAAATGAACCCTGTGAGGAACTGCCGGCATTCACACTGTGCCTGGGATCTATTTACTGCTATCATTGTTGAGGTATTATAAAAGATGTTCAGAAATTTTTTACATTCTGAAGCAGACTCTCAGCCACAGTTCAGCCATCAGCTGCTTCCCTGGCACCACTGCTGTTTCCTCTGCTGCTGTCTCAAGTCCTTCCAGTGACCCATGTGGGTCACTTGCTTCTCTGTTTTCACCAATATTATTTCTAATGACACCACCAATCTCCTTTTCCACCCTGGGAACACGTGAGGTTCTCCAGTGGCACTACATGCCAAATCTTTTTGTCAGCACCACTATCTGCTGACAAACTCGTAATCAGGGTTTTTGGTAAGAGAATAGAGATGTTTCCCTGACCTTCAAACTATGCCAGGCTGTGGCTGGCCATGAGTGCCAAGCACTGTTCAAGAAGCCATGCCTTGGAAATATGAACACTCAGGGAAGGCCCTGGGTTTCCCAGGGAAAGAAGAAATACCTGGAGGCAGAAGAGTTCAGTTACCAACTTCAGAAGACATGGCCACCACCTTGAAGGAAAGCAACTGCACAGGAGGCATAGTGCTGCTTCCCAGAAATGCTACCATGTCAAAGTGATTGGATGCAGGTCCCTATCTGAGGAGAACAACTGGGCTTAACTGTTTTTAAAGTTCTTACAAAATCTGAGTTCTTCAGACATCTCCATTCATGCCTTCATGCAATCCGACAGATAAAATCCTCCAGTAGCTAGAGTTGTAATCTTTTTTGAATGCACTTCTATATTTTAAATCAAGACAATGAGAAGAACAGGATATTTAAGTCCCTGCTCAGTTTAGCCTCACATTCTTGTTACTTCTGATATTGGTTATACTTTTGCCAGGTTGTTTTAACTTTCATCTTCTTAACGAATATAAAATTACAGTCAAAATAGCTGAAATCACTCAAATGATTCTATGTTGACAAACAAATAAAAACAAATTCAAAAAGAGGGGAAAAAAATCTTAGCTGCTGTATGTTTCCATGTATATATCATTTCAATGCATGAAAAATATAACATAAAATATGACTTTTCACCTGATGTATCTTTTTCTCCATTTTGGTCTGCAACCCCTATATATGTGACCTATTTATTTGGCTACCTTGGTATTTGTAATAGGAAAAGTTCTTCAGAACCTCTGAATTGTTTTTAGGTTTTGTCCTTGTGTGGTGTCAGTTCTTGTTGTTAAACTAGATTTACACAGAGACTGTGACAGTAACAGCAGCATCTTGTAATCTGTCAAGTCTGTCTGAAACATCCTTCAGTTGCCTTTGTAAATTTAGCACATCTGTATAAAGTCCCTTGATGTGTAAAATGTATATTCTGGTTTTGATCAAGTCCTCCATATGCTCACAGCAAATTTCAAGACACTTCTGGTAGCTGTATGCAAATGCAGAGACAGATTCAAGGCTCTCCGATATATCTCTTTGTGCCTTTTTGCTGCTGCAGTTATTGCTTTACATTTTTCATTTTTTGTGGTATATTTATGATAATGTTAACATGGGAAAAGATTGTAACTTTCCTGGTTTCTACCTTTTGGGTTCCTTTTACAACATAATCACCAACTGGTCCTTTTCGTTTGTTTTTTTTTCTTTTTTGAAGATTGTTCTATATTCAGTTTTTAGTTTTATAGCTCAACATCTACTTTTCTGGAAAACTTGGGTCAGAGATTTAAATAAGCAGATAACACAAAATTCATTCAAAAATGTCTCCCTGTAACATTAATTGCTTCCATATCCTATTCTCCTATTTCAAACATCTGAGGACATGACAGAAGGGAATTATCCAGGTTTTGCCTTTCTGAAAGAAATGTGCACTGTTTTTCATAAAGCTAAGAAATTTTGGCTTACTGTCCACCGTCCATTAAGTAGAATGACTCCCAGCAAAGTACCTTGCTTTCTGCTGGTTTGTCCACCCTCCTAATATCTGATACATATCTTACTTCAAGGGAACACACTTAGCACATTGCTGAATAAGGAGCTACCACCAGAATGTTCTAGATAGACATAAATATACAGGACAAAACCCATCTTCTTGTCTTCAGGATTCACCTCTTGAAGCTGGAGTTAGACACAAAACCGTTTTGTTTTTTTTTTTATATAAAATGCAGCTGGGTAAGGTAGCGGTGACATTTCCTGCTTGTACTCTTCTGCTGAAGAGTTAAGAATATTCCTCTTGCATGTATCAAGGACTGGTTACACACCTCTTACTCTGGAAAGTGCAGCTGACAAGCAACTACTTCCAGTTTCCAAGAGAGTTCTCCACTGTCAAGCAAAACACATCTTTACACAGGCCTTCCATTTTTTCTGTTGAAACTGCTCTGTTTGCTATAATACATTCACAGTAGCCTGAGGTCTCCTCTGGAGGAGTTCCAGGCTGTAATCCCAGTCTCACCTGTGTTTTAAGACCCTATTTGATAGGTATACTCGCTAAACCCCTACAGGATTGGTTTACATATGGAAATCACAGGATTAAGTAGCTTTTGAATTCCAGCAGGTTTGATGAGCCTTATACATGACTTGTGGAAGACACTGACAAAATCCACTCTTATCAATGTCTCAGAGGAGGTGCAACAGTCTCCACCATTCACTGTCCTCACAGACAGAAAAGCTACTTAGGGTAAGTCAGGCATTTTGCTGCCCCCTGCCCTCCAGGACTGCAATTTACCAGCCTTCACTGGCTAGTTATTGAGATCGTACAGCTCTCTATTAGCAAAGTATCAAACACACTGAGTTTGTGATGCCTCCAGAGAAACCTAGCAGCTGAACAGGGTATTTCTAAGTTTTGTGTTTGCAGGAGGATGTACTTGGCCTGACATGTAAGTAAACTATCTGGATCCATTTTTTGGATCCATTCCGGTCCGCTTTTGGATCCATTCTGAGCTTTTCATCTCTTCTTCAGTTTTGAGCATGCAAGTAAGAAACACATATTCTCATTCTCAGTAGGTAATATTAAGTATGTGTGTGTGGTATTTCTCACCAATCATTGATTACAGCAAAAAGCAACCGTGCATGGAGCCAACACTGAGAAATATCAATGAGACAACCTATCATGCTTACACCGCATTGGAGCCCTTATGTTTGCTTATGTCCCGAAAACCCCAGAGCAGTTATGATGCCAAGTGAGTCCATCCAGTTTGGGCATTGTTTGGTAAGTCATTTTCTCCTCTGAGAAATCCACTGGCCTCCTCTTGTTTCTAGGTTTTCAGGATGGCTAAGATTTCCATTCACAGCCTGAAACAAAAGCATCATGTTTTGATATCAAAATCATTAGAAATCTCTCATTTACTGTCATAAATGTGAAGAGTAACATTTATTTCCCCCCTAAAAAGTATCCTGTGTCCTACAAAATCTTTTAGGTAAGAGCTACAATACTTTTTGTAGTCCTATTGGTAAATGATGAAAAATACCAATATCTATAAATATTACAGAAGCGTACACATTAAAATTAGAAAGGACATACCAGATCAGTTAGTTAATCTTCTTGCAAATGAAGTTCTACTGCACAATGCAATATAATTTATGCTTTCTAATTCTCATTTACAACAACCGTTCAAATGTACAGAAGAAACTAATTGCTTTAATGACTGGGATACCTTTTTGAATGACTGAATTTTTGGGGAAGTTAAATAGTATGCAATCTACAGAAAACAGAACTGTCAAATCCGTGTTGGGCAATCACGTGGTAATCAGGAGTTACTATAACAGGTGTCTTTGAAATGGGCATGTTGGAATCTGAAATGGAAATTCCACAGCTTTTATATATAAGACATTTAAACTGCAAAATTCCCAGCAAACTGTGCTCCCCTGTGGATATTGAAGGGTTACAAGCTTATGTAAGTCAAAATACAGTTGATATTGAAATTACAGTAGCTTAGTAACAAGAGAAATGTACTGATGATGGAATGAACCCAGAAATAACTGATGTTAAATTAGCCTGGTAAATGGGCAATTAGCACGGATGTGGTGTGAACAAATATGCCTCAGGTATTACCATGCTAATTACTCAGAGGCTTTGCTATTCACACCTTTCCTACCTTTTGTCTTTTTCCTTCAGTTTGTAGGTACATGTCACATTGCAGCTAAATTTTATTGTGGAAAAGAAAAGGGTATAACAGATTTCATTCATAACCACTGTGTGAAATCCTCAGGTTGTTCATCATTGCCCTTCCCTTGGTGCAGTGTATGTGGACAGCTAATGCTTTTGATCTAGACAGGCAAGAGTTGTTTTGAGGTGGGGCAGCAAGAATAGATATAGCCCTTGTGAAAATCAGCATGTTACATCTGGCTGATTAAGCTACACCATCCATTCATAGATATCTATCTCTTGCAGCAACTATGGAGTAGAATTTAAAAAAAAAAAGAAAGATGGTCTGATCTGTCAGGACCATTAGACTTCTGAGAAATTTTCTGAAGCTGAGATGGATCATTAATGAGTGGTTTCAAACCACTATAGTAATTTCATCTTTATGGATTTCCATTATTCGAGCAGTGGCAGAAATATATTAATTAATTTTTCAATTATGCATCTAAGTAACCTTTACACACAGCAGACAACTAAAACCAACAGTGAAATCATGGTTTAATTATTTACCTAGCAACAACTTAGAATCAATACAACATCTCTTACTGACTGCAAGAACTTAATCTCCTTTCTGTTCTCTTCCTTTTACATGATTATCATGCAATCAGAAGACAAAAAATGATGGAATTTTGCTCACTTAATTATAGTTCATCAAAACAGCCTTCATGAACAATTCGTTCATCAGATTTGACCTGTTGGAGAATTATCTGAGAATTATCTGTGAACTGATTATGGCTTTTATTATTTCGTTTATGAAGAGCTATTTCCAAACATATCTGACTGTAACAAGTACTTCTTCAAGTGTTTGTTATTTAGAGTTCTCTGGCTGGATGTCAGCTCTCTTGTATAATTATTTTTACTGTTTGATTAAATAGACATTTTTTGCAAAGTGGAGATATACTAAAAAAAATACTAGGGTGCTGAAGCTTTTCTAGGGAGAAAAGTGAATATACTATGGAGAGTTACCAGGAAATGTTAAGCCCTGAATTCACAAAGTGTAGGTATAACACAAAATAGGGACAACAACTTACTGCTGTGCTTCACCATTTTCTATCTCATTGTTGAAACGCTGTCAAGCCTTCAAAAATTTTAGGACTTTTTAGAAATTATTCAACATTAAACATCGAGGCTGTTATACATAACACTTGATACTAAGTTCTTAATAGTTTTCAGTCAAGGTCAAAAGGAAGCACTCTCATTGTTCTCCAGAAAAAAATTAATGCTCAGAGACAAGACTGTAAATGGTGTATTACACCATAAATACCACTACAAGTGGCTTTCATGCAACTCTGAGAGAATAGATCTACTTATGCTAGTCCTAAAAATTCCCCTCCTTTTACCATTCTTAGGTCTGTTGCAGATCTCTGGTAAATAGAAAATGTCAGATTTTATCATTTCATATATGTGCACCCATTTAATTTTTCCCTCCAGTTTCTCCAAGACAATTTCTCAGTCATTACAGAATGGTGATATTGACTGCTGTGGTCTACCTGGGATTTTGACACTTACCAAGAAAAGCCTAGTGCTCTCCCTCCTCTCTCCTCAAACCCATAAACCCATTATTCTCTTAAGATAAGGAATACTCTCTGACTTGTTCAATAAAATAAGTAGCACTGAACTAAAATACTTTACAAGAGGATTTCGTAATAGATAAAGCTGGAATTATACTCTCATCCATAACCAAAGTGCTGTAAATTTTTGGAAAGTGTTCTCATATATTGTGCATTTTTGTGTATTATGTGTTTTGTCTGTCAGTCACCAAACCTCTAACTTGTAAATTTGTTTCATTGCTACCCATCTGTCAGTGTGCTCTGATTAACTCGGCTCTCAAAGAGAAAATGTGTGTGGAGCCTGAAAAGCTTTTTCCCAAATGTAATCTTCCAACACATTTGCGTAAGCACTTACAAAGTAATGACTATCCTTTACAACAGTCCTTTCAGTGGTTTTATCTCACTGAACTCTTGTAGAGACAAATAATACTCAAGATAAAGTGCATGTCACATCCCATTGCTGCTTCCCTTCTCTGCTGCATCAAACAAAATCAAACTGGTTCCATCTAACGTGGACAAGTGACACAGATTGAATGATTCATTTCAAATCAAGGGAAGCAAAATAAAAAAGTATGAAAAGTGCTCTAAAAAAGAAAACACATCGTGTATTTTACCCTACAATAAACTGTGTCTCAACTTTTTGTGAAGAAATCCTCTGTCCTCTGAGTGCAGGGTCCAGTTCAGGTTAGTTTCTCAGGCCAGACTGGGGTTTCTGGTGGGAACTTTTCCACACCAAGACAGTGATAAAGCGTCATTCATTAACTTACAGATTTTCCCCTGTTTGAGGATGTGACATGTAATGCCTTTCCTTGGTCAGGATATCTCAAAGATATCTCTCTACTCCCCTGCAGCTAAATGTCATTAAAGATATAAAAATTTCACATTTTTGAGGTTTCCTTTCTCCCCCCACCCTTTAACTGAAATCAGCCATGAAGTTCGATAGTTACAGAGGAGATGAAGGCAAACAAAATTGGGCTCACAGATATCGTCTCCTTAGAAAATGGGGGGAGGAGAAATAGCTGGGTTCTGTCAGAAAAAGAGATAAAACATACATCTTAGATGGGCAACTCGTGGAGTGGTAGGGTGGTGAGAAGAATGGGGGAAAATGATATTTGTTAAGAAGCCAAACTCTGCAAGTTGAGCACTAGAGCACTGATATTTCTTACCGCTCTCCTATGCCTCCCAGACCCCTCAGGGAGCGCTCTACATATCCTACACATTCCCTTTTGCTACCCCCAGATATTTTCCCCACCCCTTGCTGCCAGCCAGCTGTGGATGGATACGTGTGTGCTGTGGGCCTTCATACAATCCTTCATGCAGGATCAGGCTGCTGAGCTGGGCAGCCCGGAGAAGCAGTGAGTGCTGCCTGTCCTCAGCTCAGTGAGAGCAGTAGTAGTAGGAGTCTCTTCTCCAAGTAGCCCCTCACCTTGAACAGCTTTGCAGGTCATTATTATGTCTGAGACATCTATCTGCCTCTATGGAATGATGGATTTAAAAGAAAGGTTGTTGTCATATGCACCAGAGGAACATGCACACATTTCCTTAGGAAATCAGACCAAAAAGAATGCCAGTCTCAGGAACTCATCTTTGACATAAGAGACATATTTACTCAACCAAGAGATGTGGCAGCCTACAGCTCTGGTCAAAGCATTATTATAACTATCGTATGAGCAGAAGATTTTTTTTTATGTATATTATTGTTGTGATATTTTTTACCTAGCATATTTAATTCACACACACACACACACACACACACACAGAGTCTCTCCAACAGTTTGCATTTGGATATTTAAAACAAATAGAAAGCTCTGTTGGTGTGCATGCATATAATTACAGGTATTTAGACGTTTGAGGGGGGCACCTCCTGTTTGCTGACATCTTATTTTCTTTTATTATACATCCTTCATGGACTGGAAAACAAAGACAGCAGATTACAGCTTCCAAACATCACTTCAGGGAGGACAAAAACTTAAGCCATGATCTCAAGGAGACTGAGTTGCTATATGCTCTTTTTATCTAGAAAGATTTTTAATATTATTAAGCTCATTTTTCCATCAATACTGCATTGTTGCCTTATCTCTCCCCTACACAGTTGTCAGTGCAGACCAAATAATTAATTTCAAATGCCAGTGCAAAGAACATGAGCCTAATTTGTGTTTGTGGATGGTAAAGGTCATACAAATTTAATATTCTTTTTTTGGCACTTCTAAATACAAGGTTAGGAAAATACGGCACATCAGTGCAAGTGTAGGAAAGAGGCATGAAGTTTGGAAGGAAAATAACATTTACTAACTTATATAACCTGTTCAGATATCCGGATCAGGATGATGACATAAGGCAAATAAGCAAATTAATTGCTTAATATAAAACATGCTCTATATTAACTCAAAACCCAAGTCTGGCTGTTTTACCACTTGAACGGTAGATTTATTTTGATGTGTTGTTTTATGATTTAATCAGACCTTGCCTGCAGGTAATTGAAGAGAAGCAGGTGGAGGAAGAGTAAAGGCAGAGTTTTGTACCAAGGGATGTGAATTTTGCCATGTGTTCAAAGCAGAAACAGAAGTCAAGTAGCACAACTCCCACCAGTACCCTAAGGATTAAAAAAATGGAGCAACATTTAAGTGTTTTCAAGCAGTAGGCACTTAATCCCAGGCCCCTCAGAGCCTCTTCAGAGGGTCTGAAGCTCTTTGCCTTTCCCTGCCCTAAGGCACCAGGAAGAGGGTGCATTAGCGTCCCTTTGTCCCCTCTGCCCTTCATGCTGGTCCATACAGATGATCATTGGTACTTCCCACTGTCACACAGCACTGACATGGCTCCAGTCGGTCACTCAGACATTATTTTATTTTGATTCACCTTTGGGGATGATTCTCTGAAGAAAAAATTGGATATCTTTTTTTATCCCAACCAAATGTTTGCTTTGGGCAGAACAAGGGGCTGAGGAAGAACAGGAAAAGCCCATCCAAATGTGCAGCAAAATCCTCCATGTTCTCCAGGGAGCCCTTCATGAGGATGGCCAGATTTGGTCCTGTATGCTATGTACATTGCTGTGCTAAAAATACATGTTTTTATAAGGCTTTAGAGAAGATTCCATGAGTTTCCATTGGTCAGCAAAAATTGTTTTTTTCCCTTCAGTGACTGTCTCTCCAATCTGTGATGGTCTGGACAGTTTCCTCTGGTGAGCAAATTTTCTTTAAAGAAAGGTTTCTAGGGGTGCAAATCAAGTAAGAGATTAGTTAGGGTCAACTGAGAAACCCCCAGGAAAAATATAGAGACTGTCTTCTGGATCCATACAAACTCCTTGTCTCTTCCTGGCTGAATTGCTGTCGTACTCCCAGATAAAGCGCTTGAATCACTAGTTGGCAGCTGGCCAGCATGTCTTCCTATCCAAAAGGTGAAAGGCAGGGAATCTGTGAGCTTTTCAGAGCAAGCCAGTGATGTGTTTGCTCAGCAGAGATTGAATTTCTGGTGAACAGCTTGCTACAGCTTTTGTCTGTCAATGTTATCATTTTGTCTATCCATCCTTTGTTCCTCCTGATTTCCGCTCACACTAACACGGAATGACAGGCTTGCCCATTTAACTCTGCAGGCTAAACTTCAGCTTCATTACTACATATTAGACCTATTTTCACCCCAATTTAGCATTAATAGAGTAATTTGCAGAGTTCTTAACTGAACCACAAATCTCTTAAATTACCATTTTACTTCCTTTGTATAGATTCAGCTTAATATTTAACATTCTTTTCTAATTTAGTGTTTATGCAAATGTCACACTTTTGCTCCTCCTTTTTGCTTCCTACTTGGATCCCAGCTTAGAGGGCATCATAGTCATAGCTTTACTGCTGTCTGCTTCCATTAGACTGATCTAAGGAATCAGCCGTGACCACCAGTGACCACCACAGTTTAATGCTGTTGGACCAGGTTACAGCCTGTGACAATGCTAAGCAATAATCTTTTAGAGTAATTTCTTTATCGTTTGCAGACTAATGGTCCAATGGCTTCTTTGTCACCCCGCCTCTGAAAACATTGCCCTTTTCTTCAAGGATGCTACATTTTCTATCTCTAACTTGTGACTTCACTTACAAGAAGGAATGTCAGCTTGAGGACCCCATGGGCTGGTACTTTTAACCTATGCCTATAAGCAGCCTGAAAGTGTTTCCAATGAATTTAGGAACAGTTCAGTTTAAGAAATCTGCTGGTTGTGGCATACAACATGTTCATACCTGCCTGTGCTGGATTTTCTTGTCCTTGTAAGCAAATTAAGGCCCTTTATAAGGAGTTGAGAGAAACTTCACCTCTGTCCCTTTAGAGTTTTCTGGGTCTTGGACTTTGGCTTTTAACACAGGCTTCATAACATAGCTGGTAAGTCTGTTCTTGAGAAGGAGCTCTGAGGAGTCTAACCATACGCAGAGGTCCAGTGGTCTTAATTTAACAGTGAGTTTTCTTGATCTGAAAGTCTGAATTCAACTGAATAGTTTTATTGGAAAAAACAGTTGTTTCTGTTCCTGACCTCTTCAACAGCTGAAATGATGCTGAGGCTTAAATATTTCAACAGATGGGTGGGGTGGGGCTGTATGTTTGGACTTCATTTTGTTCTGTTTTTTGCCAGTGAATGTGTGTCCTTTTTCTGACAATGTTAGTAATGTGATTTAATGGTAACATTGCAATATCTCATGGTTCTCATCAAAACTGGAGCCTAATGTATCAAGAGATACATTATGATTCAACCTCTGTGCTTTACCTCTCCATGTTTAGGCAAGCCAGGCATGATTGCCTTGCCAGAAGCCGAGTTCCAGGGCCAGACAGTCCTATATTCTTGGCTTTCTCTCAGGTGCCCCATCCGTGACTGGATGTCATAAATTTCACTCAAAACATCTGTTAATGGCAACAGACATTACCTTGTCAAGAAGGTTAAAATGCCTGAGAGCTTTCTTACCCTTTTAAGAAGTAACTTGGCATACTATTTTAAAAATACAATAGATAAGAGAGAGCTGACACAGTCAAAATCTTTTTATGGCACTTTAGGGGCTCTTGGGGGTGAACGTTCCACTTTATTTTTGCCTTTCTGAGCAGAAGAGCCTTAGGATTCAATGTCTGCCACCAGTCAGTTTGTGAAATTGCATTTTATATGACCGAAAAGGGGCTCTAAAAAAAGCTGAGAAAAGGGCCATGAAGGGAACAAAACTCTGTTAGAAGATAAAACAGCTTCAGAAGAGTAAAAGTTCACACATTGGCAGCTGGAATCTACTCTCACAGTGCCTGGTGCTGATGAACTTTGATATTGAAAAGCACAACACCTTTCCTTCAGAATATTTTTAAAAACATCAACCACCAAAAATTGCTAAAGGTGGGAATAGTGTTCCTGGAGTGCATTGTAGAAATAAGACCCACTGCTGTCATTAAGGGTTTATATATCTGTTTGCTATAGTATTCCTCTCTGAAGTCTTTCCTGTTGTGAGAGAGAAAAGGCAGGACAGAGGAACTGATAAAATGCTTCCAGAGTCCTATGACAAACATGTATATCTTCTTGTCCTTTCAGTCAGTATTGCTCCTGTTCAGTTCACTGAATCTTTTTCTTCAGAAAATGAAGCACTGTTCATTTAATCTTTTCTATCACAAACACAAGGAACCTTATTCGTATGGGTGGTACCAAGAACTGTTTTCATAAAAAAGGAGTATCTTCAAAAAAAGGAGTATCTTTTTTTTATGTATTTTAAATGCAGTGATGCTGTACCTGTAAGCTTCATCCACAATGAAAAATGTTGAGTTTATGCAGTCACAGGAACCAGCATCAAGATGACTGGTGTCATTGAGAGGAAGCAGTTTTCTTAGTAGGGAAGAGTATCATAGACTCATGGAGCGGCTCAGTTTGTAAAAGTCCTTGAGAGGTCACCTGGTTCCAGCAACTCAAGATAGGCCCAGCTTAGATCAGAACATTGGTCTCTGTCAAACCCAGACAGTTTCATCACCCAGAAGTCTTTTATCTTTACATTTATCTACAATGACCAGTGCTTAGACAGAGCTCAGATTATTTTAAAGGAAATACATCATTTCTTTAGAATAGGAACTGACACTTTCCAAGCACTCAACACTGTAAGCAAAATTGGAATACTGAAGAATGAAAAAGAAGATAACCTTCATTATAGACAGTAATTTTATTAATCTGGAAGCTGAGTCAATATTAGAGTCTGCCACTCTCACAGAAGCTTGAGTTCTGTTAAAATCTGCTGATTAGAAGATGAATTCTCCTAACTAGAAAGCTACAAAGGAGAGAAACCTAGGATGCTATTTTTGCCAACTTGACACATTCTCAAAGTAAAAGCACTAACTACGTACAATCTTCCATGAAATGAGCTCAGCAAAAACACAAGGGAAGTATCTGCAGTACTGCCGCTAGTGGTTAAACTTGATGTACAAAGAACACATTTTCTAAACAAAGTTAAACTGTTCAGGCAGTTCTGTTTTGAGAGAAAATTGAAGTGACTCTTTAAGTATGGAAAGAAATATCTTCTGCACATTGTTGGGCTCTGTAGTTGTTGTCAAGAAACCACATGTTGATTCCCAATATATTTGGCCTCAGTCTGCAGAAAAAGAGTGGCCGAGGCAACCATGGGGCTTAAAGAGTAGGAAAAAGGGCAGGAGGAGAAAAATCAGAGTGCCAAACACAACTTCTAAACTAACTGGGTATATTCCTTCTCATTTTTGTGCCTCAGACTTTCCACCACAAAACAGTATTAAAACTACTTTTTGGAAAAAATCACACAAGCATAGGGAAGGAGGGGCCTAGTGCAATTTTTCAGAAGTCAGTAATGTCAAAGTGCTTTCCTTGACGTGTTCAAGACAGGTGTACTTTATGTGGTGGAACTGACTTCTGTTTTTAAACTAGTATGCTTCAGGGCACATGATTTCCTGTCCAATCTTTTTTCACAATTCTGTGAGCACAATGACAATGTAAACACTCAAAACCTGAGATTGGCAATGTTTCCTGGACAGTCAGGAGTAAAATGACAGATATTTAGAAACCTACAACTATTTAGAGAGGGGAGAAAATAACCTTTTTTGAATGGCAGCGAAACACCAGCTGCCTTCTATTTTTTAAATCATACGTTTATTAGTCAAAGATAAAATCAGTTAGACTTACTGGAAAAACAATTGCCAGTGTGAGGGGTGGGGGAGAAAAATTTATCCCTTTTTTCTGTAAATGGTAGCACAGGCATAAATAACAGCGGAAATATAGTGTGTGCACAATGTGTGAAAGGGATATGGAAAGAGGCATCATGATAGGATCACCCAGGCATCCCCTAAGTGGTCTCAAAGTCCCCTGAGCACTGTTTAAGGTGTGTAGTTGTCTCTTTGGCTTCAGCAGGAGAACTCCCTTGCTTCATAAGGGAGCATATGAGCATATGATATGAGCATTTTTCTTAGATGGAGCTTAACTGTTCCCCAGTGCACATTGATGTGTGCTGAGAGGGTGTAGTGGGAGCTGGGCAGAACAACATCAGGACAGGGAGGAACAGAGGTGGTTATGCAGAGAGGGACTTGAAGTAGAAAGAGGAGGGATAAGTGTATGTAGCGAAAAAGCAGGAAGATTTACTATTACATTAAATTCCAATATTAATTAAAATGTACGTGTGCTTTGAATTATGGGACTATCGCTCCATTTTGGAATACTTGTGTCTCTCCTAACTGCTGGAGACTCATTTTTGAGGTTTACGATGCTGCCACAAGCCTTTGATAAAATTGCATTTCTGTAATTCACAGTGCTTGTTAAATTGTTATATACAGAACTACATGTATTATAAATTAAAGCCTGTGATAGGTTTTAGGGCCAGTGACTACACTGAAAAAATATTCAACCCGTAATTTATTTGATCTGCTTTCTCAATTATATTTGAATAAATTATTCAGTGAGAAGCAATTGACCAGGTAGAGACACGGTCAAAACTTACCAGAAATATTTGCAAATTTGAATATTTACAATATTCAACAACAGAAAAGGTGAAATTTGATGAGCTTTTTGTTGAGGTACATAAAAGAACATTTGCTTCTTCAATATATTTCAGTATAAAGCATCTCATGATTCATGTTTTTCTCAACATTTCTTCAAATTTCAAACATATTTTCTTTCCTCAGTCCATTTTGAGAGGAGAGCTGAAATCTTTCATATTGTTTCACAGGATGCAAGAGATTTGGGGAGATATGTTTACACTTAGCCATTCCTGACAATAGAGTAGTGTTATACTTCAATATTATGCTATTCAAACCAGGGCCTTCTTAAGCAAAGAAGGAGTTTGTACCCCCATATACTTTGCTACAAAAATATTAATATACTGGGGGAGGGTTTTAAGCTTGATGATGCATAAGTGGAAATACATAACATCTTCAGAGAAGGGAAATGTCCCTCATTGGGCACTGCTTTTGCAAGGAAATTTGACACTGCAAATTACTACCACAGTAGCCCAGGGAATGCTCTAAAATAGCACAGAAATTAAAGTAAAGGCACACAAAAGTTTGTTATTTTGATTGACCTTTGTAATCTCTTGCTTTATCTACACTGAAGAACGAACACATTAAAAATCATTATAAATTCTCTGAAATACATGATTTAAACCCCTCTTGATAGGATAACCCATAAAACAGAGGAGGAAGCAGCAAAAAAATTGCTTTTGATACTGGGGAATCTCCAGGAGTTATGAATGAAGTTGGGAGCTAAAAAAGGCCGAGTTTATGATCTTAGATCCATGCAGGACTGATAACTAAAGTGCCAGAGGAGACAAAGAAGACTTTGGCCTCAATTAAGAGAATTTAGAATCACCTATCACACTGTTTGGGGCCCAAACCCAGCATGATGGTGAATATCGATTGGTAAGAATCTGCAAGGCTCTGACCACTACACTAATAAGTGATGCCAGGACAAACATGTAACAACAAAATCAGCCCTTATAATTTTCCACTGTGTTTAGTTGATCGATTTTTTTAGTTAATTATGTTACTGGAAGGTTTACTTGGGTAAGATATACCTAAGCATTTAATTGTTTATCCTAAAATTGGAGATAAATTCGGTCTTCTTCCTTTTTGTAGAACACCCATGAACATTAATCAGAGTTACCTTATAAAAGGATCAAAAGCAGCAGCTTTCTCATTACAGACTATAACTCCCTGCTGGCTGATGGAAAAATAGATTTTTGAAGGGAGCAAAAGGGATAGAAGCACATGTAAAAGGTGGTATAACAAAATAAAAGGAGTAACCAGATTTGTTGAGAGGGGAGAGGAAAAAATGCAAACTACATTTAACATTAAACCTTAATGACGTCCAAAGCTATAACTCTTTCTGGGTTTCTCATACCCCAAACAAGTCACTACACCTTAATAAACAGTGCTGCTGATGCATATATCTATATAATATATCTGAATTTTGTATGTGCAGGCTGATCAGTTAGTAGATATCAGAGCAATGATCAATATTTTGCACTCACAATGGATTTGTCATTGTAGTGTCTAAGAATCACTCAACTGCTATTACGATTACACTCAAACTTCAATGTAAATGTGGGGTTGTAACTTACTTCTTGTATATGTACATATGTGGGGGGTTCCCTGGTGGTCTAGTGGTTAGGATGCGGCACTGCCGCGGCCCGGGTTCGATTCCCGGTCAGGGAACTTCTCTGGGCAGATGGAGCTCGTCAGCCCTGTAAGAGAAGGTCACTCTAAACAAACCTACGTCCTGAGGACCTCACTGCCACTGTCCAAGCTTCGTTCGGCCCCGGCAGATGAACCTTAGGATTAAAGGGTGGGCTCAGTTCAGCGCACACTGTGTCTCACCTAAAAAATCCACTGCGCAGGCTCGAAGGGTAGAGACCTTTCCCAAATCTTCGTTTGCGAAGACTGGCCATGATGTACATATGTGCACATTAATTTGACAGTTGCTGCTGTGGTGGTTTAACCCCAGGGAGTAAATAAGTACCACACAGCTGTTTGTTCACTCCGCTCCCCACCCCATGGGATGGGGAAGAGAATCAGACAAAAAGGTAAAACTCATGAGTTCAGATAAGAACAATTTAATAATTGAAATAAAGTAAAATATACTCCTAATAGTAATAATGCTAATGATAACAACAACAATATTAGAAATAATAATGAAGAAAAGGAGAGAGAGAGGTTTAAAACCCAAGAAAAACAAGTGATGCATGGTACAATTGCTCACCAACTGATGCTCAGCTAGTCTACAAAAACTGATGAGCGTCTGCCAGACAACTCCCTTCTGTTTATAATTCTGGGCATGGTGTTCTGTGGCATGGAATATCCCTTTGGCCAATTTGAATCAGCTGTCCCGACTGTGCTCCGTCTTGGCTTCTTGAGCAGCTCCTCACTGGCAGAGCATGGGAAATTGAATAGTCCTTAACTTAAGGTAAGCATTGCATAGCAACATCAGTGTTACATACATCAGTGTGTTCTCAATAATATTCTCATACTGAATCCAAAACACAACACTGTACTGGCTACTACGAAAACAAACTCTATCCCAGCTGAAACCAGGACAGTTGCCTAAGAGACAGATGATATTCTGCCTCCACATGGTGCAGAATTTAGTAAGTAGTTGACCAGACTGATTGACACCACCTGAAGAACCGAGTCCTGGAAGCTCTGTTTGCATGTGGTTTATTTTCTGTATTCAAAACCAGAATATTTGATTTTTACCTATTTATTTTATTTATTTTACAGCATGTCTCAATAATTCTCCAGAATGATAATTCTCCAGGTATAATACTCAATATAATACTTGATTCTTGACTTCTCACAGAAGTAAAAATTATTCCTCGAAGCAATTTTTAAAAGTTCTTAAGCTAGACTCTTACAGGTTAGAGAATATAAAAAGCAATAATTAAACCCACAAGATATATTAGGATAATTACACTGGTGCACTGTTATGGCCTAAATTATTAAGAACAGAGCCTGTGTGTTAGAGAAAACTTGGAAAAAACATGTATTGAAATATTCAATATTCCACAAAGTGTAAATTAAAAATTAAGATTAAATCATGGAAAATATTGCTTTGAATGTTACTTATATCATAAGAATTAGAAGGAGCTGGAGGATGATAGTATCTTTGTCCTACACAGGATTTACTTGCTCAGACCTACCAATAATATCAGTGGAAAGCCTTTGGCTAAATTTTTATGAACTCTGCTCAAAATGAATGTCAGGAAGAGTGACACTGCAAGATACCTAGGCATCAACCAGTGGAATACCTTGAATGCCACATAATTACTGGGTATTATTCAAAACATAAATAAATGCTGATGATCTAGTTAATATACTCCCATTCTTTCTCATTAGCTTTCTATGACCCTGAATCTTCCCAGTATAAAATAAATGAGAATACTTTGGGGAAAGCAAATAGCTCTTCAGTGTTGTCAAAAGTTCACAATCAATTTGGGCTGTTATTACAATTTAAAAAAAATAAATAAATATTAAAAACTCATAATAATTTTTAAAAGGCATATCTTACAGAATAGCATTTATTCTAGCTATCTCTCCTCTGTCTGAGAGATCAGCTCTCATGTATATCTGTGAAAGCCTCGTGTGCACACCAAGGCACTATGCTGCCCAAGTTGCATGACAATGTTATAATATTTGGTTTGACATGATGATTGTTCATTATTGTACTGGAGAACTGGAGATACATAGTAGCTGTCATAGGCTGTAGAAATATTTTATAAGTAATCATCCAACACATGAAGTCCTTACCCAATTATTATTTGGGCAAAATTCTTTTATTCTTATAAATAAAGCTGAATTTGACCCCAAACCACTTATTCTACAGAACTGTTATTAGAAAACAATCACTGCAAATGCAATTATTTTCAGGACAGCACAGCAAAGAATGCCGTATTCCCCGAGCAGAGATCAAACCCAATAATTAGGAAAGAACACTCCAGAATGATTTGGTGAGTAATGAAAAGCAACAGAAAACACAATTTATGCCAGTGTTGATTATTCCAATTCAAACACAACGGCAAAATGAAATACAAAAGCAAAGACAAGGCAGACAGGGATATATAAGTTGTGTCTTATTGTCAGTCTGTATAAGAAATCAGTGGAAAAAGGCAGAATATGTAAATACATATCTTTTAAAAGCTGAAAGAATGAAAGTGAAAATAGCATGGCATTCCATGGGCTGTTTCTGTCAGCATGAAATTTTCATTAAGACATGTTTTATATAATCTGCTTTTGGGAGAATTTTCTTTTTCAAATTTTGGCTATGATAATGCTTCAATCAATTAATATCAAGCCACAAGTATTCTGTGAACAATCTGTTCTTATTGGAGATCCCTCTATGATAAGTACTTGTTCTTGAAACCATTTATTTATTGCAGTATTCTGCACTAGGTCCTCCCTGCCTGTTCATTAAGGGCCCACCTTAATAAGCTGTCACCATAAAGTTACCATAAATATCTACTTCAAATATCAGACATGGAAAATGGCTAATGACTCAGATAACATTGTGTGTAAACACTCAAAAATCAGCCTGTAGCACGGATACCTGGCCAAAAAAACCCAGTCTTTGGGATTTGCTGTAAATTTCCTCCTCTTTCATTTGGTTCAATTCCCAGCTGAACACCTGGGAGGGTGGATGACCATTAAAGGTAAAGGGTGATGTTTGTAGAAAAATGAATTAGACATCAACAAAGCTAGGAGGAAAGGAGAAGCAAAAATGTGCCCTATAGGAGTATGCTGTTCTGGAGTAACCTCCTCTGCTGGGTTTAACTGACAGGTTTAGGTAGCAGAGTCTGCAGTGCCTGTGTGGGAGGGAAGGCTGAGAACTTCCTGGAATGTTCACATTGGGTTCAGCCAGCTCTGACATTGATTTGAGAGGTGCCAGGGCAAGGACATCCCCAAGGGAGGGCAGTCTTTTGTGACCCACAACAGAATAGAAGAAAGCCACTAAGAAGCAGAAGTTGGGAAAGAGAAACTAATATGCATGGAGCAGCAGGCCAAAGCCATTATGCACACAATCCAAACATCCTGTGCTACCTATCTCTTCACAGAAGACATTGGGAACATCTGCATGTAACCACAGTGAAAATAAGGGAATTTGACATGGATTGGAGGGAAGTGTTTGGCTGAAGTTGAGCCCGGGAACGAAAAGCTTTTATTTAAACATTTGATTGTATTATTTTTTCTTTCTTTTTTAATGCCAAAACCAGTGACCAGAAGCTTGCGTTATTGCATCAAAAAGATTAAACTAAGTACAAATTGCCCAAGAGAAGACTCTTTTGCCTACAATGGCTCCCAGTAGCAGCAGTGGGACCAGAGAACATGTATTGGAACCAAGTGTGCACCTACAGCGTGAAAAGCTCATACAAAGTGCCTGATGTCATCTGCCAAGCTGAGTCTTATCTGCAGGGTAAGCAAACGTGGAGGTTGCTGATCAGGAATGAGGGCCTAGGACCAGCACAAGGCTGGGTCTTAATGTGCCAGAAGGGAGGAAATCACTGAAAGGAAAGCCCTGGAGAGTTTGGCTTGCTGCCTTTGCCCCTGTTGAGAAATAAAAAGTATAAAGGTGCAACCTCTGCTTCTGCAAGATACTGTAGCAGTAGCCCCTGTGCCAAATATTTTAATTCCATTTGTTGATGACAGCAAGTGCACTAGAAACCAGCCTGGCTTTCTAAGCCATTGACATGGGTAAAACCATCAGCAGGACTGTGTCCCCTTTGCTACACTGCACTCCTGTCATTAAATGGCATGGTTTTCTGTGACAGCAAGGCAGCAGACTTGGTGATAGAGAATTTCACTTCTAATTCTGCTTGTTCTATGTCTGTGAACAGGTTACAATTGCTGGTAACCACATACTAATCTTCTTATGGTGGTATTATCAGTCAGTAAGGACTTACTAATGGAACCAAAATCTGCTTCAGGATAAATGTTGAATCTTTCTTAAGAAATTTCTCTCTCTATTGGGGCAAAGAAAAGTCATCCAGGCTAATGCAGATTGCTGCTCCTTGAAGTGCGTGGGGAAGCAGTCACTGTTTTGCAGGTGGGCTTTTGCTGTATTCCAGTGTTTTCATGTATCCAGCAAAGTCCCGTAGTAATGCCCACAAAGAAATTCCTTCTCAGTGTGAATTTAAAAGAAAGTGTCAGCCTCCAAAGGAGCAGCCAGCAACATGCCAGAAGCTGACTGACCTCAATGGCAGGGTAGTGTGAAAGTGATAAAAACGGGATTAACCAAATTAGTATCTAAGGCCACTCTATATGGTATCACCTAACTTGCTTTGAACAGGAGGTATGAATGTTCCCTGACCTTTCAGGGGACAGGTAATACTTTCAGCATTTTGCCAAAGGTTCAGTAGAACCATGTGAATTACCTTAGTCACATGGGTCTCCCAAAAAATAAGTTAACCAGCTTTTAACAAAGGCTGGACACTAACAAAGTCAGATGCCCATGAGCTTTAGGCATAGTGAAGCAATGCTGGAAACAACAAAGTCATTTTACTGCATCCTAAAAGTATGTGTGGAAGTATCTGCCATTTCCGTAAAAGTGAGAAGTTTGCATGCATGAAACACAGGTCCACTGCTCTGGGCTTTGTTTGATGGCAGTTTGGATGCCAAAAGAAATCTTTGCATTCCTGAGTACCTTGGACCCTGGATGTTTTTCAAAGCACTTTTCCCCTGTAAGCCCTATCCTCGCTGCAGTATTCTTACTGACAGACTATAGACTTCATATCTGAGAGGAGAACAAGGGAAGTGTTACCAGAAAGAGCTGGAATTGCTCCTGTAACGTTGTGAAGATCCAGACTGCTGACTTTCACCTGCCTCTCTGCATATCTGCCTTATAATTATGTCTCAGTCTTTCTCATAGCATTCTCTCATCAGCCTGCCTTATTCTCAAATTTCTATTTGACTTCTAATTGTATCACCATATCTGAATTATCACCTCATATTTCTGTACTGCCACTCTAAGCCTGCAAGTATAGCCTAAGGGGCTAGCTTCCCACATGAAAACATGCAGCACAGTATTCCTTACAAGAAGTAAAAAATTGGTTTTTAGGTTTTAGTTTTGGATACAAGGAGATATTGATATGATCTATTATGATAGAGATTTAATTTTCACTACTGTCAATTAAAAGCACCACTCTTAATAAATCAGAGACGAAGATTCTTAATAAACAGTAAGATTAAAAAAAGACTTATCGTGTCTTTCATTTTGATGTATGTACTTAATATTCTCTTTCATCACTGCAAGAAGATAGTGATCTTGCCAAAAGCTAGAGCAGCAAGAGGGAGTGAAACTGATAAACAGCCACTACTCTACAGCTAACTGAGGAGTTTCTTTAGCTGCAAGATGTTATTAAAACTGTACCTTGAGCGTCTAAAAAATTTAATCTGTGTGCCTCTTGGGGAGAGGCAAGCAAACCTTGAGCAATGGGCTGTTGTTTTTCTTTCACTCCCACAGCATAAAAGAGTGAAACCAATTAGATCTCTCATGCAAAATGTCAGCAGTGACTGCTCTGTGGTGGGCTCCATGGCCAACTTGGCAATGACGGGATGGCAAGAACTTGGCAGTGCTGAGACTCAGGTTTAGCTTGAAGAAAAAAACTGGTAATATTCATCTTGAAGATATCCTTGGGGCATGGATGGCTGGAGAGAATGGATGAGGTTGCTGGCTGAAGCCTGACCTACTTTTGTAATGACCAAGCAGCTTTACTATGTGGATGTTTCATACGATCTATTATGTTCATATCATGTCCAAACTACTATGCAAACTGCAAGTAAATGGAGAAACCCTGAACTTTTGATTGGTTTGATCTTCATAGCAGAAGCTGTGATTCTTCAACTGAACAGTTTTCTTCTATGAATTGGTTCAAACAAGCTCCTCTGTAACAGGATTTATGCAACAATTTCTCTTATGATGATTATAACTTCACAGTACTGACACTGTAATTGTGATTGAAAATGCACTTTCAAGTCCTTAACTTCAAATACTGATGTCATGAGGAAAAAGACATCCAATCTTGTAAACAAAGTTTTTATTGTTATCTACCACTTTCTAAATATCACAGCTTGACCAACATGCTGTCAGGGAGCAGTGAGGGATGGCTGCTCCCAAAGAACCAGGGAGCTGAGCTGACAGCCCAGTTAGCATGGTAGGATACTCCTGCAGCACCCAAGGGAGGTGACCATGGCAGGTCCAGAGAGAGCAGCCAGCTTCAACCAAGAGTCTGGATCATCAGACAGGTTGTGGTGACGAAGCAGGTACATGGCCAAGCTGGGAAGTCAATCAAAAGATTGAGGTTGGGTCTGAAAACAAACAGAGTAAGACACAGACCAGTCATCTCCCAGGCAAGTCCATAGTGACCAAAACATTCCTAACTCAAACTGGGATGTCAGCCCATAGGTCAGAGTACAGATCAGCAGGTCCCATGGCCAGGCAGAGGCATAACTGTACTGTGGCTTAGCTGGAGACCACTGCTCCTGTGACACAGTGGGCAGAGAATGGGTGCCCAAGGCTTTACAAAACTGGCTCCTGGGCCCAGGTGCAGGGGAGGGGATGAAAGGCCCAAGTGAGTTGATCAGGTCCCAGTAAGACATATTAGTGTCCTCAAGGCCCTGACAGACTTTTCACCACGCTCTCAAACAAACAACAAAATCAGTATTACAACCATTGTCTTGCCCATTTGTATTTTTGCAACATATGTCACAACAAACAAAAATAATCTCCTTAAGAAGCCTATTTCCCCTACAAAGAATTTTTCAATCTGACATGTATCTAGCTTAATGTGTTTTGCTCTTATTTATTCATTCTGTAATGTCCTTTATCTATTAACCAATAATAGATGAAAGATTATAGTGCATCTGATCAGGGATCATCTTCCATTATGATACTTTGACTCCCATGAATAACTATCTGAAACTAGCAGAGTAATAAAACTATCTAGACCCAGCAATTCAGCTACTGCACATCAATGCACATCTGCACCACAGGGAAGGTGTGTAGTAGTGCAGGTATGTAGTAGTGCAGTAATAGTGCAGTAGTAGTGATACCACATCAAGTCTACAAGCAAACTAGTTGCTTTGGTGTGTTATAGCTCTCCTACTTCCAGTTGTATTCTGGAGACCTCTGCATCATCTTAGAACCATATTCCACTGAGCATTGCTTCAACTAAAAAACACCAAGAGCTTTTTTTCTTAGTTTGGTTTTGTTTTGAATACCGAGTTTGTTTACCCATTGTGAATACCATCTAAAATTCAGTGTTTTTCCAATCAACAACTTTGTTTACTATGAATTTAAAATTAAGCTCTTTTTAATAAAAAATTTACCTCAGCTCTCTATGCTATACTTTCTGTAAAACGGCTGTCATTCAGAGTCTGTAGAGGCTTGTATTTTATACATAGTGATTACAAGTACAGAAATCCAAACATTTTAATGTGTCAGTCTTTAATGGATAAGAGGTAGGGCATTATATCCAATGCCATCTCCAAAGTTAAAAGATATCACCCAATTTTTGTGAAACAGATGAAAAATCTATTTTAGCTTAGTGTTAGCAGTGTTAAATACTGTCCTTCAGGACACAACTGAATGTTTATCTTTCTGCCTTTGCTTGAGACAAGATGACTGGGTAAGTCATAGCACTAAGAAGGATGAGTTTGGGATTTGTGGAAGTGTTTGATGGGAACTTTTGTCAGTCCAATGCTACAGTCTTCCTCTTTTTAACTGCAGCATGTGGAACCATGTATTCAGACAAGCCAGTTGTCATTAGTTTAGATGTAAATTTCTTAAAAAATCGAATAGCTGAACAGTGAAAATTAATGGCACAAAAGTTAGTGTTCATATGTACAAGAGGGTTTGAATTAAAGCTCTTGGAGGAAAAATAGCTCTAAATCTTACACTCAGACAGAAATATTTACTGATTTGTTTTAGTTTCAATTGCAGTGTATATTTCTTTTATGAAAGAGAAAAGTCTAATATGTCAGTGATGAACAACTCCACAGATATAGCTTCTTTGCCACTGTGCTTAGTTTTATGCTAGGATAACTAGATTTATTTACAATAAATTTCTTACTGAAAAAGATAGTTACAGCCTATAAAAATAAATTGCCTAATATTTTCTGTTAAAAAATATTTTTGGAGCATTTTCTAGAGAAACTCTTACTGCTGACTTTAGGCAAACCTTTCCAAACCAGCAGGAAATACCTTGTGAAATTCTTCTCAGGTTAAGCTGGCACTTAATATTTTTTAAAAAATCCAATTCTCGTGTTTGCATTGTGAGTCCAACTCATGCCAAAGAGTAGATGGACATAAACATTTCAGTCTCATTGAGGGTCTGCAGAGCCACAGAAAAAGTGAGGTGAGGCAGCAGAACACTGTACAAGGCATGCACTCAGGGAGCAAGTGTCTCAGCAGCCCAACATGGTGCAGGATGACAGTTCCTCCTTGAGTTAGTCTTTGCATCAGGTGGCAGCAGTTTATTTGAAAAGTTCAAATTCAGGTGGTGATATACCCTGATATGTTGCTCGGCTTCCTATTGCCTCCTACTGAAACAACAGGGGGAATTATGCTAAACCCAAACCCTCACAGCGAAAGAACTCTTCAGCATAAGTTACCAAATAAGTTACCAACTTGGAAAACAGCAAATGCCAAACATAGTTTTCATGCTATATTTCTCTATCTACAATACAGTCTTCATTGCTTTGTAACGTCCCATGTTTCCAAAGACACCTGCTTCATTCAACACATATACCAGGGTATTCATATGTAATTGTGCAGTGAATGCTGCTATTAGGAGGTTAGTTGAGAGTAAAGTAAAAGACTTTGGAAATTAAAGAAAAGCACTGGTATTAATAAAGGTGTCCTGATATTAAAATTATCTGTATTTTCTCTATGTCACCGTTATTGTCAGACTTTTGGAAAAACCAAAACAAATCACACCAAAATATGAACAGCCAGAAAAAGGTCTGAGTTCCTCTGTGGGTCTACTTGACTCTGGATCACTAGTAGTGGCTGGAAACAGAGCTACCATTTTTTATTGCAGCACACACCTACAATATGGCTGTTCAGAGTCCTGTGTCTTTTCATGTATAGGTTCTGATCACCTTCCGATTCATAACGTTCACTTTGTTCCTGCTTTCCCCACCATGACAAAGCAAAAGCCATAGCATTGCTAGAATACTAAACGGAAGCATCAAACTGGGGCCAAACCAACATCAAAGACCCACTTGACAGATTCTTGTAGTGTCAGAATAAAACCATACCCTTGGCTAGTGAGTGCTTAGCTATGTACACAGTACCCTACAAATAGAAGAGTTGACAAAAAGAAACCAAAACCAAAACAAAACCAAACATAACTATGACCAACCAACAACAAACTAAACAAATCGGTATATATATAGTATAAATTTACATAACTCCACACAGATTTTGTTTCTTAACTGTATTAATTTGCACTAGATGCCTATCAGCCTGAAACCTTTCTACCTGAAGTTTCCAGATGAAAATCCTCAATCTGCATTTCTTGCATTCCTGGAATTCACATTCAATTAAGAATTTATGAAAGGAAGACTTAAAGTGTAAATTAAACCATTAATTCTCTCTTGTGCTAACAGATCACAGCAGATTAGACAGGAAGGAAAAGGAAAAGAAGGAGATTATTTTTGTGAAACACTAATTATCTTTGACTATACACTCCTTGGGAGGTGGGAAAGACCATCATTGATTGTTTATTAAAGTCGTTGAGTATGGAAGTCCTGGAACAAAGACTAACGGTAAAACCTCTGTTGTTTTTGCCTCTTATTATTAAATCATCAATAATATGTAACCTGAACAGCATCCCAGGGAAAGAACTATATGTCCAAAATTTCTATAATTTTTCTAACTGTGTTAATTGTTCTAATAAAGGATATTATTATCTTCCCACAGACCTTCCTCAGTAAGAAGCACACCGCATGTGCATATATATGTTATTAGTTATCTTAGTAGTCTTGCTGGAGCTGTAATCTTGCCTTACAAGAAAAGTCTGCAAAGCAGCTCAGCAATGGGGAAAGGAGTGTGAAAAAGGAGGGATGGAGACTGGATGCATTTTGGATCTGTTAGCAAAAACAAAACTGAAAATCTACAAAAGATTGCTGAAGGAGTGGGAATAAGGAACTGACAATCATACTTGGGATAAGGAGGAAATGCTGCATTTGGTCTGAACTTTTTGCTGTGGAAACTGTATTTGCTGATCAGTGGAAGAAAGGGAAAAACTTTCATGTCTCCATGAGCAAGGCTTTCAGCCTGGAGATTTCAGAAGGAAGGGCTTGGTAAAAGTCAGGATGGTGGCAGATACCACCTTCTGGAAGTGCTGAGGAGAGCAAACCATCACCGTGAACTGCAGAGCAGTGTCAGAAGAAGAGGACAAGTGGATGGGGAGATGGTAAAAAAGGGAATCTGTCTGGCTGAGAGGTGAACCCAGTGTTGAGACCAAGGCAATATCTTGAAGGGCTGTGGAGCCAGGATATCTCAATGCCAATGTGGAAGGAAAGGCCACATACCACATATATCTATAGTCAGTGCAGTTGTGACACTGTCCAGGGGCCCAAGATGGACACTAGTAACAAACCCACTATTTCTCCAACACCATCCTTCAGTTTGTACATACACTTACCATTCATTTTAAACAACTACAGCAGGGACGTTTATACCTAAGCTAGTCAGATGACACGTTTCTAGTCGAAAGAGAGAAAACGGTACTATTAGCACACAACTCATGTGAGTTATTCTAGACACCTCTAGTGTGGTGAGTCATACTTTGAAAGTGGCTATTCTTACTGTTGCCTCTAAAGGAAATTCAATTTGGTGTAATGTTTCTATGTTTGGTGAAGTGAACCTAACCTTTTCAGCCCATCTTCTTAGTCATTTGAAGTAAAATATGTCAGATATGTATGTGGAGTAAAAGAGCAGTCCTGTAGCCATCCCCTTCAGTCACAGATTGCATTTCCTCAACTTAATCATATGAGACAGCCCAGTCATTTTGATTATGCTTTTTACCTGACTGAAATGGCTGATTCGTTTGCATGTAACCACAAGCTCTGCAGCTGGAACCAACAGCTCAGCAGACATTATGCAGGTGCCTGTACCCATTATAAAAGGAAAGTTTTCAATCATTTAAGCTGTGTAGTTAAAATTGTATCTGAAAAAGTATTGCCTAATTGCTCTGCATAAGCATGCCACTCATCTGCTCAGAGCCCAATTAAAGTACACAATGGAGGACTATTAATGAACAATGCCTTGAATGCTGAGCAGAACACTTATGGCTTGATAAATAGTCACATTTTATTGGGCACACTTTTAAATACACTGTCTGAATATAGATAAAAAGCAGAGCTAGTTAACTTGCAGATGTTGCTTTCATTAATGGATTAATGTGATGTGTAATAGATTATACTGATTGCCATTAAATCAAACTTCAATTGATTAGCTGGCATATTTCGCAAACTTAGTCATTTTCTATGCAATGATGACAAGATGACTCATCAGTATGACACTTCATAGACAGAAGTAGCATTTTTGTGCACTGGAAGACAGTTGGCTCCTGTATCACCTCTACAGCTTGACTTTACTTCAAGGTTTGCTGGCTAATGTTATTTTGTCTTGTCCAGTGTAACAACAGTGATCAGAAGCAAGGGGAACGCGGACTTAGAAGCCTTCTATTCCTGAGATTCCCTCCACACTGTCCTCAGAGACAGTCACCTCTGTATGCCTCTGGGTATAACCACTTGAACCTCCCTGAAGAAATGTAGCTCAAGGCCAAATTCAACACAAGACTTTTTAAGTCTTTATTACTGGCATCAGTGCAACATATCAGCAGGAAGCCCAAGAATCTTTTAAGAGGTTGATGCTGAGGTACAAACATGAAAGGTAACTTTGAAAAAACTAGAAGAGATAAGCTGTTTTTAGAAGGTTGTTTGTGCTATTTTCCACAGTTTATTTTTCTTAAGTGGTCCAGTGCTCTTTTTCACTCGCTTCCCTTAAAATTTCAGTATGTAAACTGAGAAATACTATGTGATTTTCCAGTATGATTTTGCCTTGTGTACTGACTACAGGGACAAAGCAGAAAAGTGTATACCATAGGTTTGTTCAAAGAGTAGGTGTCCTTGAACAAATTATTTCTGTCTTAAGGGAAATACACTGATTAGATGAAGCTGCATTATAAATAAATATTTATGTATGATGAGACTTTGGAGATAGTTTCAGCATGTTCCTAGATACAGCCTAATATATTATTTTAAAGGACAAAATCTCCTAAGGTTCGTGGTAGGCATCGTCTGTTATCATTCTGAACATCCATCTCACCACTGCAGCACAGCATTAATAAATATGAACTACCTTCATTTTGCACTCTAAAGGATCACCAGTGGTGTCCCTTTCATAAGAAGATCTGAGATAAAACCAGTTAGACAAAAGATACATTTTGAAGGGAGGCAAGAGCCTTTCAAACCTTTTCATCTAACAGTTTATGAAATACCTTCAAAAGAAGAAACTGTATCATAAGGGTACCTTAAATTTTCACAGGTGAACTTGCAAAGGAAAGGAGACAGTAAAACTATGGCAATTTTGTACATTTGTAGATTTCTATGAGTTAATTTCATTTTAATCTCAGGCTATTTTACACTAGATACCTGCACATGTATTTATGCAGCTGTGGTACAAATACAAATTGGGGATTTACAAATAGATTCGTTATTGGGCCCAGCTCATCTTCCACAGATATATGCAGGCATGCAGATGCAGCATGGACAAAGTGGCTTTTTCCAGGTGACATAAAACACACCACCCAACATCTATACATGGTCATGAGGTTATATCTCCTGCTTACTAAACATTTCCCATCTTCCTTCAAAGTAAATCTTCACCTCCTATTTGTCATCCACTTCACTAAGACAAGGTTCACAAAAACACTGAGCACTTCTGAAAATCTTGCCCCAGAGGAAAATGTTGTATTTTGATACCTCAAAGTGAGGATCAGTAGGGATTGCAAATTCATCAGGCTGCCTTTTTAGTGTCCTTCTAGATCCATTTTAAAAAACAGAATCTTCCAATTTATTTCATTTGTTCAGAAAAAAGTTAAATGTGAAAATGTCATCTCTGAGACTTTCCTTATTCTATGGAGACAGCATTTTTGATTTCATTCTGTTAATACCCTGATCAGTGTGCTTTATGTTCATGAGAGCATCCCAACAGGATAGAAACAGGTAGTGAATGGCTTGGCAAGCCTTGTGTCCTTCACCCCATGCTTGTCAAGATGTTAAATATTCTTCATATCCTCAGTGCATCAACCATTAGTTTGAAGGTATATTTTAAAGCTTTTATTCACAGAGGCTTAAATCTTGATCAAAAATTGTCTGAAATCATCAAGATCCCTGCTGTTTGTCTAACCCCTTCAGAAAATGCTCTTGTCAGCATGGTCTGACTCATTAGTCTATTCTCACATTGATGGTTTATTAGAAAAAAACAAACCAAAGAGCAATGCAATAAGATGGGCCTGGCAAGTCAAGATTTGATAGCCAGCATGTGTTCTGCATGTAACACTAACTCATTGAAATTGGACAGAAAATCCCTCCTTCCTTTTTTTCCAGGCAAAATGGAAATTCTCTATACTAATTCTGCCTCTCTTTCTAGTCTCCCAGTTGTCATCTGGTGGTAAAGATTACCAGACGGACCTTGATGCAGGAGGTCAGTCAGGGGCACTGCTGAAGTCTTCAGAAGTGCAAAGGAGCTGCAAAATCCCCTTTGCTGGCAACCTCTCAGCTGGCTAGACCTGTGCAAAGAATGAGCTGCCCGCTGAGGGATGGTGTCAAAAGGATAAACAGGAGATGTGCTGATTGTTCTCTCAGCAGCATCTACTTAGCACATCTTTTATGATGAGCTTGGCAGGGTCTGTATGTGCTTCATTAAGTCACCCTATCTTATAAAGTCTAACAGAAGAAACCAAGAGCTGAATGAACCTTACCTACCCTTCTATCTCCACAAGCAGCCTCCAAGGAGTAGTGTTTGGAGGGATGACCTGGATGAGGCCAGACTCATTGCACAAAAACTGTGTTTATCCTCCAGCTTGGTCAATTTTCCAGTTGGGTGAAATTAACAGAGTGTTTTAAGAAGAAAAAAAGAAGTTAAACCATCTAATAAAAAATATTATTTTCTTACATTGCTCATATTAATAATAAATACATCAGCAGCACTGCTATGTAACAGATCTTTGTTGTCAGAAGGGGTAGGTACACTGAGCTTTAGAAGAAGGACCTGCAGTACATAGGTGAAACTGGCATCCTCTTGTTGAGAAAGGGATCCAAAAGCAGTAGGGACAAAAGAGAACACAGTCCCACAATCCAGACCTGGGAGAACTACAGTTACACCATGTAAGAAAAGATGGTGAGACCTGACTGGAGAACTTTGCTATTATCCAGTTTCTAACATATGTTGAGTCTTCTTCCTAAAACAGAAAAATATTCACCAAGAGTGATGAACAGAGATTTTTGAAAGATTTAAAACATATAGATTTATTACAGGCAGGATTTTTTCCTTAAATTCCTTGGACAGTCTTCTGGATCGCAAACAATAAACAAGGACCTATGCCTTCATACTTCCTAAACCCCTGGGAAAAAATAGGTAATCCATTACAGAATTGTCCATCAAAAATGAAATCACAAAGTAAACGTGATTTCCTGAGAAAAGTGTGTACTTTTCAATGAATATGTGCTTTTAAAAGGGCAATTTATCAATCAAAAACCACTCTAAACTATCTATGTGTTCTTATGCAGGAGAAAGACCATAAAAACTTCACAAAACCTGTGATACAATGACATACACAGAGGAGATGCCATTGCTTCCTTGCTGATTTTCTGATTCTTAGGCAACATTCTCTGCTTATGACAGGATGCTTTTTGTATTTTTGGCTCATTAAATTTACCAGAGAAAAGGCACCACTTTGTATGAGGTTCTCTGTATCATTCTGAAGTTGATAAAAAAATTGGTATGACTTATGCAGGTATTTGTTTGCTCAAAGAGAGAACATGTAATGGTATATACTGTAACACATATGATCCAAGTTTGATTGTAAGGGAATTTTTATTTGGATACCCGATGCCAAACTTTACAGATCTCTGCATGCACTCTTCCACTGCTAGCAACCATTACAAGAAAGGAGTGATGCACAATATCAGGACACATTGTCATATTACGTGTGAGGACATGGCATATCAGTGCGTCATGACAATGTTTTGGGTTAGAAATATATTCAAGAAAAATATTAAGCAGCCCTATTACTTTGTGTCTCTTGGCTGATGTGAAATCAGACATGGGTTATGGATCTTTCTATTACATCAGCTGTTTATGCCAAGCTTGGGGCGGTCACAGCAATTAGCATGAGTAATATGCATCATCCTTGCAACTCATTTACCATCAACTCTGGCAACCACTCACACAAATGACCCGAAAGACAAAGTCTGCCTCAGATGGCTTAAAAAGCCTTGGTCAAACCAAAAGCTTGGTCTTCCAGCTGAACCCACATGAATCATAAGCTCACGAGAAATTCAATCAACTCAATTTTAGGAAAAACAATTTTTCTAATCATAGAATCATACAATCACGTAATGGTTTAGGCTGGAAGGGACCATTAAAGGTCATCTAGCCCAGCTCCCCTGCCGTGGACATCTTCAGCTTAATCATGTTGCTCAGAGCCCTGTCCAACCTGGCCTAGAATGTTTCCAGGGATGTAGCATTTGTCACCTCTCTGGGCAACCTAGTACCTGTTCATAAAAAATTTCTTCCTTATATGTATTGTGAATAGACCATTCTTCAGTCTAAAACCATTACCCCTTGTCCTATCAAAACAGGTCCTGCTAAAATGTTTGTCCTCATGTTCCTTATGTAAAGAAAGTACTTAAAGTACTGAAAAAATCACAAAGAGGTCTCCTAGGTCTCTTCTCCAGGCTGAACAACCCCAGCTCACTCAGCCTTTCCTCACAGGAGAAATTCCCTCTGATCATTTTTGTGGTCCCCCTGGACACACTCCAACAGATCCATGTCCACCCTCTGTTGAGGATCCCAGGGCTGGATGCACTGCTCCAGGTGAGGTGTCGTGAGAGCAGAGTACAGGAGGAGAATGCCCTCCCTTGACCTTCTGTCCATCCTGCTTTTGATGCAGCCCAGGATACAATTGGCTTTCTGAGCTGCAAACACACTGTTGGCTCATATGCAGCTTTTCATCCACCAGTACCCCCAGGTCCTTCTTGAGTAGGGCTGCTATCGATCTATTCATCCCCAAGCCCATATTGATACCAGGGTTTGCCCCAGCCCAGACACGGGACCGTGCACTTGGCCTCATCAAACCTCATGAGGTTCACACGAGCCCACTTGAGAAACAAAGCAATGATGGAAAAAGAAGCAGGAGTGTAATAGGATCTAATCAGGGGATGGTTTCATATCAAAGTTAAAATATCGAGATTAAAAAAAATCCTGGTAACATGGGATGTCCACCTGTCTAACTATTCTCCTGTGGCCATTTTTTCTGGAGCCATCACAGTGAATTTGGGGTTTATTGTCAGCAGGGCAGAATCCTTTTGCAGGAAGAATTGGAAAAACAAAGGAAAGAGTAAGTAGTATAAGTGATCTAAGATTAAGAAAGTAATGGAGCCCCTTAATGAATCAGGAAGATTTTTCTTTCTTTGTTTAAAGAAAAGTTCAATTCACCCATATTCTGTACACCAAGGAATATTTCACCTGCCATGCACAGCGCTGCACAGTTCCTTGTGTACTGCTGTAAATGAAAAGATAAACATATCATCTTCTCAAAGGCACAATGAACAGCTGTGTATTGAAAATATCCATTAAACAGATATCTAAAGCAGAATTAATTTTTGTTCATTATAAATTCATAATGGGCAAGCCTGTACGTTTCATGCTGACTCTAGTTTTATGCTGTCAGAGCTTTTTAACTATGCTACATTGCCTCAGCACTTCATTTTACTGCAGACTTAATATATTTCTCGGCTGGTTCTATAACTGAAAAAAATCATCCCATGGTAACAAAACAAATAAGTCTTATGGCTTTATATTTTTCCTCAAAGTAAGTAAAAAAAAAAAAATCTTTTGAAGGTAGCTAGCTTTTGCAAGATTTTGTGTGCATGTTTGTCTATGTTTGTTCCCCACTGGTTTACTCTATCTTTCCATGGAGGAAAAAATAGGCAAAAATTTCTTCTTCTAAACAAAGACTGATCAACCAAAAGGTTTTATCCTTAAAGTAGTATTCACAGCATGAACATGATTGTAATACATAAAGTCTTGAATCCGTCAAGATTTCCATGTTTCACTTTAAAGAGATCCAATAAGATTATTTTAATACTTTTTTATTTTGAGTTTTAGAGTCTCTGTTGATTGTCTACATTTGCTGTGGAGGACCCTAAGGGATATTCCTGTTCACATGTTAAGAAGAACATTTGGTCCTTGAAATGTCCCCTGGTGTGATTCAACAAACATGTTTAAGAGTATCATATGCTTGAAAAACATTGCAGAAGCCATTATATAGCCCAAACAGTAGTGGGCCATAGCCCATATCCCTTCCTCTTCTACCCCTTCCTCTTCTACCCCCTTCCTCTTCTACATGAGTGCACACGTTCACTCATGTTTGGCACATCTCTTCAAAAAAAGTGTCTGTTTATCTGGTGTGCCCCACAATGCAAACATCCAGTGACCTTGACTGCAGCCTTGGCTTACCCCTGTGCCTCCTGGTGGTCCTCAGGTGTGTGTGTCTCAGCCCTCAATCAGCATTTAGAAACAAATTCTATTCACCCAAGCCCAACCGCAGTTAGGATGTAGAGCTACAGGATGAGTTAGGAGGTTTAGGGTTGTAAGATCCCACCTCAATTCAATGTGAACAATTTTATAGTTCAGTTACTCAGTCAGTGAGGTTCTCCTATTGATTTGTTTTTCTTGCATGGACATTACAGGTGTGAGTCTAAAGTTTTCTATAGGAATATTCAGTTTCGAAATAGCTGCAGGGAGGTTTTGGCAGACACAAATGCACACACCCTGGCTAACAATTTTTCTTTAGAGCCCCATTGCAGAAACCAAAGATAATTAGAGGTAGTTAGGGGCTGAAAAATATTGTTTCAGAAAGCAATGTGTAATGAGAGCTCAGAGCTCAGTTCAATGATTGCACTGCCTTCGTAAAGATCCAGTCTGCCCTCAGACCTCAATCTTTTGGGTTGAACATATTTGTCAACAGCCTACCAGCACTTTCTAGGTGGCATTTGGTGCCTCTCAGAATTAGGTGTAAGAGCCATATGTGTGGCAATGATATATTGCATTTATCAAGTCAAATTACTCTTCCAGTAAAGTTAAAATGATATGTGACAACACATTTTCCTGACTTAAGCATATTTAGCAATTCTGTGTGCACATTGCTGTGTTGGATAGGCTTGTCTGGTCATCGACTTTCATTTTCAAAGGTATTTCAGCTTACATATGGGAAGCAGAATCTGGATTCACAACCTCAAAATTGCACCCATTTAAAATAAAAGAGGTAGAGTGAGGAGTATTTCTGAATGTCTTCTGCTGTCTAGACCATGAATGAAAGACACTAAAATACTTTGGGGAGTGCTTTATTTGCAGCCTTCTGACCTATCTTATTGGCCAGGTAACCTTCATCTGAGCTCAGAAACTTTATTTGAGAGTCTTGTGTAAGATATCTTAGATAATTTCTTTAGATTCAACCAATCCAAAAAATAGCCTAAGTATTTTTCCCAAGATTTATATAAACCTCCATATTTTCAATAATCTTAAATCTCCTTTGCCAGCATGGAAAGTTGCCATGATACTTAGATATATCTTTATAATCAAAATTTCATCATCTTTCAGCAGAGAAATTTTTTCACTTTTGTAGAGGGTGTGTGCAGTGAAACAAAGTCTATCTGCAGTACATAAAGACAGTTCCCCATGAAGGACGAGTAGCAGGAAAACAGGAAGAAAGCAATGGAGATCCATAAAGCACTTTCTACAACTAATGTTCTAGAATAATTACTAATGATCCTTGATTACACTGAGGGAAAGTCCAAGATAAAGTGATGGTCACTTTTGCCAAACAGAAGTTGTCAGAGGGAAAAAGCAGATTTATGCAGTCAGCTAAATTAGCTAAAGGAATTAAATGCAAATGTGGATTTTTCTCCTCTCCCTGAATTTATAATATTGAATAGAAAACAAGCTGGCATATTTCTTGCTATTCTGCTTAGAATGTTTTTGTCTGCTGCAGGTTTTGCAAACTATATTGAACAGGGTGCATAAATATAATGACCACAAACTAAGCATCATTCCCTTGTTTCTACCTCATATTCCCTTTGCACGGGTTTTCCTCTGGGCTGCTGTCTTTTCACCTTAAAGTAAGAGCACATACATGAGTAAGAGCAAGGAATACAACAAAGGCAACTTCACTTGGCCAATGATCCATATTCAAGACTATGAAGCATGGTCTCTGAAAATGCCAATGAGATGTAAATACGCCAATAAAAGAGCAAGTTCTCACCTGCCTGCCCTCCAGTCCCTGCCTCTGCAGGAGTTACCACATGGTTACCCCTGGTGGTTACCACATGGTGGTTACCACAACTGTGAGGAGTTTGCAAGGAGATTCTTCCTTCACGACTGACTTTATGTGTTTGTTTATTTAAGTCAAACTTCCTTCAGCTGTTCCATGGACTCAGGGAAGAGAGGAAAGGCGGTCACAAAAAATTAGACCTTTGCCTTGAGCAAGTATGAACCGTACCTGTGTAGTTTAAGGAAAGGAAATCAGGGTGAGAGTGCACTGTACAATTAAGACTGTCCAGGTGCCAGCATCTGAAGTGGCTCATCTGTTTATCCCACTTCTACACACAGATGCAATAAGCTGCAAAATGAAATCCCTTATGCCAGGAGAAGGTTGTCAGAATTCTGACTTAAATATATGTGGCTTCAGTTCTGCATAGCTCTGAGAAAGACCCATTCCCCTCTCTACATGTAGCAGATAAAAGAGGGTGTCAATTATATACCAGTATGAAATTGAGAGGGGATCTAAGAGGAAAATAATCTAATGAAAAGTTAACAGTACAAAGGAGATCCTCTACTTTAGAGTACACTTTCTTAAATTCACCAGTCAGAGCCTGAACTCCCTTCTGCTCTCTAGTATATAATTTACTGCTCCCTTATTCCTGTTTTCTGATCTTATAATATCTATCAGCCTGGGTCAAATTCTGATTTCAGCAATTCAAGTGAAAACTTAAAGCCCCCTGAAGTACTTCTGCAAAGAGTAATGGATTTCTTGTGGATGCATAAGGTTGTAAATTAAATACGGTTTTGGTAAATAACCTATACCTGACATCCATCTGTTCTAGGATCTCAAACTGCAAGTCCTAATCTAGAATCCATCCAGTTTCATGATTAGTATTATTTTTATTGTGCTAAGACCCAAAATATTCTGGGTGCTTTTCAGACCACAGAAAAGATAGTGTTTCTCCTGCAGAATGTACAGCGTAAAGTAAAAGAGACAAAAGATGATGGAAAGAAACATAATACATAAACCAAGGCATATCTGTAATAAATAGAGTTTTATCAGAAAGGTATTTGCCTATTTTAATTATATATTTTAAGCTTATTTTCTTAAGGAATTGTAGCACAGCTCATTATCTTAGTAGTCAGCTAAGCAGGGAAAGTGTGGAGAGTTTTTTTGGTCTTAGTTCTTACCTTGCTAGGCATGAGTGACTCCAGTCAGGCAGTGTCCCCTATGTAGTTTCACCAAGGTCTTCAAAGGGTTGAGTTCATGTTACAGCCTTGGTATTATTTAATTAAAAAGTCAATCAACCATTAGACATACACTCATTGGAAAGCAGGCTTCATTAATTCTGAAACTGATATTCATAAACAATTTGATCTTTCTTCTTTGGTTTTCTTTCCATGGATCAGTTCTTATGTCCTTCTGACCACCCACACCAATAAATCAACTTTACATGCAGTAATCCCTCCTCTCCTCTTTTTAGTATATTTGAGCCTTAGTTTCAAAGCCACTTTTGGACCTGGTTAGTTAAATATCAAAACTAAGAGTTTGAGCACTGTAAAGAAAAGCCCAGTCTCAGCAACTCCCCGTTGCAATCCTGACTGTAGATTCACTGTGTTGGTGCCAAACAGACATGCTCTGGGGCAGTTTGCTCTCTCATTTTGCAGAATGAAAGTTGTGCCTTGCCTCAGCATTATAAATAGCTCTACTTGTGCAAATTTCCTTATGATAGACAGGCCTTGGAGATAAAGATATGCAGTCTCTGGACACCCTGAGAACTAGCAGGGTCCACTGAGCTAGACTGTTCTGTGTCCAGGAAAGGGACTTTCTTGATTACAGGTTTTACAGCGAGTTTATCCTGCAGCCAAACACATGAGCTCAGCATAGCCTAAGCATATTCATGTCTACCTTATAATAGTAAAGTTGGCAATGCAGTGTGGACTTCTACAGCAATTTGTGGATTAGTGCAGGCTGTAAGTCAATTTGAGACTAGAGGAAAGTGCTTGGAAAGCTAATATCAGTATTCAACTGCATTTGGTAGGCCAAGCTTTGGTGTTTATAAAACTTTCCATCATCTCTTTGACTGCAACATCGACAGATTTTAGAGTCCCTGAGCAGAAGTACTCAAGGAGTCTCTGCACAGTAAATGTAAAACACATTTGACTAATTCTGTTGTTCTGATGTTGATCAAAGAGTTCTAGAGAAGCAATTCCAGGGTATAACCCTTCATGCTATAAAAACTTGTATTTCCAGATCTCAGTCATTAAAGTATCAAAGTTTGAGGGCATTCTGGTCAGAATATGTCCCACAGGTCAGATTAAAATTGAATAGTTCTATTGATCTTCTCTCAAGCAGCTGTGTTACACTCTCAATCTGTCAGACAGTTTTCGATATTAACAATTTCTTGGCATGGCAGCCACCTATAAACTACATCTCTCTGTGGAACATAGCTTTAAATTGACTAATATTTCATTAAAGTCTTCTTGAGGTAATAGTTACTAATAGTATCCAAAACGAGGATGCAATAGAAGATGCTGAACCCTTCCCTCAAAAAAGAGAAAAAGTTGTGGTTATGGTCAATTAATAACACTTTGTATATGCCATTCCTTCCTTCTCATGCTGTTTCCCTACTCCAGTATGGAGTCCCTCCCACAGGATACAGTTCTTTACAATTTTCTCCGATATGAGTCTTTCCCATAGGATGCAGTTCTTAAAGAATTTCTCCAGCTTGGGTTCTTCTGCACAGTGTGGAGTTTTTCAGGAATGTCCCTGGTCCCTCATGGGTCATAGGTCCTGCCTGAAAACCTGCTCCTGCACAGAGTTCTCTCCACAGGCTGCAGCTCCAGCATAGTCTCTCTGCAGGCTTCAGCTTTCTTCAAAACCTCTCCACTGGCTCTGGTATGAGGTCCTCCGTGGTCACTGCTGTGTTCAGTTTTGGGCAGTGGCTAGTCCACCTTAGAGCTGTCCAGAACTGGTACTGTGTGACCAGGCAGCTCCTGGGGTCTTTTCACAGCAACCACCTCTGCAGCCCACCCACAACTAAAACCTTGCCAATACAAAAGGACAGCACTTCTTGTCACTGCAAAATAATTTAATGGGTTTGTAAAAATTTCTTCAGCTCCAGTTGTGACAAAGTGCAAATGCTTTCAGCAGCCAAAGAAAGGGGAAAGATTGATCCAGTCTGCTGCACTGCCCTTGTGAGAGGGAAAGTCAAAGAGGGAAAGCTCTGTCCTGCTGCCGGCTGGTGAAAAGAGACAGATGGAGTCTTCAGCCTTAACTCAGAGAGATGCTCCCATGATGAAACTGTAGTGTTGGCTGACAGGTAGCTTGAAGAAGGCTAGCTTTCAGGCTGAAGGCAGGTAAGCAACTCCATCCATCAAAGGAGACAAATGAACAAGCCCCTTACCCTTTTGGTATCTGAGAGAAAATCTCTGAGGGGTCTTCTAGGAGCCTGGGAGGGGTCCCAGTCACTGCTGCCATGTGTGCATCCTCTGCAACAGTGTGGGGGCACCATAGCAGGTCCCCTTGCAGTGTGTTTTGAACACACATGAACACAAATATATATCCATACATAGGTATATGCATATATTACATGTATATATATATATATATACATACTCTCACACACATATACTTGCATCCTGAGACTGAAATATTCAAGCCCTCTTATGCCAGTCCATGTCCCGACACATCTGTGCCAGCAAGCTGTCAAAGGTAACTGGATTACTACTCAGTGGACAGACTGATGGCAAAAGTAGTGAGAAGAGATGACTAGAAGAAAATAGCTGTTTGCTGGCATCAATGACAATGAGGGTGACACCTGAAATGTCGTCCACTGAGTAATAAAAACAGATGGTGTTGAACAACACATGATATATACAGCCAGATTTCTTGGGCTCACCTCTGAACACTCAGGGCAACTTGAGAAAAAAAATTAGAAAATGAATTCTCAAAAATAAGGCACACTGCTTTGCAGGGTGAGTCAGCAGAAAGCAGTTGTCAGCTGATTTTAAGTGTGTCTGCTGCTTTCTTAAATGACCAACTATAGAAAAGCATTTTCTATGTGCAATCCCCACATCAAGAAAAACTTTGCTTTCACTTTATTTGTTTCAGGGCAGCAGAAAATACCAAATACGTGTACTCTATCAACAGTAGTGAGTACAGAAAGAATTGTGTCTTAGTCAAAATGTTTAGCCTAAGAGTTATAATATGCGATTTTGTCAAATTTTGGTAGCCGTTTGCTACAAAAGGAATGAACTTATTGAATGTCTCTTTTCAAAATACGACTTAGGTACATGCATGGCTCAGCCCAAACTGTAAAATTTAAATACTTGCAGTAAAAAGGTTTTGCAATGCACCTTCTATGAGTTATTTTAGGCCTCAGATTCAGCAAAATAAATGAAAACTCTCAAGGAAACCCATTTTTTCTCTATTCCATCTCAAGGTATTTCAACATGACTGCTGGGGATAGGTGGTAGGAAGTTGAGTTACAAAAGAGAGTCAGGTGGGTTAAAAAGACCTCTGAAGAGCTTCAAGACCAACTCACCATGAGAATATCTACCTTAATCCCCCAACATATGAAATATGGTGTGATTTATAGGTGTTGACCAGCTTAATGTTATTTCATCTGCAGAAAATATCCAGAGGAAAGAAATACAAATAAGCAGTGAGCTCTTCTCTCTCTACAGGCTCTGGTCTCATAGCTACTGTTATGCATTATAAAACTCAACCTGTCCCCATTTGCTAAAACAAGCACTGGTCTTCCACTGCACCAAGCTGGCAGTCCTCCTCCCACTGCCTGCTGCTCACCCACTCTGGCTGACTCTGAGTCTCACCAAATAAAGCCCTGATAACATGGCCTAACAGTGCCAATACTAACATCCATATTTAGTAAATTCCAGCATAACTCCTTGTCTTAGCAGAAAAGTGCAAGTATTTCTTTTCATGTGCTCCTCCTGTCAATGGGAATCAAAAATACATCCATGTTTCATAATTAGCCAGTACTTCAGCTCTTTGGGATTTGAAGAATTTTTGCTTTTAGCACACAGTAGAAGTAAGAATATAAAGTTGTCTGTCTTTGGTGTGGAGGAGGGGGTTGGGTTTGGATTTTTTTTTTTTTTTTTAAATAAAGCTTTCACTCTTCTCAATGACTTCTGACACAGGAGTTGCTCTGGGTAGCTGAAGCCACTGTATCAACACATTTGCTTCTTAGTGGTACAGTTGGACTTTCCTTTGGGTAGAGACGTGAATGGTACAATCTTTCAGGATCCTTTCTGAGTCTATCTGCTGCTACACAGAGAATATTTTATGCCACTGAAGCATGAGGAGAGCAAAGGTATTTGGATTTATGTTTCAAACCTGAAAAATATTGGTGTACCTGAAAACTTCTCTGCCCTTTTTCTAACTAAATCAAATTGTCTAATAAAAGACATAGCCTTCCCTTGTAATCTTTATCATGATAAAGCCTAAATTTTATCAGAGTCCTGAAAATAACAGCTTTTTCTTGCAGAAATATTACCTTTTTTGCTGGAATTTCACATGAGCAGGGGTGAACATCAAATATTACCAGAAGGTCAACATTTCTGACTGTTGAGAACTTGCAACATGTGGTACGTTGTTTCATACTCATCAGCAGGGTAAAAAATGAGAACAACTATTTTTTTTTTAGACTGGCTAAAACAGAAACCTGAGTCTTTTACAATAAAAGGAGATGCTCACAGGCCCTACACCACTTTAATTTAGTTTAAAATACATGGAAGATGACTGAAAATAAATGGACTTTTGCTAAATATATGTATGTGTGTGTGTTTGTGTACATGTGTATATAAACATAAACATAAATATATATATATTTATATATATATATAAATATATATCTATCTCATATAAGTGAGTGCCCTCTGTAATAGTAGAAGGTAAATGCCACTGTTAATATCTTGGTGATGATGTGAGCTGAAAGTTCATTACAAGGCTCTAGCATGAAAATGAATTTCTCTAGCCTGTCTGCAAAGGGGACTTTGTAATATCTACCTTATGCATAATTCATTGGAAAGCAACTACAGTCACACATATAAAGGAACATGGTCACTAGAGAGACATTCTTGTGAAATAAAGAATCACCTGATTAACAGCTATCATTTATGACAATACTATTCAGATCTTTATAACTACTGACATCTCTTTAGCAAACCCATTAGCCCTTCTAGCATAGGCTACAGCAGTAGCTAAAAGCAATTCTTTTAAATACACAGGTGTACTTAACAAATGTTATGGAAGTGGGCTACTTCAATCCCGCTCTCCACGACCACGACCTAATTGGACTACTACTCTGCTTCTCTTTTCCTACACTTTCTTCAGTTCTCCATGTCCAGGGACCAGGTCCGGGAAGCCAGAGAGTATTGGGAGTTGTAAGAGAAGCTTGAAAATTCTCCTAACATTCTGGATTTTTGTCTGACTCTGCCTAGGAAGGAAACTTGTGAAGACCAATGCAAGTAGCATCAGAGAATTAACTTGCCACAGTGAGACTAATGTGATTTGTAGCCCTGTGGCTTTAACATAACAACCCCTCAAAAGGCTTTTTTTTCAAAGCATATCACCAGTTTTCACGTCTCATGAGAAAGAAAGTACTATTCCAGCTCTAATAATCTTAAAAGTATATAGCCGAAAGAAATGAAAATCCATGGAAATATCCTTGGGCTGTCAGTTGACTCTTGTATTGAGTGCTTCTCAGTCTCAAGTTGGAACTATTCTTGGCACTGTTCTTGCCAGTGTGCAGCAGAGCCCAGGTCTAAGTAGGACTAATTGTAAACTGAACTGTCTCCTTTGCAGGAATATCATCCAAGCTGAGCCTAAAAGAAACTGCAAATAAAGAAGAAAAAACTTACAGTGAATTCTGCATTACCTTTCTTTCTCTCCAAAGTTATTTTCTTATGGACTCATTCATAATCCATTCCAATCTGCAATTTATCAAAAGTTTTTATTTTTCTTAGCCCTGTAACATTTTGGAAGGTTCCTTTGGAACTTTTCTGCCTTGATGTCTAGAAATCTTATAGCCTCCAGCCCCTGTCAATTCATAATCGTCTGTTCCTGAGTCTTTCAATGTCAAATGTTCCGGTACTATGCTTCAGTTTGTAGTATTTTTTTTCCAGTTTCAACAATGGAGATTATCTACTATCACAGTATCTTCTGACTTCAATCAGCTTATTAAGCTAGTGTCTTCCTTTGGGATAATCACCTTTGAGCCAACTGAGAATAACCTCCTCCCACCTTTGACTTGGAAGTGCCACGTAAGGGCATTTTAAGCCAGTGCTGGCAGTCAGCTGGAGTTCAAAAGAAGTGGTGCACCTCTTCCCAATGCCCCTGCTTCTCTCTACCAGAAGATGAGTTCATTGTCCTGAAAGCATGGTTAGACTACTTATTGATCAAGCTGTTAAAAAATATTTGCACTACTGTTGTCAATGTAGTCTGAGTGTCACTTCAGTTTGGCAGTGATGACTACCATTTTCCTGTCCTCATTCTGACTGCTCTGTCTCTACAGGTCATTGACCTTGCATCCCTGCTTACCACTGGGGCATATGTTATCAAGGATAAACCAAGAACAGTCCTAACTGTTTTCCATGTATCTATATTACATTATTGTCCATTTCTCTTCTTGATGTCCCTATCTGATAGCTGAATAATCTTCTATTTCTTCCTTTAAGATTATAAACTAAACATAACTTGTCTCCACCATGGCAAATTCCTGCAATATAAATATACTACCTGATTTCAGCTGTCTTTGGTCACGTACAGACTTACCTGAAGTTTGTTCAGGGATGCTGATCCTGCAGTGATTCAGTAAGCAGAGTCCATTTGGAGGGAGAAGAAGGGACAGGATTTGGGATACATCAGAACCACATACCCAGACCAAGGAATTTGGAAGTGCTCCCGGACAAGTAATACAGTCATAGCCTGAGCTGATCTAGCTTTTTGCACTCCTTCCAAGGTCTCAGCTTCTTCCTAATACCTTGCTTGGGAAGGAGGGAGAGATTACTTAAGCAAGGAAGCCTGCAGCTTGCTTGTCATGCACATTCCCGACTGATTTTTGTAACTTTGATCTGAATAAATCCTAAACAACTTTAGCATTTCAGTCTCTGGTTTCTGAGGTCACTTGAATTTCCTAATCACTATTCCTAATTTACCAAAGTTTGCTTTCTTTAGAAAAACCATTGTCACTTAATCCAAGACTGTCCACCTTCTATGACATTCTCATGACTCTTGAAAATGGCATATAAAATAACACTGCCTCAACTCTTCCAGTGATTGTTTAGTGAATAAATATATCAGATATCATACTCAGGAATATGTAGCACTTGGCCCCATGTATGCATCTATCTAGGGTACAGAGGTCTTTTGTGCCACTGCTAGTTCCAGTACAGATCATAAATACAAATACTCTGTCTTTGCTTTCCTTGCAAAAAGCCAGTGCGGGTGTGCAGGAGTGTTGCTATTCTAAGTGAATGTTCTAGGTGGATTCTAGATGATGCTGCAGCAGTCTCAGATGACTATGACTATGACTAATATGAGCTGGCCTCGCTGATTAAGGATAGCTTGTCTGGCAATCAGTTATGTGTGTGAACATAAAAGCCAAGGTAGTCTTTAAAAGAATGATCTTTATGTAAAGCTAGACCAAAATAAAGAAATAGTCTCAGAAGTCTCCTGTGAAAAAGGGGTGGGCTTCTATTTAAAAAGAAAAGCCAAACCAAACCAAATCTTTTTTTGAGCTTTTTGAGTTTTCCAGTGGGACAGCTATCTAGTTACTATGTCCTAACTGCTACTTGTGGCCTGGCTGATTGATGTACCCTACTGCCAATTTGCTTCTTTTGGGAAGGATTGTAGCTTTCTCATACTTCATATTATCATCATGCTTGCACTAGACCACAGTTAAGTAGATTATCTTCCCCTTCCAGTTCCTTGATGAGAATACTCCTGTCCGTGTTGCCCTTACAACTGAAGCAAACTGCAAGATTCACCTACTCAGGAGTTCTGCCTGTCCGAGGAGGTCTCCCATGACAGTTCTCACTCCAGGGAGGTATGGGTGGCATCTCATGTGTCTCTCCCTCCACAGCCCTTCGATGAGTTTACTGTTTGAAAGGGAGAGAAATGGGTGGTTCTCAGCATGGAATAAGAACTACCTATATGCTTTCTTCAGTAAGGTAATGTTTCTTCTAAAAGAAGTTACTTGAGCCAAGAGAAGAGATTAGGGACCACTGCCATAACTGGTTAGATTGAGCATTTTGCTGTTGGCCTCAAGATGATTAAGAGAGGGGTTCTGTTCTCTGCAGAGAGAATAGAGAAGAGGAGATAAACTAAGGAAGGGGCTTTAGATGGAGAGTCTGTGGACAAGGCAGAGACTCCACAGTGTTTGTGTAACATGTATTGCATTGTACTTACATGCACTTACATGCAGATGGATTTCACACTGTCCTTTCCTTCCCCAGAGGGTGCTATTGGTTAAGCAATCCATCAAATTTGCCTAAGGTTAGGTGGGAGCAGTGGACCACCCGGCCTGCCTTCAGCCACATCAGTCACTAGAAGCATATGAAATGTGTAGCAGGCCACGGTGATAATGTTGTTCTTCACTCTGCCAACAAGTTGATCTCACAGACAGTGACTTGAGCTGCCCAAACACACAGCTGATGAACTCCTGGCAAGGATGCCTGGATCAGACATCATCTGTTACTGCACAAGAATAAGGTGACGTTGTAATAAGAGGAAGATTCCAGATTTCTAAAATAAATTTACCACTACTTTTAGCAAGGCTTTGGTCCTTCACAATTATAAATCACTGTGGCCTTCAAATCCACTTCCCCCTCCTTTACAGCAGGGTCAGACTGTTTCCTCTATAAAAATCCCAGCAGACCAGAGCAAGATGCCCAGAATGTTGTGGAACACATTGACCAAGATGTGGCACATGATGTTGTGTATCTCATTGCAATGAGACACACAGTGGACTCAACAAATGTAAACCACTGGGCACATGCTAGAAATAATGGAGCCTGGCCAGCCTCTTGAGAACCTTATTCACCCAATACTGGAACAGATAAAGACCTTGGCTGCTCCACAGTCAGTGCTGACTCACTGCAGTGTCTCTACACCTCCAGAATCTCAGCTTGCTGCACAGCAGCTTGTAGCAGGAGCACAGCGTGGCTCAGGACAGGATTGCTGGTACTGTGCATTCAAGATCAGCAGGACTCAGCAGGCCTTCACCAGTCATCCATAACCCCATGACATTTGTACCACCCTGCAAAAGATGTTCATCTGTGGCAACTGGGATAAGGCAGTCAGTCTTCCAGTCTCTTGTTGCTGCTTCTTCTTCTTCCTCTTGTTTATGGTTCTGAGACTGTCAGTTTCTCTCTTGCCAGCTTTATTTCAAACAAATTGCATCTTCCTCCCATGGTGAAAAGATTAGAAGGGCAACAGAGGCTGCAATCCTTAATTGTATGAAAGGGACACAAGAGCTTCTTGAAAACATGGAGTTAGCACTTGTTGCATCCAAGTTACAAAATTGCTTACTTGAATTCTCACTGATTTGTTATGCCTAAAGTCTTTTTATGGGCAAAATGAACACATTATATAGGCAAAGACAATAATTCGTTGTTACTCTAATTAGTCTTAACAGTCTAGTCAAAGAATTGTCAGTCCAGTTATGATGATACTAACACTAACAGTTCAAATTATATAGCATTAAATGATATACACACAGACTTTTAAACATCTACCCCTCTTTGGTACCCATCCTCCCACTGCCTCAAGGGCCCTGACATTATTTGCTTCTGGGGATGTGCAAGCAAGTCCTTCTCCAGTTGGAATGCAATACTGATAATTCCTTCTTTCTCATCCTTGGAATGTTTGGGGTAATTTCTGCATGTTTTTCAAGAACCTTCAACTCCTTCTCATTCTTCATTGATCTGCAAGTCCATGTTATGTCCAAATTTACTATCAATACCACAATTTACAGATGTCAGATAAAAGTCACTTCCAAAACCATTTTACCCATCTCTAAGGGTTGCACTTCTCTGATGACTAGTAACTGACCACTGGTAGGCTACTTACAGACCTGGGATCATATCCTTTGCCTATGCTTTCAAGACTGTCTGCTATGTTCCCAGCTGTGTAGTCCTCCAAATTGTATTTCTTTCTGAGATCAAATATCACTCTGCATGAAAAATTCATTTGTTTTTACTATTAGTAGATGATAAGTATGCATATAGCATAAAATGTTATGCCAAAGATCTGTACCATGCTAAGCAAAAGCCAAAACAAAGTAAGTTATTTTAATACTTGCTGTCATTAACTAAAATAAATTTCCAGGGAGCCAAGCAAAGTGCAGATAAAGCATGAGAAGTCATGGGACCCACGTTGTTAGTTAACAGGAAGTCTGCACTCTGTTCCAGGCAATGGAATGCTATATTTACTGGGTTAATATGCTGTGATAGACCTTCCCAGGGTTTCTCCAGAACAGTGAACTGTAAAGGATGGTCCTATAATGCAGATGAGAAATGAGTGCTTAACTGTGGGAGAGCTGCCTAACAAAATTTGTGTTCAAGGCTTTTAGTTCAAAGTACTAAGCACAGCTTAAGATATAGTTCAGTTCCCAGCTCAGTCACTGCTTCTTGTGAATTTTCTAAAACAGTGCTTAATATGGGCTTTGTCTCAGTCTCTTGTTGATAAATGAGAGGAGTGGAGAGGAGTGACTGTCTCAATTACTAGAAACGAGAAGCTAAAGGAGCAGACAGAAGGGTATGAATTCTTAGTGAGCTAAATATATTTATGTGAAATTTTTGAATCTCATAGCCTACATAAGCAGGAAATATTTCTGCCCTCACCTGAAAATTCTACTTTTAGATGTTATTTCCCTTTTTTTGTTAGCAGTTGAATTGATTTGCTGCCACTGTCAACTGCCTCCAACTGGCATAAAAATAAGTGGTGTTTTGATGAGGATATTTACATATCATTTGGACAGGGATTCTTACTGATGAAGTAGTCTTCCCATCTCCATCCCCACTCATACAAAAGAAGGACGGCACAGAAACAAGAAGATCCATCACCCACTGAGGCATGGCAGTCATGTTCCCTGATATATGGTCAGATGGATAGGGTTGGGCACCAAGCTCACCACTGGCTGAGCAAACATCCTAAAGGGGACAGAGGTGTCATCACTTGTGCTGCAGATGAGAAAATGATGTCCTGGGAACATTGTCTGTGCTTGCTTAATGCAAAAAAGATGGTTCCAATTTATATTTAGCATTCACTTTATTAGCAGCCTGTATTTTTGTATCCCAGCCTGTATCCCTAGAGAGAGTCTTCAGTATGAAGGGTAAATGAATGCCTTGAACTACAGAGTATTTATTTTTAGTTTACATGTCTGTACTAGTTTTTAATACTATTGAGGTAAGAGAGGGAGTGGATGCTCAGAAATTAATGGGCACTGCTCTCTAGCCAGCTCTTGTCCTATTACTTTTGGGCGTCAGGGTCTCATTCTGTTTCTGTTTGGGGAATTTTACCATTGACCTCAAAACTAGAAGTCTCCAGTTCTTATTTTGTCTGCTATGTTAAAATGCATTCCAAAGACACAGCTTGTTCCAGTACAAATAATTGTTATCTAGAGTAAGCGGGGAGAAATCATGACAAATAGCTGATAAATACGAACGGCTTATTGGTAGTCTCAGTGGAAAGAGGTTAAGGAGTGAGAAGCTGGATGTCATTACTGGCACAGGAAAAACCTCAGAGAAGGTACATTGAGAATGCAAGTTTGTCTCAGCAAGAGGTAAGAGCATAAGATTTCTTTGCTGAGAAAGAAACAAAAAAACCCATAACATTCTACCTACAGTCAGCATCTATCTTTGGACATTCTAAAAGAAAATGGAACAAAAAGCCCATTGCACCGATACATATCCAGCTCGTGTCATAATAGCCTTGAAGGAAATCCATGTGAGAATGTCAGTCCTCTGCAGAGATGCATTGCTGGAGATGAAAGAGGGAGATGGAGCCAGCAAGGATGGTGGAGCTCAAGCACTGCTTTGCAGTGCCTTCTTCAATGAATTTTGTAGCCCACTAACTGAAGAACCTGGAACAATATATCAGTGGGAGAACACATCTTCTGCAGTTCATTCAGAAGGAGTAAATGAGCACCTTCTTCAGCACAGAATGTGCACATTTACTGTATTGCAAGGCATTTCAAAAAACAGCACCTTAATTCTACTGAAGTGACTCTTCAAACCTAAGCCACCATAATTCAAAGGGAAATTTCAGTGTGGAGGAGAATTTTCCGTCTTCTCCTACGTATGTGTTTCCCATGCAGGAAAGTCTTGGAAGAAATTTCCATTTTCTTTTACCTACATGTTTCCTGTGTAGAAAAGTCTTGGAACAGCCTACAGATAAACCTATTCTCTCAGCTTCTGAAATCAAATGACCTCACACTTAGGCCCTCTCATTTTCTTTCCATTTCTCCCCAGTAGTTTAGGGGGTTTTTTCCAAAATGTGTCACATTCTGCTTTAAACAAGTAGGATGTTTACTACTTCCTCCAATGAGACCATTATTATGCCAATAATTAAACACCTTTGAAAGTGTCACTGGTACTTTCTTCTTTACTATCCTGATATTTGTATTTCACCATCATGATCATCTCGTACAAAATTTCTGCTGACAGTTACATTAATCTTTGATTTCCCTGATGTACCCTTAAGCAGGAGATGCATCATAAGATATCAAAACTAATGCTCATGTTCATTAAAAGAAAACTGAGAACGGGTGAAATCTGTATAGCCACCCACCTACCAGTCATGATGGCTGAGTCTCAATTACTCTGTAGCCTGTAGAAAGAGCTATGCAGAATGATACTAGGGAGCTGATAGGAATACCATAATGGTACTTCTTTTACATTTATTATTTTAATCTTTTTTCCTTCAAAACCTGGAACTGTCAAAAATCCATTTTCAAAAAATTTCCTGATAATAATTTTGCAAAAGTTACTGTGGAGAAATTAAAAAAGAAAATGTCTTGACATTTTTATTTTGGAAAGTCTACAGATTTCAACATTCTAAATGTTAATGTTTAATGTTATGACTTTGAGCTGTTTTGACTTGTCTATATTTATATAATTTTTAGTGTACTTGATTTTGCATTTGTAGCTAAATAAAAACATTGCTTTAATCTTTAAGAGCAGCAGTTGCTTAAGTATTGTCTGGCACTCTACATGGGTAGAGTAGAGTACTATTTCAGGTGCTATATGTCTAGAGTATATGAAAAATCCCCTCATAGTCAGGTCAGAGAAACTAGGCACTGTCAAAGTATATTCCATCTACTTTGTTTTAGACCTCGAGCTTAGGACAAGAAGAAATGCACTCCATGAAGGTCTCATTCAGTCAATGATATAGGCATTCTTTGTCACCTGAGGTATACAAGGGTATGTAAGACATCCCTATGGAGATCTGTTTCCCACTGGAGTGGCAGAGCAGGTGGGACAGTCTGATCATCTCAGATAGCATAGGACTACAGAAGTGAATTCAAGGTGTCTGATACTTTTTTGTTGAGTAGAAAAGAAGATTAAAAAAATACTCAGTTATCATAGACACCCAGAGTGGATTCAGCTGACTAAATTTAGATATCTACTGCCATGTGAAACATTTTAGAGATCTCACTTGCCCTCCAGTTGTTGTCTTTCTAATGTGGCCTGAGTTACCTCTGTGTCTTTTGTTGTATCTGCTTGCTCCATTAGGTTGTCTTAGATATGCCAGAACAGCTCACACAGCACAAGGTGCCTAAACTTAAGTAGGAAGATCACGCCCTATAGGTGGCACTCACTTCCAGATTAAGACACCTAAATTTAAGTTTCTATGTGTGCACCAAATATCCAAGTTGCCAAAGGATTCAATGCAGGCAACAGAGCCTGGAGATCAATCCCAGTGGCTAAAAGTAGCAGCTTTGGTCAGTTTTGATCACAGAATCATTAAGGTAGGAAAAGACCTCCACGATCATTGAATCCAACCTGGGGTCTCCCAGCTGACATGGACTGCTACTTCACAACTGCCCAGCTCCCCTAGGTATTGTCAGGCAGTCCTCTCTGCCAGACCTGTGAAGATTGCTCAAATATCCCAGGGGACCAGATACCCCAGGGTGGGCAGCGTCTGGAGCTCTGCAATGTACATATTGACACTGCTGACAGGACATGTAGGTATTGTGATGTGAAACTAATGACTACCCCTATAGCTGGGGAAATAAAAACCATACTTTTGTCAAGCTACTCACTACTGAGTAGATAAGATCTTTAGATCTAGGTAAAAAAAAACAAATGGGGGGTATTAATTACAGCTCTTCTCAACATTTATAAAATAAGAAAAAAATGCAGCAACTTTAATAATACAGATGCAGTAGTAAAAAGACATTGAATTAAGGAAAACCAGAACAATTTCAATATATCTTGCTCTGTGAAAAACCTCAAAAATTATTTCTTTTCATTTTTGTAATGAGAAATTCTAGAACACGCCTTCAGCTCAGCATCTGAAAAGCCTGTGGATTTCAGGCTAGTCTTCCCGAGGGAGCCTGCCCTCTACCTTCACAACTGCACACCCCTTCTGAGAGCCACCTTAACACACAGCACACAGTGATGTCATCCCTAACCTGTTTTCACTGGAGACACCTTCATAAAAATCTGGACCATTCAAGTCTGAAAAATGACTTCTCAACTATTTTGACTCAGCCAGAGGCACTAGATCTTGCTTAGACTTTGCTGAATCAAGCAGGCTCTGGGCTTATACACTGTAATTTTGGAGGTACACTTGTTCTCCAAAACATTTTTTCCAAAGACTGAAGTCCTGAATTTTTTTCAAGCTACAGCTCCTAATAAGTAACCTGGCTGACTTTCTCTATGACTTTTTACAAGATATGGTTTGCTAGAAAAATATATGTGTGAAATTTTGGACAGATTGCTTGAGTTTGGGGAAAACTAGCAAAGGAGAAAATCGATCTTAGTTACACAAATGCTACTGTGTACAGAAACTCCTGTCTCTGCAACAGGCACAAGAAATGGTGGTTTAAGATCCTGAAAGAACTGCAGGAGGAGAAGCTAATGAAATGTGGATTTGGAACATTTACTCATTCTAAACCTGCTGGAAAGAAAATGAAATGAAAGGACCTGTATTTTACACAACCAGTTGGAAATATCACTCTCCCACAAGAGAAAAGCTTATGGATCAGGCATTGTATACTCACAGAACTATGGTTATCCAGAAAAAATACAAGCATTTTTTAAATTTTATATATTTCATAACTGGAGCTCTGAGGAAACTTTGGTACAGAATGAGAAAAACTGTATGTAAAATTAATGGAAAATGAAGATTTGTTAGATCCCATTAACCTGCTTGCTGCCAGTAAGTGGCTCATACCAAAGACTTGCCGATGACTTTGGCCTCCAGTCTGGAAATAACAAATCAAAGAACTTTGATTATCTGCTCATTATTCCAGAAGGTAAAAAAAATATTAAAGATGAAGCTCATTTACCATTTTACATTCCTAATGTCTCATCTGTTTTTTCCATTTCTTAGCCCCTTTTACTTTCTTTAGGCATCTACTGCCTTTAAGCAGTTGCCATTTACTACCTTTCTTTCCTTCTCTTCTCTATTTTTTCATTGCTTCATTAAATTAAATGCCTCAAATGTTTCTATATGCTTCAGTTTCATAACCTTTGTTTCTGCTTCCTAAAACTTGTTGGCATCCTTCTCCTCTTAGGATGCACGAGTTGGGCATGATAGCTTGAAGACACTGCACAAGAGTACAAAGCTAGTCATATTGTGTGCTGTGTACCAAGCATTTGCATACACAGCATCAATTTGTACTAGCATTTTTGGGCTGCCATCTCTTTTCAAATTCATGCATGCTGTTTTCTGTCATCTTTCTGCACCTTTCAGCATTTTTCCTCTCATTTTTTATTTTTTTTTTATCCTGAACGTATGTTAGATTACTAGGGGTAATCTTCAGTTGAATCCAGCTTTCAAATCTCTCTAAATCCCTTTTATTCTATCTCTACCTATCTTTATGGTAGTAAGCTAGTACTTGATTGGGTTATTATAGTACAAATTTATGTGCACTATGACCTGCAGGCTTTCAATTATGTGCTGTTTACTTTCTCGTTTATAAGGTGATCAGTTTGAGAGGAAGTTCTTTTATCCAGAGTGATTTCAGATTTTTTTTCCAGATAATACCTTGTGAAATAGGATGATTAATACTAAAGTAAATTTAAAAATATCTATTGAATTGCTTCAAGCAAAGAAAACTTTCTGGCCAGTATTTGTTCTTCAGCAGTTCATGTATCATCTAGCATGGGGATCAGTGGAACCGTATTTCGATTAATTCACTGACTTCTCAAAATGTTTTATTCCACAATTTGCTGGAAGAAAAGCAAAAAGATCAACTAAAATGAAGTTTTACTCATGAATTAAAAGGGGTGGAATCTGTTTCTTACATGATTTTTTTTCCTTCCCTTAATTCCTAAAAGGTTCTTTTTCACAGAGTATTTCCAAAGAGTATTCGTTCCTTTTCTGAAGGTCACGGTAGCATTTATTTTTATTAACTTGTTAAGTAATTTACTTTTATCCTAGTTTTACCCTAGCTATTTATACCTCTCAACTTACACTAATATTTTAGTTTACCTGAGACAAATTTTGAATCTACTTATGTCAAAGTGAAATATGCCACTCTTTAACTGGAATAAGAGCACCTGCTTTTTTGCTTTCGTTTCTGTAAATTGGCTTTATGTTGCTAGTAAAAGCAACAGACACTACTTAGTGGAAAGCACACAGAGCCAGTTACCATGGTTCAGCTGGCATGAAGTAACGTGCTTACCTGCAGTAATTCAATCATGCTCAATTATAGGGCCACATCATCAATTTTATTGCTATGACTTTCAAGAGTAGATGAAGCCTACAGCTTGTGTAACTCTGGGAGGTGATTGCCATAAGATATGATCAAGATCAGCTGGATCGTATGCATTCATATTTTCAAATGTATTTGCGTAGTTTTTCTCTGTACCTAATATTTCAAATTCTTTGATGTATATTCTTACTGATGACAGGATTGATACCACTGTAAGTTATCTCAGTTGACTTTTGAAACATTATTAATTTCATGTCTTCCTTATTTATGAGTAGACCTGTTTTCTTCTCTCTGGCAAGCTTCTAAAAATTGTTGTACTGCTTTTGTATCTCTGGCACATATTAACTCATTTTGATGTTTTGCTCACAAATATCAATTTTCACTGCAAACCTGCAAAATTCATCACCAATCCACTGAAAATCTGATAACATTTTCAGGAGAGATAAGATCCTGTTTTCAGTGACTCAGCTCCCATAAGGATTATTATCAAAACATTATATTATCAAAACATAAACAACAGTTACGATTAGTAGTACAAATTCAGTTTCTTCCCAGAGATCAGGAGAGCTAAGAGTCTAGTCTGCTAAGTTCTGATGAAGCCTTTAATTTCTATTGGGTTTCTATTCAAAAGTAAGCAATGGTGTTGATTTTTTTTCATAGAATCATAGAATATCTCAAGTTCAAATAGACCCATAAGGATCATTGAGTTCAACTCCCTATTCCTCACAGGACTAAGCTTCTTCTGTAATTTTTTTAGGAGTGCTCGAATACCATTCTGAAAAGAAAGCCTCTAAGGGAATGCTTACCTGATGAACAGGGTGATATTTCTTCTCTCATACCTGAAATGATGCTTCCTGCAAAACTGTACTCATTTTTATAAGGGTTATAGGTTCTCCGTCATATTCCTTTACATTTGTTGGTGATGACCATCACCTTATGTGACTCAGTGCAGATGCTGAAGAGTTTCAGGGGATCTTGGTGATCATGTTGGCTATTCAGAAGGACTGGAGAGGCTTCAAAATTTCCCTCAAACTCCCTCTGAAAATATTAGGAAGTCCCTGTCCCACATATAGAGCAATACACATAATTTGGGTACTTTTAACTTCCTCTTAAGCCCGTGATGTGTATGCCTGTCCTAAACCACTTTTCTCTGCCAGAAGGGAGACTCATCAACTCTGACATTTTTACAGGCATCAGGAAGAAACTGGGAGGTTCAGAAATGGCAAGAACAGGAACAGGTATTATTCTTTTCCAAAACCCACTTACGGGAGGTCAAGGCTTCAGATAGACCCCATCCCTAGGCTTAGGTTTCAGCTTATGGTTGCAGAAAATGTTCAGCAACACCACCACAGGTGCTAGTGCTCCACAGCACTGAGCTCGTCCTGACTTCTAGACAAAGAAGGACAAACTGGAATGAACTTATTCCACCCATATCTTCTGCCGTGCAGCCTGTATCCCATTGATTTGGACTGTCAAGCAGTGCTAAATGGTTTGGAGGTGATCTTCCAGCTTGATGCACCCTGTCAATACAAGTCCATTGATGCTGAGGCACAAAACAACAGGTTTCATCCTATGTCTGCAGTCTGCTTTGTGTACTGAGAACTCATTTGTGGTTGGTTTTGGTTGGTTGGTTGGCTGGTTGATTGGGTTGGGGTTTTTTGTCTGCTTTTGATTTGGCTTTGTTGGGAGGTTTGGAGTTGGTTGGTTGATTGGTTGGTTTTGGGGAGGAATGCAAAACCTTTATTTCTATTTACTTCTCCTGCAGATTGTAATTCGGGGGATCAATGTGCTTAAAAAAGCCAGGAGATAACTGCATTATCATTCTTAGACTAAGGAGTTTCTATTCAGTTTGCACTGAAGATTATTGTAATATAATTACAGTAGGGTTTGAGTCTCAAGAGAGCTTGACCAGTCCCTTTTTAAGTCAAAATTTATCAAGGCTAGCAACAGGAATAAAAAGTTCAACTATGAAAAATTTTTAAAGTCAGTTACTGAGGGACACATGCATATTGCCTCTGTTGTCAATTCACTGAGTGCCCAAAGCTTTTCTGTCTTCTGAAGTGGAATATTAGAAAGAGATTCTAGACTGGAATTAATTTTTTTTTTAACATAGTTTGTTCATAATGGTGTGATTAGACTTTTTACTTTTAATTTAAACATAACAAAAATTCTTGCTAGTAGTTAAGTAGCTTTACATTAACAGCTTCACTTGTGGAAAAATACTATTTCATTAATTTAGTATTTCACTCAGAAAAAAAAGTCCAAGTGAGTGAGATAATTTCCCTAGAGTCTTTGTCCTGTTGTATGTACTTTAGGCTGAAATATTTTCCTGTTTTCTATTTTTACCCATCATTTGATATTTGGCCCAGAGGCATGCCAAGACAGTGCCTGTCTTCGAACTCTGTGGAGAGAGAACTGCTGTATCATACTCTGTTGAAGCTGAGTACATACCCTTCCTAACAAATAGAACTACTGTATACCAGCCAGATGGTCCTGGGTATTACCCAGACATGATGAAATTTGACTCTTTCTCAGGTTATGCCTTTTCCTCCCAGACACATTTGTCTTACTCCAGTGATACACAAGCTGCGTTACCAACTGCATTGACTGAGATGGTGTTTGGATACGTAGATGAGAAGCTTGGCCAAAGGGCTTCCTGCTTCTCTGAGCAGAGCCACTTATGGGGAAAATTCCTTCACTGGGGGAACTTGGACTTTTCCAGGGAATTGAAATAACATCAGAAATGTGTGTTCTAAGACCACTTCTTCCTGGCTTTTACTGTGGTCTTGCCATGCTTTTCACCTTTCTTTTATTTCTTTATTGTTTCCACTGTTATCCATCTTCCATTCCCTCCCCAGTTATAGTAGTTCAATCATGCTAAAATAAGGCTCAAAGCTCAATTGAAGTTCACAGCTGCCTTTCTTTGTAAGACAACGTGGTCTTACTACTGAGTATGGTAGGACCCCAAAGCCACTTCTCCAGAGAGGGTAGGTTAAAGTCAATCAAAGCATCATCAGCCTATCATTATTAAATTGATAGTTTCCTTCCCAGGTGATAATATATCTATAGCTTCTGTCAGTCCTGTCTTTCAGTCCTCTAGAGAGGACTGAAGAGGGGTTATATTCCTCCAGAAGGGTTATAGTTTTGATGGAAAAGAGTCAATTCAGGTTCATCACCAAATTAGGAAGGTTTTTTTGTTTACCTATGAAGCGAGGACAACCCTGTGAAACGTATCAAAACACCCAAATGGGAAGATTTCTATTGTGATTGTTCTCTATTAGGACATGGACATTATCAGACTACTTCTTTGCCCTCTATCTCCTCGACCTTTCAGCAGCCTGTGTGGAAGTCTCCTTTGTATACATACCCTTAGATATACATATCTTTAGGACTCTGTGAGGAATCTTCATTCTCTCTTACAGGTTATTTTAGACATTTTTTTTCTTCATTTCCAAGTTAGAATAAAAGCAAATATCTGAGAACCTGAGTGTTCCAAACCCTTTTTCTGCTTAATTCTAATACTGGCAGTTTGAACGTGATTAATAAATTGTTGGAGCTCTCCCAGAAATTGATATACATAGCAGCATATGGATGAGTCTATATTACCATCAGCTCCCTTTATAGTCAATAAAGAGAAATAGGCACTTTTGGCTTATGATTCATCTGATCTTTTCCAGCGGTCCCCTTAAGAGGAGATGGCTTGTGCCCTGTAAGTGCTTATTTCTCTCTGCTGAGAAGGCATAAAATCTAGGCAACTGTCTCAGACTTTAATGCATTTACTGTAGGCATCCATGGAGAAGAGTGATGAACGCCAAAGGAATAGGACTCTGATAAGTTTCTGGAGGATAACCTCTTGTGGACAGCACATCAGTCCTGGAAAAAAACAAAGAACTGGTATAAAATTGCTTCTTATTTTTCAGCAAGTCCTTACATAATGAATCTGCTCCAAAGAAAGTAGACTGACTTCTGTTTGCCTTTTTTAACCAATTTCTTACGTATGCATTTTTTGGAGGAAGATTTCCAGTTATTTTCTGAGACTTGACATGATTCTTGGCTTATTACACCTAAAACATGCCCTTCTTTTGAACTTAAATCCTGTTGTCCTGGTTTTAGCTGATATAGAGTTCATTTTCTTCCTAGCAGTTGGTACAGCAGTGTGTTTTGGATTCAGTATGAGAATAATGTTGATAACACTCTAATGTTTTGGTTGTTGCTAAGTAGTGTTTACCCTAAATCAAGGACTTTTCAGTTTCCCGTGCTCTGTCAGTGAGGAGCTGCACAAGTTGCCTTGAGCGAGCACAGCTGAGACAGCTGACCCAAATTAGCCAAAGGAATATTCCATACCATGGAATGTCTTGCTCAGTATACAAACTGTGGGGACTTGGTCAGGAGGCGATGATCACTGCTTGGAGACAGGCTGGGCATTGGTCAGTGAGTGGTGAGCAATTGTATTGTGCATCACTTTTGATGGGTTTTTGGGTTTTATTTCTCACTCTCTCTTCTCATTTTTTTATTATTATTAGTATTAGTATAATTTTACTTGCTTTCAGTTATTAAACTGCTGTACCTCAAGCCATGAGTTTTGGATTTTTTTACTTTTTTTTTTTCTAATTCTCCTTCCTATCCCACCATGGGGGAGGGTGTGAAGAAGTAGATGATGGTATTTAGTTGTGGGCTGGAGTTAAACCAAGATACATATCTATCACAACACAGAGGGATCCTCAGGCAAACTCATGCAATTGAAAGCATTATATCCACTTGCTTTCTCACTACCTCTATCAAAAATCATAAATGAAAAAGTAGACGTCCATTGCTTGTCCTTCCTGCTGACAACCTCAATACCCTCAAACTGTTCTCCTCTCACTTATATTTTTTGTACTTTTCCACCACGTCCTCCCTTTCAGCTAGGTTCCAAACCATCACACCATTGCAAATGCTCCCCACCAGCTCCCCACCACCATTAGCGTGGCCCATTGTCCTAATAGAATCAGATTCATGTGGCTGATCTATTACAAATACATGCCTTACCCACCCCAATTATAAAGATTCAGTTTCTTAGTCTGACATCTGTCATTTCACCCAGATTTTTGGCCACAACTGAGATATATGCCAGTCTGGCCATTATGAGTCTGATGAACCTAAGAAATATGATTTCCTGTAGCCATGATATCCCTGAGAGGGTACATGATTTGGGGGTAATAAGTGCCACACTAGTTTCAATACATATAGTGGCATTTGGTACCAGTGGAGGCTCAGTCAACATTCTTTTCAGCACAGGATGAGGCATGCCTCATTTAAAAAACAGCTAAGGTAGCTGACTCGGTTTTGATTAATTCTTCTCATTTTCTCCTTTTTTTCTTGTCAGTTTACCTGAGACTGAACACATCCATTTCTGTCTTTCCATAGTGTAGAGTTACTCCTCTCTACTGCCACCAACATACCCCATCCCCCACCCTGTCCTCCACCCCTGATTTATTTCAGTGTGAAAAGGCAACATGATCTCTCTTTGACATGGAAATTGTTCTCATAGTTATTTTTATTGATTAACTGAATAGACAAGAACATGAAGCCCACATATGCCAAGTGTCTGACAATCTCTTACTATTCCAGTCACAGAAAACAGTAGCAATCTAAGATATAATGACTCCAACTACCTTATCTCTCTCTAAGTTGCACCAGAAAAAACCCTCTCATTTAAAAACTAATGCAGGACTGGGAAGAGTTTTTTTCCTCCCTGTTAGGCACTGTGTGCTACTGTGTAGGGCAATGTGCAACGTGTGACTCATACTCCAGTGTTGCAACGAAAGCTTTGCACAACAGAAGTAACTTGTGCACAACTTTCAACAAATGGGTAACCTCCCACAGATCCTATATGGAGTTTTCATGATTCATGTAGGTATTTGAATGAGTACGACTGGAATAGAGGAGTACCCTGAGACACTGCTCCCAGAAGTGTTTTCACATTTCTGTGTTGAGAGGGGATCTTATCAATGTATAGAACTGTCTGAAAGTAGGGTGTGAAGGATGGAGCCAGGCTCTTCTCAGTGATGCCAAGCAATAGGACAAGAGGCAACAGGCAGAAATTGATGCACAGGAAGTTCCACCTGAATACGAGGATGAACTTTTTTCTGTGTAGGTGACCACACACTGGAACACATTGTCAAGAGAAGTTGTGGAGTCTCCCTCACTGGAGATATTCAAGAACTGCCTGAATGCAATTCTGTGCGACATGTTCTGGAATGATCCTGCTTGAGCAGGGATGCTGGACCAGATGACCCACTGTTGTCCCTTCTAACCTTACCCATTCTGTGATTCTCTTTAAAACCTAGTGGCCCAAGCACAGGGCCAGAAGCACACTGAGAAGAGTAATTGTGATTCCTCCCACCACCCACAGGCTAAAGAGTCAATCTGTGTCTTCCTCAGGCCATCAGGCCCTGCCTATGGTTCAGTTCCAGTTTTATGATTACTATGACACATTCAGAAGGTGTGAATGGGGATATTCCATGTCCTGGGCATGTGCTCCAGACCACTGACCTAAAGGTAAACTGACCCTTGTAAAAGTACCTTATCCACAAGAAAGGTATTTCAGAGACATGATTCAGGCTGACCACGGTATATATATCAGGACAAGTCAATGTGGCAACTGGACCAGCATGGAGGTACTGATTGATGTGAGACTTCTCAAAGGCATGTAAGATCAGGGGAGATTCTGGACAGTTTGCTCAGGCTCAGAGACATAAAATGTTACAATTGTAAATTTTAAGGAGAATTTAGCCCAACTGTATACACCACCTTTAAAGCTTGAACTAATTTTCTGTGTACTGTGGCTGTTATATTGCAACCTATTTCCCTTATATTCTGTCCACCAGCTAAAGAATACATTGCATAGAAACTAGCCCTCTTACTTGAAGAATAAGACTCCAGTTCCAGTCTCTGGTTAGGACTTTGTTCCAGCTCCCACATACCTTTGCTTTCAATAAATAATGCCATTAACAATGTGAATTTGTAAGCCTTTCATTCCTGTCACCGATACTTGCAAAATCTCTTCTCAGCTATACAAAAGACCCCTTTTGTTTTTTCTCCCCGTGAGGGTACTTATATACTGTAATCAAACAACGTCTTGGTTTTCTTTTTGATAGCTAAACAGATTGAGCTCTTAAAGCCCTTTATGTTGACAGAAAAAGTATATTTTTCTGAGCACTGGTTGCTCCCATGTGGCACTCTCACATTTAAGGACAGTCCATGCCTAAAACTGACAAAACAGCGTGTTCAGAATATTTTGGGCAGTCATCTGCTTTTGGTTCTCTGTCTTCTCTTATAAACAGGTAGGTAAATAAACAGACATTTTAATATAAAACATATTTTGAAGTCCTTGTGTCTTCTGGCAGGCAGCAGCGAAGCTACTGCTTTGGATTTGAATGTTTTTTAAATATTTTTACACCTCTATCAGTAATTTCTACTCAAATGAAATGAAAGTAATCTGTCTCAAATTCTGATTTCAGTCCATGCTGCATTCATTTGTAACACACTGCTGATGCAATGTTAGAAAATGAGCCTTTTCATTTATTTACTCCACCTTGTTCATTTCAGCATATATTGCAAGAATTTGACAGGCTGTATTCTAAAACCAGAATTTTTAAAGTGGAGCCAAGATCAGGTCACTTAAGAGCTTCTGCCATTTCAGGATATTTTCCAGGTTTCTCTTCCTATTAGTATGTGTATGTTTCATATCTGGGTTTTTGGTTTGGTTTTGGTTTTTTTATCTTTAATATATTAGTCAGCACATTTTGGGGGGTTAAGGCTCCTCTTACTTTATCCCTACATTTCCAACATCTGTTTTGGGTTGGTCTCAAATTCCTCTGTTCAATATCTTTCAGTTCTTTATCTCAGGGCATAATGAATTGTGGTTTACCCTTTCACCTCAATAATACAATCTGATCTCTACTGATGGCAAATGATAGTCATACCTTCTATAAAGCTCCAACACCAGTCTCACTTAAAAGAGAAGTTACTTTAAAAAAATTAAAGTCTAATGCAAGTATGATTTTGCAGCCAGCTTTATTTCTATTTCAAACTTTCTAACAGACCATTAGTTTTGGTAATATTTAGTCAAAGATTTTCAAGAAAAATCTGATCTGCTGAGACACTGAGACAGTGAAATGTAACACCAGGAGTCAAGAAAGTGAAACAAAATCATTTTTGCTAAAGTGCGTCTGAATGTAAAAGAAAACGTGAAGTATTACTCTACCACATGGTAAGTTGAAGTTGTAGGTTGGGTTTGTATGCCCTATCAGCATGGTTAAATACTCTAACCTGACCTAGAATTCCCTCTAGCCCAGTTTTCTGGTCATTGAAAGTTCTCAGAAACTGAAAATATTGCCAATATAGTAAAAATATAATATATTCTCTCATTCTTGTTCTATGAGGGTAACAACAGTTAGTCTGTTTTATAATTTTTTTCCATCAGTGACAATAAAAGCTTTTATTGTTTTTCAGCTCATTCTGGGCACAAAGTTCCCAACTGGGGAGCCAAAAAATAAAATCCTTCCATCCTGGCTTGGGGGCTCAGTTGGAAATGGCTGGGCAAGAATCCCTGGATGTGGCTTAATATTAGACAGCTGTAGATGACCACCCTAAATGGAAAGAAGTTTAAAGTACCAGTCACATTGTCCATGGAAAGATGTCGAATCTTCATCTTACAGAGGCATATGTTTCTGTAGACTGCAGGAAAAGAAATTACTCCTGTCTGGTTAATTAAAATGGTTGAGAGTTCATTGGAGGTTTTTTTACAGCTGGGGTAACCATCTGAATTCCCTTTCTATGATTCATGGGAGTTGTAACAATGTCTTTGAGGACTGATCAGTGGCAGTGACATTCATTGTGTCAGTATTGCTGCAACTTTTTTAAATGAGCAACATTTTCTGGTGAAATATAAATGCAAATATGCTGTTTCCTTTTTTTGTGCTCTAGATGTAAAAGAATCACTTAATTAAGCTAATTAGGATGAATAAATCCCTAGACCATGAGTGTGCTCTCAGTTCAATTCCTTAGGAAACTGCAAGGTAACTGAGACAGGTTAACATGGTCACTATTTAGTATAATGCTGCAGAGAAGTGAGAGCAATGGAAAAACCTCACAGGACAGCATCTCACATGAATTAAACTGGAATTATTTCAAGAAAAACTCCCCATAATGATCAAGCAGAGTTGATTTGCACTCATATTTTCTTCTTCTTGTGTTTGCATATTAGTGCCTTTCCTATTATTGCTTTGGTTTGATTTCTGTCACATCTTTTATTGTATGATGATTGCTTTTCCAATAAATCTAATCTGCATGAAGGTCTGAAGCTACCAAAGCACTTATAAAAGACCACAAGCTACTAGGTAAACAAAAGTCTACAGCAAAACACCCCTGAACTCTGGGAAGAAGTTTGTTGTTACTTCGGGCTGAGCTTTGGCAAATGACTTTATTTTCTCCTCTTCTCTCCACTTTCATGCATGCTGCTTGGAGTCCTTGGTTTCCTGGACTATGTTACTCCGTACAGCTTCTGTAAATGAGATGGAGTTTGTAGAAAGAGGAACTTCAGGCAGATCCACAATCACATTACTTCAGCAGCACAGCTTGATGTACTCAGCAAATGAAATATAGTCTTCACTGGTGGTAGAAGACAAAACTTAGCTTCCACCAAAATACCGTAATTTGCCCTAATGTTCTTTTGTCTCGGTCTTCCTAGTGATCAGTAGACTAGCCGTCAAGGATCCATGCTGCGTTGAAAGGAAGCATACAGAGTTCAAAGCTCTTTAGCCTTAATGCAAAGCTCTCATTAAGAAACAAATGCACTATTTGATATTGTAAAGTTATGGGCAATGACAAAATGCAATAGCTATGAGAAATACCACAGATAAAAAAACCTTGTCCTTCCAACAGTCTAAATTTAAATCCTACTTTGGTGTCTCCAAGAAAGATCCCAAATATTGGTGAAAAACATGTACTTGCTTCTCAGGTACAAAAGGCAGAAGGGCCAGGATGGACATTTTTCTTAAGGTCAGATTTTGTTGTGTTTGTACAGACAGGTTTGCATTATAATTTCTATTCAGTCTTACAGATTTCCCAAGGAAAATTTCAGGAGTGGAAGGTAACCGATAGAAGAGAAATAGGTTTTATTGACAAGGTCTAATTAAAACCACAGACAAATGAACACACAAGTTCACAGAAAGAGAATTGACTTTTGACACTTGTACAAGGGACAGTAGCTGGGTTTCATTTTGCCTTTTGTCCTTTTTCTGCTGGAAGCTTCATTAGAACATTTGAGGTGCTGCAACCTATTTCATTTCAGTATCATATTTCATCTCTTGGTATAAATTAGTATTTATACTAATTTAATGAAGCACAGAAAAGACAGGTAATGATAAACATGAACCTATTTCAAGTAGGTCTTGTGTATAAATTTCCCCCAAAATGTTCACCATTAATAATTGCCCTTAGTTATCCATATGGTAACAGTACCCTTACATCTGATGAGCTATTGTGGCAAATGACAATCATTCAGCTTCATTTTGTCTTCCTGGTTTAAATCTCTGAATTTAACTCACTGAAGAATCACTCCAAAGATTTTAATCATCCCCAGAATCTACATATTAGCCAAATGGTTCCATATAACTTTAACTTTGCAAAAATTAGAAAATGTATTCCCAGGACTATGCAATGACCTACAGTTGATTGTTTCCTTGGATATACAATTTTTAAGCTTGGGGTCATTTTTCATCAAAAAAAATCCCAACAAAAACACAGGACAGTGGATGGATTGTTGTAAGATTTTTCCTTTTTTGTGTGAATCTACAGATTCACCAGTCTCTTTCATTAAACTAATAGAATTGACACACATCTACAGAAAGGGCATAGAATGAGTTAAGGGAGAGTTTTACATCGTTTCTCCAGATATCAAAACGTTTAAGTCAGCTGCAATGAAACATTGTTAAATCTCAGGTCATTTGAATGTTAAAGCAAAATATTCCCTTTAGAAATTTCACAGCTATTAGCCTTGAGTTACCAGTGATGAATGTTTCTGGAGCTGTAAAATTTCTTCAGACCCAAGAGCACATTTTAGCCTAGTTTATTGTGGTCTTTCTGTCTCCTTGAAGAGGAACGATCATTACTGATTAGCTGTGCTAATGCAGTGCAGTGTAATAACTACATACACCAGTGTCCACTTTGCTCAGATCTGAATTTGGAAAAAAAAGTGTTATTTCATACTGCCAGATCCTGAGTGGATATAAAACTTGAGAGACTGATGGAAATACGCTTTCAAAAGCAAATACAAGCTGTTCTCAATTCTGCTTTAGCATTCAACATGTTTGTATGGATGAACATACCGGGTCCATGGATACATTTCTCCTTTCTTGATTGCAGAATGCAAATAATTTTCGTGTCATTGGGATTACACTAAAGCTTCTAGTTGGGTTTACACAGTAAGTAATTCCTTTACACATTGTCATAGATGTCATTAACTGGCTTGAGAAAGGTTTTAATTCCTTTTCATGTTGCCATAGTCTCTCATGGCTGGAGAAAAGTCCTTTTTCCTCTCAGAAATATGTTCTTGTTTGGGAAGAGGATTACGATATTTCTCATGACGTTTTATTAAGATATTTATGTTCTCACAGGTCTGCTCTAACATGCTTGATCTGTCCCACATTTCATGTACTCACTCTACCTGGCTATTTAGACCATTTCCAACCCCACACATTTTCTCCTCTACAGCAGTTAGCAGATTATTTCTCATCATGTTAGCTAAAAATCACAACCACTTCTCCTCCTCACAAGCATGTCAGCCACACTCTTCCTTTGCAAAACATAAGTTCTGGGAGCCCTTTATCCCTGTGTTGTTCAAGTGAATATACTGAGTGACAAAGTGGCTACTCTGCTGTACCTTACTTAGCTGCTTCCAATTCCCAACAGTTTTACTTAATAGCTCATCTACAATCTCTGTTGGAAGCACTGGAATAATGCGATATCCACATGTCTGCCATAGCACTCTAAATCATAATGAAAAACATAATATTAATAGAAAAGGAAGTTTTTCAACTGTAATTGATTTCCATTACAATACTTACATGATCAAAACACAGGATGTGGTGCAAGCTTACTTGAAAATTATGACAAAGGCAGAATAGAACTAATATTTCTTAGTGGAAGAAAAGCCAGTAGCTCTCCATACATAATACCTGGCATTTTCATGTCCATGTAGGCATATGTTACATGGACACTGACAATAGGCAGGTACTAGATACTTTTCCCTTGTTTTCTCTGGAAAGATAAATCTAGGCAGGTTGGCAGATTTATTTATTGTTATTTTTCTGTTGTCTAACAATGGTGATATTGTGGCTATAATGTGACATTACTCAAATGTAGAGAATAAATGAACATGAAGAGACCATTGCAGATCTCATCTGGCAAACAGAAGGAGCCTGGAAAAGCTTAATACATTATTGAGTAGCAAGCAGTAGAATCACAGAGCTAGCAGATGTAAAAGATTCATTGTACGAGATCCTCATCTCTTGGATGTGGCATGCTCTTGAAACCCAATAAAAACATTAGTATGCAAAAATGGTGATGAAAATCTAAACAAAACTGTGCTCAAAACAAACTTGATTTGGGATTATACCTTTCCACAGAGATTTTATTCGTTTGTTTGTTTGTGTTAGTGGCACTTGAATACTTTTAGTACATTTAATTTAGATTTATTAAGATATTTAATTCATACAAAATAAATACTTATAACTGAGACCATATTTCTCCATAACAATAAAACAGAAAAAAATAAAACCAAAATACAGTCTGCTAAAGTGAAACATTGCTAAAGTGGAATTATTTCATTATATATTAAGATACATTTGTTAAATCAGAGGAGTATATGCTTTCATATGCAGGCTCTAAATTTGCTTAGTCATGCATAGTCAACAGTATGTGTGGGCAAATTTGCACCTACAGATTGTTTAGGTAGCCCTCTGATTAGCCAGCTTCTACAGACAAAAGCATGCAGCTTGCACTAATTCACTAGCTCTATAATTGTTCCCTTGAAAATTTGTCCAAGTAGCCATCAAATCATATTTATCAGGCCTTAAATAATTCATATTTACCAAATGTTATCTCATTAACAATTAACAAACATTTACTAAATGCAAATTATATTGTAGCTTGGATTATGGATTCAAAAAAAGTAGTTTAATGATGATGGTTGGGCAAGTTTTTTTCAGCAATAAGTGAACTGGAAAGTCCCATTCTCTTTTGCACATCTCTGGGTAAACGTGTTGCTGCTGATTTTCAGCTACCTGCTACTATTTAATCTGTAACTCTCCAGAGAGTTCTTTCTATTATTACAAGAGAGTCACTTAACATCATGTGAGGTAGCAGACGAGTACTGAAGAATCTGAGAAGGAAATGTCCAGGAATATGCGAAAAATGAAGGAACAGGAAGCATTGCTTATAAACGGAAAGCTAGGAATTGGAGATAATTTTGGACAGAAAGTAGCACATAACAACACAGTCAATAAGTGTATTTCAAAGTGATCATCTTTACAGTAGCATGAGCCTACACAGGACCTCATCTTGGTGTTGTTAGCCCTAAGGTAGCAGAGGGTTTTGAAATGCAAGGTTTTACTTCATCCTTAATCTACAGTTGAAGGTCCACACAAGGAAAGGCGGCTCTTGTGCCACTATCCAACTCCCTCTTTGTACTGCTCTAGTACTGCCCAACACTCTCCTGAGCCACTTCAGCAAACTAAGTGAATTTTTGAGATGGTTTTCTGCTGGATTAGCACACATGATTTGCTCTGTAAAGGAACAGACAGGACCAGAAGCAACAGTGCAATAGGAGAATTGCAGAGCTAATAGTTAAATAGATGGAGGTCACATAACAACCTAAGGCAAATTCTCAGCTTCCACTCAAAAAGGTGTTTCTGCCCTATCCCATTTCCAGTCACACATCCCCAGCACTTCACCAATGTGAACATGAGTTATATGCTGCGGTGCTAAAACCCAATCCAACAACAGCAGCAAACAATTAATTTCCAGCCAGTTCAGCATTCTGGCAGACATTTTCTTGGAAGATATCGAACTGCTTGTAACATTTCTCCTGCTACTGTTAGTGTTAAATGTTAAGGAGGTGACAAGGTGAGGTTACACAGGTTCAAAATTCAGATCTACAGAGATGAGAGCAGCCCTGTCAGCAGCAATACAGATTTAGACTCCAATAATAAAAAAACCCAAACCCAACATTAGGGTCAGAAGTGCCAGAGATCAAGCTTAGAATTGTAGTCACTGAAATGAACAGTTGAACCAGGTCAAGGCCCTGGCCCAGACACAGAAGCAGTTTGAACCCAAGCTTTCAGATTGTGCTGCCAATTTATGCACAGTGAAGGTATGGGTGTACATGATTCACCCATTGAAAATAACTCTACAAAATAGATTTTGCATTTAATCTGTAATAACCTGCCTATTACAGTATCAATCAACGGAAGGGATATTTTGCATTTCAGTTATTTGTTCCATCTTTCCGTTTTAGCCTAACAACCTGCATGTACACTTACATCATCCTCTGACCTGCAGCCACAGGGAGGCAAATCACCAAGTGTCAACTAGATGCTAGAATTTAATTTCCATGTGAAATCCCGTATTATGATATGAAGCCATAAAATACTCATGAAATTAAGAAAAAAAAACCCAAATCTTTATTTCAAAAATACTAAAATGATCATTTGTTGCAAATTAAACTTCTCAGAGCTGCTGCATCAGATGCTCTCTTTCAGCTTTGTCAAGCCATCTAGGAATGATCATGACTTATAACAAAAATCTAAATTGAGACAGTTTAGCTTAGAAAGAGGAGCCTGAGGGAGGATGTGACAAAAATTTTCAAAGACAGAAAAGGTTACTGAAAGGGTGAAGAACCAGTGCTCTGTGACCATAGTAGGCAAGACAAGAAGTAATGGACTAAACCAGCAGAACTGATGTAATGCCATAGGAACATGTGTCCATTCTAGGAACAGTTTAAAAATGGACTCACCTGTTTGGGGAAGCTTGAGGTTCTTTATGAACATAGGAGATGAATATCTGTCAGTATCACTGATGTGCCTATGACAAAGAGATTGCACTAGGTGAGCCAGCAAAGTCTCTTCCAGACATATGAATTTGCTCAACACTGAACTGAACCCATCTGAGCTGCTTGGTGCTCAGCAGGAATTAGTGCTCTGTGGGATGGCGGTACTCTGGACAGGGTCCCTGGCTGCCTAGCAGTGCCATCCCCATGATGGAAATCCACTGAGGGAAGCATTGGGTTGGACAGCAAAGAGAGGTGTGAGGTATCCTAAGTGGAATAATGCAATGAAATTACAATCTCCATTCAAAACCCAATAACACCCTCAGACAGTGAGTTCTCACCCAGTTTGGTCTATGTTGTGTGTCACTTTAAAAATCTAGCTTTTCAGACTAAAGTACTTCTTTTTTTTTTGCCACAAGGTCCAAAGGTTAAACTATTTACATTTTAATTGACCAGTATTCCACAATGGCATCAATGAGTGCTGAGAGGTGTTTGTTCTAGCAGAAAACTGGATAGCAACCAGAGCCTCCTACAATGCAAGGACACACACTCTGCTACTGATTCTGGCCCTGGAAGCATTCAGTTTCTGAAAGTCATTGAGAGACTGTTTTTGGAAGTGAATGGGAGTTCAGTCTTGTTTAAAAAGAGTCTTTCCATCTGAGAGATTATGTCATTCTTGTGAAAGATTGTGTGTTGCTCTGACAACATGTACTTGCAGGAATAAGCTGAGAATCATAGCAAAAGAGAGCTCATCACAGCCTCTTATCTCTGCAGAGGTGTCAATGCAGTTCAAGCACAGTTTGCGTAGCTTGGTTTCTCCTGCTGTTCCCAAGTTTAGGGTGCAAAGTTACGACAAAAAACACCATTGAGACTTTATGTACTTCAGGGAGAAGAGCGTTCCAAATTTGTTACCCAGCAGATTAGCTGGTGTGTTGATTTAACTGATGCAATACAGCAATTGAAATTACCATTTGCATTGGAATGCCATTGGGATCAATCTGGGGCACGCATTGCCTTTGGGTTTCTTGGGAGAGAGATGTGAAAGCTCTGTGCTGCTGGGAATGCTGTGGCCAATGAAAAGATGAAAAAGAAAACAAAAGCTATTTTTCTACACTTATTATTTCCATGATTGAGGTTGGGGTGAAGAGATATGTCCTTCTGTTTTCCATCACTAAGTTTACTAGCTGATATGAATTAAGTGATCTCCACCATTTTCTGCACTTCTTTCACTTGGAATAGGCCTCTGACTAACTCTTACCTCCACATTCATCATGTTTGAAGGAAGGTGCATTCCTTTGAAAGGAGGTGCATTTTTTTGCTGCAGTTTGAGGTAAGAAGGTCAAATAATGGAACAAGACTGTCATTCTTTCAGCTGAAAGGCTGCTTAGAATTGCCCTTGAACGTACAGGAAGGAATATCCTTTTCTTCTTCAGAAGATGTCTGTAAGAAGTTTATGATGTTCTTTTTGCAGCATACCTTCCCATTTTGTTTTTTTTTCTGCACCACCCTTTCCTCAACTAACAATAATGTTTGTCTGACTGTGGTGATGCATGTCCACCCCACTAAGATTAGGGGAAATATATGTCTTTATTATTTTGCTTCATTCTTTCTGGCTCAGTAGACATGCTCCCTTTTTCCTTCAGCATTCTCCATGTCTATATTAAGATTTCTCATTTAGAATACATGAGGGCAGAAATTAATTGGGGGTTACAGGTGGTTTGTTCAGTGAGTAATTCCTAAAAGCCTACTAGCAGTTAAAGTGGCCCTCATTATACTAACATGAGTGTTGCAGCTAGGAGAATCTATTTCCATTTAGGAAAGATAGGTCTAAATCCAAATCCTCTTGGAAGCTTTCCAAAGTTTATAATTAAAAGTTGTGTGCAGAGACAAAAAGGAAATTGATGCCTTAGCCGAAAATGTCCAGGAAATATGCCAACCTTTGTTGCCTTATTTGTTGACACTTTCAGAAAATCCACTTATCTAGGAGGCTTTTTCCCTGTCCTGAAGCAGTTCTGCTTTTCAGAACATTGACTTTCTGTCAAGGTGGTGTTCTCTGTCCTAGAGTCTCCAGGATTACCCTCAGAAATATTTCAAAGGATACAAGCCCCTTATGTGCCAACTAGATTTAATGAGGTGTCATATTTGTGAGAATAGGCAAGTAGTTCCAACTTCTTCTCTCATTTTTTCTGTTTTGTGACTTTTTCAGTAGCACAAGATACTGATACATAAAACAAAAGGTACCTTGATGTATTGGGTTGACCAACATGGATGCCAGGTACCCACTAAGGCCACTGTCTCACTCCCCTCTGCAACTGGACGGAGGAGAGAAAATACAACGAAGGGTCCATGAGTTTAGATAAGGACTAGGAGAGATGACTCACCAATTACCATCATAGGCAAAACAGACTCAAAGTGGGGATATTAATTAAATTTATTAGTAACAGAATCAGAGCAGGATAATGAGAAGTAAAATAAATCTTAAAAATACCTTCCCCCCTTCCACTCACTCCTTCCCAAGTTCTAACTCCTCTCCCCAGGTGGCACCAGGAGATAGGGAATGGGAGTTATGGTCAGTTCACCACAGGTCGTTCCTGTTGCTGCTCAGAGAGAAGAGTCCTTCCCCTGTTCCCTGTGGGGTCCCTTCCACAGGAGGCAGTTCTTCACCAACCTTTCTAGCGTGAGTCTATCCCATGGGCAACAGACCTTCACAAACTGCTGCGACGTGGGTCACTTTTCACAGGGTGCAGTTCTTCAGGCACAGGCTGCTCCAATGTGGGTCCCCCACAGGGCCACAGGTCCTACCAGGAAAACCTGCTCCAGCATGGGCTCCTTTCTCCACAGGTCAGCAGGTCCCTGCCAGGACCCTGCTCCATCTTGGGCCTCCCACAGGGTCACAGCTTCCTTCAGGCATCCACCTGCTCCAGCATGGGTCTCCTCCATGAGCTGCAGGTGGGTCTCTGCATCCCCGTGGTCCTCCATAGGCTACAGGGGCACAGTGCTCCACCATGGTCTGCTCCACAGGCTACAGGGAAACCTCAGCTCTGGTGCCTGGAGCACCTCCTCCTTCTCCTCCTGTACTGACCTTGGTGTCTGCAGAGTTGTTTATGTCCTCACTCTGCTCTTCCCTGGCTGCAATTTCATCTGCCCAATGATTTTTTTTTTCCCTCCTAAATATGTTGTTATGGAGCCATTACTGTAATTCCCAATTGGCTTGGCCTCGGCCAACGGCAGGTCCATCCTGGAGCTGCCTGGCATCGGTTCTATCAGATATAGGGGAAGTTTTTGGCATGTTCTTGCAGAAGCCACCTCTGTAGCCCTCCTGCTACCAAAACTTGGCCACACAAACCCAATACAGGTGCTTATAATTATAGCTATTTCAAAAAAACAGATTAAAATCACCTGTTCTTATATATTGTTGCAAATATTTTTCACAGATCTCATGTCAACATATTAATTCTATTTACCTATTTCTGAAAGTCCATGAACTGCTCACAGGGAGGAACGGAAATGTGTCATGACCAGTTTGATGCTGTCTGAACAAGTGCACAGCAGGAGCTCTCCACTTTTAAGCTCATGGTGTAATACTTCTGAGGCACATTATTTTAGGATGTCTGCTCCTTCATGCAACCCCTTTCCATGAAGTGTGTCAAATTTAACTATCTTTGAGACATCTTTGTAAAAGATAATTGAAATTATGCCAGCAGATTTGAAAGATATTAGGAGACGATAAGCAGACAAATGGATGGAGAAAATTATTCCTTAAGCCTTTTTTCCTAAGGAAATTAGGCTAAAATCAGGCTATTTTCTTTAATTTGGCAGAATAAAGTCATATTTTAATCTCAATAACTACTTTAGAAAAACTTGGCAAAGTCTGAAATGTCCATGTAGACTTATCTTCACGTGACAGTGTTTGGAGTCGTGACTACTGTCTATGTAAGGATTTATCTCACAGTGTGTAAAAGTTGTCATGGCAACAGTTCTCTGCAAATAATTATATGAATAATAAATGAAAGATTTTATGAGCATACATTAGGGCTGTAGTTCTCATATAGCCATCTTTTGCTGCACAGATTGAAGAAAAGGGTCACACAGAGTTTTTCTTGGTGTGCGTATTTATTTGCCTTGCTCAAGCAATTAGGACCTTTGCTTTAGGAGGTGAATACTAAAAATTACTAATCCAAAAGATAAACATTGGCCAAACCCCATCAAAGAAATAATAAAATTTATGTTTCTTAAAGCCAGAGGTCAAAAGCACAGGTTCTGAGTCTCTCCTAAAACCATGAAGCAAATTAAAAGCTGCCTTAATAAGACTCCTGGGATTCCACCTGTACAGACAAATTCCCAGGTGAAGAACCACCACAGAGCTGCCTTAATGTCTTTCTTTATACCCCAGACAGAGACCATGACCAATGAAAAGGTTGCACAACTAATGAATTTGCCCTCCTTGATCTCTGGCTATCTTAATCCAGCACATGCCGGTCAAAGCTACTATAAATTAACTCGCTCCCCACTTTATTCTGATCTTTCTTCAAGTACAAATCTCTGCACTTACAAAAGGGAATCTGAGTAATCATGCATATATATTTCACATGTGCTCAGGGCCATGTCCTGTAGAGATTCTCCACACAGAGCTCTGATTGAACATGTGCAGGGTTGCCTACAAAAGCACTGAGGAACCAAGTGTTTTATGTTTTCATCAGAAGGTACTAAAGTCTCTTCATTCGAACTATGGGGGGTTTTGTGTGTAGGAGTGCTCTTTAAAACTGAGAAATGAAATTAGTGCTTTGGTAGGAGGGGCAAGCAGAAAACTATTGTTCATCATTTAAAACCAGTGAGGAAGAAAATGTGCATACGTTTATGGGTCATCAGTGATTTTCAGCAGTCTTGGTGAATCATGAGGCATTATTTTCATGTGCAGCCTGACTGGCTAACATTATTCTGTATTATCCTTAGTATTTTGGGTTAATGAAGACATAAACACGAAGCTTGACTCATCAGTTCAACATTTCAGGCAATTTTTAAACATGCTTTCCCTAACTGATTCTTTAAGTCTATCTATAATTATGATAAAGCCTGTTATATTAAATAGGTGGATCATATTTTTGTGTACATATATGTATATTTATACATATGTTTATATTTTATATATCTATAATGTCTATATAGAATATATATAAAATGCACAATTAATAGAAACAAAGATTGATCCAGCCAGACTCAGTTATGAATGTCAAAACATATTGATTAAAGTATCTCCTGCTAATGTTCTGAGATTTTTTTAGACTCCTCTGCGTAAAAATAAAGATCTGCTTTTCAACATGATTTTAAGGTATAAAAAACTGCTTTATTTTTTTTAATAAAGCTGAAAGTGAGTTCTGAGCCAGGATTTTCATAAGCACTGTTCTGAAACCAGTGCCCTCTTTTTAAGCCAGGAGACCAACAGCCTAAATATCTCCATAAAACAAAGTTGGCTGTCTGTCAGAAAAGCAAAATCCCAAAATGCAGGAAGACTGAATTCAGCAGTGTATCTAATTCTAACACATGAAGAATTTCACTGACCTTATATTGTTAGTCTGGACAAACATATGATGGTCCTTTCAAAAACAAGCAGGAGACAATCCAGACTGTTAAGCATTGCTGCAATAACTCTGCTTAGTAAACGGTGGATAATTGCTTTTCTAGTTCAGACTTTTAAATTAAGGAGTTTAAGTGGTCAACCAAGACATAAAATCATAGCTGACACTAGTAAAGTCTGTATTTTAAACAAACACGTATATCTGGTTATATATAGTCTCCGAAGCTGTGTTCTTTCAGGTGAGCAGCATCCAAAAGTGCAAACCCTTTTAATTAATCACCTTATAATTTCTTCTGGAAGATTCTCAAAACGTTCCACCAATGAAGGGTCTAATTCTGTTTGCTACATTTGCTTTGCTGTGTCATATGACAATAAGAGGCCACCTGGATCGTGATCAAAAAGATATCAAACCCTTCTTGCCCCCATGTAATAATTTTCATCCCTTTAGAACAATGACTAGAATTTCACAAAATACCTGCCTGCAGGATGAGAGCCCTTCCAATTGAGAAACATGGTGATATTTCTGGAGTGAAAATGACCAGATGATTCTAGGAAGTGAACCATAATACAGAAGGCAAAAACCACAAATCAACAGTTCTTGATGGTATAATGGGCAAAAAAGTCCTTCTTGTGTCCAATAAAAAAATTGGACAGACCAGTATGGTGATCAATGTGCAGCAAGGAATAAAGCAAACACAGTAAGTCTGATTTGTGTATTTTTGTACTATTCTGAACTGAATTTTTGGGAGGTTACTGCAGCATGAAGCTGCAGCATACTATTTCCCCAGCTCAGTCTGCTGGGCTGGCCTAGCTGGCCATTGAAACCACAATACATAGCAAAAACCCCTGCAGATTCTATCAGTACATTCCCTAAAAACACCACATTGTGAACAAAAATATGTGAACTTCAGAATGAATAGCATAGAGTTAATTTTAGCATAAAAATTGCTTCTAGATCCTTTGCTGCTTTTCAAATTTCAACTGCTCTAACCTCTGCTAAAATATTGTTGTCGAGTAGGGGTGATACCCTCTGCTAACTGACAGCTCACTTGTCCTCTGGAGAAAGAAAAACTGTGCATGCTACATGTTAGAAGGAAAACATAACATAACCTGGAGTCCAGAGTAGCTTGAATTTCATCAAATCCACTAGGAAACAAGCTTAAATGCAATACTGAGGAGCTGACCTAGGTCTCTTGTGCTCCGTCTGACATTTTCTTAAACTGATCAAATGTCTTTATTTTTGACAGTTTACTCTGTCCAGCACTTTTCCTCATCTGTTGCTGGTTCATATACCTTTGGCTCCGCAATGCAAATAAAAATCCTAATACTCTGCTTTAGAGTAGATTCCATGTCTCAAAGAAGATGTCTCAAAGAGAATCTTGCACAGTGAATGGCAGCATGAAATTATTTCTTCTCTCAGATTTTCTTCTTTTTATTTGTGGTGGTCCAGCTTAGTGCTTCTTTCTCAACACTGATTTCAACAACATCCAGCTAACAACACTCATGAAACCCACACAGATCAGATAAACTTTTACAAGTCTAGATTGAACAGTAGCAGGATGTCAAACAGCATTACTAAAAAAAAAAAAAAAAAAAAAAACCAAACAAACAAAACTCCCAACAGTGGATTTTCTTTCCTTAAGATGAAAAATTCAGATTTCATATGTATGCAGCAACCCAACAACGAACACATCTACACACTTTCAGTTTACTGAATAGTACCACATTTGATGAAATAGTTTTAAAATATCTTTACATTTGTTCCTTCACACGTCAGGTTGCCCAGCAGTTGTGTTTTTCTGGTTTCCCACATAGCTGGATCTGGCACTGGGACTCTGGTCATTGCTGTCCCTGATGTCTCGAAGGGACAATAATATTGTATGTCTGAATTACAGTGGAAAACACACCCTAAATCCAGTCATTTTTTGCGCTGTCATGAATGCTGCACATTTCCAATGCTGTATTCAAAAAGAAAAGATGCCTGTGGAGAATTTCCTACGTTGTCTGACATTACAGACTGAGTTCTGTCCTTGTAATATTACATTTCAGAAGAGATAAAATGCAAAGGTAAGAAAAGCTCATTCTTTATAATCATTTCTAACCTCTTCTCTGGCTATCTAATTGTCTTTTTCTGCATCCTCAGACCACTATGTATTATTTTCAATTTTGATGCTACTGACTGCAATAAGGGGAATATAGAATAGTGAATTTGTCAAGTGTAAAAGAAGGAAAAAGATGCTCCAGCTGTGTACTTTTCATTTTATGCTTGTTGGAACTATAAACACTAAACACTAAGCAAATAACCATCTTAGGACTTACACACCAGGCATAGGCAAATCAATAGGTTGAAAGTTGTCAAGCTACTCTAGAGTTGAAGTTGCCCAAAAATCTGGCTTGTGAGCTCTTCCAGGGGGCAAGCAGAACTGGAGGCACCCCTCCATCAGAACTCCATGTGGAGAGGCTGCTCCAGCCCTGCGCAGGGATGGCGAAATGTCACTCCCCTTCTGTGATGACGACACCCAAGCAAATCAGCTTTGGTACTCCTCCCACAGCTGGTGTTTGTACCTTGGTTGAGGACAAGATCTCAGCCATGATGGTCTGGATTTGTTATAAATTATTTGTAAAGCTCCTTTTAATGAACAATCTCTTTTTCTTCTCTCTACAACTCAGTCTTCGAGGCTTATAGAGAGCTAAAGGGATATATTTGAAAGATGTTATTTTGTCTTCTTAAAACAGTCCCTGCAATCGTGAGCTGATTAAACAGCTGAAAATATACTCAGTGTTAAGGGCAATTCATTTGCATGAGCTGTACTTGCTAGATAACCGCAGTCCCGTTTTGGACTCTTTGTACAACCAGAACACACTTTCCGAAAGACATAAGTATTCTGAAAACCAGCTGAAGAGCCAGGGATGAGCCTCATTCTGAAAAGCAGGCTTTATTTAAATTTTCATCCTGCATTTAGCACCTGTTTCTGATCTACACCTGTTTCTGGTCTTTACACTGAAATGATAGTGCATGTAATCTACAGATACAGATTCCGAATTAGCTCTTGTCATAGCATGGAAGGTATTTACTTGAAATGAGTCAGCACACATTTGAAAGTCTGCAGTCAGCACACATTTGAAAGTCTGCAGAGCACACTGAGCCCATATCTTTTATTCCTTAGACTTCCATAGGTTGTTTAGTCTGTGTCAGGAAGGAGGCCTATGACTGACTTGAATAATACCGAGCGATAACTGGCACATCTCTGGGTTAAAGACCTGCTTGAAGAACTGCTCCTCATTGCACTCAAAAACTGCGAAGAGTCACAACACTTGTGCAGCAACACTGCAAGGGGCTGCTCAGTGCCACCAGGAATCCACAAATACCCCACAGTTAGAGAGTAAAGAGTTCTCCAGAGGTGTCAGTTATGCCACTGTTGCTCCATTCTTACCACTCCTGTCTCGCAGGGGCTGCAGTTTAGATGGAAAACCCTCAATCAAGGCTTCCCTCTCCTTCCCTTCCTGCTGTCAGGCTGTACAGTAAATAAAGATGCTAAGGCTGCTATTAGGCTGGACCTTCCCTTCCTTCCTTTCTATCTCTGTGACTGGAAAGGGACTACTCACTCTCTGTGCCACTGGGTACTCACAGCAGGGTGCTTGCTGAAGTGCAGACACATTGACTTACCTCCAAGCAGCTCAAGAAAGCTGAGATAATTTGTCCCAGCATAGAATCTGACCCTATATTTACAATTCATGCGATCCCAAGCACTCATGAAATACTAGTTACGTGAGTTATGCCAAGAACAGAACAGAAGCTGAAAAACTGGTTGAAAATACATGTAAGCCAATGTGTCCCTAAAAGTTCCTGAATAAACCAAGTGTGCTTTCCCATCACAATTAAATGAGAGCTAGGGCTCAGTATTATTTAAGGCAAAAAAGGTGATTTATCTGTGCAGCCTTGGATCGGGTTTTCTCTATTGTCAGGAGCGGCAGCTAACAGTAGTGTTTGAATGCTGGTGAAGGAGAGGGGAAAGCAGCTTCAGGCCTTTACTTTCCTGCCAGTGCAAACACTTTTTCAAGGTGTACTGGCACAATCTGTCCTGAACCATAACCCAAATGCAAGAACCAGTGTTATTGTTAAAAACACAACTCCTGTCTCCAGCAGTTTTCTTGAGCAAACACACAATGTTAATAAGAGCGGTTGTTGACCTTTGCCCAGCACTTACCATTCAGGTTTTCCTGCCCTACTGGGGCAGATCAAATAAGAAAAAGAAAATCTTGATTTGCTTGCCAATGGATAGGAACTTTTTCTGAACATTTCCTGACTGATTCTCTGCCAGCTTGTCCTGATAGTTGGAGCCTAACTCTGCAGCAGGAAGCCTGGCAACTTCAAAGCCCCCATCAACCTGGGAAGAAAATCAAGGCAGGCAAAGGCTTCCAGATGCTGGGATTCTTAGTAGCTCTGCAGCCAGACAGCTGGAGAACCCAAGCAGATCCAGGAATCTTATCAGTTATGGTTAGGATTGTTTTGACAGGGTATAGCATTTTCAGGTACTGAGACAAATTAGAGATGTCTTCCCATGCAATAAGAAATTCCACTTTGCTGGATCTTGCTCTGATGTAAAATTGTTTGGGGCAAGGGGGGCAGGACTTTCTGGAGCTCAGGGATTCCGTGCTTTGCCTTCCTTTATCAGGCAAGAACCTGAAGTCTGCTGTCTTAGACACTTTTCAGCTTCCTGAAAATTGTGCAAGGTGTTAAACACTTGGTTTGTTCACCCTAGAGAAAAGGAGACTGAGGGGAGACCTCATTGCACTCTTCAACACCTTCATGATGGGAAGCAGAGGCTCAGGTACTGATCTCTTCACTCATGACCAGTGACAGGACTCGAGGAAATGCATGAAGCTGAGTCAGGGGAGGTTTAGGTCAGATATTACGAAAAAGCTTTTCATCCAGAGGGTGATTGAGCACTGGAACAGGTTCCCCAGGGAAGTGGTCACAGCACCAAGCCTGCCAGAGTTCGAGAAGCATTTGGACAACACTCTCAGGCACATGGTGTGATTCTTGGGGTGTCCTGCTCAGGGCCAGGAGTTGGACTCAATGACCCTGATGAGTCCCTTCCAACTCAGAATATTCTATGATTCTACGATTCTATGAACATGTCTTTGATCACTAAAACATATTGATACCCTAGTTTTAGGGACCAAAACTATTTTTCTTCAATTCAGCTCCCCTTTACGCTCCTTTGTGTGTAATTGTTTGGCAGCTATTTACTGATAAAGCAGAAACTCTGTAACATAAACTGCATTTAGGTGCTAATGCCATGATTTTAAAAGAGTATCTGGTCATGAGGAATGAGAATATTTCCTCTTTCAAACAATGGAAAATAAGCCTTTAAAAGTTTCAGACTAAATTCCTACATTTAGGCTATTTTCAGTGTTATATCCTGCAGTTGGAATGAATCCATTTTTGCTCTCCTTGAAAACGCATAGCCCCATGCATATTGTTTAGACAAACCTAGTGCTCTATCCCTCGTCTGGTCTATTTGAAGAAAATCAATCAGCATTCCTCTGATGAACTTTGTAGGCACTGGTGTTAGACACTTGCTTAGACTTGCCTGCTTAATGGAACACGTTTTCATTCCAAACACCTTTTTTTAAGTAATAGTGAGACAACTGTGAGTTTACCAAGAAGGGGTCACAGGTGAATGACAATTACTGGGCAGGATCAAAATCCTTTTTAGGCAGTTAGTGATTGCAGGTAGGAATTCCTTTCAAGGTTGAGCAATTGTCTTAAGCACCTACACTTGTACACACACTGGATTAGCTATACACCAGACAAAGAAAAGGAAACATACGCTGAAGAAAAATAAAGAAAAAAAGGAGGAGAGAGGCAGAAAAAAACTATAAGGACAATGAATGTTAATCTGAGTTGTTTGTGAAATGATTGGGTTAAAAGCAATGCCTTAATTCACCTTTTGAATCTGGAGTGAGCTACATGTCTCCTAGCTTCCCCTCCCTAGCTTTTTGTCCATCTGTCCACCTTTGATTGCAACTCCTGTGGGTGAGAAATCTACCTTTTTATCTGTCTGGAAACTGCCTGGATTTAATTTAATCTCTAAAACCTCAAGTCTGGACAAAGTAAATCAATGCAGATAATATGAGGTCTCAGACCTTTTGGATGAAGAAACTCACTTCTTGTAAATTGGCTCATTGAGAATAAACAATAAAGTGGCTGCATTTGTCTGCTTGTTGGTTAGGAGTGTTTGCTGGCTCACACAGCATGGGATGTGCTGTATATGATACTATCCATACATCTCTGCATTACTATACTTTAACACTATCTGCTAATTGCATGAATTTCCAAAGGAGAAACATTTCTGCTTTGAAGTCAGAGGCAATTAATTTTGCCTATAACTTTCCTTTCCTTCCATTTGTTTTCCATTGGGAAAAAAAAAAAGATAAGCAAGAAAACCCCAACTAACTCCTCAAGAAGAAATAGCCTGTGGGCAAACTCACCCCCAGTGACATCAAAGGATGAACGTTAGTTAATTTCTGTAATAAGGTTTCTGCGTTTCCTTAAGTAGCGCACTCTCCATTTCTAATGGTCCTTTAAAACCCTCTCTTTATGCCAGCCATGTCCACACCTGTCAGTTGTACTAGAGACCACAGGTGAAAGAAATTGTCTGGGGACAGCATTCAAGCAGTGGTGCAGTCTGAGCCGTCACACTCTTCTGTGCAGAAGGACAGCAGCAGAGCCATCAGCCAACAGTGCCCACTGCTTCCAGCACAGCTCAGCTGTCGCTGGGGATTGGGACTGATCTCTCCACAATACTGAGGGTGAAGATAAATAAATCTTCAGATAGAGTTATCCAGCTGTATTAGTCTAACAGCTGGACTCTCTCCTTCTCACAGACCCACAGCCACTGTATTCACACACACTGTGTGAGAGTTGATAACACAGTGAGAGGCTTGTCATGTCATCTCTAATACCCACGTTTCCTATGCACTGCAAGTTACTGCAATCATGGCATGAGCTAAGCCATCAGTAAATGAGAAGACTATTGTCTCAACTGCCTCTCCCTTCTAGTGGATCTTCACAGGCTTTGCCTTTGGGGAGGAAATGACAATAAAATTTTGATTTTGCTTTCAAACTGAATATCAGGGAAAGGAAATTAATATTAAGGTAGCTGTTGTTCAAAAAAGGCTACATGTCTCTAAAATGCTATTGGGCCACTACGTGGCAGTCCATGAAAAGACCATCAGCCAAGTCCCTTCTTAAACACCAGGAAACAGTGAATATAGTGACCATTTGAGGAGTTTTTGCATATTTTCTTTGAGGACGATGTTGGGTGATAATCCATTAGATTTACATAAACTGAAGATGGTAGAGTTGTAACATCCTAAGTTTCTCCTAAGAGTAGAAATCGAACACTGAGAGAAAGTCATCCTGACCAGGTGTTCCTGACATCTAGCTGTAATATCTTTGCTTGGACATTTTACTAGGTTGTACCTGCATGTACATGGAACATGGCAACAAAAAACCTCAAACAAACAAACAACAAAATAACAACAACAACAACAACAACAAAGGAAAAAAAACTAAAATAAACTGCTCTGTGTTGACTGGATTAATTTCCCTTTCAGCATTCACAGGATGCACATACCTCTGTCCCAAAATGGCAATTATGCCATGCAGCGGTGGACTTTTCTAAAATCAATCTATTGATCTATTTATCCAACTTCAGTAAAGATTTTCATATCTTCTATTCAGTGCTCTGAGTCAAGCTTGCTCAGTGCTCTCATCATGCAGAATGGACTTTCTGGCATGGATGCACGGGAACCAGTCAAGAATAGACTGTGTGATCTTCAGATGGGTCCAGTGTCTCAAAACCAGAACATCTTAGCACAGAGAGCACAATGCTGGAGGAGATGATGTGTGTTGGTTTGACCAGAAGTCAGTCCCAGGCCCTGTTTGAAGTCTACATCCATCTACAAGGTAATGCAGCTGAACCACTTGGGAGTGTTCAAGGCCAGGTTGGACAGGGCTTTGAGCAACCTGGCCTAGTGGAAGGGAGTTTGGAACTAGATGATCTTTAAGGTTCCTTCCAAAACAAACCATTTTATGATTCTGTGAGTAAGATAAATACACAGCATGAGAAGGTTGTAGGGTCAAGAATTTCTTAGAGAGTTCAAACCACTTGGAACGGGACTGGGAAAAAAGAATTGAAGACAGAAGTGTAGGGAAAATAGAAAAAATGAAAATGGGCACATAAAATGAAAACTGTGGGAGCAAAAGACAAAAAAGGTGCATGAAAGGAAAAGGGCAAGAAATCTCTATGAACAGGTCACCTCCATCCTGTCCTCAGCTACCAGTCATTCTTGATCAATATTCTGTGCCTGACAACAGCCTAGGGCAAGGGCTTTAAGCCAAGGTGAAAGCCACCTGTAATGAGCTATAGCATTGTGATACAACTAAAGGGAAGTTTCTTTTTCACTTCAGGGAGCTATTTGACTACAAATGACTTGTTTTCCTTATAAATCTGATCCTAACAAGTATAACTGAATGATATTCATCTTGTTCACCTATCTGTGTCTAATCCTTTTTAGCCTTCTGCAAAGTGTTTTTCTTGAGTGATATCTGTCATGGGGTTACAGAACTGAATTATATATTCTGGTTTCAAGTTCTAGTTTTTAAATGTTTCCTTTTCCAATTGATTTTTTTCTTTTTAGCTCCTGCATCCAACATATCTTCCCATTTATTTTAGATGACAATTTAATATCACCTTATACATTTCCTCTCTAGACTAGTCATAACAGTAGGTAGCCAGAAAAAAACCTCAACGTTTGCATAAGTAGTATCTGTTAAAATATTCCTCTTTTTGAAAAAAAACCTAAAAATATTTTTTTAGCTTTCATCCTAATATCACGTAGAAGGCTTTCACACCAGTAATCACTTCACTACTCTACCTGGACTACAGTTTTACCTTTTAGTGACAGGAATGACCAAAACTGCATAAGATATAATATGTAAAGGCAGCAGTGACTCATAAACTGTTTTCAAACCCTGATATATGCAGTATCTTCTAACTATCTGGTTTTATATTGCTTCTCTGCATGGGGCTGACATTTTCTTGATATCTAAAGACACTTTTTCCTTGCTATTTGGATGGAAAATTAAAAGGAAAAAAAAAATAAAAATTAAAAAAAAAAAAAAAAACACTTGATGAAAAGTGTTAATATTTCATGTCAGTATGAGTTACCTTCTACTCCAGCTTACATTTGTCACTATTCCCATTACTCATCTAACTCTGGTAGGTCCCTCTAACTTTCATCTGAAACTCCTGCTTTGGTCATTAATAGCATTGACAACACTGTCACACAATGGTTACTTACAATCGAGGAAAGAAGATAACAGCTGTTTTAGCAGAGTGATTATAACATTGTTTATTTTAATTAAAAAGGGAGAGTTAGACTATATCTTTTGCAAAAGAAAGGAAAGGTAGTCTGAAGAAAAATATTAAATCAGTGGAATTCGAAAGCAGGATTAGCTGGGAAAGCAAATATGCCCTATCAGGAAGTACTTTTCTCTGTGGTGGATGCAATCTGAGACAGAAAAAATGCAGAGAGACAAAATCTCTAAGCAGGTAGACTGAGGAATGTCTACAGCAAATCAGCCAGCAGTGAGGTGAGAGAAACCCCTTGGTTTAAATTAAATAGAATAAGTATGTTCTTTTCTTTCATTTCTTGACCCATGTCTTTTATAAACATTGGCAGCTGTGTTGTCAATTTTGCTTAAGTAAATCCACTCTTTCCAGTCTCTCCCCCAACACTTTACTTTAACTTGGCCTGAATTAAGAGCAATTTTGGCTGACAGCAAAACATTCCTTCCCTGGGGGTTTATATGAATTTGCAGACCAGGGTAGTGGGACACCTTAACCAGATACCTCACTCCCCACCCCCAGCACATTTCTCAGCCTACCCAGTGGGTCAAGAACCCCCCAAAACTTAAGCCAGTACATGACCTGGTCTCATGGGGTCAGGAGAGACACTAACAGGGGTAAGCCAAGAGGCCTTTCTAGCATGCACCAAGATGTCAAAGAATGTGCCAGAACCAAGTCAGCTCCACGTAATACCTCTGTAAACTGGAAGTGGAACATCCAGTGCCACTGTCAGTTCCTTAAATTCACACTTAAGCTCTTGAAAGGAAATACTTTAGTGCCTGAGCATTCAAATTCAGAACAGAGCACTCTCTATCTGTATCTTATTGGGAAAATATCCAGGATCTGCTCCCAGATATGCACAAGAGCCATTATAGCATTCCTTGTTACCAAAGGCACCCACAAAGATTTAATGGAAGCACAGAGGCCTATAAGGAAATAGCCTTTTTTTAAGACAAAAATCTATAAGTAGTTTATTAGGCACAGTCTCAGACAGACTTGTGTCTCATATCTGTTGAAGGGACTGTGCCCAAAATGTATTTGTGTTGCCCAACCTGGTTCACCGCTCTGATCGAAGTTATTACATCTCCCTATAAACCTGCGCTCACACATATCCTGAGACCATCACATCTATCGAAACAGTAATTATTACCTGCCTCCAGACAGACAGACCAGGAATTTATATGTTTAGACTCGAGCAGAGAATAACTCCATTTTTAGGAAGAAATGCGTGTTTTGTTTTTATTCCCATTTGGACAAAAAAAAATATTTCTGTTTAAAGAAAAAAGTCGGGAGAAGAAAGAACAGTACCCCACACAGCTCTGGGAACAACACCTCACTTAGCTGGCCTCCTCCAAGTCCGTCCCAGGCCATGGGCACTGGCATCTAAGGCTGTTTGATGTCCAGGCACCCACCTCCCTTCTGAGCCAGAGGAAACACATCCAGTGTGTAGAAAGGCAGCTGGCACACTTCTGGTCAAGTGCAACCAGGAGGCTGGTAAATCACTACCAAAATTGGACAGACTGCCAATGGTAGGTTTCAACAACCTTCTATTTTATTTAAAAAGAAAATATTTCATTTTTTGTTGTGTCTGACCAGGTTGTATCATATAGGCCGAATAAAGATAAATCTTTGCAATACGTCAGTTTGAATAATGCTCTGAAGCCAAACATCTGGAAATTCATATTTTATCAGTGTAGCCTCTGTCAGACAAGCTAATGTTGATACTTTAACTGTTCCTACTCTTTTTTCCAAGACCTGGATCATGTTATGGGAATTGCAGTGTTCATGGCAAAATGACTGATATGAAACTGCAGGAATTTTAAGCCCTTGGGGGTAATGGTATGCTTTAGTAATCTGATGCAGAACTGAACTTCATGCTGATTAAGCAGAGTGGCCATCTTAAATTGATTTCCAGAAAACATTTAGCTTCTAAAATGCTTTCTGTTACAAGAACTTTGTGGAGGGAGCACAGACTCTGCTTCTGGCATGAATTAATAGGGAATTGGTTGGTGTGTTAACAAAGGCACCCTCTTTGTCCCTCCTTTTGGGCATCCCTAATACAAATGCATCATTAGCTAGAGTGCCCTTTCTGATAACGTAAAGAGGTTCTAACTTGAGATTATTTTGCATTTCAGTGTTACCCTTCCATCTCTCCTGCTTTTCGGGGAAGACTAATTATTGCTGCTATTACATCTTGACAACAAAAGGATGTTTTTACTATTTCTGTTCAAGTTAGAGAACTGGATCTTCCACTGTAGAGGTGGGGAACCAGACCCCTCTCTCAATGGCAGCCTATTCAAGCATCCTGAACAAGGGTTCTACACCACCATACATTCAATATATCCTGCAGTTCAATGAATGCAGAGACGAATGAGAACTTCAATAAGTCCTACAGGTAGCAAGTTAAATGATCCAAGCAAAACATACCAGCCTTTTAGATAGGAAGATACACTTTTTCATGTAATGAATGTACCACTAGTGTCTCACTAAGCAGAGTATGATTTTCTACTAGTAATCCAGTAGCCCACTCCTAGAGAACATTTTATGACTATGTATTTCAAATCTTGATCAGTGGGAAAGCCTGAGTCTTGGCACAAACATAAACACTGACAATAAATTAGACACAAGCAGGGTATAACTTTTCAAGATCCAGGCTCTGTAGACAGAAATTTAGACATTTACAGGCTGTTTGCTGAGACTTTGTGACTAACGGTAGCATAAAGTATTTCAGTCAACAGGAAAGTGAGGACTCAGAATGATTGAGAAGTTCTGTAACTGGCTGCTCTGATTAACAGTAGGTAAATTACTGTTAATATTGGTAATAAATGTCATTAGCAGTAATTCACTGAATAGCCCTCCATAGGCTCCAATCATGACAAAGTTTATCTAGAAACAATGACTGACTATTCTTGGCAAGCTCCAGGCTTTGCTGTGCTTCCTGATGGCTAGTTGAAGATGTTGCAGGTTGCAGTGGGCTGTGCACACTTGTGCCTTGAGAAGGATTGGAATGGCTTTCTTATCAGCTATTACTCTTTCCTTCAGCTGGATGATACCTGCAATATATTTATGTTTGAAAACAAACTATGTTCCTCTGCTGCCTCCAGTGAGATGAGTTGCCACAGGACCTGGGGACCCAGCACTACAGCAGACTTCTGTGCTTTGCTGTGAATTTGACCCTTCAGGGGAAAAACAGTATGGAGCCTAATGGAATTTTTTGGATCCCCTAAAGGGTTACCTTCTCTTCTCCTGCCTGTCCTCCCATTCCCACTCCCCCACCCTTGCCCCCCATGAAGCATCTTCTTCATGTTTCCACCAGTGTAACAATATACAATTGTGTCACTATTTACCAACTGAGCACATCAAACTCTGGCAGTGAATGGATCCATCCTATTGTTTATGTCTAATATGCCCTTATGTGAAGACAAAGGCAATGGTATTATGCTTTATTGTAATGAGGGAGGCATTATTCTCATAAGTTATGGTGAGGGATATTATGCAGTAAACTTGCAATTTTAATTATTATATTTAACAATCCATAGCGACATAAACTATAACAGAGGTCACTACACTACATAGCATCTTTACTGGAACCTCAAGTATTTGTTTAAATTAATTCCATCATAATCTCTCACAGCAATATGACAAAAAAAGGTATTACCTTCTTATATGCATACAAATTTGGGATGAATTTCATAATAATGTATTGTTTCTGCTCAGCATGTCTGGTGCTGAATTTCAATTACAAAATGTTGCCTCACTGCTTTCCTAGTCCTGGGCATTTCTAGCACATATTTTGGCATGTGACTTGATACAGTTCTGGGTTTTGGTGCTTTGAGATGCATGTGGATCAAATATGCTGAACTTGACTCATTGAATTATCCAACTTGTTTCAGACTCACTGAGGAGGGAATATGGCAATATGCACCCAAAGGTTATGAGACTTTTTAATCAGTAAACAAAGCTGGGTCCAACATGAGGATTTGGTAAAATGCATTTTCCTCATGAGAAATGAGGTGATCTTTTGCTCAGTCAACCTAATGAACCTGCTGTTCACATACACACACAGACAGACATTTCTGCTAACACGACTCTAATAAAGCAGCATATGAAACGTCAGACATTTGACCAAGTCAGTTCTAGAACTGGCAGAATATTGATCTTTCAGAATATTCAGATATTGAATAGCAGTGAGCTGTCAGTTAAAGCTTCAGGATAACAGTAACAAGGAGTCTGCTTGGACGGGGGGGGGGGGGTGAGATTTGTTTCACAGAGGTGAGATGGATGGATACTGTCAGCACTCTGTGCATAAATGATGAAACAAGAAGTGGGAGTACTCAAAGAAGCACACACAACCCTGGAAAAATAATATAGTAATTATTTTAACCTATTAGGCATACATTCCAACAAAACTAAAATGACATTTTATTCCCAGACTGGTAGCATTGTATTCATTCATGTTGGTAGTATTTCCTATTTTCATTAGAGGAGAACCAATGTGCATGCAAGTCATTACAAATAAAACTTCAAGCTCCTAAAATATGTTTATCTTGCAAGAAGATGCTGTTAGATACTGTAGTCTGCTATACATGAAATAGATAAACACATTCTTAATTTGATAGTTTGCCATGTGATACATTTTCAGTAGTACATTTACTGTTTCCACTATCTGAAGTAAGTGTGCAGAAATCACAGAGTCAGTGAATCACAGAATCAACCAGGCTAGAAAAGAACTCTGAGATCGAGTCCAACCCTCGACCCAACACCACCCTGTCAACTAGACCATGGCACTAAGTGCCACATCCATATGAGACATCTGATTTTCTCCTCAGAGCTGAACAACAAAAAATTACTTAGACAGGGGGCTTTTTTATAGGTCTTGAAATGATATTTTGAAAAGATAGCTGATGGTCCAGCTTGCTCTTCTACCAAAATCTCATTCTTTATAGGAACATTCACATGTCTCTCATATTTGCAAATCCTTTTTCCTTTCTCACTTATCAGCCCTCAAATGTTTAATGAACTTTACTCCTCCACAGACAGCCTGGTAGTCTGCCCCACATGGCTTCACATCTTCCCTGCCACAAAGGCTTTTCATGTGAGTAGCCAAATCTTTTTGTTCCTGCTCCCAAGCAATTTGGAAAGCACATTAGGACTTACTGGGATTCAGTCATGGTTTGTCATGCTCTTCAGTCTAATCTCAGAAAAGTATCTTATATGCCTAATGCCAATATTTTTTGTTTTACAGATGCATGTCAGATGATTTCATTGAAGAAAAGCTGCACTTTCCTACTGTGTAAGTAGTGGTTTTGGGGGTTTTTTAAGGTTGTTTAAAACACCTTTTCCATTACTGTAAAGCTATGGCAAAACATAAAGAAATAATAGCCAACAAATTACAGTTCCACAGAGAAATAAGCTCTTACAACAAAGGTTTTACTGGAATAAGACTTTTTCCTATAAGGGTTGCTGCTAGGACTCTGACATCCTCTAAGCAAATGCAAAGAGTGAGTGAAGTTGTCACAGAACCACACGACCAAACATCTCATGGCCTGATCAAGTGTTTTAGCATGGACAGTCATTAGATAGACACGGGTAGGGAGGACGGAAAAAGCTGGAGCCTTGCCTGCTTCTGCTGCTAGAGAACTAGCTGTGAGCCCAAGAGCAATGCTATTTTGTGTTGCTTTAGTTGTCATTTAGATGTGTCTTCTGGTTTAAAGACTGTCTCTCTGCTGCAAGACACTAAATAAGAGTTTGTGTTTGGAGCAGTAAGTGGATCTACTTTGGGTCCCTCAGATACAATATATAGGTTACAAAAAACATGTCATGGATATAAGATGGGTTTCTGGGGCATTTCTAAAAATTAGGACCTGGTCTGTTTTCAGGAGGGTATTGTGTTGGAACCTAGTTACCAAGTTTTCTGTGGTATTTCTTGATGCCTCTGTAAATGCAGTTTTAATTGAAGAAAAAGAGAGAACAACTGAATGGAAGGCATAAAGTTTACAGTTTCTGTTTACATCAATTCCCGTGTAGGAGCATGCTAATATGTTTATCAGAATAAGTTACTATACTGGGTCAGTAAAATTTTCAAATGCTTCGTTTAAGAATTCTTTTTTTCTGGGATTTTTTCTGTGAAAAATGGAAGAGGAAAAGGACATTTACATAAAGGGACTTTTGGTGTAAGAAAATTAAAGAATCAGCATCTTTATTTTTAAGATCTTCTCAGTAATTAGAATCAATGTGACTTGAAAGGCAGGATTTGAGGTGTCTTTGTTTAAAAGTCAAGGAAAAATAGATTTTTGGACTTATGCATTCCTGTGCTACTCTGCTCTACTAATGCATGAGAAAAAAACTAATTGCATAGCTTGAGAAATGGATTGCTTGGATCTAAAGTACTAGCAGAATGAAGTTAAAATTAGGGCTTTCACTCTTCATTGCCCTGAATATTGCGTGTTCAGTTACTCTTAAACCAAGTGGGTGTAAAATGTCACTGCTGCTATTGTGTATTCTGATTAGGTACACTTATTATAAATTATTTTGAGGTAGTTCCAAACATCAAAGGATGCTTTATGTTCAGGTCCTATTAACATACATATGTATATTTATTTGATGCATATTACATAAAATATTACCATGCCCTCTTGCATAATGTGCAGGAAAAAGGCTGAGCTGAGGAGCTAACAAGAACTCAGGTATAGGTATTTTCAAAATCGAAAGACAAAACTGTTGTAAGCATTGTAATGTCCTGTAATGTCCTACTTTGAAAAGAGATACTTTCCAGGTTCTTTGCCTGAAAAGCAAAGCTAAGAGAGAAATTAGCAGAAGTAAAGTAATCCTTCTCTTGCTGGGCCTAAAATTGCAGGTGACAACCTCACCCCTCACACAGTGTCCATAGTAACGTAAATTCAAACCCTACCCCAAAAAGAGAGATGAAGCATGAATATGTGAATGCGCCTACTTATCTCTCATGTACAGCCACCATGGTCTTTTATTTCATGCTCAGCTAATACAAATCTGCATATCAAAGAAACCAATAAAACTTCATAAACCACAGAATTTTCTTTCTTTAAAATTAACACAATTGCCTTTTTATAGTTTCCACTAAATCTATTAAAATCACATAGAATGACCTCTTACAAAGAGAGCAATTACTTGAAAAAGTAACTTACCATGACAATACGTGGCTGTACACACTTTTGAGAAGTGACACTTTTTCAGGCAGAAAGCATTTGTCATATCAAAACAGCTATTATCAGACAATCTGCTATGGACCCCTTAACATGGAAAGGGAGGGAGAAAACTTCCCACTTGCTTTTTGACAGTATCTGGTTTGCAAGGGATAAAGTGTAGCTTCCCAGCCATATTTTTTTTCTTTGGAAAAAGCCTGCCTAGGCCAACCACAGCCCTTGGCAATCTTGTCAACAAAAATGACATTTGGAAGAAAAAAGTGCTATATTTGCATGATGTAGATCCTTTTTTTTTTCAAAATATAAACCTTTAAATTCCTCATATAATATCTCAGGAGGTAGACTGATAAAGAGAGAAATAAATGAGCAACTCCACTTGACACTGAAGTCCAAGCCTCACCCTCTTTGATTCCTAACTTTTTTTTACAGAGCTCAGTGTAGTTATCTGCATGCCTCCTAAATGGGAGTGAAATACTGCTAAATTAAACTTCCCCATTAATTTCCCCTACTTACTGTTTCTATATCTACTTTACAAATGTAGAATGCACTGCACAAGAGATACTTAATACAGATACATCAGTGGTGATTTCTGAGCTGTCTGCAGCTTTCCTATGAGTTTCTATATTTGCCTGCTGGACCTTGTCATGTTGCCTCCTCCAGAAAAGGAGGCTTTCAGTGAAGGTGGTTGACTGTCCCTGATCACATTGCTTCAGAGGTTTGGCAGTTTCCTCACTGAAGAAAATGCATAACTCTTTCAAAGGACATGTGGGATGGACTTGGTGGCTTCTCTGAGGACTACTTTGGAGAACTAAGTGTAAGCTACATGAGCACTACATGGTACTCAATTAACTCTCAAGTACACTGTGCTCTGTGGATGGTAGTTATGGGGGGACATCAGTGCTCCTCCCTGAATGAGGAAGAAGTACTGCTGCTCAGAGAGGTTCTAAGCACTTATCCGGAAGCTGGTGATGGTCAGCTCCTTACTGAGATGCCATCTTCCAGGACAACAGCACATGGGGGAATATCAGTTACACGTTCAGAGCCATCTTAAGGACTTGGTCTTGGGTCATCTGTATTGCAAAGCAGCACTCAGAAGATACCACTTCAGCTTCAAAAGGATTGCTGTGTGGGGTCACAGCTGATAGGGGTCTGTCACAGAGGACTCAACAGCACATATGCAGCAATGTCAGACACTGTCTCTGCTTGTGCATGTGCCAAGGGCATCCCTGCAACATCCCTGCTACTGCTTGAAGGGGATCTGCATATGCTGACAGACCATTTGGCATGTCAAATGTAGATATAAAAGGATTTTCTGCTAAAGAAAAATGAGACCGAATAGGAAACACACTCCTGAATTCCTACTTCAGTCCATGCAAATGTGTTTAGCAATAAATAGACACAATCAGAGACGCTCAGCCTGTAACATCCCATCCATTTTTGTAAGGTCCTTTAGAGCTAACAGCTGGAGTCCTGAATGTGTATGGATGGATTTTTGGTAAAGGTTGGACTTTGCTGGGTTTTCAATTGGCCATGCAAATGTTCTTAAGTTTATATTAACTTCAGTTTGCTACACTGCGGTAGAGGAGGTGTTAAATCTTCCAGGTGACCAGTGACAGAATCCACATTATTGAGTTTGCTGTGATCTCTGCGAAGACTTAAATAGCAAATCCATAGCCTTGTACTGTCAGTATACTGACTAGAAGAAAATCTATTTGCATTTATTAGTTGAAAAACTGAGACCAAAAATCAGCAAGTAACAGACAAGTTGTGATGCAGTTAGGATCAGGTTAGTTTACAATCTGTCTACCATTTGCTGCTTTGGTTTCACCTAATTAATGCTAAGCCATCCAAAGGAGGGATGTCTTCACACATGTCCATTGATTGTTTTTTTCAATATCCCAGTTCATTCAGGACAACAAGTTTATCTAAGATGTCACAGAAGACTGAGGTGATTGCTATACCAGAAATGTTTTTGTCCAGTTAACTATCAGATGACATAACTTCTGAGCTCTTTTACAAATTCCTAGGGCAACAAACCTCTGGGAAGTGCAGTGTCTGGGCCAAACCTAGACTCCAGGCCCTCTTCTATCTCATATCCTCCCCTCTCTGAGGTGCAGGGAAAGCTCACAGACTGTCCCACAGTGCTGCCTTCTGCTGCTTCAGCCAAACACCCTCTGTGGTGTTGTCCATCAAGAAACTACTTCAGCTCCCCTTTGCCTGGAAAAACTACCTCTTTGCAGCACTTCAGTAAAGATTACTACAGTAACATTATGAAGTGCAGTAGATTTCTTTTCAAACTGTAGCAAGTTGAAAATTCAAGATTTCTGGTACAGAAAACATCACAACTTCAGCTTCTTTAGCCACCAGATCAATTTTCCATTTAATGTGGAATAACTTATGTCACTTGATGATCTCCAGGGACCTTTTCATAATAAACCACTTGACAAGTGAGGCAAGTAAGGTTTGCAAGATTTATAATTGATCACTGGTGCTATTGTAGACATGATGGAAATACCATATATAACATAAATACTTTTTAGTAAGAAAATATTATTGCTTCATAATCAGGTGTAGGTGTTAGTCTCTGATTTGGCATCTCTTTGGCATAATGAGCCTATGGTTCTGCATCTACAGAATATAAAAATAATGATGTTTTTATAAGGGTGCCAGACATCTTGCCTGTATATGAAATGTAAATACTGTATTCAAGCTGTAGGCCTTGAAATTGGGTGTGAAGGAGGGATTCTGTTTGGGCCTAAACACAGGCAAAGCTTTATTTGTGGGCTATATTCCTATGGAAGTGCAGCTGTTCAAATGCTCTTAATACCCAACAAAGACAGCATTGTTCTGTAAACGCATTTGCTGGAGTTGTTGGGACTCTGGCCAACTGTAGGTGGGACAACTGCAACAGCAAGAGCCTGTCACTCAGCAGCCCAGTAAACGATGCCTGGTGGCTTCTCATAGCGATGACGGACTGCGTCTGGCTGGGTCTGTGAACAACAGGGCAAGAAATACCTTGCTCAGACACAGTGTGCGATGTGGGCCTGCACTTGCACTCATGCAGTCAGCAGAGGAAAGCTTATTGTGATTCTAGCTAGAATATGTGACTAGTGTGGCCTTTGAGGCCGAAAGGACAATTACAAGGTATAGTCCACCTTGCTCTGTTTGTATTCATACATCAATTCCACAAAACAAACCATAGGAAGGAAAATTTGTTGTAGGAGTCTCAACCTAGCTGTCAAACCCTGGTCTCTGAGAAGCTGTACTGTCTGGAGAATTGCCTATAAGCACAAATACAGACAACGGGACACACAGAAAACATCATCTGTTGCATGCCATTTCATCATAAAATTTGCAATCATGCAGCATTTTCTGAATTATTCAATTGTCATTAAAATATTAAGAAGCTGTGCAACAATATTATGTGGTGGCACAGCTATAACTGTTGGAAATTTCACTAGAGAACTATAAATCCTCCTGTTTGAAGGCATAGGGCTAATACTAATAAAGGTGAATGAATAGATTATTGCAAAATCCTAACAAGGATTTCTTGACCATTTATCGTAAATATTCAGCATTTTCTGAAAAATAATATCAGGCTAGATGGATCATTAATAGAATCTGTGGTGATAACAGTCATGTACTGGCACAAAAAAAAAAAAAAGCTTTCCTTGAGGATAGCATTTGATTGCCAAGGAAGTCTTCCTTTGTGTTCACTTGTACAGTTATCATGTTGGCAACAGGAGAACATCAAGCCTAACAGCGTTTTCCGTAGCTCGGCTAAGGCTATATTACAACAGTATTCTGTAAGAATGCTAGTTGGGAGGTTTTGTTTCTCTGATTGATTATTTGTTTGTTTTCCAGAGACACTTGGAGTAATGCACTCTAACACAGTCCCTCTGTCTTTCTTCCAGGAATGGTTAGACTTCAACTGGAGTTTTGAATCTCCTACTGTCTTTGAAGTAATTAATTTATTCTTTCAGTTCAGTTGGCTCATACTGTCACTTTGAGATCCTGAATGCAACCCCCATTTGCAGCCCAGACAAACCTGCTACCAGATTGGCAACATGAGAAAAAATTTGTAGTAGGAGAGAAGTAGAGGAGGCAGAAGCAAATTAATTTGATTCCACTCTTTAAAATAACACTTACAGAGAATTATCTTATGCAAAGGATTGCTTGAACATGATGTCCTCTTCAGTACTTCACGTGCAAGTTCCCCTGGGGATTGACTTGCAACAGCCAAGGGTAGAGAGGGTATCTCCCCTTCTGGCTGCAGCTATCCCAGTATCATATCCAGAGGCTAAGCCACATGACTCAGCTCCCTCCCTCCCATTTTTATTTCTCCCTTTCTGATCATATTTTCATTATAGAAAATGACAAGAGAACACTGCAAGGTCAGTCCTCTCTGCTGACATTTATTGCAACACCTATAGGGATGGAAATACAGAATAAAGTCTAGTTTTTCAATCTTCCATATCTCCTATTAGTTTCAGTCAAGATTAACCATAACATCTTTAATAATATCAAGGTACAAAGTTGAACTTACATGCTGGTGTTTTAAATATATTTAAGGCTTATTTTACTAGTTTGGACTGCCTGTGGTATTGAAAATTTCCTTAGTTCTTTTGACTGACAAATCTGTAGATAAACCAATTGGTCTTAAACTGTCCTCTGCTAGGATGCCTCATGGTTTTTTTAGAAACGACGTGATCAACCCTGTGAAACTCACAACCTATATCTCATTTTTTTGAGCTAAAATTAGATTTAGTGGCTTAAAATTTGTGAGTTTGGAACAATATGACCTAGCTATTATAAAAAAAAATGAAATATATGAGAAACAAGATTATTCACATGCAAACATAAATTAATAGGACTAAAATTTCAATGGGTTTATGAATAAAAGTGATTCCCCAATTTTTTGAAGTTTTGTCCCAGCAGTTACTTTCTTTAGCACTAAGACCACCTCTGTTCACCTGCTGCATTCCCTGAATTTTTTTCATATATCAATATCTCTATAGCATTTTTATCCTCTTCCAAAGTGACATCCTGTCCCTGTTGCAATCAGTGTCTTTCTAGGAGTCTTGATTTTCATTCCCTATGTATACCAAAACTGTACTGGTGAGTTGTCATCAGCAGGGAAACAATTCACTGGAGAAAGGCATCTCTGTGGAACTTCGGTAGTGGTCCTGGCTGAAAGCAGTGTCACTGAGCTGGGGCATGCTTAGCCACGACAGAGAAACAAGTGATTTCTGAAAGCTCCATGGTGTCTGCTGAGACCAACCAGAGCACCTGCTATATCCATGAGCTCCTTCAGCCAGTACCAGCCAGCTGAGCAACCAAAGAGTTGCCCTTTCCTCCCTCCCTGCTCACTGCCCTCACTCTCTCTCACCCTTCAGCAAGAACAAAGGCAGAGCACCAGAATAAGAATCTGCTCTGGGTTAATTTTAATACAGAGCTGGTTATCTGCTCTGATGTGCTTTGCAGCCGACACAACCACACTAGCTGGGGACAGGACAAAGAAGTGGGCTTGGGAGACTGGAGCAGGAGGAGTATGTGTGGAAGGGAGGATTTCTCCTTTCCACAGCACATCCCTCCTGCCACCTGAAAACACGCAATGACAGTGGGAAGAACTCGCTACCGCTTCACAGCACATCTAAAATATTACACCCAAGCAAGGCAAACTTATTCCCATCTTTTATTATTTTATCAGAGAGTGTTTTACTTATGAAAGGAATGTATAATTTAAAAACTAAAAAAAACCTGTTACCACCTTTTCATGCAAGCCAACAATTAGCTGGCTTTAACTTTGAGATTTTGTTCCTCAGACTACCTAGATAAATCAAGTATCAGATGAAGATTTAGGTATTTGTTATGCAGGATTGTTCCATGAGGAACTTGGGACCACAGTGCAGCTGCATTGCCATGATCCTAGTTCTGCAATCAGACACCACTGTGGTTCTGTGTAAGAGCTTACCCAAGTGGAACTGATTGCAGATTTAAAACTTAAATTTACCCATTAGAGTTTGTAGCAGTGGCCAAACCATATTTCTCTGAATTTTCTGATTAAATAAGAACATTTTGGATTTAGGTCGATTATAAAATTTATTGCAAAAATCATTTTCCTCTCATGAAAAGTCAAGGTTCTACTGATGATGCACTTGTATATTAACTTTTTTTTGTTTTTTTGGTTTTTGTGATTTTTTGTCCCTTCCAGTTAGCTCTTTTAGGCTTTCAAGAGCTTTTATTTTCACAAATAAAAGCCCTAAAGTTCTAAAGAGTGATTAGTTTGTCACTTTCAGGTAAGCAGAGAAAAGTGCATTAAGCTCATGGAGAGGCTGATGTCCTCTCACCAGATCTCATATGGGTGTCTCGTACGTGGTGGTATTTTGGTCTAACTGCTATTAGGTTTTAAGGTTTTAATTAAAAATTATCTCTGAGAAAGACAGGGGCACACCCAAGACCTGCAGCAAATGTGCCTGGGATCAAAAGTCGCTGCACTGTGTGGCTAAAGGGTAGAGCAGATAGCACAAAGTGAGATTGGCAGGAGGGAGGCACCTTGTCTTCTGCTTGTCAAAAAACTCTCTGTAGGTGATTCCTTTGGAAATAAAGAAGTTGCAAAGAGATAGTTTTTGCAAGAAAAGAGTCATTTTTTCTAAGCAGACAGAAGCTGAAGTGATTTCCTGATGGACAACACCACAGAGGGTGTTTTGCTGGAGCAGCAGAGAGCAGCATCATGGGATGGTCTGTGAGCTCTTTCTGCACCTCAGAGAGGGGAGAATATGCGATAGCAGAGGTAAGCAAGCAGCCCAACCTGCAGAGACTCTGGGAAGCGCAGTGTCTGGGTCAAACATGGGCTCCATCTCCTCATTCAGGAGACAGCAACCATGACCACAATGACTGGTGATATAGTCTCCTCCCTGGTGGATAAGGATGAAGTTTCAGACTGCCCTGTTACATCCTATATGTGTTGGATATAATAAGTGGAATTTTATTTGATACATGGACAACATTGTTGATTATCATTGGCTTTCCATTCTTCACCTTCAATAATGTGTTCTTTGTTTTATAGACTTGCTGCTTTTACAGACTAAACTTGGTGTTTGCTAGGAGGAAGTATTACATGACAAAAGTATTTAGTTTCCCAGGGACCTGGTTGAAAAATCAATCTAATACTCTTTGTTATTAATACAAGAAAGAATCCCTAGAAAATTAAATAGACCTTTTTTTTCTTGCCACTAGTATCTGGAAAAAAAAGAGTTACAAAAGGGTTGTTCTCATTCATTTCCCAGTGGAAAGATACTTCATTATTGCTTTTGTTAACATAATTATCATCATACAACCTGAATAATTACAACAATAAACTTCAGCAAACTACAAAAATACTGAAAGGACTTAAGTGTAAAAAAATCTAGAGAACATATTTTCCTTTGCATAATGTGAAAGAAAGTTATATGAATGACATCTATTTACTTTTCCAATCCAGCTTCTATTAGTATACAAAAAAAGCTGGACAAGTTGCTTCACAGATATTTTTCTCAGCCAATCACCCGTCATAAAATGATCCAATTATAAAATGACAAGTCTGCATGAAGTTCATTATCTGATCCACTGATTTTTCACAAGAATCACCTTATTTACAGGCTGGTGCAGCATATCAGCTGCATACAGTAGTATTAAACTACTTTTACAGAAAAAACCCACCATTTTGTATCACATTAGTGAGATTCCATTTGAGTGTGTTCATGACAAATGGCTCCCCTGCAGTTGTCTCAGCATTTAGTTTCCAGACAAGACCCATTTATTGCTTCATTTATTGATGTGCAACACAAGTTATAGAATAAATATCATATCATTGAATCTAAAGCAGTAATTCACACTGTTCTTAAAGACATGATGTCTGGAGAGTCTAAAACTAAACTAACTCCAGGAGATGTTTATGAGTATTGTGAATGAAGGATAAAAAAAAACAACACCCAAGAGTGAAAACTTGATGTTGGGACTTTAATTTAATTTGAAGTAATGCAACCAAACTGCATGAGGAAGGAATGGAGGGAACAATCAAGTCTCTTAACCAACACTATTTTATCCTGCCATTAAATTGTTATAATTATCCAGTATTTGACCAGATGGTAAGTCATTTCTAAAGTCAGACCAGGTGTTCAAGATGCAGAGATAATCACAAAGCTGATGACTGTGGTGAAACTAATTAAAAAGTGTGTTGCAGTGGCACAGTGGTGCCGTGGAGAGAGAGCGACCAAAAATAACACAGTAGAAAAATTCTGAAATAGTATAACACAGTGAGTTGGAAAATAATAAGCAAAAACAAACAGAATTTAATTCATTTAAATTATCAAGTTCAGAGGAGTACTCTAATAAACTATTAGATAATATAACCCATTGGGACTTTCTGGGATTTTGTTGCTGTTTTCTAACACAAATAGGAAGATGGAAGTGAAAGACAGAACTAATAAAGATGAAAACTGTCAACATGATCAGAAGGGCAAAATACGGGCACAGATGCACATCAAAATGAAATATGGGCACAGAAAGTCCTTTTCATGCGGATGAACACTGATTACATGGCCACAGCTGGAAATTATAGAAAGCTTTATTCATTAAAGACTGACTATCTTCAATTAGGCTTTGCTTTCATGACAAAACAACTGAGTAGCAAAGACATGAATTGCCATGCTGTGCCTGCAGCTCCCACGAACACTCTGCCCTGCAGCCAGCACACTTCTGCTTAATAGAGGCCTTCACCTTTCTGGGACCAAAAATCAATTCAGACATAAGGGAAAATGCATTTAACTGGAGGCGGATGTTGGGAGGGTGAGGGGGAAAGCAAACTTTCAAAAAAACACCAATACCTAAACACCCCACAATGAGAGAAATCAAAATGACTTATTGCCAACTTGGTTCATGCTGGTCTACCCTGCCTGCTCTGTACTCTGTGATCATCTCTGGCAGTCTGCTCTAAAAATGTAAGTGTGAATGCTCATGCTGTGCCCATGGCCCTGAGGAGATCACTAATAGGCTTCGTGCTATGTCCACACACGAAGCCTGATGTTAAGGGTTCCTGGGCACAAGTAAAAGCTGAGACCTATTAAAGACATCTCTCCATGTGGTTTTTCAGCAGCTGGACATCTCTGGCAGAAGGATTGCTCCTCTCTGTGCCCTTACAACCTGCACCAAAGCCTGGGACACCCAGAGGGATGGGAGTTGAAACATACACAGGCTGATCAGAGCTTATAAGTCTTCATCTTCAGTGAGCAATTTTCCATTAAAGAATGATGAAAATTATGTGCACGCCTTCACCCTGTGCTGCCACATTATGCTGATGATGTATTTTGGCACAGTTGCTTTTGCTAGTAATAGCAATTAGGATTCAGAGTCACTCTGTTCCTTGCCTTCTATCTCTGGGCGAAGTTTCAGCTGTGTGAGCTGACCACACTTTGGGCAAGGATGCTAGTAGCATTTGCAGTCTCACCCAGCTCTCCGTCATTAGGGAGAGTTTCTCCTTGTTGCAGTTGTCTTTGTCTGCAGAAAGGTGGAGATTTCTTGGTGCAGAGGCATTATGATTCGAAATAGGAATGGGTAGCAGACGAAGTTGATAAGTCTGTTGGTAATCTGATTAATTCTGCCAGTAAAAATTCTGCACTCACATTAGTTCTAGCAGTAACATATTGTTGGCTTCTCTCTTGATTAAGGCTACAGATTGCAAGAATCTTGCAGCTGCAATCTAATGTTTCTTCATACTTTCTCCAGGAAGCAAAATGGGTCATAAGGTATATTAATGGCTGTGAACAACTGATATCTGTTGTACCTTACTTAGCCATTGATGTCCAGACTGTTAAAACATTATCTCCCTATTGTTTTTATCAGTTCTCTAGCTGGCTCAAAACCAGAAGATTTAATTTTTATCTATTCCTCTTTTTTTTTTTTTACTTTTTTGACCTCATATTTTGGAACTTTTCAGTCAACTTTGGTTGTGACATGGACATTGGGAATACACTTCCCTCACTGGAATGAGAAAAATAAGGACCCATAATTGGAAACAGGAGTGCAGACTCCAGATAATGGTGCAAGTCTACGGAAAAGAGTTTACCCAGTTGAAAATACAGCTGCATTCATTCCAGCAGTGCTTCCTCACCACAGAACATATACTGCAGGGTACGAGGCTTTCCAAGTATTTTTAACCTCTTAGGCAAGTGGGATTGTAGTATAAATGTCTCAAGGTATTTCATATTCAGTGCTTTGCAGTTTCTAATGGATATTTTTCTAGGGACGAATGTGAGCAAACAGCCCATGGACTGCAGCATCTGTGGAAGCTGGTTCAGGCACAGGGTCTTTTACTATTACGGTTATTTTTAACCAGTGCATAATCTCCTGCACCAAGTGTTGTTTCTGGCTGTCTTCTTGCTGCCATACTTGCCCCATGTTTAAACAAGTAGGGAGTTTCCTGTTTTTTGGAATCAGTCAAATAAAGATAGGTTAAAGGAACTTGGAAATAAAAGCTTGTATATGAATTCAATAAGAACACCACAGGATAGATGTAAACACACTGCTAAGAGAAGGAAGAAGAAGAAAGTTTTCTGATAAACTGCAGATTTTTTAATGAGAGCCTGCATACTTGGTCCTGTGTCTGAGTTTACAGTAACCTGCAGAGGTCTTTAAGGACCGTGTGATCAAATTTTCAGCATTCAGTAGGCCTTACCACCTGCACGAAGAATTGAGGGAAAGACCCTTTTTCCCCCTAGCCCTGCCATACAATGATCTCTGCTGGTTAATGGCAGGTGACATTCCACAAAAGGAAGGAAGAGTGTAGGAGCCCTTCTTGTTACCTTTCACAGCCAGATTCAGCCTCAGATGGGCTTTGGCTTTCCAAACCCCATCCCTATGTAAGGACCCTAGAAGCATTCCCCATCCTGGGTGTTTGGCTGGAGGGGCTCATGGCCAGCTCAGAGCTGGTATAACCAAGGAAAGTCCCCAGCCTACTGTGACAGTGTATGTTATCTCTCCTGGGTTTTTTTGTCCCCGCTTCCCCATTCTGTACACTTTGTTTTTGTGTCCATGTTCCATCAGGATCTCTTTGTTCGTCTGCCAGGCCTACTGCCACCATTACTTGATTTCTTCTATGTCAGAATGGACCATGCTTGGAAACTGAGGACTGAAAATCAACCAGCTCTCCTGGATCTCTCTTCTGTCCAGGGCCATATCCCATGAGACTCTTCCAAACAAACTTTTGAACAGGCCAAAGACTATCCCAAACAGGGAATATAGAGGTTCTAAGAAATCTCTTCAGTCTTCAGGGTTACTGCATGACAGACATGAGGTCCTCAGACATTCACTCAACCTAAAGTAGCCTTGAGAGTCATCTGTCCCTGAGCTCACAGGCATGGTTTTAAGATAACACCTACTTCAATGATGACTTTACATCATTTGCCTCAGTATCTGCTTTGTATTTCCCCTTTCAAAATAAACAACTAAATAAAATTCATCTTTTGAACAGTACAATAAACATTTTTTCCATCATGAAGACTAGAGGGTCTGTGCTGCTCCCATGCAGGTTTCACAAACATTCAGCCCCACTAGCTTTGTGAATGGCTTCAGTCCTGCAAACGTGTTTAGATGTGACAATTCTGTGCTATTTAAAATTTAATGCATGATCAAGGACCTCAAAAATCAGGCTCCACATGAGATTAAGCTCAGTCCAAGTAGATATAACCTACTGTAATATTTACATATGTTAATTCTGTCATAGAATGACTACAACCATCTCAGTAATAAGTATAGTCATGCTAATAAAACCAAGGTGTCTAGAGAGGATAATTTCTCTATGACCTTCCTGCTTTACAGTGAATGACCTTGTAAGGCTGGGGAGTAGAGGTGGCTGAAAATGTTCTGATAGAATGTTTTTCCTTTGGATAATGATTCCAGAACTGGGACATTGCACAAGAACATATATATTGTCCTGAAGATTTTGACACAAAATCATCGACGTTGTTTGAATAATTCTGCAGTTCACAGCTTGATGTGATCACAAATCTGTTTGAACTAGTGTATCAGGATTTGAAATGCATAAGGTATAATATAAAGTTCAAAGCAAGAAACTAAGTATGAAGTCTTTCAATAAATTCATGACAATGTTTTTCACCCTTTTTAATTTGCTCCATGAAGTTTTTTTCATTCATAGCATGAAGAAGGAATGAAAGGTACAATGTTTCTGATTTTTTAACTTAAGGTACTAAAAGGAGTGTATTACCAAGGCAAAAGGCAGTCCACTGTCTCCTATATAGGGGGAAAAAAGGCATTGTCTTAATTATTTTGGACTTCTTTTCAATTTATATAGTTAAGGCACTTAAATGATAGCAGTGTTCTCATGGTTTGGGAAGAAATACCTGTATTCTGCAGAGAAAACAGATGTTTTTTCAAACTCTGAAGATAATCAGCATATTTACATACACACTTTTATGTTTAACTGCCAATTTCTGTTTCCCAATTAAAGTGGTTTATTTGACTGTTATCTTTAGCTAATTAGTACTTATTTTAGGGAGTGAATACAGAGTAGGTTTCATGGGAAAGTAAACTCATTGGCTTCAAGTAGGGGGAATAGCTTGATGGCTGAAAGAGAATTGCCCCAGATAATGAATTCCTGTGTGTTTTGTAATGTAACCTAATGCCTCATGCAGCTACTAAACTCCCAGATGGCCCAGCAGAGGCACATACTCATCAGGTGACATATTAGTCAATTCAAAAGATAATTAGTAAGCACTCCTCTTTCTGTACTCTTTAAGCATTAGAAAGATTCACATTCCACTCTTTCATGTATTGGCCTCCAATTCAAAATATATGGAGCAATTCCTCTTTTTTTTTCCTAGAGGTGCTGCTCTCCTGCTGCTGCCACTGACTTCAGCACATACTTATTTGCTAAAGATGCTATTGTGCATTTTTGCTCATGCATCTTTGATTTTCCAAGCCTCTTCACTGTCAGGGTATCTGCTATTATATAATCATAGAATCATAGAATCGATTGGGTTGGAAAAGACCTCCGAGATCATCGAGTCCAACCCTCGGTCCAAATCCAGTCCATTTACTAGATCATGGCACTCAGTGCCACGTCCAATCTGCGTTTGAAAATCTCCAGGGATGGTGAATCCACCACCTCTCTGGGCAGCCCATTCCAATGCCTGATCACTCTCTATGTAAAGAATTGTCTCCTGATATCCAACTTAAATTTCCCCTGGCGGAGCTTAAGCCCGTGCCCCCTTGTCCTAGATGTCTCTTCCAGGTTTCAGAGTAGGGGCAATTTATTTTTATCTTTCCTATATCAACAGCCCTGATACTTTACTTCACCAAGAAGGATATGATTCAGTTACTGGAGGATGTCAGTGCTGTGTATGTGTTGGCAATAGGACAGGCAAAAATTTGGTAAAATTATTCACCAAAAACAGAAGGCAGATGAGGGATGTGCAGGAAATGGGTCCAGAGTCTGGTGTGGTTCTGAACTATAGTATGGATCTGGCTCCTCTTGGTTTCCATCTCTTTAGACAAGTATCTTAAAACTATTAACCCCAACAAACTGAGTGTGTAAATGTGTATATAGCTGAGTCTAGCTCTCCCTTAGGATTTAGGTTGAACAGGCTCTGAGCCAAAGGGCACAGCTGTTCTATTCTGGTATTCAGTAGATCACTAGATTCCTCTCCCTATAACATTCTAGCCTGATATCTTTCAGCAGCAAACGGTGCATTCAGCAGCAAACAGTGAAAAGTGTGAAGTCTTGGGCCAAGTCTATGGGAAGCATGTGCTGGGACCTGACCCTTCACAGTCTGAATTTCAGACAATTTGGCCTGGATCTGTTTTGCATCCCTCAGGTGCCCACCCTGCAGTTGATTTCTCCACAGAATATCCTTATCCATTCTATCGGGTGTTTATAACTTGAAGGGATTTTAAGTATACATATGTATACTTGAACATATAAGTCAGCATACATAGAATAGTTGCATATACTGGACTCAGTTGTCTGTCAAATAATCTGTTTAAATCTTTTGATCACAATTGTTCTTTCCTCCATTTTTTTATCCAATTGCTTTTAATCATAAATTTCAGGGGGTTTTGTGTTTGCTCATACCCCAGTCTCAATTTTCTACCATTAAAAACTTGACATGAAAATTTATATAGGTATTATAAACAGGGAATTCCATTTGAATAAATTGTCATGCACCTACCAGTTAGTTTCATATAAGTGCTTAAGCAGCAGTGGTAAGTAGCAAAATCCTGAGCCTACTTCTAGATCTGAAATTGGTTTATGTTATTCCTTTATATATTATTTGGGCAAACCCTCAGACCTCTCTGCCCATGTGCTCTGTAGCATATGGTTCCTGCCAAGTTCAGTGATGTATAGGAAGAGCAGATAGCGATCCCACTCTTCTCCCCACATTCAGGACCTGGGGCTTTTGTTGCACTTCTCGATCGTTTGGTCTCCACCCCAGGCAAGGATGACACTGGAGGGGGTTATTTTTCCAGGCTGCAGCAGGGATGGCATCCAGCTGATCATCCTGGGTGTTTCCGTGGTTTGCCATTGCTTCTCTCCTTTGTTATATTACATTCGTTGATATAGAGCAATTCCTTCTCAGCTCTCAAAGCTGCTCTTCTCCAACAGCCAGTAACTGTTTGTGATGGAGCTGTTTACAGATATGCAGCCTTTTTTTACAACCTGTGCCCCAACTTTCAAGTCATTTGCTGTTATTCCACACTTAAACCACACTCCAAACACAAGGGCTTCTGGTGCCAGACTCCATTTCACACAGCAGACTCCCACAGAGAGATGGTAACAAGCCTGGCAGGATAGGACAGGGGCCTGGCAGTGTAAGGCAGAGTTAGCAAAAGGCTACTCTTACTGGGTTTCCTACCTCTCATAAATGCTTACAAAGTCTAAGGAGAATTTTCCATCACAGTGATGTACCAATTATACATCTCCCCAGTCATCATGAGAGGATTCATAGTCTCTGCCCTTTACAAACTCTTCATTCTGTTGCTGCTCATTGTTGCTGCTGATGTGCAGTGGCTCTTTTTTCCCAGTAGGAAAAGTAGGAAAAATGGTAAAAAGTTCCCTTCCCCATCTTCAGAAGGACCAAACTTGTTCAGACCTAGTAAATTGCAATGTACTGGAAGGGAGCTACCGCTGAAATTTCTGTCTCTGTGTCTTCTCTTGGAATAGCTCCCAACTCAAATCACATAGGGGTCTGATGTGGATTGCAGGAATATGGATAAATATCTGGATTTCATAAGTTGCTTCTTCTGCACTCCTTAAAATTAAGGAGAACCATACAGACTTCTGTAAAACATTGTTGGGAAAAAAAGCTCTGAAACTTAGAGGTGAAATTTGTTACAGCTGTGGATATATACAAAGCCAAGTGTTAAAACCTTGAAGAAGAGATTAAATGTGTAAACAAGAGGAATTTTGGAGACAGCAACAGAAGTCTGAACCATAAAAATCAGGAATATTATGTAAAAGTATTGTTCTGAAAGAGGAACTTATATGTTCCTGTGAATGGGACAAAATTTAAACCATACTTAGTCAGTTGATAGACTAGCAATTTTGCCTATTGAAAGTATATTGTTTATAAAAACTGGTTTATACCAAGAGCATTATGTCTATGAAACTCTAATGATCACAGAATCAATGTCCTAAATTTTGGAAAGCAAAGGTTTAACTGTGTTGGAGACCACATAATAATTATTGGACTTATATGGTTTGTTCTTAGATATCTGTAACATTCAGTGTGAAGAGTCTCATAGAAGTTTTTTCTGTCTTTAATATCTTCAGGTATCTGCCAGCGAAATTTACTTCAAAGAGCAAAATTATCTCTCCCTGAAATCAACAGAGACACCCATACTGACTTCAATAGGAGCTGCATCAGGCACTGGTGACCAGCTCTAAAGTTCAAAAACATTTCAACAATTTTCAGCTAGGGAAAAGGTGTTCATTGGGACACAGCTCAGGCCTGTAAATGCATTTACATCTGATTGATGAATAATGAATAATGAATAATTCTATAATATATAATTTGTGCTACAATATTTATGAGTTTGTGTGGAAGGAACTTATAAAGCATGTAGTAATGAAGTTCCCAGAAGTAATTTTCAGTGCATTTCAAAAAGTAAGTTGAGAGACATTTAGGGAGGTTTAGGGGTAATACTCTGAAATATCTGTACAAAGTACTCTTTTAAGATGGCAACTATTATGCATAACTTCTAGGGAATGATAGAATCATAGAATGGTTTGGGTTGGAAAGGACCTTGAAGATCACCTAATTCCAACTCCCCTGTCATGGACAGGGATACCTTCAACTAGACCAGGATGCTCAGAGCTCCATCCAACCTGGCCTTTAACATCTCCAGGGATAGGGCATCCATAGCTGCTCTGAGCAACTTGTTCCAGTGCCTCACCACCCTCACAGTAAAGAATTTCTTCCTAATATCTAATCTAAATCTCTCTTCTTTCAGTTTAAAGCCATTCCCCCTTATCCTATCATTGCATACCCTTGTAAAACGTCCCTCTCCAGCTCCCATTTGCTCCCTTTAGGGACTGGAAGGTGCCATAAGGCTGAACAGCCACAACTCTCTCAGCTGTCTTCATAGGAGAGGTGCTCCAACCCTCTGGATCATCTTCATGGCCCTCCTCTAGACTCCCTCCAAGTCCATCTTACACCAGGGTCCACAGAGCTGGATGCAGTACTCCAGATGGGGTCTCACCAGAATGGAGTAGAGGGGCAGAATCACCTCCCTAGACCTGCTGGCCACTCTGCTTTTGATGCAGTCCCAGGACACAGCTGACTTTCAAGGCTGCAAGCCCACATTGCTGGGTCATGTTGAGCTTCTTGTCAACAAACACTGCAAGTCTCCCTCCTCAGGGCTGCTCTTGATCCATTCTCTGACCAGCCTGCCTTTGTGCTTTGCATTGCCCTGACCCAGGTGCAGGATCTTACACTTAGTCTTGCTGAACTTCATGAGGTTCTCATGGGCCCAGCTGCCAAAATTCCTCTGGGTGCCACCCCTTCCATCCAGTATGTTGACAACATCACTCAGCTTAGTGTCATTGGCAAACTAAGGGTGCACTCAATCCCATTGTCCATGTTGCCAATGTTACACAGCACTGGTTCCAGTTATGACCTCTGAGGAAGGCCACTTGGCACCAGTCTGCACTCAGACATCACGTTGTTAAACACAACTCTTTGAGTGCGACTATCCAGCCTATTCCTTATCTACTGAGTGGTCTATCCATCAAATCCATGTCTCTCCAGCTTAGAGACAGGGATGTTGTGCAGTGTTGAAGCCATGTTGGCTGTCTCAAATCACCTCCTTATTTTTCATGTGCATATAATTATATTCACTAAATTAATGGATGAAATATATTGCAGGAGTCTCCTCCTACTCATCGTTCCTACGAATTTTAAATCACATTCAATATAGTGTGACTCCATAGAGAAGACAGTATCCTTAATCTTCAGATGAACTTCAAGCCTATGACTTCATTAATCAGAAGATGAGTTCTTGTAAACATGTTTTAAATATTTGAAAAAGAAAAGAAAAACTACACATTTTAATTAGAGTAAATGTGAGATTTATTCCCTAGAACTCCTACAATGAAGAAACAGAAACATTTTGCACAGTCCTATACAACAAAACTATTTAGAAAGGAAAAGGAATGTAAATTTGCATCCTGGCTCTAATTTAAGATTCAGAAGTTAGAGATGCTTTTGACTCAAGACAGTCCAAGAGCTTTAATAGTTTTGATTTTGAGCAAAAGTAAGGGAAAATCATTTTAATTCCAAATCTTAGATAAAGGCAAGTTTGGGCTTGATTCTGTCGTTTAGTGACAAAACCTACCATTTCTTCATGTTCTTCTGGTCTTCCTTCATGGTTGCAACTAACGATGTAAGATTAGCTGAGTTTCTATACAAGACTGTGTCGAACTGAGACTAGATTTTAAAAGGTGATACTTAGGCAAAATCTTCTGCATTGTGCAAGGCAACAAGGCCCTTCATGTTCCAGAACTGAGTTGTAATTATAACTGTAGGCTCATATTTAAGTCAAATGATTCAGTATGAAGTACTTAAATTTTGAAGAGACTGTACATTGAGGTTCCATTACTCAGTCCTGCTCCCCTCTCCCCATTCCCCTACACAGAAGTGTTTTACAACCATTTTATTATTATTTTCCATTATGAGTCGTGCTTTTCTGGTCTCCTTTCCCTTTTCCTCTCATAACCCCTGAATGTATTGCTTTGTTCAGACATAAAAAACTGCAAGTATTATAATAAAATTGCTTAAAAGCATTGGAAAGAAGCACTGGAGCACAAAACTTTGAATTTCAGATCGTTAACCCAACACAAATAATTTAGTTCAAATTGGGAGGACTGTAACTCACTGTTCACCAGAGGGGCCTGCTGCTGATCCATATTTTACAGAATGTACATTTTTAATGAATAAGGAACAGCTTTCCATTTTGAAATGGAATGAAATACTGATTGTTCTGTAATTTAAAAAGAAAAAAAAAAGGAAATATCTCACTGCTCCTGGCTGCAATGACAGACTTGATTGCTCATCTTCCTCATAGGTCAGGTCTATTGTCTCATTTTTCCCCCTCCCCCAAAAAACATGATGCAACCTCTCATTTTTGCCTTCTCTTTCCTCTTAATCCCCCCTCTCCCGACCCCTTTTCCACTGGCACCATTCCAAGATTATTGCTCCTTCCCCCTGAACTGCCCACAGTTTCTCACAGTGCTCCCCAGTGGGGTGTTGCCACCACATCCACAGTGGTCGAATGGATTTTCCATCTCAACACCCAAAAGGGTCAACCACATCCTGGAATGCATCAGGCACAACGTCGTCAGCCAGCTGAGTGAGGGGGTTGTCCCGCTCGTCTCTGCACTGGTGCAGCCTCACCTCAAGCACTGTGTACTGTTTTGGGCACCACAACATAAGAGAGATATTAAGCCATTAGAGAGTGTCTGAAGGCAGGCAATAAAGATGGTGAAGGGCCTTGAGTGCAAGCTCTGTGAAGAGTGGCTGAGGGCACTTGGTCTGTTCAGCCTGGAGGAGACTGAGGGGAGACCTCATTGCATTTACAGCTTCCTCACAAGGGGAAGACAAGGGGTAGGCACTGATCTCTTCTCTCTGGTGACTCGTGACAGGACCCAAGGGAATGGCATGAAACTGAGTGGGTTTCATGGAAAAGGAAAAGGTTTTTCACCCAGAGGATGGCTGGGCACTGGAACAGGTTCCCCAGGGAATCGGTCACAGCACCAAGCCTTCCAGAGTTCAAGAAGTGTTTGGATGATACTCTTAGGCACATGTGTGGCTCTTAGGGCTGTCTGTGCAGGGCCAGAAGTTGGACTCAATGATCCCTGTGGGTCACTTTCAACTCAGGATATTCTATGATTCTATGATTTGGCCATCTGTGCTGGACACCTCTGCAATTTCACTCCCTGAATAGGGGCATTATTCAGAAACCAGGATGCCCTTCCATAAATCCATGTGCTCTTCTTTGCCCAGACCCCTTTAGGCAGGGCAGTCTAAAGAGATGATTTTTACCCTGGGGCTGGAACAAGTATGGTTTGTGCTGCGAGCTTCATCTGTCGTTGTGGGTTTATTTTGGTTTAAGGTAGCTACTCCACTGTTCTCAGATTGCCTTTCACTTTTATAAAGGGGGGTGTAGATTGATGGCATTGGCAAAACAACACAAAGAAAGGCACACTGCAGATGCCAGCTCCCTGCCTGGCCTGAAGAGAAACTTTCTCCTTTCACAAGCACCGTACAAATGCCCAGTCATCCATTCCATAGCAAGAATAAGGGAGAAATTATCCTAGCATTTGGCACACTGCCAGCATACTACAAAGATCCATATACTATACATAGTGGCACTGCACTTTGTATATTTTGATTCTAAAACGTTTCTGCGAGAGCCTCAGCTGGGTCTCTTTTATCAGTCATGGGCCCTTGCAAAAGGGCGGGGGAGGATTTAGAAGGCCGGTTAACAAGGAGGCTTCTCGCAGAAGAAAACCTTTCCAGGGGCTAAAACTAAATGAAACAAAACTCTAAGCTGCTACTCTGCCTCCCTCTAGCGAAGCGGCAGCACCCGGGAAGGGCTGTCACTGCCTCCTCCTGCCACACTTCTCTGCATTCATCCACTGACCACAGCTGGTTTTCTTTTCTTTTTTAGCCTCATTGCACACATTGCCATACTCTTCCTCAAAAACAAACGAACAAACAAACAAACCAAAGACCTGTAGAGCACACAAAACTTTTGTATGTGGGTTTTGCTCTGTTGTTCTTCTTACACTTTTCTTTCAGCTCACAGAAGGAGGGATGACTAAGCCTTTCCTGGTGATTGCAAAACTCCAGGTGTTTGAAAAAGAAAAATCCCTCCAGTTAGTTCTCCTAACAAAATGTAAGCAAGATGAATGAATTAAGAAATTCTGATGACAACATCTAGGCAGCTGTTATCATTCCTGTATTAAGTCTGACTAGTAAATGGGATATGGTTATTCCACTTTAAAGACTATCTTGGGGGATGTTTAGATCAGGTCTCTCTGTCAGCTGCATCTCAATTATTTTTGTGTTACAGAAAGTAGCAGTATGGAGTCCAACAGCCAATGTAATTGTTTACTTCCTCCTGACATGATCTTCTAGTGAAACAGCATGTCAAAAATAGTTATTCGCATTACATGTTATAAGCCTTCTCTTTGAAATGCAGACAGTGTATGTATATGGTCATGCAGCACCCTAAAACAGACTATTGTAGTCCTAGTGGTTTAAAGCCAGTTACTTTAAAATTAATTTAAAGCTTCATATCTGACTAGCAAGTACAGCATATGACATGTTTTCCATCCTGCACCAATAAAACACTCATTATAATCTCCAGGTCCATATTCTTTTCTGACTGCAAAGTCAAAAGCAGAATCTAACTCCTCACATTTGGTTAATGTTCTTGCTGAAGCAGGAAAGTAAGAAGCCAACTTGCAAACTCCACAGCTGCTGCACGGCCCAGACACCTATTTTAGGCTGATCCTTCCTTCATGCAGTGAGTTGCCAATTGTTCACTCTAAGGGTCAGTCACATTTCAACACTGAGGAAATTTGGTTCCATCTTTACATCCTACAAAAGAGCAGTATTTTTCTAAGACAATAATTTGAAATCAAGAGGGAACACTTAGCCACTTCCACAAGGTGGTCTCTCTCTCTCCCATCCAATGTGTGATTAACATACAGCAGGTGAGAAAGTGAGTCCCAAGAGGGTGATTGAGAAGACTAATGCTACCTTTACATTATGGTAACCTGTAGCAAGAATCCATTCAATCCTGGGAATTTGTCGAGCCTTTTCAATTGTACATTTATTCAGCTACAGATTGATTTAAAAATATGTTATCTGGATCTTTTGAGGACAAGTGGTGCTTCTAATCAGTTCCCCCCCAAAATTAGATACTGTTTACACACTACAACCGCAAACATCCTAGACTTCTGGAGATTTGCATTCTACATATCTCTGTTGTGTTTTTTCTTCTGGTACTGTTACGGCATTGTAGAAGCAGAAGATTCAACTGCCCACATTAGTGATCTTTTTCTTTTTTTTACTGTTTCTTTCTGCTTTGTGTATGTCTGATATGGACTAGATTTGTTAGAAATATGCTCAGTTATTGGTGTTACCAGTTTGCTCTGCTGCAGAGTGCTCTGCAAGAATGTACATTTTAGAGAGAAAAAGGAAATCAATTACTTCCTTGCAGTCTGTACAGTTTTCAGATATCTTCTACCTGACATCCTATTCAATATCCCACAGGAGACAAGAAACTGGGTAAAGAATCTGTGAAAATAATGTTACTAATTGCAATACTACATGTTACATATATTGTGTTTGCATAATATGTATACAGAGAGAGTTTTAAATACATATAACTCCTTGGCTCCTCTTTCTTCCAGAACCCCAGCATGGCAGCAGATTCCTGCAGATGGTTTTGCCAATGTCATAGTAGGACTTGGAGCAAGCTCAAAACCCTAGTATGAGGCAGCATCTGCCCCAGGCAAAGGACACAAATTTAAATAAAAATCCCAAAGATGCAAAACGGTGCTACTTGGATTTCCAAATTGTGTCAATAGACAAGGTCATGAGTCAAGTCAGGTGAGACCTGCAGAAAATTCAACCAGCTGTAGTGGTATTTTGGACAGTGTTTGAAAGGAGACAGAAAATCAGTAGTTCATTACCTGAGTTTCAAATTTCAGCTTCTAAAAGTGTCAACTTTCTGGGGGTTGTGACACTTGCCTAATAAACACTGTGTCTCACTTTTCCATTCTGGGGCATTGGGTTAGCTCTGACTCACAAGAAAAAAATCCTCCTATTAGGTAATGAACGTCGTGCCTGCAACTCTCAGCACCTCTTAGTTCCGAGAAAAATGTCTCCTTAAGAGCTATATTATTTATTTCAGCAACCATCAGCAGAATAGACAGGACAGTGGGTTTCACATGTAATATATCTGAGCTGATTGCTTTTATGTCTGTGGCTAATTAGGAAACCTGGAAACCTCCGATACTAATCTATTAACCTCGAGAGAAAATCACTGCAGGAGAAGACATTACAGTAATGAAACCCCCTTTTTATACAACAGTGATTGCTGATGGGTATGGACAGCAGTCAGACCAATGCTGCTGGTCTCCCTCTGCCTCGTGCAGGTAAACGCACAGAATCGCAGACGGAAACCTTACCCATCTCTTTTTCAGGAGCAACTGGCTTAATTGTTTGGCCGGCAGATGGAACCCTCCTACTTCTTATTCTCCTACAGCTTCACTCGAAATTAAGAGAAAGGCAGCCCCAGTCCTTTTGTCGGCTCGGCTTTCCCGGTGGGGCAGCCCAGGCTTCCCAGTGCCCTGCTCGCTCTCCTCATCTCTGCTTTCACTGTCACTGCCACCAGGAGTATATGACCTTTCCAAAAAAAGGGGAGATAAACTTGCTTCCTGTGGGCTGCGTTTCACTGCCTGACCACAAATGAAACTCCGAAATACTATGAAAACAGAACATGCCTTTAAGCTTTTCTGACAAATGTATGTTAGTTTTCCCCCACAAGGGGGCCTACAAGAAAGCTGGTATGGGACTTTTAGGGTGAAGGGGTAATGGCTTTAAACTGAAAGAGGATAGGTTTAGATTAGTTATAACGAAGAGATTCAAAGGAGTATTTGGTCAAAGAGCTCTAGGACACCAGTTAAAGCTTTAGCCTTCAAAGACTGAGAAATCAACACCTTTCACACAGAGATCCTTATTTAAGCACAGCTTTAGACTACTAGTTTTTCAATATTGTTTCTTTACTAATACTTTGTTTTCTTACTCTCTTTTTCCATGTTTCACACAGAAATTGACTCACTTTTCTCCCTTCGAACATATCACATTATCAGAATATTCATTCTCTTTGTCACTATAAAAATATTTGATTGGTTAATATAAAGTAATTATCAGTTCTTTCCCCTGCTGATTTCACCTGTCAATTAGTTGCTAATTGTTACCTCCATTGAGCCCTGTCTTTAGTCAAAGTGAATTATTTTTCTTATTTTAAAAGTTTAATACAAATCAGTCTCACCTCTGGAGTTATTCTAACCATGTGTAACCAGCAAGGCCTAGAGCAGTAGTCATGAGTGAAGAATGCTGCTGCTTCTCAGCAGTTGATATATGTCCTCACATCCCCCCTGTTCCCTCCATCCAGCTGGAAGTTCTACCAGCCTTTTCTTCTTAAGCGATATTGCATTGCAAATGTTTATCTCTACATCCTCTTTGCTTTTAGCACTACTGCTTCAGAGATTTTTCCTTGCCATTGACATATGTGTCAGCTTATTTTTTCTCCAGATGGATTAGCTTCATGTTTCCAAGTTCAGCATCACTCCTTCCCCAAGAATACTTGCAATCACTCGCTAGTCTCCTTTCTGTGAACCTTTATCACTCCTAAGGGCTTCACTGTTTAACACTCCTACTCCTCTTTTTAGGTTTAACTTTCTTCTCTGAGACAGATTTGTCTTTTCCTGTCTTGCCTCAAAAGAACAGACATGAGAGACACAAGAATGAGAGACACAAGTTTTAAGATCTCCTGGAATTTTTGCTTCATTAGCCATTCTTCTTCATGAGCTAATAGTTTATTTTCATATATTAAAGTTCCAGTTGCCTCCACAACTACACTAAACACATACAGAATATAAATGTATTTTACATAGTCTTATATCAAAATTCTCATTTTATCCTTAAATATTTAGCTTACTACGGTTTTTTTTCTACTTTGTCACTGCAAATTACTTTATGTTTTATTATAGTAGGCTATTGTTTATACCTTGAAAAAACGTATTTATATTTTCTCCTAAACCAAACAGAATAGACAGCACACCTACTGTCATACTACTGGGTTGTCATACTACTCTGACAATCTTCCCTTTTTTTATGTCCCCAACTTCTTAAAAAACTTTGAAATCTGAAGGAATAATGCTATATGTTCATCATTTGGTGAGGAAAGGGTTACAGATGAGATTTTTATCTTCCAATCTCTGTTGTCTTCTGACTGACCAATGGCTGGACCTAAATTCCCACTGTATTTCAAGAGAGACTCTTAGGAAACTCATGTTAACAATATTACTCAAGTGAAAAAGTATTTTTTGTGGAAAAATGTACATTCATGTTTATATATTCAATGAAATGTGATGTGTATTCCATGAAAAAAATATATTCAACACATGTAAGAGCTGTATCATCATTCATTTGAAATTATTAAATTCTGGCGAGCTAGAAATTCTCCACTATCCTCTACTCCAAATGACTTCAAGTCTCTGAGCATGATCATAGCCAGGTCTCCTGCCTTCTTGGCTTCCAGATGTTTGTTGATGCAACCAGCTCTGACCCTCTATCTATTTTATTTCTTTTGGTATTTCTGTGAATTTGCAACTTCTAGAATGTCTCTAACTGGCAGCATGAGAAATGGGAAACCTGTATTTGTTCATATAACAAGCCTAGCACAAGTGGCAGCATCAGTGCTGCTCTGATGCTGCCTCTGTTACAGAAAGAACAGATCTGGTGCCCCCCTCTTCTATGACAACACATAAATCATCTCACCTCGACAGGGAGATGCACCATGTAAACAAACAAAAACAGAGCCCACTATTACAACAGAAAATATATATCCTTAGAATGTGTCAATAAATAATGATGTCTCTGCTTGAAGGTGAAATCACTTACCAGAGAAAGGGAAAGCCTCACATGACAGACGGCAGGCACATAATTTTGGTTATGAGCACAAGAATAAGATACACTGCAAGAAGTAATACATTAATTTGTAATATGTCATTTCTGTTGTGGTAACTGCTTGTGTTTACCACAAGATAATGGAGATGCAGCTTATTCTTAATGAAACTAAGATAAAGCTGCCCAGTGTTTACAAATGAAGCTGGATATGTCAACAGGCAATAGCAATAGAATAGCCAATGGCAAATCCACTCCCTCCTGAATGTGGTGGCCATGGTTGTAAAGATCTTCTGAGTATGTACAAAGTCCTTGAGGATTACGATGCATGAGAGTCTAACTGGAGATAAGTGCCCATCTTCAATAGCCAGTTCTGGATATAGTTTTGCTCTGAGGTCAGTGAAGATTTAGCCTGAGAGCATCAGCTTATACATAGCAGCCACACAATGTTTGCAAGAAGTCAATACCTTCTCCCTGTGCTAGGTCTGAATTTTGAATTGGAAGCAAAACAATTTTTCCCAGATTGTCCCTTGTTTTTCACTAGTTTATTTTGGCATAAACAATTGTTTTCTGTGATTAGGTTTGGAGGCAGGGACAATGTAAACAGTGTTGTTCTGTCTTTTTTCCTTTTCTACCTGTGAATATAGAATATATTTGGTGAGATCCAAAACCATTATTCACGGAGGCGATGAAAGGCTGGATTTATAGTTAGTAAAGTTAGATATCTCACTGAGGCACTTTTGCACAGCAACCAAGAGCTCTGGGCACCTTCAGAACAACTGCACAAACACTAGCAGTGTTGATGGTTCCTGCTCAGTCCTAGAAGAAAGCTGATCTACTTTCTATGGTGTGTTTTCACACATATTTATGACCTCCCAATGAAGATTTTGTCCTGGAGCGAAATAAGCCTCAGAAATAGAAATCATTCCTATTACGGCCATTCCCAAGAACGCCCACTCCCAGAAGTGGACATCTGAGCAGGTTGATACCTGCTGGCGGCTGGGCCCACAGCTGCAGCGACATGCAGGACTCTTGAGAAGAGCTGGGTTGCAGCTGCATAAGACATCAATGTTTTCCAGCTTGGAAGCACATTTAACACAGTGAGGACTAGAGAAGGAAATATAGGTCTGAGGGAGATGGTAACCTCTTCAGATTGTAAACTTTCAGGCGTGGACAGTCTGGTTGTGCTTTTACAGTGCTGTTGCTGCCATGAACCTTGCCCAGTGCCTGACACTGAATAAACAAAAGGATTGTGCTGATGACCTTGTGAGGTTGACCTGTTGAAGTCATCAGACTCACCAGACATTTTTATTACCTCCAATGCAGATTAATAAAAGGATACTTGTAATTTAGAAACTTCACTTCACTAACTAGGTTGCGTGCACTATCCATAATGGTAATCATGTTCTAAGCTTCATAACAAGAGGCCACAAATTTGTTGCATGTTTCTATTTAAAAATTAGCATGATAGAAGTGCAACAAGACCTGCCTATCTGAAAAACCCTACAATTTTTATATATGTCACAATCTTGGTCTTTCCAATAGTCTCCTTTATTGTTCCCATAAGAAAGATACAATACAGCATGTCTGTATGATCTTCTTATCCTGATACTAGAGGGGATAAAGGGCTTAAAAACCTGGTTCTATTTTTTTACAGTCTTCTTCTAAATAAAAGGCCTGAGGAAGAAGTAAACACTATATTTCTCTACTCTGTGCTCTTTGCTCTCCTTGAATGAGCCAAGGAATAGAAGCCATGTCAGCGTATCTCTGATCTCTAGTAAGAGAACTAAAGACTGACCTTGCCGTCCATGCCTCCTTTCACCCAGCTGGGGAAAGGAAGCCAAATGCTGAGGAGAGTGGCAAGTGTTTTGTTTCCCCACCAGCTCTGTTGGAGGTTGTCACTGTGTGACACTGCAAGAACAGCTCCCCTTCCCTGAGCTGTGGGTGCTGCTTGGTGAGTAATTATCTTCTCTAATTCCAGGATTTTCACACTTCAGCAGATATTGTACACTTGACTGTAACCTTTACTAGTCTCAAATGGCTCTTCTCACATGAAACATCTGGAATCACAGTATCTTTAAATTGCTTCTTTCTTCCTCTACTCCTAGAGGAGTTTGAGATGCAGATGGATGTAGCTTTGCTTTGTGTTCCTCAGTAAGGGACCCACTGTGACCCCTGGCTCAATTCTATAGATGCATAGATAACCTCTGCAGACATCATCCTGCAACAGCACTTCCAAATAATAGAGTACACAAAACCCCTTCCAACCTGTTGGACTCACGGAAATCTTTGGGTCCAGAATGCAAGCCAGAAGCAGGATGAAAGGATCTGTGATAGCATATCTTCTTGCATCTGCTTGCCTCCAGTGCCTCCAGTATCTCACTGCTTCACCATGCAAGACCTTACCTGCAAGTATTTGTGGCAAATCCAATAGAATTATCTCAGATAATGTGTGGAAATATAGTAATTTGCAACCACAGTATAACTCCCCAAAAGTATGCCTGAAACACAGAAATATTTTTAAATAAAATGGACAGACATAAAAGTAATTATAGCAGTACTACCCTTTCACCCTTCCTCTGCTTTAACTAAATTTCACTACCTCAAAGTCAACATCAAATGACTTATTACTCAGTTCTGTTACTGCAGGAGACTGGCATTTCTAAAATACTGAAAAATCAATGCTCTATTTTAAAAACACCACAACATCAGGATTCTTGAGCCAAAACTTGGCTCTTTGTCATGTATAAAATACCTAATAGATTGGACAACAGGGTATTTTTTCAGGAAAACTTTTTGTAAGAAACATGAACAAATGAATCATTCTGCAAGGCAAAATGTCATTGACTGATTAGACAGACAAAGCCAGGCTGGATGGGGCTTTGAGCAACCTGTTCTAATGGTGTCACAACCCATGGCAGGGGGATTGGAACTAGATAATCTTTACAGTCCCTTCCAACACAAACCATTCCATGCTTCTAGGCTTCTATCTGTAGGAAAAAAAAATTAAAATAACTTTACCTTCCTGTGTGAAATAAAAGCTGAAGAAAACACCAGGTATCTACAAGAAAACTTTTTTCCAGAAATTTTGGGATTTGTCAAAGTAGCTGAATTATCCCAGTGGAGTCTGGAAGCTACCTACATTCACTGAGCTGGGAACTAATCACAACTCTCTTAGCAGCTTCCCACCTCCATTAATATAAAACAGATACACAATCAGATCCAGTGTCACACACTAACTACTTGTGCTTCTCACAATCTCCAAGGTCTGAAACTCCATTAGGAATTCATTTTATGATACTGAGATACTAATTCTCACCTATGATGAGCACTGCATGTCCCCAACAGAAAAGCAGCAAGGATTTTTGGGGAGATGAGATCACACCTATTAACAGGCAGGCAGGTCCTTAATGGGATGCCAGTAAATAAAGTATCTCGGCAGCCTATTCAGGGAAGCAGGTGGTAGAAAGTGATGAGGAACTCTTCTGTTTGAGGCAATGGCAGGTTAAATGAGGCAGAGGCATTTAAGGCAGACAAAATGAGGGCAGAGGGAAGCTGTCCTGCCTGGGACAGGAAATTAAAATTGGGAGCATATGGCTGTAGGGGCACAGGGAAGGAGTGACAGGTGGGTAGGGAAGTCAGCCTCCCAACAAACTCTGCTCTGTGCCTCCATTCCTGTGCTGCCGGGTAGAGCTTTCCCTGACAATTCCTATTACCACCAGGTGATTTATAGTCATCTCTCTCTCAAATGAACCAAAACAAGTCTCTTCTGATAGACTGTGTTCTGCAATGCATGAGGGTTTGCAATACAGCTGCTATGTGTTATCCCACACAGCAAATGTGGGAATATTTATATGTTTTTTTAATAAGACAAATATATTTCCCCAGATGCCCTTGACTGAACATATTGCTAATGGGAGCATATTCAGCTTTTCAGAATAAAATGCCTTTAGAAAAAAGAGAAAATATTAAAAATCTGAAGAATCAAAAGCGATTTTTTAAAAGTAAAACAAGATTTCATCTGCATTTATGATTTTTATTTCTCAGAACTACTCTAAAATCTACATTACAATATTTCTTATTAGCTCCTTCTTCTTAAAATGTCATTACCCAGAGGGGATGGGTCACATTAGCTGGGTAGGTTTAGCACAGCAATGGAAAGCAAGCAATGCCATACTGTATGAGCAGGAATTCTGTATGCTAATGGTTGAATATCAGCCCTTCTAATGAACAGAAAACTAAGTCAAATATTTAACAAAACAAGTTCTAACACTCAGGTGTTGGATGAAAACTTTGCTCTATTTATTTCAAAGATTATATGAGTATGCTACTTAAATTTTCAGAAGACCACTTCCAGTTGTACAGCTTGTTTACTTAGAAGTGTTAACAGATGCCAGGAAGTCAGACCATTTATTGTGAGATGCATCTCCTTATATTTCTTATATTGGAATTATAATTATTCCTGGATATATAACTTGATACATGTTCCTATTGATTCTCAGTCCCCCTGAAATGAAGGAAGCATATTTCATCATGAAGAATAAGATATCTCAAAGAATTTGAGAATCACCAAGTATGTCTTAAACACTTTAGATCAAATGCTTTCTTGACAGTCCATTTAAGAAATGAGCCTCTTTCATATTTCAGTGTGATCGAACAATTATAACTTGTCAATTTTTTCATGATCCACAGTTACTTGAGCCTTCCTGACATAATCTCCAGGTAAGATTTTTTTTTTGTTTGTTTGTTTTATTATTATTTTGTAATGTGTGTTCTCAACATGCAGACTACTTCTCCCATGGTTCACAACTCTGCTTTACCACAGAATTAAATCTAAAGGACATATGTTTTTTTCTCTTGTGCTCAGCCCACTAAACCATTCTTCCATGATTTTTTATTTTAGTGAAATGAGACTACTCCTACTTAACTTCTTGTGAGATCTGTAATACTTTCAAGGCCTAGAGAGTATATCTAGAATAAAAACATCTAGCTACTAAATATAAAATAGCAGCTTTTTTGAAATGTATGTATGTGCTACTAAAAAACATCCTTCTCAAGCATTTAATAGAAAGTGCAGCAAATACCCATGTATGGCACTTTACGGCTCTTAACAAATACTTTTAAATAGAAAAAAACTTTAAAATTCTCAGGTTTCACGGTAACGTTCTTTTAATTAACTTCTCTACTGAGCTATCTTGCAATAACTTCTATGCTTCACTGAAAACAATGGGAAAATTGACACTGAATTTAGTAGAGAAACTACATCTTTCCTTGCTTTTTAGCGTATATACTGAGAAACACAAAATATATTTAAAAAAGGAGAAAAAAAGAAAGACAATTATAAACCAATATCTATAAAGCAAGTTATATAGATATTCAATACAGCTGCAAAAGGAAAATCACCATTCAAACAAATATTAAAACAAGACTACAGACTGGAATACTGAAGTAATTCACCTGATATACTCAGCTCTGAAGATAGTAACCTTACTGGAGGACTTCATTTTGGTTTAGGCACAAAACTGTGAGGAATATAAAGGTCAGGTTGGGTGGGGCCTTGAGCAGCCTGGTCTCGTGGAAGGTGTCCCTACCCATGGCAGGGGCATTGGAAATAGAGGATCTATAAGGTCCCTTTCAACCCAGACCATTCTATGGTTCTATGAATTTTTAAACTTATGGATGCCAGGAACTCAATATCAAAGAGCATTTTTTTAAGATTTCCTAATCAATACGGTGATCAGCTGCTATTAAATTTTACCAGATCTATGTATTAAATATCCTCTGAAAAAAAAAACAGATCTAAGAGGTATTTAAACATATTTGAAGAGATTTTTTTTTAAATTTTTTTGTTGTTGTTAAGAGAAATTCCTGCTAATTTAGAAGCTAAAGGCCAAACCAGAATAGAAAACAGTTTAAATGGCATCTTGGAGTGCCTTCTTGTAAATATTCCTTTACAAATAAGAATACACTGTACACTTTGTATGCTTTCTTTCACTGTGGGGTGCTTGCTCCTGATACCTTCACCACATGCTGCAGGAAAGTTTGTATTTCCAAGTCTATGTTCATATCTTGAACAGAAAAAGGTTTTCAACTCCGTACTTTGTTTTCATATCTTCACAATCACTAAACTGAGTACAAAGAACCCAAACTTCAGGTAATGTACATCAACAAAGTACCGTGATTGTCATGGAAGCATGGTAATTCAGAGCAGTGGAAGATCTAGTCTTAAACTAATTGAACGGGGAAAAAGGGGTCTGCTGAGATTTAAAAATGTTGCACAGAGGAATAGGGTTACTGATTTTGTTTAGTATCTTAGTATTTTATAGCTATGAATGAAAGTCCTTCTATAAACAAATCTATTTGATATGAATTATGTCATGATTAATATCTCCACTACAAATTTATTTGCATCTCATATTTTGAGAGTGATGATCATTTGTGTTACTGCCACAGTCTCTGTTTGCTCAACTGATAGCTTTGTTGTTGTTTTTCTATCTGCTCATCTATACAAGTGAAATGATCTTGTCCTTTTCTCTTTCCTGCCTGTTTTCTCAGATCATTTAACAATGAGCTACACTTTCCATTGTAGCCCTTCGTGATGAAAAGGGGGAAAAAGTATGGGGGGAGGGACAGAGCACTGAAGTCAGTGTCAGATTCATACAAAGTGATTTCCTTGCTGACAGCAACTTTGCTTTCCAAAAATCTTTTTCTTTTCAAAAATTGTTGTGTTTGAGGTTACACGCATTTCATTTTTTTCCATGGGGTCATACTTCAATGGTTCAGTACCAAAATCTAGTTTTATTTGAATCTGGAAATGCTGAGATTGTTTCTCTTTGGAATAAAAAAATAAATAAAGATAAAGCAAACCGAATTTTTATTACCATTAAAATTAATTAAAAGGTACCATTAAAAGGCACAGAAAGTTACAAAAATTTTTTAAAAAATCATTTAATTCCCTCTTTTTTGACTCTTTTAAAAATATTATTTACAATTGTAAATTGTTTGCAATAGACTTTAGCAAGGGCCCTCTTGAACTCTGCTACTGGGTGTGTGCTGGATTGTAGTCCAGACCACATCCCTGCTCAGGCAGCACTCATCATTTGGTATCACCTCAAGATACCACAGGTTGGGATGCTGGGCTCAGTGGTTGCTGTTGACCCCTCCTACTAATGGAAAAAGTGGGTAAAGGATTGGCATGTACATGACACCAACTATCAAGGCATGTTATGTCTGCTTTTTATCTAGCCTAATAGCATATGGGAGTTAAGCCAGAACTAAAGCAGAAGTATGCCTGTCTGAGGAGAGATTCCTTCCCTTCAGCATGCCCCACGATGGCACTCATGCATTGGCCCTGACCCAAGGGAGCTTTCATGCTCACCATCTGATATGTAAGGCATGAGCCCCAGAGGCTTAAACAAATAATAAGTATCCAGTGATAACATATTAGTCTGTAAATTATCTACAGAGGGGAGAGGAGGAGAGAGGAGGGGAGGGGAGGACCTGCTCCATGATCCTTGATGTCCTGAGGTGGGTCTAAATTCTGTTGCAAGAACTGCAGAAGTGCTCTAGGAGACTGGAAATGCCACAACGACTTCCTTATGATGAGGAATACTTTTCAGTATTAAATGTGAAATTTATTACTAGATCAAGTGGAACAGTGTTTTTTCTCCATTTGCAAAAAAAAAGGAAATAAATTTTAAAAAATTCATGTTTCTTGTACTTTGTGCCATTATCAAATTTCCGGTTTCAAGATTACCATAGATATGAGTAAATTGTCTACCACTCTGGCACTATAAATGAGTATTCCTTACTACAGCAACATGGCAAAATCTACTCATTGCAACACAAGATATAATCCTTTCTACACCTATAAATTTTTTTGTTTACCTAGAAAGATTTTGGTAGTGGGTGGACAACCAAAATCTGATGACATCAGAGAAGCTGATGATTACATCAGAGAAATTGCCCTCTGAAAATTATAGCAATTACATGGCCTCCTTTCTGGCATACCAAGAGTTCAGAAAACAGCTTTGACCTCTTGAATCTCATCGTGATTTACTGAGATAATTTTTCATTCACTCCATAATTTGGATGGAGAGGCACTGAGAGGGGATGAAAAGAAGTCCATACCACATAACTCTGGCAGTAAGTGAAGATGCCTATAGAAAGAGCTTAAAAATGTAAAATTTCCCAGCAGAGTAAGGAAGGCAGACAGATCTCAGTAGATGCTCCAGTTCCAGTCCAGTCTCTCTTCCTTGGCTACACACATAGTCTAGGGAAAAATCAACTTTTGGCTCAAGTAGCTCTATCAGATGCCTAAAATTGGATAGACTATTTTCAGCTTTTACCTCCAGTCTTTATCAGTCATCCACCACATTAGATGAGTTTAGAGTATCTTTCCTATTTCCTGAAGCAGAACTGTTTCTTCAGCTATCTGCAGACCCAAGAGGACAATACTGCATTAATTTTTTTCTGCATTTGATTTCCATTGGACTGATAGGAAGAAGAGATTTCATTCAAGGCAGACCCCAAATACAGAAGAGGGAGTTTTGGATACTTTTCCTTTAATCACCTGATCCTGTAATGTAAACTTTATCTCCATCTTTTCACTCTGCTTTTCTGTATCAATACCTAAATAAAAAACAATTTTAAAAAGGCAGTTGAATTGAAACATACTTTTCAGCTTTCAATATCTCTTGAGTAATTTCACTTGTTTTGGTTGAAATTTTTAGTGGGAGTGATGTTGAAAAATGAAATAAGTATAACCAGCATCCAAGATAGTGAGGAGAATGTGAAGCTAAATTAGTTATGGTCTCATATAAAATACTCTTGGCAAAGGCTTACATTTGAGGTATAAAAGGCATACAGAGGGAGTTTAATCTGTAGACTTTTATCATTAGGTTGTATTTCAGTATGAGTGGAAGTATTTGAACAAGTCAGATACTATCTATCATCTGACAGCACATCCTACAGGCAAATGAGGTGTTGTGTGGAGCTTCCCAGCAGCCTCCCCACCCCCAGATATTTAATCTTCCCAAAGACATTGGCATTTCTTGATTCTTGCCCAGTTGTTTGAACACTACTTAGTGCCAGTGTTCAAGGGGTCTGTCTAGATAAAAACATGCATCTGGAGTGGATATGTCTTCTAAAGCAGTTACCTTTTTAAGCAGTGTTCCTTTTTAACCACTGGAAAAAAAAATAAGACCAAAGTTTGCCTTGTCCTTAGCAGATGTCTCCAAAGTTTCAGGTGACCTGCACCTTTCACTTCAAGTGAACACACACTTCACTGACCATGAAGGGAATCTAGAGTGACTAGTTCACATGAAGATGTCTACAACGTTGTTGTCTGAAGTCAGGTAAGAAGGTTTCTTTTTTTTTTTTTTGGTTAATATTGTGACACTTGAACCACAGACGCTATCTACTGCCACCACAGTACCTGGTTTTGATATAGGCTTTCAACTCATCTAATGGAAAATGTAATTATTTCCCAAGTCATTCTTTACTCAGATCAGAATAGTGAGAAATTAATCCCATTGACAGAATGTTGATGTTTTATTTGGGGCTTTTTTAATGAATGCAGTGTCACATACCACGTATGCTTTCACAATTCTGTTGTGTGGGAATCTATCCAACCTCCCAGGGAGACTTTTCAGTATTGATCTCCACAAGAAGGGAGGAAGAGAACAAAATAGTCTCTTAATTTGACTATTAGCTATCTAGTCCATAATAACTTAAAGGCTGTTATCTAAAAGGTAAGAGGGCCATAATGAATATTGCTTAGATCATTATTTTCAAATATGAGTGCTTCATTGTGTTTTAAGAGTATCTGAAATATGCCTAACACTATCTTAAAAAACCAAAACCAAACCAAGCAAAATAAACAAAAAAACCCACAACAAACAAACAAACAAACAAAAGCTCCAAAGGAAAATAAACTCCTTGCATCAAAGAGTTAACAGTGTCAAAGTAGTTTATATAGCTGACAAAGCATGATTTACTTCATTTTTCATTGCAATGTGTTTAATAAGGTCTTGGAACTTACGAGACCTTCACGCACTGTAATCTTTCTCTTCTTGCTCCCAACGCACTGGTTATTTGGGTGACTGAAGCTGATCTATGACTCCAGTGACAGGCTCTGCTGCAGGTTAAGATGTGTTTCAGGCAATCAGTCCTTCGGGAGGCTTCAGAGTCACGCACGGGTGGATGGGTGGGTGTCTCCTGTGCCGCTGAACACCACCCGCCACCGTGGCTTCTGTCCATGGTGCTGATCACCCCGGGCTCCTGCCTGGTTCTTGTTCCGTAAACAGGTGGGGGAAGTAAAAATAATAGTTTTATTAGAAAGTCAGTGAAACATCGGGGTTTAAAATGCGTAAATTAATTTAATTAATCTATATTCATTCTTATATTATAAATATAAGAATTTGCAATTACTACACCACTTAGTAATTATTGTGATAATATAAATACCCACATAATTCCTTGTGCCAGTTTATGTGTCTTGGAATTACAGCGCAAAACCAGTCTATAAATTACAAAAATATGTTAAAAAATCAGAAAATTCAAAACTGAAGAAGAGTATGTGCCTCTGGCTATTTTGTTTCCCATATGTTGATATTTTTAATTAAATAAAAGCAGAGAAGGAGAGCCTGGTTAAACCAATACATAACCATAAATACTGGTTAAGCCTATACATAAGCATAAACCCCATACACTGAAGCACTAAGTCAGAGTTGGAAGGCAAATAGGAAGGGCTACTGGGTTTCTGGAGAGCCTCTCATTTGTTAAGTTTCATCAGTTTTGTACATAAATCCCTTTCTTTTATATTGTTTGAAAGTTACTCCAGATTTGCTATCTTTTACTAAAGCACACAAGGTCTTTTTCATGTTCTCATTATGTCTAACAGCCACAGGATGGATAGCCTGTATACCACAGAGCGTGTAATAAATAATGAATCACTTTGAAGCCTTGCTTTCATGAGAAGTCACATACAAATATGATGTTTACTTGCAATTTGTTTAAGTTATAAAAACACTAGCTGAAAGGGTGACTTCCCAATAAATCTGCTAGAGTACTGGGTAATGGAGCCTCGTTTCTTTTCTTTTCTTATCTTTTAATTTTTCACCTCAGCTAATTTATGAACCCTTCCCAAAATTATTCTCTAAAGTGCATTTTTAGAAAATTCCCCAAGTGAAATGCATCTGTGGAATACCAAATTTTCTTCAATTTCAATGAACAGCTTTAAGTTAAATGAACAACAAATCATAGAAAAATACCAGCTTTCATGCTGTTTACATTTGCTTCCCAAATGTGTCAAAGCACTACCATAAGGATTAGTTCACGAATGTGAGCTCAGTTATTTACATTTTTTTTATAAATAAAGCAATAGAAGTAATTATTCTAATAAAAATTGGATTAACCAAAACTGCTACAGAAAGTTATGGTGACAGTGTCAGTTTCACCAGTGCTTTAGCAACAGTGATGTATTTTAAACTCGATACTTATGCTTCTTACATATCCACAAACTAGTTTAGGAACAATATGCAATCTTCCTTCTTCCTTGACCCACTAGACCCAGGCCTGCGGGAACCACAGATCTTGAAAGGTCACCTGCTCCATTCCTTGAGTACATCAAGATTAGCAACAGACAGCAAGTATGACTATGAATTGTGGGGGTTTTTGACTCACAGAGAAACTAGAATGCCTTGCAAACAGCACCAAGAGCCCAAGAATTAGCTGTAGATACAAAGTGTTCTGGTTAACATTGGCCATTCCAATCTCGAACTCTCCTTTCAAAATCCTTCTTATTGTGATCAGATGCTCTTTTATCAAGTATCTCTGTCTCACAACCTAGAATATTTTACACTCTGCTTTGCAGGCTAAGATTCCTGTTATAAATCTATGGCATTTGGGGACTCTATTTTATTTCTATAATTCACCATTTTTTTACGTACTGATACAAGTTTCACTGAAGTCAGTTACAGTCATTCTGTCAAGCAGTGAAGCAGCCTTCTTGAATTGGGATCATACACTTACTGATATACAGAAGATACAAAAGGTATTGTTTGTAATTTTATCAAAATAGATTTGTGTACTAAGTGTTCTCTTACTGCATGTAAAGTATAAACACTAAGATCAGGAAGCGCAGAAATAAAGTGGTGGGTTTTGGATGAAAGCATTCAAACGAAATAAGACATCTCAAATGAGATAAGACATTTTTGTCCACAGTCAAAAACTTTTCAGTGCAAGTATTTTTCAGCTTTGATGGATCACTTTCAAGATACCTGTAGGTACTGAGATTCAGATTTAAAGCAGTTTGTTAACCTGTTAGTGGAAGCACTGAAATCCACAGGATTAGCCTGATGAGCAGTTATCCATTGTGGGAACCTGAATTACTGAAAGCAGAGCCCAATCACTAAATAGTGATGCAATCACTAAATACTGATAACAACAAACATCAAAACACAGAAATATTCTGTTTTAAATAGATGACATTACAGATACAGTAAACAAGGTATTTCTACCTAAGAAGCACTGACTGAAGCAAATAACAAAGTGATAAACACAAAAGAACAACGATGCTTTTTACATGTGTGTACAAGGGCCTACAGAATGCCCAAATCTTTGAATAAATATTTTTATACTGTATCTTTACAAGGGTCAAGATTATCCTGTTAATCCAGTTGTCTTTTCTTTCTGTTCCAAATCCTGTGAAACGCTGTATGATTTCAAAAGGAGGATTTAAAAAAGGAAGATTTTTCAAAAGGACGAAGTTAGAGGTGCTTTATTAATCTCATCAATTTCAACAAACTTGTTCTAAAACAAGAAGAAATACCCCAGTCAGCTTCAACTAAGTATTATAGTACTGTGTTCAATAACATTTCTGAATGTGCATTAGTAAATTTAAAAAAAAAAAAAAAACAACAAACAAAAAACTAACTAATCTACTACTCCTGTGAAGTTTGAAACCATTTACAGTCATAAAGTAATAACTTGTGACTAGAAAGGACTGTTCTGGTGAAACTAGACTGTATTTCAGACCAGAAGTATTGGCTTTGTAAACCTCATGTGCATGTTTTCCAATTTGACAATGTTACATAAATTCAGGACATATTTAATGAGCTTTAAATAATATAGAGTTTGCAGTTAAACAGGATCTTTATAAACTCCTGAATACTCTGTCTAAGTCTATACTAAACAAAAAAAAGCAAACAAACAAAAAACCTAAACAAACAAAAAAACCAAAAACAAAGAAACACAAACATTTCTTTCACATTCCTCCAAGGATATATTTACTGTGATACTATTTTCCTGCATTAATTATAAACATTTTTTACAAATTCCTGGTAGCAGTCGATGTGCTTATAAAATTGCCTCTTATCAGTTGACACTGATGAGAAGAATTACTTCAAAGGGGATAAATTCAGAATAATTTTACCATTTGCTTTCAATTTGGCTGCAAATGCTATTTCAAGTTGTCTGATTTAACAGTAGTGAAATAATACATTTTCCATTTTTATTTAGACAGGTTATTTAATTTGAAAATGCCAAATTGCATTTCTCATAGATCACTCACAAATTAAATCACGGAATTCAGAAACAGCTCTGAAATACTCCCTGATGGCTGTATGCAGCTTGTTGGCTGCTGAGAACCTGACATATTTTTTTTTTTAGTATTACTGGCTTTTATAGTAAGGATTTCTATTTTGGTTCTCTTCTATTCACTTTGTCTTGTGTGTGCTCTTTAACACAACAGTAAGTAGGTACAGACTTTTCCTGAATAGATGGAATGGTGGAGCAAGAGAATTTAAATAGACATTTGAAGAGATACTGGGCAACTTCAAAGATAGAATTTAAAATCTCTGCAGAATACAGATCTCATGATTACTCTGAAAGCTTTAGAAGTGTGAACAAGGATGGAAATATCTTTGTTTAATGGGTTACTACCTGTCAGTGACTGACCATCTTCATATGCCTCATTTTCATTGTCTAACTTTCTTTGTGAAAAGAATCATGCTAGTTTGAATCACATTCTATGCGACTTTCACAACAAGCTAAGTGGATGTAGACTTTAATCACACTTCTGTAACTAGTATATAGATCTATAAATTGTTCTGTCTAGGGGTCTGTTGGAAAAGAGTTTAAAACTGATACATGTTTCTTCTTTCTCAAGATTTTGAAATTCACTGACACTAGTTTCAACTTTTTCATTATTACAGACCATTCACATAGTAACAGATGAATTCATTGCCCAAACAGGGTCATCCGACTTACACTGTATGGACATTTCAACTATAAATAAATAAATAAGTAAAATTTTAGAAAAGGTTTGATTTATCTAATAATAAAATCCTCACATAATCCAATCAATTTTTCAGCTTTTTTCCTCAAGAAATCATTGATTCTTTAGACAAAGTGTATGGACATGAGTTAAGAGAAATTGAGTCCAAACAGCAACAGTTTTTGATACATCAATTTGCCCAGTGCCACAGAGAAAATGAATTTATATTGTTTAGGATCAGTTATTGATAGTGATACCCGGAAGGTCAGTTTTTCACATTGCTCTCACTAGATATTTCTAAGGAAATTGCCATGGTTAAATCATAATGGGATTTTCTTCAAATTTTTTTTTTTAGTTCTTACTTGGTCAAAATTATGCACTGAAAATTACCAGGTTTATTTAACCATGTTCATGATAAGAACATGAGCACCATACCTATTAATAATAGTAAGATAAAGTTCATATAGTATCTTTGAATCATAGTTAACAAAATACAATTTCTGCGTGGTTTTGTTTAGTGCATAAGATTTTTATTGTGGTTTTTGTTTTTAATTCAGTTTGCTTTCTGATTTCTTACTAGAAGGTGGTATCCATGGATCTATAAGAGTTATATTATTCATCTGAAGTTTATCATGAGAAAGAACCAGAGGCTTTACCAAAATTCTTCATCAGTTTTCTCTTAAGACTGAAGTCTGAGCAAAGATTGAAACGGCATGGTGCTGGGTGGGGTGGGTTTTTGGTGAAGGTACAGAAGCACGTTTTTCTAAACAGTCCTGAGACTGCTGTTGTAAATAATCTCTTCCATGATATCACCAGAAAAAAATCCTTCATAAACTAAATTTGAAAACTGAAAGTTCTTGAAATGCTTTCTCAATTTCTACATATTTTTTTTCCCAATACAGCAACAGGAAATTGTCTAGTAAATAATGGACTATTTGAATCCAGACAGATTAACATCAAGCCATCATGACTGGCACTGCAGGGCCAACTGGAAGAATGTAAACAGCAGAGCGGGAATTTAACTCACCTGCTAGTTGTATTTTCTTTCAGTTCAGTCCCAAACTGACTACAGCTGTCTTCACCATGGTTTAAGAATGTTCATATAGCCAGTAATGGCTCCAAGATTTGTTCAGAAACTGCTCTCTCTCCTTTGCTTTCTCCCTGTGTTCTGTGCTCTCTCTTACGATATGGCACTTCATTGTTTCCAAAGTTTGCAAACAGATCTGTGGTCCACCTCTGCATCAGTTCCCTCATGACGTCATGACTTGATTTGCTGGGGTGAGGCTCTGGCACCCTCCATTCGCCACACTTCTCTTTCAGCTTTTGCTTATATTTGTTTTTCTGTTTTCTGTGTGGATGGGAAGTACTACTGTGGTTTCAAGATCATAATGCCCATGTAGTCATGCTCATTGCTTTCTTGGGTATGTGACTGGTCACTGACACACAGTAAATTGTCATACAACGGGAATGTTAGAAATGCCAGTCTAGCTGAGGGTGTTTCTATGCCGACTGTCCACCAGTTCAAAGGCCCTTTGCTGTAAGCTTGATAAATGGTGAGTCTCCATTCAGACAGATATATTGCTCAGGGAGAGATTTCCCCAGAAATCCAATAAGCATTTCAATCAGCTTGATCTCATTTAGTTCAAGGCATTCAAAGAAAGGTGGATCCCTGGTTTACCTATTCCCCTTTACTGATCCTAATTCACTGTCTTTTTTAAAAAAACAAAATAATAACAAGCATTACTTCCAAATAGATTGTCAAATAGCTATTTTGCATTATTTCTTATATTAAGAATCTCTAATTTGTATTATTGTCTTATTTTGTTACAGTTATTTTGCTTACTTCTCATGTTATTCTGTGATGCTGATCAACAATGCAGAAAAACCTGAAGGAAAAGTCAGGGGTTTCACTTTATAATATGTTTGCATAGCCCTTATTGCAATAGAGCTTTAATGTCACTGGCTTCTGGCAACAAGTGTCAATATCAATATTCAATAATTATAATAATGCACAACATCCTTACTTGTTTCATTTTAATCAGTACAGTTTACCATAAAGCAGTTCTTTGATTTACACTAATTATTTACACTAAAGTAAAACAGGAATAATGCAATACAGACAGTGCCAGAGAATGAAAAAAATGAACATGCTCTATTTTCTCTTTCAATCCCTTAATTTCAATTTTTTATGACAGCTTTCTTGCAACAAGTGTTCAAAAGCTGATTCAGTTCAGGTTGCCTGAAATTTCACATAATAAAATGCTTACTTTTAATTGCATACAACTTTGCCAGGCACCAGGCTACAGGCTGAAATTTTTCATGCTAGATGTCTGACTTAGATTGAATATTGATTTTCTTTTCTTTAGAATTTCAGGGAGGGAAAAAAAAAGGAAAGAAAAAAAGCCCAACTAGTTGCTTCTTAGGTTTGCATAAAGCAGCAACAGAAATTGACTGGAGCTATATTTTAAATATATAAAAATATATAAAGCTGTACAAAAATGTCACCTATTCCCCTGTGTGCTCTGTAAATAAAATTATCTGTATTTGTGAAGCACTAATACTTTACACCACAGAAATACCCAGAGAAAATCACCAGTTTTGTTGTCTTGTGAAATTTGAATAAAGTGCAGTTGTAAGGCCACATAATTAATGAGGAATATAAATAGAAAAAGTGAAGATTAACTCTTATTGAAGAGACAGGTATCTCAAGGAAAAATTAGCACATGATCATGCAGGTAAAGACTCAAAAAGTACATGGATAAGAAGAGTGTATTAAGATTTCACGCACAGTCTCAACTCTGCTTTTTTTATGCTTTTAAGTACTAAACTTTAGATTCTTCACTGTTTTACTTTGAATTTCTGTTTGTTTTATACCACAAACTTACAGGAAGTATGTAAAGCACAGTATTAAAAATTATGTCACATGTAACATCTGCCACAATAGGAAAAAAAGAGCTGTTTCTTTCACACTTTTTCCAGTTTACTATGAAACGAGCCACATCAGTGATCTACACCATCTGGAACCCTAAAAGCTCAGAACTGCAGCCTTATGTTTCAAGATAACCAGCAAGATAACCAGAGACTGTTAATACCTATCAAATATATCTTCCAAAAGAGTTCTCATCTGGATGGGAGTTTTTTGAGCTGTTGAGCATCAATCATTTCTTTGGGGACTCCATGGTTAATAGAGAAATTGCAGAAGGAACCTAAGATGGATACGACCCCAAAAACTACAAATTGATCAAGAGGCCCTTTTTTTAGAATAATTGTACCACAAACTTTTCTGTAACATCAGTCTCAAGAAAGTTTTTAGTATAGGCCTTAAACTAATCTGTAGTAAAAGCTTTTTTGTTAAGGGCGCAACATCAAAACAGTGGGTTTGTTTTTGTTGTTGTTAGTTGGTTGGTTTTCTTCTTAAGAAAGCTAGTGTGATTTTAAGCAACTCTGTAATCCAATCTCATAAAATGCATAATTACACATTGAAAATTTTAAACATAGAAATCTATGAGAAATTAGAATTTTACCTCAAAGGTAAAATATATAAGTAAATATATACATAAAATATCTCTATAGCCATAAACATATTTATTGCTTAGATGTTCTACATCATGACTTAAACCTGTGTTTAATACTGTGAATTACAGTCCTTCACATAAATGCTCATTGGGATTAGGCTTCATTGTGCCCCTTACATTTCCTATGGTTCAAACTCCTCTGAGAGACCAACTAGCAGGAGGCATTAGAAAAAAAGAAACTGGATGACAGTTTAGGCTACCTGTCCCTAAACAAATATCTTTATCAGCTCCATGAGTTTTATCCACGTGACCTTTTTCTAAGTAAAGTCTCAGTGATAAACTAGGTTTAAAAATGCAAAAATATTTACTTTTACTCAGAGGGAGTCCAAATAATCATATGTAGGCTCAATAAATTTTTGGACATACTGTAACATCTTTGCTTAAAAGACAAGTACTGTACATGAAAGCTATCTTCCACTCTTTCCACAAAACACTCCTTGAGAGCTGTATAAAGAAATGTGATTAATGCAGGCATCCATGCTAGCTTTCATAGAATCATAGAATGGTTTGGTTAGAAGGGACCTAAAGATCATTCAGTTTAATTCCCCCGCCATGGGCAGGGACACCTTCCACTGGAAAGTGTGTCCTTTCTTAAATATAAACAAAACTAACTTTCAGGATTTCTTTTTGAAGAGGGTGTTTTCAATCTATGCTCTTTAAAAAAGAAAATTATATTCAAATAAAGAACAATTATTTTAGAAGCCACAAATTGCCAATTAACTACTTCTTTCCTGGAAAAGATGACCTCAGTTCTAAGTGTTTCAAAAGCAGTTCTCTTTGGAAATGGAGTCAGGTCTAGTATGGACTCTGTCTTGCAGTTGCATATAGTATCTCTGGCACCAAAGCAGATCTTTTCCCAAGAACCATAAAATTTACTGGTACTCATTTGTGCACACCTTCAGATATCATGAGAAATGAGCTTTGTGTATGGCTGTGGGTGATGGATGCTGTTGGGGTGCAACTGGCAAAATGCACAGAGGCATCCAGTTTAGCAGGGTCCTTTCCCAAAAGAAAGCATTAGAAAACTACCTGATACAGTAGTAGTGGACGAGCAAAGAAGGGATAGTAAATTAATAAATCAAATATTCACTAAAATAATTGTATCAGACCTTCTCAGCTACATCCAGGTGAAGATGATTTCATAACCGAAGGCCTTATCAACTCAAGGAACCTATAGTTTAAGTGGATATCTCATGAGAGAATGTATGATTTAACTTATTTGCAGTTAAGTAACTACAGGAGCAGAGTACACATGTAAGGTAAAACTTGGTCAGCACAACTGACTTGTTGGGTGGAAGGTTGCAAACCACTCTTGAGTATCAAAGAGACAAAACTTGTCCAAAGAGGCTACACAAATTAAAAATAATAGACATTCAGGATTAGTTTTGATTAATTAATTCAAAATATAATTAATTTAAAATTAATTCTTTTCTAGAAATAATTATTTTTAAAAAGTAGTTTCCCCACTCCAGTGCCATAAACAAGTGTTAATATGACCTACTAAGGACAAAAGAAATTAATTATAGTCTTCAGTGAAGATCAAAGTTGGAATTTAATCTAAGAAAGGATTCTTTTCCATAGGTCAACATTTTTGAATTTGCCTCAGACAGACTTGAGCCATGCTTTGTGTTGTCATGACTTCTTTCTTAATTAAAACTTTACGTGAATTTAATTTAACATCCATTTTAGCATCCAAGCATTTTCTATCACATTTTAATTGCTGTAACTTGTTTGTTTATTTCTAATTGAGACACCCTAAACTAATTGTTTATTTCTAATTGAGACACCCTAGACTTCTACCTTTTATTTATATTATGGTGTTTGCTTATGACAGAAATTCTGTTTAGGTGATGCCTTTATGCTCACCTGTGTCAAAAGTGTCTCAGTTGCCTTTTACTGGGAGGAGGTTTTTACTGTACACTCCCAAAGCAAACATTGCATCACTGGCATCACTTAACAAACTACAAGTTTGGCTGACAAAAATAGTAACATTTCTAACCTTTAATGCTTTGGCCACCTTTATTTGGGCTCCTTCAAGTGACCCCAGACTTGAAAGCAGTCTTATGCGCACAATCAATTTATGAGTATGCAATCATAATTTATTGTGCATGATGCACGTAATAAATGGTTGGGGCCAATGTGGTGTGATGTGCTCAGCAGTTCGTGACCAGGCAGATGAAGCTGCTCTGCCAGCCAGGCTGGCCAGGCAGTTGGCAAATATGCAGGAAAGTGCCAGCCCTCGGGTTGTTTCTTGCAGTGGGCTGAGCTTTCCTGAATTGCCACCTTCCTCCTCTCTGATTTTACTTCTTCCCATACTACGGTTTTCCTCTTGAGTCTAGCATGACTTCATATTTTCTGCTTTAAATTAGTTCTTTTGTCAATAGCAATTTTGTACTCCCGTGGGCTTCTCGTTTCTACTTTTCAACTTGCATGAGCCAATGGCCCATGTTAACTGCCTCTTAAGAGCTGAGACTGCTACAGCTCAGCATGATCCTCCCTTCATAAAAACTGGGGCAAAGGCATATATGGGTCTTCTTTGCACATGTACCCTTAGTCATGGCACTTAGAGGCTCACTGTCCAGCATCATTTGGAGACAGAGAGCAAGAGTCCTGTAACAGGAAAGCTTGTATTACTGTAGCTCCGCAGGTGACATTTATGACAGGCATGGCAAAAAAAATGGAGACTCCCCAAGAATTAGCTGTCCTGCATGTGGGAAAAGACGATGCATGTTTAACCAGGTTTGAAAGGGAGCTGTGAGGAAAGATGGTCCTGACCATGCTTGCTCAATGCTAGGCCCAGGCATGGAGCGACAAGGGTGCCAGGGAGGGCAAAGAGAGCACAGAGCTCACCTTCCCTCTCCGTACCTCCACTCTCTCCCCTTCCTTCACCTCTCTTTTCAGCGTATCTCTTTAGATCAGCCCTTTCTCTTCTTCCTCTTTCCCGTTGGTTTGGCATGATCCTGTTCCTTCCCGTCTCCCCTCATTCTCTTTTGTTTTCTTACCCCAGTTCCACTTCCTAACCCTGCTTCCCTGCCATGACACGACAATCAGTCTCCCTTGAGTCATCCTTACTTCCCCCCAGCGTCCCCTAGCACTCTGACGTCTTTCCCCCTTCCTCCCCCTAGCTCTGACGGACACGGTCCTCTCACCCCACTGAACCCTCCTCCTTTATAAAGGGATTTTCCTCTTTTTAATCCACGAGCCCCCTGTCGCAGCCTCAGCACTCGGCGCACCGCCCCACCGGAGGGGAAAGAGACGATCCTGCCTTTGCTCCTTCCCTGCCCCCGCAAGCGGGAAGACCCCGGGGAGGGGGGGCAAAGCGCCCAGCGGCTCGGCCCCGACACCGCCCCGCGGGATGTGCGGCCGTGCCCCGCGGGGTGCCGGGCAGCGCGGCGGCGGAGCGCAGGTGGGCGGCGGGCGCGGACACCCTTCCCTGCCCGACGGCGGGGGCGGCGGGCGGGGCGGGCGGTCCTGCCGCGGGCGCGGGGCGGGATGCGCGGGCGCGCACGAGGGCGCGGCACCTCCGCGGAGCGCCCCGGTAGGTAGGGATGGTCCGCGGGATCCGTCGGGAGCGCGGACGGGTCTCGCCGGCGCGGCCCTGCGGGAGCGACCGCGGAGCGGCGAGCCGAGGTTGGGAGGGGGTTCTGGGAGAGGCTGGTTCGGGGCAGCCGCTGTCCGCGTCGCTCGGGAGTTCTCCCCCGCTGTAGTTCGTATACCTCGACATTTCTGCCGTCCGACAGCTTGTAAGCTCTCCGTTTGCTTCTCAGATTGCGAGAGAGAATAGACTGATACTTTTCATGCTGGACAATTGAATGTTGCAAAAAAGAAAGTGCAGATTTCGGGAGATGATAGAAGGGGGAAAAGATTCAGCATTCCAACACAAAGACGTAAAAGATGTATTTTGCTGTTGTAGCTATTACTTATCCATAGTTCTTATATAATTTAAAGCAGTTTTGTGGCTTGTCTTCAAGCTGGAGACTTTTGTATTAGTCCATATGGCCAAGTTCTTCTATTCCCTGCACCAAAGTATTCCTTGACTGAAGAGTTCCCAGATACTGAGAACTTGGTGACACTAAAAAAAATCAGTGCCCAATAATTGATTTCTAAGAATAGTGTAGCTTTCAGCCATATCATTCATTCCCCTTTGTAATCAGAGGCTACAACCATTGGTTGTTGCTCCACAGGCATTTTAATTCACATGTAACATTAATCTCAATTACACCTGAAATTGTCATTTCATAAATTCACTGGAATAACCATCTGAGGGGGTTTTGTACACTGATTCTAAAAGTCAGGTTTGTTAAAAGCAGACCTATTATTGTATTCTCTCCAGAGGTCTTAATGAAATTGCAATAAAAGAAACAGTTGGGACTTCAATATGGCTTTCCATGTGGAGGGACTGGTGGCCATAGTTGTCTTCTACCTGGCTATCCTGGCAGTAGGGATATGGGCTGCTTGGAAAACCAAGAACACTGGCAGTGAAGGAGACCGCAGCGAAGCTATTATAGTCGGTGGAAGAGACATTGGCTTGCTAGTTGGTGGATTTACAATGACCGGTATGTAAAAAGCACTCCTTTTTTTTTTTCTTAGCCAGTGCATAACTTGTCAGTTTTCCATCTGAATGAAGTGTAACCTGCATTTTGAATAATGCAAAATGGAGAAAATACATATACTTTTTATCTAATTGTTTAGTGAACAGCCAAATGTAGCATCTGTATAAAACAACAAATATTTGTAAATCATACAGGAAGAATATATTAATATTAGTGTTCATTGCTTCCGTATTTATCTGTGGATCAGATATGTTCAGGACAGAAGTAAGGAATTTGTATAGATTAATAAGTATTAAATTATTGTTGTTAAAGCCATCCAAATTTGTGCATTATTTTTGGTTTTGTTTAATCTGAGTAACACCAAGTTTATAGGGAAACAGACTGGGGGGGCGGGGAGGAGGGTGCGCAACATCAATCAACTTTCTAAATGAAAATTGTTGTGATTCCAAACTCATAATTCTACACATTTCAGCAAACTTACTTTGTGGATTCTTTCAGCTTCTTTTGCAGCAATTTGAAAAAATAATACATTACTATCAACAGTAGTATCAGTAAGAAAAGCCTAGGTGAATGAAGAGTTCTTCACTAATTTTGTGAACAGTGCTGTCTGGCTTCCCAGAGCCAGTCAAACCAGCTGCCTTCCCTGGGTAAATAAGATATTCACAATGCAGTCCAAAATCTCAAAATTTACATTATGGTATTGGAACAAAAATACATTATAAGAACAGTAAATAAGCACACTATTTTTATTTAGGCTATTGAATTTTTAATCATGTCTTTTTTTTTTAATCTAAATCCTGTACAGGCAAAGCCCTTTCAATTGTCAAATTGAATTTATCAAGTTGTTTTGCAGTTTTTCCCTACTCTGCTTTCAGAGTTATTTAATAAGGAAGAGCCACGTAAAACTTGGGCCAAAATTCTGCGTTCTTTAATCTAGATAAATTCTCATCCTTTTGCAGGGGCATTTCGCTCATTCAAAGACTGAATATTAGATATTGAGTAAAGAATGCTTGTAAAAGTCAATAAAGTTTGAATGCAGTCAGTTCTACTTTTTGCACTTTCCTATAATTTATTGTATCACGTATCCGTCAGCTGCTGAAGCATAAGATATGATGAGATTACTCCTAACAAGAACAGATTGGACTGCTTTCTGCTGAATTAAATATTCTCAAGAGCACTGAAACAAAAATATTTTGCAGAAATATTGGTTTTCACAAATCAGTAAACATTAGATTGAGGGAGCGGAGATAAAACAAGGCACGCCCCACAGAAGTGGTTATAACTAATGGGTTTGCATGAAGAATACACAAATTCTGGTCTCCTTAATCCTATTTTACAAGAGCACTTTGCGTAACGGCTGAAGCACAGATGAGACTTGAACTGAGGCTTCCTATTTGCAGGCAATTACTACAGCCACCACAATTCACATCCACACATGCTCGTTCTGTTTCGTGGAAGCTCTAGGGATGGCAAAGTATCTCATCTCCGCAGTAGAACGTCGGACTTATCCCAAAGCCTTTGTGTAGCTAAAACTGTCATGGATTTTATACTGTCAGGGTTTACACACTTTCTCTCCTATGCCTTCATTAAATATGGCAATTAAAGCTTGAAATGGCAACTAAACTGCACTTTCAGTTGCAGGGAGCCACGCCTGGCACATAAAGCTAGACGTGGGCACAAATCTCCTGAACCAGGAGTTAGTCCGAGTTTTGTTTCAGTGAGGATGTTTGGGACACTCAATCTGTAAAGTCATAATAAAACAATTATGAAAGTAAGCTGATCAAAATATGCAATATTTTTTACAGATTTATAAATTTTACAAAATGGTCACGTTATTCAAGGGTATACTTTGCTCCTTAAAAAATTATAGGTGCAGAAATGGCACCTTGCAAACAAAGATACAGGAGTATCCCAACATTGTCTTTATATTCTACTGGTTTAATTATCTAAATATGAACTAAAAAGCAAAACCCACCCTGAAAGAGGAAAACAAGACTTTTTTTTTTAAAGATCCCCAGAAAGAATATTGTTTATATGGACGTGAAGCACCTTGAGATAAGGCCTAATTCTGTCTTTCCTGAGACAAACACTACAATGTTCCATGGATATTGGCTACAGAAGTAGTAGCGGTTTCCAGGACTATTTGGTTGGGAGGATGACAGCACTTAGCCTATAAATTTGAAATACAATTCGGAGCATAAGTATCAAACTCAAGATTCCTGAGTAATTGTAGTTGATTCTCTAAACAGCATTGAAAAATCTTAAAGCACTACCTATGAGTAACAGCTATGGATATATTTAAATATACTCTATGATCCTGAAGAAGTAGCTGTATCAACTAGCTACTGAAATACTGAACACAAAGCCTGTTGAAAGTTGAGTGTGTCTGCAACTATGAAAATAGAAAGAGCGAAAAGGTTGAATTGTGGATGGATCACAGCAGCTCATATTAAAATGAACTAACACCTCACCATAGAAGATATGCATTTAATGTGTATGATTTTTACATAATTATAGATAAAATGTTGCATTAAATATTAGGCTTCCTTATTTTGTGAATTAAATTCTTAAGAAGAATTAAGACTGCAACAAACTTGAGTCTACTTTGATTTTGGTGATTGAGTTTAAAACCCAAAGGAAATATTTGACATGACCAAATGCTCACAACCATGACCCAAAAGGTAATAATCTATTGATGTAATTTTTTCATTTTAGTTGGATAAACCTATGTGTCTTTCCACAAGAAAAAAAAATAAACATTACAACATTATATTTTGTTGTAATCCTTGGGTCAGGATTTTCATTTTACAGAACTTGATGAGTTTATGAAATAATTTGAGTGGTCAGACGATCAGTGGATCATTCCCAAAGAAGTGCCAGAATATCTGGTTTTCTAATATATATCAATATATGTAAAGAAGTCTGAGATCAACTTTTGTGTGCCTCATAAGAACTGGGAGCAGAATTGCACTTCACATCCTCAGTATTTGTCTGATAGGGTGCATGTTTTAAATGGATGTTGGTATTTGCTGTGTTTTTTGGTTCTTCAGATGGCAGACAAAGAGAAGATTAAAATAGATTACCACATGAATGCTTCCACAGATTACTAAACATTATATTCCTTTTGTCCAATTTATGATAAAAAAAAAAGAATTTCACCAAAAATAAAGGTATTAAACTAACTTTAAATTGTGGCTTAGCAAACTGAGTATCAAAAAATTAATATCCCAGGTTGAAATCCCATCCCATTATTCTGCTTCTAATGTATTTATTTATGTCAATATATGTGCTGACTACCCATTCACCCCCTCAGAAGAAGACATATAGAACCTTTGTAGAGCTCTGTGGTCCTTGACAGATGTTTCAGTACAGTCGTGTGCACAGAAAAATTGATCAGCAGCTATTTTTCAAACTCCAATCCAGAAATCAAGAAATTAAAAATAAAGGCTGAATTCTCCATGCCACCTTATGTAATATCTGCCTGCAGGACACTGTTCCTGTCCCCAGCCAGGGGAGAGCAATGACCTCTGCAACATCACACAGAAGGGAATTGACTTTTTCTTCTCCAAAAGAAAATGAGGCAGCTAGGCATAGCATCCAAGTGCATTTGACAAAACAACTGCCACCTCTGTAGCAAACCAAAATCATTGCTGGAACTTGAAGCACCCTTGCACCACAGCTGCAGCAATGCTGGACATCTGTTGTTGACTATGGGATATTATTCCCCATCTATAACTGAGTACCATTTATGTAGAATTCGTGCTCATGCATTTTCAGGGAAGGAGACAAATATAATTCCTAAGTATTTACTTTTAATATTGTATAGAGGTGTTTACCACCTATGCCATAAGACTGTGCTGCTTGAGACACAATAAGCATCCCAGGTAGTCACAGACTTAACATTCAACAACTCAGTGTCCAGGTGGAGATCAGTAGCAAGTGGTGGCCCTCAGTGGTTCCTACAGGGATCAGTGCTATTCAGGATCTTTGTCGGGGACACAGACAGTGGGATTGAGTGCACCCTCAGCAAGATTTCAGATGACACTAAGATGAGTGCTGTGGTTGATAATCTAGAGGGAAGGGATGCCATGCAGAGGGATCTGGACAGGCTTTTGAAGATGGGCCTGTGATAGGCCAAGTCTAAGGTGCTCCACCTGGGTTGGGGCAAACCCAAACATGCTTACAGGCTGGTTGATGAGTGGATTAAGAACAATCCTGTTGAAAATAACTTGATACTGGTAAATGAAAGACTGAATATGAGCCAACAACGTGCACTCACAACTCAAAAAGCTCATCTCATCCCGGGCTGCACCAAAAGAAGTGTGGCCAGCAGGTCCTTCTACTCTTCTCTGATGAGACTCCACCTGGGTTAACATGTTTAGTTCTGGGGTCTCCAGCATAAGATAGATTTGGACCTGTGGAAATGAGTCCAGAGGAGGGCCACAAAGATGATCACAGGGCTGAAGCACCCTCTGTAAGAGGACAAGCTGAGAGAGTTGGGGTTGTTTAGCCCAGAGAAGAGAGAGATCTGTGCAGACCTCATAGCAGCCTTGCAGTACCTAAAGGGGTCTTACAAGAAAGATGGAGAGGGACTTTTTATCAGGGCATGTAGTGATAGGATGAGGGGTAACGGTTTTAAATGGAAGGAGAACAGATTTAGATAGATATTAGGAAGAAATTCTTTAGTGTGAGGGTGGTGAAGCACTGGAACAGGTTGCCCAGGAAAGTTGTGAATGCCCCATCCCTAGAGATCTTTGTTTCTAAAGCCATGGTGAAATTCAGCAAAATACCCTCTGGTATTACTTGGGAAATATCACAGTTAAGTGGAAAAGAGTGGTAATTTAGATTTTAATTAAATTTCTGAGGGACTTTTATTTAATTTTCTTCATTTGTGTTTCTGTCCAATTTTTTGTCTTAAACACAAAATCAAGTTTGCTTGTTTGATGGTGGATGATGGGAAAATTGTGAAGAATGTTTAAGGAAAATACATTTCTAAAAATTGTGACTGTTTACAAAGAAAGCCTGAGCTACTTTTATATGAGAAAGTAAAGGTTTCTGACACAAATCAAAACAGAATTACAGAAAGCTAGGACTTGTAATGATCTGTCTGCCTTTGTTCAAACTACAAACCTAGATTCTTAAAACTTACCAGTATACATTAGACATAATCAAAAATTTTTGCATGGAATCTGCAAACAGGAAGAGATAAACGTTATTATGTGATTTGTTATGAAATATTTTTGCAGCTGTAATTGCAATACATTCCTATGTTGGAGTTTTTCTCTCATACATATTGTAGATCCCAAATTGTCAAGTATAGAAACTTCCCTTAAAGGCAAAGAATCAATTCATTAAGTGTCAGTGATTGGTATATTAAAAAGACTGCTTTTTAGAGAGAGAAAATCAGAAATATTGCAGATAGCATGAATATGTCTTCAGGAAGAACAAAAATAAATTACTCACTGTTTAGAATTTACAGAGCAACAAAAAAGCAACACAACCCTGTAGAGAAATATTTAGACATCTCAGAGTTTACTGAATGTACTTCATGTAACAATAATTTTAATATTCAGCAAGGTTTTAAGGACAATTTTTTTTTAATGAAGGGCCAAATAAATTACACATTCATTAAACTCTTGCCTAATTTAAATTCTTTGAGTTTTTCCAGCTGGGATGACTTTTTCACTGTGTGTTTATTGTTCTTCTTCAGATTCCCCCTTACATCTCTCCTTCATTTGGACTAACACAAAGAGAATAGTAATGGAAAATAAATAGGGGGGGACTCAGCCCTCACACCTTCACTGACTATACAGAGACTTAGACACATTGATGATTGTCTCAGTTCCATCTGACTTCTTTTTTTCATATGCTTAAGCTGTAAATTCAAATTAGGGCTGCCTTTTATAGAATGATGCTGTGCCTGGCACTTGTACAATACAAGTAATAAAAAATAACAGTATTATAAGTAATGACAATTTCATTATACAATGTGTGAGCTTTTCTTTCTTTGTGTACATTAAAGACTTTTCCATCTCTTCCTTTTCAGCCACATGGGTAGGAGGTGGTTACATCAATGGAACAGCAGAAGCTGTGTATGTCCCAGGCTACGGTCTAGCTTGGGCTCAGGCACCTATTGGATATTCCCTTAGCCTGGTTTTAGGTAAGCAAAGACTAAAATTAATAGTTTCTCAGTTTAAACAGTTCTGATGAAAAGTTCATTATGTCAAATGAAACAACTAGGGTCTGATAAAAGGATGCTGCCGTAAACTGGATCCCTTCTGCTGGTACATTTAGCTATTGCAAAGAAAACAGAAAATAACTATAAATAGTTTGATATCTTAAGTCTCCTGGACTCCTTGTCAAGACCTATTTGATTAATTACAACCATATTGTCCTTGAGGGAGAGGGAGTATTTAAATTACATATACCAAGTTTTATATATTTGGGTTTTCTTTGAATGCCTACGTGATCTGTATCATGACCTAGGTGCCCAGGAATCAGGGCACCTATAATCTTGGAATTCAAGAAAGACAGATATCCTTTCAGGTTAGGAAAGTGCTTATACAGATCTTCACCAAGAATCTATGTAACTTTTTTAATTTTGTGTAGGAAGTCTGTAGTATAACCAGATTATTTCCTTAAAATTGGACCGTGCGTCCTCTTAATTGCAGTACGAAACTCCAAATCAAAATGCAAATACACAATCCTGCCACATGCAAGGTCAGAGTGTAAAACGCAGACAGCATTATAATTTTTAATGCTGCAGTAATGATGCAAGTGTTTAAAAAGCATGTTGTTACAAAAAAGATTCTTCTTTTCATGTTGCTTTAATGTGCCCGATGTACTAGCTTTTCCAATATTACTTGACCTCTCAATCTATTCTGAGTCTTTTCTCATGGTTTTCCCACCTAATCTGTCCCTTTATTTCCTTTGGTTGCTTATCCAGATCTTCTTTCACAGTATTTTTTTTTCTTCCTATACGCTTGTTTTTCTTCCTCATTCTTTTTTTTCCCTTGAAAATGCTTTCCAATGGCCTGTCCTGGTTATCCTTTCTTCCCAGGCAGAAGCTTTACCCATCATAGATGTTCCTCTCTGGCATGTGTACGCCAGCTCCAGTTCTGATAGTGGTTCCCATCCCTGAGAACAGCTCTATTTCCTGTAAAGAAAATAATAACAGTGGTTGTCTGGCCAGAGACCAGTTTATGTCATTATGAGGTCATGATGGTCATGATCCATCGATGTCATTAACTGGTTGTTAGGATTGTAGTCACAAGCATCTTGCTGACTCTCAGCCTTTGTAGAATTGACACAAATTAATAGTAGCCCAGATGGGGTTGAGTTAGCCTCTCTGCTCATTTCCAGCTGTTTTTAGATATCCAGACTTGTTTTCCTGGAAATTACAATAGCCACTGCAGAGTAAAGAAGTCTGTATCATGGGACCATAGATCTCTCTGCTGAGCACAGAGAGGAAAGTGTTTCTGTAGGCATGAGCTGTACATGAAGTTTTGAGTGCAGGATTTCTTATTCTTCTTTAGAAAAATAAATAATCAAAATTATAAATAAAAATCTAGGAGAAATATTATTGCTTCAGACTGGAAGGATTTAAAATTGATATAATCTCCTTGTTTGTTCAGTATTGTTCTCCATACCACTTTTCCTAATTTTTCAATCAATTTAGTTTAAAAAGTTGCAATATCTCCTATTTCTTTTGACAGGTGTTTGAACACCGTAATAGATTATAATACCAGTGACTCTTTGTTTTTCTTTTTAATTGTCTATTGTAATTATGGCATAACAAGTAGAATAGCAAAGGGATCCATTACTAATCCAAGTATAGTAAAAAATGCTGGAGAGTTTCTGCATCTATCCACCTAAAGACAGTATTCACATAAGCAGTATAAATTATGATTGTTAAGCCAGTACCTTCTGTTCAGGGAACCTAATGTAATGAAGAAATATGAGTGATAAAAGGCAATACATAGAAATGTGGAAAATCTTCTGCACAATAGAATGAATACATTACATATCTTGTGATAAAGAACCTAATTAAGGGTTGCCAAATAATATACAGTAGATTTTATTGGGAACTGACTGGTTTACCATTTTTTTTATTGTACCTTATATAGCAGTTTTACTGTGGTAGAAGTCTAGTTAGTTATAGTCATGCAGATCTCAACTAAACAGGTTTCCATACAAGTGATCTTTCAGCTTTACTGAGGTATGTCCTTTTTTTTTTCCCAAGCCAGAAAGAATTTTAGGAGGGGAGACCTTTGCACATTTATGTACATATCCAGCCCATATACAAGCCAGGTGGAGCAGAATTGTGATACAGCAAAATTCCTGAACATACATAAGTGAAATAAGCATATGACAAATATTCAGGAAAACTGACATCTGCAGAGCCCAGACCACCTCTGACCTACCCTGAAGGTGTAATAAGGTTGTTTTAAGCATACATAATAAATTTGAATTGTCCTGAAAGAATCAGTTTTGCTATGTATACACTAAACCACATGTGAACTTGTACTTCTGATCCAGGAATCTCAGACAGTTTTATTTTTAGAGTAGGGCTATATGAAAATTCATGCTGGATTCTGCTCTAAGAATCAACAGGATTAGGTAGAAAGGCATTACCTTAGGCTGATGCAAAATGAGACAAAACTCTGACAGCATCCATAATGGCAGATTACATAAACTGAACCAGACAAAATAAGAAAAAAAATTATTTTTTATTATCAGACTATAGGTATTAATGGGCAGGAAGGGTGTGTTTAAGTAACTCTGTAGACAGTTGCAAGGTAAGAGTTCCCAGAGGATATTTTAACTGTACTTTTTACTTAAAAAAAAAACAAACAACAAAGAAAGAAACAAAAAAACCCACTATTGCTGATATTTTTGTACCCTTAACTGAGAATGAATGTTTTATGCCTTAATAGCAATGCATTTCTAAACTGCAGCTGGTGTCTTATACTGTTTTTCTTTGCAGGTGGCCTTTTTTTTGCAAAACCCATGCGATCCAAAGGCTATGTGACAATGCTAGACCCTTTTCAGCAGCTTTATGGGAAAAGGATGGGAGGACTACTGTTTATTCCAGCTTTAATGGGAGAAATGTTTTGGGCTGCTGCCATCTTCTCTGCCTTAGGTAAGGAATAAGCAGTATAAATATTAATTTATCACAGGTAGAAAATATTAGGAATATCAGAAATGCATTAAAATTCTAGCTTCAAATGCTAACTATTCAAGCCAAATGATTCAGAGTGTGACAGTTCTAAGACCCATGCTAACTAGTAATTAAATCCAGTAATGGTACCCCATTAATTATTTTGATAATGGAAAGACGTGCAAGATATCTAATTGTTTTCACATACCTTTAAGTTGTCCCTCTTCAAAGAGCATGAAAAGATTTAGCAAAAAATTTCCTTTGATTGTGAGAGTGATGTGAGTGAATCCAATTGCCCCTTTTGTATTATCTGACCCAGCTTTTCTTTTACAGCACTGGCATCACAGAAGCCAGTCAAAATTTCCCTTAACAATGTGTAACATCATTGCCAATGCATCTAAACAAAATAATCCTTTGCATATAGGAGATCTACATATACAGAACTTTCCATAACACAAATAATAGAAATAAACCAGATGCTGATCAATAAATTGAAGAATTCTTCAATTCTAAATACCTTTCTTCTTAACAAAATGAAGAAAATAACTTGGGATTCAAGAAAGGATTCAGAGAATTAGTGAAATTATGACTCAATAGAAAATCACCCAACTACTCATCCAGTCCTGAAAAAAAATCAACTTCCAGGGGTTTTAATTATATTTCAGGCCTGAATTTAGCAATCCCTTCAAGAACTGAGAAAGCCCTTGAGTTGAAGCACCAGTAATTGACTTTCACCAGCTAATCATACTAATAATGCACATGCATGTGGTAATGCTTTCTAGCATATGCTATTTTAAACAAAAAATAAACTTTGAAGGTACTCTCCAACTGTGCTGTGATGAACTGCAAAGCAATAGGGGAGCTTGTTTACCACAATTTCATCACAAAACCCTTAAAAGACTAAGAACAAACTGCATACTGAGGTGATAGGACTTGAAGAACACTCAGAATGTTTTGAATATTTTTGACTGAGGACAAGCCATTCTGTTTTATTTCATTGCAAGTGGTGTGAGTGCCTTTCTAGATTTATATTAACAGCTGACAGTTAAGGATTATGAAGGTCATTGAAGATTTTGATTTAACTATTCTGTGACTAATTTTTATGTCTCCTGATTTGCACACCTATCCTCATTGATGAATGTTTAATCCCAGTGCTCTTCACTACTTGATCTTCATTATGACTCCTTGCTTGGCAGAGCTGTAGAAGGGAAGCAGGTCTTACAACTTGTGAAAGAGGTCTGAGCTTGTTATCCTTAAGCACGTGAACTTTGAAGTCTCACTGTACAGCAAAAACCACACCTGTCAGCTCCCAGAAACTCTAATATATATCACACATCATGTTTTCTTCTGTAGCCAGAACTCTTCCAAATATGTGCTCCAGAATATCCATCTACAATAATTGCAAGGCCTAAAAGTTGTTGCAAGATGTTTCATTTAAATCATCCTAATTAGAAGCAGAGAAATTTTTTAGCGTGGTTTTAAAACATTGCAATCACTTGAAACAGTTAATACATCTAAGAGAGATGTATAACCATTCTGATAGCTGCTGCAAGGGCAATGCAGGAGGACACAAGCTATTCAGGAGGTTTGTTCAGTGCACTAACAGCTTCCTCACACAAATGATCAGGGAGCTGATGAAGGAAGGTGCTCTGTTGAACCTGTTACCTACAGACAAGGAAGAACTAGTTAAGGGTGTGAAGGTCAGAGGCGGAGTTGGCTGCAGTGTTCATGAGATGGTGAAGTTCATGGTCCTGAAAAAGGAGAACAAGGCAAAAATCAAGACTGCAAGAATGGACTTCAGGAGAGTAGAGCTTGGAGTCTCCAATATTCTGCTTGAAAGAATCCCATGGGAGATGGTCCTGGAGAGGAGTCCAGAAGAGCTGTTTGCTGTTCAACCATTACCTCCTCCAAGCTCAAGAACAGTCCATCCTGACAAGTGGGAAAATGTGGACTGTTGTTGAATGGGATGGGGCACCTGGTAGCAAAGGGTGTGGAAAAGGCTGAGGTACTCAGTGCCTTCTCTGCTTAATTCTTTGCTGGTAAGACTAGCCTTCAGGAATTCCAGGGCCCTAAGAAGCCTAGGAAAGTCCAGTGCAAGGAAGATTTGCTGGAGGAGAATCAAGTTAGGAAACATTCAGATACACTGGACAGACACCGTTTCATGGGACCTCATGGGATGCATCCCATGAGTGCTGTGGGAGCTGGCTGATAACATTGCAAGAACACTCTCAGTAATCTTCTGAAGACTGTGGTCTTCAGAACACGGATGTTCCTGAAGACTGGAAGAAAACAAATATCACTCCCATCTTCAAGAAGGGCAAGAAGCAAGACACCAATAACTAAAGGCTGGTCAGCCTCACATCAGTCCCTGGGAAGGTGATGGAGAAAATACTCCTGGAAGCTACTTTCAAACCAATGAAGGTCAAGAAGGGGACTGAGAATAGTCAGCATGGATTTATGAAAAGGAAATAATTCCTGGCCACCCTGAGGTCTCACATGATGAGCTGACTGGCTTGGTAAACAAAGGGAGAACAGGGCATGTTGAGGATTTCAAAAAAGGTATTTTATACCATCTCCTATAACATCCTCATAGACAAACAGGTGAAGTACAGACTAGAAGAGGAGTGGACAGTGAGGAGGAGATTGAGGATTGAGAACTGGCTGAACTCCTGGGCTCAGCAGGCTGTGACCAGCAGCATGGCTGCCACCAGGTGGCCAGTCACAAATTGTCCATCCCAGAGGTCCATACTGACTCCTATGTTATGCATTGTTTTCATTAATGACCTTGCTGATGGGACCAATTGCACCCTTGGCTAGTTTGAAGAAAATAAAGAATGGTGAGGAGTTGCTGATAGGCCAGATAGTTGTAATGCTTTTCAGAAGGATCTCAAAAAGCTACAGAACTGGACCGACAGGAACCTCATGAAGTTCAACAAAAAGAAATGATAAATCATGTACCTGGGAAGGTAAAACCTGATGTTCCGGTATGGGCTGGGGGTTAACCAGCTGGAAACCATTTTTGCAGCTAGGACCTGGGAGTCTTAGAAGGCAATGAAGCTGACCATTATCCAGCAATGTGAACTTGTGTCAAAGAAAGCCAGTGCCATACTGGGCTGCATTGGAAGGACCGTTGCCAGCAGGTTGAGAGCACATTTGGAATACTGGATCCAGTGCTCCCTGATACAAGAGATGTGGCCATACCAGAGAGACACTACTGAAGAGCAACAAAGATTATTAAGGGACTGGGGTATCTGATATACAAAGAAAGACTGGAGAGGTGGGGCTGTTCAGCCTGTAAAAGGCAAGGCTCGGGGGAAATTATCCACCTGCATAAATACCTGATTTTATATTTATTTATTTGGGATAAAGAAGCTGGAGACAGGCTCATATCTGTGTTGCCCAAAGATAGGACAAGAGGAAATAGGAACAAAAAGAACTACATGACATTCTGTTTAAATTTAGAGAAACTTTCTTTTTTTTTAACAATATGAGAGATCAACCACTGTCGCAGACTGCACACAGAAGCTGTGGAGTCTCCAACCCTTATGGATAGTCAAGACCTGACTGAACGTGATCTGAGCAACCTGCTTCATCTGACACCGCTTGCGTGGGGACTTGGAAGAGACAGTTCTTACAGGTGTTCTTCAGTGTCAGCAACTCTTTGATTCTATGAGCTGTTTTGTGGTCAACTCAACATTGTGATTTGCTTTCTACAAATGAAATCTGCTTGATAATGCTTGGGAAAGTTCTTGATTTCTGGGTCAACAGTGGAGGATGGATTTTGCTGTTTGCAAAGAAACCTGCTTTTGTCCCACATAAAAAATTCAAGAGCACTTTAGAAATGTCAGTGGACATTTTAGCAGATGCCTCCTCTACCATTCCTTCCTTGGCCAAAAGGAACTAGCTCACAGCATAAATGGGATGCAGCAGACATCCCCAAGAAAAGCCTTTACTGCAAAGATACACTTGCTCCCATGTGGCTGCTACTCACCCAGGGAAGCTTCAGCTGTCTGTGCATAGCTGCTTTTCCCCAGGCAGAACAAGAGAGTGTAGTCCTTACAGAGCTTGAGCACTGTAAGGAAGGGCTGTTGGGAGCCTTCTGTCCTCATTTTCTTAAGAACCTGCAAAATGACAGATGCTAAACTTGGACCAACAGGAGCATTCCTTTTACCACTCCCTTCAAAGGTGCAGAAGGGGTGTGCAGAGGGGGGAATATATTAGTACTGTTATTAAGTGTCTCCCAAATCTTCGTTCGCGAAGCCTAGCCATGAGTATTAAGTGTCAGACCAGCACCTATATATGCAACTTAACAAAGGTGTACCTTCTCATCAGACTTACACTAACACACAGTACTTTGGTTTTCCCCTTAGGTGCAACTATAAGTGTGATCATTGACATTAACGTCAATATTTCAGTTATTATTTCTGCCCTGATTGCAACTATGTACACACTTGTGGGTGGGCTTTATTCTGTGGCCTACACCGATGTAGTTCAACTCTTCTGCATCTTCCTGGGACTGGTAAGTTTGATGCTTTTTTTCCTTTTTTGTTGAGAATTTTGCCCTGAGCATTAAGATGATTGCTGAGACCTATTGCTCAGTTTTAGTTTTGGAACTTTCTTCACTGAAAGCATGGAAAAGGAATATCTCCAGTCATAGTGGAGACTGCATTTGCCTTAAGGTACAGTCTGTGCTTCGAAAATAATGTTGCCCAAGAGGTCTGTTTCTTTGGCTTTTTTTTCCTACAAATAGGACTGGAGCTGCCCCCTTCCCTGTCTGTCCATGGGACTGTGACACAGGCACTGGAAGAAAGCATTAGACATAGGAAGCAGTCCTATGCCTGAAATACTGGCATTGGACCTGCAGAGCTGATACTCTCCTGCCTCTCTTTTCTCTGGTTGTTACCTACTCATGCAGCTTAGTTAACCTCCTGTTAACTTAGCTAACTTTCTTGGGTTGTTCCTCATTTCCCTCCACCATCCTTGGTGACCATAACACAGGAGGTTTTACCGGATGTCTGGGCTGTTTTAGTATGGTAGTATGAATATCCCCTCATCAGCTGCTAATGATAGTGGGCAGCCTTTTATTTAGTGCTGTTCTTTAAGACCCACACTGAAAAACACCAATGTAACAGGATCCAGATCACTAGGGTGCAATCAAAGCGGCTGCTGTCTTTGTTTGCCAGTGGCAGTAATAGATAGTCACAGGTGTGCAGAGAACTGAGAGAGCCTAAAATAAATGAGGTGGCTCAGTGTGGAGGAGCCAAATGGCACTTTGGGGACCTGGAGTTCTTTCTGTACTTTCAGCAGAGTTCTTGTGCAGCTCTAGGGAAATTGGTTTACCCAGTGCTCGCACAGGTGGTCACTAACCAGCTCTGTGTGTGTCCTTACTCTGTGGTATCTTACTGTGAGGGCTAGGGCCTTACTTGCAGAAATGCTGAGTGTTCCCTCTTGTAACTGACTTAATGGAAATGGTGCTAAATACCCTGAAAAAGCAAATCAAAGTTCCAGCTGGCCAAGTCAAATGAGAAGTTATTCCAGATCTTCTTTCCTCATACCTCTGTTCTTCACATATAGTAAGGAAAATACTGTCTCCTTCCCTAACATGAAGGTTAATATTTGTGAAACATTCATTTTCTACAGATGGAATGCATTGCAAAAATTCCCAACATTTTAGATAAATCAAAATGCTTCTTCAGTGAGATCAACCTCTGAACTGCTAAAGACGCTGGTCCCATGGGAATAACAACATTAAAATCAGCATGAAACTGACAGACAGGAAAAAGCAAATGAAGGTTGTATAGCAGTCTTTTAAGTGGTTGGATCTGTAGCTTTATAGTGTTCTTTCAGTTCAGGTTGGGCTCTTTATGTAATTTCCCATTTGAAATAATCAATAGTAATACAACTCTAGAATAAACCACATTCATGAACTTGAGAGTGTCATCAGTGAGGCTGGAAGTCTCGGTATCTAAATGGTCAGGCAGTTTTAGATGAGATGGAATACTTTCGCAGGAGATGTCACAGCAGAAGATGACACAGTTACACTTATCCCAGCTTCTCCTGCAGGCCCTGGAACAGTTTTTATTTCCACTGGTGCAGAGCTTTACTGCTGATTCCTCTAATGTCTGGTTTCTCTCCTGCTCCTTACCCAGGAGGAAACACTTGTTGTAATCACTTCTGTTCCCTACCCTGACTCCTGATTTCAGACACAGCTTCTTCCTTATGTTTCAATAACCTCTACCCCAGCCATATGTACATCCTTGGTTTTCTCTTTACAATCTCATGAAGTGTCTCTTCTACCTTCCTCACTCTCTTGTATCCACATCTAGAGTTCTCATCTCTTTGTCTTTATCTTGCCTGGTGAGACTTTCCTTGACTGTATCCTCACTATTTACTGACTTCATCTCATCTGTATTATTAATTCCCCATTCTTTACTCTCTATTTTCCCAGATAATTCCCAGAAACAGTTGAGGTTTGTCATTTTTGCCAGGAAAAGGAGTCTAAATGTATGGATGTAAACCATGACATGCCAGTGAACTGCAGGGCCAGAGAAAGTGTCTTGATTTGTTTTATTTACTACTGTAAAGGTAGTCCTCGAGACCACAAAAAGCTAGGTTACTGTCAGGAACTGGAATGGCTTACAAAAGCTCATAATGCATTTGCAATACAGTACCTACTAAATCCTGGATTGTGGCATGCAGAGTCCAGACAGACTTTCAGAGATTTACCCCACTGAAAATCCCAGTAGAGTATGGTCAAAATACAGCTGTTCAGAAGCTCATCAGTCGGACATGTTTGAGATTCAGAAACGAGAATAAAAAAATCCTTTTACATCCTTGTTCCCCATTAATTTCTCAGTAAGAACAGTATTAATATCCATTAATTTTGAAAATATATTTATTTTTCCCTCAAAATATCTTGGAGACAGTGGAAACATTTTAGTGAACTTTCACAGAAAAGCTCAAGCATGGAGTGAGAAGGGAATCTTTCTGCCCAACTGCTTAAATTGAATTTTAACATTTAGCAGAACAGAATCCTATGGTATGTGTTAAACTGCCAGAATAACAGGCAGTGCTGCAAAATATTCTTCATACATTATTGCAGTAATTGTGCAACAAATTAGAGAAAGATGTTTATTTTTCCCTTCCTTGCTCCTGTTGACCCCATATACTGTGATCAGTTGAATTGTAGCAATCTGTGTGGTTTTGGATGTCATTGGATCCTTAAGGATGCTATGCTTGTGATGGTCTAGCTCATATAGCACAAAGCCTGATTTTCATCTCAGTAGGAGCTGCTGATTTTCTCCTCCATAGAAAGGGAGTTATACCATTGCAAAATGAGTTGGCAAGTAAATGCACAAAAAGTCAGTTGGAGAAGGAAATGGACCTTCCGGCAGAAACTGTCTCTGGGAAAGGTTTTTTTGGCGTAGATAAAAAAAGAGAGAGACTGAAAATGGTCAGGAGATCCCAAGAAAACACCCTCAAGGCAGAAAAGTGATGTAACACTGGGCTAATGAGAGTTTTGGAGGAAGACAGTTGGGGTTGCACCAACATCACTACTCTCTTGTCATGATATAGTTTTGTACTGAATTACGAACAAATTCCCAAGCCTTCAGGTGTGATGTCTCATGCTTGTAAACTGGTAAATCCTGATGCTATTACATGCAAGTTTATATGTAAATATTTCTCTACTGTCTGGTCCAGGAAAGAGTGTAAAGAATATATGAGGAGTTCAGGGAAAATAAAACGAAGATGTATAAATTTGTCTTCCCTGCTGATTTTGTGATTTACATTGATTAATTCTCTTCTCGCAGTCTCCAGGAGAGACATAAGCTATCCACTACCAAGCTCTCTGGATTTCAGAGGTGTTCCTCCAGCACATAACTCGACTTTACTGCAAGTCAATGTGGCAGTTTGGCTAGATCAGGGTTAATATCAACATTTCACAAATTTAGAATGTCTTCTTTAGACATGAACAGAGTGTTTCTCTTTGGTTACAGTGGATCAGTGTCCCCTTTGCGATGTCCCATCCTGCAGTAACAGACATTGGGCTCACAGCTGTGCACCAGGTGTACCAAGCACCTTGGCTTGGATCTATCAACTCACTTGACATTTACACATGGTTGGACAATTTCTTTTTACTGGTAAGTGGTGACTTGTATGAAGGAATGAAGCATTTATACATTCACACTGTGTTACTGTGACAACTGAAAGTAATAGAGCTTAATTAAGAGTTTCCAGCAAACTGAAACCCTCTTGACTCCTGCTCAATCTTTCTGCACATTTGAATGATTTCAGTGACATATCAGTCATCATTGCCAGGAATGCAATTTAGATATCATCAGGCTGAAAGAGTTGACATGTTAAAATTAAATAAAAGTGTGCAGCTAATACTTAACTGATGTCATTGTTGGCAGAGGAATTTATATATTGCAGAAGGCAATAAATGTGTTATACAAATGATCAAATATGCCTTAGGTATCGGTGAAGTAGAAAAAGCTGTGCAGAGATGGATGGCAGGATGGATGAATTCATACATGCACACATCCCAGAATGAACCAAGGGCTTTTGTTATTTAATAACTATGTATTACACGTGGGATCAGTGGTTATTAAGTACTTTCCATTAGAAGATCTAGAAACACATGCTAACATTTTCCATTCTCAGTGTCCCTATGCAAATCTGAACTGGTTTTATTATCCTGTTGTACTTCGGGATTACCTTCTTTGTCTTTTTTTAAAATCATCTCAATAAAAAAATCTTTAGGGTTTTCTGATAATTGGGCTATTAAAATACATTATTTTATCCAGCTTTCTCTTAGATCCAAAGTATGGCATTAGCTCAAGTGGCTGTATTCTCTCTGGTAAGCCTGAAGGTTTCATCTCTGTTGATGACCAAAGAAAAGCTCTGATGTTGCCAAATTGTGACACATTTTCTTTTCATCTTGTTTGTTTCATTATAGCTCAAGAAATTTACACATCCTTGGAAAGCTTTGTTAAGGGATTATTACGGCAGCAAAGGAAAACAGTCATAAATAGCAAGTCAAAACCAGATTTGTCTCTGAAACATTGTTAGTCCCTATATGTGCATGAAACATACATGAAACCCCTGTATACACAATATTTGCTCCAAATGCCTCCTACCTCATTTAGTGTGTAGAACTGGACAGTGTCCAGTTAGTGAGCACTTTGCTTGATTTTCTTTCCATGCTGTTTAGTAACAGACACTTTTTTATTTAGTGGAGACTATTCAAATCCTGCTGTCAAGACAGAATTGTAAGCACTTGGTTTTTTAACCTTTGCTAATACTCTCCTGTGTCGTATTTTGCAGAAATAATTTTGTCTCATCAAGATCTTCATGTTATATAATGAAATAAAAGATAAGGGTTTCTACCATAAAAGAAAACTTGCTTTTACTACCCCATCTTCAATTTCTATTTTTATTGTATTTGCTTAAGGCAGTGGGAGAATAATTTTTCAGATTCTTGAGTTTGCTGTATACAGAACATCTTGCCTTGTTCAAATGACCACATGCATTTGCAAAGGAAGATAAACTCTTGCTTTCAAATCCTATCGGAGAGTCCAATCTAATTTTGATGGGAGAAGGGTATTGGAGGCAAATTCTTCAAATATGAAATATGACAATAGTATTTTATAACTTTTCATAAGACTTTATTAAGTATTTGGGGGTTACAGAGACTATGTAAGCACAAAGTGTTGCTTCTAATCATACAAAAAAATGACTTGTCTAAAAGAATGGAATTTAAGTGGACTTACACAGGTTTGACATTTCTTGTGAGAATGAAAGTTGCAGTTATTACTGGCTAAATAAATTTAAAAGTAGCAACATGGCTTTCAGCATTCAAGTGATACTTCTACATGCTTTCTATATGGTGAAAGCAAAAAAATCCAGTTAGCTTCCAATGACAGCATTCTGCCTGTTGTGTTTGCAGACATTAGGAGGAATACCATGGCAAGCATATTTCCAGCGAGTTCTTTCCTCATCTTCTGCCACATATGCTCAAGTTCTGTCATTCCTGGCTGCTTTTGGCTGTCTTGTGATGGCTATTCCTGCAGTACTCATTGGTGCAATTGGAGCATCTACAGGTAAATGATTAAAAATCAGTAGTAAAATAAATGTAAAATGAATTGTGCAATAAGTTTGAGAAAACAAAGCTTATGTTAGATATAGGTGACATATAGGTTAGATAGTCAGATGGCACTGTTAATCAACTCAAGAATTCTTTATGGGAAGGAAACTACACATAAAAATAACATAATAGAATATTTCTCCAAAAGGAAAGTACTCCTACCCCAGTGGGTGAAATGAAATCATTTTGCACATTATAGATATCTACAGACATAATATCTCTATTCAATGTTTGAGTTAGATTGTGGTACTTTTATTTGGTCCTAACAGTAATAATGGTGAGTGACTGAGGGAGCTGGGATTGTTTAGCCTGCAGAAAAGGAGTCTGAGGGGAGACCATATTGCTCTCTAGAACTACCTGAAAGGAGGTTGTAACGAAGTGCAGGTTGGTCTCTTCTCCCAAGTTACAAGTGACAGGATGAGAAGAAATGGCCTTGAGTTGCACCAGAGGAGGTGTAGATTGGATATTAGGAAAAATTTCTTCACCAAATGGTTTGTCAAGCAGGCTTGTTTGGAGTAGGCTGCACAGGGTGTATTCATCATCCCTGGAGGTATTTAAAAGACATGTAGATATGGCATTTGGGATCATGATTTAGCGGTGGTCTTTGCCGTGCTAGGCTGACGGTTGGACTCAATGATCTCAAAGGTCTTTTCCAACATAAATGATTCTATGATTTATCAGGGATTTCTTATCTTGACCAAAATATCCTTGTCAAGACCTTTGTCATAGTAAGAGTTGTCCCCATCACAGTGACCTTGTAGCTAAACTGATAGAAATGTTTAACACATGGCTTTGAGCCCTGTCTGTAATCCAAGAGGGTAGTTAAACACATCACTAAGGAACATGGACACCAGATTTGTTTTGAAGAAAATTACATTTACAAACATTGCAAAGTTTTAATATTAAACTTTCTACTGGATAACTCCAGGCTGTGGTGAGACTTATTTTAGAGATAAGAAAAAATGCTGAGCAGAATTAAATCTGCCTAACAGAAATCAGTGGGATGCTGTCTCTCTGAAAAGTATTGGTCTGGTCCTGGTAACAGTTTGGGTATTGAATGTGAATGAACGTGTGGCAATATGAATAGCTCACTACAAATGAATTCAAGCGATGCTGTGGCCGATGACCACTAATGTTACTAATAACATACCTGTGTCCATATTGTAGCTTGGAACCAGACTGATTATGGTGTCCCTGACCCCAAGAGTAAAAAAGAAGCAGATATGATTTTACCGATCGTGCTCCAGTACCTTTGCCCAGTCTATATCTCATTCTTTGGCCTTGGCGCTGTATCTGCTGCAGTGATGTCCTCAGCTGATTCTTCAATTTTATCAGCAAGTTCTATGTTTGCTCGGAACATTTACCAGCTTTCCTTTCGGCAAAATGTGAGATAACATTTTTGTTTCTATTTTTAGAGAAAATTTTAGGTGATTGACTATGGTGTAATTTCCTAATGAAACACCTCTTTCATGTTCCTCCCTATGACTAGGAAAAGGATGTCATTTAGTTCCTAACAGTTTATTGAACAAACTGAAAGTCATAAAAATATTTATAGTTCTGACTGATGATGGAGGTAAAAAGCCAGCTTGGGAAGAGCAGCTTTCAAGAGTTTTCATGGCACTGCAGTTTATCCAAAGAGCTAATTACTATCACTGCATCATAAGTTTTACTTAAATCCTTAACAAAATGAGACATTTTTTCTAATTATTCATTTATCAGGAAGTCATTTGATAACAAAATGGTCTAGTGAGTTGGAGTTTTTCTTAGGAAATGGAGAAGAAGAAATTCTGATGCTGACAGTTATTTTTCTAGTTGAGCCATATTGTGTTTCTTTCTAATGGTTATATCTAACACTTTTGCTTTTTATCTTTGACACATTCTCAAATTTTCCCTTGTGTTCAAAAATTAATGACTTTTGGAATGGCAACCATAACCCTTGGTGTTTTTTTTCCTGAGTTTGAGGTGGAGATAGAGATATGACTTTGTAAATATTATTGAATGAATCATGCAAAGTTTCCTCTTACAATGCAGCATCTTATATTAACTGTGCATAAATGTAGGCATACATGTCTCATCATGAAAAAAACCACCTAACACTGCCCTTCTTTTGCAGGCTTCAGACAGGGAAATTGTGTGGGTCATGAGAATCACTGTTCTTCTGTTTGGAGCATCAGCAACAGCAATGGCACTGCTGGCTTCATCAGTGTACGGCCTGTGGTACCTCAGCTCTGACCTCGTATATATCATCATATTCCCCCAGCTCCTGTGTGTGTTATTTATTAAAGGAACCAACACCTATGGTGCCATTGCAGGATACTTATTTGGCCTTGTTCTCAGAATAACTGGAGGAGAACCGTACCTCTACCTTCAGCCCTTGATCTACTATCCTGGCTGGTATCAAGATGATAATAATATCTATGTCCAGCGATTCCCATTTAAAACACTTGCTATGCTCACCTCCTTCGTTACTAATGTTATGGTCTCTTACTTAGCCAAATACTTATTTGAAAGTGGGACTTTGCCACCAAAGCTGGACTTCCTTGATGCTGTTGTTGCCCGGTACAGTAGAGAACACATGGACAAAGCGACTCTTGTAAAAAGTGACAATATTGTACTAAATGAACTTGCACCTGTGAATCCACGACACAGTCTAACTTTGAGCTCAACTTTCACGAACAAGGAAGCCTTCAACTACGTTGATTCAAGTCCAGAGCTGTCCAACACTGAAGATAATTAAAAAAATCTGGTAGCCACAGGCAAAATAACGAGAAACAGGATATTCTACAAAGAATAGTAAGAGGCATTTTATCAGAAGAAAAGGAAGAATTGGGAATAAAATACCGCTGCACATTCAAGTTGTTTCTAGGAGCAGGAGCATGAAAGAAACTCTCTTCTGTTATTATCTAACATGTTGGATTAGTTCATAGAGCTTTTACCAAAATATACACTCAAATCCCATTCTTTGCACCCAGAACTATATACTGTGCAATTAAAAAAATATTTACAATTGAAAATACATGTAGCAGAAAATGTACAACAGCTATTTAGCTAGCATATCATATGAGGAGATTATAATACAGTCACTCTGAAATATTATCAGTCAACATTTTATTGGTATTAAGTGAAAATATATTGTCACAGCTGGAAGTGATTTATCACTAAAGAGCTAGTTGCTTGAGCGAAGACAGATAGATAACTTCCCTGGAGTTTTGATCTGGTCATTTTTTTTCTCATAAAGAAATTTAAATAACACAATCTAGTATTTTATTATTTGTATGAGACAGCAAAATGCACAAATAGTAATAAATACGGGAGTGCTAAACATCATACATTAATTTAAAAAAAATTAAAATTAATTCACCAGTTTAAAATTCTGTTGTACCTAATGCAAGACAACCTTAAGCAAAGTGTGTTAATATAGGTGTTCTTTGTTTTCTTGTGGTTAGTGGCTGTCTCAAAAATTCTTAAAGCAATAATTGGAGTTGAAATTCAGCTTGTTAAAAATGATTCTTATAAAAAAACCCTGATAAACTAGATAGAAATTTTCAATGTTGAGAAAAGAAGTCTTATCTTGAGTTATCATCAAAATGAACACTGAGCAAACCACTCTGACACCAAGCAACTGCACCAATGAAATAAATATTGAAAAGTAAGGAGAGTCAAGAAGGCTTGAAAAGACATTTTCACATACTGAAAAAAGTCTTCTCTAAGTTATCGAAAAGTCTTTTGGTGTGGTCTTGCTAGGATTACTCTGGAAAGTGTAGATTTTCCATAGAAAATCACTCTTTTTAAAAAATTTTTCAAAACACAGGCTTGTTGGACAGCTTTCCACATCTGTAAGTGTCTGCCTCTAAAAGCAGCTTGGAGAGGAAGTCAGAGGAAAGCTGAAACCAGAAGCGTAGCGAAAGTCACAGTGGTGTCTTCCACTGAATGCTGGACTCCTTCATTACTATCTGTCCTCCTGGCCATCACAGTAATGCTGCGGAGCATCAGCAGTGGCCGGATGCTGACAAGACTTCTCTCATGAATGGCCAAAGGCAGCAAAGCAGGGAGATGAGGCCTCTCCTGTCTTTGCCCTGGCTGGCAGGGAGCATGCAACATCGTTTCCATTTGCCCACGGCCAAGATGATTGTGTCTGTCCCCATTGGTATGTGCCTTTCACAGTGGGAGCTCTAGTAGCTAGATTTCTGTACAGTTAAGAGTTATGCTCCAATAATTCTTTTTAAACTCTGCGCATGACACAAAATGTTCCATTGAAATCCAGACATCCTCGTGTTGCTGGTCACTGCTGAAATTTCTTTTTTTAACACTCACAGCACGAGGAGCTATACTAGAGGGTAGTAGATGTAAGAATAGGTTTTGCTGCTAAAGGAAGAAGCCATCAACTTGTGCGTTCAGTGTTGACATAAGCTTTCACAAGGCTGAATTCTTAGGTATGTTTTTGCTCCTTTTGTGGAGTCTTAACAGCATATATATATTTTATATGTAGAAAAAATTAATTTTAGATATGTTGATTATTTTTCCTTGCACTGCATTTAAAAATAACACTGCATCTCAGTTCTGAATATGCATTATGACCTGCAGTACTACTGTGCTAACAAATATTGAGTGTGCTCTCGGTGGAGGGAATCAAAATCAGGATCTGCACTAAAAACCCACAAGAGCCAATATAGCAAAGAAACTAATAATTCCTGCAAGGTGAGTGAACAAGCCAACTACAAAATTCAGGGTGCTGGGTATCACAAACCAAACATAAGCCCAGCAGTATTCGTTCCCCCATGAACTACAGCGGAGAGATGAGAAAAGAGATTGTATAGGAAAAAGAGGGGGAGAACAGAGCCACTGCTGAATTATTGTCCATTTCCTACCCAAATCCTCCAGCCTAAATCCCTTCTTACAAGAAGATATCAAGCCATGGCTTTGCCTGCTTGCATAGCCAATGCCTTACGCTGCAGTTCCAAGTTAAGTTAGAGAATTCCATTTTACAGTCACCTCTAGGTCTTCCTAAAAAAATATTCTCTTACCTAAGTTTTGTCCAGGAATTGCTAGAATTTAACTATGAGAAACTGCATAGTGACCAGATGCTTTGAATACTGCAACATTTTTATATTGAGACATTTTGATGGAAAAATAAAAATCTTTTTCTTTTATATTCCCTTGTTGCGATAAAAATGTAAATGTTTCTATAATGCTCAAAAAAAGGTAAGTGAAAAAAATAAAGTTGTTAGTCCAAAAATTTCAACCCAGATGCTTTCAACATTATTAGAATATTTTACATTTTTATCCTATAGAAATTTTTTTAAATTGGTGTGGTTTTGCACACTATTCCTGCCCAGATAGAACTACACATTCCCTGTGTGAAAAATGGTTCCAATAAAGTTTTTCAGTACTCTCTGCAGAGACTGAAAAGTTATTGCACTTTTTCATATAGCATACCATGGAAGCTTTATCATGCAAAGGAGAGAAGTGATCTGTTTATCCTGTGACCATATACCAATCCTGCTTTCCACATACCAATTCTGTGTGTGTGTCTTTGTGCAAGTCCAACAATGTCTGCCATGGTTGCGGTGGTGGGCTGTATAGTGGATGGGATGACTACAAAAGCTAAACTAAATAGCCCCATGCAAAGTCTGTTTATAGGTTTTATTTGCCTTAGTTCAGCTTTCCTACCATTAAATTTGTACAGAGCTGTTCATATAACCAAAGGCTACATCTGTGATTGATAGACGTGGGTTTAAAAAAAAAAAGGAACAAAATACAACTAAGTTACTTCCACAAGCAAAATGCCAACAGAATGTGTTTCTTCAAGTAGATTTTATTTTCAGAGGAATTATCAGACACTCCTTCTTCACTTTTACAATTTGTAGACAGTAGTACTGTGCAGTAAATTGGATCTATAATCAGTGAAGCAAACAGCTCATTTTCAGACACTGAGGTGGTTGTTTGTGAGCCTTCAATGTCTAGATAAAATATTCATATCACAATCATGCATTTTATTTTCATGTTCTTAGCATTTGTGAATAACATTTATTTGACAGGGATTTTTACCTCTTTTGCATGAGATGTTTTCATAAGATCAAGGTTAAAAACATAGCTGACATGTCAAAAAAGTTATGATTTCATCTATATTTGTCCAAATGGGATGGTATATGTATTATAAATAAAAAATACTTTTGTGAACCTGAACTGAATGTAAACATTAAGTGGATCAAATAAAGTAAAAGTCAGATTTAGTCTTTTATTTTCATATAGTACAAAAATTTAGGATTTCAAATAAAAGTATCATAGGAAAAAAACTGTTATTAATTTTTCCGTCTGCCCTTCAACTGTATTGATCAAGTTCCATGTGCAGTTAGTAAGTTATTGTAAGTCTGCTATTAATCAGGGCAGTATTTGTGGCTGTTGTTAAAAAAAAGTATATTTTTGTCCGTGTCAGAAATGTTATATTAAGACTATACTTAATGAAGCAGATAGAAAGCATAATATAGATATATATGTTTTGACTTCATTTGTGTTGTATTCAATAGTGCCCATGCATTTCAGGAAAATACTGTCTGGTTTTGGGTCTGTTTTGTCCATCTATTAAAAATAAAGATTTTATTTTATTATCACTCAGCATCATCTGAAGTTCTGTCTCACAGGCATAGCCCCACAGAGATTAGGTAGTCCTGGCAGAGTGGGATCTAGCCCTCACCCAAGGGATCAGCATGGTCACCATGGTTACAGCCCTACCACAAAAGCTGGCTCCCATATTGGAAATAGAACTCTCATTTTAGTAAACTCCTCCTTGTCTTCACAGTCACAAAAAATAGGAGAAGCCCTTGAGCTCCAGGAAAATCTACATCAGTGGCACTCCCTCCTACAGACTCCCTTGCCAGGGATCTTTTAATTGGGGGTGTCGTAATGGGACAGGGGCTGTGAGTTTGGCTAGGAGCACAAAATGCACAACGGGAGCAGGAACTCACACGCCCAGAGATTGCAGCTGTGATTCATCTTGGCATTGAATGTGTTATAAATACAATTATTTAGAAATAAAAAATGTAGCAGACTGAAAACTGAATCTACACTTTTATACCCCTATTAAGAGCTTGATCATCAAAGGAAAGATACTAATGGGTGGCTATCCAAATGCTATTATAATGACACATGCCAAGTATGCAGAGTATTTATCCCCTAGATGCTTTGAAAAAATGCGTGGGCAATACCGTCCACTCATGGATGGGAAAAATAAGGCACACTGGTTTGTTTTGCAGGGCACTGAAATGTTTCCTCATGGGATAAAGCACAGTCTGGGGTTTTCAAACAGTGCCAAATAGTTTAGACATTTTGTTGAGGCCCAAATGCTCTGGTCACTTGCAATTAGGAGTTTCATTCCCACCCACACCTTTGATATACCAAAGCAGGTTTTAAGACAGGAGCCCTGATATCCTGTAACTTCTAACTCAGAATGAAAGCAAGTCCATAATCCTGCAGATTCCAAAATGCAAGAAAAAGCATAAAGTAATGGTGCACTGACGATTGCTGTGGAAGCAGTAATGAACTGTTTCGCCACATGACATGATAGATAAAAATGACTTTGTGCAGGCCAACTGTGGCCAAAAACACAGCAAAACCCTGCTTAGGAAACTCTACTTAGGGACTTCAGGGCTTTACTTTCAGGAAGTGTTCCCAGAAAGAGCTCAGTTCTCAGGGGGGGGGTTTGCACCTGACTGTCTGGAGCACTGACCTTCAGCAACCAGGGCTACAAAAATAGATAAATCATCCATCTAGGTTACAGGAGACATCTTGTGTCTGAGAGATATATGCTATCTCAACAACTGCTGTTAACAAATAAAAGGTAAAAAATGTAAATGAGGCTGTAGTCAGATACAAGGCTATACTAGAGAATAAGATAGTGGACAGCAGGGGGGAAAAAGAAAGCATGGCCGTGGATGAAAGAATTGGTTAGGTTGGCTAAATTTAATTGGCTTAAAAACACTGTGAGGTCAGAAGGAAAAAATTGTTTGTGGACTTATGCAGGAAACATGGGTCATGAGATGGAAGAGCTAGAACTATGGAAGCAAGATGTGAAAACTTCTCATGCAGAGTAGATGAATGATGATAGGATATCTATAAGACAGAAAAGGATTTTAAAAGACCATTTTCTGAGGTTATAATGGCCTAAAGAATTTAACATGAATGTGGACAAACACAGTTATTAATATTTTTAGTGAAAGAAATCCTGCTTCAAACTGTATGATCCTGTAAACATTTGAAATCTGGCAGAGACCAGGAAAGTAAAAATTCCTGCAATGGCAAAAAATTAGTGGGTAATAGATTCTTCCTCAAGCAGTCAAAGCTCAGAAAAACAGGGGTGCTATTTCAACTTTGTGCTTAGTGCATAACTAAATATTTGGTAGTAGAAAATCACTTTGTATAGGAAGCTAAGAGTGATTAGATTATCTACATATACAAAGAGCAATGAGAGAAGATACTTCAGATAGAAACATACTATTAAAAGACATATGGGTATACAATACATTAGAGTAGATTTTCAGTGGGAATCACAGGCAGATTTCTCATCACATAATTGAATTTCTGAAATAACTGGAATATTGTAGGCAAAAAGCAAAAGTAGTGCTAAAATACTACTGTGGATGAAACAGCAATGACGGTCGGGTCCTGCATGTCTCAGACCTACATTTCACGTTGCTCCTGGTCCTAATATACATCATCCTAGGAGTCTAACCCCATTTGAATTAAGTTTGAGTGGCATCCTTCAATTTATAATGGCATTCAGCCATTTGTTAATTCTTCCAAGTAAGAGTTTTCTATGGTTATAGCTGAAGCACTAAAATTCATTTACCTATTTGGAAATGGCCAAGGTCATATTTTGACAAGCTAATGAATTTCATTGCAAGCAAAAGGAATTGAATATATCCTGCCAATTTACTAATGGAATATAATTATTGTCTATGTATTAATAACAGAGATTAGAGAGCTGAACTGCAGTTTGTGCTACTCAGCAGTTCATATCCATCAAAACATTGGACAGAATTTTCAAAAGGACTTCAAGGGAAAGGCACTCCAAAAAACCTGATGTGTCACTGAGGGCATGCTATTCAAGGAATGGGACAGCTCCAGTTACATAGCTTGCTGTGATTTCAGCATGATTAGGGAAAACACAGATTATCTTTGATTGATGCTATTTTGACAACAGAGATACCCACTTTATATTATGTTGCTAGCCACTGCAGAGCCATGACTGCATAAGGCTTGTCCTCCTTTGAGGCTGGACAGAAGCATGGTCATGGTGAGAGTAATGGATAGGTGCCTGCTGCCACCAGCCTCCCGGTCTTGCCTCTGTGTCAGTCCTTTTGTACTTGTGTTGTTCTGGTCTATGGTCAAACACAGTGAATAAGTCTCTCCTCAGCACCACAGTGAGTTTTCTGGGTATGAACTTGCATATAGCCTATCAACAATCAGTCAGTAATGGGAGAGAGCCATCTTTAAAAACCATATCATCCCACAGAATCACACACAAAAAAAATAATCAATGAAGTCCTACTGGGTTCAATTGCATGTTATACTGAGTAATTCCACCTTGCTTGTGGAACTGCTCAGTATAATATGCAATTGCTCCTTTAACAATGTTAAGGTTTCCTTCTTTTGCTCTCATATACACCACTACCTTTGAAATCCAGAGTATCTTAATTTGACTTCTTCTACAATGTGGTTTTCCCACTCCAGTAATGATCAACAGCTGCTTTTGTCATCACACGATGATGTAGGAGACAAGGAGACAAGGAGAGAAAGATTTAGACCCAATGAGTTAAAATTCAAATCATCCAGATATTTTGTAGTGGTTACTACCAATACTGATTGGTATTCCTCTACTGTGTAAGGTAATACGATATTTGTATAGTATCTGATGTTTGTTTATGCACTCATTACAGCAGCTATGCACGTAAGGAGTCCATGTTGAGGAGCAAGCACAGTTATCCAATTTTAGGATTGAAAAACAAATTCGTATTTTCCATCAGTCTAAAATCCATTTTTCTACTCCTGGTGAAGTGTCCTCAAGGATTTCACTTAATCAAAACTGCTTATAACATAATGGAAATATCATTTTAACAGCATAACATAACATTTGAATAAGAAAATAAAGAAGTTATGTTTTCATAAAGAGCTTATTTCCCTGCAAAAAAGGAAAGACGGAGCTTTCGTTCCTGAACAAAACCTCTCACAGGATTCCAATGATGACATTTTAAGGGGACCTAATTTTTAAAAAGAGTTGAATGACTGTTCCTGCAATACCATATCTCCTTAACCTACTTCAAAGAAGAAATACAAACTTAAGAAATTCTGGGTCACGCAAACAGTTCAGTCCTACAACTGATGAACTGACTACAACATATGTTTAACTTATCTTGCATGAAGGCTTCATTCAAAACTTGGGATACTCAGCACTGCCCTTTTATAACTAATTTTCATTCATAAGCCATTTCTATTCAGATACACTACGGGAAAAATACATACAGCATTAGCAAGGTAAAACCAGAAATTAGTTGTCTTGTAGCCCATGCATTCAGAAAGAAGGGCTTTGTCTGAAGGATCTCTTATGTCATTCCCTTTTACTTTACCTAGTAAAGCATTTACAACTGCATCACTCATCCTGTAGATATACATCGTTTTCCAGCAGCCTAAGGAATACTGAAAAGACTAGAGAAACTGTCAGTAAAAAGATATTTTTCACAACATTTTTTTTCATTTAAAAATGAGCACATAAAAATGTAGAGGTCTCACAGCAATTACAGTATCTGCAGTCATGAGAAGAAATGTCAGAGAAAATAGGCATTTGGCAATACAACACTGAATGGTAATACCAGGACAATGCAGAGCATTTCCATTACTCAGTTTAGTAATGACAGCTAATGGTCCTGTCTCTGCTGTCACTGTATGCCAGAGTAGTCCTGGAAAAAAACAGTGGGTGTGCAATTAAAGAGTTACAAACTGTAATGGAATATTCAAAAAAAAAAGTCACATTAATAGTAGATTCTTGTTAATCACACAACGAACCATTGTGACAGACTGTATCAGTGCAGATTTACCGACCCATTTGAAACACATAGTCTGGGATGGTTTCCAGTCACGCAGGACATTGTAGGGTAACAAAGGCCTGTATCAAGAGCAAAAAAAAATATTAGGCTTTACTAAACAGTATATGTATGGAGGCAAAGCAAGTTGGGAATAATGATAACCACCAATGACAAGTTAACTTTCATTTCTAAATCAAGACATTTCCAACAAACGAAGATGGGAATGGATAGATTAGATGTGTTTGTGCTACACCCCATCTCACCTAGGCAGAAGCCAGCAATGGCCTCTATATAAATATTTTGTATGGAGAGGCACTAAAGTTCTAGATAAGTAGTGGAGTCCCTGTAACTAATAGTCATTAAGACATCAAGAAATTGCTTTTCTAAGTGCAAATCCACCATGTTATGTATATGCAGCTGGAACTGAGGGTCTGTGACAAGGAGGACAAGAACAGAACTCATATAGGTAGTATCATTTGGATTGCACTAGAGGATACATTAGAGAGGGCTGAAGCAGGCCTTGGAAGCATATGACTTTTTTAGAGTCTTCACACTTGTTCTGTCCCATCTTTTTGTTCCCAAGCTGTCACTAAGGGTGTGAGATAGTGAAAGGGTTTGGATCATGTATATTTATTTATTCTACCATAACAAAGTTTTGCATTGCAGTATTCTTCTGGATTTGTCTCATTTCTCCTTATGTAATTTCTCCTTATGATTTTATGTTGGTTTTGACAATTATTGCAAAGGCCAAACGCCTGCAGCTTCACTGTGCTGCAGAAAAACACAAATATATAGGGAGACAGTCCCTGTTAGTGAGAGTTACATACACCTGAAGAAGAGAATATATATAAAGCTACAAGGAACAGAATGGCAAGACAAGGGCAAACATTCAAAGTAGCTAAGCGCAAGTTTGGCTTATATTTTGCTATTAAAAATAATAAATGCCAAATCATGTTACATGCCTCTTAAGTGTCCCATTTTATAACCTAACAGGAGCAATGGGCCCAGGAAAGGAATGTCATTGTCTGCAGTACCAGAGAACCAGACAGGTGTCAGATTCATCCAAAGGGGCCTTTGGTGTCCTAGGCCATCTTGGGCACTTTTACAGAATGGATGTTTGATGCTACTGTTCTAGATCAGGCCAGATGGGCAAGCAGCCAGAGCAGGAGCAGGTGAAAGTGGGCGAACACAAAGGAAACAAACCTAACTTGTCGTCCTATCACTCCCATGTTGCCTGGTCAGAGCAAAGTCACCGTACTTCTTTGATTTTTGTCATCTTGTTTATTTTGTTTGAAATGCATGGTCGCACAGTGATCACACAGCATCTACAGGACAGACAGGGGATCAGATCCAGCCAACTTGGGTTTAGGAGGGGCAGGTCCTGCCTGACCAATTTGATCTCCTTTTATGACCAGGTGACCTGCCTGGTGGATGAGGGGAAGGCTGTGGATGTAGTCTCCCTGGACTTCAGCAAAGCCTTTGACACTGTTTCCCACAGCATACTCCTAGAAAAGCTAGCAGCTCATGGCTTGAGCAGGAGCACTCTCTGCTGGGTTAGGAACTGGCTGATGGCTGGGCCCAGAGAGTGGTGGTGAACAGTGCTGCATCCAGCTGGAGGCCGATCACTAGTGGTGTCCCCCAGGGATCAGTGTTGGGCTCAGTCCTGTTTAATATCTTTATTGATGATCTGGACAAGGGGACTGAGTCCACCATTAGCAAATTTGCAGATGACACCAAGATGGGGGGGAGTGTCAGTCTGCTGGAGGGTAGGAGGGCTCTGCAGAGGGACCTGGACAGGCTGGAGAGTTGGGCTGATTCCAACGGGATGATATTTAACAAGACCGAGCGCTGGGTCCTGCACTTTGGCCACAACAACCCCATGCAGCCCTACAGGGGACAGAGTGGCTGGAGAGCAACCAGGTGGAGAGGGACCTGGGGTTCTAATCAACAGGAAGCTGAACATGAGCCAGCAGTGTGCCCAGGTGGCCAAGAAGGCCAATGGCATCCTGGCCTCTATCAGGAACAGTGGGGCCAACAGCTCCAGGGCAGTGATTCTGTCCCTGTACTCGGCACTAGTTAGGCTGCACCTTGAGTTCTGTGTCCAGTTTTGGGCCCCTCAGTTTAGGAAGGACATTGAGGTGTTGGAGGGTCCAGCAACGGGGCTGGTGAAGGGACTGGAGCACAGGCCCTGTGAAGAGAGACTGAGGGAGCAGGGGTTGTTTAGACCGGAGAAGAGGAGGCTCAGGGGAGACCTCATCACTCTCTAGAACCACCTGAAAGGAGGTTGGAGAGAGGTGGGAGTCGGTCTCTTCTCCCAGGCAACCAGCAGTAGGACAAGAGGGCATGGTCTTAAGCTGTGCCAGGGGAGGTTTAGGTCAGACATTAGAAAGAAATTCTTTACAGAGAGAGTGATCAGACGTTGGAATGGGCTGCCCAGGGAGGTGGTGGATTCACCATGCCTGGAGGTATTTATGAAGAGACTGGATGTGACGCTTAGTGCCATGGTTGACAGGGTGGTGTTGGGTCATGGGTTGGGCTGGATGATCTCAGAGGTCTTCTCCAACCTGGTGGATTCTGGGATTCTGTGATTTTGCTTTAAGGTCTCTAAGGCAACATCTTTTCCTATGTGGCTGCAATATGCCTAAGGAGGCCTAAATTTTTCTAGAATATTTACATTCTGTTTTAATATAAATAATGTTAGAAATAATAAATATATCCTTAGTCTTCTGCTTCGACAGCCATTTCCCCAGTACAATATTATTAGCACAATTAATTCAAAAGCTGGCTTTTCTTTGGCTCTCATTTATTCTGAGTAATGTCTGACAAGTTTTATATGACCTTGTGGGTGCAATATGGTGTTAACAATTTGATGTGCAGAACTATTTCCTGTAGTAGATTTATAAAACTGTCAAGTTGCTATGCAAAGATGCCCTCTTCCAGTCAAATACTGTATTTGGCACAGTATTTACTGCTAAATTAGCAATTGCTAATTGGTTACAATAATGTTATTGTTTAAAGAGGCATTTAATTTCACATGAGCTGCCTACCCTTTTCCAACATTCCTGTAAAACACCTTAGAGGCTTATAAGTTCAGCGCTCTGCTTCAATGCCTAAAATGATCTCCTCTTTAATGAAATGTGAATCCTGCAGGATTAGCAGGTAATGAACTTTGTAGTTTTTCATTTCTCCAGTCTGTTTTTAAGGTCTGCACTATTGCTTTTATAATTTATCTGTTCTTTCATTATCTAAGACTTGGAGGTTTACTGTGTATACCTGATCTAGTAGACATTTGAATTCCATTGCCAGGACATTCAGAATAAACAACTGTCCTCCCTTTCAAATACTGAAATGTTTCTTTGAAGCCAATTATTAAAGAAACCCTGGAGTAATAGCACATGCCCTGGACAGCCTGTTAAATGTATGCCACCAATATCATATATCTATACTAATCCTGTGATAGAAAACAACCATTCCCTGAATTTCACAGTGCATAACTTTAATGTTAATTAGATTTTTCATCCCTATGTAAGTAATTTTCTGAAGGGCTTTAACCTGTAAGCACTTTAAACCAGGACTTATGTTTATACTTGTCTCCTGGTTTTGGCTGAGTATTTAAAAAAAACCCAAACCCTAAATACAATAGCATTTTTTGCATGGTCCACAGATTAGCTACTCAACTAGCTAATATTTAATGTCTCCCCTTTTTAGACCTTGCTTTAGTTTTTCTGGTGGATACAATATAATATCTAGAACATCGAAGCAATTTTAAGAGAAGTGCAGAGAGAGTGGTAAACTAATTGTACACACAAATGTAAGTTTGTAAGTACATATACAGGAAAAGGACTTAATAAGAATAATTAGAACTTATACATTTTAAGTAATCTTTAAAAGACTTGAAACATGAAATTTTTGAAATATATTGACTTGTAATAACAGAACACAAATATTTCATTCATAGCCTTTTTGTGCCATAGTTCCATGCCTTGTAGGTTTTTTAAATTATCTCAAGAGCAATAAAGGTAAGTGAAATGTCAGAGGGACCTTCTCAACAACTATCAGGAATTCCACAGGAAATGTACTGTATTCAAATATACACAGAATTAAAACATTTATTTCATTGTTGCAATATCCTCTGCCTCCAAAATCATATGAATGATACACGTATTTCTTTTAGAGCAAAAGCTCTTAGAACAAAAGCTTGGAGTAAAAGCTCCCAGAGACTAATTATTTGTCTTCACTCTCCAAGACCCAGCTGAATAAGAAACACTTTGCAAGTCAATAATCTTGTATAGACACTAAAATGGAATCAAGAGGGAGAGTAAAGTGTAAATCACCACCATCAATTCTGATCCTGTCGCAGTCAAAAGTTCCAATGCAAGGTCATTATAGAGGGAAATGAAAAACTTTAGATATTGAAGGTCTTTCTTCCAATAAATAAAATTCCCAGATATATATTGGTCCCTTTCCACTGTTACTTGTAATGACTGGCATATTACATTGCTGCCACCAGCAGTCCACAAAGGATTTTGAGGGATAGTTTAGGTTCTGCAGTGCTTTTGTCTGACCATACTAATATTAACCAGTTCTGACAAACCTTAGCATCTCAAGCAGGTCAAACTTAAGCTTGTTTCTGCAAAAAAAATCCCAAAATAATTCTGAACAATACAGTGGTGATTGAAATTGCCACTGAAGTAAGGAAGGGTGCCAACAGAACGTCTACCTGGGACTTGCAGAGGAAGGCTTTGGCCTGCTTAAGATGCTGGATGAGAGAGTTCCTTGGGAGGCAGACATGAAGGGCAAAGGAGTCCAGGAAGGCTGGAAATTCTCCAAGACGAAAATCTTAAAGGCACAGGAGCAGCCCATCCCCATACGCCGAAAGACGAGCCAGCAGGGAAGAAGACCAGCCTGGCTGAACAGAGAGCTTTGGCTGGAACTCAGGAAACAAAAAGAAACTTTATGACCTTTGAAGGGAAGGGCAGGAAACTCAGGATGACATGCAAGGATGTCATGAAGTTATGCAGGGAGAAAATTAGGAGGGCTAAAGACCAACTAGAACTTAATCTGGCTACTGCCATAAAAGACAGCCAAGAAGGTTTCTATAAATACATCAAAAACAAAAGGAGGGCTAAGGAGATTTTCATCCTTTATTGGATGTGGGAAGAACCATAGGGACAAAGGCTGAGGAAAAGACTGAGGTTTAATAATAAATAATATAATTTAATAATTTTAATTATTAAATAATAATTAAATAATAATTGTCTGAGTACCCAGCCCCTGGAGATGGAATAGTGATAGAGAGCAGAATGAAGCCCCCGTAATCCAAGAAGAAATTATTAGATGCCTACTACACCACTTAGACACACACAAGTATGTGGGGCCAGATGGGATCCACCCAAGGGTGCTGAGGAAGCTGGTGGAAGTGCTCACCAAGCCACTTTCTATCATTTACCAGCAGTCCTGGTAAGTGGGGAGGTCCCAGGTGACTGGAAGTTGGCAAATGTGACGCCCATCTACAAGAAGGGCCAGAAGAAGGATCCAGGGAACTACAAGCCAAGCAGCCTGACCTTGGTGGCAGGGAAGATTATGGAACATTTAACTGCCATCACACAGCATGTACAGAACAACCAACAGATCGGGTCCAGTCAGCAGGGGTTTGTGAAAGGCAAGTCCTACTCTACCAACCTGATCTTTCATGACAAGTTGACTTGCTTAGTGGTTGAGGGAAAGGCTGCAGATTCTGTCTGCCTAGACTTTAGTAAATCCTTTGACACCATTTCCCAAAGCATTATCCCAGAAAAACTGGCTGCTTGTGGCTTGGACAGGTGCACTGTTTGCTGGGTTAAAAAACTGTCTGGATGGCTGGGCCTAGAGAGTGGTGATGGATGGAGTTACTTCCAGATGGCAGCCAGTCACAGTGGTGTTCTTTGGGGCTCAGTACTGGGGCCAGTCCTGTTTAATGTCTTTATCAATGATTTGAACAAGGGGATTGAGTGCACCCTCAGTCCCTTTGCAAATAACACTAAGTCAGGCAGGAGTGTTGATCGGCTGGAGGGTAGGAAGGCTCTGCAGAGGGATCTGGACAGGCTGGATTGCTGAGCTGGGGACAATTGTGTGAGGTTCTGAGGTGCTTGTTGTTACACAAACCCCACTACTCGCACTAGGGAGTGCGAGAGCAGAATTAAATTTTATTACAAATGGGCATGAGTTTAAATACAGTGCTTAAAACATGTTACATGATCTTTCAACCAATGACATTAAAGTATTTCATTGAGCATGCATGAGAGCCCAGAAAACTACAAGTCCTAAAATCCTTTGCTACATTCTTCCTGCTACAAGGTTCAACAAGGTGAAGTTCTGGGTCCTGCACTTGGGTCACAACAACCTGTGGAGAGCTACAGGCTTGGGGCAAAGTGGTTGGAAAACTGCCCTGAGGAAAAGGACCTGGGGGTCCTGGTTAACAGCAGCTGAACATGAGCCAGCAGTGTGCCCAGTTGGCCAAGAAGGCCAACGGCATCCTGGCCTGTATCAGAAATGGTATGGCCAGCAAGACCAGATTAGTGGTCTTCACCCTGTGCTTGGCAGTGGTGAGGCCTCACCTCGAATTCTGTGCTCAGTTTTGGGCCCCTCACTACAAGAAAAACATGGAGATTCTGGAGCATGTCCAGAGAAGAGCAACAGAGCTGGTGAAGGGCAACAGAGCTGACTTGTCTGGAGCACAACTCTTATGAGCAGTGGCTGAAAAAGATGGGGTTGTTTAGCCTGGAAAAAAGGAGTCTGAGGGGAGATGTTGTCACTCTATACAACTACATTAAAGGAGGCTGTAGCAAGATGGGGGTCAGTCTCTTCTTGCAAGTGACAAGTGACAGGACAAGAGGAATTGGTCTCCATTTGCACCAGGGGAGGTTTAGATTGGATATCAGGAAACATTTCTTCACAGAGAAGGTGGTTAAGTATTGAAACAGGCTGCCTAGGGAAGTGGTGAACTCACCATCCCTGGATGTATTTAAAAGACATGTAGATGGGGGGGGGCACATGGTTTAGTGGTGGACTGGGTAGTGTTAGTTCAAGAGTTAGACTCTATGATCTTAAGGGTCTTTTCCAACATTAATGGTTCTCAGACTCCATGAAATAGATCAGAAGGAACTTAACACAACAGTCTTATGTTTAAAGAAGGTGGAAATGTATGTTTAAATAAAGCACTGAGGAAAGGTGAAGCTATATTACAGCTCTGGATATGCCCTGTAGTGAAGGGTAAAGAGGATGGAGGCTTTCAGGGTAAAGGCCTGGCTTGACACTGATATCATATTGCCCCTTTTAGGTACCCTTTTAGGTTCTAGACTATAAAAGTACTATGATGTCAGTATTTATGTAGGACAGCAAAACAGATATAAGATCACATCACATTCATGTAACTAAATAGTAATAAATCAGAAGATAAAAAAACAGAATTGTCATAGTCATTTGAGCTTTGTTAGTTGGAAGGATATTTAATATCTGAGTGTTTTTAAGGCACCTTGAGGCAATGCACAGATATCAGTACACAAAAGAAATAAAGCAATTTACAGGTCCATCCTTCTTTACATACTCTGTCATTTATATAGCTTGCGCAGAGATTCATCACAGATATGAAAAAAGGCTACTGAGTAAGTAACTAAAATTAAACAAAGAGCAGTATGAACCTATTCATTATGCAAAATGGGACAGAATGATTTCATTAGCTGACCATAGGCAGAGCTGCAAAAGTGACCTGTTGGAAAGCTCAATGAAGGAGATACAGTGAAGCACATCTGCAGAACTACAAAACATGGTATGGAGAATGTGTGGTATCAGAAATTCAATAATTAGATGAGAGTTGCCATGTTGCATAAAAAAAATGTTATTATTTGTAGCACGTACTTGAGACCTTTGTTTTCAACACAGGTAAATAATGCAGCTTACCTTTCCCCATCAGTGGATGCCAGTAGAGGTATCTTCCTACAGGCCAGTCCTGTAGGGAGCAAAGGCAAGCTGCCTAAAACTTTGACAAAGCCATTTTAATGCTAGCTAAGTGCTTCATTCACATTCAGGGGAAAGTTACACTCTCACAACCTTCTTTAACGTCAGTCCTTGTATCTGCATCTTTTGGTCCTCTACAGCCCGGGATATATTGCTCACTTTAAACAGCTGCTCTGTTCCAACTCTGTGGTGAAATGCTTTCAAATCCCTTTTTTGTGCTTTTAAATCCCTCAACATAAAAAAGTCCTGGACACTATCATTAATAACAGGAAGATAGAATGTTTCTTGCATAAAGTTATCTCTTTTTTTTTTCGTTAGCTTTCTGTCTTTGTTTTTTAGGTAAATGCATACCTCTAACTGAAAATATCATCTGCTACAGGAGACTGCACTAATTAGGCAGTTTAATTATCAAAATGCAATACCATGACACAAAATACTTGGCATTTATAAGCCTTGTGCACCACTTTAAAATGATGGCAGAATTGTGTCCAGAACTTCTGTTGCAGCTAAAAGTTATCTTCATTTTCTCCTACAAAATGTCCTGCCAAATACTTGTGTTGCTGGCATTTTCCAAGATGGTTTCTGATTTCAGATATTTTATTCTCATGAGACCAATTCTCTGAGCCACTCTCCATCCCTCCTTACAACTGCTCTTCATGGGTGATCTGCACGTGCAAACACTGTTTTCACCATGCCCTTAGCTTGCAAGCAAATTTCACAAGACGACAACTGAAAGCACAATTTTTTTAAAGCAAATAAACTTTCGTGCAACCAAAAGTGGTTATATTGTTAAAAGTTCTAAAACTATTTGTTTGATTTCCAAAGTTGATTCACTAACTTACATTAACCCTCCATGTGTTATAAATCCAAACTATTGATACTATGATGAAGGCTGAATGACGACATTGCAACAAATTTTTGCAGTTACAGACTTTAAACACAGAATGGCAAACAGTCTCCCTGAGGGGCTTTTAAGAAGCAGAAGTCTTAATGAGCTCATCACTTATAAAAACTGAATACCTGCCTGGGGACAGACAGTGAATGGTAGAGGAATTGTGCGGTTATGTTCCTCTTCAAGCTTAGCATCCAGCTAAGCACATCTTATGTCTGCTGCCACACAATGCAACCTGCACCGAAGCAAGACTGATCAAGACAGGTTGTATTAACCCAAAGTGACATTCTATTTTCTAGTCATTCCTGTAAAGGATGAGAAACTCTTCAGACAAAATAGGTTTTCTGCTTCTTTTGCAGTTATTTATCCTATTTAGTTTTTAACTGCAAATATGGCTTTTAGAAATCTTAGGTGCTTCTTCCGGAGCTGAGCAAGTGGGTAGTGTTTGGGTTGTAAAATTTCATCATGCCTAGTCAGAAATACAACATCCTCTAAACCACTGACTTTTATCACCTCTCAAACCCTATAAATGTACAATATTTTCATTTCAGAGCTTGATTCTTCATCAAACTGAAGTTATTTTTTTTAATTGGCTTCTGGGAAGTATTTATAAGCCATTAAACATATACCACTAAAGATATGCACGAGTGTCTCTCTGTTAAAGAACTTAGTAAATGTCTGTGACAAAAACTGTTTTAATCTGGAATATTTCAGGTGTCCTCCAGTTTTTTCTTACAAATTCAGTTATTCTCACAAATAGGAGATGTTTTATAGCTTGTTCTGTGAGCATCGAGCTAAATCTTTTAAGGGCCTAGAGAGAAGTTACTCTGAGGGTCAGTTTAGACTATAGGACGTGAATTGGTTTTGTTTTCCTTTCTTTTTAATTTCTGCTCAGCTATCCAGGGACTCAATAAACCACCTTCTCCATGAGATATTCCAGATGGTATACTAAACCTGGGTAATTGTTAAATTGAGATATGAGGGAAGGAATGTTTTTTCTTCTGGTAAATAGAATCAGGAAAGGGAAGACTGTGTCCTACAAAAAACAGAGGAAGGTATTATGACTTCAGTGCAAAAATATCAGTTGTATTCAGCCCCTAGGCCAGGCCAAAAAAGGGGATTGGCCCTTGCCCAAGCTGGTATGCCCAAGTTCCTTAAAATGATCATCTCATTCCATGAGGTTCAACACAGCCAAGTCAGATATGGCGATGCACTTTCTGAGCCCTTTCTAGTAACCAGTGGTGTGAAACAAGGCTGCATTCTTGCACCAACCCTATTCACAATCTTTTTCAGCATGATGCTCCAAAGGGCCACGGCAGGCCTTGATGATCAGGACGGTATCTACATTCAATACCATACTGATGGAAGCCTTTTCAACCTAAGGTGACTGAAGGCCCACACTAAGACCTTAAACCATCTTGTCCAGGAGTTGCTCTATGCTGATGATGCCACCCTTGTCGCCCACACAGAAGCAGCTCTGCAGCGTTTAACATCCTGCTTTGCAGACACTGCTGAGCTCTTTGGGCTGGAAGTCAACTTAAAGAAGACAGAAGTTTTCTATCAACCAGCACCTCGGGAAGTCTTCCATCATCCCCATATCACCATTGGCAAATCAGAGCTCAAATTAGTCCAGCAGTTTAATTACCTAGGTAGCCTCATCTCCTCAGATAGTAAGATTGACAGAGAGATAGACAACAGGTTAGCAAAGGCATATAGTGCCTTCGGAAAGCTTCATAAAAGAGTTTGGCGAAATAAACACCTGAAGAAAAGTACAAAGATCAGTGTTTACAGAGCCATAGTGCTGTCTACTCTCTTATAGGGATCTGAATCATGGGTCATCTACCACCACCACCTGCATCTCCTAGAACACTTCCATCAACGCTGCCTCCATACAATCCTAAACATCCACTGGTCAGATTATGTGACCAATACAAGCAGCAGTCACAGGTATCGAGGCCATATTACTGAGAACACAGCTGCGATGGGCAGGGCACGTCTCAAGGATCACCGCCTCCCTAAGATCTTGCTTTGCGGTGAACTTGCCACTGGCTGCTGCATGAGAGGAGCCCCAAAGAGAAGATACAAGGACTCCCTGAAACAACATCTCAGCCTTGGCCATATTGATCAACATAACTGGTCTACTCTGGCCTCCAATCGGGAGGTCTGGAGACACACCATCTATAATGCAGCTGATGCTTTTGAGAACACACGCAGGATCACCCTTGAGGAGAAAAGACAGCACAGAAAGAATCGTGCCCTGCAGAATATACCACCTATGGAGTCTTTCTGCTGTGCCTTTTGCAATCGGACGTGTCTATCTCATATTGGCCTTTTTAGCCACCAGCGCACTTGTAACAAACGTGGGTAGAGCCCTTCCCAAATCTTCGTTCACGAAGCCCAGCCATGATGATAACTGCACAGAGAATGTCTTTGAGAACACCTCTCGTGGCCTAGTAAAATTGTATGCCTGGCTCTTTTCCTTCTTCAGCATCACTTACACATGGATAATATAGCAAAGCCAGGACAGACCCATAGCTCAGGATTCAGAGACCAAAATCCTTTTAATTTTATTTTCATGCTATACTGGTAGCATGTCCTGCAATCTACTGGCCTCTTATCATAATAAAGCCCTTGTCTGGCATCTCACCACTACTCAGCCTCGCTGTGTGATTCCTACCCTCCTTGAGTGCTGACATTAGCCCAAAAAGCAGATGGTCACTGGCTTCCCAGCTTCATGAGGGGTGATGCAGGAGCACTCTAGGGATGGCTAGGCTATAGTCCATAGATATGGTCAAGTGTCCTGCAGAGAGAGAAACTTTCTGGGGTTTTCATAACATTGTCATGAGGTTATATGGTATTTCAAATTCTGTCTATAGAATTTGAATTCTGCCTACAAAGAGAACCAAGTCTGCTGATAAAAAAATTAAAAAAAAAAAAAGAAAAAGATACATGGAAGGAGGTAGTCTACCAAATGAGCACATTAACAACACTGTAGACACAAATATGCATTTCAGAGGAAAAAACAAACAAACAAACAACAAAAAAAAAACCCAAACCAAACAACAAAAACGCAAAACCAAAAAAATAAAAGTATTGGTTTGTATTAGTGCTTTTATCTCTATTTTTTAAGCTGATTTCTTTGTGACTTCTTGGATTTCCAGCAATATTGCATGTAGCCTTTTTTTTACTCCCCCCATCTTTCCTACTCTCTTAGCCTTCAGACTTATTTTACAACCATTTCAAATATGTGCTCCAACTGGAGGCCTGAGCTATCAATGACTAACAACCATGGGAGCTGATTTCACATAAACTAGGAAAAAGTCCAGCATGTGCCTCAGAAGAAGTCATTCTGCCAGAGTTCATGACCTGCAGGAGTCCACTGTGGCTCTGCTACTTGTTCCTGCAGCTCTTCAGTCATTACAGGGCTGAAGGCTGTACTCTAGTACAGGGTAAATTGGCTGAAGCTTGTTTCCCTTCATCCTACTTAGAGCTAAATGGAATAAACCAGCACAGCAGGAGTAAATGAGCCATGGCAAAACTGATCTTAACCTCCACCCTCCTGATTTGGCAGCCAGGCACTAGGGCAGGAGACAAGATAATTCCTGTCAGCTCCAGTGGGCTCCATAATGCAATTTGACAAATAGAATTGATAGCTTTTGTTAACATAACTAAATGAATTATTGCAAATAGGAGAAGTGGACATTGATCTGTCTTCATATATGCATTCTGTTTCGGAGGAAGGGAGATTGGCTTTAAATTCAAGCCGCTGCTGCCTGAGGTAGGAAGTCTTTAATGAATCTGTTCTGCAGTTTCCATATCCCAAAACTGCCCATTTAACACCAACAATGATAAAGATAAAAGGGAAATACAGAAGAGTACTATGGATACAGAGCTATCAATATTCATACTTGGACATTCAAGTGAATATTCAGGGCCAGACTTTCCTAAATATGAATGTCTGCTTTGACTTTTTTGGTGATGGTGTGGGACTAACAAAACTATGTATCTGTTGCCTGATGAAAGACAAGGATGCTGTGACTACATTCTGCAATAGTAGCTCTTCCTACAGAAACTGCTTAAATAATATATTTCACAGCACACAGAGCAAATACACAGATAACTTCCTCAATGAAAGCATCCAAGTCCAGGTCTCTAAAATCAAGCAAATAAATTCAGAGTCTGAAGAAACACTAATATTCCTGCCATGTTACTGGGGCTGTGATGGAGGAACCTAGATATTTGATTGGGAAATGTACTTTCTTATGTTTTCATATTCTCTAAAGTTAGATCTGAGAAAGCTGGAGGGTGGTTCCTGTTCTTCCTCCCCTTTCCTCTTTGTACCCAGAGCTAAAAATCTCACCTGGCAGAGGCCAAGCATACCTGTGATGGCTGAAGCATAGCACGAAAAACCTTCCAGTAATGGAAAAACTGAACAAAATAATATAAGCAGAGTAAAAACTGATTTAGCATGCAGTAGAGGAAGTCTTCTTGGAACTATATAATGTGACAGACTTCTGGGAAAGCAATATGAAGCAACTCTTGCTTCATATAGTTATTACTTTCAAGATAGGACTAGCAGCATATCTTGCTGAGCCACTGAGCTGAACATGTCAGGTTCTCTTCAGTGTTTCAGCTAGGATGGTTCAACTTTCTATATCCTGGAAACCGGTGATGTATTTTCTTTTTTCTCCATTCAATAAAACACTTTCCTTGTTCAGCTATGCAAAAATATCTGGGTTTGAAATTTTGAGGTTTTCTAGGATTTTTTTCATTCTTACCAAAACAGAGAGTTTAATTTTTATTATTATTATCATTTAGTTAATTTGGCTAACAGTGAGTAATTGATTTAAAGTACTTCTGGTAATTTTTATAGTATTTGTTCAAGGCTTTTTAAAAACCATTCTTCTAACATCATAGTGAAAGTATGCTAGTGCAGACTACATGCCACATACAAACAAAATCAATGTCTCACAGGTATTAGGGGAAAAGTATGACTGGGAGTGCAATATTAGCTTAGACTTCTTTTACTAGAAGTGTTTGATTTGAAGGTCATGGATCAGCTCATTGTCACAAGGACAATCTGTCTATATACCAGAACATAAACCCACATTTTCATCAGTTTGGGAAGTTCTGGACAACAAGGGTGCACCCAAAGATTTTCCACTGCTTTTTCCCAGTGTCAGTGCCCCCTTTTAAAGACAGAAATCCTGGTTTCAGAGACAGGGGACAACACAGCTATCAGAAAAGCACATCCTTTCAGTCCAAAGAGACCTTTGGTACTACTGACAGTTTCCATCAGTCTGCAGTTTGCAGGTAATTTCATAGGAAGTTGTGTAGAAAGCATACAAAGTAGATAAGTCTCTGAGAAGAAAGCATTAGTTTCCCTCTGTCTTTTTCTGCCTTTCTGTGGAAGGATATTACAATGAACACTAAAATACTGACATTTTCAGGACTACAATGTGACAGAATTTCTCAAAGTGGGTCTGTGAAACGAACTTTAGGGCTGTCCTGCTTCCCCCGTTTTGCGTTTATGATACAGGGGTAATAGTTCTGTCACTTAGGTAAAAGTACACTCTCCTAGTTTTGAGAAAAATGTGACCACTACCTTTGCAATTGCAGCTATCTTTTGCAGAATGAGTTATTGATATCTGTTTGCTGATCCAATATACCAGGCTATTATACACCAGAGACCTTGGATTACTTCTGACTTCATCTCTGCTTTATGTTCAATAAAGATGCCTGTTCCCTCAACAACCAGTGTTTACAGTCCTTCCAAAAATATTGCTGGGCAAATTGTACAACCTCCCAGATTTAATTAACTGTTCAATTCAGCATATCTCAAATTAGTTTCTAAAATGGACCTGGGGCAAACACTGAAGCAGATGAATCACAGTGTTGCTTACTGCAGTAAGTCATCAGTGTGTATAGATAAAACAATCCGTGCTCAGGCTGATGGTAGAGTAGAAATTCACTAATCCTAGGAAGGGTATGAAGGAAAAATAAGAAAAAAGAAATCTGAATGTAGCCTCCAATTCAGAAATTACACTAATTGTGGTGTAGACAGGCTATGGCAGAGGAAGGATCTGTATGTCTCACTTCAACATGCATCAGCTTGCAGGTCACCACTGTCAGAAACAGATCTGTCTTTAAGTATTCTACATGTGTGTGTGTGTGCATGTATATATGTATATGTATGTATCTGTATATACTTAACATGGAAGAAAATAAACTAATGCACCTGACTTGGGCTAAGAAACACTGTTAAAAATAAAAAAATAAAAAAAGCTCTACAATGCAAGAAGATCCAGAGGATCTAAAATGAGTCCTGAGAATGAAATTCTCCTTCCTCTTAGAGAAGACAGATCATCTGAGGGAGCAGTCCCCACACCTATACCAGAGAAAGTTAAAAATTACAATGATTATTATCAATCAAACCCCTACAACTCAAATCTCTCAAAACTCAGTCTCTTCTCTGCATCATTTCTTTATGTTTTCTGCTTCTTTTCTTTGGGCAACAGGACAAGTTAACTTATCCAGATACAGCATCTCTCAGTTTTAATTAAATCAAAATATATATTGGCCCCCATTTTTTTCACCTTGTAACCCTGGAACTTTCAGATCAGCTGGGAGAGTGAGATCCTGCCATGGTAGCTGCAAACCAATACGATAGACACATACAAGCCCTTCTGTTTCTGCCTATCAGTTTTTGTTGCTGCCTGAGCAGTAAAGTATGGTATGGAAGTAGCACATAGTAAACTTTCACTTCAGGCAAGGTTAGAATACAAAGCCTAGTGCCTCTGTCTTCTTGCTGGTCCTGTCTCAGGTTTTTCTCAAATGTTTATTTTTCCTAAAAGTTTAGTAAATCGCGCTATCTTCTCTCCATAGAGAATTAACCAGAGGTTTTTCCTTCTCTTTTTTTAATTTGTAAACTAAGACTCTAGAGAAATGAGACAACCAGTTCTCAATGGTTGGTCAGTCCCAAATATCTCAGCCTCCCTTTTTTTTGTCACTCCATTGTATTCTTCAGCTGGTCTCCCCTCTTGCTTTGTCCACCACTTCCTTGATTTCACCACATGTGATCATTTCAGCAATGCTTTTGGGTATAGACTGCACTTCAAAGACTGTGTTTATTCACAGAAAAATAACCTCTGCAAAGCTGAGTCCACTTCATTCTTTCCTTCTAAGCTCTTTCTATACCAAATGCTTCACAAATAACCTATTTCAGCCTATCTGTATTTGAGATGTCTCCCAGTCTTGAGGTCTGATTTTTATGAGACTTTATACTAAAGCAAGAATTAAGCTTTGAACTGAAGGCACCTACTCTGGGTGCCTAAGATGTTTACATTTGTCCTCCACTAATGGACTCATGAGGTAGAGTGAAATCTCACCAGACAGAGCATGTGATACCTCAACCACTATTACTGTTCATTGTGGAAACAGAAATAAAACTATGGATTCATCCTCTTCCATCATGATTTGCTTTTGGAGAGCTGCCATTTTATGCACAGAGGCCAGGATTTTGGAGTATCTTCATGTTCTGGAAGACTGATGAGCAACCATTGAGCAAGACCATAGAGAGAGGGGGTTCCAGCAGTACTTATTCTAAAACCTAAGTGATGAAGTTTGCTAGAGCTGGCTTTGACTAAGAAATCCAACAGAACACTCGTAGTACAGAGATATTTCACATTCCCAAGTGCTGGAAGATAAGAAAGCAGTAAGGCTTTGTCTTAACTGGGGATTGCATCTGAGTAAAGAGAGTTAGGTGCTGTCTGCTTTGAGCTTTGTCTAATACAGGAACATGACAGAATGAAAGAATAAATAAACTGGATCTGCAAGACTTTAGGTACCTTTCTGATCTATGGAGACAGGAGATTACTTTCTGATGCATTTACAGTGTTTTGTGGCACTGAATCATTTGAGTTCTTCCTTCTGCTACTCAGTTAAATAAAGGAGTTCTGATTTTACACTGCATGGTCTGGATGGATTATTTTTTTTCCTGATACCAAAAACATTGTTTCAGCAATAACTTTTGAGGAAGAGAGTAGTTTTGTTCATTTGTTTACTTGGAAAAACACTAAATCTAACACCTAAAATTTTACTGGCTCTTAATGCTAAGGTCAGACTGAAACAGCCAAAGGAATTGTGCTGGCTTTATTTGAGCAATCTTTATTGCTCAAAGCACAAGAAATTGGGAGGGGAAAGGAGAGAAGCAATGATCTGTATTTTCATTGGTTTAGAGGTTCCCTTGGGATGAAAGTGTGCATGTGTATTTTCAGCGAAACTCCAGCACTGAGCTCATTGCTGTGCCTATGGAGACAGCATCTGAATAGCATTTTTCCACTGTGTTCATTCCTCTTGCTCTTTTTTTCCCCCTGTAAATAGCATTCTCCATAAAAGCTTGCATTTTACGTTTGTGTTTTTGGTTTATGTTTTACTATGTATAACTAATAGTTTAATTAGGAATTATAGCATATTACTCTTAATATTTAAGATTCTGGTCTTGTTGGTTGTCTTACTTAATGGGTTTGGGAACTCTTCCAACCATCTGTGCTCTGCTGTCTGTGCCCTTATTGACTCCAAATATCTGTGAAAGCACGACTCAGGCACACAACCTTCTTACCCTCCACAGTGCATGGTTTCCACAGAGAGAAAAGCAAATTTCTCAGGATTGGCAAGTGCCATGACATACCCTTGTCCAAGTTCCATTCCAGATGGCTGAGGACCCTGTACTCTGAGATGTTCTTCAATGCATAGCCACCATTCAGTTGTAGTGAGGAAAAGAATGTGTTCGCTGGCTTTAAGCCAAACAGCACATCTTTAAACAATATGTCCTTTAAAGTTTGGGAAATTTGATTTCCTTTTGTACTTGTAGCCATTTTATAGCTTCCCAAAACTTTTGGAGGGTCAACTGATGATGTGTCAGGCCTTCTATCTTTGAATATTTCTTCTGACTGAACTGAAAGTACCAGCTATGTCCAGTACTTCTCAGTCTCTCAGATCTTAGCAAAACCACTCTCAGCAAACTAAAGAATAATGAGCATTGCACTTGTTTGGCTTGTCCTCCTGACAGCCATGGCTCTTTGACCATTGTAACCATGAGTTTCGCTCCATACCAGAACTACCTCATAGCTTTCCAACTAGTCGGGCAGTCTGGTGAGCAGCAAAGCATTAATGTATTGTTGTCCAAATCAATGAGATCCAGCTAAAATCCGAGGTTAGAAATACAAAGTCTGTTTTCTACCAAGAAAAAAAAAGAAAAAACCCTAATATGTTCTACTCTGCATTCACTAATTGCTTTAAGAGTTTGTGAGTTTCACACAGACATATAAAACTTCTCACATATGCTGGACCAGTATCCTTATAACAACCTGGAACTCTACTCACTTACAAGTATTTTCATGGAAATTTGCAGGTGTGATTTGGGGCTAGAAATGCTGAGGGGTTCTGGTTTCTGTTAGGCACATCAAACATGACAGGGACAGTATTTTACCATAGTACAGGACCTGTCAGCAGAAGATGGTATTTTCTCTATGAGCTGTCATGCATAATTTTTGCAATTAAATAGGTCTGAGGTTATTTAGGAATATATAGGGCTCTTCATGGGACACAAGTCTGTTGTCTACATTTCCTGTCCTGCAGAAAAGAAGACGCCTGAGAGGAAAGGAGTAGTCAGAGATTTGGATCTCCATGGTACAGAGCTCAAGAGAGACCATGTAGATGAAGAGAGCAGCTTAGAAAAGCTGTTATTTTCCATTATGAGGGCGAAACAGGCAAGCCAGAGGCTGTTTCAGTGTGAGAAAAACTAGCATAACTTCTGTTACTGTTTTGATATAAATGCTGCCCTGGGAATCTTAGGATGTGTGTGAGATCATATAGAAGCAGAAACAGAGCCAGCAGAGAGGAGCATCCAAGTAATTCACTCTAGATAACCAGAAAAATTGATGCATGCTGCATTGACCACAACATGTTTCTCAAGAAGAGTACTGTCATTACAGCAGGCACTTGTTTTGCCTCAGCTTCCAAAAAGCAACACAAACAGCTCCGAGGAAAGCCAAGACCCCTTAGTGCAGCTCCATTAGGTGACATACCTGAGAAAAATGAGGAATAGAAGTGTTGATCTCTTTTTCGCCTACATTTCTGTGCCTGGATTTATGTTGGTGAGGTAGTCACCAGCTAGGAGAGCCTTAAAACATTTTAGTGTTTGTACCAAATAAACAAACAGAATTATATCCTTGGGCAAAATTTTCCCACTCATCTACCTTCAAAACTGCTGGCATCACTCCCAAGGGGAAGTCTAGACATAGGTCTGGAAATAGCCCTTCAATTGTACTGTGTTGTTGGGAACATGAGATCATCTTTATACTCTTAACAAACCTTCACCAACACCTGTTGCTTTGAATAAGCCTATTTTGAACAATGTGAGGATATGTAGAGATAGTTCAGATGGTCTAAACAAACAGGTGTGGTAACAGAAGCAATCTAGATGTACCTGCACAGCCATAGCCCAAGCTAACTAAATCTGTTGCTGGAGTAAGGTTGCTTTCAGCGATCTTACTACCTCTAAATCAAATCTCCCTCTGTTATCCCCAGAGGCAAACCAAGGGCTGTTACCCAAGAAGAGAGACTGTGGTTAGGCAGGGGATAAGGACTCACAGGAGAAATTGTGAGGTGGAGCAGATCAGATGGTTGAGTGGGACAGTAGAACTGCACACACGCAGCAGGCAAAAAAAGTCTCAGGAGAGACTTATGAGTGTCTCATAAGTGTTACTCTGCAATACTGAGACTTAAGGTGTAGACATATCAGTTAGGTCATAGAACCACAGAATCATAGAAAAGTTTGGATTGGAGGAGACCTCTAAAGGCCATCTAGTCCAACCCCATTGCAATGATCAGGGGCACCTTCAACTTGATCAGGTTGTTCAGAGCCCCATCCAACCTGACCTTGAATGTTGCCAGGGATGGGGCATCTGCCACCTTTCTGGATAACCTGTTCCACTATTTCACCACCTTCATAGTGAAAAATTTCTTCCTTATGTCTATTCCCTTGGGTTTCTTTCAAACCCAGTTGAGAGAGAGGCTGGCTCGATAGGGTGAGGGTTAATGTTGACTCACAAGAGCTCATCACTCAAAGGCTGGAATTCTGAATGTTATTGTCTCTCTGATTCATTCTGTTGGACAAAATACATTCCTCATTACACAGACATAGTGCAACCACCTCAGGATCATCAGCTCAGAGTAAAAAGCCTGGAGGATGGAAACATTAAAGTAAAAAATCAGTCCTTATAAAGAGAACATTATGATAAAACTGCATGTTTAAAGTAGAGCAAATGTATTTGAGAGCACAGAAAAATTCAATTGCGATCGGTCAGGGGAAATATTTATACTGGGACAAGGACACTTCAGTGGACTATGGCTGCTACCTCCCTCACACATCGTATGTGCAGTTCATCACACTAAATTAATTTACAGACTTAATGGACAGCACCATTGCCATCGATACACATGGCTGAGTGAAAGGAATACAAATCTGAGAGGGTCCAACAAGTGCTTTAAACAGATATTCTTCTGAAATGCAATAAATAGAGCATAACAAGAGTGGAAGTAATCTTTTATTTGTTCCTCCTTGGACTGATTTTCTTTTACTGGATCCACTCTTGAATATGTGTGAGAGGATGAAGGAAGGGAAAAAGGTTTGTTTATAAAGGCCATGTGTTAGTAATTCATTCCCAGGCTCCTTAATATAATGAGGTGCCAACTCTCAGGCTTTCATGTCATCCTATCTTGTTTCCCCCTAGGCTTAAAATCCTGAAGCATTAAGTAGCCTGCATATACCACTCACTTCAAATTAAGGATTCCTGTTGGCATGTGCGCTTCTCAGAATACTAGGATTAACTTCATCGTCAGTGTTCAAAAGTCAAGCTTTTCCAAAAGCCTGTATGAGCCACCTTTATTGAAACAGGGTTATGTAAACCCTATAGCATCCCATACTTCTGTCAGATTGAGCAGAAGGGATTAGATACACTCATTTGATAGCATCCATCCAACCAATACAATAATGCCATTTATCATGCTGTAGTACAAAGCTCCTGAATTACTCCAGAATCCACAGTCACAACTCACAAGGGAAAAGTGTATAAAAGAATTTTACCTTTACCTCTTGCTATCCACTTTCCATTTGCTTTACACTAAGGTTTATATCCTCTTTTACAAAGAACTATGTCCAGTGTATCTTTGTAATAAATAATCCAAAACACAACATCAACAGGCAACACTATTGTAATGTGGAGAATACAATATTTCTCAAGCTTATCATGCTAAAATTCAAGTTTCTATGCAGTCATAATGGTGAAATTATTTCTTAAACAAATACATGTCTCCCAAATATTCATGAAGCTATATTTCATCCTTAGTATCAAACACATCTGAGACATCCAGCTGGGATTTTCCTTGAAAAAAAAAAATGTCTAAGATTTCTTGCAGTCATCATACAGGGTTGTTTTTCATACTTAGTGTTTTATCCCATTTCTAATTAGCAATTTGTCTCTCACATCATCTTATCTGAAGGTCAAACATTAAAAATAATCCTTAATCCTGATAACATTTAAATATTTGCAGATAATCACCATATTTCTCCAGATCCCAGCATTATTTTCCAAGATACCAATGTTTAACTCTCTGGTTTTGCCTCAAATTCAGTACTTCTTGTCCTCAACTAGAAACTTCAATTCCACTAAAATACTTCTCTCAGTATTTCAATCCAAAATGGCATCACTGAGGTTAATGCTATCACTAGTTATAGAAATAAGGAATTTCTTCATATTCCATTCATAGTCAAAACAGAATTTCATATTATATCATATTCTCCCTTGTCATAAAACTGTGGGACTTCATCAATTCATACCCGTTAAGGACCACTATAGTTGTTCTATTTTCTTGCTAAAAGAAATGTGGCAACTACTGAATATTCTAGATTGGAAAAGCACAATCCAATTCTGTTTGTGTGTGTATTACCATTAACATGAATGAATCCAATCACGTGTAGAAAATAAATTACTAATGTTTATTTCAAAAATCAATTATGTGGTTTGATATATAGTTTTTATACATATATGTATGTACACACATATGTGTATGCCCACACATATACACATATGATCCTCTTCCTGCAGTTTTCCTCTGTGTGAATAATTCACTCGACAGTGATTAGCAGGCTTTTGTGCTCTGGTAGCAACAGCTCCTGTCATTAAGATTTAGGTTGCATGGGGCACTTGTAATGGAATTGTAAAATCTATTTCTAAAAGAATGACTGATTCAATTCTTTGCTGGCTTTCAGTATAAAATAAAAACTTTCTGAAACCTAGAAGAAAAAAGTCATGAGGCAAATCCACGTGATAATAAATCACCTGTATAAATGTTAACAAAATGGACTCAAGATGCAAAATTCACTCTGCATGGCCACAGTGAATACTTTATAAATAAAACATATTTTCTTTTTCACTAAGTAACAATTCAAGGAGTTAAAATAATTCAGTGTAGCTGAAAATAGGTAAAAGCTGGCTGTAGCAGAGTGCACAGTAAAGGTCTTTATTGACTGATTAGCAATTTGTTTCTACAAACACTGCACAGCAGTTGCCCTACTTTGCAGCAGGCTATTAGAGCCTAATGAAAAATGTGCATTTTCATTAGAGTTAATGGTCTTGAACAGAAGCCCTTTGCTTCTATGAGGTCTTATTCTGTACTTAAATTATGGATTCATGTCTGTGATTATAGCTGTTGTTCCTTGTTTGTACAATATATGCGCATTGCATAGTTTCGTATTAATGGTGTGATTCCATTGAACATGAGGAACAAAACCTGTCACTCTTGGATGGTGAAGGCACTGTCCTGTGAGACTAAGCAGCAAGATTCTGTCAGTAAATGGGCTGAGGCCTGAATGGCAAAAAGCAGAAACGTTTTTTCCTATAGCTGAGTGTTTCCTGCTTTTAACATTTCAGACTCTCACTGGACTGAAAAACTTCAGTGCAGGCAGTACATGCAGCTGAAGTTATAAGGAATCACAGAGTAGATGAAGTTCTGGATTAATTAGAAACCAGGGCATGGGCTGAGGATTCTGCTGCCTGGGAGAGCACAGAGCTGTGCAAGGTGCAGGCACCACAGCAGGGAGAACAGGGCAGTGCTGTCACCAGGCAGAGAGTGCAGATGACAGCACAGCTGACAGCAGGCTCTTTTGTACAAATCCACAGCAACAAAAAGATAATGTAAATAGGCAAGCAAAACAAAAGAGGTACAATTTACTCTTTAACAGATAATAACAGAGGCACAGAGGCCACAGCTAAGCAATCTTCCCATCTTATCTGAGCTATCCGTAATACTTTCTTCTTCTAGCCTAATACTACTACCCTATTTAATACTGTTCTCTTTTCTGTAATACTAGGGAGCATGTCTTGCACGCTACATCCATTTAAAGTTTGCACATCAGCACATCTTTTTCACAATACAATCATATATGCACTAGCAGCAAGATGCTTCTCACAGTCTTTGGCATCTACATTTTCTGCATCCACAATTGCCTATTTCCAGGTATGCCTTAGTAAGCGTACACTGGGCTGATTTTTGTGTGGAGCTGCATGTTTTCCCTCATACAGCATTTCATACCTAATCCAGGGCTATGTGGATCCAGATAAAACTTTGTGTTTATCTGAGTATGTGAACACATATACGTGTATGTGTACACACGTTTTATGGTTTGTGATTACAGCCAGTGATTTACCTGGTTTGGTTTCATGTGCATTGGAGCCATTTTTCCCAAACATCTTTGGTCTATATACTTGTATACATGTCTGACTTTGAGACTGGTTTTAATTTTCCTTATGCTTTTCTTAAATCCCTGAAATTTGCAATGCCCATTCCTTATCCAGTTCTGATTTTTAGTTAAAGTGGAATTCCCAGAACCTATTATCCTAAATCATAACAGAACTGTTTTCCTCCATTTCTCCCTTCTGATCATCCTTAGGCTTGACTTTGGGACGGTTCTTTATTTTCTTCTCCTCTGTTTATTCTTCATTTTGCTATCCATTTCTTCAGCTGAAACAGGGCTTGTGATGATAATGACAGTAACAACAGTAGAATTGAATTTGGTGATTTTTTCTGTGCTTTTAAGATTTTGCTTCCTGCAAAAAATTGCTATTGATTGTTCATCAAGTTCCCTGCCACAACCCATTATTTATATCCACTCCAGTGAGAGACTTTTGGGAGAGAATTACGTGGCTGATGATGTGTTGTGTATATGGAATGTTATTTTTTGATTGCTAAGCTTCCTAGAAGAAAATCTATTATTAACTTTGATTTTTGTGCTTTTTGATAATAATCAAAAACTTCTGAAGTTAATGAAATAAACAGATTTAAATTAAAAAACATATACAAGGAAGAGCATTTTCTCTCCCTGTCTGAATGCACCAAGCACCTCTAACAGTTTCACAACTGCCATCACATAGTTAATTATAGGCCCATAAACAGAGTCCATATAGTCTTCAGTTTGCATATTACAGAGCAAATAGCAACACCTGTTGATATCACATCTCCTTTAGCCCTTGGGTGTGTGGAAATATCCAAAACATCCATTTAGACTAAAATTTTCTCAAGCCTCCAACTGAAAGTGATGAATACTGGTGGCTAAACTGTGGCCAGATGATTGGTAGTCCAATGGCTACTAATAAGGTATACTGAGTAGTGTAATGTAGCAACTTGTCAGCTCTCCATCAGTGAACCACAAGTGTTTTGCAGGATTTATGATGACCTGTTGGCCTGGGAACTTATGCTTCAGAGCCAGGTCATTCATACTGAACACAAAAAAACCTGGACCAAACCACTGCACACTGAAAATACAACTTCCTTTGATCTCTCTATAGGCACTGTTCATTTGCAGTACAGCAGTACTGCTTTATTTCACTTTTTAATACACTATTCATAATAAACAAAATGGAGCAAATCTTCATCTGAAGCTAGGAGACCTAAAAGTCTCAAATCTCCAGACTTCTCATCCTGCTGCTAAGCATGTTACCACTGCTCAGTTCCACTCAAGGCTGTAAAGACTTCTGTTTTTCCGCAAGAGCTTGTGCAAATGAGGAGTCTTAAAAAAAATACTACAAGGCAGTTCACAGAAAATCACAATAACTAAGAATATAAATTACATTGAGAGAATGGATTTACTCATTTTGATTGCCAAAGTATAACCTAGCACAGTGCTTCTCAATCTCTTAATCTCTTTTAATTAGAAGGACAACTGATCCTTATGAAAATTGCATAGGGCAGCCTATGCTGTGCTGTCTCTGTATAGGTTGTTTTTATTTACAACCAAATGGAAATTAAATTTAAATTTTAAAGGTCATATGTTGCCTACATTTGCTAGCTTGCTTGTATGTAAGAGTCCACATATGGAAACATATATCATTTCATTGCTTCAGGCATGTTGCAAACTGCCCGAAAATGTCTCATGCAATTTATTAAACACTAACCTATGGTATTCAAAGGTATGAATAAAAAATCAGTTACTGGTTCAAATTATTTGTGATATTAACACAGGTACAAAGTTCTGACATATCAATAGGACTACAAGACAGAACACATGGTTGCAAGTTAAGTCATGCACATAGGCAGGAGCATGAGTCAACATCTTAATTTGGGACAGGCAGGAGTTAGGATATGACTAAGGCATGTCAGTTCTCGATGATTTTTAACATGAACTCGGAAGGTACAGTCTTTTCTTGCCCACTCCTGCCTTACTAGGCTGAATCTAGTCCCACCCTTGCAAAAAGGGATCCTTTGGTTTGATTGGGAAGTGTGTTTTATTACTCCAAAAAGAACATAAATTCTGTTTTTTTACCTAGTCCCTTTTGGGATAAAGGGAGTAAATATTTTCCACTTCCTGGTAATAATATCCAATGTTAAAATTGTATCTAAATTCTTAAAGAGAAATTGGGTGTACTCCTCTTTGCCATCTCTCTCTTTAATGCCTGTTCAGAGTACTTCTAAAGCTGAGTTTGCCCAAGCCACCAGGCTTAGCCTTCTATGCCCAGGGAATTCTGTATTTCAAAAAATTTTGTAATTTAAAAAATAATATTAAAGGCCTTTTTATTTTTCTGCCTAATAATTCTCTCAAGAGAATTTGTACATTTTAAAACACAGCTTTATATTGTCTTAAACTCATTGTGATTTTTATGCTTCTTGGAGGAGAAGCTCTTCAGCTCTACAATACCTGTTCTTTCAGGGTCACATTACGCTCCACACTGACAGCACATTAAATTTATTGGAAGCTGCACATCTCAGAGAAAAATGACATGATAAATACAACTGCCCTTTCTGAGAATGTAGATATTTTCTTTGCTTATAAGCTCTATTATGTTATAAAAAGTGAGATGAAGAAAAGGCTGTTACTCTATTTTAACCCATTACATTTCCAGAAACTGAAATCTGGTTTCATGTTTTCCTGAAAGAATGAGAGTCACAGAATAATCTCCCCAGCTGGGCTGATTTTCCGCAGTGAACTTGGTTGACCTTAAAAGAAAAAGAAAATTACATTATTCCAGACAGAGTCCAGATGCCCTGCCTTGTTCCACTACAACTCTTGCATATAGAAGCTTAAGGATATGAGGTTGTTAAAGGAAAAGCTAGAGACATTACAGGACATAGGATCCTAGGTAAAATCTTAAAATACAGACGAGGAATGAACCCATTGTAATTTTTTTTAAAAACATATCTGTTGCTCAGTTGATATTGCTACAGTCCATCTTAAATTACTACCATTAATTTAGTGCATTAGTCATCAACTATTTACAGCTAGACACAGAAACATTTCTCATAAACATCAGAAGAAGAGAAGAAAAATGGCTTTTCCTGATATTTTTGTGTGTTTAATTTTGCCATATAATGTGACCTAAGCCATTAGTCACTGATGTATTTCTTTCTGGAAAGGAAAAAAGATCGGATAGAGTTGCTCAACAAAATTATAAAATATACTTATTTTCTGCCATATAACGCAAGCTGACAGTCATAACAGGAGATGCTGTCTCGCACACTGAAACAGTAAATTTTACTAGAAGAGCAGAAAAGCCTGCTTCCTCTAATGTGGTCCTTTTTCCTCTCTTCTGCCTTATCTTCTCCGGGATGAACATTCCCAGGTCTCTCAGCCTCTCCTCATAGAAATGATGCTCCAGTGTTTTAGACATCTTTTTGACTCTTTGCTGGACTAAGTTCAGTATGGCCAAGTCTCTCTCATCCTGGAGCCAGCACTCCAGGTTTGGCCTCACTAGTGCTAAGGATCCCCACCATCAGCCTGCTGGCCATGTTCTTTTGAATGCAGCCCAGGATACCATCGGCTTTCTTTGCCACAAGGGCACATTGCTGGACCACCGTCAACTTCACCACCCTGCAGGACTCCCAGGTCCTTCTGCAAAGCTGATATTTAGGTAAATGTACATGACTGTCTTACTGTGTACCTTTTTATTCCACATGTACATGGAAACCAATTTAGAAACAAGAGAAAAATTGCCATGGGAGGCACAGGATTCTTACAATATTCACAAACCTAGTAGGTGCTTTGTGTCATACACAGTTTATTGCCTTCACTGGGGAAAAAACCCAACAAATAAATGCTTGCTCATGAGCACATTTTGTTAGGACCCAAGCTCAGTGCCCATGGGTAAAGCTGGATGGGGCTCTTTCATCTCTCAGTTAGCAATTTACAATGAGGCATGAGTGGTAATTTACTAACTTAAATAAACAAATAGGCGAGTGATGACCGTGGAAACGGGGTACACAAGTTACAGTTTGCCTGAAGGGATTTAATTTCTCCACTGAACATTCTCATTCAGCATCTGAGCGTTGCAGCCCGGTGATTAATCTTCCTGAACACCAGACTGTTTGTAACAGGTCCTGGAGGTTCCTATCTGGAGTGTACAGCACTGCTAATTAGTGAATTCACAGAACGCCTGATATGTGTGGTCCTAATGAGCCTAATTTATTAAGTATATTTATTAATGTCTTTTGCATTCAGATACACAGAAATATTACATGTAAAGCTATTAGATGCACCTAGGAAGAATAATTAATCTTGTAAATAACCCAGGAGAGAGTGGGATATAAATCAAGGCATCTGCTACCTTATGTCATTTAAGTGTAAGGGGACACTTTGGATTTTTTTCCTGTACAAGCTTCCCAGAATACACCACTGATGAACCTAGAACTAGGTTCTGGTCAAATTCACAGGCATGCTCTGACTCTGATGGAAGACAACTGCAGTTGTGAGCTCGTATATATTAATGCCCCAGGACAAAAACTCGAATTGGCCCAAATGGAAATACCTCTTGCTTTTCTTTTGAGACAAAAGCAGCTGGCATCTGTTGGCTAGTGAAGGCCATAAAGCACCAAGCTACTTGTCATCAGTGCAAGATGGCTGTGAATGTCACTGTTCATATTAAAGCTTCATAAAAAACCCACTCTGATGTTTTTCAGAAACACTCTGAGGAGTGCCTGAATTCTCACTGTCAGTGAGAACACGAGTTTTGCTTTAAACTGCAAAAAGCATTTGCTGTCTGCTGAAATCCAAGAAGGACACGGCTTTCCAGCACAGAGGCTGCCAGTGCCACTCCTGCCTCTCTGCAAGGAGACCATACAGACCATATCATTGACAAAAAGGCACTTGCTTACTTTGGCTGCTTTAAACCAGTAAGCTTTCCTTGCACCCTGTGTGGGGACAGAGTCCAAGAAGACCACATGCTGGTCTGGGCTTCTTCTCACAACAGCATAACTCATGCTGTGCTCTTAAGCAGCTCATATCATCAGCTTATGGTCTTTATTATCTTTGGCACAGAGATAGAAGAATAAGACAATCTTCGGGACAAAACCTAAGCCCTCTCTACCTCCAGTCATATCCATTAGGACTAAACTGGACTAACCTCTAGGGTAGTAATAAGTGGGGATATGAATAATCTGAGACTAACTAGAATTTCAAGTATGATTTAGGTATTTCTTTCTGGGAACTTTTTCTTCGTTCTTACTTATCTGTCAAGCTCATATATTTCATAGTTTTCTTTGAATATATTCAGCTGAAATGAATGGTCTGCATTAATACTTTATCTAGAAAACAAGGCAGTAACTGTTAATTCTTACAGTCAGGACCTACGCTAAAAGTGTTAAATAACATCTATGCAGTCATTTTAATTTTTTTAAACAGTTCCTCATAGAGTTAAAACATTCTAAGTATTATTAGAATAAATAATTATTAACAATAAATATTCCAGGGATCACTCTATGCAGGCTTTGGAAGAGATAAATGATTTGTTAATTCAGTTCAGCAGAGGATTTCTAGACCTTTACAGTGGAAGGATGTGCTTTCTCCTTCACAGTCTAGGCCACAGCTTCTTAGTGAAATACAATGACAATTTCTGCTCAGGACACTCTGCATGTTGTCCACTAGATCTTCCATTTGCAATTAAACAGTATCTGTGGTACCAACTGCATATGCATAGTTGGTAAATAAAAACTCTTTAAAGATCTTTAGATAGGAATGATGGCACCAAACCACCCACCTTCTTCCTATTAAGGCACAAGAACTCCTTAGTAAAACACTAAGAGACAGAAACACTGGTCAGGACTGGTTGTAAACAATTTTGAGCAGACTGCATTTCCTTGCCGCTATTCTGGAGCTACACCTTCAGCACAGATGTGAAACCTTTCCCATCCAGGCCTCTCCTAGATCCAGCTCCAGCAAACCATTCTGTCATATCAGCAGCTTTCTGCTCGACCACCCACAGGAGTCTCCCAGCACAGATGAGGAGTCTCAGGGAAGTTCATGTACCAACCTACTCTCAGCAGGGATAGGGGTTATGGAAGTCTGAGAGGCAGCAAAGATATTGTCCCAGTAGCCCCATGCAATGAGAAGTTTCCAGGAGTGCCTCCTCTTTGAGAGGTGGATTGCACAATGTCTCCAAGCTTGACTTTGCTCTCTTTCAATGTCAGTATTTCATTTCCTGTACTCTTCAGCTGCTCTGTATGTCTTTGATGTGATGCTGTCACATTAAAATGGGGCAGAAAAGATGAATTTTCTGTCCAACATGTATTAATTTATTTTTTTGTCTATCAGTGTCCCCCTCAGGAGATCAAAGCCTTTTAATGTCCAAAACAGTCTGTTAGCGTCTCACCTAATGAGACCCTCCACTTAACAGATTTGCTGAGACAGACAGGACATTTGATACTTTTTATATAGGGACTGCACTTAACAGCAATAGAAAAACCCCTCAGTGGGTTTCTCCTATGAGTTATTTCGCTGTTGATGAAACTGTCAGCACCTAAAAACGGACTCAGTTCGTGAAGTAACACATTTATTAATAAAAATTTGTGACAATTTATGGGATTCATTGTGTCTGGAATAGAGTCTAATTGCAAAAAACACACTTAAACTATGTTGTAGTAATAAAGCAAAGCGTAGGCATACACTCTAAGGCAAAACAACTTACACAGAATACTAATACCACAAAACCTAAGCAAAAAACCTAAGCACACACTCTAAAGCAAAAGCAACTTAAAAAGAATAAGTAAAAACATTAAAGTACTATGAAGCCAAAGTAAAATTAGTTTATATGTATATATATATATATGTATAAAGCAATTGCTCACCCCAAGGCATCCCAAGAGGGTGGAGGTAGAAAAGGTATCTCATCAGTTACCTCCACAGAGTTGATGAAATTTCTCCTCAATTTTTGCTTAGGTCTAACCTCTTTTTATACCTTTTTTCTTCAAGTAGTTTGAGCAGCTATAGTCAATAAACTAATTTTGGGGTGATAGACAGATGACAGAAGCCCAAGGGTAATTTTCCTGTGTTCCCATCTGTCAGAATACTTTCGAAAAAAGGTCATGTTATCTCCATATCACTCCTTTCTTCATTTAATCCCCTTCTTAGTTTCTAGGAATGTCTCCCCAGGTGCTGGGGTCTTCCAGGAAACCATCAGGTGGTTTTTTTTCTCCTATTGTGTAGCCTTTCCATCACCTTACAGATGCTAATTTGAACAAGAATTTCTTGAAGTGAGGACATAGCACACAAAGTTCTGTGGGACTTTCCTTGAACTCAGCGCAACTGATGTTTGATTTAAAAAGTTGGCTTTCTACATCTTTAGCAGAGCCTGTGTTACAGGTTAGATCCACAGCAGAAGTCTAAGCACTTCTCACTTGTGCAGTGCAACTCAGAAGAACAAGTTTAGACATCTTGGCATTCTCAGATAATTAATGGAGAGAATTAGGCACAATTCCAAAGGGCAATCAAAAAATGTCACATGCACAATGCAGAACACCAAGAAATTATCACCTTCTTCCTAGAGATTCGACCTGGTTCCTTTGCAATTTTGAATGAGGTGTCCTCTCCTAACGAAAAGTACCTTCAGATGCCCTCAGGAAGAGGAAGTCTTAGGTCCTGAACCATGTTAAAAATCATGTTTCTGAGGAACAGGTCATTCCCATCTGTCTATACAATGTTCTGAGTGAGAAAACCATCCATGAAGAGTGAGAAAACCATCCATGCAGTCTCTGCAGCTCAGCAGCCAAGAAGATCAGAGCCTTCAAGGTTGAGAAAAGAAATCTAAATATCTTACCTTGTAGTCCATGGATTATAATATTGACTTGGAGGATAGACAGTCTGTGCTCTGGTTTACAGGGTGGATAATTCACAGTGGTCTTGCCAAGTAATCTCGGAGTGTCTGGCCTATAGAAATTTTGTAGGACAGAGTAAACCAAAAAGAAGATAAATGTTCTGTGAATTTTCACAACACCAGCAGGAAAGCTTTCTGCCACTCTAAACCACATCTGATGCTCTGAAAATACCTTAAAATTCAATGATATCCCACTGGGGAGAAGTAAACTTGATCATTATAGTGCAAATATTATGGCGTTCCACTAAGGTAGCATAAAAATACTACCTCTACATCTCCTTTTCAAAGTAATGCTGCAATAGGCTTTACAAACTGAAATACTTTCTTGATATATGACATAAAAATTAAATATCTATATTACTGTCATCCTTACCAGATGTAAGGAGAAAGATCAGGATCAATTTATTATTGGACAGGATCAATTTATTATACTACCAGTAAGAAAACCTGAAATTAGAAAGCAATAACTGGCTTTCACAGTAGCTTCAAACCTCTTGAGCTAAATTAGTCCTCAATTAAGTCTGTTGCATTCTTTTGGTGAGCAGGTTAAACTTTCAGACAAAGCACTTAAAAAAAAAAAAACAATACTGCTGAAAGAGCTGATGTTCTCTCTGTTTGCAAGAGCAGTGAAAAACTAGTTCATGGGTAGGCTGCAAAACATATTTTAAATTATCCCTACAGAGGCTAGTAAAGCAGCATTTTTCAGAAAAAGTAAATTTACATGAATTCAAAACCACAAAAATACTGAAGCTTGTTGTTTTCCTTTTCTCTGTAAATGTCATTGATTTTTTATGTGTATATTAGCAGTATCATGCAGGACACTTTTTATCTTTTTCTGTCTGGCTTTGCAAAAGCATCTGCACTCCTTAAATCTCTTCTTCATTCCAGTGTACTCTTCTCTAAGGCAAGAAAACAGCCTGTAAAATGTTTTGAAAGTGAATTTTGAAACAGGACCAGAATGGCTCTTAAAAGCAAGCCTGTACTATAAAATCCTGCTTCCAGCTACAATTTGCTGAGGTCTAATGGCCATCTGACAATTAGACAGTCTGTATCCATATATGAAAGAAAGTGGATATACAAAGAACTCTCAATATTTTCTATATCCCAGCAAGCAATAGCTCCGGTTCAAAATGTAGCTCTCCAAGCATATGTCAAAGAATGGAGAGGATGGGTCAGAGGGGCAATTGTTTGCGTCACCACAGCTTTCACTAGACAGAATGCATTAAGAATATTTATGAGTTGGACGAGCAGAGTCGACCATAATGCAATTGCAGCTCATTTAATTGAAAAAAGGGAATGAAAAATGCTTACCTCGACATGTCTGCTTAAGCCATCATCTGATTTACTCCATTTGTATCAATACAGGAAGTCAAACAGGCAAATTGAATTTATGGACGAGAGGAAGATAAACCAATTTTCTCTGGAGAAACCCAAGTAACATAGCTCATACCTAAGCTTCCTTATCTGTTTTCCCATCGGTCACCGTACATGGCATTTTACAAAGCAGTAAACCAATTTAAATGATCCATATGTGTCAGCTATTCTACTGCAGTCTCTACAGTAAAACCTTGCTCTTTGTAGGACAACACACCATCTCAACCCTCTTCTTAGGGTGAGGGTCCCAGCTCAGACATCCACACTCATCTCAGGTCTTGCTGGCTTTGGCAGGGATGCACCAAGATCCTGGGCCCTCCTGATCCCCTCTTTTCATGCTCACTTGCAAAATGGTGTCCAGCTGTTAGAACTAAAAAGTGCTCACAGCCTAATACCAATTTAATGACAATCTTGCCCCACCACCACACACAGTCTTTTTGTTATGGTTAATATAAAAATGTGTGCCTTTCAGGACTACTTATTCTAAGCAGTTTTTTCAATTATCTCAGTTAATTCTAACTGAAAAACAACCGTATGTCAAAGTTTTAACGCAAATAGGCATGTATTTGAAAATACAGCTGACATGGCAGAAGTTTTTCTAGACTTCGTATTTTTCTGACAGAAAATGACAGACTTATCAGAGCTGAAATGTTCTCAGGAATATGTTGACAAAACATTTGACTGATTAAAGGATGGTTGCCATGGAAATCTGCTTGGTCGCTGGCCCTTTTGCCCTCTCCTCTTTCCTCCCCTCATCTTTCCAATGACCAACATGGCAGGGAGTCATCAAGCCAGGAGTGAAACAGTAAGCAGTTCCAGAGTCAAGGAGCTGGATTCCTAGGGAGCTCATGAAGTCTGTTCTGCTTTTGAAACAGTTTTTGAAAGACTGTATTTTGCAGTGGTCCAGGATAGGAATCTAACCTAGGACCTTCATACCCACAGAAGCTTCCTCCCTTTTGAGACAGATGCAGGGGACTTTGAGATGCTCAGCTTCTACTACGTTTACTGAAAGCATGGCCTTCTGTGGTGCATCTTCCCACACACCTCAGTATAAATTGTCTTATAGTAAGTAGCCTCTTGGATGAAATAGTGCACCATTTCAAAGTAATGGACCCAGACAACAAGCTACCTCCTTTGAAGTAAGTATTTTGCTGGCAGGGAAGGTTATCTTGATGACAAGGTCGCCTAACAGGCATCTGCTGTTACCAAAACAAAGGTAATCATAAAGTTGCTTCAGGGACTGGAAAACTTACAAGGTCCACACTCTTTCCTCTTGTTTTGGCCTGTTTTCCTTAGAAAGGGAAATGAGACAGGCTTAATACACATAAGAGTGCACTGAAACTCAGACATTAGGAGGACATCTGTGGATCTGAGCCAGTCCCTTGTGGTTTTGTTCTTTGAAGGGGATGCTAAACAGGAGTTTGGGCCAAGTTCCCTAAGAGCTGCTTGGTGACTTAAAAAAGACTAATTTACCAAGGTCACCTCTAAGCAGACTGAACTAAGCTGCTTTGCAGATGTAGTGTGGACTTTCTAGTGGGGGCTTAGCTGACCTTTGGCTGTCAGATGACATTCTGTTTTAGGATGCAAATTCCCATATTGCCTGTGTCTGAAGTCAGGCAGAGAGAATCCCACCCATAGCACCAAGCAATTCGATATGCATTTTCAAACACAGTATAAACTGGGTTTTTTCCACATGGACACAAGATCTTTCTGTCCTTGGAAAGGTTCCACCAAATTCATTTCAGGGGGGTGATTACATGTGATTCTCGCTGTGCTTATTTCATTTTTTTCCTTAGTCCAGATCAGGCATGCAGAATGGTTATTTTCCTATTTAATAAAGTGCCTTCAGATCACTCTGGGAGGAGAGCTAAATGCCATCTCCTTGCCCTCAGGAAATCGTGTCTGCCTTGTCTGAACCATAATGATACACAGGAGTCTTAAGCAGTACAAGTCTAACCAACGATGATTAGTCTAACCAACAAGTTAGAAAATGTGTGTTTGTACACTAGATTCTAGTCCTTTAAATACAGAATAACAAATTGCAAAGGGCACATGATTATGTTTGGTGCTCAGGGCTTAGTTCCAGGATAAATTACTAAACAACTGAATTTTACCACCATCAGGAATGGCAAGAAGTGTTAAGACACACAGCTTTCTTGAGTTCACGATTAATGTTGAAGCACAAGGGGTCTAGGCTGATTTAACTTGGCCCACATCTTGAGAGACATTAACAAAGAAGGCGGTTTCTTTTCTGATTTTTTTTTGAGGGGGTGGTAGTATAATTATATAAAGTTTTAATTCAATAACTAGAACTACCAAACTCAGCAATAGAAATAAGATGTGACATGTAGAAGTTAGAGAAGAAGGATGCAAAACTCATTAAGGCTGTAGCTGTATCATTTATAAGAACAACATAGCCTGAAGGAAGATTGTGTACATTTTAAAAGGGTGACCCAAGAAACCAGACTTACACAGAATTAACAAACGAGTGTAATCTATTGCTTGTGACAGGTAACAAACCGACAACCTTGGCAACAGAGTTGTTTATCCCGGGACCATGGACAGCCTGGACAACACCACCAGCAATAAACTACTTCCCACTTCACAGAGAGCTGTCCACAACCCTAATGTGAAAAGATTACATTCAAAAACAGATAACATGACTGTGTTTCTATGGTCCTTCTTTCTTGGATACTCATCAGCTGACGACCAAGCTTACTAAAACAATTTTTGTCTTTCCACACAGTCCCCATTGCCACTGAAGTCCAAATACAGACTTATCTTATTCTTCATCCATAAGCTCTCCACTAAATATTTGGATTCCTCATTTGGGAAATTCAAAACTGGTAAAGACAACTTCTGTATTCTAAAGAGAGATACATATACTCCTCTTCTTCTGTGACACAGTCATTTTCTTTTTGTAGATCTCAGAGATATCCCATCTTTGAGGTTCCCTTTGCTTAGATCTGCCTTTGTAGTAGATTTGACAAACTGTTTTTCTTCACATGCCCTTCTTTTTGACATTTTTCATGAAACTGGTGTCTTGGGGTTTCTTCTTATCCTTTGGAGTGTTACTTTCTATTGAAGACTTCGAAGGACACTTTTTCACATACTTTTGGTAAGAAGTCCTGGCCTTGGCCAGCTGATAGCTGGGAGGCTCTGTATCAGAAAAACAGGGAGACAGTAGATCTGTAAAGAGTTATTCTGTTCAATAAAACAGCCCTTGAGAAAAAAGTAATCTGCTGCTCTGCTCTTGCACATCTCCCAAACATGCCAAAATAAGTGAGAAAGACACGCTGTTCTCATTCTGCAGAGCAATCCAGGTGGGGCTCTTGGATCTCTGAGAGGATACAGTCCCAGAGCAGATATACATGGAAACATAAAAAAATATAATGAAAAATCGAAATAATGTAAAAAATTAAAATAATGTTAAAAAATAAAGTAATATAAACTATAAAATTTCTAACCCAGTTAAACTAATTTCAGCAACTTCTCATATTCTTTTGTGTTTCCTTCAAAGTAGCTTGAGTTGTTACATGAAACTTTAGTCAGATGAACTGATAGATGGCAACTTAAATCAAAATCACACTGCCTTTCACAAATGCCACTCTAAACATGGTTCCACCATAAAGTCCTCCCACTGATAACAAATACTCTTTTGTTCATAGCCTCTGGATTTTGGTCTTTTTTCGGTCATATTTACAAGCAGTCTCAATATTTCTGAACGACTGCCAGTCCAAAATTTTCCTTTCCCTCTGTTTTGGTTGTGTAAAAGGACTTCATGTGTTTGGCTCATTAACTTTGTGCTGTCTGGGAAGTGAAGGCAAAAGCTCTGCTTCTAGGCATAATTTGCATGTAGCTGACTGCAGCAGTTCATCAGGTTCTTGGACCTTAATATATCCCAGAATCTGGGGCTCAGTTTAATTTCTAAATTAAGTAAATCTTTAAAGCTATAATCAGACACTGTTTTCTAAAAAAAAAAATCTTATTAGTTAAGATGTTATAATTGTCAAGGTATTATGCAGACTATAAGCAAGGCTATATGCATCTAAAATCGTAAAAGCCTCATTGCTGAAAGGCAACCTGTGACAGAATAATATGTATAGTCACATATACAAATATTCAACCTCTGATATCAGACCTCAAAATCTACCTGGGGGGAAGTTTGGGATTTCTCATTTGTAAGATACTGTTAAGAAGACAATTAAAAAATTCTATACTATATGAACATTTAAAATTACATGTCTTGGTTTACCAATCTTATACTACTACTTTGCACTCTGTATAAGCAATCTATCTTTAAAAACAAGGTTGAAATCACCTCAATTCAAGTTTTACTTGCTGCTCAAACAAGCAGTCATAGAATGTGTTTTCAGTGTTTTGAAGACCACGGTCTTAAATTGAAATAAAATTGTAAAATCCAGTAACTCTTTTGCTCGCTATATGTAGTTGCCCCATATTTCAGCCATCTTTCAGGAAATTTCCCAAATTAACTTGGAATGAATATTTCTATATCTTACACTGGGCTAATTACTACAATGAAGCTACTGTCATTGCAGAAACTTGATTTGTTTAATAAATGAATATCATATTTTTCTCCATGTCTCACTCTTTTGTGATTTATTTGTGCATTATGCATGGTAACCTTTCAAGTGAAGCTTTCCATAACAGTTCACACACTAACCTTCCAAAAATCTAGACTCAACAATGAAAAACAAAAAAAGAAAGAGAAAGCAAACCTGATGAAAGGAAACTGTTAATCACAGAAGCACATATTTTTTTGCTTTGCTGAGTCAAATCAGTCCTTTAAGCTATCCAGGTGCTACAGTTTCAGAGGAGCAGTAGAGTAGAAAACACAAAACTACTCTGATTAAATTTAAAGGGGTTGGTGTATGCAGTTAGTGGGGGTTTTTTAAATGTGAACAGGTCTGAACCATACCAAGGCATGCTTGGTTTTTCCTTAAGTAACTGCACTACAGTTATAAATTCACTCTACTTATGCTTTCTGCTTGGTAGCATGCCAAAAAGGTCCCCTCTTCATCTACACTGCAACGTTCCTGTTTCCTTCTGTTCTGCCTCAGTAACTTCAGAACTTGCCGTCTAGGTACACACACAACCACAGATGCATATAACTACACCCTTTACAGAAAAACATCTGTCTCCAAGGTAAAAATAGTACAGATTGATGGGATCAGTATTAAAATGGTTCCCTCTAATGAGTTAAAGACTCCCATCTGTTTCATATACTAAAATGTGGTTGAAGCCTGCAAGAAAAAAAAAAGATCAATACAAATTTATGTGCTCTTCATAAGCATTAAATTAAGAGCAAGAGAAAAGCAGGGTTCCATGGAAAGGATGCTCATGATGTTCCAGTGAGGCTTATAAAGCTAACTGAGCACAAAATTATGTGATTATGGTGTTAAATAAGACTTCTAGAGTAAAGTACCTAGAGGATAAAAAAAAAAAAAAAAGATGTTTGCTACAGCCTTGGCAATTGAAAAAGTCTTTTCAAAAGGAAATCTGCACCATCAGTCTATCTGTCAGGGATCAGCCATCCCCTTGCTCTCTCCCTTTCTGCCTTTCCAGTTTCTCTTTTTAATCCTTCAGCATTTCCAACTCCCCCATCTAAGGCCCTGCTGCCCCTGTGTGTTTCCCCAGATCTTTACTTCATCAAGGTATAATCTTTTGATGCACAGAGTCAAAGGTTTGCTATTTTCCCCTTTGGGCCTTTTGACCTCTTTCAAAGATGCTTTTATAGTCCAATGATTTACTCTCTCCTCCTGCTGTTAAGTCAGACAGTTCCTTCTGAACTGCAAAGTAAAAATGGTATCTATTGAATCTATTGACATGTAAAAAAAAAATCAAGCAAACGAACTAAAAAAACCTTCAGCTCCTGATGAACCAAACCAAAGTTAATTAAAAAGGGACACCATAGCCACTTCTTGTATGTTACAAAAAAAAAAAATGTACTCATGGTTGCATTTTGCAAAATATCTTTGGGAACATACTATGAGTTTGATAAAAAAGCTTATTAGATAAAGCCCTTTGGAGGAAAACAGGCAGAATAATGACTCTTTTCCATCTCCCAGCTGGTCACCTCTGAAGTCTCTGTCCTGATGAGCCTGGGCAGTAATGAAGATGTGAAGAATTGACAGGCAGCACAGCAGCCACGGCAGATTACTAGGTAGTGGAACAGGATTTTCAGGATCTAAATGCATTCTCAATCTGCCTCTACTCAGCAAAAAAAGTATGCTGTACCACAATAGTCTTTCTTGCCAATGAGTCAGAAATACTTTTATGAATATAGCTTCACATAGTGCTCCTAAGTGTCAAGGGCATAAATAGAATTTTAAATATTAATACGTATAATTAGAATGTTTTCAGGAGTCAGTATTTTCCTTGCTTTTACAGAACTACATAACACAAAAGGACTACATTTCATGTGAAGTCACAGCAACAAACTTGGAAAAAAACATTCCTTTTTGGAGATCATATAAATTTAGAGACAGGTTTTATTTTCTGTTTCTTAGCAAGTTGCTGATAAATAGCGCCAGCCTTTACTGTAGTCTAGTTACCTTTGACACTGAAGAGTGACACACATTAAAATCAACACAGTAAGCATCAACTATGTATCTAAAATTTGAATGTGAAGGAAGGTAGCTTCTCTAAATTTGGAACGAAGCAGTGCTTAGTTGTCATTTGTTGCAGTTTGGTGAATTTTTAAAGTTGGTGCTGCCTACAGAGGTGGCAGAATGGCTGTGGCTTAATTTGTACCAAGACCTTTTTTAAAAGCAGGTTTGGGGCTTTTCAATGAAATCAGTTTCTTTTCCCCTTATTTGTTTTGCAAGAAAGTACTAGGGAGAGTTATCTATTCTTTCAGGTTTTCAGATTGCAGAGGAAAAAGAAAATATATATATATCCAGCTCCAACAAGATCCCTAGAGTTATTCCTGCAAACAATCTACATTAAATGTGTAGAAGTCAGAGGAGGAATTCACAAAGAGTGTGGAATAAGTAACACAAAACCTCTAAGGACATCAGAAAAACACTCTTGGTAAGCCTCAGTGTCCAGAAGTCTTTCATCCTTTCAGATGCTGCACATGTATGAGGTTCAGTCTGGCTAAGAATCACCATTACTTATATGAGAAGAAGGTTTTCCAACATTTTTCAGGTGTACACTAGTGTCCTGTGGTCCTATGCAGTCTAAGGTTTTTCTGCTGCTAAAAGATGACAAGTGAACGAGTCCTGGTGAGAGAGGTACAGGGAAGAGTGGAAAGTTTCCATATGGTATTATGAGCCATTACAGGTATCAGTATTTCCACTACAAGTAATGACTCAGAGCCAAAGGAGATAACTGCAAAACATAAAATCAAAATCAAATTACAAGGTGAATATAATTTGTTTCTGGGTATGCACATAATTGTTACATTCTGCTTTAGTAGGAGGCTCTTTGAATCAAGGAATCCAGACTCGACATTGAGATTAATTAAAATCTTGAGTAAGTTTTGATGTTTACAGTTCTTTGACCGTGTTCAGAAAAGCTTTCCATGTGTTTATTTAAGTTTATAAAACTTAGGGAAGAGCCCTGGCAAGGTAACTGCATAGTATGAAGGCAACCCTCCTCACTCACGAGCAAAGGACACTGGCTTTCATTCTGAGATGAAATTCAATGCCAGGAACAAGAAGTTCCTGTAACTCTGCTAGTAGGTGCAATCAGAATGGAATATCATTTTCTGAACTCAAATAAGCTTGGCACTATTGTCAGTCTCCTTGCAATCCTTGCCCATTAATTCTGGTAAAGCTGTTCCCATAGCTGAAATCCTATATCCCTAGCCTGGTTCAGGTCTTCTCAGCCGGGCAAGATGTGAGCTAAGACTTTGAATCAGGTTAGCAGGCTGCACACCAGCCCAGCAGAGAAGCTCTGAGTGCTGCATCCAAGCAGGTTCTTCCTGAAAGCACCACAACTCATTCCAACCTGAATTAAAGGTCTTCCTCCTTCCAGGAAGACTGTTTTATATGCATACATCTACCTGCTTGTATTGTTAAGTTTTAGGAATGTTCCAACTCCTTTTGTTAGGTCTTGTCACCCCATTACAATTACTGAATAATAACAGAGTTATGAGGTGCTAAACAAGCTGTTTTGCATACTAGCTTCAGGAGTGTTGCACAGACTAGTCCTTGGCTGCCTGGTTCTCTTGTGCTTCCACCTAAGCCTCCCCCCATTCCCTCTCAAGAGAGCTGAACTCAGCTCTCTGCACAGTATTTTCACTACAGTTTGCCTCTTTGCCCCTTCCCAGCCTTGTGGCAGCAATCTTCCTTTTCCTTGTGAATCCATCAGAGCAGAGCTGGTGAACAAGAAGGGAAATGTATGGGTGGGTGAGAGGGATAGCTAATGGGGATGCATCAGCTGCCATGCTTTAGGTCACTGATGGAGATGGACAAAGTCCTGCTGTCATTCTGCTCCGCCATGGGGAGTTTCTATCAGAAAATGCCTATGGCCCCTCTCACCATCCAAATTAGATAGAGGGGTGACTGAGACTAAAAAAGGGCAGAGGATTCTATCTCAACTCACGCATCTGAAACTGTTCAGATTCCTTGGCTAAAAGGTCTAATAATACTGACATACTATACCATTTTTAGCACACTCAATGATGCTGAGAGTATCCCTCTTCATTAACAAAGGACAGTTTTAAAGCCTCATCAGTCCTTGATCCAGAAGGGACCATTAATCTTGTAGTCTAAACCCTGGGACTAGAACTTCACCTAATGTACTCCATATTATCCCTGAATTTTGGCTGAATCTGAATGAAGTATTTCAGAAACATGTCCAGCCAGGTTTCTTAAACTTCTCACAATGGGAATACACCACATCCATTTTGAATTGCTTCAGGAGATAGGCATATTCACCACTTAAAATATTTGCAACTTGTTTAAAATCTTTGTTCACTTAGCTATGTTCCCAGTCTTGAGTTTTGTGTTGTTGGATTAAAGAGCTGTTGGTTTTCTGAAGCTTTTCTTACATCTAGATGTCTGTAGGCAATGAGGAAATCACATCTGCAACATGAATACTTTGAAGTAATTGGTTCAGGTTTCTACCTGTTTGTCAGGTTTTTACCTGTTTTCCAGATGACAGCTTAGACTCTTCCAAAACTTTTTCAATTTTTTCAGAAGAATTCTCAAAATTAGGACCTCAGAGCTGAAGTGCTCCAGTGATGGCCTTGCTAGCGGTGACACAGATGGCCCTGCCTCTCCTCCTACCCATGCCTTTGCTGATACCTCCCCAGGTCACATTAGCTCTTTGGCTAACCATGTCAATGGAAGTGCCCATCCTGCTAGTTGTGTACCTTTTTTTTAAGATCTTTTTGATGTCAGTGTAACAGTATCCTATCTCAAAAGCGGGAACCACATTCTGTGTTTCAAAATCCAGTCTTCAATTCAGTTGTCTTTAAAAGCTCACAACTCAGATCAACTCACTTTACAGAATAATCCAGCTTACTCCGTATGGTTAGTTAGCTTGTCACCTCTCCTTATTTCCTTATCCAGTAGCTTGAAGTCATCTGCAAATTTTTCAAGTAATGATTTTCTATTTTCTCCCAGCTGATTGATATAGTTACAAAGAATGCCTTTAATTTATTCACAGTATACATGTAATCTCCTGTGAGATAAAGGTTCTGGATCTTAGTGAAAGAAGAAATATAGAAGTAACTCTACTGACGTTTCTTCTTTCCTCATTAAGAACGTCTTTTCCAGTTATTGTTGCCAGACATTTTTATCTTGAGCCCAAATTGCAATAGAACTCATTTGCAAAACTCTGTAATTTGGCAACAGCCTCTGAAATAAAATGGATTAACCGTGACATTCACCTTGCAGGCTACTGAGGGTCTTTTTCTATCACTGCTGAGTTTTCATTCAATAAGACAAAGCACATTTACAGAGAAGATTTGCAGGAAGAAAGACTGACATCTATCTGTAATCCAAACCAGCATTTTGATGCTCAGTGCACATGAGAGAGGATCAACAAAGAATAGAGCACACCCTTTTGTTTATGCTTCGTACAGACCCTCCCATTCAGATACTTATGACATCAGAACCTTTTAAATTTTCAGTCCCTCCACCCCCCACACATAACTCCTCTACAACAGTCCCTCATTCAGAACTAGCTTTTTGTCTTCACAAGCTACATCTTCCTATTCTTTCTCTAAGTGAGAAAATGCCAGTTTCAAATCAGCAGCTCAATTCCATCTTCTTTAAACATAATGGAAACTTTCCAGATAGTGCAGTAGATACAAGATGAAATTCCTCAGATACTTGACTCTTAATTGTAATTTTCCAAATGTATGTTTATAAAGTGTGTACTAAGTTCAAAGTTTCAAAGTTGATTGCTCAAGCAGGACAATTTTAATGTTTCTGGTCCCAGGCAGAGCTCCTCATGAGACTTTCCCAAGTTTAAAGCAGGAAAAATATACAGACAAATTCAGTCAGCTAAGCTGTCATTCTTACTGTTGTGTTCAAGTAGTACACAGAAAACTTGAAAAGCAGTTGGCCAGATCGAACGGATCAGCTCCAAAAGCAACAAGTGACTGCCACCTTTCGCGCCCAGACTCACAGAGCTAAACATGCTGACCGCTGAAGGGCAGCCCAAAAGTGATCAGCCCTTGAAAAAATCCTCTTTCAGTCTGCCACCCTCCATATTTGTCCATGGGGCAAGTCAGCATCTGTTGGATTATCCTGAAAGTAAAACTACAAACATGGCAATGATTGAGGCATGTTGATGCAGAAACACATGGTTCTTTCCTGAAGGGAGAAAACACACTCCAAACTTATAAAACAAGCAAGCTGCTTCTCTGATGGACTTGCAAAAAGAGGAATAGAGGGATCAAAAGAAACTTCAGCAGATGTTCGGTGCCACAAAGAGATAAATCGTGAGGCAGTTTTTTTCTGCTAGAAGAATATACTGTACACTATACAGCAGAATCACAGTATGCTACTATTCACCATCAAAAGAAATCAGCTAGTCCATCAAAACCCTCTTCCCTGAGCTGAAAGTGTGCAAAACATTTTCTTTCCTCCCTGACCAAGTTTTGCATAAATATTCACAAAGGACCTGAGGAAAAATATGAAAAGTTATAGAAATGTTTTAAGCAAATAAAATAGTGAAATGGATGATTCTTGCAGTGAATAGCAGGGAGGTTAGAATGAAGATGGAACGTAAAAATTACTGGAATACTGGCAAACAGAAGGAAATACTTCTGATTAAAAAGTGAAAAGGACTCCGAGTAGCACACATAGTAATAAAACCATTTATAGATTACTAAGAAAACATTCCCTGACCATAATTGAGGGCATCTATCATTTTGTGGGTGCAAAATTTGGAATATCTGCAGCAAAACCTTAAGGGAGCAGAGTTCAACCTCTTTCTAGTTGAATGAAGTGTCAAAGTACCATATGTTCTTGTAATAAGTTGCTTGGAAAGCAAAGAACACATTGCAAGCTTTCTCTCTTTCAAGAGAAAGAATGGTTCATTCATGGTCTGTAAATCTCTATTTTGAAATCCTATAATTAAAGTAAATAAGTAATAGTTTCTCAGTTTTATATTTCTGCTCTCCTGGCATTTATTATAGATTTGTATTTGGAGTGAAAAGTGGGGCTTGGGCTTACATATTTCTAAGATCATTATTTTACACAGTCTTGTCTCTGCAACACATGATAGATCTGGTCTTCAGTAGTCTTATGTTACTATCACACGTATGTTCAGATACTGATAGAAAATTGCCAGGTTGTGTGTGGGAAAGAGGGTTAAGCCACTCATTACCCTACATAGCAGGAGATAAAATTTATAATCTGGAGTTGCTAGGATCACTAGATGTTCTAAACATAAAGCATAGGTTCCTCCATTTCTCCTAGAGATTGTATTTTTACATATATGAGTGGGAATTGTGGGAACTCCATTTGAACATCAAGCATAGGATTTGGTCAGCCAACCTCATCTCCCTTGCTTAACTTTTAGAAATCACCTGTGATTAAGACCCATTTTTACAGAGATGTGGGAGCTGCTGTTTATGATCTTGCTCTGAAGCAACTCCATTTCCAGCATGAGTTTCTACCTCAAAGGTGTTGTAGCAATTGCAAGTGTCAGAAGTTTGAGCTGACACAGAAAAAAAATTCATTAAGTAATTTTTCATTTATTAATCTGTCATAGATGAGAACAGCAATAACACATTTGCTGAATGCTATATAGCTGAGACATTCTTCTCTCAACCGCTTTACTACAAAAAGGTTGAAAGCAAGTTAAAGAAAGAAATACATACTAACAGAGAAATGTTTTAATCAGAGATTGCAAAACAAAACAGAACACCAGATGAACCAGGTCTTGTTTATCTGTAAGGGCCATAGTTATGCCATTAGCTTTTCCTCAGTACAATTTGTTCAGGGTAGTGGGAAGTTTCGTGTAAAAAATCAATGGTTCGATCTGGCCCTGTAAACATCAGATAGTGTAGCCATCTAAAGCATTCTGGCAGACTCAGGACAAGATGGATCAGATTCTTTCTTTGAAATTTGCTCTCTGAAAGTAGAAAAATGACCAGAGGGTGGCATACTAAAAAGATCACAGTCTTAAAAAAAATAGTTGCCTAGGATGATTAGAAAAATCAAGTAAATTGTTTACTTTTTCCTAATGCAAAGTGATAGCCACTCCCCAGTGTAACTTGTATCATCCACACCCAAAGAATCAAGTAAAGCAACTACTGTGATGTACACGACTTCCACAGCACAGATGTGCTGCCTCATAGTAACACCCACCATGGCAGCTCTTTGCAAGCAAATGTCAACCCTCTGGCTTCCTTTACAGGCCCTTCCTAAGGAACTCAGGCAGATCATATGAGCAGGTATAGACTGCATGGTAGAAAAAGAGACCATGGCATTGATTTGAGTGTTTAAGCACTGACTATCCCTCCACTCTTACCAAAATGTGGAAACCCCTGAAGAAGTCACTGATTGCTCTAGGGACATTACGAGAGCTCTGGACATCTCTGTGTGACATCCTCTCATACTAGTAACAAGGTGCAGGAAGTGTTAAGTCTCAGTTAAACTCACATTTAGGTGGAAAAGAGGGTGATGACCCCAGCTCTAGTGTGATTGGCTTATCAAATCTTCTCAGAGATAAATCCTTTTTAAACTGTGATCCTTCCCTCATAGCCTATAGATGATAAGTGGTCCTCTGCCTGTTACATCCTCATTGTCTAAGATGTTCTATATAGTTGCTTCAAATTTATTTACATAGAGGTAATGGATTACAACTCTGTAGCCGCTCTCCCCCTTCTGTTTATATTTATTTTCTAAACATGTAATAAAGTACGTTTCCAATTTAATTAAGAAAAAAAAGGGAAGGAAAAAGTTACTGTTGCTCAAACTGCATAGCATATTACTGCATAATTTATGTGCTCACAGCAAACTGCAGATTCATTTATAAATGGCACACACAATGGCATTTTTCTGATAATACAAAACTTCAGGATGTGACTCACGATTAAGTCATGGCTCATAGGCATAAGAGAAATGCTTAAATGCCTTCTCTGGTGCTCAGAAATGTGCTACAGTCATGGTGCTCAGTGCACCAACAATGTCATATAGTTTGCAGCCAAACAGGTGGACCGTAGAGTGCCTGAAACAGCAGCTGTACTCTCTTCTCACTCTGGGCAATGGAAGAGGAATCTTCCAAAATAGCGTTGCCCTCCAGGCTACTGTATCCAGAGGTCAATCCAAAATCATGAACTTAGGGCCATTGCATCTTTTATTTTGGCCATGTCAGTCACTTACTTCAATACTCCATGAAGGTATTGCCCAAAATCAGTTGTGACTCAAAGCCATATGTGGCTTAGATGTCCATGGGAATTCTGTGTAGGGGATGAACAAGTAAGAAGTGTGAGATTTGACCCTTTATGGAGTAACAGAGTGAAGCAGAGATGAGTCAGCCTGTAAGGAACTGATACAACTCTGCATTCAAGGTCACCATAATGAAATTACAGTGTATATTTGAAAGTAATCAGAAGGCCACTCCAATGTTCATTTGGCACAAGGCACTCTCTTATCAAAAGAATCAAATTTTGAGAGCCCTAAATAGACTTCTCACATTTCTGTGCAGCTCCAGTTTAATCCTCTAAATTGCTCATGCTTGGCCCACAATGGCAAATGTAATCAAATAAATTAAGATTATCCTCTAATGTAATTTGCCAAAAACCAAGTTCCATAACAGCTTCTGCACTACAAGAGTATCAAGTACACAAGAATACCTAGTTCTACAGAAGGTTTTCCATGTTGTGGAAACACTCTTCTAGACTGGACATTTAATGGGGAGCCAGATGAAAGAGAGGAGCACAGAAGTTACATACACATGCTGGTTATTTTTCTAAGCATCCCATATTGTACTTTCTTCAGAAGGACAGATCTTCTTTCCTGCGTAGGAGCTGTAATAATTAAGCCTGTAGATCTGAACTAGAACTGCATAAGGTAAATATCTGCCTGATTTGATCTTCTGAAATCTAAAATACATGATTAATCTCATTTAGACCTTAACTATATAGGTCTAACTGAGTCATCTTCAGCTCCTTATGCTTTACATAACAAGAGAGAGGCATAAAGAAATGGTGGCTTTACTTGCTGTTGTGGTTTAACCCCAGTCAGGAGCTCAACCCCCATCTCTGCTGTGGGTTGGATGAGAGAATCAGAAGAGCAAAAAAGAGAAAACTCATTAATTGAGATAAAGACAGTTTAACAGAGAGCCTTCTCTGAAGATTTTGTGTCTTCTTTGGGTAGTGAAGAGATAAGAAAAAGCTGTACATCTAAAATGAGTACAAAGGAACACCAGCTGATGACTCAGAGGGTGTCCTGCACACATTAACTGACTATCAGGTATAGTCACTATGAAAGCAAGTGCCTTCATTGTGAAACCTGTAACAGAAAAGGCAAATTCCCTCTTCAGATTAATTTGAATTTAGTCATGTTTGACTTATGTTTTAGGTAGTATTCTGCATGCAGATGTGAAAAGAATAAGATTACTGTTACTTTAAAAAGCCATAATTTTTACTTAAGACTAGGTATCTGCATGTTTAAGCCTCAGTTTAGCATTGCTTATCATGTTGTTCCCTGGAATATGTTTATATAAAGAAATGGATTGATTTTTTTTTTTTTTTTGAGTAATGCTGCTTTGACTTTCCAGTTTGGCACTTTATTTCAGAAAAATGACACTTTGCTTTCACTGATATCTTTTTGTAAGGATGCCAATAAAACAAACAGACAAAAAAATGTGCATTATGCCTCAAATGCAAATGCATTTCACCCCTGTGACTCTCTTGTCTGGAGATAGAAAGTCCTGGGGGAAACCTAATAGCAATCTTCCAATAGTTAAGGGAAGATAACTGAGACAGAGCCAGGTCTTTTAATGAGGGAACGTGGAAGAACAGACAGTAGTCACAAACAGAAACAGGGAAGGATCCATCTGGATATAAGGGAAAAAAACTAAAAATTTACAATGACATTTCAAGCTTTCAGTCACTACAGAATACCATGTTTGAATGCCCTAATGACAAAGAAGTCTTGAAATTCTCATTCAGGTAGAGGTGTTTTCTGGCTAACCGCAAGCTGAAAACCATGTATTCTCTTTCTCCATTCATGGATCTTCTCTTAGGAAGGTTCAAAACATATCACAAGAATTTATTATTATATTTAGAAATGTGTGATGACTTTTTTCTGCTAAGAAGAAGAAGGAAACTATTGTTTCCACAATACAATAACTCTTCCTTTAAAGGGAAAATCCCATATAAAATAAAGCCTGCTCTGGAACCCAGTTAACTTGATGATAAAAATGCCTTCACTCATGAGTAAATGCCTAAAGGAGCTCAGCAGACTTTCTGCAACTTTTATTGATTTTGGGCTTTGCTGTGCACTGTCTAGCTTGCACACAGAGGCAGCATTTCACTTTATCATTTCTCTGTGCTAATCTAGTGGAAGCCATTGTACAAATTAGAACTGAGCTCCTTAAGATTAAGATTCATAGTTATGGGCTTTGTCAGTGTCTTTAAGTAATTTAATAACGCAGTGTATCTGTTGGATTGAATGGACAGTGTTCAGATAAGTTCAGCTTTTGAAGATAGATGAGACTAATTTCTCCAGTGAAGACCACATGCTGCACAGAAAAAAAGAAAGAAAAAAAGGAAAGAAAAGAGAAGGAAAAAAAAATAAAATTCATAAATGATTCAGAAGTCAAAAATTTGAGAAGAGATGTGAGAGGGCATTACAGTGAGGGAAGTTTATTTTCCATTCCCTTTCTTTAAAAAGTCCCGGTAACTGAAAGGTACATTTCCTTTTCTCCTTTTTTTCCCTAATCTATCTCTTCCACTTACCTGAAAGCACATAATATTTCTTTTGTGTTCCTTTACTGGCAGCAGAGGAGGACAAATGGAGCACTCAGCACTATCCCTCACCATAGTTCATAGGAAGTTTTGTTACACCAAGACTGGCCCAAGAGAAGAGTCATAACTTGGAGGCCCAGCAGTCCAATAGTAGTATTTTGACCTTTCCCATCTTCCACACCTTTGGTAAGAGATAGCACAGAAAAAATTGTCAAAGGTCTATAGAAAGATCCCTTCCCACATGCCTTCTCACATGCATGACTGATTCCTTGTTAATCAAGATTCTGATTTTCTTATAACAACCCCATCGGTTCAGAAAATTAAACACTTACTCTAAAAAAATCTCCATACTAACACAGTTATTATGAGCACTGCGAAGAAAATATTTAAGTCAAAATAGGGGATTAAAACAAAACTAATCATAGCTTGTGGGAAAAGGCATTGTAAATGCATTAGCAATCATTTAACCACTCACTAATTTCAGTGTGTTCAAATGGCTGCTGCATATAAAGCCATCAAAAGTTTTCATTGATTAGGTTGCTTATCCACAGTTATCTGAAGTATTTTGTACAGTCATGAAGAAGTAAAACAAATGACACTGTGTTAGACAACCAGTTCCTTGTATTTTTGGGGCCAAGTGGTGAAATTTCCAAATATTTTATACTTGTGTTTTGTTTCACACACTCTTCTGAACAACCATGCCTGTGACTCTCCAACCAGGGAGCCAGAAAAGTGAATGGCCAAGAGTGTGGGAATTATCAGTCTTTCACCTTGGTGCCTCTAGTTTTTTGCTTTATAAATCAAAAATAATATTGTCACCATTTTTTTCTGGAACGTTTTAAATATTATCAGCCTCACCTACAGGCAACTAATTCTACAGGCCACATATTCTACTCTGGCTCAATTGAGGTCAATGGCAAAGTGCCTGTCTATTTCCAAAAGGGCAGATTTTTCTCTCATTGACTTGAACAACAGATCAGGCCCTGTTGATAAGCCAGAATTTAACAATTATTGTTATTTTAAACTCTATAAGTATTTACTCGAAGCACAAAACCACTTGTGTCAATCCTACCTCATCAGTGGATAAGCACAGGCCTAACACCTATGGCTGTTGGCAGAGTCTGGTCCAGTATTTCAGGTGGGTCTGTTCACAAGCTGCAGGTGAGTGTCTGTTGGTACAGCATATCTGTAACACATTCCAGAGTAGATGTAATAGACAGCAGACAGTGTTTTCTTGAACTGACATCTTAAAGTTGCAAACATTCAGTTGCTGCTTAAACACTCAGAAAACAGCTCTTCTTGAAAGTTTTGCCAATTTTTTATTATCTTTTTAGACTGTGATATAGTTTCAGCACCAGCACATGGCAAAATTCTTGCAGCAATTAAAAGGATCTTGCATGATCATAGAATAGGTATAACTATAACTATGTTCTTGTATGTCCACTGGGGCTCCACAAAGTTCTGTGTCATGTCACACAACTTCATTTAGACAAGTGAAAGTACACCATTCTGATTTTAACAATATATGGCTTTTATCGACTTATCATAAATGAAGATGAGTTTGTCCCTGTCAGGCTAGAACAAATCTAAAGAATGACATTGCTCACCGTTTATCACCATGAGAAATGTTATAGATGATAGAAACTATTTTGATAATGATTCATTGTGCTAATTTAATTATTGCTTATTCCCACTTCCTTTTAAAGGAAGAAAATACCAGCTTTCTGGCAATGAGTAGAGAAATAATAAATCGTGGCAATAATATTAATAAGAACACACTAAAATCTTGGCCAGCATTTCTAAGCCCAGATATCTACAAGTGGATAAAGTCACATCCGACACCTCTGCAGAGGTACAGGAAGAACCTGCATTTCCTCTCTACTCCATTGGCTTTTGGTAACAAATCAGCATGCCTGAAAATTAGGCCTTTTTGTATGCAAGTATCATCTCAGATATAAGTGACTGATTTTAGGAATATGGTTATAGCATGTTTCTTCTCCTCTCACTGGAAGACAAGTTCTGTCTGGACAATACCAAGGTTTCTGCAGCATCTATAGGCCTAGTCTTCAGAGTCTTGGGTAACATATTGGTTGTTTCTCCTTTGGAGATAGGCTAGATATGCTACAATTCTTCAGACTGGAACACGTATCTCTGGGAGGAGGGGGGTCAGATGGGATAAAAAGTCATGAAAAACATGGAAAAGTGGAAAAATAAATAGAAAATAGTTGTTTCCTATTCCTTGTAACAAAAGAACTATGAAATGTTCATTAAATGTTCAAACATGAGGTTTCAAACGAAGACATTGGTTACAATGAAATTGGTTGTTTAGTCTGGAGAAGAGGAGGCTCAGGGGGAGACCTCACCACTCTCTACAACATACTGAAAGGAGGTTGTAGCCGTTTGGGGGTTGGTCTCTTCTCCCAGGCAGCTATCAGTAAGACAAGAGGGCATGATCATAAGCTGTGCCAGGGGAGATTTGGGTTAGATGCTAGGAAGAAATTCTTTACAGAGAGGGTAATCAGGCATTGAAATGGGCTGCCCAGGGAAGTGATAGATTCTCCATCCCTGGAGGATTTTGAGATGAGACTGGATGTGGCACTTAGTGCCATGGTCTAGTAACCACGTAGTTACCGGTAGTGGATCAAGGGTTGGACTTGATGATCTCAGAGGTCCTTTCCAACGCAGCTGATTCTATGATTCTATGAATTTGTCACAGTACATAAATGTATTTTGACTGCCAAATAAAATTGAAGTAGGAGCAAAAATGGTTGAACTAGTTGAAGAAAGATTAATCCACTGGGAGATTTTAAATATAAACAGCCTTCAGACCAAGAAATCCCACTATGACCTGTGCTCAGAATGTGAAAGATCATACTGCAGTGAGGTCTCCCCTCAGTCTCCTCTTCCCCAGGCTGAACAGACCAAGTGCCCTCAGTCGCTCCTCATATGACTTCCCCTCAAGGCCCTTCACCATCTTCCTTGCCCTCCTTTGGATAATCGCTAATAGCTTAATATCTTGCTTATATTGTGGTGCCCAAAACTGCACACAATATTCCAGGTGAGGCTGCACCAGTGCAGAGCAGAGGGACAATCCCCTCCCTTGACCAGCTGCCAATGCTTTGCCTGATGCCCCCCAGGACAGGGTTGGCCCTCCTGGCTGCCAGGGCACTGCTGACTCATATTCAACTTGCCATTGACAAAGAAAGCTTGCTGCTTCCCATCACATTTTCCTAAGCATTTCTAATTGGATATAATGGTGGAGATTTAATCATAGATATTTAGTCTGACCCAAATCTTTTACTCCATCTTGAGATCAAGAGACTAAAAAAAGGAAAAATGGCTAAACAAATGAAAGTGCAGGCAGTTGCAGCCTTCAGTGCTCATTGACCTCCTCATGACCCTGAATTTTGTCCTGATTTGTATGCAAAAATTTTTCATCCGAAATTTTGCAAAATGTTCCAAAATGGAATGCAATTACTTTAAAAGGATCAATAATGTTGTAAGACACCTCGCCTAAAATAAATTCTTCTTTTTTGGAGGGAAAGAGATTTGGAATAAGCTTGTGCGTATGTTCAGAAAATATTAAAGATGTCCCTGAATTAGATTAAGTGCTAGCTCTTTGGGCCCTAATATCTTGGCATGCTGCCAGATAGCAATCTTAGTGATTGAGTCATTTTGTATAGGGAGACGTTCCTCAGATAATGCCCAAGTGAGTCATGAGATCTAATTCCATTAAAAAGAGTCATGAGGCCCACAATATTAATTAAATTTGTGCTACTAAGCAGAGGAATGCTTAATGGAAGAGGACAAGAATAATTCATTTTAAGTCCCTTCCAATGGAACCAGAATAGAAGGAGCATTGCCCATACCTGAAATATAAATTTGTCTCTGTGTGGTCTTCCAGTTATGAGCTCCATAAGTGCTGGAACAGTTAACGATACTATTAGTGAGATTAGAAACATGGGGTGTGGGGTATGGAAGATGCTAGAAGGGATGGTCTGGTGCTTCCCAGAGATTGTAACCTCTGCCTATCTCTCTATACATGAAATTCTCTTAGATATGTTCACATGACAAGATAAAACAATTTAATGACTGCTAAGTCTAGATAAATATAGACTCAGGCAGCACTTCCATTATTCAGACAGTCAGAATCCATGTTTCCCTGTACTAATCAAAGAGTGGCCTTGTTTTCTGTGTCAGCTGGATGTAACAGAGATGGAGTTTTACTCACACAACATAAGGACAGAATTGTATTGTACAGCCTGTAGCCTTTCTAAAAATGCAATTTTTAGAAGAGTCGACACACTTTCATGGTTTCTTTAATACTTTGACCAAACAGGTATTCAGAGATTGGCACCTGTTGAAGTCAAAATAAAGATACATTTTCAAATACTTTTGCTAACTTTTCTGCTGTGGCCCAAAAAGGAGGATTATTAATCTGTATATTTTTTAGTAATCAAATCTTTATTCTGGGGTTCCTGAGTTTAATGTATGATGGGCAAATTTCATTCTGCACCCTTCCTTTTTGCTTTCATTTGTGAGTACCCCAAAGGAGGCAAAAAAAATTCCGCCAACACAGTATACACTTACACCATATATAATATAGACACATACAGGATATACCACACTAACCCACTTGACTTGCAGCCAGTCAAACCACCTGTCATGTATGGCACGAGCTCTGCTCCATCTGCACCAGCAAGCAGCACAGCACTGCACCAGGACTGTAGAGAGGTTGCTGAGGAGCTCCCTTTTTGTGTCAGGGGTGCTTTGGGCTGCTGTGGCTCAAGGACCCAGAAGCCCAGGAGCAGCCAGAGCTCAGTGAGTGTGCTCCTGCAGCACAGCGTCTGGTGACATTCCACCAAAAGGACTGCAGCATTCATAGACCCCTTGAAAAGTAGTGACCTGAGGGACAAATCTTCAGTTAGCACTTCCATTAGTTGTGAAGTGAATATTTTAGTCTCTAAACTCCTCAATTACAATGTTTAACATCATTTCTTCACTGCTTCTTTCTGCAACTAATTAAAAATATTCATCATTAAAATCAGATAAAACCTATTTCAGTTACTACTTCCTACCTTGTCTTGACTGAAAAGGTGGTTTAATGCCTTGACATAACTAAATTGGTTGTAAGTTCCAGACTGCTGAAGCAAGCTTCCTATAACAAGATGATCTGTCTTCAAGTCATTTTTGTCTTGGCAGTTGCAGACAATGATTTCATCAAGTCTAACAAAAAAATGCCATATTTGCTTCTCAAACAAATCCTAATCTTGTAATCCGGGGGGGAAAATGAAGCATGAAAAGGCAGCACTTCAATCAATGAATTTAAAAAGGCTCCAACATACAGTCTTTATTTTGGTTCAAACCAATTACGTTGTAAAAAAAGCACAGTAAATGATGAAAGAGATTGTTACTTAAGTCAGGTGAAAAATCATCTTTAGTAATTTTAGTTTCTTCAAATTGGATTTAACTTTTACATACCACTCTGGAAAATATGCACAGATTCATATTTTATTTTCTTTGTGCGTCTTGATATTGAGAAGACAACTGCACTGAGCCACAGGCTCAACATAAAACCAAACAGTAATTCAAACTACTGATGTAAGCAGGTCTCTCTATTTATTACTTGATCACTTGGTGCTTACTTGTGCAGTTGACTTCAACCTAACAAGGATAAAAATAGAAAAATAAAAAAAGAATATACTTGTCTAAGGATGCCCAAATGTATCACTTACCTCATGCAATTAATTACAATTGTTTGAAAAAATACTTTCTGAAATAGTTAGGAACATTTACACACTATTTTATTTCTCAAATTGTTGGACTAGATCTTCAGTTCTATCTTTATCTTTTCAGGTAGATATTCTAGTGGCACAGAAGGTCAGAAAGCCCCTTTTGCACAAGAAAACAAAGTAAATACAATCTAAAAACCTTAAGAACAATCCACTAATTCCACCCTCACTTGGGTTATTCACTGTACTCCTGCCTAAAGCTCTGTTGCACCTCTGCTATGACCTTTGCAGGACATCAGAGCGGTGACCTGCCACAAACACAGCCACAATGTGCTTAAAGAAACAAGACAGAGGAAGCAGTTGAAAATCTGGGTAAGCATCCTACAGAAATACCATCCTGAAGCTGCAGTGCTATTTTGTTCTCTCCTCCAACACGGTTCTTGCTGAACAGTAAATCGTCCTAATGAATTCATAAGATAAATGGTCATTGGTCAAAGTACAACTCAATCCTTCTTGGCAATTCACAGGAAAAAAGTAACAAGATTAATAAGAATAAAAGAAATAATTAAAAATCTTGTAAGAGAAATCTCTCTAAACAATCTTCATTTTGGTCTGCTCCAGCATATCCATTTTTAAAACTAGCTATTAAAATATAAACCACCCAGTGAAATATTTTCATTGTCTCCTCACAGTCCCTTTCTGAATTTGTGCCAGCAGAGCTATTAGCAGTGATTGAAGGTGAGACAGACAAGACAACATTCTCCAGAGAACAAGGCAAGAGACACCTTTCTGCCCTCAGCCCATCAACTATAATGAATGATAGGCACAGTGCATGACAGGGACTGAAATAGGAGACTGTGACAAAGACAGGCTTAGGAGTGCTTCAGAATAATTCATTCAGTTGCATTTGGCAGCAGCAGATCATAATATTTTTTGTGTAGCAACGCTGTCAATGGAAAAAAATAAAACACAGAATCGCATTTGCATGCTGATTCTATTACAGTCAGAAAGAAAGGAGTAGTGAGTTAATCAAATGTTTAAGTTATATTCTCCCTCCTGTTTCCTGCTGCCCATAAGCACACAGAGCAGTATGAGACAGACACATGGGGCTGAGTGGGGAGTAAGGCCTAATTCACAATGTATTCATTACAGCTGCTTCTCCTCTCTCCCTAAAGTGACGGTCCATGCTAGAAAAAACCCACTGCTTTATTCATCAGCTGTGTTTGGAGTCTCTGCTGAAAAAAGAGTTGGAAACATGGTAACATGGCATTGCTCTTCAAGAGAGGAAAGGAATCAAGGAGAAACTCAGAGGAGATCCAGTCTTGATTTGGAAACCAGACTTCAAGAAGAAAAATTTCAACCCTAGCCACCACCTTACAACTGTCATCACATCACAGTGACTCTCTGTCCATGCTTTACCTGCTGAAATCAGTGGCCCCAGGACTCCAGTGCCTCTGTGTCCACACAAGCTCACAAGCACAGTGACTTGTCACAGCCGGGCAGAGCTCCATTGAACAAGCCCGTATTTCCAGCCTGAATTCAAGAAAGCCGTGTAACATGGTTGGTAGAGGACTTCTGTAAGGTGCCGCTCCTGGGGATGGTAGCGGCAGACAGCACTGGCATATTCAAAAGAACTCAGATCAAAAAATGGACCCTGAAAGCAGGGTTACACTCTAACATCTCTAACACAGTCACTTCAGACAGCCAGGAGCCTGAGGAGAGGGAACTCTGGGAGACCAAGCGCTCAGCCCAAGCCCTGGGCCCCAAGACAGGGCCCCATGACCCCTGTCCAACATGGCAGGATATTTCCTATGTTCTTTGTGTTATTCTCCATCTCTGATGGATTTAAGCTATCGGAAATACACCAAAAATGCCTATTTCATTATGTCCGGTGCAGAAGCTACACAAATTCCCTACAGTCTACCTATAGTAACCAAAGCATTCATCTGGGATATAGAAAAATAAATATAATCACTTATTCAATTATGTAAACAGGTACAGTCTTTATACAGGAGGTATAAAATGTTTTTATGGCAGAGACTGGTACAGTCAATGGGCTATGCAGGGACTTTCCTTAAAGATGGAAGACACGGTTTTGAATTCCCATCAGGCAGGAGAGGGGACTGAACTTCTGTCTATCACTTCACAGATGACTGCCCTGAACACTGAGCTTACTGCTGGGGAGGAGGAAGGACACTTCCTCTGGTGGTAGTATACAGACATGACCCCTTGCTCTACTTAGAATAAAAATGAGCATGGCCACCTACTTTCAGGAGTTTTGTTCAAGGAGTCCCCAGCAGAGAAAGGCACTTTTCTGAGGCAAAGAACAGGCTGGCTCAGCAGGCTGCTTGCCAGTCTCCTCATTGTGGGGTTATTCAGGATCCCCATCCTCTGCACAGAGGTTGTCACCGTTCAAACTGAGGGCTGGTGACCATTTTAGGAGCTCAGCACCTAACTCTCTCCCAGGACATTGTTTCCAGTCCAAGCTGTGATGCCCTGAGGGTGATAACTAACATGAAATCCTTCCTTCAGCACACTAACACACTAACTGGGACAATCTGCAACCTCCTTTCTTTGTTCTAAGTAAAAAGATAAATGATGATGAATCACAACAGGTGATTTACTACCTTTTTTAGCATGTTTAGTTCTGTCTAAAGCAAAGACCTTGCTCCACTGAATTCAGTAGCAAAACTTCCATTTCTTTTACAAGGATTCCCAGTAAAGAAATAATACAATACTAAGGAATCAAAATAAGACTATCGGTTAATTGCAGTATAAATATTCTTGCTGGAAAACTGATTAGGTGAGTGCAGTGAGGATGAATTACAGAGCCTGATGTAAAATTAAATGTACTTATCATTTGGTGACACCACGAAGCAGTTAATATCTTCTTTCACTAACATTTCATGCCCACAACAGAAACACAGATAGGTCTGAATCATGCTAGTGTTAAGAATTAGAAATTTGCCTGTACTACATACTGTGGGAAAGCAAATGGCTGAGTTCATTCCCCCAGCTAAGCCCACTACCCCACCTCAAGATGGATAGAACATGAACATGTGGAAATGTATGGTAAATATTTACCTTTCTGCAACAACTACTGCTCCTCCCAAACTAGCCAAATTTCCTCACACAGATGATACTGCCCAGGAAGCAAGTAAGAAACCTTTCCAAACCTGGAGGGTTACATCCTCCTGCAAGAAGTCTTACTGTTTTCAGGGGAATTATTTGGGAAGAAGGGAGCTGCAATTCCAAGCATTAGGAAGAAAGTCAGATGTGAACAAAATGAAGACAGATGTTTACAAGCATGTGAGTGTAACACTGAGCATAGTGAGATACAGCAGTCACTTTGACTGGCTACCCAAAGAGCTTGGCCAAGTTAACTCACCAGGAGCCAGACTACAGGTACAGTTCAGTTTAAGATGAAGGCACTTAAATTTAGGCTTTTGCATGTAAATGCAAAGGATTTGAAGCAGCAATTTGAGTAGATTGAGACCTGGAGCTTGATTTAGCTGCCCAAACTCTATGCCTTTTAGAAATCCTTGCTACTGAGATCTCCCTGGGGAACCTGGTAAATGCAGTGGGCACAGGACAGGTCAGAGACCCCCTGCCCTCCAGGGCAGCCACTTGAGGCCATCAGAATAACTGGGGCATCTCACCCCTTGGACACCAGAACCATGCCCTCAATTCACATGTGAAAAACCTCCCACCAGTATCTAAATGTAAGTATGTTAGTCTGGAGCTGATTAAGATTGATTAGGACCTACCCATGGCACCTCTGCATTGAAAGGACACTCCTGCCATCCCTTCTTCTGTGTGCATATAGGACACAAGACACGAAAGCAAAACTGTTCCTGTGTCAACAGGTGCTGATATCTGTATGACACACCTCTGTCACTATTTATTCACAGGAATACTAACTTTGGGCAGAAGAAAAAACAGTCTTAATTCAAGAATCCTAACAATAATGACAATTTCTTCTACGTATACATCACATTTTTTTTTTTTCCAGAAGATACATTAACAGGTATCCACAATGTGTATGCAAGCTACTCATCTCCTAATAAAACACACCCTTGTATTTTTCAATACCTAACATTTTAAAAGGCTTGACGAATCTAACAGCATTTTTACAGGCAGAAAAAATACAAAGCTTTTTAATATACAAAACTGAAATAAGCATCTCATTTTGTGTATTGATTCCTCTCAAAACCCTTTGAGGCTCTCAGGAAGCTTGAATAAGAAATTCTTATGAATGTCTTTTGTCATTCTCCTCTCAAAAACAAAACAGCATGAATAAAATAAATAGCAAAGCAGTCTCTTTCTACTGCATGACACACAAGCAAAAATGGCATAAATCATCTTTAAGATGTCCGTGGGCAAAGTGTGTTCAGAGCTGTTTGCCTATCAGTTTACAAATGAGAGTTTAATCTTTGCATGTCAAAGGTAACAAGCAGGACATGGGAAAGATTTATTAAAAGTCATGATTGTTTTGCTTCAGATCTAGACAATAACCTGCTTCTTGGAAACCTGTCGAATGAAGGCCCAGCTGTTTCATTTCAAGCCTAACCAGAGTGACCCTGAACACAGCCTAATTGGCTCCTCCATTTTTACTGGTTCCATTTGCAGCTTGCTGTTGCAGCAGGGCAGAGACAATGTTCTCAGGCTTAGCATACCCAGATGTCTTTTATTTATAAACCAAAATCTGAATTTTATCAGTGTCTAATACTTGATTTTGAGACTATTACACCAGCTAATGCCGTTTTTTTGGTCTAAACTATTCCTATGTAGCCTCAACCTTAACTGCATGCTGATATGATTTATATCTTGTAAACTGTCAGAGGACTGAATTTTTATTGCAGATGTGATGACTGAAACAAACGTGTGACTCATTGCCACATCTTTTATTGATGGGGCTGGGGGTTACACTGCACGACATTAGCAGAGGAAGAAAGATGATTTGCAAATTAAACTCTGTGAAAAGGGTAGCATCTTGTAGGAGACTATGGCCAGGAATTAGTCTCCTCGTAGGGGGTTGGTCTTTTAGAATCATATTCTTACTGATTTAGCATTTTTCAATCCTTGGTCTGATTTTATTTCTTAGTCACAGTCAATTCTTTTTCCCTTTGCCTAGCCATGTTCTCATTGCTGCTTGCCAAAATGAAACCAGTTAAATACAAAACACACAGTGGTAGACAATTCACTATTTGTCTTTCCTTGAAAGCCTTCTCACATATGGTCAGTCAATGCAGAAGTAAATCACTGCTCCTGAATCTCTCTTCTCCAAATGCCTAGATAGCCCGATTTTCTCAACTATTTTGTTTTTCTTTCCCAGTTTTCTAAACCAAACCAACATCCAGGCACTACCTCCAGCCAAATTCTCATAGAACAGATATTACTTTCTTTCTGTGAAATAGCAATAAACAAACCCAGAGCCTGATGAAGACCAAGGGTTTGACAAAGACCATGCATTTCTCATGAAATAACAAGATCTTTCTCAGCTCCCTTAAAGCTACTCACCCCTAAATTTCCACACACCAAACAACAATAAATGAACAGAGCCAAGTAGACTTACACTTTAAGTTGGCAATCTACATTTATTTCAGGTGGAGCTTCACGCACCTAAGAGGAGAAAGGGCTGCAGGTAATTGTAAACTATGCATGCCCCCTTCCAGTGTCAAGATGCTGCAGGAACAGTGGGATACTGAAGAGTCAATTATAGAAGTTGCTGTTCTGGCCTTTGGCTAAGAAGATTTATTCATGAGAGGTTTTGTCAGAAGGTCTTTCAGTAGTGCATGAGAGATAGTTAATTGGAGGGGATCAAGGATGGGACAGAATCACAGAATCACAGAATAAATTAGGTTGGAAAAGACCTCTGAAATCATCAAGTCTTTGCCCACTAGATCATGGCACTCAGTACCACATCCAGTCTTTCCTTAAACACCTCCAGGGACAGTGACTCTTCCTAATGTCAGACTAAACCTCCCTGGTGCAACATAAGACTGTGTCCTCTCGTCCCAATGCTAATAGCTTAGAAGAAGAGACCAACGCTCACCTGGCTACAACCTCCCTTCAGGTAGTTGTAGAGAGCGATGAGGTCCCCCGTGAGCCTCCTCTTCTCCAGGCTGAACAGTTCCCTCAGCTGCTTCTCACAGGACTTGTGCCCCATATTCTTCACCAGCTTTGTTGCCCTTCTCTGAATGCTTCAGCATCTCAATGTCCTTCCTGAATTGAGGGGCTCAGAACTGGACACAGTACTTGAGGTGTGGCCTCACCAAGTACGGGGGAAGAATCACTTCACTAGTCCTGCTGGCCACATTATTTCTGATACAGGCTAAGATGCCATTGGCCTTCTTGGTCGCCTGGACACACACAGAAGAACTAGGAACTCCATTTATAAACAGTGTGTATACTGAGCTAAGGAAAAAAGAAAACAAAAGTAATTGGAGAGCGTTACAAACTTCTCTCCAGAAAAGAAAGAGTGAGATATGAGAATTATCCAGGACAGCTGGGAAGGCACCTTTATTAAAGACAAACTATAACATCAAATGCAGCAATCTTACCATGGGCTACAGCTACAACAGAACGAATGATCCTACCAATCTGCTGGGAAGACATCATGTGATTTATCATTGTATACCTGTTGAGGTTTCTCTTTGTTTTGTTTTCTCCAGTTATTTCCCATTTTGTTTACTCTTTTATTGACATATTGGAAATCACAATCTGGGCAGAGTTAGTATACCTTTCACTAACTGATCATAGCAACCTCTTGAATAGAGTGAAAGAAATTACTTCAATAAAGACATCAAACTGAAAATATTTTTTCATCCATTAATTTTTTCTATCATCTCAGTAATTTATGCAGTTGAGGAGTCCACTTGCTCCTCACCATGATGATGATGTTCCTATTCATGCATCTACATCTTCCTTACCAGGAATAATGAAATATTAGCTAAATTGAGCTTTAGTGTTACTGGGAGGAAAATGTCTAACACAAGTATGTGTCAGTATCTGTGTGCATGCTTTGCAAATACATATATATACAGATTTGCAGACTGCAGGGATGGGGAAGGTAGTTAAAAAACCTTGAGATTAAATGAGTGTTCATCTAGGACAGAATGAAGTAGCTTGCAAACTGCTGCAGATAAGCACCCCTGTGTTTCAGAATGTGTGTTAGCAATGCCTGTGACCCTTCAGGTCCCTTTCAGCTGACAGGAGGGTCTGTTACTGCTTTTCTCAATCTGTTATGGCCATCAGTAGTTGTTGGCAACAGAAGAGATCTGAACATCTCCATATTTTGAATCCAACAAGAAACTAACAAATATTTATCATCTAGCTCTCTTGCACAGCTAATCTATCACTTCCAAAATTTTGTTTCTGCTAAAGAAATAAGAAATATTTTTGCTCACAGTCAGTAGAATTATAATTTTTTCTTTAAAAAATACTTACGAAAGCAGAGTTGGTAATAGACTCTATTAGAGGGTGTATTGGGTTTGCATGGCCAGGTTTTGGGGGGGGGGAATACAGGGGTGGCTTCTGTAAGAAGCTGCCAGAAGTTTCTCCCGTGTCCAATGGAGCCAATACCAGTCTGCTCCAAGACAGACCCACCACCGGCCAAGGCTGAGCCTGTCAGTGACAGTGGTAGAGCCTCTGGGATAACAGATTTAAGAAGGGGTAAAGTTACTGTGCAATAGCATTCAGAGAAGAGTGAGAATATATGAGAGCAACAGCCCTGCAGACACCAAGGTAAGTGAAGAAGGAGGGGGAGAAGATGCTTGAGGCACAGGAGCAGAGATTCCCCTGCAGTCCATGTGTTACAACCCAGTTTAGAAGCTCCATGGCTGTTACACTTTTATTTCTGGCTTCAGGAGACACCTACGCAAATTCTTGCAAAGCCTTTTGATTCTTTGGTACCTTGAGTTCTTGTCCAGAGAAAAACTACACATTTTTCTCTAGGAGATTTCTCTTAAGCTGGTGAGAAAATAAGCATTTTGGCAAAAAAGGTTTTACAGAAATAACATGCAACTTCCCAAAAGCATTACAAGAGATTATGAGACTAGCAAGCATTGCTATAGTAAGGGAACCTTCATTACACCCAGCAAACACAAAACCTTATACAACTTAAGCGAGAAACTTGCAACTGAAGTGAAATACAGAAAATACCTGTTTCAGTTGCCCACAAGAGTAAAGGAAGAGAGATTAAGAGAAGAATAAAGAGAGAAAGAGAGGAGAGAGATGTATTTACCACTCTAGAGGTCACATGTTGACAGATAAGGACAGAGGCCAAGGGAAAATGGAGGCCTTGTGTGTGCATTTGTAGACTGGCTATTGTGGTCACAAAATATATACTCAGTGTCATGAGTATTCTGAGACCAGACAAGGATCCAGAGATCAAATAGGCAAAAAAACTCATGTAGACCCCAAGGCAATTGTCAGGACTTTTTGGAGACATCATATAGACTACTGCTTTGGAAAGACCAGACACATCTTGATCTTATCTAGGAATGGTCTTCTTTCACTTGCAGAAAATGATCCCACAGGTCCCATCTTGCAAGCATTTTAATCAGAATGAATTGTACTAGTTAAAACCATCCTCAGCTTCACTCAATGCTCACAAAGCAACAAATACTGTGTCTGGCTGCCAGATTTGCAGCTCTTTAAAAATGACAATATTGAATTTTCCCATTTCTTTATTGTTTGTTGGTTATTTATCTTGGGGTTTATTAGCATATTTTTTAAAAGTTTGATGAATTTTGCATAGTTGACCTTTCATTGCATAGGTGAAGTTTTGATAAATGCATAATTACTTTGCCAGTATATACTCATGTCCAGAAAAGATCACAACCGCCTCCACTAAATAATGAGCATACTGAATGTCTCCAGTAACTGAGTTGCTAGTGACCCAAAGGCTATATTTAAAAGGCAGAACGAGCAAGTTTTAAGCAGAGGTACTCAAAAAAAAAAAAAAAAAAAAAAGGAAAAAAAGAAAAAAAAAGAGAAAAGGAAGAAGAAGAAGAAGACATTATTTAACATGGATTATTCTGGCTATGCCTGACTGAGCATGCAGAGCTAACCACCTGAGGCCATCACTAAGTTTAAGCATGTGCTGACATCACCACTCAGCCTGTTTAATGCAGTGCTACAGTTAGCTTGATTTTGGAAAAAAGTGGTTTGCCCAATGCCTTTAGCAGCTGTGGCTGAGTTAACAGCTTGTCAAAGTAGTGGCACAATAGACTGTCTTCCAGGACAATGAGATACTTCTATTTTTTGAAAACAAAAGTGAAAAACGTGGCTCTGAGGAATACATAAGGCATTTCCTGCCATAAAAGATATTCTAATAAAGACTATCTTCCTCTCAATTGAGAGTATGTGGCAGATTAAATGTATGTTTCAGGAACACACCGGGAGTCCCACTGAAACCCAACCAGCCTATAAATGACATGCAACCTTCTATTTTTTTTCTGATGCTGCCAACGTACCTCTCTTCGAAAGCTTTTTAAAGAACTATTATTTCAGCCTACAAAGGGTTTTTGCTGCTGTTAGCTTCCATAAACACTGCGCAAAGAAAGAATAAACCCATTACACTGATTTTTTCTGCTTTTATCCTTTGATGAGCTTTGGGAGGAGAAAAAGAGAAAGAAATATCTCCCACAGGCAGCAAGTATACCTAATAACTGTGCTCACATTCCTCTAACAGGAACAACTCACTCTCAGTTTTAATGATAGTTACTTCTTATGTGCCTGTTATTCTCACAATTTTATATTAGATTTCAGTGCTTACTGCAATGAGACCACAAGTCCTTACCAGTGCACAAAACCCAGATGTGAGAAAATTTAAATTATTCCACAGCTTCCTTTGCTGAATGGCATCACAGTGAGCCATGTTTTATTCATCAACCACAAGCCTGACTTCTTAGAAAAATTCTTTCCCACTGTTTAAAACAGCAAAAAGAGCATTTGTGTCAGTCATTTGTTCTATAAACTGAAGCTCTGGGGCAGACTTTGGCTTGGACGAGTGCATCTTTATGCAAGTCAATGTAGACATCATATCAGAAAGCTGCTGCAAGCCTATGTTCAGAAACAGCATGACAATGTCTATGCTCTCCGCACAGAGGATGCAGTTTTATGTTCTCCACACACACATTCACTTCTTGTACCCTACACTCTCATATGACTGCGTACACTTGGGTTTCCTCTTCTTATGAACGTGTCCAAAGGCTTCTGTGGCAAAGGCATTGTTGCAAATGTCTTTTGGCATCATCGCTACAAGTTACTTTGTTAAATGTACCGTGGTGAGTTGAACAAAAAATATGGACTTTGTACAATTTTGCAATAAAGAACCAAGAAATGCAACAGTGAGAGAAAACAGCTCATCTCTACTAGGCTGAGTGGTCAAGAATGGATCTGAGAATGCAGCCAAACACCTAAGAAAGGTGTCTTAAGCAGTGAAAGCTTGTATCTCAAGGCTCACTGATGGCATAATGGTATTTTGATTACTGCTATCCTATGTGTGCAATAAATCTATACCTGTGCAATTACCCCTGAGATACTTATTCAGTTTATTGGCAAAGACTAAGGAAGACAGACATAAGATATGCTTCTGATGTATTTGCACAACTGCAATCCTAGGGTTATAAGACAGGGAAGGTAGAAAGACTTACTTTGATCCTTTGTCATTTCTGTGTGCATGGACTGCATGCAAGTCACAATCTATCAGTTGGAAACTATGAGAATTGACATTTGAGGATGAAAAACAATTCTGTGCAAATTTTCATATTCACCACTCAGGATGTATCTAAGACAAAAACAAATTGTGCCTAATTACTACCTGCAGAGCCATAGAAGTGCCTCTTATCTTAGTTAACAGCAGCCACAGATGGACAATCAAGAATAAAATTTGGCCAGCAGTCAGGATGAGAACCTGTGGAGAAGTTATGCTTACCACATCACAGGCAATACAGTAGGGTTAAAAACAACAACCTTCATCAATAATTTAGCCACCAGGCAGATTCACTTCTGCATCAGAAAACTCCAGCAGGACAAATCAAATTCATACTCTTTAATCTGGCATTCAACAATGTTTACTACTTTATCAGAAATGGCAATAGGAAAGTGTTTCCTCTCTTTCATCTCACACTCTTTCATAAGGAATAAACTGGAACACTCACCAGCTGGTTGCAAATTACTGGTCATTAGTGCTGACTAGGACTGAATTATAAACTACAAATTTTCTAAGCTCCTTTAGTTCCAGCATCATTTTGCAATGTGTGCATCCTATCCAAGAAGGTGAGAGTATGTAGCTCTCTTGGTTGTAATGTTTAAGGGGTTTGTTTATTTTTCATGGAACTATGAATAGTCTGCCTCAGCCAGCTCTACTAACAAAGTTGTGAAGTGCTTCAGTTTGCTGAGGAAAACCAAACTTCCTTATCAGCACTTTTAAGAGTATCTCAAGTACCTGGTAAATGGCTGAAAGAAACAACAGTCATATAGCCACCAGCTGTTGGTGGATTATCTTGCACAGGCATACACAGTACTGGACACAGTGGCATTCATGGAGACCCTGGGAGCCTGGTGAATGCTCCCCTGCAGCTACAGTTCATTCATGTTTCAGTTCTTGCATTTGACTTTTTCTTTCCCCTTACGCAGTTAAATCTTCTGGTGTTTTGTGCAACAAACCAAGAGCTGGGGTTTTATAAGTGATTCCAGTAAGGATAAGCCAGTGAACCAGTTAGCCATCATTGGTTTAACATTTTGTTTAGAAGAATGCCCAAAGAAAAGAAAAAAATTCTTTGGGTTTCTGTTTTTGTCTTTCCTCCTTTACATAAATAACATGGAGCTGACTATATTATATTCTAAATATTCTTTCCTTATAAATAATACGGCTACTTGCATTGTGTCCTTACTTTAACTCTCTCATTTCAAGGTCCAAAGCAGATGACACATAATGTCTCCACTCTGCTGGCTGCAAGAACCAGAAAAACAACAACTAATTCAACTTCTTCCTTCCTCTGAAACTTGCCTGCCAGCAGTGTATGATTCAAGGGCCTTATCCTTGCAGAGTGGCAAAGTCAGGGGAAAGACTTCCATCAAACCTGATTAAAGTCCTTCATGGGCTATTGAAAACTATTCATCAAACAGTTGAGCAGTGATTAACGTGTGACAGTCAGGCTGCTCAGCAGCAGCTTCAGAGGAGCAGCCCATCCTCAAACAGCTTTCCTGATGCTGGTTACTTTTGATTAAGCACCTCACTGGCTCAGCCCCAGTATGGGCTCTCTCTCCCTCTCTCCACCCCTGAACTTTGGGATGTTGTTGCCAGGGTAACTTCTTCTGCAGAGGTTTTAGATTCAAATTCCAATATTTACCTCACCAGTGCACATAACTCCTAGTTATTGTCTCTCCCTTCACTAGGATTTCCTCAGTAAACCCATCTGCTAGGTATTTACCAAACCCCTAGGTGAAAGGAACATGACCATGGGTGAGAAGACTTTTTTTTCTAAACCAGAAGAGAGCTGTGGAAAATTAATTCAGTCAGCCACAAAGTGTCAGGCTGCTCATCTCATGTCTGGTGCTCCGTATCCTCAAACCCACCACTACTGCCCTTACAGCTGGTCCCAACCAAGCTGGGTTATTTTGTGGTTTTCTGGGACAGGACAGTTTGGATACACAATGAATATCAGCACAAACATGGGCATTATATGCATGAAAAATTGAGCTACAAAAGTATACAGGTTATAAAAAAGCATTTGAGCCCTGGATAAAAAGGGCCAAGGCCACCAGTATCCTATTGAACAGATGTGATGTTCTACTTCATGCAAAACCCAGGGAACGTGAGGTTATTTTGTAATTTGTACGTTCACAGTGATGTACAACATCAAACCTCCTGAATGTCAGGTGGACTTAACACTGAAGTTTTTTTTCCCACTTTTTCAGTCCAGTACCTCAATACCGTATACATTGCTGTCATGACCACACACAGATACTTTATAATATTGTGATTTTTTCTTTATCATTTAGTGTTATTTTCTCATCCACAAACCCTATATTGCCAAAATAATAGATAGACCCAGCTCATCCACATATATCACTTACATTTCCAAGCTGCCTTGCACTGTCTCTACTTGGGGCTGAAATGTATGCCCTGGTTCTTCATACAGCTATCTTAAATGAAGGATCTACTCATTTCAACAAAATTTAACCCAGCCTATAATTATATAACCTACTCTGTCAAACAATTAATACATTTTGAATGGTCAAACTGCACTTGAAACTTGCTCATTCTAAAGAAGACTGGTTTCTGACCTTAATTAAATAATTCACACCTGCTGGCACAACTATAATTGTAGCCTAGTAGCTCTGAAAGTGCTTGTTCCAGAATGAATATCGGATGCTTATTCTTAAGCCCAGAGGCAAACACATTTATTACATTTTGCAATTGGCAATCACAGACATAAGAATTAAAGTCTTTTTTGAAGAAAACCCTTTTGAGATTCACCTGTTTGTCTGGGAAATAAAATTTTTAAAGAGGAAGGAAGAAGAATGACAAAAGAAAGACATCTGTGTTAGGCATGTTTCAGAACTACAGTGAAGGAGCACTTAAAATGTATCCTGCTGTTCAATTAAGGAGTAGAAGAAAAGAAAGTACCTATAGGTTTTAAAATGTCATGACATTCTTGTACAGAAAAAAAGTAAGAACAGGGTGTCCAGAAAGGTCTTTGTTTTCAATTTCAGGCAAAATTGTAGCAGACCTCACAAATTTAGACAAGTAAACATCTAATGAAATTGATGATCAGCATTTCTACCAAATATTGAAAAGGAGTGGAAGGTGGGTTTTGCCTTGCCTCTTTATGATGCATAAATTTCAGCCCTGCATTAAACACATTTTATAAAGTGCATTACATTGTGAGTCTGGTCAATGGAGGCTGTGTCTTGATTGGTAGAGTACTCTATTCCCCAGTGGCACTGGCTGCCTTTTTACATCGAATTTCTAAGCCATCCTTTATTGCAGCATATATCTGTGAAAGCATTCAGTCGTGCAAACAATAAAAAAGCACAAACAAAGGGTGTTTGTATTTTAAGCCACACATTGTAAATACAGAAAAGATGACCTCAAACTACTTACCAGAGTAGAAAATGGCAGTGGACAATATTCACGTTTACTTGTCTGAAATTTTGCTTTTAGGGAATTGTTTGCCTGGGGAAAGAGGTGGGGGAGAATCTAGTGTTTCCTGGTCCCTGGCTGGCCTTAGTTTGGGTTTTTTGAAGGGTGACACACAGCACAGTGAACCAGCTGTTTTATGTATTTGGAAAACACCAACTCAAATTCCCACTGAAAGTTTTAAAAATAGAAATGTTGCAGGAACAAAGACTGCCCAGTGAAGGCTATTTCTCCTGAGCTTTTAGAAAGCTCTAGGAAAAAAGTGTCTGGGTTATTATTTTCCTCATGCTCATGTTTACTTCCCCCACAGCTCAGACGCAGGGAGGGCATCCAGAGTTTCCCCTCTCTGGAATCAGAGTAAGGCCAGTTCAATAGCCAAAGCCAGCAGTCAAAAAGTGCTCCCAGATCCAAAAACTGTCCCTGTTTTTCACCAGAAAAGAGTGGTGTGGTTAAAGTACCAAACTTCAGAAGGGAACTCACGAATAAAAATAGGAAATAAAAACAGAAAAGGAGCTTTGTCCACTACAAACATTGACACCAAGTCCAATCTGACACCAAAGTCCTCTCATTCAAGGACAGAGGATTTTTCTAGGCACTAAGATACCTGAAACATAAATTTTCCAATCCCCGAGGTCCTTTGTAAAGTGAGATTTTAGGTCCCTGCTTCCCTTTGTGAAAGTAAAACAGCAGCACATACACACAAGAGGGTGGACTCAGCCCTCAGCAAAGACACAGTCTCTCCAAAGCACTTCACAAGGTATCGGAAAGGGACATTTCTTATCGCTGACACTAGCAGCAGATTTTTCTGTAGCTTGACAAAATGAACGTTGAACTTGCTGAAAACCAAAATGGGGAGAGGGAAGAGACACAACGAAGCGAAGAGGGGGAAAGAGTTACTATGAAGCGAAGCAACAGGTACAAGCAGCAGCCAGCAAATCACAGCAGCGGGAACCAATTATTTTTCCTCGCTAGCAATCTCTTGGAAGAATGCAAACGCCTTCCCCCGCCGGCCTGAGGGCGGCTGGGGACGCTTTAGTGCCACTCCCCGAGCTCCGCAGCGGGGAGCTCCGCAGCGGGCAGCGCCGCGGGGCCGCGGCAGGAGCAGGAGCCGGAGCATCCTGAGGCGTCGCTGGCGCCGGCTCAAATTTATTCAGAGCAGTGCCATCTACCGGAGCCAGCTGAGTGATGAAGCCTTTCCCGGAGGCCTGCTCTTTGTTTTTTTGTTCCTGCCTTTAATTAACTTGCGTGTTTTGATAGACGAGGCGACGGCTGACGAATGTTGAAGATTTTAGAAGTACCCTTTGTATTTCATTAAAGTGCCTCACAAAATGTTTTCTAAAGGTCAAAATTCTCTGTATGGTGCTCGGTTTCTTTAGATGTTTTGAATCATGAGGGAGAAAAGGGACTTTTTTTTTTTAAATTGATACTCTCCAGCACAATAAAAGCTCAATCAGTAAAGCACTTAAGCAAATCCTCACCTTTAAGCATCTAAGTGGTTTCTCTGATGGCAGAAGTAATTGCATGTCCTCAAAGTCCTGTAGAGCAAGGCATGAGATCAGGGTAAAAAAGAATATACTTCTAAAAGTATCTGTCTTTTATCTACCAAGGAAAAAGTATCTGTCTCTTATTTACCAAAGAATTATTCAGACATATTCTGGATTCAGAATCGTGCATAAAAAAAAAGAAAAAAGAATAACTATGAAAGAGTATATAAAGTAAAAATTTAGTTCTTGTATGTAGAAAATATGTATATTGTAAAATCGCTCCATTGTTTGAATTAGAACTAATATAAAATGGGGTATTTAAAGTCATTAACAAGTTGATATTCACAAGTTCAAAAATTCTTATCTTTTAAAATTATTTGTAGACTTTGCAGAACTGGTGCTTATAACCTCAAATGCTTCCTGGATGTTTTAATATACTAAAAATCTCTCCCTACTTATGTGTCTAAGAGCATCAGGAACAATAACAATTCTAACTTTACAGCCTCTGTATTAGCTCTAGTTTTACGCTTGAGAAACTCAGATACAGAGCTAGAATTTAAGCTGTGCTAATCAATCTTGAATAGCCTACCTGAATTATTGAGGGAATCTGCAGGAGATATAAAAGATGGTTGCCTTATCACTTTATGGACTGTACAAAGAAGCTGATGAGGAAATAATTTTCAGAAGAAAAATAAAGGACCTCTAGTGAAAGTATTCTGGTTATATTTTTAAAGAAAAAATTCTTAGAACAACTTGTAATTAAATTGTGGGCTTCGGTGCTATGTTTTATTATGGATATCAGAAGTATAAAAATACGTTCCTAAAGGATTATTGACATTTATGGATGATAACTCCATCGAAGAGTTATAGCGCTATATCTTTGTTTTCCAGAACTGCCTTTTTATGGTCTTATGGATATTCAAAGCACATTTTCAATCAGCTCCTGCATGAGTTGTGAGCGTGTTTAGTACCACCACAAACCTATCCCTAGATCTTTCACACTGTTCTCCAGGCAATGTGATGCACATCATTAGTGGCCAGCTGTGATCATTTTGTCTTGGAGCTTACTGCCACATCTACAGAAAGGTTTTGAGCACCCATGTGTAGTGTCATGGCCTGTGTTGGCAGCTAGGAAGTCTCCAAAGAGCCAGTCAGATCCTTCAGAGCAGTGGAATCCCTGGAGCTTAAATCCCTTATATGCAATTTTTGCCAGAACACTTGCCTAAACACTATTGGGATGGGATTTCCTTAAATACTGGTGATCTCTCAAACCTCTAATCCAACAGAGAGCATCAGAGTGTGTTTCTAGGAGAAGCTTCGAGCTCAGGGTAAACTGTTGCTTTGGAAGAAAACAAAACTTCTAAAATTAGGTTGGTTGGTTCAGGGCTTGATGAATGGGTATAGCTGTCATGGGAAGCTGTACAAAGTGAGGGAGGTAAGGAGTATCTAATATCAACCCTGGCTGCAAGCAGGCCCACAAACCCCCATATCCAGCCATGCAAGAGTCACCCAAAAGCTCTTGTTATCTGTACCAGATCCAGCAGGTCCTGGTGAAGCATTGCAGTTTTGGGGATTGCAAGCTTTCATTTCTTTATCAAGTTCCTACATCAATTCTCCCAGCATCTTTAGAAGCTCTTATTTAAGAGCTTTTAAAGGAGGAATGTGGGATAAAGTTAAGCTGGCAGCACCTGCATTCAGTCAATTGGAATCAAAAGGGAGTGTTTTGGCCTTGGAGCTGAGAAGGAGTGTGTGAATCAAAACACTGAGTTTGCAAAAAGTCCTGGGAATTCGAATTAACTGAATGACAACACTAGGTACTGTTTACCAAAGAACCCTACTAAAGTGGAAATGCAGGGAGAGCTCTGTGGAGAATCCTGAAAACCGAATCATGGTGTGTGTGCAGCCTCATTTCGTCATTGTCTGTACTTGGTGACCGCAATGTGATGTGCGTTACAGGAGTTTTCGACGACCACGACCCAACAGGGGTAATGGAGTTTGTTCTGCCGGGAAAAAGTCTGTCTCCACTTGAATTCATTCGCCATAGAGGAAAGCAGAGGGTTGTAAACACAAAAGGCTGAATTTCATGATGAAATAGTAAAGTACTGAAAGCACCTCCATGGTTATGAAAGCATCTGTACCGATCTTCTAAGAAGAGGAACGTAAGCTAGAAGACTCTGGCAGAAAACCAGAGAGAGACAGACAAGCTTTGGAGACCAGCCAGTCTTTTTTACTTATATCACTCCCATACTCCATTTGCACTGGATTTTGAGTGGGCATACAATCAAAATCCAACATAAATGTAGCAAGAAAATCTGCTTATGGATTTAACATCACCTATCCAACTGTGATATATTACAGAATCCTAGTTTCAGCAGCCTGCAGCTGGGTTAGCTTCTTGCAGACACCAGGGATAAAAGGTAGCTGGTGGGTGCCCAGGTCACTGTAGTTGAGGTGAGATGGAGTCCTCAGATTTGATGTAGACAGAATGCTTCCTCCTGGAACAGTTCTCCTGAGGGTGTTCCAATCCACTGCTGATATGTGGTAGATGCTAGAGACACACTAGGAATGTTCATAAAGTAGTGCTGTCAGCTTTTACGTGCTAAAAAAGGAAACAAGTAGTATATAATCATAGAATCAGCCAGGTTGGAAAGGACCTCTGAGATCATCAAGTCCAACCCTTGATCCACTACCACCACGGTTACTAGATAATGGCACTAAGTGCCACATCCAGTCTCATCTCAAAAACCTCCAGGGATGGAGAACCCACCACTTCCCTGGGCAGCCCATTCCAATGCCTGATTACCCTCCTGTAAAGAATTTCTTCCTAATATCTAACCCAAACCTCCCCTGGCACAGCTTAAGACCATGCCCTCTTGTCCTGCTGCTGGTTGCCTGGGAGAAGAGACCAACCCCCACCTGGCTACAACCTCCTTTCAGGTACTTGTAGAGAGTCATGAGCTCTCCCCTGAGACTCCTCCAGGCTGAACAACCCCAGCTCCCTGAGCCTCTCCTCATAGGACTTGTGCTCAAGTCCCTTCACCAGCCTTATTGCTCTTCTCTGGACCTGCTCCAGCACCTCAATATCCTTCCTGAACTGAGGGGCCCAGAACTGGACACAATACTCCAGGTGTGGCCTCACCAGTGTTGAGTATGGGGGAAGAATCACTTCCCTGGACTTGTTGGTCACACTGTTCCTGATCCAGGCCAGGATGCCATTGGCCTTCTTGGCCATCTGGGCACACTGCTGGCTCATGTTCAGCTTCCTGTCAATCCAAACTCCCAGATCCCTTTCTGCCTGGCTGCTCTCCAGTCACTCTGTCCCCAGCCTGTAGCACTGCAGGGGGTTGTTGTGGCCAAAGTGCAGGACCCGGCATTTGGCCTTGTGGAATCTCATCCCGTTGGAATCAGCCCAACTCTCCAGTCTGTCCAGGTCCCTCTGCAGAGCCCTCCTGACTTCCAGCTGATCAGCATTCCCCCCCAACTTAGTGTCATTTGCAAATTTGCTAATGGTGGACTCAATCCCCTCATCTAAATCATCAATAAAGATATTAAACAGAACTGGGCCCAACACTACACAGTCCTGCTGTATGGCAACAAATTGCCTACAAAAATGCTGGTGGAAGCCTTGGCAACACCAGTTGCTTAAACAGAGGAGAACATTGGATTCAAATTTTGAGGGAGTGTTAATACAGGAAAAAAAAAAAACTTCATTTCTGACTCACTTCTGCACTTGTATCATGAAATGCTCACAGTTCTGGCAAGGGTGAGAAGGCTCCTCATATGAGTGTTTCCTGACCTGACTTTCTGAATTAGATTTGCTAAGTGTTGGCTGCCAGCTGGTAAATGAGAAGTGAAACCAGGCGTTGGTTCCTGCATTGGCTGTTCTGGGACAGCAGCTTCAGGTGCTAAGTCGTGAGATTGGTTCCCTGCAGCTTTTGAAGACAATGGAAGGAGTTTAATACATTTTATAACTATAACACATAATTGCATTTCCTACATGCATTGGGATGTATCCACTGTCTTTGCAGACTAAGGGATCACTGAGTTACTTACACAGAGTCCTTCAAACAAGTCGGGTGCTAATTTAGCATATTTCCAAGACATTTGCCCATGGCTGACAGATATGACCCATAGGAGATTTCTCTCCCTCTGGAGATGCAATGGGGGGACAGATGGAAGTGTCCAAGGTGATTAGATTCCTATTGCTTAGGCAATTAAATCCACATAGCCCTTATGCTATCCGGCCCCAGATTAGCCCATCTCTACACCCCAGGACTAGATGATGGTGTACAGCCCCTCCACAGCTTCACCACCAACCACAAAACTCCCTGAAGCCAGCAGCAGCTGCCTCCTTTGAACAGCAATGCCACCCTTAGTGAAACACAGGAAATTCCTTTAAATAAATCTTAGAACTTGCCATTTTGTTACAAAGTTTACAGCATAGACAGCATTAGGAGAGCACAATGAACATGCCAAAAAAAGTAATTCAAGTGATGATAAACAAGATAAAGAGGTAGCTGCAGTTATGTAGAGGTATGTCTTTGTGGTTTACAAAAATGAATACTTTTTAATAGAAAGGTGTGATTATTGGTCATGTTCAGCAGGCTACTTACAATGAAAGTTTTATTAAAACTCACAGTTAGGTTATGCAACAAATAAAAAAATGAATAGCTTATTTTGAGGGGAAAAAAGGAGGTTTACTCTCAAACTTTTGATCCCAAAACAACAAAACACTTAGACAAATGTTTGACTTCAATCATATGCTGAAGTTCCCAAAATCAGCAAAATAAAATGTAATGGGATTTCAGAGTGTTTTGAATCAGCCACAAACTTAATTTCCCTGAAGAGTTCTGTTTCAGTTATATTTTATCATAAAATATGAAGGTCATGGGGGGAGAGCTCTTAACTGCTTTTGGTATTTCTAAATATATTTCTGAATCAGCCAACTTGTAAAATATGGGTTTGCAGAATTCCCTAAACTGAGTGGCCAGTAAAAGTCACAAACTTTCTGGTATTACAAAATCACAACTCAGCATGTTGGCAAACTCCAGGTCCAGTTTTTGTATTGTTTATGTTAGGGGGTTTTAATAGTTTACTTGAGCTAAGAGATTCTGCTTTCCTTCAAATAACTTAGAAAATCTGTGTAGCTGACTGTACAGGAAGGGTTAAAAAGGCATAGTCAGTCTTACATAAAACCTGGAAATAAGCATAGGAACATGTAAAGAGCAAGTAGATTATTTCACTATTTTAATTCGCCAAATTTTAAATTTGGCATATATGTTAGTACTTACCTTGTAACTAGTAGCTAGTAGTACAGTAGAAAGAATAAAATTAATGTTGAACCTGCAGAAAATCACCTTCATAGGGTCGCCATTTAGCCATCAAAACCCAGCAGTGATCATGGTTCATTGGTAGAAAGTTATGTCATTAAGGTACAACTCAAAAAATGTTTAGAAGCATTCTTACATGTGAAAACAACACACCTGAAGAAACAGTGCTGTCAGGTAGGTTACAGTAACATGAAATGTTCAGAACACAGAGACGTGGGCAGGAACTCCAATCTCAGAGCTCCACTATCACATGATAAAAATGATTGATATTCCACAAGTTGCACTCTGAACATCATGTGCAAAGATAGCCTCAAAAATTCAAAGCTTAGACAAGCGTCTTTGCATGTTGATTGATGGCCTTGTGTCACTCTGGTTTATGGGTTATGACCACTGGAGACTTCAAAATGAACTAAGCCAAACATAACAGCATCCTTGCTCAGTGAAGCAAGGATGCAGGACTCAGAAACCAAACTGTTCTGTCAAAAAAGAAAATACTTAGCTCAAAAAATCTGTCAAACTTTCAACACTTTTGACAGTTTCCATATTCAATGCATACAAAAGAGAGTATGATGAATGCAGTCAAAGCATCCAGAATGTTTCTTTGACATTAAAATACCTAATCTGGTATACTACCCCTAAATAATTCACACATCTCTTTTATGTAGGTTTCCCTGTCTTGGTTGTTCTATAGAAGAAACATCTTCATTAAAGTAAACAAAAACTACTCTGTTTTAAAGCTGTCCTCACACAGTACGAAAGTATGAAAATACTTTAATATACTGGTGAATAGCATATATTAACTGCAATCCTTCAAGCATACAAATATCAAGTGTATTTATCCTGTATTAGGGCTGTAATTTCTTGTGACAGGAGGAATTTTTCTCAGCATGTAAAATGAAATGTATATAAATGGTCATGATTACCCAATCATTCAAATTCAGCCATAGTTGTCATAAGGACATCACTTTGTAAGATATTTGTGGTTAATTTGCTATCTTCTTTAATTTCGTTACGAATCCTCACATCTCATATAATTCTTGCTGAAAAAGAAGAATCATATAAAACTGGATTATTAATATATTGCTGAACTTTTCACAATTTAGAAAGCTGCAAACAGGATAGAGTTTATGAACTCTCACCAAATTCAACAGAAGAGTTTTAGATCAGACATGAGCAATGTAAGAAAATACACTTATCCAAAATGATAAAAGGATAAGTGGCCATAATTTTCTTAATTTTGTACTGAAGGCACACATGAAGGATTTTAACTGAGATTTAATGCTCGATAGTGACTTTCCAGGAGACATTTTTCGAGACAATTAGAAGACTAAAGACTGAACATTGTTAAAAGATAAGAAATTTCTAACAAACCATGCTCTCACACTTTTGTCATTCATACAGTTTAGATCAAAGGACAAGCACCTGATAGGTAATTTTTTATTCCTATAGCATTCTCACTTCATATCTGTTTTGCCCTTAAACTCTATCTTTCTGACAGATAAATGCTGTCCTTCTCTCTTGCAGGTGACATGTGCAACTGCATAGTTAGTATCCCAAAGAACAAGGTTGGAGCTACAGGAATAGAGAGTATGACACAAAGTACACAGAGAACCAGAACCTTTACAACCTCTGGACAAGAGGATTGCTCTCTATGAGATACACTTTTAAGCAGAGCGGGAAAAATATCTGTTTAGTGCAGAATTTTTAGATGCTTGTAAGATTTTTTAAAGCCTTACAAATTACAATAGTTTTTAAGTCTCCACCATCACAAACTAGCTCTTCTCCCATTAAATTCATAGATACACCACCGTACATTTTTATAGAAGCAGGACTCTAGCCACACACTTTAGAAATGAGGCTATTTATGCAGGGGGTTTTTTTGAGACCTTCTGTTCAACACTTGGTTGGAGAACAAAGATTTAGACTAAAGAATTTTCTTTATTTCTATACGTACATATGTTTATATATCGGTTACTATTCCTCATATATGGATTTGTGGGTGAGATTACTTAAAGTGTGCAGTTCCAAATCCATTATATTGATAGTCATAGTTGAGTCTCTATCTAGCTTGCCTAACTTCAGGAACTTGAAAGGGTGCCTGCACCAGAATTCTGGTTGCTTTAGCTGCCACACTTGTCAATGAAGAGAGGTAGACAATTCAATGAAGGCAATTCAGCTGCATCTGAGACTGCAGATACCATGCATGTGGAGTTTTACACACACAAAGGGAGACCTTACATGTGGCAAAGCAACCAGGAGCTAGTAATATATGGAGAAAAGTCCTGTCCAACATGTCTTGATCAGTTACTACAAACTATAACTGTGTGATACTCCATCCTGATAGTCCATGATAGTCCAGCTGTAATACCCTGATGTGAAAAGACAGCTTGTCAGACTTGACCAATACAAACTGGCTGTTCAGAAAAGGTTTTTCTAATCATATTTCCACTCTATGAGGGTTACACCAGAAGAAATGCAGCCACGGGCTGTGTAAATATAGCATGCAACACCACAGTTGCCATTGTATCTTGACAGAAAGGTAACAGACATTTTAAGCCCAAAATTACGTCTTAAAAGCATGAGAATTTCTTCCCCCTTAAAGCTGCCACAAGGAATAGTGTAGTACTTAGCCTGTAGTGTAACACTGAAACACAAGTACTGTGTTTCAGAACTGTGTTAATTCTTCAGAAAAAGTGAACACTGCTATTTGTTTCTATGCTAGTGACCTGAAGGAAACAGGTTAACTGATTTGTTGACCTATGGGAAGAAAAATTCATAGCAACATCAACAGATTCATGAATTCTATGTCAACTACTCTCCTCCTGTTTTATACTGGTGCAATTCCATTGATGTGAATGACGAAGTCCCCAGAAGAGTGCCCATATGAGAGGTGAAACACATCCATTAAACTCTGAGCAGATTTTTATCTATAAGATGAAAAAATCTAAAAGAATATTTAAAAGGGGAGAGGAAATAAATCCCACTTAAATATTCTTACCTGCATCAGTTCCACTAACATCGCAACAGGCAAGCTCAGCAGGACAGTGAGGCATCTGGGCTCCAGAAGTCTCTAACATCAGGTGTAAGACCTCAAGTCTTGAGCTATGAGCTCACCAAAGGGTTTTATTTTAAAAATACACGAGGCACCAACAGTATTTGCCTTCCAAATACATTAGAAGAGCCCTCAGTTCTTTTGACACCTTAAGAGAGAGCACAAAGGAGAAGCTGCACACGTTTTGTCAGGAGGTACTTTACTAGTAAACTTTAAGAAATAAGAATACTTGGCAAAAGTTTAAAGGGTAACATTCAACCAAAATAAAGCATTCCCCAAAGCATGGACTTAGCGCATGCCTCAGGAAACTAGTAGGGACTGAGGTATGGGATAGAACATTACCTCACCTCTGTGAAATTTGACCTATCCCTTCTCCACACACACACACTTGAGTTGACCTGAGCCAATAATTAATGATAATCCACACCAGATAACCTCATCCTGGTACTCATCCACAGATTTTGAAGTGCTCTTTTGTGATAGGACTGGGAAGGGGTGCAGATTTCAATCTGTTTCAACTTAAGTTCTGTGAATTTTCAACCACACAAATGTCTTTGTGATTGAAAATGTGAACAGACTTTTAAAAATAAATACATAAAAGACCTTTAAAATGTCAACCATTAAGGATCCACCACTCTAAATTAAAGCTGGCTTCCTGGATCAAAACACGCAGGCAAGTGAGACATATAGACTTCTTTACTTCTGAAGAGTGTCAGATTTTATGTTAGTAATTAATGTTTTTCATAAAATGTTGGTGGTAATAATTTAAATTTTATACTCACCAGAAAACCTAATAATAATTTTTACAGCTTTGCTTTCCTTCACTGCACTTTGTTTAACTGAGTAAGGTCTTTTTACAACCATGCATAATGACAGACATTGCCAAGAGAGAAATTTTTATAAGCCTTATTGGTAAGAGTTTCTTGTAGCTCAAGTATTTAATATATAGCTTAAGTATTTAATATATAATGTTCTTTCTGCTACCTAATAAGAATTGTGACACAAAGACCTATGGTACTGAAAACAATGATAGAATATACATTTGAATTTTTCTTGTTTGCAGCATCTGGATTCCTTTCTTTAAGTAAAGAAGTAGTCATATAAGGATTTCCTAGAACCAAGCAGCACAAGGCTGAAGAAGTAAGATTGTTGGGCTTACAGAATTTCAGAGAGGAATTTGGTTAATGATCACAAGCTCAACATAACATGAAAATTTCTGAAGCTGCTTTCTGAAGCTTCACATCCAGAGGGATTTTCCTGTCTACAAACAGATGTTTCTAAAAACTAAACTGGAGTTATAATTTGGTTGGATAAGCAAATGGCTTCTGAACTGGGAAAGGCAGTCTTCATGCAATGAAGTCCCAGCTTGAACAGCAGATGTGCCACTTAAACAAAACTCCCTTTAATTGTTCCAGATAAAAGGTCAAGATGTTTTAGTGCCTAAGGTATTACAGGGTAGCACTTGAGCATCCTGCTATACCACCACTAATGCCAAGAATTAAATTTTCCACCTCTAGGCTTCATCTGTAATGAAGAAGTGCATGTTCTTCTCAGGAAATAATTGCAAAAAATAATTGTGCAAGTCTGGTTGTGTTTTGCTCTAACCTACCTTCTTATTTTCATATAGCCTCAGAGTCAGGCTGCAGTTGGCAGTAGCCCCAAGAGATCCACATGAAATAGTAAATCCAAGGCAGTGAAGCTATTTTGTCTCAATCACATCCTTGTCTAAAGGGGTATAGAAGATGTATAGGTGTATATAGGGTCTTAAGAGCAAATGCATTTTCCCTGGCTTACAGGCATTTTGCTCTGCTGATGAGATTCAAATACTCACTAAATGGTCAAATTGGAGCCTCAGAAAGAAATGCCAGTTGAAAGAGGACAGATATGAAATTATGTCAGTTTACACAGTCCCCTTCAAAGAAGTTTTGATCACATCCTTAAAGAAGAGTCAATAAAGAGATCATGCAAATAGCCTGTTGGATAACTTCACTTAATGTGAGTGGAGGTATCCACAAGAAGCTGTGCTACAAAGCAGATGTTTGGCTTGAATGGAAATATTTTCACATCAGTTCATCAAGGCAGTTGCTAAAACAATCGCCACTATTACTGTGGCATGAAGCTTGCATGTGGATCCTTAAATGCAACACATGACAACTTACTCTGTTTAGGAGAACTAGAATCTTGGATCCAGCTTTAAGAATAAGGGTCATCTGTTGATACAAAGAAATCAACACAGAGCTGTGGACAACGTGTATTATTTTTGTAGTACATATTTTAAAAGCATTTCTTTCCTGCTGTAATTTGGCAGTTGCAGGATGATAGGAAAGGATGGAGAAAACAAATTATATCTCAACTTAGTGGTGCTCTGAGGAAAAGGACCATAGGTACTCAGTTAGCACTTGTTCATCAATTCATGCATGCCTGAAAACTTGGACACATACCCTTCACCTGCAATCTCCAGGCTCTTCAGTTACACTTGCTCTTAGTCCACTTCTGTCTTCACCTCTGGTTGCTCATCAGCATGAACTAAGCATTGGGGCACCAGTCCCACAAAGCATCTGGCACAAATTCTGTGGTTTCCTTTGGGAAGAAACAAGGACACAGCTGTGCCAAGCACCTAAAACTAAGCAGTGCTCCCAAGTTCTCTAAGGCAGACTTTTGTCACACTGATGTTCAAGTTTAAGCTTGAGAACATGAACAGCTTCTACCTCATCTCTGTCGAGTAATGATGCTTGCACTAGTATTGTCCACACTGAGCTCGCTAGCAAAGAGGAGTCTGCAGCCAACTGAATCAGGTATTGTCATGTGAATTAATGTTTTAAAGTACACTCCATCATTTATTATATACAAAGGGCACCAAGCTCTGTAAATGTTTATTAAAAAGTTCTGTTTTTCTTCCCCTGGCTCTAAACCAAACCTCATTTACAAGTGGGAACGTATTATGTTATTCTGCATAGTGAATACCTGATCTTTTATTTCTACAAAAGAATTTCCAGAAACAATGCCAAAAGCATGCAGTGCCACTGATAGGGTGACACTGCAGCACTTTATATGCATATTTTCTTGGGAAAAGTATTTAGAAAAAGCTGCAGGATTTCAATTAAACTTATTCACCTGACTATGCATGCCCACCATAACAAGATTATATATTAATATGAATGTGACCCCAACACATACAGAGCTGGTCAGAGTTATACACACTGGGGGCTCCAGGACTTCCTCAGTAGGAAACTCTGCTGGAGCGAGGATACTTAAAGCAAAGAAATTTCTCAAGTGTGATGGTAATGGAATGTAAGTTCTTTACTGATAGAGACTGTGCTTAAATGTGTTGCTGATTTAAATCCTTAGGACTTTTCATTCCATGTTTACACTTAACATTTCCTTAGTACTTACTTTGGTATTACATAAGTATATCTGTGACAATTATCTCACCTGTACCTGGCTTCAACCCAGACATTCATTAAATAACCATCACAAGATTGGTAGTACTGTTCCTATTTTACAGATACCTGCAGGATTGTTCTCAACAGCATATGGGCTGTAACAGCCATGAGTCTGGATATTGTTTGTGATAACTCCAGATGCATCCCACAGCACAAAAAGCTTTCGCTGCTTAAGGTTACTCACCGACTCATAGTCAGGTCAAGCTTAAATCACTCACAAAGAGATGAATGCAGCTTTAAAATTCAAGAAGCCTCAAAGTGAAACCTAGGTCTTTCCAGAGAGCCTTTTCATTTCTCCAAAGCACGCATTTTTCTGAATGAAGAATACAGGTTAGTATCTAAGGATTTCAATAGCTTTAAAATGTAATGCTAAATTCAAAATATTTTAACATCTTTTGGAATAAAGACTGTGTTTTGTCCAGCAGAGGGAGATTAGAGTTTTAAAGAAATGTAATATAAACACTAAGCATAACAAGGAAAAAAAATTCACTCAAATGTATCAGATATAGATTTTAATATAGAGTTTAATTTATAAGACATAGTATTCTATATTATCAAGACAGGTAAATATAGGCAAAATCTGATGAAAATCAGACTTAAAATCATATCATAGGGCTTGATACTGATGTAGGATTTGTAACCTTCATCCCATTTCAAGCCTGATCCTGTGCAAGTAACAAAACACAGCAAAGCTAAAATCAAATCAAATAATAAAATAAAATTAAATAAACACGGTGTGTTTTACATGAGGAAATACCTGCCAGCAGTTTGCACTCAGGAAAAGGTTAATGGAAACCTGGAGGAAGCTTTCTGCAGAGTGCCTGGTCTTTTTTTAAAGGAGCCCTGTAAATCATAATCCCAGACCAGAAATCCAGTCCCTGGCCCAGTGAGTTTAATTCTCATCTCCCTGCGGTTTTTGACCTCACTGCAGCTTATCGGGCAGAGTGCCCTGTTCAAAGGCTACTGAGATTCACAGCTGCAATAAAAGAGTCATTCAATAAGCAGTTCTTGGCTTTTCTTTGTTCATACCATCTGATATGCTTTGGGGATTACTGCATTATCAACATGGTTGCATAACTGAAAGGGTGGTGAATAACATTACAAACCAGCAAATGAACTGCCAGGTGTAGGTATGAGAAAAACAAATAGAACCAGCATGGGTTTAGCACAGAGAGGAAAATGGCAAATCTTCCCATGACAGAACTTGAAAGTAGAAAGAAGAAATATTAAACCTTAACCATATATTCTCTGGTGGTGTCATCCTTCAGAAGAAAAACCTGATGTCAGAGCCAGAAAAAGATCAAGTGGTTGACCAAAGACCAAGGGCATATTTCATACCACAAGACACCTTCTCAGCAATAAAAGCTAAGAGGAAGGAGAAGGAAGAAGGGGCAATCATGATATACAACATTTACCTTTTGGAACAACCACTATGTGTGCTGAAGCCCTGCTTCCTGGGAAGTGGCCAGATATCACCTGTTGATGGCAAGTAGAGAGTAAAATCTCCTTGGCTGATATAGTTGTCAAGCCACTCTCCATGATATTTGAAAAGTCATGGCAGTCACGTGACTGGAAAAAAAGGAAAAATTGTACCCATTTTTAAAAAAGCGTAGAAAGCAGGACCCTGGGAACTACTGACCTGTCAGCCTCACCTCTGTGCCTGGAAAGACCATGGAACAGATCCTCCTAGAAGCAATGCTAAGGCACATGGAAGACAGAGAGGTGATTCAGGACAACCAGCATAGCTTCACACAGGGCAAGTCCTGCCTGACCAAACCTAATGCCCTTCTATGATGGAGTGAATATGTCAGGGGACAAGGGAAGTGTTACAGACAATATTTATCTGGACTTCTGTAAAGCCTTTGACATAGTCCCCCACAACATCCTTCTCTCTAAATTGGAGAGAGATGGATTTGGTGGGTGGACTGTTAGATGGTAAAGAAATTGGTTGGATGGTCTGATCCAGAGGGTAGTGATCAATGGCTCAGAATCCTGATGGACAGCAGTGGCGAGGTATCTGTACTGGGACAAGTGTTATTTAATCTTCATTAATGACATAGACAAAGGGATCAAGTGCACCCTCAGCAAGTTTGCAGATGGCACCAAGCTGAGTGGTACAATTGTCACACTTGAAAGACAGGATGCCATCCAGAGGGACCCGGACAGGCTCAAGAAGTGGTCCCATGAGAATCTCATGAGGTTTAACAGAACCAAGTGTAAGGTGCTGCACCTGGGCCAGGGAAACTCCCAGTATCAATACAGGTCAGGGGATGAACAGATCAAGATCAACTCTGCCCAGAAGAATTTGGGGGTAATGGTGGATGAGAGGCAGGAGATGAGCTGGCAATGTGCACTTGCAGCCCAGAAAACCACCTGTATTCTGGGCTGCATCAAAAGCAGTGCGGCCAGCAGATCGAGTGAGGTGAATCTGCCCCTCTGCTCTGGTGAGACCTCACCTGAAGTACTGTTTCCAGCTCTGGGGGCTCCAGGACAGGAAGGACATCAGCCTAGTGGAGCAAGTCCAGAGGAGGGCCACAAAGATGGAGAGATGGAGCACTTTTCCTGTAAGGAAAGACTGAGAGAATTGGGATTATTCAACCTGGAGAAGAGAAGGCTTTGAGGTGACCTAATTGTGGCCTTCCAGTACCTGAAGGGAGCCTACAAGAAACATGGAGAGGGTCTTCTTACAAGGGCATGTAGTGGCAGGACAAGGGGGAATGGTTTCCAACTGAAAGAGAGCAGGTTTACACTAGTTGTTAGGAAGAAATTCTTTACTGTGAGGGTGGTGAGACACTGGATAGAACAGATTGTCCAGAGAAGTCGTGAATGCCACATCCACAAGATGGAGATAATTTCCCCTTAAAAGCCCTCACAATGCTAGTAATTATGAGTGCAGTGGGCTTACATAGAGCAACTCCTCTGTGGGCTGAACCCCTGCTTCCTGGGCAGTGGCTGGACATCACCTGCTGGTGGGAAGTACAGAATAAAATCTTTTGGGATTTTTTTCCTTTGCTTGTGCACATGTGACTTTTGCAATTTAGTTAGATATTAGGAAAAAAATTAATTATTCCAAGACTGTTGACAGTGACAGAGATGAATTAAAATAATCTTGCTGGAGTTACTGACCAACATTTAATGTTGTTGCCAGTAATGAATCATACTTTAGATGAGAATTCAAAGTATTTTTCTTTCACAGGATTAGAAAGGATTTCACAAAAAAGGATTTCACTCCATAAAAACTGCTCAGCTATTGGCTGCTGCTGCACTTCCTCCTTCACTCACTCTCCTCACACTGATAGGAAAAATGGAATCTCCACCCACCCAAGCTTTCGTCCTACTTATACCTGAAGATCCAACTTGCTGTGTAGTTATCCATACAGCCAAGGACTGAAGACATTTAAGCAGAAAAAATTCTCTGCCAAGTTTCTTCCTTTTTTTTTTTTTTAATTTCTTGATTCATTGCCCAGCCACCAATCAAACATCTTGCTTTGCTCAACTGAATCTCTGTGAAATTGCTGTGAGTATCAAGAAAATGAAAGGAAATAGTCTAGCAATGTTTGCGATTAGGATGGAAATGTCTTTTCTCTTTTCTGGCTGATATTTTTAATTGAGATTAGTTCTATAGCCTCCCCTTAAGCAGAGCTTTCCTCTGACCAGATTTGGAGCTCTAAAAGTTATGGCTAAGAAGAGGCCTCCTTAAAAGAAATTCAAAAATCAATAACTAGTTACTCTAAAACAGATTGATTTAAGTAATTAAAGCCTAACAACCTTTAGTTAATGATCTATTTATTTCAGGTTATTTATATGCAGTAAACTTCAAAATACAGCAGAGAATTCCAGGAGTGAAAAGATCCAGGAACAAAAGACAGAAAAGGTCTGTAAATATTTTCGTGAGTATGAAGCACAAAGGGTGTTAGTAGGAATTTCTATTTATTTTCTCTGTGGAGGAAGGGTTGGGTCCTGTATGCTGATTTCATTGCCAAATGTTATGCTCTGTTTTCTTTTGAATCACACCTCTTTTTCTTGCCTTTCAAAGGCTTCATATCTACAGTCACAATTTCACATAAATATGTTTGGTATGGGAATAATGGCTTTTTAATTTTTTTGCATCTGAGTAAACAGAGTGATTTTTAGGGACACGGAGAACTATCAGTAATATACCAAGCATTTCTGAAAATGAGATCCAGCTTTAAGGAGTCTATATATGAATCCAGATAGGCCAAATCATGGCCAAAGAAATCAGAGGACATGGAATTCAGTCAACAAGAGAGACCTCAAAAATGGATGAGTAAATTTAGGGTTTTTTTCAGAGCAACCATGTTAATTCCAAGCCTTTCTTTCTTCATGCAGTGCTCAACAGTCGTGGATAAAATGAAAGATTTGAGTCTGAAAGACACAATTACCCGAAGTGAGTTATTTGACATGGAAGGTGTTCCCCTCACAAAACCAATGGGCATCACATGGGATCAAGTACAAAAGTTCAAAGCCAGACCTGACGATGTGTACATTGCAACCTATGCAAAAGCAGGTTGGTGCATGTAGGGAAGAGAATAGAAAAGTTTGGGATAATGTTTATTGTTGAAATTGAAAACTGGTTTTTTTCTATTGTGACTGATATTTGTATAATTCCAAACCAGACACATTTTAAAGACATGAAGCCTTGTCACCTGTGACTAGTAACTTCTGACTTCTTTGGCAGAAATAACAACAATCTGTTACTACTGAAGTACAGATGGCCAAAGTCGAATGACCTATACTTAAATGTTTCCTTTAATTGAGATTACATACATTTATATTAATGACAACAATGGAAGTTTTCCACCAATATGTAGTGATTTAACAATGCCTAGAAAAATGTCATCATTACTAAGAAGTAATAGAAACTGACTGACATGATTATGGAATGAATAATATTTGGGGAATTACTTGGTGTGTAAATGAACTGTGGTTTCTGAAAATAGATTAATTATTTTAAGGAAATAACCGAATTCACTTAATAATTTCAGCCAATAAAATTAAATACTCACCATTAATATTAGTTATCTGACATTTTATTCAGTGGCTGGCCACTATTGCTCCCCTTCATCAGACTTACTACACAGAAAAACAGTGAATAACAAGCATCAATATTAATCCCCCATGAATAAAAACATGTACAGTTTAGGAAATTCAGGAATAGATATGGGAACACTTGATGATCATAAAAAAATAATTACTAGAATTAACAACAATATTTAAGGATGGGTTTGTTGGGTTTTTTTTCAGTAGGGGAAAAAAACACCAAAAAAAACCCCACCATTAGTTTTGTAGAACCTGAAAGCTTTTAATTTACTGTCTGCATACTGAAAACAAAACCACACTATTTTAGTCAGTCTGGATTAAAACCTCTCGGTCATTGAACTGAAAAAAAGTTGGCAGTCCATTTGACATTATGTCATATTTGCCAGAGATGCTCAATTCAAGCATCTCAACAGCTGAATTTCCTGCCCACATGGCTTTCCAAGTTATACCTTAGCCTGTTCTCTAGCTGACCTGCCACGGTAGCTCAGAGGAGAAGTGGTTAACACAGTGACCACAGCTATAAAAGAAAAGAGGCATGAGATACACAACACTGTAACACAAGATTTTGCAGTTGCTCAGGCAGATGAAGTGTTATGTTCTGATCTTCATTAAAGTGGTTCAAATGGAAACTTTGCAAATACTGCCACTGTCTTATATTTTCAAACTGTATGAAATTTTTACTCACTTGAAATTCAGCTATTACATTTTTTCACTCAAATTTAGAATAAAAACAAAAGTTGAAATACCTGAATGTTTGTGAGGTATGAAAATTGGAATGAGGGAGTTTCATTTCCTCTCTGCAAATAATACAACCTACAAATAATAGTGAGTTTATCCCAGAGCTTTTTTTCAGTACTGTGTGGTGTTGGGGGCTATTTCTTTTGGCATGAAGAGGCCTGTTGTAAAATGGAATCCCTGAAACTCTGCTTTGGGAATTACCTTTGTATTCCTAATTAGGCATTTTTCCCCCATTATCCTCTCTTTCCACTTTGTCCATTATCTTCTCTGCTGTTCCTTCCTCCTTTAATGCAGAGTCCATCCTTCTGGCTTTCAGTTCCCTAGAAGAAGAGACTCCTGGCTATCCTGGAGAGAAATATCTAAACACTTGACATTTTCAGGTACCACATGGACACAGGAGATAGTGGATATGATTCAACAAAATGGAGATACTGAGAAATGTAGACGTGAAACGACTTACAAACGCCACCCTTTCCTTGAGTGGTTTGTTGCAGAGCCTCCATCTGAACGTTACTCAGGTGAATATTATATAAATAGGTTTGTATTTTAGACAAAATGAAACAAAACAAGCACTTGGTGCTGATGTGGTAAGTTTCCTGAGAAAGATCCCACTTACTTTGTTACTGAACTATATTCATAGCTACTGAAAATCCAGTCGCTCCCCGAGTTTCTTTTTACATGCGATCCAGAAAGTCTAGTCAGCCAGTCATATTCCTGTATTCTAGAAAGGAGCAAAAATTTCTTACCTGTACAAGTGGGAGGAGATCACTAAATATTGCAAAGGAAAAGCTTTGGTTGGGTAAATACAAATCAGTATTCATCATTATCCCTTAGAATGCACGAGTCAGATGTGGGCCCAAGAAAGCAAGAAGAAGATATGAACCAGTATTTCCCCTTTTAGCTTGAATATATAGGCAAAAACGTCCCTAGAAACACTGAAGATGCTTATGTAATGTTGCTTATGTTACACTGTTATGTAACTGCTTTGGAGATGAATGATTGGTGCAAGATGTACTGCTAAAAATCATGGTCAAAATCACATGTATGAGAATAACAAAGAATTGCTAGTGCAATTGAGAGAACAACTCATATCTCATAATTAAATATCCCACAGGTGTAGAGTTAGCTAATGCCATGCCATCTCCAAGAACAATAAAAATTCATCTGCCTGTGCAGCTGGTGCCTCCCTCCATCTGGGAACAAAACTGTAAGGTAAGGCTGAGGAGGTTGGACTCAACTCTACTTCATGGGCAAAGAAAGTGACATAAACTAGGACAGAATACATTTTCCAGAGTGTCCACAAAACCTAAATGTCCCCACAGATATTTTCCCTTTAATGTGCAAAGTCTGTGAAAATCTAAAGAAGTCATGACTAAGTTACCTGAGCTGGATTTTAGAAAATGCCAGCTTCAAAGCAATATCTCCTAAAACACTGTCATCAGGGTCCAAGACAAAACTTTAGGATATGCTCAATATCTATATAATCATGTGCAAGTTAATTTTTTTTTCTCTCTCTCTTTTCAAATCAATAAAGATAATCTATGTGGCAAGAAATGCAAAAGACAATATGGTGTCATACTACCACTTCCACAGAATGAACAAGGCTATGCCTGAGCCAGGAACCTGGGAGGAGTTTGTGGAGAAATTCATGTCTGGACAAGGTGATGAACTGAAATCAGTTATATAAGTGATTTTGTTCATTTTAAAAATGCATTGTAATGATTTATTTATTTCAGCTATTGATATCTAGTGCTGATTTCACTCTGTGGAATGATAACTACTGAAGATGTTTCAGTCATAATTTATCTTCATTCACAGGTTTTTATTAGTACCTAAAGGATTATTAAATCTATCTTTACACTCCCATTTCGGGAAAAAAACACCAACCACTACTCTTTATTCTGTGATCTTTTAGAAACCTATATAATGATTTTCAGTCTTAGTCTCTTCTCTCTGACTTTAAAACAAGCCAGCTGAAAAGGAACAGTGGTTTAATTTGGTTTATTCTAACATGATATACAAGAAACTAAGGGTTAATTTTGTTAGAAATGTGCAGTGGGAATTTTAGATACGGAAGTATTTTTACATAAATTAATCTACCTAAAAATAGGGCATATGAAAAAAAGACAATTATCTTACTAAGGGCAAGCAACCCCAGAAGCTGATTCTTCCTTTTCTAAAAGATATGTTGATATCACAGAATATCCAAGAAAGAAAACCTGGTCAGGTGAGTGGCAATTTACAGTTTGGGTCATTAAAACTTCCTTAGGTCCTTAATATTTTTGCCACCATGTAGGCCTAGAAATAACACTGTCTGGACCAGCATGAGAGTTTCATGTCTAAAGAAGACCTTGTGTCTGGTGTTTGACCAGCTCAGCTTGAGAGCCGTCTGTCCCAGTGCAGACATCTAGAAGACTGATTAGCTACCTCTGTCCTAGCTGATCATCTTGATACTTGCTGGAGAGAAACAGGCACTTCTGATAGAATACCAAATATTTAAACCAGTTAGAATCACAGAATAATACAAGCTGGAAGGCACTTTCAGTGTCCATCTGGTCCAAACCCCTGCTCAAAGCAGGGCCAGTCAAGACCAGCCTTGTCCAGCTGATGAGATGAATCACTGGAAATGTCTGTTTCTTTCCACTGACTGCAAAGACAGCCTGGATTTTTCATTCAGGAGTAAGAATCTGCATTTGTTGCCCTCTAAAGTTACACATGGATCCTGCTCTGAGCATCCATACACTAGAGGGATTAATAGCACAAACGCTGTGATAAGCACAGAGCACAGCAGTCATGGCCACAGTAATTTAAAACCAGATGGTAAATTCCCAGGCATTGGTCATAAGGGAACCATGAATGCCACATGTGTTAAAGACAGTTAGGGCATTTATAGCTGCTGTTGATGTTACTTCTTTTTCAGTGCTCTGGGGTTCCTGGTATGACCACGTAAAAGGATGGTGGAAGGCCAAAGATAAGCACCGTATTCTCTACCTCTTCTATGAAGATATGAAGGAGGTAAAAGGCATGTTTATAGAGCTCTGAAATCCAGAAGTCTAGTAGATACTGCCTACAAGCTAGTTTTGTATTATAATGCCAGCTGTATCAGTAAACCTTATGACGACCTGATCTTTTCAGTCTGAGAATTGCAGCTTTAACACTGTGTTTGACTTCTTTTCTTTTCCTGGCTCTATATCTTATCCTACTTCATTGTCTCTGCAGAATCCAAAGCGAGAAATTCAGAAGATTGCGAAGTTCCTGGAGAAGGACTTGAGTCAGGAGGTTCTAAACAAGATAGTCCATAATACCTCGTTTGAGGTAATGAAGGAAAATCCCATGGCAAACTACACTAAAGATTTTCAGGGAATAATGGATCACTCCATTTCCCCATTCATGAGAAAAGGTACTGAGGTTTGTTACTTAAATCAACGCTTTTTGGTTTTCATTCTGTTTTGAAATAAACCTTGAAGTACAAGTATCTAGTGAATTGTGGATAATTGGCTTCAGGAAATACTGGTAAATTAATCATTTTTCTTTTTTTGCTTTGCTGTTTCTTAGGGGTTGTTGCAGACTGGAAGAATCATTTCACTGTGGCACAGAATGAGAAATTTGATGAAGATTATAAGAGGAAAATGTCTGATACCTCTCTTGTTTTTCGCATGGAATTGTGATTATTTGCAATGGGAATTAATGATCTTCAGCCTTTTCCATGTTATATATTTTGCCTTCACAAAATGCCAGTGTCCCTAGGATTTCCATCTCTCTTCACACTCCACTGGTTATGCCAAAGTTTAAGTCTCCCTGAAAAAAATAATTCCACTGGATACTTCTTATTCATTCCTCCCACAGTAACTTTCAGCATTAATAAAAATATTTCACACATGCTTTGAACCTCTGTCTTTGTAAAACTGCAGCTGAAATTGCTGGCATTTTCAAATCAAACTCTAACAGAAACTAGGAACCAATAGGAAAAGAGGGTGTTAAAAGAGCGCACCAGATTGTACAAACATTAATCAACAAATAACAACAAACAAATTTAAAGGTGATCACTTATAAAGAGGGCAACAGAACAGCATAAAGTAGAATAAATTTCCTTTTCTCTCATTTTAAGGTGGACATCATAAATGCTGTTGAGATGAAAGCAACGTCTCCAAAAACAGCGAACACCCCTTACCTCCTTTGATCAAATTGGCTAAAGGGCTACATAGAGGCATTTATTTACAATCCAGCTGTAGAGACAGCAGCCCTTACTGCATTAAGAGAAGAGGCTTTTCTCACATTTGCCTTCTCAACTGGATATCATATTCTTCTGCTAACATTCGGAGAATTCTGAAAGTTGGTACAAACCAGGTCAAGAGTCAGTGCTGCATATAACATCTCCATCTCCACTGTTGTATCACATTATTTCCTCCTCCTTTACTCCACTCTTAATCAAATATATAAACATCCCATTGAGGGCTCTTAGTTGCAATAGGATCTGATTGATATTAGGAAATAAAAACCAGTTCTCTTTAGCATTAGTACCACCACTATATGCATGCTTTGAGCTTGTGCAAAATTAACTAAAGCAGTTCATAACCCAGTTAATTATAAACAACTGTTACCAATCCACTTTTGGTTTTAAAGTGCCACCATTGAGCTTGGCACATAAGAAAGGCCCCAAACAGTTCCTGCTTAACTGGGTTTGCACTCTGAATGTCAGAGGGAACACAATGTAGACTACAGAATCTGAAGGAAAATATTCTCTTAGTCTCATTTAGTCTAGTTTAGTCTAGTTTAACACAAAAAATGCTTGCTGGGGATATTTTCTCATTGGCCCATGTCAACATGCACAATCCATTTCAGGCAACCTACTTAATCCAAATATCTAAAATAAATGCAGTCCTCTAAAGGGCAGCAATAATCTTGCATCAAGTTTGAGAACAAACGAAAGGCTTCATGTTAAACGTGGAAGTTACATTGGCAGTTCCCTCCTCACTGAGTTTCCCCCAAAAATGAAGGAATCACTGAAACCAGAAACAAGCATTTAATACATTAGCACAAATTTTACTTCTTTTTTTTTAAAGCCTTTAGGTCAACAGATTCCTGCCCACAAACAAAGAATGTTTCTTTAAAATGACTACATGAGAAAAAAATTACCTGTCAGAGGCACTGCTGTTCATCACAGCAAGGCTAAATACCAGCCTGAGAAGCTTTCTGCTACTTGTTTGTTTTTTGTTTATGATTAACTTGATTTACTATCTCACTATTGCCAGTATGAGGAACAGGCGTTGCCTGCTCTCTTAGATATATCCATTCTCCTGGATTGCTCTATGAAACCACGAGTCAGCACACTTTGTCAATCTAATCCTCATTCAGTGCCACAAGAGATATCAGTAAATGGAAAACATGCTTAACTCAGTATCTTGGTGACATTTTATGAGCAGTTCTGTACAAAAGGTCACACAGAAGACATATTTGTTCCTCCTTTAAAATTTCTGAATCTATCAGAAGTGCAAAATGCTGACAGCAGCTGAAGCCTGATCTGAAAGGGAGCTGCACAGCCACCACAAGGGGTAGAGGCACCATATAAGGGGTAGAGGCTTTGTATCACATTGGAAAGTCACCTTTGCTCCCTCACTTGCTTAGGTGACTCTTGACCCAGATGCAATTCAGCTGCTATGAACAATAGATAAAAAGTAACACAGGTCAGAGTGCAGTCCTAGAACAAAAAAGGGGGGAAACAAACACTTGATGTGCAGCTACATGAAAACTGGCTTTTCTTATGGTATTAATATTCTCCTTCTATATATTCAAAGACAGAAATGTTAACTTTCTTGACAAAATATAGCTGGCAGGGGGATAGAAAAGTGGGGTGTTTCTGCTTTTTATGCTGTCTCAAGCCACCACAGCTGATAGAGATCAACTTAAGGGTTCAGCCATGAGTTGCAAAATGTTCTTCATTGTATCAGTGTAAAACTACAGGGAATAGTGAATTGTTACCAGGGAAAATTATTTCATCTGTAGTTACCAGGAAAATTTGGAAAAGAGATTAATGGGCTGTATGCATCCCCCAAATGGGCCTAGAGACTATTGTGGTTTGGTGTCTATTTTGACAGTATGTCAATAGGGATGTGCACATGCTTCTGGGCAGATGACTGGAGGGTGCCCTCACCTAGAGTGCCTTTAACTTCCATATGTTTAGGTCTGTCAGTTGTTATGTACAGAAGAGCTTTAAATTATGTGTTGGTATATGGAGATTGTTTACTAATACCAACAAAAGTTGGTAAGAGATTTAATGTACTTTTACATAAGATACTGTAAATCAATCAAGATATTGTAAACCTTCAGAAGGAGATTTCAGGTGTTCAGTCAAATTACTTGAAACCAATTAAACTATTGTCAAGCTTCTGGTGCAAACAAAGGACTGCGGAGATAGAACTCTGTACAGAACTATGTTAGACCTGAATATACATCTACGCTTTATATTCATCCAGTTACCTAGATGCACAATTTTACTAACCTTCTCAGGTGCAACATCATCTATGTCAGTTTAGCTAATGCAATCCCTCAGCAACTTCTTCAATGCTGCTTGTGTCTTCTTTTATAAGAGAGCGTACATGTAGAGTTTTGATAGTGGAGAAACTTTGTTATTCATCTCTAAAAAAAAGTCTCAAAATCAGTGCTAATTAATACATGTTAACTGTTCACATGGTTCTGTTTCATAGGTCTGCATGAACAACTACCAAAACAAATCCTCCCCCAGGAATGACTGAAGATTCCTGCTTTGATACAGACTGTTTAACAGGGACTGCTGTATTATTCCTAGAGTAGTCGTGACCAGCCTTTAGCTTGTCTGTCAACTGCAACTGGGGGAGCTGTTTTACTTTCACAGGGAAAGCAACCATTTGCGAAACAGAATGGAAGAAGTACCAAGCTTCAAAAAATTAAAGAAAGAAACGAGCTGCCACAGACCCGCCAAGGTAAGCGCTATGTGCTCATCATGGTGGAAGCAACCACTGGATGGTTAGAGACTTTTCCAGTGTCTCACACAACTGCCTGAAACACCATTCTGGGTCTTGAAAAGCAAGTACTCTGGCGACACAGCACCCCAGAGCTAATTGAATCAGACAATGGGACTCATTTCAAAAACAGTTTAGTTACTACTTGGGCAAGGGAACATGGCATTGAGTGGGTATATCACATCCCATATCATGCACCAGCTGCTGGAAAAGTTGAGCGGTGTAACGGATTGTTGAAAACTACTCTGAAGGCATTGGGTGGGGGAACTTTCAAAAATTGGGATCAGCACCTAGCAAAGGCTACATGGCTAGTCAACACTAAAGGCTCCGTCAATTGAGCTGGCCCTGCCCAATCAGAGTCTCTTCATACTGTGGATGGAGACGAAGTCCCAGTAACTCACTTGAGAGGTATGTTAGGTAAAGCAGTTTGGGTTAACCCTCCCTCGAGCAAAGGCAAACCCACTCGTGGGATTGTCTTTGCTCAAGGACCAGGATATATCTGGTGGATAATGAGAGAAGATGGAGAAACCCAGTCTGTACCTCAAGGAGATTTAATCTTGGGGAAAAACTAATTCGTATTCCGAGTTGTATGTTGCAGGAAATGAGTAACCAGACGAGGAAGACCCGAACTAAGCTGAAGGGAGCTGTTTTCTCTTCCTAGCTAGCATTCAGAGGGACACAGCTTTCCTTTCCACAAATTTAACTGTAGATAATCTGCTTCATGCTTGGATTGAAAGTCACTGTTTGTCCAGTTAGGAAAACAGACCGTGTACAGGAAGAAGCTTTTATTTAATTTGTCCTATCTGTATAGGATATGGCTATATACCCTATAACGTATACTTTGTAAGTTTTTTATAATGATTAGTGACAATATGTTCACAAAAAGCGTTATCTTTACAACAAAGTTAATTATTAATTCTGCCATTTTCCAGAGGTACATTAACATATTTTAAGCTTGGACTGAATCTTCCATATTCCCTCACATCCTCAATGAATGTTGCAAGGTCTGTGTCACTGTAGGTGAGCCCGGAGGCACACTGAAAATGAAAGTTAAGGCCTTCATACTGATAGGTTGCAACCAAACTGTGCTGCCAGACTGGAAGTCATGGGCTTAGGCTTGGATAACAAGGCTCTGTCTGCCCTCCAGACCAAGAACAGACCTGTCATGCAGCAATATCCCATGGTTAATGTTGAAGAGGTAAATTATTCATGGACTATTTTGCAGAAGGGCTTTGGCATAGTCTGCTGCAAGGGCAGTTGATACTTATCTGCAGTGTGAGCTCACACTGCCTTTAGGACTGTGTGAAGGCTCACAGTTGAAGTTGAAGCCGTCTACCATGACATGGAAACAGAGGGATTATGTCAAAAGCAAGCTACATGGCGTCCTGCTCTGGTACAGTCCATATAGGTAGAGAGGAGGGGAGAACCGACCTGTCTCTGTCAAGTACTTGTCTCACAGGAACAGGGAACAGTGGGGATGAGTAGACCCCAGTCAGAATCCCCAAAAAGCCTGGGATGAGTGAGCCAGTCTTCACTACAAATACATCTGAAAACTCTTTTCTCTCTGCCTTCGATTGTCTCCAAAATCAATTTCTTTATAGGCTAAGACATGAGATGACCCAAAAGCTGGATTATAATACATATTTTCTGAGGACAGATGGAAGGAGCACATTTGCATGAAACATTGTTTTCTCTAGGGTTTTCCATAGTTTGGTAGAAAAGCTTTAGCTAAGAATGGTTTTGGAAGGACTGTATCTAGAAACGGTCTTCTTGAAATTGTGTCAAACACCCGTTAGATCATGGCAGCACAGGTGTAGGTACTCGGTTCAGAGTATCCCAAAGGGGAAGGGGAAAGGAAGAATTAACCTGTTCAACGCCCTATGAGGCTTCTAAAAAGTATAAGAGAAGTAATGAAAAAACAGCTGCTTGCTGTTTGGTTAGGGACGTCTGTTCCTCGCCAGCAACCTGTGTGACCATGGAACCATATGTTCCTGGCACAGTTGTGTACCTGCATAGATTACAATACACAGTAAATATATATAATGTACAGTGAATGCATTGGAGGGGAAAAAGAAAAAAGGAAACAATTTCTGAGGTATATGTGAAAAACCTTTCTGTCTTTTGTCATTAGTTGCCATTTGAAATTTAAAAGAATGACTGTAAGCGGACTTGGAAAAATGTAAATTATTCTTCTGAGAGCAGCACTTTGACTAACATGACTCTCATTTTTTAAATTAAAATAGATATTCTCTCATGACATTATAATTAATTTGGTGATATTCAGTATTTATCCAGTGAACCATAAATATGCCTAAATTGTTTCTCTCAGGCAACTTCTCATTAAAAATCAATTACTTATCGTGAAATGTGAAAAATAATTCAGGCACTACCAAAGTGCATGCATGATTACAATGAAAAATGTGTACCCTTTAAAGTAGTTATCAGTTCCCTCAAATACCTACCCAAACTGGCATAAGAAATGTCTCTTAAAAAACACTTAACTACAAGCCATAATATCTGGCTTCTGCTAATTGCTCTGGAAGTCCTTCACCTTCGTTTTTAAATTTACAGAATGACAGAACACTTAGTGTTGGAAGGGGCCTCTGGGGATCATCTAGTCTAACCTTCCTGCAAAGGCAGGGTCACCTAGAGCAGGTTATACAGGAACGCATCCAAGTGGGTTTGGAATGCCTTCAAAGGAGGAGACTCCACAACCTCCCTGGGCAGCCTGTTCCAGTGCTCTGCCACCCTCAATGTAAAGTTCTTCCTCATGTTGAGGTGAAACTTCTTGAATTTTAGTTTCTGGCCATTGCTCCTCGTCCTGTGGCTGGGCACCACCGAAAACAGTCTGGCACCATCCTCTTGTCACCCGCCATATTTACTTGTTAACAACTTAATCACTCTGTGCTTCCATCAAGATATTAAAAACAGGGTCTTGAATCGTCAAGCTTCTGCCTGAGCACTTCGCTCTTCACGTCATGTTCTCCCGACGGTGACAGCGAGAGACACTCCTGCCTGCAGCACCGTGTTCCCCTCAGGAGCCCTTCAGGAACAGGGAAGGGCGGGTTACAGTGGTGGTGTAGCCGTATCCCTGTGTCGCTTTTATGAGGCGGAGAACATGATCTCGCCAGCGTTACCTGCGCTTCCCAGTTCACGTCCGTCTTAGGCCGGTTACGCCGCCGGGGCACCCAGCCATGCACAGCCATGCACAGCCGTGCCCCGGCACAGCCCGAGCCCCAGTTCGGGCCCCCGCCCGCCCCCGGGGCGGTGCTCGGTGACGGACGCGCGGAGCGCAGCGGGCCGGGAGCCGCGTTCCCGGCGTGCCGGGATGACGGAGGCGGAAGCGGGCCGGGGAGGATGTAGCGGCGCTGACAGCGGCTGCAGCGCCGCGACCTGCCCGCCCCTGCCGCCGGCCGGCCCCGCCATGGAGGTAACGCGGCTGGGGGAGAGGGGGCGCGGGGCCCTCGGGGGGGAACGGGAGCTGGAGCGGGTGGGGAGGGGGGCGGTGTGTGACCTTGGGGTGCAGCGTGGCGGGGCCGGGGAGGGTGAGGACCAGCCCCTTCTCCTCCGCCTCCCCCTCCACGGGGTCCCTGCCCGCAGCGACGGGCGGGGAAGCCCGTGGGCCCTCGCTTCGCCTCCTCGCTGTCCCCGCGGGCGGCGCAGCCCCAGTGGGCGGCAGCTGTGCGGGGCCCGCCCGGGCCAGGGTGGGAAGGGGCGCTCCGGCCCTGCTCTGCGGAAATGCGAGCGCCGGTGCGGGCTACAAGGGGTTGCTCAGTGCCCCTCCTGCTTACGGGGTGGGGACGTCGCGCTGTTGTCAGGGCCGGGGGAGAGCAGGCGGTGCTGGCTCAGGGGAGTGACGCTCAGGTGACACGGCGGGTGCGCCGAGTGGTTCCTCTGTGAGAGCACCCGCGGGCAACAAGGGCTCCTGTTCCTCTGCGGTGACCCGGTGTGTTAACACTAGGTCAGCTGTGAAATACCTACCAACACAAGCAAATAAATCACTGCAGCGTCTGTATCCAGTGTAGCTTTCACAAACACCAAGGCAAATCCAAATACAGCGTAGAAGAGTTTAAAGTTCATGCATTAAATTGACTCTACTGGTAATATCCAAGCTGCTCACGTTCTAATGGAGGTTCAGTGCCGCTGTTGAAGCAATCACAGTTCAAAAAGTGTTTTGATGTGACTTGGTTCGCTTAGAGTTGGTGATGCTGAGTATTTGTACACTGCTCAGAAAATTGCTGTTTGTAATGGTCATTACTGCCACAGTTCACAGCAAAGACTAATATATTGCATTTATGCATTGGTTAGGCTTTCTAAGGCCTTTTTTCTGTGTTAGGCTATTGCAAAAGTGAGAGACAGATAGCAGTTAAAATACATAGAACATGTTGAAGTGTGGCATGGAAACACCTTAGAGCAGATCAAGTAGGCTTGAAATAAAAAAAAAAAAGAATGTAGATAGATAGATAGATAGATATATCAGTAAAGTATGGAAGCATACCCTGGTTTCAGAATAGTGGACTAGAAACCTAAAAATCCTTGCAGGATTCAGTGTTGGGCTTAAAAGAGTACTTACTGTCTGCTGACTTGCAGCTTGGATGCACCTAATCAATGAGAAGTTTAGGGTCTTTTAGCAGTTCATCTTCCTTGTTGTTCTTCTGTTTCAAATGAGTGAAGCCCTTTACGTGAACTGCTTCTGGGTTCTGTTACCAGAACAGCAAAACTGGATGTGTTGTTTTACACGATATATGGTTCTGCCTCTGTATGTATTAGCTTAAAGAAGAGTAAAAATATTGTGAGAAAAAATTCATCTGACCTTGCTGTAGTATGGAGAGACATGAGCTGTTATTTTCTAAACAGCACATGTGGTTTGCTGTACTTAATTATGCTGTCTAGTGACAGTGACTGCTTGTAGTGACAGTGTTTTGCTGATTGCACTGCTGAAATATTGAGTGTAACTATTAACAAAGTTTTATATACCAAGAGAATATGAAACTTAAACCTTATAGCTTTTTTTAATGCTGTATTTATGTTTAATGGGCACATTATTTTTTGATAAGTTTGCTTTTGCCATCTGAAAAAAAAACACCTTTTGGCCCATGTGATACATACATCACATGTATAACTGCCTTTGTCCTTGGCCTGTACTTGAACTTATATTTCTGATGATGATCCTTTTTATTATCTGTATCACCTCTTCCCCCTAAATTGTTAGTGATTCTCCATTCTCATAGTGTTCAGATCCAGTTTATTTTTTCCTTAGTTTCTACTATAAGGGTTTTGGGTTTTTTGGCAGAATAAAGAAAGTAGCAAAATAAAAGTGAAGGTATGTGTGTACACATGCATATGCACACAAACATGTAGATATGTAAAAATACAAATATTTATATATATACATATGCCTCTTCACTTTCATACTCATGCACATATGATAGTATGAAGGAAGAAGCAGGGTAAAGATCAAAACTTGGAAATGCTACCCTTAATATATTGGAAGTGTCTGTTCCATTTTCCTTCGCACCATCATGGCTGTATATGTTTCTTCATGTTGTTGATCATATGCAAACATATCTCATATAAATCACAGTAAAATAACAAGAGTCCCACAGATTAGATCTGTGGAAGTTTACAGTAGAAGGCATTATGAATTTGTTAGGAATAGGGAGCCCAGAATTTGCAAGCTTTTTCAGATACATTTGTCAGGCCAGCAATTCTAGCAGTAACTAGTATGTTTAAAAACAGAAACAAAAGGGGGAGTTATAATTCGGGGTTTAAAAGAGTCCTAACTTTGCAGAGTCTTTTCAAATGTAATTTGTTCGGCCAACAAATGTTTAAGAAAAAAAAAAAATATTAGGACTTTATGTGGTTCAAAACTTCCCAAAGTTTGATTTAACTGCAGCCCCCTCTACAAGTTGTTTTTTTTTGTTCATGCCTTTTTTTTAATGTCTCTTTTAAGAATGAGATAGTGAGTCACACTTTTTAAGCTGCTTGTAAATAAAATTATTTTTCAGTGCTGTATCAACTCTAGATGTCAATTCAGTAATGGAATCATTAGATCATACTGGTTTGCACATCGAGATTTTTCTATTCTGCTGCTCTCGTAATCGTGGTATCTCTTTTCCATTATGCTTCTGACTAGTCCTAAAAATATATATTGTTTTTAAATTTTATTTTAATTTTTTCTTGTGCTCTCACTATATTCAGTTATTCTCAGTGTTTGAAGACTTTCAATTAGCTCCTTAAGTAATTTTACATTAAAAAGTTAGTTACTGCAGATTGTACTTTAATTTTTATAGGTTCAAGATGCTGGGCCAGAGATGGTGGCGTCTTCTGGCACACCAGGATCAGGCAAATCAAAGGTAATCAGTCCTCAGAAATTTAATTTATTTGGATAGCAATAGTTGAAAGAGTTACAGCTTAGCATGCAAGCTGTGACTCATATGAAGACATAAAGGTATTTTTAACGTTTCCTGTCTTCTAGACAGGAAAAATTGATTTATAAACACTAGGATAAGGTGTCTTGGAAAACACGAGGAAAAAAATCTCTTCTTTATATGTTCCCTTCTGTTATATTTGATAAATTATTAATAGCATCCAGTTTTGGCAGTAGTCTGTTTCACAATGGTCACACACATCTTTGCATATGTTGGAAGTAAATTTAAAAAATGGCAATATTAGGACAGCATGCTATTTTCAAAACATTGTTCAAATTATATTACTGAATTGTAATCCTTCCCAACTGAGTTTTCCTCTGTAACTGATGCTGCCCAATTCTGTGCTCCAGAATTATTTCAGAAAAGTATACAATTAGGAGTAGTTTCTGTTATTGCACTTAGAATAACAGAATTGGATAACAGAACAGCAGTAACTTGGACTGTTACTCTTCTTGCATATGCATGGTAAGAGTTTCTTGCCCTAAGATTCAGCTTCTTGGAAGTCAGATGTTAAAATGCCCTGTCTCTGTTAATGTCTGGGTTGGAGAAAACTGGTTTCTCTAATATGTACCTTTTTTACAGCTGGACACATTGCCCAAAGAAGACCTCATTAAGTTTGCCAAAAAGCAGATGATGCTTATACAGAAAGTGAAGTCAAGATGTACAGGTACCTTACTGGAAAGAGAACAATTTCTGCCTTAATGCTTGGTACTATCTTACCTTTTCTAATATCACTGCCTGTTTTTTATAGGTAGATTTAAATTCTAGACAAATATCCTAGATTTTTTTTTCTGCAGTTTCGCTGTTTATTGTGGATCAGTAGGGTCTGAAGTCCTTTGAGTAAGAACGGGAAGAAAAAGAAGCATTGCTTTTGTCAGATAATAAATTAATTTTGATCTGGCAGTATGGACATGATGGAACAGTGTAGCTTGTGTAAAAGTTGCAGTAGGACATGTCATTGTCTGTTCCCCGTATTGGTTCAGGGATAAATAGCTGTTGCTTTTCGGGAAGCACATGGAAGGGGAAATGTCTGATAGTTTTTTGCATAATTAGTACTGTTGTAGAGCACAATGGCTTCTTTAAGATAGTTAGCTACTTTATACTTAATCAGGTTTAGGTTAGATATTAGGAAGAAATTCTTTACAGAGAGAGTAATCAGGCACTGGAATGGGCTGCCCAGGGAAGTGGTGGATTCTCTGTCCCTGGAGGTTTTTAAGATGAGACTGGATGTGGCACTTAGTACCATAGTCTAGTAACCACAGTGGTAGTGGATCGAGGGTTGGACTTGATGATCTCAGAGGTCTCTTCCAACCTGGCTGATTCTATGATCTGCTGCTATAACAAGAAATTGTAAACCACACAAAACAAAATATTATGTTAACCACCTAAAAGTATCCTGTGTAAATCTGTGCTGTCATGTGCTGCCCTTCTCTGCTCTGCTGTCCCCTTTCCTCCAGTGGTCCACTACTCAGACTCGTGTTACTTCCCCTTGTTTGGAATTACAATTAATTAATTATGCTGACTGCTGGTAGCTGCCCAGTGAAACAATAAGGATATAGGGACAGGCTATACCAGGCTTTTCCTCAGTGAGGTTATTCATAAGATCTTGTTTTTCTGCCTGATGCCATGTTCAGAGAACCAGTAGGTACTGAGTATCTTTCCTCTGGCTTAAATTGATCATGAAATAGAAGGTAAGATGAAGGAAAAGAATTTCTGTCTGTTGTCCCTCTGTCCAAACAAGGAAGTTTTGCTTCCTCAGAAAACAATGCTCAGTGTCAGAACTGGAGAAGTAATACTGAATATTTGTTCTCTTTCCATTAGTCCTTTCTATCACTCAGTAACAAATAAAAATTGATGAAGTAAAAGATATCTCTGATTTGAATAGAAGTGTTGTTAGGCACTAGATTTACTAGGATTTCCTAGAGATTTGCTACTGTGATGGAGCATCGATTCATGCTGTGAAATTTCTTTGCTTTTTTGAGAACTGGAGAAAGAGATTGAAGAACTCAGATCTAAAGCAGCTACTGCAGGAGCTGATGATATTATTCAGGTAGGAATATGTAATGGGTTTCTACTGTATTACATAAAGTCAGCTGAAATAAATCCACAGAAATAATTTGATAAATAGCTTTAAAACTATTATTTAAATTGCATGGAGTCAATTTTCAGGAATATAAAACCTTTTTTTTTTTTCCCTCTTCTCCCCAAGTCCTTCCTCCACTTGTCATAAATCCTATTGGTTCTGTGAGGAATTATACAGAATAGTACAATTTCCAGGGAGAACTTATCATGGCCCTTCAGTACTTGAAGGGGGCTTATAAGATGGGGACAAACTTTTCAGCAGGGCCTTTTGTGATAGGACAAGAGGCAATGGTTTTAAACTAAAGGAGGGTCAATTTAGATTAGATACAAGGAAGAAGCTTTTTGCAGGGAGGGTGGTGAAACACTGGAAAAGGTTACCCAGAGAGGTGGCCGATGCCCCATCTCTGGAAACATTCAAAGTCAGGTTGGAAAAGGCTCTGAGCAACCTGATGGATTTGCAGATACTCCCTGCTTATTGCAGCGGGTTTGGACTGGATCACCTTTGAAGGTCCCTTCCCACCCAAACAATTCTGTAAATGTCCCCAAGACTTTTTCCTTGTGTAGCTGGTTAGACAGGCTTTTGTTTATTTTGGAATGATCATTGCAGAAAGACTTCAGCCATTTAGAAAACTTCTGGGCCAGTCATTTGATGAGATTAGAAATACATAATTAAAGTTGCATGTCACAAGAAGTACTTTTAGGAAAGTAACTCAAATAGTTTTGATGTGGCAAGAACATGTCATTTTCAACGTAAGGGTCATAGCATATGAAAGTGAAAATTGGTAGTGAGGAGGACTTTATCAGTTGGAGAATCGTTTTGAATAATTTGGAGGGACATTTCTACAGAAGACGAACTTCCCCACCACCACCTGGTGATTAAAAATTAGCTGATCACAAGTAGGATTTTTAACAGAACCAACATCATTGTTTTAGTCTACCTATTTCATATCAGTCTTATTTGGGCTGAAAGTAATTTTTAAAATCAGACTGATGTGTTAAATTGACAAAAGGGGTCATAATCAATATGTGAGTTCCTACATTTTTCAGAAATCATTGTTTCCATTGTTAACAAACCCCTCTTTCAGTGATCTTTCTCTTTTAATATTAGGCTCTCACAGAAAGACTGGACGTTGTACTTCTGGAAAAAGCTGAAAGTCAGCAGCAGTGCATAGCTCTGAGAAAAGAAAATATTCAAATAAAGCAAGAAGGGGAGGTACTGAAATGAGCCATGGAATATTACAAAAATATTTCAGAATTCTGTTTATTTTCTGGGTTTGCTTGTTGTGTTTTTTTAATTATGACCTTTTTCTTCACTTACCTGTGTTCGATCTTTTAAAAAATCTAAAAAGATCTAAAGGCTTCTTATATTAAAGCATATTTTCTCTGTACCCTCTAATCCATAGTAATAAATATGAAATTCATATATACGTCGTCTAGATCCACACCTGCAAAAAGAATTCAGCCTCTGCATTAGCAGCCTACATATGTTATGGCTTCAATCAATCAGCTCTGTCTTTTCATGGGAGATATGAGGTTTACATTTAGATACTCATGAGAAGGAGCCTGTCAGCCAAGGCACCTATCTTATATCAATAATCTCAATTAATAGTAAAATGAAGAGTGAATTGCTTGTGATTGATGAACAGTATTATATTCCAGATACTTGAATTTGATGTACTAAAAGTAATTTGATCTTTAATATGTTATCAGGATAATTGCTAAAGCTGAAGTCTGTTATGAACATTTTGTGAAATTATTCTGGTAAACATGATTTAGGATGTAGTTTTCTTTTCTCATTCTGCAAATGTTCTTGTACTCTGTAGTGTTTGAATTGTCTTAATATAGTTAGATATTTAAAAACTATAGCAATTTTTAAGACTAAGGACTCCTATATTTTCTAATTTGTTATTGTAAACAGTTCATTTAAAAATTCTATATGCTAAATTACCAGTATTTAATAACTTCCTTGTTTGTTCAGGCTGCAGTGGCTAAGACAGAAGAATTGCAGAAAATACTGGAACAATCAAGTATTGACTCTCTGGAAGAAATAAAAGCTTTGAAGTGTGAATTAGCAAATGCACAATGCAAGCACAATGAGGATTTAAAAAAGCTGAAAATGGAATTAGATGAACAAGTGAAAAAACAAATGGAGCTGATGGAACAGGTTGAACGTCATAGTGACAGTCAAAAAGAAGTTACAAGATTACAAGATGATGTCCAGAGAATGAAATCTACCTATGAGGAGCAAATTTTGTGTCTGAGCAAGCAGTTGGAAACTGTGAATGAAGACAAAACCAAAGAAGTGACAAGTCTGCAAGAAACTATTAAAAACAACTCTCAATGTTACCATAATGAAATAAAAAATCTGAATGAAGAGCTTAAAAAATTAAAAATTGCCCATCAGGAAGAGGTGTCAGAATTGATGCATCGGATTGAAATATCATCTAAAGAAAATGAAGAAAAGCAAAATCAAATAGATGAGTTACAGCACAATTTGGCAGAGAAAAATGCAAAGGATGAAATGCATTGTCATACTGACCAGCGCGAATACGACTTGGAGCAGCTGAGAGAAGCCTTAAATAAAAATGTAGAAAACAAGATAGATATTGCAGATACACCAGAAGAACCTTATATAGAAGCAAAAATGGAAGCAAAGGTTAGGTACCTGGAGCATAGTTTAGAAGAACTCCAGTCCCAACATAGTATATTAAAAGATGAGTTAACTTACATGAGCAATGTCAAACTAAAGCTGGAAGAGGAAATCCATCGCATAAAGGATGAGTACTTTCATGAGCGGGAAGATTTGGACTTTAAGATAAATGAATTGCAGCTTACTAAAGAAGATTACTGCTGTGTAATTGAAAAACTAAAATTGGAGCTTAAAGCAGCAAGACAGCACTATGAATCTGATGTAGAAGAGCATAAATTAGAGATTCAAACTCTGAAAGAGCAACACAAGACAGAAATTTCTGAATTAAATGAAACTTTATTATCTAGTTCTGAAAAAGAAAAGATGGTATTAGTTTTTGAAATACAGGAACTTAGAGAACAACTTGAAAAGCTAACTCAGGAGAAAGAAGAAGCAGTGTCCAATTACAATAGCCTGAGAGAAACAATGGAAACTCTCCAGGCTGAGCTAGGCGAATCTGCTGGAAAGATCAGCCAGGAGTTTGAATCAATGAAACAACAGCAAGCTTCTGATGTCAGTCAACTGCAACAGAAACTCCGAGCTGCTTTCAATGAAAGGGATGTTCTTCTTGAAACTGTAAATCGCCTCCAGGAAGAAATAGAAAAATTGCCATCTAATCAGCTAGAGATAGAAGAACTTAAATGCAAAATTGTTAGTCTTCAGGAGGACAATAACGCAATAAGAAGCTCCATCAACCAAAAAGAGATTACTGTAAAAGAACTGGAAGAGAAGATAGTTGCTCTTACCGATCAAAACAAGGATATTTTAAATGATGTAAAATGTTTGGGGGAAGAGAGAGAAACCCTTCAGGAAAGGTGCAAGCAAGAACAAGTTAAAATTCAGGAACTTCAGCAAGAAGTAGATGTTGCTAACCAGAACAATAATGACCTGACGAAAAAGGTAGAGGAATTAACAGAGAGACTGAATGAAGCTTTAACTACAAAGACTGAAAATGCTCAAATTCTAGAGCAACTGGAAAAACAGATTGAATCTCTGGTACATGATAGAGAGCAGCTTTCATCTGAAGTGTATACTCTTCATGAGGAAAATAAGAAAATCATTCAGGAAAAAGGTGAATTAAGTGAAGAGCTGGGAAAGATTACATCTGAAAAAGATGGTTGGTTAGTGTTGAAAGAGCAGTCTGAAAACTTAGAAAAGAAACTACAAATGATGACTGCAGAAAAAGACCATGTATCAACATTACTGGAAAATGAACAAAGGCATACGTCCCTTGTAAGAACTCAACTGTACCACCTAGTTGAGAAAATGGGGTCCGACATTTCAGATTCTAATGAAGAATATGATTCTCTTAACTTGTTAAAAATTTCAAATGAATGCCTGTCAAAAATAAAAGAAAAGCAGTGCCTTGCTCTACAAAATGAGGAGGAAGTAATTCATTTGCAGCGGGAAGTTGAGAGACTAGAGGAAGAACATGCTGCTCAATATAGAGAACATAGATCCCTGATTCAGGATTTTGAAAAAGAAAAGGCTCTCTTGAGAGAGGAACTGGAAGGAGTGTTGTCTGAAAAGGAAGCTCTTCAGCATGATATTCAGGAGCTGAAGAATGCCAGTGAGAAAACAAGGATTGAAAATCAAGATCTTTTAGCTAATATTGAAGAGATCACTCAAAAACTTGCTTTTTATGAAAGTCCAATACAAGAACAGGAAAAAGGATCAGAAAAAAAAGACGACTTAAGTTGCATTCTGGAACAAAAGGAAACTGAACTTAGAAATGTGAAAGACGAACTGAGTTCTCTAAAGGTTATATTTTGTTATTGAAGTATACAGACTAAACCTCTAAAGTCTTCAAAATTAAGGTTCAAAAAATACTTTCAATTCTCTCTTTTCTTCTTTTATTTTTTTTCCCCTTGGCCTGAAAGTGAGTTCCCCTTCTGGAAAGCTCATCTAGCACCTCAAAGTCACCTCTCTCCCCCCGAAAAAAAAAAAAGAACCAAAACCAATCATAATTTATTTTTTTTTTACAAAAGTTACTTGTACTTAAACTTTTGTTCCTATCAATAGCCCTCAAAGCGATCATTTGACTAGATGGACTAACTGACTTCATCATTTTTCACCTCTAACTTTCTATGACTCCATCTCAAACAAAACTCCTGCTTGATCTGCATTAGATACTCCTAACTTCAGGTCATGGGAATTGCTGGCTGTGTAAAACTGACAGCTGCAGAATTAATGTTCTCCCATTTTTTGTCCTTGGACAGAATGGAAGGCAGCTGTTAAAACGTTGGAATGTTTTGCTTTCAAGTAACTATGCTTTCAACAAAATTTCTCTTAAAGACTTTCTTGGTAGTACAAATGTAGACAGTTTTAGCTGTAGCTGGAACTTCTGATGGCTTGTTAGGGAAAAAAGAGATATCACAAAGAAATTTTTGTAATAATTTTTATGTCTTTGTTTATAATACAGAATTTAATGGAGACAATGACTGAGAAAACTGATCAACAGTCTTCAGTAGCAGAACTTCAAGAAAAAATTGGTATCTTTCTCACTGTTCTCTTTTATATAAATGGTTTGGGTTCTTTGGGTTGTTAGTTTTTCTTTTCATAATTGTCCTGTATTTCCTACAAGCCAAGGAAGATGGGGAAGTACATATCAGTGCAGCTTCCTACTAGGAAGCTATTCCTTCCACTAGGGATTTAAAATATTGTTAGCAATTTTAAGTTGGATATGATATGATATTTCTTAAGGCTTTTTCTTCCTGTGTACGTCTGGCTATAAACAGTGTAGTGGATTTCATCTTTATTTTTTAAATATGGGAAGTGTGTGAATAAGAATTCCTAAGGCTGCCAAGAGGAGAAGGAAACAATACTTCACTTGCCTCATTGCAGTTATCCCAACACATTAGCAAGAAAATGGTTCTGAGTTGTTAAAATTTATGTAGAAGTAGACAGGAATATGGCTCTTAATGTTAACTGTGATGGAAAGCCTCTGAAACAGGGAAAGATTGTCCCTAAGCTGTCTATGTCCATGTTTTAGCTTGAAATTAAATTTAAATGTTTAACTGAATCAAACACTTGAACATCTCCCCTTTATATTTTGTTTGGTTTTAAATTCATGCTGATATTTGTGTTCTAATTGAATTTCATTTCATTTCATTTCTTGGGAAGAAATAGAAAGATGTAATTTTTTAATTTTCTTATTTATTTATTTTAGGGAGGCTGGAAAAAGAATCTGCAGAAAAAGGAGAGAAGCTAAATAAAATTAAGGTGGTTGCTGTGAAAGCAAAGAAGGAATTAGATGCCAGCCGAAAAGAGGTACCCTAACTGTTTCCTAATATGAAGAACATTCTGCATGTGGGGTTCTGTTTTAACGACACAACTTCTTTTTAATAAGATGCAAGCTCTGAACGAAGAATTGGAGTTGGTTCGATCAGAAAAAGATCAGTTGTCTGCTTCAATGAAAGACGTTATTCAAGGAGCTGAAAGCTATAAGGTAAGAATAGTACTGCATTTGCAAGACAGTTAACTATAAGAAAATACTTTGGTGTTGAAGCCTAGCCTGGATATTTATTGCTATTTATTTGCACAACTGTGTTTGGCAAAAGAAATTGTGTCAGTGCAGTTGGATACCAAAATCAAGAAATGTAAGGTTCTAGTAATGGAATTGACTGCTGTCAGAAGAAAAGAAGGCACTTGCTTTCTACTGGAATGCTGTTTCTAAACCTTTTGAATCTAGCATCATACATCAGACATCAGACATCAGACGTCATACATTAAGCAATGTGCTGCTGAGGCAAAACATAAATCCTGACAAATTCTTCAAAGTACATAAAGTTGAAGATCAGTTTGAAAATCCTTAAGTGATAAAGACATGAACTAATGTTTCTCTGGGAGCATATCTCTGGGCACATGAAGCAGAAGCAGGTGACAGTCAGCATTGCTTCAACAAGAGAAAGCTGTTCCTCAAAAGACTTATGAGGAGGAACATAATAGGAGCCTTCCAGTACCTCCAAAGACATTATCAAGGACAGAGAATCAGGTTATAAATGGTGGTGCAGGATAAGACAGTAGTCCTAAATTGAAATGACAGCTGGATACATGGATAAACATTTTTAGCCTATGAGATGCTTGAGCTTCAGAACAAGTTGCCCAGGGGACTGGTGCCATCTGCATCCTTGGAAAGACCTGATTGGTCTAAAGTCTGAGTTACAGGTTTGATCTCACTGCTGACCTTACTTTAAGCAGAAGGTCGAATGTAGACCTGCTGAGGTCTCTTCCAACCTGAACTATTCTAGAATTTCATTGCCTGAAAAGGGTTTTTCCCAGAGTTTGTAGTGGAATAATAGCATTAATTTCATTGTGATGTTTCTGGTGTTGCAGTAAGACGACTCATATACTGAAATATCAGGAAGATGAGTAGACGTCTGAGATGAATGTGCTTATGCAATATGTGTATTGTAAAAAAAATTTGATTTTGTGTTTGTATGTGTTAAGAATCTTTTGATGGAATATGATAAGCAAGGAGAACAGCTGGATTCTGAAAAAGGCAGAGCAAATAATCTTGAACGTCAGATAGATGACCTCACAAGACAGCTACAGGCGTCATCCCAGCAGGTCAGTTCTGTATGTGGGTCTGATCCATTGATGATTACTGTAAAAATCTTATCTATTGAGTGTAAGTTTTAATCATGTCATTGTTAGCACTGTTTCGTAGCCTAAGTCCGTTTTGAATAGTGACTTGTAATTCAGGGTGGTTTGTTTGTTCTTTTTCAACATCTGATATCTTACCTGGGCCATGACAAAGGTAAATATATCTAGGGTGTTTGGCTTTGTCAGTAGAAAGAGTTTAATCTGCTCCAGGTCAACTTACAGGAAAGAGCAAGTGTTTATCTCTGGGTTTGTTTAAGCATACAACTCTTCTGCAAGTATCAAACTTGCACTATTTCTCTGATTGCACAGCTACACTTCTCATGAAGTGCAGTAACCTTTATGTGAGAAATGTTTTTCTTCTGTTTCTTCAACAAAATGTGGGTTTGGGTATTTTTTCTCTTTATTTATTTAATCAACAGAATATTTGAACATACTAAATTAATTATGGTGTTTTGCATTTTTCACAAGGATGAGACTTTAGGATGCATTGTAGAGTACCATAGTATCATTCAGAAGAGTCTAAGATGGTAATTAAGCAGCTGTGAGACACATTTTTGCAAGGGTGGCTGCAATGGGTTTAGTATTTAGGATTTAAATTCCAGGCCCCATACACTGAAGATTTAGCTAGGCCACCATTTCCTTATAAATACAAACCAGTAGTGAGAAACACAGAAAGATATAAGAAACTATATTCTGCCTGATTATGCAGGCACTGAATTTTTCAAGTTTGTTAAGAAGAAACAGTTCTTACTATGTACTGATATGATCTCTTGGAAGACTTGGTGGTTCAATCAAGGCTTGCAGTTCAATCTTTTTAGGTGTTAGTAGTATGATCATTTGTTTATAAATACAGCACCTCTATCTGGAGTGGGACAATAAGTATTGAAACACTGTATTATTGCGAGAGGAAGGTGATTCTTGCAGAAAGCATAAATTTGGGAGTATTTTTTTCTGATTTCTTTTAATTCTAGCCATGATACAGAAAGCTGGGCAAATTAACTCTGAACAAAATAATCAAAATGTGCTAGTGACTTTAATTTAGCCTGGTTTTAGCCTGTTTCTTAATCTGATTTAACACAATTAAGCTGGACAAGACTCATCTGTAGGAGTGTATATCTTATCTGACAAAATCACACACAAATTCAGCTATGTTTTTTATCTTTTCATGATTACAATTTCAGCATGATCAATTACGCTCTGCTAATGAAGACCTCCTGGCTCGTGTTGAAACACTGCAAAATAATGCTAAGCTGCTGGAAACTCAGATATTGGAGATGCAAAGAGCCAAGGCAAAGGCTGACAAAGAACTAGAAGCTGAAAGGCTTTTAAGAGAACAGAAAACAAAGGTAGTACTTTGTCGAGATAGTGAATGGGCTGAAGCGTTACTTTCACTGGATGTGATTTCTGTTAGACCTTGGTAACTTGTGTTTTTATAGATCAAGTTCCATGCTTTCTCTTTGTGTTCCTTGACTGCGTTTATTGAAAACTATTTTGAGTTTTTCTCTGGTTCCTAGTAATTTCCTAAAAAAAAGAAAGAATTATCTTTATACAACCTAAGTGCGTATGTGTGTCTATAAGTATAAACATGCTGACATCTATTTTGAAATTGGACTGCATAACTGAGAAGTATTTAAATTTCAGGAACATAGTGGTGCTCTCCGAGAAATGGAGGAGCTTCAGATGCAACTTCAGAAGGAAAAGAAACATCTGCAGAAAACTATGCTAGAACTAGAGCTGGCCAGAAAGGTAGGGCTGGTGTTTTTGTTAGTGCTTAGGGGACTACCAAAGATTTTGGCCTATCTTGCTGTGTTGAATGTCCTCCCATTCTGTTCTGAGGATTTTAAAGCCTGAGGTGTGTAAAAGGGAAAACTTGAGAGCTTTTGCCCCTGGTTTTGTACTGGAGAGCTGACGTGTACTTTTGGGTTTGGTTTTGATGAGTTTATTTTTTATTTTTGTTTGTTTGTTTTAACTTGGGTTATGTGACCTGTCTTGGGTAGAAATAGGAAGAGAATTTAGATGTCTGGGGTACATGTGTAGTGCACTATTCAGAAACTGCCCTTGTTTTAAGGACTGACACTGACAGAAACTAATATCTACAAAATACCTACTGATAAAACTTAAAAGATAGAAACAGGTTTTTCAAAGCTTCTGGTTATTATCTGAAAACAGATTATTTGCTAAGGATATGGAAACCCGAGGGATGGATGTTGCTTATGGATATGGATAGTGAAAAAATTTTTGTTAGATGTGCAATATAGTTTTTTATATAATTAAAAAGCCTTAGCAGACAAAGCAAATTGTAAGCTCTACCTGCATCATGTGTAACTTGCAGGATGCTCAAAAGAGTACACTAATGGATATGGAAATAGCTGATTATGAAAGGCTGGTAAAAGAACTTAATCAGAAGATTACTGATAAAGACAGCAGAATAGAAGATCTTGAGCAAGAAACGAGTATTCAGAAACAGAAGCAAGAGACCCTACAGGAAGAAATAAGTGAGTAAACTATAAACAGCAAGAGTCACTATGGTATAGTTAATAATGGTAAAAAATGAAATTCAGAAGCAACTTTTCAAGTCAATGAGTGAGAGTTAGGTTTGCAGGGAATACTAAACAGTTACACTGGAAAAGTAATTTTGACTTAAGGGAAACTTTACTAGGTTATCATCCAGTATTCAGCAGTTAAAAGCCAATTTGCCTGCCTGATATACTGTTTCCTACCTGATTAAGTTAATCATAAGTTCTGAATGTTGGTGATGGGTTTCATCCTAATATATCACATTCATAAAACTTGACTAGAAATTAAAATTTAATTTCTTCCTATTTGTAAATATAAGTCTTAGAACCATTTCATTTATTTGAAGATCTTCATGATAACTTAGACAAAGGATACCAAGCTTACTGTAAGCTACTTGTTTGCAGCTCTTAAGGAATCTGTCAGAATTTGCTTAAATATTTTTCAGTATTTTTAAGGAAATGCAGGAGGGGAAGTTTCCTTTGCATAAAACTGTTGTTTTCTGCATTAGAATTCCTTCAGTCAACTATGCAACAGGACGAGGAAAGAAATGCCAAGATAAAACAACTCCTAGTAAAAACCAAAAAAGAACTGGCTGATTCAAAACAAGCTGTAAGTCCCGATGTTAATGACTGTGTGTTCCATTTTTAAACTAACTTTAAAAAACAGGCTGGTAGCTGAATTATTAAGTTGCTGAGGTTTGTGTAATTTTATCTTGCAGGAAAATGATCATCTAATGTTGCAGGAATCCTTGAAAGGGGAATTGGAAACCAGTCAACAGCAAGTGGAAGCCTATAAGGCAAGAAACTTCACTTTTTTTTAGTGTAAGGTTTTCTCATTTAAGTAATAAGTGTGTGATTTTTACGGGCAAATGGAATATAGGCTGAAGAACAAAAAGGTGTTATTTTTACTACTAGGTTATCGTCTCTTAAATTAGTTTTGTCTCTTTGTTGCTTTCCCCAGATATTTTCCCTGTGGCTTTCTTTAAACAGATTTACACAGTCTTTTTCCTCTTTTCCTTTCCAGCAAAGGAGAGGACTATGGAGTTTGAAGCTTGCAACTGGGATATGTTTTAAAATGATTCTTTAAAAATGGAAGTTATTCAGTTTAAAAACAAAATAACATAACATATTGCAAAAATCTCAAGTGTTGTCTGACTGTATAAATTTTGTCAGTTGGGCAGAATAGGAATTGAATGTAATGAAAGTAGCAGGGAAGTGAGAGAGGCTGGCTTTCTTAAATGCTGCCACACCACCATCGTAATTTTATCTTGAATTGTCTCTTTAAGCGACATAATTTTATTAAAAATTATTACATGGTAAGCCATGTCTATTTTTTATTCTATTTTTATTGGATTTTAATTTTCACCAATTCTGTGCAGGAATTACTGTAGTAGATCCTATGGTCTTAGTGGCATGTCCCCTTGGAGAAGAAAACTTTTTGTTATAGTTCAGTTTGCAACTGACTTTTTCAGATTCAAGTGGCTGTGCTGACATCAGAAAAGCATAAAGTTCAGGAACAGCTGCGAACGTCTTCGGAGCAACACCAGCGTATGATGAGTGCTTGCCAGCAAAAAATTGCAACCCTGCAAGAAGAGTGCAGAGCAGCCCAGGTACTCTAGTGGGAGAAGTAATCTTAGAGACTTTGGAAGGGAGGTTTACTGCACTCACTGTCTGCTTCTCTAAAAATACTTTGCAGACCTTACTCTTCTCCTTTTGTCTGTCAAGAATTGGGAATTATCCCACTGCTTAAGGTATTGAGTGGTGGTATAAAGGACTATGTCCTGGTTGTCATGTATCACTTGTGGAACATCTGGATTGCACATGTATATTTCCAGTAGGGAAAACCTTGTAGTCGTAGTGAGGAGTTAGAGTTTATTTAAGATGATCAGCAAGTACACGGTCAGGGAAAAGAGAAGTCTTTAAAGAAAAGGAGAGAACAAAAAAAAAGGAATATAATTTGCTTCATAAAAACCAGCTAACACAGATACTACTTCAAGAAATAAAAAAAAAGCTGTGAAAAATGTATTTGCCAGCACCTTTTAATATGCTGAAATCTGAGCAGCTTCTTAATTGGCAGCTGAACTACATGCAAAACTTACACTATTGCTGAGGTTCTTTTATTATTTATGGGGGGTTTTGTCCATATGGCATTGTGTTAAATGTTCCTACAATGTAGTGTTTGCATTGGAGACAGATTCAGAATATAGTAGGACTGCTATGTTCAAACTACCTTTATGGAGATTACTATACTACTTTATGGTCTCTGGTGTATGGTAGGTGTGCAACCTGCAGGTAAGTAATAGCTGAACTTTCCGAAATCCTCCTTTTGAAGGTGAGAGCATTTTAGTTATCTTGGGGGTGACTACTGAATCCATGAGCTTGTCCTAAGATCTAAGAAAGAAAATGTGCATCTGTGGCCTTTCTAGACTAATACAACATGAGTACTTGAAGGATGGGAATAATTCTTGCTGTATAGTGTACAGTCAAGGATAAAGCTACTATGTTGTGATGTAATTTTCTGAAACTCATGTATCAGCTGAATTTAGAAGAAAAGACAGACCAAACACCTTTACAATCAACTAAAATATTATATCTTGTGCTTTGTAATACCACTGCAAGACTGATATAACTCCTCAGAATTATGCAAAACTTTAAAGCATATTAGATTTTTGTCATCTCAGCAGTATAAGAGGGAAACGGAATTATCTGCCCTTTTTTTCCTTCACATTTGCCTTCATTTAAAGCTGTTGATAGAACCCTTGCTTTTGAATCTCTCAGTTGAATGCAGTTTTTGAATGTCCAGGTATTCTTTCTTTTCTTTAATACTAGTATGTTGAAAATTAGTGTCTCAAGTTTCACATTTTGTGATACTCAAAGTCTAAAGAAACATGATCTGTTATGGTAGTCACCGTTTTAATTATCCATTTAAAAGAAGAAAATGCAGCACATGGTTTTAATTTTTTTTCCCTATGTAAAATGCATTTCATTTTAGAGAAATAAGGGAGCACTACTCAACAGCATAACTGGTTAAGAGTTTGTTTTCTGTGTGATAGGCTGAACAAGCATCTGTTACGTCAGAATTTGAGAGCTACAAAGTCCGTGTTCATAATGTTCTAAAACAGCAAAAGAATAAATCTGCTGCTCGGACAGAGTCTGAAGGAGCCAAACAAGAGAGGTAAAACTAAAATTTCTATATGCATACAGAAAAATACGGACACTCAAAAGTTATTGAGCTTGCCTTTGCTAATTTCTGACTTACAAGGGAATTCCACTGATTAGCTCTTTGCTTCAATATGGAAAATATCAGAAGGGTGGCAGTGTGCTTCCCCAGTTACTTTGGTTTGAATTTTTTTTGGTTGGTTGGTTTGGGTTTTTTTTTTTTAATCTAACTGTGGCTCTGCCAAGCTGAACAGAAGAAATATCATCAGTTTCTACCATGGTGGTACTCTGTTATTCTAATGCCTGGATTTATCTTTTTAACCGTTACTTTTGTGTAGCCTGTCATTACAGCCAGAGGGGAAGTAAGGTGTTAGGAAGTTTCATAGGAATCTCATGAGCAGAAATTAGCCAGCATATTCTGTGTAGACTTGACATGTCATTTTCTCAGTCATGAAGTATTGCAGCCAAGTGCCATTTGCAACTAAGAAGGAAAGAGCAGGTTGGTACAGTTCAGCTGAGTTCACTTTGAACTTTTTCAGGAATGAGTGGTTTAGTGTAGGTAAAGTTCTGGCTGCCAATTCAGTCATCAGTTCTAGCAGATTTATGAAATACTGTTGTTGAATCAGCTGCTGCATGAGGAAAGACTTGGAGGAGAAAGTTACACTTCCAAAAGGTCTCTGAAAATCCTTTTAATTATAGTAATAAGACAGGTAAATTCAAATTCATTTTGGAAAGTGTCTCAATTCACTGTAAAATTCGATCAATTTCTAGAAGTTACTGTTATAAGTCATTGATGGCTGCCCTTGATGACAGACTGGGTGTTTCTTTGTGAGATGTCAAAATTCATTTCTAACCATCTTCAAACAGTACCTACAATTGCAGCCAAAAATCCACCAGAGGGCGACTTGTGCTTTGTTAGAGGACTTTGGTTTTGCAGTTGGTTTGGGGTTTTTAAAAAAAACTTCCTGTCTTTGAAGCAAGTAAACTGCAACAGTTGCATTTCTGTGTGTCTCCTTTTTGAAGAATTTTAATAAGTTTTAATATTGTTATTTTTTTGTGAGAGAGAGTCAGCTTGGAAACAAATTGGTCAAGAAATAAACAGATGAGAAATGGTTCCAAAGAAATTATTTATAAGTATCAACTCTAAGATTAATGAGATATACAATTTATGAGATAATGGAGATGTCTGCATATATAAATACAGAAAGCATAAAAAGAGAATATATGTCACTTAAGACTCTTCCTTGTGTATCTAATTTTGATTTGTTTTTGACCGAGTTTATCTGTTTTTATAAATTTGATCTTGCTTCCTAGTACTTTGCTCAAAATATACTCCAACCATTTGTCCCCTGTATTTGGTCTCATTGAACTGATGTGCATTTACTAAACAAACAAAAAAAAAGCCTCTACCACTTCTAAGAAGAAATCTTTTCTCCCAGCTGAATCCCACATATTACTGTCCTTCTGTCTTGTCCCCCCAAACCAGCTTGAAGTAGAAAGTGGTATCAGTCACTCTTTCTACCCCAATAGTTGCATTCCCAGTGGTTCAGATGGGATGTGGTAAACCTATTTGTACCTATATTGAGACAGGATCAGAACTTTGCTAATTGCTTCTTCCATAGTCACATTCTAAGATATTTTGGTCATGGTGCTATATTGATTTAATTAATAAATAAGCAATTTGGATCAGCTATCTATTATGTTGTTTATATAGTATAGGTTCTTAATTATTCTGTAATTATTTTAAAATGTATGTCGTGTATTTCTTTTTTTTCCACGTGCAGAGAACAGTTGGAAATGGTGATAGATGAACTTAAAGTTAAGCTGCAAGATGCTCAGCATAACTCACAGATGAATGCGTCTGAACTCCAGGCACTGCAGTCTGAACACGACACCCTGCTGGAAAGACATAATAAGATGCTGCAAGAGACTGTTGCAAAAGAAGCAGAACTCCGTGAAAAGTATGTTCTGCTGATGAATAGACACAGATATTTTATTTTGTGTGAACTTTAAGAACTGGACATGTAGTGGTGTATAACTGTATTTCTCAAAGAAAGGGCATATTATTGAGAAAGTTAAAGGAATTTTCAAAAGGATTGTTTGCTATTTTTCATGAGCCATCAGAAGTTTCAATAATGAAAATGAAATAGTAGCAGGGAATTTGAGACTTCTGCAAGCTTTCTACCTCTTAACTATCAGATTTAAAAATTAACATTTTTTAAGCACATTGACTATTTTAAAGTCCAGTGCTCAGCTCTACATTTGTGTTGTACTGCTCAACTAAATTACAGGGATGTTTCCTATTAAAAAAATATGCACAGCAAACAATTTCACTGACAAAATACCCAGTCCTGTGTTCACCAACTGCCTTTCTTGCAGAAAGTACTAGATTTTAAGTCTGTGCTTGCCACAGTCTTAATTTGCTGTTTCTTTCAAAATGAAAGGAATCTCTTTCATCTGTATCACATCGCATGAGTACCTAGTACTTGAGCTCCTCACAAAGGGTCTTTCCCTTGTCTGTAGAGGGTACAAAGAAGTTTACATGAAATACTCATTAAAAATTACAGCTTGGTATTAGGAACTGTTGACTTCTTGTCACCATCTTTGTACAGTTTTATCTGTTCCTGGTAGCCAGATGATGGCTCACTATAATCAACCAAATTATGTCCTGCATTTTTCTGGAAACAACCCACTTTACCGTAGGTTCCCTTTATACCTAGAGAGACTGCTCTTTGACATGCTGGCTCTATTTAAGTCTTTAGGCTTACAAGGGCAAGTCCTGTGCTTAGTCTTTCCATACATGCACTTGTTTAATTGCTTGTGACAATTTTGTTGTGCTTCTGGAGTACCTCCAAACCAAAAAAAAACCCAACAATTGGCGAGTTACTGACATTTTTCTTGCTAACAGCTACACTCTTCTGCCCTCTTCTGCGCTGAAAGTTGAGGCTTAAAAAAATTAAACTTAGCTTCTTAGAAACCTGGGATTTTAGAAGCTCTGCATAAGTATTTCGTAAATAAATGTTATAAGAAGTGAAGTAGAAGGTAAGTGACATGCCCTGTATGACACTATAAACACAGTCATGTTGCAATTCTAGAATTTAAGAAGGTTTACTGCACCATGTCTCTAATACTTATTTTTTTTCCCCCAAAGATGTCTGAATTTTGTGTTCTAAAATAGAAATCGAGAGTTTATATAGCACAGTGCATTCAAATGATAGGTAATCAGCATAACGTTTTCAGTCTTAGATTTTCCCTGTAGAAAGAGGAATTTAAATGGAAAAAACTTGCGTGGTCATTCTAAGATAATCATACACATGAAAATTGAAAGCTGCTTCAAACTCTAAAAATTTTGAAATTAAAAATTACAGAGTTTTGCTGTGTGTTTCTTACTGTTTGTGTGTATGCTGTTTTCAGACTCTGCACAATACAGTCTGAGAACATGGTCATGAAAACAGAGCACACCCAGATGTTGAGTCAGCTGACAGCCCAGAATGAAGCTCTCCGGAACAATTTCAGAGATCAAGTCAGGAACCTGCAAGAAGAGCACAGGAAAACAGTAGAGACACTTCAGCAGCAACTCTCCAGAGTAGAAGCTCAGCTCTTCCAACTCAAGAGTGAACCAAGTACTAGAGGTAACAGTACCAGGGTTTCTTGAGTTAGTTACAAATTTGTGCACCTGAGTCTGAATCTAAAACCTGCTTACACTGTGTGATTCTGTAAATTACCAGAAACCTTTTCTGGAGACACTGCAGCGTGCTGTATCAGTCCACAGATACCAAGTAAGGAACGTGTCTTTGTTATTACTTACTGTCCCTTCAGAATCTTAAGGTCCTTGAATACATCCACGGGAGGGCAGCAAAGCTGCTGAAAGAGATGGAAGGACTGTCTTGTGAAGAGTGGCAAAGAACTCTGGGTTTGTCTAGTCTGGAGAAAAGGAGGGAGGGGCAACCTCATCACTGTCTTAGAGATTCCCGAGGAGGGGAAGCGAAGAGGGAAATGCTGAGCTCTTCTCACTGGTACCCACTGATAGGATGTGTGGGAATGGTTCAGATCTGCCTGGGGGAGATTCACACTGGATGTTAGGAAGTATCTCCTTACTAAGAGAGTGGTCAAACCCTAAAACAGCCTTCCTAGCAAGGTGATTGATGCCCCAAGCCTGTCAATGTCTAAGAGGCATTTGGACAATGCTCTTGATACCTTTTGGTCAGCCCTAAAGTGGTCAGGCGGTTGGACTAGATGATCATTGTAGGTGCCTTCCAATCTGCATCACTGTTATCTATTCTGCAGTGTCTGCATTGTCAGACAGATGAAGGGAAATTACTTAGGTTGTTTCAGGTTTTGGAGTATACCAGACATCCGCCTCAAGTACGAGAGGTGAAGCTAAAGAAAAGTGTATTGAAAGCTGTTTCAAGAATGTTTGTTACTGGTATACTTGCCATTTGATCCCTCTTCTAATTTAAGATTTTACTGTCTTCAGGCTCAAGTATTATTTTTGTATCTGTAAAGTTACTAACCGGGATGTAGTTGGACATTTGCCAAGCAGCAGTAACAGTTTAAGAAGTTAGTCTATTACTGAAGCAGAAGGGTCCTGCACACAGTATTAAAACAAAAGACTTTATGCCTCCCACAGGACTGGTTGAAATAAAAGCTAATTCTGTTACGCCTTAAAAATATTTGTCACTCTGATCATAGCTACAACCTATCTTCAGGGAAAGTTGCATGAAGATTTCATAGTCACTGAAATAAAAATTGCCAATAAATTTTAGGTTTAGAAACAGGCTTTGATTGTAATGATCATTTGGAGGTGAAAGGCTGTATTTTTCTATTATAAATGTTATGTATCTGGCTTTCTCTTTTTTCTTCACCTGCATTTTGAAGACTAGTTTGTGTACTGTTCTCAGTCTGAGACAGTCACATCTGTGAAACAGCCCTCCTGATTTCATGCTGATGACAAACATCAGGAAGTATCTTTCAGGTCCAGCTGTTTCAAATCCAGGAACGAAGAACTTGAGAGAACGGCGAAACACTGACCTTCCTGTTCTCGATGTGCACACTGTAGCTAGGGAAGAGGGAGAAGGTATGGAAACAACAGACACAGAGTCTGTCTCTTCAGCCAGCACCTATGTACAATCCTTGGAACAACTTCTGAACTCACCAGAAGCAAAACCTGGTAGGTAGAACGTGGCTTTTAGAAGCACTTGCCTACATAAGTTGCAGAAGTTTCTTCCCTCATATTTTCATGCTTTTAGGTGCAAGACACAAGTCTCCTTAAGTGTCACTGAGTTTACACTGTCCTGAATTTCTGTAGGAGTTTTATTCTTGAATAAGGACTAAACTTGCTACCGTAAAATAAAACATTACTACTGCTTTTAGTAATTTAAAAATGTCATATTTCTGAGTTTCTAAAGGGAAAAGACTGGATGAGCAAGCAAGTGAATAGTTGGCAGAATTTTTGTATTCTGAATGAGTCTATACTAGGGACAATTAAGTGCTGATTTAAGCTGATTAATGAAAGGATAAAATTTCTGTTCTTCTCAATGAGGCTAATTAAAGCAGGAATTTATTCATAGGTTTCTTTCTAGGAAAATGAAAGCCATCATGAAGAACAATGTTCTAAGAATACCCCCAAAGCCAGAAAAATACATGGTAGCATCTAATCATGATTTAAAAATCTACTGAACACTTTGTAGATAACTGTTGAAAATCTCTACCTAGGGGTAGGAAACAAAGGATAATTAAAACTATATATCTTGATGTATTCTAGAACTGTTTTGCGAGTCCCCTTCTAATATATAAACAAAAATAGATTAGAAAATAAGCATGCAGCAGCAGCATTGATGCCTGTTAAGTGTGCAGTCTGACTTTGCATGAATTCTGTTTATAAGGAACTACATTAATCAAGTCCTGACGTTAAGTTAGTATGAGGTAGATGCAAGTGCTTTTTCCTTCTCTTAGTTTTCTTTTCCAATTAATTGTAGAACCATCTCAGTGGCAAGCAGAACTCACCAAGGATGAACTGATTCAGAAACTAAACACAACAGCGAAGAGTGCTGATCACTTAAATGAATTACTTCGTGAATCAGAAGCAACCAATGCAATCCTAATGGAACAAATAAAGGTTAGCAGACATGCAAGACATGTGAGGACAGCTCTAATTTCCACAGTCTCTTTCTTAGACCAAATGTTTAACACCCAATATGTTTCAGAAAATCCCAGTCTGTAAAATTTTGGTGATGCAAAATTTAATTCTGGAGGAGCTTTTATTGCACAGGTCTAATTAGCGCTTCCAGAGTTGACTTCAGTTTTTTGGTTTGGATGAGTTTTTTTTTTTTTCACCACAGTTTCTACTTGGGTGGGAAGATGGGGTGGGGGTAGGGGGAGAGGAGTGTGGAGTAAAACCTTCTACAAAAAAACCTCTAGAGTTTGTAAGTTTAATGTTTAGTAAAGGGTCTTTACTGTTTTCACTTAGACAAAAGCAGTAAACCCCAAGGGAAGCATTGTCTGGTTTGTCTTCCTGTAAACCCTTTTAGCTGTCTTACATTAAAAGAAGATACATGTACTGTTGTATGAGTTTGGTTTGATTTGATTGCACCTCCCTGAGTTTTCTGAAGACATTTCTGAAGTTAGCATATTCCCTGAATATGCCAGGCTTTCTTTTCTAAAATGTTTCCTAATGAATGATAGCATCAGTTCTCTTGATATATTTAACCGTTCCACTCTTACTACTCTTTATCGCTGAAATTGTTATAACTACTGCACAAATTTTATCAAAAAAGGTTATTTTTGATCAATAATAACTTATTTCTGTACAATATTATCACATGTTCAATTTTCACTGGATTCTTGTTCTGAATACGTTGTATGCACGCATTCTTTTTGAAGCAATATGTGCAATTAATTTATTAGGTCTTCAAAAGACCTTTGTTCAGTTGCTCGTTGTATGAAGCAAACAATATTGCATATTTTTCCCCTCATCTGCAGCTTCTTAAGAATGAAATAAGAAGACTGGAAAGAAATCAAGAGAGAGAAAAGTCTGTGGCTAATTTAGAATACTTGAAGAATGTTCTACTGCAGTTCATATTTCTAAAATCAGGAAGCGAGAAAGAGCGGCTGCTCCCAGTAATAGACACCATGTTGCAGCTCAGCCCTGAAGAGAAGGGGAAGCTGGTTGCAATTGCCCAAGGTATGTGGTGTTCAAAATATTGTCACAAAAAAAAGGAGAAGTGGATATAAAGGCAACTGAAGTTCTATGCTTTCTGTTGTGTAGACCTTTGAGGGAAAACAAAACTTAGCAATGGTATGCTAGCAAGCTAGTCATAAAACCATTTTGCTTTGTTGGGAAGTTACTATTCAGTGTTCAGGAAACAGAACAAATACCCTAAAATATAAATAAAATTAAGGTGAAATATAATTTCTTCTGAAATATGCACATTTTAGGAAGAATGTATAGTATGTTCTATAAATTTAATGTGTTCATGTTTTGAGTAGAGTTAAAAAAATTTTTGTCAAAATAGAGGTTAATATAATTGAAATACTTTCTTGGCAGATGTTCCAAACAGGTAACTAAAGTGGTCTTCTCAAGGCAGTACTGCAGATCTAATATTAGTTTCTATATATTAACTGTAAAAATAACTTAAAGAAAATATGTTTTTTGTTCAAGAAATTAAGGAACTAGGGAAGGAAATAAAATGAGTTAAGCATTTGCAAGAAATAAACCCAGGAGCTATGTGTATAATAATGTTCTGGCTCTGCTTCAAATACTCCCCTTAAAACGCTCTTTAAGGTATTGTTTGTCACTTCTCAAAAGCAATAACTGTAGCTTCCTGTACATCATTAACAACAGACCTACACTTTATTTAAAAATTAATATAAAGAGTAAGCACCATGTGTTTATATTACTTTAAGCACTTACAACTTATGAACAAAATCACATTAAAAAGAGAAGCGTTCCATGCATTCCATGATAGGCTGTGCATTTGGAAAAATTAGATGTTTTGATGTTGTTCTGGCCCTCTAATGCAGACTGATTGAATTTTTGTGAATGGCCTTTTTTCAAACATCCTTAAGTACCCAAAGTGGACTTGGTGATAAAATCCATGAACATATCTGTGGCAGCCCAAAAGCGAGTTCCCTCCAACAAGTTTGAGGACAGCATTTGAAAAAGGATGGGGGGGGGGGCAAGGTCATGTAACCAAATAATGCAATGTTGCAATGTCTAACATAATAAACTGAAATGTTTTTCTTCTACCTTCAGGTGAGGAAGAGAGTACCTCACGGCCCTCTGGGTGGGCTTCGTACCTCCACAGCTGGTCAGGACTTCGATAAAACAGTGGAAACACTGAATCTTTAAACACATTCCACAACTGCAAAAAAGAGAAATCTTATTGTAGAAAATCTGTTGGTGTTGTAGCGTTGAACTAAAGGGTTTTATTTTTGTGTGTAACTTTCAGTTTTCTAGGCTCTTCTAAGAAAGAAGCCTGCAGTAGCCCTGAAAGATGGTTCTACATTATGCTCTGGCAACAGTGAACTATTTTTCTTGTAAATGTTAAAGGTGATGATAAGAACTATGAGAAATGACAAATTAATTGCAAATTGCCTGGCAACAGAATTTAACAAAACTGTAATGGCTCTTTTGATATAAATTCAAAAACTTGATCTAATATATGAACTGGAATAACTAGACTTTAGATTTAAAGCATTTAAAACGGTTTACAGTTGCTTTCACATATTGTTGTCAGTTAGCTAATCTATATGGTTAGTGTTATTCTCTGCATGTTTTAGAAATTTGAAATTATTTCCTCACTGGTGATGGTTACAAAATGTAAGATAATTAAGAAACAGAAAGGGCATTTTCTGAACTAAAGTTTTAGTCTTCGTTAAATTATTTTTTTTGCAAAAGCTAGATTGAAATATCAAGGCGGTTCCCAAAATGTAGCGGGTGCATAAATCTCTATGAAATACAATGCTTGGCTCATCTGGGCATGGTACTGTAGTAGAGATTAATGACATTTATGGAGGTCTTAGGATATACTCCAAGATCAGAGGTCTTAAGTGAGCTGAAGCTTTTGGAGAAAGGGCTTAAGCTATGGCTTTTTAACCTGAAGTCGGAAGTTTGTGGAAAAGACTAGGAAGAAATGTTCCATTACTATAGTGATGTCCATACTTAGATGAAAAGACTACCCATACTGACTTAGTCATATTGAAGACACTAAAGAAAGAATCTGAGTCCATAGGTCAGACTTCTAGCATCAACTTCTAAGAGAACAGGATGGAGCTTTTCTTAATAGGTGCATTTTTTTAAATGGTCTGATGACCGAAGGTATTACACCTTTCTCTCACTTATCTGTGTGTGCACATGTTATTCACACAGATCTTTTGCACAGATGAGATAATCTCTGTTCTGGATTACTCAACAGAATGTTATGGTTTTTTCTGAGAAAAATAAATCTTTACCATCTCTACTTCTTTTATCAACACAGCACCTTTTTTTACTTTCAATTCTCTTCTCCCCTTTACAGTCCATACTACCTTTCACCATCTTAATTTATTTGTAAGTTATTAAAATGCATACATATATGTTTATATCCTGTTTATGTTTCAACTAGAGTCTTTCCATACTTTTCACTCATATTTTCATGCTCTCTGTGCTATTTTGCAGAGAATCATTCCGCGGTACACATACCAATACTAAATAGCATTCTTCCTTTCCTACCTATTTTAGTTGAGGCTCTGAGGAAATGATGCTTGTTCCTTTAATATTGCCTTATTTAGGGCTGAAATTAATCTGGACATATGAACAGCAGAAAGTCAACACATTGAGAATAAACTGTTCAGTTAGTGTACTTTTGGTTTAATTTTTTGTTTCTTGTATATATTTCAGTACACAATCAACAAAGCTAATGGGCTTTATTTAGGTATTTTAATTCCTTTCCATCTTAGGCACTTTTTTTTTACTTCCCCTCCAATATGTGTTTTAACTGGAACCCTTATGGTTTGTGCTACCGGGGAAAACATTCTCTGTGGACTTTCAGATCACAGAACTGATGGTAAGTAGTAGTGTGAGGGATGAGTCTTTTAGATGTCTGTAAGTATCAAACATGAGGTTACATTTAGTCTTTCTTGCATTGGCCTTTGGAAGGATTTACCATCTTTAGCATTCACAATTTGCACCAGATCTCAGATGTTGAGTTCTAAGCTGTTCATAGCTGGGTTTGGTTAATGTCACTCAAAAGAATGCCAAAACACAGTGACGGGAGAGATTTGAAGTATGTATAAAAATAAGTGCAAGTCATTCTCCTGCTGTGATTTCAACAATGGAAGCACATAAGTAGAAGAGTACAGCTTTTTCTTACTTAGTTCACACTCCATTTGCAGCTGATCTGATTTAGTCTCTGCTATTGCTGAAGAGCTGTGACAAGTTCCTCTTAAAATGCACATATTTCAGAACTGTAAATTATTTAACATTGTAAGCTGTGAATAAATGTATGCAAATAACATATATCACTGGTTGTATTAAATACTGGTTGCTTATTGACTTCTTTCAAGTCTGAGTTGCATGCTCACTGTTTTTACTAAAACTTGAGTACTGTACTTATGAATGTAGTGAACAACTTGCATTACTTTTTTTTTACAATGGAAGATTGAAATCTTAATTAATGTAAAAGTATTTTAATAACAGTTACTAAACTGTGTTCTGTTGCTGAGATTGCCAGGACTTACCTTTGTGGTAAGCAAATAAATCAGAGTTTAATAGACATTTGCAGTAAATGGCATAGAAGAATGTGAACTGGAAGCAGGATTATTTTGCATAGAAAACTTTTTATATGTCATATATTTGCATTTGTAATGTACAGCATTGTAGCTGTGATTTGCTTTCAAAAAGCAGTTTGAAGTAACTAGTACTGCTGCTTCTTGATATTCTGTGGTGCTCATCTTTTGGAAGAGCACTGTGCTAACTTTGCTTTCTGGTTCTTTTTGTTTTCTTTACAGTGCCGTGTTTGTTAGAATGTTTCCTAGAAAATGTCACCCTTGCCCAAAGAGTTTATAAGCTTAGGACCAATTTTTACCTTCAATCAGCCTGCCTTCGGCCCAAGCCTAAGGAGGGCATAATAATAATAATAATAAAGATTCTGCTGTCACTATGCAGAGTATATTTATTAATTAAAAACCAAAAATGGGAGTAATTCAGAATTCCCAGACCTGTGTGTGCACTGCGGATGAATTTTTAACTACCTAATGCTGACTTAGAAACAGGTTGTATACCCTTCATGTTCCCTTTACCCAAGAGAAAGACTCATCTGTGCAAGCAAAAGTGCTCCAGCTGAAAGACAGGAAGACCAGAGCTTGTCAGGCTGTTGTGTAGATGTGGCCAGTTGTAGTTGGGGTTCAGGATGGCCAAAGGGGACCCATGTTGGAAATGATACACGGAAAAGTAGAGTTGCTTTTTTCTTTCGTGACCCTCCTTCCCCAAAGTACAACTGAGAATACAGGGTTAGATAATTTTCTAAACTTACATTTTCCCTTGGCTATCTCCCTCCATCCTTTTGCTTTGATAGCAGATGATATATCATGAAATTGTGGAGGAACGCTTAAAAACTCTCCTTAGTTTGTACTAAGTGGCTTTGAACCACCTATGCTTCATTTGACTTATGCCTTGGCTTCACCCAGTGCACCAATACTTCCTCAACTACCTGCTACTTCCATTATTACTGGTACTGTAAAAATATCTCCCTTAGGAGCCTTGCAAATAGCAGTCACCACCCACAAGCTGAGAAACCAAATGTATGAAGAGGTTAAAATATATTTGTTGTAGTAATTTCAGAACTGGTAGTCTGGATAGATAAGTGTTTTGGTTGGAAATAATGTTTTTGATGGTCTTTTCATGTGGCCATCACTTCAATAAAATTCATCTTTACTCAACAGAGTGCCTTTCTTTTTACCTGAATGCCTATTCTTACCTGAGAAAATATTACAGGTGCAAGGTAGAAAACAAAGAGATGATTACCAATGTATTAAAGATATTTTATGGATCTAGTATAGTATCCACAGCTTTTACTTTAGAAGATGATAAGAGCAATGGAGTCATCTGGACGAATGGAAAAGAAATTGTTTTGTTATGGGTGGGGTTTTTTTAGAATTTTTTTTTTTTTAAAAAAAGGCTCATTTAAATTACTTCAAATGTGTTGCTAGATTGTTACCAGCAATCTGACAATATCTGACATGAAGGAGAGGAGGGATGCAGAAGCTAATAATGTCTGTGTTAAAAGGATTGCACTTAGTATGTTTATTTTAAGTACGAAAGACCTAATAAATCGGCACCCCCTTCTAATAGCAGTCAGCTTTGAATGACCTCTTCCCTAATTCCCTGTGATAATTTTTCTTGATCTGCATAGTTGTCCTAGTGCAAAGATTAGACGTTCTATGGATGAAGAAGGAGGTGGTTGGTTTGTTTGCTTGATTTAAGGGAGTTTGGTGTGTTTATCCTCTTACCAACCATTTTTCTTAAGTTGTGCTTATTATACAAATACATGGTCAGGGAGGGGGATCATAAGCTGCAAAAGAAAACATAATAAATGGATATAAGAGTCAAAAAGAAGGCTGATACAGTCAACTTCTAACAGCTTTCACATAAATATATATGCTACGGGGAAGGGAAATAATAATCTGATTGCTTTTTAAACTGAATTTGATTAAAATTTGTCATATGGTTGTGCAAGGTTGAGAAGGTATGTCTTAGATTCAAGAGATCTCTTACTGTCCTGTGTTCTTCAGGCTCATCCTGAGGATCAAGGCTGGATTGAATAATTAAAACTGAGGATAGTAAAACAAAGAGTGGAAATGTGCATCAGTTACTGCTCCAACAATTCAGTACACCTTGGTATTAGCAAATAGTTTATTTTTTGCTGTCAGTTAAATGCCTGAAGGTTTCTTACGAATCCAAGGTGAATGTAATCAGTGTAAAAAACAGTATGCTCTTTTGGGCCTGGGCACACTCCCAGTCCTCTTATAATGGCCTTTGAAAGTGTTTTAAATTCACAGACATTGGATAGCAGCTGTATATGAGTATAGGATTTAAGCCCAGTTTATTGTTTCATTGCTTGAAAATCGAAGCTTGTTCTGAGAGCATTCAGACTGTTTCCGGAGGGGAGGTACATATCAGCTCTTGGATCTCGCCCTTTGCACCATGCAGAGCATCTCAAATATAAAAACCATAGAAACAATTACAGAGCTCCAGACAAAAGCTTTTACTTAAATACTGCTTTACTGTTGTTATTGTCCTTTGTGGAGTTACACTGCTGATGCTCAGTGTTACTCTTGCCAAGGGAGAATGTCAATCCTATCAGTTTGGCCTTAGCACCCAAATATTTATACAGACTCGGTAAATCCCCTCTCACTAGTAGTCACAGCATTTACTTAACCCTGCAGCTGCAGCAATCCCGGTGAAGCTGCCTTTGCAGGGGGACAGGTGGGTGGTCCCTTCACTCCACGGGCAGAGGGCTACAGCCTATGGAACAGTGGGAAGAAAAGCAGCTGGTGGTGATAAACACTTAAAACAGCTCATGTTGTTGATGTGGCGGCTTTCTGTCCCTGCCCGAACATTCCCCACCAACCTTTCTCTTGGAAACCGGTTAAACCAGTTGTTTGCAGAGTGGTGGGAGATAGTGGATATATCAAATGTATCTTGCAGGTGGGGGATTTTCAGAAAACACAGAAAAGCTAACAACAGTTTTTATAACATTCTGGGAAGGATAGGAATTGCAGTGACAAAAAGCTTAAAATAGAAAAATGACACACTTAAATGAAAAATATGAGAATAATACGATAGCCAAAAGTCATTGTTATTTCTTAAGGGACATGTTCTGTGGTGCTGCTATCAGCTTTTCCTTTAGCCATTATTGTGTCTGTCCAATTACTGACCTTGTCACAAAGCAGAAATTTATGCTGCTAACTATGGAATTTTAATGATCAATTTTGCAGGGGGTTGAGATTGGTCTATAAAAGTAATATCCCTGTTCTTGCACAATCTCCTTCCCTCTTTCAAGAAACGGCGACACCAAATGTACTATGTGTGTCTAAAATGCATGAAGCAGAAATCTGACTGCTTTTATAAAAATAATTTGTTACTTGTGAATTCCTTAACAGCTTTGCTAGGAATATTTAGCTGGACACCCTGTGTTCAAAAATTATTCATACTTACCTGGTCAAAGTTTCCTTCATTGTTGCTTTAACTTCATATCTTTGGAGGTGTGACATGAAGAACACTGACCCAGTTTACAATTTAATTCCATTTATTGTATTAAGATAAACAACCATGGGACTGCTCTGCTAATAGGCACTTGGAGTCAGGGTAGGCTTAAGATTGAATATTAGAAAGAAATTCTTAACTGTGAGGGTAATGAGGTACAGGAACAGGTTGCTGTCATTTGTAGTCACAGAATCAATTGTTTTGGAGAAGACCTCAAAGATCATTGAGTCCCACTGTTAACCTGGCATTGCCAAGTCTACCTCTAAACCATGTCCCTAAGTGCCACTGCCAGCTGCAATACAATAAGTTTGGAATTTCAACAGTGATGGAAGATGTAAACATGTTCTGGAAACAGAACATCAAAAGCATATGGCTACTTAAAATTGCATTTTATGCTAGTCTAGCAGGGAGAGATGGGAGGCAAAAAAAAAGATGGATTAATTTTGTGATTAATATGCTGGTCTGGAGACATGGAGTCCAAATTCTCTGCTTTGCCACATGCTTCCTTTGTGAATTTAATTTCAGTTTGTCTGTCTCTGTATCCTGGCTTATCTGCTGGGGATAATGGCACTTCTCCACCTGATGCCAAGTAAATTAGCAGCATAAAGTTAAACTTTGTGAGGGGTTTGTAAGCAGAAATAAGGAGGCAGATTACCATATTTTTTTTTAAACTGTGTAGGAAGAAAATGGTCGTAGCCTTCATTATACTGGAATGGAAGGGGTTATCTTTTTCTTTTGAGTTTGTGGTGTGTGTTTGTGAATCCTATTAAACTATTTGCCTGAGTATTCTGGACTGAATTTTACAAGATAATTAGAATGCCAGCATGCTCTAATACTAGGTAATGGACAATTAATAACAATTAAGAATTGTTATTTCTGTTGTACAGCAAGACACAACAAAAATTTAAATCAGACCACAAGGTGCAAACTTGCTACAAAGTGCACAGAGCCTGGGGCGGCAATCTGTGAAACTGAATTCCTGGCTTTTCTTCGTACAGAGTTTCCGGAAGCTGCTGCTACTTAGTGTTTGGCATAAGTACATGTTTGGGGGATGCTCTCCAGCTCTCTATAGAATGCCTTCGCTACTTTAAGATTATATTACTAGCAGACTGGGCTCTAGGGATTTCATTTTTAAAAGCTCTGGAAAACTGCACATGGTGCAATTCACTTGCCGTTAAATCTATTAATGTGCTCTCCAAAGGAAGTGCCGTAACGGCTGCAGTACTTGGCTGGCACTGCCTGTTAATTATTTCCAGAATTTACTGTTTTGGAGTTTGCTGCCCTGGTAGTCATATGCCTGCCCAGCCACCTCCCCCCCCCAGTTTCAGGCTGTGCTGGTCAGAGGTGCTGCTCCTCAGCTGGGCTCAGCAGCCAGGGACAACTGTCTTGTCCAGCTCCTCAGGAGAACTTGCAATGGGAGAGGCCCTGAAATCCTTGTAGAAAAACTGAGGTTAATTAAAGACATTCATAGAAGCTGTCTACAAGTAATGGCAGACTGCCCAAAGCTGATTAGAAAAAAACAAAAGGGTTGTATTACTTTCATCTGGCACAGAATGAGTACTTACTTATTTAGATGCTATAAGAAAGCTCTGCTGACAGACTCATTAAAATGAGTGGGTGGTTTGGGTTTGTTTTTGGTTTGGTTTTTTTGGGTTGAGGGTTTTTTTTTTTTGAGGGGGGGTTGTTTTTTAATATAATTACAGAATGGTTGAGGTTTGTAGGTACCTCTGGAGGTCACTTGTCCAACCTCCCTGCTCAAGCAGGGCCTCCTACAGCCAGATTCCCAGGACAGTGTCCAGACAGCTATGGGATATCTTCAAGGATGGAAACTCCACAGCCTCCACAAGCAACCTGTGCTGGTGCTCAGTCACTCTCACAGTGAAAATTTTCTCCCTGATATTCAGAGAGAATCTCCTGTGTTGCAGTTTCTGCCCATTGCCTTTGGTCCTGTCAGTGGGCACCACTGAAAAGAGACTGGTTCTGTCCTCTGTGTACCCTCCCTTTTCCGGTATTTTTATTAATTTATAAGATCCCTCTAAGCCTTCTCTTCTCTAGGTAGAACAGTCCCAGCTCTTTCAGTCTCCTCATAGTAGAGGTGCTCCAGTCCCTTAGTCGTCTTAGTAGCCATTCACTGGACTCTTTCCAGTATGTCCATGTATCTCTTGCACCTGGAAGCTCAGAACTGGACCCAGCCCTCCAGGTGTGGCTTCACCAGTGCTGAGTAAAGAGGAGGGGATCACCTCCATCTCTTTTGGCATACTATCCCTTCCCTTTCCAACTGTGTAGTTTATTTCCCTCTTTGTGCAGAAATGTATTCTCTGTGATGCTAAAGTTTTGCTATGTTTGATTCCTAAAGTTGGCAAGCAAAACTGAACCCTGCCAAGAAGCAAAATAACAAATAAACAAACAACAGTCCTCAAGACAGTCTGATGTTTTTGTGTTTTTACAGTGGTAGTTCTCTCTAGAACCATGCTCGTGGCCCAGCCATCAAATATCTTTTCTGCATTCTAGTCCTCAAAATTTACATTCTTTTCCTGGTTCTAATGGATACCAAAGTAGATGTACTTCATGTACATGTATTTTGAATTATTCTTTCTGATGCGTGCTTACTCATACCTGTCCATGCTGATTTTGACTGGATTAACATATTCCCTGAGTTATCGTCTTCTTGGAGCCATATAGAGACTTCCTCAATCCTGGCAGGCAAATATTTGCATTTTTCATTCCACCACACCACTTCCTTCTTCTGATATTAAAGATGGCAATGAGTGGTGATACAGACACCTTAATAAATCCCACATTTTCTATTATGCTCCTCTCAACTGTTCATTTGTCCATACATCCCTGAAACTGGTATGGTTTGGAATGAGATAGTTTCTCTCCAAGAAAAGCAGGAGGTTTGGCCCCAGGTTTGGCAGCGCTGGTGTTGAAGGTAACTTACTTGCATTTACTTTCTAAACACGGGGTAGCTGAGCCTAAACAACGTGCTGGCCTTTCCCCACGCCATTGCTTATTGGTACTGTTACGTTTTTAAATAATATTGATTAAAAATGTACTCTTGCTCCAGCAAACTCTCACCTAACCATATCTGGTGCCCTAAGGTGAGGCGACAGCTCTTTTGCTACAAATAATTCTGTACTACGCAACCACACACAGGAAACAGTGAAAATATTTGGAATTGTTTTGACAGCAATTTTCTGTTCTGGAAAACAAATAATTAAAATAACAGCAGCAGACGCTCCCAGGAGGCACCTACTTCACGTAACTCTGCGGGGCGTTCTGGCCGCCGCCGCGCCTCCGGCTGGGCTGGCAGAGGAGGCGAGCGATCCGACGCCGCGGGGATGTTGGGAAGGCTCCGGGGGCGGCGGGACCCTAAGTTTTGTCGGGGCCGTCCCTCCCCTCCCGGTGCGGGGGCGGTGAGGGCGGTGAGGGCGGTGAGGGCGGTGAGGGCGCCGCGGGCCGAGCGGGGCCGGGGCACGGCCGGGGCGGGTCCCGGCGGCGGCGCGGTCGGAGCGCGCCCCCCGGCGGCGGGCGGGGGGTGCCGGCGGGGCGGGCGCCCAGCGCCATTACCGCCGCCCGCGCTGGCTCCTCCCGCCGCCGCCGGAGAGCGCTTGGCGGGAGCGGCGGGATGCTGGGGGTGGCGGCGGCGGCTGCGGCGGCCGGGATGAACTGTAACAGGTAGGAGAGGCGCGGGGGCCGCCCGCCCCGTCCCGTCCCGTCCCGCCTCCCGCGGCGGGCGGCTGCCGAGGGCGGCGCTTTGTCTCGGCCGGGCCGCTGTCACCGGCTGCCGCCCGGGAAAGGCGCTTCCCCGCTGCTCCGCCGGGCAGAGGGCGGCGGCGGCGCCGGGCCGGGCTGGGATCCCGCCGGGGAGGCTGGGCGTCCGCAGCCGTGCACGTGTGCCTGCTGCTCGCCCCGGGAAACTCCCCTTCCACGGGGAAACTTTCCCCTCTCCCACGGCGTTCCCAGGAGCAGCAGCGGGGGCACTGCAGGAATCCCTTCTCCCCACTATCCCCCCTTCGGCGTTACGCGCACGGACGGAGCAATGGGGTGGCTCCGGTGTCCTTGTTACAGAGAACTGGGAATAACCCCCAAAACTCGGGGATCGCACGTCCCGACCGTGCCGTGAGCGGGGTTTGATGCCCAGTGCGCTAAAACGCGCCCTGTGCTGGGAGGGAGGTCGTGTTAAAAGCATCGTGCTGAATAACCTCGATGTCGTGCGATTGGTACAGTTTTATGCGTATCCCGCAATTACTGGGCAGTACTATCTTAGGGACAGGTTTATAGTGATGGATTACGGAAGGCAAAGGCTGCTCTACTCATCGCTCAGCTTTTCAAAGACTCGCCTGGTGCAGTTGTTTCTTGGGAAGAAATGACCGTAATTAAAGTGCTTAATTAAGTGACCCTAATTAAAGGGAAGTGTTGTGCTAATATGTCAAAACCTGGAGCTGAAGAAAGGAAAAGGAGTGATTTTATAGCTGCCTAGTGATTTTATAGCTGCAGGTTCAGGATGGCTGCTGGCACACAGACTTTAGCCTGGTAAAGACTGCCTTATCTTTTCCTTGTCCGACTTCTACTGCAAACTCCTCCAGCTCTGCACCACACCTTTGCAGAAAAGCTGTGGCAGCTACCAAGTCAGGCAGAGTTGGGGCTACCGTGATGGCATGTGGTATCCTGGTGAGCCAGCTCTGCTCTCAGGGTCAGTACCCTGATGCCCTGGGCACGATCTCTCCAGCCTTGACCAGCCTTCTCTCTAGCTGCCATGCAGCCCCATGCTTAGAAAAACGCGATAATGTGATTCAGATGTCTGTATGTATTGAGGTAACTATTTTTTCTTCAGTCGTTCCAGAAGTCACTTGATTTTGTAGTGGGTGGTAGATGCTTCCAGGCCAGGCTTCTTTCTGCATTCCTGAAAATGGCTGAGTGTTTGTGCTGCCAGTGTCAGACTTGCAACTGCGAGTAGCTGTGTATCACTCAGCCCCACACAGGTGTTTCGGCTCTGGTGCAGAGCCCGCCTCTTTGGCCAGGTAAACAGAGCAATTACGTATTTGGCATCTGTTCTGCTGAAGTTGTCAGGGAGCAGGCCAGCTGCCCTGCTGGTACACGCTTCCCAGGATATGAACTAGGCTACACCCCTGGCACAGCAAAGCAATTTTGGGACAAAGTCAGACTAGAGCCCACACTTGCAGAAACTTGCAGAGATGAAGTAGCAGAGCACTCTGATGGGAGCTTACCTAGAGCGGATGTGCAGGTGGCTGGTCAAAATAAAACAAAGGGGCAAGGCTCTTGAAACATATACTTTGATTTAGTAAAATGCAAGGAGAGATAATTAAAAATTGGTGTGATTTCTTGTTTTGACTCTTTGAGTAAGAAACACTAAAAATGCATGTTTCATTCAAACCCACATTTAACAAAATAAAAGGTGACCACAAAGGCTTCTGCAGGCTGAGATTCCTGAGAGATTTTAGATCTTGACTTTTTGCTTTAATTTAGGGAGTTTAAATAATCAGAGTTTTTGGGAAGAAAACAAAAAAGGAAAGAATTACTTGAGGTCTCTCTCCAGATTTGAGACACAGAAGAGCAGCAGACATCTGGTCAGCAGGTATGCACAAGGAAATACTCCTCTTTTTAACTTTTTTTTTTTCCTCTCCATTTTGTGAACTCGAGTCATGTTTGTGGCTTTTGTTTTGCAACTACAGGAACTTGCAGGCTGGTGCTGTCAGCTCTACACCCATCACTGAGGCACAGCCCTCTCTCAGCATCATACTGAGAGACCAGACTGCCCTGGAGGAGAGGGATTTGGGCAGGGAGGGATGTGCAGTGTCCCCTGTTGCTGGGTAGTGGTGGGCCATTCAGGATTGCTGGGCATGCTGCCTGGGGCTGATAGCTTGTCACTAGACTCGCTTGCTTTATAAGTGTCCTCTAAATTTTGTGGGCAGCTTTTCCAGCTGGTTGTGCTGAACTCATCTTGTTGTGTTATTATTGGAATAAGTTTCTTGTGCGGTTCAGAGAAAAACATTACCTTGCAGTTCAGAACCATTATTGTCTTAAGCTCTTGTACTTTCCTAGCACAAACTAAGTTTTTCTTTGTAGCTAGAAATACGGGCCAGCATGCAGCAAAATAAAAAGCAAGCTCCTCTTTAGTCAAAGCATAACTACATTTGAAAAGTTGCCATAGACTCATTGGATTTACAGCTCTTACTCTGCTGTAGACTGTGAAGCTCAAAAACATGGTTACTTCATGGTCTTACTGGCTTTGATAGGGACTCTGTAAATAAGCTAAATGTGATGCTGTAGTTTAGTCTCAGTTGTAATGCACAGTTATTTTTCTTAGAACTGGCTCCATACAGTTACTGCAGTGGAACCATTAATGACCTGCAATATATGGAGGGTATTTGCACGGTTAACAAATTCTTTTTCAAGTTGCAATAAAATATTTATTATTGGAGCACTTAAGGCAGGCTTTTCAGCTCCTGGAATTGTGGCTTCATACTAAGTGTGTTAGATTACACATCCTGATTTGTCTGTGTTTTGTTCTCCTCCAAAGCCCAGTTCAAAAGTTTTTCACTCTTTAACATAATGCAGTCTCTTATTACTTTTCTATATAGGGAGGCTTTAATTGCTGGCTGTGGTAAAAGCAGCACGATAGTCAGTGGGGGAATTATTCATATCAGGTCTTTCCATGATGGCAAGTGCTGAGGACAAGAAAAATGAAACTGACAGTCACGTTTTTATAGCCAAAGCCTTCCCTTGTATTAGCTGTCCATAGTGTGAACCAAGCAGCCATGTACGTGATCTGCTGTCCTCGTCGTATTAGTGATGTGTTACAGTGCATGTCACCCTTACAGCTTGTGCAAAAGTGCTAGTGTTGAGACAGAAAGGGGGAAAGGATGGAAAGGTACTAATTCAGTCTAACAATTAGGGAAAACATAGCAGGAGACTGTGCCCTGGGGTTAATACTTTTCTTCAAATTGGGACACTCCTTTGCAATTACTTCAGCATTTCCCTTCTTGCATGCGTAAGTCTTTATGAAAATGCTTACTTCTGGTTTTTTAAGCAGATAGAAGGGAAAAAAAAAAGTCAAGATACTGTCATTTTCTCAACTGTTTTTGTGTATCCTAATAACCCTTTATACCAGATATTTGTCTCCATACCTGGAGACTGTCAGTGAGGTCCCAGGGGGCAGAAGCTGATGGTGTGGCCAGTGACAAACTATTTATGAGCCAAGTGGACCTCCTGTCTGCAGCCTAAAACCACATTCCAGGGCCAAAATGGCATAGTCTGGAGCACCCTAGGCTGTAAGAAAAATAGCATTACAGCATGGCTGGCACCCAGGAGGAGGTCTTATGCTCTGTATTTTTCATATTAATTGCTTTTCTTTGTGTTTTGAATAAGAAGTCCTTGCAACTCTGATGATCCTTCTTTTTGTCACTTTTTTAGTCACTAAAAAAAACTCACCAGTCACTTATACAGAATTCAATAAGAAAGTGGGACCTTAGTAACTTGGTGCACTTAGGGTTATTTCAAACACTGCTTGCATTAAACAGTTTGAAGAACTGAGAACACACTGGTGGATGGGCTGTTGATTGAGTAAAACCTAAACTGGTGTGAACAGTAGAGTTGAAACCCTTTATTGCTCACGTCATGGGTGGGGAGTTGATTTGGATCATTTGAGAAGCTAAGGCATTATAATGAATTGATGAACGTTTCCTGGGTGGCCAGAGCAGCATGGGGTAGGTGCTCTGCTCAGAATTAAAAGGGTTTTCTGTTTTAATATATTGTTTTATTGTAGTTGGGGGCACTGAGAAAGACCACAGCAAAGCAATGCAGTAATGCCAGCAAATATTTGGGAGGCAATGACATGGCAAAGTGGCTCCAGTCCAGACCCCATGCTGACGTGCAGCAGCTGTGGGATTGATGTGGGGAAAGGAAACTGCACAAAGAATTAGTTTCAAATGCACCCTGGGAGGGGAAAAGAGGACCTCAGTGCTTTGCAAGGACTCTTTGTGGGGGCTTGACCATCCTCACTGGGGCTGGGTGCTGCCTGGCAGGGGCAAGGGGCCGCCTGTCAGCCTCCTGCCATGTGGAACCACAGCATCCCTGAGTCCTCCCTCAGTGTCTGCTGGCATGCTCCACCTCTGATTTCAGAATGAAAAATACAGCTTGGCAGGTGGGGAGGCAGGGGCTGCCCACCAGCACTGCCAGGGGAAGGTGGTCTCTGTGGATTCGGGGCTGAATTGGCACAGCAGCTTCTGCTTGCAAACCTCTCTATTTTTTGAAGCAATGCTTGCAAATAGGTGCGTGTTTCTGTAGCTTTGCAGATGAGCACCATGCACTTCTGAACTGTGTTGGTAGCAGGACAGGCTTGTGTTTCATGGCAGAGACTGACATTTGTGCTGTATTAAGTAACTTATTTTTGCCAGGCTTTGGTGGTAAGTGGGCTGAGATTCACTTTGCAGCAACCATCTCCCGGACCCAGCTCTATGGGCCAATGTTACAAATCAGGACAGAGCATCTGTGGGCCATGCCAGGGCAGCTGCTCTTCCCACAGGCAGCAGTTACAGAGCCATTTTAGTTAAGAATGTGGTTGTGTTACAGCCAACCGGGTTGACCCACACACTCCTGTCCCCCAGCATCTCTCATGCCAGCACCAGGGACCTGACCCAGCTGAAAATGCATGGCGAGGGAGATTGTTAGATACATAGATTTAAAACTAGGTTTGTCTCAGTCTGGATTGATTCCTTGGTCTTATGGGTGTCAGTGATGTTGAAGGGAAAGCACATGGGAAAGAAATACCCATTTCAGCAGAATTGTGGATTTGTGCCTGGGTCATGTAGCTATGGCCCGGAGAGCAGTGTGAAAAGTGAGATCCTGTGAGGAGATGCTGGGGATCTAAAGAAGGAAGGAGCAATGTTTGGTGGTGGTCTGGGTTGGATCTGTGGACTGCTTGTTGCTGCCCTGGGTGTGGTGTCAGAATTGGACACATCCATGCTCTGTTGCATTGGAAGAGGGATCACCTGCCTGCAGGTTGTTGCAGAAGGATTGCCTGGACAGTTCTGCTTTCTGCTGTTGAAAATACACTTGAGAATGTTCTCTCTGCAGCTTGTTGTCTCCTCCTAGAGCCCTGCTTGAAGGCAAACCACACCAGCAGTGGTTATGTCATGGTTGTCACAGAATTGGTTTGCAGAAATTCACTTTCAGAGGATTCAGAGGAAGGAAAGCCCATGTCCTGTCCCCCGACACATATAGGTTATGGTTAGAAAGGCCATGGAGAATAACAACACATCAATGCCTGTTTAAATCTACCTGACATTGATTGGCATGACACAACTTCATGATCTGAAGGTGATGATGGGCTTTCTTCACCCATTGCTTTCAGATCCCAGAGGAACTGGGTACTGCTTGTAAAAAAAAAAAAAAATGGAGCAAGAGGTACTGTGAGGTTTTGCAGGCTGAGTGCCACCATACAGAGACAGAGCTGTGGGACAGCCACTGCACAGTTGGCTGCTGGCTCGTTCTTCTCAACCCCTGTGCCATGCAGACAAGGCAAGCTGTGAGAGAGGGGGCTTGGTGGGAGGTGTCGGTGAGCTTCACTGGAGCTGAAAGGAGAAGGGCAGGCACGTCTCTAGTGAGGTGTTTCTGTAGAACTTTAAACATCCCAGAAAGCAATATTTTTTTTTCTTCCTTCTGTGAGTATACACAGTTGCAAGAGAGGGGCAGTATTCTAATTATATGAAAAATGATTTGAAGTGGAGCATTTTAAAGCTGCTGCTGTTAAGAAAAAGCTGACTTTTGGAATCTTTGTTCCTTCATTCACATTTTTTTCCTTTTTGTTAGCCAGCCTCAGGAAATGAGAACATTCTTTTGGCTTTCCGTGCCTGAGTCACATCTTATATATATATGTATATAAATAAGTAAAAACATCTGGAGATGTTTGTTTCAGAGAGGTACTTGTTTTCTATTAGGGTATCTGAGCTTTAAATGTTTATACACAGTTGGATGTTTCCAGAGTTTCCCATACTTCTCTGGTTACAAGCACATGTATATTGCTGTCAGAAAAGCCAAGGGAAATGTACTGATAACCTAGGGAATATACAAACAAGTAAAAGTAAAGCCTTTCAAGAAAGTGAGAATTTGGTATTTAAAAAAAAAAAATAAACTGTCGAAGCAGTTGTTTAGTGTGAGTTGCATCCAAATATGTAGTTCTTTAATGTTTGCTAAGTATGTATTTAAAAATAAAAAAGCTGTGAGGAGGAAAATCAGAAAATACCAGTAGCTCTTCCCTTGTTCTCTTTTTTCAGAAAAGGAAAGGAAGTATTTAAAAGCTCATTACACCCATGTCTGCCCTTCAGTGGGCTGACACTCACTGGGCTCCAGCAGTGCTCTGAGTGCACTGTGGGGTCTCCCTGCCTCCCTCTGTCCTCCCACCAGGGTCACATGGGGATCGTGAGACCGCTCTAAAAGGAAAAACAAAAATCCATTTAGTTTAACTGAAGGCCAAATATTTAACGTGGGCGGGGAAGGTGATGGGATTTAGGAGAACAAGTAGAGTTTCCACCCTTGGTTGTTTAACGTAGCTGCACTGAAAATGATGGGAGATGCACTGATGGTGTGCTGTGCACGGAGGGATGCAGGGATGGCAGTGGGGCATGAGGGGAGGATTGCCCTAGGGGGCTAGATCTGCCATGACCACACAGCCTCCAGGTGTTCAAGGTGGCTTCTCCTCCGACAGCTTCCACTGAAATGCCCTTGAGTTTATGGCTTGAATAAGAAACCTCTCACTGATCAAATATTTTGATTGCATCCTGGCCTTCCTGTTAGTTTCTTTGATCTTTTCTCCTCAGTGGATTATAGCAGACTTTCAAAAGTCTTGTTTGTTGAAATAGTTGTATAAATATGGTCCTTAGGGTAGGTGTTAATTTAGACAAGTACTTATTTCCCAGGAAAAAATCTGCCTCCTTTTTCCCCTTCAGTGGGCTCATTTGCCATTGTGCATCAAAGAAGTGTGAGTTCTATAATTATATCATAGAACAGCAGCTTATTTTTAATTGTTTGAAATAATCTAGAAGCCTGTAGGGCTTATTCTTTTGGCTGATTTCCTGCTCACTGAAACAATATACAACTGTTTCAAGTTCACATTTAAAAAAAAAAAAAAAGAAATCCACATAGCCAGAACAGTCTCTGGAGGAAACTGATGGGCTTGCAGCCCCAGGATGAATCCCTCTCCATTGAATTCGCTCACAGTTACAATTTCTCTCTTTTCAAAGAGAAAAGGCTCCCCTTTCTCTGCTCAAGTGACGTCCCCTCTGAAATGGCATTGCACAACCCCACTTCATGCCATGCTGGAAGCCTGATGTCTTCAGGTGGTGGCACAGAGCCGTCTGGTCACCAGGCTGGGTTTAGCGTTGGGCAGTGGAGGGATGAGTTGTGCCACAGCTTTGCAGTCAGATGAGGCAAGGGAGGAGGAATAGCTGGTGGCTATGTATGGTGTAAGCTCAAAGATCTAAGTTTCCAAACTTTTTCCTGAGACTGAAAGCTGCATTTTCCTTACTGTCACATGCAAGATAGGAATTATTAAACTGACCTCTCCAGCGGAACGTGGAAAGGGTTTTCCGTGGTGGTGGGGGGTGTTCAATGTGTCCAGCTCTTCTCAAGGGAAGGCATGATGCTGCTTTGTGTCAGCCCACATTTAAGGCAAATCTCATCCTGCAGCTGCTGCTCTTCAGACCCATCTGACTGAGTTGATGTCCCTGCCCAAGGCAGAGGGGTTGGTCTAGATGACCTTTAAAGGTCCCTTCCAACCTAAACTATTCTATGATCCCTTCCATAGCCTGCATTAAATCTACTGCTGGACCAGGGCTTCATTTTGAAAAGTACAGAGAAATTGAAGCGCTGTTTTCAGTGTCAGGTATCAACAATGCTGTTTCATTTTGATGTGAGCAAAGCTCTTTGTGCTTGTGATTGCTTAGCTGATGCACTTCAAGGGCGAAATAATTTGGACTTCTTGTGTCAAATTGCATCTGAGTCACAAATGTGAAAATCAATATTTTTATCATTACCATGCAGAGATGGGCAAACAGTACAGTTAAGAGGATCCTTGACATCACCCTTGGGAAAATTACTAGACCATGATAAAATGGCAAAGAATCCAGGAACAGTAATGTTGCATTACTACTTGGGTTTCATGAGAAAGCTTTCTGCTCACCTTGGGCTATTTATTCATTTGTGAATAGCTTTGTGAACTTGTACTGAAAAAAGAGATTCAAGAAGTTTAATGCTGTTACATGATACTGATGTCTTTTCGGAGCAGTTTAAGCATGGACAGATTCCCAAGGTAGGCAGAATTATGGAATGAATGTTTTGTGTCATCTGAGGTAAAAGTGGTCTGAGCATTTTTACCTGGTGGGTTTTGATAATGTTTTAACTGTGTAGTGGCTTGATTTCCGTAACGGATTTTGTGTTAAGCCCAAAAACACAGTTAAAATGTGCCGCGGCGTTACTTCCGTGCGCGTACAAAAGTCCACAGAAAGGAAGGGCAGGGGCAGATGCTCATTTATAAGTCGCTGTGTGCCCAGCAGAGCAGCCATAGCCATTGGAACCATCACTAGGATGGTTGAGGTGGTGACAGCATGGTGTAGGAGGTCTGCTTGGAGAAGAAGGGCTTTGTCCTCCCAGAGGAGGAACTACACCACTGAAAGCTCTCTTCTGGTGTCCAGCCTGTGTGGGTATGAAGGATGTTGATGGTACAAATGTCAAGCAGAGGATTTTTCTCTTTTGTGTTGAGTAATGCTCCTTGCTTGGTTTGCATTGCCAGATATTTGCCAGTTCTCCCTGCCACAGTGGGAGAAGAATATAGTGAAAAACTGCTGAGTCCAGATTTTCTAACATATCATTAATCCCTTTTCATGAAAGCATATGGAAAATAAGAAGGGCCTGAGTTCCAGATCAAAAGGTTTTCCATCAAACTTGGGAAAAATAAGTTATCCACTCCAAGTTAATGGTTTAAACAGTAATGTTCTTGGAGCTGGTCTTGGGGATGCAAGGAAGGGAGGGTCTACCTGAATTAATTGTAAGGAAATTGATAGTTTGTCACAGTAAAAATACATTTTTTTTTATACCACAGAGATATTGTAAAGTTCATGTTGATTTAAAGTTTAATCAGCCAAAAGTGTGTGTGCCATTAGTATCCAATATTTCAGGTTTTAGTGCTGAATTCATGCTTGAGTGGAAATGTTGCAAGGGTATTAACAGAATTACTGAAAACTTTTTCTTATGTTCTTCTCCTTATGATAATAACAGAAATCTGGGGAACGAGGAGCTCATATTTGTTTCACGTATTCTTATCTTAAAGCGAGCATTAAAAATGTATTGAAAGGATATACTTGATTTTCAGAAATTAATACACAATGGAATGTATCTAAGTAAAAATAATTAGATTAATTTATTTAGTCTGAAGATAATATAGTCCTGCTCATGCAGAGCACTTAAGTTAAATTCCTAAGTTCACTTGGGTCAAGTTATGGGTTTAAATTGTAATTTCCTTGAAGCCAAGAACTCAATTGTGTGGAGTTGGCACAACATGTCCCCAGTTAAGAGGATCTGGGTTCATCCTCACTGTCTGTGGCTCACACGAGGATTAAATGCATCTGTGTTCTGTATTCTCTTTATAAGCTTTCTTGGAAGATACCTCTGACTCAGGACATGAAGTATTTAAATCAACCAAATAGGTAAGAAGAGTGGCAGGAGAAAATGTAGGTTGTTTTGTTTGTTGGGTTTTTTTAAGTGATTCTGCCATAAATTATTCCATAACTGTTCATTGTGTACAAGCAGGTGTTGCAGTAGGATGTTGTCTCCAAATTATTTTTAGCAGTTTCCTGGTCAGGTATATTAACAAACACAGGATGCCCCTTCTGAAGTTTTTCTTCCAAAACAAGAAATATGCATCAACAAGAATTGCTAACATATTAAAATATCAGTCAGTGGCTGATGGTGTGACATTAAAAGCGTTTTGGCAAGGAGTGCTTTGGTTCTGCCTGTTGCTGTGGTCTGCCTGACCACGGGTGGTTATGGCTGGCATTTTTCTCCCTGGGTAGGGGGATGTTGTGGCTGCCCCTTGGTAGGGTGCTGTGCCCATACGTGAGGAGAAGCTGGTGGTGTGGCATGGCAAAGCACAGCTGGGGGAGGAGTCCCAGATGGCTGTTCTGTGGGTGATGAAGGTTACAGACCTTCCCACGAGGTCTATCCTCATGGACTTCATGCACTGAAATGTGAAATTGCCTCTTTGTAAGTAACAAAGGAGTTGAGGGAAACAGTGGCAGCATCTGGGGGCATCCAAACACAAGGCAGTAGTTGGCAGCCTGCGTAGTAGCATAGGTGTGGGAGCCCTCCTGGCCACCTTGCTGGGCAGTGATTCTGCCTTTCCTGTCTTTTCTCAATACCAAAAGAATTTTTTTCTTATGTACTTTGTCATTTTTTATTACCTTATCACAGCATACTAGGATGTTTAATTTTCTAATAGCTCGGGTGTATCCTGTTTCTTTGCTTCTGTAAATACGCATTTTCTGCACTAAGCAATGTGTGCTTTTACAGGGGATGGATGTCTTCAGTGCTTCATCAACCTGCACTGCAGCAGTGGCTTTTGCTTCCTCTTCATCATGGAGACACGATGCTGTGTCTCATAACTGATTGCACTCATAACTTATGTTTAGGGAGGGAGAGGACAGGGAACTGCACCTGAAGTCAGGAATTGTTTGCTTACTCATTAGTTAAGAAGAGCCAAACTGAGGTCAGTTATAGCTGACTGGCCAGCGTGCTACTGCTTGCTTCTCTTGAGCTCTCTGTCGCCATCTGCATCACCCCTTACACAGAATCAAGTTCCTTTCAAATCTACAGGGGTCTGTCATCAACTTCAATAAAAATAGATTAGTGGAGCTTTGTGACAATTCCTCAAGACTATGCATATAAATAGAGAATTCTGCACCGGTCTGATTATCTTCTGCATGTTGTTAGGAACACAGAAATACCTCAAGCCATATATGTGATCTCTCATTGTTTAATGTTTCTGATAACGTGCAAGTTCTAGAGATTAGTGTGTTAAACTGATACAATTGAGAGAACAAGTCTTTCCTGATTCTCCTCAAAGCCAGTTGAAATTCCACTGCTCCGTTTAATGGGGCTTTAATTAATCCTAAAGGTCCCTAAGTGGGACATGAGTGGCCAGATAAGACAAAATACCTGCTAATACTTGGAAACTAGTTCTGTCAGCTTTGAAACCTTGCTTTTTTGTCTGAGGTATAGGAACAAAACTATCACTGTTTTGAGTTAGTTTTGTTCAAATGGTACAGTAAGGGCAGCCTCATAACAGGAAGATATTTTCCTAGTCTATTATTTCTCATATTTAAAGAAGAGCAGCTGCTTGTTAGACATATGAGTCTAGCATGCCTGGCCACTGTCACATCCCTGTGCCCACAGATAAATGGCTTCAGTTGAAGTTGTCACAGGTTGGATTTTACACCTAGCAAAGTATATTTTGTATAATTTATATCTTGTTTATGAGAAGTAATTAAGGCTGTTTCAGCTTTTTTTTTCTTCATACAAAAGACCTGACTTTAATTACAAAGGGATCACTTTACTATATATGTGACCATATAGTTTTACTTACAGTATTTTTCAACAGTTCTTAGCAAAACCTTTTTGTTGCTGTATTTGGGTTCACATAGTTTGACAAACCGTCATGCAAATGTAAATGTGTGAAAGAAAACAAAAGTCTGGATCTGAAGGCTATGAAAAGCAAGTCAGCACAGGTTTGCTTGCTCAGAGGGTCGGAGCCCAAATGACAGTTTGGTTTCAGTCTTATGCAGTGGAGTGTTAAGAAGTTATGTATTAACCCAGTGTTCTGCTAAGTGGTATAATTTAATTTACATTTTTAGCCCAGTAGCCACTTGACTGATGACCTGCACGTCCTTCTTTTGGCTTTGGTGCGAACAAAATGATTACAGATGGGTACGCAAGTAGGAGGTTCCTGTTCACAGGAGCTTTTGTGAGTCCTCAGTCACACCCCTTTGGGGTGTGAATTTTACATCAAGTGTGTTGTGTTCATGAAAGGGAGGCGAGGTTTGGGTGGGCAGTGGAGTTACTGCTGCAAGTCAGTAGGAGTTGGAGTGGGGTTGGAGCCTGTGGAACTGTGGACTGTGGGGCTCCTGGTGACCTGCCTGAGAGCCAGGCTCTGCCTCTGGCAGAGGTGAGGGCCAGGGGATCTCCTGGGCACGTGTGGGTCCCATCTGAGGAGTGGCTGCCTGTGCCACAGGCTGGTGATGTTCTGCAGTTGTTATGTTTTGACAAAGTGAGAACACGTTTTCAAGAAAGTGAGAACAGGGAAGGGAAGCTGTTCCTCATAGCAGTGGTTAGTGAATGATACACGTGAATAAAAGAGCAGTAGGGAAGTTGACATTTATACATCAGCTTGGTCAAGGGTATTTTAAGCACTTAGGATGCATCCCACGAACAGCAGGGCTTTGAAATGCCTGTGGCCAGGCAGTTCGGTACTGAAGAGGTTAAAGAAGAAAGGAAGGTGAAGATAACACTTACAATATCTAAGTCACTGTGGTTTCTAAGGTGGTTTCTAAGTATTTGTATTGGTTGCTCAATGTTTCTTGCTTTACTCAACATTATACTAGTACTTTTCAATGACATTAGAAACAGCATATTGGGATTTAATGGTAAAAACAGGATTTCTGTTCATTTGGTATCATTCCCCACTCCCCCATGAATTTGATTTTGATAATTTATCCATTAAGTTGCCGAAATCAGAGTCTATGTGAGTGTTGTGTTGTGTTTGCATTCCTAATTAATTTATGCTGGTGATCTATGGTGAATGCTGAGCACCCACTTGGGCTGCTCAGAGCTATCTGCTATTATGTCCTTTATAAATGCTTGTGGAAGAGCCAACTTCTGAAGGGGATAGTTCCAAGGCAATATTAGTTAGAACACGTTTGCTGCCCTGGCAGCAACAGTGTCAGCCAGATGTGGTATTAAAAAGATGCTTGGACTACTTTTGCTTTCACTCTGCAGCATTCCTGTCATAGCATCCCAAAAGGCAAGGGGGTGGGAGAGAGAATGCTTTGATTGCAAGGATTGCTAAAAGCCAATAAAATGAATAGGATGACTCTGCTGCAAGGGGATTTTTAGAAAGAGCTCCTTTCCCCTGGCTTGTTCTGTGGCCATGCAGTCTTCAGCAGGAGCAGGGCAATGAAGTGCCTTGGTCCATCTTGATATCTGCTCTTAGCTTGGCCCTGCTGTCTCAAAAGGGGCAGTGGTAGCTCCAGACTCTGCATTTGGCTGCTCTTGCTGTCCAGCCTCACAGGTGTGGTGGCAGCAGCGAGCTTTAGCTATGGGAGCAGAGGAAGAAAGGATCTTCCAAAAAAATTACTTGACCCAGCTTTGAGTCACTGTGTTGGTCAGTGTTTCACCTGCATCGCTAGTGTTCCACCTGGGTTGGGTGGAAACCCAGGAGCTCCTTGATGCTCTTCTGGAAGAATGCCAGATCTCACTCAGTCTCTTCCCAAGCACTCACAAAGAGTGAAAGATGACTGCCTAGCTTCATATATATTACAAATTATCCATTCTCTAAATCTTTTTCTGAGGAAGGGTTATAGTGGTGATTTCTTCATTGTGTCATCTAGGCGTGAATCCAGACTTAAATTTCGAGAGCATGTTGCACGTGGCCTTGACATTGTAGTCATTGCCATAAGAGTATGGGCTAGTGTTTTTAGATATGTTTAGGTATAACAGTACTGGCAGATGTCACTTATGCTATAAGGAACTCTGATTCCTATCCCAGTTTCTGAAAGAAAAAATTGTTGGTGGTGTTCAAGGTCACACGTGTAAGTTAAATTCAGCTTAGGGCTAGGCTTACACCTATGTACAATGCCACATGGGACAAACATGGTCAAACAGGCATAAATGGTGTCTGTGTTTAACTAGGCAGAGCACACAGCACAGAATTTATGCCAGCTCTTGGAATACTGAAGGTAACTTCATGTTATTAGGTTTTATAGCAGGACAGGTCACCTGCCAATATTTTATTTTTTTTCTTTTAGTATCTGATCTGGGTAGGAGAGTTTCTAGTGGATTGGTACTCAACATCATGCAGCACCTTTGAGACCACCTGAAAGGCTGCGAAATGGGCTGTGCATAAATTGTATCTCTGAACTGTGAATTCAAGGAGATGGCAGCTTGCTGAAGGTCAGAGAGCAGACCAGGAATGGTGTATAGGTTTTGTTGTTTGTGTGGGAAAAAGAAAGCTGAAAAGCAAACACACACAACCAGCAAACAAAGGAAGCCTTTGCTTTCCCAAATGTGTTGCTCTTAAGAACATCATCAATTAGGTGCTCTTGAACTGGCATTCCATCTCCGGCCTTATGGGGGGGAAAACAACCCCTGTTGTCCTTAGTGGTGTCTGGTTTACAAATCCTTTGTTTTTATAATCTCAGTTACAGGTTATTGGACTGATTATTCTGTGTTTGGGAAGGTTCTTTTAAGCAATCTAAGCATACATTAATGATTGGCCAGAGAATAAAGAACGTGCTCCCTGAGTAGAGGGTGTTGCTCTGAAACCTAAAAACATGGTGTTCTCCTCCAGCTCCTATTTGGAAGGCAGTCCCTGCAGTAATGCTCATCCCTCCCTTTGGGCAGGTATGTGCTAATTGGCATGGTTGGCCTATCTTAATTCCTTAGAATTTAATAAAAACATGCATTGCTATTGTACTTTATCCATGCACAAATAATATATTAATCAAGATCTCCGTAGCTGAAAGCAAAACAGTGGGAAATCCTGTGGCTGATCTGACCTCAAGCAAACTGGATCTTCATTTCTCTTTATTCCCTTTTGCCTCTTACTTCCAGTATATAGTTGTTGTTCCATGGTTCCTGGCGCTAGTGGTTAAAGCTGAGGGCTGATTTAATTTCTAATTTTATTTTTATATCTTTTGACATCTATAGGCTGAAAGTCATGGACATGGAAAAAGCAGGATTTAAAGGAACTTTGGGCCACTTGGAGCATGTTTTTAATGGAAATCAGATTTAATTTCAAGTTTTAGGTACAGGATACTTCAAGATAATTTCAGTGGGGATAATTAAAAAGCTACTTTTCTATAATGATCCCAGGAAAAGAAGGCACTGAGTTACAAATCCTGTTTTGGGAACTGCTGAGCATCTGAAGCTGTTCTCATTCATTTCATCAGAAGTACAGAAGCATTTCCCCAAACATTTTTTTCAAAGTGCTCCCCTTGGTCTCACTTACATTTCACATAATGTATTTCCTGTAATACTGGTGTATATCATCTCCTCTGGCTTTATTACTGTCTTGAATCCATTTACTGGAATTCTGTGCTTTCTTTTTAAGCATCTACTGCTAACCACTAATACATCTGGAATATATTGTGACTTGGTGGAATGCTGGGCTTTCCAGGATGAAACTTCATTGTTTCCCATTACAGGCTGTGGCTTGCAATTGCCTTCCCCCTCCCTCCCACCGTCCATCATCTGAAGTCCTCTCATACCGCTTCAGCTTTTTGTACCCAGGCTATTCTGCCTTTGTCCCTTCCTGCAGTGGGGTGGAAGACTCCCTACATGGGCTTCTGCAAATCCCGTCTGAACCGCTTCGTCCACAGTGACTGAAAGAAGTTTTAAGTAACTTGAAATGGCTCAAAAGAGCAGCCAGGGACCCAGCCTGAAAGATAAGATTAAAAATTAATTAGAGTACATGTCCCACATCACATCTCTTACTGAAATTTTGTTTTCACTTGGGTTTTTTGTTGGATTTCTTTTTTTGTTTCATTTTAAGCATTTAGGATGGTTAGTGTCCTTTCACATTTCTGTAACTGCCCAGTATATTTTGAAGCTCTTACACAATCAAAATTATTCAAAAGTATGTCCCTTAAATCACAGAGTTGTTAGGGTTGGAAGGGACTTCTGGAGATCATCTAGTCCAACCCCCCTACCAAGGCAGAGTCACTTAGAGCAGGTGACACAGGAATGTGTCCAGGTGGGCTTTGAATGTCTCCAGGGCAGGAGACTCCACAACCTCTTTGGGCAGGCTATTTCAGTGCTCTGCCACCCTTACTGTAAAGAAGTTCTTCCTCATGTCCAGGTGGAACTTCTGGTGTTTTAAATCCCTAGTTGTGGGAGACACCAGTGGGTTTCATAGTAAATAGTGGGTTTCTTAGGCTACAGTCTGGCCATCTGTCTCTTCCTGGGTTTTATGTTTGCAGTCATGGGTGAGCTAAAAATAACAAAAAGCAGTTTTTCTCCTGGTTGCCCCTGCTCACAGGTCACAGCATGGCAGAGCCATAACACCCTGGAAGCGATGGGGTGGTACACAGGGCGAGACAGGGAGCTGGGCACATGGGAGATGCTGCAGGGATGGGAGGAACTGGACTGCCATGGCCAAGCTCCTAGCTGCCAAGCGTGGGTTTGACTTGGGTTAGTTTTGGGTAGTTTGTGTGGTTTGGGAGGTTTTTTTGGTTTTGATTTTTTGGGGTTTTGTTTTTAAATAAAAACTTCCTCTGCATTTTTTCCACCTGAAGTTGAGGGAATCCAAATTGGTTTTCCATATGTGGTTTCCGATGAAAATGCTTTTCTTCCTCTTTTTCTTTCTGTCGAAAGAACTAGTGGAATTTTTTTTGAGTAATATTAAAAGACCTTTTTTTTTTCCCCTCAGGCTTACTCTTTACTTTGGACTGATGCCTCATTTTTTAGTAGCAGATCAGAGCTACCAAGAAAGGGGTCTGATAGACAAGCAAAGTAACTTTAAAAAATTAATTTGGTACTCTCTTCCTGCATCAAGATTGATAATTGCATGTTATTGGCCTTGGCATGATCTAAAAATGGTAGTAAAATAAAGATGATTTGGGCTGGCACTTTTTTGCCGTCTTGAATGAATTCTATTATGGACTGTGTTCAGAATAACTTGGCATCCTTGCAGCTCTGTATTGCTTAGAGAGCAGGAAAGTAAATTTACAAGTAACTTCTTTCTGCCATTGGAATATCTAGTTCACAGAATTTGCGTTTACTTTTTGTTAGGCACAACATCTGAGGATTTCCATTTTTTCTGCTAAATCTTATGCTCAAATTAAGGTAGTGATGGTTATTCTGAAAGATGTACATTGGGGTTTTTTGAGCTGTATGGCAGCAGTATTTTCAAATGAGTTCAGAAGTTTTGAGTATCTAGGGAAGTCCCAGGTTAAACCATATTTCTGTCTAGGACTTGTATTTTCCTTATTTATTCCAGTCATTATTATAAATATGTAACTTACCATAAGGGAATTAGTGAGGGGGGAAAAAAGCATATAATTCTAATACTAGTTTGATTACTGCCCTTATTCTTCTACATTTGCTCTATTTTCCATACAAATAAAAATGACCTGTACCTTACCTCACACCCAAAGTTGATCTTTTTCTTATTTATGCTATTATTATTATTATTATTATGCTGTTTGGTGTACTTCATGACTTGCTATTTTTGTAGCAGTTAGAAGGAAATAGAAGTTGAAAAGGGAATGCCTGCTGTCAGAGAAAGCACAAATGATGTGCCAAAAACCCACTGCAGATTAGTACTGACTTCAGACCTCTGTTTTTAACTGCTTGTTAAGGGTAATTCTTTATCTGAACATGATTATTTATATGCATAACACACTTCATATGTGACCCATATTTAGATTGCTTTTGGGATCTCTGTGAATGCTCCTTCTTCACATTCTTTTGTGAAGGGTATGTGTCCACAGAGACTTTAAAAATTACTTCTAAGGGAAAAAAACTTCCGAGAAATACCACACCCTCTTGCTCCAAAGAAGCCTTGTGCTGTTTTCCTTTTGGTTATGGGGTTTTTTTTTGTTTTCTTTTTCCTTCCTGAGACTCATGTTACCTGAAAGTTGCCCTGAAGTCTTTGGTGGTACTGGCATAAGAGCCTGCATGATGGCCCGATACCAGGGAGCAGATGACAGTCAATGTAACTGGCTCTTAAACCCCTGCAGTCTCCTTGAGTGATGTAGTAATTACATGCACATAATTTATAAATAAATAAATGTACATATATTGGGGATACAGTATCTTAAATTTTTTTTGCTGGTAGATGTACACAATCAAAATAATTTGGAGATCACAACTCTAGTAGATGGAAAATCAGTTTTCTTTTTTTCCCCTTATTTTCCACCAGATTATGGCCCTGCTAAATTCAGCGCTCTGCAAACACAGTCTCCTCCCAGCTTTCCTGACACTGTGTGAATCCCCCAGGTAATTCGGCTGAATACACCACCCCTTCTCCAACAGAAGACTTAAATGAAGGGGTCTGGCTTAAAGGGAAGCATTCCTGCAGCTTGCCTCTCCAGTGCAATTAGTTGAAATGCATCCACGTGATCTCTTCCCTTTGATTTGAATGGGAGCTGGCTGGTTTCCCGGTGCAGGCGAAAGAGCTGTTTTCTTCTCCTGAAGTGAAATGCCTCTCTCTGATGCCCCATTTACTGAGGACGGTTAAGGAAGGGGAAGGGGCACAGCCAGCCAGCAGAGTGACTGAGGCCGAGAGGTAGTGAATGTGGTGCCAAAATTGGCACGGCTGGCAGGGTGCAGCAAATGTGGAGGTGAGGCAATTCAGGCAGCATTCCCACTGATTCACCCCGCTGTGCCTCCAGGCCTGGATTCCATCTGTCCCACTGCTCCTTTTCTCTTAGAGAAATGCTTCCCTGCCCTCTCCAAAAACGAAAATGCAGGAGCCTGCCAAGAGGGTTTGGAGGATGGCCTCCAGTGGGCCACAGGAGCGTGGTCTTGCTCCTGATGGAGCTGAACAATCTTCAGGTGGACCCACAACTTCACCCCATTAGGGGTAATGGACGTGGATTTGTGCTAATGGCCACCACATAGGCAGCCAAGTGGGCAGCCAGCACAAGGGAAATGATTCTCCCTCTTTGGACTGCTTAGTGTAAAAAAACTCAGGCAAAGGAGTAGGGGGAAAAGAGTGGGACAGACAGACAGATGGACATCCCCTGTCTACTTGTGTACCCAGCCAGCACTTTCAGAGCTGGCTCTTAAATGCCAGAGACCCTGAGCCCGGTGAGCAAACTGTGTGTAACTCCAACACTGGGGTGGGACTGTACTGCTAATGAGGCCTTTGCTCAGGAGCCTGAGAGCCCTGAAATCCTTCCCTTTTGTTTAAGTTAAACTATTTTGGTTTTTTCACCTTTCTTTTTAACTAAGCAGCCTTTCTGCTAGAGCATATGTCCACACTCCCTGTGGTCAGAGGGAGGTGAGGATGCAAGCAAGCCCAGAGCAGGATTTATTTGGTCCCCCGTGCTGTGCCATCTCCTCCTCCTGGATCTTTGACAAGTGGTGCTGCCTCTGTCACAGCTTCAGGGCTGAGCCCCACACCACCTCCCTGTCTTACAGGAGTGCTTGAGGACAAATAGTTTAAGGACCATGAGATGCTGAAAGACTATAGAGTCAGATCTGTACATTATTGAGGGAAGCAGCTAGTGGAGGACTGATAGGTAAAGAAGTTAGTCATCTGGGGAATGCATCCCTGCCTTGACACTCCCTTCTGCCTACCTAAAATAAGCAACATCAGGTAAAACTGCAAGAGGAATACTATTCTGGGACTACAGTGGGCTTAATATTCCACAGGTGGAATTGCAAGCAAAAGTGCTGATGTTGAATTAGCTCATTGTAATTTATTATTCAGTAGGATGATTGAATATGATCTATGATGAATGTATTTTTGTTTCCTCTTGATGATCACTTTTGTTACATCCAGCAGAATGCAGTAGTACCTTAGTTTATCCTGCAGATATTACTTTCCTGCTTTGCTGTAAGGTGTCCCTATTTTTCAGGGGGAAAAAAAGAACAAAATGATGGTGTTGGCTTGGAAGGTTATTGCATAGCTACTGTCACATAAAGCAGAATTGATTGCAAGAGCTTTTAAATATGTGAAGTATGTGTACTGACTTTCTACAAACTGCCATTCTTTGCAATTCCTGGTGGTAATTACACCAAAGTTTATGCTTATAAGGTCAAACGCAAGACTTTTGTGGTGAATGATTACAGGCAAGTCATTTTGGTTTTGTCTTCTGAAAGGTATCCTTTTGCTCCTTACCAGTTTTAGCAAAGAGCACACACTTTGGCCTCTCTGTTGCTGCGTGCAGGGCTGCACCTTCCTGTTGAGCTACTGTAAAAGCACTGATATGTAAAGTCCCTGGATAAGCCACTTGGTGAGAGAAGGAGGAAGGTATGTCACTAGCAATCTGCCTGGGTGACAGAAATGGAGCTGTGTGATATACAGGGATGATTTCTGCAGATCCCTGACCCCACTGCTCTTGACCTGAACAGGTGGGATAGTTCTTGAGGGTTACTGCACTGACAGACAAGATAGACATGTGGACTAGGAAGGGCTTACTGTGAATAAAAGTACTTCAAGCTATTATGATCTTCAGAAAGCAATGTTGCATGCATTTCTAGTTGCTTAGAAAATCCCTCTCCTTGGAGAAGATGAAGTCATACAAGTCTTTGCACTCTTCATGTTCTCTGTCTCCCAAAATAGGTGGGAGAAGGGCAGGAGAGGAAAGCAGCATAGTGGGTGAGGTGGGAGGGCAAATGGGAAGAACAGAAGTTGTCAGTGCTACATGGACATGGTAATAATTTCTGTTTCTTGAGCAGTGGTTAACCAGTATGTAATAAAAAACTTGGAAGGCAGTTTCATGTTGAAACACAGATATATTCAAACTGGGGACCCAGCTGATAATGTGAAGGAAGCTTAATAATCAAAACACTTATTCATAGGTAGGATATTTGAATTGGAAAGCCTGCAGTCTCTTTTTGAGTCTGTTAAGTACTTTGCAGTCTTGTGAGAGATTGTACTGAGAACACTTAAAATTTTAAAGGATGACTCACTGTATTTTCCCCTCCAAACAATTAAGCTGTTTCACTGAGCTCATCTTTACTGGTGTGGTATGTAATAACTTGTTTTTCCCTCTGCTGTTACCTAAATGTATCCCTCTGGAAAGTCAAAAAAAAGTCATAAAAAAGTTTTACATTTAAGAAGTTCATAGCTGCACAGAGGATTGCCACAGGTAACATAGTTCTGTGCAGCTTTTTAGTCGGAGCATCGAGTAGGTGGCACTTGAAAGAAATCCAGTCTTTGCAGCAATTATGTTTTTCTGAGTTTTCACTCAGGTTGGGGCAGGCATTTGTGCCCCAACTCTCCCTTCTGCTCTGTGGTCCAGCCCTGACCAGGTGGGCAAGTCCAGACAGGCGTTACCTTGGCTGATCCTTCATCCAGAGAATCCTGAGTCGGCTCTGAGATTTAAAGGCAAAGTTAATGTCCACTGATGCCGTGGGTGCCTGGGCTTCCTTCACGAGCCGACACACTGCCGTCATCTTGCGAAGGCTGGGGAGCGGGGCAAGCCCTGAAGTGCCCTGGTGAGACACTGACAAGCACAAGTTATTTGGTATCACTGGGACGAGAGGGGGAAAGAAATTAATTATCCCTGACTCCTGATGGATGAAATGGCGAGCGGCAAAAGGAAGGGAGGTGAGACAGGAGGGAGGTAGGGCAGCCAGCAGCAGCCAGCTGGCCCAGGGTTGATGGCAGCATGCCTGGGAGGGAGATCCCTGGGCCCCTGCCAGTGAGTTTGAGAGGAAAGCAGCTACCGATGGTGTTAGTCAGAGTGTGAGTGCTGAGTGCTGTTCAAAGGGCTGGAGCACTTTGAACGGATTGGACTTTATCTCATTTCCTCTTTCACATAACCCCAGGGACAAGGGAGAACATTAATGAAACCCTGGAGGTGAATGGAGCCAGGTCCAGGCTGAAATGTGTAAAGAATTTCTCACAAGAGATTTGTCTTTTTGGTCCTTTTGTACCACTCCACAGGCATAACCTTCCTGTTTCCATGTTGTTTATTTTCCTCTGGCTGTCACTGTTCCTGTTTAATCCTTAAAGATAATAATATGCGTTGATAATGTTGAGGAAGAATGTTTTTGTTAACATTAATGTCAAACAGTGCAATAGAGTTTTTGTAATATTTGGGCTTAATACTATGCACGTGGTGCCAGCAGTAGTACTGAATGGGTCAGAGACTGCTGTGATGCCTATTAGGGATGGTTTTTCAGAGCTTGTGTAAGAGGCCCAGAAGACACGCAGAAGAGTGACCACAGTTTTATATTTGAAAATGGTGGCAAAAATAGGCTGCTGGAGAATTAAAGCTCAGTCAGCTTAACTTTGAACCCTAGCAAGGCATGAATGCAACTAACAGTCAATATACAAGTGTTTATTGAATAATACAGCATTAGAAAAGCCACATGGATTTCTGAGAACAGATTGTTTCAAAGCAGCCAATTTTCCAGCTCTGGCAGATGAGCATGCCTCATAGACAGAAAGCAGGGAATAAATGAGTTGTATCTGCTGATGCTATCTTGCACAAAATTTCATAAGCAAACAAGAGAAAGAGGCATTAGAGTTAGAATCATGGTGATTAACTTTGTTGAGCGCAAGCTTTGCAAATTCTCTTCCTCTTTATATCCACCCATCCACTCTTGCCACTGGCTTGTTGCTGTCCTAGACCAGTCACAGAAGCGCTGCTGATAGCTCTTCCCGTTCCCTCATCATCCCTTTGGAAGGTTGTATTAGTTTGGACTCAGTGCTTACTTTCACTGCTGTTGACCTTGTTCAAGAGAAGCACAAAGTGGTGTGGAAATGACAGTCTAGGTGAAATTGCCAAAAGGGAGGTGTGCAACTGCTTGAAAAAAAGCATTTGGGCAGGAATTCTTGTTTTAACACAGAGCCACCAACAGGACTTCCCCCTACCAGGACCTGCCTGACAGCACCTTGCAGGAGTTCCCTCCTCTCCCACTTGTATTCAATAACTTGATTAGTGACCTGGATGCTGCAGCTCAAAGTTGGCTTATGAAGTTTGTGGGTGTCCTTAACTTGGAGGAACGTCTAGAGGTACTGGAGATGAATTAAAAATGGTCTTGGCAAACTGGAGAGAGGCTCCATGATCAAGAAGTTGAAATTTCATGAAGAGAAGTGTGAGGAGTTGTACTCAGGAAGGAGAATTCAAATGGCTGTGGGCTGGGCCATTTGGAGGATGCATTTATATGGTGTCTTATAATGTGCATGCAGATTAAAACAGATCTTATTTTGGAAATACTGTGTGCAAAATATAAAGAAAGGTCGACCTAGATTATTTTGAAGAGACTGTGTATTCATTACTGAAGAAGCCTGAGAGCTGTTGTCCTGCCAGAGAAGGATAACAAAGAGGCATTGTTTAAGCAACAAAGCACTTGAAAATTGGAAAGTGTGTAGAAGCCATCGGCTGGTACATGCTGCTTTACTGAAATCTAGGAACAGAGTTGTATCCATGGATAGCAAATCTATTTTGGTGGTGACTTAGTGCATCTGTAGTCTCTGTAAGTGAAATAGGAGGACTATGATAGCCCTACACAGGAATTAGAATAATTTTTTTCTCCAAAGCATTTCCACTTTGTGTGAGCTCTTCTGCCAGAAAGGAGATGGGTACAGCAGGATAGGTAGATGAAGTCAGAGGTCCTGAAATGGGACTCATGCTCTGACGTATCTTTGATGAGTTTGTGTCAGTTTGGCATGAGAAGTGCCCACAGATGTGCTAGCTGTGCAGCAGGGTGTGTGCATGTCAACATGCAGCCTTCATGGACCCTTCCAGCTGTTATGGGCAATATGTAGTCCTCTTGTTTGTCTTCCTCCATCACAGGCACTGCAGAGGAGGAGGCTGGGCAGAATGGCAGGGAAGATGTCTTCCTCTGGCTATGGAGATCCTGGGGTTAGGATTTGGTCCGTGTGGCTTTGGACTCTCCAGATGAAATGATAACAGTGACAAGGACCACGGGCAGACTCAAAGTAGATGAACATTAATGTGTTTGGGATTCATGAAGTAACCAGTGAGTAGTGTTTATTGGGTTTGGACCAAATTCTATTGTTTAACTAGTGAATAAGAGAAATGCCGCTTTTACTTCTTACAGTAGTACTCTTGTGGAAAGGTCAAGCCTTTATCCTGTTATTCCTAAGCATGTTAGAGGAGAGGAAGCTTTTGACAGCTCCCAACATCAAATACTTCCTCCGATCAACTGCTGCGACTCCAGTCCTGCAGCGCTGGGTGTGCCATCTGCTTGTGCCTGGCACTTGGGTCCCTGCAGCCTGCTCCTGCTCCAGTTAGCATGCTGCTGGACCCAGGAGAGGACAATCAGGAAGGAGAGTGGGCTTAGTGTTGGAATTGGTGTTTCCCATCGCTTCTTGGTGAGGGGCCCTCAGCCGAGCAGCGTGGTTCATCCCAGGGCATTGCTCCAGGACTGTCTCAGGTGTAGCAGTCAAAAGCTGTATTTAAATATTGCAGTGAGTTCAAGAGAAGAGAAATGACTGACTGTCCTCTTGTCAGTTGAGAGCAGGAGATTACTTTTTTTGGTGCCATTTCACAGAATCATAAAATGGTTTGGGTTGGAAAGGACCTTTAGAGGCCATCTAGTCCAACCCCCCTGTAATGAGCAGGGACATCAACTCCATCAGGTTGCTCAGAGCTCCGTCCACTGTGACCTGGAATATTTCCAGGTATAGGGCATCTACCACCTCTCTGGGCAACCTGTTCCAGTGTTTCACCTCCATCATAGTGAAAAATTTCTTACTTGAACGGCTGCAATTGTGATTTTTTTTGCCTGAACCTGAGTCAGGCTGGCTCGGAGGTCCGGCTTTAAGTCAATTTGCTGTTAGCCTTTGATGGCCTGGGGTCAGATGTTCTGAACGGCAGCTGTGATGACACTGAAAGGAAGGACTGCAAGGGGAAGAATTCCAGGGGCTTTTTTGGCTTTTTTTCCCCCTTTCCTTGTTTTGAACATGCTTCGCCTTTTCAGCCTGGCCATGAGGGGCGGGTGGCGGCGGGAAGGGCAGGGCCGGGCCAGGCGGGAGGCGCTGCGGGCAGGCAGAGCCGGCTGCGGGAGGGTGTTGTGGAGAGGCGCCTGCTCGGGTCGGACCGCGGCTCTCCGGCTCCTCCTGCCGATGGGAGCGGGGCCGGGCCGGGCAGCCCACGGCATGGTCCCGGGCACGGCCCTGGGGCGGCGGGCGGCTGCAGGAGGGGGTCCTCCTGCAGGTCAGTGCCCTCCGGCTGTCGGGCAGGGATACAGCTACGGATATAAATATAGTTTTCACAAAGATCTCCAGTTCCAGTGTACCCGTAACCGTGGCCGGCTGCCCCCCCCCCCCCCCCATCCCGCTGCCCTCCCTCCTCCCCAGCTCTCAGGGTTCCCCGCACACCTGGAAGGAGCGATTTGTCTGCCAGGGAACATGCCCTATGCCACCCTATGCCAGTGCACAGGATCACAGAATGTTTTGGGTTGAGAGGGACCTTAAAGACCATGTAGTTCCCATGGGCAGGGATACTTTCCATTAGACCAGGTTACTCAAAGCCCCATCCAACCTAGCCTTGAACACTTCCAGGGATGGGGCATCCACAACAGATTGACGGGCCCACACTGAGGGAACATCTCACTCTTTGCTGAGATGGACGGATGCTTCCTTTATCTTGCTCCTTTGTGCTGGGTATGGTGCCCATTGGTCCTTGACCCTGCAGCAGCTGCTTACACTAACATCCCTCCCTCCCCACCCAGTCTTCTGTTGGTTTGGCGCCTTGGAGATGCTGGTAGAGGGCTCGTGTGAGAGCAAGAGATGGGCTAAAGGAGGGTGCTGCTCCTTGTGGTTGGGGTGGAGGTGAGGGAGGAACAAGTGTGTGGGGAGGGGGAAGGAAGAGCAGCAGAAGGAGAAAAAAGGAACTCGACTTGTTAGTGAGCTCCTAGATCAGTTCAGCCATCTCCTGTAAACGCCCTCAGCAAACTGGAACAGCTGAGGCATGAGTACATGTTTCCTTCTGCTTATTTTGCTTCAGGGTTGGTGATTTCAGGGGGTGACGAGGCAGGCAGCTGCAGGGTGTGACTGTCTGGCTTCTTGGTCTACTCATGCACATCCAGGGTCTCCTTGCAGAGGGTTACCCTCGTTGCCCAAAGCAGAGAGGACACAGACTTGATGAGGAGCTACAATGCTGAGCATCCTGGAGCAGCTCTGGCTGTTTGCCTCTGCCTGTGTTTTGCTGTTCTGGTTCATGGTGGCCTGCTAGAGGAGCAAAGAAAAATACTGTGTGTCCGTGGAAATGTGGATCTGAACCAATGCTTCCCTCCTGTAGTCAACTTTTGCTTGTAGAACAACTTTTTGGTCTAATTTCATGCTTAGCCCAGGTCCAGCCCCCACTCTGTTACCTCAGGACCTTCATTGTCACTGCAGAGCCACAGCTGCAGGACCCTGGTGTGAGGACCCAGCTGATGGGCTTGGCTGGACCGTGTGACTTTGTCTAGAGCTGTTCCTGTGACTCTGCCCTGCACTTCCTCTAACACGTGGTCTGGGCAACCACAGACCACAGTGTTCTGGCAGTGCTTATTAGTGTTGTTTCTGTGAGGCTGGCCTTGTCCTGCTCTCATTGGCAATAACTTTCTTAACAAGTTTTCTTTTAGCACAGCCCTTTTGGATAATGGTTGGTGATACAGTATAGCCAACTACTGCAAAGTGAACAAAACTGAAAAAAGTGGCATAGCCAGGCCAAACTGCTAATGAATTAGTCAAACGTGGTTTTTAACACTTTAAAGTGTTAATTGAGGAGTTAATACTTGTTCTTCTAGTTCCCTTTTAACAGATGCTTATTCACATTCTCCATGAAGTGTTGCAGCTTTTGCCATTATCATGAATCAACAAACTGTCCTTGCCTTCCTATAGAAGAGGAACTGCTGGAATAGGAACAATATGTGAAATAACAGTGCGTTGCAGTAGTAACTGAGGCCTCTTATTCTGTACAACTGGTTTGTTGTGATTTTCTTCATCCTTGAGAACAAAATCCTCTTACCTTGACATTTGCCACATTATTTTGAGAGAAAAAGCTGTGGTGCATTCTTTCTCCTAGGATAGTAACTGTCCAGTGATAAGTTTAACAAAACTTTGCAGCTGCTTTTGTACTTGAAGGGCCTTTGCAGGAATAGATAAGAAGTTCGAATGAGGAAGCACTATGTGGTGGTATGGGAACCAGCAGCCTGGAAAGATAATTTGCATTGTTAATTTGTTCACAGAAAAGGGTTGGCGATAATGTTAAGTGGCCTGAAGACAGAAATAGGAGCAAGAAACAGGATGTAGATAGACATGAAGGGAAAGCAAAATGAGGCTCTGTTGCTACAGCATAGCATTATTTTTTGTATATGGTGAAAGCAAGTCTTTAGGAAACTTTCCTGTCTGTCCGTTCAGGAGGCGCTCTGGCAGTCACGCTTCCACCATCAGAAACTTTAACTGCTAGGACCGAAGCCTGAAGCTGTACTGCTGTACAAGCAGAGCTGGGGACAAGATCTTCCTGGAGGCATATTGTGATGGCCCCAGCAGAGATCAGGTTGTGGCCTCCTTTCTTTGTCACAGGTGGTGAGCAAGGTTTCAGGCTCCACTTGTGACAACTCTGTGTAGCAAGTGGCGGGGGAACATTGTTGATCCTGAGGATATTGCCTCTTTAACCTGCAAAGGATTGCAGGGGGCCTTTGAGGCGTGCTAGGATTTCAGACTGCTTTAAGAAAACTTTGTTTGAGCCTCTGTCCCTACAAGAGACACAGCTTAACTCTTGTTTGGCTGTGCAGTCTGATGACCCTGACCTGCCCTAGGAGGTGATGGGTATTTTCTGTTCCCAGTTAGTCCTTGTCCTCAGCTGAGGTTGTCAGAGATGACAAAGTTCTCCCAGGAGATGGTGTGTGAAACTATTTGCTGTCATCTCAGAAGAGAAGAAAATCAGAGGGTGTTCCTGTTTCTCATTAGGTGGGAAGGTAGGGAGACAGGGTCTTGCCCTTCCCCTTAGTATTGACAGAGGTGCTTGTGATGGAGTGAGGTGGACCTGGGTGACTGTTCACTTCTCGGTGATTCCAGGGGTTGCCCTTTCGTGTAGGGACCTGGAACCCTGTCCCACTGTTCCCTCTCCAGATTTTATACTTCTGTACCATACACTGGTGGTATAACTAAAGCTGTACCCTTTTCTGTGAGGTGGAAGATTTGCTTTCTTCTCTATCTTTTATGTTTTTGAGATGGAGAATTGGCGTGACACAATTTGTGGAGCCGAACTGTGAATTTTGATAGATTTATCTTCTTCTTTTCAGTTTTAAGTTGGGTGACAGGGTGAAAGAAGGAAGTGGTTTACTGAGTCACTTCAATTTATTTTTTTAATTTTATCACAACTACCAGTAGTAACCACAGGGAGAACATGCAAACAGTGGGTATTCGATGTAAAGCTATCTCTAGGAAAGGCTGCTCATTGAGAACCTGCTGCCAGCGAGGCTACAGGCTGCCAGTAAGTGTCCATGGGGTCGCTTGGGCTGAGGATCTGGCTGTGGCATCTGCCTCCCAAGCCTGCAGCCTGGCTATGAATTGTATGGTCTTTTAGTCGTTTGCAGAGAAATTCTTGGGAGCAGGAGCTGTGCATGGGAATGGTGATAAATGGATTTAGGAAGAGGACAGATAATAGTTTTGCTTGATGGGTTTTGTTACTCCTGAAAGCAAGCGGCGTGGTAACAGAGCTTTGAGCAAAGTCCTTTGCTGTTCTTGAAATGCACAGAGGTATTCTAGTATTACCAGTAGTTTATTATCCCTTGCTCATCATGAGTGTTTTTAGGGACACTATTTTGTCCCCACCCAGAACAGAGCATTTGTGGTCTGTTTGAAGATCCCATTGCTGATGGGTTTTCTTTGAGCAATGAGTTAATTGGCAGTGGCTGAGGAAGAGGACACTGTGACGGAGTAACTGAACCTAAAACTGTAATTCCAGTGGAAGGAATAGATTTGTCTCACTGATACAGAAATTGTATCACTTCTCGTATGGTTTGAGGGAGTCTTTATGTTCAGAAATCAGACGCTTTTCCAGCAAAGCAAGGCTTGTACGGTAGGGTAACTGTGCTTTTTTGGTTTAAGGCTTTGCTCTAATTTAGGAATCTTAAGTGTGTTTTTCATGTGCTTTAAAATATTATGAAAAATCCATAATAAATCATATTTTTATGTTTTATACTGAATCTAAAAATAATTTTTACTTCATTAAGGGAAGGGAGAGTGGCATTTCCATTTTACATTATTCTGAATGTCCAGGATTAATTACTTTCATTTCTTTTGTATTGTGAATTTTTTCTCAGTATGGATTTTTCTGCTTGGATACAGATTGCAAGTTCTAATAATTTTGAAACCAAAGTATATATATTTAAAAATTAAGATTTGTTTGAGTCACTAAAAACTGAACCTTGCTTGTGATTTTTAAGTGTTTACATGTATTCAGCTTTATTTTTTGTAGATATGTGATCTACCTTTTATACTTTGGTTTAGGGAGTACTTTAGTTCTTATGCTAGAAACCATCATCATACTGCAGGTTTCAGAGCTTTTAAAGATGATAATCACTGTTTTCTACCTTTCTTGGAAATGCTGGTCAGAGTATAGGACCAATTTTCAGTATGTATGACCTCCTATGCTATCCCAAGTGTTTTCTCTGTGCTCCCACTGCCTCCTCCCTTTTCCTCTGTGTTTTCCCTGCCTTGTTTTTTTGGGCAGTAGAGACTGTGTGAGGTGGCTGTAGGGTGTGTTCACAGACATACAGCCGGGGTCATTGCTTCTTCTGGGCTGCTAAATTGACCATTCCTTGCCATTCGGCTCATCACTCTTATAACCATCAGCATTCAAAGGCTCTGGAGCTCAGGGTTGGATTGTCCTTCTAAAACGGCAGCACTTGAAGCCATAAAGTAGTGTCACATACTACTTTGATGATTGTATTTGGTTGTGTGCCAGGAGGTGGTGGTGCATTCAAGCATGTGCACGTTGCCAGCGTAACCAGCGCCTCTTTTGTCCTTCTCAGAGGGAATGTACTGTATTTTCTCCTTGGCAGTCTAATGTCATTTCAGTGTAAGGAACACAAAACCTTGATGAGAAGCTTTTCTTTCTCTGCTTGTAATGTAGCGTTAATCATTTGAAAATTATTCATGAGATGGAAAACAAAGGGGCCAGGAGAATAATTGCTGGGCAGTCAACAGTGAAAGCAATTCATAGGCTGCTGTAGTTTTGTTTGCATTTATTTAATCCTGATGAGTGATGTTTTGGAGAAAAATTAAGATTGCCTAATACTCCTATTCCTTCACTGAAGGGGCAAAGTCAGTTTGGGACCTGTTTTGAGATCTCCCACTAGCTCTCCAGCCATACCAAGTCTCAGCAATTGCCCATCTGAAATGGCTTAGTTTACCTTTCTGCACCCCTGGAAGGGCTTACTGGCTTTCAGGACACAAACCCGGCCATCAGAGCAGGTGATTCCTTGGGATATCTGAGGCAACAGCTCCCCAGGCAATTTCCTTCATTTGCCACCCGTTTTTAAGTTCTTCTTCTGTCTTGTTTGTTTGTTTGTCTGTTTGGAGATTGTTGTTGTTGTTTTGTTTGATTTTTGATTTGGGAGTAATTTTGGGTTTTTTGTTTTGTTTTCAACTTGGAGGCTTCTTCAGTCTTTTGTAGCATCTACTGGGAAACCTCTACTGTGAAAAGTAGAAGCCCCAGCACCCAGGGCTTGTCCTCATGTCTAAAGACGTTTTATCCCACCACAGTAGAATAAAGTAAACCTTCCCAACAATATCTACAGTAGTAGAATGCAAGTAGAAGTCAACTTGTTTAAAGATAAGACTTTTAAGTCTTCTTTTTTCAGGCTTAGGATCTTCAGGCATTATAAACAGGGGTGCTTAAATGTGAAAGGTGTATTTCTGACTGAGTTTGAAGATCTGTTGGGAAGAGGCTTTTAATTCCAAGACAGTAAAAATTATTCTGAATGGAAGGTCCTGGATCTAGAAAGTGCAGATCAGTAATTGCTTGTGTTTTTCCACATGCTCTAGGCTATGACAATAAATATAAATGGTGAATTTATTGGATATCCCTTCCCTCCTCTTTTTGGTGTGTTTTCTTTTCTTTCTCTTTTTGAAGTTGTTAGCCTATGGAATACAGGGTCAGTATGAGTAGCTGCACCCATCTTAAAGCTTCAACTGCTTGCCAGCTTGTTTATCACTTTTTTTAAAGAGGCTTATGTACAAATGGCAGGACAAAACTGATTCATGCTGTGTCACATGGTTTCTTCTTTACACACCTACTCATGCACGGATCATCCACTGATTAACAGTGTAAACTGCTAGCTGTAATGCTAGCCTGCATCTTCAGCCGCTGGTCTGTCATTCCTCTCAGCTCTCAGTTTGGTCCCGGTCTGAATTATTAAAGCGTATGTGGGTTAATCCGTACCTCCTACCGGCTGTAGAGAGAAATACTGACACAGAGAAAAAAGGCAGCATTTTCCCAGTAGAGGGAGGTATTGTAAAGCTCAGACAAAGTAGGTTTGTGCTTGCTGGAGAAAAGTGTGTCTTTTGCAGGTTTTTTTTTCTGTTGAATTTAGGAATTCATGGAGCAGCACATCCAGAGAGCTTGGAGAGAGAAGGCAAAAGACCTAGCTTCAGGTTCAGGCAGACAGAAGATATTCTCATATTTTCTTTTATGGTTTTTTGTTGTCATTGGAATAGGATAGTTGGAGTAAAAGCAGGGATCTCTGCCTCACTTCACTGAAACTTTGTGGGCCATCAGCAGTGGAGGTGGAAATGTTTTTGGTACTGACAGGTTGAGAAAGGATCCCCATGCTTACCGTAACAGCCCCCCTGCCTTTGCTTTACCCTCTCAAATCCCAAAAAACTTCAGTGGGTTGAGTGCATCGCTGCTCTGGAGAATGTTGAGCACACCACAGAATCATAAAATGGTTTGGTTGGAAGGGATCTTAGAGATCATCTAGTTGCAACCCCCACACCATGGGCAGGGACACCTTCCATTAGACCAGACTGCAACGGTCATGTAGTTTTTTATTCTACATTGTATGGCAGGGACAGCCATCCATAGAAGAGATTTAACAAAAACTAGCAACTGCTGTTAAATTGCAACAAACGTGCTTGGTCAGCTGGATCATGGACATAAATCCGAAGACCTGCTTTGTAGTGTCCACAATTCAGTTCAGTGCCTCATTACTAGTCCAGAAATTAAATATGCATGCTTCAGGGTTGATCAGTCACTAAGTGGAACCAAGCAAGAAACATCAAAACAGATGTTGGAGTCACATTAGACAAGGAAGAAAACATGTAATTAGTTAATTATTTAACTCTTTGAATCAACAATTAAGTCTCTCATGAAGTTTAGAAATTTCGTTTTCAAGGTGTATGTCCTTAGATTTGTGGCTTGATATTCTCTTAGTGCATTTCATTTTATCACTGCCTGCCCTAGCAGGAGCCCATGGTACAGTATGCTATTCCTTGACACCCAAACCAACCTGCAGGGTCTCACCTCACAGATTACTTCAGAGAGGCATGAAGCTTCATTTGCACCGGCGCATCAGCTGGGTGCTTCAGGGGTTCTTGCAAAACTGCTAGAACAGTTATTGCCACCTTCCTTCACGTGCTCCAGTGAGTCCTTCACTAATGTACAAACCTTTTCCTTCACTTTAAAGTGTGCTTTTCTTCCAAACATTGTGAAAAATAGTAGAAAACCGTCACTCTTGGACTCATTCATCTGGAAACTCATTCCAGTGATAAGCTGGCTTAGCAATGAGGGGATGGAGGAACATCCTCCCCTTTTAACATGCAGCCACCTTTGAACTGTGTGCACCCTACGGGCATTCCTATATTTTTCTTCTAACACTCTTCTGATTATTTTTTTGCCTGTTTATACTGTCCTGACAACAGTTTTTTCTATCGCTTTGAAAATCTTAAACTAAATTTCATCGAAATTTGGTAGTTTCTTCAAAGTTTGAAAAAAAAATAAAACCAAGAACCACCAGAAAAAAAACAATGCACTAGAGCAAATAAAAGATCAAACACATTGATGAAGAGTTTTCTGTGTGGAATGAGAGACCTAAAACTTCGTCTTTTCTGGTTAACATAGCTAATGTGCATTCTCTGTAATACAGGCTCATGAAGAAATGTATTGAATTTGAAGCACTTGGCGGTATTTTTGTTATTCCTCGATTCAGCTACATGTTTTCCAATATCGTGAATTACTGTTTCACATCCCTTTGAACATAGCATAAAGTAACCAGACATACTTGTCCATCTTAAAAGGTTTTTAAATTGGAAAATTCTGCTGAATACCTACAGTCACCAGAACAGCAGTACTTTCACAGAAATATAAGGAGTGCTGCAGGCCTGGTATATCAAGATAAATGCTCTGCAGGACTGCAGTGAAAAGTCAACTGTGAGCATTGTCCCATGTAATAAAAAGTTATTCTTGCTTGTGATGAATGAAGGACTACATACTTCCGTCTTGGTTCCACCTTTAGCTTTTTCTGTGGTCATGAGGAAGGTCAGTTGCATGAGGGAAGAGTCACGCACTGGAAAATGAAGAGTAAACTTTCAAAGTACAGGACATACAAAAGAAGGCTGCGTGTTACTGGTAAAAAGAAAAACTGTGGTAACTTGGCCGGTCCTCAAAAATTCTGATGGAATGTGAAAGGTCCAAATGGCCCCGTCCCACGCGAGAAGAATGTAATCTCTCAAAAAAGGAATTATAAACAGCAGATCAGGCCTGGAAGGTAAAAAGGGGTGTGGGGAGCAGGAGGCACTCTCAAGGAAAGTTCTTCCTGCAGAGCCAGGTCCGTCCGAGTTGTTTTCTGGCAGTCTTTAAGCAACTCAGTGGAGAAATGTCATTTGTGTTTTGCAGCATCTCTCAGAAAAACCTTCCTTATAACTTATATTTGATACTCAGAAGTTAAGATTTGACTGTTTGGGTAAATTCAGATTTGAAACCTTGTCTCTTGTATTGGTGGACAAACCCACAGGGCAGAAAAGGAGTCTGGTTTGCATTTCTTCTTGTAGAAAGCTTTCAGCTTGTTCTCAAGTCCTCCAAGAAAGATTTTCTAAATCATCTTAGACCCCTGTTGAAGTTTGCTGGAGAAGCCTGTGAAATAATAATGCTATGGAGCTGACTCCCAGGTCTTATTTTAAAAACCTAACCATCTTGCTCTCCTTTATATTGAAGTGGATTTGATCTGTATAACAACTCATTTTTGTCTGTGAACTCCTTGTATTCCTTCAATTTTCATACTCTGTCTGGTGGTATTAGTTGTAAATTGATACTAGTTTGGAGCAGCTCTGGTTTTCAAGGGCATTTGAGTAAAAGCTGTTGTTCCATAGGCTGTCCAAGCACAGTGCTTGCTCGTGCAAATAAACGTAAGTTTTAATGTGATGTGCTTCACACTAATGCAACCTGCAGCAAAGCGGGTGAAGCTTTGTCCTTTAATTTTTTATAGGCTTGTGTTGTGTTTAATACAAAAGTATTCAGTATTTGCTGAACAGTCTTATTCACTGTAGTGAATAAGAATCTATGAACACGCATGTAGGTAAGAGTTCAATTTCAGTAGCTTACAAAGAGCTTTTTCACAGAAAAAAATCTACTCTGTCATCACTTTTTAGATTATTATTATCTAAAATTGATCATTTGAACAAAGATAAATCATTGGTACACAGATATTTAAAACAGAAAATAAACTGTAATGTATAAAAGCTGCTGTGCCATGAGCATGTCATGTGCTGTCCTTAACCTCCACTCATAACAGCGTTAACTTTTCATTGAATCACTGATTAATTGACTGCTGAGAATTGGCATTTAATTAGGTTTAAGCTTATCCTACTGCATATGGAGAAACAATTTTAAATATTTCATTTAATACTGGAATGCAGCATGTTTAGGCAAATACTGTGATTTTTCCCTTTTATTTTCTGAGGACAGGAGCTCAGATGTATCCTTCTTGTTTGACAGTTCGGTGCACGCAACCTTCTAACATCATATAAATCACTTCGAATTTTTGCAACCATTATCTATTTGGCATGTTATGTGATTACTTTTCCAAAACAATTTCTGTTATTTTTCCATTGTGTGATGTTTAATATTGTATGTTGATGACATTCCAGACTGAAGCACATTGATAGTATTATATAAATTACCGTGTTTGTGTTCGGTCTGGTAATCTTAATAAAACTGGTGTCAAGTGATATACCCAGTATTACCTATGTAACACTTTTTTTTTGTTACAGTAGTTGAAAAATACTCTTACACATATTCTGCTACAAAATAAACACTTTAATAATGAACTGTGTAATTCATACCACATAGAACTTGTTTCCTATCCTAGTCAAAACAGTCCTTGCAAATTGTTAGGTTTCTTGGCTTTTATTAAATGCAAGCTCATTGAAAAAACACTCTGAATTTTTTGTTTATATATGTCAAGCATAATGTCAAAGACATTGTAAAAATTTTTCAAGAAGCAATAAGCTGTTTGAAGCCTCCTGAAATGAAGCGTTTTATTTATTATTAGAAAATTACTAAGTGAGATGAGACACAGAGCTTGCAAAATTCCCTGCTAACTACCTTCCTGCCTTGCAGGAAACCTTAAGCACTTCCATTCCTGTTTTACAATTACACGGGACACTCCATCACTACAAGATGTGACAAATGGTTGCAGCAGTGGTGTTTTGATAGCTGAGAGTAGAAAGAAAATTACATTGTGGTTTTCTTCTGATTTCTAAGGTGGGTGGAAAAGAGGAATTTCTGACAAGCACGGTGCTGTTGTGTTTCCAAAAGAATATTTTAATGCTGGTTACTGAAGTTACTTTGTGGCACACTTTTCTGCCTTAACCTCCCCGACAGAGTTTGCCAACGTGTTTGAGTAACTGGGAATTTTCATAAGTCTAATGACTTTCCTTCTGTCATAAATTATAGCGGGAAAGAGTTAACAGCTCATTGCAGTCCTGGAGATGTGTAGCTTCTTGCCGAGGCGCTGGGAGAGCCGAGGCTCTGGGAGAGCTGCCTGCTTTGCCCAGCACAGGACAGGGTCATGCCTGTCAGAGCAGGGAGAGTTTGAGGAAAGCTGGAGGGAAGGGGGTGAGCTTGTCGCAGGCATCCCTTAGGTGTGATCCACTGATAAAGGAAATGTGGTGCCCTTTGGGAGGGTGTGTACCTATGAGAAACAGGAAGCTCAGCGGCGGCTGCCTGCCTGCCCTGCCTGCAGAGGTTGGTCGCTCCGGCGGGCGCAGGTGTGCCGACACACCGCCCAGCCACTTCTCTCCAGGCATCTTGGCAGCCACACTCCTCGGCAGCAACATCTGGAAGAGGCGGGGGGAAAGAAACCCAACCCAAAGCCAAAACACCCCCCCACCTTTAAAAAAAACAACAACCCTTCAGGTAGAGGAATATGACGGCCTTGCAGCTGAAAGAGTTGTCACATTCAGGTCTGTACAGGAGGAGACGGGATCGCCCCGATAGTGTCCTGCCCGGGTCACACGAAGAGACTCTCAGGTGAGTGTGAATGGCTGGGGCACTGAGCCCTTCTCTGCTGCCCGCTTTTTTCGGTAGTTTTAACAAACAAAATGCAAACACAGCTCTGGAAAGTCACTGCAAAACACATGCTTTGAGAAGCAGTCCCGAAGCACTACAGGAAAAACCTTGAAGGAGAGATAACAGGAGCCATACAGCGACCTTGTGCATACTGGCAATGGTATGACAGCCTTCCCTGACTCTGTGAAGGGCAAATGTTAGCCAGTGTTTGCTTCTGGATCCCTTCTGACAGCTAACATTGCAAGTAAATAAACTTTTCAGAGCCTGGCAACTTTGCTTGGTCTGCTTTGAAGCTAGTTCTTGGTCACCCAGGTGCTGTGGGTTGTACTGCTTCTTGGGGGTCTTGGCGTAGTCCCTGTGCCAGGCTGGTCTTGTGGAGCTGGGGTGGCTGCTGGGCTCTGACTTTCTTCATGGGGGGTTCTTTGTTGCGGAAAGGGCTTTAGACAAAAGAATGCAGCAGGACCACTTAGCCTGACCTTACTCAGGAAGGGTGACCAAAAGTCGGAAAGCCATTTAATGTCTGGGATTTTCTTCCTGATGCTATGAACCTTTTGAAAAGAGTAACAGTGAATTTGCAAAGAGCCACTGTTGGAGCAGGAAGATTAAAGAATTGTTTGTAACCTAAGAGCAGACACCCAAAAAAAAAGTAAAAATGCAAAGGTGTTTTTATAAGTGTGCTTGGAGTGAAAGCAATCTGTTTCCACTTCAAGCTCCTCAGAAAAGGAATCTTGTGTGTCTGCTAACAAAAGCCTTGGTGGAGAGGAAGTACTTCCTATCTCCTAATGCCTGTCTCATTGTATTTTTAGATTATTTTTCCTTGGTGGTTGTTCTGCATCAGTTTGGAGTGCTGTACAAGTTAAAAAGTTTTTGTTATTACGTTTTTGTTAACTGAGTTAGCAATTTCAGGAGAATGGTAATTCAGATCTGAGAGACTTGCCCTTTGGTTGTAACTAAGCACCTTAATTAAAAATTATTGTGGCAAAATGCATGATTGTAACGTATTAAGATTATTTGCCATGAGATATCAGAAATATCAGATCACTTCTAGGAATGTATTAACTTGCAGGTTTTATATATGTACTTGGTATCTATCTGTAGTATTAATTCGGAATTGATTTCCTAGATGGATTTGTAATAGCATGAGGAGTATGTATTATTTTCACATGACTGTAGATAAAAGACTAACCAGACTAAGTAGAGTAAGAGATGTGCAGAGATTCTTGACTTCCTTATATTTAGTTTCTTTTATACAAAACTAGCCGTGAGGAAGAATAGCTCTATTAAGGGGGGAGAAGCTGCTTTTTAAAGCATATACATAAAAACGAGTACTACCTCTCTGTGGTTGTGTTGCTGTTATTAGTATGCACATCCAAGATAGGAATAACACCATTTTTGGGCTGGATAGGAGGAAGGGGTGGGTTGTCTGCACCAGTGTAAGTCTAGATGTTTTGATCTCCTAAGCTGATCATCCTAAGAGATGAGAAATATGTGAAACAGGGATCAGTCTAGAGAAATAAAATCCAAGCTGGAGGAAACAGCAAATCAGAGGACTTGTGAATCAACTCAGGGCAGAGTGTTAGAGGTACAAGAGGGTGAATAGAGCATGGTCAGATGATGCTCCTAGAGCAGGGGTCAACATGTACCTACAGACAGAGCTTATCTTGTATTTGCTAATAGCTTAAGCTGCTTCTTATTTAAACTAAACCTTGCTCCTTCCTAATCCATTTTGTGATATTTCAGTGTGTTGCCAGGCAGCCTTATTTGTCAGTTTTACTTCATTCTCCATGACAAAAGGTTATGGCATTATAAATACAAAATAATGACATAACAACAGGGCAAAGAGCTGTTGGGAACAAAGTGAAAAAAGCTCATTAGTTTTCTAAAACGGGAAACCTTGAGCTTTTTCCATGTGTTCTCCCCAGTGACACTTAGATGCCTGTCCTTAGCAAATACTTTCAGGGTATCTAAAGTCCACAAGGAATACACGAGGTTTCTTCAATGTCTACTGCATATAGGTTGTCATCCATGGCTTTGCAATGCCTTCCCATAGTGTCTCTCTCCAGTTCTTTGTTCTAATGCCTTTGTGTTTTGTTTTACATACATATTAACCCACGTGTTAAATAATATTAGCCCTTGAGCAACAGTTAACTGAAAGCTGCTTTCTTGGTTCAAGTACCCTACTTTTCTAATCCTGAACCAATATGTACTCAAGATGCCAATTTCCTCAGGATACCCTGTGAGAATTTCTGTATTGGGGAAAAAAAATAAGATTTAAATCATCCTTTGTTAAGGTCATACATGGTATTTGCCAGTTTTCATTTTAGAGCCTTTTACACCTTACCACAGTATGAGATTTCTCTCTCCAGCCTTTTTCGGGATATGTGTCTTCTTTGGTGGTGGTTTCCTAGGATCCATTCTGGGCTGTTGCTCTGGTAAGGCAAAAAGAGCAGTATGTAACCCATCAGACAGCTGCTTACACCCTTTTCCTTGGCTGCAGGGTGTCTTGCGCTGCCTCCGCTCTGCTGCTGCAAGTACCACTGTAGTTGCATTTCCTCGGTCTGGCCATTGCAGCAGGAGCTGGATGCTGCTCCTTGGGATGGGGACTTGTGTTGCCCACAAACTGCAACTGACACATAGCCAAATGTTGGCACTATCAGTGCTGCAAAGCAGGTCGGTGGGGCTTGGCGCCAAAATTCCTCCTTTGCTCTTTCCTGGGAACATCAGTGTCATTTGTACTTAAAACACCTGAGATTACTAATGATTAGGGCACTGTGAAGCAACGTACTGAAACTCCTAAATGTGCACCAGATCATAGATTTATCACATACATTTAATTTTCCAGAAGCCAAAATTTCTTGAAACAATTGTCTTTACAGTATAAAAATAATTTTCTGTGTTGATACAGCTTCTTGATAGGTTGTGCGCCAAGGGGCTTTGGGCTCTGCAACAGGATGCTGAGCTTTAGCTTCTGCATCTGTGTCCACTGATGTCACTGCACCCAAACTTTGACCCTCATCATCATCTTCCAGATCTGCTATTCAGTTTATGATGAGTCAGTCTCTTTGCAGGAAAGACTGCAGGAGTATAATTTGGCTCTTTCCATTAAGTTTTATAGCTTGTCAGATTTCCCTTTGCAATAGAAGCTCCTAAATGAATGATTAAATTTAACAGAGGCTCTCCAAACACCTCTTGCTCTAGCAAATAGGTGCCAGGTCATCTTGAGGGGAAGTCAGGCAGCTGTAGCTATCTGTGAGGCTCAATTTACGAGCAGCAGAGCTTGTTTTAATGCATAGGTTTGTTCTTTTTGCCCATGCACTTGCTGTGATTGCATTGCATTGCTTTTGCTGCCCTGCTGCAGTTTGCAGGCTGGGGCTTGGGCTCAGAATCTGCCCCAGGTACCTCAGTGTTTTAGGTGGTACAATGTGGTGGCCAAGCAGCTGAGTTGTCCCACTGGCAGCAGTGAGGACCTGAGGGGGCTGGGAAGGACTACCAGAGTCCATCCAGTGCAGGAGAATGAGGACATTTCAAGGGAAGCCACCAGCAGCTGTAAATAGCAAGCCCTAAGCTCAACCAAGATCAGGACCAGGGTGGGAGGGTAGGACTCATCCCCCTCTTTTAGTAAGCTAGCCTAGGATGGAGTGTGTTGTCTCTCTCGTCCTCTCCACCCCAGTTTCTCCTGGCATAACCCATGTCCAGGTTGTGCCATTGGCTGCAGTGAAGTGAGAGAAGTCCCAGCCCTTGTCCTGACAGGACAAGCACATTAATGGGGATGGGAAATTTGGCTTCTCTTTCTACCTCTACTTACCCACTCCACTCATCACTTAACAAACCCCGTAACCTCTCTGTCAGTCTTTTAATCTGGTACTGTAGATGCAACTGGTGCTTTACTGACCTTATAGGGAACTGGAAGATACAAGGACTCCCTGAAACATCTCAGCCTTGGCCATATTGATCAACATAACTGGTCTACTCTGGCCTCCAATCGGGAGGTCTGGAGACACACTATCTTTAATGCTGCTGATGCTTTTGAGAAAGCACACAGGATCACCCTTGAGGAGAAAAGACAATGCAGAAAGAATCGTGCCTTGCAGAATATACCACCTAAGGAGTCTTTCTGCTGTGCCTTTTGCAACAGGGCGTGTCTATCTCCTATTGGCCTTTTTAGCCACCAACACGCTTGGAACAAACGTGGGTAGAGCCCTCCCCAAATCTTTGTTTGTGAAGCCATGATGATGATGAGAGGGCTGGAGCCTGCCAGCCCCATATAAAGGTGGTCTGGATAGCTCATCCTTTTCTTGAATTTGCACAGTACAAAAATGTTCTTGGTTTAGACCTCCAGTGAGAAAGGGATACTGAATGCAGACTTCTCTTCCCCTGCTTGAGCTGGACTCACCAGCTCATAGACTTAATTATGAAGGATGCTCCCCGGGCACAGAGTTCAAGGTACAGGGGGTTGCCTGGCACCTTCCTCTCCACCGTTTGCAACAGATGCAGCAGTCACTGAACTAAGTGCAGCCTGAGAAATCTGCTTTTTAAAACAGAGGGGAAAACTTGTTCTTTTCCAGTTTTTGGGGGGAAAAGATTTTGGGGGAAAAAGATGACATCTCTGATAGATCTCGCCTTGCCTCATCTTTGGAAACAGTGTGTAAAAAATTCTGTGTGCTGAGCTATTCTTTCTTGCTTTTCTATGCAAACAGGATGCAAAGGAAAGTGTATACATACGTTTATGATTAATCATTAGGAGTCAGCAGCAGTATGCTTGTTATTTTTGCTCTTTCCCCTTCTCATCCCATGGCCTTTGTAAAAATAAAATGATTCCTCTGAAAAAATTGATACTGTTAATTCGCAAAGCTCAGCATAAAGTACTGGCAAAAGCAGCAGCAATTCTCTTCAGTTTTTATTTTGACAATTAACAATTAAATTTGATAACAGTTGTCTGTAGCCCTTTTTTCTAAGTCCATATGCATTCAAGGGCCATTAAAAATATAAACAACTTTCGGAGAGTCTCAAGTTTTTTACCAAACAGTAAATATCAGCATTTACAATAAATAATCATTGGCAAGCTTCCATCAGTGGATGTCAGTTACTCAGGTAGTTCACTGCTCTATTCCCCTGTGCAGAAAGCACTGTAGATGTTTTCCACATTAATAGGTCTAAAGTATCTGCATTCCCTTTGCTCTCTGCTGCTGAAACTGATGGGGTACATCTGCGTGAGTAGGTGCAGGCAATCTTCTGCTGGATCTGTTCAGGCTCCCGCCTGCCTTGCACATTGACTCCAGGCTGGAAGGCATGTGGATGTGCCCCAAAATTTCATGCACAAAGACTCCCTTCCAGATGGAGCAAGATACATAAGCACATTCTTACGTCCCACTGAGCCTTAGGGGATAGGCTCTGCACAGCAAAGCTCGTAGGTGAGTATAAGAAGAAACAAATGAATAAAATCCCCCCATCAGCAATGTGGTAGGGCTGAGTGTCTCTTTCTTTATGAGATACAGCATTTGGGAGTTGTGCGAGGTCACAAATCTCCTCAGCCTGCCATCAGAAACCCCGTGTGTAGCAGACAGACAAGGTGTGCAGCTGTTTCCAGCCATACATCTCTCCTGCTCTTCCTAGGAGGAAGGAAAGGAGATGCTGGTCAGGGACTGTCTGGTAAACCAGGGACCCTGTTGAGATTTCAGATGCCTTAGGATAGTGAGAATAGGGTAAGGAGGAAAGAAAAGATCTGTCTGCAGCTGGAAACATTCTTAGATTTGATTTCTATTGGTAATGTTTCTTAATACAGTCACCAGTGTCAATATTTATATTGCCACTTCCTATGAGTAGATGTTTCGCTTGCTCATAGTGCCAGTGTCAGCAGGTGAAGCAGTAATTATTCCATACATTAGTAAAAAAAAGTCAATAATTTATTAAAGCAGAAAAAACTTGAAAATCAGTGTTAAGACAAAAAAATTATGTTTCTTCATTTGCTCTGGTTAAAAACTCTGCTGGAATAGTGGAGAACTGGGAGCTACAAATACTCATTTGAATCAGATGCTTGGGAACTCTGGATTAAGAAACACTTTGGCATGTCTGGGAGCTGCTTTAATTGAAGAAGGGATTTGTCCATGTAAATATAACATGGAATTATTAATTATAGTAACATCGAACCAGCAAAAATATGCTTCATGATTATATTTTAATATTGAGATACTTTAAATTTGTGTTGAGCCTTAGTTTGAGATAATCAAATGACTAGAGGCTTTACTTTTCATTTGTGCTGTACTTTTCATTGCTCTAGGGGTTAAAATAACTCCCGAGGAACACACACCCTTTTTTGCTTGCCTTCTCTCTCACCTCGTCTCCTGCGTTGCATAACAACTCCTAAGCAATTTTGTTTGACTTGCTCACCCTGATTATCACCTCCCCGTGACTCCAAATGACTAGAGACAGCTGTTTGAGTAACAGGAATCCAAGCAGAAAGTACTGTTCCTCTTTAATCTATCACTTTAGTAAATTTTTAAGGTTCAATGATTATAACTATTAGGATTTTCATTGCTCTTATTTGAACATTAGCTGACTAAAAGTAAGTTGTAGGTTTCTTTTGCTTTCGTTTTCATGAGTTCTGATGATAGCTAATCAGAGGTGTTCTCTAAAGAAAATGGGCTGTGATTGCTCATTATTTTCATTATAATTAAGCTGTCCTTGGAATGCAGTCTGTCACACTGAAGTGAATTTACACACAGGAGAGAAAAGCTAAATTATTCCAGCATTACCACTTAATAAAAATTACCAATTTGCAGGCATCGGGAAGAACAAGTTTAAAGGTTGTAAGGTTGGGTTCCCTTTCTTTTCATTTTGTTTTTCTGAGGTCTCTGAGCTGTTCTAGGAAATGCAAAGCTAACAGACATGGTGACAGGGGGATCCCAACAGCTGACTGTACTGGAAGCTGAAGTGAGCTTGACTGGGAATGAATGACAAAACCAACCCATTGTGACTGGCCCAGAGGCCCCATGCATCCTTGGCATAGATTACCTCAGGAGAGGGTATTTCAAGGACTCAAAAGGGCATCATTGAGCTTTTGGGATAGTTGCTATAGAGACAGAGGAAATTAGACAGCTGAATACCTTGCCTGTCTCTCAGAATACCCTTCTGCTGTGAGACTGCTGAGGATCAAAGAATAACAGGTACCAATCACTACCACAACAATGCACCATCGATGATATCACACCAAGACTCCATGATTCCCATCCATGAGATGATTCAGGAATTGGAGAGCCAGGGAGTGGTCAGCAAGACTCGCTCACCCTTTAATAGCCTTATATGGCCAGTGCATAAGTCCAGTGGAGACTGACGGTATCGTGGCCTGAACGAAGTCATGTGGGGGTGCCTAGAACAATGGAAAAAGACCAAATCAGCAGTGCTGGGGGAAACCCACCTGGGCTGCTGATTTGTGGCAAGATGTCACTGCCAAGGTAAAGAAATTGGTTTCAAAAGCCCTTTATGTAGATGCACGTGTACCCAAGAGTTGGGCTACTGAAGAACTTTGCAACAACGGACAGGTGGACCAAGCTGCCAAGATTGAAGTGTCTCAGGTGGATCTAGACAGAGTGAATTATCTCTGGCTTGGTGGGCCCATGACACCTCAGGTCATCAGGGAAGAGATGCAACATACAGATGGGCTTGTGACTGAGGGGTGGACTTAACCATGGACGCTATCTCCCAGGTTATCCATAACTGAAACATGCACTGCAGTCAAGCAGGCCAAGCAGGTGAAGCCTCTGTGGTGTTGTGGACAATGGTTGAAATACAAATATGGAAAGGCCTGGCAGATTGATTACATCACGCTGCTGTAAACCCACCAAGGCAAGCGCTATGTGCCGACAATGGTGGAGACTACCACTGGATGGCTGGAGACGCACCCTGTGCCTCACATCACTGTCCAGAATACCATCTTGGGCCTTGACAAGCAAGTCCTGTTGCAACATGGCACTCCAGAGGGAATTGAGTTGGACATCGGGACTGATTTCAAAAATAGCTCCATAGACATGTGGGCTAGAGAGCACAGGATTGAGTGGGTATATCATATTCCCTATCACACACCAGCCTCTGGGAAAATTGAATGGGAGAGAAAAGCAAGCGGGGGAGTGGAGGGGTGGAGGTGACATTAAATTAATGCCATGACAGGGTGGAAACTGTTACTGTAAAAAAACTTGGTAATAGTAACCAAAACCTTCCCTTAGCAAAATGCACGGAAGTCTTGCTTTGCTTGAACTGCTGCTAAAATTCATTCCTGCTTGACAGGCCTGCTACCAGTATTGAGTAGCTACTAAGTGTAAAGTACAAGATGAAGACTTTCAGTTTGTATTACCCTAAATGTTAAGAACATCATAATAAAGTAGGAAAACAATGCTATTTTGTATTAGCTTTATTTGTTGATACATTACTCATCTTAGGAACATAAATGGCATCTGCTTTTTCTCTTGACTGTTGAATATTAGGGCCATTATTTAATTCTGCAGTGTTAACTGAAGATGGCTCAGCTGTCTGCCATCCTCTACTGATTTTTAAAGCCTGGTGATGCTGTAGTGAATGTAGGAAGAGAAAAATAAAACCAAAACCTAGAGTGACTAATAATTGCAATTTAATATGTGTGCAAGAGAAGAGGAGCAGCTGAGGACATGTTTTCTTTAACACATTCTAGTTCTGCTCAAAACAAATTAATTCAGGAAATGAAGAACTTTGCAATTCCTTATATAGAATAGGAGCACAAACTAATGAAGGTGAGAAATAGTTATGTTACTGGAAGTGTAGAGTAATAGTAATAAAATAATAATAAAAGATGTACGTGAAAGTGATGTGCTGGTTAGTAAAGCTGAGGGTCAGTCCTCAGCGTGGTATCTCCAGTGGAAACTTAACTATAATAAAGATGTTGCTGTGAGCTGGGAAGCCTGGTGTTGCAGTTCTCTGCCTTAGAAGAAGCTGCATGGACATACTGGAAGTCTCACCTGATAGCTGGTGTGTTATGTTGAGTCATAGTATTAATTATAGCTCCCAGATGAACCACTCAGGTCATGGTGTTCAGCTTATCAAAACATCAGTTGCACGCAGTGCAGGCAGATGGCTCAGATAGAATCAAAGCCTGGCATTTGCCTTTACACTAAGGATCAGTGGAGGGTTTTTGGTGGATTTCAGTGACAGATGGCATGAACTGAATATTGATGGTATGAAACTTACTCGAGATATAAGATACTGCAGCATTTTAGAGTCATAGAATCATTTAGGTTGGAAAAGACCTCTAAGATCATCGAGTCCAGTTGATAACCCAGCACTGCCAAATCCACTACTAAACCATGTCCCCAAGTGCCATATCTACACAACTTTTAAATACCTCTAGGAGTGGTGACTCCACCGCTTCCCTGGGTAGCCTGCTCCAATGCTTGACGCCCATTTCAGTGAATAAATTTTTCCTAACGTACAATCTAAACCTCCCTTGATGCAATTTGAGGCCATTTCCTCTTGTCCTGTCACTTTTGGGGGGCATAGTGGGCCTGATCTTGTCTCTTTGGGCTTGAAAATATCATTCTTTTCAGGATGAGTGTCTCAGAGGCATTTGATCTGCAGCCCATAGTATTGAGTAGCTAAAGTTTTTTCTTATTCTTAAATTGGAGATAGGGCTATAAATGTTGTTACAGGAACTGCATCAGTGTAAATGCATCTTTAAAATGTATAGAGTTGGAAGAATTTGGATACGATATATTTACCATAGTCAAGTATACATTACAGTCAACTACACAGGGTGCAGATTTTAAGAATAACCAAGAGCACACTGTGTCTCATGCAACACATAGAAAGATCATGAGCTTCTCATACATGATACTGTGTCTTTCTGTTGTTTTGTTTTTCCCATCTGCATAGGATTAAAAAAAGTAGTAGTGGGGGAGGAAGAGATGATTGTTTTAAAGAGTACCAGTTGTTTTAAAGAGTACTCAGAAGAAGTCATTACTTGGTTACATAAAACATGGCTTCATTTGGTAAGGTTTGTAACCAGCAGGAAGAAAACACAATAGTTTTTTTGAAATATTACTTACAACAGGAAAGTCTTACACTCACATATTGTTCTCCCTTTCTACAAATTCCATCAGAGGCTGATTTTTCACTGTGCTTGAATGGATGGTAAAACATCGTGTGGGAAGGTGCTGCTTACCTGTCTATTCCAGTTATATTTACTTCCTTATGGAGAGATGGAATGTGAACCTTCTCTGTTTGTGGAGGCCAAAGCATTTTTTGGACATGTTTATACTAGAATAAACTTATATTGAAGTATATGAAACATCCAGAGTTACCTTTTTGTTTGCCCTATTTAAACGCCCACCACATAAGCTTAATTATGCTTTTTGTGGTGAAGACTAAAGGGTGAAACTTTTAGGAGCACTCAAAATTCACTGACTTGTTATTGCAGTGGTTTCAAGACAGCCTTCTGTCATTTTTAATAGAAACAGAAGTTAGAGCAGTGCTGGGCACATGTGAAAATCCTACCTGTAATGTGCACTTTTATTGTAGAAAAGATTTATACCTTCTTTCAAACTGTCTTAGGAGACCAGCTTAACATGGAAAGTATTTTATTGCTTAAGAGATAAACAATTGCAGCAACCAGAACCCAAGAGTGTTTTTAGTCTCAATTAAAAAAAGACACAAAAGGTCAATTAGTGCTTTCAAATGTTGGTGCAGAAATCAGAGCAGGCCACTGTGAGCCCACACATATTTTGCAGCCAGATTTCTGTTCTAGTAGTTCTGTATTTTGCGTGTGAGAGCCATTGCATAGCATCTGTTAATATATTGTTGAAATGAAATCACAGTCACACCTACCGACGGGGGAAGTGGAGGGAGGCACTGTCATGACTCTTCCCCCCTCCCCCGCACGTCCTGATGGGCCGTTTGGCCTCTCAACAGCACCGGTGATGCAGTGATATTTCACAGTGGCACGAGAGGGTTGCCAAGCAGCAGCCGCTTTTGCCAAGCACCTTGTTTGGAGCCGTGACTGCTCAGCATGTCTATTTGTGGCATGTAGTGTAATGCTCAGCGGGCCTGGCCAGCCACGAGCCTTCTCTGTAAGAGTCCCCATGTGCCTCTGGCAGCCACCAGCACAGGCAGCCAGATCTGAAAACTCCAGAGAAAGCAGGGTCGAGTGAGGTGGCAGTTATCCTTCAGCAATGATTAGGCAGTGTGGCTATTTTTGCTATTGTTTTCCAAAACCCTTCTCAATAACCACAGTGGGACACTTCTCCTTCATTCGTCTGCCATTTCTTTCAGCACCTTCCCTACCATGTATTTTGATTTCTGATAAAATCCTCAGTGTGCCAGGGAGGAGACTCTGTCTTATTCCTTCCTACATACCTTTTCCACTTAAACACTCAACTTCTCCCTTTTCTCCATAACATTGTGTCCTTAACAACAGGCTGGTAGGTTTTGTCCCAGATCCCTTGGGAAGCTGCTGCTGCAAATCAACGACCCCTTACATGCTTCTGACTCCCTGTGGATGGTTTCACCTCAGGGTAACCTAGAATTCCCTAATGAAAATTCAGTGTATTTTTAACTAAATATTTCAGATCTTGGCAGCATGCCCCCTGCAAAATGACAGAAAAGAGAAAGATGGCCAGCTGCACTGGATTTGTGGATTACCAAACTTTCACAGTAGCAACTGTGTTTTCCACCAATAGCAGAAAGGCCCTTTTTAAACTCCTGTCAAACTCCTTTCTTGATTAATGGAAGACATTGGGAATCATTCCACCAGCAGCAAAGGTAATATGCCTGGAGAACCAGGCAGCTTATACTTATTGCACATATGGAGTTCTATTACCTTGTAGGACTACCTCTTGGAAAAAAACAGGAAAATTAAAACAGGATTTTTGGATGGACATCTTACTGCACTGACTCGCCATACTACTTGTGTTGCTACAGCCACGCAGAAGACTGCTCAGCAGCAGCTGAAGAAGCAAGCAAATATTTTCCTGTTGACAACAGAGGACACAAGGCAGCACGAGTGGCTTCCAGTTACCTGGGTCACATGTGGATTTCAGGTTACTGCAAGGACTGTAGAAGTCCACCAGGAGAAAAACAGAACTGTCTTGATTTGCAGCAGCAGCCTCCCAGCAGAATTGCAAGTGATCTGGGACAAAACACAGGAAAACAGTTGAGAAATTGTTGAGAAACAGCAATAAGGGGAAGAGGCAGACCGACTTGCTGTTTCTTATCTTAGTGGCTTGGTACACCTACACTAATCCTGGATGAATCAGCATGTTTAGTCCATTGCAGTCTGTCTCGCTGGAGTTTTTTATACCCACAGAAGCTTAGCACTGGCCTGTGCAGAAAATGTTTTAGAGGCAAGATGGAGAAGAAGAGCCAGCATCAGTACGCCTGCATATCTGTTGGCAGACACCGCTCGTTTTCACTGGTGCTCCAGTGGATGCAGAAAGCTTTTGTTCCAGGACTGTTTCCTGCAGCGGTGCTCTGGCAAGATCTTTGTGGCCTACGGCTACAACCTGAGCATCTCTTGCCCCGTGACAGATAAAAATAGGGCTTGAGCTGCAGCCAAGCTGTGTCAGTGGTGTGGGTGCAGCCTCCTTAGCCTGTTACAGCTTGTAACTCTTGGTAGCTCTGATGCAGGATGCATAAGCACACCTAGAGATGGATAAATAAGCAGGGTCATGCTGCCTGGGTCCCACCTACCCAAGCAATAGCTTGCCCGGGGGTTGCTCCTTGTTGAGGGGAAGTGAAGGAAAGATGCCTGACCAAACCCATCCCACAAACTTGGCAGCAGCAGCAGTGTAGGGCTGTGTTGGCCAGGCTGTGGGAAGACAGCTACGTGCGAGCTCAGGCCTGCATGGAGAGGGGCGTGTGGGCTGCTGTACGCTGACTGAGCAATCTGTCCCAACCAGTGCTGAGAGATACAGCCAAAACGCATCATCAACCAGACCCTCAGTAGTAGGTCCTAGGAAGGTGAAGGTATATTAAGAAGTTTTAGCCTTGATTGGACCTTCTGTCATATCCTGTGACAGGACAAGAGGAAACGGCCTCAAGTTGTGCTGTGAGAGGTTTAGATTGGAGATTAGGACAAATTTCTTCATGGAAAGGGTTGTCAAGCACTGGAACAGACTGCCCAGGGAAGTGGTGGAGTCACCAACCCTGGAGGTATTTTAAAAGGTGTGTACTCAGTGATCTTGAAGTCTTATCCAAAAATGATTGTTTGATTCTCTGATCTTCAAGTCCTAATTTCTCTACTTGTTCCCTCTGCTCATCTCCTTGTCATCCTCTGCTTTTTCGTCCTCCTCGAAGACTAGCAGATTCTTCAGATACCAAGGTATTGTGTGTCACGAGCACAAAGTGCATGTGGTTCTGCAGTTCAACTGATTACAAACAGTTGAACAGAGCCAGTCCAACGCCAGAGGTAGTTACTCAAGAGAGTTTTCCAAAAGCCTGCCTTTTCTGCAGTTAAAAGTTGTGGGAAACCAAGTATCCCACGTCTGCCACAAGCACTGTGCTTCAAGTAGGGAAAGCTCGCAGTAGTGTAGTTATTAGCTAGAGATCTGCAGCTAATCAGCCCTGGCTTCCCTAGTAAGTGGTGCACAACAGGTTTTTTAAATAGAATATGAACATAAAATAATTACAACATTAGGAGGGCATTCTGTGGTGAAGGAATAATTGTTTTTCATTCTTTCTTTCTAGTCTTGCTTTCTCAGTTCTTTAATATCCACAGTAAATTACTTCAGTAAATGTTCTTATGTGAAATTGATCTAAATGCAGCACATCACTGGAAATAAAGCTTTAGTTTTCCTCCTTCATATATTGCCCATTATAGCATATGTGGCAGTTTGGTTAGTGGCCTGTGAAGCACAACATAAATGTAATTATCCATCTGTACCTGTCCCTTCTCCAAAGTGCTGACACAAAGAAAGATGCCTATAGATAAATTCAGCGCATAGGACAGCAGAAGACACAAGCGAAACATTAAAGGCATTTTTTTCACCATAATTAATATACTGTAGCATTAAAGCAATATTTACCTAGTGACAGGATTCTTCTCTTTGTGCTTCCCACTGCTGGTTTGCCCATGATAAAATATTGTTTGAATCTACCTCCATTCCCCCCTCAGCTGAAAGTAGCTGTGGACAAGTTTGTTAGTGAACATATTTGCTCACATACGCTACTCGCACCACAGCTCTCCTGGGCAGCTTCTGTCAGTAGCCAGCAGCAAAGACCCTTTCCAGCATCCGAGTTTACATGAGGGCCTAACAGGAAAATTTACTCCTCTGTGCATAGCCAGCCTCAGTAAATCACAGTGTGACAGGCTCACCGCCCCGCCACTGAACTTTTAACTTGAAGCTCTAGCAGGGCACTGAGTAGCTCTGGCTACATGACACGGAACTGTGAAAGTAAATCACTTCGCTGGGAACAAGGGGAAGTCCAGCACACTGTTTTGCAGGCTTTGCCTACAGCTTCTTTGCAGTATAAGCATAGAATATATACACCCAGGAAGGCAATCAGAGAGAGATGGACTTCCAGCACAGAGCTCACCCGTACCCCATCCCAGAGGATGAAGAGGTTGCATACAAGGTTGCTCCTGATGCTCACAACTCTGCAGGAAATGAAGGAGAGAAACCAGTGTCAAAATTGCAACGTAGGCACAGTGAAATAAAACTCTACAAAGAGTTCTGTGACTTCTATGCAAAATTGTAAGTTCATTCTGTTCAGCTTTGGAGTGTAGCTGCAGTGACATTGCATGTGTATTGTACTTATGTATTTTATTATCTGAGATTTGTGCAAGCTGTTCTCTTACCCAACCTTTGCCACTGTTCTGCTTGAAACATTGCCAGTGGTAACTGTTAACTAAAATTGGAGTTGTTGCTTTAAATTTCATCATTAATTGCATCAGAAATTTTTATCAGCAGTTAAAATGGAGTTGGAATTTGTCAGGTAGTCTCTCTGCCTTCAGGTTGTTTGTGTGTTATCTTGGGCAAATGGATAAACTGCTTCATCAGTGCAGAAGCATTACATATATCACTGATTTTGCATATATGAAGTGTTTCAAAGTGAAGCACTTTTGTGTATTGAGGAGGAAAACTTGGTGTTTTCATTTGATTTTGAACTTTGTTTCATGTTTTTGCTTGGATTATACTTTATGTATGCCAGCGCTTAACGTCCTTAGTGCTCGAGCACTGTTGAAGTGATGATGAAAGGTCCCAGTTTCTGTTGTGATTATTCCTCACTTAGATTGATAAAAAGGATGGTGAAGTTGACTGAGGTCTTCCCCCACAGAAAGCGTATACAATCCATGGAGACCATCAGCAAGCTGTATACTTAATCACAGTTCGTATGTATAGTCACTGCAGTTTGTCCATAGGTCTGTCTGTTACTTATGGGTGAGACCATCCTCCCCGTCTGATCTTCGAGTGAAATTTGCCCACTTTTGTTTCACTGGAACAGCAATGAATATTTAGATAGCAGTTACCGTTTTTCTCTTCTACAAAGATCTTTAGAGAGAAAAAAAAGTGCCAGCTAATAATAACTGGTCAGATTTGACCTTGCATAGGGCTCTTCTGTGAGACAGTGTAAGAAACAGATAAAACACATTCCGTTTTGAACCACGTGCTAGGTGTTTGCTTGCTCCTTTGGATGGTGTGCATGGAATGAATTCAATTCCTATTGAACCTGGTGGGAGCCAAGAGGTCTTATCCCCTTGTGGGAATAAAAAGGAAGTCTTGGCATCTTGCAGAGGACTGAGGGCTCTGCACTTAAAAGTACAGCATGACAGCTGTACCAAAATGTGTGCATGTGTGCATATGTGTTTAAAATAATGTCACTTGTCTAATAATCTTCCAAATAGATGTTTTGAGTCAGTGATTTTGTCAGCTGAGGTCAGATTGTAATGAAACTAGACCATTGCTCTATATTTGCTCTCTGCTATCACATGGTATTAGGGCAGAGAGGTGATCTTGAAAGGCATAGCTTTGAGTATAGATATGAGTAATAAAATATTTGCAAAGGAAAAATCAAGAGAGCCTTTTCCTGGCCTTAATTAACTGAAACACAGCTGCAGTGTCTTCTGCAGATGTGGACATGAACCCAGTGAAGTAGCTAATTCCTCAAATGTTTTGCAACTACCACACTGCCGTTTTTTGGTTCTGTGCCTTTGAGAAGCAACCAAGGTTGCTATTTGAGTATATTTTTGCATCCCTGGTATGGGTTTATGACTTTGTGTTGGGCTGCATGTGGGTTGCCGTGGGGCAGCTGGAACATTCCCATCCTCTAGCATGGCCCTGGAGTGGGCTGTGAGTTGGCACATCGTGAGCTGAGCTCTCTGAGATGAACCTTCACAAACCAATCAAAAATCCCGTGACTTCAAAGGAAATTTGTAAAATGACCTCAAGCTACGCAGAGCTTGTATAAGGGATAATTGTTTACCTACTCTGATTGTTGTTAATATCTGCCAGACTAGATACTGCACACTCTTTCACATTGTTTGTTTAGAGCTTTGAACTAAGGCTGTTACATATATATTTTAGAATTAGGAATTCTTTAGAATTAATCATTTATGTGTTCCTTTGTGGTGCTAGTCCTCAATTATTGTTAATATTTGCCCTTGTTTTCTGTAATTCTAATATATTTCATAATTTGCTCTTGTTTTCTGTAATTCTAATGTATTTAACAATTTTTATAGTACTTTGAATTGCCTGTCTTTTCGCATCTTAAAAAGCCTGTAAATTTATAACAACATTTTTGTTGTAACAACATTTCTGTTTGGTTTTTTAATTAATTAGAGTTCATCATGAGGCTTTTGTTTCTAAAGAGTTCAGGAGCAGGGAGAAGTGGTAGTTTTATTTCTGAGGGGATACTACAAGCCATGAAGTCCATCGAAAAACTTGTATCGAGCAGCCTTGCTTTAGGCTGATGCAGTTTGGCCTTGGGGGAAAAAAAAGACCTACAACCAGTGTTGTTGCCTATTTAAGCTAATTTTCTTTCTATTTCTTTTTGTGGTTTTTTTTTTTATTAACAGCAACATGGCGAACGCGCTTGCAAATGCCATCTGCGAGCGCTGCAGGGGTGGCTTTGCCCCTGCCGAGAAAATAGTCAACAGCAACGGTGAGCTGTACCATGAGCAGTGCTTCGTCTGTGCCCAGTGCTTTCAGCAGTTCCCTGAAGGGCTCTTCTACGAGGTAAGCGGGGCAGAGTGCCCCTCTCACCCCCAACCTTTGTCTTGTGCCTTCTTTCCCATACCAGGATTAGCTACAGGCAGATCCATGGCTTAGAAAGTCCCACGGCCAGAACTGGGCTCGGAAACGGTATGCCCAGTAAAGGGAGAAAAAAGCCAGGAAGCATTTCTGTGCTAATTTGAAGGACAACAGTATATATAACCTTATTTAAATATGGAGCCTAATGTTATTAAAGCTGAGAAAAAACTGCTGGAGATTCCTTTTTCACTGCAGATTTTTTTCCCTGCAGTTTGTGAATCTGATGTATCATACCAAAAATACAGAGAAAGCATACTTCTTAGAGGAGAAAGTCATATAGAGGGAAATCCCAGCATCCCGTGGGCCCTAGGAGGTTTATTGCTGACTTGAGTGAGGCCAGCTCGGCATGTGAAAAGAGGTGACTTGTAAGTCAGCATGCTGAGATCAGGATGTATGTAGAAGCCAAACCAGGCAGGGCCTGTGTAGGGTCGACTCTAACACACCAGAGCATCTAAAATTACCAGTTCTTAACACACTTTCAAAGGTTAAAACCTGTTCCCGTTCACATTTCTCATCTCTAGGTCAATTGCCCTCAGCTCAGATGGGTATTTTGGTATCAGTGTTATTTTCTTTTACACTCCCCTGTTATGGGGATTCAGGAGAAAATGCAGGTAAAAAGTGGCTTTATTGAAAGCTTTAGACTGTTCATAAAATACAAAGTGATTGGTATAAGGAGCAATAGATGGCATGAGCCGGGGAATTAATGATGTCTGAGAGATAAGATCCCTGCTCAAGTAGCTTATAGTCCAACTTAGGGTAGCAGTTACAGGACTTAAGTCATACTATGATCTGAAAAAGCAGGTGAGCAGTGTTTTAAAAGCACAAGTCTGTGCTCTGACAGACAGTTGTGCTCCTTATGGCAAGAGCACAACAGTTTATCTTCCAAAGGATCATTTCTGACTTTACAGAGCCATGTTATGGGATGATGAGGAGAGGCTGAGAGAGGAGTGTGAATAGGAAAAGAGACTGTCAAAAGGGATTCCTGGGGATTTGCTTTCTCTCGCCTTGTCAAAAGACTTTTCCGTGCACAAGGGATAGTCTTGCAGAAATTGTGGTAAATGACTAATATTCCATAAGACATCGAAAGGTGAACTGCAAGGCAGAATTAATTAAATAAAAACAGAAGAACAACCCCATGATATTAACACATTGATTTACAATTGTTAATATATACTGAGCTGCTGCCTGCTTGCAGGCACAGTAAAGAGTCCATCCTGGTGTGTTAAGACCTGAGGCAAACGTAAAGTGATACGGATGTTTCAAAACTAAAATATTTGTAATTGTGTTAAAACTGTCTTAAACCAATAAAATGTATTTTCTCTAAATAGTGAGTATTTTATTCATACTTTTTCTGACTCAAAAAGCAATGAGACATTCCAGGGACTTCTTTCAGAATGTTGAATAGTCTTTTGTTAAAGATAAGTTTGAGGAAATTGTGCTCTAGGCAGCCTGTGTCTCCCAGGGGAGGGACAAGGACTGCAGTGGAAGGAAAGTCTTACTTTTGGGCCTAGGTCAGGAACATTACAAACTCCCTGTTGCTCTGGGTGCTTCCAGGTGGCCATACCTGAATCTGTAGCAGAGGCAAGGATCTTAGATATATTGGATGTAAGCGTTTTCCTTCCTATTGCTACCTTGTTGACATTCATATTCATGACAATTGGTCTTTGAGCACTCTTACTGAAACATGCTGCTCTCAAAGACAGTAAGTCAGAAGTGAGTGCCAATAGATTGTCCTGGGAATGAAAATATCACCATGTACTAAATGTGTTTTGGTTAGTGTTGCTACGGGTTTTTTCAGGCTGGATAGCCTGAGAAATGTTATGTAGAAAGTGGAAAGTTTCAGTTAAGCATAGACACTTCTTGCCACAACTATTACAGAAGTAAAATAACATCAGATAGGCTGAGGGAGCTAGGCCTGTTCAGACTCAAGAAGAGACAACTGAGAAGTAGTAGTATACTATTATCAGTGTATATAATTATCTGAAGGGAAGGTGTCAAGAGGATGGAGGCAGGCTCTTCTCAGTGGTGTCAAGCAATAGGAGAGGAGGCAACAGACAGAAATTGATGCACAAGAAGTTCCATCTGATCATAAAGAAAAACTTCTTTATTGTGCGGGTGACCACACACTGGAACAGATTGCCCAGAGATGTTGTTGAGTCTCCCTCACTGGAGATATTCAAGAACTGTCTGGACACAGTCCTGTGCAATGTGCTCTAGGCTGACCCTGCTTGATCAGGAGGTTGGACCAGATGACCCACTGTGGTCCCTTCCAACCATGCCCATTCCGTGAGAAGAAGGGACAGCCCTAAGCAGGCAAAAGGTGGGCTTAGGTTGGCCATTGCTCAGGAGTGGCTGACAGTGCTCTGAGGACTTGAGATAATCTGTATCACTGTCAAGAAAAAATGAGTGGAGAAGACAGGCATAAAGGGTGTCTTCCTCAGATTGCCTTTATGCAGTCTTTAAGAAGATGGATGTGTTTGCAGGTGTGGCCAGGTAATGTGTCTTTCTGAACATGTTCCCCATGGGTAGACGCGGGCATTGTTGGTTGCCCAGCATGAGTTCGTGTTTATTCTGTGCCTGGTTTAGCTAAGCTAGTGTTTCTTGGAAATGATTTCTAGCTCTTAGCAATTGGGAAGGCAAATATTGTTACCCTGCCTATTACAAGACTTGCAGAGTTCCTCCAGTTAGTCATTAAGCTGCTTATCACATTTGCCGTCAAACGCTGCTGTGATAAGCTTTCACTCTGTGTTCCATGGGTGGGGGTTGAACTGGTCAGAGAGATGCAGGTCTCCTTTGCTGCAGGACATGTCTCCAGGCTGCCTTGCAGGGACCCTGATCAGCACAGCTTGCTGTGGTCTGGCACTGGAGCCAAGTCACTTGCTGGCACAAGTGGTACCACACCAGAGCAGCGCCCCTCCACCGCTTGGAGTCAGCACAGCATAGCAGGAGTTTTGTAGATGTCCTCATGAACCTATGTTAGAAATGGTAATTTGGATTCCTGAGAACTGTATGCCTAATATTGCACAGGAACTGTGGGTTTAGGACCTGCAAGGGTATAATTGTGTTCCAGTTTGCTCAGCAGCATCATTTTAGCAAGTTTTCTTATGCACTTGACCTAAACAAAGATTAGCACAAGCACATGCCAGCAGAATTTCCAAACTTGCTCTGCTCTGGTGTCAGGTGTGAAGTGGTAGCAATTCTGGTCTACTTTTACTCCACCACCTGGGAGATGTGTATTCCCTAGAGCAGCTGCTGCAGAGTCTCAGTGCAGGTAGCACTGCAGGTAGCAGTACAGACAGCTTGAGTGGACACCTTCAGTCGCAGCTGGCAGTGCACTCAGAGGGACAGGGTGGCCCCACTGTAATCAGTCAGTGGGCATTTCCTCCAACCCACATTACTCTCAGGTCATAGAATGGCTCCTTCCTTCTAGAGGTTGCCCATGTCTCCCACTGGGGAGTGTCAACACCTCACCTTCAGACGGGGGAGGTTAGATGAGAGAAGTTGTACCTCTGGTCTGGGTGTTTGTTTAGAGTCTTGTGCTGCTTGTTTTCAGAAGCATCCTAGCCTGCACTGTACTATGCTGAGGTGGAGGAGAGGGAAGGGCTTAGAGAGGTGCTTCCCAGAACAGAAGAAATACAGCAAAATCTTTATGGACTACTCACAACAGCCATAATTGGGAAATACATATTACTATTATTGTTGTTGTTGTTGTCTTATCATAATAACGAAATAATATGGAATAGCATGTGACTTTTGTCTCTTGAGAGGAGGTTTCTTTCAGTTCGGTTCTTTTTTCTAAAATGTTTGTAATAACCTTTAGGAAGATTAAAGGAAGGTGCAGTTGCAATGCAGTTGTCAGATTTGTTTCTATTCCAGTTGCACCTTGTGTGTTTTCCTAAAAGAAAGAGTGTTTTCCTACCAGAAACTACCTTAGAGAGAGAACCTTTAAAGACTCAGGTTTTGTACATGTCTTTCCACTAAGTTAGCTAAAAACACGCAGATAAGTTGGTGGCTGTATAACAGTGAGATGTTCTATGCAGAGCCATTTAACTCATGGACCTCCAGCATACAACAGTGAAACTATCTTGCTTTTGAAATATGTGCCGTGAGATTTGTTACAGAAACTCAAGGCTTTCTCTGATGGATAACTGCTAGGTCATCTACAAGAGCAGCACAAATGAGTCAAGAAGATTGAAAATACAAACAAGACTGAATGGGAACCAACCTACCTGACATAAACCAGACGGGAAGAAAACCTGTTTGGTCCGTCCAGATCAACATGTGGTGGCTTTAAAATCCTGGCAAACCTAAGCATCCCCCATTGGACCACCTGTTTACACAGAACAGGAAGCTTTTGAATTTTTTTCAGTTTGAAAAGGATTTTATCTGGCAGGAAGCAAGCACAATTCACAATGAACAAATAATTTCCATTACTCCTTGAGAAAGTAATAGCCCCCTGCCTCTCAATTACTATTTTTTTAAAAAGCTGAAATTAAAAAAAATAATCTGTTTTACAGTATTACACTGAAATAGCACTTGATAAATTCCTAGCAGAGACTTCTGAAAGAGTCTGTATTGAGCTTGTGTCTTTCTGTTCCTAATAGGTGCAATTCAGGTTGGGCAGAGGAGTTTTCTAATCTCAAGTACCCAGTGACTTTGAGAGTGTTCCGTTAGATCCCCACCCTGCCAGTTGCAAGAGTATTTATTATATTTATATTGTATTTGATCCTTGCAATTTCATAGTATAAAACGGGTAATCTTGAAACACGTTGCTGTATTTTCTGTCCAGGCATGAAAACTTACTTTGTGGGTAGTATTTTATGCTATTTATTTTGTTTTGTATTAGACACAGTAAAATGAAAGGAGCGAGGTTTCCTGCTGTCCTCATTTTTCCACTGTTTTAAACTGAGACATTCAAATCCAAACATTTTACAGTATACCTAATATTGTCTATCTGGTTTTGACACGCCAGTTGGCATTCGCATCTGGTAATGGTGGTGCCTGAAGGTATCTAAACATTTTCCTTCATCTCAGCACATACTTGCCTACATGTTTTTACATATTCTTTGGCTAAGCTACTAATGCAGTGCTGTTGAATTTTTTTAATTCCATATGAGTTTTTTTATATGAGAGCTTGAACTGTAGCTGAACTCATCTAGCCTGTGATAAAATTCAGATCCAAGTCCAAATCCCTTAAGATCAGATCCCAATTTAATCTGATCAATGTAGTGAACTTTGTTCCTTAATATTTGGACTGATTATCTTAAGGGTCTTTTCCAACCTAAATGATTTCTATGATTCTATGAAATAAGCATTACAAAGGAAAAGGCTTATTTCGCTTCATGTTTTGGCTGTACTGCTCCATAAAGTCAAAGATTTCCGTCTCTGGATGTTCTTCCTCTCCCTACCCCCATCGTACTTACTGCCTCCAGTACGCTGGGTCATTCTTGCAGGAAATGTAGAGTCAGGAAGACATCAAATGGGTTCAGGGAAAATGCTTTCCCTCTCTCACTGCCTAAGGGTTTTTGTTAGCTAATTTCCTGCTCAGAATGTGCTCTGTTGCATCAGAGTTTCAGCAGTCCATCAAAATTCAGAATTCAGATGTCTCTTGTGATATAAATTGATGACGGAAGATGCCTTTGACTCTTGGCAGCATTGGAGGAATGGTGTGCTATTAACACTACATGCTAACTAGTAGATGAATAAAGATGGGTGGATGTAATGCCTAGCACCTATAGCTCATGGTCTGGTTTTTTTTGTGCAGCCCGTCATGTTTTACTACCTAATTGTATCTGGAAACACCAGGGTGTTACAGTATTTATGTTAAGAGCGTGTTTCTTATTCCTCTGACATTCAGATCTTTTTCCATTTGCAGTTTGAAGGGAGGAAGTACTGTGAACATGATTTTCAAATGCTTTTTGCCCCTTGCTGCCATCAGTGTGGTAAGTTTTAAATCAAGGTGAACCACTTGATCACAAATGGGAGTGTCACTGGGGGAAGAAAGGCAACCCTTTGTGTGTGTTCTCAGGGAAGGGGCCCTGTGAACTTGCAGAATGTACTAGACTTCAGAGAATTTGGGGAGCTGCTTTTTCTAAAGGTCAGCAAACAACAGTATTTTTTAAAAAAAGTTTGCATTATTTGAGTAAGTAGTTTAGCTGTTGAGTCAGTGATCCAATGAGCAGACCATTCATAAATTTCTGATTATATACACCATTCATGACTCTTGATTCCATATCTCTGTATTTCTGCATATGCTCATATTTGGCCCTTCTCATGTATCTGAAACCCTGCAAGAAGGCTTTGTCATCTGCTTTGACTATTTTAACCCACCTGTGCTGTCCTACTCCACAGAAGCTGGGACAATCATCATTAGCTGGTGATATAATCAAGTGATGGTCAGCTGGGCCCCTGTTGATTTTATTGAAACAAATACCTTTAGGGCTTCAGCATCTAATATCCACCCTATGTAATTCTGAGGGCTGTTTTTTTTGTTTGCCACTGTTAATGCAAATGCTTGTGCGCCTACTGGCTATAATCATTTGCATGTTTTCTTTTTTCCCCTGTGTGTGACGTATTTTGCTGGGGCATGGCTGGGAAGTCATTATTTGACTATTGCTTAAACCAGTCTGGAAGCTCTTGTGTTTCTATGGCACCCTGGCAAGGCAGTATGGCTTTCACTTATCTCAGTGAGGCCTTTCCTTGTGTGGAGGGAGGGGTTGAACACCAAGGGAGGGGGAAGCAGATGTTATAGAACTTCGCATTTAAAGACGTGAACAAGCAGGGAAAGAGGAAGAAGTGGGTTGGCAGTGATTCCTGAGGAGCTACACTCCCTATCTCCAGGATTTCTCCTGCCCAGCTGGCACACCTCCCCCTTCTGTCCTGGCTCCATGTAGTGCCAACTCCCTTAAAACCTCATCAAGGTTCTGCACAGAGCTGGGCTTTCCCACTGCTTGTACTTAGTAAGCAGAGCCACAATCAATGGGACTGTTGTCACAATGACACCTCAAGCATTCCTCACATTTCTGGAGTCCATCAGGTTTTGTTCCTAGATGTTCCTTTGTTACCTGCCTGATCCCTCCCCTTTGAGGCGAGTTGTTCTCCAAAGCCAGGACTCAGCCTACCACGGCCCTGGGAAGCTGAGCTCCCAAACACAATTTAGGCCGAGCCTTTACACTGCTCAGGGGCCTTGGCTACACCCCGAGGGTTAGAAGCTGTGGGTGTGTGTGCAGCGTCACTGCAGCTTTGCATTTGGACTCCATGGGAGTTTTTTTTTTGCAGGAGATCCACAGCCATCCAAGCTCAGTGCTATTGTGCTTTGAGTATAGAGCCCCATCAAGGCTTGGTCCTAGTGGAGTAGAAACCACTGTTATGTACATGACAAGTGAAGATTGCCATCTTAAAGAAAAGAAGGAGAAGGATGATTAGGACACAAGAAAGCCATATTATATGAAGTACTCCATAAATTTCTTAACAGCTTGAGAACAGATAAGTAAAAACAGGGAAGAGACTGAAAAAAGATTATTGCAGAGAGAAGGTGGAGTGTGCATGAAAAGGACTTGTATGTAAGGAGCAGAATGTTCTCCATCAGCAAGGGGATCTTCTTCTGACCCATAGCAAAAAACAATGAAAAAACCCAAATTACAGGGTTTGGAATCAGAACCATGATACTGCAAGTATTGTGTCCTACCAGATTTTGGGGAGAGGAAATGGATGATGATGTCATTGCAGTGTTTTTAACTTTGTCTAGAATGGTATTTTATATCCTGGTGTTGTGTTTCTTACAGGTGAGTTCATTATTGGTCGTGTTATTAAAGCCATGAACAATAGCTGGCATCCAGAGTGCTTCTGCTGCGATATCTGCCAAGTAGTATTGGCTGATATTGGATTTGTCAAGAATGCTGGCAGGTAGATCTCCACTCTTCCTTTTATTAACTGATCATAAATTAACTAATAGGGGGGACTGAGAGATTTTGGTTCCTGAAGCTTTCCAGCTCAGATGGAGCAACTGAAGCATCTTCTGTGGGGAAGAGATCTAAGAGTGCATCACAAAACTAAGAATGGGTACCTTAAGATATTAACATTGTACCTATTTCAACAGTAGGTTTCTTGGCAAACATGCTCTCTACCCAGTGACATTTTGGGGCCATTGTTATATGTAAAAAGAGAGAAAACATTCAGATACAGAAATACTGTCTTTATTTTTTTAAAAACCATTTTTACTTTCTTTTTCCAACGGGCTCTCCAATTTTGGTCTAGTTTGGCATCTTATTATTAATATTCCTTTATGTTCGGTGGGATCCTTCATGGAGTCGGATATTTTTACCAGCTATGATCAGAAGAATGTTTTACAGGTGAATTCTATGGCCATTGCCTTCATATGTATAACATACAGAATTATCTACAGAATTACGATTTGTGTAGTCATCCAGCTTCCAATCTAAATTTCTAAGATTTTGAAAGTAAAACATTCAGCAACAACAATCTATAGCAAACTTTGTTTTCTGTGTTTCAACATAGCTTAAACTCAGCTGAAGAAATGATACTCCTGTAGAGATGGAAAATAAAATGATCACCCTGAACTTAGGAGATAATTTTGCTGCTCTGAACTTGGTTTGCCTAGCAAAGAAATTGTTTTAAAGATTACTTTCCCCACCAAAAAGGACTTATTGAAATGAAGTTTTGATAGATTTTTGCAGTGTAGTACTTGGTACTAGTACTTACCTCTCTTTTTTTATGTTGTTTCAGACATCTCTGCCGTCCTTGCCATAACAGGGAAAAAGCCAGAGGCCTGGGAAAGTACATTTGCCAGAAGTGTCATGCCATTATTGATGAACAGCCTCTCATATTCAAAAATGACCCTTATCACCCTGATCATTTCAACTGTGCAAACTGCGGGTAACTTGAGTTCTGCAAAGGAAAACAGGAAAATGCTGAGCTTATTTGATTCATCTTAAAGTGAAAACTTTCCTGTACAGCTGGCAAGAGGGAATGGGGTTTGGATGTCTTGTGGCCAAACGTGTGTTACTGCTTTTGGTAGCAGTAGCATGGTAGCATTTGAACTGTTGGGGAGTAAAGAAAGATTGGACTTTGCAGGACAAGGTGGTACCTTACAAAATACGAAGTATGGACATAGATACAGTTTCTGTAGCAGCAAAATGATAGTTCTTTATTCTGCTAGGAGATGAAGAAAAATGGTCCTCTTTTCCTGCTTGAATTACTATCTTTCTTATGTTATTTCTTTATAGTTGAGTGGTATGCAAACTTTGTTCTCTCTTTTTAAAGGCTATCATTTTTAGGAGCTTTCTCCCACCTCATTTTCTCAGCTTCTGCTGCTGCAGCATGTGAAACTGCACATTTCTACATCCTGCACTGATGCACGGACCATGGGGCATTGCAGGACATAACATGGATTCTTAGTTGTTTCTTTCTGGTGCAAAGGAAGCTACTATTTCAGTGCCATAGCAAAGGCTGATTTGAATAACAATATGTAGTGTTCTGTCAGTGGCAACCGGTTGAGAGTATTAGTGGTTATGGTCACCTTTAAGGTTTATCTGTTCTCAGTATCTAACCAATGCAATTTACTGAAAAGTAGAGTGTATGAGATTCTGCAATTGGAAATGAATAAACCTAGCTCGTTTGGGTCTGTAGTTTTCTTTCAAGGAAAATGTACCTGGACGTAGAGGACTACATTTACTTTCAGCTACAGTTATGCAAATCTGAAATAAACTGGTAATGAGTGCCAGTATATGAACCAAACATCTGCAGCTTGCACACGCACATTTGTGCTGCATAAGCAGAATGACAATAGTTCAGTAGCTGTTTCCAAGAGAGTTAGTGCAGCTCGCTTAGCAGCCTGTTCTCAGTTTACTGTGATCAGTCTTGAACTCTGTTGAACTATGTTATATTTGATGCTGCCGCATCACTGTAGTATAATTTCTAAACAAATGCTAAAAATTTTTTCTTTCATAAACTCTCAAGAGTTGATACCATTCAGTGCCTTCATTCATGCTCTCAATTCATTAATTTCTGAATAGGAAGGAACTTACTGCAGATGCTCGTGAGCTGAAGGGAGAACTCTACTGCTTACCCTGCCATGACAAAATGGGTGTCCCCATCTGTGGGGCATGTAGAAGACCAATTGAAGGCCGTGTGGTGAATGCTATGGGAAAACAATGGCATGTGGAGGTAAATATCAGATGATACAAAATGTCTTTTACAAATGTAAACATTAACATATTTACTGTTAAAAAATCTGTGATTTTGCTGATCAGTTTCAATGAAAGGATTATCGAAGTTTGCAACAAGAATTATAGATACTTTCTCTGAATCCTTCTTCAGCTTTATTGTGGCTAGTCTTCCACTGTGGAATAGGAGTAATTTCCTACCTTACAGAGAGCTTTGACTGTGCAACTAAGATCAGTAATCAAAGGAGGCCTGGTGAGGTCCTTACAAAAGAAAATTTCAGAGTGCAAAACCGTGCATGTACGATCTGTGGTAATCATGTTACTGAGCATCGTAATACCCTTAGGTCTTTCATAGTCACCTGCCATATACTTATCTCTTTTAACAGTTCATGTGAGAGTTCTTATTTCAAGGCCATCTACAAGATTGAGTTCCACATCTTCCATTTAGTTTAGAAAATTTAGAAAATCTCCTCTAGGAAATGCTTCCTTCACAAGAGTGTAATGATGGTGCAGATTATTTAATAACTTCTAATTCTGTTCATCGATAAAAAAATGAGAATCCTTTGCTTGATTTTTTTTTTTTTTGGTAACTTCTGGATCGAAATTTTGAAGACATTAAAAGAAATATTATTTTAGTGGTCTAGATGTAGTTTAACTTTGCTTTCAGAGATGGCACAGCTAGCCAGTAGACTTCAGTCACGTTCAGTAGTGGACTTGGTTGGTTTGCTTTCCAGAAAAAATAACGTTACTTCCAAAAAATAAAAAAATTTATGTGTCATTTTCTTGGTAGCATTTTGTTTGTGCAAAATGTGAAAAACCATTCCTGGGTCATCGTCATTATGAGAGAAAGGGCTTGGCGTATTGTGAAACTCACTACAATCAGGTAAGGTTGCATATTTTTAAAAATGCCATTAATTGGTAAACTCACAAATTGATTTTATTAGAGATGTAAAACATGGACATTCTTCTGTTTTGTTGAAGGCACCTGTGGGTGTAATGCCAATTAGGAGATGTTCTGTTGCAGTTAATTTATACAGATTTCTCTATTCATCATTCTTGCATAGAGAAAGAAACCTGCAGGTATTTCACAGGACAATCAGTATCAAGATGTTCTTCAAGCTTAGTCTACTTAAGTAGAGCTGTTACAGGCTTTTAGATGCCTGTGAGATCAGAACAGCTAATGACACCCAGTCTTTCCAAGAAGTTAAAGAAGATTTGCCACTCAGTAACTGCAGTTGAAGACGAGGCTATAGTGAGTAGCCTGGATTTTCCTACTGCTGTTAACTCTAAAGATGACTGTATGGTCACATAGCTGCATCATCCCCTCAGTCATTAAGTTGATGAAGACCTCGAAGACTTAAATTTGTCAGAAGACACCACCTAGTGACCACTTGCATTTATACAGAAGTTATATATTGCAGTTCCCTCTCTCCAGACTCCCCTGGTTGTGGAGTCCAGCACCATGATGTACAGACCTTTTTTATTTGGAAGCCATATCTGCATTGTGTCACATTCACCTCCTTGCTTACATAAACACAAGAGTAGGGGTTACATCTGGGAGTTGTAAGGCACCTACTAATTACAGAGGGAGTCTTAATTTGTCAGTGGTGAAGAGCAGATGATTGTTGCTGGCTTACTGTAGACTATAAATGCCATGATGTTAGTAGTAATAGTGTTGCAGCTGTGATGGGGCAAATACATATACCAGACAAGAGCTGTATGTAGAGTGGATGTCTTTTACTAGGTTAACTACTGCAGTTAGAAAAAAATACACAAAATTTTGGGCACTTCTTAATTGTTATATTATGGACAAATGTTAAGCCTGGAAAAAGAATGAATAATTTTTGTCCTAAAGTTTCCTTTTCATTTTTTTAAAACTAAAAATAATGTTTCCTTATAGTTTTTGCCAGAAACAGCAATATGTCATTCTAATCATGTGTGTAAGTCCAGATGTTCAGTTATTTGGTTAGTAAGAGTGTGTCTGTGACACCAACTGCTGTATTTCAAATGTTCAGGATTAGAGAAATGTTAAAACAAAACAAAATCTGATTTACAGAGGATCAAATAAAGGTAAACAAATGTGTATCTTAAATATTATAAAGACCTTTTGTGATAAGATGATGCAAAACGTACTTGGAAAACCAGACCAGACTTGCCAGCATTCTCCTTATTTTACTGGAACAAATAGGAAAGCAACTGTGCCCATCAGCTGAAATACAGTTATTTTGTTAGTTTGAGAAGTTACGCTCAATAAAATCATCACATTAAAAATCCCTTACTTCTCTTTGCTCTTCAGCTATTTGGTGATGTTTGTTTCCATTGCAACCGTGTGATTGAAGGAGATGGTAAGCACGTTTCTAACTGTTTTTTTAATGTTCCTTTCTGATGGAAGTTCTCTTTAAAAGTGACAGTAAGGGGAAAACAGCCCTGTGTTGAGTCCTTGATTGTTCTCATTAAAAAACCCAGCCATTCTCTTGATCAGTAATTAAATTAGAGTTAATTAGTCAGAGCCCAAATGGTAAGAAAACCTTATAGCAAGCATTTCATGATGGTAGAAGACCACTCAGTGGCTGAAGAGAACCATGAAACCCCTTAGTGACTTGTAAAGGCCAGGAATGCTGGAAGATGCTCAGGAGTGGCTTCCTGCCCCACCAGCTTCAAAAAGAACACATGCAAGGGTGAGAATGACCACACAGACATCTCCTCAAAGGAAGATCATGAACCAAATTTGAAAAAATATTTAGATATTGAAAGACATAGGTGGGCACTTTTAGGAATTTTTTTAAAGTGCCTTATTCCCATTATGCCAGTGGTTCCTGGAGATATTTACCTATCTATCATAGGCACCTGTCTTTTGAAAATCTAGGCTAATGATAATGTCACAAAACCAGGAATGATAATACTTGGAAATATGTGTCCTGTAAAGGCAGAACTGATAGTGATTTGTTTGTTTTGTTATTGTTTGATTGGGGATTTTGCTTTTTTTTTTGGAGGGGGGGCGGTTTTGAGAGGCTTTTTGGGTAACCAGCTCTGATAAAATGCCCAAAGCGAATTATTCTGCCTAAAATAATGCGACATTATGTGCCTATTTACCCCTGCCCAAAGTAAATACTGTAATACCAATGCTAGCCTCACCTAAGCCGAAGCCATTAGCAAAGTAGGAGGAAGCCTCTAACGTGCAAAACGAGACACATACTCATTTATAGTCATGTAACTATAGGATAAGACATACATTCCAGAGATGCGCTTTCCACACATTTTCTGGACTGGACTATAACTACAGAATGACAATCCAAAATGCTTTAAAGGAAACAGAGTCCTCCTTTTCATTAAAATTCTACTAGAATGAGCAGAACTGGAACTTGTTGGAGGACTACTTCTTTGTATGATTGCAAGGTTTCACTATATAATCTGACACCTATAGTGTATGTTTTGGTCTCTGAACTGAACAGAATATAGTAATTTCTTTATTTTCAATGTATGTGTTTGATTACATTTTGTCTTTCATTTCTGTGCACAAATTTGACACTTTTTTGTTGTCGCAAATTATAAGAATCCAATATTTTGCTGGATTTCTCTTCAGCTGGAAATGTTTCCTGATTAAATTGGAAACACGGCCTCATAGAATGGTTGCCTGAGATCAGCATGGTGTATGATGAGGTGGAAGCAAAAATAGGAGGCAAAAATAGGTTAAGCCAGTCTTGCCTCAGAGACAGTTTTATCAATGCTTCACAGTTCTGCTACGCTACACTCTACATTTGCCTCCCTAGTCCTGCCACATAATTATTATGGTCCTTAATACCTGATACAAGGATCAGTGACTGTTTTTCACACCTCATGAATATGTGAGTTTAAAATTTCTGTAATACCTTTTTTTTTTTTGGCAATGCTAATGATTTCTTGGTTTTCACATCTCCCTAGTTGTGTCTGCTCTGAATAAGGCATGGTGCGTGAACTGTTTCGCTTGTTCAACTTGCAACACTAAGTTAACACTCAAGTAAGTGTATCAATAAGTGTGATGCCTTCAAAACATATCAGTAGTTCTCTTCAATGTGTACATATTGCTACAGTGTAGCTGTAACTGTATGAAGAACATCTAAGCAGCATTGAGGAAATATGTGCATCTTTCTTCCTCTTGCTCCACTTACTACTTTATGTCTCTCTCAGTTGTCTGTTCAGGTCTTCCTTCAGTTATGCTTCCTAACTCTTCTCCTTTTCTGTCCTTTATTTTTCTGTGTTTAACTCTAAAGGGATAAGTTTGTTGAAATTGATCTAAAACCTGTCTGCAAACACTGTTATGAGAAAATGCCAGATGAATTTAAGCGACGGCTTGCCAAACGGGAACGTGAAGCAAAGGATAAAGAGAAGCAGAAAAAGAAAAAGCCAATCTGTTTGTAAACTTTTTTCCTTCTTACCACCATCCCTGCTGCTTTCTTCTTTGGTTAGTGCTAAGGATGCTTTTTTAAGCTTCTGCATGAATTTATGGCAATCAAAACCAAAATATTTTTTATGCAACTGCAACTTGAAATATTGACTTATGATTCCATTATCTTATGTTTAGTCTCTTTATCTGTACAATTAGGTTCGAAAGGCTTTTTAAATTACATGGTTAATAAAAACGGACATCTGGGTAAAAACGGTGTAGCTTACTCAACAGTAATCACTGTCTACAGTGTATATAACTTTGTAAAAGTAACTTAACATATATGTATAAATTGGAGGTTTAATATTTTGCTTGTGCACATTTAATAGGAGATTTTTTTTTAATTCCTTTTTTCACAATCTCACCTGCTAAAAATTTGGTTTTTGCTTTGTTGTTTTAGGAATAAATTCGTTGAGTTTGATATGAAGCCTGTCTGCAAAAAGTGTTATGAGAAGTTTCCTCTAGAGCTGAAGAAAAGACTGAAGAAACTAGCTGAAACTTTGGGAAGGAAGTAAAGACCTCATCTGCTCTCCCCTTCCTTTGCGAAAATCTTAGAGATATTACTTAGTGGGGTGAGGTGGGGGACAGGCTGTGGTCAGACAACAAATGATGATGTATGCCTTCTATCAAACCAGAATATCATAAGATATTTTGATGCTGCAGTCAGACAACAAATGATGATGTATGCCTTCTATCAAACCAAAATATCATAAGATTCTCTGTTCTCTTTACATGTATGCTTATTTGTTGATAAACAGACAATACTTCCAGACTAAATTAAATAGCAGCTCACCTGAAAGGTTTCTGACCAATAATGTAGTTGTACTGATGCAGGAAACCCATTCTGTACACTAATCTCTGTGGAATTTTACAGAGAGAAAATTTGCTTGTGAGCACCTGTGAAAACAAACTGTGCAAATGTGCCCAGCTTTAGGGGCATGAATTGTCATTTATGTTAATGAAAATATTAACCTTCATATTAAGCATGCAGACAAAACTTGTTCAACTCATGTTGTGATTTGGGCAAGAAACCAATGTACTTTGCCTCATGGAAAAATTCATGCTTGGAATTTCAGGCTGAGAAGTTTCGTTAAGGAGCCTTGTTTCAGATGGTTTGAAAACTATCAGATTTCTAAATAAAGTCACTGTACAAATTACCTACTTCAGATAGATTATGCTTACATGATGAATGTTTGTACATCAGGCTTAGCATGAGATACCTATATAAAAATGTATTCCTATTGCAAGAAATGAGCATACTCAGAACTACTTGAATTTTGCTATATTCCACTTAAAATAACACATTAACTTTTATATATGCTTTAGCATTTTATTTACTTTTTGTGCCTTATTCTGCTGGACCATACATAACAGTGTTCCATTAAACATATATAGTTTTATTTTTTATTTCATATTTTTATGCAAAAACTATATAGAAGGTATTTTCAAAAGATAACATACTTTGCCTTAATTATAAAGGATGTGAGAAGCATTTTATTTCAAATGTGAACATCTGAATTTAAAATGTAGCTTCTAGACTTCAGTAATTTTCAGAAAAATACTGAAAATGCATATTTCAATTAACTGGCAATATTACTTTTACACCTGTGAGTGTAAATATGCAAGGTTCGATCCTGCTAGGATCTACTTCTTTAGCCATCCTCATGGACTGAGCTTACAAATAATCAAAATTCCTTATAACATACATTTAATTCTTTTATACTATTGACTTCTGTCCATGCAAATTTGTTTTATTTTTCCCTTCTTATAGAAAATACAGTTACTTAGGACTTCTTGATGGTACTACATTATGAAGTACACAAACATTTTTTTTAACTTTTTTTTGTATTAGTGATTTAAACAGATTTTATGTAATTACATAATAGGAAGTAAAATTTTCTTTCCTGTTTATGAAAAATAAACATCTGCTTTCCACTGTCATCAATAAAGGTCATGTTATTAAACCTTGTATCACCTCCCTGAAATCAGTGCTTGAGAAGGGTGGGAAAGCAGTAAGGCTCTCTTGGTTCCGTGGGCTTTTACCTTGACTAAGTAAATACTTCCTTATTATCCTATTTTAAAGGAGACATATATCTTTCCTAAAGGTATATGTCTGTAGTTAGTTCTAAGGTTCATAAAAGAAACCACAGTTTGTTTCATAAAGAACAACTCGATTCTTCTAGATATTTTCTGAATAGGCACAGTCACTTGGTTTTCCTAAAGAAGGTATCTTGTCTGAGTTTAAAACATACACCTTCCTATTAACTTTTTCTCTCCTTTCACTGTAATGAACCTGTCACCCCAAACTTCCAGTTTAGTGCTAGGTAGGATATTTTTTGACTATTTTATCTTACATAATTATTGAATGCCATAACATTTATAAATGCAGTCCTGACTGCGTTGAAGACTACAAAAGCTTAAAATGTCCCCCAAAAGCATTTACATAACTAGCATGGTAGCCCTGTTGGACTCTGCCATGGATTCAGCAGACCAAACTCAGCAGTGCTTCCCCTTGAAGTTGTAATTGACTTCTAGGTTTTTCACTTTACACTGGCTGCACATCTTTTCCTTCAGCCTACGTGTGCCCAGCCTTACCGCTCAGAGTTGGGAAGGGTCCCTAATCTTGAGGCTAAATGGCAAGACCTGGATCACATGCCTGTTGCTTGGGGTTACATCCACCTACAGCACAGTGGCCTTAGGTCTGCTCTCCACTCTGGCAGCCCTGGGCCTTGACACAGGGTGGGTTTTCCATTTCCAAGTTCCTGATGGTGAACACTGTGCTACCGTTCACCAAGGCAGTGGTTTCTGTTTCATGAACACGAGCAGGTGTATCTCAGATCCCACAATGTAGCACTGAGAGCATCTGGAATACTCAAAGGTTGAAGGCCTGATGAAGCATGGAATAATATTCATTGGAAGGGACTACTAGAGATCAGCTAGCCCAGGCATCTGCTCAGAGTTGGATCAGTACAGAAGCCAAGCCTGTGAGTGTTGCCACAGAAGGAGATTTCTCAGGCCTTTGTGGATAGTATGTTTCAGTGCTTCATCACCCTCACAGTGAAAATGTTTTTGTTATTATTGGGGTCCTATCTCAAGTGGAGAATTCCCTAAATCCATACAGCTCTCCTGAGAGCTGTCTATGGTGTGAACTGTCATTAGAATAATACCCCTGGACATTTTCATGAAGAGGATTAATTAAAAGAAGTTGCAAAGCAGAGCCAGGGAGCAAGGTAGCAATTAGACAGCCTGAACAATTACACGTCTGGTGTTGAAACTCATTTCCTGTCCTGACCCATCAGTATTATAAATATTTGGCATAGCTGCACATAATTCCTGAATTAGGCAAGATCTATTATGCCCCTACAAAGTCTCTCAAAGATGCTGTGAGTCTGGGATTTGGGAATGGTTGCCTCAGAAGCTTTGCCCCTTTCTGCTCCTTCAATCAATCATGTGTGGTCAAGAGAGATTCCTTTAGAAGCCCCTGCTTAGGCTAACAGTAGGGAGCACTCCAGAAAGCCCAATGGATGTTGCTGTAGGGGGAAGAAGCTGAGCCTAAGCCATTTTGCTGCTTGCAGTGGCAAGCCTTGTGCTCTGTTCCCATGGATAGGTAGTGACCTGAGCTGAGCACAGTCTGGTTGCACGGACAGCACTAGAGTCAATGCTGTCCTGCCCGATGTTGTGACCACCAGGGACAACATGGGGGTGCCACTTCCACAGGGATGGGCAAAACAGTGACCAGTGTCGAAGTACTGGACCTGGTCTGTATGAAGGCAATTGCCCATGCCTCCCTATCAGCTGAAGAGCAGTAATGTTCTCCAGTGAGACAACTGAGTAAACTCCAGTGTAGTCCCCTGTACCAGCATGAAGACTTTTATTACTTAACCTGGCAGGTGCAGATAATAAACTGGTTAGTAACCCCAGTTGTAGACACATCATTAAAAGGTACAGAGAAAAAAAATGATCTTTTTTTAGGAACTAAATCCAATGGCTAAATCACCATTAATAGAAGAAATAATAAAAGAGAGGCTCAATTTGTTCAGTCAAGGTGTTACATGGATGCTAGTGGTCTCCTTACAAAAACAAGTTGGCTATGTTTCCTTATTTTTCCTGCAAAGAGGGTAAGATGTGGGGCCATCGGTATTTTTTAGATGTAGCAGGAATCATATGGCTGTCAATGGGTTGTCTGAGATTGAGAACTGGAGGGATTTTTAATTATACTTCTTCAGAAACAGAGCCCAGTGGTCTCATTTTGACCGAAGTGTCTGAATTGGCAGGAGAGATGGCTAATTCCAGTGAGTAGAATCTGAGGCTGCCTGCTGGGAATTTCACCAGGGGACCACTATCCTCAAGCCACCAAACTCGTACAACTACAACTTGCAAATCTGTCCTGCCTTGAGGGTTGCTGATCTTGTCATCTTCTGGTCCATGTTCCCAGATGTACTTTAGAGCTTAATTGTTTAATTGTACCATTCACAGTGCCTGAAAAATAAAAGTTTCTCACCACAGCTGCTACAATATTTGGAGACTCATTTTCTAGAGCATCGGGTCTCGGTGATAAGGCTCTCATGCTTACGGATTAAATTTATAGCTCCTGTGAATGACCCAATATAGAATTATAGAATGTTAAGGATTGGAAGGGAACTTAAAGATCATCTAGTCCCAACCCCCATTGCCATGTGAAGGGAAACCTCCCAGGAGACCAGGTTGCTCAAGGCCTTATCCAACCTGGTCTTGAACACTGCCAGGGTTGGGGCACCCACAACTTCCCTGGGCAATCTGTTCCGGTGTCTTACCACCCTCACAGTAAAGAATTTCTTCGTAAAATTCTGACCTAAAATTCCCTTCTTTCAATTTGAACCCGATACTCCTTGTCCTATCACTACAGTACCTGACGAAGAGTCCCTCTCAGGCTTCCCTGTGGCCTCCCTTCAGACACTGGAAGGTTGAAATGAGGTCTCCAAACATCCTTCTCTTCTCCAGGCAGAACAGCCCCAACTTCCTCAGCCTGTCTTTGTAGGAGAGGTGCTCCAGTCCTCTTGTCAACTTCTTGGCCCTCCTCTGGACTTGCTCCAGCAGTTCTGTGTCCCCCTTATGTCAGGAGCACCAGAACTGTTACGAAGTTTTAGGTGAGAGTTTATTTTATATACATATCTATATATAGAGAGAGTATATTTCTGCTGTGCCTTTTGCAACCGGTCTTGTCTATCTCGCATTGGCTTTTTTAGCCACCAGCACGCTTGTAGCAAATGTGGGTAAAGCCCTTCCCAAACCTTCGTTCGCGAAGCCTGGCCATGAATGAATGAGCTATTTAGCTGATAAATATATTATCACCTAATACATTATTATATACTATTTGGATGAGAGTTACATAGTTTTAGGTGAGAGTTTATTACAGCTGCAGGTGAGCAAACGCTACAGCCGATGATTTACTGTGACAAGTTTCCCCGCCCCGCCTCTCGGCAGCTGCGCGCTCCCGCCCCGCCCCCTTGCGCATGCGCCGCCCCGCCCGCCCCGCCCCCCCCGGCCGTTGATAGGGGCGGGGCGGTCCCCGCCCACTCGCCGGGGCTGCGCGCGCCGCACGGGGCGCGGGAACTTGCGTAACGAGCGGCGGCCGCGTCGCTGCTGCGCTTCCTCCGGCGCTTCCTGCCTTCCTCTCCCTGCGCTCCTGCTCCTGCCCCTCCGCGGCGCCGGGCCGTGCCCGCCGCCCGGCCGGGAACTGCGCTCCGCCGGGAGGCAGCCCGGGCGCGGCCTCCGCCGCCGCGGCGGCGCCATGATGAGGCGCACGAAGCCCGAGGTGGAGCGCTACGTCGCCTCCGTGCAGGCCGCGACTTCGTCCCCCAGAGAGGTGAGTGCGGCCTCGCCTTCCCCGCCCGCGCCGGGCCCGGGGGGCGCTGCGGCCGCTCCGTCGAGCCCATCTGGAGCACTTCCCGCACTCGCCTCGCGTGGGGCGGCAGCGGCGGCCCTGCCTCGCCTCCTGACGGGCGGCCCCCCTCCCCCCGCGCCGCCGGGAGGCCTCGCTGCCCGGCTGGGCCGGGGGGCGGCTGCTCTCGCTGCCTCTGCCCTGCCGGGGTGCGGGGCGGCCGCGCTCCGCCGACTCCCGCGCCGTACCCGGAGCCTCGGTGCTGGGGCTCGGTCTGCTCGGCCCGTCCGCATCCGTGGCGGTAAGAGGAAAAAGGATTCCTCTCTGGAGACACTCAGACCCCACCTAGACGTGGTCCCGTGTCACCTGCTCTAGGTGACCTTGCTTTGGCAGCGGAGTTGGACTAGGTGATCTCCATAGGTCCCTTCCAACCCGAAGTATTCTGAGATTCTGCGAGTTACGGTGTCTCTGGAAGAATCTGTGAGTCCTGATTTACTCAGGATCTCTGTAAGTCGAGAGAGCTAGGGGAAGCTGCTGAGAGCAAGGGTCGTGGGGTTTCCCTTACTGGAGGTGCTTTCCCTAACTGGGAGCAATGGTTTACCAGAGCTGCGCAGCTGGTTTTTACACCTGGTAAGTCTTAAAGAGTCTACTAGTTCTTTGAGTACTGAGTTCTTCAATTTTGTGAGAGTTTAGTTCCTGAGTTTCTGGAGTTTCTCTTTCTTGGGAAAAGAATTGAAACAAGGAACATGTGAGACACTTTCAGTTTCTTTTTATGTGCCACGTGATTAATATTCTTGTCTGTATAGCACTATTAAAAGAGGAAGAACTGGGAAAAAATAATCTTCCTATTGTATTTTAGTAACTAGACAGGACGATGAGGAATTCTGCATGACTTTTTACCATTTTTCATTATATCTGGAAAATGGTATACAGGTCTGATGCAATTCATGGCAGTTATTCCTGAAAGATCCTGTTCTGCTGCTCTGAATTGATTTTATTGTGGAATTACAATATTCAGCACTGTTGAATAGTGTGAATGCATCCATGTTCATCACTATGCAGAGGGACCTTTAGCAGGGCCAGTGTAGGTCCTCATGATTTGTACTTCTTTTCCAACAGTAACAAAGTTGTTCTGTGGATCTTGTAATTGACTTGAGTGCTGTTCAGAGCAGACCGTGTCAAGGACATCACTGTCAGAATCATGGGGGCTTTTTAATATTTTTGATATTCCTAGTGAAGTCAGCAACAAAATAAATCCTCTTCTCTTCTTGTGCTTAAGACCTACTGGTGCATATTTAGTTTGTTGTCTTTTTTTTTTTTTATAGGTAATGTTTACAACTAATTGTATAAGCACAGTCAGTGGTCGAAAATGTTACTGGTGTTCTTATTGTGTTGATTTTAGGAGGAGGGTGCTTATAAGACTGCAAAGCATTTATTTTGAGGTTTCTTTTCATCCATGTTTAAAAGGAGATGCCAAATGTGACTCCACTCTGACAAATTTCAGTGTTGTCTTTTTATAACAGACTTCAAAAATACAGGCTGAAAACTCGAAGTATCTTGGGAGGCCTGCTTTTATTTTTAATGACTTTTTAAAATTTTGCATGAATAGTGCTGGTGAGAGAGAGAGGGAGACTAGTAATTCAAATGTATTAAAAATGTACACACTTGTTTGGAATCATAGATGTAACTAGTTCCAGTATTTTTTTGTTTAAAAGCGAGATCTGCTTTTGAACTGATATTGAGAGTTGAAGCTGTAAATTTGTCTGGTTTAGCTCTACCTTGAGGTTTTTGCTTGTAACTTTATCAGTTCTTTAGCCCATTCCTTTCACTCCTTTCCTCCTATTTGTGCTTCTGACATCTTGCCCTCTGCCAGCTCTCTGTGTTTCTTTTTCTTTTGCCCTTGTTATTTCCTTATTCTGCCTCCCAAAAATACCTTTGGAGGTGTTTCACCTTTTGCCTGTATAATGTACATGTTCAAATTATTTTAGTCAGAAATAAAGTACTGCATAAATACATTTCTTGCCCAAACTGAGAAGGACTTAAAAATTCCTTTTTCCTTAAGTATATTTAAACAACAGTGTCTGATGACAGTGTATTACAGCAGGGCTAAATGACAGATATCTCTTGGTTTGTAGGATTTTTTTTTTCCTTGCTACATTGCAATGAAATAAATTAAATGTAGCAGACCCTATTCTTCCACTCTCTTTAGTGCGTGTATAAAGGCTTGTTGCTTCTTCAGTTGTAATCTCTATTTTGCCTAGTAGCCTTTGCCAATTATAGCAAAACCTTTAACTCTTTTCATTCTTAAACCTACGTCTTTCAAAAACAAACCCATAAGGATGACGAGTGGATTTGAGCTGATAACTAGTTGTCAAATTCAGTCATCTGAGTATTAGGCATTGCTGAAAAGAAAGGTCACACTATGGAATTACTTTTGAAGTACTATATGTCTAAAGTATGTTTGTCATGGTTTTTCTCCTTCAGAAATCGATGAAAGGATTCCTCTTTGCTAAGCTGTATTTTGAAATAAAAGAATATGAACTTGCTAAAAGGTAACATGCGTTGATGTATGTTTGGTTTTCTGTTCTTTAAAATGTAAAAGAAAAGGTACATTAATATGAAGTAGACCAGAGAAAGCAAGATCAATATCATGCTGCTTTAAGGTAACAGTAAATGTGGATATTGAGTGCTATTTAAATATTTGTAAAACAATAACTAAAAAGAAGGTTAGTTATGTGGTACTGGAAAACTTACCAGGCTGAAGTGGCTTTTTTTTCCCCTTCATTGTATTGAGTAGTTCTTACCATTTCTGCAAACTTCTGCTTTGTTGGGGTTTTTTTTGTTGTGTTTTTTTGGGGGTTTTTGGTTTTGTTTTTTTTTTTTTTTTAATAAACAGAAATGGTGGCAAGTAAGTAGCATTAGTACATGTCTACTAACTTAAAAGTCTGGCCAAAGTATCTAGAACAAAACATGTCTATACTTCCTGTATGGTCTGGCCAAAGTATCTAGGACAAAATACATCTGTACTTCCTGTGTGGCAGATTAAGTTGCCATTATAGCTCAAGGTGGGAGGGGAAGTCTTAATGAAAAATACTGGTCAAGTAACTGATTTTTTTTCCCCCTTCATAGATACATATCTACATACCTCAATGTACAAGAGAGAGATCCCAAAGCACACAGATTTCTTGGACAAATTTATGAAGCTGAGGATAACATAGAAAAAGCTTTTGGGTGTTACAAGGTAAGTATTACACTGACCCCTAATATCCTGCTTTATTTCCTCTAAATGGACTTCTAAAATCCTTCTGTGCTGAACATTCTCAAACCTATAGAAGAAAGCTTACTCCTGGGAAAACTGTATTACATTTGACAATGGAAGCACATGAAGCACTGCAGAGAAGATTCTTGACTCGATATCACTTACTTCAGTAGTATATTTTTAAGTTGCTTCTTTGTTTTTTGTTCTAGTCTTGATCTTTGTGCTGCCTGCTGTTAAATTCTCCCCTTGTCATACTTGCAAACTGTGATGACAACTGGAGTCTAGTTGCTGCTATAAGACTGTAGACTTAGTGTGTTTTTTGTTTGGTTGATTTTGGAGGGGCAGAAGAAAAGGGCAAATCTGATTTTGATTAGGCAAGCAAATTCTCAGTCAAAATGCCTTTGTTCTGGTTTTGGAGAGAGAGACTATGTGCTCAGAAGTCTGACCAATACAGCTTTATGAAGTGGTATCATACTTCTTAAACTGTCTTTATTTTTTCTTTTTGAAGTTTCTACACCTGACTAGACTAGAGGTCCTTATAGTTCTAATGCCCGTATATAGGAGTAGCTAGTGGCAGATGCAATGGAGCTGGCTTTTGCATTATTTCTCTTAATGCTCTTCTGGATTCCAGCAGTTGCATCTGGGTGCTGTAAACTAGTAGTGGCATTTGGAAAGGCTTTTCTTATATGTTCTGTATTTATAGGTCTAATTCATTAGAATAGAATGTTTTTGGAGGTATAACTCTTACCTGTTCTGTATGGATCATAAGATCAAGTTGCCTTTTTATTTTTTTTCCTCTTGTATGGGGAAAACTAGCGATCCGTGGAGTTGAACCCAACACAGAAAGATCTTGTATTGAAGATTGCAGAGTTACTATGCAATAATGACATTACTGATGGAAGAGCAAAATACTGGGTTGATAGAGCTGCTAAGCTCTTCCCTGGGAGTCCTGCTATTTACAGGTTGAAGGTAAGTTCAAAATTACCTCTGGCTTGAAGAAACTTTCTGCATCTGACCAGAGTGCTTTTTGCATGTCACCTCAAGCAAAATTCTTCCTTGCTAGATTGTTTTAGAATCATTAATATTAAAATTATTAGATGTTACATTCTTTGTAGTCTGACATTTTTGTCTAGCTTTCAAGAAAGCTGCAACTACAAGCTTTCATACACTATTTAATGTTTCAAGGTTAATCCTCTTCAAAAATGCTGAGAAATTTTGTTAGTTATCACAGTCAGAAAGTTAAGACTGGATAGGCACTGCTTATTCTTTCTATTGTGTCACTTGCAGGAAGGTGCCAGGCCTGTGAACTTGAACTTTCTTGGTTTACACTGCTTTTGTTTTTAAATAAATATTATGATCAGCTTTGCAGAATGTGAGAAATGCTGTAGTTCTCAAATGCCGTGTGAATGCTTTCAGCCATGCAATGTCTCTTTTGCACAAGTATATTAATTTTGTATAGCTAGTCAGCAGCCACATTGAAGTCTCAAGATGTCTGGCTTTTTTAAGTGAGGTAGTCTATGGCAAGGTATGCTGTCATTGAACCAAGTGGTTTGAGAAGCATTTCTTGCCCTGGGTAAGAGGTAAATTCTTCTGAAGATTTTCTTCTGTGATAGTTATCTACATGTTTAACTATATGAGTATTTAATAAAACTTTATATAAAAGCTGAAAACTATTATGAGTAGTGTAATTTAAGTAAGATGGTCTTTGTAGTGAAGACTGTTACTGTAGTTGCTTAGGAGACGCACGTGGTAAATTAAGTATTAACACATTGCCTTCATGTGTTAACAGGAGCAGTTACTGGATTGTAAAGGTGAAGATGGGTGGAACCAGCTTTTTGACTTGATTCAAGCAGAACTTTATGCAAGACCAGATGATGTCTACATAAACATCCGACTAGTTGCACTCTACCGTTCAAATAATAGATTAAAAGATGCTGTGCTCCATTGTCAGGAGGCAGAGAAGAAAATACCTTTGCAGTCAAGCTTGGAATGGTGTTCCTGTGTTGTAGAGACATTTGAGGTGTTTAATCATATTTTGATCCTGTGATAGTCTTCCATATCTTTTTATCTGGTCTGTTTCTCTTAGTGTCATTACTCTGACAGCTATTTCTCAAGGGATTTAACTCCTTCAAATGCAAGTCTGCTGAAACCAGTGGAATTACAAAATACTTCCTGTGGTGGTTTTTTTTAATTGGAATTTCCTCTCTAAAATTAAGCTTTATAGAGCTATTGAGTTTCTAACTACAAAAGCAGAGTTAGATACAGCAGTTCCATTAGGGATAAAATTGCTCAAGCAAATAGTTCCCTGGAACTTTGCTGCTGAAGAATATGTTAAGATCTCACCTGTGAAACTGGATTATGCAGTAAATGCTACTAGTGTGTTTTGGAGAAGTACTGCCCTTGCCTTCATGGAAGGATGACTGTTCCTTATCCTGTGATGAACTTTCTTCTTTAGGAATATCTGGAATCTTTACAAGACTTGGAATCTGATAAAAATAACTGGAGAACTATCAAGAAAGATCATCTGCTGGCCTATTCCAGCTTTGTCAAACTCACACTTTCTTCTAGAGATGTTCAGGAATGCAGAGAGGCACTTGAAAGGTACTGCTTAAACTTTCCCGTAATTAAAAAAAAAAACACAACCTCTTGGAATAGTTTGGGGTTTTTTTGTTTCTGGGTTACAGAACATCTGCCAAGCTTCTGTTTCACATATTTGTGGATGGGAGAGGTGATTCTCTGTACTGGCCGCTAAGAACGGTTCTTATATAGGGTGTGAACCCCAGGCTGTCTTTTAACTGAGATACAAGCCTTGTTTGAATGGTCAGCACACAGCTATGGAGAAGACTCATTGATATCCCAGGTCAATTAACTTTGTACCTTCTTTCCCTTCAATAAGAAAGTATTGTTCTGTGCTTCAGCAGTTGACTAATCCAGATTTTCTAGACAATTTGAAAAAAACCACACACCTAAAAAACTCAGAACAATCCAAACAAATTCACAATATAACCCTCAAAGTGGAAAACCGAACCCACCTCTTGTATATCAGCTTTGTCCTGGTTATTTTATTGTAAATTAACACAACACACTGGAATAGTTAGGAACTTTGTGAAGGGAGTTCTGCAGTAAGAACACCCTCCTTCAGATAAAACTAGTGGTATTACAGCTTAATTCAAGGTTTACCATCTGTGGTGCACCTAGAATAGTACAAAACAATGTAGTCAATATATTAAGGTCTGTGTTTTTCTTGCCATTATCTTCCCTTTCTTACTGGCTTTTACTGACTTATATTTGTTCCTAAGTTGTGTAATGGCTATTATATTGCCTTTTGTAAAAATATTCTTCAGTCTGTTAAACTTGGATGAGTATTTGAAGCAATACAGACAATGGATGAGGAATATTTAATACTGAAGTATATTTTATTTATTTTTCTCCTTTGACATTGACCTTCTGGGTTTTCTGCTGCCGATTTATTAGAGCTTTTCAAAGTGTTTACATGTGAAGCACTTCCAAGTCATGGCAATGCTAACAGCCAGTGTAGTTTTGCCCAGTAATTGAAAGAGTTTATAATTGTTTTCTGGAAAGCCTCTCTTGAGTGGGGATTGTATACTTGTCTACAGCTACTAGAATTTCTGCAGTGCCTTATGTTTTTGAAGAGGCTGTACAGAGTATTTTGGACTTTTCTGATAAATGAAGGAAAAGAAAGAGCAGGGTGAATAGTGCCTCCTGCAAGTCTCTACATCTGCATTAGTGAACAAGTTTATCTACGTGGTTCAGGAGAATAGTTTTGAAAGTAGCTGTGAAAAAATGTGCTGAAAAAATTATAAATATGTAGATAATGTTTAGTGTGTTTACTTTCTAGTGACTTGGGTTTAAGCAATAGAAACATTACTGACCATTGATTCACAAAGTTACTCATTCACAGTTAAATAACATGAACCAATATCACCTGCTATAGCTTTTACCAAGACTCTGTTTTGAATGAGTCTTCTCTACATTTTAGTTTTGACCGAGCACTTCAGTCAGTGAAACCATATGTGAATGGGGCTGATGAGTTGTATCGTACCTATGTGGAAATGAAAGGACAGCTGTACATGCATGCTGGAACTTTGCTGCTGAAAATGGCCCAACACAATGAGGCACAGTGGAGAGCTGTGTGTGAACTAGCAGCATTGTGTTATCTCATAAGTTTCCAGGTAAGTGATTTTTTAGTTTATGCCTTTAGTTGATGCAGTTCCTGAAATGTTCTTGCTGTGCACATGTTGAATTCCTGTATTCCTGAGATGAACTGAGTGCTCGTCTACCTAAAGGAGGACTCTGTCCTCACTCTTTCACATTTGTTTAAAAGGTTTCAAATGACATGAATAGGGTAAAAGTATACCTTCAGCTGTTTCCCTTGTCAGAGTAACCTGATTCTTAAAGGTTAGTGCAATTATTTTCTGCAGTATATTCCCTTTTCCGTAGTACAGCTGAATACACACGTTGAGTGTTATTGCTATAGGGAGGGAAGGAGAGGAATTCAGTAGTTCCCATATACCTTTTGTGTAGGCAGCAGAATTAAAAATATCAAGCTCCTTTGTGTATTAATTCTTTGCCTTGATCATCCTTTTTATGCCATTGCTTGTATTCCAGGTATTACTTGCTCTTGTGTACACTTAATATTACTTTTAGTAGCTGTAATTGCACACCTATGGGCTTCGGGTGGATTCTCTGCTCTTTTCACCCACCCCACACCAGAACAGAACCCCATCCCTGGATATATGATGCAGTACCTTCAGAATGAATGATGTCTGTTTTCCTTTGGTTTCCTAAAGACACTAGTTTCTTGATTTCCTAAAAAGACACTAGTTTCTTAATTTCTAAGATTATATTTCGTTGTTCTGCTCCTACTGTGAAAAAGCTGTAACAATTTTCTCCTTACTTCACCAGGTTCCTCAACCAAAGTCAAAACTAATAAAGGGGGATCAAACTGGACAAGATATGCTAGAAATGATGGCCTGTGATCGAAAAAGCCAGTCTGGTAATAAAAATAGCTGCCTAGTTCCATTTTAGTGTTAGAGTTACTGTAAAAGATAAGTAATTTGTTAAAGAACACATTGTAATCCTATAATGTTACCACCACAATATGCAATAAAACTTTCTAGATTCTGACTACATATGTAAATAAAAATACTAGTTTGGTTCTGACACCAGAAGTGGTTTTTTTCCCCCTCTTAAGCATGCTGGTAGTGTGGTTTGTTTTTTTGGTTTTTTTTTCCCCAAGAGTGGTGGGGGTTTTTTCCACATTCTCGACTCTCCAGCACACTAAGGTAGAACTTAACTTTTATGGTCTCTTAATCAACTTGAAATATCTTTTGCCTATTGATACTATTTTACAAGCATTGTTAGTCCCAAGAGGAAAAGAAAACATTACTATTTTTTTCCCCAGTCTTTTCATCTCGTTTTTCAGCTTTGTTCTTTTTGCTGCTAAGTACAGACAGTTTTTCAGTCTACAAAATTCTTACAGGACCTTAATGAAAACAAATGAACCCATTAAACATCAGGTTCAGTTATTTCAGAATGGATTTTGTTAACACAAGCTTCTACTTCTATTATAGCTACTTATTTTAAGGTCAGTTGCAATGCCCCTAGAATAGTAATGGTAGGATGGCTTTGTTTTCTGAAAGAGCTGGATTTGCAAATGCCTTGGCATTGTTGTCACTTCGAGCTTGGAAAGCCTGTGTGCTGAAACACAAACCTAATTACAAGGAGAGCATATCTTAGCAGACTGTAGGTTTCATAAGGGGAAGTCCTGATTCCTGCCAAGCCTTCAGTAGCAAAGAACAGTCCAGTGTAGCAAATGCTACTTTCCTCATGTCCACTGCTTTGTAAATGTGTATTTCTGTTTTCTAGGTCATATGCTGCTGAACTTAAGCCATGGCAAGCAAGACTTCTTTAAAGAGATTGTGGAATCATTTGCAAACAAGAGTGGTTCATTTACGTTGTTTGATAGCCTCTTTGAGAGTGGAGCTTCAAGGGAGAGATCTTTTATTGGCACAGATGATATTGGAAATGTCAGTACACAAGCACCAGTGCAAGTGGAACTCAATAAATACGATATTGGTAAGAGGTGTTACTTTCTGAAACTCAACACAACTTCTTGTGTTGGAAGTTCTTCTACAAATAGTTCATATTGCAATGAAAGACAAATACCTGGCATAGCTGTCCAAAGTTGCCCTAATGTCCTAGGAAAAACTTGTACTTTATTGCAAAGTAGAGAAGTGCTTCTTGAATAATTCCTTTAAGATTTCTGGAGAAGGAAATAGGTTGGCTAAAATTAGTTGCCTGTTGGACTGAATAAAGTGAGGATGGAAATGGAGGAAATCTGAGAGTCACTCTGTCAGAAGCTCAAGGGGTTGATGTCTGTGAGCACTTAGATGAACGTGATATGTTTGGCTAATCTGAAGTTTGTAATCCTTCATAAGTGAAAGCTGGAATCTTGATGTGCATCGATCTGTAACGTATCTTTGGCTGCTATGACAGAGGGAAATGTGAAACCCAGCTTTGATCAGATACAAGTCTTGATGACTTGCAGGAAGCTGACATTTGTGTCCAACCTTGGTTTTGCACAGGTGCTGTTCGAATGCACAGTGGCAGTCTCCAGCACCTCGTGTGGCTTGGCTTGCAGTGGAACTCTATGTCAGTCTTACCCCCGATGCGCAAGTGGTTAAAACAGCTTTTCCACTTGCCTCAGGAAACATCAAGACTTGAGACAGATGCTCCTGAATCCATTTGCTTGTTAGACCTTGAAGTAAGTAAACTTTCCAAGTTTTTTAATGTACGATACAAATTAAGGGGTTTGTTTGTTTGTTTGTTTAATACTTTTTATTTTTTTTAATAAAAACAGGTATTCCTACTCGGGGTGGTATTCACTAGCAACCTGCAATTGCAAGAGAAGTTTAATTCTCACTACAGTGCACATCAGCCTCAATTCTTACCATTGCCAGTGTGCAAACAACTCTATACTGAAGACCAAAGATCCTGGTGGGATGCTGTTCGTACCCTTCTTCAGAGAAAATCAATGTAAGTCTTTTTCAGTTTGGAGATACTTGATCAAGCACCATAAAGGGAGCTCGAGCACCTTTGATTGGTCCCAGTAGATTCTTGAAAAATTAAGTATTTTGGAAATTGAAGCTTTGTTCTAGTAGGGACTTGATACGTTTGAAAGACTTAGAAATTAAAATTCTATTTTTACAACAATGCATTTCTAAACAAGGCAGGTTAGAACTAAAAACCGTGGGATGTATTCATCAAGTAAATGCTATGTGAACAGATGAGAAACATTAAATGCTAATGAAGAAATGTTTCTTCTGATATTCAGACCAGGAACAGCAGCAAAACTGAGGCTTACTGTACAGCGTGGCATAAGTACTCTGCGGACACTGGAGAAGCATGGCCTGCAACCTGCCTTAATCATACACTGGGCAAAAAGCTTGCAAAAAACAGTAAGCCGAGATTGTTTGTTTGGTTTTAAATATGTAGAAGTGTTTTTCTGTTTTCCAAACTATGAACAGACTTGGGTGACAAGGGATCAGATGAGTATGTAATATTGAGAACAGCTGTTAATTTTATTAGGCAAATTTGTTGCTCTAGTCACTCTATAAAGTACTGGTTTGAACTGCAATGTTATTTTCTATGTGTATGTTACTTTACATAGCTACTTTGTTTAGTGTCAGAGAAGGACTCTTGAAACTTTTAAAGAAAATAGGAGAAGGATTTGTATGAATAGCATTTTGACTTGAACTTTTTGAAATAACATGTGCTTCTGTTCCGTTTTCTTCACCAGGGAATTAACCGGAACTCTTTCTATGACCAGAAGGAATACATTGGACGAAGTGTCTATTACTGGAAGAAAGTTTTACCTATGCTGGAAATTATCAAAAAGAAGAGGAGTATTTCTGAACCTACTGATCCTCTCTTCAAACACTTCCATAGTGTAGACATTCAGGTACAGATTGATTAAGCCAAGGCTGAAGTAGGAGAAGGTCTATGTCAGAAACGTACATAGTTGAGGGATTTTTGTCTACATTGTGCAACTCACATTATTACTAGGAAACTATTAATGATGAGATTCGGTAATATCAGCGTTTGATAAAGGGGGAAAATCCTCTCCTTACAACTTCAGTCTTACCTTTAAAATCATGTTTACAATTGGAAGGCACTGAACACCCTTAGTACAAACTTTCTTGAAAAAGAATTCTCCCTGTATTATAAGAAAAAATGTCATTCCGTTGTTAGGTATGAGTTGTCCTTCACTTTATTTGTAGGTCTTTCAGGTTGCAGCATATGAAGAAGAGGCACATATAGCATTTGCCATGTTGGATGCAGTTGATGGCAAAACTGATGATGCTTTGTTAGCATTTGAAGCTATTGAGAATGTGGTTTCCTACTGGAATCTTGCCATGGTAAGTTTGTAAGTTACATTACCCTGAAATGCTTTCCTTTATTCAGTTGCCTTCTGACTGATACTAATTAATCTGCATCCTGTTCTTTAGATTTTCCAAAGGAAGGCAGAAGAGATCGAAAATGATGCCATGCTGCCAGAAGAACACGAGGAGCACAAAACTTACCTTCTTAAAGCCAGGTATTATCTAATGAAGATCATTGCGGAAAGCTCCTCAGATATGTCAGTAACTGAGAAAGTAAGTAATTCTTGCTTTAAGAACTTTTTCAAGACATGCAGTGGCTTAGGTTACTGTTTCAAAATGAAGCTGTTTGCATTTAGGTTACATTTTTAGACTAGTCCTTGCATTAAAGCAGGTTAAACTCTGGGTAACTTCTGTAACCTACCAGATCATGTATTATCCTGGTTACTCTGTGGACGAAAGTTTTAATGTAAACGAATAGCTTTTACCACTGCCTTTTTATAGAAGTTGATAGTTTGAAAAGATATAATTGCTTGTGAATTGTTTTCTTATGTGAATCTTAACAGATTTAGAGCTTTTCTGAAAAAGAAATCAGTATTTGTATAATGAAAGCCTTGTGAATTGTTCAGCCAGAATTCTGAATGTAATCTGTCTTGTTCTGAGGGAGAATTGCAGTCATGACTCATGTTTCAAATAACTTTCTAGCTGCCAGTGTCTATTGAAACTGTGAGGGAAGTGCTAGATACAGTGATCCAGGAACTTGGCGAGAATGTTGAAGAGGGAAGTCTTGCCTTCAGAAATGGTCTGTCACGAACTGTAGATTCAGCAATGAAACATTCCACTCCATCACCAACTAAGTTCTCTCTTTCTCCAACTAAGAGCTACAAGGTATGTTGGCCAGTTATTATTTCAGGGAATTATTATGTCTGAAGAAAAATTCACAAGATTCAATAAAATTTTTTTTCCTAGTTTTCTCCTAAAACTCCTCCTCAGTGGGCAGAAGATCACAAATCTATACTTCAAATGATTTGTCAGCAAGTGGAAGCTTTGAAGGTAAAAATTTTGTCACCATATTCAGTGAAAAACACTTGGCCTTTGAGTACAAGAGTATATCTATTGTTTAAAACTCCTCTTTGGGACTTAAGCAGGTTCGCTGATGCACCCCATCTGGGGACTGTATGTGCAGAGTTCTGCTTTTATCAGTTTGGTTCTCATCCATTTGGTTTTTTTTTTTTTTAACTGGCTTGTTCTGGCTTTGGAACACAATGTTAGTACTTTGTACTGCATGGGCAGATCCTGCATGATTCTGGCAAGTACTTCTTGGGGATTTCTTAAATTACTGCCACCACTGAGCTTGAAAATGTGTTTAAATAGCAAAAGGGTAGGGATCATGTTTTATTCTATAAATACGTGTGTGATACATACTTACACTCTTGCTTGGAACGCTGCCTTGACAGAATGAAATGCAAGAAATGAAACTTAACAATTCCAACACAAATGCATCTTCTCGCTGGTCTGCTGAAAACTATGGAACAGATACAATGCCAGACGGTTATCAGAGAGCACAAAATCTTCATGAAGCACCATTAACAGGCAAGTTCCTGCAGAATTCATACCTAGATGCTTAGCTAAATTTTTGAAAATAATGCCAAAATGTTTTAATGATTCACAATTAAAAAACTGATTGCTATGGAGAGTCCATTTAAAACAACAACAAAAAATGATCAAGTGTAAACTTTGTTTTCCCGGTGTTCCTTTTTAGTTGCTACCACTGGTCCATCTGTGTTCTACAGCCAGTCTCCTGCCTATAACTCTCAGTATCTTCTCGGAACTGCCGCAACCAATGTAACACCAACAAAGGTGAGAAAAATCTACTCACTTCAGCTGCTTCCAGTGATCTCCTGAAAAATGACTGCTTTTGATTCTATACATAGTTGGATGCAGTTCCAGTTCCTTATGCAGAATTTGGTGAACTTGGACTGCTAGTCCAGGACTAATTTGTCTTTCTGCCTAATTTTTGGGATGTGGAGTCTGGGAGGAAAAGCCAGCAAAATATCTGCTGTATGTTAGTACATTTCTCCTACAGAGTATGTATGATAGCACTTAACTATACCCCTTCCAAGTAGTATGGCAAAAGAAAATGGGGGTTTCAAGGCTTTTTTCCATAAAAAAGCAACCCACTCACATTGTGCCCCTTTTTCAATGCTTGTTTTCAAATGCCCTTCAAGGATTAATCAGTTTAAACTAAGGTAAAATTAGTTTAGATTTAAACTTGTATGAAAGTATGCCCTCCTTTTAAGAGTACATGTAATGCAGGCTTCAGCACAAGTAGGATTTTGTCCTCTGTGTTATCATAGTAAGCGAAGCACTTGTTTTCTGCTCTTTCTTTAGCCTCCTGTCTATGGCATGAACCGACTTACACCTCAGCCACATATATATTCCTATCAACCACCAATGCATACACCACCTCTGCAAAACACTTCTGGTTGTATGTTTTCCCAAGAAATGTACGGCCCACCTCTACGTTTTGATTCTCCTGGTACTGCGCTCATTTCTCCTCGTGCGGGTGATGACTATTACAATTACAGTGTTCCACAGGCAAGCACAAATCCAACATTGCCTAAACCAGGCTATTTCACAAACCGTTCAGTCACGCCACCAACTTTAAAGCCCGCAGAATCAAAAGTGATGCCTAAATTTGGACAGCCGGGAACAACTGAAGGATCAAAAACACCTCTGCCAACACCAGCACAGCCAAGTCAGACACCAACTTTTAAATTTAAACCTAACTTCAAGTCTAATGATGGAGACTTCACCTTTTCTTCTCCCCCTCAAGTAGCGCCACAGCCTCTTAATGCACCTTATAATAGCAGAGAAAGCCTCTTGGATCTTCTGACATCTGATAAACCTTTACAGGATGATAGATACGTTGAACAGAAGCCAGTTAATGATCACACGAATAGTTCAAGAAATATCTTCAATTTCAGCAATAAGCATATTCCAGGCATCTCTCTTAGAGAGAACATGGGACAAAATGCACACAAAAACCTGGCTTTTGAGAAGAATGATACATTTAGTGTTCAAGAACCAAGCAAACCTGTATTTATGACTTCAAATTCAGATTTGGCCAATAGAAGTCATGAAACAGAGGGAGGAAGCACCCATGGTGGAGATGAGGATGATGATGGTCCTCATTTTGATCCCGTGGTGCCGCTCCCTGATAAGATTGAAGTAAAGACAGGTGAGGAAGATGAAGAAGAATTCTTCTGCAACAGAGCCAAGCTCTTTCGTTTTGATGCAGAATCTAAAGAATGGAAAGAAAGGGGAATTGGAAATGTGAAAATACTGAAACATAAAGTATCTGGCAAATTTCGTCTCTTAATGAGACGAGACCAAGTGCTGAAAATCTGTGCAAATCACTACATAAATACTGATATGAAATTAACTCCAAATGCTACATCAGATAAGTCATTCGTATGGCATGCTTTAGATTATGCAGACGAGTTGCCAAAACCAGAACAGCTCGCAATTAGATTTAAAACGCCCGAGGAAGCAATGCTTTTCAAAAAAAAGTTTGAGGAGGCCCAGAATATTTTAAAATCCTTGGGATCAAGTGCTGACGCATCTGTGACTCAGAATAGTGGAACCGCAAAAGAAACAACAAATCAGGACATCAAGGAGCCTAGCACATCCATTTCTGGAACCTTGAATTTGAGCTTTCAGTTCCCAAAAGATGGGGTGAGCAGTGAATCTGACAGCAAAAGCAGCCTTACAGCTACATCAACTGCATCTGGCCCTACTATTTCATTTGGAAAGGATGCTCAGCAAGCCTATTCTTCTGGTGGGTTTGGGCAGCATCTCATGAAGAAGGATCAGTGGGAGTGTAAAGTATGTTTAGTTCCAAATGAAGCAACTGCAAAGAATTGTGTATCGTGTCAAAATCCAAATGAAGATATGTGGGAAACACATGACACCCCATTAACTGGCTCTGTAAGTTTCAAAGCCAGTGGTAACACAGTGCAGGACAAATTTGGATCTGCTTTTGCTAAAAAGGAAGGTCAATGGGACTGCAGTGTCTGTTCAGTAAGAAATGAACCCACTGCCTCCAAGTGTGTTGCCTGCCAGAATCCAAACAAAAGTAATACAGGAGTATCTAGTCAACAAACTTCTGCTAAGTTTGGCCAAGCAATTGCTCCAAAGGCTATTCAAAATGACTTGAGTACTGCTTTTTCTAAAAAAGAAGGTCAGTGGGACTGCTCTGTATGCCTAGTCCGAAACGAAGCAAAAAATGTGAACTGCTGTTCTTGTCAGAGTCCTAACCCTCAAAATCAACCAAATATGCCTATACCTACTGTTCAGGCATCCCCTGCTCCTGGGTTTGGTTCCATTGCTGATACAAGTAAGCCACAGAAAAATGGGTTTGAAGGGCTTTTTACTAAAAAAGAAGGGCAGTGGGATTGTAGTACTTGTCTTGTGAGGAATGAAGGTTCTTCACCAGCCTGTGTAGCCTGCCAGACACCAAATCCATCTGGTAAGCCTGCTGGTGATGCTTCGTCAGCTCCTCCTTTTGGCTTGAAAAGTAAATTACCTGAACTTGATGGAGGACAGTTGGGAACAGGCTTTAAGTTTGGTCTTGATCAAGGCAAGACGCCATCGTTTACATTTCAAATTTCTTCTGATACTGAATCTAAGTCTGCAAAGGAAGGATTTAACTTTTCAATGCAAGTGCCTGCAGGTGGATTTAAGTTTGGGATACAGGAATCTAGTAAAAATACCACTAAGAAAGATGAGCCGTCCAAAGAGTGTACAACTGGCTTCTTAAAAAACACTGATGAAAAAGACAAAAAGGAACTGCCTTCAGATAGTAGAATTGGATTCCAATTTCAAGAAACAGCAGACAAGGAGAAAGGTGACTTTGTTTTTGGGCAAAATAGCACTTCCACTTTTGCTGAGCTTGCAAAAAGTACTCCTAAGGAAGGCTTTCAATTTGGCAAAAAGGACCCTAACTTCAAAGGCTTTTCAGGTGCAGGTGAAAAGCTGTTTTCTACACAGAATTCTAAAATGGATCACAAAGCAAACACATCTGCTGACCTTGGTGAGAAGGATGATGATGTGTATAAGACAGAGGACAGTGATGATATCCATTTTGAACCTATAGTTCAGATGCCTGAAAAAATAGAACCATTTACAGGAGAGGAAGATGAGAAAGTGTTATACTCCCAAAGAGTAAAGTTGTTCAGGTTTGATCCAGAAACAAGCCAGTGGAAAGAACGTGGGGTGGGCAACCTGAAGATTCTTAAAAATGAAGTTAATGGGAAAGTAAGAATATTGATGCGTCGTGAGCAGGTACTGAAGGTGTGTGCAAATCACTGGATAACAACAACAATGAACTTGAAACAGCTCTCTGGCTCAGACAAAGCATGGATGTGGATGGCCAATGACTTCTCTGATGGTGATGCAAAGTTGGAACATCTGGCAGCAAAATTCAAGACACCAGAGCAGGCTGAGGAGTTCAAACAGAAGTTTGAAGAATGTCAGAGGCTACTGCTAGACATACCACTGCAGACACCCCATAAACTAGTTGATACAGGTAGGACAGCTCAGCTTATACAGAAAGCAGAAGAAATGAAGTGTGGCTTAAAAGATCTCAAAACTTTTTTGACAGATGACAAAACTAAACTGTCAGAAGAGGAAAATGTCAACTCTGTTAGTGCCAGCAGTACTTCTGATCTGGTTATAAAGCCACATGCTGAAAGTACTGGCCCTACTCTGGAATGGGATAACTATGACTTGCGTGGAGAAGCATTGGATGATAGTGTAAGTAGTTCTGTATATGCAACACCTCTTGCAAGTAGCCCTGTAAGGAAAAATCTGTTTAGATTTGGAGAGTCTACCACTGGTTTTAGTTTCAGCTTTAAATCTGCCTTGAGCCCGTGCAAATCTCCTGCCAAACAGAATCAAAGTAGAACATCAGTAGGCACAGATGAAGATTCTGATGTTACTCAAGAAGAAGAGAGAGATGGACAATACTTTGAACCTGTGGTGCCTCTGCCTGATCTTGTGGAAGTGACTAGTGGTGAGGAAAATGAGCAAGTTGTCTTCAGTCACAGAGCTAAGCTCTACAGATATGACAAAGATGCAAATCAGTGGAAAGAGAGAGGTATTGGGGATATCAAGATATTACAGAACTACGACAACAAACAAGTACGTATAGTAATGAGAAGGGACCAGGTACTAAAACTCTGTGCCAATCATAGAATAACACCAGATATGAATTTGCAGCAGATGAAAGGATCTGATAGAGCATGGGTGTGGACTGCATGTGACTTTGCCGACGGCGAAAGGAAAGTAGAACTTCTAGCTGTGCGATTTAAGCTGCAAGATGTTGCAGACTCATTTAAGCAAACTTTTGATGAAGCTAAGCGTGCCCAAGAGAGAGAGACACTGATAACACCTCTTTCTTCTCGTGCCAATACACCTAAGGAATCTCCGTGTGGTAAAAACGCTGTAGCTGTGCTAGAAGAAACGACCAGAGAAAGAACTGACCTCAGCCACGGTGATGGTACTTCTGATGTAACTGTAGAGGCTGCAGAGGTGTCAAACACTTCAGAAACACCAACAAAAACAGTGGTTTCTCCTCCAAAGTTTGTATTTGGATCTGAATCTGTCAAGAGCATTTTCAGTAATGAAAAGTCAAAGACATTCACGTTTGGAAATACTTCAGCCACTGGTTCGCTCTTTGGCTTCAGTTTTAATCCTCCAAAAAAAAGTGAAAGCCATATTCCAGCATCTCAGAACACAGCAAAAAAAGAACCAGAAGTCTCTGAACCACCGAAAAGCTCTAATGCTACTCAGAAGCCTGTAGATAGCAAGGTAGACGACTTTCCTACTACAGCACAAGATGGTCCCTCTAACTTCTCATTTAGAATTCTGGAAAAAGGTGAGTGTCAATTGAAGTAGTAATTTATTCAACTACACGACTTATTAAGCAGCCAGCTCTGTGCTATTCATTACTCTTTATTTTCTCGAGAATACATAGTTTCTTTCAGTTCTAATGCAGGTATCTATATATTCTCCAGAGTTTCAACTAAATGAGAGAATTTTAAGCCATAAGTATTTTTGTATAAAAATGAAAGTGTGTGATGCAGGATGGAGTTTTGTTTACTGAGAACAGGGATTTCAGGTAGGGAGCTGTAACTCTGAAGTGCTGTATCTGAATCTTGGACTTAAATGCTCAAAGTATCTGTGGACTCACTTTGTGAGACTTAAATAGATGGCTGATTTGTAGGTACCTGAGCCTTTGCCCTGAGTCATAAAGTGCGAGAACAGCTAATGTATGCTTCAGTTACAATTTTAATTATCCCTATGATTGAGCAGATGGCTATTCTAAAATACTATGTACCTTTGTTTCAAGTCTTAAATATTGGCCTCAGCAATTTCAGTTTTGTAGCTTAAAACCAGATATAAGTCTGCTTCCTTAGCCTGAGAAGAGATGGTGCGATTGCATCCTCAGTTTGTCACAGTCTGAAAAAGATGTGCTTACAGAAGTTGTGGCTGTGATGTGACCATTATCATGTGCTGGGATGTCTCAGAATTATGAACACATACCGTCTGTTTATTAGCTACAGTGTAATAAAGTGAAGATGGTGGAAGATGGTAACTGCAAGTCTATTCACACGGGTTGGATAAGCTTGTGTAGAATTAACAGATGAAATTTCCTGCTGGGAAGTATGACTGTGGAATACTTACAGAATGTAGATAAGTCTGTTTTATCCTTTGAAAATTCCAGGTAAACACTTATATACAAACAATTTATTTTTTTAGGATTTAATTTTAGCCTTTTTAAATCTAATCCAATGGCCTTTTGGACAAGCACATCCTCCTTGCAACCTGATAGTAAAGGTATTTACATACTGCACTGAATGTGTGATAAAAACACTCTAGTGGGCATGGACAGTAACCCAGCTGTGTCAAAGCAGTTGGCTCAGTAATCCTTATGATTAACATGCATGCTGAAGGAGAGTACTTAAAATTGTGTGTCTGGCTACTGTATTTGTCCTGTAAAAGAATGTCTTTAGCCCTTACTATGTTTACAAGAGCCAGCACAATGGATGGCCCTGTTCAAGCTTTTGGCTTCTGTTTGCCTTATTTTCTGAAGGTAGCTGCCTTGCACTTCTCCATCACACTTTTGCTAAGTGTACACACTGAATCTGTTAAATGGCTCTTTTCTAGAGAAATGATATTGTGTTGTTGTCAGAGAATGTCTCATAGTGCCTGAGCTCTTGTACTCCGTGTCAGTGAAATACGCCTGAAGATCCTAAGATAGGTTTTCCAATAAAACACTTGACTGTATTTAGCCTCTATGGAAATGTTCAGTTCAATTTCCTGATTATCAGTGTTAACTGCTGCAGTTAACACTAACAGCATTAAGTGTCTTAAAAACAAGGAGTGCACAGAAATGAGAAAACTAACTCCTTAGCTACTGCTTATGCATTTATTAAATATATATTTTGAAGTCCACCTTAGCTGGTTAGAAAATTCTTGCTGAGTAACTGATTTGTTTACATTCAGGACCTGTAAACAAAACCATTACAGCTTATAGTTTGATTATAAGTCATTGTAAGACGTTGGTAATGGTGCTTCTTGCAAGTGTGCTTACTGTAAGCATACTCAGCTTATGCAGTTCAACAGTATTTTAATTTTAAATAGCAAATTTTTAGTCTTAAGACACTCTTCTAATGGTAGTGTATTGCATTGTTTAAAAGTTTCAAAATGTCATTCTAAACACCATTTTCCCCAAAGTTGTATTTCTGGAGAAGCTGTTCTTATTTAAACACTGAACTCCTGTTCTGTATGCACTATCTAAAAACCACCTGTTCTGTATTTTTAGGCATCCCTGTGCTGTCTGTGCATCAGTTATTAACAATTCAATTCTATTTTCATCATTTGATGTATGTAATGTGAAGTGATTAGGCATTCTATGCCAATGCATACATGCAAGAGCTATTCCTACCTCAAATTGATCTTGGTTTTATATTGAGGGTGTATAGTGGGGGGGATGTGTTTAAAGGAACAAAAAAAGTATGTCTCTCTGGTGCTTCAGGCTGTTCTTTGCTTTTACTCTTCTGATAATTAGGTTATGATTATATATTTAGTGATTTATTTACAGTTGATAATTGTCTTCAGTGTAAGTTCTTGGCAGCGTTGTTTTGATTTCTGACTTAGTAGTAAAAGATTTTGAGAAGTCTTTTCTAAATTAGGTTTTCAAGGCTACCCAATACAAATGTAGTATGAGGCTTTCTCGTGGTGCACGTCTTTTGGGGAGAGGCTTCTGAATTGTGCTAGACCAACACTCAAAAAAAATTTAACCTCAGAGTAGTTCTGCACCTCCATGCAAAAGCATTTGTTTTTCTCAGGTCAGATCATGAGCTTTTTATAAGTGCTTGTCCTGGTTTCAGCTAGCATAGAGTTAATTTCTTCTCAAGAGCTGATACAGTGCTGTGTTTTGGATTCACTATGAGAATAATGCTGATAACACTGTTTTGGCTGCTGCTATGTAGTGCTTACTCTAGGTCAAGGATTCTTTTTGTGTCATGCTGTGCCAGTGAGGAGGTGCACAAAAAAAGCTGGGAGGAGCATTGCTGACACAGGTGACTCAAACTGCCCAAAGGGATATTCTGCACCACAGAACATCATGCCTAGTATATAAACTAGGGGAGTTACCTGCAATGTCGGGGTGTGGGGATGGGCTCTGGCATGAGTCAGCAGGTGGTGGAGCAGAGGTATTGTGCATCACTTGTATTTCCTTGGGTTTTATTTTGTCTTTTATTATTATTATTTACTGTTATTGTATTTTACTTCTGTTTCAATTAATTAAGTGTTCTTAACCTACAAGTTCTACTTTTGATTCTCCTCCCCTTTCTACCATGGTGGGGGGTGTGGTGCTTAGTTGCCAGCTGGGGTTAAACCACAGCAGTGCTTTACAAGTTTGAGTCGTGTTAGTTGCATGTTACTGTAGCTGCTACATTCATTAGGGTTTAAACTCTGGCACTTTTTTCTTATAGCCAGAAGATATTCTCTGATAAATGCATGAGAAAAAATATCACTATTGTGACTAGCTAGAGACATTTAGGCTTACCTGGTCTTAATGTCAGTTAAAATAAAAGCAAAAATACACAGTTGAAAATTTTTGTGCATGATATTGCCTTTAATTTTGTTTCTTTCATGTGCTAATGATGTTTTGTGTGAATTTTTTTCCCCAAAGTAGAAAGTTCTATTATCCTAAAACCAACAGTCTTTTCAGAATATGTTGTGGGTATGCATGGCTCTTTGTTTTCACAGCTGCCTGTGAAGTTGTATTTAAGCTGTTTGGAGCAGTAGTCTTTGTTGAACTCTTGTCACTTTGAGTGGATGTTTGGAACACTATAATCTTAGTCTAGTGTTTGATAGATCAGTTTCATGGAGAACTTAACAGTTAATCTGAAGTGACTTTTTAATATATTTCTCTTATTCAGCTATTTGCACAAAGGCTACTGAAAGAAACTGCATGATAGCTCTTTGAGAATGCTGTTTGTCAAAGGGGATGAGCAATGAGGGCGGTAAAACACTGGAACGGAATCATCTGTTGCTAGGGTCTTCTAGGTAGCTTTCTACTGCTCACCTTAAAGGAAACACACACTTCTACTGTCTACCTGGCTGACTTGGAAGAAGTTGTTTGTTGTCAAAAATAAATTTTTGAAAATTCTCTAATCCTAAGGAAAGCTGGTTTTTTGCTGTAGGACTAAATGCTCCACACTTAAACCTCTAGTGAAGTTGGTGCAAATTTACTCAGTCCAATTAAGACACTTGCTTAACTAATCTGAGAGAATAAAACACATGATAATATGCAAGATATGTGCATATCTTTATAACATGTACTACATGTACTTAATTCTTAAATCAGCTAGGGTGAGTTTTTTGTATAACATTCTGAGAAAATGTATGAAAATATCTATAGCCTACCGTTGTGATATGAACATAAAAATTTGCTGTTCAAGAGTTTTATCATATATCTGCTTTCTACAGGCTCAAAAAGGCCTGTAGATCTAAAAAAAAAAAAAGTGAGTAAAAAGGATTACTTTACAAGGCTGTATGTCCTGGTAATGGGTTTGAGCTACAGTCTGGTGTATTAAAATGCCTGAAATGATTAATTTTCTAATTAAAGGGAGAGTCAGTTGGGGCAAAGTCAGTGCCCACTGAGTCAGTGGAGGGAATACTTTGAAAAAAGACATAAGTTTGAATCAGTACTTCGGATCTTGCTCTTACTTTACTATTCTTTATATTGCTCTTAATCTACTGGCAGATACTAGTAAGACAACTGCTTTTAAAAAGCAGACTTATTTTAGTGTGTCAGTTGCATCAGAGGATTAAGGGACATGTCTGTAAACATTACAAATCTCTTCTGTCCTTGTCTCCTCCTGCAATGATGATTGTGAAATTGTATGCTCAGGAAAATCAGTGTTTTTCAGGAACTGATTTCTAGCTTAAGATTTAGGTTTCCACTGACTACACTGTGCCACAAACTTATCAAATATTTTTTAATGAAAAGCACAGTGAGCTTTTGAGACCACTTTTTTTTAATTCTGCTGACTGGTTTAACTCAAATCTGAGTAACATGAACAAATAGGCTGAGGTACTAAAGCAATCAGATTGTTTTTAGAAACAGCTGATGTGTGGCTACTGATGTGCTTCTGGGGTAATTCTTATAAACAAATTTTGTTTTTCACACCTTTATCCCCAAACTCACCATCTCGAAACAACGCTAAAACCTAAACAAACAGAAGCCCAACCAAACCATAGATAATATTTAAATTGGTATATCCTCCCTCTTTGCTTCCATTCTCTCATAATAAACTCAAATATTTTTTTCCACAGCGGTCTGCTTGTCCTTATAGCCACATGTTTATCTACAGTTTGCTCTAGGCTTTACTTTCAGCTTTAACCTTTGATCATGCACTGTTCTCAATACCAGTGGGATGGGCACTTTATTGTAGAAGGAGAGAGGGTAAAAAGCTATATAATAAAATTGATAGTGATATTTGTCCTTGCTAGAAAAGCTAGCTAAATAGGCTGAAAGCAATATTTTTTGTTGTTCAACAAAGTGAAACTAAAAATTACGTTACTTTTGAAACAATAAAAGTTTCAGCAACAGCTATTATGGTAAATTGAGATTAGCTAATAAAAAGCATAGATTTCCCACAGGTAGCCTGAAATAAGTTCTATTCAGTTGCTGTTTAATATTTTCTAGAACTTAACGCACTTTTAAGCAATGCAATTTGACGTGTACACAACTTCACTTTTTCTTTTCTCAGGTCTGAAGTTTACGTATTTACCTCTATGTAACACCTCTGTCCCTTTTCTCCATTGCCGTATTTTATTTGATATGAGAACTTCTTTAAATAATCTTTATAACAATATAAAGATGCAGAAATGTTTCTGTTCCAATACTTGAATTCCAAAGGCAATAGAACAGGATGTAGTTGGGCATGCACGTTAAGCTTTCTTGAGTTTTAACAGGATGATCTGTCCTAGCATCCTGGAACTTTAATTTTGTTTCCTGTGGATCAACAGAAAATATGTAGGCACTTAGAATTAATTCAGTTCTGTAATAATGGGGGGTTAATGTTATTTCCTGCTCTGAAATTATTCAGTTTTAATGGTTTGTTCAATTTCTGTAAAAGCTGAGAAGACAACAGTGTCAGAAGACAATCTTTCATCTGATGATGTTATAATAGTTTATGAGTTAACACCTACCCCTGAACAGAGAGCTCTCGCTGACTTTCTCAAGCTCCCTTCAACATTCTTCTGTTACAAGAATAAGCCTGGATATGTGAGTGACGAGGATGATGGTAAGAAGTGCCAAAGTTTACTTTTGTATTACCTTTTTGTGAGGAAAGGGTGTAATACCCTGCACTGGTGCAACCCAACCCTGAGCTTTGCGTGCAGTTTCGGGTGCCTCAGTGTAAGGAGGACATCAGACTGTTGGAGGGGTGAGACCAAAATGGGGAAAGGCCTTTCACCCAGATTCAGGAAAAGTAGCTGATGTCACTTGGTTTGTTCATCTTGGAGAAGACAAGGCTTGAGGGGTGACCTCATCACAATCTACAACTTCCTTAGGGATGGCAGTAGAGGAGGAAGTTCTGATCTGTCTCTGGTGACCAGTGATGGGACATGAGGAAATGGAATAAAGCTGTCAGGGGAGTGCTGTTGGGCACTGGAACAGGCTCCTCAGGACACCAAACCTGTCATAGTCCAAGCAGCATCTGGACAATTTGCTTAGTCATATGGCTAGGTTTTAGGCAGTCCTGCAAGGAGTGGAGAGCTGCAGCTGGTGATCTTTGTGTCCCTTCCAACTTGAGATACTTTGTGAATGCTGTTGGAACCATTAGAACTCAAATACTTTTGTTTGGACCAACGGGAATCAATCCTGTCAACATCCTTATGGCCAAAGATGTACATTCAAGTCTTCAAGACAGAATAGTACAATGGAGGCCCAGGAGTGACTAAAGAGAATTTGTCTTGGTGTATTGTGGCTGTTGATGAGTGTCAACAAGGCAGTTAGTTAGGTAAGACTGAATAATCAGATACTTGAGACTTACTGAAGTATTTTGAGTCTTTATTAAAAACTAACAAGCTCAGGTTCCCTAAATATTAGACTAATGGCTTTTCTTCTAAAGCATATTCCAAATACTAAACCTGAACTTCTTTTATGTCAAATCTTATCAAATGCAACTAAATTACTCTTAATTTATTCAGCAGCAAATATGTTAAATGGAAGTTCTGAAGCATTGTATTCAACAGAAAATTGGAGAAGACAAGCCTGCTTTCACAAATACCTGAGCTTGCAAGTTTTTATGTAAAAGATCTTCAGTCTTCTTTCCCAAATATGCATAGTGGTACTCTAAATAAAATCACTGTCAGAAATGTGTTTTCTGAAAACAAAACCTGTGCCATGTATCTGTAACAGTCTAGACTTAGAAAAAGTGTTACAGCACACTCAAGCACATGCATGGAAAACTAGAAGTGAAAGCTTACCTGTTATTTTGTGGAACTCTTAAAACATAAGCAAAAATTACACATGCTTGCTAGGCTTATGAATTGAAAGGGCTTAGGAGACTTCTCTGACCTAGAGGGTGCCTGAGAACTTACACTTGTTTCCTGTGTTTAAGATGAAGACTATGAAACAGCTGTTAAGAAACTTAACGGAAGACTGTATCCCAGTGATTCAGAAGAGAAAAAGAAACAACAAGATCCTGTAAAAGGTATGTCTTAAGAAATTTTAAGTATTGTGCTTTATGTACTGAAACATAAACTGAATCTGAAGGACATGTGGGCAGAGATTAATTTTGTTTCCTGAGATAGTTTTTAGAAGCACTGATGCTGGGAGCAGAAAAGCTGCATATCAAAGTACAGCTTTTAAGCTCACTATGTGAAACTGTTAGTTAGCAGTAAAGTGGTACCTGAATGAGAAATGTTCATTTCAGGTGATCTCTAAACAAGAGCATCAAAGTCTTTTCCTACCTTGAGGTTCTTCTGAATATGAAAAATTCAGCTTGGCATGATACTGTTCAAGACAAAAATTCTCTTCATCTTTGAATATTTGCTTCTTCTGCAGATAGTCAGTTAGGCTTATGAGTTAATGTTGCTCAAAAAAAATTAGACTCTATACTAAAATTACAGGTGTAGAAGACTTGCTTATGTCAGCTTTGGCTGTGCCTCAGACTTCAGTGTTGCGTAACTGAAAATCTGAGCAGATACTTCTAGAAGTGAAGTTTGGGGATTTTTTGGGGGGGATATGTGCTACAAGGGTGTAAATATTGAGCCATCTGAAATATGAGGAAATGTTGAAGTTATTCATGGCAGCTGCAAGATTGAACTCTTCATCATTGTGTGGAAATTCCCTGGTAGCAATAGAGAATTACTTATGTTTCCAATTCTAGTCACCCTAAGTTAAGTTAGGTAGTCTTCACTTCCACTGTTTAAACAGTAATGCTGTTTGAAAAACTCTCGAGGTCTGTCTTCAAGTTGCCCTGGCTATCATGAGATTAATTTACAATATAGGTGCCAGAAATTAAAATAAATAGCAGCTAAATACTGAAATATTTTCCACTAATTTTTACTCTTTGCAGTAGGCATTGCAGGAAAAAGCAAATTCAGCAGTGAAAGAAAATGTGCTGCTACTTGGGAAAAGAAACCAACTCCTGAGGAGAAAGCTGAAGCAGAAGCTCAGCAGGTTCCTTCTACATCTGTCTGTGGTGTCAGCAGTGATACTGAACATAACAGTCCAGAAGACTTAAAATCAGAAGCTACAATTCAAGAAACAAAAGTAAGAACTAAATCTTTACTAAATTTCTTGTTATCAAACTTGTGCAATTACTTCATATATGCATAAGACACTACAGTTTTCCCCTTGTGAGAACTAAAATATACAGTGGGGAAAAACTATTTGAGTCTTTTGTGGCTGTGCCTGATGCCAACACTGAAACAGAAAGCTTAGAGCTTAAATTCTTTCAAAAGGGAAAGAATGTTCAGGTGTTCTCATAAACTGCTTTGGCTAGCAATATTGCTCCTACTGTATACAGAAGAACTAATTGATTTCAGGAAGTCACAGTATTCTTTTTAAAGTTTACTACTTCCAGATACCTCAGTCTCCTGTCAAGTTAACCTCCTTGTATGTTAAGCATCATGACAAACTCCAGAAAGCTTACAACAACTTTCTTGGTGTTCTTTTTTTATTTTCTCAAACATCTGTGCTTAGTCTCTGGAGAGATGGTTTGTGCCCTAGGCTCTTCTACCTTACTTGCCTATTATGTTATTTTTTTATTAATTGCAGGAGAATGAGGTTGCAAGCTCAAGTGACTTGGCCTGTACCAGTAAGGAAGAAATGCCTCCTCCATCAAACGATGAGGTGACAGTATTTGTCCAGTCAGCTACCAGCAGTGAGGAAACAGATTCCAGCACAGAAACAGTGCAAGTATTGCAGACTTCATCCCGAGCTGTTGACACACCTGTAGACCTGTCAACTAAAAAGAGTGATTCAGACTGTTCGGAGTCAACACAAGGTAAGGTCAGAGGTATGTTCTGGGACTTTTTTGTAGTATGATTTTCTGTAGATTAATGTATGTAATTTAGTTGCTGCCTTGGGAAGAAGTAGTACCAATGCTGAATTAGAAGCTGTCATGGTTTGAAAAGTACCAATCTAGCAAAAACGTGTCTAGGGATTAAAATAATTTTATCAAATTTTTTTTGTGTTCAAATTCAGTACTACAGAGCAGTGCTAGTGTCTGCTGTGTAATTTATGAGATGTACTTCCATTAGTTCATGAAATACCACATGAATACTTATTAGAGCTCTGTGGATCTGCACAGAAGTAGAATGCTGAAAATCTGTCTTGAGCCCTTATTTTAAGCCATAATAAACTGTCATTATTACATACTTCACACAAACTGAAATTTATTGGATGATAAAAATACTGTAGACACTTCTCCAGTATATTCTTGTGTGACTACATAAATGCATTTTCTTTAAGAAAGTAAGAGAAGAACTTTTGACTTTCCCCTCTTATTTGATAGAAAACAGAGTCATCTCATTTGGTTTTGGCAATACTGCAGGCCTGTCATTTGCAGATCTGGCTTCCAAAAGCTCTGGAGATTTCGCTTTTGGCTCAAAAGGTGAGTTGGACTAGTCTCTGAGGCAGACCTCAGCTGGACTTCTGCTTCATACAATAAAACTTTTATGTACCATATTTCTACTGATTTGTAGAAACAACAATTTTTTGCAAGTTTTTATCAGGAAGAAAAAAAATGACACAAAGTTTAAAATGTGACTCTCGTAATTGTAGATAAAAACTTCAAATGGGCAAATACAGGAGCAGCTGTGTTTGGAGACACTGCCCGTAAAGCAGATGAAGATGAAGGTGGTAGTGATGATGAGGTGGTACACAGTGATGATATCCACTTTGAGCCAATTGTGTCTTTACCAGAGGTAAGATGACTTCTGGAATATAAAACAACATTAAGATAAGCAAAACATTTTTTAAAAACTTGTTATGTTAGCAGACATGCTTAACTTTGCCTTCTGTTTTGTGTGCACCCTGTTCTGCATATGTTACACTGGCTGTGTAGAAACACCTGCTGTTTTAAATCCTAGTACAGTGTAGCACTGGAGAAGGGTCTGGTGCCTCAGTTAAAATCTTAAACATTGATTTCTCTATACCTCGGCTGAGTGTTGATCAGAATGCAAATTTGTACACATAACTTAGAAAAACTAAAACATTATATATAGCACAGCTGAAGAACAGGAAGGAGAACTGGATAACTGCTAGTGCCAATACAATTCAGCTGTGGCTTTGTATTAAGGCTTGTAGATTCAGTTCTGTGGAAGCCATAGAAACTTACAATTTTTACTCTAAGCTAGGCAAGATATTTCTTAGGATCCCTAAGCAAAAAGATACACAGTTAAGTTCACCTGAGGGCTAAGGGAACTAACTTTGTTACTTGGAAAATAAATTGTTTTTCAAGAAGTAGAACCTTCAGCTTTGAAGGTAGACTTATGACTTGTGGAGTGAGGCTTCACACAGTTATGTCTTGATTTGGTGTTTAGCCAAAGTGTGCCTAATAACCATTTCTGACTCTTTTGATGCTAGTCATAATGTCTAGCCTTTCTATTAATAATATAATTCAACTATAGATTAGTAAAATTATTAAGCGAGGCAAATAGAGCATAAATAAACAGCATGCAGCATTCTTTAATTTGAACAGTATTAATCTGATTTATTTTGTAACATGCTTTCAACCACCTTCTTCAAAATTCAGTATGCTTTTGCTCATCTGTGTGTCATATTATGACTTCTGTAATGTTTTTCGTCACATATTTCTCCAGTTCTCTCAAGTGTTCCTTATCTTTGGAAGATGTGCTAACGAAAGGAGGTTAGAGGCCATAATATGCATACATAAAGGGAGATATATCTGTCAGGCCTGTTTGTTGGACTTGGTGTTTATTCTATTCAAATGCAAATATCAAGTTCTTAAACAATGTTCAAAAGAACTCCTGCAATTGTAATAGTACTACGTCTTCCCTTCTCAGTATGCACATCATGCAGCAGACCTGAAACTTTCCTGGGAAACTTGCCAAAACCATATGCAGCATGGTGAAGGAGTATTGCAGTGCTATAATTAATCTCAAACAGTGGAATTTGTTGGGCTTTTAAATTCTGAAAAGGCTAAATGTCACACTCACTTTAGTGTAATGAATTGTGTTGGAGAAGGGACCACACTGAATAATTTTCCACTGTAATGTGTCAGAATCATCATAACTGTATGTAATAACTATTTAATATCTCTCCTAGGAAATCACAGGTAGTCATTCTACTGTGTTGGTTTTCTAGGTGGAGGTAAAATCTGGAGAAGAAGACGAAGAGATTCTCTTCAAAGAGAGGGCAAAACTCTACAGATGGGACAGGGATGCTACTCAGTGGAAGGAGCGTGGTGTTGGAGAGATCAAGATCCTCTTCCATACACAGAAGAAATACTATAGAGTCCTAATGAGAAGAGACCAAGTACTTAAGGTCTGTGCAAACCATGTCATCACCAAAGAAATGAACTTAGTGCCCTCTGATACATCAAACAATGCTTTAATTTGGACAGCCACAGATTATGCTGGTGAGTCTTTCAGGTGTTTTTTGTTGTTTTTCCTAAGCGGTCTGTAGTTTCTGTGCCTTTGTTTTTCCCAGAAAACGATTATAAGATAAAACTAAAGAAACCCTCTTTCTGGATTTATTTTCAGATGGTGAAGTAAAAGTTGAGCAACTTGCAGTCCGATTTAAAAGCCAAGAAATGGCTAATTCTTTCAAGAGGAGGTTTGAAGAATGCCAGCTAAGCTTGTCAGAACTACAGAAGGGGCACTTATCTCTGGCAGCAGGACTGTCAAAGGACACCAACCCTGTTGTGTATTTTGAAGTTTCTGCTGATGATGAACCTTTAGGACACATAACCATGGAGCTGTTTTCAAATATTGTCCCAAGAACTGCTGAAAATTTCAGAGCCCTGTGCACAGGAGAGAAAGGATTTGGATTCAAGAACTCCCGCTTTCACAGAATAGTCACCGACTTTGTGTGTCAGGTAAGTATAACAGGAAGACTCTTCGAGAGAATGAGAATGCATCTTGACTAAAGATGGCGCTTCAAAAAACACTTCATATTTGTTGGCAGCATGGATCCACTGTGCAGGATACTCTTATCTGCCCTTTCCCTACAAGGAGATGAGAAATGGTGCAAGCAGCACATGCTTTCCTAAGCCAGATGCTTACCTGTGTCTGCCAGCTCCTCATGATTCAGTGTTACCTAGCGGTGTCATGTTAGTGTGGAAATAAAAAGTGGAGATAAAGAAATCCTCTTAGAAAGGGCAAGGGGCCTGTTGCTGAACAGGAACACCAAGGAAAGTAAGTGTTCCCACAACTACCATTCATTTTTCTCTCTGTACAGAGAGGAGCTCCTGTATGCTCACCTGCTAAAAACACTTACTTTCCAGGATTCTCTTACAGTTTAAGGTACACTTTGTATTTCAGATAGCGTGTACTCGAAGACTGATATTCCCAGTATTTAGATGTTCAGGTTTCCATCTAAAAGAAGTCTTCTAGATCTGATTGTCATGCAGTGGCCTGTTCTTAAAATACTCAAATTTTGCACCAAGAGTATCAGCCTGCAGTGCATCCGAACCCCCACGTAGACAGTGTTGGTTTTAAACCTTGGTGTGCGTTCAGTAGCACTAGCAAGTTCTTCATGAATGCTGAAGGCTTAGGAGATAGATCATAGACCTTTCCTTTCCTGGAACTCTCATCAAGAATTCATTGAGTTTTAGTGACTTATAATGTGCAGAATGAACCAACTTCCATATACACTATGCTAATGTTCAGGATGTCACTAGATCACTGAAGCTGAGTTATGTAGACAGCCTTCTATAAACTCAGAATTAGACAGTAATATATGAATGGCTTCTAACCAGAATAAAATGTTACCCTGTCTCTTGATTAGGTATCACCTGTGCCTGAAGTATGCACTTTAGGTGCCAAGTTTTGGCAAAAGAGCCATTTCTGATAAGGAAAGCATCATCAGGTCTTTTAGGGCTTAAGCTTGTTTCAAGGTATTCCACATCCTATAAGGAGCAGACTTTCTTTTAAAATGGTTATCTGCACCATATATGTGTGACAAAGTGAGATTTTATCACATGAAATTAGTATATTGTAAATTTGGTCTGCTTTGCCTAAATTTTCTCCAGGTACAGTGAGAAGTTTTTCAATTAGAACTAAGGCTTTCCTTCAAAGATAAGATAACATACATTATCACTTCTGTGTGTATAGTCAAATAATAGGGAGCCAGAAACTCACTGCCTTCTAGAAAAACAAAAAGGAAGTAAAATTGTTGGTTTGTGTTTTGGCACTTGTCAGTTAATGCTATGCCCCCTTTTGTTTTGTTTGTTTTTGTTTTGTTTTTTTTTTTAAGGGTGGAGATATAACTAACCATGATGGAACAGGTGGACAGTCAATTTATGGAACAGCATTTGAAGATGAGAATTTTGAAGTGAAACACACTGGTCCTGGATTGTTGTCAATGGCAAATAAGGGCAGGGATACAAATAATTCTCAGTTCTTCATAACACTTAAAAAAGCAGAACACTTGGACTTCAAGCATGTTGTATTTGGGTTTGTGAAAGACGGAATGGATGTCGTGAAAAAGATTGAATCCTTCGGTTCTCCTAAAGGGCTAGTAAATGCAAGAATTGTCATTACAGACTGTGGGCAAATATAGAATTATTTCTTTCAGTAAACAAATGTTTTAGCGGTATAAATCAGTACTTAGATGTTATTGACTAATTATTTCAACTTCTTAAAATGGACACTTCTGATGTATAAATGTAAAATTACAGGTTATAGTTGGATTTTTTTATGTGTTCTAATTGATTTTTTTGCATGTTAAATAAAGTTCAGGCACTGGCATATTTCAGGTGTATTTGTGTTATCCTGACATATTTGTATTAAGTGTCAAATTTTAAAAATAAAATCCTAGTCTTGTTAAAATAAATGTCTTCAGTTTGTTTAAAAAAAAACTTTCATAATTTGGCTTCCTGCTCTCATGAAGCTCTTTTGAATGTGCAGATTGTAGATGCAAATTGCTGGACAGTGCACTGAAGTCCTTTGAAATTAATGGATGTTTCAATGTGCGGAATGCAAGCTGAGGCAGCTGGATGCTTGTTCATGCTCTCTGGAGTCTCTCAGTATCACCTCAGTAGATTTAAGAGAGCATAGTTATTAAATGTATTGATCAGTGTTTTGCCTCTCAAGAGTGGATAAATGCGGGATTTATTTAAACCGATACTCTACAGTTCAGTGCTGGCATTATCAAGAGTGTTTTTTTCCCAAGGTAACTAAGTTGTTATGATCTGTAAATTGGAAATATGTGACTTGAATATTCAACTTTAAGTTTATTTGGATTTGTATTTATTTATTTTTACAGGATAGTAGTAGTACTTCTTCACGGATGACTTTATCACTGTCAACAACTACCTGAAGGGAGTACCAGGTGGGGGTCGGCCTCTTCTTCCAGGCACTGGGTGACAGGATGAGAGGACATAAAGTCTTAAGATGCACCAGGGGAGGCTTAGGTTGGACATTAATTCTACACAGAAAGGGTGATTAAACATTGGAATGTGCCGCCCAGGGAGGTGGTGGAGTCATCCTTCCTTAAGCGTTTAAGGAAAGACTGGATGTGTCACTTAGTGCCATGGTCGAGTTGACGTGGTGGTGTTCGGTCAGATGTTCGACTCGACGATCAGAGGTCTTGTCCAGCCTTTAGTGACTCTGTGATTCCCTGAAGGTCCCACAAAACCATTAGACTGTAAAGAACCCCCAGTGCTGTGCCCGTCCCCCGCAGCCCCGTGAGGGGGCTAGCTCAGCCCTGCCCTTCCCGCCCGCCCGGGGTCGCCTCTGCCCCTCGTCCCCAGCTCGGGCGGCGGGCGCGTCTGCGCGTGCGCGGGCGGCGGCGGTTCGTTCGAGCGCGGCGGTGCCGCCATGGCGGGAGGGGGAGCCGCGCCCGGCCTCAGCCTCAGCCTCAGCCGCGGCCGCTCCGCCCGGCGCCTGCAGCCGCCGTACTCGCGGGGGCCCGCGGGGGTGAGACGGCGGGGCCGGGGATGGGCGGCCTGGGGGGAGGGAGAGGAGGAAATCCGTTTCTCGTCGCCGCGTTCCCGAGGGGCTTGGGGGAGGGGGCTGTAGCGGGGGGCTGTGTTCCCTCCCTAGGGTTCATTGTGAACACCGCGGTGTTGCATATCCCTGCACTGAGGGACAAAAGCGGGGTTTAAACAGACTTGGGGAGGTTATGTGTTCTTTCTTGTCCTACCCCCGTGCTCTAACTGCCTTACAGTAGAAGTGCGGAAGAGTCATCCTTGCCTGATGTGGAAATTTCCCTGATAATTACAATTCCAAATTTTATGCATTACTAAGACACTTATTTTTTGCCTAAAACCTTCTGGTGCCTTCCACGTAAGTGAGATCATATGTAAATGGTCTTAAAAGCAGTCTGCTAAGCATGTATGAAATATATATAATAGGATAAGTAATTTCTCTCTTATCCTCTTCAGCCCCAGCAATTGGCAGCCTTCCTTAGAATGCGTTAGGAGTGTTTGTGATTTTTTTTGTGAAGCCTAGTGATTAGCTCTGTTGTCAGAGAGCAGGAAAGTGTTCCATACCTAGTCAATCGGAGGAGAATCAAACCCGTAGTTCATAAGAGACTGCTGCGCTGACCAGGCAGCAAATTATGATGGGTATCATTCCCTTGCCAAAGTACAGCAATATTATTTTACACCAGAGAATGCTAGGTTCTTTGCATTGATATGAATGAGGGAACTGGACTGTGGTTCTTCTGTTTCCTTGTGCTCACATAAACGTTTATGGCTTTGCACAGTGGATTGGGAAACTGATCTGCTTAAAAATCCAGCAGCAAAGACCTCTTCCCCCTGCTAGTGTTTCAAAAGCCTTTGATAATTCATAGAAGGAATACTTGCTGACCAGGAACCTTTGTTTTGCCTGAATTCTGTTTGTCTTTCACTGAAACAAATTCAAACTCATGCTGCAAAGGAAGTCACATGTTGGGAAATATCCATGAGCAACCAGAGATTGGGAGAGATTGAAAGCTGGGTTTGAGCTAGACACATAGTTGTACTGGGATATCAGGTTGGTCCTGGGAATCGTCAAATGACTGCAAAACCCAGCCTTTTTTTTCTGAGGAAGTGTGTCTTGCCATTTTAGTATCCGCAGCTGTCCCAAATGTGATGTGAAGCTTTGAGTTCTTTCGCAGCTAAAATCAGGCTGTATGCCGTTAGTTTCTGCAGAAGGATTTACAACATGACTAGCATTTTATGGTGCTCTAGATTCTGTGTTTTTCTTGGGGAATGTTCTACTTGAATTACAGAACTGTGCTTCAAGAGAAAATAATTTTGAAAACTTAAAAGACTGTCACTGAGACATTAAAGTGTAATGCTTGCAAGGAAGAAAATGTTGCATTTGTGGGTTATTTCATTAGAAAGTGGGAATTTAAGTACAAGAAATTACAGCAGTTGATCACTTGATTTAGAACACAGCAGAGAGATGCAGTGAAACAACTAAGATGATGAGAACTACTTTGAGTCTGATATTTTCAATATCTTCTAATGTACATTTAATTGATTTTACTTGTAGCATAAAACTTCTGTTATTCACTTTCTTAGTATGTAGTTACAAGAGAGTAAGAAAAAGTAGAACAGGAAACTTTGGCATAAAAAACCTAGGTATGAAGGTAGATGGCACTGTTTCTGTGATTACCTAGTTCTACTTTCATGCCTTTATTTTATGTTACCATCTTCATTGTGCTTTATATGCTCAAATTTTAGGCTCAAATATTCTAACATATAACACTATGAATATTTCATTATTAGACTGTAGGGAATATATTTGCCTCTTTACATTAGTATGAGGGCCATGTTTATATATTGAAGAAAAACCTACTTCCTTTTCAAAGCTAGTGGTTTGTAGTAAGAATTCTGTCACAAGGAGTTGTAACTGTTAAACAACTAAGTCGTAACATACATTTTCCCTGAAAATTCTTACTAGATTACAGTAGTTTTGTGTTTTCTTGTAGGATTGCCTCTTGGGAGCACTGCATACCAAATGTAAAAGTGGAAGCTCCTTAGTATACAAAGGTAATACCAAGCAATGGTGCTTTGATCTTTTTCAGGGAAAATACATACTAGAGCTGTATGGTTCCTAAACTTATGAAAGTATTTTGCTTTTCAAATAGGTAGATACTCTTGATCAGGGGGTTGTGATACTTGGGAGCCAGCCTGGGAATGTTAACATTGGAGTAAAGAACACAAAGGATTCTTTAGAACAACCTGTTTGTGTTTAAGTCCTACTTGACGTAGTTGGTAGCAGTTCACCTCATAATGCATATATTTAGCTTTAATTTAAAGATACATAAATGTTTAATATTTAGAATGTATTTGGGCTTCTTGAGAAACACATTGCTGGTGCATGTGGACAGCAGACTAAAACAATTTATTTTTCAGACTTCAGTTACAGAAAAACTAGTATGTGCAGGCAAGCTCTAAAACTTCAGAAAGACAAATCTGGTGTGAATGCTAAATAATTCTTACTATAGTTTAAGCTTTTATAATTCTTAATTTGTCAGGCTGCATCAGTAGTGGTTTTGGTTCTTAAACTTACATGATTACGTGGCAAGCACTCCTAATAGGCCCTTGTTGATTTCTTAATGTCAACTTCTCAAATGCAAAATAAAATTATAAAAATTTTATGTATTGCAGGTGACATGGACAGCTCACTGGAAAACACAGCTATTTCTCTGTCAAGTTGTTCTTTAGAGTCAGAATTTACTGCAACTGGAAGAGAGAACAGCATCAGATCTAGTGATTTCCTAAAAGGTTTTAAAGACCGGGATTGGTAGTAGGTGTTTTCAGTTCCTCTCATCATCCAGATAAACCATGAGTAAACAGTATATTTGGACTGTGCAAAAGTTAAGGTTCTTGTATTCTTGAGTAAAGAATTGTTTGTGGCCAACTTATGAGATAATGTGGATGTTGATTTTTATGAGCAGTACTGTCTCATTTTTTAGTCTGATGTGTGCATGTTGAAATTGCTAATGGGATACAGGGATGATAAAAACTGAACTAGGTGATAAAAAATTAACTAGGAGGAAAGCAAATAGCCCAGACTGATAAGTAGACTTTTTTTTTTTAGAGATAATTTGATTCCAAAAGCCAAAAAATTACTTCTCTTTTTTTACACCAAATATGAAAAATATAATATAAAAATGGGGCAAGTATTTTTAATTTTCCAGAAATTTGGTTGTTTGTGATGAGAGAAGAGTGTTGTTTTTACCTGTCACGTACATGTGCTTACAACATGAAAATCCTAGTTATTGCTACTACTTTTAAGTCAGCAACACTACTAATTGCTGTGGTTAGTCTTGCGAGTAATAATGCCTTCCATCCAAATGATTTAACTCTGCTATTTGTTATTAGTCAAATATCGAAGTCGTACATTGAGCAATGTTTGCCTTTTTATGCAGCCTTCTCTCAGTGCTCAGCTATGTAGCACGTTAGAAAGGAACTGAGTAATTTAAAATTATTGCTTTTTTGTATTTTTAGTTTTGGTGATGAGCAGGATTCTTTTTGTGATTCAAATGGTCTAGAAATAGAAGAAAAGTCCATTATTTGCTCTGAAACTGATGCAATTCAAAATACAGCTATATACATGGAAACAGGTAATAAATATTTAATTTTACATATTCTTGCAACTCTGTGTGAAGTAACATGTAATTTTAAAAACTTTCTAGTAAATATATTTCTATTCAATTCAGAAATACAACAATCAACTAAAATGTATTTTAGATGGGGGGTTTAACCTTTCACATAAATATGAGTAACTCCTTTAGACTTATTTTAGGAGGTCCAGATGCACTTGAAGCAATACTAACATAAATTTTTAAAAAAAGAGATCAACCTTTTATGAAACTGGTTGCCAGCTGACGTTATAATATAAATGAAGAAACAAGTTGGGTTTTGGATTTTTGTTTGTGTGTTTGTTTTGCTTTATTTTGTTTTAAGTAGCTAGCTACATTAACAGATACTACAACTCAGTTAGATGTTTTTTGTCAGTCTTAGGATGGAAAAACTAGCAATGGGTAGTGTTGCCTTTTGTTCAGCTAACCCAGGAAATTCCAGCTACAATCTTGTAGCAGGGACCAAGTGGCATTCATTCACTGAAAATGTTTGAAAATGCAAGTAGAGGAGTTTGCGAATCAGTGTAGCCCTCTCTTGTGGAGAATTTTAGGTTTAGAAGAGCATTGAAAGTGCAGAGACAGACAGACAACCAACTCCAAAGTGGCTAAAAGGAATCTCAGAAGCCAGGCAGAACAGATCATTGGAGCTGTCAATGGAGACACTTTAATAAGTAAAGCAAAAGCCACGCACTCCAGCAAAGCAGAACAAGGAATTCATCCACCATTTCCCATGGGCAGGCAGGTGTTCAGCCACCTGCAGGAAAGCCGGGCTCTACCACATGTCATGGTGACTTGGGAAGACAAACACCACCACACTGAATGTCCCTGCCTTCCTCCTTCTTTCCCTAGCTTTATGTGCTGAGCATGACACTGTATGGTGTTGGGGTCAGCTGTCCTTTCTTTGTCCCAACTCCTTGTGTACCCTTAGCCCCCTCACTGGTGGGGTGTGATGGGGTGAGAGGCAGAAAAGACCTTTATGCTGTGCAAGCCCTGCTCAGCAATAGCTAAAACATCCCTGAGTTATCAACACTGTTTCCAGCACAAATCCAAACCATAGCTCCATACTGACTGCTATGAAGAAAATTGCCTCTATCCCAGCCAAAAACCAGCAAAGTACCAAGTTAGTGTTTCTGATACTGTGGTAATCTTATCCTGATGTGGTACTTAGGTGCAGTTGACCTTGCAAGATGTCTCTCCCCAAAAAGATCCCAATACTTCCCTTCAGTTATCTGTGAACTTTGTCCATTTGACTATTTGTGAAATCCAGCCATTCCTCATTGTTCCATCTGCATCTTTCATCAGCTCCTTACACTGTAATCTGTCACGGCGAACAGTTTCTCATGTGGTGTCCAGTAGTTTCTTAAGTCTTCTGCTGTTAACTTAGGTGTCAGCCTAAGGTCTAGTCAGCAGGAAATCACTTGCCTGAAGCCCTTACAAAAATAATAGGAGATTTTGGTGACAAAATGACTCAATCTGTGCATAGATTCTATACAGATATCTCTGGGATTTCTGTGTTGCAGTGAAGGGCATAGTTTTACTTATAAAACTCCATTGATTCCTGATCAGTTCAAACAAATTGTGTAACACTGCTTTGAGCAATTCTCCGTAATTCTTTAGATTACTTTCACATTTTGATACATCTTGCTTTATACTTATTACTCTGAATTCCTGAAATACATTTTCAATGGTTTTATACAACAGTCATATAATTATTTAGCTAGGACTAATTTTTTTAATGTAAAATGTTTTTGTTCCTGTCCACAGGCCATACCTTACCATCTCATTTGGCTGCAAATACACAAGAAAATAGCGACCAAAATATTGGCAGTGGCTTGTTAAAGAAAATTGTGAGGGGAACTGATGCTCAGGCATGCAATAGCCAAGGCTTAATACCACCTCACATCAGTCAAATTTATGATGAATTATTTGTCATACATCAGAAACTCCAGGTAGGAACTCAACCTTAAAATTTTTGTTGAATAATGTTATGAAGATTCTTACTTTTGATAAAGAAATGAGAAATTATGTACATAGTAAAACTTGCCTATGTATTAAAGCTATTACTTAGTGCTATTACTTTATACTAAGCACAATTAATTATATACTAAACCTCTGTCTTCATATGCCTCTTTCCCTAAATTAGTTCACTGATTTGGTAATGGTACTTTGACTTGGATTATGGGTAGGTCAGGTAGGTGGGTAGATTCAGCTTGAGGGAGTTTGAACACAGTGCTTCTACTGTCTTGTAACACACTATGGACATGGAGGGAAGCACCCACAACTGTTGCTTCTCTTGAGAGCATCTAAAACTGTTCTTCTGACTCTACACGTTCCAGAGCACTTGCCTTCATGGCCTCCTGCAAAAACCCTCAATTCATCCCACCAGTCCATCTCCAGCAGGCCTAAGCTACTAACAGAAGAACCTCCTATGTGGTTTTACTCAGTAAGAGTTCCTAAGCTTCTGCTAGATTCCTTGATGTGACTGTCTTTTGCACCATATGAGATAAAAATAATTTTGCATCTCTTTATCCCTCACCACTTTTTCAGGGATGCTTCCCACTAATTGAAGAAACAATAAATCTAGTATTCAGCATAGACAGTCACATCAGACTCTCTTCTGTCTTACAGTTAATACTATTATCCAAACATTTTGGAAGCAAAAGCCAAAGTTTAATTGTCTAGATTTGTACTTGAGCAACAATATAGAGTTGAATTTTGTATTTTGGGAGGCCGAGCCATCCCAACGCGCATCAGTCATTTGGGTTAACATGTGAGGAAACTGAACATAGATGGCCATCAGGATACTTTGTATTAGTAAGCTCTTATGTAACAAAAATTCAAATGCAGTGTGATTTGTGACAACTTCTTGGGTTTTTAAAGTAGTTTCAACATTTTTTTCTTAATACAGAGAGAAAGTTCAGCACAGCAGGAGTATGCTCTCCAACTCCAGAAACAAGAGCGTTGTCTAACAGAACGAGAAGCATTGATTTTTAAACATGAAGCAGCTTTGGCTAAAATAAGAGGTGTTGAAAAAGAAGTTCACACAAAATTTGGAGCTATAAAAGAGGTAAAAAAATATATTTGATGATAGATACTGCTCTACATACCGTATAATTTCTTTATAGTTGTCTTAAGCCATCACATGTTTGCTGGAAATACTGCTTATTTCTTAAAGTGATTAAAGGAAAGATTTATATAGAAAGTACTGAACAATATTATTAGGATTTTTGTATGACTCCTGTTTCAGAATGGTGCATTTAGTTGTCTGATGTATTAGTACATGTTACTGTTACAAGTTAGAAAAAAGAGGTCACTTATTTCTAAAGTAGTGACAGCTATATGACCAGTATTAGAGAAAAAATTTTGGTCTATCTGTAATTGTATGTACGTGAAATGAGTATTTTTGCATTAGCTGTAGTTGAAATGGATTTCCTTGCAAAGGCTTTAAGACACATTGAGACCTTATGACATAACACCTATTGCAGAGGGCATTAGCAACCAAAGGCTCAAAAAGTTCAGAGGAAGATCAACCTAACTTTGGGGGTGTGGGAAGAAATGAAATGGTGTGATTTTGCTGTAAGAAGAGGTACTTATTAATAACACTGTTCTTGAGAGTGTTTGCAATTGAATTTAGGTCTTGTGAAAAGTTTTAGTTATTATCCAGGAGGTCTCCAAGAGAAATGCTTAAACATGTACTTTGTGTCAAAACAAGAGGCTGAGAAATTAAATTTCTTTGAAGTGTGCAAGTAAACCTTTCCCACAAGCTGTTGAGGGAGGATAAACTACATGTTAAAAAGGAGGAAAGGGTGCCAGAGGGTAGATCTGAAAAAAGCATACTGTTCACAAGGCCTGAGTGTACAGTATTGCATTTGAATAGAAATATCAGCAACAGAAACAGAGGATGATAAGTGGGTGCATGGGCTAAACACGCTGAATGAATTGAGAGTGAATGTGCCAGTCTTCAGCTACAAAAAAGGCTGAAAAACTAGATGTAACAAAAGCAGTTAAGCATATGAACAGGGAGATTGGCAAGACTGTGGTGTTCCTAGTATTGGATAACTTAAGAAGAGGGGTGACAAGCATCTGGCAGGAGTGAAATGGTATAGCTGGTTAAAATACAGATGACACCACCTGATTTGATTATGGAAGTGGGTGGGTTAGACATCCTGGCATCACCTGCAACCCTATGGCTTAACAACTGAATTGGTTATGAACTTCAAGTAAAGCTGTTAACTGTGTATGTAGAAAACAGAAGTGAAACATTCCTTAAGATTCCATAAGATAGGGTGCATTATATGTTTGGCAGCATCTGTATGTTTATTGGTATGGAAAGGGGATCTGTCATTTCATACAGATGAGAGGACAAAAGGAAACAACCTCAAATTGCACCAGGGAAGGTTTACATTGGATATTAGGAATAATTTCTTCACCTAGGGGATTTTCAAGCATTGGAACAGGCTGCCCAGAGAAGTGATGGAGTCACCATCTCTGGAGGTATGAAAAGACATGTAGATGTGGCACTTAGGGACATAGTTTAGTGGTGGACTTGGCAGTGTTAGGTTAATGGTTGGACTCACTCTTCCAACCTAAATGATTCTATGATTCTGTGTCTTCTTAGGCAAATATGTGTAGGTGCTTTAGACAAGAATGTCATGCCCACAGCTGTTCTGATCCTATTGGCTGAAGAGCAACATTTGAGGAAAAGAGGAAGTGTAGATGGTTCTCTGTGCAGCTGGAATGGAAATTACTAAATTTCTAAGCAGAAATGCACAGGTGGATCTCTTCAGGACTTACATCATTTAAATTTCTACAGTCCTTTATGTTTGTCATTTGCACATGTAGGGAGAGAGGATATGACTGGAAATGGAAAAGTAGACATCAAGTAGGTGAATGAAGAATAGTGAACTCATGGAAGGAGAGAAATGAAAGATAGTGTGTATATATAGCTGGAATATTTTCAGTAAAATAAAACCTTGCTGTTTTATCAAATCTGAGGTACTCAGAGGTGCACTGGTGTCTAGAGAAGATTAAATCTAAAACAAGTTTCAGGGGAAAGAGAAGAATGGCAGTGGATATGCAAGTTGTAGTTAACAATTCATATGCTTATGTTGTAAACCCGAGTGTTAGTCTACAAGGCATAGGATTAGTTTCTTGCTCTGCATGATTGAGAGTGAGCAAAGCCAAAAAAGTAGTTGAAACCTCAAAACACAATCACAACTTTTTGTAATTGAGTGAACTGTAAATAAAAACTTTTTCATTTATTTTAGTTCACAAACATTTCCCACATCTGAATTGTCTGAGAAATATACATATATATATATAGTCTGGTTTTGGTAGAATCTGGAAAGAATAGGAACTATAGTCTGTGCACGTTGCTCTCTGTTTCTATATAGATCCTTCATAACATGCAGTACAGATCTTGTTTTTCTCACTATTTGGCCATGCAGAATGACAAACTTGGTATTTGAAAGTCTGTCCTATTATTTTAACACTAAAATGGAGCTTGGTGTTTTTAGAATAGTCTCTTTTAAATCATGTTTTTAAACTTGATACTTCTCTAGCGACATGAGGCAGAAGTTAAGCAGCTGACAGAAGCCTTGAGAGAAATAACTAAAGAAAATAGGAGGCTGAAGTCGTCATTTGACACCTTGAAGGAAATGAATGACTCTTTGAGGAAACAGGTAAAATTAATTATTTCCTGCTACAGAAAATTTTACAGGTTATAGTCAATAATTGTAAATCTTCAAGCAGCTTTAGTTTGCAAAATTGCTGATTTTTTGTTTTTGTAAGACAAGAATTGTATGAGTGACTGAAAGTACTTCCTGCGTGTTTTTCTAGTACTTGAAATTTAACCTTTCTGATCTTTTACAGTATAAAAAATATTGAACTTATTCCTCTGACCCACTAGGAACAGCTAATTGTTAGGAAGGGCAAATCCATATCTTCTGAAGCAGATTGAGGGTGGATGGAGAGAAAATATTTTATGACTTCATAGAATCCACCCTGTGCTGATTGGCTGTGCTGATTCTATTAAAAAAAAAATTCTAACTTCGTGTTTGCTTAGTATTTTTAGTTATTAATTAAGGCAGTATTTTCTCAGTTCTTATATTGAGATAGCGTTTTATAGTAATACACAGAGTAGGAATTTGTTTCACTTGGCTGTCAAGTCTGACCTAAAATGCTGACGTGCAAATTGCTATCTAAACTGTTTGATCATTGTTTATTCATTGAATTAATACCTGTTCTGATGGATTGAAGGACAGTAAAAATCTACAGCAGGGCCTTATTCTTTCCATTAGAGAAGGTCAGACCTAACTCCTAGGACCTTGATGGTTCTGGTGCAACACATCTGTCTTGTTATTTCCTCTCACTGCTAAATCTTTGCATTTCTGTGCAAAGTGAGGGCTTCTGTGATAATTATGCTGTTCGACGTTGTATGCATAGGGCATGCTTCTTATGTTTAAATGGTGGTTACACTTTACCTCATCTTTTCTCACCAAGCAAACTGTTTCTGTACTGTGTTAGTAACTGTCTCATTCTGCAGAGAAAAAAACTTTCACCTTCCCCATTAACAAGACAATTGTACCGTTCTTGAAATATATGCTCCAATTTTATGTCACTTCTTCATGAAAAGATGTGAAGTACCTGTAAACCTAGGATGATATTGTAGTGATTATTCTTCCCCTTCACACTGAAAGGTTGGGCTGCAGGTCAATAGAGAGCTACTGCTGCTGTCTTATCAGGTTGCCCAGAGAGGTGTTAGAATCTCAAACCTTGGAGCTGTTTAAAAGCTATCTGACATAGTCCTGGCCAACCATCTTGGTGGCCTAGCTTGAGCTGGGGGGTTGGACCAGATGTCCTCCAGAAGTGCTCTTGAGCCTCAGCCAATCTGTGATTCTGTGATTTGTTGAGGGAGGTGTATGATGATTTTGTTTCTCTCACTTTACATGCTGAGAAGAAAAAAATTGAACTTAAATAATTTAGCTACTCAACAGCAGTATCAAATTGTTTCATTATGATAATTAGGTGAAGAATTCAGTTTTGAATTTACAGATACTTTAATATTTTCTGATTCTTTCAGTTAAGTGATGTAACTGAGCTGAACAAGAAGTTGGAAGGTCAAGCACGAAAAGTACAAGCACGTTTAGAAAACCTACAGGTAAGGTTTGTTCTTACATATACCTGCTTCTTTTGTAGGTAATCTGTGAAATGTAATTCATTGTTATATTTTGTTGTAGAGGAAGCATGAATTTTCAATAGTACGGAAGTCTGACAATATATGTCAAGTGATGCAACAAAGCAAACCTGTGAAACAGGAAAAAGTGATGGTAACATCAAAAATGGCTAAGGTAAGAATTGAGCAAAAGTCTTGACTGTTTTCATTCAAAAGGCATTAGGCAGTGTAACATTCTTTGTGTATCTGCTGGAAATTAGAAAATGTAGCTTCCAATTTTGTTTTACGAGTAAATTAATTATAATAAGAGAAGAAACATTATATGGGGAGAAAACACAGTTAACAAAGAATGAGGTTTGTTGCTAAAAATGTGTCTTGGATTTCATATTGCGTATGTCAATAGTATATGTGTATATTTTTATTTATATGGTATGCTCTCCACTTCCTGTCATGTCATCTTTCATCTGCCAATTAGAATTATAACCTGCTTCCACTTTAACAGATTTCTTTTGCTGTGTCAGAGAAAATCTTAAACTTCTTCTGCTTACTGCTGCCGTACAGCACAGCACTGTCCTTATGAATAATACCAGGCAAAAAGTAGTCAGTCAGAAGTATCTGATAAAGAATCTTAATCTTCTCAACAAAATGTTATTTTTTTGAGAAATAATCTTTAATGGGGAAAGAGAATAAATGCAGTGTTTATACACAGTTCCAAAACAATCACCTTTGTTTCCTTAAAAAATCTTCTTATAACACTTCATGAAATGCTTTCTTTCTCCATGTAGTTCCGTTTAGTAGCAAGTGAACTGTGAAATGAAAAAGAGATATTCACACCGTCCTACGTAACTGATCTACATTGGGTGCCTTTAAAACTGAGCTGTATATATATAGCCAACAAATTCTCTTTACATAGGTTTAACATACTTTGGTTGCAGGTGTAATACAAATAGTATCAGTAATTACAGTTCTGATAGAAGAGGAAAACAGTTATCTGAAGGTAGATAGAAGAAAACTTTTGAAGTCTTTATAGAACTGTTTGTGCAGCCTATCTTCAGTTATCTCTGGATGTCTTTCATAGAGTATTTCATTGCAGTGTAGTACAACCAGAATGACAATTTCAAAATGTCTTTGTTGTTTTTTTTTAACAATGCTAGTTGCCCAGTTAAATTTTAACAACAGTAAATTGTGTGAAATAAAGCAAAGTAGGTGTAGTGCATTGAGATAAGAATTTCCCCATGCAAAGGACATTAAAGACCTGCTTTCTTCTGTAGTTCATTTGTCCAGAATTATAAAATGGAGTGATTTTTTATGTGAATTTTTTTCCAAGGTGTTTTACTACCATTTGTCCAAATATAAAATAAATTATTTTTTTTACACCCAGAAACGATCACAAATAGCTCCTGTCCTGCACTGGGGAGGGAGGTGTGAGAGAGAGAGAAAAACACTGCAGGATTCCTTCTGGGTCTCTGGAAGAAAGGCCTGACAACAAATGGCTTAATTAAAAGGCTATTTTAATAAGATGGAGTAAGAGGAGGAATAAAGCAAGCAAGTAAATCTTGTGTCCCTTCTGATGCTGGGAACCCTGTGTTTGAGCAGCATCAGGTGGAGCTTGGGTGGATTTTTCCCAGGGCATGCCAAGCTGCTCCTGTCCATTGAGAGAAGCTCCTCCTCTTTGGCCATTCAAGATATTACATAATTTTCTTGCAAAAAACCAGCTCTATTCGTGGAGGATGTTCACAGGAGAAGAACTTGTTGCCTTTTTAGACAAGGGCAAGGCCAGGCAGGAGGCATGATCAGCAGTTCCACTTGGAAGCTGCCTGATTTTATTCTGCAGCCAAGCACAGGATAAACTGTGCAGTTGATTGATCTGTGGAGCACAGCTCAGGCTGCACCTACTCAGGTTCTCTGACTCTTTTATGTACAGTAGTCTCCCAGTCAGGATTGCCACCTTCCAACCCTTGATCCACATACAGTTCACCTTTCCCAGTGATATTGTAAGTTACATATTAATAATATGCAGGCTTCTCAAACCCTAGGTACAAGGCCCAGCAGAGCACACATGGCCTGTTCACTATCTACTTGAATATGTTTTCCATGGGCTCCCTATAGAGTAACTTATCTCCCAGATTTTATCAGGCATAAAATTGTCATCCTTTATATTATGCATAATATTTCATAACAAATGTACTCTCGTGTTTCAGTCTGTTACTATTTTGGCTTAAAAAAATCATTAACTTGGAAGCTGAAATATCTGATGTTATGGATGTATTACAGCTACCATTGAATTCACAAGTTTATGAGCTCTTAAGTTTTCTTATGGATTGGATCTCAGACCAGCATCTTAGCAAAATAAAAACACAAGAAGAAAGAGAGGACAGTTATAAACTTACGGTTACCCAGAGCTCAGATAAACCCTCTACTCGGCAAAAGTGTATGAAGGTAAAGGGGTTTGGATTGTTTGCTTGTGTTAACATGTTTCAGATTTCTGGGGGGGGGTGGGTTGTTAAATGATTCTTAAAGTATAACAGGTCAGCATGTAATTAGAACAAAATCACTGTTAATAAGTCAGTATTCATTCCAGCAGTGAGATAGAATAGATACATTGTCAATTGTAAAGCATACAGATAATTTTTAATAAAAAGTGTGGTGTTCAGTCTCAAGATGAGAGTTTCAGCATTTTATTTCTAGTAACTTCTTTCAGTTGATACTTCTTTTTTTATGTGTGATACTTTACATAATTCCTCTGTTTCAAGGAGATTAACAGGTCAAATTTAAAACATTTTTATGCCTATTTAGATATTAATGTTTCAATTTATGACATATGTAATCTGTTAGATTACAAGAGAAAACTCAAAAAAAAAGTGAAGAAGTCTGTTCGTTTGGTTTTCACTTACAGTTAGCTTATAGAGTAGTTTTATATACTGCATACTGCATATATACTACTTTTGTGTATTTTTACAGCTTTTGCCTCTAGCTACTGAGCAACTCCAGTGGATGCCATATGTGAATTCTAAACTGCACATTCCTGTAATTAAATTTATTTACTGGTCTATAAGACAGCTAGACACTGATATACAGGTAAAACAAGTAGTCCTCTTGCAGTATGTTTTTTTAATAACTAAATTCACAGAAGATATTAATGGATTTTGCATTTTAAATATATATGAAAAGCAGAAGTTTTCAGGCCGTATATAGAAAAGAAACTGCTGTAAAGTATAAATTCTTAGTGTTTAACACAGATAGATGCCAAATCAAAAAAAATCAAGTTAAATTTAAATTTGGCATTGTGTATCTAAATACAGTGTTCGTAAGTATGTGATCTCTGTTGTGATTTCTAAGCACATCAGAAATTACACTTTTGCATATGTTGTTAACAAACTTGCACTAGAAAAGGCAGTACTTTCAGATGCACTTTATGCATGAGATTTGCTGAAATTGATTGAAGTGTGTGGCAAAGCAGTGAAGAAATTTTGTTTGTTTCTGTTCTCTGCTTGGCGTCTAAACACAAGACATTCCTTGCACTCTATGACTAGAGTGCTATAAGAAAATATGTAGCAGTATCATAAAGAAAAAGATAGTAGCCACACTGTAAAGACTCAGCATAGTGCTGTCAATAGTGCTTTTGCTGAATCAAAAGATAGAAACTTTGTAAATATCCTGAGTTTAAATTCAATAGAATACTAAGCTGTTGTGTTTGGTGCTAATAAGTAACTATATTTTAAATAAGCATATTTTGAAGTTTGATTCTGAAGTAGTATTTCTTTATGACGAAAAGTCTAATAGATATTACCTGTACAGTATTCTTAAGGTTCATATTTAGACCTTGAATTCTGTGAATGGTTTTACAGGATGTAACTTCAGGCAACCTTACAAAATAGAATTGACTGAAACTGAACTTTTCTGGAACCAGAGGCAACTTAAATAATGTCAGCATATCCATAACATATTAACTATGTGTTGATACGGCACCGTGGTAGTGTTGTTCAGCTGCTTTTGGAACACAAAGCAGAATTGTCTATACAGATTATATTCCAATATGTGGTCAAAGAATTTGCTACTTAATATTTAATCACATGGGGAACATATATATCACTGTATAGTACACAGGATTTCAATGTGTTTTAATGTTTACACTTACTCTATGCACTGTTTGAAACAGCATGCAACAATGAGATCAACAATGAGGAGACTGGGCGAAGATATTTTCAAAGGCATAGTGAGCAAGGGAAACCCACATGGTTCTTCTGAACAGTCTGTAGAGAGTAAATCAAAATCAGCAGCTTTTTTTAAGAGTTCCTGTATGCCTTTGAGATTTGTGTCAACTTTAATTGTGCTTAAAACAGTGACACAAGGTAAATTAAGATTTTTTTTAATTTTAATTTATTTATTTCAGTCATGTGCCTGGATAAAAAGCATTTCAATGATACTATAGAGTCTATTATGCTTTATTAGTGAAAAGTGGTTTTACTTGAGTTTGGCTACCTTGTGAAGCAAAATATGTATGAATCTTGCTATTATTCATTTCATATTTGAGTTTATGTGTTCCTTTTAATATGATGACTTGTTAGATCAGTCAGCATTTCTGAAGAAGGGGAAAAGAGACGTTGATAATTCTGTCAAACTGTTTTCCTTCTTTGTCCTTTTGACATAGAGAGTGGTGTTCACTTTTGTGAGAAGAAAAACCTTCAATCAGTCCGATTTATTGAGATATTTTAAAATTAACTTACAGATTAACTTCGGTTATTTAAACAAATTCTTCCCCATTTCTAGTTTATATATATATATATATATATATATATATATATATATATATATATATATATATATATATATATATATATATATATGTATGACTTCTTCAAACACTTCAACATAATCTGAATTATGCTTGAAGGTTCTTCATTCATGTATGTGCAGATGTGATGAGTAATCCAAAAGAATGTTTTATTTTGACTTCTATTATTAGGTTTCTCTTTGACTTAGTGTTTTAATTCAGTAATGGCCTCAGTGATTGCTATGAACCTATGCAAAAGGAGTCCATCAGCATAAAAGCAGCAGAGTTGATAGGTCCCCTCTGAATCCTGAATGCAATGTAATTGCTACTTATTATCAAGTTGAGTTTCTGAATATATTAACGCTTGATTTTTTTGTGTGTGTTTATTTCTTTGGGAAAAAAAAGATCATCTATTCTCTTAAACTATATAGTCCATACAGCCTCCAATGCCTGTTAGGGGATTATTCTATCTGAAACAGCTACATCACTTTCAGCTCTTTCTTCTGCCTTTTGTTAACCAGAAAGGATCAGGAGGGTTGTGTAGGGGTCATCACAGGGTGAGTGACTCTTACCTTTCAGTGTGAGATTTTTTCTGTTTCCTTTGTTCCTAGGACCCTTCCACCTTTTACACCGGCAGATATGTATAACAGTAAAGTAGAATTTTCTACTTAAAACCTATATAATTTGGTGTTGGCAAAGAAATAGAGGAAGCTGGGTCTTCCTTGCCTTATGGGAGAGGGAGAAGATAAAGGTTTCAAAGTAGACACTACAGGATTACACAAATCAGATTGTATCTAGGCAGTGTGACAAAAAGTGTGGGAAATATAACTCAAAGACTAGAGTAACTGTTTTCCCAGCTGATTTGTTAACAGCTGCCTTTCAGTTATGAAGTCTTTTCTCTCTTCAAGGGAAATAGATAACAAGAGGTGTTGCAGATCTTTTTATGGAAGTTAGGCAGAAAAGTAATTATACACCATCAAGAGCAGGTGTAAGATGCGATTGCTGCTTACCTGCAACAACTTAGCGGTACTGTGGTGCTGCATAACTGGGGTTTTCTGCAAGAATACATTTTACAAGGATAGCATAAGAATGAATGTATTTATAACTCTTTTCCAACTCTTTGTGATATTAACCACTTATTTTTCCCTTTTCAAAGACATTTTAAAAGCACAGATCATTTTGATAGCAAGTAATTGTTCAGTGGGGCTACAACTGAACAATCTAACCTAACCTCAGAAATGGTCCTGCTTTAGGCAGGAAGGTTAGATTCCAACTAAATTGTTCCATGATTCTGTGCTACCTTTGATTTTCGTGACCTTTTATTCTCTGAATGGTTTCTATTTTAAAATGCCATTACTAGTAACACATCTATTCTGCTAATAACACAAAGAGATTCAGATAGGTTACAGAGATGTTAATTATCAAGGTACTCCTGAAAAACCATGCCAGAATGTCCAAATCAGATGCCTGCTTTGTCATCTGATTTTTTTTAGCCTCTTGCGTGAAATATATTGTGAATATTAGGCCAGTTCCTTAGACAGCAGAGATCCATATCACAAAATTGCTGCAATCTCTGGCGCCCTGATAGACACTAAATTGGGAGGCCAAGATTTTAAATGCATAGATAATGAATAGTGTTCTTTTTCATGGAAGTCGTGCTTTTGGATTAGATAGTTAAGAAGATTAGTTTGTCTTTATGCTTAACAACCTGTTCAGGATTTATGTTGAGAGTATTTACAGTAAATACAGGATTTAAACATGATGGAAGACCACCCTGACATCATTAATGAACTAACACAGTATTTCAGCTGTTGGAGGAAACAATTTCAGTCAAGACATTTTGGTGAAGCATGATAATTATTCTTAAATTGCGACTCATATTTCTAGAAATGTTTGATAAAAGCAATGCAAGAAGAATTGCAATACCAAAACTAGTCATTGCCAAGACTGATTTACCCTAAGCAGATGAACAATCTTGATTAGAATGAACCAGTTTAGCTTCTCATGGTTCCCTTTTACATGAAAAATATGATCTGATGTTAAACATATGTCAGATATCACTGTGTATGAATTTTGATCACTCTGACCACATGGCACTAATGATCTAGTGATAAAGTAGCACATTTGAACATACATCTTCTTTCCCTTAAATGTCAGTATCCAGCAGATGGCACCACAGTTAAACTTTTGCGGCAGGATAAATTGTTTCCTTCTACTTAATTTTCTGCACTCCGGATGATCAATGAGATTCCAAGATACTGAGGACAATTTGACATCAGGAAATTAAGAAATTAGATTGGTTCACTTCATCTGCATTCTTAGTAGAATTTAATGGACTCTACAATGAATAAGAATATAAAATGTATGTGCTGAAACTACCGCTTTTTATAGAAGGAATGGGAGTAGTTGCTCTGGTGAAAGTAATTGCTCCTACTCAGACAAATCAGCCATTGACTCCTTTAATAGAGGTTTCCCAGATGTTGAAACTAACATTGTCTCAAACTATGCCAGCTTATATTTTCTTTCCTCTTAAGCAAAATATTTGCAGGACTTTACATTTGTAAATATATTTTTCTTAAACATAGTAGATAGTGTCTTTCTCTACTCAGAATAAATTGTTAAGGAATAAAAACAGACAAGTAAATTTAATATTTTCACCATTTAGCTTTTAAGTATATGTCTGCAATGGAAACTGTTGAACAGTTGTTCACATTGCTTAATGAAATGATGGTTATAGAAGTCTTATTGCCTGTATTCTGGTATCTTTCAGTGGATTACCTGGCTCAGGCATTTGATTCACTTCGCATAGACTTGAAGACAGATGAAGGGAAGGCCTTATTTTTGGAATACCAATGTGTGCCTGTTGTATTAAGTCACTTAAAAGTATCCAGTAGAGGTCTGCTTTCCAGTGCTCTTGAAGGATTACTTCAGATGACCATGGAATCTGGTAAATTGGGGTAATTAAAAAAAAATAAAAAATTAAAAATCAGGGTAAGAACAGGTGAGGTAAGCATAAATACAATGTAAAACAGCACGATTCTTATGTATAAATGATCTAATGTAGTGTTAACATTAATTTGTATCATGTACATTCATTAGAGACATAAAACGTACATCTGAATTTTCTTTCTCTGTCATCTTGTGTTTTCTGCTCCCTCTCAGATGTTTTATATTTTGTCCTGGTTGCTTTCTTATTTATTGCTGTGAATTTTTTGTTGCTCTTTTTTGGTTTGGCATTTCAGTTTATTCCACTGTATTATTTTGCTGATATTTTTCTTTGAAGTCAGTCTGTGCCAGGGAAGCTAAATAATGAAAAACTGCCAGAAGGTGGAAATAAAATATAGGTTGTATTTAAATTCTTTTCCTAGTTTGAATGAACAGATCATCCGCAATCATTTTTCAGTTTCTAATAATTGAAAATGGCATTTCTAAAAGAGATGGTTATGTTTTGCTGAATTTTACTGTGCCAAGATGGTTATGTTTTGCTGAATTTTACTGTGCTTTGGTCCTGGAAAAGTGTTAATAATCCTATTTGTCATAGCATTTTCCAAGTAATCCAGGCTAAGGATCAGTTGATAACCAACTGGATAAACATGAAGGTAGAGAGGCATTCCAGTGCCACTTTGAATAAACTTTGTGGGTGGGTTTTTTTTAAAGATGAAAATCACTCACTGCTTTGTAGAACAGAATAGGGGAAGGGGCTGCTGCTATTTTTGAAATGTTCGTTATTTTGGAAGGGTTTTGTTACCATGCATTGTACTGATTAAAATACAAAACATGTTTGACTTGGGATGGTATAGCATTGAGTAAACAGCAACTTTGTAGCAATGTAAGTGCAGAAATATTTAACTAACGTTCTATTCTTCCTTGCAGACTCTTTTTCTGATCATGTAGTTAATGCAGTCTTACACTAAGGTATTCTTCCTAATAGTCATGACTGTGGTTGATAAAATGATTGGGAAAGAATTAATTGAATGCACAAAGGTCACAACCTAAGCAAAGTGGGTGGTGTCTGGTATTATTTTGGGTAATGTCAATAACAGTACATCTTCTGTTACCTCTCTGTAGTCAATCTGATACACTAGATGCCTGCAGTTTGAAGAATAGTGAAGATATATTTTGAGAGACTCAAATTTTTGCTTTCTCGCTTCTCAGAGAAGTTGTGCGTATGTGAAATCAGGGAAGTAAGAGTACTGTTTAATGGAATTGATATTTGATTGAGAATTATTTCTTGGCAACTGGATATAAAGCCTTATGCAGAGCCTTTCTCTTTGGTAGAATAAATTGCCAGTACACAAGTTATAGGCACGTTCTGCTTTTTTCCAATCCGTAGTTGGTGTTTTGCAAGAAGTTGTTAACCATGAGAAGTAGGATTGTTGATGGAAAACTGTGTTTTCATTGCTTTGTAAGTTTCTTATTAAAAAGTCATTAAAAGACAAACTATAGAAGATGGCAGTGAATATTCAGAGGACTCTCTATGTTAGAGTAAAACAAGAATTTATGCTCACAGTATGCTTACAGTTTTAAAGGAGCCTTAAATGTGAAGTCATAGGTAGCTGGCCATATACTCAAATACAGAATTGTATTACCCAAAAAGACAGTATCTGGCCAACAGAAGGCAAAGTCTAGACTTTTATTTTTTGCTGTAATATATGCCATCCTAACCATTCTTTCAGTTTGGGTTTTTTTCTTCATATTATTTTCTATAACTTAATTTTTTAAGTTTTAATTTTTTCATGAAGTATTTTTACAGATTTAAATTTTAGTTGTTCAGGCTGAAAAATGTTAATCAGATGTGAAATAGCTACTATGTTTCAATAGTCCTCCCTGTAACTGCATGTACTTTTTTTTATAGTAAGCAATGAATGCTAATGTTTCTGTGCAGTTCAGGCCTCTCTAAGGTCCTTATGTAGGCTGTCTCCTGTGTAAGAAATTATCTTCCTCATGTTACAGAAATGAAGCCCAGATTTCCCTCATATGTTGAGGAAAATTACTTAAACTGCATATGAAGAAGGTACATACTAATCTAAGATGGATATTTCTGTTGATAGAACAAGGGAGTCTGCAGTATTGAGTAAGCAGATTTAGTTTTGGTGTGCATGTTCTCAGATTTTGGATCAGTATTATTGCTTTTGGCTTCACAATATGTCTGGTACAATCAGTCCAGAATCCAAGTTTCCATTGCAAGTTCATACATTGACAGTGCTGGTAAGGCATTCACTTACTAAAAACATGATGTCAAATGCAACAGCTGAGGTATTAGTATCATCTTTTCCTATCTGTGTACAAGACCTTAATGGCAAATTTAAATTAATGTTCTTACTGTTATTTATCTTACTGGCACACAGCCCTCCATGCACTCCATCTCCATCTCTCCTCAGGAGTTTCACATCAAGAATCTGGGAGAGTCCTAGCACCACCATTTCAATGGGAAATGGTGGAGGTCTGAAAGATAACATTCCTCAGTACTTTTTTACTCTGTGTACTTATGATTTCACTATTATATGTTCAGCAGTCTTGGCCAGCTCAGGATATGCATTCACACACAATATTTTTTACTGTTCTGATTGTTTCCTTCTTCTCTTAGATCTTTTTTCACAAGGAAGAGAAGTATCAGCAGACAGAGATGGAGGAATAATTAATTCTAGAGTGATTTACTTGTCTGAGAAGACTTACTATATCACAAGGTGGTCCAGAGGGTGGCTTGAGGCATTTCAAAACCTGAAAAAAATGCATGAAGTCGGGATTCTTCGTTTCCTTCTGGAAACTGTGGCCAGAAAGCCAAATAGTGTTGTGTTAAATGTTCTGTACTCTTTTTTTCTTTTTTTTTTGCCTGGTATTTAACAAGGAATATTTTGGTAGTAGAACTGCAGCATAATTTTTTTGGCATTTTAGAGATGCCATGATTCATTCTAGGACTTTCTTTGCACTAGTCAGCATCCCATAGCTACTGTTTAGGAAAAATGAAAGCAATAAGGATCACTCAAAATAGTCTAGTTTAAAAGAAAAAAAAAAGGCAGTAAACCAGAGTTTCAGGATTTGACAAGGTCTCCTTCTCTGCCGTTCTCTGCCATGTTTGTTAACACCATTTGCTTCTGTAAAAGTAAGGTTAACCTTAACAAAACAGCGTGTCTCTTTGTAAAAAGTCTTTCACAGTGCAGTGGGAAGAAGTAAAATCTATATGGTGAGAGGCAGCTGATAGTCAAGATCTCTGTGTATCATGCTAACTGGTATGCAGTGTGCCTGCACATGGTTTTATATGTTTGGGCACATCCATGCCCTAAAGACTGTGGCTGATAAAGATAACTATCAGGAGTTCAAGCCACAAAAAATACTCCATTTGAAGATCAATACCCCCTCACTTCAAAGGCTAATGAAACTTTGCTCAGAATTTGGAGCTCCCCTGGTTTCAGTGAGCTTCTGTGTTCCAGTCTGAAGGAAGAAGCAGATGATGTTTTTTGCACTGCACAACTCAGTTGTGTGAAGTACAAAGGAGAGCGCATAGGTTACTACACTAGTCAGTGTAAGCCCTATACAACTTCTATGACAGACTTTCTTTTTGGAAACCTCACTTGGAATCCCCATGTCTAATGAGAGCAAAAAAGTATGAGCAGCAAATATCACAGATAGTTTCACTGAGTTTTTACTCTTGCATTACTTTTCACATCATGCCTTTCCCGAAAAAAAGGCACCATTTTTGAACATTGAAAACACAAGATTGGCTCCTTTGAGTGGAATGCATGCATGGATCATATACACTTTGCAAATGGTAGGTAGCTGTGTGTGTCTCTCTATATATGTATGTATATGTGCATGTTTATATTCACATATGTGGCACCAGAAGAGTCATCCTTGAGTACTCAGACATTAGGGAGGATGTTACTGCTGAGCAACATCTGAATGTTCACTCAGATGACAGGAAAGAGGAAAATGTAACCTTAGGGATTAGGCATTTCATTTCTACTCCAAAGACAAAAGGGGAGTATCAACTTATTTTGACCCCCTTTGTGTCAAGAGGCCTATCCATTTGCATTCTTAATGGTAAAATCATTTGTCGTCCTTTTCTCGTTAGAGCCACAAGATGAACTATGAGCCGTCAAGGTGGTCTTTTTGGTTCATCTCTTACTTCAGATTCCAGGTTGGAACTTTTTTGGTCACTGCTAGGGCCAGGGTTTACTCTGTAATCATTTTGATTCTCAGTTAGAGAGATCTTACCATATTCCACAGAAATAATCAGTCTAGTAAATCTCATAAAGCAAGTTTGAAGCTCATTTAAAACTGTAAATAAAAATGCACCTGAGGTCCACAGCTTCATGAAAAATCTGTCTGAGTTGACATCTTTTCTGTACAAGAGTAGGTAACACCAGTGTACCTGTCCAGCTAGGCCATAGGAGCACAGTGGTCTTAACACCACAGGAATTCTGTGAAGAAATAGTTAAGACTTTCGGTACCCTTGGGAAGCTACTTTGTATGTGTTTCTTGAAACTTAGTTGCATCACCATAGCCTACAACATCCAGAGACCACAAGTATACAATACTGTCACATTATTTCTTGGATGGATTCACCTTATATGTATTTATCAAACTGGAATCTCAAATTGTATACATGTCACCAGACTACATTATGGTTTAGGTATCAAAACTTGGATAGCGTTCCAGCTGTTGGTGTACTGGAACTGGTATTTCCCAGACATCTGTGACTTTTCATGCCATTGTATAGATCTGAAGTGTAGTGCCAGCCAAAAATAATCTCACCATTTTGTCCCAGTGTGGTGGGTTGACCTTGGTTGACCAAGCTGTTCTATCACTCCCCTCCTCAGCAGGACAGGGGAGAAAGTAAGATGGAAAAAAAAAATCATGGGTCAAGATAAAATTAGTTTAATAAAGCAAAAGCAAAGTCCATACATGGAAGCAAAGGAAATCAAAAGATTTTATTCTCTGCTTCCCATCAGCAGGTGGTGTCCAGCCACTTCCTGGGAAGTGAGACTTCAGCATGCATAGAGGTTGGTCTGGAAGGCAACGTCATGAATAACGAATGCCTCCTTCCCTTCCAGTTCACCCTTCCCTCTTCTCCTTACCCTTAGCTTTTATTGTTGAGCAGATATCATGTGGTATGGGAGTCAGTTTGAGTCAGCTATCCTGGCTGTATCCCCTCCCCTCCCAAGATCTTGCCCAACCCCAGCCTACTGGTGAGGGAGAGTGTTGGAGAGACAGTGCTGATGCTGTGCCAGCATTGCCTAGCGGTAGCCAAGCACTGGTGTGTTACCAGCACCCTTCTAGCCACCAATACAAAGCACAGCACTTTGAGGGCTGCTGTGGGGAAAATTAACTCTGTCTCAGCCAGACCCAGTAACACCCAATCATTAATGGTTTTGAAACTTAAGCAGTGTGTCAGAGATACAGAATATATACATATATATGTGTGTGCCAATCTTGTTTGCCTCACCTCTTTTACAAAGACGTTAAAGCCTAAGGCAGAGGTAAAATATTATACTGATCACTTTTCTTCTAATATACAAAAACATTCAAAGCTGGAACAAAGGCTGACTTTTGAATGTCAGGGGTGAAAAAAGTTGAGGTTAGTTTTGGCCAGCTCTTCAGGGCATAACAGTGAGAGTCTGCTAAAGATATTATGCAGTAATTTCAGACAGTTTACTTTGTGTCAGGAGAACTTCAGTTTCAGTTTACTTTCATGCTCTAATAGTGTTGGGATTTTTTCATATTCCAGTACTTCTGTGGATTCTGTTCACTACTTTTACTGTTAGTGGACTTGAGGACAGAAACTTTGCAACTGAGTCCTTACATAACCATTTGCATTCTGTTAGCAAATTGCTTCATTTAGCCTATGCTAGGAACTTAATAAGTAGCTGAAATGGAGTTGTGGATAATTGTTAGGATAAACAATATAATGTTAAATAATTTATGTTGTATTTCATGTTCTTTGCATGATGGAGAAATTATTTTTCTTCAGATGAACTCAGTGGCCTAAGTTGAAGTCTATTTGGTTTAGTCAGCTATCTTCAGTGGAATAGGTTGCTTCTGAATTTCACAGTTGTGAGTTAACAGCTTGTTGTGAACCTGACAGTAGAAAATCAACTCCACAAAGTTATTTTATCCCTTTTCTTACTACGTTCTGTTAATATTTTTGTCTAAAAACGTCCATAAGGGTGCATAAATTGATACATTTCAACCTGTTCAATCTTCTCTTTTAAGTGTACTTTCTGATAGCAGATACATGAGAACACAGAACCAAAGCAGCACTGTAGCTACCATGTTTGGCTTTTAGTCCCATCTCTAAGCTCTGAACCCTTCTGAAGATAGAACTAAGAACAAAATCTTCTCTGATAGCATTGTAATGGAAAGTAGATTTAATGTCTTGATAAATTCTGAATGTGCTTGATGATAGATTTCTACAAGTGCAGTGCTCTGACTGCCTTTGGAGCAAAATGTATTAACTGCTTCATGCTGATGTTTCAGTTTAGTCAAGTGGCATATAATGTATTTATTGCTTAACATAGCTCTTACCATTTCTCATTTAAATTACTATTAATGTTTAATAATTGAAGTAATAGTTACTTTTAGTTATTAAAATTGTTATACTATGAACCAGTGACTTCTAGGGCACCTTCATACCCCAGAGTTCCCTCCCTAAGACTACAAATTTCTTAGTAGATCTTGTTTCTAGGTCAGTGGGTGCAACACACTTGAACAGTGGGTTCAAGAGAGTTCCTGTATGTCAGACATGAAACACTTTCTGGAAACCATCTAGTAATAAGTAACATGACCTCATCAAGAAAATTTGTTCTATAGGTGTTGAAGAACGTCACATCATTAGTATTAAATCACCCTGTAGTTGAATACTTGTCATATACAATTTTGTCCAATACTGTTCTTCCTGTCTTCTCCCTTCTCAACCAGCTTACTATGGTTTTTTTACTTATGAATCAATTAAAAGGGTTTCAAAAGATGTAGTGAGTTTGTTAATTGTAGTCTGATTCATGCTTGATTTAAATCTGCTGTTAGCAGAGAGCTGCCTGCCTCAGTTTCACCCTTTGCACTTTTATACAAAGACATTATATGTCTTAAATTTTTCCTGCAGTGATAACTGACTTCTGTCATGTAGATTAATAAGTTCCCCTTTCTCAACCTTAAGTTCATTCAATGAAATCAAAACTTACCTGCTCATTGGACATTAAAAAATGCTGGCCTTTGCTTTAAATAAAACTTACATTTTCTTTGTCTTCAAGCCTATTTCTGTTTTGCAGAGAGTATATTTTGCATTAGTGTGTGCTTATTCACAAATTGAGATAAGTGCATATTCAAAAAAAGTCATCTCAGAATTATTCTGTCTTGTGTTTACTGTAAGTTAAGTCACATTGTGGTTGGGCTTAACTGTGATTTCTTAACCATATTAACATCACTGAAGATTTTTAGTAACTTCAAAAGTGGGCTGTATTTACACATGCACTGAGCCTTACTTCTAATTTCATTTTTTTTTTTTTTAAGAAAATATTATGGTCATGGATAACCAAGTCTGTGTCCAGATGTATTCATCTCATAAGTTAATCAAGCCAGTGAAGATAAAAAGATTGTCTCCATAGTAAGAAGCTGTGCTTATTTACATGTAAACTGAATATTTTTACATGGACTACCTGTGTGGACACTCTCTCTTTTCCTTTGTATTGGAATGCTTCCATAACTGATGCACTGTGCACTGTTCTACAGGTACTTCTAAAATGTCAGTGGTCAGAATCTGTCAAGGAAACTCAAATCTGCCCCTTTATGGTTTTTCTTGAGTCTTAGCATTTTGAGACTTTACAGACTACAAGCAGTAGTAAAGCATGGAGTAAAAAATGCCTGTATGCTTAAACAGATTAAAATTTAACTTTTTCCATCATATTATCTTTACTGGTAACTGGTAACTTTGCAGGATTGTAACTTTTCAAGTGAGCTTATTCTGCAGCACTGAAAGGGTAAAATTGTCAAGTTTGTGAATACCAAACTAAGGTAGGATTCCCCCTCACCTTTGTGAAAGGCAGATGTGACAGTTCTCCTGAGGAATTGTTTGAAGCTATAGTGAAAGAAATGATTTACAGCTTATGTGGGATGAACATCGAAATACAAACCATTTAAAAGGAAATCCTTCCTCTGTTATCCTATAATTTTTATTCATTTTTCTAAAAACAGTGAATAATTATGTTAGATTAATAGATATTTTAGTTTAATATTTTAACCACAATAAGTATCTCTAACTCTGTTAAATGCAGTCTAGATAATGTTAGAACCAACCTGTATATGTTGAAAGCAAGCAAGTACACCAAAATTCTGTACATATTTTTGTTAATTAATTGCAAGCTTAGTTTAAATATTTTGATTTTGATGAAATTAATTTAGTATGAAGGATCAGAAGCCTTCTGTCTAATAACAAATAATGTCTGTCATTATTTTCTCCTTGTTCTAGTAACAGTCATGTAATGCTTAACCATTCTGAATTTTAGACCTCTGTGTCATTCACTCCAAAGTAAGAAATAGAAGGGGCCATTAAATATAAAGTTATGTAGAGCCAAGTAGCCACTTCAGAAGTAAACCTTCACTGTTCATTTAGGGCACTGCTGTAGTTCATAAGCAGCATGCAATTTTGAAGGGAGATGTGAATGCTAAGTTTTTTTAAGTATTTCATGTAAAAAAGAGTTGTTTATGTCAGTATGTGGATATACACATCCCTTTTCCAGTTAATTTAAGTTGTGAAATCTTTAGAACACTAAAGTTTATTCAAGTAGGATCTCATTTGCTCTTATTTACTAAACTTGCATTTCATTAATAAACAGTTTATCGCTTTCCATAAAATGGTTTAATTTAAAACTACGTATGATTTAATTAGGAAAAAATATTTTTATACACATTATATTTTGTATTTGACTAGCTAACATGTGTACTGTACTTTTTAGCCAGCTGTTTTTAGAGCAATGTCATAATTCAAATTTCATAAAGAAGGGCTGTTTTGTGAAGTCAATAGTAAAAAATTTTGCAGTTTGTGTAACATCTGCGCATTCTCAAGGTTCAGATTTTATTTACCTGCTCACTTGCAATCTGATGTTAACAGAATTACAGGTCATGCCAGGTAATGTTTGTTTATGTAAAGGCTTCCTTATTTGCATTTGAGATTGTGTTTGAAATACTGTGCTTCGTTCTGAGCTAGTTATTACAGGAGCTAAGATATGGGAGTAGGGGAAACAAGGCAGTCAAGCTCTGACAGAAAAAGTGTTGGAATAAAACTCCTTTAGATGTTCTCTGTAAGAGAAGTTACAATTCCTTTTGTGATTCTGGTAGTTCATTAGGCCTTTTATTGAACAAAGTAACCCATAATAGTTTATATCTTCGATTTGAAATGCTGTCTAGATTATTTGTAAAATGGTTTTTTTTCTCTCAGACCTCATTAGAATCAGTCTTTAATGGTTAGACCATGTTGATTGCTAATAGACATACTGAATTCAATCAGCACACCAAAAGTTTTCATCCTCTGATGTTTCTAATCAATGATTTTCCAAGAAAAATGTTTGTTTTTTCTTAATGTATCATCTTTATGCTTCTGCTATTCTAGTAAGTAAGATAATTCTGTTTTCCATGTATTTTATACCTGTTGCATTCTAAGTTGGCAGTTCCAGCATAGGATTTCATTAGACTATTCCTATCTTCACACCATAGTCATTAACTAATACACCAAATAATACACAATTGCAAAAATCAGTATTTAAAACTGAAGTTCATTTTTAGCCAATTCCTTACACTATATGGCCTAGAATGACCTTCCAGTCATTCTTCTAACCCCCATCTTCTCCAGTATAATATTATGTGTTGCTTTATCAAATGATATTGAAATCTAGATGAATTATAATTGCTGTAGCATTTTTTTACTAGAAAAGTATGTGACTATTCTGCATCAACATACCTATAGTTGCTATACACATACTTACAGATAAACCTATAGTACATTTTATTTCCTTTTTTATTTGTCTGCTTTAGCTCCTGAAAATATCTTTACTTTATTATGGAAGGGCACATATGTTCAGTTTGCCATTTTTTTAGTCCAAATCCAACATATATATTGCATTGACTGTTCTCTCTTCACGAAGTGCTGCTTCCTGACTTGTTTTTTACCAGACACCAAACAGTGCCCACATCCACTCCATGAGTGGCCAGTTTCTTCAGCAGAATGCTGTGGGAAACAGTGTCAAAGGCTTTACTAAAGTCCAGGTAACAACATCCACAGTCTTTCCCTCATCCACCAAGTAGGGCACTTTGTCATAGATGGAGATCAGGTTGGTCAAGCTGGACCTGCTTTTCTAAAATCCATGCTGGCTGGGCCTGCTGTGTGATGGCACTCAAGATGATCTGCTCCATGACCTTCCCTGGCACCAGAGTCAGGCTGATCAGCCTGGATCCTCCTTCTGGCCCTTCTTGTAGATGGATGCCACATTTCCCAACCTCTAGTCAATCAGGACCTCACTACTTAGCCAGGACTGCTGGTAAATGATGGAAAGTGGCTTGGTGAGCACTTACCCCAGCTCCCTCAGTACCCTTGAGTGGATCTCCTCTGACCCCGTAAACTTGTGTGTGTCTAAGTGGAAGAGAACTGGTCTTGCTATGAGACAGTAAAGGCATTAAGGCAGCTCAGCCTTTTCCTCATCCCTTGTCACTGTGTTTTCGTCCCACATCCAGTAAAAGATGGAAAAATTCCTTAGCCCTCCTTTTGTTACTAATGTATCCATAGAAACATTTTTATTGTCTATTACAGCAATAGCCAGACTAAGTTCTATTTGGGCTTTAGCCCTTCTAGTTTTCCCCCTGCAGAACTTCAGAACTTGTAGTCCTCCTGAGGTGTCTGCCCCTTCTTCCAAAGGCCATAAACTCTTTTTTTTTTCCTGAGTTCCAACCAAACCTCTTTGTTTAGCCAGGCTGGTCTGCTTCCCCACCAACTTGTCCTTTGGCACGTTGGGACAGCCTGTCGTGTGCCTTTAAAATTTCCTTCTTGAAGAATGTCCAGCCCTCCTGGCTGGACTCCTTTGCCCCTCAGTACTGCCTCTCAAGGGACTCTCTCAACCAGTCTCCTAAAAGGTGAAAGTCTGCCCCTCTGGAAGTCCCAGTTAGTAGTTCTGCTGGCCCCCTTCCTTACCTGTCCAAGAAACAAAAACTTATCATTTTGTCATCTTTGTGCCCAAGATGGCCTCCAACAACCACATCACCCATGAGTCCTTCTGTTTTCATGAACAGCAGGTCCAATGGGACGTCTTCCCTGGTTGTCTCCTTCAACAAGCTGTGTCAGGAAGCTATTATCTTCCACAATCCAGAAATATCCTGGACTGTTTCCCATCTGCTGTATTGTATTTCCAGCAGATATCTGGTAAATTGAAGTCTCCCATAAGAACGATTAGCAATTATGAGATGTCTCGCAGATTCTTATAGACTGTTTTGTCTGCTTTTTCATCCTGGTTGGGTGGTCTATAACAGACTCCAAACAGAATATCTGCCTTGGCCTTTCCTCTGATTCTTAACCACAGACACTCCACCCTGTCATCACCATCATCATCTAGACAGTCAAAACACTCCCTAACATATGGGGCTACCCCACCACCTCTCCTTCCCTGTCTGTCCCTTCTGAACAGTTTACATCCATCCAGCACTCCAGTTGTGTGAGTCATCCAGTATGTCTCTGTGATGGCAACTATGTCATGGTTTTCCTGCTGTGCAATGGCTTCCAGCTCCTCCTCTGTGTTGCCCACGCTGCATGCATTGGTGTAGATGCACTTCAGATATACTATTGATCTTGTCACCATTTTTTGACGAGAAGCCCTAATTTTGCAGACCTCCAGACCAGAGGACCTCACATGGTTCCTCAAACATTGGCGTGCTGCCCCAAGTCATATATTTAGTGGACCTGGTTAGTGAGATGACCCCACTACCGCTTTTTTGTTCTATTTTTACTTAAATATCTGGGAAAACTTTTTTTTTCTCAAGAAACATAACTTTTTCTGACTTAACTTGACTTTTCATACTATTCTTTTTATAGTTTTTGACCTCCAAGGCATAGCTTTCTTTTCTGACCTTTTTTCTTTTCTTTATAGGCTTCTTTTCATTCCAAGCATCTCTTGTGGCATAAATATTGCTGCTAATTTTTTAACCTTTTCTATTACAATTTTTTTTCTGGATATAACCTCCAGTTGCCATTTGAGAATGATATTGGTCTCTTATACATCCTGTCTCATGTCTGTGTGAAGGTCTTCACAGCCTAGAAAACTGAGGAGCAAGTCAGATCATGCTGAGATCAACACATACTGGGTGACCAGCTGAAGTTGTTGCTTGGGCTCTGTTAACTCAGTGTCACCTATGTGAGCACCTACACTGTGCTTTAAGCACTGACACTTAACAGTCCTGGCTACTGATTACAGGAGAAAATGGTAAATTCAGCAAATGGTTCAAATCTTACAGGTGACTGTCCTATGGACAGTTGGATATAAGCAAGTGATATTGCTGTTTCCTTTGAAGTGTTCCTACTGTGGTGCATAGTTAACTTTTGTGTTAGTTAACTTTTCCACACTAGTAGACAGTGCTCCATCATTCACTTGCATTGCTGTCATGTGGTCCCCTTTCTCCCAGCAGATCCTCACACAATTAGAAGTGTTACAAAACTGTAATCATTAATTTCTTAAAACATGAACTTAGAGTTGTCATTTTAATTTTCTGAAGTGTCATAGCTTTATGTATGAAACAATTTTCTGGATAACTATAGCTGGTGAGATTTTGTGCTGTGAGTGACTGATTACTTTGAGGGTAAATTTCAGATGAATTCTGTCAACAGTGATAAATTGCTCATTGTTCATTGCAGTCTACCAGTCAAGCTAAGTTAATACAACTACAACATCCTGCAATTTTTTTAAGCATACCAGTGGACACTTTTGTAGGTATTTTAAATTGTGACAAAGTCCTGCCAGGATGAATTCCAATTTAGTTTTTCTAAAATAGTGAAATAAAAGCAAAATCAATGCAGATCTAAGCCACCAAAATATTTTAAAAGGTGAAGCTTATATTCTTTTAGTAATCAGCTAGAGTTGCATTTAAATTATATGTTTTGTTCATTTTCTGATTACTGAGAATATATTCTACAAAAATTTACCTGAAGTGAGTATACAAGCAGTGTACAGAAAGTACATTTAAACATCTGCTTTTATCAGTTTGCTTTCATTTGATTGAACTTTATGAACTTCTAGAAATTATTTCTACTTTGGCCCTTCTGTTTTATGGGAAAAATCCTCTATCTTAAAAGTAATGCTGTCTTTTACATTTATTTGTAAACTTCACAGTCAAAACCATTCTTAGAGGATGTGTATGTGTATGTGTGTTTGTATATATATATATAATTTTTTTTTAATGTAATATACTTAAGGAACCAGTAAGAGCAAGGCAGCAAAGAAATGTCCAGATCAGGAGAATATGGTATTTGTTTACCCTGCAGAAAAGGAATTGAAAGCATTTTATAGCTATTTAAGGATATTTATAGGAATAAATTGTAGGATTGCCTTGTTCATCGAAGCAGTCTTTGTTACCTTCAGATCTCATGAATCAGAGTTCAACAGAGTCAGAAGTCATGTTAAATGAGAGTTTTATAAAACCATTTGTTGTTTTAACAGTCAATAGAAAGAAGATAAACCCTCCTTCTCAATTTACTTCTTGGATGTCAATATTCTCACGTTTACTTATACTTTTCTTACTTTCTGATAGGCATCTTTGCTAAGTAAGAGATACTTAGTTTCAAGTTTTTGTTGTTAAAACAGACTTCAGCAGTGGTGCAATGCAAGTTGATAGGACCATTTCTGTTTCTTGGGAATAGGCAGTCATTTGTGGGAACTTTAGCAAATTTTAGAAGAATTTCTATAAAACTGTAGTTCTATAGAATTTCTATAAAGTTATGGACTACGTAATTTGTAGTCCTAGATTTTTCTTGCTTTAGAGAAGGTTATCTCTTTTTGCTATCTGTATAGAAATTTTACTTCAAACAATCTTTAAGTGATAGAAATATTTTGTCAGGAAGTACTTTTGAGGTGGTGGATTGTGTTCATTGTGGTTTACTTACTTGCTGTTTCTATTCATGTTTTTTTCACCTCTTCTCATGGATTTTAACAACTTAGACTCCCTAGGGATTTACACCATCATACTAGAAGTGAATCCTGGGTTAAATTATTTTTCCAGGTTTAAGACACTGCTGTATGTACTTAATAACCTCAAAGTTCTGTCACAGAGAGCAGTAGCTCAGTAAAGAGCACTGAATCTTGAGTGTCAGTCGTGTGTCACTGAATGTAGCACATATGGTGAACTCGTCTAAGGATTTTCTGTTTGCTGTAAGTGACAGATAGCCATGAGGGTTTTTATATGACAGTGTCTGAAAAATAATACCTTCTACAGTGAAACTACAGAAATAGTAAAGGAAATATTAAAAGTGGTATGCCTTGAAGACCATAAGGTAAAATAAAACAAGAAATAGAATCTTTACTTATCTTTTTTTTCCAGTATATTTTTTACTGATTAGTGCTTATTTTTATTCTTTACTTTCATTCGGGTTTTATGTTTATTGCTATTACAATTTTGAGACTGAAAATTGTAACTGGAAAAAGTACTAAAAGTGAGAGAACAGTATACATAAAACCATAGGTGGATTGAACATGGTAGAAAGAATGCAAGAAACATGGGAGTAGATGTAAACATAAAACCAGATTAATTCATAATGATTTATTGCCTCAGTAATGTATATCTCTTTGAATAATTAAGGTTTTTTGTTGCTTTGGGTAGAGAACAGAGGAAACTTCAGCTATGGAAACCACAAAACATCTGCCTGCCTTTTCCAAACTTCATAATGCATCAGTTGTCATCTTGCTTTTTATTGCTGCAAGGTTGTCCTCTTGCTTCCAAACTCTGTTAATATCCTGCATCTGTATGGTTTCCATCCACACATCCTATTATTCTGTTGAATCCAGCATTTTAAATCAGTTTACCAAAAGCACCTCTATTGAAAAGAGGGGAAAGATTACACATGGCCATAGTTTCCCTGATCTATGCTAAAGGCATTTGATGTTTCTCAGTCTCTTGATCTGAGGGTATAAAGCAGCAAAAGCCCACGTTTCATGAGTTCACTGTATCAAGGAGGTGGCACTTGGTCATTTGTTGGAATAGGAATTGCTGGATCCTTATTGAATATTCAGTATAAATGCTCAGCTATGAGAAAATTAGTTGTTTGGGCTTTCAGGCTGACTTTAAATGCCAAGTCAACTTCTTTTTTAAGCCCTGCTCCGAATAGTTTTCTGTAGCATTTCTTCTGATGTTGTATCAGTAAAATTTCTGAAATAAATTAAAACCTTGAATTCACTCCAAGGCTACTTGTTATATTTAATAAGTTGTATGTCCTTGGACAAGGAGAAGGAAAATTTTGACCGAAGCATGCATCCAGTCCTTTTTGTACTGATAAAAGCATCTTGACATCCTATTTTTAAATTACAGTATTCAGCGTATGTGCAGAGAATTTTTTTAATGTCTTCTTTATTGATTTATGCTATAATTTGCATATTGCAGTTTCTTTTTAAGTGGAACACACTAAATATTTTAACATTATGTGAACATAAAAGTATTTTCCTCATATGTGTATTCTACTAATGCAAATACCCTATGCTATATGAAAGACTATTAATTTTAAGGAAAAACAAATTGTCTATGTTTTTGCTATAAATTAGCCTGTAATATCAGAACCAAGAATGAGATAATGAGGGAACAGGTTTATTTTATTCTGAAGTGATTAGATATTGGAAAATAGGGTACAGGGAAATGTTATACAGTGTGACATAAAATCTCATCCACTATTTTAAGGGAGTTTTGTTGGTATTTAATTGTTCTCCAGCACTTACTTTTGCCTCTCAATTATTATGTTGCCTGTCTTGAAACAGAGTATAGGAACAATATTTTGATAATGAAAGGCTGTCAGGTCTCACACAATCTCTTACATGTGCTATCCCTGTCCATGTGATTTGCAGCAGCTTAAAATATTCTTTCTGAGTGTCCTGGTTCCAGTCAGGACAAGGTCAATTTTTGTAGCAGCCAGGAGGGGTCATGGCCAGGACCCAGAGGTTATTCTGTACCACCTCACCTCATAGGTGGGGGTGGGGAAGGGAGAAGGGGTTCCTTCTGACTGAGGGGTTCCTTCTGACTGGGAGGAGCGGTGGGTAACGCTGGCTCCGAGCCAGAGGGAGCGGTTGGGGTGTCGTGGCTGTGATTGGGTTGAGTTGAGCTCCACAGTGAGTATTTTTTGCATGTGAATCATTCTCTTTCTTCTGTACACTTCTGTTATTAGTATTGTTGCTGTTAACTGTTTGTTTTCTTATCTCATTGCTGTTTCCATTAAATTGTTCTTATCTCAATGGGAGCACAGTTTGGAGAGTCTCAGTGGAAGCACCAAGCTGGGGAGCACCATTCCTAAACCATGACACTGAGTCTTTTTGCGTGGCTTAATGTTCCACTCATGTCATCAAAAGGAAAGAATCATGATAAATGAGCATTGAATAAACATGTCCAATATAAGAATTTTTATTTGAGTTTTAAATTGTTCTGTTTCCTGTTTTCCATTGTTCTCAAGGGAATGGATGTTGTTTTAGTACAAGGATCTGTAGTGTCAGAACTCTTAGGAACTTGCATTTTTTCAGTTTCTAGTTTTACCTGACTTTTGTATCACATGCGCAGCATAAACTGAATTATTTTATTGTTCTAGTAATTGCACAACATGAAGCATTTAAAACCTTCTAAAGGTTCTCAGTAGCTGTTGTACTTTTCCCTGCACTGAACTCTGTGATACAGTTTTTAAATTATTTCCTTTTACAGATACCTTACAGCCTTTCCTGGAAGCGTGCAGTAATGAATCCTTCTTCCAGACTTGTTCTGTATTGCTTCGAAGTTCTAAGCTGGATGTTCCAGTTTTGGAAAAGCTCTGTGTTATACTGCAAAAACTCTCCAGAATAAAGTAATTCTTTATTACCATTCTTCTGTTAGTTATTGTTAGATCAGTAAACTTGGGGACTTGGACTCTCTGACATTCAGTTTTACTTGGATACTTGGTAGTAATCTTTGAAAATTTAGTCGCATCTGTGCTTTGCATTCTAGTGTCATCAGTTTTCATTTCCTTCAAAAACGAAATTTGAAGTTTTGAGCCATTTAAGCCCTTTTGGAAATGTTAATCTTTTAAAAATATGTTCCCATTGCTTACTGATTATTGATTTATTATAACAGAGGTCATCAAATCAGTGGTAATATGCTGCTGATCTCCATTCGTGCATTGCTTAATGTTGAGTTGTTTCATTTATGAAAGTCAGTATCTAAATTGAGTAGTTTTTTACAATAGACTTAAAGCTGTTGACAGAACTGAGATTTTCGTTTTTATAAGGAATAAAATTGAACTCTAGGAAAGAAAAGGTCTCCTATAAAGCAATCTAATATAAATCATAACTGACATTAGAAATACAGTAAAAGCAAAATTGGCTCAGAAATCCTAATTATTTTAAATTTTTTATTTATTGTCTCTGTAATCTTATTTCACATGAGTGAAAAACCCTGTTACAGTCTTTCCTTGAGCTTTCATTATACTACATCTACATACCACTACATACCAAAATGATAATTTCTGGTAATTTTTGCCAAGATTTTGCTTACAATACATTGATAACCTCCTGCTTAGAAATACTGTATGCAACATAGAAGAATTATATGAAACTCCCAATATAGTGCACATTTTTCTTCATTAAAAATTTATTTTCTATAGCATCTTTAATGTTTAAATGAAACCTCTCAATTTTCAATTGACAATTATTTTATTTCAAATCTTTTGCAGAAGCAATAAGAAGATGTTTCAATTGTTTGCTCTTCACCAAATGATTCAAGAGTTGCATAGGACTACAAATCCAGATCACACCTTCCTCTTTATAAACCTCAATTCAATTCTGCTGAATTTGGAATTGTTGAGGGGTAACTCTCCTGCCTCTAGTCTAAGCACAAGTCACTAGCACTATCTTTCAATCTAATAATTATTCTATTTAATTTATACAACTGCTTATGTTACTTGAAATTCGACTTTTTTTTACTGATTTTTATAAATAAATTAAGCAGAATCTCAGGATTGTATAATTGACTGTGGATTGTGTGGATTCTCATTGATAAAAGAGATTCTCATTCATAAAAAGGAAAATGAAAAATTGTGTAATATGCTATGTGGCTTTCTTCAATAGTTTTTAACAAAGTGAAATAATGCTGCTGTTCTGAGTAACTCATGCAATCTAAGGAATTGGATCCTTTGAATAAGCAGATCAGAAATACCAGCCTTTCCTTACAGGTGTGAGTCTTAGTTACCTTTGAACTCTTCAGAAAATTATATAAATTTTAGGGTTGATAAATAATAGACAGGTATCTTATCAAATTACCTTTTGAGATAATTACAGTTTTAATGATTAAAACCAGATTTTGATTTAACATAACTAGATGTATTGAATGAGAAATTTTGTTGGTTTCATTTCAGAATATCTTAGTGTTTGTATGATCATTTCCTGTATTTAAGTGACATTTAGTATTTTATCCTACTTTGTACAAATTTCTAGTGCAACTTTGGATTGCAATGTCTCTGCAAATGTAAGTAAAAGCATTTCTTAAAATGCCTGGCAATAGTAATCCCTAATGTAAAATTACTGTATTTTATTGTTTCTGCTATGTTTTGTATTAATTTGCAATACAATCCTTTTGTCTGCCACAGATCAGTCTTCAGAAGTTCTTATACTTTTTAAAAATACTTCTAAAAATTCAAATTAGTCTTCCATTTCTGATTTGTACTGTAATTACTGAAACTCTTTATTTGTGAAATTCAAAATGCAGTTAAATCTTAAAGATCTGCTGTATTTCAGTCTTTGATTAACACTGACGTCAGTATAGAACTGCAGAGGTTTATTTCTCCTTTTCGTACTTTTTTTTGTATTTTTTTTGCCAGAAGTCGTTGAACTGCTTTTGAAGTTTAATTCTAACTGCAAATATTTTTCTAGCAATTTGACTTAATACTTCTGACAAGCTTTTCTATGAAAGGAGTCTACACTAGATTTGGCACCAAGTATGTCCAGAAGAGAGAGCAAGCAGTGTGTACTCTTTGGGCAGGAAACCCATTCTAGGTAATTTTTAAATAACACTAATCATAGCTAAAAACATTTGCTGACAATCAGGTATGTTTTGAACTAAGTATTTCTTCATCAGTAGTTTCGGTCTTCTGTCAAATTAACCAGCCAGTGCAAAAGCTTGCACTGTGGCTGGAGTACGTTTGGCTGGAGACAAAATCCTCTTATTTAGGAAGAGTGTTCCCAGTGCTCATGTAATTCTCCATCTAGTACCATTTAAAAATAGTACAAAATTAGTAACCAATAAAACCTGTAGAAAGTTGTTAGCTTTCTTACATCCACAAGAATGTTGATTGTGCTCTTAATTTTCAGCCTTCATTGCTGTTGTTTGTTAATCTCCTAGTCTTCCTTGTGATCCCAGTTTAACACAAGGTGGTTGTCTAATGATGGCAAAGGCAGTGCAGTACAAAGAGATACAGAGTATGGTGTAGCTTTTAGTATTGGCCCCTTGTGATTTATGTGCGAGTTTATATTACAGTCTGGAAAGTTAAATCACAGTTGATTTCAAATTTGTATGGTCTGAATGTTAGGTTTCTGGTTAAAATGCAAAAAAAGAAAAAGGTTTGTTTTAATCTGTTAAATATTAATGCAATTAAATTGCTGACCCAAGGGTGAGACTGATGTTAGATGGGGCATTCAGCAATCTGGTCGAGTGGGAGCTGTCCTTGCCCACAGCAGGTGGATTGGAACTAGATGATCTTTAAGGTCCCTTCCAATCCAAACCATTCTGTGACTGTGATTCTATAGTAAAGTTTCAAAATATGCATGTGATTTTTGGCTCTGTAATAATTCTTAGGTAAACAACTAATATCACAGATACACTCTGGTAGACGTATATGGAGGCTGGACTTCTGAATGGTAGAAGTGAATTTTTGTGAAACCAGTTGTTAACAGACAATTTATAGTAGTTAGTACATTGTCATAAACTTTGCAGTGAAGATCTTTAAAGAATATAAACTATGCCATGATTTTTTTCTCAAATTTGTTACTAATCAATCCTCTTAATGCAGAAATGTTTATGAAGCCTCCTAATATCTAGAAAGCTAAAACAATGATGAATTTGGAATTGGTTTTATTTACCATCAGATTTCCAGTTTGCATTGCATTGCATCTTCAAACGTGCATGGCTTTATAGGACATGCAGCCTATAAATACAAGTGAAAAATTTGTCTTGCAACTTCAAGGAAAGTAAAATGCCAGTCTATCAAAAATGGATCAAATGATCAAAAATAATAAATAGAAATGGAGATTTCATATTTATTCTGTTTCAATTTGTAACTGATTATATAGAGTAATGAAGCTAACTAATAAAGTTGTCTGCACTAGAAGCACAGATAACCTAGCTGGCCTTTGTCATTAACAGGCAGAGGTAGGTACTAGGATAATATTATACCTAACCCACCGGTATTTCTGCTTCTATTTGGTGTGTCAAATTTTGTAAACACCTGCTTGTTGAACTGCCTTGAACATCAGTCTTGTGAGCCAGCCCACCCCAGGTGCCCACACCAGTCCCTGTTGTGCCCTTGCTCAAGCATCCCCATCCTGTTGGCCCTTGGCTGACCTTGGCAGTCTCTATAGGGAATGGGAACAGAGGAAGTCAGTTGAATTCTCTGCTGTCTTTTGTGGATTTGGTTTGGGTTGGGTTTTGGAAAGGAAAGATTTCTCTCAAATTGGCCACATTTTGGGCCTGTCTTTGTATTGTCTTGCCTTTGCAGATGGAATCTAGAATTTTCTGGGGTTTTCTTCTGCTTTTGTAGCATTTAGATACTATAATATGAGTATGAATTTCTTCTTTATCTTTCTCCCAGAAAACTATCTACAACAAGGGACATTTGAAAAAAGTTAACCGTAGCTATAGCTATTTCCCTATGGAAACCTGATTTATGTGATCACTGTTTATCGGGTTTTCTGAAAAGGGATATGCTATTTTAATATGCAGGACACCTCTGGCAAGATGTGAATTATTATTCACTGAGAGAATATTAATTTTCAGCCATTTTTTGAGAGAGAATTTGCAGGGAAGTGAGAGACCTGATGAGTACTTGCACATAAAAAAAGAGCAGGAACTCCCACACTTTCTGGGAGCTGATCAGTCAGAACACATACCTTCAAAATAGCTACAGTCTGCCATATCTTGCTTTTGTGTAGGTCTCCAGAAGTGATCAACTTCCATCACTGGCATGAAACAAAGAAAATTTCTTGTAGTCACAACCTATTACTTTAAGGAAAGATAAAGAATTAACACACAATGTTGTCTTGCTCATTTTTTGAACAACTGTGAGAGTCCTCATTGAGAAAGCCAACAAGAATATTGCATCTCTTCATGTTAGGATAGTTTTCATACCAGAAAAGGCTACCAAACATGATGAAATATAGCTTTTTTTTTTTTTTTTTTTTACAAACCCATCTATTGTAGAATTGTATGATTACAATTCACCCTTGCTCTTTATCAAAGGTTTCCTATTGATAAATAAGCAAGACAGTGTTTCAGACCTGATCTACAAAGCCTAGATCTAGCAAATCTGTAAGAAAGATTATTCCCTGGACAGGGGAGAGTTGTATTTGCAGAAGCTTGGCAGAGCTAAATAAAATAGGCTAACACTACCCAGCCTGCACAGCTGTGCTCTGTTTCTTCATATTTATGACTTTCACCATCTGTAAAAGGTCTGTCTCTTGAAGTGTGATTTCACAGTTATCTTCCAGTTCTCCTGAACATGACTGGCTTGCATCTCTTCCTAATGTTATATAGCTGAACTTAATATATTATAGGGAAAGATTTCTTGTAGCAGATAAATTTACCTGGAAGGTGAAAGTATAGTGAAGGCAACATATTTTTAGAGAGCTTCTATTCATGATCAGCATCAATGTCAAAAGTGAATGATTTAACTTACCAGACCAGGTTTAAAAGGAGCTGTAAGTCGAGCTCATAATTCAGAGCTGTTACACTGGATCCTTTAATTATATACTGAATTTTTCACCTAAAACTTACATGGCTTTAGAGATTGATGGCCTGATAGAAAACATTTATCTTCAGGATGGCGTATTTAAATGTAGTCCAGAAACCTGGAAAGTTTGATCTATGAAACAATTTGGTTATATTCCACTTGCCAAATGGTTAGAGGAACTGTGGTGGTAAAGCAGTGACCCCTTGTGCTCCTCTTAATGATGTAATGCTCACATGTTTTTAAAGCTCACAAAAATTATTGTGAAAGTAATAGTGCTGTGCAGCGTTGTGATCCTACCTTAGACATCTCTCTGAGGAATGCTGTTACGGGCAAAGGCACCTTTGTGTCTCTGACTCTTGTAGTCTGCTGTGTCATAACCATCACTATCCATCATCAGAAACAGATGAAACCCTTGAATGCCATCTTCTGATCATAGCTAAGAACATCCTTGTTTGTTAGACTTGTGTTTCTCACACAAGTTTGTAAGCAAGTGTCTTGTATGACTACTTGATCACTACTAGAAGAGATAACTTTGAACAAAACCATGTACTGTTTACTTGCTTGTAGCTATGTTTTTTGAGTGGTCCTGAGTTGAAATTTAACAAGATGTAATGCGCAAGACATTCTGATCTCCAAAGTCAGACTGAGAGAATTAACTGAGAAAAAAAGATCTGAGAATCCATATATATTTTTTTTTTCCAAAAACAATTCTATCTGTGCCCATTACTCAAGGGTATTTAGACTGGACCCAAGGAATATTTCCCTGAATATAACACGTGTCTCTGATCACTGCAGCTTAATGGTAAGTTACTTCTCTGATAGATGGGCACAAGCTAGGGCTGCAAACTCAGTGGCCAGGACGCTGCTAACAGTAGTTGAAAAGTCAGCATAGGATAACATTCCTAATAATAAGTTTACTTTAAGATCATCTTCAGCTCCATAAAATGGCAGACTTGGTGCAGTTAATTATGAAGAAAATAAATAAAAATAATCTATCCAGCCTCAGGGAAAAAATGTATCCTATGGTACAGGATACATTGTGAACAGGAGCATAATATCCCACCTACACATCAGCTTTTTGGAAAAGTAGAAGGCCTTTGAAGAAGGTTGGAGATAACTAGTGTTGCCAGACTGGTTTTGTGCTTCAGAAGAAGGAATTTTTAGTGAATTAGGAATCTAATTCCTTCAGAAGAAGGAATTAGAAAAAATAGTGTGTGGATTCAAGAGAGATTTATATAAGAAATGCAATTAAACATACTTTTTCTGTTCATGATCCTCCCCACAGTGTAGCAGTTTTATGTCCTCTTGATTTGCCCTCCTCCATGTTGAAGTGTGAGAAAGTGTGAGGAATGATTTTTTTTCACAGCAGCCTTGCACACCGAGGCTGAATTTCAGAAACAGATACTGAACTCTGCTTCCGTCTGGATTCAGTTCTCTTTCTACTAATCAGTCTTTAGTGTTACCTCCTCCTGATTTTTTGTTTACTTCTACATGTTGGATTAAATTGGAAAATAATTCCTGAATTGTCTTGTGATGCTAACTTGAATCCTATTACAAGCTTGCTTTTAAAGCAGCCTCAACTATTAAAAAACAAAACAAAGAAAAAAAATCTTTTTTTTAAAGGAGATGAACAACTGAAATGCCTGTGTGTGATCTGTATAACAGCTAATCACTGATGTCTTCTGCAGCAGTGCATGCAAAAGCTTCTTGCCATTCTTCAATAAGTATTCAGTCTAGTTTCACAGAGCAGTGGCAAAAAGCAATCAGCATTTTTCTGTCCTTGAAGAGTGGTTGATAGTGATAAATTAATGCCTGAGGTAAGAACTGCTATACATTATAAATCATATCACAGTAAATAATCAAAAGAGCTTATTTGGATGGGAGGGATAAAATACATATGCAATATTATGTGTCTAAAACTAGATATAGCCTGAGACAGTGCATTCTTACCCTCTTTATGTTAATATGTTTAATGGAATGTGCAGCAGGAAGCCTACCCAATACATAAGGGCATGGTCTCCATTTGATTTTCATTATCACAGAGGAATATAGAAGTTGCTTGCAGAAGAATGACTTCTGCATATAGGAGTCATTGTTTTACCTCTGGGTCATGATTTTCACCTACATCAGGAAGGATTTTTCTGTTAAACACACCCTGTTTATAACAAAGCAGGACTTCTAAACGCATGAGGCTTTGAGTTTGACAAGGAGAATCGAAACTGGCATGTCTTTTCAGCTCATCCTCCAAACCATGCTGCTGGACACATTATCTTTTTGTTCATGAATAATGGATTAATGATCCCAAATTATAGAATATGGAGGCAGTCAGCTGGTGTTGCTTTATTCTGCAAAGCAGAGACCTATCCTTTTCAGCCTACCTTACCTCTGTTCTTTTGATTAATGTCATCAGACCAGGACCATCAGATATCAAACACTATGTAGAGGGCAGTTCCTGACTGCAGCCAGAAATCCAGCAAGTTTCTCCACGGAAAAACTGGGACAGTATTGGTCAGGCTAGAGAGCCGAGATTAGGTGGGAAAGGTCTTACAAGGTAGTAAGTACCTTCAGTCTGGGGGAAATCCAACTTGGTGCTCTCTGTTTTTTCCAGAAGCTAGCAGTTCTTCTGGGAGTCTCACCTGTGCAGCCTAGGACTGCATGAACCCAATTATCCTGTCATGCAGAAAAGCTTCCAGTTAAGATTTCTGGTATCGTGGTGTAGTACTGATAATTTAGAAATTGAGAATGAAGACATGTTAACAAGAGAGTATTGTTACTGTGAGATTATTCTTCAGTCTCACAGTCTGTACCAGTTCTCAGTAATAGAAAAAAGCTTACAGTTTCTCTGAGGAATAGCAAGGTGTTTGGTATTTTCACAGTACCAATGATGTGAAATACTGAACCCAAACTCGCTTGACAAAATGGTTGCTGCTGCAAAAGTTTCCTAATTGTGATACAGAGAAGCAGTATCCTACAAGAATGCAAAGATTCCTCCATGTATGTTACAAAGACACTCCCATACCACAGGAATGTGCCTGCTAGCCCTTGGCTAAATCATTTACTTACAGATTTATAAGGCAAAGAAATGGCTAATACAACTGTGTTTGACCTCTTTATTTTATTAGCATATTTTATGTTCATACTTTACAATAAAATAAGTTATATATACAGCATTAAAAAAGTTATTAGAAAGTAAGCTTTGGCAAGATCTACAGGATTTTTTTTCATTCCTGCACATCTTTTGTGTAACAATAAAAATACTGTATACTAAATAAAATAATGTTAAATAGTCTGTATTCACATTGGCACGATTGATTTCAAAACCCTATCTTTTCATGGCCCAATAAACATAGAAAAGAGGGTTCTTGTATCTTCTTTATCTTGTATCTTCTAAATGATGTATAGTATTAAATGACACACTTAAGAGGCGGTCCACTGAATAACACTGTAGTTACACACTGGCACAAGAAAAATAGGTTCTTCACGGGTTTTTTTTTTCTTTCCCCTTTTTTTTTTATGCTAGTAGCAACAGTAAAAACTGCAGATTCAGGATCTTGAAAATCTTGAAGATTGCTGAGTTGTCAGCAAATCTAGAAATCTTATTGAAGCCTGTTGAAGTCTGTATGAATTTGTCATTAATTTCAAGACGCCGAGAATTTCACTCCTAAATTCAATATCAGTCAACTAGTTAAATGTTCAAATAAATGCAGCTTGCTGCTTTGTTAAGAGTCAAAATTCTCACGAAATTTGGCATATGCAAATTAATGAAGAGTGTTTTGCGATGCGAAAGAAAGGGGGGAAGAATAATAATGGCAGGGATAGGTTTTATGTTGCTGTATGTACTTCCTCTGCTATACAAATCAAGTGCTGAAAAGATGCTAAATATAGATGTTACAAGGTGATACTAAACGTTCTGCACAATTATAATACTATAATAGGTAAGATCTAGTTACTAAGTGATGGAACACTGGTTGTTAAATTCAGGGTAATAGTTAATATTTTTAATAGCATTTTGTTCAGTCACGCACTTTGGAACTTAAGAAGTATTGCTCTGGAATTGACAGGTCTCTTAATTTAGTTATTGCACTCAGTGAAATCTGCCATCACTATTTTAGCTATAAATTAGGCAAATAGGCTTGGTAACAGATATTGACTTGTGGTCTGGATGAGTTTTAGAGAATTTTTAGCCATGAAAACCAGAGATTTAGTTAAAAGGAAGAAGTTAGCTGAACTTTTGTTATACACAAACTCACAATAATGCTTACCTTCCACATGAATTTGTTTTCACAGGTAGATTCTGTGCTTATGGTCTAGGCTTACAAGAGTATAGCATTTAAAAAACATTTTTCCTCTGCACTTCAAGTGTCTCTAAAGAAATCTGCTCTTTATGCTCATACTGTCACATGTGCACTGTTGTCTGAACTTCCTCTTCTTGGAATATAATTTGATATGTAGATGTCACTACCTGAAAAGTACATTTTTCATGGTAGTGGGCAAGGTGCATTTTTTTCTCGTTTGTTTGGGGTTTTGGTTTAATTTTTGTAATAGCAAAGAAGAAAAGAACTTGTTCTCAACTCACAAGGAGTGACTGACAAATTTTGCTGTCCACTTGCCTAATCAGCTTGTCCTCAGCAAGTCATCAGTTTGAATTTATAATTTCTGAAATGTCAGTATGGACCAAGAGTGCATTAACGTGCATTATGTACATTGTTTTGAAGCACTTCAATCTGTAAGTTATGGTGACCCTTTTTTCATATAGTATAGTTAGTAAATCTGAGGACGTACTTCTAGATTCAACAAACCCATAGTAAGTGTAGAAAATGAAATTGGTTGGAGCAGATAGAAATGTACGTGCCTCACGTGTATGAATTGACACTGTAGCTGTGGTACTGCTTCTGACTGTATTAAACCATTACACCATTGAATGAAGTCCTAAGAGATAGGAATATTTTCAGAGAGCTATTCAATGCCTTTCTTGAAGGCCAGGCAGGAAGGGTATCAGCAGGGTTATTTGCCCTTATACTCATAATACAGACCGCAAAATGGATGTTTGTGTGTCCACTTGTTATCAGTAACTGGTTAATAAAATAATTTTGTTTATTGACATGTTTCATACCAAGGTTCTTGGGAGATTTCTGCTCTTATTTTTATAAATGTGCAACTTCACTTTTTTTTAGAAGTCAAAGAGAAGAGCTTCCCATTGGCTATCAGGAGCAATTATGTAGAAGAAACATCAATGGTCTTTTCTCCATAGTCTTTGTGTGCTTGCCGAAATCGTGCTTCTTTGGGGTGATGTAGAAGTGCAGGTCCCAGGCAGGCATGTCAGGATGTCCCTGCTGGTTCAGGAGCTGGCATTGCTTGCGCCCACTCCAGAATATCTGCACACAAGGATTCAACAGCATCCAACCGCTCAATTTGTACCAGTTTGGTTAGCAGTTCTGGGATACTGTAACCTGCCGTGCTGATGCGGTCAAACAGCTGCATGCCGTCTGTCATACCGCCTATCTCATCTCTCTTCAGTCCAAAGCTCTCAGCAAGGTGGCGCCACGTTTTCACTATGGCTTTTTCTGTGTTGTAGGTCGAGCTGAGCATTCGGCTGGTCTTCTCCAGGCAATCAAATGGCAGCTCTGTAGGGCTCAGACCTGTAAAGGGAGGTGTGTACTGTCAGGTGGGTCTGGGCACGAGTGTTGACATTTAAGTACTAGAGATTATACTGTTAGCAATGAATACAGCTAAAATCTTTAAGTGATAGTCCATGACAGGTATGTCTAGCTCCAAAGGTATTACTGTATATTATCAAATTAATTCTTCCTAGTGACAGTAGGGTACAATAATTAGGGTAAACAGTTGCCTGGGAAAGAAGTATTAGATGGCTTGTGTGAATTCCCATGACTCTGCCTCTTCCTTCAACAATTTACTAGCTGTTAGAAACAGTATATTGTAACTGTATCCCTAGTGAGCAGCCCCATTAATACACCTCTGCACGTCAGGCACAGTGTTTGAGCCTGAGAGACAGCTTTGACCCTTCTCCAGGACTGTCACCAGCAGCTGCTGAAACATGTCTGTAATTGAAAGTTGCCCTTGTGGGAAAGCCAGAAGTGAAGTGAAGCAATGATACCAAATGCAAGCATAAAAGTCCCTGCAAGTGCTCCACTGTCATTACTGTCACTGAATCCCTAGAGAGGATTTAACATTCATCCTGTGGGGAAAAAGCTATTTTTTCATGGACATATATTCTGTGTATTCATGGTCAGAGAACAGAGGAGAGAATCACCTACAGCATTTTTCCCAAACCAGCTTTTTGCTTCTGTAGTTTTCCTGCTTCTTACTCAACAGCAGTAATTTGGTGGGAGACAGAGCTCACTGAACCACAGAATACTCATACATGTGCACATGAAGTGTGTGTGTGGTGGGAAGTAAATGCAGTCGTGTCTCCTGTTCTAGAGGGAATTTAATTCATGTTGCTTCTGCTAGAACAGTTCAGACAGTCAAGTGCTAAACATGGTTAAAACACTTAAAACTTGGAAACTCCACTTTTTGTTGTGAGAGGTGGGACACCGTTTAAAGAAGCAGAGTGTCTAACCCTCAGTCCTGACCCTCTCCAAATCACACTTCCATATTTGGAACTATTTTCTATCTGTTATCCAAAGAACTAAATAAATAAATCAAACATGTTTCCTTTAGATGGGGAATGCAAAAGGGCTTCTTCACAACTTGGTCTGCGTGTGTGTCCCAACACAGCCCAACACAACTCTTCCTGCTCTCCATAGGAAGGAACCCTGTGCACATGACTGGAGACAAGTTGTGACATCCTCCAGCGCAAGACCAGGGTCTAGATAGCTCTGGGGTCAGGGCATCCTGGCAAGTACAAATCTGGCTACGGTGTCTTTTCTGGATTGGGACCATTTCTGTAGAAAAGCAGAGGCCTTTCTTATAGCAAACACTTGTGATCTAATTTCATGCTGTTAATATAGGTGCAAGTTCTGTGCACTCACCTTCTGCAACGTCGCATACGTTAGCATACACATCGAGTATCTTTTTCCTTCGACTTTGAATCTAAATGAGAAAAGTTTGATTTCATTAATTTTTCAGTCATAAGAGTAAACAGCTAGCAGACATGTTCATTTCATGGTGCTAGGGGTTATCCTCAAGGGTCCCTTTTGAAGACTCAAAAAAAATGACACAACCATTATTCCATGAAGCGTAAATGTACTTCTGATTTCACTTACTACTGCCAGAGATCTTTCCAACTTCTAGTCTTTTTTGAGAGCAATTGCCTTTCTGCTTCAAGTATTTGTCTATTTTATTTTGCTTTCAGACCAAAGCAAACTCCTGAGAATGAGGACAAATCCAGTATCATGCATGCAGACAATTAATGTAGGGATGTCCAGGTAAACCAGGTCAGGACTGGCTGCAGAGAACTAAATTCGGACTGAAATTGCCTTCTTCCAGTGATCTAAGAGGACTCTAGAGGAGGAGATCTTCCTTTCTGTCATTTGATGTAGAACTACTTAGTTAATTACTAATTAACTATATTTTCTTTGATTATACATTGTCTTCATAAATCTGAAACATTTTAGAGATAGATTAAAAAAAAATAAAGCAGTGAATCTTTGAAAAGGAAAAATCTGAGGTCCAGGGTGCTCTGGTAATTTTTGACAAGAAAGAATCTCAGAATGAAAACCTGACATTTTTAAAGTCAAAAATGGACATTTTTATATAGTTTCATTTAGCAAAAGTCAGAGTTTGGCTTTGGATTCAATGTGAGTGAAAACAAATGTCAAAATGTCATGAGTTCGCAGGTACTGGAATTTTCTTCCCTGTGCCAGCTCTCATTAGGACTGAGATTTCTGAAAAGCTGTCTTTTTGACAGGACTCTAGCATTATCTCCACAAATTTGTCACTTTTCAGTGCAAACCAGGCTAGAAAAAAAAAACAAACTCTGCTTTCAGTATTTAGTTTTGTGGAAAGATTTTCCTCATTTTATTTGGGCTGTAAAGGGCAAGGCACATCAATGACTTGGATTAATAGACTTGCAGATGGAGGCCATACCGCTGCTCCACCTGAAGCCTGTCATGTATTGCAGGGCAATGCAATCCAGACACTGACTGTTGGTCACATATTCTTAGTTTAATTTACATGTGCTTAATAGGTCATGTTGCTATTGTAGGCTTGGATTAGCTGTTTTAGAACCTTGTAAAGAGGAATTTTTCTTTTAATAGGATTTATTAGAACTCCTTCTAGGAAAACTATTGGATCCTTTTTTTCATTCTCCCCTTTAGGGTAAAGAGGGAGGTTAAGTAATTCCATGCCCATGAAGAATTGTGCAGGATGCTCTTTTTACCAGAGCCAGAAGACAGAGGATTTGTAAACCTTATGCTGAAAGTAAACAGGTGACATTTAGCCTGATGATCCTCTGTGTGGTAGCTATTCGCAAATGGATTTTGTTTTAACTAGGAAGAAGCAGACTTGGTTAACAGCAAGACTATTTTTATCCATGTCCAATGGCTACTGAACACTCTTTCCTGTGCTACTCATGTTACTTAATCTCCAGCCTGAAGCAAATTACTGCTTTTCTAACTTATGGCAAGTGGCTTAATTGTGACATCTTAGGTATGGAGTGGAGGATCTTGACGCAATCTGCACTTTCATTGAAAAGTCTGTCTTCAGCCTTGTCAGCAGTCTTCAGTCTGTGAGAAGTATGTTTCTTCCAGAAGGTTTGGAAGAAGTAGTTCATGCTTCAGGTGTGCTTATGAGATATCTACCTAAATGACTCTGGAGAATGTGTCTAATATATATAGTCTTTAGAAGTTAAGATGCTTCTTATTAAATGTTCCGATTTCATGCCTACCCAAGGTGTGTTGTCTTATTTCAAGCCAGCGCTTATGGCAGTATCATGAAGTTGGATATTTTTAGAGACCTCAGAAACCTGAATTTTAAAATGTGAGCATTGGAGTAGGAAGTTATTTTCAGATGGTCATAACAGTTTACAACTGCAAAACCATTTCGCTTGTGTTGAGACTTTGTGTCTGGACTAAGCTGAAAAGCGAGCTGGTTTAGAAATTTTGAGCTGAACCATCCCAACAATTTAAAACATGCAAACATGAAAAGAAGCATTTTCAAACTTCTTTATTCCTAAATGATATTGGATGTTTGATATTAATTATGCGATTTTGTACTAGGTATTGCCAATTTTTGAAGTACCAAAAAGATATCTGAGCACACACTTTCTTTTTAAGGACAGTTTCATGTTAACACAAACAGAAAAGTTGTGTGGGTGAGGTGTGGCCTTAACTATGCCTTAAAATACTCCAAGTGAGATAAAAAGCCCTGAGCAGTAACACACTAAGCAGGAAGAAGCAAAGACCTTCCACAGGAAAACAAACAGTGGTTTACAGTGTCCTTCAGAGCAATGACCTTCAAAACATTTGTGTGTTTTTCAAAATTACGCATGAAAACCAAGCACAACACCGGATATTATTGAGAAGTCTGTGCTGTGGAAATACCAATGCAGCTGGGTCAAGGTACTCAGATGCTACACTGTCAGCTGAATCCAGCCATGCTGCTACCTTATTTTATTGTCTGGGATCTTTCACAGTAAATGTAGCATTTGGGATAGTTTTATTAGCATTAGCCATAACACGGGGTTGCTGGTTTTGTTGTTTCTTTCTTTAGACTATAGCATTTAATACACAGAGAAGTGAAGTTATTACTCTGGTTGGAAATTTGGGTTTCATACCTGAACAATATATATGTACATATATGTCACTGTGCAAAGATGATTCTATAAACATTTTGTCTGGAGAAGCTCTTGTAAATAAGTCTGATCTACACTACAATGCATTTGGGGAGGGTGATAGTTTGTATATTTTTTCCCTTCAAAAAAATATAGAAAAATGCTCTCAATTTTTAAATCTCAAAATAGCCTTACCCCAGTTGATTTATTGCTTGTAGAAGATTTATCTCTGGCCAAATGCACTAAAGATAATAAGCATCTCTCTGGGGTCCCTTGCTTGTCAACTGCAGCTTCTTCATCACTATCCATACTACGGCTTAAAAGTCGTTCATTCTCAGAAGATGCATCGTTTTCACTGTAAAATGAAGGATATGGTTATCTTAGCAAAGCCTGTCATGGATTGACTCTGGCCATCTCCTTTTTGCTATCTGAGAGTTAATTGAATAAAAGTGTCTTCCATTTTTTAAAATGCCTTTCCTCTGAAATCCTGTTAAAGTAATGGCATTCACCAACCCAGGGTGTATGTACAGTGCCCACCAAGTAACACAGTCACACATAGCTTGCAATAATCCTTTTATAGAGAGATTTTCCAACTGAGGACAGTGTTTAGCTCACCATAATCGTGTTACCCGGGCAGGTTTGGCTGCCAGGCAGAGACAAGGTGAGGAAAACCACCACACTGTGCCCTCCAGACGATGCCACAGAAAAGGCCTGTTACAACTGTTTTTACTTTTCCTGCCTAGAAGGGAAGGGGAACCTTACTAAGGCCATGTGAGTGAGAGCTGCACTCAGATCCCAGAAATGAACCTCTCAAAAGTTGAGATGGAGACCCAAGAGCTAATGAGTTGGTCACAGAGGGAGTGAGGAGGGCGCAGGTTTCTCTCTGGTGACGTCTGCCATTGTCCGAAAAACTGGAGAAGCCTGCTAAGGCACCTGGTCTTTTCCCTGCTGCAGCAACCTACCCATCAAGTTTGTTCTTTATGTGTTCCACTGTACCAGGATGGATGGTGACCATGTCCCTCCCCCACTTCAATTAAACTGGCAGTATGTTTATCTTTTACCCACCTTTTGACAGCCTTAGCTGGAGTTGCTGTAAGTTTTTCAAACTCTTCTTTCTCAGAGAATATCACAACATTATCTGTAGATAAATAATTAGAGAAATTTAAATAGGCAAGGAGTTCCCAAACCAGTGCTTTGTGTCAGGAGCTGGTTCTGCTGGCAACCTTACTGCAAACATAAATCTCTCTGCTACTTTTTAAGTGCTATCAGAGGATTAATTGACATTCTGGTAGTACGAAAAAACTATTATAGACAATTCTTTAGTAAACTGATGTGGGTTTTATACAATTCAAAGGAGAAATTGTAATTAAGAGTATTTAAGAGTATTTAAGCCCAATGTTGTCTTGGATAGAAAAAGCACAACTAAAAAAATGTATACCTTGCACTTCTTTCTTCTCTTCTTGTGTGTTAGCCTGAGCTTCAACATTTTTTACTGAGTGGCTCTTGCAACAGGCTAGAATATAAAAATAAAACACTAATTACTCTCAGAAGTTATCCAAAACCAGCATTTGCAGCTGAAATTTCACCTGCTGAACAATTACCTTGAGCAGAAGGTTTTGTTTTCACAATGTAAAACATGATGATGAGGACAATGGCAATAGCCATTATGAAGATGGTAGACATGGCAATTATAAGAGCTGTAGCCAGATGTCCTTGTCCTGAAAGATCTGCTGGAATAAATTAAAAGAATACTTTCTTAAAGGAGCAACTCTTAGGATCAGAGAGTAGTTAATAGTTTGCAGTCTGCTCTCACACATATTTTGCATACTCGTTTAGTTGATCTGAGTCTTGGTTACTTATTAAGAATTGAAAAACTTAGTGTTGCATCTCAAAAGCAAACCAATTAACAGTTTTTCAATACTTTTTTATTTATGCACTAGCCAGCTAGCAATATTCATTAAAATATTTGATGGCATGATCCATCAGATACAACGTGTATGAAATTGTATTATCTGCTAATAACATAAAAGCTATACGTAAGCAAGAGTAGCAGCTTTTCTAACACTATTCTGGGAATCAGGATTGAAAAGACAAAAAAATAAGGTAAATATGCAAAGGGAATAAGAGCTAAAACAACTGTTGATAAGTGTGGCTGCCTCAAAAGCTCTGCAGTTAAAAGGAGAACACAATACACATGTACAGGAACTGATGTTTTTCTAACAGATACTTTAAACACAGCACAGCTAGAAGGTGAATTTAAAATAAGCTATGTGAAAAGGAATTCAGAAATGGCACTTGGATGTGAAAGACTAGAATCGAAAAGCCACAAAAGGATGCAGAAAATTACAGATATGCTAAAATGCATGAAAACTTCAATTTTCTGAAAACATGATCTTCACAACCAGGTTTTCAGACAATACCAATAAGATCAGCATTGTCAGTGCCTCATTAACTGCATCTTTCTTGTGTCTTTTCAGGTTCGCATATTTTAAAAACCTAACAATCATGCTGGAGAACTGTTCATGTTAGCTCAATAAGAGACTGACCATATTTGTGCACTGAATTCTTGTCACCCTTCTAAGCTAAGCTTTTGATGAGGCAGAGTGCCATTTCTGTATAGCTACAAATAATGAGCTAAATTCACTGCTGGCATTACTGAGTACAATTCAAATCCATTTAATGTTCAGCTAACTAAAGCAGCAGTTTTGATTAACCAAGAAATAAAAGTGAATTCTGAATTATTTCTAACAGCAGTTTTAGAAGTCCAGAAATAGTGGCAATGAAAACCACAATAAATATTTTCAGATATTTGGTTGCACTTTGTTGATGCCCTTTTCAAAACAAACAGATCCTGAATTAACTTTGTGAATGCATTCCTACCTTTGTGAGCATGCTGGTAAGGTGAGAAAGTGCTTGTGCCAGAGGTACTTGGAAAAATGGCTGAAATGCCAGAGTTAGCCCCTGCACCTGCAATATAAACAGAAATGCCATAAACTTCCATGGTTACTTTGTCCAGTCAAAGGAATATGTTGGCTGAAGTAAAAGGAGCTTTTCATTCGCTTGGTTGCATTCCCCATTTATTAGCAAAGAACCCATGAACTGGTCATTTTTTGAAATGTCACTAATATCAATATGCATTACTGGCATGCTGAAAGTTGCCAATTGACTTTTTTGACTACATTTGACTACATTTTTGCATAGTGTCTAGAGGGAGTGGAAGAAATCAAAGATCCTGAACAGCTATGAACTGAGAAGACACCGAAGCATCTCCAGACGCAGGCAGGGCCGACCATTATAAATAGATTCCCATGTTATAGATCTGTCCTGGGTATCAGAAAGTTTTCCAGATCCAGCTGATGATTCAAACCATTTACAACCCCCTGCTCCATTATTTGCAACTGCAGACTCTGAGACTCAGCTCAGAGTCAGCTCATGTAGATTCATCAGACTAGCGCTTCTCACAAGCATCCGTCATTAGCAGCATCATTGTGAAGCTGTGGTAATATACAAACCCTTGTGACTCCACAGAAAAAACAAGCAAAGGTGACAATTAGCAGTGTTAAATGCTTTTCTGTTCCATGGAGATGTACTGTCACAAAAGGAAGTATTAAAATTTCCTGTAATGTAACCGGGCAGTATGTTTCTTGTGATTGTCACTGTCAGTCCAAATATATATTCTGAGGAGAGGGAAAATCCACTAAAACAGTAAAGTGAAGAATTTATAAGAATACTTTATACTGGCAGATGGGTGAGGTTGTCCAATTGGGGTTTTCATGTCTAAATTCTACAATTAAGGTTAAAAGTTAATTTTTCAGTTGGTGTCATAAGCCAAGTTTTCAAAGCATTAAACCAAGTCACAAATTAACATATTTTGACAATATCAGACCATACTGCATATTATTTGGAATAAGTCACATAGAATGGCGGTGGCATAGTATTCCAAATCAGAACACCAATATTAGGGTTGGGGATAAACATTCTCTTAATTCTCAAATAAACTTTAATGCCACTGCTAAGCAGTTAATGCAAACAGATGCTGTCAACAGACACTGAAAAACATTTTCTGTCTTGGAAGGGGTATGAAATCCCTCCTGCTTTATATTAGCTGTCTATGGAAAAAAGTCCAGTGATAATTATATTCAGCAGACTTAAAGGCAAAAACTTGTCCCAGTCGTCTGGTAAGATGTGCACAGCACATGGCTTCACAAGCTAATTTGGGAACTAGAGTAGATGAGAGCTCACTGTGCCATTCTTTTGACCAAGTAAATATTTGAAGAAACCAAATCCACCAGGTAAACTTGACAGGAAATTAAGTGCTCTGGAATGGTCTGAGAAATGTTCCATGGTTAAGAACGAAGCAATATACACATTCTTCAAATTAAGAGAAACGGCTTTTTAAAAAAGAAAAAAAAAGTATTACTCAACATAAAACATGGCTGCATGTAGTGAATGAGAAATGTACACTTAAAGTGGCCACAAAGTATGAGTTGCAGATGTCTTCAAAAGAAATTTTCTCTAACAATGATAAAACTTCTTTCAAACATCATTTGTTGGAAGGAAATGGATTAATTTATTATAACTGGGATTTTTTCAAACTGAATAAGTGTTTTCATAAAGTTTTAAATATACTACTTTATTAATTCAGATGCTTTTCATATTATGCAAATGACAGCCAGATTACATAAGTCTTCCCTCTGGTCCTTTCTCTGTGACAGACTTCCTTCTAAGAAGAATTAGTTAGGAGCTCCAGGAACTGCAATGTAGCAGTACACCATCTAGGGATCAGTAAATGAAGATGTCATCTGCAGGTAGTGGATACTGAGGACAGGTAATTTGTAAAACTTTCAGCAATTCTTCACAAAACTGAAGTGAATCATCCCTGGTTGTGACCTCTGTGTTTACTCATCATGGCTGGACAACAGAGGAAATTTAGTAAATAGCTGGTGCTGTAGCCTGATACTTTCCTTCATGTCCACAGCTACCAGGCCTACGCCTGTTCTTGCATCCCCCCTGGCAAATCCAATTACAGCCAATTGTGATTCTGCGTGGTCCTTGCAAGCTGCAACAAGTCAACAATAGCTCCTCTTATGCTGTCTCTTGGTGAACACAGGCAAGCTGCGCTGTCTGCCTGCAGTTTAGCCAACAAACTCCAGCTCATCTCCCCCATGAGGGCATTTCATCAAACTTGCCTCTTTTTCCTTCACTTGAAGTATGTAGTCACTGAAGTATTTCTGCCTAATCAATCTTTTAGTCACTTGGTATTGTTAACCTTGTGCTTTCCATCCATCTGTGAAAGGAAGTAGAGCCTTTCAAGATGGGAAGTCACACAGTAGCACACAGAACAGGAATGGCAAGGAGGAAAGTCATCCATTCTTCATTCACCATCATCGTCACACTTCACTCAGCTCTACCCCACATGTTGTCCATACCAGGCACACACATGCACACATACACACAAGCCTCGCCTGTGCACAGGAGTGAGCACCTTCAGCTCCTGAGCCTACGTGCAGAATTCTCTTTGCATGGGAACAGAGCCACCTCGTTTGTTCTGTAGTGCCTGTCCTGGCAAAATCAAGGCTGGTGCTAGAATGTGATGGCCTTTTACATATGCCTAGGTGGGAGTTAGTCATTATGCATATTTTAGGCCTATTGTCAAATTTTGGCATATCCATTATGAGCCAAGATTTCTCTTTAGATGTGGCTTAGAATAAAGTGCCAATTTGCACACCTGCATTGCAAGAGGAACCAAAAATGCCAGCTTCTGTGGAATTTTGGTTTATATCACTTTTGTGTAAGCAAAAAGAACTCATAGCAGCTGCTTTTTTCCAGTCCAGCACCACGCCACAACTGCAATGTCAGTTGTTTCTGTGCACATCCAGTTTTGCATCCCAATCGCATTATTAATTCTGGTTCCAATACGGATGAAACATAATCTATAAAGACTTAGATACAGCTCAGACAGACACATCCTAAAGTGCTACAGCACAACATATGGAAATAACTCTATTTAGAAAAAAAAGAAGACCAATGGCTGTAATATACCTGTGCAAAAGATTGGTTTATATTCCTGGACACCTATAAGTAATACTGTAGGAATATGAAGAAGACATTAGGAAAGAAGTTTATCATTGATGGTTGGTCAACTTTTGCATTATAAATGTTTTTATTCAAAAAATTCTGATTTAGTTGTAACTTTCTTGGAGTCTAAATACAGTTTCAATTAAAAAACCCTCCATACTTATTGTTTAAAAGAACAATTGAATCTGTATTCACATTTGAATTTAGGGGTTTAACTCAAAAGATATTTAATTTAAATTGCTATGCAGGGGCCTTTTGTCCTTATAGGTAACAAATGCTGGGCAATAAAATAATTTTTTGTCGTTGTTTCAATGAACCTTTCTGCTTTATGTAACAGACTATTAGAGTTGTTCTTGTACCTTGAGACAGACTTACAATGAGAAGTGACAAACAAAACTACCAGATTTGTGAGACGAAGAGGAGGGCACAGGGAAAGGAGGTCTTACCAACATGCCCCCTTGCAAGTGTTTGTGAGTGAAAAAAATCTGGTGCATTAGGAGACCATATGTGCTCCTGACCTAAGTTGCTGTAGGTATCAGCTTACTGCTCCATGCAAAGGACTGCTGCTCATAGTTAGCAACAGCTTTTTTTTTTTTTTAGTTTATTTAATACCTAATAACATATTATAAAAATCCCCGAAGTGTGTACAAAATGAACTATCACAGTGATCTTCAAATAAACATTTAAAAAATCTGTATCTATATATGTATCTATTTCTTGCTTTCTCCCCATGCATCCCTCTTCTCACAGCCATGGTGCAGTTATGAATGGCACAGCCGACCTGTGAGTGCCATCATCGAGACTGTTTTATGGACATGAAGTAAGATAAAGCACACATGCAAATAAATAATTAGCAGCCTTAAATATGAGATGAAAAATAAATTATACTGAATTGAAATTCAATAAAGATGGAAAGTTTATGTTTTACAAAGTAGATGAAAACTGGATTTTAACTAAGTGTAGTCATAACTAAAGACCTAGATATGTAGAAAGCAGAGGTCAGAATTTTCAAATTAATGTAAATCTGTATTCAGGTACTTACATGAAAGGTTTGTTTTCAAACTTAAGGAAACAGCACTTCAGATGGCATGCCTGTGCACTTGGAAAGTCATGGAAGCTAAAGCACCTGTCTAAGCCAAGCTGTTTCTGAGGTGCTTACATTATGACTTCGGTAACCAAATATAAACCAATCCTGAAAATACTGCAAATCACCAATAACAGAGCATATCCTGGGCAATGACTGCTCTTTATTTTACTGTCTTTGCAGGGTACATACAGAATACTATAAAATAAGTGACTCTACTATTTTCTGGAGCCACAGGTAGATTCTTCATTTAGTGTAGATAATTATTACACTAGGAAGAGCATGAAGTAAATTAATTCCTGAGATTTAAACTTCTAAAAAAGGTGATAAGAAAGTTCCCCCAGACTTTTATTTTCAATATGGTCAATCTCACTGTAAGCAACCAGAACACATAAAAGGAAATATTTTATGCTGTTGTGCTCTCTGTAATGTCTTTCACTGTTTTATTTCTCTCTCCTTTTATTTTGCCAGGGCAGAGAAGCAGTGGCAATTATAGGCCATGTGGTCTTAGTCTGATGATCTGGATTCACCAGGAGCTGTAATCATTGCACAGCACTGGAAGGTCACAGGCACACACTACATGAACTAAGCCTATGTTCAGCGATTCCGTACTATCACCTATTTCTCTGTGCAACATGAAGGGGATAACTGCTCTTTAAACCTTACTATCACGACTTCACAGCATCAGAAGGAATGCTTCACAGCATCACCAGGAACCAAGCTTCCATTTCTCTGTTGTCCTGGTGGCCAGCCCATCTGTATGGGTGGTAGAAAGCTGCAGTTCTGCAGGTTTAGCAGCTCCTGAGCCCAGTCAGAGCAATGCTGCAGAGACCTGCAATGTCTCATGGGCAGGTGATGCTCACCGTGGGAGCTGCAGCTCCAGCACCAGTGAAAACATCACAGTCATTGGAGTAACCACCAGGACCAGATACTCTCCTGAGTGATACCCCAGCCCAGCTTTCCCAGCAGCTGAGGACAGCAAATTTTGTATTTTCTTCTCTGATCCCTCCACTTGAAGCTGAGGCTGGCTGATTTTGTCACAAGGTGATCCTTCCCTCATACGGACAAACCATAAAGGGAGGAGAATCAGGCCATACCATTAGTGAATAATGAAGCACAGCCTTTAACATTCCTTTCACATTACACATGTGAAGAGGAAAGGGGTGTTCAGAGACCAAACAAGTCAAAAAAAAAAAACAAAAGAGAGAAAGACAAGTTTGTTAGCTCCGGCTAACAAGCCTATTCATTTGTACGTATAATTTGACACAAAAAAGTCCTGATGTTGATCATATTACAAAAAACAAAACTGGCAAGGAAAGGAAAATAGTGATATTACAAAGAATGGAGAGTTAAAATAAAAATCTCTGACAGAATTATTTTCACTAACACAAGTGGTTTTGGCATTAGGCTTGTTTGTTTTAAGCACTTCGACTAAGGAGGCTGAGTTCTCAGTCTTCAGTACACAGGTATGGATGTGCTTCCCTGACTACAGTTCATCACATAAAGCCATCAATTGTTTAGTTCTTTTTGAAGTTCTAATGATTCAAGAATAAAAATTACCTTTTTTGTTTCTAGATGTCATTTGCTCTCTGGTAATTAAAAAATAACTTGACCACATATGTTTTCCTCTACTGTTTTTCTTTTTTTCTTCTTCCTTTTTTTTAATTTTCCCAAGTCATCATTGGTAGGTGTGAGACTTAAAAACTTACACAGGTTCGTAATTGTATCTGTTTTCATATATGAAACCAGCAAAAACGGTGAAATAAACCAACATAGAGTATTTTATGCCCATACACACTTATGAATATATGCAGTAGATAAAAAAAAAACCCTTAATCAATTGCTGAAGTTCCTTAGATCTGTAAATGCAAAAAAATTGGTATATTTGATGTAATTGTGTAAATCCAACTTCAAAAAAAATGTTCTTAAAGTTTTTGTAACAGGGTTTGATTTTGTTTTCCTTCAGCATTTTTTGAACTGAAGTGGCAGATATTAAAGTTTGAAGAGAAAGAGGGAGTTAATATACACAAACTCATTGAGAGTTTCTGCTGCTAAAAGACAAGATCTCTTCCAGCAGTAACTACCTCTCTGCCAGAGAAACTTCATGTATGGCTAAACCTTCTGTCTTTTACATATGCTTTTACACTGGATAAAAGAAAAAAAAATCAAACCAAAAACACCCTACATAGTCAGCGGCCTGAAGTGACTCCAATTCCAGAGGTGCTGACAGAAAATTCAGCACCATTAACTGTGGGAAGCCACATCTTAGAGTGGTTTGGTGCTCATTACCTTAATTCTTTGATTTGCATGGGAAAGCAGCCTCCCCTGCCTCTTGCAGTGCTTTTATTTATCACAAAGGTATCATATCCCAATTTAGTGTCAGCAAGGGGGACTGATGGCTCATGATCTGCTTCACGCACAGCTGAAGGTCTCACACCTTTGACATTTTGGCATTGTGCTCCTCTGTGCTTAGCATGGAGGTTCCTACACAGGAGACTTGAGGGAACTGTATGCTGAGAGGCCAGAAATCTTACAGGTGTTTCACAGTGCACAAGATAGGAAAAACTGCAGTCTTTATGGTGACGTTTACCTTTTCCCCAGTAAGAGAAAGTTTTCCTGCTCCACAACACACATCCTTATGCTTATATATGCACAGCCTCTTCCCTATATGTGCCCAGTGCCCACAAGCTGCTGTTGAAGCCTGTTATTCCTCCCAGGCTGCAGGACTGTTGCTCCCATCCTTCAATCCAGTACCTCAATTAAACCTCTCACCTCTGAGAAGTATCTCCCTTTCCTTCCCCTCCTTTCCATGCTATTTTGTGCTATTTATGTCTCAAAAAAAAAAAAAAAAAAAGGTGACACAGGTCCATCAAGGAATTTCTTTCTCATTCCCAGTCATTTTTTCACTAATATTTCCAGATGCTGGGGCATGGAGTGTTCACCTTGTTTCCTCTGCCATTTCAAGTTTTACTGACTGTATATGAGATGAAAGTTGCACAGCACACTCTTGGAGTTAAAAGACATTTTTTTACCCCTTGATCAAACCCAAATACTTTTTTTGCCAGATAAAATGTTTCACCAGGCAAATTCTCTGAGGAAGTTTCCATGCAAGGGTATGCACCCCCCAGAGCTGGCCCTCTGTAACACGCAGACCAGGCACTTCCCCAGCAAGGAATGTTTTCACCACTGTTCTCCAACACTAATGAAGGCCTGAAACAGGATTTATCTGCCCTCATTTTTCTGTCTAGAACTGCAAAGCCAGAGCTTGTCACCCTAAGCTTCCTATTTTTAAGTAATTTGCCATTCTCATTTCCTTGTGACCCACTGGGTCACCTTTCTCCAGTGGTGTGCTGTACACAGCAGTGTCTGAAGAATAAGATCTCTGGGGGAAAAGCAACCCTTTAGTTTGAGGTTTAAGATTCCTGGGCCATTTTGAGTTTTCATTCTGGTTCCTCCATCATGACAGCCAGCCAACAAGCAGAGGTCATTCTGCACAAAGGAACTATTCCTACCAAAAAGCTGGTAGGAATATGACAGAAACCATGTGCTTGTGTTAAGGTTATGTGCTCAAAGCGCACGTAACATGAGTTTGGAATTTGCAAAACTCAGAAAATTCCACAGTTGTGCATTACTGACATGTCACCTCTTCTTTGCTCTGACTGCTATAATCTGATGATAGTGAAATGTGTGAAAAAGACCATCTACTAATACCAGATTTTACACTGCTTGCCACAGCAAAAAGTGAGCTGTTCAAGAGGTTCCTGCAGCAAGGCTGATTTTCCATCTGGAGTACAAATTAATGGCTATGAATTGGGAAGCTGCCATTCCAAATGGGGTCCAGAGGTTTAGACATCATAAGCCAAATTACCTGAGTTTAGTGATTTGAGGGATTTGGATTTTAAGATGCTTTCCTGCTTTTTTAACACTTGTAATCAAATGGTTGGTTTCATGGAGTTGATTAAAATGGAAATTTTTAGTCTTTCTATTCCTAATGTTTTCTTCTACCTCGATACCCAGTCAATTTCTCAGTTTATGCACTTGCCTAAATTCCTCCCAAAGATAATATATATTTATTCTGTGTTTGTCAAGCTAAAAATTGCATGTGGTTAATCAGTTGTGCCATTCATCTTTCCTTACAGAAGCACATCACATATCGTATCTGTCAGATATCCTATAAAAGACAAAGATTTTTTTTTTTTAATTGAGTAATAGCCATAAATCTTCAGGTACTTCCTTGCCAAATCATTAAGTTACAACATGTCTAATACTAGTAAAACCCCATTTCAGAATGTGTTTGAGAGAGACCATCAGAGCTCAGGAAGAGAGTAATTTCCAGCTATGGGCTAGCAGCAGGCAGGGTTCTGTTCCCACCAATGGGGTAGCCACGTGCATCTGCTTCCTCTTACCATATACCCTCACCTCCTACCAAGACTCCCTGTGCTGGGTTTGGCTGGGATACAGATAATTTTCTTAATAGTAGCTAGTATGGGGCTGTGGTTTGGATTTGTGACCAAAAAGGTGTTGATAATTCAGGGATGCTTTCATCATGGCTCAGCAGCGCTTCCACAGCACCTTTTCTGCCTCTTACCCCATCCCACCAGTGAGTGGGCTGGGTGTACACAAGGAGCCAGGACAGTTGATCCCAACTGACCTGAGGGACATCCCACACCATATGTGTCATGCTCAGCATATAAAGCTGGGGGAAGAAGGAGGAAGGGTGGCACATTCAAAAAGTGATGGCGTTTGTGTTCCCAACTCACCATTATGTGTGATGTAGCCCTGCTTTCCTGGGGAAAAGGATACTTGCCTGCCTGTGGGAAGTGGGGAATGAATTCCTTGTACTGCATTGCTGATGTGCATGGCTTTTGCTTTACCTATTAGACTGTTTTTGTCTCAACCCATTAGTTTTCTCACTTTTACTCTTCCGATTCTCTTCCCTAGCCAATGGGTGGAGTGAATGGCTGTGTGAGGCTGGACTGTCAGCTGGAGTTAAATCACGACACTCCTACCCTTGTGTTTTCACTTACCTCTCCACCTTCTTCCCATATCTCACATCTGGGTCCTCCCTGGCACCCCTACCTCACCTCCTAATACAGATGTTATCGCATCAAAATCACACTCACCCTGCCCTCACCCACTCCCGCTGCCTCAGGACAGGTTGGGTTACTGCAGCCAAGTGGGGTGAGCAGCTGTACAACAGACCCACCACTTTGCATGCAGAGAGCTCGGGGAGATACCTCCTTCTAGACTGCTACCACTCACCAGGAGCTCTGTGAGGTGGTGATTATGCCCTGGCTCCTCCAAGCTCTTGCACTTTAGGAAAGGTGGTAGCTGTTCATGACCTATCGTCCTTTGAAGCGACCAGCAGATCACCAATGATACACAGTTCAGCAGCATCTGAACAAAATAATTGCTATTTATGTACACAAAAATAAATGCTCAGGGACTTTCATGTCAACTCCTCCTTTCAAATCAAGCAGGCAAAATATTACAATTACTTTTCATGACAAGGACTTCTAAAAGAACAGAACATGGACAGGATTTTGGGTTTAGATGCATTAGGTTTCTCGAGGGAACTGCTCAGCTTTGTCTGGTTTTTTGTTTGTTTGGGTTTTTGGTTTGATCTTTTTTAAAGCTTTTTCTCCTGATCTTCTCCAGATTCTCTGAGGGGGTGTGGAAGTAATGTAGTCATTCAGAAAGAACCTTTTTTTTTTTTTTCTTTTTCTCACTTTCCTTGCCCCCTAAAGGAGAAAGTGGTTTTCTGGGGGGTTGCCTCTGCATTACAGTGCTGGTGCGGGGCTGTCCCTCCTCCTCCTGGCATAAGGATGGATAAGCCATTACACATGCACATGGCATGCAAAGGAACAGGTACCTCTAGGGTGTCACACACACATACACACATGATTTTTTTCAATTAGCAAACTACAGGTTCTTTGTCAATGAAATCTACAGAATTAACTCTTATCAGTGCTGACCACCGCACAGCAATATCAACCCTTGAATCACTTTGAAGCCAAAGGATACAAAAAGGTGAGATGCACTTTTTACTTGATCTACAAATTGTCCCATGTTTTCTTCTCAGGTGAACTGAAACTCAATAAAAAAAATACACAGATATAGGATTTCCTGTACCTACTGGTTAAGTAAGCCTAGTAAGTCCTGCATGGGATGTCTTAACAGACGAAAACTGGAGCACAAATGAACAACAGCAGGTCTTAAATCAAAGTTTCTGATCTCTCCTCAAATGATCAGCATTCCCTCCCTTTGTTGGCAAGGCTAGTTGGAAGAAGAAATTGCTTTACTGGAGCTGGGCTTATTGTTTGAACATAATAATCATCACTGAAAGACTTCACGTTGAGCTTGCAGATGACTGTAAGTCAAAACCAGATGATTTAAAGTCAAAACCAAATGAAATGCACAGAAATGGCAGAACACTTACATTCCTTGGTGTTAGGAGGTGCCAACAAGCACGAGTAGCAAACCATCCCGTAGATGTTGCGAGGTCTGTTTTCCAGCATGTAGTAACTGCAATGAAGGGCAAGATGAGGCAAAACAGTGTAAATTAATATGCTACAACTGAGCATGGTTCAGCAGCAACCAATTATACAGAGATAAAATCATTAAAAAAAAAAACTTTTATAAGCAATGTGATACAAAGATTCTTCTTTTTTTTTTTTTAGTTGTCCGAATAGAGACAATTCTTCCTTTCCTCCTAAAAGGTAATTAATCAAACATCGAGACATGACAAGAAGTGGTAACACTGCCCAAAACAACATTATTCTCCCTGCTGAATTCAAGCTGCAATTTACAGCATGCCCTGAAAAGAGATTTTTCAAAATACGGGAATGCTATTTTTTGAAGCAGTAATCTTTCAAGCAAGACCACCAGTTGGATATGGTTGGCTGATTTTATTCACAAACACCATATGAATAATCTCCATAATGTTAGAACCAAACCTGAGCCAAATCATAACAAAAAATACAGGAAAACACCACTCTTACAAGGCAAAGCAGATTAGCTTTTGTAGGTTTGGTTTGGGATTTTTTACCTCCTTGCTGTATTGTTTATAAGTTAGTCCTTGATAGTGGAATTACAGTGTGAAGGAATTTGAACTTCATGATTTGAGCTTCTGGGCTGATAATAAAGTTAATGTTGGAATAAGGTAATTGGTTATGCAATGCATAACCAATGCACCTTAATGAGTAAATTACATCAAAATCATACATATATTGATGTAACATCACACAGTTGATGTTATGGATATGTCTTTACAAATCACTTGTAAATCACTACAGATCTTAATGAAGAGATGAATAAATTCATAATCCATTCTGTGTAGACAGGTGCTCAACATTACAAACACTTTATACAATGGGGAATCTGTTTCCTGCTCTTATGTACCTGTCTATGCACGTGCAGTATAGTTTTGTTTTGGTTTTTTTTCTGGAAATGTATGTATTGTTAGGAAATCATTGCTGAAACTTCATCAAAATCAGTTGGTGTACTAATTAACGGTCCAGCCTACAAATAAGGGATATAGCACCAGGAAATGGAGTACACAGAGATGCAAGGGGGACACAGGGACTCAGAGGAGGAACCTCAGAGAGCCGGTGAACTGCAGATGGTTCATTTCTTATTGGTGTTAAAAGATGCACCCTCACTCCTCCCTACAAATGTCTCTTGTGCCCCATCTGCCACTCTACCCTTCTCTCAGGAGCAAAACTTCATCTTTCTTCTCTTCTGGGGGCCTATGTAATATCAGGTTGTAAAACAGCTAATGAATAAGCAGGGAAAGATTGCCAAACCACAAAACAAAAGAGTGGAAGGCCAAAGATACGTATAAATATATGAAGAAAAATACAGGACAGTTAGGATCCATAGTCTAATAACTGTGGTGGTTTAGGAAAGACAAACAATCCTTCTGACAGTTAATTAAATCAAGCCGGTGGAATAATTCTTGGCTTTCGACACAACGCAGAATGGTGGAGCACATACAAAGAAAACCGAAGAGGATGATCATGGCAGGCAACTGTTGACCCATTTGAATAGGAAACTTTGCAGCTGCAAACATTAGTGATTCATCCCCATGAAGCACTGGCAACAGACTCGTGTTTCAGGTTACTTTCCAATGCACCAGATATTTAAGGGAAGGCTGGAAATATCTGATCCCTTTATGTCAATAACTATGGAGAAGAAGTGGGCCAGTAATGAAATAATGAATTTTCACAGTATTAGTCTTCCACCATGAGACTCATTCTTTCTTTCCTTGGCACCTGCCAGGCTCAGGTTTGAAAGTGTTACAGACAAAATCTGAGATTAAAAGCTAGACTGAAATATGGACTTATTTTCCTGCTTAACACCTTGGTGGTTTATCTTGGGCTAACCTTGGTGGTGCCATGTCACACTCAGGGACTTGGACCCAGGTTAGGTCTGCTGTCCTGCACGGACCAGGGCACCTGGGACTGGGGCAGGAGGTGGAGGGGGGCAGGGTAGTGCCATTCTCTGCAGGGGACAGTCTGCAGAAAGACAGCAAGAAGTTGGTGAGCACATGGGTGGAGGCACCTGCTGCCTTATTCAGAATGGGGTAGGGGTGTGTGTGTGGGGGGGTCTTTATTTTATTAAAAATTCACCAGCTAAACCTTTTCATCCAGAAAACAAATGAGAGTTCACTGCTTCTCTTAAAATGTCTCAGAGAAGAGAACTGAATGTGGATTTGCTGGATCTATGGAACACATGAAAAGGGGAAGCCTCAGTAGGAGAGGCATTTCCGACTACATTTAAAAAGAAAATTATCCCATTGCAATTCTACATTGTGAGGAGACTGGGGACTTAATTCAAGATGAAAATAGGTGCTGGGGCAGCATAAGGGATATGTATCTTATATACTTGGCCTGTTCTTACTCCTCTATGTGTTTCCACTAATGGCCACTACTGAAAGAAGACATATGACCAGGCTAGAGGGACCCTTGCTCTGACCCACTGTGGCTGCTTGTAGTTAGCTGTGATCTCAATTACTCTCCAGGAACACCTAATGGATCACCCCACTGAGGGAAACAGTCTGACTCACACCTAATTTCCACATTCTTGACCTGTCCTATTTGGCATGATGGAAGAGCTTCTGGGCAGGAGCAGAGAACAAAGCCTGCAGTGTCCCAGGAGGTTCAGTCTAGGTACCTCTAGAGTTCACTGGCAACTGGACTTTGATTTTGAGGATCACAGCTTCAGAGCTAAGCCTTTAAAATCTTTCCTGGCCACAGTCTTCCATCCTTCTTGTATGTGTGACAGTGCTATTTTTATTTTATATTGGAGGGAAGACAGAGAGGCAGTGGATGACCCCTTCTCTTGTACCAAAGGTCTCTTTCTTCCCTAAAATTGATAATAAGAGTGAAAAAAAACCAGAAGGAAAATATATAATTTTCCAGCGCTTATTTTAAGATGAAGTATAAAGGACAACACTTGTAGCCACTGGAAAAGGCTGCGAGTTCAGTGGTTTTTTGTCTGAAAACTTCCGCTCAGAATGTGCCATATGTTCATCTTTTCCTCGCACTGCTTTACTGAGCTGGTGAAAAATAGCAAAGGGATGAGATGTCCCTAAATGGAGATGTGAGCTGTTACTTCGGGAAGATCAGCAGCATGTTATGGAAGCAGTCCTCTGAAAATGGAAATCTTATTTTTTCCCCTTATATTGACTGAGGGGCTCTTTTAGGTTTACTGCCTAGGAAAGGGAGCACTCTGACAGCTGCCACTCACCCTAGTGCCTGGCTGTCCCTGTGACACCGGGGGCAATAATGAGATCAGCATGAGCTACTCACCAGCTCTCTGCTCTGACACAGGGGGTCTGCATTTCCCCCACCCTCGCAAAGGAGCAAACTCTGAGGACTCTAAGTAGCACGAGGAGTCAGGGCAGCTTCAGAGCTGGTTTTAGCCCATGTTTAGTTTATTTTGAGAGTTCCATCTATTCAAGCTTGGACTAAGAGGGTGTTTCTTCTTAACTGCTGGTTTTGCCAAACAATCCCGGGACCTGAGAGTTGCACAGGAGTGGCACACAGCCAAATTCCGGCAGGCCAGTTTCTGCTACAGGCTACACCTGTGCAAACACGATGTTTTGAGAGTTCTCCCCAAGCACCAGCTGTGCAAGCTGATTATTTTCAGCCAGCACCCTACTCCCACCTGGGTGACCTCATCAGTCCTGACAAAAATTGCAAAATAGCAACTGTGGCCACTATTTAAGTTTCTTGCTCTTTATAATGTATGAGGGGAAGTCAAGAGGGAGCTCTTTTCAAATCACATCATCAGTCTGTTTGGCTGGCAGCTAGACAAGTCCTTCATTTTATTTGTAAACTGTGAAAATTTCACACAGACTCACTGATATAATAAACCTGGAAGCCTGCAGGGCCTCTTTAACAGGGTTCTCTGTGCTATAAGCAGTGTAGGTTATACAGTATCTGCAAACTGCACAAAAGCCAAAAGTCAACAGAATTACTCTTTAAACCAAAGTGGCACAGTGGCAGAAACTGAAAAGGTATGTAAGGTGATGTTGTGTTTTAGAGTATTTACTCACCCTACAAAAAAAATGTTGAGGGTGCATAGGTATGCTTTGGTTTGCAGATTTTCAAATGTAATACAGACGATAATATACTGCTAACATATCCAATGTAGCAATATCTTTCTCACTATTACTATCATTATATTATTATACTGAGCATAAGAGACCATTACAAAGATGGACTTAGAAAACATTATTTATTTTAAGCCCCTTCAGCCAGCCCTGAAACTTGTTTTGACTCTGAACAACAGCAACCCCCCCACACATTAGCAGCTCCTTAGACCCTTTCTGTTGGCTAGAAAGGACCCTAAGAGACTAAAATGCCTTGGTAAATCTCACCTAACAGATATGTTAGCTAATGCTGTCAACTACTGACAAATGTGCCAGCTGCTCACATCTGGAGAAGAGATATTTTATGCTCCCAAACATGCCACAGTGCCTCCATAGACCCTACAGGGTATCCAAGGCATTTTCATGCAGTTCATTTGTAGGATGCAGGATGTAGGACTTAGCAGATGGCCCTCTGAAGCTACAGATGGAGTCCGAGCTGGATTTCTTAGAGCATTTAAAATGGCACTGCACACATATGCTTGTTCCCTTTCCACTTTCCCTTTTCCAAGAGAAAAAAGTTTTCTAGTTGGTCCAAACAACTGCTTCTTCAGTGAGGTTTCAGTAAGATTAACAACATCTTCTTTAGGGTCCCTTCCAACCTTAACAATTCTATGATTCTATGATTTATTAAACTCATCAATGCTTTTGAAACATTTAAATGTATTGGTTTAGCAGAGACAAAAAAGCATAATTCACCATAATTTCCCCTACAGTCAGCTAGGACATGAAGAAAGGCTGTCAGAGACTTTGACATCAAGGAATTATTTTCCAGTGCCTTGGGTAGAGCAAAGGTCTGTGGAAAAGTCCTTACCCTGGGAGACAAGGACCACATTCTGCATCATTCTCCTGATCACCAGGTGTCATGACTGTGGCTCGAAAAAAACCCTCACAGTCTTTGTGCCGTCTGCATATCTGGTAACCTCCTCTGGAAAACTTCTCTGAAGGGCAGGGGATGCAGCCATAGTCCTCGTCTTTGGTGCCATATCCACATGTCTGCAACAACACAAAGTCACTGAAAAGCAGTCTTGTGCTGCACACCAACTTCTAGCAAAAGAGAATGTTCAGAGCCTGGTCATTGGCTTTGCAGCACAAAGGGAGAGAAGTCTGCTGTTTGGCCCATTAATGTCTGTCCTAAAAAGGCCATGCAGGGCTATAAGGATGCAGCATGCTGCGTGCTGGAAAGGGAGAACTGGAGCATCATACTCCTTGTAAGTGGCCCCCCATAGCTACTTCTATCATAGTCCAGCAAATCGTGGAAGTGACTTTCAGCTGCTACTTAGAAAGCGAACTGAAAATGGAAGAGTAGAGGAGACTACTACAGGAGAAACACAGCTGCAGCAGGGCTATCAGCAGCTTTCATGCTAGGGGAGCCCAGAGGGAACATCACAAAAGGCAATGTTTGGATGGGATTTTGTAACCTCTGAACTCACATGTCTCAGCTGAACAGTATGTTTAGATTAAATAAAACTAAACCCAACTGGTTATTATTCAAAAGTCCTTGTTCAGGACTACCAACTGTGTGAAATGTTTGCACTAGGATGTTTATCCCATTTAAACCAAACAGGATTTCAATAATTTATTTTTTTTAATGAGCAACAATTATCTGTTGTAAATCAAATGGTTACTTAGGAACCATAATTTAAAATGTTGCAGAAACATCCAAGTTCCTCTAGTGCCAAAATATCTCAGTGGGAGAGCAAAACTAAATTGTTGGTGTGGGGGGCCAGCAAGCACGCCAGACTAACCGATTTATCACACCATGCCAGAACAGCAGCATCAGATTTTAAACAACTGTTGAGAAGAGAACAGACTGGCAGAGACTCTGTGTGGAACTTTTACCTTTCAACTTTTACAGTATCACTTTTAACAGGTTGCTCCTGAGATGTGGATTAGTGGCATGCATGCATGATGCCTTTCTCCCACTTCACACTTGCACGTGTGAGCGCTCCTGCTCAAGCAACCCTGTCCTTCCCCATTTTCTTTCCTATCCATATATTACCACCAGGTAGCAAAGCACTTGTTTTTCACATTTGGTGCTTGATATGTCCCCCACCAGCAGAGGAAGCTGAAATTACCATGTAAGGTTCTTCACCCGGCTCGCACTTGGGGCAGTCATGGCACATGCCAGTGGTCTGGTTGTAGTATTCATTCTCGCCGCAGTTGGAGTATTCAGCACTGGCAGAGTACACCAGGGAGACCTGTCATCAGAGAGCATCCCAGAGCACTGTCACTTCCACGGCTTTCCTTATCCATGCCTCACCCCCTCCCTTGCCCAGCTGCTCAGCAGACAGCAGGGCCAGCATTGCAGTGTGAAACACCCCTAAAGCTCAGAAGCAGAAGTGGTAATACTACGTGGAATGGAAGAAGATGCATTTTTCAACCTGGTCCTTCTAAGAGCTTCTCAGAGCGCTGATGTTCATGCTTGTTGGCACAGCCACTCATTAAAATACTGAAAGCTGTGGTTCCTACCTATTAACTCTCATGCTCTCCTGCACGAGGAAATGTCTGTTTGCACCCTCATGCTTCCCAGCTCTAATGAGCCTTCATAAAAGTGACTGCAATGGACAACTATATCAACCCAAGATAATGCATTGCCTTGGGCCTCAACCATGATAGGGCTGTGCTTCATGTGACGCACAGGCTAATCAGTGCTTCCATCGCCTTCTGTCTCTGCTCCATCCTGAGTCCTCCTCTTTCCCCCTCCTCTCTAGCAGCCACAGTTCAAGCAGCATATGCCCAAGTGTTTTATTAAATGAAAACTGATCACTGCATCAGGCTTCAGTCCCTAGGTCATCTGTGGTTCTGCCATGACGATTCACAGATGGTTGTGAAGAACGCAAGCAGAACCCTGTTATATTTGCACACCAGAGAGACATGTACATAAATAAATACCTACCACCAGGAAAGGGAACACGTGAGTCCATTTACGGTCACTCAGGTGAGCCATGCTCTCTTGATGTTTTACCTGAAAAGATAGAATTGGTGATTGTTTACGAACACGAGTAAATATTTGTGTGTGTTGCCAAAATAAGAACAGAAGGGCTCATAAGCCAAACAAAGGTTACATGGGAGTGATGCCCAGAGATCTAAACAGAGGGGGAGATGCGCACGTGCGCACACACACACATGCTACACACCCTTACTGCACATCTCTTTCCTCTCTTTGAGAAGACCAATGGCATGAGGGATTTGCCATATTGACAAAAATCTGTGAAAGATGAGGAGCCAAGTCTGAGTTCTGACAGTTCTTGGCTTGCTGAGAAATCCTCCCAGAGGAACTGAGAACTACATCTTGACAACTAAATGAAAGAGGGCTGGGGATCAGTAGCCTGCCTTATGTCCACACCACTTAGTGCTTGACCACACTAGATCAGGTTTGTCTAGGAAAGATCTGGATGGAGGAGCTAAAGCAGAGACAGGGAGTGAACCGATGGCAAGCAGTGTAGGCAATCAGCACACCAGGGCTGCACTTTCCTTGATGGCTCCTGTGGATCCACTGAGAAAGCCCAGAAGTGCCTTCTGTGGGAAGCGTCAGCTGCTTTTTGTTCTTGATAAGCAAACTGCAGATTTAATAAGTTAAACACAATGAAGGAGTCAAACTTTATATTTGAATTGCCATTAAAATGGTCAGGGAAAAGAAAGGCTGCAATCAATGTTACAAACACACATTTTAACTTATTTAGTTTCTTAAAATGAGTAATTTTGAATAAGAGCTAATATTACATATTCATGTACTGGATGTCTTTATAAGGTGAAAAAAGAGATTGGAAAAGGAGGCACAGATTGTTTTGTTAGCCTGATACAACATATTTAATGATACTGTTACAGCACATAATATGCCCTAGGGATTTTAGAGCTTCAAATTGCAAATGTTTGAGATACAGTCGCAACACTTTGGTCCTAGCAGATGTAAACCACTCTTTCAATTTTCCAGGTCTCAGACACTGGGAGACTTTTAGTCTCCCACAAGAGTACAATTACTGCTTTGTGCCACATTTGAGTATACAACCTACATGAGAGCAGTGCTTCAGTATTTGTGATAGCTGCTAACATTTACATTTTTAAACACTAAGTAGATTAAGCAAAGATTATATCGCTCCAGCATCAAGCTGTGAACTTGCTTTATACGTTCCTTCCAGCAATTGGGCTAGCTGAGACAGGTAACTGGGTGGGTGGGTGGACAACATGAATTATGAGTATATTCATTTCTGCAGGAAATTGCACTTTGAAACCTAGAAACAAAAGAGAATCAGAGATAAATTGTCCTAAATCTGGAGGTAAGAGATGGAAAATAGTCATGCAATTGTACAAAGTGTCAAACATGTAAGTTGGATGAAGGCTTTGTCTATGGCAGTGCAGTTGCTTGGAAAGGTTCCAAGGATATAGTCTTAATGCATATGTCTGTTAAACTGTACCCTAATTATAAAAGAGTTTGTTAGACCATAGATATTAATATTACTAAGGCTGTGTCCCCACTGATACTGAAAAATTATCATATTTATTATAAATCCGGTCTGAGGCTGCTCAGAACCAAAAATTTCAACACTAAATCTTGAATCTGTAACTTTACAGTAAGAATATGTTTTACAGTAAAACCACACTCCAGTTGTTTTCAAACCCCCCAGATGTTTGCTGTTTGAGGTACTTGAGTGCAATCGTAGCCAGATTTGAAAAATGGAACTGAAGAAGTGTAGCCCACTAACGTATAATACAGTATTCTCCATTTGGCATTTATTTACACAAAATGTTGAAAATGTCAAGTTATACACAGATAAATAAAATATTTTTCTGCCTCTTAATATAAATATGCATGTGGGATATGTTTTGCATGTAAACATTTTTTTTTCTTTGCATTCCATCATTATATGCAGCAATATGTCAAGCATATGGGAAATACTTTTTTAACTGGAAAAAGCCATTTCAAAGTGCTAAACATGGCCAAACTAGAACTACAGGGGAGACTTTTTCTCCAAATTTGAATACCAAAAAAAGTTAAATTTAAGTATTCATTCTCCTATTCAAGTACACTGGCATAAACTGACTGTGCTATTTTCTGCTGGTTTCTTTTTGGTTTTGTTTATTTGTTTGTTCTTGTTTGTTTGTTTGGGGGGGATTGTGGTTTGGTTTTGTTTTGTTTTTTCCTCCTTTGGAGTTAAAGCTCAAAAAACTTACTTTCATTTTATAACACAGGAGGTGGGGGAAGGTAGATGGGCCATAGGTAGTTACTCAGCTTGGTGATACCTGAAGGTATCTGCCAAGAAATGCCAGGCTGCTCGTGGGCTTGTTTTCAGTTTTCAGGCATGTTAAGTTATATCTGCACCATGCTATTTGTCACTCATTAATCCTATCCACACAACAATGGATCTTCTAGTGCCAAGATCCCCTTTTTGTCTAGCTGACATCTATGAAGACATGGACAACCAGACAGCTTCTGAAAAAAAGCAGGAAGAAGAGTGACCAGTTATTATAGCCCCTAACCATTAAAAGAAATTGGTTCTTAATTAATTATTCCACTTTGACTGAAGCAAATGACTGTGGGATGGCTCTCCTGTTGGATGGCATGAAGCAGGGAGCGGGAAGGAGCTGGACATGTATTTTTTGCTGGGACTATGCTATCACTTCTAAGGAATTTGGGATCTCTGGCAGCTCGTCTGCTGAGCCCTCCACAGATCCTGATTTGTGTTTTTGTTTGGGACGTGTGGGTGTCTCCTGAGAGGAGGTGTAAAACACAGACCTGTATCTTTGTGGATCAGGTGTGCAACACACAGCAAGCCTCGTCATGACTAGCGGGGGTTGCTAATTACAGCTATATTTGTCTTTTGGGCATATTCGTTAATAGCTGGCAAGAATATACACAAAAGCTGACAGGAAAGGGAAGACTATTCTCCCAGTGGCAACCACAGAAAGAAATGCTAGAGACTCCTTGTCTCAGCTACTCTCCCACAGAATGCAAGGTGGAAATTTGGGGAACAGGAAAAGAGATGACTGGGAACCTATTGCTCAAATATTTCTCCTCTCAGACAAAAAGGTTTTGCATACAGTCCCTGTGGTTTCTCACCAAGAACTGGCAGACACAAATAAATAAATAAATAAATAAATCAACAGGAAGAAAATTCTTAGTTCATGCTGTCTAAAAGAGGAAAAGCAACATTCATTGCAGTTAACCTTTAAATCTCACAATTTACTTAATTTATAAGGTAGCACTGCCATGATATTTAGACGATCCATGAGTATAGTCGGAGTAAATATATGAAATGTGCAAACAATGAGGTTACTACAGCTAGTGGTCTAAGCTAAACCTCACAGCTTTTGATGGATGACCTTAGACATTTTTTTAATTCCCTGGCTTCAGTAAGTAATACAGTGCAAAAATAATTTGCTGTCATAGACTTTTTTGTTCTTTAAAATACAGTTGAAAAAAGAAGGAAAACAAACACATGGACTGAAGTATAGAAGTATGTTTCTTAATGTTGTTAGAGAGGTGGGGGCTTTTTGGTGTCTCTATATTTCTTTTGTTTCATCACTGACATAGATATACTTCAAGGACATAAAACTTAATCTTGTGAGAGGGAAAGGCACAAACACTATCTTAAACAACTTTGCCAATTCTGATATTTCTATATGCATTTCTTTTCTGGGGTTTCCTAAGCAGTTTGGTTATCAGGCCTGTGGCTATGAATATAATACCTAAGTAGCTGGGAAATCTGAATTGATCATAAATCCACATCCAAGATCTCTATAAAAACAGCAAAATGTGAGACAAATGCTTTCACACAAATAAAGGTAGGCATGCTGTATGTACTTCACAAGGACCACCAGCAAATCCAGCACTTGTCCTGAGTTTCTAGGTTTTAAGGGAGGAACCTCCCAAACCACCTTTTCCAAAGATTACCACAGTTTTTTGCATGAGCTCAGTAGATAATCTCTGTATGCTCCCAATGCTGCTAAATCCTTCTTAATTGAGATAAGCATATAATCCTCACTGCAGGGCTTCACAGGCTTCAGAGTTCAGCAGCAGAGCTCAGTCTAGCTCCAGACTTGTGAAAAAAGAGACAGTTTGAGTTTTACTTTCAGGAGGGGAAAAGGTTCTCTGAGCCCATCACTGAATGACAATGATGGCACTGCAAGCTTGGGGACAGAATAAACTTAGAGAAGTATAAGTAAAAACACAGAAATTATGGAAAAAACCTATTTCATAATCCTGATTATAGTTTGTATTGTTGTGAAAAAGTACTGCATGGAGCATTATTACACTTGTAGGACAACACCAACTACACTGTTTCTCACTGTTTCTTTATCACTTTGACCTTGCAAATACCTTAAGAGTTACCTTACAGAGATGTCAAAAGTGCTAAAATGATACAACTCCATTTTTCCATTTCACCTGAAACATCAAAAGAAAGTGAGAACAGCTCAAGCTACACATAATACTTTCATTGCCCCTGTGATCTGGCAACTGTCTCAGAGAAATAATTGATTGGGCACAGAAACAAGACTTTTTCCAGTGGGAACTGCATTAACAAGAGGAGACATTAAAGATTTTTTAATTTATTAATGGGGGCAAGATGTGCTGAGGACCTGGGGACAGTCAAGCTTCTTACAGACCCATTTATTTGGAAACTACGTCTGGAAGTCTGTATTTGAACCTGCTTTCTCACCTTACATAAAGACACGTGTTGGCTCTCATGTAGGTGGGCCATCAGCTTTCTGAAAAGGTCTTCAGGGAAAAAAAAAGACTACATACAGGAACAAAGTAAAAGCAGCAAAGAAGGGAAGGCTGTTTTCAACACACTTTGCCATGGCTGGCATACATTTCTATGGAAAGGGGGCACTAACAAGGCACAGGGCCCAAATTATTCCTTCTGGTTTGCTTGCTTACATTTATGTATTCAGAGGGCTCAGGCTTTTCTTTTAAGAAACATTGGCAATGGTGGGGGTGGTAGCAGCATGCTGGAGATATGTTAGGGCTGTGCCCCATTCTCCCTCCAGCAGAGCTCCTTCTCCGCTGCACAGGTGAGCTTGCCCTGCTGCCAGCTCACAGCTGCCAGAGGGCATCTGAGTTTTCCACGGAAACAGTGGGAAGATGGATCTTACATTGCCATGAAAAATTGCAAATGAACACGTTAGATTCCTCAGCCTAATAATTCTAGGGAAAGAATTAATGAGCAGCAATACAATCGTCCACTGTATACCAGATTGTCCCAGTACCTATCAGCTCAGTGCTTTCTCCATCACCACTTCCTAACAAGTTTTCCCATCTATCCCTGCCTGAGGGAGAGGAAATTTGTGTTTGGCATTTTGCTTCCAGAGGCAAGGAAAAATTTCTGATATGAAAACAACTCAATTTAGATTCAGAAGCTCTCCTGAGACAGGTATTGCTTTCCATTCAGAGCAGAAAATTAAAAGCTTATTAGGAAAATACAAACCACCAAAGCAATGATGGTGCTTCTCTAACATGTTTTCCTTTTTACCATGCTTTATGCATTTTAGATGACAGATAACATAGCAAAAACAGCCTGAGTCTTGTCTTCCATTATTAAGACCAATATGAATTTGAACTCACACTTTGCTTCTGTTTCTCAGGGTCTATTCCCGGGAGCTGATGAGTACCTTCAAAGCTCACAATATTTGGGAAGCAGAGGAATTTTAGTATGGTGCAGAGACTGTCATCCTTTAAAAACATAATGGTTGATGGATAGGAAAGAGGTGGAGTAATTTAGAAATACTTTACAGGAAGGAACTGAGGTGAAATCCTGCAGTGACCATTGAAAGAATTTATTGAAATTGTAAATAGAATAGAAATCCCATGGTGACCATTCAACAAATAATGTCTGCTCTTAGCTCTGCAGCACATTTGCATTTCTTAGCTAAAAGACAGAATATTGTTAGAGGTCAACACACAATGCTGTTTTTTCCATGGTTTACATGAAAACATCTGAATTACTGCATCTTCCAGGCACAGTGAATAGCAGCTGGGTTGCAGTGGGAGGGAACTGTAGCACAGCATGCTGGTACCTCTGAAGGTACCCCTGAGCAGGTTCCTGCATAGGGCAGGATGTCATCAGGAGGATCCCGCCCACAAACTCTTTTTACTTTTACAAGTGCAAAACAACATTGCAGCAGTTTCACTGTTTGGCAAATGTAATGGAGCCAGTATTAGGTAGTGGCCGTGTATACTTTGGTACTTGATGTTAGAGTCCCAGAAAAGACTCTTGTTTGTCAACAGGCCTCTGTCTTACAGACAAAGGGATACGTACGCTGCCAACAAACATTAGGTTTTTTATTATTCTACTTTTTACATAACTGTGTTTGAAGGGAAACTTCACAGCCCTTATTTTTGTAAACTAAAGGCTGGCTGCATTTAAATTCAAAACTACATCCCAAGCTGCCCCGGACACCATTGTTGGGAAGAGCAGGGAGAGGGAGCAGAGGGAGGGGAAGGTCTCTGCTGGGAACAGGGACCACACAGCGAGCAGGCACCGTGCCGGGGGTGCCCAAGGGGAGAGGTGGCTGTGGGGCACGGCACAGGGAGCCTGCAGCACCAGATGAGACATGTGGGCCCCTGTGCCCCAAGCAGGATGTTGAGGAGTGGTCCACTGAGCAGACCCCGATGTGCCCCATCCACCTACCCATCTCATGGGCATGGGCACCTCTGGGGCGCCAGCGAGGGGATGGGATGAAGTGGACAAAAAATATAGCTCCCAGTGCCAATGCCAGGCAGAGGAACATGCCTGAGCAACCAAATCTCCCATATCTGTGGGTAGTTGCAAGCTATGACCTGCTAAGGCTGCTGTACATGCCAACCACCACACACACAGCTGAGAGAAGGAAGACCCACCACCTTGGCTGAGAACGACTGAAGTTACAACCCATCATATGGCCATGCCTATAGGAATTGCATGTTTAGAGGCACGTGTACACAAACACATCTATTTATACCCACATGCCCTCAGAGAGGCTGTCTGTCCCTCCCATCTCTGTTCAACCTGGATGACCAATCTCAGATAATGTCCTAGTAAAGTGGAATGTCTATGCTTAACATGCTGTGTAGGGTTGCAATTACAAAGCACATTGCCTCTGCTCCTAGGGAAGGAGGAAGAAATGGCTTTCTCTGTTGGAATACTTTCTCTTTCGACTCAATAATAATAAAATCTTTTCATAATTTCTCTGAGGCCCTCATTTCTTTTTTAATGAAGGTGTTTACATTCCTAATTAAGGAGCACATTAAGCCTAGTGGTACCTTATCTGATAAACTCATTAGTAGGCTATGTCAAGCTGAGCCTTTCAAGGTAGCAAGATAGTTTTAAAAACTGGTTATCCTCTGGGCTGGAAATATGCAAGCCAAGAGCTCACAATTAACTTGGGTTAATTACAAAATACCAGAAATGTAATAATGTATTTAAAAATACAACACAGGTGTTAATGACTTTTTTTTCTGTTTTCTCCCCCATCCTCCTTTTTTCCCCTCTGTAGGAGCTTATGGCCTGCCACTTTGCTCCCAGGTAACACCCTCCCATGCTCCACTTTTTTGTCTCATGTGGAGGAATTTATTAGCATAGCAAGATTGATTCAAGTGTTCTTGGTTTTGCCTTGCAGTTAGCATGGATTTTACTGCTTCTTTCTGGGCCTGAAGGAATTAGGCTTGAGATGTTTGTTTTTTTCTAGGTCTACCAGCTGGTTTAATAAAAGACATCACTTGACTCTCCGTGCCCGTTCTCCCACCACCACCCTCATGTACAACACGAAAACTTTGAGACACCACCACCAGCAAAGCCATGCAAGGTATAAGCTTGTGTGAGTAACCATTTGACGTCCTTTCTACGAAGTTACAGCCTTGTGACTGCACCCTGGACATTTCAGCAAGGCTATTGCCTTCCAAAATGTCATGATCAGCCAGTTCTGATTGCAACTTGCAGCCCAACACACTTAAATAAGATTGGTTTTGAGAGACCAGGCAGGAGCCTTCAATAATTGCTCTTTTGATGTGACCTGTTGGACCTATCTCATGTTACTTATGCATATGAGTGTCAAAGGTTTTATTGAAGCCCAAGCAGCCCATGGTACCTGCTTTATTTAGGAATTAAAACTTCCTATCATGGAGACAGTACCAGGAGCCTGGTACTACCTATCAGGTCATGTTGCACATCTAATCTGTTCAGCGTCTCTGTTTCTTCTATAATTTTACAGAAGGGGAATAAGCTTTACAGGAGAGGGAATAGGCTACTAGCACCCATCTTGAGAGAAGGGGTGAGTGGTGTCCAGGGGCTGCTCACTGCAGGTAGCAAACTTCTTGTCAGGTCAGTTGCCCCAGGGCAGGCAGGGGGCTGCCTTCCACGGGTCCCACTAGTGCCTCAGCCTGGATACCTGTGGCCTGGGAACTGGGGCAACTGGAAACCATTGCACATACTGCTGGCTACCCCACAATGCCTGAAGGCCAGGTTTTGGCACAGGCTGACCTGACAGCAAGCACAGGTCAAGGGGGCAGTTCAGGCTGGCACACTAATGACCTGGAAGGCAAGCCTGTGGGGTGTTCAGCAAATATATATATGCAGGAAGCTATACTCCTGTTTGTGCTATGGCACATGCTGCTTTTCCCATGTGCACTGCAAGCTTGTTTATAACCATCTCCCCCAGTCACCTGGGAAGGGCTGCTGCCTGCTTCTGGCTTGAGTACTGCGAAGCATAGCCTACATGTTCTCTTAAAATATACAGTATTTCACATCAGTTTTATATTTCTTCCTCTCTCCCCTCCATTAATTGGTAATCTAGCTGATTCAGATGTCTTTTATGGTGCTACAACCCAACTAAACTGCTGAGCAGAAGAGATATTTGTATCACTTGTGTGCACATCTACTGTCTCATCCCATTCCAGTGACACAGGTACAAGAAAACCTAGAGATCTGGTTTCAGAAGCAGTACCTTGTCCTGACACAGAGGTTATGTGATGGAAATGTGGCTCAGTATTGTGGGAAAAATGAAGAGGATAACACCAGAGAATAACTGATGCAATTGCAAATACCATGGTCTTATGGTCTTGATTTCTACCATCTAGATGTTTAAATTTGTAGCTGTCTGAATCTGCTTTTTGATAAAAGAGTCCTTGGACATGCCAAGAGCCTGACTGTAACTGTGAACCTAACCTCAGGTTTTATATTACTCTTTGTTGCTGTAGGAAAAAGTAAATGATGATAGGAAAGGGACCTCTGTGAAGCAATGACAGTCCTAAGAAGTCTGGAAGACAAGGAGCCAGTTATCTCCAGAAACATTCAATATGATCAAATGAACACAATCTTTTCTGTTACAAACCAGAAAGTGACATATTTTCCTACTGGACGATGAGGGATGTTGTAGTGAGCAAACACAGCTCCTTCCAGCTGCTTTAATGGTTATGTCTATCACCTTGTCAACCTCAAGACATTTTATACTTAGTTATCCTTTAAAAATGAGAACTTCCTATAGCTCCTCTTAGAATCTCTGAAATGTGAAGCACCATGCATAAGCAAGTGAAGACCTTCTGCTCCCTCTGACTGCAGCACTTGCTGAGAAAAGAGATATTCTGGGGCAGCATTATCTTGCACTGAAAAATTAAGATCGGATGTGAATCATTCTCCCCATTAAACATATTTGAATAGATTTAACACTGCCCCACCAGTGGTTAATGTTTTGATTTAACATGTGTCCCGTGAGTGTTTTCTTTTCGCACTTTACAAGAGAAGTTTAGCAAAAGCTCGATCTCCTGAACCAGAGCCCGACTCCACTGGGGGGCAGTGCATTAGCACATATATTACTGCACTTACCTTCTGAGAAAGCAAGTTTTCCCAGAGAAATTTTTAACTACCGTGAGAGGTTCTGCTTAATGGAACAAATATGCACTCATATCTCTTCTATATGTGCTGTTAGATTACTGACTTGCTAGCTAAACAACCAACGCTAACCTGAAGGTGAAACCAAGTCTGAGTACAGAGGTAGTTTAAAGATAAACTATTTACTGGCACCAGGATCAACAAATTCTAAGTTAGCTACAAAGCTGCAGGGAATAACGACATGTGAAATCAGTTTTGTTGGTTTTGTTGGGTTTTCTTTTTGTTGTTGTTCTTTTTGTTTTGTGTTTTTTTTTCTTTTAATTTCTTTTTTTTTTCCCTTTTTTTCTAACTCTTAGTCCCTCAGGAGATTTGGGATGGTTTGATGTTCATCTGGAGGCTTGTCAAAATTCTATAGAAACTTAATAGCCTGCCAACATGGGTGGTTGCTGCTTGGAGGCATTTCGACATGGCAAAGGTCCTGTCTGCACGCTGCAAACCTGTATCCGTCAAAGGCTGCTTGGAATGGCATGAAAACAGGAGCTGTGTGGTGTCAGAACACCGTGTGCAAGATTGCAGGGGTAATGTATGCACATCCCAGCTCTCCCGGGGCGGCCAAGCTGTGGGAGGAATCCATCTGGCTCCTTAATTATTCTGAGCACTGCCTAAGAGTTAAACCCCACAAGGTGCTGCCACACCTATATACCAGGATTTGGGTGGGATGGGGCTCCCTGCTCTCTGGTTAGAAGAGAAATGAAGACCGGAGGGCAGCTGGGGAGGAGTGATCAAGCTGGGCAGAAGCAGAAACCAGGGAAAAAGTCTTGGCATGGAGAGCTGGTATCCAGACCAGGAGGCTGGGCTGGAGAAAGGGCACTGAGGGTGGAGACAGGCATGGAGAACATGACATAGCTGGAAGGCAGCAGAGCCAAGGACAGGCTGTGGTTGCCCTTTGGCAGGGTCCTGCCTCCTAGTGGCTCCACAGCCAATTGAGTCACCTGGTGGGGGGTCTGGGTTACATGACTAGAAAATGAAATGGGGCCTCGAGGGCTAGAGGCAATCACAATGCATAGTGCCTCCAGGTTGGAAGCAATTGCAGTATGATGGAATGGCATAGGTTGTTGAGGCTTCAGGAAGCAGAACTGGAGCCATCCTGTGCCAAGCAGTGGGATGGGGAAGATGATGATGCTTAAACTATTTTTGTGATGAGGCTCAAGCTCCTATTTGCGGGCATGAGAGAAGACTGCTTGAAGGAAAGCAGGGATGCCTGCCCCATGGCAGCACAGAGAGACCTGCTCACACTTCCCCCAGAGCTCTGCTGCATTTTGCCAAGCGCCTGGGGATGGTGACAATAGTTAGAGTGAAGAATTAGTTGATAGGACAAAACTTAGTTATACATGACCCTGAAGTCCCAATCTGCCTGCCATATGGATATTCTGGCCTGAACCCAGGAGCTGGAAAACTGAGGGATACATAGACACAGAGCAGCTACCGTAGGTGAAACACAGGAATTACATGGTAGGAGGGAAGGCACTTAGGCAGGTCATGCCTTTCTGAGTGAAGCCCTCGCCCTGAGCAGTGCACGTGGAGGAACCGGTTAGCTCAGAGGAGCCTGCGCTGGCAGGCAGATTGGGACTGCCCAGGACATGTCTCTGGGAGAGATGTGCTTTCTGCAGCTCAATAACCCTGCTAGAGTAAATCCTCTCTCACCAGGGCCCTCATAATGGTTTTGCTGTTGCATAGCTGTACCCCCTGAGAGGAGATGGGTGCTTCTCTGTGTCTTATTTCAGACTGCAGAGAAATGTAAACTGTATAATCACCCCTCATTACGAGAAAGACGTTGAGGTGCTGGAGCATGTCCAAAGAAGGGCAATGAAGCTGGTGAAGGATCTGGAGCATAAGTTTTACAAGGACTGGCTGAGGGAGCAGGGGTCATTTAGCCTGGAGAAAACAAAATAAAGGACTTTGTCATTCTCCACAACTACCTGAAATGAGGTTGTAGACAGGTGGGAGTCTGTCTGTTCTCCCCAGCGAAAAGCAATAGAAGAGGAAATGGCCTCAAGTTGCATCAGGGGAGATTCAGACTGTATATCCTGAAAAATTTATTCACTGAAAGGGTAGTCAAGCATTGGAACAGACTACCCAGGGAAGTTACTGGCTCTGGAAGACTTCAAAAAATATGTGGATGTGGCACCTGGCGACATGGTTTAGTGGTGGACTTGGCAGTGCTGGGTTAATGGTTGGACTTGATGACCTTAGAGGTATTTTCCAACCTTAAAGATTCTATGATACTTGCACCAGGACTATACCTGTGTCTGATGACTTGCACTAGTCCCAGTCACTGCTCTTGTTCCCCTTTGGGTACACTCAAACAGGTTTCACAGAAGAGCTGGGCAGAAGTGTTAGAGCTCTTTAGGATCCCTCTAGGCTAGGAAGAGGCAGAACTTGCTGTTAGTTTGTGCTTACTCATCAGTCCTTGGATTTTAGAGCTTGTGGAGGAGGAGATTCTCACTGGGCTTTGTGTTTTGTTTTGCTTTGCTTTCCTTTGCTTTGCTTTGCCTTGCTTTGCTTTGTTTTTTTGTTTTTTTTTTTTTTTTTTTTTTTTTTTTTTTTTTTTTGTTTGTTTGTTTGTTTGTTTTTTGTTTTTTTTCAGGGCTGGACATGCCATGGATGGCTTTGTCTGAGGGCCTTACGGCCAAGAATGCAGATTTACCTCACTACAGTTTGGTGGATCACATCTAGACTTTATAAGGAAGAGAAAAAGTGTCTGAGAATGCACTCAGAGAAATGTCCTTACTAGGTTCCATGCAGCTGATAGCTGATAAGTATGGCCATGGGAGGATGAGGGGTGAAGTCGGCTACGTCAGGCTCTGGATAGGAGAGATGGGCTGTTGGGAAGCAGTGTAGTAGGTCCCTGACAGAGGGGAAACACTACATGCCTGGTTGGAGGTATGTCACTCCACTCAGGTTGTGGACAGCAGATATGTGTAAGACAGAAAGCAGAGCTGACTAAAACTAGCTAAGATAATTCTAAGAAGATTAAAAATAATTTTGGTAATTAATGGATAATTCATATTTATCAGGATTATAAGAAAGAAGAATAGCTTACAGATGTAAATTCAAGTACTTTTTTTACTGTCTTGGCACTTAAGAACTCACTGTAATTGCAGCAATGAGAGGCTGAAGGCTCTCCTTGGATTACACTTGCCTACAATTCAGATGATACTGCAAACACTTCTTCAGTTCACATGGATCTTTACTGGAAAACTTGGATCATAGATGCTTACTGGTTTGAATATTGCATCTCCATCTTATGACCTTCATGCAGTTTATTACTAAACATGGAAGAAATTAATTCTCCCTATATTTCATTTCTATCACATCTGACAGCTTTCTAGTTTGTGTCTATGTGCATGATATTTGTGGCCAAGTATTTTAACATAAAAATTCCTTTTGAAAGGCCAGCATGGATGTTTTTCCTATACTTCATCTATCTATTTTTTGAGGGATTTTGATGATGCAGTAACTTTAACAGAATAAAGCTTACACTGAAACAAATCTCAGAGCTACATTAAATTAGCCTAATTAAAACAAGATGGTTGCAGCTTCTTCTTCTTCTCAGATGTACTTTCTTTAAAAGTCTATGTACCTCCAAGACACACCAAAACCACTAGAATATAAAGCCATCAGACTTTACAGAGAATTATACAGATCTTTGTTAATTCAATCTATCAGTACAGTAAAATGCATCCTGTCAGGAAGAAAAAAAGAAAAAAAAGATGATTCTGTAAAATCTGTGATAAGAGCTTATTATATAATTAACAGTTATGAAATAATTCAATCATCAAAAAACTAGGACCAGATGGGAATTCAAGACATTATCTAAGTCTAGCCTTCTGATTCACACTAAGAGAATCATTCTCCATCACACCAAAAAATTTTTATCTAACTGGGTATTGGGAACCTGCAGTGACAGAGATGACACAGTCTTCCCTTTTCTATTTAATCCAGTGCTTTGCCATTCTTGCTATTAGGCACCACCTCTTCACATCTCATCTATATCTCTCTTCATTCCCTTGGAGCTGCTGCTGTTTGTCTTACCTACTACGGACATGAAGAACAGATTATTTCCTTCTGCTCTGCAGTGGTGTCCTAGGTATTTGTGTCTGACCTCATCTTTCAACTTGGTCATGTTTTATGCGTAACAGTCCTGATTCACCCTGTCTTGCACCATTAAGCCATGACTTCTAGAGCAATGGCTGTTTGTGCTTCTACCTGGATTTTCTCCACCTTGACCTCATGTTTTTTGAGGTGAATGTCTAAAGCTGAACAGAGTAATTATATGAAATCCTGGGCCACCCTTCAAAGCATTGCATTGAAGAGTTTATAAGCTCTTTTTTTTCCCATCCCCAGATGAGACTGTGAGACAATAAAGGTCCTGCAGTCGGCTAGGGATCTACTAGAGACTATAAAATCTCATCTATTAAACTACTACATGTTTGAAGCTGGTAGGCTTTCTGACTTGCTCTTCTACTTCCTTCCCCATAATCTATGTTGGCATTACTACCAAGATGAGAAAAAATATCTTGCATCTGTAAGACATATATCAGTTTTGTAGTGTTGCTATTTATGCAGCAGCAAATACATTCCAGTTGTGCCTAACAACTGCCCTGGGTTTTTCATTCTTCTGGAGTAAACTCGACCAAATTTGCTGTTCTGCTAGTGATGCCATAGCAACACATTTCCATTCTTCATGCTCCTTGCTTTGCCAGGCTGGTGAAGGGGTTGTTGAGACTGCCATGGTAAGAATGTTTTCATGTGGAGAACAAAAGCAATCTGCACCATCAGAAAGTTGTCATCATATCTCCTGCAGACTGCTGAGCCATGCCAGCTCAAATATCTTCACTGTGATGCTGGATGAATCCAGTGACTTCAGCATCATGAGCTGCTATTTTGAGTTGAATGCTCAAGTTGCTGAAAAAGATTTTTCTGGCAGAACATCTTTGCAATATTTCCACTACAAAAATCTGCTTTCATCCTCAAATTCTAACGTCTCTTTCTTGAGGACTGAATGTATTACGGGCAAAAACACTTGTGTGGTCAGGAGAGAATCCAGTTGTGAGGGCTGGCAAGAACAGTTCTGTTTTAAACAGAACAAAGAAATTGCTCCCCTTTGTCTATTAACCTCTCTGAGTATCTCCTGTGTCAGTTGGTGGCCAACTTGAAGCTCAAACTACTTCAGGATGCCTTAATAGATAATATCTTTTTAACAAAACAACACAAAACTATAGACCTCAGTAAAAACTCATTGCAGATATTTAATTTCTCTTTGATCAACCATGTTAAAATTAGGTAAACTAATTGCATTTAACTGATGTCCTGAGCATAAAAACAAAGCAGAGTGATATGTAATATGTAGAGCCTAGGAGGTGCTATAGTGAAACTTATGTCTTGTCTTTTTGGAGTACATCTGCAATGGATTAGTGTTGACTGTATTTTTTTCTCAGTGTGGAAGACTGAAAGATGGGTTTCACTTGGAGACACTGAGCTTCTCAGAAGCTTTGTTTAGTATAAAGCAGTGACTGCTCCTGCAGAACCAGCACCTCTGAACTTTGAAGATCAACAACTTAGAAGAAATATGGGAAGCTTCAATTTCATGCAAACCCTAGGATTTCCCCATTATTAACACTATGTGACCCCTAGTAAACAGAAAGAGTGTTCAGAGAGTGAAATTTCCATGTTGCTACAGGTGGTAAAGTTTTAAAGAACCCCATCTTACAGGTTGCCGTAAAATCAGGCCCCAAGGACAAAAGAGACGGATGATGAAAATATATGTTTTTAGCTTTCTACATTTTTTTTTTAGTCTCCTCAAAAGACAGTGCATTAAAAATACACCAGAGTGCCTTGCAGGTGTATTATTGCTTGCTTGACTTCACAAGCACTTGCTTGAATCAAGTATCTGCTTTGAAAAGGGTCTAACAAACAGGTCAAAGCTCTACTTACACTGTCACATGAGCAAGCCAGTGCTAACAGAACATTTTTGGAGAATTACAGGAAGGGGGAAGACTGTGTATTTGATCTGCCAGCTATTCTCAATCCTAGCTGTTGGGATGGGATCACATTGTTTTGAGTTTATCCTGAATAGAAAGCTTGTGTGTACATCAAAGCCAGCTCTAGTCTGTTGAATTTATCTGAAATAGAGGAAGCCTTCTCTTTGTCTGGATCAGCTCACACAAAACTAGCTCATACTGGAATACCTCCTTCAGTACTTTCTGGAGCACCTTGCAGTGCTGCTTAGAGCTAGTTGACCTAGCAACCTCCCCTCTGGAACAAGACAGATTGTGAGATCTACCTCCCAAATAATTTTGATATATTTTGATTAGTTATGTTTTCTGTTAAAAAGGCGTATGTGTTGCTTCTGCAGGGCAAGTTGGAAAAAACGTTATGCACAGCAAAGCGATGCCTCCACATCTGATCTGTGATCTATGATGGGACAGGCATTTATAGCAGTGGGGAGGGGAGAAGGGGGGCAGAGATAAGGCACATGTGGGCAAGATAAACATCCCAAATAGGACATGACACTAATGCTGGGTGCTCTTGGGCTCCATGTGGGCTCAAGAGGAGCTGGTGTTGCTGTCTGCACAGAGCTCGGTGTCCAGGTGGTAGGAGGAGACAGGAGGCAAAGCAGGACACGCAGTGAGCCCAGTGTCTTAGAGCTGAGAGTGGCAAATCAAATAGCTGCTTGAAGAGCCAGAAGCAGAAATACATTGTTTACTCCTTAAAGCCTAAAATGTTATATAATTTGGAAACAGAATAGATGAGACTTTGTAGAATGACAAAGTTTGGGGTTTTGTTCCTTTTCTTTTATAAACAGCTTTGCTCACTGGTGGCTGGCAGGACAGCCAGACACTAACCTTTTCTAGCCATTTCTTTTGTCTTTTGTAGAGCTGGGAAGGATGCTGGTGGTAATCTCACCCTAAATTTATCTTAGTCTAAATAAACATATTTCTAGGATGCAGATCTCAGCTCCTTTTTTGTGGCAAGATCTATCAACCTCCCTGAAATCATGGCTACTGCTGCTGCTGGATTACCATGTCTCCTCAGTTTCTTCTACCTTCACTACACTGTAGATTGCAAGTCACACTAACAAATTTTCTATATCTAGGGGTATTGTTTTCAGCCCTATAGGCTAATAGTGATAGTTCCAGAGTTCTTGCAAACAGGTCCATGATTTCTTGGGTCCAAAAGCATATACAGTAAAGTATTTTATGGTGCTAGTGAATCTACCTAGCCCAAATTTGTGGTAGGTGATATTTCTAAGCTAAAAATTTAAACATGGTGGTGATTCCTTATTGGTCACAAATAAAATTTAAAGTATACTACCCATCCTTCAGGTTAAAATGTCTGCAGGTATCAGTACGGAAATAATCCAGACACAGACAGTCCTGGATCACACAGGTGACTGTGCTGTTCAGTGGATGTAAATAACAAGGGACTATCCTTCTTGGAGAAACTGTTCTGGTAAATTTAGGTCGAAGCTTGAAGCAAGCAAAACATAAATTTTGGGCCTTTCCTGTAAAACACGATGTCTCGTTCCACTGCTTTGGAGAAGAACAGTTGTTTCACTTAGAATGGTATGAATGCCTTGGGGAAAATTAAATTGGTGAGAGATTCAGTATGCAAAATATATAGTGTAGAACACTGAAGAAATCTCAGTTGGAGCATGAAGAATCTCCCTTGTCATGAGTTGGTGGGATTTTTATCCCTCATTTACACAAAACTGAATTTTGAGGATTGATCAGTGTGTCTCCTAGGTGAGCTGTCTACTGGCTGTGTGATGCTGTGCCGAACAGCTGATCCCTAAACTCCAGGTGCAGATATGTTGAGGAAATCAAGTGCATAGGGATGTGTGCCTCTGTAAAGCAAGATGTTGTTAATTAGTCCATTGCTGGAAAATATAATTCGAAGAATTTTTGGAAGAGGAAATGCCAAGTTTCTAGTTAAACTTGTTGAGTATCTCTGGCAAATTTGAATAAGAAACTTTCTCTGGAGAGACTATAAAAATAACTGTTCAAACCAAGTAAACAATGTATTCAATGTGACAACTTTTGTCATTGTGTCAACTGTGATTCTCACATATTATGATGAATGCATGAGCAAAAAGCTAAAATAACACTAAAGGCTTGTAAATGTGGGGGGAGCCTGAGAGAGGACCTGAACTAAACTCATGAAGTTAAAGCACATTAAACCTCTAGGGCTTCTTCTGAAGGTGGTTGTTAGAGCATTCTCAGTCTGTTTACTTAACGAAATTAATATCCATCATGAAAAAACCTGGAACAATCTGAGAGCTACATCACTATGCACCTAAGAAAGCAGTGTGAGGGCCACATATTTAATGGCTCTCATGCTTCACATAGTTGCCACTGACATCCTGAGCTTAAGGTCTGAATGTTGGCAGCACTTCTATCTGCAACTCTTGAGATGTATCCATATGAAACTCACTGACTCTGCTGCAGCTGGAAAGGAGTCTCCTCTCATAGGGAAACAACATCTTTCCATAGGTATATGAAAAGCTGCTCTACAGCATCAGAAAAGGCTAATGCTGTCTTTCCAACCCAAAGGCAGCACAGGCAGACCTCAGATGCATATTCTTAGGTAGCTCAAACACAGTATGCCAATCCATTGTGCGGCGCTGCTGCTGTTTCTGTTCTTGGCCTCACATCACGGAAGGTTATCCTAGGAGAAGGGAGGCTATCCTGGAAGTCCACTGCAGTAATGGAGGCTAAAGCACGAACTGCACAGGTAAGTAGACTAGCAGAATTTGTTGTGTTGCATAGTAAGAGTATGCTTTAAAGGGAGGGGCTGAAACACAGAACAACAATTCCCATGATAGACTGACTGCTGTAGATTAGTTTGGAAGCAGCAAATATGGGAAACATTTGCTCTATGTAAACATGTTTATTTCTGTAAAGCCTTGGACCTGTCTTAGGTGCAGCTGAGTAGACTTTAGTTATCTTGCCATGGATCAGTCTGATGAGCTGCCATAGATGCTTCAGATAGCTTAGAAAACCTGTAACCATTACTATACCCTGCCTGTGTGCCTCTGTGGTCCACTGGAGCCCTTATAGTTGGATACAAGTCAAAGCAGCCCTCAGGCTACTTTAATGTATTTTGGGGCTAAGCCAGGAGAGGCAAAGCCCAAAGCATGCATCAGGCTCTGTGCTGAGACTGTTGTCACACGGATATATTTCTTCTGCTGTGCTAACTCCATGGTGGGCAAGCGGTAGCTTCTGGTCACACATTGTATGGTGCTTGTTTGCTCTGAGAAAAACAAACACAGTCAGCCCAGCCTTGTTTTCTTCGTAGGGTTTTTTCCCTTGTCCTTTAGAGATTTTTCTATTATATTAGAGATCTAAAACCTGTCCTCTCCAGCAGTGTTTACTGGGATGCACAGAGGGACATGGCTGTGTGTCTGTGAACAGTTCCACACACCCGCTTCCGTCTGGTGGAGTACAGTGGTCACTGAAGTGCCTAACTCCAGACCTGTGAGGAATAGAGACACGGTCCCTAGACTAGGAGGGGCTTAGACACTTGAGAAGACGTGGGTTGTCTGAACAACCCTGGTTCAAAGGTACAACCTGGCATTTGAGGATGAACATGACTGCTTCCTCCCTTGGGTGAAGCATCAGGCACAGCTGTGCAGGTTAAATCCCACTGAAGTCTGCGGTGAAGTTCTCAGTGATCCTGGCGGCATCTGGATTTGAGCCATGACACACAAAGAGCACATTCTATACAGCAGTTGACAGAATTAATAAAAGATGATCATGTAGACAGAACCAGTGTGTGTTCACTGCACTCAAAGGAACTAGTCGTATAATTTCCCTATCAAAACAATACCACTATAAGCACCAGAGACCTACCCTAACATAAACCCAAACTTTAAAAGTCTTGTGAAAATAGGTAAATTTGAGCTCAGAGTCTGAAATGCAACACTCTATATATTCCAAATAATGGAATAATGACTAGTACATTAACGATTAATCAACAATCACAATTAGTGAAAATATGAGAAATGCTGTAGCCTTTGCTGCACCAATGGGTTTATTTGCAGTCTGTTGCTTGCATCCAAATGGTATGTTACAGTAAGATGAAGGGAGCTTGTCACAGCCCATTTGAAAAGTCACTTTTTCTAAACAAGGCTGTCTGCTTTCATCCCTCTTTGCATTATCAGCTGAACTGCTGGCACCAGATATTCAAGGAATTTCAGAGGGAAGGAGGAGTACACAGTATTTCCTTGTCACTGTGATAGATTTGACAGACCATTTGGGCAATACATCTAGCATCCTGTCACACAAATTGAAATCTTTGGAAAGCCAATAGGCTTTAAGAACAATACTCAGCTTACTCTACGACTAGGATATTCAGTGATGACTAGTGCCTCTTTTGCACATGAATCACGCACTTTCATCCTTTAAATGTGTTCAGAGAACTGGAGGTTGGGATAATTCTGCTACAGACTACCTAGTTTGGTAATTAAAGTGCTCACATCCACTCTTGTTTGTTCCCATATACCTGCAACTCAGGGAACAGGTTTTCTCTGCTAAAGACAGAGCTACTCCCCAGGCTCTTGTACATCTCAGAGACAACTAATCATGTTTGCAAAGGCAACCATGTTTGCGTGGCGTGTGGTCAGTGGGCATGGCTTTAGGTGAGATCCTGGGCTTCACCAAAGGGGCAGGTTTGGCACTGGTGATTGGAAACGAGACAAATAGAAACACCAGCTGCCATGCCAAGTGACCATGTGTTATGCCATGTGGGCACCCTTTCTCCAGGGAACTGGCACCCAGCCAGCAGCCTAGCATGGTCTTTGAAGTATCAAGCTGCTGACAGTGCTATTTAAGATCAGAAAAACAGGCATCTATTTAAACTGTGGTTAGGGAAGGATCCTTGATGCCTAGGAAAGGGAATGTCATCAAGCTCGAGTTTGGGGAGTGCAGGCCTGCAAAGAACCACCTCCCTCCCTGCAGAGTGGCCATGCAACCAAAGCCCCACTGCTCTTTCTAGATAAAATGCCTGAGCCTCCTTCACGTGGCAAAATTCAGAGCCCATTTTCATAAAACCTAAAACATTACTACTCTAGTCACATGCTCCAAACCCACACATTCCAAATGGAAATGGAAAGTATTGCTGAGCACACACAGTGCTGTGTTTTCTACCATGTCATGAAGCCAGAGGCATGCTCCTATGAACCAGCCTTTTCTTATACACAATTTGTATATCCTTTCATAAAATCCTTCTATGTGTTTTGGAATTGAGGTTATTATATGAATAAGACTGAAAAATATGGTCCTATCTATTATCTTCCCTCTATTTTAATGACTTCTCACCATCCCCACTGCATGCTGTTTCTCAGTAGTACAGTATGAAGTGTTGGACATGTATGCACCTTGGGCTTCTACACTTCAACGACATCCTGAGTGAACTCAAAGGACCCTTTAAACAGTACTCTGACTTTGAATTTATCGCAGGCAGACATGCATGGTCCTCAGTTCTAAAAGTTTAATTCTTCCTCTCTTCCACTGCCCCTTCCTAAGGCACAGCTTGCAAACTGCTCCTAACCCTCTCATACTCTGCCCATTTTTTTTTTTCAAGTTGGATTTTACTTTCAAGTGTGCATTCCCCAACAAAGACCACTTCTATGCCAGCTCCAGGCTTTCAAACTGCATCCATTTTTTTGTGTCTTTGCCCAAGGAAGTGACACTTTAGAGAGGGTAAGATGGTTTCTCACTTGCTTGAAAATCTGAGAGCTCATTTTTCCCAATCTTTTCCTCATACAGTTTATATTTTGGGGAGAGATCCAATAGGGACAACTCATGGGAACCTTTTTCTTGGTGTTAATTAGGATGCATGCAAAGAATTGTATTGCCATATCTCACCTCAGAGTGGCCAGGTGCAACTAACCATACTTTTAGGCTCCCAATAAGAATAAAGTAGACCCCTGACTTGCTTCATAAACTTGTTCTCCTCTATGTAGAGGGAACAATGTTAATTTCTCTTGGCTGTTTTGGAGGAGTACTGCATAGCAAAGGGCTTCTTTCTTTTTTTGTTATACAGGATCAAGTTTCCTGATGATTTCAAAGAAAGTATCCAAACTTGCAGGATCAAGCTTGCCATGCTGTACCTGCTTGGGCTCTTTATCCTGTGCTGTGCAAAGATTCAAACCAGAGACTTTCACAGATATCATTGGAAATACAAGGAGGAAGCAAAACATGAAACTGTGTCCAAATGAGTCTTTTATAAGAGGATTCATTTAAAACCATATACTTTGCTCACTTAAATTTTTTCTTTTTTTTTTTTTTTTTCAAGGAAGCATAAACCACCACTGTAATTGTACTTTGGCCTGTGGGAATAATATCTCAGAAATAACATCCCTACTTGAAGTCTAGTAGCTTAAGATCTCTGTGGGGCTGCTTCTTTCACTGCAAGACCTATAATTAGCCATCCATTATGGTGTTGAGCAGTGATCCTGACGAAGCCCATATTTTCCCCCAAGCACCCTACCGAGACACGCTAGAGAGCAGGTAGGCAATACTCTGCAGTTCACTTTCCTCCTTGATCCAGGCAGCTCAGGGGGTGGGAGACCCTCCTGGGGCTCCTTGAAGGGCTCTTCAGCAGGGACACCCTGTGGGTACCTCACCACTCTCGGGTGCCTGGTACTGTGTCTCACACTGTGAACACTGGGACTGCTACGCTCTGGGTCCTAAAGCTAGGGTGGTGTGATTTGGGCTGCTTTTCCCCTCTTCTTTTTGCTTTGGTGTGAACAAAGAAAGCAGCTTTCCAGTTAGGAAGGATGGGAAGCCACTAAGCCAAGCACTCCTTTCCTCTGGGAGGGGAAAATCTCCTCAGCCTTTGGACCAAACACACCTGCTTTGGGAATGGCTTGCTGGTGCTGCAACAGGTCTGGCAGTCTGTGCCTCCAGGCAGCTAATGTTTTCCCGGCACAATTGGAGGGCATATTTCCAAGGAACTTCACTGGTCAAATTGAGGACTGAGTTCAGATGGTATGAAATGGTGCATACAAAGATGATCTGGCTGGTGGTGTTTCCCCGTGGTTTTGGAAAAGATTTTAGCTCCCTTTAAAATAAATAAGCAATTTTATCAGATAAAATGTCATAAACATATAAACTGTTTCACTTAGCAAATCCTACATTTGAATTGGTTTGTATTTTCCAAAGCCTTTTCCCAGTTTTATTGTCTAAAACTCTTTTCTGAATTAGAACTGAATTTATTAATGGTTTAAGTTGCTTAGAAACAGTGTTAGCAGGGTTTGCGTGTGTGTATGTGAACAAATTACTGGCTGAAAAGGCTGCTCCTCTCCGTGTGTAACCTTTATTAATATTAATGCAACCTCCTCTGTGAAACTGGTCTGGAGAACTCTGTGGTGGTGGACACAGAAGACCAGTCCTCATCTTGACACAAGGCACTGAGATAGACAGTCCTCAGATGTGCCAGACTTCATCTCTCATACAGCTTCCCCTGTACTACCAGCTGGCCTAAACTTATATTTAGAAAAGACATTAAATCCTTGAGTGTGAAAGCTCCACTCTGGCTTCTGATGGCAATTGCCAAGAAGACAGGCTCACCAAGGCTCAGCAGCAATATTGTTTCAGGACAGCTGTTGTGTTATACCTTCTAGCATTGAGTGCAAGGTAAAGTAAACAAGGTTTTTAAAAACATTTCATTACTACGGATCAATGCTATCACACACTCAAATTTGCTTTTCCCAGATTCAGTGTAATGGGGACAAGGACAGTTTCTATAAAGTGCCAAAAGTCTGGGGCAAAGGCAAGAAGGAATGCTGGAGGGGTAGTTCTCTTCTAGACTTTTAAATGTGATTATTCCTCACAAGCAATATTGTATGTTGATCCTGAACAGCCTACTACCACTACAAGAAACAAATCCGCATCCTTCCTCAGATGCAGATATACTTTAACTTCACTTTGTCATGTGTCTTTAATAAAGAAATGGATCCAGAGGGAAGCAAGTCTTGACTAAAAGAAGAGGCTGAGCTTTTCTGAAATTGCCAATGATCTTCCTTTATATGATAACACTAAGTTGAAGGTTTGAACAAAGTATTAGAATAAATCTCTAGACACTGAATAGGTCAAGGCTTGAAAAAAGCAACTTATGTTACCAGATAGGTGCAATTTCTTTATCTAGCAGTTGTATCTGTTAAAGTATACATGATATTACTTGTTCAGTAATGTCAAGGCCTGATCTTTTTCCTTTGGAAAGAGGGCAATTTGCACAAGGCACAGGAAATTTATAATAATTTTAAAAAATTAGAGTGAGCTCACTTTTTGGATATCCAATGTTATTGGAGCTAAAACTCAAAAAAATCCTGCTTTAACCTTATCCCTTAGCCAATTTTTTATATTTTGTTCTCTGATTTTCATAAAAGTTTGTTAAGAGTTAATAATCTGTTCATATTTGTGATATTAAAGTATCTCTATAATTTTTAAACCTTACTAGGGTGTCGTAAAGGGGACCATATTTACATTCAAGGTATGCAGTGACAAGCATAAAGTTGTGTTTACTTGGATAGCTGGGAACCCCCATGAGAGCAAGAAAGAAGAAATGTAGGATGTCCTTGGGGAAAAAGGAGCTGTCTGATGACACGGTAGAGCATCTGAAGCTGTTAACTAAGCAATTCTTCTCATTGCTGGACTCAAAAAGTGCTCAACAGAGCTGCCCATGTACAGGTGTCTGGTAGCATCTCAGATGTCCTACGGCACCCTGCCTGACCCCAGTGTGCCACTCCAAAAGGCAGTAGGTCCCCTCAAGGTCCTGTATCAGACCTGCCAGCCTCACATGGACATCTTATGTAGCAAAGTTTAAAAGGCAGTAGCCACACACAGGCAGGCAAATGAATACAGCTCTTCAGAAGCATCTTTTACTCTTTTAAAATCACAGGCAGAAATAAACCAACACTAAAAGATCTCATCTTTGAGACCGCATAAAAGCAAGATGCAGTGTGATTTTCTGATTTCAGGTTATAATGGTAGTCAGGAAAAGAAAACATATATAAACTTCCCATGGCTGGTGCCCATGCAGTTACTTATTTCTGAATGAACTGAGGGTGAAAATACTATTTTTTTTTCCTTACTTCATGATCTAGCAAGTCACCAGAAAAAAGAACCACATCATGTGAAAAAGTGTCAAGAGTCAAACTAGCTGTGTTTTTACCTATAAACTGAACATATAAGTATGGTATAATAAACAAAAGTCATCAAAGGCATTGCTCCTTCGACCTTAAAGCAGGCTGAATTTTGAGGGCAGGATCAAAAATCTAGGGCCTCACACAGTAGATCTGCTGGATAAATGGGGACAGGCTGGAGAGGTAAAGAAAAACCCAAACCCACTTCATTTCCCGGAGCAAACAGAGCCTGTTAAGTGTGAGCATGGTGACTGCAGCTTCTTTAGAGCTCTCCAGCTCCTCCTGAGAACATCCTTATCAAAATGTTTTCATGATGATGGCTGTGATTAATGTACAAGTTGCACTGAACAGAAAGAAGCTAAGGCACAGAACTGTCATTGCACAGACAACCTTGGTTGTGTACTAACCAAGGCTCTATTGGAGGCTCTCTGAAATCTTCTGGGCACTCCATGTTCTATCACTTCATTTTGAACAAAAAATTACAGTTTGTTCATGCTGTTTCTCACTCCCTTTTTAATAGTTAGAAATTAACACCCTTGACACGCTCTTAAACCACACTGTTTGGCAACTCTTTTACAGTGTAGGCAAACATGTGAGTTTAGTGTTAAATATGTGGGTGCTGTACAGTACACAAATAAAGACTGTCTCTTTCTCAGAGATCTTACAGTCTGAAAGATAAGAAGATGAAAGAGTGCTTAGAAAGATGAGTAACGGGGGGGACTGTGGGAGGGGTTCACCTCAGTTAAAACATAAAAATCTGGAACTCATTCAAAGAACATAAAGATTTCGGTACTGGAGATGTGCATTTTTAGTGTAGAACAGTTTTGCAATTAAGAGCAAAAGCTGAAGCCATTGACATTTTCTTGAGCCTGGTTTTGCTGGGACTGAGGTAGCATGTTGCTGCTAATTCTCCTGGCGCCCCCAAGCCACCCTGCTTCAGGTGGTCTCTGCACAAAGCGCAATGCTCTCGCTCAAATCAGTGGTCCTGCTCTGAGGGTACACTCAGCAGCATACTGGGCTTTGACCTTGAGAGGGGATAGAGGAAGAGCTTTGGAGACCAGATGTCTGTTTTATATGATGGATAAGTTTTCATTTAAGTACAAGAAATTATCAGCCTTTTTTTGCTTGCATATACTCAGGAAGGTTATGAGTCACAAAGTAAACTGAAATAAATGTGATGTAATCAGCATCTGCAACTTTCCATGTTTCAGTTTTGCAAACATTTCTTCAAATCAAACCTATCTATCTATCTTCAGACATCAAGCATGGGTTAAACTCAAGTGCCCTCAGTCACAAGGGCACCAGGTCACTCTCTCCTTGGGAAGGAGTAGCTGGGGCACAGGCTGCTGAGGCACAGCAGCAAGCTGCTCAGCACTGCCCTGCAACCCAACCCTTGCTCGTATTTGCCTCCAAGTGTCTAGAAGCACAGTTTTTTGTTACTGGAGATGAAGGGACTCAGCATCAGGTGGGACATCTATCGTGTGGTGGACATCCTTAGGTTGTAATTTCTTCATATGTCACAACCCCCGTGACACTTGTATCCCACAAAGAAAGGACAAAGATTAATTATTTCATTCATAGCATGATTCAATACACATCAGATGGTGCCTCTACTGGTTTTGGGATCACACCAGGATAGCTTGTTCCTCAGACAATGTTTGAGATCAGATTTATCGAAGATCACACAGATGACAGACATGATTTTGCTTTAGCAATGACAGAAGAGCTCTGATAGTGATAGGAATGCTGTAGGTGCAGCTTTTTTTTTTATTTAGAGCTAGTGAAGTGCCAGCAAAATACCACATACATATGAAAAAAGTGATCCCCGGTGTAATGAGATTGTGTGCCCATTGTAAAGGCAAAGTGTCCAGGGAAGTGGTCACAGCACCAAGCCTGTCCAGTTCAAGAAGCATTTGGACATGGTGTGATTATTGGATTGTCCAATGCAGGGTCAGGAGTTACACTCAATGGTTCCGATGGGTCCCTTCTAACTCAGAATATCCTATGATTCTATAATCTGAGTGTCACATTTGGAGCCATCTGAATTTTGACAAGCCAGCGAAAACCAGATTTTCCTTTTGCTAGAGTAGCTGGAAGTTTGATGGAGTGGGAGGCAGCTAGTGCCAAGGTAAAACTATGCATGTTTCTTGTCATATGTCTTCAAGTGATACATTCCAGTGTTGTTCTTTATTTAATCATCCAGAGATAAATAAGCTACTACTTATTACAAACTAATTATGTTTTAAGCAGCACAAATAAAAGATAATCTGCACTACAGAATTCCTAGTGGCAAAACATCCAGGATTTTTTTACATGTAAAATCATGAAACTGCTGAGATGCTTTTGAAGTTTTAACACACACATGCATTTGCTTGAAAACTACTATGCAACTACTATGCAAGCAATAAACCCTCTTGTTTGGGTCTGATCCTTCAAGGTGCAACACAGGTAGCTTGTGTTAACTTTGTGGGCTCAGTCCATGAGTCTGACATAGCTGATAACATTTTTGAATTATATGTTTATAAATCAATGCAATTAGGAAAAAAAGAGAACTGTGGGTTTAGTATCAATTAGTCTCCTCCCCAGAAATTATGTTCCCAGCTAGAGCACTGAAGAGAGGTGCACAGGAAAGAGGCTTAAAAAAGACACTTTTAAGGGAAAATACCTCAACACAATGCCTTTTTCTTTTGCTTCTCTAATTGCTGCAGATGTCGTGCAGTTGCACCTATGAAAAGTTAAATATTATGTCTCTGTAACATTTTTGATCTTCATTAATTATAGTTCAGAAAACCTTGCAAAAAGCAGCCTGCTTCTTTAATACAAATAAGATTAATTGCATGGTTGTTCAGAAAATGAACCACCAGTAGTTAAACAAAAAATATTTGTCTTTAAGCAGCCCTTGAATGATTTTTTTTAAACTGTTACAGGAAGTGAAGAGGCTGCCAAATTACCATGCCCGTGAGCCCCACTCTCATTATCAGCCTAAACGAACTCACACACCCCGCCACTTTCATCCTCTTCCAGGTCCAAGAAAAAGAAAAAGGAGGCATAAAAAAATAAAACCAACCTTCCACACAAAGAGGTGTCTCTGAAGTCTGGAATGCACCCTGGCTGTTTGAAGACAAGATTTATACCTGACACCCTCCTTTAAGCTCATTGTTGAGACTCGCCTGTGTTCAAATTAACCGCAGACTGGCTGCTGCAGGTACTTCATCTTACAACGACCACATCATCTAAGATAAATGCACTAGGAATTGCTATCACTTTGAGGCAAAAAAAGAAAGGGGAGAAAAAGAAAAATCAAACCCCTGATGCAGGTAGTGGGTGGAGGAAAAGACAGACGGGCATGAACAAGTGCGTGAGGGTGCGCCCAGGGAAGGAGCCAGCGACAGCCAGCAGCCTGCGGCATGGGGTGCAAGGATGAAATGTGTTTGGCTGCCAGTGTGGGCACCTGTGTTTTAGCCCAGCCTTTCCTCACCTTTGGAGCCAAGCTTTGGGACCAGGCACTGGGCGGAATGCTTAAGCCACCGTTGCTGCAAGGGAAGCAGTAACCTGCTGGCTGCCTGTAAAGGATGGAAAGGAGGTTTCTGACTTGGTGGGAGACGATGAGGAGGACTATGGCATCAGTTTATATCATGCCCATATTTTCTGAGGAAAGGCTAGTTTCCTCATTTTAGGTATATCCATCCTCTCTCTAAAGCCAATTTCATTCAGCATCTTAAATTCCTCTGGAAGGAAAACCTGGGTAGTGAGGACTTAATTTTACACTGAACCCATGTGATGGGAGGCAAAGCCATAGAGCACTGAGATATATGAAGCAAACAATAGGAGAGAAAGAAGAGTGCGCTCAGGACAGTGTCAGGACATAGAAAAACACAGATGAACATCCCAGAGCTCAGGCTGCTGAAACTAGCATTAGCAGGAGTTGAGCTAATTTCTGAAAGCTTTGTAGTGACGTGGGCAAAAAATGTCTGTCATAAAAAGAGAATAACACCTGGCAGTTTGCAGAGATACTTATTGTCCATATCATAGTATTGCTCAAAGTCCCAATAAAAGTTGGGGCGTAAGGATGCAATTTGTGGTGCAGAACCAGTTAAGGGGCGTTTCCCAGGGTGAAAAACTACCATGGCACTTACATTAATCCATGGCACTCAAAAACAGTTCTGAGGAGATATTCTGAAATTACACTGATAGAAGAAAGAAGGCAGAAAAAAAAAAGATAACATAGGTGGTTAATGTAAAACTTAAAAGTTAAAAAAACATGCCCTTCTGAAGAATTTCATAATAGTTATCTTGGACTCTGAGATGAAAAAGCAATACGGGATTAGCAACAAAACTAAGATCCTTAAGGAATATTCTAGCGTCCCAGATTTGCCCTGCTTTTCGGGAGAACCCATCAGCATATTCTGGATTTAACCCAACGGAAAGCTCTGATTCTTCTTTTTCAAGCAGTTCAGAGCCCGGCCTTTACAGGACTTCTTCCAAAATTTCTGGGCTGACAGGGATGTCTCAGATGTTGAGATCTGGGAAAAAGGAGCTAGTTTAATCCATTTCAGTTAGCGAGCACTTTCTATATTTAGGATTTTAAATTATGTGTCATTAAGAATGCAAATTAGGAGCCCTTCTAGGACTCCAGGTACTTGCATGTCCCAGCTAGCAAACAAACCTCATGCCATTACAAATCCGAATAAAGCAGGTTAAGTTTGCAGCAGATTTAAAACAGGGCAAAAGCGAAGGCGGGAAGAGACCCTGAACAACACATCCAACACTTACCCTCTTGGGAGGGAGGAGAAACATCTATGCTAGCACTGAACTGATACAACTGCATGTGAAGCTATGGCATCAATCAGCTTGGCCACAGGTATCCTGTTCTATTTTTTTGCATTTGAAAGATTTACCATTTATCCTTTTTTTTTTCTTTTTCATGTGAGCTGTTTTTTTGTTTTGTTTTTTTTTGTTTTTGTTTTTCCTTAGAGGATGATGTCTTCTATCTGGTGCCAGCAGAAGGTTCTCAGAGAAATCAGTTTCATGAACCCATGTCCAATGTACTGAAAAATGGAGCATGGCTCCACCTCAGCAATCACAAGAGTATGTTGCGGACACTTAGCCTGGAGCCTCCATAATTTCCGACACCAAGCATCTGAGGAAATAGCATTCAGTATTTCATTCTGACATTTCAGCTCTTGACAGCGCTACAGATTGCTGCTTGAACCTAAAGTCAAATGCAATAAACTGTGCACAGTTTTGCAAAAAAAAAAAAAAAGTGTAAGCAAGGCCAGTTCAGCTTGCCCTATCTCACAGGGAGCCACAAGAGTGAGAAACAAATACAAGGCTCTAAGCAGCTGCTCCATTGCTGCCTGCCTGTTAGAAATAACTTGGAATTTTCAAGAAGCACTATCAGGGCCTTCTGGCTTAAGCACAGAATCGTAGAACTATTTAGCTAGGAAAAGAGCTTTTAGATCATCAAGGTCAGCTATTAACCCAGCACTGTTAAGTTCACAACTGTGTAGAATCATTGGATTCTTCCTTTCCCAAATGGATCTTCAGCATCTACCAAAAAAAGGCTGCAATAGACAGTGAGGAAAGACCATCAAAAGATAAAAATATGGGTATGGATAACAAGCTTATATATTAACGGAGATTGTTCACATAATTGTTTGTGATTAACTACTTGGCCAGAGTATAAATGTTTTCTGTAGGTGCATGCACTGTGCATCTTTTGCTGTTGTTGAATAGATCTTACTGCAGTAACATGCTGAGAAGGCTGCGAGGAGCTTGATAATCACTGGGACTTTTAAAATTACTTCTGTGCTAATGAAAAATGTGAATACTTATTTATATGTTATATGTACACATGTATGCAGGGCTACATGGTAAATCCATAGACACATTTTAAGTTCGAGTTAAGTTTAAGTTTTCTGCACCCTATGAAATTTTTTTGTACTTTCTCCCTCTTCTGTGTTTCTGACCAAACAAATCACTTTACTGTTCTGAAAATGGAACTTCAAAACCATAAAGTTTGGTGCTCATTAGAGTGAGAGCACCAGCAATTAATGAGACAGCAAATGCCCTGGATTCCCAAGCAATTCCTTCTCCAGCACCCAGAGAGATACCACCTTTCTCTCTGTCCTCCAAACATTTTCTATTTTTGTCCCCATTCAGTCTTGTGCCTCCTATTAACTCAGTTTCTTCCTCAACACAGATGCTTTGTGGTTCTGATGACTCCTTCTCTTTAACTCTGCATGACTTCTCTTGCTGCCATTCCTCACTCCTCTGCAGCTCGAGCAGGTGCCTTTTCTGCTCCCTGGTCTGGGGTAGGTCTCAGAAGATGGCTTAGTCTGACTGAATATGTTGCCTTATGTAAGCAGTGGAAAAATTACATTGTACCTGTAGCAATGTATTCTACAGCAGAACCCTGTTACAGAAAATTATTTATTTCCATGACCATTTGCTTGAAATAAATAAAGGGTTATAAAAACAGCATTTCTGGAAGATACAACTACCAAGTGTACCACAACAACTCAGGAACTACATTTATTTTACTGCATGTATAATGTGTCACCTTGCAGAGACCTGAGGGCATTTTATAATGATGTATTTTAAAACAATGAAAGCTAATTCTTCTCCAAAAAAGGCAAACAGGAAACTTGTTTAAAGGACGAAGCTTTCAGTGGATAGCAAGTGCTTGTGTTCACATGTGTGCTCAGGTTGCTTTCAGAGCTGGTTTTTGGCTGCCTTGGCTCTGCCTCCAAAGACAGCTCCAAAAACTCATGTACATGCCTAAGTGACATATGTGTACACTGCATCTGAGCCACTTCCACAGCAAATGACAGTTAATTAAAACCATGCATTAGAGAGCTCATCCTTTCACAACAAGTGATGGTATTGACAGATGAGTTATTTTTACATCAAGCTTAATTATGTCAAATCTCAACCCACAAGTGTGCAGCAGAAAGGGTAGCATTTTTGTTTGTTACTAATAAACTGTGTTTGCTATTTTTCTTCTGCACTATTCACATGTAATGAAAAGTGGCCCAAACTCACATACATTATATGCCAATTAAAACCCTTTCACTTTTGTTGTCATGTCATGACATACTGGGCATACAAATTTGTAAAAAAAAAAAAAAAAAAAGCCATAAGACTGTCCCGTGTCTTAGGACCTCATCGTGATGTAAGCTGAAAGCCTTAAGGAAACAATGAATGAGTTTGCCTGTTTGCATGGAGTCAGTTCTGTACGTTTTTCTTGCTTGGACTGTTACATATATAAAGCTCCTCACGTGAATCCCTGAGGTCCTGTTTCTCTCTCATAGACAGATTCTCCTTGTAGGAAGAAGTCAAAGCTGTATACAGAGCTGCAAAACAGTTCTCCCTAATTAATGTGGCCAATAAAACAAACTTCTCCAAAAGGGAATAACTTCAGTCTTCAAAACAAAAAGATCAGATCATGCTGCTCCTGCTCCCAAAGCAGCATCAACAGCTGAGTGGGCCTACTACAAGAAAAGTGCATTAGCTCAACTGGCAAAGTCTCCCAAATAAAAGCTAATTAGGCTACAATAAAAATAGTTTTTTTGAAGTCTATCTTCAGTGTTCAGAAAATATTATAGTTACTGTAGAATTTAACTCCAAAGCCACTCAAAATCCTGGAAATGAAGACCTAAGATGACCACATTCATACCACCTCTGACCCCTTCACTGAAGTTTACCCCTGCGACATCTCACTCCTAAATCTCTGCTGTGCTATCTGCTTGCACTCTGAATAGCTGTTCTTCAACAGATTAAAAAGTATTGCTACACCTTTAGTAAGGACTAAAAACTTGCATATAGAGTATGCTTAGCACATTTCAGAGGAGTATATAGTTTCCACAGATCAATTTATTAGTGCAGGTGTATGACACACTGAGTAAAATGTTTAATTTGGAACAGGGAGCTGAATTTTCAACACCTGTCTCTCAAGAGAGTGCCAAAATCATGGGGTTATTGGATATTTGCAAGAGGGCTACTTTGTGATTTTTTGTGGGTTTTTGTTTGTTTGTTTTTAGTTTTGTTTTGTGTGCTTTTTTTCTTTTTAACTAGATATATTTACCCAAATTTCAAGTGGATTCCAAAGCAAAAGGTGCTTGTGTGGCCATGATGCAATTACCCACTAACTTCCACAAGGCTCATACATCCCAAGCCCCTCTCCCCAGGAGTCCCCGGAGGTGTCATGGTGCAGGTGGCTGGGCCAGGGCTCCTGGTACACTGTAGCATGGGAGGAGGCTGACCTGTGAGCCACTGAAAAATGTACATGGTAGCAGGGTCTTTGCAAATGTCCCGGTGGGGAGAGCTTCAGTTGCAGCTGACTATTGGCCACAAGACACTGATCCATCAGAAATCAACCTTCATACCTGATGATGTTCCTGGAGCTACTTGCCTCTTAGCCACATCTGATTTAACTAGCCTAGGCTAATATCTAGCATATTTTTCCTAAGAAAGTTTCCTACTTCATTGGGGGTCAGGCCAGATTCACAACAGGAGCAGTACCATGATGGACTCAGCGCTCCATGGAAGACACAGAAGGTGGCAGCATCCTTGCAACAGCCAGAGTTTGGAAAGAGTGAGATGCCTTGAAAAAGAAATCATCAAAATACCTTGCCCAGGACCCTGGCAGGGCTTAGGAACCTGGCAAGGCTTTGCTATTCAGGTCTCTAGACTCCCACCAAAATCCAGCCTACAGAACCCCTCCTACCACTGCTTCATATCTTTGTACTTAATAACCCTGTCACCTATGGGGCATCGCAAGACCAAATGCCTGACAGCATTCTTCTTTGTTTGAATAAATTTTGGAAATCTTCCCTCTAAGAGGCTGGAGGCATGCTGGGTGGGCTCATGGAGAGGGAACAGTCAGGGCCCCTGGCTGGGCAGCATGGCTACAGGGGTTCTCTCTCAGGATTGTCCAGCTCCCTCCTCTTGAAGCTTTTCTGTTTTGCATGAGTCAGTTTTGTTTTATTTTTCACTCAGACACTCCCAAACCTAGTGACTGGGGCACCACCTGGGACAGGGTTTGGAAACTAGGCTTCAGTTCTTACTCTGAACAAAATTTAAATATCTTATATTGAGTATTGCCCAGAGCCCACATTTCCATACAGCCTGGCAAGTACCCTAGCCACCACGCAGCAGCATTATTCTTCTTTTGCTCTCCAAATAATCACTTATGCCTAGGAAAATGTAACAGTTAAAAACCAAGAAGGATAGACAGAAGCCTGTCAGAACACACAAGAGCTGAGGCTGGGGACACTGTTGTGAGTCAAACAGCTGAAGTCTCCCCATGTCGAAAGGAAGATCAAGTCCAGATCTCCCACCTGAACTCCCTAAGCATGGGCTAAATATACCAGTGTGACCATTCTCATAGGGAGAACTTAATGTGTTGCATGTGGATCTGTTCATCCAGCACAGACCAATTCAGGTAAAGAGTGTCCAAAAGCACATGTTCAGGCATGCAAGGAACTTGGTGGATGTAAACGTAGGTGTTAAGGTATGTAGGCACCTCTGGGGTGAAGAGGCAGGCAAGCAAGGTTTCTTAGGATCTAAATTTTAGACTTAGCATGTGAAGTGACTTGTCTGCTAGGCATCCAAGTTCCTCCTTGGGATTAAGTCCATGGAGATGATATAACAGAAAGTAGTTGCTTCTCACCTCAGAGTTCTCCCAAATTAAAGATTCAGAGACTGCCTGCTATTCTATGCACTTTTCACACACTCACCACTAATTGCTCTTCTGTGATTAAGGAAAAGTGTTTCATCTATATGTACAAAAAAGGGTGAAAACTCCAGATGAAAACTATTCCAAAATTAAGCAGTACTGCTTATGAGTTTTCATCTCTTCTGCAAAAATGTACATGTCAATGAAGTTAAGCAAAGGTCTGTGTGCACTGCTTGCTAAATTAATCCAGCCAGCATCAGTAATGATAGGGAAAATACCACAGATAGCAGCTTTGCTTCTGTATGTGTTTCAGGGAACTTGAGCTGTTAGCAATGCCTTTGAACTTGACTTTGCAAGAGGAAAAGCAGATGTCTTTCTCTTTCATTCATTTTGATTAAACAAATACAGCTTGTGCAGCAATTGCACCTTTAAGTTTTAGTCCATCTCTGTCATAGGCACAGGCAACAGCAGATGAAAGTACAACATCAGCAGTTTATTAAAAGAAACAGCAAAAACACCTATGCATCAGGACTGAGGGAGCACCTCAAATCATTTCACGCAAGTCTTTCTGCTAAACTTGTTTAAAAAGGGGTGAACAGAAAGTCCTGAAAGGACAAAACAAATCCAGACTACATACTTCCCTCTCATTTTCTTTGCTTCTGTGTTTTAGAATTCCAGAAGAAAAAGGCATGCACGCATAGGAAATATTACTTTAGCTGCTAAACACATGTATCATCTGACTGCTTTTGTCTTATTTTTGTCACATATATTTTAAGAAGTAACTTTGTGATGCTTCTTACGTGCATCTCCGAAATTCTCCACGGATCCTTGTATATTTAGGAAGATCTTACTGAATTAATAAGACAGAGTACCTTGGAAAAGGCATTAAAATAATTTAAGTTACAACTTAGATACAACCAAGGTGCTGCTGTGGGTGAGCAACATGTGGAGTTGAGCTCGACTGCAATGTTTTATTGAAGGCAAACACTCCCTTCCAAAGCAGACAGCGGCTCTATCAGCTGTAAGCCCATCACTTCGCAGTCACAGATTCTTACAGTGATGCCGTACAAAGCCTTTTGAGCCGCTACAAACCACAACAAGTTCAAGACCTGACTCATGTCTACAACTTCAACTCTCTCGCTGTTGCTGGCTTAGTCATTGCCAGCAGCCCTACATGCATCTGCTAATCCTGCGGTATCCTCAGCACCGTTCCCTCCTGTGGGAAAGCCCTGGTTAGTCAGCCTTGCAGAAAGGTAGGGTACTGATGTATTTCTCTTACCGTTGTGCTGCTTTGTTCTTGTTGTATTCCCATCTTAATGACCGTGCAAGCTGCTGGCCTTCCACACTTTCTTTGTGTCTATGTAAATTCAGTGTTTGATGCTGAAGAGGCGGAGATGATTTCTAAGTCAAGGGGCAGGTGTGAGTGAAAGGAGCAACCCAACAGCCAAACTATTTGAAAAAGAAACCTTTAATGTCTCATCAGCTCAGCACTGGAAAAAAAAAAAAAGCCTTCATAACTTGCCTTGAAAACTGGAAAAACAGGGTGTCCTAGCTATAATTTAAGACACTAATAACAAGAAGATATTGCAGTTCCCTGACATATTTTGACTTTTGCACAGCAAAATGCTATCTTAAAAACTAGGTCTGATTATTAAAATGTGAAACACTGTCAGTGACAAAGAAATTACAGATAGGTTTAGCCCAGGCTAAATTTTAGAGCACACCTGAAAAAATGGTTCTTTCCCTTTCTTGAATGAACATACTGACAAGTATTTTGGCATGACTGAAAATTTTTTACTGTAACAACTTTACAGTACTGACCATGGTCTTCCAAGGTATTCAGTGGCTAGTGTGAGCAAGCCCAAAACTGCAGCGTTGGGATGTGACACCCTGAATTAACAAACAAGTTTCAGCAAAAAGTATTTTTCACCCACAATTTTCACCCACAAGAGTGAGTATACACTTTTTCAGTCTGGAAGTCTGCACAGAAAACACAGCAAAGCAAGAACACATATTGTCATATAGGAACAGAGGACAGTACAAGGCATCTAAATTCCCGCAATTTATTTGTATTTCCCTTGTCCAGAAAATACTTTCAAGCATGGAGTTAAAGCTTAAGAACATGAGTAGCTTACTCACCTGCAGTGGGACCGTTTGACAATTTGAAGTTGTGTATGTGCTTATAAGCTCCACCACTGTAAGTCATGATTTACAGAAAACAAGCATATACAGCCTCCTCTGCACAAGCATCTTTACAGTCACTATGGAAATCTCAACAAGAACCCAAAAGTCAAATTTCCTATTGGATTACTTCCTTCTGCTGAAATAATCAATTTTCTACATGGTTGCTTCATCTAGAAAATTTTTATGAAGGTAGTAGATAGATGGGCAAATGCAAGCATCCTGCTCCTTGCGCCTTCAAAGCTATACGTAAAGATAACAGTGTTTTCTTTTAATCTTTTTTTCATTACTGAATATTACACTTACAACAATCCTGCTTTGCTACAGATGGTTTCCTGTTGTTTCTGCCAAATGTGAAATAGCTATAAAACTTGAAAAGGTTCTGATGCTGTCACTGCATGAAAAATTGCATCTACAAGGGAAAATTAAATATGAGCCTTAGCCTTTAATTGCTTTAATCTTACTTAGTAAGTGAACTTTTTTACTCCCACCCCCAACTCAAAGCTTCCGATAACATGACCTGAAGGGAAAAATACAGCTACATATTTTAGTCAGGTATAAAGCCTTCATTAACAAAAACAAAAAAAAGAGGAAGGGGAAGTAGATAATTCTCATGTCCAGACTAACCAAACAGCCACCAACTCCAGCTAACAAGAGCACTGCCTTTGGCTCTAGTTTCATATAATATGTAAAGTCATTTCTGTTAGAAGACAGTAAAGTTCCTGTTTTCAGTGCTATAATAAGTAAATCTGTCACCTGAGCAGACAAATTACTAGAAAATGGCTTGTGTAATCCCAAGGGGACAGAGTCTTTGCTCCTTGCGCAGGCAAACCTCAGTGAACTCAGTGACAGCTTTACTTGAACGCAAAAGGGGTGTTCAGAAGTACTTCAAAGAAAATTTGAATTTAAACATATGATGAAGAAAACTCGACGCTCTGATCCTCTCTATAGGCATAGACTCAGTGTTGTATGGGAGAAGGGCTAGGGAAAAGGTATTTTACCAGCAAAAGCATGGGACAGGCACATGATTACAAGTGGAGTATCAATGAACAAGCAAGCTTCACAGGCTCCCTCAAATTTCTGTCAGTATTTTGACTGGCACTACATCAACATACTCATTTTCTAGAAAAAAAAAAATCAGTGACCATTTAACCACGTCCTTCTACCAACAAGATAAGTCTGTGCTCATTGCCATGGATCTGCCTGTACAAGCAATGGGGGTAGAGGCAAAGAGAGTAAATATGAGAATTTGTTCCAACATTTTGAGTGCATTTGTCTGTCTTTTGCCTTATATAGAAGGCCTGATATCTTAGGGCTCTGCAGCACAAGAAACAAGTGCTCTCTGTTACACTGGAAATTTGGCAAGCACCCATTTCTGCAGGAAGAAGGCATTTAATTGTAATCTCACCCAAACAAGACATCAGACCTCAACCTTCCAGCTGCTCAGACCTCTATTGTTCATTCGAGGGGATGGATCCGATAGTCATTTGCTACAAGAAGAGATTTGCTCTTGCTTAGAAAGAGAAGTTGGTGGGATATTAGTTTCTTTCAACTTGTGCTGCCTTTCCCTGCTCCGGAGGCTGGAATTTAAAAGCTGAGGTAGAGGTGACATTGTGGGCAGGAGTGAGCGGAAAATGTGTACACGCATCAAACTGCAACCAGATGTCTCATCTGCATGTGGATGCGCCTCTCCCATGTGCTGTACCCCCAAGGGCACCACTCACTGCCTCCTCAAAGTGCTCCTGGTGTTTCCCCATGCAGAGGTACTTGCAGCAGAGAGATCTGTTTATCTAGTCTGACTTTCACCAAAGCTAAATTAGAAGCAACCTTATGCAAGCTCTGGAAGACTGCATCTCCCTGCTATGGACAAACCCCTGTAGTTCAGCCCAGATGTGGCTCCTGGTTCCTTTAGAGATATCCATGCTGGGGAGAGCAGGACTGTAAGGACTGCTTGGCACCTATGGGGCTGACATGCTGGACCTGCTGCTTTCTCTGAGTGACCCTGCACAGTGCCTGACTTTGATGTCTGAAAACCACTGACTGATCACTTGGACCACAAAAGCATTCACAGAAAAGCACCCTTTATTTCTCTTTTGTGGTGTAGCCTGTGTATATAAGATCTTGGATGAAAATCAGAAATGGGCATGCAGGCTGGATATCTGCTGACATTACTCCTGTTGACTTTACTGGGAAGCATATTGAGCTCCTATACAGTCATTTTATCAATTCATTTTTTTATTTATTTCCAATTTTATCGTTTGGTCACCAGCTGAACTATTTGCACCCTTCACATCCAATTAAATACCACAAAGTGCTAGTGCTGGATTTTTCTCACAAACAGAAACCATGATAAAAAACACAACCCTGCCACATCAGAGACGTTCTTCATGTACTGTACAATATTTGCATCTAGGTTTCCTTGTTGCTAGCCAGTGCCATCTGTTATCTGTTTTGGTCCGCTTATAAGAAATGGCAATTTTTGAAAATTGAGAGCAAGAAAAGAACAATGGCTTTTTCCTTTGTATTTTATGTCCCTAAGAAACCAACTAGATCTACACATGCACAGAAAAATATACCCCTCCAACTGGCAATGTGTTAGCACATGCTTTTTCTGTATGGAAAATTTAAAGAGACAAGACTCATCATGGGGAAGTATTTGAATGTAATAAAATAAATCTGTGCCCCACAATGCCTCAATACTCGGTTTTGCTTTTGTCTCTCTTGGAGCGTGCTGACACTCAGACTTGGTGATGGAATAAATGCTGGCAGCTGAGATACTTACTGCCATCAGCTGTGCGCTCTGCCCCTCTTGGAAATTATTGCTCTCCTGCAGCCGGCACAACTGAATGCTTTGTGAAACCAGCTTCAGACTGCCAGTCTTCACGCCAGCCTCAGCTTAAGCAGATCTGCCAGCCCATAAGCTCCTGTGGGTTGGAGGTGAGCCCACAGGCCATTGAGCCATGCCTGATGTGCAGGTGGAAAAGACTCAGAGAGAAAGAGGATGGCCAGTTGAAGGTGGTGCTGCTTTGCTTTCCCCCCTGTCATGGGCCACTGGATGGGTGGCAACCCACAGATCATTCTTTCCTATTTGTGGAAATACAAACACATCTAACTCAGGGGACTCATTGTCACCAGCTACCCACCAAGAGAAGAAATGGCAAAATCTCAAGGGACAAAAAGAGAACATGTCCCCAGCCTTTTCTCTTTAGTTGATTCTGATAGGAAGAGAAATGTTACTTTAGGATGGTAATTTCAAGCTCCTCTGTTATAAGTGGCAAATCCCTGTCTGAGGATGCTGTCTGTTTCATAGTTCCTAACTAGAGCAGTCTATAAACCAGCACCAGGTATTTTAACAGATTCTGCCTATTTTAGCCTTTGATATCATCTGTTCCTCATATTTTTGCAGTCCCAGTGTTTCTCTTCCAAGATTTGTGATCTGGATGCACAGGATCTTTTAGTCTTCTTCTTTCAAATGACAGAAGTCAATTTCTAGAAAACCTCAATTTATCAGCTATTACTATACAGATCTCTTTCCCTCCTGGGTCCATCTCCCAAGCAATGGAGAGTGCATAGAGTTGTGAAAGAAAAATGGAGCACATCATAGGAATGCATCCTTTTACCCTCGGTAATTAGAAATATCTAATCCTGAACTATTAAAATGATTCTTGCTTAAAATGAAAAGAAAAATCCTGACATTCAATCTGCAAATAATTGTATGCTGCTTAACTGGTACTTCAGTAGTTTTTGTTTGTGATATATCCAAAGGAAGAGATGGATGAACTGTCAGAACTAAAAGCTCTCTCAGCACTTGGCCATATGTTTCTGCTTTGGTCCCCAGCCTGTTACATGGCTGAACAGAGGATAAAGGCTGGTCTTCGTGTACAACACAACCTCCAGGGGAGGTGGGAAAAAGAATGAATCTTTCCAGGGTTCCTTCTTACCAAAGAGTTGGCTTGGATTTGGATGCAGCCAAGTTTTGCAGCACCAGGTACTGGCTATAAAGCCTAATGAACCAGAGATTCATTACCATGATCTGCAGGGGATATACATCCACCAGCACTTGCACAGTGGAGATAAAGTGAGAAACTGGAGCTCATGTATCTTTCTATGCCAGGTTCCAGTAGAAGATTGGTTGGGAAAGGCTGGATGCTGGAGGTTAGCAACTATGTTGATCTTGGCCTAAAAATCAAAAGGGTCTCAGGTCTATCAACATTGCAGGATGCCACAAGTGTAGTCAAGCTAAATGTTATAAACTCTTTTGCTTTTCCTCCCCAATTTCCAAGTAGCCATTGACCGTACCTAAGTAGCATTCTCAAAACACAATTTATCCCACACATGTTTATTATCAGAGCAGGCCCCTGGACAGCTGCGTCATCGAGACCCTCCTAGCCTCCTATGCTCAAGTCAGGCAAGGGTCAGCTGAGATACCACCAACTGCTGGAGAGGTTTCCTGTGGGACAGGGAATGGGGCAACATCAATCTCCTCAAAAAGTCTTTCTGCTGTAAAACTGACATAGCTCTGGCAGTCCCTTCGGCCACATAAAATCTTACTAGTCATTCCCTCCCAGAAAGGAAACAGGAAGAATTTAAGGCACTGAACCAAAAAAAACCCTCAGCTCTGCAGAACCGAGTCTGAAAAAGAACAAATGCCAGAAACTCTATGAAGTCTACCAGGGACTTTGCTATTGATTTTGCACTGCAGACAGTCAGACGTTATGCTAATGTGCAACGTGTCAATGTAAAACCTGTTGCTAGATTCATGGCAGGTGATTCAGCTCAAGCATTGTGGCTTAACTTCACAGAATGCCACTTCTGACAGTTCAAAACCAGCACTCACTAATGTCAGATCAGGAGGATGTGGCTCTGACTCCATCTCTGCAGAGATTTGAAAATCCACTGGCAAAGCTTTAACTTCTTCAAAAGACAATAGTAGATAATGCTTTTAAGTAGTCTTTGTTTGTCTTTTATTCTTTTGTTTCTAATAGATGTCTAAATTTGAAAAGAACTTCCTCTCTATTTTTGTTCCGATTTCCCTGGTGGGAAGAAACTGAAAAATCTGATCTATGTCAAGTCAGAAGAAATGTGTGCAAAGCTAACATGGTTCAGGAAACAGTGTTTGATTACTGAGTGTTGCCACAGAGTCAGCAAGAGCTGGACACACCACCCTTGCTGCCATTGACTGAATGGGTGCAGCATCTCAGTTCATTTGTTGTAGAGCTGGATGAGTGATAAATCAAACAAAAGAACAACAAGTTACTTGGCCCCCAAATAATCTTTAGATGTTCTAGTCTTCTGCTGTATGAAGGCAGGTTCTTAGTTTTCTGGTAAAATTATAGCCAAACATTTTGTCCACGCAGTGACCTTTGGCATAGGTCAATTATACTTGCCAAGGTGGACAGTCTTACATGTCACAATCCCATCCTTGTTCAGTAATATCTAATTCTTTATAGGGTGTACCTTCTTGGAATATACATGGCAAGAAAGTGTCTCTGTTTTTGCAAATAACTCCCTGCCCTATTGACACACTGGCCAGAACTTTTCTACATATTAGGAAAGAAGGGTTTTCCCCAACAAGAGCTGCCTCTTCAGGAGCTGTGGGATAAAAAGACGCACCTGTTATCTTCTACTACATCACAAAAAATATATTGGGTCTTGAGGGTCATGAGGGCACCAGAAGGCAGTAAAGGCCTGGTTTCAGAATAACCAGAGGGAGAAATGAGATACCTTTTACAGGAGTGAATAGAAAGGCTGATCTACACTCAGCTCCTCACCAATGACTCATGTAGGGTGGGGCCATGCTGGCATCTCTCTGGTTATTCTGCTATAGGCATTAGCTCTCATTGCAATTTATCTACTCTTTAGCGAAAGAGAGAGGCAGCATAGATATCATCTGAGACCCAGTTCCATCCTAGCATGGTTAAAGGAAACAACTATGTTGAGGATATTAGAGGGGAATTCCTCCACTGATGACAACATGAGAAAAACATTATCTTAATATTAATCTAATCTTCAAAAGTTTATGCTGCTATTTTTTGAAAACTGAGACTTGGACCATTTATCTAGCACAGCTATATGGGTTCAGTTAGAAATTGTAGACTCTGTTAAAACATTCCAGTCCTCCAAGAAATGTCACCTTTACACATAAAGTTGAAATGTTTCATGTGAAGCCATTTTCAGAAGAATTCTAAACACCTCTATGGTAAAACTGCATTCAGTTTTTTCCGTGAGATGATTTCCATGGCATACAATTCAGTACGATGCCTTGAAAATTAAAACATCACATGTTTTCCATCTAGCTGCGATAGAGAAAAAGCAGCCTATTTATGCCAGCAGTTTTCTGTAAAAGCTATCTATCTATTAAGAAAAAAAAAACCTGCTGGCTTTTTCTGGGCACATTCTCATCTGAACTCTTTGTTGTGGCCAGACTACACTATTGCAAACAGCAACACAAATACGCTGTACCCTACAAACCAGAAGAGCTGGGCCAAGCTCTGGTAACAGCTTCAGTCTCATCAGTCATGCCCAGTGAAATTTTCCTCACAGGAGCTTACTTGAAGGTGAAATTGTTCCCACTGAGTGGTGTGGAGCCAAACAGGGTGCTGCTGAACACATTTCCTTTATTTGTCTGTTCTTGTCTTTTTTAATTTCTAAATTAATTTCTTATCAGTGTTGCTCATTGATAGAGGATGCCTAAACTTCTTTTTCTTTTCACTTTCTAAATCTTAGAAATTTCTGAGAGAAAAGAACAAAGAACTGAGCAATCCAGCTCATAGTCAAGGGGTTTGACCCTACTCTGCACTATCACATTAATTTCCTTTTAAAATTTGTGATCTCCCATGATTTTTCTTATAGAGTTGCCAGAGATTTCCACCTCAAGATCTATAATTCAGAACTCCAGCGTACAACATCATCCCCCACTTCTGCTGTAGAGGAGTGGCAGCAGTAGCCATCGGCCTTGTCTAGTTGGAACAAATGGCAGCCAGACGTGTGAAAGCTTTCCCTGTAGCTTGAGGCATATAAAGAGGTTTGGGGTGGTACCCTAAGGAGGCAGTGATCACTAAGCTCCTTGGCATCGTTGTACTATTGATGAGGATCTCACCTGTCATCCCATGTTGACAGATCCAAAGTGCCATCCAGTGCCCCTTCATATAATATCTAAAGCTCCACTGGTTGAAAGAACAAAACCACCTTTCCTCTTAGGCAAAGTGACTAGCTGCACTTTTTCTAATGCACGGTATCAGTGCTGTAGCTGTGGCAGCAGCAGCTAAAAACACCATGCTCAGTACCAATGACAATCTTTCATAGTCATGCAAGGCTCACACGGGCCACTTTCAGTGTTGGAGCAAGTTTTGCAGTCCTGGCTGAGCTCTCTGCTCCCCCAGATGTAGCTGAGCTGGACATTTCAAAGCTACTTTGGCTCTACTTATGGCTATAGTGTACTGTGCTTAGAGCACATATGCAATGCCACTGCTGCCCAGATACTCCTCAGTGTGGGCAGCAGCCCGCTTTCCTCTCCAGACCTCAGTCCCCCAGTATCCTTTTCCAACAAGATTGTGGAAGCAGGGAAAATTAAAATTGGCATGCTATGAACATGTATTCACATGCATATGGAGTCAGCCACAACACTACCAACGCTGTGATATCTTACGGAGTTGGTTGTGATTTCAAAATCACAAAAGTAAAAAAGTACAGGCAAATTAGCTTGCAATGTTAACACAAACCCCAAAACAACAGTTCCACTATCCTCTGAAGAAATATGTACTTCTACTGAAATAAAAAAACGCACTGGATCCTCTAGAGTTTGGGAACTGGTCAGAACATCAGTACTTCTAATAATAAAAAAGTCTACAACACATTCTATCTGTAGAAACTTTAACTTCTAATCAAGGAGACTGACAGGAACTGTAGCTACTTTCTAGCATTCACAGAAAAAAAGCGGCTCTTTAGTCCAATGCCAGGAACAGAGAAATCCACTGAATGGAAGAACTCGTTCAAACTAAACCTAAACCCAACACAATTTCCAGACACAGCCCTCAGTGACATCCTCATGACAGAGTGGATCCCCTACCGGAGCCAGGCTGGCTCTGGGGAGAGGCAGCAGCCACGAGCCTACCTTGCGCAGATGGTCACCACCTCCGAAGCCCGGAGCAGAGCTCCTCCGGCGGGCACAGGGCGCGGGGTACCCGCCTGCTCGGGCTCTCACAGGTGCCGAGGCTCAGGCGCAGCGACCGCGCGTCTCCTCCGCTCGCACAGCTTGTCATTAATGTTCCCAGTTGGGTCTCAGGGAGCCCAAACTCCCCGGAGCCGCCAGCCGACGGCCCCGCGCCCCCTTCGCAGGCTCGGAGGGGCTCCCCAATAACTTCTCCTTCCCTTCGCTGTCTTCTGCGAAGTTTGGTAGAGCCGCGGGAGCCGGAGCGGGCTCTGCTCTCTGCGGAAACTCGCCTACCCCACCTAGAGGAGCACGGCAGGATGAGGAGTCCCACGTCCATGCCCGCTACGGCAGAGCTCGGATTTTCCTGGTGAACGGGAGGAGAAGGTTTTTATCTGGTTTGGCTGGGAGAAGGGGAGCCAGATCCTGGGGCACGGAGCAGGGGAATGCTTCTGGGAAACTCCTGGGAGTAGAAGGAACCAGGGTGAAGTTTGACGATTGAACTGGTTCAGTTCAGTGAATGCTGGTATGGCAAAATGAAAATATTCCGCACAAATAGCTGGATTTTTAGGTAATTTGGGTTGGCTCCTCTGAAGCCTGTCTCAGTTTTCTACTCTGAAGTCGCATGTTTGGGGACCCCCTGGACTTCCCACGGGACTTTATCAGAGAGGGACAGCATGGGAGATATAAAGAATCACTGGGTCCCTGGGACCACACACAACTCTCTGTGACTTTTAGCAAATTCTAAAGGAATAACTTAGATTTTTTCAAGTTGAAAATACCATGGCTACCTTTCTGAACTTCTTTTCTTCCCAAGCAAAACTGAAATATTCTTATACTGTTGTACTTTCTAAAGGCTGCAAATTCTGGTTATCAGCTAACTCTGCTGGAGGGGATTGCTAGTATTTCTGCAAAGGCACTGTTCCTTGAAATCGGAAAATGTGAAATAATCTACTCGGATAGCATTATTTATCACTGAATGAAATGCAAAAAATCCAGCACACCTGCAAATGGCTTGAGTGCAGCTAGAGCAGTTAACTCAAGAGACCATAAAGGAAAAACATATCAACACTACAACTCCTTTGTGAGCATCCAATATGTAGTATGAAAACCTGACAATGCTTGATCAGTGGAAAATGTTTCTCAGAGGAGGCCCTTCAGCCTTGTAGGGACACAGGATTCATAAAATCTGTATTCTGGTGTATGCTGTACTTGTAACTCCACAGCTGACCTGACCCTCCCCATCCCACTGGGCAAAGGCGTGCTTTGGTTCTTTCTCACGTACCAGACTCAATGTTATGAATCAACATTAAAATATAACTGGACATTTTTTCATTTTAATAAGAAGCATATTCAAATCAATGGTTCCAGTTGTCAAAAGCTGACCCTGGGCTACACAGCAAGTTGCTTCCTTCTTGCTTGCAGAGAAGAAAGGATCATGGCTGGTATCACTACAACACAGACAAAACAAGGTCTTTGGACCTTTCTTCTTTTGTAGTGAAAAATCATCTGGTTTATACCTAAAGTTGAGCTGTCTAAAGACCTCTATTGTCTCTTAGAAGTAGTAATGTTCATTTTGTTACAAAACTGAGGTCTAAGAGAGAAAAGTACTGTAAGAAGGAAAAGTGAAATAATTCAGCAGAATCTCCTAGAAATGAAAAGGCAGCACTTCTGGGGGTATGCTTGATAAAGGGCCCCTTTCCCAGAGTTTACATTTGTTTCCCAAAATACAAAATTACAAGCACACAACTGCAAAGGGCTTCCATCTTCCATTAGCATCCCACCCATTCACTGATGTTAAACTGATGACTGCATGAGTGTGCTCATCCATGGCTTCTAACCCTCTTTCTTCCATCATAACCCACCCAATCCTCTCAGTCAGGTTTGTTGCAACACCTACCACTACCCTCAGCCCTTGTCCCTCAACACTTTATACCTCCATGTGGTTGCCCTTCACCGGTTCTCTTCTAAGAACTACAGCACTCCTTTCAGCTGCTGCACTTTTTATTAGGCCAGAGAAAGCACATATGGGTGCTGGCTTGTGTAAAGACTAGTCCAATAAAGGTTTTCAACAGCCAGAAAGGTTTGATTTGTTTCATACGGTATCTCTCAGTAATTCCTCAAATTTTCCTGACTCACTTCTCCAGCTGACTCTAGCCTGCTTACAAGTCTCCAGTCTCACAAATACCTGAGAACTGAAGCTGATTACCAAGTCACAAAACCCTATTTAGCAATTGGAGAACTTCTTCCAAATCATTAGATAGACTGTCCCAGGCTAGCCCATTTAAATATATTTTTGATTTTCAGAATTATGTCTTTCACAAGGAGGGCAGCAAGCATCTGAAAATTACAAAGCAATTAGCTTAGCTCAAACACCTACAGTAACCATGCTCTTGTGTTTGCAATATATATTTGAAATAATTAACAACATATTTCTGTGTCTTCTAGGACACCTGTAATTAAAAAATGTATTAATCATTACTTCCTTCCTAAAATGAAGATCTCATGACAACTATTGCAGAAGAACTTAAAACAAAACTAAATGAAACCACCCTCTCCCTATCTGCTGAGAGGGAACACCTTATTTGTTATATGATATTTTCTTCCCAGTCTTTCAAAAACTCAGGCAGGCTTTGGAGAACACAGGAAGATGGACCAAAGAACAAACCTTCCTCAAATATCTGAAAAGCCAAGGGAAGCTAGAAAGCTAGGAAAGAGTTAAAATGAAGTGCCAAGAACAAGTTGAGTATAGGACACTGGAGATACACTGTTGTATCAAAAGTACTCTTAAGAGGCCTCTCCATGTATTACAGATGTCTTTGGGAGTCCTGCTATTGATTTAATAAAAAGACTGGATGCTAGGACAGTCAGTAACTCAAACTCTTGATCTAGACTTTGGATACAATATTTTAAACCAGGGATCAGTGGATATTTATGGTGTTACATTATATTTCAGTCTGGATTTGGAACTTCATTCTCTGCAGCATCTTTGTTCGCATGTATTGCTTTGCATTGTAATTTCTCACTTTTGCATATATGCTGACCTGCTCTATGCATTAACATTTCCGTACTTACTGTTGTGAAATTATTTACTTTATCAAAGTTTTTCCATATAGTTTCACTTTGTTTTCTTCTTTGATATATATTCTCCAGATAAGACATTTGTCAAACTGTTGGTTTCTTTTTCTTACTCTATTTTTATTTCTAAACCTTTGTCTCATTTTGTGAGGTATTATTACTTGGGGAGGAGAGAGAACTATGGGTATTAAAGAACATTAATCTCTGATGCTTCTGGATTTGTCATTTGTTATTCGAAACTTTTGCAGTACTATAAAAGATTTCTTCCATCTTCAAGGTTCTTGCCTATCTTATTTAATTTCAGATCTTCTCTGCTGAAATCATTTTGCACAGAAGATGGCAGTCAGACAGTTTCTTTATCACCCTGAACTTCAGAGGAGCCCCTAGGATATACTCTCGGGCACATGATGTGACACTTGGGGATGGTCCTGTGTGGACCTAAGTGTTGGACTCTTGAGATCTGAGATTAACATTTGCAAGCTACTTGTGTCCATATGTACATCCATGGCTGGACACCTACATACGCACATGTATGACTGTAAAGGGAAGAGAGGACACAGTACGAGACCTGAATTAGTGTGGCAGAGCCATAATCCATGATATGCCCACACTGGTGGTCACCTCCGCAGCTTCAGTCCCCAGACAGTGGACATGTACCTACCCAAGTCGATGTATATTGAACAGGTAGCCCTTACAAGAGTCCTTCTTTTCTTGCTTATGCAAAGTGCAAGCATGAACATTATTAATGACACAAAGACAAGCCCTGCTACACAGGGCTTTCTTATCAAAGTTGCCAAGGTATTATGGGTGTTTCTTGTAAAACAGTATTTCAGAGCTTTACAGGCAATATTGATTATATCCTTCAACTTCTCTCTAAAACAGGTGGTGTTAACCTGACTAAATAGAAAAGGGAAGAAGACATAGGAGAAGTGATGATCAAATATGCCCAATAATTTCAGATGTCTGATTTCAAATGCCTCGGAACTGATTTTTCAGGTTGCTTCACAATACACAGCACTTGATATATTCTGGAGGAGCTTGCAGAGACTTCAGTGGCAGCCAACAAAAGAGCTTATCACTCTGTCAGGCCTATTGTGCATCTCTTGGGAAGCAGGATAATAAGGTGGGGAGCCCCTGAGTTTCCAGAGCAGCATTCAGCTGCCTGAAATGCTCAAACATTCCTTCTTCTGCATCTCTTTGTCTTACTTTTGTTTAGATATTGCAGCAGAGTAGGCAAAGTCTAGTAAAAAGCATAGTACATCAGCATATAATCAAACAGAATATTGTACTTTATACTTGTAAAGTAATTTGAGTAAGTCCTTAAATTCTGATTCATATGTCTAATTCTGTCTTATGATGTGTAACCCCTGTGTAACCCTTGGCAGTCAGGCAAAGTTAGCCTACAGCTCTGCCATACTTGCCTGGTGACTTTTTATACTCAGTTTGCACACAAACCACTTTTTATGGATCAGGCTGCATCCCTTAGAACTTATCTGAAGCTTGACCACAGCAAGCTCTGTCACCTTGCAAGTGCAGTAGTCACCAGCATACTAAAGCATATATTTCACTGTTGCAGTCATGGGGAGATATGTAAGTGAATTCTTTAGTTAGCAGTTATCCTCTTCAAATAGCTACAGGATGCTAAGGCCATTTAGTCATCTAAAAAGTGAAATAACTTGTGCGAATTATTTGTAGATGTTTCAAGCGTGTCCTGAGCCTGTAAATGCTTTGCTTTTGGCATAGAACAGCAGGCTTTCAGCTTGGAGTCTGTTTTGCTCTGTTGTATGTAAATATTGGAGTATTCTGACTTGGAGGAATCACTTAGAAAGGGTAACTAGAGCAGTGTTTTAAGCATTTGTTATATTTTGATTGTCATAGGGTGTTTTGATATAAAATACATGATCATCACCTGACTTCAATGTAATAAAAAGTATAAACAGAGCTTGAATGGTATTGAGTTTATAAGCATCTTTTAAAATGAGACTTCTAAATTGATGGTGATTTGAGCCATTGGTTCAACCCAAAATCTAATTGAAATTTGCATCATAAAATTATAGGTAGAACTAACCAGAGTGATGTCACAATTTGTCACTTAAGTGGTGGAAAAAAGATCAAAAAGGCTTAGGTCACAAGTCTGACCAAAACAAATTTCAAGGTCTAATTGAATAACCTATTCCATTCACTATGCAACCAGTGTCCATGCTCTTTTCTCCAGAGTGGCAGGAGAGTTTAAATTCACACCTCTAAGAGTCAATTGCACTTTTATTACTCTTAATATATGTAATACATCTTTAAACTTGGACACTTGTATTAAGAGGAAGCATTCAGAATGCTTTTCAAATAATGCCCCTAGTACATTTTTCAAACACATTGCAATGAATTTCCATTCTAACTTCTTCCTTGGCAGATTACTTGCCTTCACTAATGCAGATGGTTTGCAGATTTGATTAATATTTTAATACGGTATTGTATCACCTGCAATGTATGACTGTGGTATATTACTAACCTTCAAAATACATAATAAATTCAAGCTGTCAGCTGGGTAAATAGACCAAACCCAGCCTTGCAATAATACTTCTGTACAAGTGCAGGTGATTCAAGGTTAGCAGGTAGTCAGGAGGAATGAGTGACACCACCATCTGCATCGTTTACTACCCACTGGCACGCTATTCTCCAGATATCCTTCTTGTTTCCATCTTAAAGGTGAACTGTAAGGCCATGTGCTTGCTTAGAGGTAGGAAGCAGTTCTGCTTGTCCTGAAGCAATTCATCAGTTCTCTTAGGCCAGAACACATCTTCCCTACTTTAATTCCTGCAATATATCAACTGAACTGCTTGGGATCCTCTCCCAAAAGAAATCCAAAGCTTTTTCAGGATTATTTTAAAATGCTAATTCCTAGGTAAATATCTTCAGAATAGAGGGTATATGTAGGTGTGTAAGAGGCATGTGTGTTTGCCTTTCCAGCACAGCTAACAACACAGTATTCAAAGTACTCCCCTGGTATGTAGGGCCTGAATTAAACTGGGGGCTCTACACTAAGACCACCACCAAGCATTTTCACTGCTCGCTGGTTAAAAGCTTTCATCTTCTTAATTTTTTCTTTTAAACTAAATAGTGGTTTCATATTTTTAATTCTTTTTCTTTTAAACTAATGGGTGGAGATGGAGAAAACTGGATCAGGGTGTTGGCAACAGCCAAAGATTTTGTTTTAAACTCATGCATTTTTCTATGTGTTCTTTGACCTGTGGTATTGATTGCTCTGGGCAAGACTCCTCAGTAACATCAGTGAGCATACAAATAGTATCCATGAAGTCAATAAGCTACTGTTGGAGTAACTACTGTTCAACAACAGTGGAAAACATCTCTGAGGTGGCAGCCTGCACAGATGTCTTAAGATCCTGTGACTGTAGAGAAAGATATGGGAGGCAGTCCGATTGAATTGACTTTGCAAATATATTCACAAAATGTTAAACTTGTGAAGACAGAATGAGGGTTGTGAGGTCATACCTGGTGCACAGTGACATAGGCTGGACTGATGGATCTCACTTGTGGCACTCACTTCAGCATCCACACTGGCTGATTTACCTTCATACTGACTTCTCACCATGTAAATACTGATTAAACTGTTCCAAGGGTCTCCTTTGGATGTTTTATTTCTACAGTTTGTGCAGGGTGTGAAATGTATCCCTTAAAATTAGAAAGCAATATTTTTCTGTTAATGATCTGAATTAATTTCTCTGGATGCAATACACTCCTTTCTTTCTTTCCTGTGTCCTTCGCCTTCCCGTTGACATACTACCCGGATGTTTTACTCTGTTAACCACAAAGATCAACAGGTCAAATGAATTGTTTGCTGGCCAAGTGTTATGCAGGTCTACCTAGAAGTTCACAAGATATCTGGACTATTTGCGTTCCTAATGGCTCTACCTATACTGCCATATTCACTTGAGGCTCAAACTTGCATTTAAGCCCAATTCCCCCCATTATCTTAGTGTTTTATATCCTGATCCACATCATGACTTACATCCAGAGCAAGTAAGTTGCCAATCAGCCAACCAAGTGCTCAGAGACACAGGGAGGCAGAGGGCATCAATAAATTTTATGGATACAAGACGCTTAAGCCATGGCAAACTCACATGAGCACTTTGGCACACCTGACGAAGACCTTAAGACAGATGAAGAGACTACATAAAGTGCAGGGAGAGAGCAGCAGGAACAGAGAGACTGGCCGGGATGTGCTGCCAAGACACCTCACCCTACACACCCACAACAACAGCATGGCCTGGTCTGCAAAAACACAAACTTGTCTGTAAAATTACAAATAATTGAAGACTTTATAAACTTTTTTCCCTCACCCCTGCTAATACCACTTTTGCTTCTATAACGCATCCAGATGATCTTAATTTGTAATTTAGGAGAGACTTAATTACTGTAATTGTTAAGAAAAGTTAATTTAAATGCTTAGCAGAGTCAGTGACCCAACATGCTCGCTGAACTGCTAAGGTTGGGTACAGAAGAATGTAATCTTAGTGTACTGAATTTGTTTCCTTCGGGCAAATACAGGGCCAAATGTTCAAAGCTGCTTCTTAAATTGCACATACAACATCTGAGGAGACATCTGCCTACGTGTAAGAAACATGATTTGCATGCACAAATACATCATTTAATTTAAACATATCTATACATTATGTTTGCACTAAGAGAGCATGCAAAAGAATACCCAGGTAAACACCGCAGACAATTTTCTATGCTCCTTTCACATGAATAAAAATACTAAATATTGTACCATAATATTTCTGAGCTAGTCCTTCAGATTACCCTGTGAAATGAGAACTCTGGCTTCTGCATCTACCTCTGCAGCTTGTGATCTGCTGGCTTGATGGAGCCTATGCTTTCCTTCCAGCAGCACTGTTAGGCTTAGTTAATGACTGGCATATTTTGAGATTCTTGATGAACAACCACTCTAGGAATACTAGGAAGATTGTTCCTCTTTTGAATACAGTTACAAATCACTCCCAGTCTGCTCCTTTTCTAAAAATCTTAGGAATTTCTTTGCTCTTGGGCTTTTTGGTCTTCCTGCACATTTTTCTACTCTCTTTCTTTAAACCTCTCCTGGGCACCATACTTCAAATCCCATTCTCCAGGTAGGTAATAAGAACAGTAGTGTTCCAGCACTGGAAGACCATGCTCAGCAGATTCAACAACCTTGCCAGTCCTTGGGAAGCCTAGAAAAAGGATGATTTGAATTTGGAGTGGGCAAGGGGTGGGCATGTAAAGCTCATTAGGAGAAAAACCTGGTTAGGAAACATTGGAGTCCAAAAAGGGAGAGAAAAACTGCAACTAGGAGATGGATAGCAAGACTGGTAATGGAAGCTGTGAAGCAAGATGGAAACTGAATTAGATTTTAGTGGAGGGGACATGGGGCAAGACAGTAGATGCAGGTACTAACTAGAGTGAGAGTGGGTGGGAGACTGAGGGGGTGCATGGGCTTGGGAAGCAGTGCAGAGGGCTCTGCTGAACGGTGCAATGAAATAAATCATTCACATAATGACTGCAGACAGTGCCAAAAGAGGGAGAACTGAAGTGGCACTGGGAACTGTAATGCTGGCCCAGCATCAATAAAGAGTTCACAGCAGAATGGGTTTTGCTGTGTAGGTTTTATCCATGTATTATCAGATGCAAAAGTGTTATAAGATATAAAAAAAACCTAGAAGTTCTAGTTTATATTGTGAGCAGTTTGAACTGCCCTTAACATCTCTACTTTATCAGAGTAATACTGTAGTACAACAAGCTGAAATGTGAACAGTCTGGATATAACTAGCAATGATTAATTAGTAATTTTTCTCAGAAATTCCTCATCCAAATAGGACCAGCTGTACTTCTGTTAAATCTACAGAGAAATCTACTCTTCATTACAAAAGCTGCACTTTCCATCAGGCTCCCTGAATTTCCCTCCAGAAGCTCTAAACATCTTCCCCTTGCCTCACATCACAAATGCAGCAGACACAGCTGCTCCAAGGAAATTCATGAACCATCAGAGGACTTTCCAAGAAAATCAGTTTGGTAAAAGCAAGACCAGTCAGGGCTACCAAGGGCCTGGGTCAGGCTGAGTAGCTGTGAAAGTGTTCCAACACCCCAGGGCTGTGCCAGGCAGTCAAAAGTGGGATGGCAGAGCCTACACTCTGGCAGTAGATCAGCTTCTGTGTAGTAGGACTTTGACACACAGGTATAGCCACCTGGAGTGGTGAGGAGACTTCTCCTGCCTGGAAAGTAGTAGACATTTAAGACATGACTCAAAGAAAATTTCCAAACACAATGTATTTTCCTTAGTTAATATTAATTGACATCAGCTAGGCTCCTATCTTCGAATAGGCAGAAAGGAAAGCTAGCATCATCCCCTTTTCTCCCTGGTCACTGATGGGTCAGTCTTTTGAGCCTCTGCAAATTCCTACCTGTTCTTATCATCTTTTGACCACTATTCCCACCACATTTTTTTCAATGTGAGGTTACCACAATCAGCAATTCTTAATTTATTCCCTTTACCACACAAAGGTATAGACTGATAAATAGACAGTCCTGCATTAAGTCCCTGATCCACATGGGCTGATGATTAAAACTCTCTTGGGATCTATCCCAGCGACCAAAACACCTGGGTCCTTTGACAGGCACTGGATTAAACCGTGAAGTTCAATAACTCCTCAGGAGAAAAAAATTACTGACACATAATGAGTCTAGAGTCATTTCAGATGCTGCCATGACCCCCTGCCTTCAGCTGCTATTGCATGAAGGAGCAGACCTCTCACAAGTCTTGTATCATAACAACCAGCCCCAGTCAGATGCCCCAGATATTGATGGCATGTCAAATGGCGGTAAGCACCTATGATTAGACAAAATAAACCCACAATCAATCTCATTTTTTTCTTGTGAACTTATGGTAAATTTAAATATGCAAAGATTTTATAGACTTACAATTCCACAGTGAGTGCTGGAGGCAAAATCTGGCCCACACATACACACATTAAGTCACTGTGACCCATCTGTATTTGTGAAGATGAAAATGTCAATTAGATTTTGTATCTAAAGGAATGCAGATGTTTTACTTCTAAGTGGTTAAAAGTCAAGGTTCTGTGAAATATCTGAAAATTTGCAGTACTTTGAATTGGTCTTTTCATCATATGACATTAACTTCATCTGTAAATGTTCTGGTCTGTCGGTAGATATGTTGCCCTTTTTTGCTTGGTGTGATTTATTTATTCACTCCTCAGACCCTAATTACATCTAATTCTAATTCCACCTTTATAGAATATGTTTGAACTCTTTCCCTGTAGACTTAAGCTGCAAGATCTAGGGGCATAAAACTTAAACATTTTTGATAATTATATGATAGTACCTATGAAAATTAAGTTAGAGCAGGTGCCAAACATGTGAAACAATGAGACATATCTATATTATAGTCCTGATGATATCTTGTGGAGACCTTACAATACACTTTATTGACCTTCTCGGGGGTATTGTAATAGTACACCCTATGTCAGATCTACATCACTGTAATTGAATTTTAGGGAATTTCTGTAATGACTCAAAAATCGAATCTGCTCCCTAGTACCTTTTCTTTCAATAAAATCTAAATCTTTTTTTCATTTCCCCTTTTAATTATGAAGGTGGGGAGACTAGGGACAAGTGTTATGAGTCTTCCTTGGCCTAGAGCCCTTTGCTTATGCTAACATTTTCCCATCAGAGACCATATGGCAGGCAAGAGACTGGCACTAGCACACTCTTAATCTCAGCATTCAAGCCCCAACACTGCACTATAGTATCCAATTGCCCATCCCTAGCTGGACTCCACTGTGCCTTTTGTACCTCATTCCAGCGAGTAGACACAGACTGTCATCCTCCATGTGCAATGCCCAGCTGAGTGGGGTGGGCTAGTGAGAAGACAGATCTGACTTCCACAGTGAGGGCAAGTCTTTCCTGGCATACCTCAGCCCAGGTGCAACTCTATGAATCAACTTTAGACATACCTAGTGCACTTGGAATATATCAAAGGTTTTGGGATGGCCTGTTAATACATCTTCAGTTTTTGCACATCTCTACTGACTTCGAGAAAGGTCATAGTGATGTTTGAACCTGGTGGCGTTTTGCATATGATTGCTGTAGCTTCCTCTCTTTTCATCCCAGGGTACTTGTTCATGTATTTTGTAAATGAGTACAGACACAAAGAAATCAAGAGGAAGCCATCTTCAAGAACCCAGTTGACCAGAGTTCACTCCAAAAGATGCAGCCAAACTACTTTCTCCAAGCTAATAATGGCCTTCAAAAACAGTGAGTGAGAATACACACACTGAATACACAGCATTTCTCCTGCTGGCACAAGTTAGATCTCTTTCTCTGGAGACTCCATCTTCTATTGTGTTCCCACCTATGCTGGATTTCTCCTAGCCTCTCCACATTGAAATGTATTTATAAAATGACTTTTCCTGATAGGAAGAAATTGCCTCGGTAGGATATGGAGCAAATGTGTTACCAGTCTTACTCATTATCAGTCTCCTATGCAGTGAAATCTTTTGAAGGCACAAGCTCTCCCTCCTTCCCTCTGCATGAAATCCTCCCCAAAGGATAGTGCCACTGCCAGGGCTGTGGCATTTTCCGGCAGAGCGCACACTATTTACTTTCAAGTGCCTCCACTAGAAACCATTTAATTCTGGTGTCAAACACAACAGATCTAGATAGAGTAAAGCATAAGGAGACCATTTCTTAATATGGTGGGTTATTGGGCCTTGATTTGCCCTGTTGTGTCCTGATGCAGTTGTTCCACGGTCTGTTTTGTACCTATCCATGTCAAATCAATGTCCAATGGTCCCATGAATTCCCATACATGCTCAGTAACTGTCTGGCCACAAGTTAGTCAACTCCCTTATCTCTCCTCTCAAATGGAGAGTGGCAGAACTGTGTAATGAAACCTTTAAAACTGGATCTGGTTGAATTAATTCGCAATGATGCTGAAGTGAAACTAAAGAGTCCTCCTCTTGCTGCCTCTCTGATTTTTCCTTCTTTCTGGAACTGTCATGAAAAATAATACTAAAATCTGTCACTTCATGTAAATTTTCTACATGATACAGAACCACAATGAAAATGCTGAGGGCAGAAAAGAATTTCTCTATTTAAAACAATTCTATCTTTGCACTCTTGGGCATTTCTGATCCTCTGTAGACTACTTTTCCTCAGTCCTCCTCTTCCCTTTTTTGTTGCTAAAATGCAAAACACAAAAGTCTTTGTCACCTCTGTCTTTGAAGTAAAAGATCCCGTTTCTGAGAAGACAAGCTATTTTTGTAGCTGAGCAAAGCACAGCTATGTCTAGACCAGAGTTGGAAACAGCAGCTGACAAAGAAAACCAGAAAGGGCAAGGCAAGTTTATAGCAAACGCAGAAAATACAGGCCAAAAAATGCACACAGTGTGTCATTATCATTAAAATAATTTTATTTTAAAAATATTTTCACTTCATTCTCATCCTGAACAGCTGGTGATATCTGTAAGTATATTGTAACTATAAACACATACACTATGCCAATCTGTATGGCTAAAGTAAATGTTCAGTGCATTTGATGAAATCACACACTTGGAGTAACTGCTGGTTTTCCACTGTGAAAAGCACATTTTTACATATTCCAGAAACTAAGTAAATACCTCATTCCATAAATACTTCAGTGAGTCTTACACTGAAGTTTGCCCACAGGAGAGCTGGCGTTGCCTCTGGTGCTAAAATGGCTGATAAAGAACTTAAAATAAATAAATCATTGATGAAGGGTGGATAATCAATCTTCAAACTAGAAATCAAATTAAATGGACTATTTCTAAATGAGTTCATTTTACTGTTGCGTTACATATAAGGCAGCAATTATAGCCCTATAATCTATTTTCATTTTCTTGGCCTTTTATCCAGGACAAATCAAGAGAAGTTAATGTGTCAGATAATGTGTTTCAGTAATATGGCTTGGTTGGTTTGGTTTTAATTGGTCTGTCAATATCCTGCTAAGGATTCTGGAGGTATAAAATATGCATTTTGTGCAATTCAGGTATGCATTTTGTTAGGATGTAGACCTGAAAATTTAGTAGGTTTAGAAATTAAGATTTAGAGAATAATGTGTTCATGTGGCCTAAAGGCTTGTATTATTACAAAGACATAGGACTACAATGTTGGTATGTGTATTGTGTTATGTTAAACAGTGACAAGTTCTGTGGCACCCATACTAGATGACTTCTAGTAGCTCTTTGCCCTTCCACATCATCACAGAGCCTGCAGAACGGGCAGAAATGTGGGGCAGGCTAAAGGACAAGCTTTTTAGTTGGACCAGCTGTCCAAAACCCTAATCTAAGTGGTTTTAGGGTTAGGAACTGCTCCAGGGGAAAAGGATGTGGATACACACTGTGGATGCTGTGTCATTCCTCTGAACCCTATCACATGAGAAGTTGCCCTGTGTGCCAGGGTGAAAACAGCCCCCCTCTTCAGCACAACATGAGCTATACATCCTCTGCTGTTGTCAAGACACTTTCGTGCAGAAAAGGTGATATGGGAAAGTGAAGTGTGGCTGGTGCTCAGATGCAACTTCTTCCCCCATTCTTTAGGATGTTTCCATGGTCTTTCAGCTGTTTTCTTTAATCATAACACACCATAATAATATGGCAGAGTAATGTGTTTTTCCAATTTCATGGATTACTTTTTGTGAAAACTGGTTCCATAGGTGTGGAGATGGGCTGAAACTGCTCTGCCAAATCCAATGCCCTGGGTGATGGGAAAGCTGAATTTTGGTCTAGCTCTCACACTCATAATTCAGGTCACCTCTCATTAACCAAATGAAATAAAGAAAACAGGAATGCTGAGAGAAGGCAACACTATTGTGTTATATCCTTCAGTAATAAGATGCAAAACAGCTTGGTAGCCAAACTAAAAATTTCTATGGCCCCAAGGAGGGAATATTTGCTATTGCAAAGTTCACTGGTTGCACACATGGACTGCCATGCTGGAGTGCAGGATTTGGGTCCATACCACAAGCTTGGTACTTGCTCATGATCCTTTCTCAGTATGTATTTTGAGAGGGAAATGGGTTCACTTTCATTTGTTTACTTTTAATGAAAGAGATGACTGTGGAAAAAAACAAGGCTTATTCTTTAATAGTAATAAAAGTAATTATCTTTAACAGCTTATTCTTTAAGCTTATTCTTTAAGCTTATTCTTTAAGTTGTTTTTGTGATGCCTGATTAAAATACTACCTAACAACCCATTTCTATAAATAATTAATATCTTGACTTCAGCAGAGTCTGTGGATGAGGAAAAAAATCTCCAGGATTTGGCCCTGAAAGTGCATTTTCTCCAGGTTAACATTTTTGGTGGGGGTTAGGGTTTTTGTATTGTTGTTCTTGTTTCTTGGGGGTTTTGTGTGGTTTTGTTTTGTTCTTTTTTTTTCTTTAATAAATAGCTGTATTACCTAGATTACTGCCTTTCAGGTCTAGTCTATGTAAACAACACATAGTAATGATTTTGCCCATCATAATGTTTTTCTCCCTAGAATAGTGTTATTAAAAGGCAGATGAAGTACATTACAAATCTCATTACATTTCCTGTAAAGCTAGCATTACATATCAGATATGGAGACATAGATAGTGATACAAATTGCTAAGGGTAGCATCAGTAAGATTTTGCTGAATCTGGCCCTCTCTTCGGAGAGCTCTGCCTGCACAGCAGCAACCATACATGAGGACTGCCACTCAAAAGTCCGTTCCTTCTGCAATTAGATTTTTTTTACCTTGTAATTTCTAATCTTATAACATTAATTGGAAAGGCATTCATTGTGGATAACAAGGTGTAAAATTAGTTCTCTTCAATAAATCTTCATTGCCTCCCATAAATCTAGTATATTCAAGTCTTCTGAAACCATTAGTTTTTTTTAAAGAGGTCAATGTATTTATTAATTTCCTGTGTATGAGCCTGTGAATGATAAAATAGGAAAATAGATGTACAAATTCTACATTCTTCAGATGATGTTGTGATTCTTCTTTTCTTGATGAACTCTAGGGTTTTTAGAATAGAAAGTACATATGAAAAGGAGTGTGGCAGGCTTTTGAACTGAAAAGTACAGAAATTTCCTGATTCTCATAAAAAGCATACCTTTCATTAAGAATTTTTTAACCTTATCAAAACTTTAAATAATTAAGCTTTTTAATTACCTCATCCAACCATGAGAATATTTTGTGTTAAATTAATAAACTCCTTCTATGGATGTTAATTTAGGCTCCTTTACTAAATGCAATACCCAGCTATGGAAAAGGGTGGGCCATAATTTGAATAGTAAAAAATGTATTAATGTCACTAATTCTATTTCAGGAGATACTAAAGTCAGAATGGATTACTGAAAGAAATAACTTTAAAGGAAAGAAGACTTATTATAATTTAAATTGTGAAAAATTCTTAATGCCACTAATTCCCTCTCAATTTCTTTTTGTGTAACAAGCCATTTATCATTAGGATCATTTCAGTCAGTTGTGGTGATAAATGGGTGCTGATTAAATAAGTGGATAAATCAAGGCTTCTAGTACTGGATGTAAGAACAGCACTAAAACCTGTACCTCTATTTTCCTTTTGAGTTCTGCGGCAAAAATTGGTGTCCTTTTTTTCTTAGATATTAGTTCCCTGAACATGTGTTAGTCTGAAGTCTCCTGGCAAACACAGGTCTCTCATGCAAACTCAGTGACTCTTTTCACCAGTGGTGTACTTTGTGTCTGCACTTCTAGATGCTGTTTAATCCTACTGGAGGATATATTTTTATACATAAGGAATACCTAGGCACTGTCTCCTACTTAAGAAGAGGTGAAACAGTTAATTATTTTCTATTGTTTGTATCATATCAACGATAGGAATTTCTTTTTTTTTTTGTCTAAAAGCCAGGGATGGAGAGGGCTTTGCCGTTTACAGGCTCCAGCCCATGAAGGTTGAGTGTGGGTTACCTCATTCGAAAGCTTGTTCCCTTCACAAAGCTGCAGACTCAGTAAGTGACAGAAAGTAAGCACATCTCTGAAAGATGTGTGGCCTATTTCTCTTCTCTCAAAATAAAATGAAGGAGACCTGCACAAGCTCATTTTCCTGAAGTTTGGCATCTGATGGAATCCTCTGAGTCTGAAAGGAGAGGGGCTTGTCAAGGCTCAGCTATTACGAGCATTGAGAGCTTTTTTGAACTACTCTGAGCTTTCAGATTTGTTCGTCATCAAAGAGCTCCACGTCCCTCCTAGCCACTTCTCACAGCAAAAGCTGCAAAAAGAAAGGGAGAATTACTGGAGACAGGTCTGGGATATTCTGATACCTGCGAGAGGAGCTGATGCTATTTTGCTGCTTCTCTGCATCATCATTTCACCTAATATTGTTCCCTTCTGGGTGTCCACATGTAAGGCACAAAGAGGAACAACTCCTTTCTATAATCTAAATTACTAATTCATCACCAGCTGTTTCCTACACACATTTTTCTCTGAGGTGGTGGGAGAGAGGGCACAGACATGCCCTTGATGGTGTAATGCTCTCAGGTGAGACATTAGCAGGTGAATCTACATCAGAATTTTAACCCAAACCAGGAACGTAGGTTTGAAGTGATGGTCCTGGTGGTCCCCACTCACTGCAGTGTAGGTTGTGTCACAGCAAAGCCACCAGGTGTGTGAAGGGGATTCCCTGAAGGAGATTAAACCAGATGTGTCTCAGCTGCACACCTAACATGCCCCAGTGTGGACCTGGGGATCAGACTAGCAGTTATCACCCTTAAATTTTGTTGTGTCAATGGCAGGTCCCCAGCATCAGTGGTTTTGTTCTACAAAATCTGTGTTTATTGAGTTTGTTACTTATTAAAGCAGACATAGTCTGTCCAGTTCACATACTGATCATTATGGCAGCTTGTGATCTGTGGTCAGAAAGGTGTCATCCTGCTGGATGGTTTGGCAGGGAGGATCAGAGTATGTCCCTCATTCACAACACAGACCACGATGTACTTTGAAGCATCCCGTGACTGCAAGAATTGGAAATGTTCTGAATTTCTCCTAATTTTTCCTCTGCTGCATTAAAAGTATCACAATTGGTCTTTTCCTGGCATGAAAAATGGCCCTTTGATTGAAGTCTATGTTGCAGTCAATGGGCACTGGATTCAGTGATCCTGCAGATTCCATCCAGCCCTGATCTCCTCTGCTGCCACCTGTACAAATGCCAGAGAAGAATAGATGAAAACACCCTTGGAGTCAGGACTGTAGATCAAGAACTAATGTTGATGCAGGGTGCTGGACTTGCTTTTTCACAAACTTCTTAGTATGGTGGTCTTCAGCTACCTTAGAAAGCAGAGACTGCTGACATAAACACTGTTTTGCTGACATTGTAAGGAAGCTGATCTTGAGACACAATCTATGTCCATCTCCCAAGCGCTCAGGGCATTAACAATTTTGTAGCTGAGCAATTTCCATGAATTTTGTCCAAGTCTTTAAAAAATGTCACTCTGACTCAGTGTTGCTGGTTTGCTATGAGAGGGAAAATGCCTGTCTTCAGCCTCGCTATTTTCAGCAGCCCCATACTTCTGGAATTTATCTCTCCTGACAAAATGATGCCCAAAGCCAGTAGCATTTCCAGTGTTATGAAGTGGCTTTCCCTCCACACTTTTTGAAAGTGGAAAAGATTCTGTCTCTATCAACTGCAATTACTTCATTTCTCTCTTCCTTAACAGAAGCCTTGTTTCCCCATCAAAGCACAATTGTATTTTATGCAACAGGACAAAACATATCAATGAATCTGAAGTAACAATATAATGCAGCTAGAAATTTGCTAAGATCTTTTGTAGTTACCTAACTTTGGAGAATGATAGAAATTACAGTTCATTACAGATGTCCCTCAAACCACTTTCAGCTATGAAGGTGCCAGTCAGCTATGGGATGTCCCTGTGAGCCCCTTGCAGTACCCAGACATACTCTGAGCATCCCTGGAGGTGCCCAGCTGCCTCAGGAGCTACCCATCCCACCTAGTTTGTCCCCAAGTGCAGCCCTGCTCAGACTCTCTTGACTCTGGCTCTGACACTACTTATATTGTGATATATCCATCCTGGCAGGCTCAATTTCTCTTTACAAATCACTCTTGCAGGTTGGGAAATTGAGAAGGGGCCATTTAGAACAACCTTCTGGTGACTGGCAACCCAAGGATAATTTTACATCTTCCAGTTTCTCCCACTGCTTTTGCAGTATGCATGTGTGGGTCTAGCCCTAAGATGCAGAGCTGTGGTGACTTCTTTGCAAAACTCTTTGTTTTCATCTAATAGTTGCATGTTGCCTGTTATGCAGTGGGTTATTCTCCAGTCTGACCACAAATGAGCTCCTCTCATCTAGAGCAGACCATCCTGTCCACTTGCATGATGAACAGGTCTCTTAAATGCAGTGCAATGGCAGAACATTGTCCTCTTCTTTCTATTTGCCTCTATTTCTATTAGTGCAAACCCACTCTTATTTCCTTAGTATTTCTCTAGGAAATATTCCTTTGAAAACTGCCATCTAGTTTCCTTGTACTCTCCACAGACCTGTGAATATTATAAACTTTCCAAATTCTACTACTTCATTATTTAGCTGGGTATTAACACAGAAAATACAGAAAACAAGACCAGACTAGGCCCTGGGAGGTGATCCAGTCCATCAGTCTGCCTGAGGCAGGATGACCTGTACTTATGTCATTCCTGGCCTATATTTATCTAACCTGTTCTTAAAGGAAACTTTTAGCCTTCCTGGGAGCTTAGGAATCTCCCATATGGGAGATTGCCAGCAGGGATATAACCCTGCCTATATACAGCTCTGTGGTATGTTGACAAATGCATTCATTTCCCCTTCCTGAGAGCAACCAGACCCTGAAACGCAGGTGAACGTAAGACACCTATGACATCACCATGCTTTTGCCTGTTTTGTTTGGGCTGTGGAAAGAGCTAGGTTGAAAGCTGTGTTCTTCTCCATCTGGACTGTGCTCTGCTCTTTTCCTCCCTGTTAGATGTTCCTCTCCTTTTGTCTGCCATTTAAAAATGGTGGTAAATTTAGCTTTGAGGAGTCAAATAATCACAGAACCAAAGAATATGCTGAGTTGGAAGGGACCCACAAGGATCATCAAGTCCAACTCCTGGCCCTGCACAGGACCATCCCCAAGAGTGACACCATGTGCCTGAGAGTATTGTCCAAAAACATTTTGAACTCTGGCAGGCTTGGTGCTGTGACCACTTCCTTAAGGAGCCTTTTTCAGTTTCCAACTACACTCTGGGTGAAGAATTTCTTTCTAATCTCTAACCTAAAGCTCCCCTGACACAACTTCAGGCCATTCCCTTGGGTCCTGTCACTGGTCACCACAGAGAAGAGATCAGTGCTTGCCCCTCATCTTCCCCTCACAAGGAAGTTGTAGACTGCAGGGTGGTCTCTTCTCAGTCTCCTCCAGGTTGAACAGACCAAGTGACCTCAGCCATTCCTCATACTGCTTCCCCTCAAGGCCCTTCACCATCTTCGTTGACCTCATTTGGACACTCTCTAATAATCTTATATTGTCATGCCCAAAACAGCCACAATATTCAAGGTGAGGCTGCACCAGTGCAGAGCAGAGCAGGACAATCCCCTCCCTCAACTGGCTGGCGATGCTTTGCCTGATGCCCCCCAGGACAGGGTTGGCCCTCCTGGCGGCCAGGGCACTGCTGACTCATATTCAACTTGCCATCGACCAGGACCCCCAGGTCTCTTTCCATGGCACTGCTTTCCAGCATCTCATCCCCCAGTCTGTCTGTATATCCGGGGTTGCCCCATCCCAGGTGCAGAATCTGGCACTTTCCGTTGTTGGACTTCATATGATTGGTGATTGCCCAGTCCTCTAATTTGTCCAAGTCTCTCTGCAGGGCCTTCCTGCCCTTGAGGGAGTCAACAGCTCCTCCCAGTTTTATGTCATCTACAAACTTGCTTAGTATCCCTTCTATTCCTGCATCCAAGTCCTTTATGAAGATGTTGAAGAGCACAGAACCCAAGATGGAGCCCTGTGTTACCCCACTAGTGACTGGTCACCAGTCTGATGTTACTCCATTCACTATTACCCTCTGTGCTCAACCTGTGAGCCAATTGCTCACCCACCACATGATGTGTTTATCCAGCTGTGTGATGGACATTTTGATGGCAGCGTCATCAATAACAGTCCATGCTGTTATTCAACACTTCTCCACAGCTAAGGGTTCATGTTCGGGTGCCTGCTATGGGAAAAATGCCTCGCTGGTTTTACCCAGTCAGCATTTCAGACGTACACTGATAGCTATGTGAGCATAAACAAGACTGGAATAACTGCACGCTTGAAATCCTTTTCATCTGTGCTTCTAAAGGTTTCTGCCAGCAGCTCCTGAGATCTCTTTTAGCTACTGTAGTTCATAGAATCACAGAACTGCAAAATTGTTTGGGTTGAAAGGGACCTTAAAGACCACCTAGTTCCAACACCCATGCCAGGGGCAAGGATACCTTCCACTAGATCAGGTTGCTCAAAGCTCCATTCAAGCCCCTTTGCATGTTCTCTCACATGCCTGGAGATCATCAACATCTTAATAAACACATATCTGAGCACTGCATCTTGAAGTCCCAGTCTTTGACGGAAAACTCAGTCTCCTGTCTCTTACAGAGAGCAGAGGGGACACCTTTGTATTTCAAGCTCTGCATTTTGGCATATTATTAACATTTCTTAGCATATTGAAGTAAAAGTAAAAGCAGGAAGCAGTAAAGCTTTATCTCTTTTCCCAGTTCATTTTGTCAGAAATATTTATAGTAGTTTGGCCCATAGTATTAATATTACAGGGCTTGGCTGATCTGCATAAACAGGCAGCATGAAGTCATTAAATCAGTCTTGGTCCCACTGTCATGGACATCACATTACATTGCCTTTCCACCTTTTTGTTGTGTGACTTCTTAAAAAAAGTATGTGATAGTATTGCTCCTAAATAGCAACCTGACTTTTACACTATACACTAAAGTGTATAATTTTTTGTTAGTATTTATTAATTGCTATTACTTACATGGCTATTGCAAACTAGTGTTTTGTTATAAAAACAGCTAGTATGACCTGCATTAACCCAGCATAGGTGAGTTCCCAGACAAATTTTTTTGACAAAACAGTTTATGATATGTTTTGCCTGGAGAAAAAAAATTAAAGTTATTTGCACCAGTATTTCTTCTGTGTGCAGATTTTTACAATGCACAGTAGCACTGTCATCATGCAAATGTGGTCTGGAAAGGCAACATTGTAGAGTCTGTAGTTTTATTGATTATGTTCAGTTTTAAATTATGGGGTGAAAAACCTAATGTGCAATACCCTGGACTATATAATTTATGCTCTGCAAATGAGGTATAAATGCTGCTCTGCTGGGCCCCATTAATGATTTTTGCACAAGGGTGAATTATTACAGAAGGGGCAAGACAGTATGAACTGCCCTTCCTGTTATAGGCTATTATAATTTGGTTTCTCAGTTGTGAAATAAAGAGAGGAAAATTAACAGAGCAGAAATAATTTTTTTCTGTGTGTGTGTGAATAGAAACTGGGTACATAGGGAACATTTCTGCAAATGAAAGAAAATGTGCTTTGGTTATATTCAAGACCTTTTTATGTTTCTTTCCCATAAGTGATCTAGCAAATAAGTGCTTTGATTGTAATGTTCATGAGGAAGGTAAATCCCAGAGAAGTGTATGAAGAGTGCATGCTGATTTGCAAAGGGGTAGTCATACAGAAAACCCTGTATGAATGATCACTCTTCTCTATCCAGAATACATTGATGCCTCCATGTAAATGTCACCCATAAGAAAATCACCCTGAATGCTGGGCACTGATATTTGATTAATTACTGTTTTACAGGCAATGCATTTTTTACATAATTTCTCCACTAAATATTTCTGATTAAAAAGAAACAGGATTTTTAAGGTTTTGCTATGAGTGCCTTTGGGAGCATAACGCACTGACAAAGAAAACTGAAAAACCTTCAAATGCATCCCAGATTGTGGATGGAAAAAAATTGTAATATTTCAACTTGGGGAATCATGTGAAGCTTAACAATGATATCTAAATGGGTATCAAAACTAATTTAAAGTTATAAAAATGCACATAGGACACACAAACAGCAGTGGAAGATTTTGTTGTCTGTTTTGCTGAATCCTACAAATCTCAAGATCTGCAGTTGTGTTTCCTGTAGAAGCAAAAGCTAAAGATATCTGAAAATAAAGATCTGAAATAGCTCCTAATATGTTTTCTCTATACAGAGACAGATGTGCACCCCTCCTATTTACTGAGGCCAGAGGTGATCTGGAGCTGCCACAACAAAGTACCTCCTCCTCTGGCAGCTCTCCGTGAGGTGAGAAGTGGAGGCTGCACCAAAACATAACTTCAAGATTGTCTTTGGCTCCTTGTCCTCTGCAAAATGTGTAGGCAGCATCTCACTACCACTGAGGGTGAATTCCTATTCAGGGTTTAAGTGCATATTGGGGGGTAGCTATTAATCCACAGGGAATTGCATTGCACTGGTCTCTACTAGGGAAAAACCCCTCCTTCTTTCATTGAGAGACACTGTGCCATTTCACCATGTGATTAATTTCCTCTGCTATTTTGACAGAGTGTGTAGACTTTTATAACTTCATTTATAAAAGCAGGAAGTGACCACAATTTGCAGTTGACCTCAGGGAGGAACCATTAAGTGTTCAGAATTTCTAAAAAAAACCCCAAAACCAATGCAGGTAATTAGAGCACAATATGAGGATGGCTTGTGTCTTTGCCACCAAATTCTGACTGCAAAGGGAGGTGTCAAGCTGGGTTATCATATTAGGCTGAGTATACATTAATTCTGAGTAGACTGCTTTGCTTAAAAGAGCCAATCAGCCTGTTAAATTTTGTATGCATCCAGAGAAGCTGATAATTAGTAAATTATAAGTAAAGAAGTAATTTTGTACCTAGACTACATTTGGAAAAAGTGTTTCTTCAGAAAACTTGGCAAACTATAAAAGAGGATTCTTTTCTTTCTTTCTTTCTTTCCTCTCCTCCTAGTTCCACCTGGTGTTTCTGTGTGGTATTGTTTTCCTTAGCTACCTTCAATGTTAAATAATTCATAAGTTATATCTCTGGTGCTAGATACTTACAGGCCTCCCCTCAAACCAATTTTCTCTCAATATTTCAGACCGATTTTTTCAATCCATGCTGCTAGAAAATATGAGTTAGTCTGTAGAAGTGCCTAACACAGGAGCATGTTGAGTAAGATCGGCATGAAGAGGATTGGGGCACAAGGTTCCCTAGGAAAGTGAACCCTGGTGTGAACTGGAAACATTGCAGCATTTCTTGAGCCAGGTATTTCCAAGATGATGGAAGACAGAATACCATTTTTTTTTTAATCTCACATAGTGCAAAAAATAACCTGATAGCACTTCTTTATATACTGAATTTTGTCTTTTCCACCTTTTCAATGTCTCCGTATTGAAAATGCAGTGTTGATGTGCTGGAACTGTTATTACCCAGCACTTACAGAATGCAAGTACTTCAGCTTTTCTGGAGATGAGTCTGAATTTTAAAGATAAATATATACAGGAGAAGGATAAAAAGCACAGGAAGAAGCTAAATACCATTTTTCCTATTCCTCTTTGCAGGCACCAGGGAAGCAATTATGCTAAATGACAGAAGGGAAGACCTATAGCTCCTATAGTGAGCGCAATTTTGAAAGCTCCTCTGTAGGACATATTTCGCCATGTGCCTTGGCTAATTCCTTCTCTTCCTTGATGTGACATTAAAGTCAAGAAACCACAAAACTGGTTTTGGTCACATCAAATCAGCCATTGGAGAGGGGATAAGAAAAAATAAAGCCATGCCTTCTGTTCTTCCAAGAAATAAGTTCTGCACAAATCCTTTTAGCCCTGGATTGGAGGCTGACCAATACTCATTCTAGAAATCAAGTCCTCATAAGGTGTTCAAATACTGCCTACAAACAAAACATGAAAAGATCTCTCCCTATGTAACAGACCACTCTATAATCCTGACAAGTGTGCCCTCATTAGAGCAGAACTTACCTCTTTATTTATTATTCATGAGTACAACATAGTGTCTTCAGAAATATTTTCTGCAGCAGGTAATCTAGGATGGAGAAACAAAAACACGTATGTCTAATTATAAGTGACATTGTAAAGATCCTGTAGCAGCATACTTCCTTGGCACGGGCAAGGTACTGCATTATAGATTAAAACAACATAAACATATTACAGTTTGTATAGTGTTTCACTGTCACTGGATGTATGTTGCTAAGAAACAAAACTGAAACATCTCTTTTGAACCTGAAGCCTCTTGTGTGTGTGGTATTGCATACGTAGTAAATGTTTTTCACTTTAGGAAGGATTAAATGCTAGGCCAAGAGAAGTAGGGAGGGTTCATTAGTCTTGCATATTTTCCAATCTACTGCCAATGAACCCAACTATTACAGTAGTAAAAACTATGTAAGGAGCTTCAGCATGTTCTAGGATGAAGTGCTGACAGCTGTTTGTTTGAATATTAATAAAGTCTATTGAGTTACTCCCTGCCTGTATTGTCTGTAGCTTGATACTGTGAAGACTTCTCTCTGTATCGAGTCTTTATGTTTCTAAGTACTTGCCTGTCTGCAGAGATGGTACTCATTTCATTCCTAGAGATAGCATGCCTCATTATAGAGAAAATTACTACCTTGTGCTCCATTAAACATTTATTTTGGCAGCATTATTGGTTGTCATTTTCCCTCTTTGATTTAAAGAAGTCAATGCTGATTGAAAGAGCACGTGTCTTCTCTCACATATGGTAATTAATCCTCATTCTTCCAAACTTTTGTAATCAAAAGTCAAAGTTATTCTTTGACCACATGCTAGAAAAGTTAACCCTCCTTTAAAAAAGAATAAAAATTATCAAGTCAGAAGCATGATACAGAAATGAAGAATTTTACAGTGCACAGTATTTTTTTGTGTGTTAACTGCAGATGGTTTGTTAACTTGAACATGCATCAATTAGCTGATGGTGAAGCAGCAGTTTCTGCTGACTGGATGTGCTGGTTAAAGTTTGAGAAAAACATTGATAACACAATGGTTCAGGCCCTGCTGGGGAGGGGAGACCTAGCGTTTTCATTTGCAGAGATGAGAACCAGCCACCCAAGGACACGAACACAACTTCTGTGCCTATACAGTACTGGGCAGATAGGTGCAAGATGGGCCTCCAGAAAAAAACTGGGCTTCAGGCAAATCAGTTTTTTTGCCTGATTGTTCTAAGTGGAGTAATTGAATAACTCTGACTAAAATTGGAAGCATTAACCATCCCCAGCTGAACATGGTCCAGTCTCTATGAGGGCACACAAATGCAAGAAATACAGATGTTAAGTGTAAGTTTACTGGCAACTTGGCCTTTGAAAGCAATTGCAACACAGCTAATTTTAAATTCTTAAAAATCTGGAAATTTGAAATGTATGGGTTAACCATAGCAATCTCTTCTTAATGCCCACAAAGGATTTCTCTAAAACAACTGGACAGGTGTTTCATTAGTGGTAGAACAGTGATGAAATAGTTTGTCCACTTTTTCTTGTGACAAGAAAATCATAACAGAGGAATAACCATGATGCTGTACCTGGGCCTCTGCTAGTTGGTTGGCCTGACTGCAGCCATGTAGCTTTGCCAACTGAGGCATGTTCTCCTTGCAGCTGTGCTGTATCTGCAGTGAAGTACCACAAGAAGGGACTGTGGTGGGACACCTGGATGCCAGGTGTCCACCAAAGCTGCGCTGTCAATCCCCTCCTTAGCTGGACAGGGCAGAGAAAATATAATGAAAGTTTCATGGGTCGAGATAAGGGCAGGGAGAGATCACTCACCAGTTACCATCATGGACAAAACAGACTCGACTTGGGGAAATTAATTGAATCTCTTACCAATCAAATCAGAGTAGGATAATGAGAAATAAAATCAAATCTTAAAACCACCTTCCCCTCACCTTTCCCTTCTTCTGTGCTTTAACTTCATCCCCTATTTTCTACCTCTCCTCTTCCAGTGGTGCAGGGGGACAGGGAATGGAGGCTGCAGTCATTTCATCACACATTGTCTTTGCTGCTCCTTCCTCCTCAGAGGAAGGACTCCTCATGCTCTTCCTTGATCCAGTGTGAGGTCCATGCCACAGGAGACGGTCCTCATGAATTTCTCCAATGTGAGTCCTTCTCATGGGCTGGAGTTCTCTCCAAACTGCTCCAGCATGGGTCTCTTCCATGGGGTGCAGTCCTTCAGGAAAAGACTGCTCCAGCATGGGGCTCCCATGGGGTCACAAGTCCTTGCAGCAAGCCTGCTTCAGTGTGGACTCCTCTCTCCACAGGTCCTGCCAGGAGCCTGCTCCAGCACAGGCTTCTCAGGGTTCACAGCCTCTTTTGGGCACCTGTTCTGGTGTGGGGTCCTCCAGGGGCTGTAAGTGGATATCTTCTCCGCTGTGGACCTCCATGGACTGCAGGGGGACAGCCTATCTCTCCATGGTCTTCACCACAGGCTGCAGGGGAATCTCAGCTCTGGCACCTGGAGCACCTCTTGCCCCTCCTTCACTGACCTTTGTGTCTGCAGGGCTGTACCTCTCACATAGTCTCAACCTTCTATCCATATGTAGTTGCCCAGGGTTCCCCCCTCACCCCCTTCTTAAATACATTATCCCAAAGGTGCTACCGCCCTCACCTTGGTCAGCAGCAGGTCCATCTTGGAGCCAGCTGACATTAAAAAAGCCGGCTTCATGAGACACAGGGGAACCTTCTAGCAGCCTCTCACAGAAGCCACATTTGTAGCCCCACTGCTACCAAAATCTGGCCATACAAACCCAATATAGAGACTGTCAGATATCCTCAGAATGCTGTCAATTTTATGTGTGAATTAGTGGGAAGAAATCAACTAACTGGAAAAAGCATTTTGATAAATGGAGTAAATTAATTAATCATTAATTGAATTATCTTTTTCTCAATTTTTAAGAAAAATCTGCCTTGACAAGTGAAGAAAATGTAATCAAGTTTATGATCAATGAAGAAGATAAAAGAAATAGAATGCGTGTTTTTATCATCTTACAAAACTGTAACTGACTCCTAGAGAGAGCATGACCTGAAGAAGTTCCTCAGGACTAGAATAGTATTCCTCTTCAGCCTTTGATGCCATCAAGCTCATTTCCACGAAAATTAAAAGCTCCTTGCATCATTTATGTCAAATCTACTGCAAAGAAGGTAGTCTCATAAATGCTCAAGGTCCTAAAAAAAAGTTACAGTTAAAAGCTGAAGTTTTAATTCTATAAAAGCCCAAGATGCACCTTGAAAGCCATGTCAAAGGAATGTTCTACAATCCCACTGGAAGGGCAGTGGCCTTGCCAGAAGGGCTGGATGTGTAGTAAGAGCTGCGCAACAGACAACACCTGGTCTGCCTCTGTCCGAATCTTAAAAAAAAATCCCAAACTACCAGGAATGTGATAAAACTTGCCAGAAAACTGCAGTGGTTTGATAGGCTGTCATGCTGAGACTGGCAGCAAACAGCATGTATTCTCAGAGGAAGTGCCATTTTAATTCATAAATTAGGTGAAACAAAACCACAATATAATACAGTAATTTTCCTAATGTATAGAGTTTTAACATTTATCTGTCATTTTTATGGTCAAAATTTTTGTTTACTTTTTTTCCTGGGTTCTTTTTTTGCCTGGATGAGTTTTATAAAGACACACTGATTATACAGGCAAGGTGCAAGGGAGGGGACAGAAGAGCCAGCCAGGGCTGTTAGGGAAGATAAAGCAGGACAGCTGCAGGGCCTGCCTGAACATTTGCTCCCATTCCACTGCACTATTAAACACATACCTTTCTGACCTGTGGCCTACATGACCAGCATGCACTTAAAGAGATAGCAGAGGTACCTGCATGTACTCCTCTCTTTCCTGGTTTCAATATTGTCGTTAAACACAAAGTGAGCAAATATTTCCTCCTCAATGTTAAAATACTGTCAAGAGAAATTCAACTAACATGTCCTTCTTAACTAATCTTCTAACTTGGCATTGAAAAGAATCCAGAGTCCAAATGAATGGATTTTCTGTGACTGTCTTATATGGGGGAATCTCAGATGCACTCTCCAGACCTTGATGGGTAGGCTGTCACACATATGTTGCCAGGACAGGTATTGTAACAGCCTATGTACTTTGGGGCAGTGGTCTTGCTGTTGCTTCCATAAGAATTTTCAGTCACTGATTCTGAACAATCTGGTTTTTGCCAGGTAACAGAGAGGTTACCCTCTCCCTGCATGAGAAAAAACCCCTAAGTGGAGTTATTGCTAGATTCCTACAATGGAGGTGAATGTTTATGTAGATAGATGGATGGATGAATAGAGAGATAGATCTTGATCCAAAATTTCATCTCCAGTCAAAGGAGCAGAGAGAAGATCCCATCGTCAAACTTGTCCATTTTGAACAAGTATTACCATGGTCTGAAATCTGATATTTTTTGCTAGATATACCAGATTTTTTAGGTCAAATAAAAGGAAGAAAAGACAGAGCTGACAAGTTCCCCTCCTTCCCTTTGTTTATTATTAATATAACTCACTTCAGAAGTCCAAGAATGCTTTAATTTTTTGAATCTAAATGTAAATAAAGTAAGTAATGGAAGCATAACTGAATGATCATTTAAACATACAGAGAAAATGCAATAGTAAAAGTGAACTGCTATGGATTGCACCACAAGTTTAAATATGTTGAATTGTTATAAAATAATAATGCCTACCATTCTTATAATGCTTTCCAGGTTTGGAAAGAATCATACAAATAAGATGTATTCATTGTTATTTAGTAGGCAAATGTTTCCTAGCTGTGCAAACTGAATAGCTATTGTGCTGTAGACCCTTAAAAGCGGAGCAAGCATAGAGGGAAGAATTGAGAATAATTTCTGTATAATCAAATCCTATTCGGTAGAAGACTGCTAAAGAGTTAGGCATTTTCAAGAGGAGCATGCAAATACATGAAGGCAAAGCTGAAGGTGTAATGTCCACATACTGCCCCCAGAAAATGCCTTTGAAACCAACATAGATAAAGCTACAGACAGCAAAATCTGTCAGTCTCTCCTGATCTGAACTAAATAGCAAGCAGAATCATGCAGGGAAAAGAATCAGGAAAACAGAAGACACTTTTTTATTTTTAATTGAGACACTAGTACATTATTGTAATTTAAGGACAACTAGAAATGAAGTCTTGGAATGCTTCAGTATCACTCTACTCTCCTGCAACAATATTTCACTTTTTGAGCGTCTTCTTGTCTCCAGGTACTCTTCGCTGTTTTCATCCACCATGCAAGGGAAGCCACTTCCGCAGCCTGAAACAGAAGTTGCCGATCAGCTACGTCCTCAAACACATTCACCAAGGAATGTGTGGCAAATGTGCAGCCACATCCCTGTGTGTAAAGCAATCTGTAGCTGGATGTTTTGGCAGATGAGACAGGGAAATTAATAAAACTCACATTTGTTTAAAGTAAAGCAAAACCTGTTACATCATCTTTATCTTTTTCTATTCCTTTCCATGTGTTTTATCTCAGGCTTCTGACCATTTCATCTTTTTTTTATTTCCAAACTTAATACTCTGAGTATTTCCTAATATTTAATGTGATATTTCCCATGATCTCTTTGGCAAGAAGGAAAGCATGTGTGATGATTTTTTTCTTTCATTTCCTTCAGGCCTGGCCTAATTCTCATTTAGGCCCAGGTACAAGGAGGCACACAAACTCACACTGAACTTTTAAGTGTGAAAATATTTCTCCTGACACCAAAGGCTCTTCAAACACTCAGGAGGTTTTTTTTCTAGTTGGAGCCCAAATCGCAAGTCTGTCCCTCCTTTTCATAGAAGTGTGCTTTTATTGTGTCTAGTTTGTTTTCTAGTCCCCTGTGTAATTTCTGTGTAAACCTTTCCCTCTCTTAATCTTTGCCTCCCTTCCTTTTTCATCACCGCTTTTACTTCTCATGTCCCCTTTTCCCTCTTGTTCTCTAGTTCCCCATTTCCTCCATCTTCCTCAGTGTCTCTCAGCAACTCTCTCCCTCACCTCTGGTCCTCTGGGGTGGTTTGAGATCTCCCTCACCTCCTTGCCCTTGCAAGGATCTGCTGTAGTTTTGCTTCTGCTTCTCTGTGGTGGCAACCAGCTCCTGCTTAAGAAGGTGTTTAAGAGGGTGCTTTCCATGTAGATTACAGCACACTCTAATTTTGTGTCAGCGATTTCTTCTATTGAATAACAAATGCTTTGCACATCTGCACCTTTTTTAAGCTGTCTCAGTATCAAGGCACCCTCACATCATTTTTGGATGCTGGCTCTCCAGAGTGTTTCTCCTGGTTTGGGAATGTGTAACTAGGCAACTCTGGGAAACCTGGTGACAGGTGGTTTGGTTGTAAACCCTGGAGCAACCAGAAGGCAAGAGGCATGAAATGTGCTGCCCCTCTAGTCAGTGGAGGCATACTGGTGTGTAACAGAGCGCTTTTGGCTTATATGTCTTGACAGTGATATTTAAGTTTTCCCCTCTGAAGGAAGGAATCTGAGGTATTGAAACAATTATACCTTTCATTTCAGATTTTCCAGCATTTCCCTGTCCTTGCTGAAGCAATGCCTTTTATCATTAAAGGTTCTCCACTATTCCTTTTTCTTAAATTAACAGTTTTACTCCAGAGAAAGGTCCTTGATACTGTATTCCACATTTCTCCAGGCATTGGTATAATTTATAGTTTAAAACTATCGAGTTTGGTATTTCTTTCTGAAAGGGCATAGGTTAGATTACTGGACATTACTCAGCAACAAATAATGATCTGAGCTCTGCATCAGGAGCTTTTCTTTGGCTTTGCACTTATTCCTTCTCTTCTAGACTAACACGAGCAGCAAGAGATTCATGGCTTTTCACACACTGAAATTTAGTAAATTTTCCTATACAGTGTCTAGATTACCTTTATCACAACAGGTTCATCTTGCTGTATGCATTGGAAAAGTCATAAATTTGACAGAAAGATTTTGTGCAGCCATCCTGACACGGCTCTCACAAAAAGCCAATTTGAAAAGTGTCACTTAAGAGAATAATAGAAGGGTGTCTGCAAGCACTTGGATTGCAAACCCCAGTTCCAAAAGTGCTCAGGCACAGGTATATAAGAAAGCTTGGGTTAGGAGTTGGACCACAAATGAAAAATCTCTTCAGTAAGATTATGATGTATTTCAATTGTAGTTTCTAGCTTAAACAGGGCCCTTAATCATATTAATGGTCAAATTTAGCCAAAAAGGGAGTATTCAAATGAAATTTATATGAAGAATAGGGCTTCTCCTGCAGCTTCTCTAAGGGAAAAAATCTGTGCATAGTCCACATGTGCAAGTGGCTGCGTCTCATAGTTTTAAATCTCTCGTGGTTAGTATACACCACGGATGTGTAACTCCAAAATGCCAGGGTCTCGCCCCTTCCAGCAGGGCCTGAACACCAGCTCACACGGGACCCGGGCGCATCCTGCTGTATCTTTCGGGACGCAGGTACCGGCTGCAGATTGGACGGCACCGGGGCGAGCTCGGGCACAGGACATCCGGCCGGCAGAGGAGGCGCGACGCTCGCTCCTATTTTCACCTTTCCAGCTCCCGCAGGGGTTGAGTATGATACAATAACGATTATACGATACAATATACGATCATTTGGGGACGCCCCGAAGTACCCGGGTGGGATGGGGGGGGTGATGCGCCGTGTCCCCGCGTCCGCCAGGGGGCGCCGCGCCGCCAGAGATGGCGGGTCCGCGGACCCGGGTCCGCTCCCGGCCCGCGGGACGAGCGGCGCTGCCGCGGGGATGCCGAGCCCGCCGGCCCCCGCCCGCCCGGACACCGCCGCCGCTCCCCGCGGCGCGCCCGGACAGGCCCCCAGGGGCTCCCCTCCGCTCCCGCCAGCGTGTCCTTGGCTTCTCCGAGGAGTCTCCTCCGCCTGCCCCCGCCTGTCCGGGAGCCTCCACCGGGAGGAGGAGGAGGGAGTAGCGGCGGCGGCGGAAAGCGGGCTGCGAGCCCTGCTGGGTCGGGTTACAGGGAGCCACGGAGCGGCGGCGAGGCGGCGGGGCGGGCGGGGACCGCCTGCGGGGCGGCCGCCGTGCCGCCGGCGCCCCCCCGGGGCTCCCCGTCGCTCCCCGCCCCGCGCGGAGGCGCGGCGGGCGCCTCGCCGGGCCCCGCTGCAGCTGCCGAGCCGCGCCGGACAGCGGGAGAGGGCGCGGGCAGGCAGGTGCCCTCCTCCCGAACCGCTCCGCTTCCCGCCGCTGGCATCCCCGCCGCGCCGCACGGCGCTGGGCAGCGTCGCCCAGGCAGCTCCCGGGGTCGCCGCCGCCGCCCGCCGCCGGGGGCAGCCCCGCCGCCCCGATGGCCCCCGCCGCCCCGCCGCCGCCCCTCCCTCGCCGCCGCCGGCCGCGGCGGCCCTAGGGGCGTCGGGGCCCTGCGCTGCCCCGCGGAGGGGAGGCGGAGGCGGCGGCGGCGGGGCGGGGGCGGAGGCGGAGGCGAGGGGGCGGTGGAGCGGTAGCGGAGCGGCGGCGGAGCGGGAGCCGGCGGCGGCGATGGACGAGTCGTCGCTGCTGGACCTGCTGGAGTGCTCCGTGTGCCTAGAGCGTCTGGACACCACGGCCAAGGTGCTGCCGTGCCAGCACACCTTCTGCCGCCGCTGTCTGGAGAGCATCGTCAGCTCCCGCCACGAGCTGCGCTGCCCCGAGTGCCGCATCCTGGTGGGCTGCGGCGTGGACGAGCTACCCGCTAACATCCTCCTCGTCCGCCTCCTAGACGGCATCCGGCAGCGGCCCCGCGCCGCCGGGGGCGCCAGCGGCAGCCCCAGCACCGCGGCCCCCACGTACCCCCAGCCCGCCGCCGCTCCCAGCGCCGTCGCCGCCGCCGCCGCCTCGGCCGCCGCCAGCCTGCGGGAGCTGGCTGCCGCCAGCCGCAGCGCCCTGCTGGGAAAGGTGGGTGCCGGGCCGGGACCGGGCGTGCCGGGGGAGCGCGGCCGGGCGTGCGCGGGTTCCCGGTGTGCCGGCGGGACGTCCTGCGGGCGGCGGGGGCTGTGTGCCCGCGGGGCTCCGGACGGGCGCCGCCCCTCGGACTTGCGGCCGGCGATTGCGGTCCCCCCCTCGATCTAACGATGGGAGGCTCGGCCGGGGATGTCCTCAGAGTGCTCCGGGCGGCCGCTGGCGGCGAGAGTGGCCGGGACAGCTGCCGCACCGACGGGCCCCAGGGCCGCCCCCGGTGTAGCAGAGCTGGACTTGCTCTCGGTGTTATGAACCAGAGTGCCTCGAAAGCGCTTTTATCCGGCGTGTCGGGCTGCGCCAGGTGCCTGTCAGGTGCGGGCAGGAGCCCTCGCGCAGCCTGGAGAGGGGAAGGTGGTAAGAACGCTCGGCCGATCCCGTCCCGGCGCGTTCCTTGCACTCCCGAGTTTCCCCCTCCGCTCCTGGGGCTCTGCCGGTGCGGTCAGAGCCACACAGAGCCCTCCTGACAGCTGGAGCGGAGTGGGTTTTGAAGCTGAAACTTCCCCTCCCAAGGGAACATAATTTCGTTTTTATGTATAAGGTGTGTGATTTATCGAAGGCAACTACTGCAGCATATGCATTTTATTTTTTTAACTCTCCAGTCGAGTGCCCGATCTAGCGCCCTTTAAAATCCGTGTCAGGGGTTTCATTGGCTCAGAGGGGACAAGATCAGTTTCTCCCAGTGTTCTGTATTACCGTTTAATTCGATCTGATAAAATTTACTATTAGACCCCTTCAGGAGAATTTGCAATGGAGATACTTAAGACTGTGGACTTCATCTTACTTCTAATGTCATATATATACTGGATATGTTTAGTTGCCTTTGATCTTTCACGAAATCCGCTTGAGCTGTAGTTTAGTTTACAGGCTTTTGATTTGGAAAGGTCAATGCAAAGATTCCTTGTGAGGTTGTACTGCTATAGTAAATTTTTCAATTAATTTTTTTTTTTTTTCTGAGAGAAATGAATAGACCTGTACCAGTGTTTTGAAATTTTGCCTACAGGAAATGATGGCAAATGCCATACATTGTTCCATAAAATTCAGTTTTGGAGTCTGAAGTGAAATATGCTTGGCAATATTTCTGGAAGGGTAGATCCTTTATTGTTGAGCTGTAGTCCTCAATGAGCATCAGGTATTTCATAATGATGTGTCCAATTTAAAGAAGAAAGGCAATGGGATTCTGCCCTCTGCTTTTTTGGTTGTTTTTCAGCTAAATTTCGTGCTGCAGCTTCATCACAGCAGACAACTCCTGTCTTTTTGACTTTCTGCACTACAAAAAGGAAAGTTTGCACTCAATAGGTAGTTTAAAGTACAATGTCCCACAGTCTGGTTTGAAGTTCAGGTATGTCTTCTCCTGTGGGAGGCAGGCTCTGCTTATTACACCTGCAGTGTTCATGTTGCTGGGGCAGGGTCTTGCACCCTGAGCAGGCTTTTGTGATCATCCAACAAGAAGACAATCTCTGGTTATCAAGTCTTTAAATCCTAGTCAAGCTTGGATATTACAGGAGGGTGCGAATGAAAGGAAATGCTTGATGCGGAAAGTTATTTGCAAATTTTTAGGGAAGTTGAGTTTTCATTATTTTACCATAAACTGGCAGGCTTTTAAGAAGTCACTTCCCTACCCATTATTGCAGATATCATGTAGTAAGTAAAAGCACATTGCATTCTATCACTTTCTGGCTTTGATTGAATAGCACTTTGGTGAACATCGTCAGTTCTGTTTCTGTGAGGGTTGTTACCCATCTGAATTTGACGGAAAGCAAAGTTCCATGACCTGAGAATTACATTTTGGCTTTTATGGTTAACAACTGCAATTCCTTTCTCTTTCTGGGATTAATGGGTGATTCTGGGATGGTGGGTCTGCTGGGACAGTGGGTCTGTGAAACTGTTTGCTTGGCCTTTTGACTGATGGTACAATTTTATCCTGGAAATCAATGCAATGTGCTTGATCCTTACAAGGTTCATTACAGTGAAAGAAAGTCTGAACTAATCTGCTTTTAAAAAAAGCAGCAGGGGAGAATAATCCTCCTTGGAGCTGCTGATACAGCTGATTGCTGAGCAGTCCTGGAGACAAGAGTGCAGAACCTCTCTTTGAACTAAACAATAGATGGTAAAATCCAGGCTAGAATCAGGCTTTTTGAGGTTGATACAGAAGAGCAGAATTGCATCCCTTTCTCTCTTACACTAGTCTTTGACAGCTCAGCTGCTTTGAAGAGAGTGGAAGTGATTTTTTCTAATACACACACACACACACACACACACACACATATATATATATATATATATATATAAATTTCAGAAATTGCTGTAGATTTACTGCCTGGGGCTTAAATGCAAATTACACTATTTTACTAATTAATACCTTTCATTTTAGGTAATGCAGTATGTAAAATGGGACATACCATTATGAGCTTTCTGGTTAGGAAGGAAACTGCTAATTGTGAAGTGTAATGGCAGAGAGCCAAGGTCACTTCTATCAGACTTTCAGTCTTGCCGAGATCCTTGGGCTGATATGTTAGAATCACACCAGGGATCTGTTTCTGCGAGAGTTTTAATTAACCTTAGAAGACAGAGCAGGGTCAGCCCCTGTGTTGCTATTATGCCTGTGTTTTGCTTTTGCACCTTATACTTTGGGGAAGTCTTCTTTGCATAGATGGCATTTTCTAAAATCAGCAAGTGTTGTTTATCACTTTGGAAAAACTCTGGGGGGTTTGTATTTCTTTATTAGGTCTCTGTTTTTTCTTTTCCTGTAGTTTATCACAGACTTGGTTTATTCAGAGTGCTAAAAGTCAGTATGAGAGGGTCTGAGCTGGGAGTGAACTGGCACTGGTGCTGCTCGTAAAGTTGTCCAAGACTGTCCTTCAGAAATACTACTGAAATCCTGGAGGTGTTTTAAGATATGTGGTATACATCTTCAGTATGAGGGATCTGGAAGTGGTGCGTACCTACTAATACATGCTTTAACAATGTTTGGGATTCTGTTGATATATAATGGTATGTGACCTTTGGTAAGCCAGTTAGTGACCCAGTGCCTCTGTTTTAGCCTGTAAAAAACAGTCATTTTCTGAATGGTATAGCATATTTTGAGATGTTCAAATTAAAGCTGCTGTGTAAATGCAGAGTATGGTATTAGACATTATAAAAGGGTCCGAGTGCTGAAAGAGCACACTGAAAGAATGAAGGAAAGGAAATCCAACAACTGTGTGCTCCCCTCAGGGAATAGAGCAGGAGGCTAAGAGTGGTTTATAATGGTAGGCGCATTACACGCAAGGTTATAATTTATTGGCTCCTCTGTTTCCATTACCACTGTCGAATTGCTTGGGGAATTCAGGTTCTGTCAAAGTAAATGGCTCCCTTAGATTGTTGGGGCATTATGGTAAATCCACCTTCTTTACTGAGTGTGGTGTTTGGGTTTTTATTTAACAATTATTGCAGTTTATAACTTTTTTTTCCAGCAATTCGCAAGATCTAATAGCCAGCTAAATGCATGCAAGTCTTTAGTAATTTCCTCCTGAACCAGGCGTCTTAAACTCCAGATGCAGTGCTTATTACTTGCTTGCTCGTAATACAAACTGAGAACTACATTTGCATGAAAAAGAAACAACCTAGAAAAACAAAAGATGTCTCTCCTTTTTCCCAGAGGAGAAAACATGGCCAAAGTGATGGATAGACATGTGGTATGTTATCAGATGGGGTTATAGGTAACAGTGGAGAGTAAGATGTGCACATAAGGAAAATGATGTGTCAGCATGCTTGAGTGAAGTGACGGATGAGCTGCGCTCCCCTGTGTTGCACTGGAAGCTTCTCCCATGTATCAGCTTTGCAGAGCTATTTCAGTGTTTCAGGTGGAAAGCTGCCATTTGCTAGCCCTTGGCTTCACGTAAGTTTTGCAAGCAGAGGGAGCAATGCTAATTTGCTATGTAGACTTTTCAGCTGCTCTGTTTGTAGAAATTCTCCAAAAGAGACATTTCTTACATTTTTTGTAAGAGTCTTGCCTTATCCTAGACTGGTTACAGTGGATTAAACATGAGTAGATCTTGCAGTTTTTCTCCACCACTGTGTTTCTTTCCTTCTTGGATACATTGTCTGTCAGGTAAAGATCCCACCCTGAGTTACACAAGAGGAAGCAGATGGAGTCTGGTGTTTATATGCATTTATGTATATTACAGCAGCAGTGGATTGTGTAGGGGACACATTTTGGCAGAGGAGAATCTTCAACTTGGCTTTTTAATGGTTGAATTTGCACTGACAGGAGTGCCATTCAGCAGCATGCCATGTACATAGACCCATGGATTTACCTTACTTTTGTTCATTCTTGCTGATTTATTTGCTTCTGATGCCGTAGTTTGGCTGGTCAGTGCCTGAACTTTGTCATAAAGCCATGCAAGAAGGAGTGATGTTCCATATGTCAAAGGTTCTGATCTTGAGGATTTTTTTTTTTGTCTGGCAGATGGCTAAAAATGTGTTTTGACACAGGAGATTAACTACTATACTAAAGGGTATTGTGAAAAATATAGCCAAGAGTATTTAAAACCCCAGCAATTGAAGCTGTCTTCACAGAAGTGAGTGAGCGTAGGAGAGGGGATTGCTGAGGGGCTGCATCAGAAAAATTCATCATTCTGAACTCTTACATTTTTCAGAAAATGTGCTATTTGCAGGTATTATCTTCATGTCCATTATATTTTCCAGAAACAGAGTATTTTCACTCATCTTTGGGTGATGATGTTACCTTCTTACTTGCAAAATAGAAAATTGCATGATGGACCTAATGTGACCAAAGCGTGCCAGTATTGACAGTGAACTACTTCTTCTGGATTGAAATGGCCAGCAGTGGCTCAGTCACACCTGAAAAAGTCATGGGGCAGTGGAGAGGGCTTTGTGCCACTAGCCCTACACCCTCCCTGTTAGTTTGTGTCAGTGTGACATGCCTCTGTGGGACTCCTCTTGATGTCAAATGTGAATGCTAAGTTTAATCCCTGCACGTCATCCTTCTGAATGATTCATGATGAAAGCTGGTAATGCTTAGGATATGCCCATGTTTGGTAGCTGGTTACTCAAAGGCAGATGGATAGGCTTGCTCGACTCAGCCCTAAAAATCTTGTGCACGTTTTAACCCTGGCAATTTTTGCCCACCTCCCCTAAATCTCTGCTGTTTGCTCTTTGGAAAGATGGTGCTGCTGTGGTTTTAAGGCACATGCAGAACATTCTGACAAACTGAATGAACTTTCCAAGCTTCACATTTCCCAGCTGAAAACTTGTCCCAGTAGTGCTCACCCACCCTCAGGTGCTTCTCAATCTTCAGAAGGATGCTGCCCTACAAACACAGATTTATTACTAAAGAGGCTGGGATTTGGGGAGATTAAAAAGCACCGCTTGTATACGCTGAAGCTACGACGGTTGTTTTCTGCCATTGAATAGGGTTTGGCAGAGATGCTGCACTTTATTTGCAGGGAGCGTTGGTGCAGGGATGCAGTGATGTGTGCTGTGTATGGGCTGTAACAGTACACTGTATTCCTTGTTTCTAATCTTATCAGTTCATGTTCAGGCAGACTCCTGGTGCTGGCTGGGTGCCCAACAGGTCAGACTGGCTTCGGGCACTGGCTGTTAATGCTGGGTGCCTGTACTTGCAGGTCAGGGGGAGGCTACGCGTACTCTTTCTAGACAAAGCTGCGTCCATGCAATCAATAAACTGCCACATAAAATGCTACAACAATATTTTATTTATGCCATGGAGGATTTTTTTCTCTAGGAAGGTATTTTCTTACAGTATAGAGTTATTTTTGTCTGCTGTCTCATAATTTTAGGTTAACAATCCCATTAGAGTTTCAAGTTGAAAAGTTTGTCTGGGTACTTTTTGAGTTTTGCACTGTTGTATTTATACTGTCCCTTCTAATTTCACTGTTCTGTTCAATATTTCATACTGTTTCTGTTAAGAAGCACTGCTTAAATTTCAGATAAAAACCATAGTTCCTTCTTGCACTACAGTAACCTACCTGTATATATCTTTGACTGTGGGATGCCACTTTCTTTTGAAGTCATAGATCACTCTTAGAAGCCTTTCCTTGAGCTTCAGAAGGCATTATAACTAATATTTTACTCTGATTGATGTCTTTAAGCATTGCAACATTGTAATTGCTGACCTCTACAGCACTGGATTCATTCAGTGTTCAGGGAATTTGTGACTTCTGCAGACCAAAACAGCTCAGGATGCACGCGGTTTCAGCTTCACTCATCACATATCAAGCTGAATTTTTGCAAGCATTTTCAATATGGTCTTGTTAAAATCTGATATTTTACAACAGGTTTTCCCAATCTGGGGTAAGCTGTCATGAGAAGAACCCAAGATTAGTTCTAATAAGACATGAGAGCCTGGACAAAGATAAACTACAGGATTTGAGAAAGCTGCATGACCCTGGCCTTGCCCAGCTCCCACAGCAGCTGTGCTTCTGCAGCTGGGGAGGGAGCGATGGGGAAATACAGTGCCAGCTGAAAGCTACCTATTTATCCCTAGTCTTGCACCAAACCAAACTGCTTCTGGTGACAGAAGTGTTTTGCATGGAGCATAGTGATACTTTGGCTGGAAAGTTACTGGTCTGACCATTACGCAAAAGAAAAAAAAAAAAGGGAAGAGTTAAAAAAATGAGAAAAATTTCTTTCTAGTGCATCATGCAGATGGGCCTGGGAGCAGGTTCTCCCCGTTTACCAGCCCCATATCCTCTTTCTTCTGCCAGTTTGGATTCCTCTGACAGCTTGAGCCATGCCTTTTCCTGACTGTACGGGGTGGCAGGGGGATTGCTGATGTGCTAGTTTTACTCGCTTGGCTCTGGTACCATCTTCCTCAGCAGTAATGTTAAACTTGTTACCTCCTCTTTGTGGTAAGTTTTGCTCATGCTGCTAGAGCATTGCTGAAAAGCCTTTAAAATTGTTTGAATAGCTTTTAAAAAAACCCAGAGCATGTACCTAATAATTTAATCTCATTGTCATTGTATGTAATTTGAACATTTTTATTTGGTTAGAAAGAATAAACATTTATTTAATGATATGTGTACATGAGATGCCTCTTAGTTCAGGGGAAGAACAGAAGGAGGGAATATTACTTTTGGTGTTAAAAAGACGTTTTATTTTCAAAAACAGAGAGAAAAATGTAAAACATCTGGAATCAAGAGCACTTTCTGCCCAGTCTTTTAAGCCTAACTTCCAGTGGTTCCACAGAATTTGCTGTGCACTGGGGTCACCTGTGAACTCAGGCAGTGGGCAGGTGAATATCTGCCCAAAGGAGCTGATGGAGCTGTACCTCTCCGTTGCCCCTCTTCTGTGGGTCACCGGAAGGACTTGGCACTGTGCTCAGTCTTCCACATCTGCAGGGCCAACTATTGAGGGGTTAAATAGTAAAAACCACAGTGGGGGTTGTCTTATAACTGTCTTCTGGCAGTTTCAAAGCATGGCTTAGCCCCTGCTGAAGTTTGGCTTCTTGTCCCGTCAGAGTGGTTGGGATTTTTGGTGCGACTGGTCTGTTTGCATGTGGCTGACGGAGGGCAGGAGTTTCTGGGGGATGCATGTCCTCATGAATGCTGTAAAGCTGTTTCTGCAACAGCTCTTCATCTTGTCCTGCTTTGGAAATAGGAAGGCTTAGCTGTCTGTTTGACAGCACTGGGTGCCAGGAGAGGGAAGGCTTTGGGATTCACTAATTAAAAAAAGAGAGAGATGGAACTGTTTTCTTTCCCCGTAGTGTTTGCATAATGTAATTTGACTCAGGAATGCTGAGGAATTTTTGTCTGCTCGCAGTGGCGATAGGACAAAGGTGTAAAACCCTTTCCTGCTTTGTGGCATTCAGCCTCATTTTGTTTTGAAGATACCTTAAGGATTTGTGGTAGGGAGGAATTTGTCCCTTGTGTTGGCTGTCAGCAGGAATGTGATTTATCAGACAAGTGAAACTAATGCTGTATATAGTTCAGGAGTGCCTTTCTCTGCACAAAAATGGTGTTTATTGAGAAGAGGTTGCTTCTTAGTCAATGCTTAGAGTGTGTTTCTGCTGCTACAGCACCAGGCATGACAGTCTGATTGTTCAGGCGAGTTAGCATTAATTTTTTTTTCCAAGTTTTTTAAAGATCTGATCCAAACCAATATGAATTTGCCATTGCTAATTTTAGAATGGTCTGCTTGCATGAGATAACAAATCCCAGTTTTACTCTAAAGACAAAGTATTGTAACAGAAGGCTGGCAAGATTGTTATCGAAATGCTAATGATCATTTCTCCTACAGTCTCAGTTATTTTCAGAAGGAAGACTAGAATAGACACATAATCTGAATAATATTGATTTTAATATGTATTACTGTCTCATTAAGCTGTTACAGTCTTTCTCTTTCTGCACAAAGGTTCATTAATTGCTGCAGTTGATGTATCATTAAAGTGGGTTTAGGTGCAAGATGGTTAGAGGGAAAGAGAAATCTAAAATATTGACTGTGCAGTTGTGGATGGATTTTGGGTAAAGATATTGTGGTCCTAACCAGACGAAGGGGACGTTGCTGTGTTTATTGTGCTGCCTCCTGATTGCCTTCTGTGTAACAGCCAAGAAATCAGCCAAACAGAGGCACTATCATATTTACTTTCCCAAATTATCATTTCAGTAAATATTATTGAACATGTTTATTTGTGGATTAATTTCAGGATAATTCAAATCAAAAGCTCCTCTGTGAGTTACTATAAAAAGACATCATTTTTATGAATTTACTTTTAAATTTCTAATTTAATTTTGAAACAGTTTTTAGCAGGCTGCCTCTTTATTGGCTGCCTTCATGTGTGTTTTGAAATGCTTTTATTGCAGCTTGTACCAGGTTTGCAATATTGTCATCCTTATAAGCAAATCAATACATTTTAATTTCCAGTAACAGTAATAATTTATGAATTTGTAATTATTTTAATGCAGTAAAGTAGAATGAATTAAAAGGAAGTAGGAGGAAAGTTTTGTTTTGATTGATTGTGTTTTAATTGACTTAACATTTATTCTTCTGTAAATTAGACACACACAAATATATGTATATATGTGTAATATATATATCTCCCTGAATGTATATTTTTTTGCCAGAAAGGCCTGTTCCATGTGTTCTTCTCATGTCCATATCCATTTCAGTAAACTGTGCATTATTGTCACTGTGTGCCAGACATGGGTGTATGTTGTGTCATGGCACAGTGGCTGGTCCTGCTGCATCTCTGGACGTGTGCCCAGGATGACCCCCCATGTTGGAGCACGCGTCCTCGAGGGATCATAGGGGTGCACACGCACAGCCTCCTCTTGCACCCCAAAAATACATATCTGTGCTTGTTGTGTGTGGGAGAAGGGATGTCCAGCAAGGGATTGGCTGGAGAGGAGGCAGGGGAATAGGTACCAGCCTGCTGCAAGGCACCTGTCACTTGAGGATGCTGAGACTTCTTGTGTTGGGCTCTTCTTATTGTCACTGCCGAGCTGACTTGTGATTTTGTGCTAAAATGTCGTGAGTTGAGACTCAGAAATAGCACAGGCTTTCCTGGCAGAAGTGTGGGCTGCAGCACGTTGAGTGGGCAGGATGCATCAGTGCCGTGGCTGCTGCTCCTTGGCCAGCTCTATGTGGGGAGGGTGCAGCAATGTGGAAGAGGCAGGCGAGGATGGCTTTGAGTTCAGTCCAGAGCATCTTGCATTTCACCCAAGAGTTTTTTTGAGGAGATCCTTATTCATTCACATACTTTCTTTCTAAAACAAAATAATGAAAAACCCTTGGAGAATACAGTCATGCACGTGCATCATAAAATACAGTAAAATAATAGTTGACAACCATGAGATAAAATATTTTTGCTTATTCTCTTCTGCTTATAGGTAATCCTGATGTTAGATCATAGTGGAAAACATTTGATTATTTATATTTCACAGTCATGCAGCAATGTAAAATCTGAACCAGTCACACCTTTTTTAATAATCAGTAAATTATTTTCTAAAGGAAAATATTTGATTTATATTGCAGAAAGGAATATTTATTTTTTCCTAGCTGGGGTTTTATTGGTTCTTTTGATGAACACAGGACTTCCTTTTATATGCAGTCCGACTCACTTTTATCTGAGTGTATATTTTCATGGTGGTCACTACTGTTAAAAATAATTCAGCGCACCTTAAAGAAGGGGCTGTGTAGGTTCCAGCATCTGTGATAATATTGTTCAGCCAGGGAGAAGTAATTTTGTGCTTATTAACAAACAAAAACTCAACAGCCAGGGTTGAATGGTCATCTCTCACTCATCCCTGGCTTCTGTTTTCTAAGCAGGTGGTGGCCCATGTGAAGAGTAGTCAAAGCAGTGTCCTGCCCATGAACATGGGAGGAGAATTCAGGGTGCACAGAGGTGAAAATAGAAGAGGCACAGTATGGAGGAGGAGATGTTTCCAATGGGTGATGTTCTTCAATTCTTCATAGTTTGTTTTTCATCAAATGAGGCTTAAAAATTCCAGGAGATATTCCATTTATTCCAACCTCCTTAATATGTTTTGTCTTTTTGTCAGTTAGATTTCATACAAAATAGAAGTTTAAATTCTACCATTCTCAAGTGAAAGGACGAGAGGAAATGACCTTAGTTGTACCAGGAGAGGTTCAGATATTTGAAAAAAAATTTTCACTGGAAGTGGTTAGGCATTGGAGTTGCCCAGGAAGGTGATGAGGTCACCATCTCTGGAAGTGTTCAAGAGGCATCTGGATGTGTCGTTTGGGGATATAGTTTAAGGGTGATTATGGTGGTGCTGGGTTGATGCTTAGACTAAATCATCTTGAAGATCTCATCCAACCTTGGTGATTCTGTGATTCTCTCAGTGATACCACTGTTGCAGTGGTGGGTAGTTTCTGCACTAGGATACTGCCCTGTCAGAGGGGCCTTTCTTCTTTTTAATTTAGTCACTTGAGAATGAATTCATCTGGTAATGAAAATTGTGATGAAAGTGGGTGGGTTTTTATAGGATCTTGAACGTAGGAGAAGCTGTTTCATTTAATACTATCCATAGCTATTGGAGGGAAACTTTTTGTTGGTACAGAGGCTGGGGTTAAAAGAGTCTGAGCTCACATTTAAAATGAGAGATAGCAGGAAACTGGATGGAGTTGAGGTTCCTCAACTGATCTGATGCTTTTGATGAACATGTGCTTCTGTAATGAGTCAACTCATGACTTAGAGGTTTCGCTTAGTGATGCCAGTTCACCGAATAAGTGATTCCTGTTCAGTACTGGTGAAATAAATAGAAGCCAAATGCTGAGCGAAGACTGTGGTCAGTCTGAAATTGTCTCATTAGTGTGTAAACTCAGTGCAACTGGCAGCAAGCAGATAAAGACCAGAATGAATCTGAAGTAAAACAATGTGTTGCTTTGGGGTTTTTTTGTTGTTTTTTTTTTTCCTTCCCTGAAGAGTTTAAAAGAACATTAAAAGATACCTCTATAGCGATATTTCACTTTTTGATGTCACGTAACTGCATACTCAAGAAAGTAATAGTATGGGTAGATCCTGACCATTGTACTGTTCAGTATCCAAGCTGTTTAGTAGCTTTGTCTGAATGAGCTTCAAATAAAACACTGCTTTGGTTTTTGTGGCTTTTTTCAGTAATTAATGAAGGAATGTGAGTAATCTGCTACTTGACAGATCTGCTCTTTAGGACTCTGACTCAGTTTGGTGGGAGGTGTGAGAAATCACTACTGTAGTAAGTAGCAACATCGTAGCACCTCAATAGAGCCATTTTTGAGAGTGTTGCTGGAAGGCAATAGTCTCCTTCCTAGGAAGAAAAGCTCAAGAAATGTCATTCAAATACCTTTGCTTCACTGACCTGGAGCAAATATTATTCAAGATAATGGTTTGCACTGATGGAGTCGTTGTATTACTTCATTGTAGGTCTGTCAGGTGTTACTATTTTCTGATCTGCATGCCATGAATAGATTTGCTTTTTTCCTTGTATTTCATGTGTTTGCTTTCTTTGCACATGCAAGAAGCAAAAGGGAACAATTTGCCAGTAATGAAAGTCTCACATGGAGGCTGTGGCCCCATCACCATGTTACCCATGGGTTCAGGCCCTGGAGGGCTTTTGCTGTTTCTCCCTTTGGGGCATGGGAAGATGTATTGTGTTTCCACTCAGGCTTGATGGGAGGTGACAGCCCAGGAAACCCCCATGGCCCACTCTGTGTCCCTGTGGTCCTATGCTGCCAGTGCTCCCTGCCACTTACAGCTGCCTAGGCAGCAGCAGGTCAGATGTCCCCATTACCATCACCCCTACGATCCCTTGACATTATCTCTGCCCCATTGTCATCACCCCTTTGTCCCAAGATCCCCCTGCATGGGGCAGCAGACAGCCTGTGGTTCAGAACTGCTTCTGAGCAACTCCAGATGCTCCCTACCCATTTTGCATGTGAGCAGCATTGGAGCAGAGGAGGACCAAATTAATGGTCAATGTTCAAGTGGAGATCAGCAACATGTGGTATTACTGAGGCTTCTTGATAGGGACCAGTACTGTTCAATATCTTATTAATAACATAGTGGGATTGAGTGAACCCTTGGAAAGTTTGCTGATACCACCTCATGTGAAGTGGTGCCGTTGATATGATTGAGGGAAGGGATGCCATCAAGAGGGACCATGACAGGTTTAAGGAGTGGGCCCATGTGAATCTCATGAAGTTCAGCCAGGCCAAGTGCAAGGTTTTGCATGTCTGGCAACCACCACTATCACTACAGACTGGGCTACAAATGGATTGAGAACCACCCTGCCAAGAAGGACTTAGGGATACCGGTGGATGAAAAGCTGGACACGAGCTGGCAATGTGTACTTGCAACCCAGAAAGTCAACCATGTCCTGGCCTGCATCAAAAGAAGCATGACCAGCAGGTTGAGGGAGGTCATTCTGCCCCTCTGCTTCACTCTTGTGAGACCCCACCTTGAGTACTGTGTCCAGCTCTGGGGTGCCCTGTACAAGACAGATGTGGACCTGTTAGTGTGGGTTCAGAGGAGGGCTGGAACACCACACCACAGACTGAGAGACTTGAGGTTCTTCAGCCTGTAGAAGAGAAGGCCCCAAGGACACATTATTAAAGCCTTCCAGTACCTAAAAGGGTAAGTTATAAGAAAGATATATTGAGATTTTTTTTTTACCAGGGCCTGTAGTGATAGGACAAGGGTGGATTTAAATTAGATGTAAGGAACAAATTCTTTACTATGAGGGGTGATGAGACACTGGAACAGGCTGCCCAGAGAAGTTGTGGATGCCACATCCCTGGAAATGTTTAAGGCCAGGTTAGATGGGGCCCTGAGCAACGTGGTCTACTAGAAGGTGTCCCTGTCCATGGCAGGGGGGTTGAAGCTATATGATCTTTGAAGATCCCTTCCATTCGAAACCATTACATGATTCTTTGACTAAGACCAGAGAATGGGCACAGGAAATAGGATGTGGCAGAAACAGCTACAGATAGTGAAAAGTAAATATTGTAAAATGCATGTCTTTGTGTTTTGTGAGGTTACACAATGTTAGTTGACATCTCTGTTCTTGATTCTTTAAACATCTTGATGCAGTATGAAGATGCCACAAGGTAAATTGCATTTTTGTGTGAAGAGTTTCTTTCGGTATAGCGCTTCCAAATTGAATACAGAATTGAATAAAAATGGAGTCATTCTCTTATCTGTATTCTATCACGACTTTGCTGGAGGAATTCTTTTGATTTGCAGAAAAGCTTATAGTGGAAAAATCGTTTGACATTCATAACAAGGATAGTCTCATCTTTAATAGATTGTTTAAATTTTGCAATAAGGGTGTTGTTTTTCTAAACAATAGTAGTAAATTCTTGACCTTATGTTGCCAGTTCTTCAGTAAACAAAAGTATCTTTAGTTTATGTTTCTTAACTCCACAGAATTCTTTAGAGAAAACAGTAAATATCAGTGCTGCCTTTGTGGATGAGAAGTTAAAACACATCCAAAGTGACCTACCACCAACACAGCAGAACCAGGGAGTGATCACACGCCTCCAGACTGGAACACTGTGCTGTTGTGACACTTGATGCACTCAAGCTCTTGTCATCACCCTCGTGTTTGTAAGAAGCGTGACAGACATTTCACACCAGATTTTCTTCTGGGTAAAGAGCTTTGATGAGTTTCACCTCGTTTGCTGTGTGGTACAGCTCCACTTGGCCTGTATCCAAGTTTAGTCATGTTAGTTACTGAAATTATTTTTCTGTTCTATTTCCTAGTATTAAATTGCTGTAAAATTAATTGGAAAACTACTATTATGTACCCTGTTTCTTTCTTTTATCTTCACATTCTGAGTCTTTTTTGTTTGCATGTTTATTTTTTCTTTTATTTTCTCTTCTATTGCATCTATGAAGCTTTTGTTCTCAATTTTCATGTCATTTGACATATGAGAAGCCAAATAAAATATTTCACTTTTCTGCTTCAAGTTAAAAAACAGTTTTTATGCCGAACAATAACTGTATTACAAGGAATCCTGATGTGCCCTCAATGCCATTACAATATGTTGAATAAAAGGTAATTTAATGGAAACAGCAGAGCATTTGAAAGTTCACTGCATGAAAATTGGATTTTTGCCTTTTATTATTTACATTGCACCTTATTCATATTTAAGGCCACAGGGATTATCATCCTTCTTAATGGCTTTATTTAATAAAGACTTTGCATTTCACAGTATAGGATCTAGCACAGGCTTCAATCTGTTATCAGGATTTCAATTAACTAGCTTTAGCTTCAGTTGACCTATAAATCCGATAAATATATCTAAATAATTAATTTGCTTTCACTGGCTGATAGTGGCTACTTTTACATAGAGCTGCTAAATACTTAGCTGCTAAATGGTACAACCATGCTCATAACTTGCTTTTATTGTTATTTCTAAAGATGACATATGTCTATTAAAGTGACTGGCTCCATGAGGACCAGTCTCTCAAAGTAGAAGACCTTGTAGAGGAGCTGTAGTTATGGCTGAGGACCATTGCTGCTGGGCTTCAAGTGCACTCGGAATTTTGGGAGGAGAGGTTAGGAACAGGTGGATGTCACTGATCAACACATGCCTGAACTGGCGTGAAGGATTTTGCATTATCCTTTGATCATGGCTGTGTATGTTGTGAACCAAGGTTTGAACATAGCTGGTTCCTGGATGGAAGAGTGGTGATGTAGAAGTCTGAAGGAAATCCTGTTGCTCTTACATTTGAGTCTTTACTTCACCTATGCAGAATCATGCATCCATGGTAACTTTGAAGTCAAGGCTGGGTTTTTTTGAGTGCATTTAAATCTTCTTGCTAAGTATGCTAAACAAATAATGATGTTAACAATTTTTGCTGCACTCTTTTGGGTGTTGAGAGAGACTGAGATTTTATTTTAAGTGAGCCTCATAAGCAGACAGGCTTGAAAAAGGGGGCCTCAAAAGCACAGAGATAGGGTCTAGCACTTTCCATATTTCCTCTTGTAAATTTTTTCTCTGCACACCAAAATATTGATACCCTGAAGTAAGGAATCAGTCTCATGCCAAGCACTGAGGACAAATAATTAGTTTGTCATACAGCCAGCCAAGACACCCATGAAAAGTACCACCCTTGCCCCAGAACAGAGCAGCAGTCAGTACCCTGCAGCTGCAGGCAGCAGCACATTTGTGCCGGCCCTTCGGAGGTGCAGACAAGCTCACTCGGTGATTCACGTACGAGCAGCAGGATGGCATACAGTCCTGGCGCTGCGGAAGAGTGCTGTTGATCTGAGATTCCTGGTCTTTTCTAAGTTATTCCTGCTGGGTTGTGTCCTGAGGAGGGAAGATTTGAAACCCTCAGAGACCCGCAAAGACCAGGATGCGGGTCACATTTAAAATGCTTAAGTTGCAATACCTAAAGCTTTGAAAATATTTTTTACCTATCAGTGCATGATTAACTGAGTTTATGTACTCAAAGAGAAATGTAACATTTATTAAACATAGTTCATTTAGACATTTTTGGCATTTGGTATGCAAAGATTATGCATTTTTCCCAGGAGTTATGCTAATTATTTCAGCATGATAACTTTAATTTTGAAAGGGCTTTTCTTTGCTAAAGGGAGGGTTATATGTGCGTGTGTACAAGGAGAACTTTAATTAAAATTTCTGTTCTCCATTTTTTCAGGAGTTTAAAATGTACTTTCTCTGTGAGTCAAAAAGACTGCTTATATTTATAGGGCTCAAAGGGTTAATGTGTGAAAATGAACACATTCAACGTTCTATTACTGACAGCTCCATTGTGTTGGCAAAGGAAAAAGATGAAAAACAGCCTCAATTTACTTCTCTTGCTAAACAGTATTTTGTTCTGTATTGTTAGAAGAAATCATTCCATATCTGGAGAAAATGGAAAACATGGAAATCATGATTCTGTCTCTGCTGACCTTAATATAATTTTATTTTTAACTGTTTCTTTCCTGGCCTTCCTAAAAGGCTTGAAATAGAAACCACTTTATTTTTCTGAGGAAGGCTGGAGAATTTGAAACGTGATTCTCATTTTTGGTACCTACTGCAACAGATAAAATAGGGGAGAGTTCTCTTAATGTTTGTCTGTACATCTGGACACTGGGAAACTGATGCTCTTAGATACATATGCCATGGAATAATAGTGCATGTTCCGTAAATTTTCAAAATATTAATAATTTGGTACATTTGATTTAGCCATGGTATAGGAGATTGTTGCCAGTGTTAGAGAATTAATGAATAAACTGGGGGGGGCGCAAGAGGGGAAGGCAAGACAAGAGTTTGTGTCAAAGCTCCATCTATTTCTTGTAGGTTCTTACAAGTTCTTCTGAAAACTTGCTCTATGAATTTGAATGGAAAAGGAGAAACCCTAAAAAAAAAATCAGTTCCTTTCCTCATAATAGATGTTGTTGTTTAGTAAAAATACAACTACTATAAATCAGTACTTGTCTGGAGTAAACTCCACCCATGGAGTACACAGTCCTCCAGAGAACCCAGAAGAAGGGACACCAGGGTAGTTTCTCTCCTTGAAGCCTATAATTAAGGATGCTGTAATCATTTCCAGGGAGACATTCAACTATGCCTGCACCGCCCTCTCCTGTTGCAATCCTCCCAGAAAAGTCAGGAGGGAATAAGTCCCTCTGCTGCTGCAGCTGTCTCAGGTTTCCTTTGGTGGTGCTCTTGATGGGGTTGTCACCTGTCCCTCTGAAAGGGTTAGGATTTGCCACCCAGAAGTTATTTACTGAACCAGTAGGCCTTAAATATCATGCACATGAGCAATACAGGTCCAAAGAAACCACATCATTGGAAACTCCTCATCTGCTAACCACCATCTGGCAAGCAGCTCCTGTAACAACAAGAAAAGCAAATAGGGAAGAATATAAATGTTTTGATTCAGGAGCTGTATTTTCCTTTGAAGTTTGATAGCAAGGGGTCAGTCTATTAAGAAGGAAACTTTGGTCTCACTGCCTCAGTGAACCTTTGTTTTGTTATTTTAATTTAATATAAAACTTTGCTATTTTAACCTTAAAAATAACCAATGTTACTGATAGAAAATTGTCTGCTAAGACAGATTCGTCTGTAGCTAATATGAAGACTCTATTGCTCCTTCTGTACAAGACATGTACATCTTTCTTTTGGGTGCTTGTGATCAATCTGTTTTTCTGCTATTTGCCAGTGGAAAGGCCTTGGCTCATTTCTTTCTTGTGAATCATGTTTTGATTGTCTCATTTCCTACTGAAGTGAGTAAAGTTGATCTGCACATACACAAACTGTAACTTCACACATACCTTTGCTAAGCTGCAATGCATATTAATAAAATTTCTAAAATTATCTTCTACTGTGAGCTTATTTAATGCATTAAAGCCCTATAAATGAGTTAAGAATAAATGATGGGGTTATCCACATTCACTGCTTCCTATGAGATGCATTTATATGAAGGATCGGAAGGAGGAAGTAATATACCCTGGGTTTTTAGCCCAGCCAGGTTGTGGGTCCCCCAGCGGGGGGACCAGGACTTGTGGGAGCATTAAGGAACATGCAAACTTGGTAGGATGCAAACAGCCAAAAGGGTCCTTAAGAGAGACCTGTAAAGAAGTACTGAAAAAAGGCTAGAAAAGCAGCTGACCTGCCTCACGGGCTATGCAGAAGGACCTGGGTCTGAATATGAAGAGTGTGTCCCTGCACATTGCTGGTAGATCACAGAATCATGGACTGTTTGAGGTTGTCAGGGACCTCTAGAGAACACCTAGTCCAACCCCCCTGCTCCCCTGCCACCAGCTGATCAGGAACATAAAGTGAGGTATTGAACAGCACGAGTGCAACAGAGACTGTGCCAGGTCATGGCAATGAAGACAGTGGCTTCAGAATTAAGCAGTCCTTAAAACTGTAAACCTGTTGTTCTTCCATTGTTAGGAGTTGCACCCCTCTTTGTTAAAGAATGCTTTTGGCTAATTTCTTGATTGGGTGTGCGTTTTAATGTTCATATCTGTGCTATAAGCAATTGGAAGCTGAGTTGGAAAGTGAAAACACTTCAGCCACTTAGCTGTGAGAGCCTTTCTTTCCTTTAGACTTTGGAAATTATCGCCTGTCCTGAAAATTTATAGCTTGGCTTTGCTTTGGGGCTACTGTGAGTTAATCTGAAGTATTTATAGCCATTATAGTTGTTTGACAAACAGGTTCACCAAATAAGAGAGAAATCAGGAGAGCAGATTAATAGCAGGGAGTCCTTTGTTTAACTTGGCAAGGCTCATCATAAACCATCAAAGCAAGCAGTCAGTTTGCAAGTAGTATTGAATGGATGAATATTATAAACAAAGAGGTCACCAAGTCTTACATTGCAGTTTTCCTCAGAAACAGAAGTAAGAAGGGCTTGCCAAACAGCTTTAGGACTTGAATATAGGTGTTTTATGTATTCAAAGCATATGGGGTTCATAACTACTGTTCCCTTTGGTATTGGTGAGTTTTCTCAAAATACAGGAAGGAAACAAGTCTTGAAAGAGCCCAGAAATGGCACACAGTCCATCTGTTTGCTGAACCATTTCTTTAAATTAATTCCATTGCTTCCCAAGTAGAGTTGATAATAGGATGTTGAAAACAAGAGTATTTCAGAACCAATTTTGAAAGCAGTTCCCAGTGGCCTGATATAGATGAAGGTATTGTGCCGATAATTCCCCATTCCCAGGTGAGGTATTCACTTAAGGCCCTACTTCAACAGAGGCTTTAAATGCATACTTGTGTTAATCTCTGTTACAGCAGTTTTGCCTGTGGTTAACTCTAGTACTGTGTTCTCAATTAAACACGTGTCTGATGTGTCCTCTGCAGAAAGAAAGGGCTAACTTGAGGTTAGAGATAATTTCCTCTGAGTAGCTACTGAACTCTGTTCGGGCTGTACCTGTCTGCATCTATTTAGCACAAGGCAGAGCGGTGACTTACATCCTCCTATCAGGAACTGTTTAAGAAAACAGCTGAAGTCTTCCACTTGACTAATTCATATGAGAGGAACTGAAGGAGCTGGGAAAAGCAGGACTATACAATGTAATCTTGGGGTTACTGCTCTTTGTCAGCTGTTGCAGGGAGCGTGAGCATTACAAGTGTCATAGGCATCTTTAATTATATATGACTTACTTCCTGAAATATTCATAAGAAATGGAGATATGAAGTGACAGTTCTGGTTGGAAGGTATAAAGGTTATTCTTAAATATCAACACGGTGATTTCTCCTACCAGATTCTGCATCTAGCAAAATAACTGGTTTGCTGCGTTTACAGAAAAAAAATGTCAAAACTGTTCTTTCACCCATGAGTCCTCTTTCACCCATGCCTTCCTTGCCATCCCACAATAATGATTGCTGTAGATGTGTCTTAATGTCCTAAGTGCTGCAGGTGTGAAAAAATCCTGGCTCCTTATGGGGAGCTGGGGAGTGAAGACAGGGATTTATAGGACAACATAAGCACGCTGCAGAATTCAGAAGCAACTATACTCTTCAGTTTCAGGTTTGATGAGTCCTGTGAGCCCTGCAGGACTGGTAAGTCCCAAAAACCATATGCTTAGCAAATTGAGTGAATTCCAGCCTGAAACAAATGTAAAAATAGAGGAACTGGTTTTAGCACTTTGGTTTTTACTGCCTGTGCTTACATTAGGATTGTGTTAGAAATAGGAACACTAAACTTTTACAGCTGGCAATGGGTGGAGGATGATGAACAGGAGGATTGTGTTCTGGATGTGCAGGGGAAAGGCAAGATGCAGGCGATGGGACTTAGAGTGTCTGCTGCTTAAATGACAACTCATTTAAGTGTGGGCCAGCAGTAACCCCCTACGGGCAGTCATCAGTCATTTCTGCACACTTGAGGTTGTCACTGGCTCGGCATGTGTCCTGCTCCCAGCCCCTTACTGTGCTGCTGTCATGGGGGGGTGGTGAAAGGGGAGGAAGGGTGGTGTTATCTTGGTGAACCAAACATCTGCAGTGTCGTTCTAGTCCCCCATCTCTGGGAGTGCCTTTCACTAAATTTTGTTTCTCATCTATGCAAGCAGGGAACAACCTCTCTGCAGTACAAGCCTGCACTGGACACCAACTGTTCAGACATGGAAGCATTTGCTTGAGCCACTGCTTCTGTGTCCCTTGCCTTCTCTGCAGGTTGCTAATGTGTTTCTCTGTCCCTGAAACTGGCTCAACTATATGTGACCCTGCAGTACTTCCTCCTTGTCTCCCCAGTTATGCTGTTCACCGCAGGTGCCCTCGTTCACAGACACATTTAGCTGCCTCTTTTGGTCATCTTGCATAGTATTTTGAGCCAATTCATGGTCATTTTTAGGAAAAAGTCCCAAACTAAAGCCTTGCTTTAACCAGATGACTTAGTTGGAAATTTACTTTGCAGGATGCCTGGTGTTTACTAATTCTACCTCGTGGTTGCTGTTGTCTTGCCAGCGAGTAGCGTGGTGCAGTGTGGTGCACTGGATGGTCTTACAGACTGCTCCTTCCTCAGGGGTGGCACACTGTGACCCAACAGGACCCTGATCACTTTTAGTGTCTTCTGCTAATTCACATGACCCTCTTAAAAGCGGGATAATGCAGTAGAGTACTCTTGGCCTTTGTTTGCCAACACTATATACATGAATGGAACCATACGGTCATTGCCTTCAGCCTTCTCTATTGTGAGACAACTGCAATAAAAAGTCATTCTGGAAAGATCCGCAAACCACCTGACTCCCAATGGCCTGATTCAGCAGAGGCTACAAGTCACTTACCAGCATTTTTTTATTAAATATAAGGTCAAAACTCAAAGAAAACAGAAGAAGCAGGATAAGCCCTGCTAGTGTTTATTGTTCCCTAGGATAGCATGGAAAAATGCTAGTACAGTAAACCCAGATATCCAGGAAAGGTTCCCCCGCCCAGCTTCGACTCCATTTGACACAAGCATGGGAATGGATTATGTCAGCCCAACATGTGGGGGTTTTTAGTGCCAGGGTGTGCTGAGCTGTGCCCTACCCAGCACCATCACTCTATCTGTGGGAATCTGAACACTGCAAACTCCATATTTTAAAAGTGTCACAAGCTGGCATTTTGTGAGGTGCCTCCTCCCATGACTTTGAAGAGCAGCTGGTTCCCAGAAAGCCTCAGCACATGACTGGGCAAATTGGTGCTATCTTACCTTTTTGCAACCCTTGGAGTTGTGTTTGAGGTCAAATTGCTCAACCAGACAGTCCCTCCCTCCCCCATCTCATTTTAGGTAGATCTTTGCTGGCATGAAGAGCTGCAGAAGTTGCCTCAGGAAAAGAGCGATTCCTGAACATGGGGCCTGCCTGACTGCATGGGATATAAGCACTTGATTGCAGCTCTTAATTAAAGCCTGAATGGTGATGGGCCATGGGGGGTTTTTACTAAGCCTCTTGAGATTTTTTATGTTTTTTTATAATACAGACAAAAGGAAATAATTGCCAGTAGTCTGCATTAACAAAATCTGGAGCAGATGATAGGGACAAGCTGCTGGGTCTCTAATTTGTCCTTGATCATAGCAGTGCTCCAGGTGTCTGATAATGGAGAAGTCACCATACTAGGTATTGTCTGACCAGAAAAATGTGAAGGAATGCTGATGGTTTATCCAAATATCATTCCTCTGTCTATTCTGTGCAGCTGTAAGTATATATATGCATATATAGGGATATGATAGTTAAAAATTGTCCAAAAGGTATGAACACTCTGACTTACCATGAAAGTTCACCTAGAGTCTGGTTGTTTCATTTGTATGGATACATTTAGGAGAAGGGAGGCTGATGTTATTTTCAGGTGACTGGATTGCTCTGCTGCTGTTGGTACCATGTAGTTTGACGAGGGATAGGGGCGGCTGTTGGTTTTGTGACCACAGCTGTGCTTCATGGAGCAGTCGAGGTGAGTTGTGGAGCCAGAAAAGATTATGATTCTTCTATGTGCTTCTTCAGCAATGAGTGTTTAGCATTTATGTTGGTGAGTAAATCTCTCTTATGAAAAGCAAGCTTTAAAGGGAAAAGAAAGTCTCTCTGTTCATAGCCCCAAACCTGACAGCACTTTGGTTTTCATGATTATTTATCTGTGGGCACCATTCTCTGTAAGAGGTCCCAGTTTCTGTCTCTCACACCTGGCAGTGCATTGCTCTGTCAGGAGTCTGTAGGATATGTGTGTTTTAAAAAATTAAGTGATGTGTATTGAAGTCTTAGGATAAAAGCATCACATTCTATTTTAGATGTGTCAACCAAGGGGAAAAATACTGAAAAGAAGGAAGGAAGAAAAAATTACATCAGAGCTGAATAATTTTTATACTCAATTGTTTCACAGTAAAATGTAGTACAGTGAGTGTGTGTAATTTACCTCTTCTTGTTGACTGCCTTTGCAGAACTGTATCTGAATCATTTCCTGTTAGTGAATAAAATCAAGAGGTTTTCAGGGTTGTTTAGTCTGGGCAACTGGGAGTTGGTGTAGCTAATGTGTTCCAGGAGGTTAACCACTGTGAACTCTCTTGTCTGAGCCATTTCCCTTTTTTGGGTGGTTTTCTGCCCATACGGTTGCCTTTCAGGTAGCAAGTTATCAGCTGTCTCGCACATAATGTGAAAGAAATGAATCTGTGGCAATGTGAAATCTCAAAAACATGTATTGCTTGTGTCTGCTGTAGCCAGGGAAGGGGTAGAGGAGAGTGACTCTTCCACAGCAATGATTTTCACTCCCAGAATAAAGACGTTCATACTTTATGCAGAGTAGTTTTTGAAAACCTCATTTTGTATACACATAACATCATGGTAACAGGCAGGATATTTATCTGTGATTCGCATCTTTAACTCATGGGAAGGTGTTTCCTCTGAGGCATTTTAATGAAAATTTTTATTTACAGATAGAATCCAAAAACAAATAGGAATTTTAGGTGATGCTGACAACAGGGAGTAATTAGTATAGACTCCTGACCTCTGTGGTGGTATTGCTGTGGAAAACTGGGTGCAAGCACTGTGGCCTTAAGCTTCAGAGCCATCTGGAGCAGATGATTACACTGTTTGCAATTAGCTCCTGGTGTCAAGATCCTCAGGTCAGAGGGCTCCTTCAACATAGCGGTTTCTGTGGCATCAAGTCACTAATCACATACAAGATGCCTGCAGGCGATTGCTCCTGGCACTGCTTTCTTCAGCATTTAACCTGGGTGGTTTCTTGTAGTTTTTTTATTAGCTACATTTGTGAGCTTTTCATTGATTTCTCCCCCCTCTTCTTTTTTTTTTTTTTTTTAATTTTAACAGCAACTGATGTATTTGTAATTAATTATTTAGTGGGCATAGTATGACATAAAAGGGAATATTTTACAAACGATTATATTTTTCTCCTTTGTGTGGCTTTTCTCTCTGCTCTCTTGTGATCTCCCCACAGCAAATCTCATGGATGATGAAAGTAACCGGTAATGGCTTCCACTTGTCCGCAGTTATAGGTGTGCTACATTTCAGTCCCTGTACAGAGAATAAATTCTCAGGTTCCTTAATGGATATTGGGATATTCATGTGTAACAGAAACATGCTAATGGATAGCAAAAGCCTATTCCATTCTTGGGTTTCAAATTAATTCATATAAAAGCTCTGGGTTTAATTCCATTCAGAATGTGCTCTTAATTCAGTAATAGAGGAAGAATGATGAATATGGTGAATACTGGAAAACTGATGGCCATTATATTAATGTTTAGAAAAGAAATACATTCTTATTTGTCATACAGTTCACATTAACACGATGGCTTCAAACCATGGAACTCCATTCAAAATGGTACTGTACAAACAGTTTCTGTACAACTTCCTGTTCAACTTAAAACAGTAATCAACCCTTTTGAAGCATTTAAAAATGCTGTGTAAAAAACCCCAGTATTTTGTGGTAGGGAGTTTCAGTTAGGTTCATAGTGGACCCCAGATCTGTAGAATTAAGTGAAGGTGAAAGTCTCTTAAGTTTTTTTTTATTTGTATGTTTAACTAATGCTATACCAGGTCTTAGTAACCTGGGAGTCCAAAAGAAGCACTAACTGAATAATTTTAATCCTAAATACACATACCTTGACAACAGCAGTTTTTAAAAGCGGAGTTTAACTCATTATATATGCAGGAATAAGATAATAGTGCTTTGGTTAGCTTAACAAATGTTAAACAAAATATGGTGATACTGATCTGTCTGTGGTGTTTACAGACAACAGTCAGTTAGCTTTTGTACTAAATTTCATCCTATAAAGCCAGGGAGGTCATTGGACTTAAATAATATATTGGGTTTTATTAACAGTTCTTTTATAAAGTTATGAAACATTACTTTCATGTTGCACATGTAGGTTTTATGTGCACTTAATGCACAAAAGAAAATGTGGGAAGTTGTGTGGCAAGTGACTGTCTCTCATTATTGCTTAGGGGTGAATGATCTCAGTGGGTGGGTAGGATGTGAGGTGGGATTGTGCTGTGCATCACACAGGGCTGTGGCCATACGTGTTTCTGGGACCCCAGCCATCTCTGTTTGCCTCTCCCCACTTTAGGATGTGAATTGAGTGTGTATGTCTACAGGTTCAAATGGAAACAGCATTTAATGCAGAAATGGAGCAGGTTGTCCAAGGGGAAGGGAGGAGTGAGAAGAGACCAGAGGAAGCAGGGATCCCAAAGCTGCCTGGTGCAACTGCCTTCTATTGTTTCCCTTCTCCAGCTTCTGGTTAAGCTGGGAAAAAGAAAAGATCAATAGCCAAGCCCCCTGTTAGGAGGCTATTTGCAAAAATGTATTACTAGTAACAATGACCAGCTGCAGTGCAGTACTGAGGCTGAGCCATTTTCCAACTCTGCCAGGTCATTCATGTGACTTCCCTTTACCTCAGATTCTCTGGCTATGAAGTTAATGTTACTTTACTTTCTTACCAAGAGGAGATTCTCTGAAGATCCCTTCATGTTCGCAGCTTTCAGTATAACACTTTCCTATGGTCTTCCTACTTGCGCATTGGTCTTTTGAGAAGTGAAGTACAGGGACAACTGTAAAGAAAAAAAGTGCACATATGGTTGTAAATGAGCATTTTCTGCAATAGTATTTGGGGTTTTGCTTTTTGTTTGTTTTGTTTGGTTCTGTTTGTTTATTTAGGTTTTTTAGCGGTGTGGGTTTTTTCTCTAGGTAATTTTTTTTTTCAGAAATTGGCTTAAAAAGCAGGGAAATGGCAGAGGTGGGGAGGATGTTTTGTCCTTTTATTTATGCAACCACTGCTTTCCAGAAATCTGTCATAGGATGTTTTAGGAAGCAGTGAGGACTTCACATCTTTTCTCTTTTGCCATGTTTATTTTCCACAGGCTGGGCTGGATTCCCTGGGAATAGTTACGAATTCAGGTGTGAAGTTAGATATATTGTTGAAAATATGCAGACGAGTGTTCATACAGTCTCGAGGGAGAAGGTCTGCCTGTTCTGTTTGCGATGCACAGTGCACTTCAGCAGCCAGAGTTGTGCAGCAAATTGATGACACTTTGGGTAAGGCTAATGGAATTGCTCTTGTATGAATGCAACACATGCTGCAGGTGAGCCTGGGGTTAAGGAATAAGGTGTTCTGCAAGGACACAACCACAGGATTACATCAGTAGATATAAAACATGATTTTTCAAATGCTAATTCTTATGTTTGCAAAATGAGATTTTATTCTTCCAACTATGACATACTGTTAAGTTCCTATAGTCTTAAAAAGGATACAAGAAGTGGAAGTGTACTGAATACTGTCAAGTCCTACACTTGTTTTTCCAGCTTGTTCTCTAGCCTTAGAATCGATCGGGTTGGAAAAGACCTCCGAGATCATCGAGTCCAACCCTTGGTCCAAATCCAGTCCATTTACTAGATCATGGCACTCAGTGCCACGTCCAATCTGCGTTTAAAAATCTCCAGGGATGGTGAATCCACCACCTCTCTGGGCAGCCCATTCCAATGCCTGATTACTCTCTCTGTAAAGAATTTTCTCCTGATATCCAACTTAAATTTCCCCTGGCGGAGCTTAAGCCCGTGCCCCCTTGTCCTATTGCTGAGTGCCTGAGAGAAGAGACCAACCCCCACCTGGCTAGAACTTCCCTTCAGGTAGTTATAGACGGTGATGAGGTCACCTCTGAGCCTCCTCTTCTCCAGGCTAAACAACCCCAGCTCCCTCAGCCTCTCCCCATAGGACTCATGCTCCAGTCCCTTCACCAGCCTTGTTGCTCTTCTCTGGACCCGCTCCAGCACCTCAATATCCTTTCTGAACTGAGGGGCCCAGAACTGAAACACAATACTCAAGGTGTGGCCTCACTAACGCAGAGTACAGGGGAAGGATCACTTCCCTGGTCCTGCTGGCCACACTATTTTTGATACAGGACAAGATCCCATTGGCCTTCTTGGCCACCTGGGCACACTGTTGGCTCATGTTGAGCTTCCTGTCAATTAGTACCTCCAGGTCCCTTTCTTCATTTTCTCTGGTGCTTTAACACAGCTCTTAATTTCTGGAACCTGTGAATCTGGGAACTGGTGAAGATTGAATTAGAGCTTTAAAGGTGAACAGCATTTTTTACTGTCTACTGTAAATGCTCAGCAATTTAAGGATGGGAATGGTACTCTTTGGGGACTTGTGGGTATGCTGCAGTTATCTTACTGGAGCTAAATCCTTTTGTCACCTGTGAAAAACACATAATGTTGCTAACACTCAAGGAGCCCAGTGCATGTAAATTAGCAAATGTGTTTAAATTACAGGGGAGTTCAGTACTCAGCATGCTAGCAGGGTGTGGTCAGAAACAACAGGTTTCTGTGTGTCACTGCAAAAGGGTGCCCTGTTGGGTATTGGGATGCCACAGCATTTAGGAGTGTGATCTGACTGCAGTGCACCTCTGCTTGGCTCCATCATTTCCACAACTTCATATGGTTGGAGTAGGCATGCCATCATGAGAGACATGCAGGAAAAGGTCTTTGGGTTCCTGGAACCTGTCTCTTTGTTCCTTGGCACCACATTCCCACATTCACCACATGGCCAAGAAGGCAAACAGCATCCTGGCTTGTATCAGATATAGTGCTGACAGCAGGACGAGGGAAGTGATTATTTCCCTGTACTCTTCACTCTGTGGTGAGGCCACACCTCAAATACTGGGTTCACTTTAGGGCCCTTCGCTACACAAAAGACACTGAGATGCTGGAGCATGTCCAGAGAAGGACAACAGAGCCGCTGAAGGGTCTGGAGCACAAGTCTTACAAGGAGCAGCTGACAGCTGGAGTTGTTTAGCCTGGAGAAAAGGAGCCTAAGGGGAGACCTCATCACTTTCTGCAACTACCTGAAAGGAGGTTGTAGTGAGGTGGGGGTCAATCTCTTCTCCCATGTAACAAGTGACAGGATGAGAAGGAACAGCCTCAAGTTGCGCCAGGGGAGGTTTATATTAGATATTAGGAAAAACTGCTTTACTGAAACGGTTGCTAGGCATTGGAACAGTCTTCCTAGGGAAGTGATGGAGTCACCCTTCCTGGAAGCGTTCAAAAAATGTGTGGATATGGCACTTGAGGACATGGTTTAATGGTGAACATGGTAGTGGTGCTAGGTTGTTAGTTGGACTTGACAACCTTAAAGGTCTTTTCCAATCTTAAGGATTCTATGGCCGATCCTGCCTGGGCAGTGACAGCAGCACTTGAGCCATGTACTAGAAATGACTACTTTTGATTACTTTGCAGCGTTAATAACATGCTCTGCTGCCCTGCTAGATCTGGAAGAATCATGGTATGTTTTTGTTTTGTATCATGGCCTTTGTTAATCCTGAGGTGCAGTTTCAACAAAAAAAGCAAATATAAGACGTCAGTAGTTTCAACATAAGTTTTAAACATGGAGGAGGTGTATCAGCAGAGATATCATAGAACCGCAGAATGGTTTGGGTTGGAAGGGGATCAGTTAGTTCCATTCCCCCTGTCAAGGGCAGGGACATCTTCCATTAGACCAGGTTGCTCAAAGCCTGGATCGATCCAGCCTGGCCTTGAACACTTCTGTATGATCACTCATTTTACTGATCAAGGTTAATGAAGCCATGGTTTTAATTCCAGGTCAAAGGTGCAGGAGGGTTTTTTTCATGTTGTCATTGGGGATTTGTAACCACTGTGCTACCATATGTGAAAGTAACTCTCAGCTGTTGGCAGGTTGTATTTTATTTTGTTGACCATCTGGTCTGCTGCTGCTGGGGACCTCCAGCTTGCAAGTGTATGTTGAGGTACCCTCCATTTCAAACTATATTTTTGAAGCTTGAAGCAGCAAGATATTAGATCCTCATTAAAAGGTAAACCACTTCAGCAATTGCAGACTGGGAATGGAGTGGCTAAGTGATGGCTCTGTTTGGAGGACCAAACATGGACAAAGTGTTCTCTTGGTCCTGGGAACTTGCATTGCTGACTTATGGAATGGACTGGCCAGGCTTTTGTGCACTGCAGACTGAATTAAGTTGTAGAAATTTACTCAAAGTTTACTCATTACCTTGTAGTTTCACATGATGGTGGAAAATGCTTTAAGGGTTAGATGGAATTGTTCTGTGGTCTTGCAGGCTGCAAGAACTATGGAAGAATGAAGTAAAGCAAATGAAATTTGATAAAGTTTTTGTGTGTTTAATGTAGAAGGCATTTTTAGTATAAAGTGAAGTATTTCAGCATTCATCTTTTCAGATGGGGCATTCCTATAGGGAGGATGATGTTAATGCCAACAACATGTACATCCACTAACACATGTACTATGATTCTTGTTAAATAAGCCTGAGGAATAGTGGTAATACTTCTATTCAGAAGCAGATGCACTTTTCCTCATCTGTTTTGTTTTCTCTGGAAGCCACAGTTGGGCTCTGTAGCATAATGTGGTTATCAGTATCATGGTGCTGCCAGTACTAGAAATTAGCCTTGTGTGCTTTAAATAGGACTTAATTCAAGTTTGAGACAAGCTGTTTGTGTCTGCTTTTGGTGAGAATGTTAAGGATGTTGCACGGTTTTGTTTTTAAATAAATCAAAGTAAATAAAAGAAAAAATAAGTAAACAGTTTGTATCTTTGTGTTCACAATTGCTTTTACAAAGACTACGATGATTTTAGAACAAAGCCAAATAGAAAGCAAATGTACATTCAGCTTCAGCTGAACTTATCTTTTCCAACTACAGTAGGCATTATAACAGAAGGAGTACTTATCATGAAATTTATGCTACATTCAAAGCTTATTGAAATGCTTTTTCTTCAAATAGGATTAAAAAATAATAAAAATAGCAGGAGCAGATGCTAAGCGCACCTCATCTGTCCAACATCTCTTGGAGGCAGGCTGTTAGAAGTAATGAGAATAGTTCTTACAAACAGTCTGGTCTCCTTCAGGCTATTTAAAATACCTCAGCTTTTCCTATATAGTCTTTATGTTTCAATATCCCTTACGGGATAGGTTGTGTTTCTTCTCTTCACTGCCCTTGAGTTGTGTGCCTGGGGTTTCTCTCTCCAGCACACACTGTGCCAGCACTTTCACACCATTCTAGTAGGGATCTCTACTGACAACCTCCCAGCTATGTCATGCCAAAGCTGCCTTGACCAGCCAGTTTATTTACTGGAAAGACATGGGGAACAGCTTGGCATCCACAGTTGTGTCTACACCACTGGATGTGAGCAGCTGTGAAAAAGGGCCCAATGCCAGCTCATCCATGTTGCTGCTCTATGGGAGGACGCTGGTGGGAACATTGTGGGTGGTGTTGGCATAGTGTGGGCTTCCTTACCTGCTCTAGCTGTCTCTTTGTGTTTCATCTATTTTGAATGGATACCGTAAGACCGAGTTTTAGTAGACAGAACAGGACAGATCCTTCCCAGAGAGTTCTTCGTCTTTCTTAAACCAAAGACAGTGGGATTTGTGATTATCTGGAGCACAAGCTAAATGTGTTAAAACTGACAGTGCAGAGAAACGTAAACCTGCAGCTCAGGTAACTTGAGATGTTGCCATTGAGACTAATGAAACAGCACAGCTCAGAGCTACATTAAACAAAACTGTCTTGAGATACTCGCCAAATCCACTGACATGGAAATGTGTGTTAAGAGAGATGTGCCTTGGAGGCTTGCATGCTGCAGAGCTGAGACATGCAGTAAGCAGCTTTTGAGAAATAAAATTTCCAGCTCAGTTGCTGCTGTCCTAACTTTCTTACCACTATGGTAATATACTGTGCTGACACCTCAGCGTGGATGTGAACAGCGGCAGTGGACATGAGGTTAAGTAAAACTAGGTCCCATCACATGATGCAAAAGCACAACAGAAATTGTGTTGTATACTGCTGCTGTCCTGGAAATAACTATGTAAAGCCATTGCTATGACAGTGCATTATGTTATTTTGTCAGTGGAAGTTCATGATACAGTATCCTTTGTAAATGTTAGGCTGAGTCCATGCTTAAAACAGCAAGAGGCTTGGAAATGCTTACTTACGTACATCTATTCCTACTGACCTGTATGACAGGTTTAGAGAGCTGAAATTTCACTGCAGTGAAACTCCGCAGAGCATCATCCCCTACAGGTGTGTTTTGAAGGTCAGTAAACGTCTTTCCATAAGCTCTGTTGGCTTAAGCCAATCTGAATTGATAATACACTTTTAAGATTTCTTCAGATTTAGAGAAGCATTTTCTTGCAAAAAGGAACGTGGGCTGTGATCTTGTGGTGTACTGGTGCCAATAAAGACAAATCTTCCAGCACTGGGAACTGTCTGTGCTGGGACTGCACCTCTGTTACAGGTACTGCTGGTCTTCAGCTTTAATATATGCCACTTGTGAGGAGGAAGAGAAAAGAACAGGCAACTGTGATGTCTTCAACCAGAGAGCTATTAAAGAAATGCTGTTATGATAACAAGCCCAACATTATGTAGTAAAACGGGTGTCACACTTCTCTTTTGCCCATTATACTTGTTTCTCAAGTTCTTCTGTCTTTTCCTATGTCACACTGCATGAGAGGTGTCACAGCATCAGCTTTAGACTCACCAGGTTAGAGCTCATCTTAACTTCTTTGCTATGTTATGTATTGCATTTCTGTGGAGATCAACTTTTTTGTTTTATCTGTTGGCACTTTAGAACCATCTGACAGGAATATTTGTGAGATAAATGTTCCTGCTGCACATAAGGATAAATGTAGGTGTGTTACAGAAATAACTAATAGTGAACACTGTAACACAGCAGAAAAGGAGTGAGGACAGATGTGTTTTTTTTCCTCAGGGAAACAAAAATAAACTTGACTTATCTTCTTTAAATCCTTATACTCAGTTGACAAAAAATATAGGAAGTGATGTTTATTTGTGTAATAGAAATATCTTTTATTTACGTCGGCTACAGAAATTTGGCAGGTCAGGGATTTATTTATGTATGTATGTATGCATCTGGGTTTATGGGAGGGCTGATGCTTCACTGTACCCTCTCTAATAGTAACATAATCTGTTTTATTTTCATAAATGAATCCAAAGTCTGTATTTGGCATTCTGTGTGTCCTGCAAAGAATATTTCTCTCTCAATTTAGGTCAGAGATTTTCAAAGGGACATACAACAACTAGGCATTTAACTTTCACTCACGTCAATAGAATTTGACCAGTTTCGTCTTTCTTGCTTTTTGACATTTTCCTTTCACAGTTTTTGTTTCAATTGCACCTGCCTAGTAAAAAGATGTAGGCAAAAGAGGCACATCTGCCATCTCTACTATGCTTTTTTTCTGGGGGAGGGGTGGGTTGGGGTTGGGGTTGAGTTTTGTTTTTGTTATTTGCCACATTTCTGGATGCCCAGCAAGTAGCATGAGCATGCCCAGCTTGGACTGGATAGCTGGAAATCCAGCAGCCCAGAGCAAACAGCCCCTAGGCACTGGCTGCCAGTCTGATAGGCTCCAGACACATCATGCTCCTTGCATCTGCAGGATGAATTACTCTTGACCCACACGATAAATCTAACATGCGCAGTGCGTGGCAAAGCTTTTGTGCACGTGTAGATCAGGTACACAGAATACCAAATACATTGCTATGGTTTTGAATTTATGGTAGGACATAGACCAGCCAATATCTGAATCTTCCTCTCTCTCTAGGATAGATTTTTCTTGTACACATGTATTTGTATCTAAAATAGTCATAAAAACCTATGTTGCAGTTAAATGTTTTTTTACCACCCTTTTCCTTGAAGTGTGCTAGTTGCAGAGCTACCAAATTACTCATCGTTTTAATCTTTTTTTTTTGGCTATTTTAGTTTAAAAAATAATTTCTCTGGTTTCCCAGATTTTGCTTAGCCATCATGCCTGTCAGCAGTCTGCTGTGGTGATCAGCGTTATGCCTAGCCTGAGGGAGTGTTTGTTTGGATGTACAACTTTGTCAGTTGTGGAACATTCTGGGCAAGATGCAAGCTCCTAGCCCCAGGGCCACAGCAGATGTCTCAATTGCTTTGGACTGAAATTGGTTCATTATTGCCAGTGTCCTATTTAGACCAGCTAGAAATAAGCAGTAAAAGAGTAAATTGCTTGAACTCCATCACAGTGAGGGTAATTTTTACAAACATTGGTGTTAGTAATGTGTTGTTTAATAATTAATAATTTTGATGCAGAAATACTTTTCATGCATGCTTCCTTTATGTGACAAAACTCTTTGTGAGTTGCCCCATTGATGTGTCATTGTTACTAGTATGCTGATGATATATTAGCATATGGGAAAACACAGACTATTTTCAGTGAGAATGAAAACTTCACATCTAACCAGATACTGTACGTGTGTATTTATGGTGCAGTTTTTCAGTAGTTATTCTGTAACAGGCATGTAATAGTCTCTCAGACCAGATTAGTGAATTAGTTCACTTCAAATATATCTGGGATGTCTTCAAAAATAATACAGTGACAAGGCAAGAAGTTGACAGGAACTGCTGTTTGCCCTTAATCACATTTAAGAAAAAGGAAAATAGATTCATTTGAAAGCAGGACATATACAGATTTGTACAGGCTTATACAGATACTTCCCACAGGTAACATTAGGTCTTGCTGTGAGCGTAAGGAGCGCGGTGCAGAGGAGCTGTGTGGTTGCACCGTGCTGCCAGTGGCCAAGCACCCCCGTGCTGCAGACTAGTTTTGCTACGTGGTTGGTGTCTGGAGGTTTCTGACACACTGGACACCACTTGAGCACTGCAAAGGATTTGGGAGGAAACTCTTGTTCCTATCCACTGAGCTAACTGTGTGTCTGGCAGCCTTTCTGTGAGGCCATTATGGCAGTAACCTGCGTCACTCTGCTCTTCCATACAAGGGACTGGGACAACGCTTCATCTGGGACTGGACCTCCTGTCATCCCCATGTCCTTCTCAGTATTGCTGCAGGGTCCATCCCAGGAAGGACAGCACTTGCTTCAACTTATATCCACAAAATAGTAATGCTCACCTTGGAACCAGCCATGAGGCACTGGCTGCCCTGCCTGCTGCCCTGCCTGCAGCCTTGGGGATGCTTGCACAGCTTTCCTGGGGTGCTCAAACTTCAAAAAAACTTTTTTGTTAACTCGTTGCAGGATGCTGCTGGATTCCTTTTCATGTGGGGAGTGGGAAAGAGTACAAAAATAGCCCTGTCATATCATCTTGCTATATTCCTGCTTCAAACTGAACACAAAATAAATGGTTAACAATGGTTATGGTTGCATATGGAAATCCAGCTAACAAACAAAGCTGCAAACTGTGTTTGCTTACATTATTGTTTAATATACAAAGGCTCAATTTTCTGTGTCCTTAGCCTGAAATCCAATAATAGGCTAAATCTGATTTGAACTGAACATGTTGTCTCCAGTTTATTTGTCCATTAAAGTTTGCTGATAAATTGATCTTTCTGTAATGGTTTTAGTGTAAGAAGTACCCTATAAATCACTATTTTAATGGAAACAAATACAATATTGATGCTAACTTCTTACTAGCAAAACAATGGAACACAATTATCACGATTTATTAATAAACCAAAATAAACCAGGATCTTGTGTACTGTCCAAGAAATTTCCTTTTGTTTGTTTAATCAGATGTAGTAAATATGATTTCATCATTGTTTTATAATAAGGTTTTGTATTTCTGAAATAGCTTTCCCCTTTGATATATTAATCAAACTAGCCAATATACAGATCAACTCTTATGCTGCACTTTTCATTTTGCTTTTTGTGCCCAAGTACGGAAAATGACATCACTTTCTTAAGATACATTTGTGTCAGAAGTAGCAAGATGGCTGTACTGGGCAAGAGAGGGATCCTCCCTGCCCATCCTCTTGGCAGGTCCTCCTTCAGTACTGCCTTGGAGGTGAGGATGTCTCCCCAGCAGAGTGAGCCCAGGGACATAAAAAGGAATGGGACTGTATAAGAGTGATTGAGACCCCTTCCTGCCCAGGGGGGTTTGAGTGTTACTTTCCATAACTGCATTTCTTACATACATTTGAATGTCACATATATAATGTATGGAATAGCTAAGTGCTTATTATAAAGGACCACATTCAGTCAATGGGTTTTGTTTCATGTTGATGCTTGTTCTTCACATTCCAGCTCCACCACTCAATTTTACAAATGCTTTATCATTACCACCTTGTTCTCTGAAAGTATCAGGAATTTTCTCGTCATTTTTCATGTTATCCAAAGTGCACTAAAAAGGCTTGTCCTCTCTCAGAAACAGGCACAAGTGTGAAAATCACATCCACCTGCCTGTGCCTGAGCACTTTGATGATAATTTTAAGTTGCTGTTTTCTGTCTTAACAAAATAGGAGTTGAATAAAGCTATTTGCAACCTTTATGACAGTTACTCAGAATTTCTGTTTTGTTAAATGCAATTCGAAATTCCTATTTGTCTTGACTGCATAGTCACCAATGTCATACTTTGACCAGCCTAGACTGGTGTGTTGTGAAGTACACAAATGAATAAAAAATAGGTTTTGTGCCCACAGCCAGACACAAACATGCACAGAAATCAGGCAAAAATTTCAGATCCTATTTCTTCTGTGTGAAACTACTTAGCACCCCCATTAACTGAAATTGCTCTTCTGACATTTCATTTCTTTAAACACCTTTTCTGAGCTTGTGTAGCTGTCAGCCTCAATAGAATTGGAGTGAAGGAAGGGTGACAGATACTGCACACTGGAATAACCCCGTACCTCAGATACCCGTCCTTGCTGTGTCATCCCCAGTAGCTGAAGGGGCTGCAGGTTTAGGTGTCTAGGCTGCTACATGCCTAAGAGAAACCAAAGAAAGCATATAATGTCCAGTAGATGTATAATAGATGTACAATACATGTAACAAGAGTGTAAATGTACTCTTGTCACTCTAAAATCCTTACAAATATTTTGTAAAGATCATTTATAGAAGATTTCACTTTTTTCAAATCACTGCAGAGGAAAGGTCCTTTGTAACATTTACCAGATATTCACAGATATTTTTTTTAAGAGTAAAAAAACCCCAAAACTAAATTTAGGGTCAGGATAGCAAAACTTACTATTTTTATTAAAAAGCTTACTTTTGCCTAAAAAAAAAAAACAAAACACCCAAAACAATTTGCCAAATTTGGCACAAACTCTTCTTCCTGAAAATTCCACCTAACAGTATTCTCTAACAGCTTAAAAGGCCATTTCAGCTCTGTTGCTCCTTATTTTAGATGAATAAAGACTTTCCCAAAGTGAGAAGTGTTTTTTCCTTTGTCAAGGTGCTGTGTCATTCCACAGTCCTGCACAAGGCTAACTGTTGAACTCAATGATCCCTGTGAGTCCCTTCCAACTCAGCATATTCTGTAATTCTGCAATTTGAAGCACAAATTTACCCTACTCTTTTGCATCCTCAAGAATTCCACCTAGAGTGCTGCCAGCTTTACTGCTCATGCTCTTTTGTTCACTACCTCAGGGTGCTGGAGTGCCAGCACTGGTCGTTGCCGCTTTTGGTTTGAAGGTGTGCTCTTCTGAAAATGTAATTAGTCACCACCAACATAACCGAACCACGTTAGTGCATAAGGGTAGCGCACCACAGGTGAGCCTTTGCTGTTTTTCACAGCCCCCTTAAAGACCATCCCACTGCAAAGTGGTGCAGTAGAATTTGTTTAAAACATCTCACTGAGGTGTGCTCTGGTTTCTACATGTTGTAGGCAGACTTCTTTGTTTTCAAATTTCAGTGTGATGCAGACATTTTGTTGTTGTTTTTGAACAGTATAATTTAATTGTAGTTGCTGACAGGGAGAGGAAATCCAGATCTTTTATATTTGAGTGTTTTGTGGCTTAACCCCAGCTGTCAGCTCAGCCCCCACTGCTGCAGTGGGATGGGGGAAAGAATCAGAAGGGTAAAAGTGAGAAAACTCATGAGTTGAGATAAAGGTAGCTTATTAGGCAAAGCAAAACAAGGAATTCATTCATGGTTTCCCTTCAGCAGAGCGGGGTTCAGCCATCTCCAGGAAAGCTGGGCTCCCTCACATGTTAGGGTGACTTGGGAAGACAAATGCCATCACCCTGAATGCCCACCCCTTTCCTCTTTCTTTCCCAGCTTTATATGGTGAGCATGAGACCATATGACATGGGATATCCCTCTGGTCGGTTGGGGTCAGCTGTCCTGACTGTGTCCCTTCCCATCTCCTTGTGCATCTCTAGCCCCCTTGCTGGTGGGGTGAGGTGAGAGGCAAAACAGGTCTTGACTCTGCAAAAGCATTGCTCAGAAATAGCTAAAACATCCCTGAATTATCAATACTATTTCCAGCACAAATCCAAAGCATAGTCCCATGCCAGCTATTATGAAGAAAATTAACTCTGTCCCAGCCAAAAACTAGTACAGGGTGATTATGGCTTTTAATGCTGCGAGGCAAAACAAATGTTTTGTTTTCTTAAGGCACTCTGGAAGTGAGTTTGCAGATTTGGATACTGGGAAAGAGCATCCCCTTGCTTTTTTTACCTCCATTTTCAGAGCAAAGTTCTTTAGTTTTTTATTAGCGTAGGACTTTTCATTTCCAAACTCAGCAACTCTTTAACAGTATTTGGTTACCCCATGAGACCTACATTTCTGATTTACAGCTGTTTTTTCAGTGATGTTAATACATCAACTGGGTGTAGCAAAGCTATCTGGCAAGGGTGAGACGCTATCTTTGTACCTGCTGCTCTTGTATAGCAAACAGTTTATGATGTCTGTTGTAAGTCCCTTGAAAACTAAAAGCTTTTGAGAAATGTTGAGAAGTCTGTTCCTTTCTTTTGTACCCTGCACACAAATCACACACCATGAGATAAAACTGGAGTCTAAGGAATCATAATTTAATCTTCTCTTGAGCTAGCAATCTGCTTCAGCAAGTCCTTGGTATGTCTCTTGCAGGAGCCTACTGACCTTCTCTGAATGACATATTAAAAAACAATAGAGCCAGTGACGATGCCTCTGGAGTTGCTGCAACTTTGAGGTCAATTAATTGTCACTTAGGATGATGTATCTGAATTCACCATTAGTTTCTCAGCCTGCAAGGGATTTGGGGCAGGCATGCTTACCTTGTACATGGCTTAAAGGCCATGATGTCCTTGATGCTAAAGCAAAGACGAAGGGCAGTATTATACCGTCAGCTGTAAGCAGAGTCTCCCATTGATTTCAAGGAACTTTAAGCTCCATCTCCTGATGGTGAAAGACCTGTGTGAGAGCCTGGACATGGAGCTGCATGGGCAAGCAGAAGTCTGGTGTCCTGACCAGCTAGCCAGGCAATGGGCTGCCAGCTCATTTATTCAGGATCCCACTGAAGACTGGGCATTTGCCCACTGTTTTCCTTAGCAAGCGTTTAGAAACTCAGAAAGCAAATATGTAGCCTAATCTGAACAAATAAAGTTGTTCTTAGGGATTTCACGATACTAGTGAATGCCTGAAGAGGGTTGAAAAGCTTTTCTTATAGACACAGGTTCATATATAAATGAGCTGGAGGTTTGATTATTTTTTCCCCACAAGAAAAGCACTATTTATTAGGTCCGTAGAGCAAATGGATGAACCTGCACTGTTTCATAGCTTATCTCCATAGACTGCTTCTGGGTTCTGTCTCTAGACAGATAGTGGCTGCTCCATATGTACTGTTCTCCTTCCAAATTGCCTGAGTGACCCAGCTGGCTTCCTCTGAGAATAGAGATAAGCATGGCCTGGGTACAGTCAGCCCGCAAGGCTGTTGCCTGCTGGCAGCTGTACACATGGGGGCTTGCTCCCTCCTGGCTGTGCTGTGCCATTACCTTTCCTGCAGCTCTCCAAGCCTGCCCTGAGCCCAGGTCCAGGTGGAGCCTTACTGACTTTCCTAATAGATGCAGCAGGGGAAAAGTAGACATTACTGTGCTTTTGGAACCTCCTGCGCAGGAATTGGATTTGGGAGGATGGGATGGATTATCCAGGCAGCTGTGTTCCTCATCCATCTGACTGCTTGTTATGTAGAAGGAGCTCCAAAGAAGTTTTAGTTTTGCTCACCTGTTAAATTTCTGGGCAGTGCTGGGACACTGATGTCAGAGTAAAAACTCTGGCATAGTTTCAATGACTACTTCTAGCTTTTCTTCAGAGTGTGTATCTAATTACATCACCTTTTAAACTGCTGTATTTTCAACACTTTTAATATCTTAATATAACAGAGTGTATATATATTGCAGAAAGAAGCCCAAGTTTTATGGGGTACAGAAAAATGGAGAAGGATCTAGGAGCCATCTGCTTGTTGGAAGTCAATCAATTATTTTTAAGATTGTTTTGGAGTAGATGTCGAATATGTAATACATAATCCAGAAGAAGGTTGCAATGGTGATTCACTGAAATATGACTTTCAGTAGACACTGCAGAGGAATTCACAGCTCGTTGTCTGGGCATCTCTGGGGTGGTGGGTACTGCAGCCTGTGGCAGCTCCATGAGGCTGCTGGGGACCAGCAGCAGCAGATTAGCCATCCCTTGGGATTTCCTGTCCTTGCTGCCTCCACAGCTCTCACTGCCACAGAAATATTTCCAGGCTTTGCTTCAGAATTACCACTAATGGGTTGTTGTCAAACACTTATCTTCTCTGTTGCTACGGCCTTCAGAGGTGAGTTAGGCTGGGGAGAGCCAGAAAAGAAAACTTCTGCTTCACTAGCTAGTGAGTGAATGGCTCATGGTGGAGCTCTGCCAGATAAATGTATTTTTTCCTGCCCCCAGAAGTGCAGGGGCTGCTCAGTTACACTCCTTGTCAGGAAAGGAAAATTGGCTTAAAGGCAATAGCCACTGATCCCTTGTCACCGCAGGGAGGGCTGTGACACCAGGGGTGCCACCTATCAGGCAGGAAGTTATGCTTGTATCCTGCAGCCAACACCACATAACTCTGTGGCTGCCAGACTTGTTTGGGTCACCCAATGGAACAGGCAATGAATGGTGATACTGCCAATATTGATGCAAAATGAAATTTCAAGACATTTGGCAATTGCTAAATGCCAGTCCTGAAGAGTGTATCAAAATGAAAGATGATAAACCTTTGGGGTTTTTTTTTAATTAAAAGGTGGTGAAACAGGGCACTTGGGAGTTCTCTAAAATATTTTGCAATGTAACACATCAAATGTTTACCAGATTATTTTCTAAATTCAAGTGGAAGTTGTGAGTCCTTCTAATGATTCTGAAACTGCATGTTTGACAAATAAACCCTTTATCCAAAAACTTGACCATCTTGTTAGCACTGTAGTGTTTGCACTGCTAACAAAGTCATCCCATTCACTAATTTTGATGCTTGCACTCTGCCATTTCCTAAAGTGGCAGCTCAGCTTCAGAGGGGAACAGAAGTGAAGATAGTTCAAGAAAAATCTGCAGCAAGGACAGAGCTGCACAAAACTATATCCAGGCTTGAGCTGTGCAAAAATTTACTGTCCTACTGGCTTGTTATTCTCCAGAAGTACAATCTTAGGGCATCTGAATCTGTTTGCTGAATTATTTTGGCTAAATATAAACCAAAAGTAATTACTTTGCATTGGTTGAAACATTTCCTTTTGGCATTTTCAAAACAAAAGCAAGTTAACTTCTTATTTTGAAAATGCCATTCCAAACTTCCACCTGAATCAATAAGAGTTTAAACTGAAGCAAGGCTTTTCTTCAAACCTCCAGATAAATTACTGTAACTGAAAGACACCCATCCTTGTTCCCTGGCTGGGAAACCTGAAGTGTTCACCATCCTGAATGGTGGGTGGCTTTTTACTGTTACTGTTGCCACTGTGGGATGTCCGATGGCAGCATGTCCCTCCCTGGTGAGATGGTGCTGCTGTTGCAACAACTGGTCCTTGTCAGGATGGACTTGTGGGGCAGGTATTGTTTGCAGGTCTTAGGGAGGGTGCAAAGAAAACCTAAACCATTTGAGTCAGACCAAAGCTCATGTTTTCAGCTTGCATGTTAAAGGGAGCTTCCAGCTTCTCTGGGAAACACAGGTGTTGAGAGTGCCCAGAAAACCAGGATAGGTGGAGGTGTGACCCAGGTTCTCAAGAGGAGATGGTTTGAAGCACTTCCACCACAAAAGGTGCCCTCAGGAGAAGCCCTGACTGAGAAGTGCCCTTCTCTCCCTGGAGCCAGGTTGGGCAGCTGGGAGCTGCATCTGATGGTGCCATCCAACATTTTGCAGCCTTTTTCCCAGTATCGTATTGTAGCCCTGCTGCTGCAGCAGCACTGAAAGTGAGAAACAAACCTGCCAGCCTCCCAAGCTCTGTCCCTGGGTACTTCTGCCTTTCCAAGGGAGCGAGATCTCTCTCTCTGGATGTGATCGTGTCCATTATTCATATGTTTAGAAGCCCATCATCTTTCCCTGATGTCATTTTTCTATGGATGCCTCTCCATGTTTTTTCACCATGGGTTTCAGCCAGGCCACAGCACAGCAGAGCTGAAAAATGTAGCTGTTCTCACTCAAAAATTTCCATTTTTTGAGTAATAGGAGAATTTAAAATTCAGATGCAAGCAGACATGATATGGGCAAGCTTTTTTCATGCCACACAACACTGAAATTTTTGTGGTGTTCGCCCAAACAATTCAGGAAAACAGATGGGACCTATACTGAGTGTAGGAGTCTCTACAGCCACTGCTGCCAGCCACTGAACAGTCTCCCTGCCCTCAGCCTGCAAAGCAGGTACAAGTTCTCTTGCAGCTACCCCTGCAGACCTTTGCATTGGAAGTGAATTTTCTAGGGAGCTTAACAAATTTTCCCCAGTCTCTGTGTTAGGAATACTGGGAGTACCATGGTAACAGCTTTCCCTTGCAAGAAGGAAGTAATGTTTTGATGGTGACTGCTATAGAAGATGGAAACAAAACTGCTCCAAATGCTATGATTTTGAAATGAACTTACTAAATTACAGATAAATCTTCTCTAGAATACATGATATTGTTATCTCTCCTCCACGTATTTTGTCCTTTTATAGATTTTTATAAAAGGAATGAAAAAAACAGGATACATGGGACAAATAAAACAGGAAAAATAATAATAAAAATGCCAGTTGATAATTTGCCATCTACAAAAGGACAGGATTTGAGGATTCTGCCAAAGACCCTGAGGTTGATACAAAGAAATTAAGAACAACCCAACATTCCTGTAATCCCTAGCTATTGTATATCTCTTACACTTTGAGAAAATAGATGACAAAGTCTCTTCACAGATAAGAAAAGCTTATTTGAAAACAAAAAATACAGACAAATCCTGGACACTGAAGGTTTTAAATTATTCTGGTACCAATTGAAAAAATAACTGAGAAAAAAAATGAAAGGAGGGTTGGGTTTTTTTAGAAATAATGAAGAACTGCTTTCCTACATAATTTGAATAAAAATCCTGCAGAGGCTAGTGGAGACATCGTTGAGGAAAGTAATAAAGCTGCAGTTATTATTGGTTCCTCAAGGTTCTGGCACAAACTTCTCATTCTTATTCAGGGCTACTGAGCTGTTTTACCAGCCTTAATTGTTCCCTCACAGTTGTGGAATTAGGATTATCCATTTTGCAGTTGGAAGGACTGAAGAGTGGAGACACATTGACATTGGATTACGTGGTGACAGTTCTGTGAGTGTGTGAAGTCAGGCTCGCAAACCTGCGTCCAGTTTTGGTACGAGTGCCAAATGCATTCTCATTGTAATGTATAAAAAGGGAAGAGATGCAGATGTTTTCATCCTCAAAATCTTTGAGAGTAATGAAGTATATTAATAGAATAGTTGTTTGGTTTTTTGCTGGTTTTTTTTACACCTTGGGAACTGAGGCACAGACAGGCTTTCACAAAACCTGAAAGGTGGCTTGCTGTGCTAACCAAGGCATCCTCCACAGAAAAAAGGATTTTACAATTGCTTTGTAGGAGTCAGTATTGTTAAAAGTTCAGTGTTAGCAACAAAGAAGTACTAGAAGAGGTCAAATAAGAAAGGCAGTGCAGTCTGGAGTTGTTGCGGGACTCCTGAAAAGCAGCAAGGAACAATGCTTACTGAGAAGTACAGAAAAGGATGCCAGGAGTTACTAGCTGGACAATGTACTTTGAAATACTAAATGTCTGTCTCATTGGCAGATTAAACGAAGGAATCTTTTATCTCCCAGACCCACTGGACTAATATAGAAGAAAGCCAGGGACTAACCCTTAGCCCGGAGGCCAAGTCACAAACTGCTTATGGTGAGCTCCATCCAGAGCAGACTAAGTGCAACCACCTGCACCTAGTACTTAACTGTGAATCTCCTCGGGGCCCCATAAGGTGCTCCAGTAGCCCTGAGGTATAACTGGGGTGTTTTTTATGAGTTTATTTTCTACTCAGAGTTTTCTTCTTTTCTGTTGGAGGGATGGTTTTATTTCGTGAAGCTGAAGATGCATGTTACGTGACCTGGGGCATGGCATGAGATTTTAAGACGCAAACTGAGCAAACAAAACCCATTGGGATAACACTACAAAGCTGCATGGAGCATAGGCAGCCATGCATACCTGTTGTCTTCTCCACAGTTTGGGGGAGTGCTCCTGAAAGTGAGTTACCCCAACAGGGTGCTGAGGCACTGGCTCAGCGGGAGTTGACTGGAGCAAACAAAGCCAGAGCCAGAGAGAGAAAAAAATAAGCACAGCAGATGATCAAGATGGACCTCACTCTAGGTGTTGCCAGAAAAAGGGGGAATAGATAGTAATTAGTTAAACATAGGTGATCAGGAAAGAACAGATGTTTTAATCAGTTAATTTGCTTTTGTGTTCACAGAAGAGGTAAGGAAATGCTACTCATCAAAGGAGGTTGGGATCACTCAGTGCTGGGCTGGAAACATCTGATATGAATTAGGGATAACCATGCTCCCACCCCAGCACTATGCCAGCCTCTGCCTCAAGCCTCAGAGCCAAGCCCCAGCTGGTTTTGCAGAGGAAGAGTGGGGCAGCTATCACCCCAGGAGTGATTACAGCTCCCAGCCTGAGACCCATGAAAACACACGTGATGTGAGCACATGCAGCATAGACAGGCTGCAAGTGGGTGCAAGGGAGCAGCCTGGGGATGTGGGTGGGAGGCAGAGGTCAGCCTAGCCCACCAACACGAGCCTCCACCACCCAGTCTCACCCTTGGCCTACATTTACACGTGCTTTGGGAAAGGGAATGTCTAGAAAGCTGTTGTGCGCCTGACATGAATTATCCCTGTGGGCTGTTTCCCAGCAGCATGGAAAACATCCCTACACTAAGGCAGGCAAGTGCTTCTGGGGCCAACAGAGCCATCTGGCCTCTCTTCCTTTCTCACAGCACCCAAGTTAGTCTTTGAGAATTAAGAGGTTGCAAGATACTAGAAATAAAATTTCTGGTGGAATGCCAATTATTTGTGCATTTCTGTGCACCTCTTAAATTTATACTTGCCCTGGTTTTGTCTAGTTGCAATGCAATGGGAAGGTACAATGTCAAACAATTTTCTTTCTTGTTATTCATTTCACATGTGGTGCTGCGAGTAGAGGTAACAGAAGACAAAAACCAGAAAGAAAGCAAAACCACTATCTTAAGAATTAAAAGAAAATAAATTGATAAATGTCCTTAAAGCAGATTTCTAGTGAGCAGATGGTAAGAGACAGTTTTTGTCACTCAAAATGGTAGTGGTTAATTGAACACAAAAGATAAGGAAATAACAGATGCATTCATCAGTTAATTTGCTTTTTTATTCAAAGACAAGAAAAATGATAGTGACTTTCAGTAGGAGTTGTGTCCCTGTTACAATAGGAAAGGACTTACTCTAAAGACAATGAGAATAGAAGGAGGTATTGAAGACATCTCCAAGAGGATGGCAGAAAGCAATAACCGAATACATCTGCTGAAGTTTTCCATTTTCGTTGTTCTATCATGAAGAGTCAGATCCCTGTTGATGCAAAAGGATGAAATGTGTTTGTTAATTATGTTTGAATAAGATAACAAACTGTGATCTCAAAGCCATCTGTAAATGTAAAACCAGGTGGCTGAGCAGAAGAATGAAGATTGCAAATAGAGGATCACAGAAATTTGGGGTGTAAGAACTACTTATATGTCTGGTCTGTTTATGAAAAAATGCTGCAAATGCTTTCTATATTTGTAGGCTTTACCTTGAGCACAGTATTGTGGATTCCCTTTTGCTCTTTAGCCCGTCTTTTTATTGAGAAAATTAAATTTTTTTGCAGGCTGTGCTGAGAACAAATTCTCCCTGAGGTGACCTTTCTTTGGTATAGCCAGGTATGTTATTGCCCTAATGGGGTCTGTCATGCTTCACCAAAGGTGCCACTTGAGCCTTCTTTGTTTAACATTCCTGTCTCTCCCTCTCCGCAGTTAGTGTCACATATGAACAGGATATGCACATACATGGCAGGAGATGAGACCTTCACACAATCAGTTCTGAAGCTCATGAAGAACGGTTCTTTGTACTTCTCTGGTTTCTTCCTCTGACCTAGATTTTGGGCTTTACTCCCCCTCCTCCTTTGGTTTGGGTTTGTTTTACTTATTCCTGGAAACCTGCTGTGATGATCTGAGTTACGGAGGAGGAGGAATGCTTGTTCTTCCAAATCTGAAGTCAAAACTCATTTTCTGCATTGTGTTATCTCAGTGTTTACCCCTCTCTCTGTTTAAAGACACCAAAATGAAGTAATTGACATGAGACTTTGCACACCATAACCTTTCATAACACGGAATTAATTTTTTTTCTGTAATAAGAGGGAAAATCACATAGAATGGGAAGAAGTACTTAAAGAAGTTAAAAACCCTGTTTTTCAGAAACATTTGTGTAATTTTTTAATATGAAGTGCAGATTCACATTTTAAAAAAATCCAGAAATCTTACCCCCAGATATTCTTAGTGGGCAGAAGCCATTTCCTTACACTTGCTGAACTTACATTCAATTGATATGGGAGTTTTTAAGGTATGAATATGTGAGGTATAAGAATGCAACCAAAATAAGTGTATACATGTTCCCCTTGTGAATATGATGCACATATCTGTTAAAGATCTGTTATCCTCATTAAGTGAAGTATGTTACCGCAAACCTTTCCTCAGGGTTATTACTCTACCTAGTAAACAAACAGGTAAAACTAGGTAAAATTGGGTTGCACTTATTTATAGCAGAGTAAGATAGAAGTCAGTTTAATTTAAATTAACTTTTTGGTTCTGTAAACCAAAAAATGTTCCTCTACAGCGTTTCAACACATGCTTTGGAAAATAATCTGTCTTCTTGAATGCTGAGAGGCAATGATATCCAGACTTAACTTGCAAGAATCTTGCTCTGTGTATTGCAGGCATCTGCAAAGCTTATATTATTGCAGCCCCTCCCTGAAATGAGGAGCATTTAACATTGCCATGGTTAATGTTAAATAAACACTACTGGAAAGCAGCTTTTAGAGTCAGCTCTGGAGTTTGATATGGAGGATTTGTAGCTTTGTTGGAAACTTTAGGTCACTTCTAATATGCCATTCACTATACCCTTAACTACAGTGGGAACTGGTACCACTGGATGATGTACATAGCTTTACACCTGTGTCAAAACCAACTGAAAAATTGGATTTAATTGCATCATCATGTGAAGGGTTACAGGACAAGCATGAAGGTTTGCAATGGAGTAAAACCTGAAAGTTTGAAGGGATTTGATTTTTGCCTCGTTGTCAAAATTCTAGGCTTTCCAACATTTATCATAGTTTCTTGGAGTTATATAAGCTGTTTTTGCCTTCTGAAATGCATGACTTAATTGATCAACCCGACTTTCAGTTTAATTAAGCTTTCACTTGTGACTTACTCTTTGATGTGTGTAAATATATTCTGTATAACATCAGCTTTTTTCATGCTGATTTTGAAGTCCTTTAAAAGTGAGATGGAGATGCTTTTAATTGAAGCATTGGCAGAGTATCTCCAAAGTATAGTGCTTCCTAATTATTTATTAGTTCCCTCTAGAGAGCTATCAAAGTGATATTCTGAAACTCTGAAATTCCAGAATACACACTTTATAAAAAAATGTTGGAAAACTATTTGAAAGATTTGTTAAGCAATCAGAACCCTTTAGGATGCTTTCTGAATTGGCCGTTGCTGTATATGGCACACACAATGAAGTTAAATTGTCATTATTAAAAATTACCAAGTAAAAATGAGACAGAAGAATCTATGTAGAGTGTTTCATTGCTGCAGATTCAGAATCTGAAATGCCTGTCACATCTGCGGCTCATTATGACCCGAAATGGGAGAGTGCCTGGTACATCTGTGAGAACAATGCCTAGTGACTGCTGGCGCAAGTGGACATTGCAGGGTGCAGTGGTGCAGGGTGCACAGGGTGCCAGCAAGTCGTTATCCTCGATGTCACGTCCCACATTGCCTCCTGACAGCTGGCACGAGAGGTCATCATCGCCTTTGAAGCACTTTGTCTCCATTTGCACTGAAAGCAGTGAGAAGCCTCATTCATTTGGAGGAGGGCATTTTCATGGGCAGCTGATAGTGTTGCCCACGTGCTGCCTGTGGGATGAGGGTCTTGTTTTCTGTGCTTGTGGTCAGCAGCTCCATGGCTGGCTGCAGCAGAGAGGCACAGGCGTGAGGCCAGTTAGCACCTGGCATTGGATGGGGTGTGTGCAGTGAGTTGGTGGGACCCCTTTCCCCGGATCTTCATTCCAGTGTTACAGATGTGGTAGAGGTGTTAACTTCCACCAATATGGGTGATGGTCTTCATCATGTGTTCATGGAAGGGCTTGGAGGGATTTGACTACTTCTGCTCAGTGGAAAGTTCACAGGAATGGGAAGAGGTACATCTTTGTCATGCAAACACATATGCCCCTCTCCTTCTGTTTACAACTCTGAAACAAAGAAAAATTAGAAAGATCTTGGTTTTAGTACCCACAAAAATTGTATTGTCCCCAGCCTTGATTTCTGGAATAGAAGAATCATTTTAATGAGCACATCCAATAAAACCAAAGCAAACTGCTCCATTGGTGTAAGCCAAACACCTGGCATGGGCACTGAAACCCAGTCAGTTTAAGTTTGGCAAAGTAGTAAGCAACCGAGAGCAGGTGGGAGGCAGCACCAAGCAGCTCTCCCTAGGAAGCACTTGTGCCAGCCCTGGTCCATGCACCTCCTCCTGTAGCCAAGGCAGTGCCTGCAAGACATGCAGCACTGCTGTGAAAGTTTCCACTTACCTGGATCACAAACCCCAGACCTTGCTTCTCTTCCCTGTAGCGTGCCATATATGAAAGGGCTGCCTGGAGGATGTAGGTATTTACTTCAACCTGTTGCTTGCCAGAGTAATTTAGGACTCAGCAGTACAGGAGGAGTCAAAGCGAGCTCACCTCCATTCATCCATGCACATGTAAGCAGGAAAAAAATGGCTAAATGGAAAAAAAATAAACAGCTTGGCTTGAGGGAGTTTGCCTGAGCATGTGGAGGGAGGTGGAGGTGGAGAAGAGGATAGGGGAGTTGTTTTGCAGGGACGGTGCTGGGCAGAAAGCAGGTGGCCGTGTTTGCAGCAGCTCACTTTTAGTGAGCACAATGCACACAATTATGAAGCAAGAGATGTCAGTGAAAAAATGCATTTGGCAAACTATTTGTGCCTCATCTATTCTGATCTGTGAAGTCCCCAGTGCTTTTCTTTGTCCCTTGGGAAAAAGGATGGAGGGGAAAGAGAAAGTGTCTGGTTGCCATGACAACAGAGCAGTGCTGAGGAGAGATGAGACTTATCATATTTTCATTTTTGATGCTCTATATAAAACTATGTAGGTAATTACACAGGTAATGATTTGCCATGTTGCAGAGCAACTTCTTTTCAGGATGCTGCGTGTCATGCAACATTATGCTGAGCCCCTTTTAGAGCAGACACAAATGTATTGACATTTTGCCGGGAATATTACTGGAGAAATTGCAGCAGCAGGAAGGAAAGAGGGCGTGACAGCAGCCCTGCTCTCCTTTAAGAAGCAGAAAAAGAATCAATTAACAAGTTGCCAGTGGAAACCTGGCTATAATTATAGCTCTATTATGCTGGCCATGTTGTTTTCCCATAGAAAATACAATTTTTAATTAACTCGTGGATTTGGCACTGACACCTACATGATCTCTGGAAGGAACAAAGTCAGTGTTTCCCTGCTTGGGGTTGGCACTTTTTAATAACTAAAGGTGACAGTAGCACCCCCAGAGCTGCCCTTGAGCAGAATGATCTGGACATGGTTCTTCCCAAGCCAGAGGGAAGCAGATGTAGTTCTTCCCCCTGCATTGTATTTTGCAGATAAGAAAGCAAAATATGTTTTCCTCAGTGGAAATGTTATCCTTCCTGGAGGGTACCTGAACTGGCTGGTCAGCCACAGGGGTGGAGGGAAGGAACAGCTGATGTTTCTGGGAGAGGAGTGGGGTGGAGGTGGATCTCTCGAAGTGCCCAAAGGCTGTGTTCTTTGTGCAGTCTGTGAGATGCTCAGTGCAGGAGCTGGGGCAGTACAAAGTCTGGCAAATGTCCTGAACAGGACTGATTCTGTCAGGAGAGGGTAGAGAGGAAGGCTCTGTCACCTAGACTTTACCAAGATACCCATATGTTAGCTCTGGTTCGGATTTTTTTTCCACTTCTTTGCCTGCTACTTTTTCTCAAAGGCAATCCTGAATTACTTGAGCAAAGTAAGAATATTTCAGATGTGCCAAGCATACTGTGTTTAAAATGCAAATGTGTTATAGATGTACACACCAGGCACTGCTGTTGCTTTTCTTCTGGCATCATTGCCTTGAGAGCAGTTCAGTTTTTGAGTGTAATGCAAAGCCAGGAGGGGTTTTCCTACAGAAATACATTTCACTGAGTAGCGTGTTTCTAATGGTGACCTGTGTGGGGTGCTCAGGGAATGAGTCTAAAATGGAGGATGTTTTTAAAGCAATCTTTCCCAGTGGTATATTCTGCTTGCTGCTGACAGCCAGCAGCTTGGGACTTTCCCAAGCTGGGTGTCATGCGTAGTTTGGAAGTCAGTAATGGATTTTTCTCTGAAACTCTCTGAGACACTTTTTATTTTCTCTTTTTTTTTTCTTTTTCACATATATTTTTGGCTATTACTACGTCCTATAGCATTCACATTCAGTTATAATTATATTTTCTGTAAAAAGATAATTCTCTGGTTTATTTCTAACTGATAATTTTTCACTGAACAGACCCTAGTTTTTGTGCAGTAAGAAACTGAATACTCATTAGATAACCAGCTTCTCCTTATAATGATTTTAGCCAGCTCCTTATTCTTCTTTCTCTATACTGCCCTGTTCTGTGTCTTCTTGTGCGAAAGGCTCTCCAAGCCCCAGCCTGTCCTTTTCCTTCTCAGCCCTTTTCTCATTCCACTGTGTGCTGTCATTGCTTGGAAGCTCAGTAAACTCTGAGTCACCACATAAGAATTAATGGAACCATGCAATTATTTTGAATTGTGTGATGCTTAGATTGCATTTTTAAGTCAAGTCAGGGGAAGCAGGTTTATCCATGTTATGCAGTTTGAAACAGCGAGGTAAGAAGGATAATAAATGGTACTGTAAAAGATAGTTTCCAAAACATTTCCTCACTTTTCTTTGTGTGGCCAGTGAACTACAAAATCGTGAGAGTCATAGCAAGCCAATAGGTATAAAAGGGGTTTTGGAACTATATGATCCTCAAGTTCACTTCCAATCCAAACCATTCTATGATAAAAAGCCAATGGATAACTCAGTATGTGTTGAATGTTTCTCCACCTGGAATGCATTGTTTCTTTAATTTAAGATGTTTTCACCCTGTGTCTTTGAGTTAATGGTATTACTGTATCATCTTTCCCTGAAAGACATTACACCACTAGTAAACAATAACATGAATATTGAGCTGTGACCACACAGAGGGGAGATCCCTGTGTCCTTGCAGACTCACAAACAGTTTAGAGGTGTTTTTCTCCCTTTTGTACTGATTATTAGAAGACAAATAAAATACAAAATCCACACCATGGTCATTGTAGGCAGGCAAGAAGTGTACTGTGGTTAAGGGCTTCCCTGAAGCTCTCACAAGCCTTGAGCCTTGAATGAGCAATGAGGATGGTCTAAGGATGGAAATGGGCAGAGACACTGGTCTAACCAACTTCCTGGTTCTGGAAATAATGCAAGTTTATTTTCCCTCCTTCAGAATATATCTGGAAGAAGTCCTTGCAAGGTGAACCTCAGCTGCACTGCACCACTGTGTCTGATCCCAGCAAAGCTTGGAGACTTGCTGTTTACCTGGGTGTGCTCTTGCTGGCTCTCAGATCGGCCAGGGAAGGAGCACACTGTGGACTACTTTTATGGGACTCCATGTGTGATCACAGAACATCACTGGGAGTGCAAAGTGACAATTTCAGGTGTTACTTCTTCTGATTTCCTGTTAATAGTTGAGGCTGCCCTGAGAGGTGTCCCTCTAACACAGGAAAGTAGTCCTGGGAAAATAAGGGTGGATTTTTTTTCTTTTTTTCATTTTAATATCTGGAAATGAAGAGGAAAACTCACTCTTTACAAGCAGCCAGCAGCCCGTAGACTGCATTTTGGCAAATTACCTAGAGTGCAGTATTTATGATACTTTAGCTGTGCTGATTTTTGCTCTCACGGAAGGCAGAGGTGCTGGCAGAGCCTCAAGGTGATTTGCAAGCAGCAGGGTTGAGGTGCCTGGACTCAGGAGCTCCTCAGGTTTTTCTGAGCCCGGCAAGACTTGCGAGAGTGATGGCAGCATGCTGCTGTAGCTCTGTTTTCTTAAGACATGCCATAGCCGTGATGCTGTTTTGATGGGAACGGAAGATTGTGGTGAATGAAATGGCTGTGTGGCCAGGAGGAATGGGTCAGTATTTTATTTACAGCAGGCACAGAAACTGAAAAAGAAAATTGCTCCTAATTCTGTTCACCTTGTTGGGGTTAATGCAGTGAAACAGAACAAAATACAGAGCTTTTTTAGAAACTGTTTTCCACCTGATGGAATCACTTCAGTTATTTTAAGTCAAGGAAATCCTGTGTTTCCTCAGCAGCTGTTGCAGTAAAGATGACTGGTCACTTTGCATATATATTTTTATTGCTGGAGGTTCTTTTTCACTTTATTACTGAATGGCCCTTTACAAATAACAGATCTTCAGCTGGTTAAGTGGCTGGACATTTGACATCATGTTTCCTCGAATATCACATGAAAAGATATTTGCATCAGAGGTGCATGACCATTATTACGTCTGTTGGAAATTTACTGGAACAGCAGAAATAGTGAATAGAAATGGCAGCATATAGGCTGTAAGAGAGGAGACTGGGATTACAGCAAAGTTTGATATTGGACACATTTTGGTACAAGACACAGAGGCAATCTGAAAGCAGACCACACGTCCTCATTCTGAAACAAGAGGCTAAATAGGGTGATAACAAATAAACCAGTAATGATACAAAACTGTACAAAAAAAAGAATCCTAATTTTGATCTGAACGTGAAAAAGTGGCATGGGGCCTGGAAAACATCGAGGCAATTCATATAAGGGAAATAATGTGAAGGAAAAAAAAGATGAAGCAAGATAGACAAAATAGTGAGAAATTGAAGAATTTGATAGCCTTGTGATTTTGCATTTAAAAGTTGCAAAATCCTCCCTCTCTCATGGATCTCTGGAGAGTACATGGCACCAGACCAGTCCTTGTCAGGGGGCAAGTTTGGCATGACAGGCACAACTCTTACATCAAGCATCAGTGAAGAAATTGGTGGTCTGTTCTGGCTGTAAGATATTCTCTCTATTTGCTCTTTAAAATTCTGTTGGTTAAAACAAGAAAGAAGGAGTAGACCTTGTCTTTTGGACAATATGTCTTTTAAACAGGAATGGCACCAACAGAGTCCGTGTACATTTTTGCCATTAATTTTGAGCTTCTGCTTCAGACCTTTTGTTGAAGTTGAATTGCTCAGTACTCCAGCCCTTGCAGCTGGTGTGTTGAACAGTTGTGAGGAAAGCCTGTCCTTCTGAACTTTTGACTCTAGATAAGTGAATTTCAGGACACATACCTTAATGATTCTTACTGTATTTACCATGGGCCAATGATACCTTTTGGGCTGGCAGTGGTTTTCAAAGTTCTTTCTACCCTTGTGTTTGGCCCTTTTCCCAGGGCTTTGGAGACTAAGCAGGTGGCCTACCATCTTTGTAATTCCACTTCAGGAGCAAAAGGTGACCTACTAGTAAAGTACGTACTAATTATCTGAATAGCTGTGTGATTCATCCTGCCTGTCCTCGTATGGCGAACTACATTTCTGTGGGGTTTTTGTTTTTTTTTTAGCAGTGAATGACGAAAGGTCAAATTTTCCTGTTGTTCCTTGTGTGAGGTTTCTGGCTCTTGGTTTGCATAAGGCAGTACCAGGCGTTACCATGATAAGACATAGGAAAGTTACTTAATTACTGTCATTTAATTTCAACTTGTTAGCCTTTTTTCTATTCATTGCCTCTTTAGTTGGTGTATTTTAATGAACCTCAATGATAGGATAAATGCCTCTTGGGTCATCATGATACTAGGTGTATGAACCCTGTGTGCATTAGGGTATGGTGTAGTTATTTTTCAATCCTGTTACATGATGGATTTTATACCTCCAATTACAATACAGAAGAAGTTGGATTCCATCTGTGAACAGGTGGTGGAGTTAGAGCTCCTGAGGCTGCTGTGTTCTCTGGGAAGCCACAGCAACAACCTTAATACCAGAGAGAAGAGGGTTGGTGAAAAAGGGCATTTCAGGAAACAGAAGAGATGAACCCCAGAAAAAAGGGGTCCTCCAGGAAAGAGCCTTTTTGCTCTAGAGGATTTTCTGAATGTGTCTAGCTTGAAATGAACATCAAGTATTTCACAGAATCACAGAATATGTCAAGTTGGAAGGGACCCACAAGGATCATCAAGTCCAGCCCTTAGCCCTGCACAGGACCATCCCCAAGAATCACACCATGTGCCTGAGAGTATCATCCAAATGCTTCTTGAACTCTGTCAGGCTTGGTGCTGTGACCACTTCCCTGGGGAGCCTGTTCCAATGCCCAGACACCCTCTAGGGGAAGAACCTTTTTCTGATATCAAACCTAAACCTTCCCTGACACAACTTCAGGTCGTTCTCTCAGGTCCTGTCACTGGTCACCAGAGAGAAGAGATCAGTGCCTGCCCCTCATTTTCCCTTCACAAGGAAATTGTAACTGCAATGAGGTCTCCCCTCAGTCTCCTCTTCTCCACTTTGAACAGACCAAGTGACCTCAGCCATTCCTAATATGGCTTCCCCTCAAGGCCCTTCACCATCTTCATTGCCCTCATTTGGACACTCTCTAATACCTTAATATCTTTCTTATATTGCCGTTCCCAAAACTGCGACAGTATTTCAGGTGAGGCCACACCAGTGCAGAGCAGAGCAGGACAATCCCCTCCCTCGACCGGCTGGGGATGCTTTGCCTGATGCTCCCCAGGACAGAGTTGGCCCTCCTGGCTGCCAGGGCACTGCTGACTCATAGTCAACTTGACATCAACCAGGACCCCCAGGTCCCTTTCCGTAGCACTGCTTTCCAGCATCTCATACCCCAGTCTGTATGTAATCCAGGGTTGTCCCATCCCAGGTGCAGAATCTGGCACTTTCCCTTGTTGAACTTCATATTGGTGATTGCCCAGTCCTCTAATTTGTTGAGGTCTCTCTGCAGGACCTCCCTGCCTTTGAGGGAGTCAACAGCTCCTCCCAGTTTTGTATCATCTACAAACTTGCTTAGTATCCCTTCCAGTCCTGTGTCCAAGTCCTTTATGAAGATGTTGAAGAGCACAGGGCCCAAGATGGAGCCCTGTGTTACCCCACTAGTGACTGGTCACCAGTCTGATGTTACTCCATTCACTGTTACCCTCTGTGAGCCAATTGCTCACCCACCACATGATGTGTTTATCCAGCTGGTCATTTTGTCCAGAAGGATCCTGTGAGAGACAGTATCAAAAGCTTTACTGAAATCCAAAAAGGTTACATCAGCTGCCTTCCCTTGATCAACTACGTGGGTTACCTTGGAAATCAGGTTTGATAATCAGGACTTTCCTCTCATGAAGCCATGCTGGCTGTGACCAATGACTGCATTGTCTTTCAGGTGCTTTTCAATATGTGCCAGAATAATCTTCTCCATAACTTTACCAGGCACTCAAGTGAGACTGACAGGCCTGTAGTTTCTGGGGTCCTCCTTCTTCCCCTTCTTGAAAATCAGGATGGTGTTTGCCAGCTTCCAGTCAGCTGGGACCTCTCTGGATTCCCCAAACTGCTCAAAAATCATTGAGAGAGTTTTTGCATTGACATCAATCAGCTCTTTGAGGATTCTGGGATGAATCGCATCAGGCCCCGTAGATTTGTAGGGATCCAGCTGGAGCAGCAGAGCCTGCACAATTTCAGGGTGACCTGGGAGTTGATAATTCTTGCAGTCATGGTCCTCCAGCTCAGGGCATATGAAACTAAAGTAAATTGGTTTGGTCTATTTTTTACCAAAAACTGCAGCTCAAGGTAAAACAGAGCTACTGAATTGGTTCAGACTTTTCAAAACTGTTTATGTTGAGATAAACTAAATTATAAAAAAGGTAAAAATATAAAAAGAAGAATAAATTGAATCAATTTTTTATTCAATGAAGTACTTTGGCACAGAATGGAAATTTTCTTTGCTTTGCTTTTTTTTGTTTTGTTTGCAAGATGGAGGCTTAGCCAGAAAAGAAGACAGTAAAGCTCTGTTTAGCTTTTTTGGGTTTTTTTCCCCAAGATATTCTCCCTTTCAGGAGAAGACTGGGAAATATATCTACCTGGAAACACAAATGTATACAAATATATACTACCTAGATCTATCAGCCTAATTCCACTCTTGCAATTCAGTATTGGGAAGGGATCATGATCTCATTCTTTCTGCCTGACTTCCAACTTTTCTCTCTCACTTGAAATAGCATTTCTCGAATCATACTAATGTGAGACGTTCTGTTGCTTTGTGTGCCTAGTACTGTCAGATCATCAGCATGAAATGCTCTCCTATAAATCTGTAAGTAAATGTATATGAATTCCTAGAAAACACTGTACTGTAACAGTGAAGTGCTGTAAAGTGCCATAAAAATTCTTCAGGACTGTACAAACTAAAGAAGGGACACTCTGCTAGACTAAGGACACAGCTATCTGCCCCGTATGTTATCAGAAAAAAAATTGTTAACAAATGGCTAACCCCAAGATAGAGAGATACAGTAGTTTGCTGTGCAGAGAGGTATTTTGTATGCATTTTTCTCAAAAATCTGGCTCAGTGTCAAAATAACTTCCTGCTGTTTTGTAATAGAACCTCAAACAGGTGTAGCACAAGTCTGTGACAATGTCTAGCAGGCTTTTCTCCTAGGAAAGGTTTTTCTTTGAATAGTTACACTGAGGGGGACTTAAGAGGTCCTTGTAACCCTTTTCTCTGCTCAAGTGATGCTCACGGTCAGGAGCCCAGTGACCTCCGATGTGGTTCTGGTTCTGAACAACAACTGGCTGTGCTGCAATTTTAAATATTTCATGTAAGCAATCAGCTGCTGAAAAACATGCTTCTATTTTCTGTATCCCAAAATGAACGAGTAGTTGGCTTTCTGTCCTCATTTTTGTTTTCCTTTCCACAGTTGTGGATTTGTGTTTTGTCCATAGGCCAAGTCTGTGTGGTTCTTGGCAGGCTGCTCGGACATTTTTCTACTGAGCTTTTATCAGAGCATCTTAGTCTGGGTTATAGATGGAATAATGCAGAAAAGCTCGATAAAGAGAAACCTGTACTACAGCCTTGCAGTCTTTAATTAACTCTGTGTGCATGTGTGTGTAAGTGATAGGCGATAGGTGAGCCGCAGATGCAGTGTTTCATTTTGATGCTCTATTGCTTTTTTGCTCGGTGGTGACATTAATAAATAGATGCAGGCGAGCATTTTAGATTTCATTACTGCCTGAAACGCCTTTACTTTTTGGCTTGCCCCAATTCATTTATGAGGAATCATCATGTTCAAATTAGAAAGAGACTAAGCTGTATGTCATTGCTGAGAATTATTGGATTATTCAATTACTGTGAACAGTGCTCAAGGAATATAAAATATTCAGGAAATATTGAAGGAAAAATCCCTAGATAACCTAGCTACATAAAGGTTACATGTTCAGAGATGGTTGCAGTTTAAATGTAAGGTTGGGGTGTGGTTGAGGGAAAGGGGCAGCTGCAGGGCTGTGCATTGTGGCTGGTGTTATGTGGAGTGATGAACGCTCCCCTGGCCCCTCTGGTAGACTGCCAGTGTGATATAACAGAGGAGGGGAAAGAGGTCTGTGAGGCATTCCAGGCTATCTCCCCAGCAGCTTACAAGGGTGTTGCTGAATGCAAGGTGGTGTTCCCAGCCAGCCAGGCTTGGGGACCAGGAAAAGGCACTTAAGAGTGCACTGATATCTTTGTCACCTGGCAGTTCTGGGAAGTGGAAAACAAATGGTGTATGGCTGATTCTGATACCTTCAATGTGCTTCTCTTTAGAAAATTAACCTTTTTCTTTAGCTAATTGACTCCAGGAAGGAGCTAGGCACAGTTTCCATGCAACACTGAGCTCTGGGTTACCTGAAGCTGAATATCAAAATTATTTATATTACTAGGCCTGCATTGGCATCAAGCATGGGATTAGGCTGTTTTGTTCATATGTAGGCTAGAGTCACTGGTTTGAACCAAACATAGCCTTATTAGGATTATATCTATGCTTGCACTTCAAACTTTGGCCATCTTTCTCCCAGGAAATCTGTGTTTGTTTTATTTTAACCACAGCTCCTTCATAGTAATAAGCGTTCCTGTTTGGTGAAAAATTTTAGATAACTGAGAATACTCTGGATGGTGAAAATGTGCCTTCTGTTATTTGATAGACCGTACAGAAGTAGGCAAGTCAGTCAACAACGAAATAACTATTACAGGAAACCAAAGCATGAATTCATTAATTTAAACGATAATGTTGCTGTTTTACTCCAAGCTTAAGTGAATATAAATGTAACTTATCGGAGAGTCACTGACAAAAACCATCTGTGCAGGTTTTTCTAGTCGCATCTGTGCTTAAACTAACTCTGCATTTTAAGAAGCAGCAGCAACAGCAGCAGCCGACCTTCAGCTGACTCCCAACAGCATTTCCCCTTCCAGCAGCAGCAGCAGCAAGGAGCAGTCAGTGGCTCTGCCAGAGTTGTTTGGGATGGTGATAGTATGTCAGACCTTTTGTTTTTACAATTAAAATGGTCTTTCCATGTTTGTTATCAGCAGGCAGCTTGGCAGGATAGTTTGGATTCAATGCTTTGAGCAGAGAAATCGTGAGATGAGCTAATTCTTAATAAGGCTAGTTATCCTTTCGCTGTTATTTGCAGTACCCTGATTAATAGGGCATCAGTACTCACCCCAAGAAGTTGAAAGAGTGAAACAAAAAGCCGATTGTCTCCATAGTAATGAAGGTAATTAAAAGAGAACAGGGCTGAGAGGTTCCATATGATGTAAATCATTATCTTCAGGCTTTTCTTACACCTCAGACCTTTTTCCCCAAGTGAAGTCGACAAGTATTTCTGCTCTATAAATTTGGTTTGCAACTCGGTGATGGCTTTTTTGCTCATTGAGGGGTGCAGAAGGTTCTTGTTACGGTCACTGATTTTCCAAGAAATCTTAATAATTTGCAGGCATCTGCATTCATTTAGAAGCACAGAAGGAAAAAGACAATTTCATCTTGCTTCTTTATTTGTTAGGGAGCTATGTTTTTGTTTTTTTAAAAAAATGTACCTAGGGAACAGATCCTTAGGGAAATCACCGGAAACAGTTCCATGTTAAACAGTTCCATGTTAAACAGTTCCATGTTAAACAGTTCCAGTTACCCATGGCCTTTCTTGAAATGCTCCAGTGGGACATCTACATGAATATCTCCAAAGGTAATAATACTGATGAAGTTAAAGTCACATGGAAAATTGGCTGGTGTAATTATTCATTAAAAATTTTTAAAGCAGCTGTGAGCATTGAATCACAAGTCATGATAGCAGCTGCAAGACAAAACAGGAGACACACCAATTTTGACAGGTACCATCAAAATGGTATTTCTTTGGCAAAGATTAACGTAAGTCAGAGTTGTTGTCTGAATCTTCCAAAGGATCTTGAAGTCGGTCTACATGTATTTTTTGTTACAATTATTACTAAACTGGACCCAGACAGGCAGAGATCATTAAACACGTTCGTAATGCTGCTCCCACCCCTATGCACTTCGAAGCCAAGGTTAGAGGCCAGCCAGATAGCTGATTATTTCATTTCCCACCCTGCTGCACAGCACAGTGTATTAGAGCGGCACTAATGTTTGTGCTAAGATTAGTAGCGAGCCACTTTTAATCTTAACTTGCAGTTGGATACGTCTGACCTATAAAGGGTAGGTGATGAGAAGTGATGTTAGATTTAGTGGCTTTCCTCTGCTAGAGTGGAGATTGTCAGTTTTGTGGCATTTCAACACTGTTTCTTCTCTGCTGGGAGCAATGACTGAAGGCAGCAACTAAAGTCTATGAAAATGCAAACTGACCTGTAAATACTCAACAGCAACCAGACAGTTCCTAGCCTTAGAAGTGAGCACATTAAAGGAGGAGGCAGTCCACTTTCTCCAGGGCAAGAAAGTGACTTCCCCTGTTTGTGAGGATCAACCTCATCAGGGTCATTAAATTCTGATGTCAGATGTGACTTTTATGACATGATTTGTTGAATCAGCATGTTTGTGGAGCAACATTAGAGCATTAATTTTTTTCAAGATTTCTTTCATACCACTATGAATTTACTTTTTTTCCCAAACAAAATAACATGTCTGAGACCAATGAGATCTTTTTGATGATCTTTCTTTTATGTTCTGTGTGTCCATAAACTCCTGGGTTCAGCATCTGAGATTCAAGCAACAATGCAGAAGATGTGTTTTGACATGACTGATTAACAAAAGTCCTGCCTCTCCAAACTAATAATTATATTAGATACAATTTTTCATGTTCATTTTGCAAAGCCAGATTGCAATACAACCCTATGGCCTTGCTTCTTTTCCAAAATATCTCAGCGTGGAACACCTGATAAAATTTTGTGTTTAATGGCATCAGTTGAGTGTATGGAAACGTTTCTCGGTGTGCTGCTAGGACTGAACAGTTTGTCGATAATATATCCACTCTTTAGTTCAGTCTTGCAGCAATCTTTATCTTGTTACACACTGATTTTGGGGTAGTTTCAAGCTTCACAGCCCAGGCCTCTCTGTAGCGAGCTGTGTGTTAGTGCAGACACACCTTTTCACATATATGCATAAGACTGCACAAGTGTCATTAAGCATTTTCTGCAGGAAGCCTGTTCAGCTGTCAGTGGTTCACACAATGTCATTTACTAAACATGGTTTTCTGTCAAATGTCTATTTCGCTTTTAAAGCCTGAGTATAGAGCCAGGTTCTTAGCCTGGTTCATATATGATCCTGGTTCTTATGTGAAGATGCTGGCTGCAGGTAATCCCCTTCTGAGTAAGGAATTCCAGAGCACGTGGTGCTAGAAAGGTCAAACTCATTTGCAGGGAGTTGTGTTTAACTGTGCGATGCAGAAATGAGCTTCATTACTTGTAATTAATCCTCACGGTTCCTGAATGTCAGTTTACAGAAGCAGCCATGAAGGTAGTCCATGGAAGATAATTAATATTTGTTATTCCTGACTTTGAAAAGACTCTGGATAGCAGTGTTTATAAGTACTTTCTGCTGGGAGAGCCTGTAAGGAAACTCCCTGATTGAATCATCAGTACTGTTGTCTCTGCCTTAAACTGTTGTTTTACAGTAATTACTGCCCTTTCACAACAGAAGAGCATGGGGTGATATGGTGGAAGACTCATCCTAGTATTCTGACATGTTGAGATTTTCACAGTTTCAGAGAAAATGTTCTCTGGGGAAAGGTTAATGAGGTTATCGGGCAGGTTAATGCTCTGTCATTCCCTGAGGGCTTTTCATTGATATGGGGGGAGCAATTCCTCTAAGGTATTTTTATCTCAAAACTCTTAGGCTGCTCAAAGAGAGTGAATGAAATCTAAAAATACGTATGTTTTATTAAGAGCAGAAATTTCTCTTTGGAAAATATAGGTCAAATTCTCCACAGTCGTCGTCGTGAAATTTGAACAGCTAGTTGTAGCTGAAAGTAGAAGATATTCTCAATTCTGTGAATTTCACCTTGGGTTCAGATTAGATTTTGGCTCCCTATTTGCATGGGGGCCTCTGCATACAATCTTACCTTTTTTGTTCTGTATTATATTGTAAACTGAACAGAAAGTAGGTTAAAGAAGAGTGATTTTCTTGCTTTGTAGATCCATTATCGAACTGAAGACATAGTCTTATTTTGTCCTCTGATGTTGATGTGAAGCAATTTTCAAATTTATGTAAACATTGCAGCTTAAAAATATTCACAAAGACTGATTTTTAGCAATTTTATGGTCTACAAACTGAGAGATTTAGTACCTCATACAAAATTTGACGCTCCAAACTCCAGCTCTTTCAGTTCCTCCTTTCTGCTGTCTTTGCAGGAGAAACAAATACACAAAAGGCTTCTTTGCATGCTAGGGATACTAGAAAATGTTTCTGGATTAACTCACTGGTTTGTGGCCTTCTCTTATGGATAGAGTTTTCTGGGTTTGAATCACAACTTTAGAGTGATTCTAAATTACTGTGGAAAGAGAGAAAAGTTTTGGGAAAATACTTCTGTTAGTGAAAAGGCTTTTTGAATATGAAAGCCTATTTGATACAATGCTGCTGTTTTATATTGTATTTGTTTCTGAACTAGGGTCAAACTTCATGACTATGAATTAGAAAACTTAACTGCCTGGATTTTAGTGTGATCTTTCTGGCAAGTGTTCAGTGAATCAGTGAAAAAATTTAATCTTTTTTCTACTTCTCTGGTTTGACCATCATAAGCTCTGTTATTAATTATGGACTCAGCTTTCTGACTTTATGACCTAGTATTCACGTTGTCTGAACTGCTGCATTTGTCACCTTCATGGTACTAATTAGTATGTTTATAATGAGCCTCCACTCCAATACTGTAATCCTCATCAGTCTACACACCTGACAGCAACTTGCATATTTCAATAGCAGAGACAAAGTCAGGGAGCTGAATTCTCTGCCATATGGAAATTGATTATGAAAATTTACTTCTCTCTAATTCTATCCCAAATGTATCAGTACTTTATCACTGCCCTTTCTTTATGGATAATGGGTTACAAACATTAGAGTTTTTATGCAGAGGTTTTAAGAAGCAAGGAGTAATAGTTTTGAGCAATGAAAGAAAGAAGGGGATAGATGGGGATTTTAATATTCCTAAAAGCTAGTGAATGGTCTCCAGTTCTTTTAACAAGTAACATAAATAGAAGGATTCAGTTTCCAAGGTTTGATGTAAAATTTGCTCTCAGAGTCATACATCAGCCATAAGTGGCAGAGTGTGCAGATTTGTAATTTCTGCAGGGAAGTCGTGCTTGTCAGCTTATGGGAGTGGCTTGTTTGCCAAAGTGTCAACATACTTTGACACCGAAAAGCTTACAAACCAAAACATCATGTCACAAAAGGGGTAAGGTTGGTAAAAGTGCATGGTGAAAAGTGAAAAACAAAGGAGAGAGAAGAAAAAAGCAGAGAGACCTGCAGTGTGCTGGGGTACTTCCATCCAGTGGTGGCATTCAGGTTTTGACAGTCCTTGTTACAGGATGGGTTGCCTTGCAATGAATCCAGAATCACCCAAGCAAGGTGGAGCAGGTGTGGGCTGAGCTTTTGGGATCAAACAACAGCTGAACTTCCAGGGTCCCACTGAGTGTTGGCATGTGCCACTGGCTCTCCGAAGTGCTGTGGTGGTGTGGTGCTGTGTCCTCTATGCCAGCGGGAGTTATTCAAACCCACAGGGATGGCTGGGCTAGTCCCACTCACAACCAGCCTTCCTTCTCCCCTTCTGCCACCCCTCAGAAATTTGCTTTTATTGGGTTTGGGGCAATTATGTAGAATATAAACTTCCCAACCAATTTTCTTCTGTCTAAGGATTTAGAGACATAGGACCTGAAGCCTATTCTGAAGCATCTTACCCCATGTGTTGCCCTGAGTGTTTTTTTCTCCCTTTCCTTTCCCCCTCCTGCCACCACTGGGGTTCACCCAGCTGCACGAGGTAGCAAAACCAATGGGACATTAATTATACTTCATCTTGGGATCATTTTCAGATAGGTTAGTTCCTTGATCCAGCTCACTGCACAGCATCCAAATATTCATGCTGGCAGGAGCAGACAGGAGAGGAAAGAGCAGCTGCAGGTGACAAGGAAGGCCAGAGCATCCTCTACAGCAGCACTGGTTTGCAATGGCTTTATGCTCATCTGTCACAGCACATTAGACAGAACTACCTCAGGAAGTGGGCTTGTCATGAGGACATTGCACCGAGAACTGGGGTGGATGAGGCATGGAGGCTGCAGCCATCCAGAGAAGGCTGGCGCCATCCTAGCCCACCTCACCAAGCATTGCCATGATCACCTTTCTTCACAATTTTTCTTTTTTTTTTTTTCTTCTGAGCAAGGGAAGGTGTAGATGAATGTTTATTCTCAAGGATTTTTAAAAGGAGCTCCACTTGGAAGAAACTTTTCTGAATAAGGTTCTGTCACTTTTCAAATTCTCTTTAGAATTTTCCAAATCCATAATAAAAAGAAAATCTGCAATTTCCCCTAATAATAACTTCTATATGTACTTAATACTAGGTTATTATTCTGGTTTTATGTTCTTATACAGTGGGAATTACGGTCTACCGTGTGTCACCTTTCATAAGAAATTCCACTTTGCCCTTACATTTTTTGTGAAATAATGCACCACAGTTCTTGAGTTTTGTAATACCCTGGGGACTCTGAGTATTTAAAAGATGAGCTTGCTGTCAACCTCCATACCTCTGCCTTTTTATTTGAAGAAACTAGTGGCATCTTAATGTCTTAGCTCAGTTATAGGAACACATTCATACAAATTTCATACAAAGCTTATGTTAAAATATATTGGATATGTAGGAATAATAAGATTTTCCTAGGTAGATAATACATTTATCACTTGCAAAATACAGACTCTTGGGGAGTTTCTTAATGATCAACTATAATGTTGAGTTCTTGGGCTTAGCTTGTTGTTCTTATTCCTGTCAAAGGTGTGGGGTTTTTTTGTTTTGGCACCAGGGATGCACTGCACATAGGTGATGTGCCTGGAGTGTGTGCTTGGGCCCAGTGCTCTGAGGTGTGGGGTCTGCCCCAAAGCATTCATCAGTTTGGACTGGTTGCTGGTCCCATCACCAGTGAATGAGCACCCTGGGGCACATGGAGGACAACAGAGGGCTGTCTGAGATCCCACTGCAGGGACCTGGGATGAGCTTATATAGAAACTTGGTGAGCAGGGCTGGAGGGCAAGAGGAACTCCCCCTAAGGGGAAGGGGATTGGGCTGGCCACCTCCCATTGCTTCTAATGGATGGTGTCTCTTTGCAAGTCCTCCTACAATCTGTGTGCGTGGTATCTCCTCACGGGTTTGTGTACATACATATCTTAAGGCCAGGCTGGCTTCACAGAAACTCTCCAACTTACTATTTCCTCAGGCAGCAGCACATTAATGCAAAGTGTGTGCATGGGAATGTGGAGGGCTCCTGACCTGCCTGAAGCCTGGCAGTGAAGTTAAGCGAGCATGAAATCATTAACACAGGAATGCATTTGTTTGGAATTGCAGTATAACAGAACACTCTTGCAGTGACCATAATGTTAATGGATGTAAAGAGGTTGTTGGCTTGCAAAGTGCTCACTGGAGTGGCATTTTTGGGTGCGCACTGTGCTCTGTGCAGGCGGGGCTTGTCCCTCAGACCAGCGCAGTTTATGTCAGAGAGTTTTCCTTGAGAATCTCCTTTCCACCCACATCCACCCCAACAGTTTTTCACTAGGTCTGGCAGCTCTTTGCTGCTTTTATTCATAGATGAATTTGAAGCTGACTTTTTATAAGAATCCACTTCTTTTATGTACTTAAAAATATCATTAAAATAAAAAGTCTTCATCACATTTTCTACTGGTGCTTGCTTTAACAGCCTTGTTTAAAGCAAATCCTACAGAGGGTTTTGCAAAAGTCTGAAGAATGAAAAGTACTCATCAGCAAATTTGCAGATGACACTAAGCTGGGGGGAGTGTTGATCAGCTGGAAGGCAGGAGGGCTCTGCAGAGGGACCTGGATAGGTTGGAGAGTTGGGCTGATTCCAACAGGATGAGGTTCAACAAGGCCAAGTGCCGGGTCCTGCACTTTGGCCACCACAATTCCATGCAGTGCTACAGGCTGGGGACAGAGTGGCTGGAGAGCAGCCAGACAGAGAGGGACCTGGGAGTTTGGATGGACAGGAAGCTGAACATGAGCCGGCAGTGTGCCCAGGTGGCCAAGAGGGCCAATGGCATCCTGGCCTGGATCAGGAACAGTGTGGCCTGCAGGACCAAGGAAGCGATTCTTCCCCTGTACTCAGTGCTGGTGAGGCCACACCTGGAGTACTGTGTCCAGTTCTGGGCCCCTCAGTTCAGGAAGAATATTGAAGTCCTGGAGCAGGTCCAGAGGAGGGCAGCTAGGCTGGTGAAGGGACTCAAGCACAAGTCCTATGAGGAGAGGCTGAGGGAGCTGGGGTTGTTCAGCCCAGAAAAGAGGAGGCTCAGGGGAGACCTCATCACTCTCTACAACTCCCTGAAAGGAGGGTGTAGCCAGGTGGGGGTTGGTCTCTTCTCCCAGGCAACTATCAGCAAGACAAGAGGGCATGGTCTCAAGTTGTGCCAGGGGAGGTTTAGGTTAGATATTAGAAAGAAGTTCTTTACAGAGAGGGTGGTCAGACATTGGAATGGGCTGCCCAGGGAAGTAGTGGATTCTCCGTCCCTGGAGATTTTTAAAGAGACTGGATGTGGCACTCAGTGCCATGGTCTAGTAACCGCAGCGGTAGTGGATCAAGGGTTGGACTTGATGACCTCGGAGGTCCCTTCCAACCCAGCTGATTCTATGATTCTATTCTGTGATTCTACTTAGCAAATGTTTTCCTCATTTAAAAAATCCTTCTGGCTTGTCATAACTCTGTGACTTGGCCTAAAACCTCAGAATTTACTTGGCTGTGTTGGTCTTGGCTGCAGTGTACGTCTTCTGCTAATCTTGGAGAGTTAATGAATTAAGTGCAGTTACTTATTAAAGCAGCTGCACAGTGCTAACATTGCAGGGAACCTTGTAGCCCTGGTGCTGGACTCAGGATGCAGTGGGGCAGGGGGAATTGGTGCTGGGATTGCAAGGGCTGGTGTGGGGCAAGGGGAGGCTGTAAAAAGGTTAGTGAGGACTGTTCTCTGGCATCCATCTCTGTTTCCCCATCACCACCTCCTTTTTCATCATTGTTCCTCTGGTTTCCATCCCACTCTACCCCAAACCTTACCCTGCACCTGTAAAAGGGGTTTGTGTGTGTGCCTTTTTCACAGAGGTGCTAGTAAAAAGTATTGCATCTGTCTACAAATCCTGCCTGTCCTGTATCCTTAGACAATCATGGTTACAACAGAAGTGTTACCGCTCAAAAAAATAATAACCTTAATCTTCCTGTTACGACTGATGAGGTTTCCCAACAGTGACCAAGGCCTGGGAGAAGTCCTCCCATGTCCCTTGCTTATCTCTGTTGTTTCCCTTCAAGGCCTTATTATATGGTGCTTTCTTTTCCTTAGGAAATCGATCTTTCAGCGGGATGGTTCAGTCAGCATTGCCTTGAAGAAATTTGTATGCCTATGAAATGTAAGGGGTTTGGTTTATTTTTTAATTTTAAAGTCAGTTGTTTTCACATCTAACAGATACGTGCCCCCTGCATTGGTGCAGCCCCTCATTTTTGTTGAGAAAAGCAAAGCAAATGAGAAATTCTTTTACCTAGGAAAAAGTCTTGATATGTTAAATATGGTTTTTAAGTCTGAATTTAGGCTTGCCATTAGTTACTTTATATCTTTTCTGGCTAGGTTAAAACACGCTCTATGAATGGAAACCTCTTTCGTCTGTAACAGCCTAAATGTTGTTAACAAGTTAATTCTGAGCTCTCTTGGGCAAATAAGAAAATCTTTTGGTATTGTTTCATTTCCTCAATCTCAGATAAATTTTATGTCATTTTCCTCAATCCAATCCTGCTCCAGTTTGTCAGCATTTTCCCCTGGATGGGCCGCCGTTGGGACAGGGCACAGTACTCACTCCTTAGCCTTTATTCCTTAGTCTTTCCAGTACACGTGCAATTTTTCAGCTGGCTGCATGGGTTTACTGAAATTCAGAAGAACCCTTCTTGTCAGGCAACTCAAGATGACTTAAATAATTGACACATCTACAGTTGTGTTTATCCCCCTCCATCCAATTTTGACTCTTCTCCAGCTGTTACCAAAAATTGATCGATATTTTCTTTCAGATAATTGATGAAGACACAGAGCAGTTTTGTAATCAGATCCCTGTAGGCCCCATTAAATAAGCTACTCTCAGATGATGAAACCCATTTATGATTAGAGGGGTTTCATTCATGTGTGTGAACTCACTGTCAGCTGCTTTTTAATCGATTTGGCATTGGCTGCATTGATTTTGTGTAAGTGCTTTTAAAAACAGTCAGGGTTTCTAGCTGCATGCATCTGGGAACTGTACAGAAGTCTGTCCTGGGACTGTAGATGCCTTCTGCCCATCAAACTCATGGTTCTGTCAGAAAACAGCAGCAAGTTTGCTTGACCAGACCTGTTTCCTGTAAAACCATGTTGATTAGAGTTAATTAATTATGCTATCATCTTTTCATTAAGTGTATAGCTTGGACTGCTGTGTTTAGAAAGTAATCTCTTTCATTTGTGTTACAAAATACTTAGGATCCTGATTCCAGCCTGCAGTTTATCATATATAGGAAATACGATTTATTTGTTTCCCACAGGCTTTCACCCATAAATTCAGAGTACGTGGAATGACGAGCTGTGATTTACCAGCTGAGCCATTGCTGAGTGTGCTGAGTGCCTTTTCTTTATTTCTCATGTCCTCCAAAAAAAAAGTCATGACACAGTATGGGTTTTTAAAGGGTGTTTGTGTGTGTTCTTTCCCCTTAGTTCTCTCTTCTGTCATCTCTCTACTCAAGAGCTTGACAGACTGTTTTAGCATTACTGATTGCAATAACACACCAACCAAAATCCATCCATGAAACAGAACTATAGTGCTGATTTCAAAAGCTTTAACAAAAGGCGTCCCATCTGGAGCATTTAAAGCTCACGTATGGTTTGTTTTAGAGTGTGAAAATTGAAACACTCCATTCTGAGAACCCAGAAGTAAAATTGATTTTGATCTGTAGCATACTCAACAGTTCTTTTCCAACACACTTGTTTTTTTTTTCTTCTTTTTTTTCGTTAGTGTGATAATTCATAAACAATTGAGGATGCCATTCCATTCCCTATAATTTTTATTTTTGTTACCTTGTTTATGCTGAATTAAACCTTGAATGAAAACAAGATTTATGTGGTGATGATAAGCAACTCTGGATTTGATACTGCTCCAGACTATTTTATTTTGTTGATTGAGACATTTATTATTTCCTTTTTTTGTCTAGTTATATGGTTACCAGTGACATATTCTGTTTAAAGGCTAACAAAGTGTGCTTGTATGGCACTTACCAGCCATTGATCTGGAAGTACATTCCTGAGATACCCTTCAGATGGAGGAGGCATTGTTATCTTGATCCTAGCAAAGGTGAAAATTAGCCATAGATAGGATAAATATGGGACTTAGCAGCAGAGTAAAGTGGTTGATTACCCTTACTTTTACCTTACTATCCAAGTCTAACCTAGCACTGTGGAGCTGGAGACAATGGACCATTCCTGTGTCATTACACAACTTGCATCACTCATGTCAGGTAATTTTTAATTTTTTTTTATTTTTTTGCACAGCAAATGTTTAAACAGTTGAAATTTCTGTGGTTTTATTAAGTCCACTGACATGTATTTCAACCTGAAGGAGTAACTCCCTGGGCCAAAATGAATCAAGGGCATTGCTGCAGGCTGAAATTGTGTTTTGGTCATTGAGTGGTGTGTTTTGTGACTTAGGTTGACAGTAAAAAACAGCAAAAAGAACAACTTTATATTTTAAGTGTTCCCAGCTTGTGTTCATGGCATCTGAAGAACAGAGGATTTGACAAAAAAGTTGCCATAGGATTGAGATGGCAGCCACCTTTTTCTCCCCATGTTTGAATGGATTGTTTTGGGAAATGGACTGTGTGGGTATGAGTACACTGAGAGTGGCAGTCAAGAGGAAGAGAAGAATCTGGCAGAGAAGACTCTGATGGTTCATATTCAGGTGACAGTAAAGAACCTGAATATTGAAGCAATTAAATAATTGTACTCTTTTGTTAAACTTAGAGTAGCAAAGCACTCCACCAGCCTGGGACATGAACGCTATAATTTAGTCCTCTGAGAGCAGGGAAATGGGAAGATCACTTGTGTAAAACTCCAACCGAGGAGCTGCTGGCTCATGGGTTTGGCTACGAGGTTTAATATATAGATATAGGGTTCTTTAATATCTCAAGATAGCGTCAAGAGAATAAACCACAGGCTTGTTTCCAAGGAATTTCTTTATTAATTTAGTGGAGTAAATAAGGGGGCTTGGCCAAAGTTCAAAAGGACGCCACACAAACTAGACGAAAATGTTCCACTACAATATTGATTCAGCATACTGTTAATCCACAACATTTAAGTCAAAATCCAGTAAACCAACAACACTTAAATCAAGGTCCAATCCTTCCAGCTCCAAACCACCCTAAGCATCAAGAAAGGAGCAGAGAAAGAGAAGCAGAGGGATCAAGAAGAGAGAAGGAGAAACAGGGAGAGATAGATAATATCACTACCACTGAAGCCTTGTAGAAGACCAGCTCTCAAGTCCAATGGCAGAGCCACGCCATGAGGCAAACACATGCCCTTGGTTTTATTTGCTCTGGTCCCTATATCCAACTTCTCCAGGCGGAGTCTCTGACGCACCAGCTAATCTGGGGATCCAGGCCAGGGAAGGGGACAGTGTTCTCACTGTCCCTGCCAATCTGAGCCTGGGTTAGGGGCTCCAGGTGTGTGGTGTGTTAGAGTTTTCCCAGGCTGTTTGTGACTGACAGCTACTCCGGGGCTTCCCCATGTGAGTTCCAGGGACCTTCCGTGACGGATATGGGACCACCCCACCTCCATGAGGTTCAACCCGTCCCTTCCCTCTACACACACACACTCTCCCCACAAGGTGGTTCTGACCCAATAGTAATTGATCTGGTGTCTAACAATTTGGCAGTGCAAAATGACCTTAAAACTAATTTTTTTGGGTGCTATATTCTTGTAATGAGTGAGTTTCCTTTAAAGCTTCTACTTAAGGCAGGTGACCGGGGAGGATTTATTTGGGCAGCATGGCTTGTGCCAGAAGGTAAGTGGCAGTGAGACACCAGCATTTTCCCACAGCCAGTGCTGCAGAGACTTAGGCTCTGTGCAAAGTTTTGCCGTCTCTCTCATTTTTTAATGCAACCCTGAAACAGAGGGAAGAGACCTGTGATGTGAGAAATGTAGCTCTGGTATGAGTGGGAGCAGTATTCATTTCAGCAGTACAGAAGTGTTTCTGCCAGCTCCATGTCTTTCCCTGCTGAGCTCTACAGTTTTGGTTTGCTGCACATGTGGCTGCATGCCCTGTTACAAAGCCTTTCTCCCTGCAGAAGCATCCTCCCTGCTGAGGCTTGCTGGAAGCATTTTGTGGTACCTTAGGGACACTGTTGGTTTTCAATATGGTGGTAATGCACAGACAACACAGGAAAGTGGGAAGTTTATCTGAGCATGCAGTGCTGACTAGTTTACTCGTCCAGTTTCTTCTTTGCTACTGCAAAAGAGGTATGGTGATACTTGTTTCTAAGTTTTTTGCTCTCATTATAAAATAAAGAGAATATTAGGTAGATTTGTGTCAATTTAATATCATCCTGAGCAGATCTCCTTTTGAAAACATTAAGAGCACAGAATAAATATGATTCCCTTAAAATAATGTAATTCCAGGCAAAATTTCAAGGTATTTCATCTTGGAAAATAGTGATAGAGTGTGTCCAAAAGAGAGATGATTTTCAATGTCGCTTGCATTGCTGTCAGTCTCAGTGGACACCTTGAAGAGAGGATCGTTTTTGTGTTAAGGATGGTTGCTTCCACAGATTTCAGTGTTTTTCATGTTTTCTGCAAATACAGAAATGTTGTTAGTACCAGTCTTGATGAAGGAAGAAGCTGATATTACTCATTTACGCAGGGATGATTCTCCTTTCCTCCCCTCCCCTTCATCAGAAGCAGAAGAATATAATGGATATCAATGAATGGATAGCGTCGTGGGTTGGTTTTTTCCTAGCAGCTGGAAGAGAAAAGAAACTGAGGGGAAGGAAGGTCAGTGATTAGAGAGAAATGACTTGACCTCTATTCCAGATTTAAATGAAAAAATATGAGAAATACCCCCTAAACTCCCAAAACCACCTGTGGATAAGTGGTGGCTGTGGTAGTTAGGCTGTCATTCATGAAAACTGAAGAAAGGCAGAGAGATGGCTGTTTACTTTAAACATCTTGGGGAAAGAGAGGATTTCCATGACAACATAGAGTTAAATGCTAGCACTGTGTAATAACAAAAAAAAAAAAGTCTCTTTCAAGATATCTTTTTGAGTCTCCTGACTGAGCTCCTCTGTCACTTAAATAGTTTAAGTTTGGAGTGTTGAATGGGACATGTATGACAGGCGTTAGGAGAAAATCTTTGAACCTGTGGATATGTGCTACAGCATCAGTACTTGCCTTTATGGTTAACTGCTAGGTACAGAAGGATCAAGAATTTTTTCATGATCTACTGTCTGATGTGGGCATGTCTGTTCCAGAATTTACCCTTCTGCAGAATGCTTCCTTTACAGAGATGTTGTGCAAGGGGTGGTCAGGTATTGGAACAGGCTGCCCAGGGAAGTGGTGGAATCACTGGTCCTGGAAGCGTTCAAAAAGCATGTAGGTGTGGCACCAGGGACATGGTTTACTGCTGGACCTAGCAGTGTTAGCTTAATGGCTGGACTTTATGATAGAGGTCCTTTCCAACATTAACAATTCTGTGATTCTCTGATTTGTGTCCCACACAAATCATAGACTCTTTGTGAAATGTTTCTAAAAGTAAGCAATTCCCAGACATGTTTGTTTAGGAGTTTTGAAGATATCACAGACATGTGTTTTGGAAAATAATCCGTCCTGTGTTATCCCAGTCATGAGCTGTATGGAACAGTTCTTTTATAGGAAGCGTGACAATAGGCTGACCTATGAAGTATAATTTCATTTTTCTAATTAACAAGATGGGAAGTTTGGTGCATTTGCATGTTTTGGAATACTGGTAAGAATAAGCCGAGATATGGTCATCACTAATCAAGGCAAGAGGGTTTCCTGCCAATGTTTTTGCACACTGTTTTTGTCAGCCCCTAGAGTGAAGGAGTAAGATCAAAGATCTATTTAAACTCTGATGAACATCTTTCATTCCTGCATGGATTGTGGAAGAGGTAGTGAGACCTGGAGATTTTGGACTACTATGTGTGTGGGCAGACTTGCTCTATGTGCAGGGTACCTTGCTCCTTCCCAGCTGTCCCAGGCTCTGTAGAAACTTTAGCCTGCTGTTGCTCTCCCAATATAACCACTATTTCAGCCTTACATCAGTGCTAGCAAGATGGAGACTGTTAATCTGGGTCAAATACACTAGAGAGCTGCTCATTTGTAACACATTTAACCATCACCATACCATTACCATGTTTGGACAACCTGATAGTAAAAATGTTGTCAGTTGTCAATTTTTTTGTCTACCATTTCTTTTAGTGCCCTTTTTCTCAGGAAAAGATTACCTGGAGAGTGAAAGGTGATTTTACTTTTGCAAGTAGTTGTGGGGCTCTGCAACCACGTTCCTCCCTTTTTGCCTATCAGGTGGCTGCTGCATCTGATCCTGTACTCTGCTCTGTCCTCCTCCTCTTTCTTTTTTTTACCTCCTCTTTCCTATTTGCTGCTTTATTTTAATAGTCCAGTGTAACTAGTCAAGACCAGCAATGTGACTGTAATACAAAGACAAATTAGAAGCAATGCTTTCAACTTTTTGTCGTGAAGTTTGCCAGGTCTTGCTGAGACAGATAAGGCCATATTAATGACATTTGCTAAATACTAATTTGCAAGAGAGAAAGGTGCCCAAAGAAAAGCAGGAATTCCCTTCATAGATATTCTTTTTCTCTTAATGCTTAAATTATTTTCAAAAACAGCTTAAGGTCAACTACAGGTCTTTATTTGTTCCCCAAAAGAAGAGTAATATCCTTAAACACCACTTGAACTGTGGTCTATGGGTAGATGGATATATAGATATGTGGATATATGGTTTCTCTTTTTTAAAAAATTATCTCTTTAAAAAGAAGATATTTTTCATTTTTTAACTTGTGCCTTTAATAGAACCTAATCATTTTATGTGACATTTATTTGTTAATGCATTAAAAGCTCTGTGTGTGTGCATTGCTTGTTTTGTAGAAAAAAAAAACAAATAAGGAGAGCTCAATATAAAGCCCCAAACTGCAATTAATAGCATACTTATTTATTCTTTAGTTCTCTGACAGAGCAATCAATTGTGGAAAAAAATGGTTTAAATGAAGACAAAGCAATACTTTCTTGCCCAAAAAGAAAGAAAAAAACCCATGCATCTTGTTCCAGTGTTTTCTCTTTCTCTGTGTTGCATTTCATCTTCAACTCTGAAATAAGAGCAAATGAGATAAAAGCCTGGGTTAGAAAACCAAAGAGGAAGGGTGAATCCATTGCTTTTTTACTCTGTTGAAGATAATTATATCACTACCCCAGACGTGAAAGGCTCAATTCCCTTTACTGCCTGGGGGAACTTGAACCTATTTCCAGGAACAGTTCCCGTAAACGTATATGGGAGCGGCTGATCCCAGAATACCCTTTTTGCTTTGCCAGTGGTGTTCCCACTTTGCACAGCTTACTTAAATATTCATTAAATGAGGAAAAAAGTGAGCTCTCTGCAGCAGAGGCAGGTGTAGAGAGCTGCTCAGGGAGCTTGCGGTCCTTGGCTCATCAGCCCGCTGCCAAACAGCCACCACTATTGCATAGAGGCTGTGGCATCACCCAGCCCCCAACCTGTCCCACTTTGGGACTGGAGGAAATGCACTTCCCTGTGTCCACAGACTTCTCTATTTCCTCCAAGGTAGTTTGGGGTCTGTAACACACGACCATATTATTACTGTGCAAGGATGCTGTAAGAGTGGTGGCCATGCATTCACCCATCTTCCTGTCAAGAGGGGCAGGTGTGCTGTGGTGATGTGCAGCAGGCTCAGCAGATGGAGGAGGCTGAAGTCTGCTCCCTGCCCGGGCTGGTGCTGCCTGGCCGTGGGGTTTTCAGCTGGGGGATGGAAGGTGCTGACCAAGTCCCTGCACAAGGACATGAAATTGGCCATTGAAGCTGAGAAACCCAGGTCTCGTAGAGGAAATGCATTTCCTTCTTTCCTTTTCCCACAGCATTTCAGGAATCTGTACCTTTGCTTTCTTTGTTTTTATTAATGTACCTGGATATCAAAGCATCCTGAAAACAGTGCTGTGAAAACTTGGGTGATGTTTTACTTTAAGGCACCTTGAAACTTCATTTCCCAGTGAATTGCTACGTGTCCCAACTCTAATTAACTGGTTAGTATTGCAACAGTGATCTAGGGCTTTAAAACACTCTGGGTAGGAGATATCTCCCCCAGCTTTATCAGCACATTGTATCATCCAAGTCTAACCTTATCTTTGCACTGCTCTTAATAACTGCTTGTCTGCTTTACCCATAAATACCTAACCCTTTCCATCTATACAGTCCTTTTTACTTGGGGGGAAAAAAATGCATCTTGCTTCCTTGTAAGTCCTTCATGGGAGTGAGACCTGCAAATCATTACTGCTGGCTTCTCCTGGACGGGTGGTCACTTCTAGCTCCAGGGACCGCAACTCCATATGGGTACATCATTTCACCATATCATTATCCTCATCTCTCTCCATTTGCCTCCTGCTTTCCTTGATGTATTTTTATCTTTCTTCTAGCTCTGATCCCGTAGCTAATAGGAATGCAATCCCTCCTTTGGAGTTCCAGATGTTACACCAGTAAAAATATTTTGTAATGTGTTTTCTATTCTTAGTACTTAACACAGGGAATTATTTCTTAGCTTTGTGTTTATTTGTAATCCCTCTGGAAAAAAAACAATGACTGCTAATCCCGTTTATAGATGAAGTGAAAGTATACACAAAGTTCATAAGCATTTTAGCTAGTATAAGTAAGTGTAAATACATTATTTACGCTCAAATATTATGAGGATATTTCTTTCTCTTATAATACTTTGAGTTTTATCTATTCCTCCAGGTGTTCTGTTCTCTGATTTATCACTGCTATCTTGGTGAGTTAAAAAAAATAGCTATTGAGAAGTGTTTTTAGGGGGGGAAAAGGCATTGTTTACATGTAGAACGTCTTTCTCCTCCTTTGAAACTCACAGAATCAAAGACTTGGTACAAAAGCAAAAATCTAATCTACTGCAATCCAAACTGTATACAATGATGTCTTTAAAGTAAGTTTGCTAGTAGAAGCAAGTCAGATAACATAAGCTAAATGTACCAGTTCATAAAATCAGTAATTATCAGTTCTGTTCTGTGAATAAAAACAGTTTAGTTTAACAGTCACTCTGCTCTCAGTCAGCTCCATTTAAAGTAAAATATATCAAAATCAGACTTAGGATGTTCAGAAACTGGAGTAGATTTATTCAAGTCAATGGAGCCACCTACAGATTTGACCCTGAATATCTGATAAGATACACAGCTCAAATTTTCACAAGCATATATGTTAGACATGTGTGCACAGTGCAAATCATGTTTTTTAATAAAATTTATTTACTGTTAGTGTGGATTTTTATAAATGGAGCTTTCAAAGAGGTAGTACCTATTCTTGTGCTGTGTTGCCATCATGCTGCTCACTTCTGAAAGCCTGGCTCTTACGCAGCAGAAGGCCTTTATACTCAGTACTTGGTTTGACAGTGAAGGGTGAACTCAGAGACAAACCTGGACCTGTCACATCTGAAGGAATTTCACTGACTAAGAAATGAGATAAGCCCTATTGCCTTCTTCAATATTTGGCTGCAGGTGGGACATTCTTTAAAAAACCCGAAAACTCAAATGTTAATGTTTTAGCAGTTTTGTGGAGTGTGGAGATTGCCATAGTAATTCCCTCTGGAGGATAAGAAGCTGGGGATAGCCATCAGGAGGTAGATGTAGATAAAAAAGGCCTTAGCTGCTTTTTGCAGATGTTAACAAATACCCTCTGAATGGTTGCTGCTCATTTTCATGAGGAGTTTGGGGACCTGTGGAGTCTTCTGCTTATCAGCAGATGAAATCAGAGCTAAACCTACCCACCGGCCAACCCGAACTGATCTCCTGCCCTTCCTCTCTCCAGACTGGCTCCTCTACCCTGTGCCAGAGGCAGTTTTAGCACATTGGAGCTTTGATGAATTCTAAATACATAGTCAATACACTAACTGTGCTCAGCAACCAGCAGTATGTTTTCATTGGAAGAAGCTTTCTTAGCTAAAGTGTGATGCTTTGACAGTATATCACCTAATTGATTTCTCATTTTTCAAAGTAAGGCATGCAGGCTATGTTCTTAGTTCCTTCACACTTTGTATAAATACTGACAGTTGTCAAAAAAAAAAAAAAAAAAAAAAAGAGAAAGATATAAAATGCTAACACCTTCATTAGTATTTTTCACTGACCTGTCTCTAATGGCATGTACAGCAGAGGAGCTGAGGAGTGGAGATCAGGGCTCAATGTGCCCAGCTCCTGGAGCACCTTGTCTCCATTATGCTTGAATTCCTTCCACTGAGCCCAAACAGAGTTTTGCTCTTTAGTACAGCTTAGGCTTCTGTCCAATCGGTCCAGATTGGCAGATTTCAGTCCAGATGGTTATGATAGATATGGTACCCTCTCTTTTAATCTCGACTAAAGAAGTTTTGACAAAGGCCTGTGAATTAAGTGGGCTATGAGTAGCAATGACTGCGTGAATTTCACATTTTTGTCTAGTCCATCTGCCAGGCTGCAAAGAAGGAAGGAAAGCAAGCCATTTTAGTATAAATTAGGATGCCTGAATTGCACGAATCCAATTAGCTAACAGGCAGGACATTTCTCTGCTATTACTACTATTTAAAAAAAATTCTCTTTGGCAAAATGCATGTTGAGTAGTAAATCTTTCCTTTTCAGGCTTGCCATCCATTTGGTACCTTTGTCCCACATTTACATGGAAATTTTACTCCCCTTGAACACAAAGCTTGTCCTCTCAGCATGCAGGCTGCATTAATTGTCAGTAATGTGGGCAGAAATATATTCCATAGCATTATATCATCAAAACTGAATGGGATTAATGGCCTGTCCTGTTGTTATAAGGAGTTTGGCACTGGTGTTTTATCTGTCAGCGAGATGACTATATTGTTTTTGGGTAACTGGCATTTAGTATAATTGCTTATCTGAATCCACACAATTAAAACTGTTTTCTGGGAGGACTTTGTGCTTGAAACTCAGTTTGGTGGACACTTTCTTTGCCAGGAGGGAGAGGACAGCACAGTATGCTTCACGTGACTCCATAGTGCAGCTCCACTTGCTGAATGTGTCCCTTTTTCAGTGACAACTGCCTTTTGCAATATAAGGTTGCCTTTCTTTTAACCTTGCCCTACCAGTCCTCCCTGCTTCCTCATAAGGAGCTAGTTTGCAGCCCTCTGAAGTCAATGAAGTTCCCATGGCTTTGAGCCATGCTGCAGGAGCCCAGATCCTTCCCTCCTTGCTGCTTTCTCTCTAGCACAAACATCCACATCTCCTAGCCTCATCCCCCAACAGGTTTTGGCCCTTGATTCCCAGAAGCACTGGTATGGACTTTCACTTTTCTTCTTCTCGTACTGTTTTATTACTTCTTTCATAGAGCTGTAAGGGCTGATGGAAGGCCAGACCCCCAGGAGTAATTTTCACCCACATTGGTGTCTTCTTCAGGCATGGTCTTATGGATCCTCCTTCATGAAGGCATTTTGAATCTGAGTTTCAGCAGATGAATTCAATCTGCCTTTGCATGGTGGGGGAAAAAATTAGTAACACATTCTGGTATCTATGCATATTTAAAAACGTTAGTTCAAATGGGTATTAATAGGAAGCTAGAAGTTCTTCATTAGGAGAATGAAAGTGGGGAAGCAATTTACATTCTGTATTCAGCAATAGCATTGCAGCTGAAAGGCTGAAATGCCAGAGATTTCACATTGGAAGTCTATTTTCACACTTTATGAAAACTGAGGTCACACTAATAAAGCATAAAGTTGGATGTGCTGTAAATATGGTAAGTTTTCTGCAAGTCTTCAAAAATTCATGTGTATCCAAGTGTCCATACTGAAACTTATTTGCCATAAATAGGTTTTTCAAATAGAGAGTGCATTAATTTGACTGATTAAAGCTTCTTAATCCCCTTCTGTCCAATGGTTTAAGAAAGTAACAAAAATATCTGCATTCAAAAAACTGAATTATGTCAGCCCTTTAGATAAACTGTTGGTTTTGAAAGTTGAATCTCCTAATTTAACGAAATGTTGTTTATCTAATGTAGATTATTTTTAGTTTCAAAGAGAAAAATATTGATTCTTTGCTGTCTCCTCCATTCTTCAGTCAAGCACAAAAACACAGAAATATGAGTATTAAATAGTCTTTTAAGCTGTCACCCATTAATATAGAGGTTTTAAAAATTAAATTGGAGATCAATGAGAAACTTAATTTTAAGAACACTTCTTGACGATGTCAAACTGTTTGAGCTTGTTGGTATCTTAATGGACATTAATGGAGACATTTTAAAAACAAGAATAACTTGCTGAAGTAGTTGGTTATTTTTAACACACACATGCACTGGTTGCAATTGGTTTTTATTGCTGTGGAAATAGCAGACAACACTAACAACAATAAAAGATTAAGATTAAACATATTTGTTAAAAAAGAAGGTTGTTTTGAAAATAAAATTAGGAGATGGCAGGGTCTAACTATAAATTTCCTGTATAGCAGGTTTTTTTCAGTTACTTAATGCAGTCTTATTTCTCAATGTTATTTGTATATGATGTTATTATTTTTGTTGAACGCACATGATTATCTACAGAATCATTTTGAATTAAAGCTGATAAAAGTTCTAGAACATATAATTTTTCTTGATACCACATGCTGCCTTTCATGTGTAGTTTGTTATAGTAAGGTACTCTTCAATATGTTTACAAATCCATGCTTGGAAAAGCTAGTGTGTGTTCTAAGGGGTAGGTTTTCAGAAGGATTTGTGTACAAGCCAAAGTGTGTTCTCGGACGGTGACATCCCTGCTTGCAGGAGAGCCATCTCCGTTCACATAAATACTGCCAGATGTGTAGATTTCCAGGTCTGTCTGTATTCAAGTGTCCAGCCAGGCAAGGCAGTGCTGGGACAGTGGCTTGAGGATGCTCAGCTTTATGGACCAGTGGCAATATCTGCATAAGCTAAATTACCCCATTTTAGACAGTGCTTGCTTCTTTTGTCCCCTGTACTTGAGGGGCCCTCTAGGAGCACACTGGCAACATCCATAACATACAACCCTCAGCTGCCAATCTCCTTTGAGCCCTATTATAGTGTTTGGTGGTCATAAGACACAATTATTATTTGTTGTGCATCTTTTTAGTTATAGGTTTCTGGAAGCATCAGTGGTGTTTCGGTAACATGAAACAGAGGACCTGTGTTTGGTGTCTTGGGACTGCGGAAGGAAAGCAGCTCCCGCATGAGGACATCATGATGATGTGCTGATATAATGTTAGAGGGGGAATGCTGTAAGGAGAACACAGACAAATTTGGGGTAGTCTTCATCATGCTAGCCTTAGGGGATGGAGCAACATATCCCAGGACCATGTCCAGAGACTTGAGGAGGCCAAAACAGCAGGCAGCGAAGGGGAGTGAACTATGAGGAGCCAGCACTTGGCCTCACTCCCTGGCCTGATTTTATTTAGAAGTATAGTCAAGCAATCCTGAATCACAGCAAAGCAAATGGACAGAAGTTCTACTCACTGCAAAGAGAGTAGCAGGAGAGTGCAAGGAGCAGAGGACGTTTGACATCTATGTGTTCAAGTAGTGGAGAGGTTCAAGTAAATGTGTGACAGGTTACATTACTTTAAGTTTCTTTTATTGACATGTCTGGTCAAAATCGAGCTGAGCTAATGATGCTAGTTCTTTTGCTTTTATCTCTGGTCAAAATGATCTCTAAGGTAAAGAATCACATGATTGACAATTGGGCATCACTTTAATGTCTTGTGTTGCAAGGTGAATGTGTGCACTTAATGAAAAAGGTGGGAAAATTGCCTTCAGAGCAACTTTTATGAAAACACTGGAATTTTGGATGAAACATTTATGAGGAAAACATCTGTTTTTACAGAAAATTAAGACAGGAAAACCTAAAAATTGGAGCCTGTTGCTCCAGAGCCATCCCATGATGCTGCAGAGCAGTGGTAGTTTGGGTGGTTCATGTCCCCAACCCCTTGGTGAGCTGTATTCCCAGCAGGGCTGTATTTCCCAAAAAGTAGCCCAGCTCTTTGCCATGATATGCAAGGCAGGACTTCTTTTCAGTATAAGGTGATAGCAATGGCGTGAGGTGTATTTTGGTGCTTTGAGTGTGCAAGGTCTAGTCAATTCACAAGTTTCAATGACTTTAAATACCCGAGATGTACAGTCTAATAGCACAGCTCTCTAACAAGCCTTGGCCCCAGTCTACCCTGGGACTTCATGCCAGCATAACTTTGTTGAGCTGAGCCATGATAATGTATGATTTGGGACTGGCAGGGCTTTGCCAGTCAGAGCTCCTGGAGCGGGCATAGCTACACTGCCAAACCTGCTGCTGGAGGAAGCTCATCTGGCATTAAGGCAGCTTGGCGCCAGTGCCGACCACATCTGGGGGAGAAGTGCAGTGTTTGGTAGAACCATGCATTCTACACACAGTTTTCCACCCACCACTGCAGAGAGCATAATCTGTCATATTTAATTTATCACATTAAATCATGGGCTGTTCTTGCGTTCTTGATCATACCCCCTTTCAAGGCAGCTGTACTAGGCATCACCAGCACTGGCCTGTGGAAGACCCAAAGATATTTGAGATGGAGGCAGGAACCTTAAAAACAACAACTTGGTGGTTGTAATTTGCAGTCTGATCATGCTTTTTTTGCTCAGCAATATCCCTGACAGGTCCCATACACTGTGTACAGCTGGCTGTTTTGGTCCCATGCCAAATGAGAATTTCCTGGTGTGAAAAGAATTCTCAGTTGTCTATTTTGAATCCTTTCTGGGCTTCCAGAAGAGTACAAATCATGCTTAACTGGACTGTAGAGCTAACACTGAATACCTTGAATCAAACCCATAAATTAGAAAGTGAAAACTGGGTCTTATTGTCCAGGAAATACAAAATGGAGTGTCTTATGTTCCCCAAATCGCTCTTCTATTGAGCCACATTGCAATGATGATGACTTTTTCTGAATGGGGTGCTAACATACAATTTTTCCTCAGGCACCTAATGGTCATGCTTCCCTATCTAATTCTGTCAATGGAAGAGCAGAAACAGACAAGAGTCTCTTCTTCTGCTTCGCTGTAAATTCAGGGAAACTACATTTGCTGGAGTAGAATTAATCCAGTCTGTACTTACACCAGTTCAACCCTTGTCATGGTCCAGCCTGTTATCTACAATAAAGGCTGCTATGTAATATGGCAGAGTACAATAGAGGAACACAGTTTCTTAATAGCTTAATAGCTTGACAAGCAAAGCCTCAAATCAGAAGAACATAAGGCTGACAAAAGGCTTTGTTCATGCCTTTCTAAAACCTTCCCAGCACATGTGCTGGGGGAAAAAAAAAAAGGAAACTGGTTTGCAGGCACAGTTTTCCAATGACAGAAGTCCAGAGGCACTTAAACATTAGATTTTGCTCTTCCATTATATCTGTCAATGTCTCTGAGCAAAGGTACCTATTTCCTAAACAGATAAAGCTGTGCTGCCAACTACAGGGTTTGTGGCTTGGCAAATCCCATTCTGGCTGCCAGCTGCCCTAATGAAACTAACTGAAAGTTCATCTGCAACGTGGGGAGTCCTGTGATCGGATAGGTTTTGCCTTTGTGTTGACTTTAAAGCAGGGAACTGCAGCAGGCTTGATTTAGACGACTCTTAGGCTCTATTAAGTACTTTTCGGTTGACTATACTGTGTGATCACTCCTGTCTTGTCCTTATTGCATGATGCTGTATGTCACCTTTGCACTGGAAAAAGTCCCAGCTTTACAAAGGAAGAATGTTCCACTAAGCATCCTTGCCAGTGTGGCCTCGGTCACAGACTATATCATACAGGGGTCTGTGGCACACCTGCTAATGGGCCATGAAACAACAGCAGCAAGGCAAGGCACCCTTGAATTTAAACATTTTGGATACAAAATCAAAGGGCCTTTATGGTTTCCTTGAAAGGCGAGTGTCAGCCCAGCTGCACCTTAACCCTGCTCCTTGTCAAGCACGTCACAAAGTGCTTTGTGATCTGTCTCGGAGCACCTGGACCCATGCCAATCAGGTGCTTTCTGGAATATTCTGTAATCCATAGGACCATCTGACCAAACTGGTTTAAATGTTTTATATCCTGTAATTACCATTATACAGTTTAGTAAGGGGACAGCAGAACCTTTTTTCCCCGGGCCCCAAAGTGTTTCATCAAACTTTTCTTTAGGATTGTTTTGCAATCAGACTGGCATGTTGCGCTCTTGAATAAAATAGAAGGTAAGTACTTGAAGAGCCTGTTGTTCACCCTGGCCATGTCCAACGTGGCCAGCAGAGTCTTTGATTTTCCCAATCTCAAATCCTGTAGCTGGAAGAGTACTGCCAGTCACTGAAAGATGTTACTGCAAATACAGAGGGAGTGTCACAGAAATGATGCCAAGGAGAATTTGTGGAGAAAGGCAACAATGTCCAGGCCCACTTGTTGAAAGGTGGAAAAAACATAGCATAATCTGATGAATGAGATTAGAAAGACCTGACTTTTCACTCTCTTTTTAAGATCTTCATTCTTTAATCTATCTCTCTAGATCTCCTTCAGTTGGCATCCCAGACTGTGCACTGCTAGACATCAAAACTCTTTGGTGTGCTGTGGAGTCCTGAAGGTCCCCATCTGCACTGGTCTATGTGACAGGGTACAACATGCCTGCCATAATAACCACTGCTGACTGATACAAAGAGGTGGGTCCTGAGACCTGCTGCTGATGTAATAGCGTGGTTATAGGAGACAATGTATTCGGCTGCTATGGGAAAATGATTAAAGGGGTTGGCAGATCATGTAGTATTATCATAGTCAGGAGGTGTGCGTTGATTCGGGCTTGCTCCCCCACTCCATAAGATCAACATACTGTTCTTCTTCAGGCATCTTTCAGTGTCTCCTGCTGTAGCTTTCCTATGTCTTTTCATAGACTATTGTATTCTCCTGTCCTGGACCATGAGCCTTGATTTCCCAGGCTCCTGTGTGGGTCCTTTCTCCACATTGTAATGCTGGACTCACTTTAGCACAGCCAGTAGCAGGTTGCATAGAACACTGAACAGTTTGAACAGAACCAGTTTGGAAAATTGCTGGCAGGAGATTATGTTTAGGACCCTTCCTCAGACCTGAGGGACTGATGCTCAAATGACTGGGCTGAATTGGTCAGAGCAGGCAATTATACCTGGCTGTTCCTGTTCTGACTTAACACCCTAACTACTGAGCTGTTGTGGAAAACACCAAAACCCTCAGTTTTGCTATAAAACAGGATGGGGGGAAAGGTAGATGCTGCCTATTTTCCTAAAGAGGCAGAGTTTTACCAACAGCACTGTGCTGATCTTACTGCAGGCAAGGGTGGGAACATTTGTTTCCAAGTTGGCTCCAGCACTCAGATCCCTGAAGATTTTAAACATCCCTAACTATGTGTAAACAAAATAATGCCTAAACATAATCCTTCCCGTGTCATCCTGACTTCATCTACAAATGCCAGCTTTAGCAGTGTGGCTTTTCTCTTGGCTGTGGCAGCAAAAATGTTACCTGTGTCCTTGGACAGAGAAATGTTTTGAAATGTGTTGAACAGCACAGAGTATTTGAGACTGGTTTTTCCCTTGCATGTGTGTGTGCACACAGCACATTAGATATGAAAATAAACAAATTGAGAAAGTATCCAGAGGCATCAAGCAATGGGTGACCATGTACATGAGCTGCAAAATTTCTCACACCAAGTTCATGATATGGATTTCCTTGCTGCAGCCCTTTACATCCCAATAGATTTTCTGTGCTGAGCGGATAATGTTTCCAGCTGGTGACAGGAGGGCATTTTTTCATCATAAACCAATATGCATTTAGTTTCAGGCCACCTTATGTTTTTACAAGATATAGTTTTTCTTTTCAGAACTCTATTTGAGAATGAAATTGAATAAGGGTGTTTTAATAGTACATGAAGTATGTGGGTGGCTTTGCTTGCTATGTTTTAGGAGATGCTGCACCTTCAATTTAACGGACAATGTTATGCTTCAGTAGACCATTATATTAGTCCACTATTCCTAACATAGCAGTCATATTGAAGTTGTATTGCTACATTATACAAGTATGGTTAATTAAACCCAGTTATCAGCCCAAGCTCATACAATAGCTGTGTGTGTGTAAAGGAGAAGCAGTGAGTTAGAAAAAAAGTGTATGTTCTAGAGAAAAAGAAAATGAAAAAGAGAGGGAGAAAATGGGCACAGTTAGAGCATGGATGGCAGAAGAGAAATTGGATGGTGACCACTAGTGCTGCAGCCTGACCTGTACTGTGCCCTGCAGCCATGCTGAGTAATTAGGGAATCTGTTAATCTTTTGCATCATTATTATTACAGGAAAAGACACACCTTACCACATGGAACTAAAGAGGGATAGTACAAATGAAGCATCACTGACAGTTTTGAAGATAGATATTCAACAAAGGTTTACTTAATGTCTCTGAAGTGCAAAGCATAATAGGGCTGTGGGTTTAATGTGTCTGGAGTAAAAAATATATATATCCTCTGCACTATCCTTCCTTCCTGCTCCAGCTGGCTTTTAATGCACAGTTGAAAACAATCAAGCATAAATAGTGGTGCTTGAAAGAAAAGTTGATATTCAGACTGTGAATGTGTGAGACTACAAAAATTATTTGTTGGGTCTTTGATCATATTCCAGGGAGGTATGAGAAACCACAGCAATGGTACCTCTTTCTGTTGAGCAGGGCACCCTCAAACACATGAGGGGCAAAGCAATGTGGGAATCCTCTGCAGACCTTTGCAGAAAATCAGTGTCCCAGTATGTTGCCTAATGTGTAGTTGCCTGCTGTTGATGACCGCACTGTTATCATTTTCTTTTTATTTGGCTCATTTAAGTCTAGTACCTGAGCTTCAGGGAATAGCTGGCACTTTTAAGTTGTAGTTAAAAAATTCCACTTTTCTTTGTACTCTTCTTATTGGTGCCTGTTGACCATAAACCTACCAGGGAGAGTTCAGTCTGTCACCAGTCCATCCTTTAATACTCCATTCATAGCATGACATATTTCTACTGAAAACGAATCCAAAGAAATCCCAGAGGCACAGATGATTTTTTGAGGGGAGAAAAAAAGGCTTTAATATACCGAACTGTTTCTTGAAAGGACTAACATCGGCTGAATTATAAAACCGAGTGAGTGTAGCTGTGATGCCAGCAGTTAGCATTAAAGTGCATTTATCCGTGGCAGGCACTGCCAATTTAAACTTAGCTGTAGGTTGGTGGGCTTTCATTTACTGCAAAAGGCCTGACATTGTTTACATAAATATGGCATGAATTCTTGAACTTATATCTTTGGAGCATTGGTTTAGTGTAAGTTTAACTAATACACAGAAGAGGTGAGTTGAAGAACGAACATGTTGCTGCACCATCTGGGTGGTTGATTGAGTGGCTGCTGGGCATTGTCTGGGGTTATGTGTGGATCTGCAAGGAGGAGGCTATGGAAGTGGGAGCCATCATATCTAGCATAGCCTTGGCAATGCTGCTCCATGGCCTCTGTGGAGCCAGGTCAGTTTGTCGCAGCAGCCTGGTTTGAGGTGCCTCTTGGTAGGTCATGTTGTATGAGTGTGGCAAAAAAAAATGGGAGGAAACTAATTTTTAGGAAAGGAGACTGTATTTTGGGACCTGGTTGCCTCAAAGGCAGACCCTAAGATGGACAGCTTTCGATGCCTGCTTTTGGCAATAGGGCAAAAATGAGCAGTTAAATAACAGCTTTAATGAATAGCAAAAGCCCGTGCAAGACATTGCAAAGCATGCTGGGGAGACTCTCACAGGATGATTTCACTTGTTACCAGAAACATCGCTGTCTTCAACTGGATGGGTGTTGATTTTTCCATTAATTACCTTCCAGAGTACGACACATTAACATACTTTTTCTCACTGGCTTATATATTTTACCTGTAGAAAAAGATTTTCCCAATTTTTAATTATCTTTAAAATGTGAATATGGGTCTATCTTCTTGTTCATGAAGTGCTCCCCACCAAATTGTTGGTTATACTAACCACTAACAGATTCATCTCTTTCTTTTGTTAGTAATTAGTTTCACAAATCCAGTAGCAACTTTGTTACAAAGGCTTCCAGATAAAGTAAGACACTTCAGGCACACGACATGATCAGAGAGATGGTACATTAACAAAAATAAGGTTCTTCCACAATAATGTTGTCAACTTTTATCAAATATGTACCAAATCCTGGGTTATTCAATACATGTCTGTATTTTGTCAAAGCAGGTACAATTTAAAGATATTTTTTTGTGATAAATCCTTTCTGGTTTCCTTAATTCCACCAAGAGTATACTAACCTCAGATGTAAATATCCTGAATTTTGGGATAAGTGCCTTATAGGTAGAGCCTATAGCAACATGTCTCACACCCAGCTTACCTGACAGTGACATTGTTCAAGTTCACATCTGAATTTAATTTTCATTGATTGGGACACTCCCTAAAATTATTTTTTACATTATTTGTATCAGAATAACATTTTTTCCACTCTTCAGCTTCACTTCCCTTCCACCCCCACCCCTCCTTTATTTATTTTCTTTTCCCTTTCTCCAGGATCAAAAAATGCAAAAGTATATTTGATTGTAGTACATTTCTTTATATACCTGTCCAGTCTGCTTTTTGACTAGGCTATACAGATTGGTGAACTATTTGAAATCAAGCAGTCAGCAGTTCTGTCTTGCTCCCCACAAGTCCTGAAATTGTTTTTATTCCCTCTGTGAAAATGGCTATGTCAGCAGAGAGTACAAAAGGAATCAAATTATACTTCATCTTATTACAAAACCACCTGGAAGTCAGTGGAAACATCCCACTCCTCTTTGCCTTCCAGGTCTTTGATCCACTTGAAAAGCCTCATCCGCTGTCAGGAGGGCTTACCTCCCTGCCAGCTCAGCACTATAAGAAAGTATATTTAAACTGAAATTTAGTCTTGAAAATGCCCAACAAAGTTTTCCCCATGTGTTTCACCTTCTTTCCAATACTTGATTAGGTTCTCCTAGGCACAATATCATGAACTCCACTTATCGGGAATCCAAGAGGCAGCCTCCTTTCCTCTTCCTTCTCTCTAGAAATACCTGCAAGATTTACTTTAATCACAGGGGTCAGCAAGCAACTAGCATTATTCCATCACTGGATCTCAAAAAGTCCCCACTAGGGAGGGTTGGTGCCACAGCTATCTCTAAGAGGCCACATTGCTTGTGGGACTTAGAGGCTTACATTCCTGCTGGAGCAAGTCCAGAGGAGGGCCACGTAGACGATCAGAGGGACGGAACATCTCTTTTATGAGGACAGGACGAGAGAGCTGGGGTTGTTCAGCCTGGAGAAGAGAAGGTTCCAGGGAGACCTCATAGAGGCCTTCCAGTACCTAAAGGGGACCTACAGGAAGGCTGGAGAGGGATTTTTTTGCAAGGGCATGTAGTGGTTGGAATAGCTTTAAACTGAAAGAAGGTTGGTTTAGATTAGATATTAGGAAGAAATTCTTTACTGTGAGGGTGGTGAGGCTCTGAAACAGGTTGATCAGAGAAGCTGTGGAGGGCCCATCCCTGGAAGTGTTGAAGGCTGGGTTGGATGGGGCTTTGAGCAACGTGGTGTAGTGGTAGGTGTCCCTGCCCAAAGTGTTGGAACTAGATGATCTTTAGGGTCCCTTCCAAGCCAAACTGTTCTATGATTTTATGATCAACAGCCCATCCCTGGCAGCCCATTAACTTCATTGGCAGATTGGCTGCAAACAGCACTCGACCCAGTTCTTTCCCTTCCTGCCTAGGACTCCTTCCTCCTGAGGCAACTGAGAATGGTGGGAATGTAACACAGAGGGGAAGTTTTATGGGTTTATTTACTGGCCTTCAGGATGCACCCTGCTGTGAAGACTAACATACACAAAGGCACATGCATGCACACGTGCACATTAAGGCTGCCACAGCGTGATCGTACAATCTCCTTTCAAAGCACTTGCTCATCTCTTTAATATTTGATAGCTATTTGGCTGTCAGCAGAGAGGAGCAGAGCTTTTTGTTATGTAACTCCTATTAGAAGTTAGGGCTTGATAAAGCATAAGTTGCAGTTCTCATTATGAGAAATAAAGTGTGTTTCTCACTTCTTTGCATCCAAATGCCAGCCTTTGATGTCTGTACTTGGCCTTCACTGCAGCTAAAATCTCTTGTGGCACATACTTCATAGCCATGTAAAATAGCAATGCGTTCTTTGCCCTGCTAGTGAAGGAGATGCCAAATAATGTCAAGTTGAAGCTGAAAGTGCTTTTCTGCTCTACAACCAAACAACTGAGCTCTGGAAGCTTATTATTGCCTTTTGAGGATCTCCAAACCCAGTTGCAATGAGATTACTCTATTCCCATTTCTTCTTCTGCCTTACTCATAAGCTTACACCTCCCTGTTTTCTTGCTCTTACTGCAGTGCAACAGAGGGATTAAATGGAGTTCATCTTCCCTTTTTGCCTTGATGCTTTAGTGCATTTCAAAACAAACTATGATAAATTGCACCCTAAAGAAACCAGAAGCACAGAAGACGGTTTTAAGTTTTTGGAAAAAAATAAAGTGTCAAAAGCAGCAGGCAACTAGAACAACAATTTGAAAGCTTATAACTCCCTCCACTTGTGCGAATTTGAGATTCTCTCCTGGACCTATCCCTCTCCCTCATCTGTTTCTTAAAGAAAATCTCTTGACAGCTATTATGCCCTCTGTTACTACAACACTATATTCAGTACTTTAAGCTTTACAGGGTAGCACAAATGTCTAGTATGACCGTCAGTCTTGGGTATCTTTCTTTCTTTATCTTTTAGAAATACTTCCCCAAATAGTCTTTATTTTAGCTTTTTGTTTCATGTGGTGTTGAAGCTAGTTCTGTGATTTCATGTATTTTTAAGTTGATAGATTGAACTGCAGGTGATAAAGGCTCTACTTTATCCTGTAAACCAAACTGCCTTTATTAATCCCCCAGGCTTATCGTGAGGCTCCAGACTTTTTTCTTCCTCCCTCCTAAAAGTGAGTTTTGTGTATGAGAGAGGCATCTAATTGATGGTGGGAAATGTTTGTCTGTCTGCTTGCTGGGTACAGCCTGGGTGTGCTCAGGTGGAAGGGGCTTCAGGGCAGGAGAGGGCATCTGGGTCTTCCTCCGCAGGTGCTCCTCAGTGGTTTCTGTGATGTGGCCACCTGTCCTGCCTGAACCGAACAGAGACCATCCGTTCATTCCCTGTAGGCCACTGAGCAGCCATTGCCTTTGCTAATGGCTTTTAGTACTGCTGATGTAGACTGAAGTTGAATCCTTTATGGGCTTTGTGTCTAGGGATAATGGATATGTGTGGCAACCAGTTTCCAGCTTACCCAATTTAAAGATCTTGCTATATCAGCAGGTGCTTGCTTTTTACAAATCTGCTTGGTTTAGCTTCTCTATACCAAAACTCACTTTCATTTACATCTCTATGAAGAAGAACCATAAAGTGATATCATTTTGAATAGCTGTTATTAATATTACAAAGGACATAACGTGATGTGCACTAGGGAAGTTTGTTTCCTTGTTTGGACTTGGGGAAGGATGTAATTTTGCAAGATGAAAAGGCAATATTATTTTAAGATCCAACTGTATTAGCTATCAGATGTGCTTAATTTTAAGTTCTAATACACATTGACCAATCAAAACTGAAATGAATTTGTCTATAAGGAAAACATTTCTACAGTTTCTGTTTTCAAGTGCCAAATTTCAAACGTCTTAAATGTTTTGAGGTTTTTTGTTGCTTAACCTTTGAAAGTCAGCATTGAGATATAAAACAGAGGTGTTTTAAAACTACTTTTGACACATAACTGAAAATGCATAAAAAATAAAACTTTTTTTTGATGGGGCAGGAGTTGATATATTCCCCCCACCTCCTGTTCTTTGCAAATCAAAGCTATGTGCGAGACAATTAGTTTCTAGTCTACAGCTAAGAGAGTTTTTTCACAACAGGTGGCCAATTTTTTCCAAGAATATAAGAAAATACTGTGCTTTTTGCATATAGAAAAGGCAATTTTTATGAGCTACGAACACACATACATTCATTTTGAAGGTAGAGTCTTACGCAGTGGATTATGATACAGGATTGGTGCCACCAAGAATAAACCCATGCAACTTGCCATGGGATGTAGCTGAAGCCATGTATTTAGCACCATGAAAAAAAGGATTGGAAGTTTATGAGGAATCTTGCAAGATCAATCCAGAATTTTTTGTAGTATCCGTCAAAACAGATCTGAAGTTTCTGTTGAACTGCATCCTAAGACCTAAAGGAATATAATACCAAACTAGTTATTAAAAGTACTAAAATTTTCCAAATTGTAGTAACATATTTTGCATAATTTGCAGAATATACCAATATCAGGCATAAAAAGCCACCATACATTAGCTACGGATTCTTATGTGGTGTCTAATACATTAGGCAGAATGTGCTTTGTCAGTTACTTCAAGTACCTCCAGCATCAAAACAATAAAGCTTAAGTTAAAGGATAGAAGTGGCCTGTGGGTGCACTTTCTACACTGCTCTCATGAGAACAGGAGCGCTAACAAGTCAGGCACAGCAACTGCTGTCTCTAAAGATTGTGGTACCCTATTAAAGATTTTAAGTTGAATTAATGGATATTTTATGGGTGGTCTTGGGTATTCAAACTGACAATGGTATGTAATTGCTGAATACATATTCAAGTCAAGTGGGCAGTAACACAAAAATCACAATGTCTCCTGTAGTATTTTGTAATGTCTGGGAGTTGGTGATGTTTGGGCATAGAAACATGTAAGGAAACTCCATCTGGGATACCATCCACCTCTGAATAAGTAAAACTGAATATAAAAATCCATAGGATATAACATGCAGTGGGTTGTAAAACACAGACTAATGTCAAAAGATTAAATTTCTGGAAGAAATAAAATTACAGATGTGGCAGAAGGTTAGTGAAAAACAAGTGATTGTTAATACACAAAGGCCATGAAGAGACTGCCTTGGTCAGGTCTTTGTAGCTCTGAGTGTCTGAAGAGATAAGAAAGGAAAAGTCTAAAGCAAAATACTGCAGGTTTTTTTAGAGAAACTGAAAATTGTGTTCCATTCCTTTCAATTCTATCTGGAAGTCCAGTAAGAGATATTATCTCTCAATACAAACCTTGTCTTTCATGGCAAGAGTTACATGCCTCTGTGACATGAAATCCATTAAGCAGATCTAATTAGACATCCATGCCAAAATGTCCTCTGAATTAATGAAATACATTCCAGTCAAAAGGAAATCTCAGAGGAGCACCAAAATGGGAATAATGCCCACCAAGTTATCTTTGGTTACCTCCTTTTCCTCTGATAACGAAAATGTTCAGGCAGCCAGAATTAATAAGACTGTGAATGGCAAATAATGAGTCCCAGAATGCTGAAAGTAAAAGCTGAGTTGGACTTGTAGCTCTTTGACAAAATAAGTGAAAGAGTAAAACTGAGCATCTCAACCAAAATGATTGAAGCCTGATTCAGCCTGATACGTAAATATCATCCTTCCTATTTTCATATAGCTTTCTTTTTTTTTTCCCCATTTTTTTTAGTATTCAAGGTTATAACATGTCAAATATAACTAATGTGGCAATTTAATCAGGAATTGCATTGCATCTCATTTAAGGCTGAGTTATTTCTCCATCTGTGAGAAAGATAGATAGATGATAGATAGATAGATAGATAGATCGATTTTTATAGAAGATATCCTCCTACACCATATCAGAAATGAATGTCAAAGCAGACAATAAAACCAGACACCACTTCCTCTTGAAATAGTGAAAGGAGGGATAGGCAGGAGAAAAAGCATTCAGGACTAGAGAGAGGAGAATGGTTTGGACAGGTACGCTGTTCTCTGGGCAAAAACTAGCTGCATAGCCAGGCCCAGAGAGCAGTGGTGAATGGAGTTACATCCAACTGATGGCAAGTCACTAATAGTGTTCCCTGGGGCTCAGTATTGGGGCCAGTCCTGATTAATATCATTACTGATAATCTGGATGATGGGATCAAGCCCACTCAGTCAGTTTGTAGACAACACCAAGTTGGGCAGGAGTGTTGGTCTGCTGGAGCACAGGAAGGCTCTGCAGAGGGACCTGGACAGGCTGGATCAATGGGATGAATCCAATTGCATGAGGTTCATCAAGGCACAGTGCCAGGTCCTGCCTTTGGGTCACTATAACCCCTTCAATACTACAGACTTGGGGCAGAGTGGTTGGAAAGCTGCTTGGCAGAAAAGGACCTGGGGGTGCTGGTTGGCAGCAGCTGAACATGAGCCAGCAGTGTGCCCAGGTGGCCAAGAAGGCCAATGGCATTGTGGTCTGTATCAGAAATGGTGTGGCCAGCAAGACCAGGGCAGTGATTGTCCCCCTTTACTCAGCACTGGTGAGGCTTCACCTCAAATCCTGTGTCAGTTCTGGGCCCCTCAATATGAGACACTGAGGTGCTGCAGGGTGTACCGAGAAAGGCAACAGAGCTGGTGAAGGGTCTGGAGCAAGTCTTATGAGAAGCAGCTGAGGGAGCTAGGGTTGTTTAGCCTGGAGAAAAGGAAGAGTTGGGGTGGTGTGTGTGTGTGTGTGTGTGATGTTCTCTCTCTCTACAACCATCTTAAAGAAGGTTTAGCCAGGTGGGTTTTCCATCTCTTCTCCCAAGTGACAAGACACAGGGTGAGAGGAAGTGGTCCCAAGTTGCACCAGAAGAGGTTTGGACTGGACATTAGGAAAAATTTCATCATCGAAAGGGTAATCAAGCATTGGAACAGGCTGCCCAGAGAAGTGGTGGAGCCACCATCTCTGGAGGTATTCAAAAGATGTGTGAATGTGGCACTTGGTTTAGTGTTGGACTTGTCAGTGACAGGTTAGTGGTTGAACTCGTTGTTCTTAAAGGTCCTTTCCAACCTGATTCCCTGATTCTATGAAAATTAGCATGATGAGGAATAGAAGAAGCATGAAGAAGTTTCCCCTCCCTTTTGTGCACACATAAGCCCCTCTGCATGAGGGTCCTTGCAGCTGGGGACAGTCCTATCCCCAGGACCTGTCATTCCATTCTTAGCTAGCAGCTCCTTCTCCTCATCTTCAGTGGGTCCTCCTGGGGGACAGGTATAGATCTGCCTTGCTCACTTTCACTTGTCTACTCTACTCCAGTGGGCTGCTCTAGAGCTGGCTTTGGCAGTGTGAGCCATAGGGAAACCAAAGGGGGAGTCCTTACTGCCCTGAGGGACTCAGTGCCATGGGTGACAGCCTCTGTGCAGACACATGGATGGTTTACGAGGCTGGCCTCCAGGCTACAAATACCCACAGCTTTTCACCGCCTCGCTGAGTTGGTCAGGCTCCTGGCCATAGCCAGAATCTTGCTGTGTATGATTGTGGACATCTATTTTAGATCTCCTGTTTTGAGTTTAACTTTCCTGCACTGCGTGGAGTTTCTGCCAAATACTGTAACAATACAGAACATAATTTCTATTGCCTTGATTATTTTTTAATTCCTGTGAAAAGAAGCCACATCTGCTCTCGCATCAGCAAATGAACTGCATATTTTTATGGCTTTATTCCTTCATAGTATTTATCCTAGATAAGGCCTCATTGCTAATCATTCTGGCTTTGGTCCTTCCTTACTCATTCCTGCTGAAACATACCCCCTAACATAGCTTTACTCAGCACACAGAAAAGAAGCAGTGTCAGGCCTTCTGAATCTTCCATTACTTTTGACTGACAGCTTAAATTAAAATCCTATACTTTGCTGACTTTCTTAAAAAGCAACAACAATTAGTGTTTGGGTAGAGGAGAGGAGTAAAAAAAAAGTCAATCTCCAAACACTAACTTTCCAATGCTTTGACACTGCATAAATATCATCGCCCCTTCAAATCTGTAGCTGATGCAGCAGAGATTACAGCATAGACAAAACTACACCATAGCATCCCAGCTGCCCCATCGTTCCCGGTTTGCACTGCCTCTGGCAAACAGAAGTAAGATGTCTTTTGGATAAGCAAAATATCTAAGCCTGGGGAATGTTAATCTTTAGGGACTCGTGCCATTTAATTTTATTTTATTATGGGAGGGAGGAGAAAGGGGAGATGAAGACCATACTTTGCAGTTTTCTGCATAACTCTGCCTGTGTGTGTGCACGTGAGCGTATGAGTGTGCGCTTCTACTGTGCAGTTCTCAATCAAATACAATGCCAGCTTTTCATGAACCCTCAGAAGCCTTCAGAAGGAGCTAGACAAAAGACCCCACAGCAGGAACTGACCCTAGCCAAGGTCTTTTCTTTGAAAAAAATATTTTTCTGCCTAAAATATTCAAAAGGGACAGAATTGCTTCATGCTATCAAAAATTATCTATAAAGCAAAATGCCTAGCATGCACTATTGGTTGCAATGTGCATGGTGACATTTCTGTTGTTAAACCAGGGGATTAATTTAGGCTTGGCACATAAATGAATCAAGGAGATTTATAAATAATTGCCTTGGAGATAAGTCATAGAAAATCTTACATCTGCTTCTTTGTTAGTGCTTCTGTAGTGTAGTCATTTTAGGAAAGACTAAAACTAGCTGATGTAGATATATTTCCTCTCCACAAGTGATAATATTCTGGGCAGTTGTTGGGTTGCTTCAGAGCAGAGCATTCAGGAATTAGGATTTGCATGCAGTCCTGTTGTCTAAGGGATGTCCAGACCCTACAATTCAAAACCGGAGTTTTCCCTGAATTACTGGGAACTGTGGACCTGTTTTTGAAGGGGAACTCAGTCCTGACATTAGAGAATAATACTTTCAACTTACTCCCCACACCCAGAACTGGATAGCATCCTCCAAGCCCAGCTCTTGAGCACAGTAAATGCACCTACAGCAAATTTTCAGTGTCCATTAAATATATTATTCCCATCAAACTAGGAGACGTGTGGGCTAAGAGGTTGGCCTTGCTTCTCTCCAGAGTGACATGAGTGTAGCTGGAGCAAAACTCTGACTGGAGGGTGGAGAAATGGCTGTAAATGCACCAAATTCTTTGTTCTCCTCACGGGTCTGTTCTGACCTCTCTGCAGAGAGGCTCTCATAAATCCCGAGCAGCAGCCTGAGAGCTATGAGGGACTTGCTGACATGAAGCCTTTCTAAATCTGCCCTTTGGAGATGTAGGAGGGACAACAGTAATGTCACCAGTATAATAGAGTCACCTGAAACTGCTAATGTTTCTTCAGTCCAGCCTCTGCTTCCAGATGAGTGTAAGCTGTTTTCCTTTCTATTTTTATTTAACTATTTTTTCTTGGTTCTCAGTGTTTCCAGAGATTATTTTGTCCTTTCTTTCATACACCATCAATTCATGCTATGATCTGAGACACTGAGGGAACAGAGGATCTGATGCCAAAATGTTAACAGATTTAAGGTATCAAGAGACAAGTCGCAGGAAATAACTCATTTGTTCAGGCATTCAGAGCAAATATTTATAAATTTCTTCAGAAATAATTCCCACTTCCCAAAGCCAAAAAGCAAAAGGCAAGTTTTCTGGATGTATTGAGACTTGTATTGGTAACTAAGAATAGCCTGGAGAACAGGAGAGGAAGAAGCAATCTACTTTGAATTTGTACAGGATTTACCTTAGAAATTAAGTAAAATAGGATGCGTTATGTCCTAGCAAAAGGGCCTGGATTGCGAGGGCTCTGGGGAAAAAAAACCAAACAAGGGCCTTTCCTGAGTGGATAAGTTTATACTAAAGTGAATGAAGTGCCAGAATCAGGAAATGGAAAACTGAATACTTTGGAAATAGTCTTCATCATAGTTCTGTTAGGAAACACTGGTTATTGGGCCTAATCAAAAAATATTTGCTCTGCTGGAAAGGTGTGATGAGAAATGTTTAACTGAAAACAGGAAATCAACATACTCTTTTTTTTTCTTTCCATAAAAGTTGAAATTTTCATGAGTTTAAATCTAATTGCACTAACTGTAGTCTATAAAAATTATTTGAAATAAAGTGTTCAAACTTTTGTTTTGATTGGTGCAATTATATTTAATTAATGAAGTTAGGCCTGATTTGCACAGATGCAAATGAGAGTTGAACCAGAACCACTCACACTCTGTCTTCTTATACCTACGCTGCCAGATCTGGGGAGGATTCATGAGTGACTGTTGTATTAATCAGTATACAACTGGTAGTAAACGTCAAGCACTCTTAGATAAAAATACAAAAAAGCAAACCTAATCAACTTATTCGTGCAAAAGTTGCTTATGGGCTTTCTCAATTTGGAATAAGAGTGTGTGGAATTGAGAAAAGCTCTGTGAATTTATACTAAATCCAGCACACAGCTTGTGCACTATTTGTGAATGGACTAGGACAGTCAGATGTCACAGAAAATGGATGTTTTGCAGCTCTTGGCCACTCCTGTGGTGTCCAGCTATTGCTGACTGGTTGAACCTGTGATCTGCTGGTGAGGTGCATCTTACACAGAGGTTCTGGGGAGAGAGGGACCCATTGGCAGGCTGTGGGCTGTCCCTAGAGCCCCATTGTTAGTTCCTCGTGGCTCATGCAGTCAGGCAAATACCCATTATGTTGTCCCATGTATTGGACACGTAGGGAGATATCAACACAAGGGACTTGATACCACTCTTGAAGGAAGCTGAGAGACCTATATGTCAGGTTATGGTTATCTGCATCATAGGTCTCTCTATCAACATTCATATTTTACTGGAGGAGCCATTTGCTTTGGTATAGCTGGATCCTGAAGAAAAAGCCAAACACTATCTTCCACTCTCCCTGATGATACTGCATGAAAATAAGCTGCTTCAAACTTGCATTAAGTTTGTGCTAAAACCACTTTGAAATAAATATGGTTAAATCAATGCATGTATAGATTATTCTCTTATAGTTGACAGGGTTTGGGCCAGTTTCTCTTGTATTTTCAGCTTGTCTTTCCTTAGCATTTCTGGATTAACAGAGACACACTCTTTGCCAGGTGCAAACCAGGTAGGATCCTCGTGCTTGGGGTCTTCTTGTGCAATTTGTGCTGAGGTACTTTAAATTCACCCTGCTGAATGCTAGTTTAGCATTCAGCTGAATTCACCCAGCTGAATGCTGCCTTAATGTCATTTTGAATATTACTGGAATGCACTTTTGGCATGGATTATGGTAGTTATTTTAGCAGTGCGGAGGGACATAAAATGATAGTTTAGGGCAGAAAAATAATGAGGTTACAGTACTCCGCTGAAACTGCTGTAGAAGTAGAGGTAGCAGACAGGGTATGACTGTTTGCACTGAAATCTGGCCAAGCAACCAGAAACTCTTTTGAGCAGAGGCAGCAGTAAACATGTGGTTTGGTCCTCTGGGCAGAGCTGCACAGCGACCCCAGAAACAGACTGAGATGTGGGTTTGCTGCTGACTCAGAGGCAGAGGTGCCAGGTCTGGGATTGCCAGGAACATTTTGGGCAGCACCTTTGGTTTAATTTCTATGTTTCCTGTTCAAAGACCGCACCGCCTCAATGTGCTTATGTTCTCAGATGTGATACAGTCATGGTCCAATGTAGTATGGCTTCAGGCAGTGAAATTGTAACTGCTTTGCCTGTGAAGTGGAAAGTATGTATAATGCACATGCTATCAGTGACTAGTGTTTTATTCATTAAAGGCATCCTAGTTTTGTACCATTTTGTCCTCAGCAGACCAGGCAGAACATATGCTTTGAATTGTGATCCAGAGGTTTAGTATATCTTTCAGAAGGTCTGATGTCATCTTTAACTGCACAGAGCATTAAAATATTTTACAATTGGTGCACAGTATCAACAGACGTATATAAAAATAATTCATACCATTATTTAGGGGCATTTGTACTCTGCTCAGACACTAATTAAGGGAAGAATACAGCACACACCAAGTGTCAGAGGCCATGAACTGGCAGAGATTTTGTTTGTCAAGTTGCTGGTCCTGGAAAGGTGTCACAGTGCTTCCCATCGCTTTCACGATTAGTTCTGCTGTCAGTGGTACTACTTGAGCGGACAACGGTAAACTTGTTTTTACCAAATCGGGCTCATATGTATATTAAACTGTGTCTCTCTTTCCTAGCCTTTCTGCAAGTCTGGGTCTGCAATGTTAGCAGATAAAATAAGGATAGGAGACTGGAAACAAAACAGAACACAAATGAAATGGCCCTGCTTCCCAAAAATCCTGTTTCCTCTCTCTTACTGTTTCTAGCATTTCTATTTCACCTATGATGACTATAAAAACAAACAACTTGTACTGTTTGTGCTTTTCCTGTAAATTTCAGTGCAACTTTTCTCATGGATTCCTTTTAGGCTCCAACTGTATCTGATCTCTTGAAGCACAGACTCTCTCTTTATTTAACCCTTTTATTATTTCCCCCAAGGATTGCTGGCCAATATTTGTATAGCATGTTGCTAGGCATACATGTGATTGGATCTTACATGATCCTTCCACATTTTAGTGCTAAAGAAGGACTAGTCTATAGTTAAGTACTGTAAATATTATTATGATTAAATAGTAATAACTGATTCAAATTCCAGTCTTCTATGTCCCACCTGTGAAGCTGCTCCCTTTAGTAGTCCTGCCCATTTTGGTGGGATGAGTCCTGGTAGCAGAGGCAAGCCTGTTGAAAGCGTGCGATGGTCTGATTGAGAGGTTGCAAATCACCTTGTCACACCCCCACTGAGTTTCGAAGGAGTATTGGTCCTGGAAGAACTCATGGCACGTTGACTCTGTGCATACAGGGAGGAAATTTATGTGGACTGTTTCTCCAGTGCTGTTGGTTTCAGTCTGGGGAGAAAAGGTCTTGAAGCAGAATTTCGTGCATCCATGCGATTCCTTTTTTGTAATGACCAAAGCTGTCCCTTCCTGCAATCCACCAACACAACCGATCTTAAATGTTGTTCCCAACACCTAAGCACTTAAAAAAACCCCTTTTCCTGACAGATCAGAAAGGTTAAAAAAAAATTGCATCTGTTTACTTTTAGCGTGTCTTTAAGGCAGAGTGCCTCAAGTGGTACAGCAGGCTGTGGGAGGTCTCCTTCATTGGTTTTCATTAATGTTACTTTGCCTCATTAAAACTGTTGAGCACTGTGTTCCACCTAAACTGGAATAAACCGTCCTTAAAACAAAATATTAATTTCCAAATAGAAATTAGCACAAATTTTAAATAAAAGTTATGAAAATCTGTGTTAAATGTAGATGTTCTAACTTGAACATGTAACAAAAGTCTGATGTTAGCTTTGTAGATGTTAGCTTTGTAGACTTGCCTGCCTTTGTATTTGCATTTAGGAATATTCTTTTTTTTCCTGGTAGTTATTTATAACTTCCTAGACTTCCTTCTTTCCTCCTCTCACCTGCCAGTGCTCTTCTGGCTGCTCACTGACGATAGTGACATTTTCTCTCCCCACCCTCTTATTCTAATCCCCATTCTAGCCCTCAGTGGCTGAACGTCTGTTGGATATCATCTTTACATCCCTCCATAGAGGACAACGTACAGTTTTTCCTTTTATGATCCCAAAATGTATAGAGGGATTTATGCGATGAACTTCTGCCAAATGATTGCTTTCAGTCTACCATTAGCAAGGGCCCTTGCTTTCTAGCTTTTAACATATGACCTTAGCACATCGAAATGACCTTTTCAAATATTGGAAAACTCAACAAGATGTGAAAAGAAGTCAAAGTGAAAGCCCAGGAGTGTGTCATAACAACACTTAACAACTGGCATCATTGCAGAACTCCTCAGGAAAAGCACACTGAGGCTGGAACACCACACATCCCCAACATTTTATATTCTTAGGTTACCTTAGTACTGAGGGCTTATTAATGCAGTGAATCACTAGTTGTGTCTGAACAGGATCACAAGACATGCCTGTAAGAAAAATTCACAACTGAAATAGCAGTTTGGGAGGAAGCTGACCAGTCTATTTTGGGAAAATACTGTAATTCAAAGGAGGCAAACATTGACAGTTTTGTCTGGTATTTGCCAGCTGCTGACTTTTGTGGGGGACCAGCCCACCAAACTTGTGTCACAGAGGCCCCCTCCATACGGTCAGGGGAGAGGAATAAGCACTTTCTGGAAGGCAGTTTGATTTCAGTCTCTTTTCAAAAGAAACTCAATCCATCTATCATTCCTCATTGAGTAAATATGGAGGCAGAGGTGACTGTGTTTCTAATCTGGGGGCCTCAAGTGAGTTTCTGAAGTCAGGACAGATGACTCTGAGCCCATATGCATAACTGTAGCTGGACCCCTTGTGGCTTTTTCCTTTTTGACTGCTGAAGTTACATGAATCAAGACATAGATTACAGTGACATATCTTTGCTAATCCATATAAATCTTCAGATAATAACCTAACTGAAGTATCATTTATTCTCCAGCAGTCCTAAATGAATTAGTCATAGTGTCCCAGGGTGATACAGTTTATAAAATTAGAATGGTTAAATACTGTCTAAAATATCAGCATTGGTTATGCTGAGAGCTCACCTGAGCAAGGCAGGAATTATAGGCTGCTTTATAGGTGAAGAAGATAAAAGGTTTGTCTAGTGTTTTGATAAAGCATTTGCAGTTGTGCCTCTCTCTTATTCTTTGTTCAATCGTCCCTACTGGACAGGGATGGGCAGGCACTGATCTCCTCTCTGTGGTGACCAGTGACAGGACCTGAGGGAATGGCCTAAAGTTGTGTCAGGGGAGGTTTAGTTTACATATTAGAAAAAGGTTCTTCACCCAGAGGGTGGCTGGGCACTGGAACAGGCTCCCCTGGGAAGTGGTCACAGCACCAAGCCTGACAGAGTTCAAGAAGTGTTTGGATGATACCCTCAGGCACCTGGTGTGACTGGGAATGGTCCTGTGCAGGGTTAAGAGTTGGACTCAATGATCCTTGTGGGTCCCTTCCAACTTGGCATATTCTTAGATTCTGTGGCTGTCAAGGAGAGGTTCTTTTGAGCCTCTTGGAAACATCTGAATGTTTATGCAGCGAGGGGTCCAGTGGCTCTCTGGTCAGACCCAGAGTTTGAAGCTACTTTGGACTGACGTTTCTTGATAAAACATGAGATTTCCAGTACATAAATGCAAGCTAATCATCATAGCAAAGGAGAACCTACATGATTTTACAAGCCTGGGTCCTGACAACATGCAGCATTTGAAAGAAATAGGCTTGGACAACCAGATGCTATTGACATACTAAGGGAAAGGATAAAAGGAAAAATTAGAAACCAAAGAAATATGATAATGGGAGCAAACCGGAAGACATGCAGCCTGATAATCAACCCTTAGCAGATACCTACTGAAAAAAAATATGGGAGAAACTTCCTCTTGCAGACCAGAAGAGAGAGCCACTGGAGATATAATTGAAGGGTTACAGCTTGTGGAGTTGAAGAGTTGGTCTGCTGCTACAAGGTTTTTCAGTCATCCTAAAACTGAAGTATCGCTAGCAGTGCTATGTTTACATGAATGAATAGAGAATTCAGCAAGAAATCTGTCCACTGTGTCCCTAGCATAAAAAAATGAAAATAAACTGTAAGATTGAAAAGTTTCCACCAATCATTACTAACAATAGAGGAAATTATTTGGCTAAACATAGAATTATGCAAATTATACAAGACTTTGGGGAAGGATCTGACAAAAAGCCAGTGTGATTTTCTTAGATATCATTTCAAGAGAATGCGTGAAAAAATGCAGAAGGTAGGAGAGCCAGAGTTTGAAGAGATGACTGCCTTGCTGAGGTGAAACTGGAAGTTAAGGTTCAATGGAAAATTGTGTTTTACTTCCCACCCAGATCATAGAGTCCTATACATAAAAAGTGCAAGGAAAATGAAATAGTTTTCTCTCTTGAAAACAAGATAATGCATCAAGGGAGAAATAAAACAAAAGAGAGAGCAGTAAAGAGTTCAAACTTGGATTTTTTTGCAAACAAATTGAGTCAATGTGGTATAGAACGTCACATAAAGTGATAATCTTAGTGCTTGGAAATTGCATTAATACTTCAGACAAGCTGTAGGAATGAAACATTATCCCGGAAGAAAAGATGCAGTTATAGTACAAATGCCATTTCTGAAAACTACTACTAACACTTCAGTTTCCTAACACTGAAGTATTAAAATCATTGACTTCTGTCTTGCTTATGAAAGACAGAGAGGGCAAGAAGGGTGGGAGTGGGGAGAATCAGGACAGTCTGCAATAAAGCCAATGCTGCCTGCTGTATGAATATGGATAACTTTGGGATCTGGAAAGCACGTGGATCAATATTAATCAGCAGAGCCTCAGTGTGACGATGGACATCTTCAGATTGCTCACCATGTTAAGAGAGTAAAATCCATAAAGTGCAACTTACATTTCTGTCTGTGGTCAGTGTAAGGAAGAATGGCAGCAATGCAGGGCAGAACAGTGGGAGACATGCTGCCTCATGAAGACAATGCTAACACATTAAAGTTTGAATAAAAGATGGGTGAGAATATCTTACCTCAGGAAGTAACTACATTCTGAAATCTTCTTATAGTGGATAAAGGTGTTCTACCCCCGTGGCTGGTGAGGAACCTGTGATCACAGCCTGATTACATTCAATGTGGGCGTAAGGTGCATGGCATAAAAGAACAAGTAATATATCTGCTTTGCTCCTCAGAGGGGTCAATACACAAAGCTGAGGAAAACTAGTGATAAAATTTACTGTGAGAAAATCTTTTGCTATAAAAATGCAGAGAGTTTTCAAAGAGGATTTTATTGGATGAGCAGGTATAGATTCTTTTAAAGAGTGGGACACTATCGGCTGAAAGTACATTCTGTTTCAGGATTATGAAGAAGGCAGTAATTAGAAAAGAAGATGCAATATTATAGCTAAATAATAAAAAAAAAGCATAGGAGATGGTAATCAATATAAGTTAGAAGTTACAAACTGTAGAAAATTGATGAGGGAAGCTAAAGACAGAGAAAAATCAATGGTTAGCAGAGCTGGAGACAGTAAAGATTATTTAAGTATGTTAGGAAAAAAAATATATCCTAGCAACAGTATAAGGCATTACTTGATGAAGATGGCAAAATTGTTAATGATGCAGAAAAGAGAGTTCATCAATAAACATTAATGTTCTGTATTTTTTCTGGAAAAAAACAAAGTTACATGTATGAATAAGGTGATGATGTTAAAGCACTTTCCAGCTCAGTGGTGATGAAAGAGGACATAATGTGTCTTCTAGGTTAGGGCAGACTTACAGAGTAATTAGCATGACTTGCTAAACTGGTCCATTCATTAGGAAGAATTCATTAAAAATACCTTCAAATACAAAGAAATTATGTAAATTAAAGCAGCGAGTAGAAGACTTATCTTCATATTTGCGTAAGAGTTTAGGATATTTCAGATATTTCAGATGATCTAGGAGGTCACAGTTACTAGATTGCAAGATATTTAGGAGAGGACTGACTTCCAGACCCCATCCTCAGTTCTTCTGCTTATTGTGTTTGTAGCTTCTTGAAGGGGTCTTTCTTGCATTGCAAGAGCAGTGGGGAGCAGACACACTGTGAGTGAGGACCAGACTTGAGAAGGACAGACACTGACACCCTTACCTTGGTTGACTCACACATGAACTGGAAAAGGACTGTACTCTGGGTATGGAGGAGGCACATATGGCCACATTAGAATAGTTAAGGGACCAAATTATACTGAGAAGTTATGTGAAGAGTAAGATGACATAGAGCTCTGACATGACCTTATCAAAAGTGCGCAACTTTTGTCTTCATTTGCTCCCATTTGGTTTTCATAGGAACAGCCATTTCAATCGTGAATACAATATGTTGCGTAATCCTTCCAGAAACCTGCTTAGTACCAATGCTCTTCTGTTGAAAACACTTAGGGACATGAGACAGTGGTAACAGAAATGAAAACTTCTGGCAACAATCCCTTTTCGGTGATAGAATCCCTTCAACTTTCTGCTAATCATCTGTACTTCATTGCAGAGCTATTGGTATCATAGCACAGAAGGAAATTATTCCTCCTGTTTGTGAAGGTGGCACAAAAACTCAGCTGTATTTGTTATGTTTCATGCTAAATAATGCCAGGAAAAAAATAAAAACCTTTTAACAGCTGAGGTAATTTAACAGCTAGGAATATTTATAGTTTATGTCCCTCCTGGGTCTTCCCTGTTAAAAGAATTATTTTTTGAGAAGAAAATTGGTCTTTAGCTGGGTCTCTTCATAACCTGCAGCAAATTGTGCAGGGCCAGAATTGGCCCCCCTGCTCCTACTCTCTGATATGGCTTTGCAGCCACCAAGACCTTGTGCCTTTCTCTTTTGAAGCTGTCTGTTCCCAGCACAGCCTTTTTTCAGAAGGATGCTGCATATTGCACGCCTGCCTCCCGGGACTTGTGCTTTTGCTAACTCCACCCTTTGGAACTCAGGTTGTCTCTCGAATTCTTGAGTCAAGACACCATCATGGTAAGATTTGTTGTAAAGTCTTGCAATTTGGATTTTTTGGGTCTTCTGGTTTGGAGGTATTAGGGTACAATTGCAACATATTCTGAAGCTCTGTTGTTCAGTGACAGCTTCTAAAAATTATTTTATGGGTCTTTATCCATAATTAGCATTTATTATATAAAGGAGGAATTTAAAGTGAAGTGGTTACTTCAGGTAGTTCTCATTAACCTATAACCCCACATTACAAATATATCTAGCTTAAATTGTTGGGGCTTCTTCCTTAACTTGGCTTCCTTTTTTGTTATTTTGCATTCTTCTTTTTGTAGACATTTCTCATATAAATCCATGTTCTGCCAATACACAGAAGGATTTTCTGAGCAAGATTCAGTTGTAATTGCATGTACATATGTATCGCTAAAGTAATTATGAAAATAATTGCTACCTTTATGTCTTCACAATTGAATGTATCTTCCCATGAATGAGTAACTTTTAAGTTGTACAAATGGTTGGGCTGGAAGAGTATTTCATATATTGACATGCTATTTCAGTAATTCCCCTCCACATGGGTTTTCTCTTTATGAATTTTCAAAACATTTTATTTCCCTTCAAAGTGGATATTGTCTTGATGAGGCTCAAGATCTCAGAAACTGATAGAGTTTCACGTGGAGCTCTCTCATTTGTGTTTCATGTGGTGATAGTAATGAGGGCAGTCGAGAAACGTCAGTGTGGCAGCTGTGAGTGACTTTGAGGACACTGACCAGGCACATGCCATTCCTTTGCAGCATCCACCAGTGCAGATGTACAGCATCTGCCAAGAAAATGGACATAGAGCTAGTATCTGTGATCTGAAATACGACAAACATTACCTGACAATTGACAAATCAGAACGACTCTGCTTGTGCTCCTGCTAATTTCATGCCCATGCAATTACAGTTAGACACATATTATAAATCTTCTGGGGTGTTTTTTCTTTCTTTCATAATACATTGTGAACTTCACTAAAAGGTGATTTTATGCCTGGGATATGAACATGTGGAAAATTAACTGAGCTTGAGAAAGGCACTAAAGCTCTGCTAGTGCATTAATTATCTGGCAAGTGTTTCTAAAAACTGGTAAATCACCCATATCATCAGCAGACAGAAGAGGGATTTAGTCTAAATTTGGAACTAACATTTTAGATGTGATTTTTACTTAGACTTGTGAATAAGGGGAATAGTTTCTGTAGTAATCATTGGAATTCTGCTACCTGACAATTAGTCCCAAAAGAGATGATTCTGATTTCCGTGGCTCATCCTCTTTGGCACACTACTCATAATGTATGTAAAGGGCAGTACATAGAATGATTTGACTTTTCTCATCAAATTGTACATCTGTTTAGTAAAACAAAACCCTGCATTTTAGTTACTTTCCTAAAAGGAAATTTAAACATCATAAAAAAATCTAGAATATGCTATGTTTGCATGACACAAGATATATGCTTACTAGTAGAAGATAGGACTTAGATGACATCTTTCCTAGTGCCTTAATTTCACTTATTTTTCTTGCTTCATCTTAGAGAGAAGTCATTGTAGTGGCTGGTTGACAGCACAATTTCCTTGCAGAGCACTGGATACAATGCAATACTATGCAGAATTTTGTGTATACTCTGTGTTAAAGTAACAGCATAGAAGAAGAAATAACAATTAGACACTAATAATCCACAATAATAGTACTGAAAATAAGAGCAAACCAGCAAAATGAACTTCACTGCACAGTAATGGTCTTTTTATTTGAGTTTTCCACAAACTAAGATTCCTGTCTAAGTGATATATTGGAATGATTTTTATTTACTAAAGAACAGATCTTTGGCTCTAGAAAAAAACATTTTGTCTATTTTTCTTCTAATAAATGGAATTGTGCCCAGAATCACTCACAGTGAGAAAGCACGAGGTAATATATGCTTTTTTTTTTACACTAAAGTGTACTATAATTGAGCTGGATGATACTATTCTGCCTTGTGCCAAGATTTAAATCACTGGAACGTCTAAAGATAAACAGGGGAAAAAATCCCCCGCACTAATAACTTATTAACAAAACTGTCCTTGGGGTGACAATGGAGAGCATACTGGTATCTGGGAATATGGCATCTCCTTGCCTTGTTCTGGATGGCCCTGGTGGTGTTTCATTTCCCTTGGCTTGATGGTGGAATGGATGTTAACCATCAGCAGACACTGGGGTCGGCCACCGTGGACAAGCACAGGGATACCCATGAGGACTGTCTGGGGGGTGCAAGACCTTTTACTGCATTTTAGTGCCTGCAGGCAGGGCAGCAGGCAGGCAGGTTTGCCCCCACAGGCATCAGCAGTGGCCAGCATCCTTGGAAAAGGTGTGCTTGCGGGCAAGCACAACTACTGTCTCTCTAGTTGCTTCTGCTCTGCTTCTCCATGAAAGCAGTGCTGGTGAGGAAGCTTATTGAGATTTCATGCTCAGGTTTTGAGAGGGGAGAAAAGATGGCTGGTCAGCAGGAACATATTGGGAATGTGGAGGATGCAGGGCATGCGAAGTCTCAATTAAGGACTAACAGAGTTCATTGCACGGCTTTTAAACACTGTGAAAGATGACTAAAAATACAAGCAATAATTGTGTGAACACTTGCTCCTCAGATAGAAAACTGGAGGTGAAGCACAATGAACTTAAACACTGTTCTTGTGCTGAGCTTCATCTGGGAGCTGCTACTAAGTCCAAGGCATTTAGATTCAGAAACACAAAAATAAATTCAGTTTTTCCTGTCTGAGTTCTTCTAGTGTTCATGATGGAGTCAGGGTGAGGAGCTATAACAAATTAGCATTTCCATGGTGATGCTCATTTGGCCATGAAATGGGAGCTGCTTCTCCATTGGGACTTGGAGATGATGCACAGATCTGGCAAAGTACACCACAGACACGGCCACTGTTTCCCAGTTAAAGGCTATGAGAGTTTTTGGTCTGTGCTGGCTGCCAGGATCAGACTCATTTTAAAACTACACATCTACCCTGAGATGCTGTGGGAATACACTCTCTATAGTCACTTGCTAGTGGTAGAACTTCCAGAGGTCTATTTTCCTCCTTGTCCAAGACAGTTCTCCTGGAGTATGATGAATTACTTAGCTGAACTGCCAGTTTCTCTCCATTGCCTAGAGAGGAAGCCCCTACATTGCCATAAAAGCCAGATGCCTACTTTTCAGAGTAGATGAGACACGTCTGGTCTTCAGAGTCTGCATTAAGCTGAAAGGTCACCTTGTGTGATGATGCCACAGCTTCTACAACTGTGAAGTTGGGTGATTTTAAGGGCTCATTGAATCCCATTGTCATTCTTGAAATAACACCTAAAGGCTGAGTTCCTAGACTTTAGAGTAGGGGTTTCTAAAGAAGCTGTTATAAATTGGAAGAAAACATAATTAATCAACTTCTGGGTATTTCTGTTATTATTACACTGGGGTTTTTTACCTATCAGTAAAAAGGTATTTGAAGTGCCGAGTACGTCCTCCTTGTATTAAAAAACATTTTGTAGAATATCAGATGCTGCATATGAAAAATATCCAGAGCAGAGGATGGAGAACAACAGGCATTTCTGTTTCCCAATGCCTCTGAGGAAAAAAAAAAAGATAGTTTCATGTCAGACTGAGAGTGAATTAGATGAAATTTTCACTGAATTGAGAGCTAATAACAACTGTACCCCACAGACTCTGAAACGCTTTGGGCTGAGTGAAACATTTTGTTTGACGTGGAATAAAAGGTTTCATTTTGGTTTCAAACAAATTCAAATATTCTAAGAAAAAAGGGAAATTTGTATATGGAAGTAACTTCAATTGCAAAAATCAAAACCTTTCATTTTCGAAATGTCAAAATGAAGCCTTTCCATTTTTCACTGATTTCTTTTGTCTGAAGCTAACAATTCAGCAAATTTGATACAAATTCATGAAATATTTATGTGATGATGAGTCTTCATTTTGTTTCAATAAATGGCTTATGGTTAAAAACTGTGCCCAGCTTAAGCATTGCATCATGTTGCCCAGCCAGCCCTTTAACAACACCAGGTTCTTCTCTCAGATACTCTCAATCCTGAATCTGTTACAGACAGTAATAAAAATGACAAATATGTATCCTTCTCCATGAAAATATAGATTTGCTGTTAAAATGTAGAGTAAGGTATCTTAACTCATTGCAAAAGACTTAAATTACAAAAGTGGGTGATATAAATAGTTGAAATTTATATCCATTTATGGATTAAATCCATTTATGGAATAACTGAGTATTTTTAAAATCTGCTTCTGAGAATATTTCCTTACAGCTTTTTCTGCAGTTTCACTATGAATGTCCTTTGACTTGGTTCTGCTTTGCTAGACTTCCTCCTCCACAGTTTTAATAAAGGGGCTGGTGTGCAAGCTTGGAACTGACTTCCCACCAAGTCTCCAAAACTCAACAACAGAAAGGGAAGAAAAAACCAAACAGCCAAAGCTATAGCAAAAAAATATATTTTACATATAAAACAGATATATACAGTGAGAATGCTATATACATATAACCCCAGAAACCCCAAATAGGGGGAAGAGGGGAAGGGAGAAGGGAAAAAGGACAAAAAAAATAGGACAAAAAGGGACAAAAACAAAACAGGTATGCACAATCTAAAAACCCGGTAACCAGCAAAATAAAGAACTGGCAAAATCTCACCACTTCCCTTGAGAAAAGCAGGACAGCCAGACCACGGCCCAGCACTCTCCCCTCCCTCAGCAGCAGACAACAGCAGTCGATACAGGCCTCAACTTCAGATAAGCAAGACCACGTAGGGATCTACTGTTCTCGAACCTCGCTGGAAGAGAAGAGAGCGAGGTCTCTCCAGTTGGCTTATTTATACCTCAGGTTACGTAAAGGAATAGCATGGAATACTTCCTTGGTCATCTTCTTAGTTCCTTCCTGGTTACAAGTTGGTCTCCAGGAAGGGCTAGAGTGAAAACTATCACAGCTGGGTTAACACTGAGCACGTAAATTGCAAATATATATGCATGACTTGCTGTCAATTTGCATGATTATTGCAGCAAATATAAGCCTGGCATAAGGCAAGACAACAAGCTATTGCTAAGGCCAGTTGAGGCAGGCTTGGGATGCCTAGCTCTTTCTGGACAGTGTCTTGATTTATGCTATAAATAGTCAGTGTAGGGTTTTATGTTGGAGCCTTTGTGTGAGAGCTAAAGGGGATGACCTAACCTTTGAAACTATCTTCAGGCTCCGGTTCAGAGGGATGGCACTGTGTTCAATGTCACAGCAAACATGAAAGAGACTCTTAAGTGATAGGAAGAGCGACACAATACGCCCTTGTTGCTGTTGGTTTTTCATTGGGAATCCTTCTCACATTTCTTTTTGCTGATGGGCTTCAGCTTTTTTTGTGAAACATTTTCAGAAAATGATTGGGAAAACATACACACATTCAAAATTTATAAATAGCAAAGAATATTTTCGGGAAGGTGAGAAAAGGCTGTAACATAATACGTGTAACATAATACATGCTTTTTGTTTTTGCACGTGTACTCACATACAGAAAAAGATTATTTGCTCATAACATAGGTGGAGTATTTAATTATGTGGAAACCTTAGGTTATGGTTGAAAGGCAGATTTAATGCCTAATGCAATTAAAGAAATAGAATCTATAGAGAGGACAATATAGCATTAAAGTAATTGGAGCACCTTTTCTCTTTGCTCAAATGATTACACAAGAAGAGTGTCTGTGCCAAATCTAACGCGTTCTTCATGAGTGTAATCCTGCGTGCTGTTGGGGACAGTTTGAATGAGTCCCTTTGTATGTGGCTGCCAGATCATTCTGTGTAGTGAGGAGTAAACCTCATTGCAAAGCACGTGCTTCTGTGGTTTCTGTTAAATTGCATTGCAGCCTTGACTTTGGTTTTTTTTGTTTTCAATTCCAGCTGCTTTAATACTCTGGGAGTTCTGGCTTTAAGATATTAAAAATGAGCACAATATAGGAAGCAGTTATGAGTCTCAATGCATATTGTTCTTGAACTCTACAACAAGTGGCATCAAAATGCAGTCGGATTTCAGTCATCCCATAATTGGAGCAAGACAAAAGCAACGCACACAAATAAACTTCTCATGGCTGTTGGATAGGGTCTGAGCTGGGGGATGGATGTCAAGGCTTGGAAAGCAGGTATATGTAGGAAAGCCTTCTGGATTTGGCATGCTTCTTGGTCCTCCTATGAACTCTGTGAGACCTCTCAAAGGTAGATGCAAATTTACCATCTCACACCTTGCTATTGAGTACGAATTGAGTCTTATGTGAGGGTGGCTAAAATAAACTGTTAATGGGTCTATTAAACAGTCGTTGGGATCCATGTCACATCTCTGCAAGACAGCCATACAAATGCTGTCCTCAGAACAGTCTTCAAAGTTTCTTTTTGGTTGCTTGCTTTCTCTTTTCCTTTTCCTCCCAAAAATATAAAGCTATAACCAGATGGGGTAACAGGTCACAGGGTTTCATTTTAATGGAGTTTTATTCACAGAGAATGTTATCCTACAGCATGAACGGGAACTGGAGCTCATTTAGCCTTTCTCTGCAGCCTCTCAGAGCTGTGCTTTACAGAAGAACATGTTAGAATTTATGAAAGTTTCATAACTAGGTTTGTCAGGCAACATCTGTCTGTTGCAAAGAAGACAAACCCACTTAAATTCTAGAGATTAAAAGGCATGTCTCCTTGCTCTTTGGTGACAGACCTTTGTGTCTGCTGCCTGCCTGAGGTAAACTCAGGCCTGACTTCTTCTGAAATTAGGTGTGGATTTTCTGCTGACAGTTGGGAAACAGTGCTGAGGTCTCCTGCACAGCGATACACTGCCCAATGCATGTTCCCTGTGCAGAGCTGCCTACCATAGGAGTGCAGAACCTTGAGTTTTAGCCTTTCTTGACTTTTTTTCACACTACCAGAGACATGCTGCCTGCTGCAATAGTGTAAAAAATGCAGCAACTTGAGGTCTCAGCCTTGTGGCAGATGTCTCCTGCTTCCTTGGCTTTGGGGATGCCTCACTAACTAACCTCAAAGTATCAATTCTCAAGTGCCAGCCTTACAAGAAGTTTTGGGTGTCACTCAGAGGGGCCAGGACAGCAAAAGGGTCTGAGGCTTAGCCCCCATGTTCAAATGTTGGCCCTCAAAACCAAAGGCAAAGTGTGCCCAAATGTCAGTGGCTTCATTAGAATGCTTCAGAGGGCTGGAGGAACTTCAACAGTTGATGAAATAGGTTCTGAAGGGTGATATGTTAAAGCAAGAACTCACCCATTTCTGCCTTGCTTAGAAAATAATATATGTCAAAAATAAGATAAAATCTTGCCTTTGCTCACCAGCTGACATTTTGCAATGAGGTCTTTCATTCTCTTGGTATGAAAAAAAGAGAAGTTTGCATGGGGAGTTATGGAGAGATCTGCCTCTAAGGGAGGACTGTGGCAGAGTGCTGTGGCAGCTTGAACATGTGAAGAAATTTAGGCGGCCATGCTCAATGCAGGGGACATGAACACAGCTCCCAGTAATTCAGCTCCTGTTATGTCCCCTCTAGAAGTGATACTGCATGAGAGGAGACAAAGCAGAAAGACAGGACACAGTAAAAGACTGAGGAACACAGTGTGAGAAGCACATTTTTTCCCCAGTTTCCTTCATGTCTAGTTCCAGAGGTTTGAAAAGTTCTATCATGGTCCCCATATAATTATGCCTCTCCTCTCTGTGAGACATATGGTTTAGGATTCACAAAGTATTTGGGCACCTCCCACTGGAGACCATTCTGTGGGCATGTAGGATTAGGTGCCTATTGGATTTCTATACCATTTGAAAGATGGCATTCGACCTAAATGTATTGCATTTAGCCTCTGTTGAGACTTTGCAGGGTGTGCTTCCCCTGTGGTGCAATGATGAGCCTGCTCTGCACCCTGAGCCCACCCACAAAACTGGGTCTGAGGATGACTGCACACCAGTGAGTCCTGTGTACATCCTTCTAACATGATCACTGGGTTCATATGCTCAATCCATCAGTTAAATTTAAATGTATCCATCAGGAAAACTCTAGGAATGTAGGATATAAGTGAGGGCAAAATTTATTTTAAAGGATGTAGGTTGTTTGTGTCTAGACCACTGGAGAACCCTTTGGCTTGTCCACACTTATGTTAAGTCAGGCTTAAAATCACATTAGTTAAAACAAATTAGGTAACACATTTGCATATGGAAACACTTCTGTTCTGATGTGTCTAATGGAAACAGTTTCTTATTTGCAGTAGTGAGTAATACCTTTGCATGTATTTGCTTATGCTACTTATAATAAGAGTAAGCACCTGATAACTGTGTTATCACATCCCTGTGAGGTATTCATAACAGACCTCCCTGTCATGATAATCAGGTTGAAAAACAGTGCAACAAGAACAAAACCGAAAGGAGAAAAAGGATTATGTTTTCAGTCCAGTTAAATCCTTGAATGGGCTGATTGAGCTCATGTGTATGAAAGAGACAAGGCGGGAAAAAAGACAGTCCATTGGGAAGATGAGGACCACCTCCTTTGGCAGTAGCAGAGATGTAGATGACACTTTTGGCAGGTGTGAGACTGACTAGGTGCACAGGGTCTGCCCCGTTGACACCAGCATTCAGGTCCTGGTCCTTTGCTCAGGCTGGGGGGCCATCCCCGGGAGAAAGCTGGTGTGCAAAGGGATGACTGCATCCTCTACAGCTGCTACTTTTATGGTGTATTTTGAGATGGCTGTTTTCAAGTTGTATCACTCAGATGATTGGTGCTGCTTGATGGTGCTGCACAACCTGGAGGGGCAGCAAACGGCATTGCAAGGGGACAGTGGTGGTTGTGGGTCAGCAGAGTGAGCTTCTGCATCCATTGGGGCACCAAAGTAGCGCATTCTGCTGTGGCACCTGTCCCGTCTTCTCTCTCACTCTATAATAAACAGTAGAGGCATTAGAGAAGTTATATTGTCTAAGTCAAGAAATTAGTAGGTTTTTCCAATCAATTAAGCAAAGCATGTGTTAGGTGACTTATCTGGGGGATTATATTGCTGTTTTTAGCCTTTCTTTTTTAAAGGAGTTAATATATCTCTGTCACAAGAAAAAGAAATGGCCTAGCAATATAAAACAAAAAAAGGTATTGGAAAGCTGGAAGCCAATAAGCATATATAAGAACTCTCACAAGCTTTAATTACCTCTGTGCAATACTGATGAGAAATTTAATGGAATGCATTTGGAGAAGCTTTCAAATTTTACGAAGTCACCTCTAATCCTTCATACACAACTGTCCAGACAGAAACACCATTTTCTTTAGTCTGATTTACACGGACAATATTTATATCAATATCTTCAGGTGGTATGCAGAAAATCTTATTTCCCAAAGAGGAGTGAGATCTTTCTTGCTCTTGTTTCATTTATATCATTGCTTGCCTGTTTTTTGTGCTCAGGAATATACTTCATATGTTTTATATTTCTCCATTTTCCCCTTTGCAACTTGTTTGATTTGTGTGTTGGTAGCGATTCTTATTTTCAGGCTCTTCAAATACAAATCTGATATTTACAGAATTTATATGTGGGGAAACTGTGGTTTCAGGAGGCTAAGATGGCATTAAGAAACAAGTACTGGAAATAAAAATGCATTTCATACCAACTTATACATAAAACATTAAAAGCTTGAAAACTATACCAGTGCATGCACAGAGTCAACAGTTGGGTCAGCTGTTTCCAGGCTGATGTCTGCTCAAAACTGGCTTATTCTTGAGCAAGGCATTGGCTAAGCATGTCTCCTCAGGCTCTCTGTCCGTCCAGCCAAAGTATTACAAGGGTTTAGCACAGGACTCAAAAAAGTCCAAGCCTTTCTGTAATCAGGAAGGTTGGACAGGGCTGTGGCGGTGCTGGGTGCTGCACTGCCAGTAATGAGGCTGCTTGACTGACGTACACAGTGCCAAGATCCTGTGAGTATTTTTATATGCAACATTTCTAGGGCCTCAGGAGGGTACTGATAACCAACTCTTCTGTTATATTTAAATATAAGTTAAACTGAGCTGCCTCTGAAGGTACCATCTTTACTGCAGGCATAGATTGTATGGTTGGAAGATGCCATGGTGACTACTTCACCATTTAAATGAAGCAGGCTCAGAAAACCTCCTTATAAACCATTCATAATTATTTTTTTTTATTTGTTAAAAATAGTTTACAGCATCTCCATAGCTCAGGGCAGTTGTGTGCCCATCTGTTCTGCCTGCTGTAAGTTGTCAGTTCTGGGTTTGGCACCATGGAGGAAAACTGGCATATGACAAAGAGGAAGCAGGACCCACGTTGATTGACAGAATATTTTCTCAGTGGGAAAGTGCAGTGAACTCAAGCATAAAAAGGGATAATCCACAAGATATTTATCTCCAGGGATCTAATTTATATTAGGAAGTATACAAACAAAGATCTGATTCCTCTCTAGGCGCCATGGGCTCTACACATTCTTATGCTTATCCTTTAAGATAGATCTTTTAGCAAGAATGAATAAGAGAAAAAGTCTTTGTTGATAAATTCCCTGGGAATCTATTATAATGCTGTTTGGAGCCTTTGTGTGCATTTCTGGAACCATCATGTGTCACATCACCCTTCTGTGTAGTTGTGAAAATGTGGAATTTAAACACCGTTTGTCCAAGATAATTTTTTAGGCTGTTGTGACTGTACCCATGAACCAGTATGTGCTGGAAGGTGCATAGTCCTTACTTGGGAGGAATTTTTTTTCTTCTTATCCTTAGCTAGGGCAAATAATATAGAAAGCGGGGAGGGAAACCTTTGGGATGAAGAAGCAGATGGTCTAAAGCAGTAAGGAAGTTTGATGGCCTAGTGCTTTGCTGGGCTTCTGGAAGTTGTAATGCCTGTACATGGAAAAACAGATGGTGGCACTGTAAAAGTCACTGGCACTTTTGCACGCAAAGCTTGGGATATGGCATTTTTGCCTCCAAACTCTGTCTTTGAATTGATGAACTTACCCTGGACTCATCAAGGGCATAAAGAAAATTATTATGACTGGCAAATGACAGTGTTATTGTTTATGTCACTGGGGCTGGAGGAAGGCTTACTGAGTTGCTGTTAAATTGCACTCCAGCAAAATAACTTTCATAAGGCTGCGGGGGATTTTCTGAACCATCATAAAAAATAGAAATATATAAACTAAAAATATTGAGTCAGTTTAATATCATTGAGAGGTCGTACCCAGTGAGTGCACTCTGAGACAACACAGATGGCCTGTTGCTCTCCTCCTGTCTTTGTAGACTGAGAAAAGAAGCTCTTAAAAACAATTGTTGTCTCTCCTCTCCCCCCCTCCCCTTTCCCCCATTGTTAATTTCTGCTGGAGTGTTTCATTGCCGTCACTGCGAACACACTGGGAGCTCAGCACTATCAGTCCTGCTTAAATCTGAATCAAAAATAGCTTGTGAGTGGTTTGGAGAGTAAACACAATCAGCCTGTGTCCTATGTGGTAAACAAAAGGGACCCAATGGGGAGGATGAGTAGAAAGTGACAATGTCCTGGCTTGTCCTAGCCTTACCCTTTTTTGTGGTCATCTGCTTCTGGCCACCCTTCAGGGTTTTGAACAGGACTCTGGGATTTTATTTGATGTTTTAGTTGACTAGCAGACCTTTATTTACCTTTGCTGGACTTAATCTTTCTCTCGCTGAATGCTCACTCCTTGCCCTCTATTGCATGGCTCTCTTCTTGGTCACGTTGTCCAGGCTGACAGTTTTCCCCATGGGAGGAAGGCACCAAGCTTGGTGTTCCTCTTTCTGTGCATCACCTTGACCTGCTCCCAGGAAGCACACAGGGCTTTGCAGCACCATCGGCATGGAGAGCTGTCACCTATGAGTGCCACCATCCTCTAGCTGGACCTTTTGCTGTCTTTGCCAAACTGGCTTTGCCACTCACTCTTGGGTTGGGGTTACATGGTGCAGCTGAGCTACTGCACTCATCTGGAAAGCTCACCCAAAGCAAAGCAAATAGTTTTTCACTGGGATTCAAGCTTCCACTTTAGTACTAAGATGTAGTACAGAGAGAGCAAAGGTTAAAGGACAGGTAGAGCAGATGAGGAGGAAGGGGACTGTGCCTGGCCACGACAGTGAGACATAGTGTGATCAGCAGGTTGAGGGAGGTGATTCTCCCCCTCTGGTCTGCCCTTATGAGACCCCACATGGAATATTGCATCCAGCTCTGGCAGCCCTTGACATAGAAAGGATAGGGACATGGACCTCTTGGAGTGAGTCCAGAAGAGGGCCACAAAGGTCATCAGAGGGATGGAGCACCTCTTCTGTGAGTACAGGTTGAGAGAGTTGGGCTTGTTCAGTCTGGAGAAGGCTCTGGGGAGACCTTATATCATCTTCTAGTACCTGAAGGGAGCCTACGGGAAAGCTGGAGGGAGATTTTTACAAGAGCAGATAATGACAGGACAAGGGGTAATGGCTTTAAACTGAAAGAGGGTGGGTTTGGATTGGGTGTTAGGAAGAAATTATTTACTGCGAAGCTGGTGAGGAACTGTCACCAATCTCACTGCTGGTGAGGTTGCCCAGAGAAGCTGTGAATGCCCCATCCCTGGAAGTGTTCAAGGCCAGACTGGATGGGGCTTTCAGCAACCTGGTCTAGTTGAAGGTGTTTTTTTAAAGGTCCAGGAATTAACTTCAGGGAGTGGAAATATCCATATTCATAAATAAAGCACTGGCCTGAATTTGTGCCCAAATTTAATAAGAACCAAAACTGTGCTTCTAAAATGAAATTCCTTTACAGCAGAAGAGGAAATACCATACTGTCCCAGTGTTCACTTACTCATGACATTCTAGCTCAGCTTTGTATACTGAAAATATTCAAAGTGTTTGACATAGACTTAAATAAACATTTACTCTTTTGGTGCTCCATCCAAGTAGAGCCCAAGGCAGTACTTGAGACTTACCCATTCATAACTGTGAGAGGAATGTAGGACCTTCCCTCCGAGTCATTCCAGCTTGATCAGCTGTGATTTGTCGTGCTGGGATGAAAAAAGGGCATTTTTTTCAGCTTGCTTTCAGTTTTTTACCTCCCAAAATGTTTTTGTCTCTTTGGTGTACTGTAATGTTTTATTTTTTGGTTTTTCTTTTTTTTTTAGTTCTCAGGGGTTTTAAGTTTAGTAATGTGAAAACCAAACCAATGTCTCAGCTAGACATGAACTTGTGCATGAGCTTCTCTGTCACAACCTAAAGTGCAGCTTGGTCCCAATGATTTCAAATTCCTGAAGCATGAGAAGTTCAGATTGAACTGTGTGCGTGTATATACACAAGTCGTGTTTTGCCAAGAGGAAGGGAGATTTCCCTCAACACCATATAGCTGAGTTTCTCAGGCTAAACCTCTGTAATTTATAAATTAGAAACTTTGGAGAACTGGAGGAGTAGAGAGTGCTAGGCATACAGTGTGCTCCAGGGAAAACAGCATTGCTTTATCATGAGCTTTTGCTGCACTGTTAGAGAACAAAGCTGGGGGGAAAAAGAGGCTTGTTTATAACACAGTTATCAGGGAACATTGTATTACCTACACAGAAAGTATTGCTTTGGATATTTAGGTTCCCTCATAACATTTGTTCATGCTTTCAGACTTTAATACAGTTGTGATTCATTTCTGGAAACAGATCCCCTATGTTTCTCACAGTTGTGCTAATTTCTTTATCTAATGTTTCAGGTCAGCTCCTCCATTTATTTTGGGGGAAGGCTTTACCTTCTCAAAATACATAAATATATACTTGCATGCATACTTGTGCAGAGAGGGCTTTACCAATTTTTAATCTGAAAGGATCAGATCTCTATCCTTTGCAAATTTTTAAAGGTCCTTGCTTCTGCTAAGATAAACATAAAGGAAACACAAAGGACTGAATTTAACTTCATTAGCAGACATAAATATGAGCATGGTCTGTCTGTGAACCTTAGAACAGAGAAAGGTTAGAGAAAATGAGCTGCTGGAGTATAGACTTCCCTTGGGTAAAAAAAGGTGTTTTAAACATAAATCAACATGCTAACATCTTTAAAGTGAACAACTAAAATCCAGTTCACATAGCTCCTACAATTGTCTGTGCAACAGTATTAGAAGCAGAACAGAAAAAACTTTATTTTTATTTTTAAAAATTACCAAAGAGGCCTTTGATATTGTATTATAGGGCATTGGCAGATGAAACTCTGTAACTTAAACACTGACATATTAAATTAAGCTTTAAGTAGTGCTTGTTTCAGAAATCAGATAGTATTTAGAATCCTGCAAAACAGATGAAATACATTTTTGCATTGAAAAGGAAGGTGCAGAGGCCTTATATTTATTTTTTCTGGCATATTGAACTAGATGAGTTCAATTTTCGGCTTGTAAAGTCAACTCTTTCCACTGTTGTCTCATTTCAGTTTTAATTGTGGAAAAGGCAGACTAAAATTCTTGTCTCCTCATTCTATTTGCTTCTCAGGCTATGCTTTCCTACTAAACCTAGATGTCCCCATACTGTTTTCCATTTTTCCCTCAGCATATCATAGAGAGAGGTGCTGTTTCAGCTAATAAGCAAATAGCTCTATGAGCAGACAAACTAACAATGCCTGCTTTCCAGTGGATGCTTGTCTCTTGGTTGATTGACTTTTAACTGAATTAAGCTGCAGCTGCAGTGTGTGTGCGTCCCTTACTAGGCACCACAGAATCCACTTCTCAGCCAAAGTTGTTCTCCCACAAGGATCCTCTGTTGTTTAGTAACACATGGTTCAACTGAAGCTTTCCTACTATCCAAGAACTCAGAAATTACTGTTGCTCTCTTTTCCTTCCCCTTGCTGGCTCTCCTCGCTGGTGTGGATTCACCACCATCTCCTCTGCATGGCCACCATGTTACCTTGTAACTCTATTCTGCTGCCTCAGATTTGCCTGAGGCTCAAAGTGCCTAGGGCAGCTGGAGGAGCAGGCACTTTGCAGCATTACATAATGCTTAGAAAACTAGGCAAAAAAATTGAAAAAAAACCCAGTTCTGAAGTATTGGGAATAATTCATGTTTGGATTTTTCTTCCTGAAAATGGATGCTTTAGGGGACTCAAGCACCATTTGCCAACCCAGCAGAGAAGCCCGTGACAGCGGGAACAGGAGGACATCAATGTCCTTGTTCCACTCAATTCAAGGCAAATTCACACACCCACTAGGACTATGCCATGAGTATCAGCATGGTTGCTCTCAGCCATTAGTCCTGAAGGTGTTTTGTTATGAAGTACTAAATATACTCACCAGAGCAGAAAAAGAGTCTCGATCCTGCCAGTGGTAGAGCTGGGAAGGGAGCAATGTGTATTCCTGCTCCAGTAAGCACGTGCTTTATAAAAAGTGGAACTGTTCCAGTAAATAAACAAGTAAATAAATAGCATCCGTCTCCTGCTCACAGCTATCCAGAGACAGGGGAGATGTGAACTTAGGTCATCCAATTCTCAAATGCATGTTCTGCTCTGGAGCACTTTAACTCTCCAGCTTTTTTCATTCTTGAAGTGATGCCCAAATCCCCCCCCTGAACATGGCCTTTTGCTTAAGAATGCCACAAATAAAATTAAAAACTGTGTATTTGACCCTAAAATGGTACATGTACTTGCTGGAATTTCTCCGCAGCCTCACTTTCAGAGGAAAATGTATTTTTTATGCACGTACATATAATCAAGACAAAAGGTATTAGCTCCTTGATTGTGGTGGTTTTTTTTCTTATTAAAACCCTTTTGAACCAAGTTCTTACGCAGTTGTTATATATTATTTCAAGACACGTTTTTCCCTGGTGTTTCAAGAAGAAAGAAATTTTTAAATGTTAGCGTTAATGTCATTCTACTTTTATAATCGAGCGTGGTTAATATATTGCTGAACATGCCCTGGATTTCAGAGGATAGTAGAAATAGGCACTTCATTCAGGGGAAAAAAATAAAAATTTTACATAGTGGTGGAGCAAGTAGCTACTAAGCATAGAGTCACAGAATCACAGAATGGTTTGGATTGGAAGGACTTTAAAGATCATCTAGTTCCAACTCCCCTGGCAAGGGCAGGGGCATTTCCACTAGAGCAGGTTGTCCAGAGCCCCATCCAATTTGGTCTTGAACACTTCCAGGGACAGGGCAGCCACAGCTACTCTGGGCAACCTGTTCCAGTGTGTTGCCACCCTCACAGTAAAGAATTTCTTCCTCATGTCTAATCTAAACCCACCTTCCTTCAGTTTAAAGGCATCTATCTATCTAAAGCCCCTTGTCCTATCACTACATGCCCTTTTGAATAGTCCCTCTCCAGCTTTCCTGTAGGCTCCTTTTAGGTACTGGAAGGTGTTATAAGGTGTCTCTGTAACCTTCTTTACTCCGGGCTGAACAACCCAATTCTCTCAGCCTATCTTCATAGGATGTTATCAATTTTGATCCTACTTTTTTTATGACAGTTAACTTTTAGCTAGCTTGTTTGAACAATAGCTGAATTTAAAAAGGGTGGTGGTGTTCTTTTAAATGTGCACTGCTCTGGCAGAACTGTGCCTAACCCATAAACTGGAATAATACCTTTGAGATCATCAAGCTTCTTTAGATTTACCATCAGGTAACTGAGATAAAAGTCTGGCCCAAATATTAAGTCCCCCAGGACTTTCCAAACCAGATAGTAACCATGAACTACTTCAGGAAGAGGAAAGCCATTAAACACAGTTAAAGTTTTGAACTAAGGTCTGTAGGAGCACTGTATATTTTCTTTTAGGATTCCTTTTTGCCTATTTTGGTCCACTACCATTTCACTTACTGTTTTTAAATGCTCAGATATTAGTGAATGAGACTACTGTGAGGACAATTGTCTAAATTGTGGTTTACTGACTAAAGGCTGTAGGACAAAATGACACTTTGTAAATGTCATAAATTCAGAATTTTTTTAAAATGCCACGATGAAATTGCTTTTAGGAAGACTGCTAGCTCTTTTAATTGTATATTTTAAAGAAAGCATTTTAAATTACTTGTACCTCATAATTTCTTCCTCTAGAGTATAATTTGAATAATATAAAGGAATTAAATTCCTCTGAGGATACAGGCAGACAAGGATTTGAAATATTGCCTGGAGATAGGTTGGGCTTTCCTGTTAATGGGACTCATTTTTATGCAGGGAATTGCCACATTCAAACAGACACCCTTTCACTTTCCTTTTTGTTCTTCAGTCTCTGAGTGACAATATCCTAAAAGAGCAGTGCGTGGCAGATGATTAAAAAGGACAAATATTCCAGACAGCATCCTGAATTACCTCCCGAACAGCACTGATGATTGGTTGAGCCCTCTCTGTGGCTACAGAGGTGATTCAATAAGCTCTAATTGAAACAAATATGTGAGAAACTAAAAATACGCTTTGTTGATTATCTGTACTCAGAGCTAGATCCAAAACCTGGTTTCCTCTAGGCATTTCTATATGTATGTGCTCACCTGATGGTGACTTAGTAGAGGCATTTCCTCGCGCTGTCAGGAATTATCAGACGCAGGCAGGCAGAGAGAGAGGCTGGCAGCAGAGAGGATGCATTAAGACACATTGACCTAACGTTTTTCATTATCAAGATCACATTTTGAATGACCATTACAAAGTAATTCTGTATGGTCTGTGCATTATGGATAACAAAGAATGGCCACTAGTGGGATTCATTAAGTAGCAACTAAATTTCTTCCTCTGTGAAAGCAAGTAAGAGCACTTTTTAGTAAAATATTTCCTCTAAAATCTGGAAGAAGTCTGCAGGGATGAGAAAGAGAAGATCTGTGCAAGAAGGCACAATATTGCTTACATCTATTTGTGCTTGTTTTTCTCTCATTTTTATTTTGCTCAAAGAATAATAGTCCCCCATAAATTTTGGTGGGATCACTCCTGGAGCAATATGTTATGGTGAACAACATCCAGCAGTTGAAAACAGGAATTCAAAGGTCCTGGCATGAAGTTTTGTCAGGCCTGTTATGTCTAGACATGCCTTTTTCCTATTACAGAAGGCATCAGGAAGCAGACCTGTGGTGCAGGGGTGGGGGCACATTGTCCTGTCTTGACCACTGAGAAAATCTGTCCTTGAGAGCAAAACTCACAGGAGATGACAACAGTAATTTTTCAGACAGTGCAAGCCCTGTGCCACAATCACTACTGGTTTCTGAAAGCTAGTAGAGGTTCGTGTATCCCACTCTCTGCACAATGGATTTGTTTTGATTATCAGGTCTGCAATGCTAACTGTTATGTGAAAGAGCAATAAACTTTTTTGGGGGTAATTCAAAGCCAACCTTGATATTGCTGCTTGTTCTTCAGCATTGTATGTGTATACAATCCCCTGGAATTTCCCAAGTAATTGTTGGCAAGCAACAGGGATGCAGTAAGTGGCCCAGCCATCACATTCAGGTGGCACAGCATACTCTGGTAGGGACATTTCACCTGCAGGAGGACAGCCGTGTTTGGATGGTACAACATTGAGGCTTTACAGGCTTCTACCCTGACTTTGATGGGAAAATGCTTTGAGACGCAGATGCAAAAGTAATTTTATCTGGGCACTTAAATTAAAAAGGCACATGTACGCGGAAGCCTTTTGCAAATATTTGAGGCACCTTGGATATAATTTGAAAATTCCCCCCATCAAAAGTAGCACTCAAGGTAATTGAAGTGTAGGAGTGACCTTTGCAATAACTCAACAAACTAGACAAATAGAAAGCTAAAACTCCTGTCTTCCCAGCAACTTACCTCTCTCTCCACAAATAAGCTATTCATAAAATGCTGCTGAGAGGGTAAATTGTGTGGCACATATTTCATTTTCTCTGTCTTCAGTATATCTTACTAGATGCCCTGTAGTTTCAAATAGATGCATTTTTTTCAGATTAAGCACTTCCTAAAAGTAATCGTCCTTGATAGCGAAACTGGAAAATGATTTGCTGCTTGATTAGAGACCAAGTCCATGAATATAACCCTTTTGATAGATGTAGTGTATTACAGTGAGTGATCCTTCCCTGCCTGGTCTTTGCATGACTTGATTTGGCAAATAGTACTGATTGTGGGTGGACTATGGCAGTCCAATGAATGGCACATCCAGTAGAATAAATCATTGCCCAGAAGCATGAGTTTGGCCAAAACACCCAGTTGACTATTTCTGATGTTTTCTATCTTTCTTACATTTCTTTGAGCAGACTTGGTTGCAGCACTTCCCCTGTTGTCTAGGTGGGAGGTGCTTCAGGAGTTGCTCTCCTCCCCATCTTGCCTGCAAGCTCCTTTTATTTTGTAATGAGTTATAAGTAGGAAATGTTGATGTAGTCATTCTTGGATTAGGTAAGTCCTTGTTTTCAGCCTTGGAAGATTTCTGGTCTCTTCCAGGCTTTCAGTATATTGCTGTTCATTGGTGGCATTCAAATTAAATAGGGCATTTGGCCCTTAAGAATTCAAAATACAGGCAATTTAAGTAAATCACTTTATTAAACTCTGACTCTGAATTTAAGATGTGTTCACCTCAAAGGATCAGACTGAATGTACATCTAGTGGTTCAGCAACCTACGCAATATTCTTAATGCTGCCAAAGGCAGCTGGAAATGTTGTGAGATCAAGCTTTCTTGTATGTACTTCCCATATTTTCCTTTTTTTACCTTGCAGGAAACTAAAGAAATGTATGTCTTAGGGGAAAGGAAGAGGAAATATTTCTTTCAATGTTTCTGAAACTCAGCATTAGTTCAGATCTGCCTTGAATCTAACAGTGGCTGAAGGACTCTTTATTTTTCCTAACCTTTCTGTAACACCCTTATTTAGATCTTTCAAGTTTTTGGATCTCAGTAAATCCTAGTAAACTTGCTGAACACCTGAGCTGCAGGACTTGCAAACACCAGTTCAAGCCAAGGTTCTTGGCATCTTCAGGCTTCTCCCAGCAAAACCAGGACTTGGCAGTGGCCAGTTGTTAGGTGCTGATTGAAATAGATAAGTCTCTGTGGGGAAAAAAAAAAAAAAGGAAAAAAACCTCCATCTCTGCTTCAGTTGGTAAATCCTGAAATGGAACATTTTTCTCTGGGGGATAAGAAGGACTTAATCTTTTGTGGCCTGGAACAGTCTGCACAAATCTATTCTGTGTTTCCCATACACCAAATGCACTTTCTTCCCTCTCCACCCCAACCAGGTCCATTAAACAATTGCTCAGGTCGATTAAACAATTCTATATAAATTGCCGTATTCACTTGATTCTCATTTATCTCAGCTGGAGTTTTTATTTGGGCTATATTTTTGGAAGGACTCAGGGCTTCTCAAGAGTACTGGTCACCTAGATTGAGTGATTCTTTGGCCACTGTCTGGTGAGCAGGATAGTGAGTTAATTTTCATGCTGTCGGCACACAATGTGTTTGATAACCTAACCTGTGACAATTTCAGAAGCCTAATAAATGGTGCTTCAGTTTTATTTACTGATATTTCACTCAAATATGAATGGAATCTGACCATGAAAATATTAAATTAGCTCTATCATGCCCTTCTCTGTCAGAAGGAGGTGAATTATGAACAATAAATAAGTGTTGAATGAAAGACTCTCAGAGCACTTTGCACTATGTCTGGGTTATTAGAAATGAAGCAATTCCACTTCATCTGTCCTGTCCAGGTTCTCCAGGTTCCCGAGACCTTATTAAGGGAAAACTGTTCTTTGGCATGTTGGAATGAATGACGCACAAAGGAGGTTTTTAAAAAACAGTTGCTGATTTTTTAAAGCACAAGTGCCCTCTTTTAGTTCCTTGGGACACAAGAGGCAGATAAATATACATTATATAAAAGACACAGATAAACCCAAAACACAATATTGGCAAAACTGGAAGACATCAGATCTAAATGAACTGAAATGGTCTTGCTAGGGAGACACTTGACAGGAGGAGGAAGGGCTGACAAAAAAGCACTGCTTTGAGTGGGCTGAAGTTGATAGGAGAATGCAATGCTCTCAAGCAGCTGAAGGATAAGCAAATTAGAGGGTTGTGCATTCATTCATTCAGGATCTTTGGGCAAAGAGACTATTAATGCTGAAGGGGATGAGGAAGCACATAGGAGGGAGATATGAAGTCTGGTTTGAGGAGACTTGGTTACAGTGCTTCTCCTGTTGTCTAGGTGGGAGGTGCTTCAGGAGTTGCTGTCCTCCCCATCTTGCAATAGCTCTACCTCCCACTGCAGGAAAAATCAGCTTAGCTTGAGGCTTCCCCTAAAGTGACCAAATGTCCATGGCTTTCTAGAAAGGATCAGGTTCCTCATCTTCATTTCTCAAAGGCAGTGAGATGAGTGCTTGTTTGATCTCCTCTGGTTCTGCTGCCCCCACCCCTCTACATCATATGGCATCAAGGTAATTAGCATTTCACAGGGCAGCATAAATGGTGAGGAAAGAGTGATGAACTGCTGTGCGTGTTACAGGGTCAGGGTGGTAGAGTGAGTGCTGGTGGGGAAAATGCTGGACTTGGTACAGGCTGACCCCAGATGACTTGGGAGGATCTCTCTCATTAATGGGGCACTGCTGCCACTTGGCCTGGAGGCTCACAGACACCTCTTTCACACTGGTCTAAATCTACTGATCCTGTTTCGCCTGTGCCCAGTGCAAGGTAACAGAATTTAAAGACTATGAGCTTTGTGCATGAGTGGTCCTAGCATATAGTGGACTCCTACTGCCTCTTTTTAAGCCAACTGATGCAAGTACAGAAGCATGCACATCAGGGAAGGAAGAGTTGTGACAGGCTCCTTCAGCTGCTCGACAAGGGTAGGAGGTTGCAGTAGGGCTGAGGAAAGGCGGCACTTTGTTCTTTGTCAAGTTTCCTGGGGTAGAAGGAGATGCCCCACATCTGTTTCTCTGGTCACTGTGCATGGCCGTTATTATCATTTGGACCTGGAATGTGTGCTTGAAGTGTTTCATCCAAGCATCCCATTTAACTGTGCTTTAGCTCTGTCATGGGGTGATCTTGAAGCACACAAATTTGATTCTTTTCCAAGGAAACAGAGTGGGAAGATGCAGTCCAGCACACGTCATGCACCCCAGCAGGTAATAGATGTTTAGTTCATGGCTGCAGAGTGGAGTGTTGTGTGAGGTAAAGCTCCCAAAGAACCTACAGTGTAGTCCTTAGGTCCTCAGCACCAGCTCTTCCACTCTGACAATCCACTTCTATGACTCCAAGCTGTGTGCTGATGTAGGCAGACACTTCCTATTCAGAATTGTCCCCGTGAACTTTTAGAGCATGCAATGGGAGTTGGCTGAGTCTTGCTTTTCCACAGGATGAAAATTGGTCCCTTCCAGCTTCTTTAAGAATCAAGGCATGATATACCCAGGAACAGGGAAGTTGATCGGCATTTTAAAAAATTCTTTGGGTTTTTTTTACTGTTTTTTTTTTAATCCTCAAAATATATGCATGTAGCATTTGAGACTACAAAGTAGAAGTGACAGGAACGTAGCCTTTGTCTGTTACTTTTCAAAAGCCTAAGTTATTTAATTCTTCTTAAAATAAAAATAGAAATGGTAAATTTTACACTAGCTGACAGAGATATTTTTTTTTCTGTCCAAGTCAGGTCAAGAACATAAATGTTAATCACATTCATGTATGTTTCCCCACTATGACGTTAAGTGAGGGCGGAATAAGAACGACTTCTTTGGCAGAAAGAGAATTTTCAGTGTGTGATTAACATAAATCAGGAATTCAAATCTGTGTGGCTCCCAAGTGAACCAATTAAAGCATCACAGAGCCCTAGCTCAGTCAGTCTTTCAGGAGCTGGAGGGAGGCTCTCCTGTGTTCCAAGTGGAAATGCAAAAAACACCCCAATGTGGTTGTATGGGTTAAAGCACAGCTTTTAGAAGAGGACTGAGCAAGAAAGATTGGCTTTTTTGGCCAGCCAACGAGCTAATTCTTGTCACCCTAACTTACACTAAGCTTCACCTCGCTTCCTCAGTAAAGCTTCCTTCAAATGCATTGGGCTACTTCCATGAACAAGGACAGTCAAGTCAACCCTGCTGTGATGAGCAGGTCATCACCAGCTACTCTGCTTTGCCAGGGGATGCCCAGCACTCTGAGGATCTATTTACTGTTTTGATTTTCCCTACCTCTCTCTAACCTTTATGATATGGTTCAAAACTGATGTTGGAAATCCATCCTGTCCAAAACACTGGCTCATTCAGGAGGAAAATTAAGTAGAGTGCACTCTCAAAGAAGTATTTTAAATTCGGTTGTGATGGAAATGGATCAGTGTGAAGTTCATCACCTTAAGGAGATTTTAATGAAGCTGAACCTCAAATTGGTTGAAAATATGTAGTAAATATTTCCTTAAAGTAGAGATATCTATTGCAATGTGAATGAAAACAACATTTAAAACCCTTGAGTCAGATTTCAAAATTAGGACAGATGTAAGTGTTTGCTGTATTCCCAAATTAATGCTGTGTGGAAACAGATCCAAGGCTGGCTTTGGAATAATTTTATTCCACAGCAAGCTACATGCCTTCCAGTTACTGGAAAACAAATGTAGCGTGCTTGCATCTTTTACGTTATGGGGAAGGTGACCACCAGGAAGAACCCATGAAATATTTCCAAAGCTGGAAGCACTGAATGATGTAGAAATAATTACTCAAGTAAAAAGAAAGCTTGAATTGCTTTTCAAGTATTACCATAATATTTCGCAAAACTACAACAACAACCAAAAGAACCAGGAATGAGGAAAATTTGGATCCCTCATATCAACAGACAGCCAAAGCCCTCAAAGCACATTGGCTACCCTGAAAGCATATTTCTTTAGTTTTCAGCAGATGATTAGCAGGAATGAGACTCAGCAGGGCAAAGATCCTCGATGAAGGATCTGCCAGGAGAGTTTGGAATTTGATGTTAAACTAGAATAAAAGGAAGTATGCTTGGTTTAGTATGTTATGTGTTTTTGAAACATTCAAAAGTTCCTACTTTGAGATATCTTGGGATTTTTCAGATTTTGAATCCAAAAAACATTTGCTATTCTTTTAATATGACTCATAAGAACAAGTCAGATGGATAAAGAGCTGTTGATTTCATACAAGTGTGTTGGTTTTGTGCACAAGTGTATTCAGTAGATTAAATTTTTGGAATGGATGCAATAACTCCATAGCCTTTTTGTTTTAGACTCATAATGTTATCTTAAGAAAAACAAGATAATTTTATTCCCTGGGAAAATGTCTCTTCCTTGCTGTCGTCTTAGACTGGTACAACAATATTTCTAGGAAAGGAACATGTAATTTAATTTTTTTCCCTTGTCTGCAGAGTGCTCCTTTGTTCCATTATTATTTGTATTTTTTTCTACTGCCTTTGTGCATCTGTGATTTTTTTTCTTGCTGCTGCTCGTGGGATGTGCTGTGCCCATGGCAGTGCAGGACTGGCAGGACCAGGGAGAGCCTGCTGCAGTGAAAGCAGAAGCCTTGGGTTGTCCACCTTGGGCAGATCCTGCTCTTTCAGCTTGTGTGTAGTGATGACAAAGGTGACCCACCAAATCTCCATAGAGAAGTAGCAGTTAAAAGTACTTATTGATGACTGCTTTATTTATAAATGTCTTCAATGCATCAGGCTAAATATTAAAATTAATTTTAGAAGCAGAAAAAGATTGGACAAATTGGAATTTTAAAATTCTTTAAATTTTAAATTGAAAGAATTCTAATGAGAGTATTGTTTGATGTAGTCATTTTAACTATTTTTCAGACAGTTTGATGTAATTTGGGAATTTGAAAGTGGTTACTTTGGTTTCATGATGTTATTCTCCACTCTGTCCACATACCAGTCTTAAATTGTTCCTGCTTGTGTCTCATAGCTCTTCCTTTTTGTCTCTGCTGCTAGTCTTGTGTTTAGGAGGAAGTGGTGATGTGCTCTACAGATAGCCCAGCATTATTGTGAGTGTTGTTAAAAAGCACCACAGCCTCTCCACGTTGCATGTGGCATCTCACAAGCCCCTGGCTGGGCATCACCACGTCCCTTCAGGTGGACTATTTTGAGAGCCCTTGCAATAAACATTTCTGTCTTGAAACTCACAGTGTGTGTCCTTTGTACTTCCCAGAAAGGGGCTTGACCATGTTCGTGGGGTGAGCTTTCACACTTGAATTTCTTGTGAGCGGTACAGGCAAACTGCTTTCTTTTCAGAGCAAGCTCTGAAATTGTCAGTTTTATCATCCCAACAGAGACAGCTGCCTTGCAGATATGAGTAATGTGAAGTAGAAATGAGAGGACCAAGGTAAACAAACATAAAGAAGTAAAGACATGTATTTCCAATCTGAAAATGTAGAGTGTGCTATGGATAATACAGCCAGGAAAAGTCTGTCACAAGATTCATAGTCCCTGGGCATATTTCATTCATGTGAATGGTGCTTACACAGCAGATAATTTGAGCTGATTTTACCTTCGCAGCGTTGACAGAGAAATATTTTCATCCCCTAAACCAGGTCTTAAACAATACCCCGATCATATTGCATGCACAGGGCGATCTGCTCAGGGGTCTGCAGAGTTTCTTGGGTTTCTTGCTTACATGCATATTTGTTATCACAGCAGACGACTGAGTCTGTAATGTAATAGGTGCACGACTCCATTCTGTGTACAGAGAGATTTTTGAATTTGTACATTTTTCCTTTTCATCTGCCTGGTAAAACAGGGTAAAACAACCACAGATGAATAGTAAAATGGGGCACCTAGTACGTGGAAGCAGAAGGTGGATAATATTTCTTCACTTGGTAAAAAATCCCCTTTTACTTTCAAGGAAACACAGACCCAAACTTGATAATGTTAGACCATTTTTACAGTATGGAGAGGCTCCCTGAAAATCACCACTGATAGGAGATGTTGATCTGTAAACCACAGACCTTGCCCTCAGTGTTCCCTCTGTGAAGCGCTGAAGCCCTTGTATCAAGTGCTCCTTCCATCCACCAGATTTTTGTTTGCTGCTGTTGTACTTTATGTATTTCTTTAAAAAAAAAACAAACTAAAAATAAACAAACTGCCACAAAACAAAACAACCCCCCTGACTAGTTAGATCAAAGGGTAAAAAAAGTCTAAATTTTAAATTGATGTTACTTCAAAAACACATTACAGAAGTGCCTCAATTATGATTACCTTTTGTCTTGCAGTGTGCTTTCTTTTGGATCTATTCTAAGCCGCTCTACCCACATAAGGCCTCTTTTTCCCCACCCTCTTTTGCCATTTAATTTAATAAATCGTTGGAGCAAATGTGCCATGTAAATTGAAATATGCAGGAGTGTCATATAGGCTGAGAAATGATGGGGATTACCATATGGAAAGGAAATTCTTTAACTAAGTACTTGCCTCACTAATTCTGTCTGGGTTTGGTGTGTTTTGAAAAATCAGATTGTGCTTTTTTCTTTCTGTAAAGAGAATCTTTTGGACTGGAAAGGAAAATAGTTTTCTTCATCAGCTGAGGCTTATTAGCACTTAAATAATAAACAGCAATATTTATCTCAGGTGATTGTATTTTCTTGATTAGAATATGAGTAGCTGGGTTTTTTAAGTATTTCTGTTAAACAAATAAATTTTTACATTGAATACATGCACTCCAAGATAATTGCAGCAAAATCTGCTTTCTCCTTTTTAGATGAGAATATCACCTGGTAGGGTTTCGCCGCTAAAGTTCTATTTAGACAAGCTTTATGTACTCATATCACTGAAGGTGTGAGTTAAAACCTTCCTGATTTATAAAAATACATTTGTATTTTAAAAATAAATTTGCAACACCAAACATGATTGAAGGGGGAATTTTTCCCTTGTTTCAGCTTGTTCTTGTGGAGAAGAAATGACCAATGGACATGCTCGCATCGAGGCCTCCAGTGGATTTTCCTCTTCATCAGAGCAGGACTGGAAGGCTCTGCTGGCCTCCAAGAGCTTAGTTTTTTATGAAAGTTGAAAACCTGGAGACTCATGATGGATTTATGAGAGTTGGCACTAGCTGGGAAGAAGAGTAGCGTTCATGTGACTAATAATTTGCACTATCAATCTCCTCATTTATTAATCTTTTCAGATGTTTCTGAGCAAAATGCATGCTGTGCTAATCTGTTTCTAAGTGGATAAGAAGGCACGGGGGCTTGGCGTGTGGTCAAATCACATCATCTCAGCAAGTGGTTGCCCTTCCCTGAGGTGTCAGATGATGCCTTAACCCCAGGACTGGGTGGACTGGGAGCAGGCAGGGAGGACCAGGGCAGCTTTGCAATCCCCCATTAGCTCTTCAGCACCAGCCCCCAGCTGCATCCAGTCCAGTCCTTGTACCTCAAGGAGCTGAGAGCAGCAAATTTTCTGAAGTAAGTCAGAAAAGGTGAAGCAAAATAGTCCTTCTTCCTTGGGTTGACAATTTAGGGAAATGATGAGGGACTAAAAGGAGTTGTCCTGTGTGCATCTTCCCTTCTAAATAAAACTTCTGCTCAATAACACACCCATGGCATAAACAAAAGACAGTGGTAAAGATTTATGACCAAATTTTACAAACGTTATTAAAAAATTATTGCTAGGTACTGTATACACAGAATTCTAAAAGGAAATCTATTTTTATTAAAGTTTGGAATTTGAAGGAGGGAGATACTACCAATAATTTTTCTAAAGTTTGATTTATAAATGAAATGCTAATGAATAATTCTACAAATGGAGCTTCATAGAGTAAAGCATGGAGGCAGATTTTCACTGCTGCTTGTACAAGAATAAATCTGAGTGAGTAAATCTGCTGCATGTTGCTAATTTTTCTCCTACTTGGATGTGGAAATATAATCTTGTGCAATATTTAAAGAATGCAAAAACTGTGTACAAGAGGGCCAGTGTCAGCTCTCCCCGTTGTAGGAACATCCTTGATAGTACAAGTCCTCAAGGCAGAGTACAACAGGGCATGCAATAGTCTACACTCTGCTGCTGGCGAACCTTATTAGCACTCAGGATTAGCAGAGCATAGGAAAATTGTACCTACTCCCTATGGAAGAGCTGCTGTTTACACAAGTGCATGTCCCTCTGGCTTTGCTCCTGGAGGAGATGGGAGCTGCCTGGCCTGGAAGGTAGCAGGTATGGTCAGCACTGTCTGCCGCAGGGGAGCCAGTGCTGGAGGACGGCACCTTTCCAACACACAGAGGGGCCAGCAGGTATCTCCTCTTAGTGCCAATTAGAGCTACACAGTGTTTGTTGAGGCAGGGGTCTATTACCATTGGTTAGGTTGTTAGCTTAATGAGATTAGACAAGCTCTAATGAAAGAAGACAAGTACGTAACCAGTTCGTAGTAGTTAAACTGCTCTGCGTTGGGATTTTCTGGGGCTGCGACACGGGGTGCTCTAATAGCCTGTTCACTGTCACATCGTCTTGTTCCCACAGGTGCCTCGCTGGAAAGCTGTCATATTGTTAGTATTGTTTTTTTCCCTTGCACTGAGCTGGCAACGAGTTGTCAATCCGATTTAACTGGCAGTCCTACACATACATGATCAAATGATGGCCTCGTTTTAATAAATGGTGAACTGTGCAGCTTGAGATTGATTCCTGACAAATCAGCCAGCATCATCCTGCTATCCAACTTACCCAACTCAGCTGCCTCCGGGGGCTGCTTAGCCAGAGGAGGGGTAGCAGCAAACTGACAACTGCCCATCACGCAGATAATGGTGGGAAAATCTCAATGAAAACTTGCGTGGCTAATGATGGTAGAAATGTTACCTCGGAGGGGTAGGTAAAATCCTGCAGCCAAGATGAGGGGTTGGTCAGGTAGTCCAAGAAACAGCAAAGACCTCCTGCATAACTGAGCATCAGTGACCACGTTGTGGAGAACGAGAACAAAAACCTGTTCATCTTTGGCATCTCCAGGTCCTCTTCCAGCCTCGGCTTCCTCAGATATTTAAAAAAGAGGGAAGGTGAAACTGTAACTATAGAGGTTGGGAATAATTTGGTAGACATCAGAAATCTTCAGCAGATTACCCTGAGTTATTGCATTTTTAGGGAGTTTGGTATCAAAAGCACTTCTGGCATATGACTAGATGCTGACAGAGTCACAGAATCATTGAGGTTGGAAAAGATCTCTAAGATTAAGTGCAATCATTATCCTAGCACCACCCTGTTCACCACTAAATGATATCCTCAAGTGCCACATCCACACTCTTTTGAACACTTACAGGTGTGGTTATTCCAGCACTTCCCTGGGCAGCCAATTCCAATGTTTGACCACCCTTTCAATGAAGAAATTTTTCCCAATATCTAATCTAAGCCTCCCCTGGCACAACTTGAGGCCATTTCCTCTCATCCTGAAGGAATTCACAATAAATTAAAATTAAATGCAGAGAGGAGTTTTAATATCATCGTGTATTTATTTTTTCAGGTGGAAAAAAATAATTGCTTTGTTTGGCCAGCCAAACAATTATGCTTCTTTTGAACCTTTTTGAAAAGAGACTGGGGAATTGATAGGTGCCCCATGTGCTTAAAATCCCCTCAGAGAACTGCATTAAAATAGAGACAAGACTATGCAAGAAGGTAGAGTATTTTCTGCCATGCCAAGGGGTCACTACAGCTTAATTAATCAGAGTTTCTCATTTCTCAGACACAGAGCATCCAGCTGTCTCATGTGTGTGTCGTCGTCCCCCCCCCCCCGCAGATGTCGTATGTGTCATGTACTCAGAATTTATGTCAACGTTTGCCATCTCATTGAGTGCCTCCATCCTTTAACCAGGTGACAGGCATTGTTACTTACTGCCTCATTTCACCAGTCATTCCCATTAGAACTATTAACCGCGTGGGGGGAGCTTTCATTTTGCATAAACGTTGTGCTGACCTGCCTTGGAGAATTTCCCCATCAAGGAAAAACTCTTTGCAGAAGATATCACACTACTGTAAGGATGTATGTTAAGGAAGGGTGAAAAGGATGTGAATCATCTAGGAATTCACACTGTACAAAATCTTTTATTCTTCTTCCTTTCAATGTGCTTTTCTTTTTCTTTTTTTTTTCAATGGTATTTTTGCTGGAATACTTTTTGCAGAACAGAAGACTGGAACTCTTCAAAGCCACGGTGCCAAGTGCCTCCTCTCCCTCCTATTTCAAAATAAATCATTCTCCTGGTGGTAATGAGCAATACAGAAAAATGCAGGCAGCGAGGATTTTGCCAAGGAGAGAGAGATTTGTAGTGCTGTGCTTTGGCTTCTATGCAAAGTTCTATTTAATGACACTGCCACAGAAGGAGTATTATATTATCTGTCCCGCTGCTCAAGCCTTCAGTCTCAGCATTGTAAAAGCACACTACTTTTTTTACATGTATAAGCAGCAAGTGATCCCAGAGAAATTCCTTTTCCAGCTACACAACTCAACAGACCACAACTGTGTCATTACCTCACCCTGTTGGGGCAAGTCCTGCTTCTGCAGCTGCAGAGGGCCTCTGCCAGCTGCCCTGGAAGGCTCCAGCTGCCCTCTCCAGGAGCCTGCACAGCCCACAGGGTGAGAGGGGGCTGTTCTTCTCTCTTGCAGCAAAATCAGGATGAAGGGGGAGGCAACAGGGCTACAGCCACTCTTCAGCATTTATGGAAGTCGCAGAGGGAAGGGGAGCCATAGGTGCATGACTGGTCCTCGCCTCTCAGGGGGCTCAGGGGGAACCTGGACCCTTTAAGCTGGCACTCCTGATACAGTAGTGAGACAATCTGCATACTCTCTCACAGCATTGCTGCACCCAAAGGAGTCTGCTGATCCCTAATGTTTGGTGTTTTTTCCTGCTAAATTGTTCTTGATTTTGGAGGGAAAGTTAGGAAGTTCTTCTTTCTGTTGGATTAACCTGGCTGGTTTTGACATTCAGAGACAGTATAAACGAGTTTTTACCTTTGAAATCTGTAGTTCAGAAGAACTAGTTGTTTCAAGGAAATTAATTTTACTTTTCTGCCTGAATAAAATGTTTCTGAAGATTTGTTTCTCAGGAGTTGCTTGAAAATGCCAGCTTTCATTTGGGTGGAATATGTTGAATTAATAATATTCATAAATAAACTCAACAGCTTCACCTAACTAGAGGGACGCCCTGCCTGTCCCACCAATATGCCTTGACCTCATCCAGAAGGACAGATGACACCATTTAACTGCATTCCCAGCAGTTTCTCCCTGGAAAGATAACCAAGCTGCACCAGGCTTTGCTTCCATGGTGCAGAAGCACGTCTGCTAGGAGCCCAAGGAGAGCACATTGGCTGGGCCCCCCTCTTGGCACAGCCATTCATTCACAAAGATCAGTGTAAACCTGGGCTGAACTGCAGCCAGGAGTGGGGATGGAAGTGCCCATATCCCATTACCAAGCTCCTGAGCTGCTTAATCTCTCCAGCTGAAAGCTGACCTGCAACAGATGATGTCCCAGCAGTTTCCAGGAGCCAGAGATGTCCAGGCATGGTTTATTCAACATACAGGGCCACTTTCTCTGCTGGTGTTAGTTGCCCCCGCTCTAGTGATACCACCAGCATTACACCAAATCATGTCATAAATAAGATTAGGCCATAATTATCTGAATTTGCCATGGCTCATGTTTCATTCATATGACACAGAGACATATTTTTGAGTCAAGAGGCCCTTTGTTAACATATTCCTGAATTTCTCAGTATCTGATGTGTCTAAAGTAAAATGGCTCATGATACTCATTTCCTCTGAGCTGCCTTTTCAGCGGAGGCTTAACCTTGATTTACAGCACTGTCGCTGGATAATGAGGCCCATCTACCTGGGGATTTCAGGGCAGTTATTTTTGGAGACAGTTGCCAACTCTGTTCTTGGTAAAGTGTCTCTGGTGGACACTGTAGTGACCAACATGCTTTTTCCGGGGACACTTGCCTGAGGCACTGGCATGGCTGAAGGGTGCTTTCTGTGGTGCATTACTCCCAGTGCCCAGGAGAAGATGCTGGCCAATGTGGTCTCCGAGCCCCCCCATCTCAGATGCATATTCATACTTCTCCCATCATTATCTAGTTGAGTTTTTTAGCAGGACATGAATACACCTTAATGCTCTAATAAATGAAGAAGGAGGAAGGACTGCTTTATGCATGACAAAAATGGTGTTTTTATTAATGGTTTTCCAATTAGCAAAAAGCAATTGTAGTTTTCCTTGATTTTTACAATCCTTCATTTGGGGTTGTAAACTCTTCATTTCCCCAGCAGGAGACCTGGAAAATGTGGCTTGCTTTGGCATTTTAGCAGCATTTTCTGGCACATATGGGATTTATGGTTGGTTTGATGAAGTTAAAGCTGGCACAGCTTTTCTGCAGGTGGAACATTTGAGGAGACAGGTTTATACAACTAAGAAGAACTGCATCAGACTAGAGCAGAACTTGATTTAAAGGAAATCTGGGGAAGGTGGAGTGCTATGAGAGAAGAGAGAAAAATACATATAAAATAAATTCAAGCACTGGATTAGATGCCTTCCTCGCTTTGCTGCTTGTTCACACTCTCAGAGTCCCTGGCATCCCCTAAATAGAAGGCAGGCACTCTAAATCAAAGCAAATGTTTAATCTGTCGTTTCTGACACAACTCAATGTTTCTAGATGGGCTGGCAAATCAGGTAGGCTGTAACCATCTTTCTCACCCATGATGCTGTACTTGAAGTTACTGCTAGCATAGTGGTTGCCTGTGCTTCAGAGGCATGGCACTGCCAGAAGGTGAGGGTGGCATGGGGGGGAGTCCTGTGTCCTGACAGGCATGAGATGAAACATCATGCTCATGTCCACCTTCCCTGATGGCTCAGATGCTGTCACTGGCCAGACCTTCAGTGAAAGCTGGAACAGTGCCATAACATTATTTCCAATGTAAATGGGAGCTCTTTAGTTGTTGGCTGCATGTCCCAGCGCATGGTGGAACATAAGCTGACTGGCACTTGTTTATGAGTAACATCACACTCTACCATGGCTTCCCTTCAATGAGGTTTTATTCATACACTCTCTTGGTTGTGTCAGGGAGAGTTTTCTGGTTTTCTGTGATTCACAGCAAGTGAACTTTATCTTTTTATTCATAAAATTCCCAAATGATCACACATAAATGCCTCATTCGTGCCACTATCCTCCCCAAGAGGAGGATAGTGCCAAAAAAAGACTTGGAGCTGGCTGACAAGTAATTTCCTGATTTGCAGCCGTTCCAAATTTACTCAGCTACCAGCCACCCCCACAATAAGCATCGTTCCCGTTGGAATGGCAGCAAACTTATTCCTATTGTGTTTTGGTTTTACTCTTCTCTGTTACAGGTTTAAGCCTGCCAGGTGTTGAACCTTATTTCCTGCAAAAGCTATCAAAGAATTCTGACTTTTGTCATACAACTGGGCAATGATGTGCCATCTGGATCTCCTGTATTCTGGAATTGTTAACCCCTTTTGAATCTTAATGTGTAGCAGATGGCTATGGCCCATGAATTGGACTTATTTCTACTCCAGTATGTCAAGGCAAGGATGCGGAATGCTTTCTATCCCTTACCTAAATGATGAAGACACCAAAGTCCCAGAAAGTGATGAAGAACACCTTTGTTCTTTAAGTATCTAAATGTCCTCATGCACCTCAGTGTTTGGCCCCAAAGTTTCCTAGGTTCATAGTTCAGGAGCATAGAGGCAATCCTGCTAGCTTGGGCTCTGGGTGCATGGCACCCACACGTGTGCCATGGTGATGCAGAGACAAGCCAAAGTCTGATTTTTCTCTTCCCAAATCCTGGGATGGGCCCACTCCATAGGTCTGTTTAGAGCTCAGAGATCCATGAGATAGAGGCCCAGAGAAAGGAGATGGCCAGACTTGTTAAAAATGGCATAGCAGTTTTATACCGATGAGTGTCATCCATGAAAGACCCAGTCTACTCTCCAAATAGCTGTGACACCAGTCTAGAGGACATCTATAAAAGCTTGCACGTGCCTCCTGTTGAATCTATGGTACAGTCAGCTAGACTAGGGTCAAAAGATCACCTGGAAGTAGCCTTAAGGTAAGTGACTAATTTTGCCACATTGGTTGCAGAAGCAATCTGTTCATTGCAAGGAAACTCAAGCCTGAAATGCTTAGCCGGTGCGACACAGCAGTGTTACTGGTACTTACAATGGGCAATGTACTTTTTAAATGTAGTTTTGTGATCATGCAAGTTGCAGTTCTTATTTTGTTTAAATGAAATTTTGTGAGCATTGTGTTTGCAGAGAAAGCCTTAATGGTTCCTTGTCAAGAGGCAAACTAAAATGACTATTGTGTAATTATTTTTTAAACCTCTTCTTTTTTTGTCAGCTTTAATTGTGTTTTATTATTGCTTGGGTGCAGTGAATACTGAAAAAGTATGCATAGCTGATTAAAGTAACCTTGATTTATGTGGTGAATTTGATAGTAGGGATGTAGGTCCTGTCTCTTTAGGTGTCTGCAGGTTCCAATCGTACCTGCATGGTTGTGCTCTGGGCTGTGTTGGTACAGACAGTAATATGGACAGGCTGAAAAACCTGCACGGTTCTCTTAACCTCCAGCAGAACTGCACAAAGGAGGAGTTTGGTGCAGTGATGTGAGGGAGGCTGCATTGTGTCAGTCATTTGAGCAATTGGCCCCAGGTCTTATCCTTAGCACATACTTAACACATCTTGCCAAATTATGCGGTTGCTTAGTAATGCGAACAAATATCCCCTGGAGATTCAATAACCAAACTCATTATCACTTGTCATGTAGGCCAGGAACTGAATCCAGATCTCCAGGAGTGAATGACTGGTGTGTTAACCTAGTCTCCTACTGCTAAAATAGCAGAATGAATATGTGCAAAGTCAGCTCCATGCAGTGGGTAAAAATATGCCCACAGTAGAAACACAGAGAAGGTCTATTAAAAATGGTTCTCATTACATAGATTCCATTATCTGAAATAAGTAGGGGGGAAGTTAGCATTTGTTAATGTACTGAAGAGAGACACAAATGAAGACTGACTTCTTTTTTTAAGTATTTACTTTTAGTTTTGCAAACTAAGCAATGTATCTGTCCTGGTTAAGTGTTGCAAAGGAAGAGGTAGTTACATGTGTCATCTTCTGCACCTCAAGAGGCCACAAAGTGCCTTTGAAAACAAGACCTTGTTCCAGTGTCACTTGTGGATGCTGTTAGGTGGGTCTACACCATTCACCTATGCTCAACCTTGCTCTAGACAGGCTAGTTTGCTGCATTATGGCCACGCTATCAGGGCTCATCACAATGGTGCTGACACCTCCCCAGGATCCAGGCTCGTATCCCACTCATAAATGTGCTGTGCTGCAGGGACATACCAGCTCCTCTGGGACTAGCTGGATGGCACTGCACTGTGCACACCATAAATCCGTGATCTGAAATTTTTGCAAAGAACTCTACTTTGTCTCCCCTCTCTTCAGCAGGTTCCTTCTGGTTCGTCAGGAAAATGCAGATAGTCAGTTTGCTTAACAATGATTTTTGGCAGTGAATCCAATATTTGTAGATCTGCGTACTGAATACATATGCTGTTGGCTATAAAGATACCACATTTTTTCACTCATAAGCAATCCCAGCTGCATATATGGGTTTTGGACTTCTTTAAAAATTTTGTTCTGGAGTAAATTTCAGACCAGCTGCTCAGCGTACAAATGCAAATTGGTTTAATTCATGTAGATAATGTATTCACATCAGACACTGGGTGTGTGTGTGCACTCATAATGATGGAAGTTCAGAGGAGATGCAGATTGATAATTTGCCTGAACAAGGTCAATACTGACAAACATGGAAGGGAAAATCTTAAACTGCTGTTGCCCTTTCACGTAATATCTACTCAAGGGTAAAATGGGTGTGATCTCCCTTATGCAGCATCTTCTGTCACTTCTGCTGGACATCGTTAGCACAAATTAATTATTTTCTAGTGTTCAGTCTACAGGATCTTTCCACTGTCATCAGCACTTTTCAACTTCTGATGAAATAACCTTGTCTGAAAGCAAGTTTGCAAAGTTTCATGCAATTTTCTGTGCTCAAATAGCCAACAACTGTTATAATGGAGACAAATTGAGGGGATGACACCTTCTCAGTGCAGTGTTTTGGAACTGGGTTTGATTTTTTTCCCTTTGTTCTATGCAGAAATTTGTGTTTTTCAACTATTGAACACATAATTTCTCATTTCCTAGCTGTATGAGAAGGCATTGATCTAGTAGCTACAGGATCTCACTAGCTGAAAAGTCCTCCTATCTGTCTGGGGATTTTCACAGTTATCGGGTTCCTGCAGGGGTAATGGCATGTTTAGCGCTCTAGAAATATGAATCATTAGGTATTTGCTACACCGATATGCCCAAAGGGATTTTTAAGCTACCGTCACACTGCATCATGCTTGCACTGCCTTCATCTTGTGCTGCAGGACTTTTGCAGGTTGTGTGAAAAAGCTTAACTGGGGTTGGCATTCTTGCAAGGATTTTGTTATTGGCCACATCTGGAGCCAGGACACAGGTCAGAGTGCACTGGGGCTCAGAGTTATACCAAGTGTCTGCTCAGGCCTGTATCAGTCTTTAGATCTGTGGTCAGAAAGGAGGTTTCTCTTCCACTCAGGCTGCAAGGTACTTTGGTGATGTGTTTTTGAATTTTTCTTGGTACCTATCATCTCACGTGGTAAGAAAGCCTTCACCAAACTTTGCTGAGCTCCCCTCCTTCATCAGGAACAGGACATTGGCATTACTTCCGCTCTCTCCTGTTTTCTTCATTTACCACATGGAAGTTGCAGCTTCTGGTCATTCCTGCTTGGTGTTAAGTTCATGAGAGGGGTTTAGAAGGTGCTCTGTTGCCTGTGGTGAAGTAGAGCATGTAGAAAAAATGGCTGAGAACATGAGAAATGTATCTATTGGAGCATTTCTTGTTGCTTACAGATGACTAGACTCAGAGGCCATGTGAGAGTCTAGCAGTCTCAAAGGGGACTCTTGTTCACCATTTCTTGACTTTTCTCATACTTGCTCAGATTGTGGATTTACTCATACTTGCTCAACTGCTGGGCAATTGCAGCTGAGTTATTGTTGTACTGTAATGGACTTATGCATAATTTCTGAGCACAAATGTATTCTTTCAAGTTCTGAATCCATAGAAACATTCAAACGAGGATATGGACTTAGTTGAGATTCCTTAGTTGAGATTCTGGCAGGCAGGGGGTTGAAGTGGTGAAAAGAAAGCACTGGCATGATATGGAAATTGAATTCCCTTCCTTTGAAATACAGCACAGTAATTCCCATCTGCTCAAGTGAAGGATCCAACGCTCTTTCTCAGACTTGGAGCTATCACTTACTGTCATACTGAAACTGTGGGTTTAGAGTAGGGGTGAGCCTATGCAGCCCATTTGGGAGCTGCTACTCTAAAAGGAGGTTCTGGTTCCCATCTGAGCCCTCCCATCAAGTGTGTGGTCCCATTGCCCTCCTTGTGCAGTACGTTTTCCTCATCTTGCAGCCTGAGGAGGCAGCTCAGGGAGCTAAGCTCACAGACACATTAACCAGCAAAGACTGCCTGAAGATGGGCTCACCCATATAATAAAATTACACTGTTGTCCACTTCTTTCTCAAAATCTTTCTTCTAGGTCCCATTGCTGGGATAGTCAAGGAGGTTGCAGCTTTCCCCAGCAGCCCCAGAAAAGGAGATGTCTCAGAGAGAAACCACTGTGAGCACAGAGAAGTTGCTGCTATTTCACAAAATGTACTTGGAGACCTTTAGTCTTCAGGTGTGCTGAGGTCACATGACACACATAACTATGGATGGCTTTTTGGAGGAGGTATGATGGAATAATTAGGCATAACAAGCAGAGAAACAAAGCTTAATTGGTTTTGGTGTCATGGAAATACAAGATTTAGTCTTTTTCAGGGTACGTTTTTATTTTTTCCGAGCAGCACTCAACTCCATACTTGTGTTTTGCAGATGTCTTGCTTCCATACCAGAATCCACTGTCCTGAATTAGGGACCTAATCCCATCATGAAGAGTTAGGGCAGGCTAGGAGCCTGAGGTGTGTTAGCCTGATGAAAGGGGGGAGAGATAAAGCTGGTGTGCTGATTTAGCTGCTAGGAAGTGTTGAGGATTGCAGTACGTCTTACTTCTGTCACTCTCAGGAGCCAAAGTTTTTTCTTCCTTTGGAGAGATATACTCTAATCCTTTCCTGGAGTTGTGTCTAAAATCTGTCTTTGGAAAGTAAAATACTTCTCAGCTTTGTAGCATGGCCAGAGAAGAAGCCTATTTTATACAATATCCCAGTGATTATAGCATTAGCCCAAGGTAGAGGCACAGGAGTTCAGTTCTATTCTGAAGGGATTTGAAATCATACAGAGATGAATAAATAATAAAAATGTATACACCAGCACTATTTTGCTTTGTTGTTAAGTCTTTTTCTATTGCTAATATGCAGTGTATCTAATTGAAGACTGTTTCTTTATCAGCAGTGAAAACTGTTTCAGAAAAAGCAGTTTATTTCTCCAAGTTAGACAGTTACCTTCTTAAACCTGAAAAAGAAATGCCCAGACATCCCATTATTATTGGTTTGAATTATTTATAGCCTGTAGCATTTTACAAGACGTTGGAAAAGCAAATGTATCCCATATTTTAAATATTACTTGGTGGTAAAAGATGCACGCAATGCAGTATAGGATTGCTATCATAGCATTTCCCCTGGTGTCATTTGCCACGGAACTTGACTGCTGCCACAACAGTGACAATCAGGAACACTGTCATTACAGCCAGTGGGGGAGCGCTTGATTTATTTACATTCACGTAAGCAAAGTCAGAAGTTGGCCTTGGAAAACAGTAAGGTCGTTGCATCTAGCAAGGTGTAGCTGCAGTGTTCAAAATGACTGCACAGCTTGGCAAAGTAGACTTTATGAGCTGGCTTTGTGTTAATAGCACATATATGTGAAATATTTTCCCCTCTGAGGTTTACAGCGCCATATTTTCTGACAGAAAAGCAGGGGTTTGTTGTGCAGCTTTGTTGATGTCAAATGCAGGTGCTAATAATGCAGATGTCTAACTAACTGGGGCGAGATTTCAGTGCTGGTTGTTCCCCCCCTGACCATTTGGGTCCTGAGATTTCCTGAGATAAGTAAGCTGACCAACATCTCAAAAACCGTACCTGAAGTCAAGCAGTTTTGTCCAGGAATCAAGTATTTACCACCAAGACAGAGGGAGACCAGAAATCTGGGACGGAGATGGTGCTTAGGGCATGGTGGGATAAGTGCTGACACTCATGTACCTGTGCCTTTTCCTCCAAAATCTCTGAACATCAGGCACCCCCGCATGAAGCCATGTCTGGCTACACCTGGACCACAAGGGTAAGGGAAGGCATACAAGCAGCACTGAGCATGCCAAGCTGCTCCCACATGCCCTGTCTAACCCATACCAACAGGTCAGTGAGCACCCAGGCCATATCCTATGGCAGGACTTGGCTCCCAAAAACTCTGGAGCTGAGCAAATCTGCAGCTTTGACTGTGCTCTGTGGAAGTACATTCACGGATGATAGAAGAATATGTCAAATGTGTCAATAATACATCAGGATATGATTGAGAGCATAACAAGTCCTTTGATGCTCTTCACCTTGGAGAAGAGTCACTCCTCAAAACAAGTGAGCTGACTGTAGCAGCAGAGACTTTGACAACTAGACAGCAGAGCTGCTGCTCCATCACTCACCTATGTCCCTGCGGATTATGCTGAGGGGTTTTTGTCTGTTTGGTTTTTTATTTTTTGTACTTCATTAGCACCAGTGCTTGCCATTGGGTACTACATACTCCAGGTTAGCCAGGAAGTCAAACACTTAGGTCATTAATATCAATATCTCTGCCAGAGGGCCAGTTACATCTCAAGCCTTTTCTTTTTCCCTTTCCTAAAGACATTTTTCACTCAGATCAACGACTGGTGATTATCCAGTCTAAATCAGGATCCTATTATGTGAGGTAGAGGAGATTCTTTTGACTACTGCTGAAATGTATGTAATAATAATAGCCTTAGAGAGGAGTGAAATGTAGCACAAGCATCCTGTGTGTGTCTCTTTAATTAGAAACCATGCAGAGTTTGAAATCCAAGGTGCTTCCAAACATGTGCAGTGTTCATTTTAATCATTCCTCAGAGTGCAGGAGGAAGCATCAATTAAGTTAAGCATGAGAGAAACTCCTGGGAGTGGGTGCAGGAAATGAATTTTTTTAGTAATATTATTAAGTTGATGATGATGATGATGCCCAGGGGCAGCACTTGGAAAGCATTAACCTGAAAAGGCACCAAGGAGCCCTGTAGTATGTCAGCAAGCAGCCAAAGCACTGAAAGATCCTTAAGGCATAAATCTGACCCATATTCTGTAGATAATCAACTTTCCTCTCCCCAAAGGGGATTCGGGAGAATGACATAAAAGCATGATTTGCATTATGAAGCCTTGTATCCTCCTTGATGTTTTCCTTGTCTGCTCCAACTGCTGTGGCTTCCTAACATCAAACTGCACAAAGGTTTGCTCCAGCCAGGGGAGAAGCTGCCTCCTCGTGCAACTGTGGAGGGAACCTTTCCTACTGCAGAGAAGAAGAGGACTTGCAGTGTTGGAGTGTGAGATGCTCTTTGACCTTTTCAGTGCAGCCCTTTCCTCTGACTGCCTGGCACATGTCAAAGCCGGAGCTGATTAAAGCCCTTCTGGCAGTCAGCTGGCTAATGTGAGGGAAGGTGCCAGCCTGTCCTGTCAGCAGCACTGAGGCTTGAAAGAGATTCCTAATCATCTTGCTGAAGAAAGCACATGTCAGTAAATTGCAGCTAATGAGTCATTTTGGGACAAGGAACCTGGATGGGAGGACAAAGTGGAGGCAGGGTGCAGAAGGCAGGGAGCCGGCAGTCCCGCCAAGGAATGGGCAGGGATCCCGAAAAATAAGGTCCTTTTTGGGGGGAAAATAACACTGTGATTTAAAAAGCATGGATTTTTCATTTTTAATGGATACCAGATATTTTATTATTGCTAATCACAGCAAACAGAGGGGAAATAATCTCTAAATTCCTGGCAAGTAGGTCATCGTGTACGTTTCTTCAGACTATGTGAGCATGGAGACCCCCGATGTGCTCTCACTTGAGAAGGTTTCCGACAGCAAAGAGACAAGGAGGCTGCTCACACAGTGCAGATGTGGATGAGCTAACTCCTCTCACGCTGACATTTTGAGCCAAGAACATTTCAACATTAGCATCTCCTAATGCAGTTTCATCTCCCTGGCTGTAAAGCCTGTCCTGGTGCAAAAGAAACCTCTGTGATTTTCATGTAACTAGGAGAAAAGAGCCATAGCTGGTTTTGTGTAACGGGATTTGTGTGGGCTGTTGGTAAGGGCATGCTGCTGATAAATAAGGTTCAGTTGTAAATATTCTCTAGTGACATGGGAATTTATCCACCTATTGAAGTTTACAACTGAGCTACCAAGGAAACATGTTCTTTAGCTCCACTGTGTATGCAGTCCACGGTACATTTATCAAACACCCTGTCAGTTCAGGGAAGGCACAGTCCAGGTAATACAGTATTTATGAAACTGTGAATACCACCTCAGAAAGTTCTCTTACAAGTACATTTTTTTAAAGCTGTCTTATGAAAACTTTGGACAAGTGGAAAGCAGAGGATATATTTTCAGTTTTACAGTGCGGGAATCTGCTCTGTGGTCACATGCAGTGAAGAAGATGCAATAGAAAGACATGCCTCCTAAGAACCACATTTATTTATCGTAAAGCATACAGTAAAAACTGTGTAAGCAAATTAAATGCTACCTTTTGCAGAAGTGTTAAGGTTTAAACAGGAATTTCATATCCTCCCCTTCATCAGAAATAATAATTAAGGCTGCCTTCTCATCCTCCACCCATTTCACCCTTTCAGTTTACAGGCTACACTGACACCACAGGCAGGCTCTTTGGGTCAGCACTTTTTCATCCCATTCCCATATCAGAGGGTCTTCATGGTCATTTATCTTATAATGCCTCTCCCATACTCCTTGGAAACCGAGGCAGTGGCCCTGCTCACTCCCCTATAAAACTATCCCTGTTTCAACCTTCAGACCTTGCAATACTCTGGCAGCCTCAGTGACTCCTGAGTTCCTCAGCTAATGTAGGTTTCAGTATGGAGAAAAGATTCCAACATGGTCCTTGAATAACCCTTTGTCACCTCAGAAAGATAAATGTAAAAAAAATCTAAGTTGTTTTCTTTGGATAGTGAAGCCTATGAGCTGAGGCTGCCAAAGTAACTTGTGTTGTTTCAGGAAATGATTTTCCTGATTCTTGGTGATTTAAATGATGGGAGAAGCTTTTGTATAACCTTTAAGTTAAAGTTTGTGTGAAGAGAGGGAGAAAGAGAGGAGAAAAAAAAAAAAGGAAAAATGAAGTCTATTCTCTACTGGTAGCAATCCCTTCAAGATTCGCCGGAGTGGGGCTCCCTCTGTTGAGTTCTGGGAGCTTTGCCAGATGGTAAATACACCTGCTCACTCCAGTTTTGGGGCAGCTTCATCTCCAGGCCCTTCCTTACCCCTCTCCCCTCCCTGTGGTTCACCTGAGAGAAAAAAAATTGCAACGGAAAAGTCCATGCAAAGCAGGGTCTGTGACATGCCTGGTCTCTGTCAGGAGGAATTGCAGCTCTGATGAGTTGTAGCAGGACTGGACCATAAAGTCCTTTCTGGGGTGGAGGTGGGAGAGGGTTTCTGCTAGGAAAATGCTTGAGTCACAAAGCAAGGAGCCAAAAAGGAAGATGTGGAAAGGTTGGAAAATAAACCAGAGGTATTGGGCCAGATAGCAGAATTACAAAGGCATGTCTAGAAAATGTAAGCTATCCTGTGCTTCATCAGCTTCCATCAGGAAAGATCAAATGTAGCAGTTACAGTAGAGATTCACGTTATGGGCTTTTATGCAATATTGTTTAGTATTTTCCCCAAAATGTTCTTTTTTTTTTTTCTTGCTGTGACCTACAGCATAAAGAATTGTGTAAAATTCCAGGGCTAGCTGTAAATGCTGTCATTGTGAAGGTGAAGGAGCCTGAAAAAACCTAAGGCTCTCAAAATTGCACAGTGAACTGACTTTTAACTCATCTCTTTTGCTAAAAAACAAGTGAGGACTGGGTTCTGTTAGGTGGCTGGGAAAACTGGGTTATGATTCTTACTGAAGCAGTGTTGTCTAGGGAATAATCAGTGAGAAATTTCATGTTTATTTAAAGGATTTGAGACACTCTTTGAATTGAACACAAGGCAATCTTAAATATATAACTGCTGTAGTGCCTTGAATATAAGGTTTTGTTTTGTGTTTCTCTGCAGCCTCAAGGGAGCTCCTATTTGGTTTGTACCCCGTCTCTGTTGGTGGCTATGGCAGTCTAAATGTAGTCAACTGTGCTGTCTTTCCTCCTTGAACTGCTCAGGTAGCACATTGCTGTCAGATTGCCCGTTATAGTTGCAGTGGCAGATGTTTTATTCTGTTATTTGGGGTTTTTTTTCTGTGTTAACCCTCCAATAGTTCCTGAAGCCCAGGCTTAGGAAGTATTTGATGGCCCTTGCCTTTGCAAGGCAGTCAGCCAAGATGTATTTTTACTGATGGTTTCTCAGGAATTCACGTTGCGTACTTGGGTTAGAAGTCATTTTGGCTATTGGCTGGGACATTTTGTAGACCAGCTTTTGCTCTGAAGTGTCTGTGTACAGATCCTTCCATCGAGATCCTCGCACAGGATTATAGGGGTAAAATTTGGCCCTTAGGATCCAGTGAATTTTTTCTGCCTGAAATGTGAAGGATAGATTCTCAGGGCATACCTAGGCTTTGTGAAGTCTGTGGCCAGCACAAGACATCACTAAATATTTTTCTTGGTAGAAGCTGCTAGCCATTCAGCTTTGTTTCAGGGAAGATTACTTGTTAAGATAAAGCTCTATACTGGGTAGGAATTTTCTATGCATCCACACCACTTCATCAAGATTAACTGAATTAAAGTGGTTTAACTGAAACCAGAATTTGACCTGCAATACCAGCAGTGTGTTGATAGTACCACTTATTAAAGAACAGAGAGTCTGGAAGCATTCGGGTTTTGCAGAACATGAGGGACTTTGTGCTGACACAGTTAAACAGCTGGCTGGTGTAACCCACTGATTCTCTGGGCAGCAATAGCTGTGAATTCACTGCTAGAAATCCAGCCTGACCCTGAACATCACATCTTGCTTAATAGGAGTCCATGTAGTTTGAGAATATTTCACTTAAACAACATGTTACTAGGAAAAGGGATCTTTGAATGTGTAAATGTCGATAGATACTGAGTGAGAGGCTGAAGCAATGTGAGATACTCTGCTGAAGCAGAGGATATGAAGCTATTTTAGCCGTGATTATGAGATCGGATGAGCTCTTGCATTCAAGTTTTGAATCTTCCTAAGAGAAATGGTGTTGGACTGGAAAACTCAGTTCTTATTTTGGGAAAGAGGAGAATCCCAAACAGACCTATGTGACAATCTGTGCAGTGGAAAGAAAGCCTGCTGGTTTTTTCTTGGTTTTGCGGCACGCATCAACTGCATTTGCTGAGGGAAACTGTGAAACATTTTTTAATCTTGCTGAGTACAAAGATGGACCTTATTAAGTAAATGCAAGTTGAGACTGTTTGCTGGATAAATTACAAAGTAACCTCGGGAGATGCTGTTCTCTTTAAAAAGCAGTTTGTGCTCCATTCGCCCATTGCTGAAGAAGATTAACACTGTCTTGTTAGTGATCTGGAGTGGTGAGCGTCATTGTTCCCTGTTCTTTGGAGAGCAATGCCGATGTGCTAGCAGGATGTTGTACCTGCCTGCCTTCGCGTTCCATCTGTTGAGCGATTCCCCTGGTATCTTCATGCTAATTGCAAAAGTCTCTTCTGGAAGTGGCGGATAGGTTACTAATCTGTTCAGGCACTTCCTCTCCATGTATAAATACCACCTCTTGGGAATGTGTAGAGGTGTTTCCAAGACCTTCTAGCACCTCAAAACAGTTCTGAAAAAGCATTTTACCTCCTACTCCAGGTAGGAGCTGCATGCAGCTCAAGTGCATGTTGTCTGCGCGTGTCTTCAGATATCACAAGGACTGCAGCCAATCCACAGCACCATCTGCCAGGATCAGGGCCTAATTATTAGCTAACCATTTAGCCAAGTAAAACAATAGATTAAACTTCTTAACATCTTTAGTTAAGAAGTTTTATTATTATTGTGATTAATTCTACTTATGTGGCACTATCAATAAGCATGCCACTTTCCAGAGTATATGAATGATTGCATTCTGTTTTCATTCTTTATGGTGCTGTTTTTATTGTCATATTAACTATGTTTATTCTCAATGTTGATTTCAAAAAGTTTGTACCTGCAAAGTGTGATTTTTCAGGCTTTTATGATTGTTCACGCAGAGCTGAATAATAGCATGTAAATGGTTTTTTTCTTTGCTACTTTGTGCCAAATTAGATTATTTCTGTTTAATCTTCTGTCATTAGCTTTCTGCAAAAGCAAATGCTGCAGTGTCACTGTTGAGATATGTCAGACAGGTGACCTGGAGGTGACAGCGCTTCTGAATGGATGTACGTAAGACAAACCATCTCACACAGAAGACAAACCACTTTTAAGAGTTTTTACTGTGACATATGATGATGATTTATGATCTGTCACCCTGAAAGTTCCTCTTGAGGACAGAAGCCACTAAAAACTCTGCAGGTCACAGATCTGATGGTGGTATACATTTGTTATGACTGCACTGGCTCAAGTTTGCCCCAACTCCTTGCTTCTTCAGCTTGTTGCATGTACAGCTGCTCTCTCTTGATTCCTAGGGCTGACTAAGTGACATGTTCTAAGAACCACAATTAATTTAAGCAAAAAGTGTTGCTTTGGAAAGGTGTTAAATCAAGAGCAACTGTAGTGGGCAGGATGGCAAAGAGCAAGTGGGCAGCACACAGTCCCTGCTGCCCTTGCCAAGTCTGGCAGACATGGCTGTCATTGCCAACACAATCGAGTTGCTTGTTGTGCCAGACTGCCTTCCACTTTTCTGTTCTGGAGGGATCCAAGCAGGCGTTTCATGCTCGCAATTTAAATTGCCCTCATCTGACTTCAGTGGGTGTTTTTGATGCCAAGATCCAGGTGCTAGTAATAGGGAGTACCCCATCTCCTCAGCAGTCCTGCTGATGGATGCTCCACCACGCAACCCCTCTCTCCAGCACAGCTGCTGCAGTTTCTGTGGAGTTCTTATGGATGGCAGGAAACCATATGCTGAAGTGTTGCTCAGCCTGCTCATGGGGAGTTTCCTACCGTTTGGAAAATGTAAATTCAGTCCCGTCCGTCTCCACTGAATCTTTGCTTGTGTTGACTGGGAAATTCAGAGTAATATGTAATGCTTCAAAGTAATGAAGCAAGAAATTAGTAGTATGCATTTTAATTATTATTTCTACTCCATAGTAGTAATTTATGTTTAATTGTATTTTACCACTGAGATGTGCATGCTTTTCATTCTTTTTCATTACTTTTTTCTTTCTGTGTCTCTTTTTTCTATCAACTTTTAATTTACTCTGGTTGTTTGCACTTGGTAGTACTTCATGAAGGAGATAAATGTAAATACATTCATTCAGATGAACAGATTCTTCAGAAATGTATTTGGAAGATGGGGGATATGGAGATAGATGTTGGAGAATTTTCAAGAACTGCAACAAGCAACATGCCAGTGTGTTTTGCTAAAGTGACTTAAGTACAGGCTTAAAAAAAAAAAGACTTCCTGTCCCTAGCAGTGTTCTTATCAGGCTGTTCCAGTAGCATGTTCTGAGGCTGTTTGGCTTTGTCCATTCCTGCTTTAACTTTAGCTCTGACTATGAAGAGCAAAGGGAAGGAGGAGTTAAACACTCATCCACCTTTTGACCTTTTGCTTTTCCCCAGTTCTTTAATCCTTTCATCCCCCTGAAACGAGGGTCAGGTGATGGTGCTGCCCCATGGAACATGCAGCATCACACCTGCCTCTTGTGGGAGATCCCCATGTGCAAGGGAAGCCCCTGAGGTTTCCCTTCTTTGCACAGCTTGAGCTGCACAAGGCAGTAGCTTGAGTGAGAGAAATTACCCTTCAGCATTAACGTGGCTTTCACACTGCGGAAAACCAATCTTCTGCTCTGCTGTTGCAGAGAGGAGTTGTAGCTGTAGCCTCAAGAGATTTCTTGGGTTTCAGGGATCTGAACACAAACTTGGTTTGAGAGAAGGGTTGGATCATAGCATTTCTGTCTGGGTCTAGTAGCCTTGCCCCTGTTAATTTTGGTTTTGATTTCTTATTTTGTAATCACACACACTGTGTGTGATTGTCACACACTGTGGCAAGCATCAGACCTTTTTTTATGTAGTGACCTCCTCCATCAAGTACTGCACACAGAAGTTGGCAGGCTTTGACCCATGTTGGAGCTTGCATTGCTTTCAAGCACACTGGGAAAATGTTTATTTTCTGTAACTTTTGTAAACTTATTACTTACTCTATCTGTGCAGCTCACATTCTACTAAGCGTTCTACTGGGAGAATTTATTGGAAGCAAGTATGTTTGGGTTTTTTCACGTTCCTTTTGTTCTTCAGGATACATAATGAAGAATTCTCCAGCTTTGACACTTAATTGCTTCATGGCTGTTGTTTGTCAATTTGCCAGCAGGTTTCTGCTTAACTGCCATTTGACATTGCTGAAACACAAATGCAGAATGATTGAGTTCCCAACATATCATTGAGTCTTCTGCAAGGGGGATTTTCAGCATATTAACGCTTCAGGCTTTTACGTCAGTATTGATTGCTGAAATTGAAAAGAAACCTTTGGCAGTATTCAGCATTGTGCCAGCATGGATTTACTGGCAGGAAAAAAACCTGGCTGTTGCCATTAACTGTGACTTCATCCCTTCCTTCCTGTCTTTCTTGCATTCTTTATTCCTATACACACCCACACAGTTTTGAAATTTAATGCACATCATAGTGAAATGCCAGTTAGCCTCACAATAAATCAACATGGCAAATCAAGTACTTGATACAGTCAGATGTCAAGGCTGTTTAATTTTGCATCCACCTGCATTATGCCTGATCAGATTTCATGGCAACTGGGGAGGCGGCGATGGCAGGTGTCCCTCGGAGTGGAAGTGCAGGTCAAGGGCTGACTTGGAGGAAGGTAGTGGTGTGGTGGTCTCTGCCAAGCTACTCACAGGGCAGCCAGGCTGTCACCACGTCGGTCCCTGGATGCCCGAGTGCCATTATGGAGCTGGATACCATGGGGAGAGGAACAGCCTGATGCTGCTGGGGCCAGGCTGGGAAAGTGAGTTTCCCTCCCTGGACATAGTGATGCTGAAGATGCCAACATGGGGCTCACAGATGATCTTAGGTTGTGGATCCACAGGGACTTAGGCTACAGAGCAGGGGATGAAGTGCATGGTGAGGGTGTAGTGTGGTGGCTCAGTGTTGTCCGCTAGCTGTTGCTGTGGCAGTGCCCATGCGTGGGATGGGCAGAGCAAGAGGAAGGTGTAAGCCCTCCTGCAGTTGCTGGAGAAACATCTCTATGTGCTTTGCCTCACCAAAACCATTGTCTGTCTAGTTTTCTTTAGTCTAATCTCTTAGATGGCACGTTACAGTCTGTTTTAGATTAGAATATTTTGTAGGAAGGACTACTTGGGCATTCTGAAGGTGATGATGTCTGACTGAAATGCAGTTGCATGGAAGAAAGACTTGAGGGGAAATAGGATGGGGAATGGAGCAGAGATTTTGAACATAATTTGGGAAGGACATCCTCACTGGAAGGGCTTGGGGAGTTTGCATGTCAGTCAGATATTAGTCCTGGACAACTGCTTTCCCTTTGAATTGGGGAAGTCAAGTGAAGAAGAGGAGAGTGGTTAGGTTATAATTGCCTGCACAAAGATTTGGCAAAGAGGTATATAATAACAGGATCATAGGAAGATTTCTAAGAACCACCTAACTGTTGATGAGGGGTGACATTACAACTAGCAAACAGCAGCAGTGATTGTTTTTCTTCTGTTTGTGAAAGATGCTTAATAATCCCTCCTTACAGGTGTAGTTCAGAGAAGCTTTCTGAATCTGACTTGCTCTCATTTATGGATTAACCAAAAGTAGGAACAATAATGGGAAACTTTCAAAAATATGCTTCTTAGGGACCATTAATATAATCTGACCATGAAAAGTCCACTGAAAGCTAGACCTTTTGGCTAAATATCACAAAGGGAGCTTCAGGAGTTTATTTTGGTTGTGGGTTTTGTGGGTTTGTTTGTTTTGGGGTTGTTTGTTTGGTTTTGTTTTGATTCTGGTTTTTTAATTGTGCTATTAAATTTCTCTCTTTGGTCAATTTGAGCAGACACTTTAAGCCTTAGAACAGGAAAAGTAGCTTTATTTGAAAAGACTTGGAGGATTCTGGTATTTCTTTACCCCTGGGCCACAGTAAATGCAAAGTTTACCTGGGATGCTCAAATCAAAATGGGTACTTCTGGCCTTATGGAAAGGCTGGGAAATGTCTCAATTACAGCAATTTTTAATTAGGAGGTTATCTTTTCCACTGAATAACATGTTCATTTTAAATATTGCCTCTACAAAGTTTTTAGTTGAAAAGCTGTGGCTCAGAATTAGAAAAGCTGTAGCTGATAATTGGAACACTGGTTTGTGGTTTAAGTACCTTATTTGCAAATCTCTGTGTAGGACTGTTCATAGATAGTCCCATAGCTAAGCTCATGAAAAGGAACACAAGCAACTAAATTGTCCATTCCCCCATTAAGATCTCCAAATAAAATAGTGCCAGATTTCAAAAGAAAATTTGTCTTGCAGTTTGTATGTTTTGCTTAAAAGTCTGCATTTGCAACAAGGGAAGGTAAAAACAGGCACCTGAATCATCTTCTAGCCAGCTCAATCAATTAACAATAAAAGCCCAGCACGTGTTGCATAATAATTTCATTGATCATGTCTGCAATCGTGTAAAATCCAGTTTCTCTTTCTTAGCACTGGGGGCTGTTGCCTTATTACACAGTAAAATGAGTCTTGGGAAGAGAAAGCGGTTAAAAAGTAAAGAAAGTTATCTGACCTTGAATTGCTACAAAGATCTTGGGAATAGTAAGGCCCTGTCTAGGGTAAGTGATGAAGAGCATGCTTGCCAGGCATGTGCCTGGATCAGCAGTGGTTCAGTGCGCACCTGGCAGAAGTTTCACTCTTACTTTGATAAAATGTCTTCTCCCAGCATGAATTAAAGTAATGAATCTTTTATTTCTAAATTACTACAAGGCTCTGTAGTCTATCAGCTTAATTTGAGTTTTTTTCTAGTTTAAAATACGTAATGCAATCTATGCCTTACCTAAGGAGTTTGATGGTATTGTATGCTTAATCTTTAAAATGTTGGAGAGGGGGGCAAAGCTTTGCTGTCAAGGGAAATAACCACCCTGACAGAGAGAAAAATATCAGTAGGATGCTGCCACTGATTTGGCAGAGACTGTTTGATGCTTTGTTAGCTGGCTGTTGATTTTATGGGGTTTTTTGTTATGTTTGAGGGCACTTCCAAAATACTGGTCTATTTAGAAGGTACAAGATATGGGTACCTTCATTCTGATACAGCAAAATTCAGAAGAATACACAGCAAAAAGAGGAACTGTAAATTGCTAATGAGAAAAGTTAGAACTGGAGACACATGTGAATGAAATTAAATCTCCCTCCAGCCAACATGGATAGTGCTCTGAAGAGCTGTGCCTGTTTGACTGCCTCCTTCACTGTATGCTCTAGGCAAAAAGATCTGTTGCACAGGCTTTCCAAGACCTGTACAGCTACTAGAGCCTTTCCTAATAAGAACTAGTAATTTAACGTCTGTGTATGAAGGTACATTCAAGAAACTTACTCTGGATCCCTTTCCCCACCCTCGAAGTGGGAGAGCCCAGTTGTAGTTCCATTTCCATCTGAAGAACCATTCCGACGTCTTGAGGGATAGGGAAAGGGGACTCCAGCGACAGGGTTTTTCAGGCCCCGAGCCTGGAGGGGAGAGGTGCTCCCCCCTCCCCCCACCACCCACGTGGCTCCATGGCAGGCACAGAGACAGCACACCGGGCGTGGAGAGGAGGCAAGAGGATGTTTATTGTTGGGGATGTCACATTTATAGGGTTAGGGAGAATCACAGGTTAACCAATTAGAAGTCTCAAGGGGCTTACAGGAACACCCAATCACAGGAAGGGGTTAACAAGGACCAATGGGACACCTCAGGACACCTTTCCCAGGACATTCCTGCATGGGAGATAACAGTTGCTGTGGGGGGTGTTGGGAAGAAGAAACATGTGTTTACAAAGGGACCACAAAGAGCCATCCTAAAACATGTTCAAACAAGTTTCTCATCAGACTTAGTGCTACATCCCACCCTTTTTTATTCCTTAAAGATGAATATGTCTTTATTGATATATGGATTTTAAATTTACCCCATTCTCTTAGTGTCTGAGGGTGTCCCTATAAAACAGAATTTAAAAATGTTTTTATTGATGTATTCATAAACAAGTTTTTCACTTACACAAACTTCCAATTTACTGCTGAACCAAACAAACTACTTATTGCTGTTAATTTTAGTTTCATTAGAGTCCAAATGGTTGTTTTCTTCTGTTTCTCGGAGGCAGTCCTGGCGTCCGGAGGGGGGAGCGGCGGCGGCTGCTGTCTCGGCCACATGGCGGGACGGGGGGTGCTGTGTGCGGCAGGAGCAGGGCGCAGGCGGGATCGGCGGGATCGGCGGGGGCCGCCAGCAGCGCCGGGGTCTCGGCGGGGCGGCGGTACCGCTGGTGTCCGGTCCGGTCTGTCGCGGGGCGGGGTGCGCCCCGGGCGGCTCGGCCGGTGGGAGCTGGAGCGGCGGGAGCGGGGCCGGCTGATGTCGGGGTTTTCCCGGAGTCGCGGCGCGGGGGGGCCGGCCCGGGGCCGGGAGCCGCGCAGGGGGATTGCTGCGGAGCTGTTTCTAGCAGCTTTAACCCTTTTTTCGCCATGCTGGCGTGGTCTAAGTCCCTTGTTAGAAACGGGACTATCTTTCAGGTTAGCAAAACAGTCTTATTAGATGACTTGCGGATGGAATTAGATATGTTCTTTAAGCTTTCTTTTTCTCTCTTAAAGAGGCATGCACGCTTCTTGTAGTTACAGGTTTACAGGGGGAGAGGTTTAGGGAGTATGCCGAAGTCTGCTTATAAGGGAATATGCCGGGTCTGCTCCTTACCTGAATGTCCTCAGGAAGGTTGAGGTATTCAAAACAGGCTGCTCTCTTGTGGTGATGCCGTCTGCTAATACCTTGACGCTTAGACTCCGGTCCACCGTTGAGCACGACTTCGCCCCAGTCTGTGCGTTAGGACTGCTCTAATCTTCACAGAAGAGTTCAAACAATCTTGGCCTTCACCACGTGGCACCAATTACGGCGGATTGAGGGGGATTGGGGAAGACTTCGGGGCGTCGGGGAACACAGATGTCGCATCTGCGCCTTAGGAATCACCTATCTTCATAGAAGAGTTCAGTAAATTCGTTTCCTCACACGGGGCACCAGTTCTGGATCCCTTTCCCCACCCTCGAAGTGGGAGAGCCCAGTTGTAGTTCCATTTCCATCTGAAGAACCATTCCGACGTCTTGAGGGATAGGGAAAGGGGACTCCAGCGACAGGGTTTTTCAGGCCCCGAGCCTGGAGGGGAGAGGTGCTCCCCCCTCCCCCCACCACCCACGTGGCTCCATGGCAGGCACAGAGACAGCACACCGGGCGTGGAGAGGAGGCAAGAGGATGTTTATTGTTGGGGATGTCACATTTATAGGGTTAGGGAGAATCACAGGTTAACCAATTAGAAGTCTCAAGGGGCTTACAGGAACACCCAATCACAGGAAGGGGTTAACAAGGACCAATGGGACACCTCAGGACACCTTTCCCAGGACATTCCTGCATGGGAGATAACAGTTGCTGTGGGGGGTGTTGGGAAGAAGAAACATGTGTTTACAAAGGGACCACAAAGAGCCATCCTAAAACATGTTCAAACAAGTTTCTCATCAGACTTAGTGCTACAACTTACTTTTTGATCAGCGTGGAGTGTGCCTGCCACAGTAACCATCTGGAGCCCAGAAGCAGGCGGAGGCAGCAGGCTGATGCTTCTCCGCCTCCTGCCAAAAGATGCAGGTGTAAGAGCATAAAACCTGCCCTACCAGAGCAGGTCCATTTAATGCACCCACTGGGACTGAAAAATGCCTCTGCTTGTGGCTTTAACAAATACCATGAAAAATCATCTCAGCATCTCATTTTCTGGCTCTGGTAGGGAAATGCAGTGTTTCTGTTGGGCTGCTCCACCTTCTCCCTGCGGAAGGTATCTGAGTGTTATTTTAGGCACAGGAATGTTATCCAGAAGTACAGGCATAACAAACACCTGGGGGAATACCAGGGGGTTTTGTTAAATATAGCTTTACTTTTCCATTGTCCCTGTAGGACACCCCATTGACAACAAGAGTGCACAGCAGGGAACAGACTACTTATATGCATCTATATGCAACAGAAAACGGTGTCATTTTTGCAAATACCTCTCAGAAAAAAAAAGACTCTTATGGAAAGTTGATTTTACAGGACATCTCTAACATCTCCTATGTTATGTGCCACTACATATTTGCATTGAGGCTTGCAAGCTGACTCTTAGTTCAAGCTAAATAAAATGAAAAATTATATAGGGTAATACAGCAGTACACCTTTTCTATTCTATTATGCATTAAAGAACTATTTAGGACCAAAGCACCTGGCAGCTGTGTCCAACACAGTCACCCTCTGCTCTGTGGGATTCAGAAAGAAGGGGAACAAGTAGCAAGGAGGGTGAGGGCTGCAGCATTTCCACCACATTATTCATGCAGGTGCAGCCTGGGTTCAATAATCTTGGACCAGGACAAAGTGAACTCTGGGAATAGTTCTTCACAATCAAGTGGCTTCAGTTAAATAGGTTTCTCTTTTCTATCATACCAAAGTATTAACTTTTTAGGCTTTGCTTTTCTCTTGTGGTGTGATTTTTTGGTAAGTTTGTGTCATTCTTTTAATGAGGGTGAAAGCCTCAGAGCTCTTTTTAGTTATAAAAGAAAGATTAGAGGCATTCTGCCTATTCCACTTTTCCACAGGGGCATTAATTCATAAGCAACAGAGAACATTATAACTGTTTACAGTAGCCCTCAGCAAGCAGCATGAGACTTGGGGATTTTGAAAGAAGTAAGAGCATTTAGCTACAGAATCAAAAACTAAATGAAAAGCTTCAAACTCAAAAATATTTGGAGTTGCTCAAACAAGCACGATGAAAAATTATCAACTTGCCAACTTTTAGAACCATGTGAATCTTCAAGGTTGTTTTATTTTGTTTCTTTTCTGAGCTTCAGAAACCAAAGCAACCCTGAAGGTCAAAATGTCTAAAATTTTACCTTTACACATGTCAAGGTCTACTCGTTTAAACACATTGTTCTGCTTACATAGGATATTTTGCAAATTAACTGATGCTGCTTGATAGCGTATGAGATACTGCAGGTTTCAGCTGAGCTTCATGAGATGGACAGTGTCTGCTTTCATATAACACACTTACCTTCTCAGGCTTACTATAACATACATCCTAGTTTTCCTGAGATCCAGGGTGTAGCATTATTTAGCAATCATCTTCAGTCATTGGGGTAATTTGGTCAAGGATGACCAGTTTGCTTCTAGATAAAAATGACTCTGGGAAGGCTATTGGTGCTGCCTGGAGTTTGCTTAAAGGTGTTTATTTTGTTTCCCCAGAATGTTTCTCAGCTTCCCTATGGCAAAGCCCTCTACACATATGAGGGAAAAGAGCCTGGTGACCTCAAGTTTAACAAGGGGGACATCATCATACTGCGGCGGAAGGTGGACGAGAATTGGTACCACGGGGAGCTCAATGGGAACCACGGCTTCTTCCCTGCCAGCTACATCCAATGTATCAAGCCTCTCCCGCAAGCTCCACCTCAGGGCAAAGCACTTTACGACTTTGAAATAAAGGATAAAGATCAAGACAAGGATTGCCTGACCTTCACCAAGGTAGGGGAATAGGTTTTAAAAAAAGAAATTCAGAAAGGGGCTTCTGTAGGGAAAGATGGGGCACTTGTGGTGCTGGTAGCTGAGTCAGGAGCACAGTGATGCTAGGGACTGGTGGGACACCGTCCTGGCCTCCCTGGAGCCCAGGGACCCCCTAAACTCTGTTTTTTTCAGCTGGTTTCTTTTATGAGAAAATGAAAGTCCTCGAGCTCAGGCAGCCTAGTGGAGCCAGGCTGATGGGGCTAAATTTCCTTTATTAAGTGGGATAATGCCTCATGTAACATGCTGAAAGACACTGACTTTTTCCAACTTGTAAATCCTCCTCTTTCATGGTTTAACCTCAGCCAGCAGCCAATCTCCACACAGCCACTAACTTACTCGGATCAAGGAGAGAATTGGAAGGGTAAAAGCTGGAAAATTTATGGGTTAAGATAAATACAGTTTAATAAGGAAAGCAAAAGCCATCCACACAAGCAAAGCAAAACAAGGAATTATTTCACTTGTTCCCATGGGCAGGTAAGGTGTTCAGCACGCTCAGGAGAGCAGGGTCCCATCACTCATAACAGTGAGCATGATGTCATATAGTATTGAATATCCCTTTTGGTCAGTTTGGGTCAACTGTCCTGGCTATGTCTCCTCCCAACTTCCCATGCACCCCCAATCTCCTTGCCCACATGGCAGTATGAAAGGCCTTGACTCTCTGAAACCAGTGCTCAGCAGTAACAACGTCTCTCTATTGTCAACCCTGTGTTCAGCACAAATCCAAAACACAGCCCCATACCAGCCACTGTGAAAAAAGTAACTACCCCAGCGAAAACCAGCATATCCTCCCTGCAGAAGCAGAGCCTGCTGCGTGTCCCTGCAGTGTCCCATGCACCAGCCGTGCTGCAGGACTGGGTAGGCGTAAAGACTCCCATCAGGGTCAGCCCTGTGTAAGCATCATTGGGAAATGACTCCCATTTTGTCTAAAGGGGAAGCCACTGAGACAGCTCGTGCCATGTATGGCAAGGTTGGTATAAAGCTAGTGAAACTAAACAAGTAGAACTGGCTACACGCTTTCTGAGAACATTTTTTCTGTCTGAGAAAAATACATTTCATCTGCATTGAAATGTTCCCCAAGAACAACTCAAATTTCAGAAAAAATCTAATGGAAATGTCTCTTTTAATGTTCCTTGTTGAATCAGATGTTCCAGTGTTTTAAAATGACATTCAGCTTCAAAATGTATATTTTATCATACCATATATCAATTAACAGTTGAAATACACTACATCAAAATATATTGCAGTATTTCCTATTTTAAGAACATAAAGAGAGTAAAAAGTAGACATTTAAAAACAGTCTTTGTTTTTTTAAAACCAAAATGTTTAATACATTTGCACTGGAATGAGAGAAAACTGAAATATTGTAATTTCCTTTGGATTTAAAATGTCACATTTTCTTTCACACTCACCTCCCCACCTACTTTTTGCCTCCCCCTCCCTTCCCTAGCTGTTTGTGTTGACCTTAGATGGGTTTCATGGATATCAAGAAACCCACAGTAAAATAAAGCATATCCTCTATTGTTAATTTATGGCACTGAATGCCATGGAGAACCTGTTCATTGTCATTTTCTGTTTTATTTCAGCTGTCTGTGGCTGTTACAGTATCACATAAAGTAATAACAGTTATGCTGAAAATGAATATGAAATAGATGATAAAAATATCCTTCACCAGGATTTTACTGACCTCCTCTTTTGAGGCTACTTATTATAGCTGAATGAATCATTTGCAGCATATAATTTTCTCACCGAATGTAACCTCTTTTTCACTCATGCAACGTTTCTCAGCAGAATGCAATTTCCTACACTGTATACTTTCTCATATTTATTTAACAAAAGATTTGTAAGCACTTTTGCTCCATAGCAAGTGAAGTGTTTGATTGCAAACACTGCAAACCCCGCGACTAGCCAGCCTCCCTGGAGCTGTGAATCTCTGTGAGAAAGTGGGCTGCTTAGTGAGAAGTAACAGCCATGAACTAACAGAAAATTAGACAGAAGTTACCTTTGAGATCCTATCAGTAAATATAAATTTGCTGGTGCGTTGTTTTCCTTGCTGCTTGCCCAGAGGTACACTGGAGACTTCTCTCAGAATGCAATCTTCCTTGTCTACCTAAAGTATTCATTGCATGCACAATCTAAGAAATTTAATAGGCACAGCAGGCAGTTGTGGGTTTTTTTGTTAGAACAGATCCTTTCCTAGACACTTTCGTATTTGATATATTTGATGCCATATATTAGTATACCTCCTTTACAATAACTGCCTTTGTATAGTGATAGTTCTCATTTTCTCAGCTGTCCAGTGTCGTTCTCACAAGGAGCATTTCTTTCTGCTGTATAGCTATACTCTCAAACTCTCAATTTGCCTTATTTTCATCCCTCATGTTACTGTCTGCATCCTTTTATCCCTGATGACTGTGTTTTTCCCAAGGGAGTTAGGTTTCTGTTCTATTGCTGTTTTCTTCTTTAGCTCTTTCCACTACATGCACTGTCACCTTGTAACTGTTTTTATGTCCTGCCTATTGTTCTCCCTGACAGTGAATAATCTGTTTTTCGTCTTGAGACTTTACCGTCATGTTTTCATCAGTTTTCTCAATGCTAATTTTAGCTGTCACCTGTGCTGATGAAGGTTCCTGTTTAGCCCAGATTATAGATCATCTGCTGATGCAGTCAGTTCCTCTGCATAGAGTCTTGTGTACTGCAGTGCTATAGATGTGATTTGTCACTTTGGGCAATATGCATCATTTGAATGTCTCAGTTTGCATCTGAAGATGCTGGACCTGATGTCAACTTCATTTAAGCTATTTTTTCCTTCCTCTGGAAGAGGGGTTGGTTTGGCATACCATTTATACAAACTAGTATAACCTATTTGTGCCCTGCAACTCATTTAATGCTGCCAGACACTTGTAATTGGATTTTATTTATAAACAGATAATAAAGTTTTCCTCTAAAGAAAAGCTATAAGAAGGAAACACAAACATAGGGATCTTCTCTATCATTGCGTTTTGTTGCTCTTTTGCTGGGCTTTGCTTTTTTCCATCCCCTTTGTTACTGTACACTCAGAATACCTATTGGTGCAGTAAAAAAAAACAAAGGAAGGATATTTGGTGTTTCTTCTTACTAGTTTGTTTTATTTTGTTTTATTTTTCAAAATTCAAATGTTCTGTTGTTCCAGAGGTGTATTGCAAGGAAATGGAGTCTGCTTACAGATCTTCATGAGCAGTGCTGCAGAGGGCTTCTACCATTTACCCATTTTCATCTCCTGTAGTCACTCTCCAGATTAAAGACCAAAGATAACCCAAATATAATAATTTTGTATGTGTTAGAATAAAACCAGGAGGGGCAGAGAAAAATCTGTCTTGAGTATCCAGTGCAACAAACAAAGCTCACGCCTATGATTCCCTTACACCGTTTGGACTGCTCCCTCAGCTCATCCTCCCAAATAAACCACACATGGTTCCGCCACTGTTCTCTCCTCTGCAGTAACTACAAGATGATAGAACATCTCAGATTTGCTACTTAACATATTTTCCATCAGTGCTTGTCAGTGATCAGTCAAACCAGGCAGTTAGCAGTTATTTTTTCTTTGTAACAACTGTTTTCAGCCTTGTGTCAGCTTTGCACCAGTTTAACTCTAGTAGCTTCAGGAGTTTTACTCCTAATATTCCCTATGTGGTTGCAATCAGCATGTGGCCTACAGAGCCTAATTGCATGCCCTTGGGATATACTTATTGACTCAGCTTTCTAATCTTACCTTACATGCTACACAGTATGGGCTTAGGCTCCTGCTCTCTCTGTTTTAAAAAATACTTCGTCCTCCTTTGGGCCATGCACTCTCTGGTACAAACATGTGCAAGAGGATTCTTTCAGGTACAGCAGTGCAAATCTGTAGTAATTGCATTGTTGTTTGTTTGTGTAGTTACTCCACCCTTAGACTGAGTCCAGTTTCAGCCCACAGGTTTGTTTAGGTGTTTGACCACCCTTTGCATGCGTGAATTCACATGGCCTCTAGAAGGCTGAACCCCAGTGGTAGATGAGTCTCAGACACGTCAAGGTAGCAACGACTGTTCACCATGCGTTATTGCTCATCACATTTTTAATAACATCAGCTATTTCCTTCATTTTCCAACAGTTTTGTTCCCAGGCCACAGTGGTGTTTAACAAGTGCTGTGCCAATCTTAAAACCATGACATTCAGTACTGGTTCCTGGCTGTGGAGCAGCATCCCCAGCCCCTTAGCACTCAGTTCAAGCAATATTTGCTGTTCACAGAGAGACCATCCCCGCAATAGCTGGTGACAGGGATTCTCATGCCAGCTGGCAAGCGCTGTAACTGGACTCATCGAGCATGGCACAGTGCCATCCTGCCATCATTGAGATCTCCCCTGTGCTCTAGATGGAGTAGTTATCTCTGCAGAATAGCAGACACATCTGCTTTGTATTGCTTCGTTAATGGCCATCAATGACTAGAGTAAAAATCAGACTGTGAATCAGGACTGTTATTGGACACTTTTTGTGGTGTTTTCTCAGCAAAAAGATTCATTTCTCTGGCAATCAGACTGCTTTTTAAGTGATTTATCTTTGACTTCTTTTCTGATAAAGATTATAAACTGAAACTGCAGGTCCCACATGCCTGTTGCAAGGCTGACCCAGCCCTGATGAATAGAGAGAAACTCAAGGAAGTAGGAGAGAGCAAATAATTAAAGACTTTAGCAACAGGCATAAAAAGAGCGCAACATATCTTTGACCGAACTACAGTGAATACCATTTGCTTTTGAAATGAGATTTGAGGCTTGGATTCCTTTATGCTGCCTGGAAATCAATTTAGTCAATGTGAAATAGTGAAGTTCAGAAAGTCGAAGTGGTATGCCAAGAGATCTATGGCTTTTTACTATTCATGATCCTTTTGGGAATCTTTCTAGGAATTTATAAGTAGCACAGCTATCCAACTAGTACAAGGTAGTAAAATAGTTCATGTTGAGGCTTTCACCAGCCCGCTGTATAGAATGGTGTTGTTGGCTGTGAATTCAAAGAAACCTGCTATTAATAAAGAATTCCAAAGGATTTTTCGGGATTTACTGTAATTCCTGGAGATTTTCAACACCCTTCTGAAAACTAATTATGTAATGGAATTCTCAAGGATTGCACTTTGCTCTCCCACGAAGATACACCTTTTGAATGTTAGCATATCTCAGGATGCTTTTCTCATATATGACCACATTCAACAGCCATACCTGGCAGAGCCAAACTAAGATCAGTGTATGGAAATGCTTCCAGATTTCATAGATCCTTAGCAGGTAAAGTTGAAAGGGACCTTTGAAGGTTACCCATTCCACATGAGTAGAGTCAATGCAGGATAAGCCTTTCCTGCCAGGTATCTGTACAGCCTGCTCCAGGGATGGGATTGCACAGTGTCTCTAACAAAATCTAATAAAATGATCCTGGGGTTTTACAGTTTAAAATTTTTTTCTGAATTTCTTATGTGTGTGTATATATGCAAATATCTATATACACACATACATTTATACTCAGTGTTGGGTTAAGGGTTGGACTCAATGATCTTAGAAGTCTTTTCCCACCTGAACAATCTATGATTCTATTCAAAAGCTATGTATGCACTTACGCACATTATGTGTGTACACATAAACATATAGTGAAAATGTAGACCCGTCACATCTTGGATTTTTCAAAATTCCTTTAAGGAAATAACTGAATAAACACAGAAAGTAGGAACACTCATAACAGGCTCTTGAAGTGATGCAGTAGCTTCTTTTCCTCATATACCCCCTTTACCTAGATTCTACATTTATGATAATCAGTCTTTAGTAAGAGCATGTGGAAGCTTTGCAGATTACTGTCAGTTCTTCACACAGATCAAAAATGGTCTGTGCAGACAGGGCTTTGGAAGGGAATGCTATCTGTTTCTTCAGGAAATTAAATGCACAAATTCTTTTGCAACCTTCCAGCTGTAATAAATAGCTGAAGGACTCAGTCTGTGGCCATTTCTCTGAGCTTTCCCCTAATGGATCATTCAGATGAATAATTCAAGGGAAACATTTAAGCTATTTCAGAGTGCACATGTTCAAAATGCACATGTTCAAAAACTACAAAACACATCACATCACCCTGTTCTGGTTATTTTTCTATCAATGCAAATCCACAGTCTGAACATCCTGGATCAGGAGTTTGTGGAGTTTTTTTCTATGTGAGAAGTATCTGCAAAAAAACAACTCCCCTTGCCTAATCATTTAACATCAGCATCTTGTTACATGGAGGGTGGTAGACCATATCTAGCTCTTACTTTCACAGAGCGAGTAGTGGAAATAAAGTGAGATCGACAGGGAACTCTGTCTCAGCTTTCTGGAGGAAAAGATTTTCTTCTATTTTTGTAAATTTTTGCACAGGAACAGAAGAAGATTGCGTACCATGAGAGAATGAAGATGACTTCCCAGCTTCTCTCAGCTCACTCCTTTCTTTGTTGTAGAAGATCTGTCTATCCAGGCAGAGCCCCACAGAGAGGGCTGCCTTCTACAGCCGTTGTACCAAGCAGTGCTGGCTCAAGCCTGGGTTTAGTACGAGGACCCCAGCAGACAAGAGGTGATAGCAGAAATCCATTGGCAAGCTGAGTAGCTCTGCTTGGGAAAATTCAGGGTTTGGTTCTAGTCACTTGAGCTTTTCTAATGACTGGTGTGTTCTAGGTTTTAACTATACCAAGAGAAAGTGTGAGCAGTATGAATCTGATTTGCACTGCTATACCTCCTGTTTTATAATCAGAAAAAATTTCATCAGCAGCTGAAATTCTTGTAAGGTCCCTTTGATTAAATATAATATTAACATGCCATTAGTTTTAGCAAATGAACTTGTGTCTAAACTGAAGCTGATCCAACAGTTGAATGCAATTTCTTATTTAGTATGTTGTCTTTGGATTTTTACCTGCTTTGCACTTTTACCTTCAAATTTTATTTTTTTTTTAAAGAAAGCTGACATTCAGCTTGTCAGCAGTGTAGGCTAGTTGCTGAGTACCTCATACTATACCTTATGCTTCTTCTTGGAAGTTTTTCCAGGACTACCTGTGCTGTACTCATGCTTCCCTTTACATTGTCTTCTGGAGCAGCCAAGCATTACAACAGACCCTTGGATACACAGGGGCAACTTCATGCTAGGGAGTTTTCACCTTTGAGTTAGAGGTGATCTCCTGGATCAAACATTCTTCTCTCCCTGCAGTGAAGCCAAGAGTTTACCTGTTCCCACCTGCTGTGGCCAGACCCTTGGAGCTGCTGACAGCCAGCATGAGCTGCACTGGTCTGCAGCATGCTTAAATGCACTTTGAATGGGATGCCTGGGGTAAGATGCTGGGCCAAGAATGCTGCTGGCCCAGGATTCAGGGAACATTTTTACCTGGCTTATTACATCCTCTGTGTAGTCTCTCTGTAAGCTGTCATGTGCATAACTAAAAATTGGTATCTTTCTTCTGAAAAAATCTGATTATGTATTTTTTTGTATCTCAATTTGAGGATGAAATTTTGACGGTCATCAGGAGAGTGGATGACAACTGGGCAGAAGGAATGCTGGGTGACAAGATTGGCATTTTCCCTATCCTCTATGTTGAGGTAAGTTCATAGTGGGGTGATGGATGCTGGTCTTGATGTCTCTGGTGGGGGTGTTGTGCCTACAAGGTCAGGATAACCTCAAAAATTCTGAAATGAGAAGGTTAAATTACAACAGAATAACTGAAAAGGGATTTTTTTGGTTGCTGTGTGCTAAGGCACTAGGAGGGCACATCCAATTCAAAGTGGCCAGCAAAATATGTTCCCTGAACTACTTTAAAGGCTTCCCATGTAGCATTTCTGATGGACTCTCCACAACATGTAGGGAAAATGGAAGAGGATGATTGCAGTTGGGGTACCTTGCACCCACCTGAGGAGAGGTGGATGTTGCCAGCTGGTGGGGAGCAGCAGTGCAGGTTCAGCCGTGGTCTGACAGCACAGACCTTCAGAGGGGTGCTGTCGATGTCCCTGACCCCAGCAGGAGCTCAGGCAGCTCCACCCATATGCCCAAGGGCTCTCATTCCATGTGTACCAGACCCAGTTCTGTCCTGAGCTCTTTCCTATGGTAATTTCCATAGGAGTCTCATTTCAGAGTAAATGATGAGGCTTCACTTTCTCTGAGCAAACCTATTGTGCCACCTCATCATACTGCTGCCACCCTCCTGCTGGGGGTGCCCTTCCAGCCAGATGCTGCTTGGGAGCAGGGCTGCAGCCAGCAGTGGTGGCCCATGGTGGCCCTTCTGGTGCAGCTCTGTTGTCCATGTCCCAGATGATGTCTTCAAGGAGCTTTTCTTCTTCATGGGTGAACCAGGGGTGCAGAGAACAGATGAGCACCGATGCATATGTATTTTTCCAAGGTGCTGTGACTCTGCACCCAGTACTTGGAGCAGTGTCCCTGTAACTCTGCTCCCAGACATTGTCTGGTGCCACTCTCTGGAGTGAAGCATCTTTTGTGCCCACAGCAGAGCCTGCTCTACTTCATGTGGCTCTGGTGCCTGCTTCCGAAATTACTTCTCCAGATTTCTTAGTTAATGATTTGAAACAAAATAGAGATAATTAGTGCCTGACTACCTAATTATTAACTCCGACAATGACCAATTTGGAATAAACCATCATTAATATACATTGCATTCCCACAGTTGACAAGGACAATAATATTAAAACCAGAATGTGTAGGAGCCGTTATTGGCAAACCAGCTGCCTCGCATAAGTTAATGACTTGTTTTCTTCTATTCTGAATGCGTAACACATTTTCAGTTTGTTGTGATTAAATGAGAAAGCTGGGTTTCTCCCAGAATTCATTCTTTTTCCCTTCTTTTTCTTGTTCTGGGGAAGTGTGATGTTACTGTCCTGAACTTTGCTGCAGAAAGAGTGAACTGGGGACCTCTGCACAGTGAGCACCGTTACACCCACCACCTTTCCCCAGCCCTAGTTTCATCTGCAGGCTGGCACTGCCTACGCACTATTCAGCATACTGATCCCTCTCCCACTCCTAGGTGTCTGTTCTCCTTAATTACTGCTCTCATAGGGCTCATAACCTCAGAAGAACAGCCCATTGGGAACATGCACAATGTGTCACTGAAGTTCTCCAAGCACTAGCACATCCTGAGCTGTTGTGGAGGAGCAGGAGGTAGCACGATGCAGAGTCAGAATGGCAATGCTGGAAGTTTCTAAAGAGAGGCAAACAGCCAGGGAATCAGCACCAGGGGAGAAGAATGCATGTAGGAATATCTGTGTGCATATACATTCATACACAGACACACACATAGATAAAATAAATACAACTATATACACTTACACATATATTCGTGTGTATACACACACACACACACACACACACACACACATATATTTTATCTGTATAAATTTGAAATCTGGTGGCTTGAAAGGCCCTTTCAAATTAGGTATTTGGGTGCCATGACATAATATTTGTGCATTGGTTTGTAAAGCCAAAGGAAAATGATCCTCCAAACAGCGATATCATACACCTATTTCATTCACATCCTGGTGGATGGAGGCCTTGTTCTAAATATGAGATGAGCTTAACCAAGTGTTAAAGTTATACAATTATTGTGCTGTTGCCAGCTTCAGATGCTACTTTACATTAGAAATTAAAAGGAATCAGGTCGAATCCCAAAGAAATTTTGAAAAGCTCAATGCTGATATTTATAAAACACATCCATTACACAAGTAGTACTTGAATCTAAAAACACCCCTCGAGTCTATCCAAGTCCATTAAGTGGTTTTCAAAATCTTGGCAAAACGTGCAGAATAAGCAAAAATTAACTCTTACAGTAGCCTTCCACTTGTGTGAGCCGATTGGCTGAAGTGTGTGGGATTTCACATGGCATCCTAAGCCCTGCACCCTGGATAGAATGAATTCCAGCTTGGCAGGCTCTAATGTCTCCAGTTGCTCCCAGAGTCCAGACGAGAGCTCTTACCCTTGGTACAGCAGCCAGAGTATTAGGAAACAAGCTGGTCACTTCAACGATGCCAGGGCTTCAACAGTGAATATAATCCTTGTTGTGGCCCCCTTTGGTAACACTTTGTCCTGGCAATGTGCTGCCATACCCCTCAAATTGGTGCTTGCACAGAAGGCTTTTGCAGGTGCTTACAAATCTCTTGCACAAATAAGACACAGCAGGGTAGTGAGGAGGGGTGATCAGCAAATTCCTCTCGAGGATGCCGCTGGCCTCCCAGCACTTGGGCATGTCAGCTGGCCCATGTGAAAGCCTGCAGTGTATCCCCAGGCTCCATCTTCTTCCCACCTTGCACTTACTGAATTTGAGAGTGGTCTGCTTCTGTAAGGGAAGCCTGGGAGGGCAGCTTTTAGAGCCAGACTGTGGTGTCAGAAAGCAGAGGCACAAAAAAATAGCCAAAGATATCAAAATATATCTGGTCCCTGCAGTGTGTTAGGAAGTCTCTCTCTCAGCATTATGTTTGGTTGTCTGTATAGCTGTATGAGTGTAACATGGCATGGATCTTATGCTTTATTCCCTACAAGTGTTCGGCAGGAGTGCTTGCGTGCCTGCTGAGAGGCTTTTTCCTGCCTCTGTCCCAACCTCAGAGAAGCTGCAGTTGGATAAGGAATAAATATTTGCAGCTCACAATGATGTCTTTTATAGCGTCAGTCACACACAATATGTTCTGTCAGGGAGAGTTTGCACTATTGTTTTTTCTTATTTTGTTGCTATCCTTCGTCTTCAGTAGAAGCCATTTGGGCTGATAATTTATGTTTTAATTTGTCTACAGAAAAAACACAACATAATCAAATTAATTCTCAAGGTGCCTTCTGTCCTGAAATAAACATCTTATTAATAATCTGTATGGTTTGAAGTCGTATTCTTGCTGAGAGGAGTTTTGGACCTGCAAGGAATTCTAAGTCCTAACAAAATGTTTTTTATTTTGCTGTCTTCAAGCTAACTCCTTCATTCTTAGTAACTGCTGTCATTCTCTCTGTTTGTAAGTTGTGTTCTGCTGCTATGTGTTAAATTGAGAATAATGGAGAAAAAAGTGTGTTCTAATAGATTTAAATGTGTGGGAATGAAATTTGAGGGCAATGGTGTGCTGAGTATTTGGAGGGACACATCCTGCTCAGATGGGCAGGAACTGGAAATTCAAAAAGATGAGCACTTAGAGCAAAATTTCTATCTTCAGCCCCCAGAGCAAGGAAGTATTGACCGAGATCAAGAAGCCTTATGTGTCAGTGGTAGAGCAAGGCAATTATGTTGAGCGCTACTGTGACTGTAATATCTGCAAATTACAATTGATGAAGTGCCAGCCCATTGTTATAATGTTTTATGGCAGCAGGAGCACTGAAAGCTGTGATTAAGTAATATTAGGAGTTTTAAAATTCTTTTTACAGAACAGTGAAGCAGGGTAATGGGAATCTTCTCCTGTTCTTCACAGTCAAAAAAAAAAAAAATGGGAAAGGAGATCTAGGAGAAAGAGGGAGGAGGAGAATGGGAAGAGCTGATGGTTTCAGTGCCCTGCAGCATAGGTCCAGAAGACTCCTCTGGGAAAATAATTCTTGCAAGTCAGTTTTTAAAAAGAGTTCAGCCAGAAGTGAAAAAAAATAAAATCCAAAGCCAAATTCATATCTTAAGGTAAACAGTGATTTTTCATTCCAAAATTAGCTTTGCAGAGCAGACCATCCCATTTAACGGTTTTGTGCTGTACCACAGGATCTAAAACAGCTTAGCCCGTACAGGGGAATCTGAGCACATTTACCAGGATCCCAGACGTAGTTGTTGAATAGTGTCATGGAGACCCATCTTCCCAGTAAAATTTGTCCTTAACTGTGTAACTGCACTTTGCTGAGGGTATCCTTTTGCCAGCCTGCAGATGAATGCGAATGGTTTAGACTTTCAGTCTGGATGGCAGATTTTGTCCTTTTTTTCTCTATATGCAGATTCCCATCTTAGCCATTTCCCAGTATGCTGGTGTAGCCAGTGGCAGTCATCACACTCACATCCTTGAAAACTCAGATGTGTTCAAATGTGCATTTCTAGCTCTAATAGATATTTTGACCATTTTCAGCAAATAACTGTTGCCCTGTCCATTTCTTGTATGTATTTTCTCTCTCCTCGGTCTGTTTGGTTTCTACCTTCAGCTGCAGGACAGATGGGTCCCTATGGGACTCTTACAATGAATTCAACCTTGATGTCTGACCTGTCATTTATGTATGTGTGGTCTCTGTGAATCTTTCAGTGTATCTTCTATGAAAACCTTCCAAAAAAAATCGAGCATTAGACATTTATTGAATAGTAATGTTTGTTTGGTGCCCTTCTCAAAAAGAACATGTAATCTCTGTTCTTAAGGACTGTCAAAATGGTTCATTTTAACCTTGCTAGTATAATTTAATGCGAATAAAAATGGATGCTTTTGAAAGGTGGGTAGATGGAAACTAATGTAGATGATTTTAGAAAAGCTGGCTTACTAAATCTCAGAGGAGCAAATTCATCTCAGTAGTAAGTAGGTGTAACACTAATGAGGTAAGAATTATACCCATTAACATCACAATTGGTTTTTTTTTCTGTTTTCTCTCCTTTTGTGAATCAGATAAAAATGGAAAAAGAACCTTGTAAAGCTGACAATAATGTAAGCTCCAAGAGATGTTCAGCCAATTTCTGTTGAAAAGCTTTATTGATACAGATTTTCAACTTTGTACATACATTGTTTTAAGAATTTCATTCCTGCACCTTTCTAGCTTCTAAAAGGTTGGTCCTACTTGTTTTCATCCTGCATAGAATATTGTAGAATATTCCAAGATACTTTTTAGTATCAGATTTCTATGTGAATGGAGTACAAAATACAGTTCCCACATTTCATAGTCAAACTAAAACATGCAGACTTTGTGTTGTAGGCTGCAAGAGGAACCTCAGTAAGAACCTATACACCTGCTACTACTTTCACATCAATCCATGAATAAAACATATTGCTTTAAAGTACCGTTATGCACATACAAAGTAAAATAATTTATGGAACTTCAAATACTGATAGTTTTAGTCAGGAAAACTGAGAGTATTAGCAGTCAGAGGTGAGAAGAAGATTAAATATACAACATATTATAATATATAATTATATATATGTATGTATATATGTATATTATATATAGACATTATTTTTAATCTTTGACCCATCTCTTCTGCATAACAGTTCAATTTCTTATGTTCCCTTTTGCTTCTATAAATAAAGAACCTTTTGCTCTTTGATTTAATTTCCTATGTAAAATGTAAATTAGCATAACTTTGGGCAGAAAACTTTTTGTTTTAATTTTGAGTGATTTCATTTAAGTTTTCTTTTCATTTCTATCGTCCTTCACAAGGTGATCACTCAGATTCTGTAACACTTTTGTCCATCTTTGGGATACAAAACTGAGCTGCATTGTCACCCTTGGCCTAAAAATTCAGGTTTTCCCTGGATTAGTTAAGCCTCTCAGCTCTGTAGACCTTTTCTAGTCACTCACTCCCCTCAGGCTATGTCTGGACAAGTCAATGCATGATTGCTTTCTGGTAACACCTCATTTACACTAAAGTTCATCTCAGGTGGGTGCCACAGAGGGGAAGCCTGCATACAGAGATAGGTGGGAGTACTGACATATTTGAGTCATCCTCCTGCCCAGACAATTATGAGATCTGTGGTGAGCCATGGTGAGAGCCAGCATGTAAATTTAGACATAGCTGTAGGCTGTGAAAATTTGCCTTTTGAGAATTGACAGTTTTAGTTACAGGTCTTCTCTTGCTTGTAGTCCTGCCTACTTTCACTTGAAAGAATTCATAATTAAATTATTTGGATTTATATCTTATGACCAATATTTCTGTTAATCAAAACCAGAACCAAATTGTTATCACCTCTTATTATTTCAGGGACGTTGAACCAGAAATTTGCCAGCTGTCACCTCCAGAAATATCTTTCCCGCCCACCACCCCTCATTATGAGTAACATCTGAATTTCCTAGACTTTATTTTGTAAAAATAACTCTCTAGGGTAATTTATAGAAAAAAAAATGGTTTCCAGCCAACTAACTTAAGCACACAACCTTCACAAATAAGCCCAGTTCCTGAGTCTTTCAAAGTTATATTTATCCATTCTATATCTGTGCGGGGCATTTTTGAAGTGCTGATTCCTAGGTGGCAAAAATTAGGTACCTAGGTATCTAAGTAAGATGGACTGACTTTTCTTCTTCATCTGATAACAAGACTTAGGTCTCTAGCCACGATCCACTGAAGGACTTCCAGCACTTCCCCTGAAAAATCCTGTTTGTCATCCTTCCCAGTGTAAACTGACTGGGGTCTGGCTTACTGTGTTTTGCATCTGCCTCCACTTCCCCATGCTATCAGCACATCAGCCCTACCCTTCACCTCCAGATCCCTTGAACTGTGCTTGTGCTTAAATAAATGTTTTCTGGTCCTGGGTACAATTCTGTCTCATTTTTGTTATTTCTGCACTGAGTTTTGATTTTTGCCTCAAAGTTTCTGTTCTCCTGTTATGTTTGTAGAGTTGCTTGTGTTACAAACAAGCACAAAATCCCCCAATTTCCCTGGATGGGGAGAACAAAATGTTTTCACAAACTGTTGCATCATGCTTGATAATTTCGTCCATTTTAGTACTTTCTTTCTCTTTACTGTCCTTTCAACCTTTATTCCACTCTCTCTTCAGTTGGATAGTAGGTGAAGACACAACTACTGAAGCTCAGTCATATTGGCAGGTCCCACCAAGAAGCAGCATCAGCAACAGAACAGTAGTTCTGCCCCCAGTAGCACTTTTGAACTGGGAAATACTCTTCCAAATCCTCCACAAGACCTTGCAGGTCTCTAGGTACAGTTCATCTGACCAACAGCAGAAAGTCCTCTGCATCTGAGCTAATTGTCTGGATTCCCTTTTACCATCAAGAGTGATAACCAGGTGCTCATAGGCATTGCTGCTTAATGGAGACAGGTAAACATGTCTTGTAGAAGAGGCTGTTTCTCTTCATCGATTAGGAAGGGAAGGCAAGGCTGCCAGCTCCAGCCCAAGGGGTGGGGGAACTACTCCTTATCTATTGTGGTTGCTCAGGCTGTGAAAGGAAAGGGCCCACAGTGCTCATTGCACATAAAACCTGCCATTTCACCAGCAAAGCGTATCTTTGTTCAGGTCAGATCTTTGACACTGTAGGCTATTATTCACCAGTTTCCAAAAGTACCCATCAGTCATAAACCTGTCAATATTCATTCTGATTTTGCTAAGGGACCTTAAAACTTCAGTGTCTTTCAAAAGCAACGAGATGCCCTGAATGGTAAACTTTTGGCAATGCTTAGATACGTGTTCAGCAAATATTGGGGAAGCTCAGGTGCACTCTTTACTACCCTTTACTTCTTCATTCTGCTCCTGGGATACCTGAAGCCTGCCATGGGTGTTGAGTAAGTCTCTTCTACACACAAGAAAGTACATCTGCACGTGGTCCTGCAATGTTTCAAGTGAAAAAAAATACCTCAGGAAAAACGTTAGTCCATTTGGCTTTATATCTACTCAGAAGGACCAAGTAAAAATAGACAGCGCGTTACTTACGGATAGCTTCTGCCTGTGCAACAAACATTCTGAACTTTCCAGCAATGCTCAGCAGCCTTGCAGCACACAACCATTGCACTGAAATATTTCAGCAATGATGCAGGTTTCCAAGCACTAGAAATTAGCATTCCCCACTGAGTATACCTGCTGTCCCAGGGCTCTGGGTGGGCTCTAGAGCACATCATCAGTAGTCCACACTCTCCAGAGAGGAATGAGAAGAGGTCTTTTGTCTTTTCCAGCCATTGATCACCTCTGACAGCTTCTAAAGATTGTTTCAGCACTGATGAATTCCTGGGATCTTTTTCCTTTTGAAAAGACAGTTTCAGTCTCACTTACCTAGAGCTAATGCATGAATGTATATTAAGCTATATGTCAGCAGATGCAAGATTTGTCTAGCAGTTAATTAAAAATACAATCCTAGAGGATTTCATTATTTCTCACAGAGGCATTCATCATTTTGTTTCCTAGTGGCCTTGTTATTGCATGTTGCACATCTTAATTAGCTTCCTTCTTGAGAAGCTTTCCTGGTGCCTTAAAATTCTGAGTGGAGATCTTCAATCCAAATGCAGGCACAGAGAGTGGGTATGAGGGTTTGGGGAGACTGGCTGTCTGTTCCGCTGCTGGTGGCCACAGCCCTGTAAAAAAAAAGAAAATGTTTCCATGCATCTCCCACAGCACTGGTACTGGAAGTGACAAAGAAAAGTGGGTCCAATATTAAAATCCTAGACTGTAAAAGGATCTTTGCTGTGCCAGTGGTAAGATGACCTCCATCAGAGGGACAGGAGGGACAGTTGATGACAGTGACACCATAAAAGATTTGCCAGGGAGTGCCTGTTAGAGCTCCCTCTGATTTCTGTTTGCAGAAGATAGCATGTTACATAAGTATTATGGAGAGACATAGATTTAACAGATGAACCACTCGGTGGATAAGGAATGGTCTGAATGGTCACATTCAAAGAGTTGCAGCCAATGTCTTGATGTCCAAGTGGAGAGCAGTGACAAGTGGTGCTCCTCAGGAGTCAGTATTGGGACTGGTGCTGTTTAATACCTTTGTTAGTCACATGAATGGTAGGATTGAGTGCACCCTCAGCACCCTTGAGAATGACACCCAACTGTGTAGTGCAGTCAACATGCTGGAGGGAAGGAACGCCTTGGGTTTAACTCTTTCTTTACTTTTTGTTGTCACAGAACCTGGAATGATCAAACTGTTTTTATTCTAGGCAAAAAGAGATCCAGGAGTGCATGTGTGTGCTGAATGCATGCTTCAAATAACAAAAATAACAGATGAAGTTGATTTTTACCCTAAAAATGTCATTAGCTGTGCCAAACCCAGATGTTTAAGTCTGAAATCCTCTGACATTTTGTTAGGTGTTAGAGATGAGCATTGAGAAAACCAAATTCAAAAGACTAGAGGAGGAATCTGCAAATTAAAAACAAAAATCAGAAACAGGGAAAGTTAGTTGGAATTAATTTGGGGATCTGCATCTTTTCCAGATTTTCTCTAGAACACACAGGACTATTGGAGACTCACTTCTTTGTGTTTAGTCTATCCTTTAGAAGAAATTGCATAAGGGGTCCTTGTTTTTACTTACTTTATTCCTGTACAAAGTAGACCAGCCATTGTTTATTTTATCTCCTGCTGCACCATTTTTGGGTGTGATAGTGACTGCCAAAGGGATTGTCCTGCTTTTGCTTTGTGTGTGACAATTCTTTCCTTCTGCCTTCCATGCTCCAGGACTACCAGACATATCTGTGTGCTGAAATGGATCAGGGAAGTCACCCTGTTTAAAACTATTTGTTTAAGTTGGCGATGTTGTTGTTTTACTTTCCAGACATCTCTGTTCCATTGTCCCATTTACTACATAGTCACATGAACATCCATGCTGATGCAGGGCAGAAAGTGGGAAGATGGGAAAGGAAGCCATGTGGCATCTCACTCTGCAGAAAAACATGACCATGAGGGGCAGAAACCCCCACCCACAGATATTCTGCAGGCAATTGCTGCCATTGTACTGTGCTCTAAGCCATCACGCCAAAGTGGTGACATGAGGAATGTGGGACTTTGTGGAAGCAACCTCCTCTATCTCCTGCTTGTCCCTCAATTTATCTAATTATTTTATTAAGTAATAATTTTATGACAGAGCATCACTAGGCACTCCATAAACCAGGTTAATAGTATTAGTTTTTCTTTAAGTGAAGCTGGAGGCAGTGTCCTGCTCTAAATCTGACTTTGAAGTCTTCTGATCTGTTTAGACACAACTGAATCAAATTGACAGGAAATTTCATGAGAGAGGTTTCTGTAATAGAATTTTTCCACAACAGAATTTTTCTGGAATCCTTTGGACAAAGCAGGAGAGGTGCCAGAGCATTCAGGCAGTGGTGGACTCATGCTGGAGGTATTCTTCTCTCACCATGTGGCTAAAGGGAGGGCACTGAGGGAAGAGGCAGCTCTCCCTGGTGTCACTGTTTCTTGAGAAGAAAGCAACCATGCAGAAGGAGGGATAGCACTCCCTGATGGTCATCTTCTTTATCCCTTTTCTCTGATCTGCTTCAGCCTCAAAGCCAGAGTAAGGAATTTATAGGCATGACTTCTCATGTCCTTTTTCTTTCCTTTTCCTAGCCCAGGAGTAAGGACTGCGAGTCTTACCTTTGAGAAATAATGTGCTCAGCATCTTCTGATGGGGTCAGGGGAGGTTTAGGTTAGATGTTAGAAAAAGGTTAGAAAAAGGTCCAGAACAAGGTTCCCAGGGAAGTGGTCACAGCACCAAGGCTGACAGAGTTCAAGAAACGTTTGGACAATACTCTTAGGCACATGGGGTGACTCTTGGGGCTGTCCTGTGCAGAGCTAGGAATTAGGTTCAATGATCCTTGCACATCCCTTCCAACTCAGCATATTCTGTGATTCTGTGATTCTCTCCTTGCTCCAGTCTAATGATTAGAGAGGCTTGCCTGTTCCCAGACAAAGCCTTTCACCAACATACATGCATTGCTCAGGAAAGAGAAGTGTGGTTGTATTGATTTGGTGGGTGCATGGTTTTCCTATCCCTCAATGTATGAACTATAGGAGTGAAAGAAGGACTATAGAGATGATTGATACTGCATTCCTGGCAGTGTCCCAGGCCAGATGAGATCTGGGAGCTCTTGGTACTGGCACTGAGCTTCTCTGCCCTACAGCAGCTGAGTCATAGTTTAACCATGGCCTGTTACTGCTTGGGGTCATGCTCTGTCTCAAGCACAGGGTTTTGTCCTATGGGGGTCCTTGAGGGCAGAGAAATGCTCCTAAGGGCTGAGTTTAAGGTCCAAGCAAAGGCAGCTCCACACCACTCAGTGACACGTGTCTGCCTTTACATAGAGCACCCCTCACTCAACACATACCTGAGTTTTCAGTGCAGTACACAGTTAAGTGTGTTACTTTCTGTTTGGTCACTGGTTAAAGAGGAATCAATGTACTTTCATGGCAAGTAATAAAGACATTGCCAATGGGAATCACATCCTCATGCCTGGTTCCATTCATCTGTGTGGCTGGCAGTCCTACCTAGTCTTTGTCCAACTTGATTGCTGAGTGTTCACAAAGATCAAATTCTTATCATGTCCTACCCTAATTATGGCTACATCCTTTTTGCATCCTTGGCAAATGCAGACCCACCTCATTCATGACACTCTAATGTACTCATCTGCTACTACTTCTTTCTTTCTCTCTGAAGTCCTTTTCTGTAGAGCCCATGCAACTAGCCCTTACTTGCAAACCTTTGATTACTTATTACTCTCTCTCTGTATTGTCTTTTATTTACTGCTGAATGCTACCTATGCCAGTCACTTTGTCAGTTTTTTAAATCCTAGTTTTCTTCCACAGTGCTTTGTTCTTCACTGTTGTGATGAATGCTTCAAACATCTGCATCAGCATTGCTCCTCCAAACTCCTCTCTAAAATTGTTCTTGGCTGTAATGGTTACAGAAGATTTATGTTGTATAGAATCCTCTGTCCATCTTGCTTATAAGACTGTTGGATTGTATATTTTGTCTATATCTATATATTGTCTCTTGTCCTCATCTTCAATTGTACTTTCTTTGGGCCAAGAGCTGTCTTGTTGCTCTATTTTTATGTAATGTTTCTCACAATGGAGTTCTGATGTGTGGTAGGAGTTCTTCAGCATTTAATGGCAAAAATAATAAAAGTATTAACAAATGTCTCTGTGTGACTGCATCACATGGTATGGTCACAGTTTGGAAAAATTCAGTTTCCTAGGGGCAGCTTGTCTCTCTGTCTATGGAATGCGGAATGTAGGTGCAATTTGGGGAGTCCATTTTCAGAAAGGAATGTGTTAGGAAAATATTTGAGCATGAGTAATTCAACAAACAGAAAAAAACCCTCCAGTACTCTGCACTTTCAGGAAGATTTCCTACTGTGCGGATTTTTTGCTAGCCCATTAATTTTGCCATCTCAGAGCTCAAACAGCATGGCCTAGAGCAGTGGTTTTCCAAATTCCTTCCAGTTGTAGCATACTAACATAAACAGCATTTGCATATGGATGTCATAAAAATGACTAATGCTGGCAATCATCATACTTTATTGCAGTAATGTGACAAATGTGCCTGAGCATCCTAAAAGATCTGCTCCAAGCTCACTGGTGCTGAAGAAATGGCGCACCTCTTATCTAACAGTGACACTCGTGGCAGAGCAGGCTTGGACAGAAACCAGAACATTGATCCAGCTTTAGACGAGTGTACAAGAGTCATGGGTACTAGCTGCTTCACTGCATGACTCCACAGCGCTGGGTACGTGTCCTTTACCCTAAACCAGAAATTAAACTCAGAAAGTTAAACAAATAACATTTTCTAGTTTGACAGCCAGAAAGTTCAGTGTACTCTTTGAAGCTGTTGGCAAGTCAGTGGGGAGACCTCTGGCTCTGACCTGAGCCTTGTCCCCAATCATATTTTAACATCTCGGATTCTCCAAAGAAGGCTACAAATGGTTCCTTGAGGCCTGGGGCAGTCAGTCATGCCATGAGTGAGAGGCTTAATGGTGCCACTTTCAGTCAAGAGTTTGTGGACTTGATGGAATTCGTCACAGTTCAGCTTTGTCAGATTTTTCTTCCACAAGATGAAGGGGGAGAATTGTGAACCCAATTACATCATCATATAGCACAGAAAACACATTTTCATATCTTACAGACTGGCTTTCGGAGCATTCAGTTACTGGTCAGGCTTCTTACAAAACTGAGATGTGCATGTTGTGCAGTGTGCAATATGCCACGTGCAGCATGCCATGTGCAACAGCTACTGCCCCGTAATGCCATCCCGATCCATTGCACACCTTTTACCAGTTTGACAGAAACATAAAGGTCTCCAAGGTAAGACAAGCTCATGTAAAATTTAACTGGTCACTGCATAGAGTAAAAAAGGATGCAAATTAATGCTTCCACTGAGGAAAAAGAGCCATGGTGCTGTACCAGGCATCAGCACATCTATACGGGAAGAAGGTGCTTTAAATATGCAGGCAATTCCAAGCAGAGTTTGTACTGTAATAACCACTGGATAGGGCAACTATGAGATACAAATTCAGACTGTGAATTCATGTCTCTGTTAGCATAACTCCTTTATTTAATCTGTGTGCATAGGTAAGGAGACCGGTCTTCCTGTCACACGGACAATTCGTGTATCCTGGTGCTGCTGCCCATCTCAAACACACATAGTTCATCTCACATTTCAGAGAAACATCTCAGAACTGTCCCTCTAGGGAGTCATCAAATGGTTGGCTGAAACAGCAGCACATCATGTCCTGACTCATATTATCACCCCAACTGGCAAATAGTAAACCCAAAGCCTGGACGCAGCTCTCTGATGACACAGTGGCTTTTGTGACAGGTGGCTGCCATTCTTTGATTTTCACTGCTTCCAGTGAAACAGGCAGAGTCACCCTGGGGCTGGTACAGAAACTCTCCACTATAAGTAGTAACACTGCTTTGTAGCCATCTATAACAGGAGCACCATGCACACAGGGTCTAACTATACAGCCCCATGGCAGCTTATACTGTTGCAAATACCCTGTACCACATCCAGCAGTTTTCTTCTGTCTTGTATTTGGGAAGCAGCAACCAGAACACTATGTAGTAAAAAATGTCTTTTTCCTAAATATAGTACACACAGGGCAAAGGCTGTTTATCACAACCCTTTAGTGGTAATGGCTGCTTGAAGTGTGTATACCTTGGTTCCTTTTACAAGCAATTGAACCAAAACATTTTCTTGGCATTTGCTTTCATTCTTGATTTCAGTGCTTTATCAGAGATAGAGAGAACAGTGCATTTATTTGTATGTGATTCCCCACAGGTAATCTTCAGTTGCAGCACATAAAACTTAATTTTCCCCAATTGCACAAGATTTCTTATTCTACACAAAGTTGTAAATCACTGCAACAAAGACTCCTTGCTTGCTCAGTGAAGGCAAAGCCTTGCAGTACATGGAAAATTACTTTGGCTTTCCCACATGTTCCTTGTGCTGCAATTCCAAGAGTTTCCAAGAGCTTCACAGATTTATCCAACTTCATGCTTTCTGCAGGTAACATTGATAGTGTGACTTGCTTGTAGGCCTTTTTCTCATTGCCCACCAGAACACTTTTGTTATCAAATTCATAAAGGACTTCAGCAAATATATGTTTTGTTTCTTTCATCCTTATCTTCTGTCTTCTTTATCTTCTGTCTTCTTAAGCTGGAATCAAGTGTTTTCCTTAAAAGAAGGCATGGTATTGTTTCTTCTTTCACGCAACCCTGAACATTACAAAACCAGTATTTTCAAGAACTATATTTCCAGGAACAAATCGGAGAAAATGAGCACAATATTGTGTCTGGCAGAATGTGTGCACAGTGCAGTTATCAAGAAGACAAGGGTCTCTTCAACAGCATGAGCATGATGTTGCCTGGTTCACAATCCCATTTATAATTACTTGGGATCACACACCATAATTTGGAAGCCATTTGCTTTAAGACTCCAAGGCTTGGTGTATGTATTAACTCTGAAGAGATCCTCTGCCTTAGTTGGTGGTATTTAACATGTTAGTTTTCAGTTAATTCAAAATGTTATGATGCCTTGAGTAAGCAATACCACCAGTAGCCTTGTGGAGCATTAAGGAAGGACATTGAAAGTTGCCTGAAGATTCTGAAAACACAAGACTTGGCTCTTTTGAAGACCCAGAGGCTGTGCAGATATTGCTTTGAGTTCACTTGTGATCCACACAGCTCTGCTTCAGGATCTACAGTATCTTTCCTATTCCATGGTAAAGTTTTTAGGTACAGCTGGCTGTAAGTAAAAGTTTTCCCAAGTGAAGGGGTTTCTGGATTCAGCACAAAGCTACTTTAGAGGGTTTCCCTTCCTTGCAGTAGTAACTGGCTGTAACAATACAGGGCTCATACAGCTACCAGTCGTCAGTGAAGCATGAGGACATCATGTGAACTGCTTCTGAAAGCCTTCTGAGTCTATTTTGATCCCCTGTCCAGGTTGCTGCCCTGCATAAGGCTGTTCAAACTTCTACCAGCACCAGCGTCTTCTGAAGTGGTGCAGGTGGACACCTGGACTCGGGGGGAGAGTCACAGAGGTTTTCCATTTTACAAGAACAAGAACAAAGGGGACTCAGACAGAAAGCTGGTGGCTTTCTTTTTGGAAAGTGGCAGTGTTGTTTCAAGTCTTTCATGACTGTTTCTCCACACAGGGACTTTGAGCTGGGAGTCCAAGTATCCTGTTGAACCTCCCAAATCACTGTAGCCTTGGCCATTTCTTGTCTTAGCTGAGAAACATCATCTGAGAAACAGTTTTATGATGGACATCTTGTCAAAACAAGTAAGTTCCTGGGAAGTACTTAAGCTCCAGTGAGTTTCATTTTTTGATGAAAAAACAGTTTGTCAGTCAAATCCACACAAACTTCAACAGGGACTCCTCTGGTACTGAAATCGGTGCCAGATGGGCACTAGTCCTTCCACCGTTGAAGGCAGCTGGAGTTTTGCCACTGACTTCAAAGGAATTAGGATCAAGCCCATGAATTCATGACTGCACTTTTTATTTAGCTTTCTGAATAATTTATAAGTAAAAATAGGATGGATTCGCTCACTCTTTCTGATGTCAAGTAAAGCTGTATTTGGTTACATTTCTTGCTTTCAAAGGAGCTTTAGTGCAGTCATGAGCATCTCATTATGAAAAAGGGTGTCCATAGGGGACAGATAGGAAGAAAAAGGAAATCCTTAGGCACAACGAACATACACAGCCGATCAGAGATTCAGAGATGACAGATCAGAGCAAGATAGTCCTCATAGTTGGAGCTGAAGGCTAGATAGCTAGCATTGTTTCAGGAAGTAGAGAGGGCTCTAGAAAGTGTACTTCTTTTTGGTGAGTTCATTTATTTTAATGATATTGCATTTAGTTTTATTTTCTTTCTTCTCAGTGATTTAGACATTAGTTTCCATAAGGTTACTTGCTGTGCTTTGGTTGTGAGCAGACTTTGTAGCAGACTGCCCATTTTTCTGGGATTCACCATGTTCTCCACCACTGCAAACCATTTTCCTTCTTAAAACTGTTCAGAAAGAAGGAGAAAGAAAAAAAATTCCCAAATCACCACCCAGGGCTTAGTGTTTACTTCTGCTGCACGCATCATTTATTTTCAGTCTGCAAGATCATGATGACACGCTCGTCCAAGCACATGCTGTTCTAATACGCTACATTCCTTCAGCCTCTCAGTGTGTTAGAAGTGACATTGCTGCTAAATGAGAAAGATCTTGTAGGACAGGGAAATGGATTGCTAAGTACTGCTGCCTTTTAAGGAACCATGTTGTAAACAAAAATGATTGACTTGCTTTTTCTGGACTATACATAATTGTGTACAGGTATGACCCTGATTAGGAAGGCTATCTGCTGTATGGTTTTAGGGACTTCCTTCCTTGAGAACAAGCTGACATATTTAGCAGGCTTTTGGAAAAGAGAACAAGATGTATGCTTCAGCCTACGACTGGAGGAACAGAACACTTGAAGTTTGACATGTGCCCTAGCAAAGTATTTCTGCAACTATTGTTCCATGTGAATGTGTTCAAGCAAGCACACGTACTGTGCTTCTTGTATTTTCTGGGTGCATGGAATAACTCTCCTCTCGATCACAGTGTGGGGTTTCAGAAATCTATCTTCCATGATGGATAAACCACTTGCAAAAAATCTGTTCCACATTTGCTTGTTCTTCCCTTGCAATAAATTAGACAGGGCAATAGTGGATTTGTAGAGATTACCATAAAACCATTAAATAATGCTTTGTTTTAGCTATAATGTTTTCTCTTAAACCGTGCCTTACTAATTATTCTTCATTAGAAGATGGCACGTAAATGAATAATTGACATATGATTTTGTAGGTTTTACCAAATGAATTTAAACTGTCCATGGAGAACTTTGGAGGCTTTCTCTAAACACTGTTAAATCTGAATTAATAAAACATATAAAAGGTGAAAATGATAGATGAATTCAATATGACTTGGTCAAAGAGCCTTTGGCACAACTTTGTCTGCTAATATCCCATTATTAAGCTCTTGGAATTGCTGTGTGTCCACTATACTAATTTACCAATGAACATCTAAAGTATTAGGTAAAGTACATAATTCTCCCACTGTCCATTTGATCAAAGGCTGTTTTGCTACTTGGCTATAGAAGAAGAAGGGTTGTATCCTGCATTTTCCAGTAGGGATAACAGCAAGGAAAAGCTGTTTCAGCTTTCTGAAATGCTGCTTTTTGGGGATGAAAATGCTTTTACAGATGCAGTCCTCTCAGGGACCCAGCAGAGACAGAAGAATCTTGTACAGTTATACCCTTAGTTACTTAATAACCTCACTGTGCTTCAGAACATAAATTATAATACTAGCAAAACTAGTTTAATGAGGGCATAAGAACTTAGTATTTCCTTCAAGTAACTACTCTGAAGTTAATAAATTCTGTCTATTTATTTTAATCACAAAATCAGATATGAAATTTCAAGTTGCCACAGTTTCCACAAGGCATAAAATAGGGATGTACGTGATCTTCTCAATATTTATGAACCATAATGTATAAAAATCAGCAGTCCCTAGGTGAAAATACTTTCAGTCTTTCAGGACATTGTGAAGATGTTTTACTAATAATTTTAGTTTTCGTTTCTGCTCTGCTCAGTGGTTCCTTTCCAAAAACTTGAGCATGATATTTTTTCTTACAAGTTTACTTTTTTGTATTAGGCATGTATTGATTTCTGGGGTTTTGTAACTTCTCACTTTCAAAAGGGATCTGAAATAACAAGTTTCTGATATTATACCTGTATTTGAACAGCACCATTCTTTAGCTAATTGTTTCCACAAAGACAGAAGGAGAAAGCTTACGTAGCAAATGAAGCATTGTTTTCCTGAAAGTCTTAATAAACTGTACTTTACTGTTCAAATTGGCTCCAGTTTATCAAAATACTGAAGCGTTTGTGTAAAACTGAGAATTTAGTGTATCCTTCCTTGTTCAGAAAACAGCAACATTTTAAGTCCCATTGCTAACACTTTGGTCTGCACATTATGAAGTATGTGCTGTTGGTAAGCCAGAGTGAAGTCCTCTCTTTGGCAGGTCAGATGCCAGTCAGAAATTAATCCCTTACCTAGACCTAAATGACTAAAAAGCTAAGAGTATTCAATAGCAGAATAAGACTTTCTGTCCTCCATCTTACAGAAGACAGCGCTGTCATTCAAATGCAACAACCCAGGAGCTGTTGTGGTGACCACAGTGTAACAAGGTGTCCCTTAGGAGTCTAAGCTGAAGTAGAATAATTTTGCCACTAACATGGATTAGTAAATGCACAGGCATATTTGTCAAGGGAGATGAAGTAAAGGTTAATTATTTAAATCTGACCTAAATTTCCCATTCTTCTGTCTTGTTCCATACTAATAACAATAAATTCCAAGGTAATACTTTGTTCTTTGGTCTAAATTTAGAATTATTTATCACCCACATTGGACAAGAAGTACATTTTCCTTAGCCTTCACCCCAGCTGGTATATGTAAGCAGGTGCTTAACGCTGCCCATTGACACTAGAGTTCGCTAAATCACATTGGGATATAAAGGGCATATTTGGTCCTATATGGGGATAGTCACTGCAGATGACAGTTTCTCTCCTGTACCCCCTTATCCTTAACAGAGAAATATGTTGAAACCCTTTACAGGTGGTCCCTTTTAAACCCACATGTATCAGCAACTGGAGTGAACTGTGGTATATGTGTGTATATGCATGTGTGCAAGCATGTGCAACAGGGACCGAGAGAAAGTCACCATAATGCATTCTGCAGAAAAAAATTAGGTTTATCTAGAGACTAATAAAAAATAATTTTGGCAGTGGAGAAGTCCCAAGTGAGGTACCTCAATATTTGTACCTTTGTCACCTATGTGTTAAAGTCTCAAGTAGAGTAGCTAAAATAGTCGTATCTAAAATCCAGAAGAAGAAAAAAACCCTCTCCCTTAGTTCATATTGCAGGGGCTGTCTGGCTGGATGCTAAAGTCATGACAGCTTGCATTGTGGCAGGGAGGGCAGTGTGGCTTCCTGATCAAGATCAGCAAATTTCTGATCAACAGCACTTGATTACTGCTCCCTTTGTGGGAAAAGGTTGTTTGGAGGTGAACAAGGTCCTTTTTCACTCTCAAAACCAGATGAGCTGGAGCTGTCTCCAGTATGATTCCTCACAGCTGGGAAAGGACATAGAGCTACACAGTAGCTCTATGAACTGAGACTGATGCATCCTTATCTCAGCGTGCAGGATTCACAGTCAATAGTCACCGAGACCCTCTGGACAGTTTTACTGCACCATTTCATTGCCTCTCCTGCATGGAAGGTCTGTCAGATATTATAAGGCTTGCCCTTGCAAGATTTTGCATTCCTAGACAGGATTGCAGGGCTGCTGAGAATGTTTGACTGGCATTCAAATCCAAGCCTTATCCCTCTAAATCACATGTCAAGTTTTCTAGGACATCCCCTTTTTAAGGAATGGATTTGGGGTAAAATCAGTCTATCTGCAGTTTCAAGGGCATTTTACAATTTGGGCTTATCAGGACCAGAATTTCAAATATAGGTTCTTTCTAGAGAAGGGATAAAAAATTACTAAGAAAGTTGAGTTCTGGTATTAGAGGTTGTCATAAGAGCTACAGACCTCTAGAAATGTCAAATTCCTGACACTGACTGTGGGTCAGAACTTTCCATTAAGCTTCTCATCTGGAAGCAAATCTGCCTGAAGATCAGATGACAGACACTAGAAAGCAATGCTTGTTTACATACTCAGAGTTTAAAATAAGAAATTTGCTATCATGTTTATGTTTACAAAAGGGTTTCTAAAAGGTTTTTTTTGTGAAGAGGCAGCACTATTTGCTTTTACAAAGCAGGAAGCAGACTTTTCTCTGGTATTCATAGCCTATTTGGGAAGTACTTTCCAGCATCTGTGGGCAAAGCTGTTTAAAAACAGTTCTCTACAAAAATAAAGTTGTAAAGCTATAAAGCATTTTTTATCTTGGCAGATCAAAATAATTTTTTTCCCAGTATTTCAGGAAGACTCTGACATTCCCAAAAGTTCATTATTTTGACTTTTTGGGTAGGGTTTTTCTTTTTGTCTTTAATCTTCTACTGATATCAAGAATGATTTTTGTTTATATCAATACAGGGCTCTCTTATTGACATTTTCACTAGGTCCTGCTTTGAACAAAAAAGTAATGGATTTTGTTGTTTTAAAAAGAACAGTTGAGTGTTAAATTGGATTCCAAACAGTGAGATTTATAGTCTAATTCTTACAAGAGATTCAGAGTTTGATATCAAGGGCTGGAGCATTTCGTTTTCCATAGGGAGCATGTTGTAAAATCAGAAGTTCTAAATTCTTTTTTTTAACTCTATTTTTTCCTATGTCAAAGAATTAGAATATATTCTTTTTCTGCTTACTGTTGATTGGCAAAGTATTTCCTCACCCTCTGCTGTAGAAGAGTCATGAATATTTGATGTCTTTCTCCTTCTCTCCTTAATATTTCAAGTAATTCAGCTAGACTATCTCCATCAATGGGGTAAGCGGAGCTGTAACACCTACTTAAGGGAGTGGAGCCATCTGGTTTCCTTGCAACTTGGAGCCTGCTGGCAAATATTAGGTTGTACCAATTTAAAGCATGATGAAGTGGGAAATAATGGACATTTTTGAAGAATCTGAAATAGGATCAGCTGTTATTGGCAAAAATTGGCAGGTGCAGTGCACTACACTGGCTGTAAGCATGGTCTCAAGTTGAAGAGTGCAGCTGGGAAAATGACTTGCTAATTGAATGGTTGCAGGACTCCCAGCAGCTCTGACAGTAGTGGAGCATCACTAATTGGAGGCTCTTGGCTGAGTTGGTGGAAGCTGTCACTGAATGAAGGATCCTGCAAGTTGATGTTTACTTTCTAAGTGTTAGTGTGGTTTTTGCCTGTTACCGAGAATGAGTCCTCATGGAGTCAGAAGTGTTTTCAAACTTAGGAGGACTGGCTTAAGGTTAGCAATATCTATTTCTTTCATTTACAGCATGGTGACAGTGGTTGGGAGTTATAAAAGCTACTCAATTACACATTTGTTTAACTGCACATTTCTATTGTCATCTTTCCCATACCTCTCTTTTTCCCTTTTATTTTCACTTGCGTTAAATTTCTAAATTGGCTTGGAGCAGCAACTATTCTTTTTTTTTATTTATTTAGAGCCTCGGAAGACCTTGTCCTCAGCTGAGTTTCTTGGATGCTGCCATAATTAATAGAAGTTGTTATAGAAAGAAAAATAGCCTGGTTTTGGTCCAGAATAGTATTACATACACCTCTGATTTTTGTGGGTGTCAAAATAGCAGTGAATGCAAAAGCACGTATGCATTAGCTATATCTCCCCTTTTCGTCTGTTGTTTTTATTCAATAAATGCAAACATATTGCGGTGCATCCTAGTTTAATATAAAGGTCTGTTGGCAAAATGTGGCATTTTCCCTCAGCTGTTAGCACCCCTTGAGGGAAGATGTATTGGCAAGGAGTGCTGTGCAGAAAGCACTGCTGACTTCAGAGTATACTTCATGTATCATTAGTGACTGTAGCATCCCTGTGAGGCTAAAAACTCTCCAGCTATGTAAGATGTAGCTATTCTGTATAAGTTATGGAGGCTAGCAGGTAAGATGCTTCAGTGACAGGGTTGTGCCACCCAGCATGCCTCTGGCATTTATAGACACAAGGTTATCCCTGAATGTGGATTGGATGAGGAACAGTGGGCTGAAACCTTGTCTGAGTGTCCTGGTGCTCTGCAGTCTTCCTGGACCGTAGACCAAGTTTTGAACCCTTCAAGAGGACTGATGAGACTACTTTTTCAAGTTGGACTCTGAGCAAATCTTGCAGTGGCCATTAAGGTCTTCCACAGCTTAGGTGATACAGCTGGGAAAAATATCTTCAGTTTGCATCTGCATTTGGATAACCTGTGTTAGGTGAGAGGCAGAGAGATGAAACTGGAGGGATTTGGAAGCCGTACCTCTGGATCAAAGCCATGTGTGACAAACATTAAACATAGACCTATGATGGAGCTGGGAATAGCAAAACATTGATGCCTCTTTCACCAGGCTCTGACTCACCAGCCTGGGACAAGCTATTTTAGGAATGCCATTTTTTTTAAATGTAATAGCTTGATATGGACCAATTTATGGTGCCTAGTTCTAGCCTACCTCTCTTTTGATTTTCCCAGCATTAACTAGTGGATGGAAATAATTCACCTGACTTCATAAAATTAAATAAATTTGTGGAATCATTTAGGTTGGAAAAGACTTCTAAAGCCACCCAGTCCAACTGTTAGTCCAGCACAGCCAAGCCCACCACAAAACCATGCCCCTGAAGTACTGTGTCTTTTAAGTCTTTTTAATACCTTCAGGGACAGTAATTCCACCACTTCTCTGAGCAGCCTGTTCCAGTGCTTGACAACTCTTTCAGTGAAGAGATTATTCCTTATTCCAATCTAAACCTCCCCTGGTGCAACTTGAAGCCATTTTCTCCTGCCCTCTCAGTTGTTACCTGGGACAAGAGACCAACCCCCACCTCTCTTTTCACCAACCTCCTTTCAAGTAGTTGTAGAGAGTGATAAAGTCCCCTCTGAGCCTCCTTTTCTCCAGTGGAGGGACCTTATCACTCTCTACAACTCCTTTTTTATATTTCCCTTTTCTTCCCCACACAGCTGAATGAATCGGCCAAGCAGCTCATCGAGATGGACAAGACTTGCTTGGCTGCTGCCTCTGGCTGTGACATGCCGGTGGTGACAGAGACGGCGGCAGTGGCGGCGGCGGCAGCGGTGGGTCTGGCGCCGTGCTCCACACTGGCCGGTGCTGGGGCAGCTGGGGCGGCCCAGCGGCAGGTGGAAGGCAAGAAGAATGCCAAGAAGCGCCACTCCTTCACTGCCCTCAGCATGACACACAAGTCCTCCCAGGCTGCCAGCAACCGGCACTCCATGGAGATCAGTGCCCCCGTTCTCATCAGCTCCAGCGACCCACGGGCGGCTGCCAGGATCGGGGACCTCACCCACCTCTCCTCCAGTGCCCCAGCCCAGGTAAGGCAGGGGTGGAGGTGGGTTTTGGGCATCCTTAGCAGATGTCACACCATTGCATCACCTCTTTCAAAATGGCTGACCCTTGCACGAAGCAGTCGCATGGTGCTGTCATCCTGGTGTGACGGCACTTGGCATCTGCCGTTCTCATCCTTATGTTAATCAATGGGCAGGCTAGAGGTAATCAGGAGCTGAAGGATAAAGCCAAATTTGAGGCACTCGGGAGTTGGAGGATAAAGCCAAATTGGATTCACTGTAATGCAACACTTTTAAAACCAAAAAGTAATCCTCAGTTTGTTTGAAGTAACGCAATTTATGTTGCATCAGTTTCTGTTATAGAAAGGAGTAATTTTGAGTGATTCCATTACCCTGAATGTAGCTGCTACCCTGCAGGGTAGCAATGTCGGTATGAAATTCACACACTGGGGATAAAAAAGAGTTTTGGAATAATTATTTCCATACAGATCGCTGGAGGATGAGCAAATGTCCCATACTTTGACAAGTGTTGTACCCAGCAAGAAGCTGCTGTTCAGAAACACCCAAGGAATTTTTAAACCATCACACAAGCTAAGGGTGCAGCACTCTCTATCCTTCACCCTCTCAAAGGAGAGTGTAGAGGAGCATCCTCCTGGACATTCTCACAGGTCCCAAAAGGAGCTTCTGAGAGCTGGCAGAAACAGGAGCCAAACGCACCAGGAGTGTACTGAAACCCCTTGCAATTTCCCACTGTTTCTGTGGATAAGGAAATCCAAGTGCAAATTTGCAGTTTGAAGGTGTAGATGGGAGAATAATTACAGTCCCAAAACTCTTCTGCCTCAGTCTTCCTGCTCAGTCATCTACACATTCGGTGTGCAGATTAGCAGACGCACATTCATTCTACAGACCAGCTCCTCATGGTCTGCTCTACTTGGCATGGCAGTGCTTGGCACTTAAGCGTGGCAGGGTCTTCCCACCCATCATTTCTCTGCTGAAAAAAGCCATCCTTGCCCTTTCCTCTTCCTGGCTTTGCCTTCCGGCCCCTCACGTCCCCATCGCCATACAGGGACAAACATGGATCACCTGCCATCCCTGTGGCCTGGAGCAGGAAGAGATCCATGTTACATGCTGGTATGCATGTAGACAGCTGGACGAGGGACAAGCAGCAAACTGTAAGGACCGTCTGGGGCAGAAATGCTGTTTATGTCCATCTGCAGTGTTGGTGGGTCTCCCCTGTGAGGCTGGTGTGGTGCACCAGACTGTGGGGTCACTCTTGATGGCTGCTCCCTGCTGCAACACGACATGAGCCCTCAGGCCCCTGCAATGCAGGTTTGCAAGGAAACTGGGGAAGGCAGGATGCCTGCATGCATGCCAGTGTGTGCCACAGGGCCAGCCAAAACAGCATACTAAGAGGACATTGCCACAGTGGAGCAGTACCCTCTGCTCCTGCCTCAGCTACTAGCCTACCTCCATTGCCCATCTACATGTAGGAGCCAGAGAGACAGCTCAGTCCAACTGTAACTATGCTAATTTTCTTCCAAGTGCCTTTTCCAACCAGTGTTTCTGTGCTGTAAGGTCGTTCCCCTCCTTTCAGCCTTCATCAGGAGGGTGAAGGTGAGGATATGGCCCCCACACAAAGCAGCAAATGTACCAAGATGTACTGGGACATCTGTGAAGCAGCACAAGCACTAGACATGAGTGAGGGTCTCAGACTCATCAAGTAAATGACACACAGGTTTTTGGCACTCAGTTACACGTTTGGACTTTACAGAGATGTGACAGACAGTGGCTTTTCAGTTCTTGTGCTAGTTGAGAGAAATACCACACACCCCCTTTGCTAGAGTCATTGGAAGACTCATTCTGAGCTAGTAAACCACAAAAATTAGACCATGAAACAAAAATAGCACTTTTATTCTCTCCTGCTTTAACAGAACAAGTGGTGGGCAAAACCGCAGTCACTTCTCAAACCATTGTGGCATTTGCACACAAGTGGTAGAGGACAAGAAGGGCCTCAGGTTCCTGGTAACAAGTTATGATTATCAAAATCCAGCCTGCAGGAATGTTGGTCAGGTCCATTGCAGCAGATGGGGAGATGTGTAGTTGATGTCATGGTCAGAAGCTCAACTAGGGCTGGGGTAGAATGAAGTCATTCCTGTGCCCATGGCGGGAACAGGTTTGGGGAGGAGTTCTGCCTCAGGGTGTAGAGCCAGTTTGCAGAGAAGGCAGCTGAGCACATGCCTCTATCAGTGCTGGCCAAAACTGTCCTGGCCAAAATCCAGCAAGGGGAAAAAGAACCTTGGTGGTTCAGATCAACCTTAGTGAAAAGAGGTTTCCCTCTGCCAAAAAGTGTTATTGCAACCCCAAGGACCCTGCCACCACAAGTTTGGCATTTACACGTATAAGTACGTAGCTCTGCTTTCAAAAACTTTATTATTTGCTTTCTAATTTGGGGGATTTAAACATTTTCCTTTGCAAACTTTGCTATGAATGTGGATCTGTAGGGGAAAAAAGTGGGGCTGAAGTTTTCACTATGACTGTAGGAGCAACCTTCAGAAAAATGCTTCACCCCGTAGGACTAGCAATAAAATCAACATGAATTCACCTGATTTTAAGCCTTCTTAGGTTAGGTCTACAAAGAGTACAGAATTTGTCTCTTACCAAATGTACATTACAATTGTGCAGCTATATTTATATAACTATTAATCCCATAATAATAGAGGTTACATTTTAATTAAAAATGTCAGAAATTCAGTCCCTTCTCTGCCATCTGCTAAGACCTGACATGGCTCTAAAGCAATTAATGATGCTGCAGCCTTAGACAGAAAATCAGTTCAGCACTTTTATTCACATGGCTGAATGCCAGCCAAAGTAGCATAAACAATGGCCCCCATGAGCTCTTACATCAAGGCATTCAGTGCAGTGAGAATCTTGTCTTCAGATCATTTTGCTCTAAAATGCATTTGGCATTTTTAAGGTAAATGCCCTGTACATGTTGTTCAGGGTTTGACGTCTTGACAAATTTGCAAACTAATTCTACTGCTGCTCTGGAAGTGCTCAGGGGCGTTGCTGAGAGCATGGGCAGGTTGGTAGGAAGGCTGTGCATGTAGCTGCCAAACTCACCGGTGAGCTCTGCTGCAGGAAGATGTCTCACCTTTTCTTTCCTCACTTGAAGAGGAAACTCTCTGCCCTGCAAGTCATTGTCACAGCCTTTGAGTGGTTCTTTCTGTAACCATCTCAGGCCCTTGCTAATTTGCAACAGCAAATTCAGCCAAAGCTTATTTCTTGTAGGGGAAACAACAAATTTACTGTTTCGGTATGGGCTATCTAGCATGTCTTTCCTTTTAAAATTAGAATGTAAATTTGGTTTATTGTGTCTTTATATCATGTCCTTGAAATTTCCATGCCATTTTTCATTGTTCATTTAATAGATCTCTTCATAAAAAGAAATAAAGGAATTTTGTTCACTTTAGTAGGTATGAATTTCTCTGGAACATATCAGGATTGGTATTTAGCTTGCAGCGGGAGTCTACATTCTGAAAAAGTTCAACATGGTTCTCCTGTAGCCTGTCCTTTGAACAAGCAGAATTCAATTACAGGAGTTTTTGAATGGCCTCCAGTCCCCTACCCCAAGGCAACTGGATGGTGCCCAGCGAAACAGTGTCCTCAAAACAACCATCCATTTTCCTTGTAGACCTGACACCCACATCTGGAGCACCTCCTTTCTCTCTGCTGACATGAGAAGAAACAGAGACATCTAGGGCTTCTTGTTGCAGGAACTTAAAATTTAGGTGCAAATTTTACATGTCTCCATAAATGTGGCATATATTCCACCCCTTAGAAGTGATTTCATGCATACTACTTTATTCCTATGGCTTTTGTCAATTTTTGTGAATTGAAACCAGATTTCTATGCCGAGCTGACATGCTTTTTGCTTTTATGAATTGTTACACTGTTATAAGCCCCCTGCTTCTCCAGGAGAGCACAGATTTCTATATATTGAGCACTGACATCCAGACCAGACTATGAAATCACATGTTTTGAAAGCACTTCTGCATATCAATTATTTAATAATTGAAGACTACAGGCCTTCCATAATATGTTCATTATTCTTTAAGCAGAACCAACTCAGCTGTTTCCCAAAAGCCAAGATGTATTTTGAAATGAATGATGGTCTTAAAAAACATCTTTACTGGCCACAAACTTAGGGATGCTAGAAAGGTAGAAGAATCAACTTCAAGTCACCTCGGCTGAGTAAAATAGTGTCTAGAATTCCACAGTAGCCAGGATATAGAGCATTTAATTTCAAAGAGGCAATGCTGGAATCCTAATTTTTTCTGCACCAAAATTTGCTTGTATGCTTTTTGCTGCATGCTGAGCATCACTCATTAAACATAAGATCTCCATCTGAAAGGTAATAGTGTCTGTCCATCATGCAGAATGTCCTATCATACTGGCAAAATGAATTTTTATTGAAGATGTAAGTAGAGCTGCGAGCCTGTGATGGAGCTGAAGCTGAATTAGGTTACAGGTGCAGAGGAGCAGTTCGCAACTGAGACTCCCTGGGGAGCAGGCAAGGTCCCCCTGGAAAGTAATTGTGCCTAGGCCTCAGATGGCTTGTCTTGCTTCCATTTTCATCCCTCATGAATTATTCGTCCCTGCTAGTTGAAAAGGTCATAGGTCACTACTGCTCCAAATCCCCTGGATTTTGACAGAAAATACGTCTCATGAATAATGAAGTATGGCTTTGTGCACACCAGGGTAACAGCTGAGTGAGGAAGAAAGGATCCTCCCCCCAGAAGAAACTTCTGTATGTTTTGAACAACTGATCACCATGCCCAAGAAGTCAATTTGTATCTGCAAGTATTAGTACAAGCTCCCAGCCAGAGGACACATGTTCAGGAAAAGCTGAGAACAATGTCTTGCATGCTCCTAGTCCCAAAGAGTGACAGTATTTGAAATGAAAAATGTTCTTTGAAGTCTCTTGCTATATAAATCATTTGGAATTGTGTCCTTATCAGTTATTTAGAAATGCTGAATTTTAGCTGAGAAAATGTAATAGCAGAACTCTGGTTGCTCCTTGGCTGATAACCTAAATGTGCTGACCATGAGAAGCATACAGATTATACCTAAAATCCAGGGACTAAAAATGAACCTTGAATTTTCAAGTGCACAACAGGCTCTGGGAAAATAAGACAAATTCAGGTATTTTTCAGCTTTGCCCCGGAGTCCAAATTCTATCCAACCTGCTCTGCTGCTGGCTGTGAATGACAACTGACTGGACATCCATTAATGAGAATGAGACAGGTGAAACCAAGGGCAGCTATTTTAGGAGGCTGCAGCAGTCAAAATGGCAAAAAGAAGTAATATTGGTCCAATGTGTCTTTCTGTCATTTAGATCAAAATATATCACGGAAAATGCATAAGGGATGTTGGTAAAGTCTAACCTAAACTAATTCATTGCCTTTGTACCTTCCCAGTTCTACTCAAAGTCATTTATAATTGGTTCCAGACATTGCCTGTTTTAAATAACTTTATTTCACTGGGGGGGGGGGGGTTGTAGGTGGAAGGAGTTTTTTAAACAGAAAGTTTTAGGCAGGGCATGATTGTAAGCTGCTTTTTTTTTTTTTTTTTTTTGGCTACTATTAGGTCTCTGAACACACTCTGCATGTTGGGATATATTGCATTCTTTTTCAAAACTGTTGCAGATGAGACACATGAGCTGACTCAATCTATGGACTGATTACATAAGCTACTGGGAATCTGGGTCAAAGCAAAATCGCCTTTCGGAAACTACCAGTTTAGAGACAGTGTCTTCTCTTTATCCTGTAATATGCCTCATCACAAACACATTTTGAAAGATTTTCAGGAACCACAAAACCTGATTTTTTACAGGATCTAGGAAGAGAAGGTTGTGCTTTAGATGGGTTATTCAACTGTGCTTGAAATCCCATTGCCTGTAACACAAAAACAATATATTTTTTTCCAGATGCTCCTCGGAGTAGTAATCCAAAAACGTTTTGCCACTGAAATAATTTTTGCACACAGCTAATCCTGAGGCTTTACACTACCTGCCAGTCAGCTACTGGATTGGAAGCCTCAAGAGCTAGTGAGACACTGTCTTGGTATTTACACTATACCACAAAATCTTGTCTATCTGGCACACACTATGTGAAAATTCATGAATGACATTTGAACAGAAATTACTAAAGTGTGTATTTTCCCCTTTTTGTTTGCTTGGGGGTTTTGTTTATTTGTTTACCACTAAACATAGAGGGGAACTTCCTACAGGAGGCATTGCACAGGATCCTGATGAGTTTATTGTACAGTTATCAAAAGGATAATAATGAATGTGGGACTAAATTAACATCTTTTACAGGTCAAGCTTTCACTTAAAGCTTTCCTGTGTCTCTGCGTTTGATTTTTCATGTTCTTTGATCCCAGAATTGCAAGAAACTATTTTTACCATAAACCTATTTAAAACCTTGTGGTGGAGAGCTATATACTGGTACTCAGTGCTGAAGGGGTTAGTCTGAGAGAGAAACAAGGCTGAATAAAATATAATTCTCATGATGCTCATCCACATGATGCTTAATTAGTCCTCATTTAGGGGAACTGAGAAGCTGCAAACCAGAATAATCAGTGCTTTTGTGGATGGTAATATCAAATAAATCTTTGGAAGAAAATTACAAAAAATATTTGGGTTTTTTTTTTCTTCTAACTTGCAGGCATCCTTAGTTTAAAAGACAGTGGAAATGGAAGTTCAGGAAATAAATTCACTTGACTTCTCCAGCTCTCCACATAGCTCTAAGGAAGATATGCTCTAGAGTTCTTGGCCTATTACAAGCCAAAAATAACCATGCACATGGTGCTAGAGCAGGCTGGCATAATACTCTGCCTCACCTTCCTCCACAGATACAGATACTTTCAGGTTGTAAGAACCCCTCAGTAAATGCTAAATCATTTAAATTTAGCTCCGGTTTTCGCAGAAAGGAACTGGGTACTTATGCAGCTATTTATGCAGCTGCAGCTGTTATCCTGCACATTTGTTTGGTTTTTTACACACATAACATTATGGGAAAAAAAGTCTTCCTCTAGAATTGGTAAGTCTATTTCAGCCCCCACTTTGACAATTAGCATTTGATGAAGGTACTTGATCTTGCGTGTAACACTTTTCATCAATACTTGGTGGCACTGCCATGCATTAAGTGCTAGTACATTATTTCTAGGAACATTAAGGCCCAGAGTGATTGCCACAGTCATTGTTTTATGGAGTCATCAAATGAGAGAAACAAGTAACAGGAATCTTAAAGCCCATTAGCCTATTTTTTATGGTATTTCCAGAGGATGGTATGTCAGCTTATGTGAGTTGAATGGGCGTTTTTCTCTTATTTTAAAGTAATATTAAAGAGAAATTTAAAGTAAGCTGTAAATATGCATTCAAGACATTAAAAGAATTTTTCCTGTGAATTAATGAGTGTTGTAAGTGCCCTGTGGTGAGACAGTGCTGAATTTTCTTTGAAGTCAAAACTGAGATTTCTAGTTGGTGATTTTCTAGCTGATGAGAACTTTCGTCTGATAGCAGCAACAATTATTTTTCAGTGAAGGCTACTGCAACCTGCAATATCATTGTACTTCTGACTTCTACTCTCCTCTGAGAGAGTCATTTGCTTTTGCAAGGCACTTCCCTAATCCCTACAGGCACCATCTCTTTTCAAACTAAAACAAAAATGTGGCCTTAAAGTACTGGTGAAAATTTAAAGTAAATATACAAGAGAAAGAAAAAGATAATTTATGCTGGAAGTCCAAACTAGTAATTCTTATGCTTTCATAGAGATGTGGATGGGAAGAGAGAAAGTGAATGAATTTGACATGATGTTTCAGCCCAGATAAGTAGTTATTACCTTTAATTTCCTGATCTTTCTGGGCTTTCAGTAACATTTTGGGGGGATTTGTGTTTCAGTGATTATAAGGAAACTGTTGTGTTTACAGGAAAAAAGCAAAAAGTCCTTTTATATTACTATCCTGCCCATGGATACATAATCTCCTACTACACAAGAGTAGCTGGTGATGAAAACAGACAGCACAGCATGAGCTGGGAGTGAGATATCTGTCATGCAGCATCGTTGTGCCTGGGTGTATAGTCTGGGAGTTTAACTCAAGATTTAGCCTTTCGCAGTACAGGTGAAGTTGCCGTGCTACCAATGGTCACAAAGAAGCAGAAATTAGTGCAGAGGGATCTGGAGGTGGTTTTCAGCATGCTTTTCCCTGCTGGCTGGCTGGGTCTGTGCTGGCCTATGGAAGAGAAGATCTGTTGCTGTTGAGCTGGAAACATCAACAGTGGTAAGTGGTGCTTGGAGGATGTCAGGTAGAAGAGGGAGCGTGAAGAAGTCAGATTTGGCTGTTCAGTGGCCTAAGTAATTGGGACAGAGTTGGCAGTGTCTAGATCAGAACACTGCATGCCACATTTAGAGTAAACGGCCTCCTAATCAGGAGGTGTGCTACATGTGATTACCCAGCAGGTCATGTCTAGAAATTCAAAGGTAAAATGTTTAAAGGCATTAGAGGCTCATAAGGATAGAGAGAGGCACCAAATGATATTTTCAGAAATGACTCTTATTACTTAAATTGCAATAAAATCCATGAGAAGCAGGCAGTGAAGTACTTAATGCCTCCTTGAGAAAACTCTGCAAGGTGCCTGTTTTTATCAATATGTGCTTACATGCCTCTTAAAAACCTGGCTGTCAGAGACATCTCCTCCCCATTAAACTTTAATAGTAGTGAGTAGCTGAGATGGAAGAAGGATTAACACACAAATGCTGCAGTGATTGAGCCCTCCCTGTGTAATGCCTGTGCATGGTGGTGTTTGTGTGTTTGGTGCCACAGAAAGGTGGATTATGTAGGGGTGTTCCATCAGAAAGCAAGGATGTGGCACACACTCCTCCCAAAAGGTATCAAAGCAGAGAACAAAAAAATCAGAGCATTATCTTGCATTTCCATTCCCCTGACCAGATGAAGAGGAAAGGAGGACATGTTTAGTACCTTGTTCCTTAGATCACTATAGCAAAAGTACAACTTGGCTACAGGGCTAAATAAAGAAGGAAAACAAACTAAGTCCTACTACCAGCTGTGATGGAGAAAGGCCTGTTGTGTTCTCCAGGAGGATTATTAGTGTTACCAGTAGCTGAAGAGATGCACATAGAACTGTGTGAATGGAAACTGGAGAGGTAAACTTCCAATAAGGTAATAAGTATGAAGAAATAGGAGATTATTCTTTCACAAAAATTAGTCTCTTCAAAATCCTATTGTAAATACTATCATGCAAAATAATCTAGCAATATTGTATCTTATAATATAATTAATGGTACATATTAGAAAGAACTGGTCCTTGAAAGAGGCAGCTTAGAAAGCCTTCACCAAATGTGTCAGGGACAGTAGTTTAAATGTAAAGCTGGTGAACATTCAGATGCATAGTGACAATCAGGCAGCCATGGAGAGAGTTAGACAAGGAGCACAGAGGCAGATGAAGCTGCAGAGCAGAATACTTGCGTGAGAGTAAATGCCGAGATGTGAACAGAGGACCTGAATTCAGTGTGTGGAAGGCCAGCAAGTCCTGTGGAGTAAAACCTGATGATGGAAAGCAGGGTCATAGACAGACTGGCAAGTACATTGTCAAGTCAAAGCTGCAGAGGAGAGCAGCTAAAGAAAAACTGGAGCATGGTGAGGAAACAGACACTGATTTAGAGTTTGGATGCATAGGATACTAGACTGTGCAAAGTGGCAAAAATGAATGGTTTGTAGGGTCCAGGCTGGCACTAGATGCAGTAATATTAGAGTAACCAACATAGGCAAGAAACTGAATGTCAGGTAGATAGATAACATACATGACTATGGAGATATCTTTGGGATTATTCAAGGGAGGAAAGCAACGTTGTCATCAAGTGACACTGATGGCAGTTACATGATTTCTTAACCACTTGGACTATATGTTAGTACAAGTGTAATAGAAAGCACTTGAGATCATACTTCCAGTAATAGAGAAGACACAGAAGGCACCACTGTCAGTGCAAACAGGAAAATAGATGATGCTTTGACAGCTACTCTGCTCTCTGGGCTTGAGATCATCCCTCTGCAGAATCAGTCTGGCTTAGCCCACAGTGCCTGCAGTGGCCAATCCAGGCTGGAGTAGCTGCATCTCTGCAAACTCTGACTTGGCTGCAGTGTACAGAGGGAGGATCATAGCAGTTAACGAAAGGCTAGCATGTGTCTTACAAAAAAGACAAGCTGGAGGCATTGGTCAGCTCCCAAAGCTGCAATATCCTTGGTACTAGCAAGACTAGTGGTACTAGCAGACGTTGGTACTAGTGAGCTCCCAAAGCTGCAATATCATTGGTACTAGTGAGACTTGGTGGAATGAGTTTCGTGTTTGGAGTGCTGGCATTGAGGGCTGAAGGCTGTTCAGGAAGAGTAGGCAGGGCAAGCGAGGGGGAGGTATGGCACTGTAAATAAGGGAGAGGTTGATTGCATAGCCCTTATAGTTCATGATGATATGGTGGAGAGCCTGTGGGGGAAGATTAGGGGGATGGAAAACAAAGGAGATACTGTAGAGGGTGTTTACAACTGATCGCCCAGCCAGGATGTAAGCACCAGTGAATTATTCTATAGGCAAGTAGGAGAAATCTCTGGATCAGTAGCCCTTATCCTTATGGGAGATTTCAACTTCCCAGACATCAACTGGGAATATCATACTGCTGTGATGAGGCTTGGAAATTCTTGAAGTTTGTAGGAGATAGCTTCTTGTCATGGGTACGCAGTGAGCCAACTAGGAAAGATGCCCTCCTGGACTTGCTATTTGTGAATAGAGAAGGACTCATGAAGAATGAGTCAGTAGATGACTGTCTTGGCCACAGTGATCATGAAATGGTTAATTTTTAAATTTTCACTGTAATGACAAAAAAGCGTGACAGAGTTGCTGCCTTGGACTTCATGAGAGCAAATTTTATGCTATTCAGGGAGCTATTTAGCAGAGTGCCCTGGGAACCTGCTCTTAAGGGCTTGGGAGTCCAAGTGTCCTGGTCAATCTTTGAGATTCACCATGCAGAAGCACAGGAGCAGACAATTCCATCATATTGTATGTCAAGCAATCAGAGCAGAAGACCAGCTTGGCTGAACAGGGAACTCCTGGTGTAGCTCAGGAAGAAAAAGAAACTCCATGACCTCTGGAAGCAAGGTTAGGCTTCTCAGGAACCTGAGTATGGAGCTGGGGTTCATTTACACAGAGAGAAGACATGAAAGGCCAAAGCTCACTTAGAGTTGAAATGGACCAGTGTTGTTTCAGGTAACAAGATGGGCTTTTTTTTTTTTTAATGTTAACAGCAAGAGGAGATCTAAAGAAAACATTGAACTGATACTTGGTGAAGGTGGTCATCTGACTAACAGGAATGAAGAAAAAGCAGATCCATTCTATGCACTTTTTATCTCAATCTTTAGTGATACTAATAGAACTTGGGCTGCCCAGTCCCCTGAGTTGGAGGACCACAAGTGTAGGAACAGTGATTTTACATTTGTGGACACTGAATTTGTAAGGGACCAGCTGTATCAGCTGAATGTAGACATGTCATAGGGACCTAATGGGATTTATCTGAGAGTTCTGAAGGAGCTAGGGAATGTTATGGCAGGACCCCTCTTAATCATCTATCAAAGGTCTTGGAAGTTTATGGAGATCCTGCTGACTGGAAGCTTGCCAGTGTTATTCCAGTCTACAAAAAAAGGCATGAGGGAAGACCCAGGGAACTACAGTTCTCTTAATCTAACCTTGGTTTCTGGAAAAGTTATGGAGAAGGTTAAACTGGGTACTATTGAAAGACATTTAAATCTGGATCCCTTTCCCCACCCTCGACGTGGGGGAGCCCAGTTGTGGTTCCTTCTCCATCTGAAGAACCATTCCGACGTCTTGAGGGATAGGGAAAGGGGACTCCAGCGGACAGGGTTTTTCAGGCCCCGAGCCTGGAGGGGAGAGGTGCTCCCCCCTCCCCCCAGCACCCACGTGGCCCCATGGCAGGCACAGAGACAGCACACCGGGCGTGGAGAGGAGGCAAGAGAGTGTTTATTGTTGGGGATGTCACATTTATAGGGTTAGGGAGAATCACAGGTTAACCAATTAGAAGTCTCAAGGGGCTTACAGGAACACCCAATCACAGGAAGGGGTTAACAAGGACCAATGGGACACCTCAGGACACCTTTCCCAGGACATTCCTGCATGGGAGATAACAGTTGCTGTGGGGGGTGTTGGGAAGAAGAAACATGTGTTTACAAAGGGACCACAAAGAGCCATCCTAAAACATGTTCAAACAAGTTTCTCATCAGACTTAGTGCTACATCCCACCCTTTTTTATTCCTTAAAGATGAATATGTCTTTATTGATATATGGATTTTAAATTTACCCCATTCTCTTAGTGTCTGAGGGTGTCCCTATAAAACAGAATTTAAAAATGTTTTTATTGATGTATTCATAAACAAGTTTTTCACTTACACAAACTTCCAATTTACTGCTGAACCAAACAAACTACTTATTGCTGTTAATTTTAGTTTCATTAGAGTCCAAATGGTTGTTTTCTTCTGTTTCTCGGAGGCAGTCCTGGCGTCCGGAGGGGGGAGCGGCGGCGGCTGCTGTCTCGGCCACATGGCGGGACGGGGGGTGCTGTGTGCGGCAGGAGCAGGGCGCAGGCGGGATCGACGGGATCGGCGGGGGCCGCCAGCAGCGCCGGGGTCTCGGCGGGGTGGCGGTACCGCGGGTGTCCGGTCCGGTCTGTCGCGGGGCGGGGTGCGCCCCGGGCGGCTCGGCCGGTGGGAGCTGGAGCGGCGGGAGCGGGGCCGGCTGATGTAGGGGTTTTCCCGGAGTCGCGGCACGGGGGGGCCGGCCCGGGGCCGGGAGCCGCGCAGGGGGATTGCTGCGGAGCTGTTTCGAGCAGCTTTAACCCTTTTTTCGCCATGCTGGCGTGGTCTAAGTCCCTTGTTAGAAACAGGACTATCTTTCAGGTTAGCAAAAGAGTCTTATTAGATGACTTGCGGATGGAATTAGATATGTTCTTTAAGCTTTCTTTTTCTCTCTTAAAGAGGCATGCACGCTTCTTGTAGTTACAGGTTTACAGGGGGAGAGGTTTAGGGAGTATGCCGAAGTCTGCTTATAAGGGAATATGCCGGGTCTGCTCCTTACCTGAATGTCGTCAGGAAGGTTGAAGTACTCAAAACAGGCTGCTCTCCTGTGGTGATGCTGCCCGCTAGTACTTTTGCCGCTTAGACTCCGGTCCTACCGTTGCGCACAACTTCGCCCCAGTCTGTGCGTTAGGACTGCTCTAATCTTCACAGAAGAGTTCAAACAATCTTGGCCTCACCACGTGGCACCAATTACGGCGGATTGAGGGGGATTGGGGAAGACTTCGGGGCGTCGGGGAACACAGATGTCGCATCTGCGCCTTAGGAATCACCTATCTTCATAGAAGAGTTCAGTAAATTCGTTTCCTCACACGGGGCACCAGTTCTGGATCCCTTTCCCCACCCTCGACGTGGGGGAGCCCAGTTGTGGTTCCTTCTCCATCTGAAGAACCATTCCGACGTCTTGAGGGATAGGGAAAGGGGACTCCAGCGGACAGGGTTTTTCAGGCCCCGAGCCTGGAGGGGAGAGGTGCTCCCCCCTCCCCCCAGCACCCACGTGGCCCCATGGCAGGCACAGAGACAGCACACCGGGCGTGGAGAGGAGGCAAGAGAGTGTTTATTGTTGGGGATGTCACATTTATAGGGTTAGGGAGAATCACAGGTTAACCAATTAGAAGTCTCAAGGGGCTTACAGGAACACCCAATCACAGGAAGGGGTTAACAAGGACCAATGGGACACCTCAGGACACCTTTCCCAGGACATTCCTGCATGGGAGATAACAGTTGCTGTGGGGGGTGTTGGGAAGAAGAAACATGTGTTTACAAAGGGACCACAAAGAGCCATCCTAAAACATGTTCAAACAAGTTTCTCATCAGACTTAGTGCTACATTTAAAGAATGATGCAGTCATATTTAACAGTCAGTATGGGTTCACAAAAGGGAATTCCCATTTAACTGATTTGATATCCTACTCTGATAGGGTCACCTACCTAGTGGATGAAGGGAAGGCACTGGATGCAGCTTTTTCAGGGTTTTAGTGAGGGGCTTTTGGTACTGTCCTTCAGCATGTTTTTGGACAAGTTGTCCATCCAGGGAATGAGTGGATTTGTGATGGACTGGGTGAAGAACTGGCCAAAAGCCAGAGGTCAAAGGGCTGTAGTGAATGGGGCTACAGCTGGCTGATGGCTGGTCACCAGTGGTGTTCCTTTGGGTTCAGTTGTAGGGCCAGTTCTGTTCAATATGTGTGTGTATATATATATATACAGATATATATATATGTGTGTGTGTGTGTGTGTGTATATCATGTGCTGCTGAATGCACCACTAGCAAGTTTACTGATGATAGCGGACCAGGATGGAGGCACCTAGGATGGAGGCACAAGAATAAAGTGAGAGAGGAGTGGCTGGAGAGCAACCTGCAGAAAGGTGTCTGGGGGTGCTGATGGACAGTGTGAGTTGGCAGGGAGCCCTGGCAGCCCAGAGGGCAAATCCCATCCTGGGGTGCATCAAACACAGCGTCACCAGTCACTCAGGACAGGTGATTATCCTGCTGTATTCAGTGTTGGTGCAGCCTCACCCAGAGTTCTGTGTGCAGTTCTGGGCCCTACAATTTAAGAAGGATTTGAAGGTACTTGAATGCATCCAGAGGAGGGCTACAAAGCTGGTGGAAGGGCTAGAAGGAATGTCCTATGAGGAGCAGCTGAGGACAGTTTGTCTAGCTTGGAGAAAAGCAGGCTGCGGGGCAACCTCATTGCTGTCTAAAGCTTCCTGAGGAGGGGAAGTGGAGAGGGAGGTGCTGATACCATCTCCCTGGTATCCATTGACAGGAGGCATGGGAATGGTTCAAAGCTGCCCCAGGGGAGGTTCAGACCGGACATTAGGAAGCATTTCTTTACAAGAGAGTGGTCAACTCTGGAACAGGCTTCCTAGAGAGGTGGTTGATGCCTCAAACCTGTCAGCCCTGAAGTGGTCAGATGGACTGAGTTGGACTAGATGATTGTTGCAGGCCACTTCCAACACAATATTCTATTCCATTCCATTCCATTCCATTCCATTCCATTCCATTCCATTCCATTCCATTCCATTCCATTCCATCCCTTTCTGTCCTATTCTATCCTGCTGTGATCTTCTGTGTCTTTACAGTTGCACCCTGAGGCTGTTCATTCAGGTCTGTTTTTTTTCATGAGGTAAAACCAATATTATTTTTCCTAGTGAGAAAGGGTGGGGACTGATGCATTTTCTGTTTTCTTAGAGACAGTTTCTCTAGCTCAGAGCAGGCATGCAGTGGTGGCATGAGATGAAGGAGCTTGAACCAGTTAATTTCTCACCTTCTGGATGAGGCAGCTGCCAGGTGTCTCAGCCCAGCATCTTCCGCAATCCCTAACCCCATTAACCAGCTCAAAATAACAAATGAGGGATCATTCTCCAGCTACCCCTAAATTTTTTAGTGGGTTGTTGTGTTTTTTTGGTAAGTTGATATTATCTCACTGACAAACAGTATTAACAAAGCCTTAGTTACTGGAAAGAACGCTTACTCTTCACGTAGGACTAAGAGCTGCCTGGATCCTTCTTTCTTTGAGCAAGCAGCCAGAACATTACAGGAAATAATGAGAAAAAGGAACTGTACTTGTCGCTGCAACTTCATGATTGAGTGGAGATGTTGGTGAGAGATGAGACATCTGGTTTTTTGCCAAAAGCTATGGAATCACAGTGCAGCGTCTACATGTTTTGCTGCACAATTTCCTAATGATACTATGTTCATACACAGCAAAGTAATAAAACTTAGCAATGCACTGTCAAGACAGAATACTGTAATAATTATGTGGGCTTCTTTAGAATGAGGTAACATTGAAATCCAATAATTAAGGAGAAATGTGTGTCTTGGTTTAACTCAGTGTCTTGGTTTAATTCAGTGTCATTTGTAAAAGCAAAAAATGCCTCTATGTTTGTGTTCCTAAAATCAATTAATTACTGTTTGTTAGATAGAATTTGGAAACAGAAAAGCTGCACTGGAGGCCTATGAACTGCTCAGAATCTTTGCTGTGTGTACTGCGCTCTGCCTGAACCTGCAACTTGTGTGTAAACTTTGGTTCCTACTTCGTAGAGCCATTCTGCATATGGATGTGCATACAGTATTTGGTTAGATTTACCAAAAAAGCTTTTTGCTCAAGTAAACCAAGTCCCATCAGCCCAGCTCTACCCTGTCTGCAGTGAAGATTTGTTGCTACAGGCCTTGGCATTACTTCAGGAGAAGTTTCCAGTCAAGATTCATTTTTGACGTAGATGAATGAGGACTTTGGTGAGACATCTCAAAAGAGTTTGTCCTACATACTTTGGCTGAGCATTAAGCTTTGAGAAATGAATGATTACATTTAGAATTGCCTTTCACATTAATAGCAGGAGAAGATCTGCCCAGTTGTCTGTATGAGAGTGGAGATTTATTTTCTGGGGTAAAAGTGCAGTTTACTACTTTCTTCATTCAGAGTTACGTTGTGGGTGGTATAGTCACTTTTTTTTTTAATGAGAATAATATTCATGATGATAAAAACAATATATAGAAATGAGACTGCATTTTGGAAATTGAATAGTATCTTCTTCTCCATAGATCCATAACCATTAGCCAAAAAAGTACTGATTTAAAAAACAAGTTTTTGAAGGAAAAAGGTTACCTTTATCAGAGAAGGTACTATTGCAGAGATGCATATTTTGAGCTGATTTTACGAAATAGCAAGTAGTTTAATGTTCTAAAACGTTTAAGATCTGCACATAAAATACAACTAAAATTTCTCTGACAGGTAGAAATTCTGCTAATAACCTGATATCCTTTGTGTCAGAAATATATTTTTGGAATATGTAAGGCTAAAAGATGTCTTTTTTAATGCAGTATCATGAAGTTAGAAAACCTGGGAATTTAATAAAATATATGCTTTTTTTCCTTTGTGCCTTCCCCCCATAGCAATTTAGGAAACGATGGACTTCATCTTAAATCCTTGTGTGTTCTTTGTGTATTTTCAGGATTCCTCTTTGATTGGAACAGCCACAGTGGCTGGTCCCAGGACAAGTGCAATAATTGGAGATCAGGGAACACCACCGAAGGTCCAGCTCCCCCTCAATATGTAAGCAGCTCATCTCAGTCACTGTGTTCTTTTTGTTTCCAATTGTGTGTGCATGTGTGCACGTGCGTGTGTGTGTGTGTGTGTGTTTAAAATCCGAAAGCCCAAGTCTCAGTTCAGGAGCATTCTGAGAAGAGAGAGACTGCAATTTCATACATGAGGCAGCCTCTTCTGAAATTGAAAAATTAGTAGAAAAAGGCAAGACTACCCCCTTTGTCTGTGAGCTCTTTTAGACTTTAAATATTATAGCTGTACGAACCACAGTGAAGCAAACTGAACACCTCGCAGCTAAAGAAAATCTTCCTTCATTTAAAGCTCTTATAAAGGTGTGGTCCCATGCAATCAAACACCCGATACATTCATCATTAACCAGAAATAATTACCCAATTGCATTTTTTCAGTGCCATAAACAGTGAATGAACAAAGGCAATGAATGAACTTCATATCTTGGGTATATGGGCTTATTGAACAGTGTGTAGAATAACAGAACGTTTATTAGATACAGAACAAAAAGAGTAGACTTCATTAAGTCTCTACTAGTCTGGTTGGTTTATCTGATACCTGTCTAGTTAAACTACTGAACCCTTTCCTCTCAACACATATACCTTGTGAAAGCAAGACAACTATAGAGACACATACACATATGCACACCCACATTTTGGGGCTTTATGATATGGCTAAAACGAGGTCTGAATTCACAAATAAAATCCTAAAAATAACATAGGAAATATTCTTTAAGAACAATAGCCCCTATTGTTGGAACAGAACCAAACAAATTTCTTCTTGGCTACTAAGTTGAGATCTTTATACCTGAGAGGTACCAAACATCACTGAATGCCCCACAGAGAGGTCTCGTCATCATCCTGTAGTCACCCTGTGCAGCTTGCATGGCACATAGTGGGGCACAAATTTATTTCAAACTTTGCCCTGAGTAGGAAGCAGTAACTGGCAATATTTCCAGTATTTAGTTGCTGAATCAGGACATTTTGCAGCTCTCTGGCAATGCCCCTGACTCCATGCCTCAGCAACCCTCCCTTTCTCCCTCCCGTGCTTCTGTCATCTCCCTTGTGAAGCAGCCTTGTAATCCAGTCTGTCATTTTGCATTTGCGAGCCAAGTTCCAGTCAAAGAGGATGTGTTATTTGAAAGCTGTAGCAGTAGTGGGGAGGTGCAACCTAGACAGAGCCCCGGGGCTTCTGCATTATAAGTAGAGTCACAGGCAAATCCCCAAGTCCAAGAACATAAACTACCTTCTCACTTAAACCTTTTTTTAGGGAACTTCTAATAACATAGTTTCTTCTAGGTCCCACTCCCTAAACCTTAGCCTCACTGTTTCATATATCTCAGAATAACTTGATATTGCATTTTGGAAGATTTCATTGTTTTAACACTTTCTTCTAGGTTGTAGGGAGTTAGGTGGTGAAGTTTTACACCTAAAATCTAGAGAATAGTGAAATGTGTCCGAGTCCAAAGACTTTGGCTTAAGTCAAAGTCAGCCTCAGCAAATGGGACTGCTAGACCTGATTTCCTGCCAGAGGAAAAACCCAGAAACACTTGCTGGTGAGGGAAGCTGCCTGCACTCAAATTGTTTTCAGCCATGGATAAGAGCAGGCATCCTGCCAGCTCTTCCACAGCCCGCTCTCTGCCAACACATGGAGCATATGCCTGTCCCTATAGGGTGGGGCAATGGACCCAGGTGGGGCCTGTCACTGGGTTTGGAGAACCCCTTGGCTCTTTGCAACTAATAGAGAACACCCCCAGGGATAGACATACTCACTGCCCCACGTAGGTGGTGGGATCGCTGGTCCACAAAGAAAGCCCTGACCACTTCCATTGTCCCAGGGTCACCGTATTTGCTTATCACATACAAGCTTTCATCACTTTAGCCGTACAGAGATTGGTCTGTTTTGGTATGGTGTCCATGCTCAGCTGTTGTAAACCTTCTTTTAGTCTCTATTCTATCCAGAGAATGTTTAGGCTTATTGTGATATTGGATATTCAGATTTAGTGGTGGCTGATTTGGGGGAATTTGCAGGGTGAAGCCAGTAGGAAAGAACAGAAAGAAGCTAGTAGGAGAGCTAGATATAGCTGCAAGGCACAACAGCCTGTGATCCAATTAGGGTAATTTTCCTTGTACCTTCTTCCAGCATCTCCACCTGTAAATTACATTATTACATGTAGCCCCTTGGGGAAAAAGGCTAAGTGAGTCTATCTAAAATGCTCTGTCCTTGACCCCCTGCCTTACCCATAGCTTCTGAATCTGAGCCCTGTGTAAGCAGCAACTTCAAAAGTGGTAGTCAAAGCCACACTTTCTGCTCCCTCGAGTGACTGCAGTCTGGCACTCTCTGTTATGTCCTTGCAGAGTGCAGTGCTGAAAGATCAGCACCGAAGCATGCAACCTTATTTCTTGTCAGGGTGACACATTCTGATGCTCTTCAGTTCATATGTAGCCTCATGTTTTCCATCGTGTAAACAACTACAGACCTGCTCAAGACCACCTGATTACATAGGCTAAACAAAGGATGTGCAGGGTGTTTCCTCCCATCTGTTGACTAATGAAATACAGTTTCTGATTAGGTCTTTGTACCCCACGCGCGTGGTAAACAGAGCCAGGCACATCAGCCTAAGCATTCCCCTAGGAGCTGTTACCAATATTTCATATTCTGCTCATTACTGCTGTTTATTTACTGTCTTCAGAATAAAAATAAAAAAATCTACTGATACAGTAAAGGAGTAGAATCAAAAAAACTAACAGGATTTATTCCTGAATTATATTTCCCGGAGAGCAGAAGTAAAAGGTCATGTATCATTTTTATTGGCTGAAAATCTGCAATCGCGATGGTTATAGTTTTCATTATTTCTCTGGTTCACTGCTATAAGGTGGGCAGTGAGCCTCTTCTCACCCACCCCTGAGCCTAAGAGTATTCTGCTGCACTTTGTAGTGTAAATGCACATTCTGTAAGTGTTTTCCCATTTGTCTTAATCTCTCTTCACTGTCTGTAAAGAACAAATAAATAAAGAAAAACTCAAGAAGGCATAACCTTGATCAAGAATTACCAGAAATCCCTTTCTGCATCTGTAGAAAAGCTACATAAAAAAAAAAAACAAACAAACCAGTATTTACAAAGAAAATGTTGTTCTGTGTACACTCTTGCTGTTCTATCCCAACTCTCCATTATTTCCCAAAGTGCAAGCAATCATTCTTAATTTTCAACAAGGATTTCTTTAAACAGAGAGAATATCTTTAGGGACTTTAAGCTGTAGTCATTTTACAACGCTAGACACATCCCTGAAGTAGTAACAGAAGAACAAAGGAGAGATAAATAGAAAGATTCTAAACAAAGGGAATAAATAAAAGCTATAATTAAATAAATAAAAAGTTCTACATATTGGATCATTATTAAAGATTTATTAGAATATTTGCATGCAAAACATCTAAAGCCAAATTCTACCACTTTACCTACTGAAGTGAAAAGCCCCTTACAGAATTTGTCCCTCTGTCACTTTTGTTTTACCCATATGGTACAAGAACTACCACACCAGATCAGAACAGTTTGGTGTGTTGTTGCTAAACTTGGCCAGCATAATTAGTGTTGAGAAAGATACAAGTAAAGCTGTCATAAGTGCTTCTGAAGTAGCCTACCCATAAGAAAAGTTTCTTCTGAAACTCCACAATAGGCTCCCACCCTAAAGCATATGAATATATGCTTTATGCAAATGTTAGGCTTTGCAAAGCCCTGTTACTCTAGTCCTTGTTGCTCTGGCTGTCTCTGTAATTGTCTTGTCTTTCTGCAACTGCTGCTAAGTCCTTAACTTCAGTGCTGCTTTGTGTGGCAGTGTTTCGATTTGGTTGTGCCCTGAGTGAGAAGTATGTCTCATCAATTTCTAAATTACAGCCTACTTTACTCTGATTAGTTATTCCCTTATTGTCTTGGAATCCAGTCTCTGCCCTTCCTTGTTTGATATGCTGTAATGATGTCCCTTTTCAATCCCAGTTTCTTAACATTGCTTCTGCTCACTTTCTGCTCTGTGGGGCTGGAGTTGGAGCGGGACAAGTGGTGGTTGATACCATCTGTGTGCTCTCTTCCTGTGTGACCTCTCCCCACAGCTACCTAGCCCTGTATGCCTACAAGCCCCAGAAGAACGATGAGCTGGAGCTCCGCAAAGGTGAGATGTACCGGGTCATTGAGAAGTGCCAGGACGGCTGGTTCAAGGGGACATCTCTAAGGAGTGGGATGTCCGGTGTCTTCCCAGGCAACTATGTGACACCTGTCTCAAGGTGAGGACCACTGGCCTGAATTGGGGCTAAGTTCTCTGCATCTGGAGGACACTGAAAAGAACATAGCTCTGCTCTGAAATCACATTTCCTTTCCAGAAATTTTCTGGTGGCATTGCAGACTTCAGTAATTGAAACTTGCTGGTTGTAGCATTGGAGTTATCCATGTCCTCAGGAGACTGCAGTAGTTGTACTGGATTGATGGCATTTATAACCTCTGATAAGCCCAGGTTTTACTTTTGTAAAGAATCTGTTGGCTAAACACTTTGTTGTTGTTATAAAACTACTGGACTTGTAACAAAAAAGGAAATACTTGTATCTTGCTTTTCAGTAGCTTCTTTTGTAGATTTTGTTTTTCTTAAAGGAAAGATCTGGAATGGTTTGGATCTGGACTAATGTTTGAACTGTTAAAATTCAGAAGTGGTAGGAGAGTTCAGTAAATTGTCTGATTTTAGCTACCCATCTCCATTGCAGAAGATGAGAAAAGAAAAGAATAGCATGTTTTGGGGAGGGATGCCATTTTTCAGAGTTTGGTATTGGACAACACCAAGTCAAAGGTTGTTTCTGATCTAGAGCCCACTCTGAAATAGTCTGAAAGATGAGAAGAAAGTTCATCGCTGTGTCCCAGACTGATTGCCCCACATACTCCTTGCAGGTGAATGGTGCCATATGTATGCCCATGTCTCCTTTAGACAAACTGTGGATTTGCAAACTCAGCTCACTGCTTTTCATATACTCAGTCCCTCCTCCCACATGTACACTGTCTCCACCATCTTTCACTCCTCTCCAGGGAAAGGCACTTCACAATTCAGACAGCGTTGATCTTGAAAAATTGATCCAGCTTTGTTCCATCTACAATTTATGTCAAGTCTGTAATATGTGGGCTGAGCAATACCAAAAGTTTAGAGCAGATTAGAAGATAGCTAAGCCTGCTGACAGTCCTAATATTCCATTTCGGTAAAAAAACCCCAAATATTAATTCATTGGTTCTTCACAGTTCATCAACCTAAATGTATTTACCTTATTTTATAGAGCTCCTTGGCTGCCTTTACTCCTTGCCTCTTCAGCTTTTAATTAGTAAGGAAGTTTGTGCTGAAGGGTTGGTGATCTGAATCAGCAAGACTTTATTAAATGCAGCATGTCACAACTAGAACAAGACAGAGAAGTGCTAAAGGGCAAAAGTGCTTTCCACAAAACCCGAAAGCAGCTTTATGATTATATTTATGATCCTGTGAGCTAATTAAGTTCCCGTGCAAATCACTCTTAGGGAGAAGAGCATGAAAAATCTGATAGCAACAAAATCTTCTATTTGCTGCACTTTCAGCATATTTTGTTGTCCTTTGACAGCAAAGAAGATCAGATCCATACATGTGTTTCTGCTGGTCCTTACAAAACCCAAGGAAAAGAAGTTGTCCATGAATTTAATAACACTGAACTAGATTTATAAGCTGCCAAAACATGCATGAGCAGACTGTGGTGGAAAAAGAGCAACACGCTTTAGATGGACAGACATGTAAAGGGCAGCAGAGGAAATTTGACACATCCAACATCTATCTATCTCTGTGGGAGTCACAGATAGTTTCTGTACCTGTCAGCATGCATGTTTGCCTGACCACAGCTCTCAGTGGACTGTTAGGTGTGCTTTTCTGGCAAACTCAGTCTAGTGCAGATGGCCAAGTCAGCTCAGCTGAACCTTCCTGCCACCTTGCCAGCTCTTCATAGCAGATGACAGACAGTCAAAATTTCCATCTGGTGGGATTCCCAGTTTTTCCCAATCTATAGATTTATAAAAAAAAAAAAAATTGAAGAAAAAAAATCAGATTCATTTAGCAAAATGTATTCCAGGTAAACCTTGCACCATAAGATGAGTCAAGTCACTGACAGCACAGTGTTGTCTTTCCTCTTGTGGTTTTGGGGGAGGGAGGATTGGGCAGAAGGGATAGCTATATTTTACACTTTTGGACCATATCTTCCAGCCTGTGTGTTGGTCTTTTTCTATCAGAATTTCACTCTTTTGTCTCTTCCCTTTTCTACTCTTTTCTTAGGGTTACTTATTCTGTCATTCATGTCCTCTGAATCAGACCAGATTGTTCAGCATACTCCTTCCTTCTGGTCTTCTCCTCTCTGTTTTCCACACAACAATCTTGGGGACCCAGAAGTTCTCCCAGTCCACCTCCTGTAGTTGGCTCTTGTACTTTTTCTGTTATTCTCTCCTCCCTTGCTAATCCCTTGCACTGTTGCATTTCCATTTCCTTCATCTTGCTTTGTTCTGCCTCATATCCTTGTGCTGTCCTTTCCTGGAGGAGGACCTTCACACAAGGAGCAGCCCGAGAGAGAAGAACAGCACAAAATGATCCCTCTGTTTCATGGCATTTATTGCTGGGCATTGAAATTATTCAGGAACCTGAGTAAGAAACTCAGAGAAAGAGCTGCTGAGCAGCGGCTGAGTTTGTCCATTGGTGTCCGTCTGTTCTCCGCAGTGTCCTTCTGTCTTGGTCAGAGAGTTTCTAGCTCAGTGGTAAGAGGATCAAGACATGCTGTAGTCTGAACTCATCATATGGGAGAAAGAGCCTCGTCCCTTTCCTCTGAGGTCTACCTGGCCACTCAGATGAAATACAGATTATGTATACAGTGTAAGCGAGAAATGAAAGAGGGGTCGATTACTGTTTGGATTTCTTTTTCATTCAGGTCAGCTGCATTCCCTTCCTTTTGCATTCCCTTAGCAAGTCTAAGCTAGGGCTGGTTACATCAATAGGGTAAATGTTCAGCCAAGCCAAGCCCTGTCAAGTCTGCTGCTTCTCAGTCCCCTTCAATAGCCACACACAGATTTGGCATTATCCATCCTTGTTTCTCCCTGTAGGGCTGTATGCAGGTTTGGTCCCAAGAAAAGATCTCTGAGTATGTTTTAATTATCACTCTGTGTGAAATAGCCTCTGGCACACAAAATGACATTTGGGAGATACTTATTTCCTCTGAATTAAGATTTGTGATTTTACTAGAAGCTATTCAGACAGAAATGTAGCATAATAAAAAAGTGATGAGATAAATTATCTTTTCCATTTTTACCCTGCACTTCTTCCTGTAGGATAAAGGGGTGAAAATGTCCTCCAGCATGCTTAAGACTGGGCTCTATAAAGATAAATGTATATCTATATCTCAGTTTACTTTAACAACTGATAGAGTATCATGTTAAAACCCCTAAGTAACTGGGGGTGCTTATCAGCACTGTGGTTGGGTATTGGGGTCTCTGCAGCATGCTTACGCTGTGCCTTGATTCCATACAGGGTGCCAGTGGGAGCTGGGCAGCCCAGGAACAGCGGAGCTGGAGGAGTTCCAACAACAAAAGTAGCTCCAGGAGCCATCCACCCCATCGGGGCCAGTCACACCAATGTCACCACAACTGTCAGACCAGTTGTTCCTATCACCACTCCCCAGACGCATCCCCAGCTGCAGGCAGCCTCCCCACAGCTGAATAACTGCCTGCGGTACTCAGCTCAGCAGCCAGCCAGCCAGCCCCGCAGCACCATGCAAATAGGTAAGTGCACACCCATCAGTGCCTCTCACCCTGTGTAGGGAGGATTGATGTTTTACCTCTCGAACAGGCAAGCCTCTAGAACTTGCCTGTCCCCACAGCTTTCTTTCTCGTTTTAGTCACAGCTCAGTCAATGTGGGATAGAGTATGTTTTCTTCACTTGTAATATTTATGGGTTTCTATTGATCTCTGGGAACCACGTTATGTTTATCAGATTGTTCTGTTGCTACAGCTGAAATAGATTATAGTGTTTACAAATATTTATACAATTTATCTGAGTGAAAGCAAGCACCCTGCATCCTGGGGAGATTAACAGTTCTGAGTCCAGTTGGTTTACTGACAGAAAAATACTGCCTGTATTGCAGGGCAAGTAATACACGCCTTAAAATTAAGAAGTATTTCATTGAGCTTCAGGGATGAAAGGTATTTATTAGGCAGAATGGGACCCAGTGCTAGTGATAAAGAAAAAGATCTGAAAAATGCTGCCACCTTTTGAAGTGAAAATAAGAGCTTCTTGCACCAGGGGGCCTCTGTTCTTTCTAGGTTCCCTTTCTGATGTACAGCACAATTTTCTAGAGTACAATTTATTCCCCTTTCCCTGATGTTAAACAGCCTCTGATGTTGAATAAAGTAAAAGTAAATCCTGGGGTGGAACTTTTTAGCAAAATTTAAAACATTTTGTTTCTGATATTATATAGGGATGTGAGCCATTGTGTTTGCAAAGGCAGATCAGTAAGAACTGTGACTGCTCAAAACTGAGGTCTTAGATATAAAACAGAGCAAGCACAAATGAGAAATACCCTGTGAAGTAAGTCATGGATTCGTACCTTTTGAAGCCAGAAGGCACCATTATGACCATCTAATATCAGCTCCTACACAGTCCAGACCAAAGGGAAGAAAACATAATCAAATACATGTGAATCTGAATCTCGAACAGTGCAGACTCCTCTGCTCAGCAAACAGTGCTTTACATGGTATCCATGTCACACTGGGGGATAATCAATTTATCCTCTTTTTGTTTAGTTCAGAAAGTGCTGCTTACCCCTCAAGTCACACCCTTCGAAAAGCCCTTCTGCTCCCACAGTGCTGAGCCAAAAATGTCCCCTTTTAGGTGAGGCTCTCAGGAACTGTTCAGGTGCTCCTGGTGTCCCCTGAGCCCTCCTGACTCCCCTGAAACTGAGGTGATGGATTGTTTTGCCCCAGAGACCTGGCATGCCCATAGCTTTCTTCCGCAGTGCTGCTGTGCTACACATCCAGCAACTTCCCTGATTTAAGATTGCTCCTCCAGGTCACTACGACACCTCTCAAGTGCCAAGGAGTTGGCAGACAGAGTGATCCAGGGACCACAGAACTGTTTCAAAACCTCATAACAGGGAGTTCTCCAACCCTTCCAGAAGGTTCATGAGATTCTTATTTTAATTAAATAAACCTTTTCCAGGATAAATAAAGGAAATTTTCATGATTATCAATAATTTTCTCTGTAATGGATTTCCTTACCAGTATCCTGTGGATCAGAGCCCCTCAAAAGGTCCCTTTAGTCCTGCAGGACAGGTCAGTGCACTGACTTTTGCAAAAGCTTTCCAAGAGAGGCAAGCTGGCACAGTATTCAAATCACGTTTCTGTTGGCTTGCAATATACATGAGTAACAAATCAATTTTGCACAAGGCCACTAATGTAGGAATACACCCCAAATGAAATATGAGTGGTGTAGAACAAAAATAGCCTTCAGTGAGCATTGCTAATTAATAGCATGTTTGATGCAGCACAGTCCAGATACAGAGATCCAGAGCAAAGGCATACATTGTAACAGTAAGCGGATAAAATTACAGAATAAAATATGAGAGCTCTGCTTAGAGTTGATTTTTCTTAGGCCATTTCTTTTACTGTTTCTCATATTTTCTGTTTCCTTTTTTTGTGTGGAAACACCAAGTCCTACATGAAAGTATTGTACCTAATATTACCAAATCAAGGTTCTGCGCCCAGGTACATGCAGTGATATTCCATTAGTGTGCTTTTGCTCTAAATTTAGGAAAGCCATTGCTCCCTACAAACAGTAATTCAAAACTTTGACCCTACAAGCTTAACTGTCCCGGAAAATCAGATTTCTGATAGCAGTGGTTGCTCATCACACAGGTTCCAAATGGGAAAATCAGGAGTGAATTGCTTCAAAATAACTAGTGGTGCCCTGTCTGGCTCTCTGGAATTGAATTGCACTTTCAGTGTATGTTCTTGGTAATTCAAGGAGGGGGAGATGGTAACTAACAGTGATAGTAGTCTTGAAGGTGTCTGTAATAACAACTTCTAGGGCCTTCCTAATGCTACATGATAAAATCACATCAAGTTGCAGACTAGTTAATGATAGTTTGATTTGCTATGAGCAACATTAGTAAAAAGAGATGTTATAAAATCAAGAAACTGCTGTGAGGGAAAATCATACAAACTTGAGAGGTACTAATCTGATGGTCACTGGCCCATCATGTTCAGTATTGCTTCAGATAATAGGACATAAGACTGGGGGATGAAAATTCCCTCCTGCCGGGAGCGCTCAGCTGGTGTAGTGAGTATGATTAATGGCATTGTCTCATTTCAATACCTGGTAAGGGTGCCACTCTTTACCACAGAAACAGAAAATAGTGGTTGTTCTAGCATTGTTATTTAGTTATAGATTGAGTGAATTCCAGCTGCATAAAAATGCATCCTTCAGATGAACTTGTAAGAAAACCACAGATCAAAGTGGGTCAGAAATTTTCCAGTAAAATACATCTTGGTCAAAGAAAAGATGATTTGCTGAACTCAACGGTTTTTGTCAGAAATGGATGTAGTTCAACCACAGAACTACCAACCATAAAGCTGTGCTGTTGCAAAGGGAATTGACAACTTCCCAGAGGTGTTCTCCACAGAAGAGAACAGTGCAGTGACCTGATCCTATGTTTTCACATCCCAGGTGAATAACCTGAGCAGAATAGAGGTTATTGTGGTGTGAGCGAGTAGGTTGTTCACAGAAAAATGTTCAAAGATTCAAATTTTGCACTGAGACAGAACTAAACAAGATTATGAAACCTTGAAATCATTTATGAAATGGGCATTTTCCAGCCAGTCCTATTACTGAATCATTTAAGTGAGGGAATGTCTAGGTGTGAACTTGACTTCTAGGCTGTAAATACTTAAAGTGGAGTGGTATTTAGGTTACGTCTATGCAATCAACCAACCTGGAAGTCATAGACAATATAGTTGTGGAAATGGACCTGGAGCTTTGTCACATATTTTGCAACATGAGGCATGCAACAGGCTCCGGAATCCCTGAAGGGTTGACCTTGGCAGTGTGTCACAGTCACCGTTAAACAGACAAGCACTAATTTCTGGTTCCCACTGCTTGCAGGCAGGGTTTGCTTAGCAGGGGTAGCCAGACTAAAAGGCACTGCATAGTCCCTTAGGGACTTTGCTGGCAGAGAGGAGGCTGAGCTCAGAAATCCTCCAATGGATTTCTGCTTAATTTATCCTGTGCAGCACAGTGATGTGCTGTTGATCATTTTTTTAGGGCTGAAACAAGAGACTTTCCTTTGTAATTGCTGTCTGCTACGTCAGCCTGGATCATCTGGGCTAACCTTTTAGGTCCCATGTTGCATTGCTCTAAAACCTATTAGGTTAGGAGGGGGTTTGGAAGACAGCTCAGCTGGAACTAGATAATGTATTTTTAAAAGATAGTATGCACAGGGATAGTCACATCACTGGGGAGGACAAGCCAATTTTGGTGACTTCAGACAGGCCTTTTGCAGCCTGGAGGGGAATTAGCTGCAAACACTTCCAGACTGAGATATCCTGGGTTAAGGCTAAGAGCTTATCTCTGTCAGGCCCTGGCACCTTATGGCAGTGATGGCCACTGAAGGGCCAGATCTGCCAGTGCAAGGCGGGTTTAACCGTGCTCTGTCCTCCTTCTGCAGCCCACCCCACGGTGCCAGCCCCGGACCGACCCACCGCCACAGTGTCACCCCTGCGGACGCCCAGCTCGCCCTCCCGCCTGCCCGCAGCCGCCATTCGGCCTCACCCCGCCGTGTCCCCCCAGCACGGCCACCAGCCGCCCGCACCAGGGGCCCGGCCCCTCATCCCCCTCACCTCCGCCGCCGCCGCCATCACCCCGCCCAACGTCAGCGCGGCCCACCTCAATGGGGAGGTGGGCAGTGGGCCCCTGTGTGCCCCCGTCACCCCTGGACCTGCCAGCAAAGCTGAGGAGAGGAAGAACGAGAAGGTAAGGGCCACTGTGCCTCGCACTCCTGCCGCATCTCCCTCCCGTGGGGCTGTTGAGGAGGGACCTGGCAGCCACCTGGGAGGGTGGAAACTGGTTTCCATTACCAAACATCTTGGGCATCCTCGTCTCACCTTATTTTCACATTTCATCCTTTCCCCCACACCATCCTCAGCAGTGCTCTCGTGTTACCTGATCGCAGATGGGAAATGAGGTTAACTGAGCTGAATTTGTGTGTTTCTTCCAATGATTGGCTCCGAGATCTGCAAATCTGCAGTGGTGCAGAGAGATGTTGTAGTGGGCTCTTGGCCATCGAAACCCGACGGCCAAGTCAGGAGCATGTGCCTTGTGGCATTGAAGAAGCTGATGGTGGTACCAGCCCCGCAGCAGGTGCCACAGACACTGGCTTATGAGTAGCAGGAGCTGTTTGACTGCTCCAGAAGCACCTCTGTTTCTACAAGAAACTTTCATTGCAGTGGCACAGCCAGAAGAGGAGAAGGGAATTAAGTACGGCTCATTGGGATGTAGGTACGATGCACTGTAGGTTCAGTCTCTCAGGAGGCAGCAGTGGAACTGATAGCTGAGTACACATTTCCTTGTACACCTTGCTAAGGAAAGGCAGCGTGGAGAGCTACTTTAAGCACACAGTCTTTTAGGTTCTCGGCAACTATTTTGTTTTTACCAAATATTTACATTGTATCAGCAGTTCCCATACATCAATGCTGAAGATTATCTCCCTACTGCTTAGCAGAGCAAGATCCTGGTTTGTATCTCAGTAGGGGAAAGAGATGAGAGGGTCTGCTTTTCCTCTGAACCTGCAAAAAATCTTTTCCATATATTTCCTGAGCTTTTCCGCGGTGACAGGAACATATGGGGTAAACAGTTACTTTTTACAGTGGTGATACTGAGGTGGTAGGTCTCTCTGGTCACTGGGGTCACAGATAACCCCTAGCTTCACAAAATGAGGAATAAAAGTTTTAAAATCCTCTCCTTAATCCTGTCTTGAATTTTCTCTAAATGCCTTTCAGTGAAAGAAAAAGGGTGTAGAAATTCTAGCCTGGATGTGAAATCCAGGTACGTGCTTGCAAAGAATGACTCCCAGGTGTGCATCAAGGACTGCACGTAGTGCAAGCAGAATAATACCTGCTACTTCTCCAAGTCCAAGGAAGTGTATGGCATTTGGCAGAAGATGGTAGATCTTCACATTACCTCAGAGTTTTGTGTACTGTCTTATTTAATACTTCCTAAAATGTTTTAAACTATAGGTCCATATATTTTAATTCGTGCACACTGAAAGTCCATAGGCAAAATTATATTGAGTTCAGTCCTAACATACTGGTTAACCTTTCCCAAGGTGTTACAGCTTAAAGTTACTGAATTTGAATGCAGAAAAGTAAAGTGTTTTTTGAGCTCCATGGATAAAGGGGAGAAGCAAATAATATACAACATCATTGCAATGAGCATTGCCAAAGGCCAATTCACTAGTTGGGAAGTATCAGACAGAAGTGACAATAAAAATTTTCTTCTCTGACTGGATTGGGAAATACATAACTGCTCCACATTGAACAACATATTCCCGAATCTTGTCCATGTCATATTTCACTTTCATTTTAGAAAGATCTGAGTTAACAATGTTTCCTTTCCTTTTAGAAATAGTGACTGATGTTTGGCCAGTTAATTGTGTTCCTATTCTTCGCCTAAGCCCAAATATTTCTTTCAAGCAATTGGGAGCTCAGATAATGCCAGACAGAAAGCCATATAACTATTCAAAAAGGTATCTGTGAGTCAGAACTGGAACCATATCTGGAACCATGCCTGATATTTTCAAAGTGGAGAATGGTTGGGCAGGTTTTTTGGTAAATAGGGAATAGTCATAACACTCGTAAGGAATAAATGTGGAGAAAGGCAGTATCTATTAAGAGTACACCTAATAGGAAAAAGTCAGACAAGATCGAGGAGCAAAAAACAGAAGCAGGGGCATAGCTAGCAAACTGCAAGATAAGCAAAGATCAGAAGCAATTTTTCTGAGTTCAGTTTCATTATATTAATCAGTCAGGTATTTTGAGATGAAAGGAACAGAGGAAGTTAGTAAGAGGAGAGGTAATAAGGTCTTCAGCTCTACTGAACACAGGATGGAAGAAATGCACAGGTAATTATCTCCTGAGAAACTGAGATTAGCAAGCTATATGTGAGGTAAATTGTAATGTGCCATAAAATTAGCATTGTCGTTAGAATCAAAAATTTTTCGTGTCCTATGAAATTATTAACTTTAATCTTGTCTTAGTCTTTTCAGTTTCTTTGGTAGGATACCCCTGAGGATGAAGGCTGAATGATCAGAAGGAGAATGACTGTTTTAGAAGACAAGTTTTTGTTATTAACCATTGTTTTCTTTCATGAAGGGATTGTCAGTGTGAGTTCACTATGGTACAGAGGGCACATGATACGTAAGAAGTAGTTTGCATTCAGGGATGAATATTATGAGGATCCATTGTTTGTCATGGTTCTTTTGAGGTCTGTGGAGATAAGTTGTGATTTTTGCATTTATCACTCATATAGTCAGATATATTGGTCTTTGGGAATTTTCTTCAGATGATAAGTTTAGCAGGGTTGGTTGCTTGCTTGAAAGCTGGGCTGGGAGATAGTGGGAAAAAGTATTTTAAGATAAGATCTTCTAACAATTTATGTATTATGATTTCCCATGTAGATTCCACTCAAGGATACTAAATGTGACATCAAGGGGCAGCTTCTGCAGAGAGTCTGTATATGCTATTTGGGTTGCTTGTTCCAAGATGGAGTTGACTTTACCTTGCAAACAGCCTTGCTGTCATCACTGTTAATGCTTTCCTCTGTGTGACCGTGTATATGCCAATATCGCAGGTTCCTGTTGGTGTGCAGCAGTCAGATATAGGCAGATCCCAGGACTTCTCTAAAATCAAGGGACTCCAATTCCAATTTTTACTCATTTCCTTGTGGTTTAAAGGCCACTAGCAGAAATGATCCTAAGGATTATATTTTTAGCTCAGCATGAATGGTTTTATTGCTCATTTTCTATTAATGTGGCAAATAAATCCTTAGGTCTATTTTTTGACATCTCTAGTTCTCTACTTCAGCTTATTTCTTGAAGATCTTGATCCAAACTTCCAAACCTGCAGATGAACCTTGGTACTTACATTCATTATGCACCCTAATAGTAGTGTCTTACCGTCATATTCCTGATGACGCCAGTCTTCACTTGTCAGTATGCATCTACCCACAGAGCATCCTGTCTGCAACTGGGTTTGTGCTCCACTTCTCAGCTCCTTGACCAGCCTTCTGTCTACTTGGGGAACAGTTTTAAATATGGTCTCCTTTACCAGTTGCTGGTGATAGCTGAGAAAAGACTGCTTAAGTCCACTGTGCAGCAGTGCTTAGAAACTGCTCTGGTAACCAAACAGGCTTAGAAGTAGAACACTTGAAAATCAAAGAAGTCTCAGTGCTATACGGACCCAGTATAAAGTAGCAGGAAAGGCAGCTCATACAGGGGTACTGCAGACGCTGCAGGAATAACAAGACATGAACTGAATAAAGGCAAGGCAGCATGGCAGAAGTTGAAGAGGTAATGGGGGTCAGGGCAGCATAGGAGAGAGAAGAGCATTGGCAGCTGCTGGCAGATATAGCAGGGGTCACCAGAGAAGCATGCAGGTGATGGGTGCTGTTTGAAGCTCACAGGCAGGGGGCTTGAAACAGGGGAGTTGAAATATAGAGTGTGAAATGTATCTAAGAATGTAGTTGAAGAGAACAAGATGTAAAGGAGACTCTTTCTTCTTTTTATCAAATACTTCCTACTTGAGGCCAATTTTTCTTCTTTTCCAAGGAGGTTTCCTTCACCAGAAGTAAAATACTAATTTTCTCCCAAAGTCACTCTGTTCCAGGTTTCGAAAATCGCAGGGATGGGAGAGAGGTAAAACAGAGAGCAAATTAAGAACATCCATTTCCCTTAAGGGTTTGGGGTGGTATAAGGGCTCCTTTGAGCTCTCCCTTTGTCATTTGCTACTAGTGTCTGCATGTGTAGCCATCTGAAACTTGGGCAATTCAGTCCCAGTTCCCAAATCTTCTGAACATCTGAACGAAAGGTATGGAGACCTCAGCTGAGGAATTGGAGCAAACCCCTGTGGTTTGGGGGCTTTTTAAAATAGGGACCCTGCTTTTTCATGCAGGACAAGTACTACCCAAGTTCAACTGGTAGATTACAGCTGAGAGCTTGTAATTATGGCATGACTACTGCTTTGACCTTGGTCAATTTTTGCTATAATAATTTCTGCTGTACATAATCTGGGTTGATGCTTAATACCACTGATAAAACCACTTGTTTGAATGAATTAATGCATTTCTCATTAAATGAGCTCCTCATTACATTAATCAAATCAAGCAAATCGTGCTGGGTGGTTTGACCACTGTAATTAAACTTTCTTTAAAATCCACTCATTTGGCTTTTGATGAGGATTTTGATTAAATTCTTCCAAAATGTCTGGCCCAAGAGCTGATAAAGAGGAAAATAAGAGCTTGTGCTAGCGAGCTAGTCAAGTCATTAATTCAGCACTGAGTTACACTAATTTCTTACTGTTTTACCTAGCCAGAATATATAAAAATATTTGAAAATTGCAGTGTAAAATTAAACGTTTCTTGCAAGCGTGTCAAGAGAACAAACCTGTTTGCAGCTTCAAATTTAGTAACTGTGTCCCTGGAATATATAGAGGATCTAGATAAGCAAGTCACAACAAACAGGAAAATGCATTAGGCCGCTGTTTACTGATGTTAAGATAACACGAGGCACATCTTCAGAAAGCTGCTTTGAACATGCACCAACAGTTTTGCATATGATGACAGAATCAGTAAACATCTGTCTGCTCTCACCAGTGTCACTCACTTTCTCAAGTACCAGTCTTTCTGCTCAAAATAGCTGCATTCCTCAAATGATACAATATGTTTGGCATGATGCTGGTGTAAGAACTATTTTGCAAAACAGAGCAAGGCAAGGTCTGTTTTCTGGCCCTGCAAGTGTCCCTGCATGACTTGAATCCACTCTTTTAAGCTTTTTTCTCTGCCCAAAATAGGGTGCCTGCATCCAGATTGCTCATCAAGAATAGTCCTTCTTGGTAAGTGGTGTGGCCCAAACTATGCCAATGCATTGTCCTGGGAGAGTGCTAGTTCATAGAATCATAGAATATCCTGAGTTGAAAAGGATCCACAAGGATCATAGAGTCCAACTCCTGGCCCTGCACAGGATAGCCCCAAGAGTCACACCATGTGCCTGACTGAGAGTGTTGTGCAAACACTTATTGAACCCTGGCAGGTTTGGTGCTGTGACCACTTCCCTGGGGAGTCTGTTCCAGCCCAACCACCCTCTGGGTGAAGAACCTTTTTCTAATATCTAGCCTAAACATCCCCTGACAAAGCTTCATGCCATTCCCTCAGGTCCTCTCATGGGTCACCACAATGCCTGCCCCTCCGCTGCCCCTCGTGAGGAAGTTGTAGACTGCAATGAGGTCTCCCTCGTTCTCCAGGCTGAATGAGCCAAGCAACCTCAGCCACTCCTCATATGGCTTCTCCTCTGAACCTTTCACCATCTTTGCAGCCCTCCTTTGGATGCTCTCTAATAGCTTAATATCTTTCTTATATTGTGGGCCCAAAACAGCACACAGCACTCCAGGTGAGCACAGAGTGGGAAGCTGATATAAGCCAAACCCATAATGGTTAATGGATGGAGACCAGGGTTTGTTGCTAAATCCTGACCTCATTTTATATGCCAGAATAAGCATGACCAGAGAGACTTACCCCTCCACCACTCCCCCTTTCTGTCAGTGCCTTCCTTAGCCTCCTCCTAATTTGCAGCCCAGTGCTCAGTCCCACCTGGCAGCATCCCTTAGTGCAGACCTGCTGCCTGCACACTTAGTCGCCCACCCCAGCTTTTACATAGGGTTGGAAACAAGATCAAAGGCCCTTTTGAAATCTGCATTCATAAAGGTCATAACATCAAAGAGATGCTCTTTGACCTTAGTTCACATTACAGTTGTCTGATTAAGCTATCAGTTACTAGAATTGAAGCTGCCTGAAGAACCGAACCCTACAAAGTATAGAATCATAGAATCGATTGGGTTGGAAAAGACCTCCGAGATCATCGAGTCCAACCCTTGGTCCAAATCCAGTCCATTTACTAGATCATGGCACTCAGTGCCACGTCCAATCTGCGTTTAAAAATCTCCAGGGATGGTGAATCCACCACCTCTCTGGGCAGCCCATTCCAGTGCCTGATTACTCTCTCTGTAAAGAATTTTCTCCTGATATCCAACTTAAATTTCCCCTGGCGCAGCTTAAGCCTGTGCCCCCTTGTCCTATTGCTGAGTGCCTGAGAGAAGAGACCAACCCCCACCTGGCTAGAACTTCCCTTCAGGTAGTTATAGACGGTGATGAGGTCACCTCTGAGCCTCCTCTTCTCCAGGCTAAACAACCCCAGCTCCCTCAGCCTCCCCCCATAGGACTTATGCTCCAGTCCCTTCACCAGCCTTGTTGCTCTTCTCTGGACCTGCTCCAGCACCTCAATATCCTTTCTGAACTGAGGGGCCCAGAACTGAACACAATACTCAAGGTGTGGCCTCACCAACGCAGAGTACAGGGGAAGGATCACTTCCCTGCTCCTGCTGGCCACGCTATTTTTGATGCAGGACAAGATCCCATTGGCCTTCTTTGCCACCTGGGCACACTGTTGGCTCATGTTGAGCTTCCTGTCAATTAGTACCCCCAGGTCCCTTTCTGCCTGGCTACTCTCCAGCCACTCTGTGCCCAGCCTGTAGCGCTGCATGGGGTTGTTGTGGCCAAAGTGCAGGACCCGGCACTTGGCTTTATTGAACTTCATCCCATTGGAATCAGCCCATCTCTCCAGTCTATCCAGATCCCTCTGCAGAGCCCTCCTGCCTTCCAGCAGGTCGACACTCCCTCCCAATTTAGTGTCATCAGCAAATTTGCTGATGATACACTCAATCCCCTCATCTAAATCATCAATAAAGATGTTAAACAGGACTGGGCCCAACACTGATCCCTGGGGAACACCACTAGTGACCGGCCGCCAGCTGGATGCAGCTCCATTCACCAGCACTCTCTGGGCCCGACCCTCCAGCCAGCTCCTAATCCAGGAGAGGGTAGTGCACTTTCAGTTTTTACTTACTAAGTGTTAGTCTTCTGCATTGCAACTTCGTCTCGTATTAACTTGTCCCTGAGTGAAAGGATTAGTTATCACTTTATATCCCCAAAGAAATTTAATTCTTTATCCAGAAAATGAAAGATCAGTCTCAAGTTGAAGTGTTGAGCACTTGCAAGGACTTTGTAGATATAAAATGATGTGACAAAAATAGTGGTCACCCTGGGATGAGTAGAGGTGGCTAAGGACAGAGTTGATGAAAGCAGATTTTTCAGATACAAAGTCAATATGACTGACCCCGAGATTTTGGAAGAGAAATTCAGTCTTCCTAGCAGGTATTTATTATTTATTATTTTTCACTTCATGAAAAATGTTTTACTTAGATTTACCAAAGAAAGCCCACTAAGTTGTACAGGTATGAAATGGAACGATAAAAACTGAGTGATGAAATGAAAGCAGCACAAGACATAACAATAAACAAATTGCGCAAGAGCAGAGAGCCTGATTTGAATTCTTAGAATAAGTGTAGAATGCATTAAGGGGAAGCAACATTGGAATAGCAATATAAAGGTTTGCATCAAAAAGAAAGAACAAGTTCTGTGACATTAATCTTCCTGAGTACTCTTTAAGACATCTGAACTGATCCTGGAGCCGCCAACACCAACATTTCACTGATCATTTTCAGAGTCACCTTTGACTTTTCAGTGTAACATGTTCCAATTTGTTTCTCCGAAAGGATGCTTTAATCTGGAATATTTTAGTTCAGTTCTCTCAAGACTTGTTCACAGAATACATACTGTTAATCCATTTCCTCTCAACAAAGGAAAGGGGGCTGTCTTCATCACAAATGAGCCGCTGCTTCCCATGCTCTAGAAAGTGAATCTTGGCTCAGTGACCAGCAAGTGATTCACCAGACATTTGGCCAGGGATAGGAAACCTCTTCTTCTGGTCACGTGAATTCAGGCCACAAAGTTCTGATTTAGGGCAGAAAACTCATGCTTAAAATCTCTCCAGCACCTTCTCCTTCATCATTAGAGTTCAATTTGGAAGGACAAAAACCTGGAGACTCACTGATGAATATTTTAAGGCTGGCAAATAATCCAGCCAAAAGCATGAACCCCAGCTGTCAAAACATAGAAAACTTAAGCTTTACAATAAAACAGATTTCTGTTATTTCTGACTGGCTAGGATTCTTTTGCTTAGATCAAGGGCAATAAGTCATTGATCAAAATTTCTTTTTCTTCTTCACATTTTTGATGTTAGGAAATGCTTTCAAACTCCCCACAGATATTTCAAGCACTGACTTTCCTGCCAAGCAGTCTCCGAAAGCTATTCCTTTTTTCTCTCCTCTCCCCCTGCCTCTGCTTATCTGCCTCACCGTGCTGTCACAAGATTTCTCAAGTGTCCACAGTGAATTTCTCTAACACTCTTTTGAATGGTTCTGTGCTGCATTCCGTGGCCTTAAGGGGAAGCAGATCCTGGGGAAGAGAAGATGGAGACTTCTTTAACTTCAAGAGGAAATTCAGTTTATCTACTAACTGGAGATGAAGCTATCTGAATGCCAAGGCACAGCATTCTCCTGGCACCTGTAGAGACCTAATTTTATAGCACAAAGGACCCACAGGCTTTTACTAATCCTTAGCATGGTTTGAGGAAGAAAGTAGAACTGACAAAAGAAAGAGCATGCAAGGGAGCACTGGAAGCAGAAGGCTGGAGGCGTGTGTGTGTGCGTGAGTGTGTCTGCGTGTGAGCATCCTGGCACTGGCATTCTCATGGCGTTCCCCTGCCTGCAGAAGGAATCACACGGGACCAGATGGCTGGATGGGGCCGGGCTGTGGGTGGGGATGGCAAGTATGTCCTTGGCTTAGTCGGGTGAAATGTAAGTGCTCTTGTGCTATAGATGGGAGACATTGACACATTCCGGCTGTCGAGGGATCATAGGGGCCAATCCTCACCCCAGACCACAGAATTCTGCAGCTGAGCATCCCCTTACAGCTTCTGCCCTATCCCTGCCCTGTTCCTGAAGAACACAGTTTGATCTCTCATTCCCTCATAACATCAAGCTCCCAATTCCCACGCACAGGTTAAAAAAACCAGTGTGAATGCTGTGCCTGTCTCCTGTAGTCCACTTCCTGCCTTGAAGCAGTAACACACAGAGCTGGCATGAGCTGCCACTACCACACAACTCCCAGAAAGGAAGACATGCAGGATGAAACCATTCCAGCAGAAAAGGAGAGTAAGAAGATGGATGCCTTGAAAACAATGAAACATCTTAAAATGTGTCAGAGTTGGTGGCATTTTGGCCTCCCACGTGTCCAGGACTCATTAGAGTGTTTCATTGTCAGTGGTTTTCCAACTATGAATTCACAAGCCAGTAAGTTTTAAAACACCAAGAGGCTACAGAGATTATTTACTGAGATACAAGTATCTCAAGTGCCAGTGCAGTTGTCTTATGGAGACAAAGTCTGAATTTTTCTGTGAAAATTGTCTATAATCACCTTTTCAGTGCCCGTGTTTCTTTTTTTTTGTCACATGGTTAGTGGTATTTTTCCTAGGTGGGTTAAAATATCTAACATCAATGCAGAAATACTTCAGCAAGCTCTGCTAGAAGAATTACATAAACTAAATGAAATTGCAGTTTCTGACAAACATCAGTACGGTAGGAACAGCATGTTATAATAATCAACAAATATCTGTGGCATGTTTCTATTTTCATTCTGTAACTCGAGGGCACAACCAAATTTTAACAAAGGGATATTTACCTTATTTTGTATACTTTTGTTTATTTTTCATGCTGCAGAAACAGTATAAAGATTCACAAGCCCTCAGCTTTTCTTTTGCCCAATGGTAAAGCCACTTTTAAGTCAGTCTGGGTTGTTATTTTTTTTGACTGAATGTCTCAGGCATCTAGTAATTCCCTTCAGACCAAGCCAAGATATGGAGTCAGTGCTGGTCTCTGAAGGACTGAAAAAAAAATGCTTTTATTATGCCCTCTGGAGAAAAGATCAGTCTCAGAGATTCAGATAGTGCACCATGCAAAAGTTGCTTTTCAGACACTACACCTGCAGGCTGCCTGTAATCAATTAATATTGGGTGTCAAGCAGTCAGCTGTCTAAAAACCAATTTATTATAAAGGCAGAACTTAACCTGTTTCTTTGCCTTTTTTACATACATTTTGTTTGGTTCATATGTTTCTGTGAGTTAAGACTACAGAAGCTATAATACTAACCTTCAGTCAGAGCTTACTGTATTCAGCACACTAGAAGCACACAGGCATTGGGCTTCATCACTAGGTGCCTAAGGGAGAGAAGAAGTAATTTAATGTGAGTCCGTGGCCAACTTACTTTGCAGTAAAGTAGATTTTCTGTACTGTAGTTTTTTGTCCCAGTTCATGATAAGCCCAGAAATTGGTGTATTTTAAAATGGAACTAGCTGACTTTTTTTTATGACCTCAGAGATCTCTATTCCCTGCTGTACAACATCATGTTATTTTTCATATCTTAAGTTTTGAGACAGCAAAGGGAGGAGGTCGGGCAGGCAGATTCTATCAACACGACGATGCCTGCTGTGGCAAGGGCAATGCATAAGCTGGGCTTTGATCAGGACATAAAAGAGGGAACTGATTTTCCAACTTTTTAAATTTTTCTGGATAGATTTTATATTTAAGCCAGATACTACTGGTTGGCAGACTCAGAGGGAACCTGCCTGAGAGATACAGCTGGCCAGCAGGCACAGAGGAGGTAGTGAGGATGGTAGCCCCAAGACCTGGGATGGGTTTGCATTCGTCAGCTGTGAGAAAGTCAGATGTATGCCAACTACCCACCATAGATGTCTGTCTGACTATTCTTAAAATCATTCCATTAAGACCATTCTGCAACTTCCCTGAGCAATCTGTTCCTGTCCTTTCATATTCCTAGGGCCAGAAAATTCCCTGTTATATCTCCCAAATCTTTTTTGGTTACAAATCAATCTTGTTTCTTCATGTCTTGCTCCAGATGGAACAGCTAATCAGCTTTCTCTTGACAGTCTTTCACATGTTAGAGAACTAATAATGTGTTTAGTCCTCAAAAATTCTCGCTGAGCCCAGTTCCCAGCCTTTCTTCACAGGTAATGTTTTCTGGGCCTCTGATTACACTTTCAGCTCTCCTCCAGGCAGCATTCGGCTTGCTGGAGTATTAAACAGCAGTGCCCTGGAGTGGAGTTTTGCTGAGAACTTGTTAGTGCCAATTAGGATGGAATAAGGACTTTCCATGACTTACATGTAAGATGTTTCCAGATGAAGTTTGTCTTTCTCACAGCAGCATCTTGACTTACTCCCAATTTTGATCCAGTCTAACTCCTATGTCCCTTTTTGCAGAGCTGTTGGCTGGCCAGTCACTCCTCATTTTTCATCTGTGCATTTGATTTCTCCTTCCTAGCAGTAGCATGTCATGCTTGTTTTTGCAGATTTCACTGTGGTGACTTGAGATAATTTCTCCATTTTAGGAAAATTGTTCTGAATTCTTACCCTGTTTATCCTACTGTTGTGGATTAACCCTGGCAGGCAGCTAAATCTCGCACAGCCACTCGCTCACTCCCTGCCACAGTGGGAAGGGGTAAGAATCAGTAGAAGTGAGAAAACTCATGGATTGAGATAAGACACTTTAATAGGTAAAGCAAAAGCTGCACATGCAAGCAAAGCAAAACAATGAACTCACTCACCGTTTCCCATTGACAGGCAGGCGTTCAGCCATCTTTAGGACAGCAGGGCTCCATCACAGTAATGGTGACTTGGGAAGATAAACACCATCACTCTGAATGTGCCTCCCTTCCTCCTTCTTCCCCCATCTTTTAATTGCTGATCACAACATCACATGGTGTGGCTTATCTCTCTGGCCAGCTGGGATCAGCTGTCCTGGCTGTGTCCCTCCCAACACCCTGTGCACCTCCAGCCCCCTCGCTGGTGGGGTGGGGTGAGAGGCAGAAAAGGCCTTAACAATGTGCAAGTGTTGCTCAGTAATAACTAAAAAAAGGTGTGTTATTACCCTTATGTGGTCACAAATCCGAAACGTAGCACCATATGAGTTACTATGAAGATAATTAACTCGATCCCAGCTAAAACCAGTAAACCTTTCAGCTGCTTGTGGACTTATTCAGCTCAGTGCCCACTGCTGGTTTTAGAAGTGCACTCTCTAGCTTACATACCAAGTAATTAATGGAAAGATTGACTAGCACTGGAACTGAGACAAGCCCTGATGGTACATATTTGAAATGTCCTCTTGGTTTGACAGAAAATCATTAACTGGAAAACATTGCAAAGCAACTGGTACATCTGGTTATCTGCATTTGAGTTCTTCCATGAATACTGCTGAGTTAAAAAAAGAGAGAGTGCAACACTGGAAGGGACTCCTCAAACATACACATTGCTGTTCTAGCAGGAAAAAGCTGAAAGAACAAACTCGTGCAAGATATTCATCATATTGCCTACTCTGCTCTGGGAAGATTGTCAGATACAGCAAAGTAATCATAGTACAGGAGCCTGAATAGAAGTCATGATTGCTTAACTAATGGACTACTAATTCTGTTATCTTTATAGGCAGACATTCCAATCAACCATGATCAAATTGAAGATGGGGCAGTTCTAAGTCAATGTTTGCCCATTCTGTTTTGCTAAAATGAAAATAAGAAAGTCTGTCAGTCTGTCGATCAAGCCCTGCAGTCTTGTACCGTTATCTGACTTGTGTAAAGGGTTTTTCATCTTCATCTGTGGTAGGCAGTCTCAGAAATGGACTGTTATGACAAAGCTGTCATTTCTGCCCCAGTGCAGTAGTGATTTTGTAGTTTCCATCATTTTCGGATGTGAGATGTATGTGACCAACATCATCAGGGAGGCATTTATAGCTTGTGTGTTAAAATTTACCCTTTCTTGCCAATAGTTGGCAGGATTCACCTTTTATTTCAGGTCACACTGGCCTCTTCTGCAAAAGTCAACTAACTGGCAGAGTAAAAAGCACTATGCTATATGTGTGGTGTCATAGGTAATTATTTATGCAGTAGTTGCATGTGAAAACACCAACCAGATGTCACTGCCTTATAGCCCAATCCAGACATGCAACAAATTTGTGTTCAGAGAGCTCCTGAGGTTACAGATGTGACTATGTGTGTAACCCAGGTGAGATGCTGCTCACTGGCTGCATCACTGAAATCACCCTACTATTAACTTTGACATAAAGGATGTCCTCAGACATCTTGGGTTACCCAAATCATCTCAAGCCTGACATTTGAGCTAACGTGTTTTGTCTCACAGTTGGTCTCCGATGAGGAAATGCAGAACATTGGCTTAGGTGGCACATGTCACAAGTGGTAATTAGTTAAATCAGTGTAACTCAACTGCATTTAATTATATGGTCATAACTGCAAGTCATGTGTCAGGGAAAAAGAAGAGGATTAAACAGACAAAGGAAGGGAAGGTAGAATGAAGGGACAGGATAACAATGTAAAACCAGGCCTTGTCAAAAGGAAAAAAACCCACAGTGCTATTGACTCCCCTTCCCTCCTTATGCCCTAGTTTGTACTCCTGACTTTAGTATAGGATATTTTTAGAAAATGTAGGAGGTTTAAATTTTTTTAAGTAACAAAAAGACAAAACTAGGAAAAAAGATGAAATCGAATTTTTGCTGAAGAGAGGATGCTCTTATTACATATGCCACCAAGACTTGAGAAAGCAAGCCTTTTGCCATTGCAAAGCTCACTAGTAATTACAACCCAAGTATTGTGGCATTTCAAAAGCCACAGTGCCTGGGTCACTTTATGAAAGAAATTGTCATTTACATGCCTGGTCATTGACACTGGCAGCCACTTTCTTTGCAATCCTTTAAAACAATTCTGGGATTCTTTCTTCATTTTTTTAAAGAGCATACGTGATCAGTTGGTCCCCATGAGAGAAAGCTACTTCAGCCACCTAAGTGTGTCCTAGGAGTAATTCACAGGGAACTTGGAAGTTGCTTGGGAACACAGTAGCAGTGAAAATGCCTGTAGCAGAGCTGACAGGGGAGTTGCAGAAACGTCAGCTGCTTTGCTTGCAAAACATATGCACTGCAATAATTGATTGCACATCAATGTGCAGGATGTTGGCTCTGTCCCTGTGTGAGGGACATTGCAGAGAGACCTGTGATGCCCATGGAAAAATATCACCTGGGACTTCCTGCACTCCCATGTGTGCTGAGAGGCTGAGCTTCCCTTATTCCCCAAAAAGAAGCCATCAGCCTGAGCACATTAGTAGTATCACTTGCCTTTTTTGAGACATTCTGTCATGATGGTAGGACAGAGCAGAAACAAGGCCTGATGTTTTTAATGCATGAAATACATTAGAAATTATTTTTTGGATGCTCAGATTTGATGCTGTGGTACATGCCACGCATTTGGTACATGTGGTACAAACCTGAAGGTCAGCCTTCAGAGAGAGAAAAATTTTCATGTTTGTGGGTTTGATGGTGTCAAGGACCTGCTTCTAAAATGTCAGACCATCTGAGGACCCTCAGGGCCCCTCTCATTCGTGCCCCTCACTCAGTCCAGGCTGCCCTAAAGTAGTGTGAAGTCCACATAATTTTTAGAAATACATTGACTGAGCAAAAGGGGCTTCTGCTTTGGTCACCTCTAGGCTGCAGTCCATGCAGGTTTGATGTGTTCTGTCAGTCTCAGCTGAATCCTCAGTCTTTAGCTAAATGCGTCTTTTAGGAGCTGTTTAATCCTTTGTAGGAATTATTTCACTATAATATGTTACAGTGTCTAGTACACACAAATCCTGACAATTTTTCATTGTCCACAAACAGACCTTTTTTCTCTTTCATGGGGAATTGATTTTGAGAAAAAAATATACCTACTGTGATGCTGAATTTTCCAAAAGCAATCTTCCCTCTAAGTGCAGGCCAGCCCAATACCAAGTAGTTTGTTGGAAGTGCTGAAATCAAACAGCCTTAGGTGGCACAGCTGCTGGAACAATATCAACCAAGGGGGAATAGATATATCAGTGATAAGGGACAAGATGGCCTCCACTAATCCAAACCGTTTACCCACATGTTTCTGCTTTCCATAAAAGTACAAGTGTCACTTGGCTGTCATTTAACAAGATTACAAAGCAAGGCCAAGCAATTTTAACTGTTTGCTTCTGAAATTAAATCTATCCCTTCTGAATGGGGAGAGCCAGAGCCAAATACATGTAAGACTAGAGTATGTCAAAGCACACTGTGACTTCTGTCATTTCATTCAGGTGTTCAGGGATTAAGCTTGCTCTAGCTTTCTGCAAAATGTGTCCCTCCCAGTGCTCCCCAGGACCAATAAATCTTTTTCATTTCCTTATGAGAGACAAGGAGCAGCAAGCTAACCAATCAGTCGAAATCATCTTACTTAGAAACACTAATTCTAAGCAGTTTGTGTAGCAGTTAATGTGTTTATACATCTTTTTCTCATTTTAGAGTCCTGTGCTATCAGTCAAGTTGTGATAGATTATCCTCTAGCTTGAATAAATGAACCTAGAGTTTCGGAAGAAGGCTCGTGATCTATCCAGCTGTTTTGCCTAAATTCTCCAGAAAGTACAGTAAGTTTACCATAGTTGCCTAAATCATTTAGGCATCTTTGATTTGTATTAAAACAAAGGTTTAACATTTCTAGGCTTCAGTTTAGGGTAGGTCTTCAAGACGTGGTGTAGTGTTATGTAACAGACCCCCATGGTAGCTCCAAGGAAGCTCTTGGTGAGTACAAAGGCAGTGCAGTGCCCATTTAGGAAGTAAACTGGGACCCAAGAAGGAATAGGGCCCTGTCAGCCCCATCACCGGTACTTTCGTGGCTCCTTGGTGCTGTGTGAGAGCTGCAGCCCTTGATCTATGATGTTTTCCACAGCAGAGATGGAGCTGAGGAATCCAAATAGCAGTTGTAGGGCTGTGAAAGTGCACTGGGGTTGCAGTTCCCAAATTTTTGTGTCTCTTCCTTGGCTGACACTGCATCCTGATAGCTGCCTTTTGCCCTCTCTCAGACCCTTGCAGCTAAGGAAGTCTCCAAACAGCTGATTTCCCAAAGCTGACAGGGCACAGGGGAGAGCTCATTCCTGGCTTTGTCCTGTTTCCTAAGCTCTTGCCAAAATACCTAACTTTTTTACCATAGCAATAATTCTGAGAATGTTACTGGTTTTATGATCTCTTTATAGCGAGGTGGAGTCTCCCTGTGTATGCTCCAAGTGCTATTTCATTTACCTGTTGGGACTAACTGAAGCAGAGTTTGGATTCATACCATTATTTTAATAGCCCTTGCTAGGTCTGTTTTCCATTAATTTGCCTAATCCCCTTTGAACCTCTTCATATTTTTGGCTTCCACAATACTGTGTGCATTAAGTCTCCATTTAATTATGTGTTGTGTGAAAAAGTGCTTCCTATTTTTCAGTTTTGACCATTTGCCTGATAATCTCATTAGGTTCCCCGTAATTTCTGTATTGTGGGAAATAACCTATCGTTCCCAAGTTACCTTCTCTGTGCAGGAAGGGATTTTGTAGGTCACTATCATATTTCCTATCAGTTGTCTGCTTTCCAATCAGGCATCCTCAAAGTACACACTTTATGCCTCTCTATGTAGGATGTGCAATGGACAGGAGAGTGGAGCAGAGAAGGGGAGATCTCAGTGCTTTGAGCTGAAGTTCCCTTACTTGTTGTAGGATAATCGAAATCACGTGGAATTCTGAGTGAAGAAGGAAGCTGAATGCCAAATCTGTACAAGCATATCATGCCTACTCCTTTCTTTTGTGTCCCCAAAGAGGTTGCTCACACTTCAAAGGAAGAGATGGACTAAAATCAGGGCTAAAACACACATCCACCTGACCTTAGTTCTAGAGAGAGTGGCTAGTTGGAAATAAGAGGAAATGTTGACACAATCTTCATGAGAACCATGGTTTTATCACTTCTTTGTGGTGTTCTTGCATTTCAGTTTTTCAGTGCACAATTTTTAGTTACTTCATCACAAGAGCAGTTCAATTATCTGTGCTGTGTTTCAGCTGTTCCCACTAAAAAATAACACTAAAGTTGCTACAGTATCAGTGTAGCAGGTTTGTCTGTCCGTCTTCACCATTAATCATGTTAGGGTTCCTTTTTTCTTCTACCTCTTATGAATTTGGCAGCCTCCAGGAAGCTCAACAATAGCTGAGACTCTGTGCTTCCTCTTCAGTTTTTTTTTTTCTTTTGAGCTAGCCTTTAACTTTGTTCCAGTGCTTGAAATGTCTAATATTCCATCCAAAGTGAATATTCAAATATATTTTTAGATTTCCTCTTTATGTCTTTTTGTAGTCTCTAGAGTCTTGCATCCGCCCCAGTTCAACAAAAGCACATGATGAAGTGCCTGTATGCTTTGCTGTATTGGGACCTGAACACCAATTTCTTCTTCTCAGTTTTGTTTTCAAAACATTTAAAATTCCCCATCATGTCTAGCAAGTCATTTTACTTATTTTAGCCTGGTTTTAATACTAGCAATCTTCAAATTAATGACCGTAAGTCTTAAATGTTTGTGCACATCTATATGCATGTTACTGTCACTGAAATTTAAAAGCTAATGATACTATGATCCTAAAATCCTTTTTGTTTCTTGGCATGTAGCTTGTATACTGAGATCATAATAATAGACTTCTGGTCAGAAGCAATTGTCTCCATTTAAAACTAAATCTTTGGCAAGTATTTCCATATAATATAGGATACTAAGCTGTTCTTTCCTTAAAATCAGAAGAATAGTGTAGTAAATAATTGCTGTTGTCTTGTTTGGTATATCATCAATACCTCATGAAAAATAGTGGCAAACTGCAAATGATAAATACATATCCAAAGACAGCCCAGACCTGAAGCTTTTCTTTGAGATGATGCTGGCTGGGGTTTTCTTAGGGCTTTTTAAATAATTATCAAAATTTCAAGTAAAATAATTTACAGATTTTAAAAACCCAAGTGGTGTTTTTTCTTCAAAGACGTAATCCAGCATACCACCTACTCTTTCAGTGCAAGCATCAATCACCAGTAGCCAAGTTGGAATCAGAATAAAAATGCACTATTCTCCAGACACTAACTTAGATTTACTCAAACAAGCATTGACAAAGTTAAACAAGCAATAAAAGTGGTGGTCTGGGGGTACTGACTGATAGATGAGTTCCTCATTTGTGAAGGCATTTGAGCCCTCATAGGACTCAGGGCAGCATTTAAACAGTTTTGTTTCTCTTTTTCTCCCTCTGGCTCTCTTATCTATTGATGTAACTGGTGTTGCATGAGAAATTACCTCATTTCAGTGACTGGAGACAGCTTTTCTATCAGCTGCGGTAAGGCTTCTTCATTTATTTAATGAACCTAGATAGGTAGAAAATTAAGTATTAGGAGCTGAAGATAAAAAAAAACGAAACCAGAATGTTCTGTGTATTCAGGTGGTTTAAAAAAACTATATCGTTATTAACATAGCCAGTACATATAATTGGTATTTGGATTATGGCATGATTATTACTCTGCAGACAGGGGACTCTGTTAGCACTCAGTCATCAATGAAGTAGCTGCATTCTGTCCTCATCTCATCTCTGAAGCTGAAAGAAGAGCTAGTTATTATCTTCAAGTGAGTTATTAATGAGAGGAAAAATCATCCCCAATTACTGTGAAGCAAAATATTTCAATGTTATATATCTCAGACTTTAATTTTGATCCTTCATGAGTTCTTAAACTTAGATGGTATTCATTTTTCCAAACATTCCCACATCAACATATTGAGAGGAATTTGCACCTGTCCAAGTGCTGGCTTCCCTAAATGTATGCTTCAGGGTCACAGAAGTGCTGCCCACCCCATCTTTGTGCTGCTGGAGACTGATTTCCACTGAGATTCCTTCATGCTACACCATAGGAACAGAGTCACAAGTGTAGGCTTTGCCAGAGAAGAAATTCTGACTTGCCTATACTGTCTTTGTTCACAGTCCTTTTTTTTTTTCTTAACTAGAAACAGCCTGGGATTTATTTAAAAGGACTAATTCTGCTCTTTAGCTTTTCTTTGAATCCTTTTGAAATTAATGGTTTGGAAATTTTGACTCCGAACGTCCTAGAATAAAACCTGAGCAACACAAAGGTGATGATTTATATTCAGTTAAACATGTGGGCAGTAACCAGGAGATGGGAGAAGTGCTGTCCATACTGTGAATCCATCCATCAACACAGATGCGAAGGTCTGACCTTGGCAGATTCAGGAGGTAGGAACGTCAAACACAGTTTGCAGTCAGTTGGAAATGTAGCTACTAGACAAAGAAAACTCAATAATTACACAGCTGTTTCAGTAGATTACAGACTTCCTAGAAAACAATAAAACCCCCATCTGTGAATAGAAAAAAAGTAAACTTTTTTTTAATTCAAAAACTTAATTCCTGAAAGTCATCAGATATGTCCCCTGTAAACTTCTTATCTCAACAGAGTCTGTAACCAATCGTTGTAGATTTCTCTACAGCATTTATGCCCATTAATGCTTCATTGATTTACAGTGAAACTGCTGAAGGACTGTCTTGAATAGACATATAAATATTAATTTCTTGTGAAGGATGGCTGCTATTACACTAAATATTAAATGAATTCATAATACTTGGACATTTGCAATAAATCACTACTGGGACTGCGTACTAACATCCCATTCCAATTTTTTGTAAAATTTTTTTAATTTTAAAGCAGGGAAAAGGACTGGTTGCTCCAGAAGATATGTACAGCTTTGTAACACTGGAATCATTAACGAATTCCCACAGCACAAGAAGGAGTTTTAACTTAGTCCCATTTTACAGAAAGGGGGAGGAGACATGAAGTGGTTTAGGTTGAACTGCTGATCGTAGGAGGTTCAAACCCTGTCTATTTCTCAGGAGAGGCATCACAGGAAATTATCAGCTCCTGATAGCCCTTGTTTTGCTTGAAATGCTCTGAGCAGCATCGGCATAGGATCTGGCCTTACGATACCAGCAGGCTGAGAGCCAGACTCTAAAGGAGAAAGAGCTGGATATATTGTCTTATCTCCATGCACACATAGTGGTTGGTATCAGTTCACCTCTAAATATTTTGCCCAAGGCCACAACTGGAAAGATGGTACTGCTCAGGTTTTGACTAGGCTTAATTGAATTAAGTCATCTTCTCTCTTCAGAGACCGCAGATCTTCATTTCAGAAGTTTAGTAAAATGCTCAGTTGGGGCTAAAAATCAATTGTTTATTTTTCCTTTTGTTAAAGTGGAACAAAGGGTATATCAGCAAGTTCGGTATAGCTTTCTGTTATCCGAAGGATAGTAGCTTAAGTGTAGAAATTTATGCCAGGGCTAACCTTGTAGAGTGGAAGCCATTCTTGTAAACAAAACTGAATGACTGTCAAACTCATCTGCTTTTTAATGTGCAGATGTGTGTGAATATATGCACCCCCTTCTTCCCAAATATTTTTGCTTCTGTGACTTAAATGGTCTAAGTAGCACAAGGTTTTTCTAATGAAAATTTGCCAAGGTATTTAAATTAGAAGCAAAAATTAGAAGATCTGCTACAACACAGGAATATTAATTGTTCGTTATACAGGGCTTTAGTTCACATAGCTACTTTGCATGTGCAAAGCTGCCAATTAAAGAGGCTCAAAGTGCTCACTGCAGCACAATAGCCGTTTCTGCAGAGCCCCACAATGGCTGTTGTATTCTGTCACTGACCTTTGGACACCTTCAAATACGTATTTACACAGGATGCTGGGATCATTAGAGCTGTTGTTTCAGTGTGCCACAGGGAAAGGAGAGTTTTTCAGTTTCGTGAAGAGCTTTAAAATTTGATGTAATGATGACAGCAACGATATTGCTTAATTAGAGAGTGAGAGAAACACTGAAGTATTTTTTTGATATTTCAGGTGAATTCCAGGATGCATACCTGACACATTATCCACAACGGTCACTTCCCACTGGGAAAAGAGGATATTTATCAGGGCATTTGGTCTGCTTTACTGTTGTTTCCAGAGGAATTGATTTAGGTTTTTTGACCTGATGGTGCCATATGGTGCCACCCTGCCTCCTTTAGCTTTCATCGATTCTGACTGGGTGAACATCTTGGCAGGATGGATACTTTCATCCTGGAAGTGACAAATGCTCTTTTAAAACATAACCAGTGGCATTCAGGAGACACAGTTCAGACTCTACTCTTCAAAAATCCGTGGATGTTGGCTGTATCACAACAACTGTGCTTCCTTTTAGCTCTTCCGTATTTAAACATCTAAGGTTTTCTTACCAGTCTGTGACAGTTAAAGAGAGCAGACAAGAACTTTGGAAACAGAGATACCAGATACTCCAAGTACATTTACAGTAGTAAACCCAAGTATCTTCTAAAAGCTTATATTTATTTTACTGTAGCCCTCCTATTCTTTAAAGCTGCTTTGAAAAATTACTTCAGCAGTCAGAACATAAAAGACCATAATTTTAAACCTTGCATGGGAATTTTTGTCTGCAGAGAATAAATAAATTACTGGCTTGTGTTTCAAAGTGTGTTCTTACTTGAAGATAGAAAGGTAGTTTCTGTTCCATAAGTCTTGCAGTTGCTGGGTTTGATTTTATCCCCTGGGATCCTATTATTGAACAAATTATCAAATACAACTAAACCTCACAGCCCTGAGTCTCTGAAGTTTTTGGGTATTGCCTTGCTCTTCTGACAAAAGAGGAAGAAATTGAATAGACCTTTTGCAAAACTTCTTGTATCATTTTTTAGAAATGGAAAATTTACTGCAGGTTGCAACTCTAGCCTAGTGCTGTGTGGCATGTACCAGAGGATGGCCAGTTTCTGCACACAAACCCTCTACGCAAAAAACTTTCAAGATGAAGGACATAGTATTTGGTATTTATGTGTGCTTGAAGTAAATGTGCAGCAGGATTTCTCACTGCGCTAAGACTCACAATGTCAGATATGTTTCTTCAGTAATGCAGGCTGAACTATTTTTTTTCACATTAATTGAAAAGATGCTGTTATCTTTTTTTCATTCTTCTGTATCAGAAACCCTTGTAGAACTTTGAAACTTCTCATGCACTGCCACTGCAATTGCCAATTGTGAATTTTGTGGTCTATCTTCAAATATCAAGGTGATACTGTTGCCTTAACACATGAGAAGTGACCCACTTCTAGGAGGGAGACACGAATAGGTATCGCTGTGTGATGCAGGATGTGAAGGGAAGCACATGCTCAAAAGAACTGTTAAACCACTGTCTCGTGCTTCCATTCTCCCTACAGTAAATCTGCATCAGATAGTAAATGAGGCAGTAATGATGAATGCTTCCCTTCAATGGGCTGGGATCTGAAATCTCTCCTCAGCCCATTGGGCTTCCCAGCAGAGGTTTTTGGCCACAAGTCCTGATTTGTTACTTGTGAGATATTTCTCTATTGAGGGACAGCGTTATCCTGGAAGGGAGAGGGCAGCATTCTGCTGTCTTCTTTGCATGGGAAGTTTGTACCTTTGCTGTCCCACTGTAGCTGCACTATTTCTTTCAAAAGGCACATGATCACTACCTGGATAGATTTGAAAATGGAGATAGTCTGTGCAGCATGTTTGGTCCTTACTCTGATGAATGAGTTGAAGCCCTGTTGGACGGGGAGGATCTTTATTACAGAAAGCTCAGGTTCTACCTGGATCCACCTCTAGTCATGATAGTTTTGAGAGGTTTTCTGCCACACACACTGGGATTGTTCAATAGAAAATCAAAGGGAGTTTGTATGTCTGCTCACTGCCCATATTTCGTTTGGTTCCTTTGCAGAAGGAGAAGAAGAGCGGGCTGTTGAAACTTCTAGCAGGAGCATCAACAAAAAAGAAGTCGCGCTCCCCACCTTCTGTGTCCCCCACGCATGACCCCCAGACAGCCATCGAAGGAGTTCTGCAAGGAGCAGTGGGACCTGAGCTCTCCTCTCTCTCCAGTCATGGCCGAGCTGGCTCATGCCCTATTGAGAGTGAAATGCAAGGAGCTATGGGATTGGAGCCTCTGCACAGGAAAACAGGCTCCTTGGATTTGAATTTTTCCATCCCTTCTCCTGCCAGGCCACCCCTCTCTTCCATGGCAGCTATTCGGCCAGAGCCCAAGCCTTTACCCCGGGAAAGGTAAGCTGTGTATTTCCTGAAGTTGCCAGTGTCCTCAGGGAGCATTTGGAGGAGGGCTGCAAGTTTAACTTGCTCAGGGGTTGTTGCAGTTTTGCTGCTCTGTGAATTGACTGTAGGTGGCTCAGCTGTCTTTTAGGAAGACAGGGCTTACACCTGTCTGCCCATTGAAAGTCATTTGGCGCACAGTGCAGGTTTGAAAAAGTGGTGATCAGCCTCTGTCCATGACACCGTACAGCCCTGGTCTAAATATGGAGGACAGCAGTGCTTTCTCAATGTAAATGGTGTAAATGCTGTTGGCAAATGCCACTTTTTTTTGAGATCCCTATGTTTTAATAAACTTATGGTGTTGACATGTTATGTCCCACTTGGGGGTAACAGATGTGATGTGTTTGCTTATCAAAGCTCTTCCTGTCCTATTCTGCAAAACCAAAGGCTGTTTTGAATTCTCCTTGTTTAGGATACTTACAGGTATGGCCGTCTTCAGTGACCTCTTACCAAAAATGTAGCTCATTTCTAGAGAAGGATGTACCAGTGACTCTGGAGTTCATTTCAGCAGTCTGCTCTACACCGTGGTACTTTAGAATAAAGGACTTTGCAAAGCCAAAAAGAGTAGAGTAGGAGCACCAAAATACAAAAGCAGGTGGAGAGAGAGATAACTGGCCAGAAACAAGGGTAGAGAGAAGAGCTGGGTCTCCATGTGCAGAGTCATATTGGCTTCAGGTAAATGTTTTCTACTGCAGTTTGAGCATGGGAAAGGGAGTAGATAATATATGGCTACAATGCTGTGGAAATGCTTTCCACTCAAAAAGGAGAACATGTTTTTTACAAAAGCATCAAGGAATTTTCAAAAAGCCATTTAGGGAACTCTCTTGAGTTGGTATTTAAAACAATTTTGAAACAACATCAAAATTGCAGAAGTTTGAAAGAAACTACTTTTTTCTGAGTGTATGAAAGAGGCTGAAGGGAATGGGAAAGACAGCTGACTCTGAATCCAGTTGGATCATGAGCCAGATGATGTAGGGCATAATAAGGATAGTTCATACCTTACACAGTGTTTTATTGAATGCATGTTGGAACTCAGTTGGGAAGGTGACAATGACACCATAACATATTTAAACCTTTCTATGGCATCTGGTTTGTTACCATAAAACCTCTTGCTGAGTAAAGTACATAAACAGCCCAGCAGGTACTAAGGGGATTGAAAATTGATTCACTGGCATCAAACCTAACTCTAGATGAGAAATCACTAAAAATTGATTATTTATGTAGGTAGTGCAGCCCAACAAGATTTGGGTCTGGGACCTGCATTTTCCAACATAAAGCCTTTGCTGTTGCAGAACGGAGGACAGAGGTGAAGGTGGGTAATGAAAGAAGGCAGACCCATTGGTACAGAGCTTATTCAACTCATTGGTAAGGACAACACAGAGTAACAGTATATTAGAGAAGAACCAAATCTGAGGCAAAGTGGAGTGTTCTCAGAGAATCATCCTAAGAAGAATGAAAGATTTAAAACTACGTACTTGCAATGAGGGATACAGGGAGTTCTGGTACACCTGGTAAAGAGCAGGCTCAGGAATGGCTTGGTAACAGTCTGTAAGAGACTGCAGTCAGGACAAAGATGGGAATATTTTTACTCCAGATTTGGCATTTTGTCTAAAAGAGATGCTGTTGTTCAAGTGCAACTACTAAATTTGAAGCAGAAATAAATGCAAGGGAAGTCCTTCAGCACTGTAACGAAGGCAGTGAGAGCAGACTATCGCAGTAGTCTCTTGTCCTTAAAATCCATGAAAAAACAATTTAGTAAAAGGAGTGAAAAACCAATCCCTATTTAGGCACACTTAATTTGGTCTACATCAGTTCAGATTAATGCTGTAAGAAAAGATAAATCGATATAAACCAGATTTAGCACAAGCGTAACTAAATCAGTGGACTGCTGCACCTTTAGTTAAATGTAGCCGTGAAAAGAAGCCAGGAAGAACAGCCCCTGACATCTCCAGAACTGACTGTTAAGGTGCTTCTCTCAAAGCTTTACTGTAGAGAATTCCAGACACATCATTTTATATTCCAGGGCTAGTCCCGCTTCCTACAAATTTCTCAGTCCACCTCAGGGTGGTCCAGATAGGGAAACGTTTATCCGATGACCATTTTAAGTGGCAGAATAGAACCAGCTGTTCTGGAATCAGGAGCAAATAGATTTAGACTGCTAAAACTGACTAAATACTTCCAGTTGCAGTATATTCTGATAAGGAACTTACTCTGATTTTAATTCCTGAGTCTTAAATCCAAAAATAAGCTATAATTGAAGTAACCCTAATTATACACAGCAGGCAAGATTCTCTAATTGATTTATGAATTAACTTCCATATCGTTGGTGTATCTGCATTCCTTAACTGATCATATGGGTTTTTTCATGTCCATAATGGGAAATATTAATTACCTTCATGCACTAGGAAGGATAATGCTTAGTTCTGGAATAATCTAAGCAGATACATTAAACACTTGTCTCCTAGAAATTCATCCCACATCCATCTGTGCTCATTAAATCATCAAATTTTCTCAGAAGTACCAAATTATATTTTTTTTAAAACAAATTATGGTTTTCAAACCACTTGTTCTTGTCACATCTGGCAATGGAGCAACTTGCATTCAACATCACTCAGCTCCATATTTTGCTTGTTTGCATTTTGTTGCATTTCATCTGCACAGTAGGAGCAATTCTCTGAGAAAGAAAAGGGAGAAGAGGGAAAAAAAGGTTAGATAAACAGATTCAGATGCTGGATGAAATTTTGAAAAGCTGCAAAGCATTTCAGTACACTTAGCTGTACTTGGCTTTCTGTCTCCCAACGCCCATCTGTGCGCATAGAAACAGAGCACTGAAAGATTGGAAGAAGTAGCACATTCCTTAATATTTACAGCATTTGAAATGAGGCTCAAGCAGGCAGCAGAGCACCGCTACTTTTCCTATAGAGGTTGGCTTGCAGCTCCAGCTCTTCCCATATCCAGGTTACTGATCAAACCCAATGCACCAAGAGGTGCATTAAAGGGCTCTGATTGCTCATGATTTAAGGGAAGAATTGCCTGTTCTGCTGCCTGACAGTGCAGCTCTTCCTGGGAGTTGCAGCCAGATAGACAGGAAGGTGAAGTGAGCTTCACCCTCTTGAAGGTGCTGGTGATGTTTATATACTTATTCATTTTTTTTTACATAGAAAGATGAGGAAAACAATTATCCTTCTTGATATTCCAAAACCTGGTTATGGATGGCTGGATTAGAAAGGAAATTGCTTCTAGCTCTCCCATCATTTAGCATTCGTATTTATACTGTTTGCTGGAATAGTCAGAGCCCTCCTCTGCCTTCTGGGTGTAGTTCCCACTATCAGTTTATAAAACCACCTTTTTTCAGCTGCCCTCTACCATAAAGCATCCAGCAGTCCAAGTAGCAGAGCAGAGAAATTTCCCAGGTGGTGTCCTTGTCACTTTGCGTTGCAGTGATTGACTGCCAAGTGAATTCCCTATCAGACTGTGTTACCCCACATGCTCCTTTCCACCTACTGCTCCATCCAGTTTCTTCTGGAGAAAGAAACAGGACCAGTATAGGGCTGCACTGTGGTGAGGCAGGTGCTGGGCCGAGCCTTGCCCACATCCCACCAATACTGTTCACATCAGAGAGGGATGTGCTGTGTGCCTAGCAGCGCCAAAACAAAATAGTTTCCTTGCTACCCCCTTCAAGAAAATATGACTGTACATTAAGCAAAACAGGAGAGTTGAGTGTGCATGTGTGTGTGTGTGAGTCATGTTCCCTTCACTGCCTGGCACTGTTCCCAGATGCAAACCTGATTCAAACATGTCACGCATTGTTGACTCTTATAGTAACTGGCACTAATTCTGCCATGTTATATTCTGGTAAAGTGGCCATGTCCAGACTTACTGTCATGACTGGCATATCTGTGCTGTGTTTCTATGGTTTATGTGTAGCTTTCAAGCAAGCTGTAACCACCAAATAAGATGGGAGCAGTAAGTTTGACCTTTAAAATAGATCCCTCCATGTTTCCAGGTATCTTTCTACAAATCACTGCCACATTAGAAATTGAGCTCCCAATTCAAGGAAGCATTCAAGCATGTGCTTAACGCCCATTGACTTCAATTTTCCTGTGCACGTATATCTTCTTTGCTAAAAAAGAAGGCAAAAGAAGGGTTCTTTTCATTCCTGGAAAGTGCTACTGGAGAAATGACCCCAGGAGTAATTTCTGACTGAACAGTGACATGTATGCACATGGCTAAGTGCTTCTCTGACTAGAGATACCTGCCTTAGGACTGAGAAACTAGAAGTAACCACCTCAGAAATTGAATTCTGCAATATTTCCAGCAGAAGGGTAAGAGACCCAACTGAGACGTGTTCTTCTAAGTTTGCTGATTCAGACACCGTGCTATGGAGAAGCGGATTCTGGCTTGTGCAGAGGTGCTTTGCAGATCTCTTCAATTTGCCAGTAAAAGAATGGAGAAACAGAGCTCCACTGATAAACAAGAGTGGTGGTTAACTGGGCTAGATGCTTCATTGGCACCGATTATCTGTTCCTTCCAAAACCGTGTATCCTAGCACATAAGGGACCTGTTGGAGTCACAGGATTGGACTCTTGAAACCTGTCCTTAGTGCATGGTACTTTGACAAGTACAGGAACTTGCATTAAGCATCCAAATTCAAGAACTCTAAATCGAATCAGATTGAAGGTTAGCCCTGCAGACCTTATTTGCCTCACTATACATTTGTTTTCTTAGGTTTCTCTAGTTCCGTCAGTGTCCTGGGTGCACATATTTACTCAGTGAGCAGATACGTAGTATTTTGGAGGAGTTTTTTATCAGTTTCCAGACCTGAGTCCAACTCTTAATTACTGATCAGTTTTTATCAATACTGTTCAATGTGCACGCTGACAGAGAGCCTGCATGAGTCATTTAGACCGTACAACAGACTCCTACACAGCCAGGGTGCATGAGATGAGTATTACTCTGTGGAAAGTGTGGCACGAGGCTTTGCAGCTGGAGGAGTCAGAGATGGCACTTTCCCCATATCTGCCCTACTCAGTGAGTTTCATCACGGTCACTTGCTAGAGATATTCCAACCTCTGCAAAAGATGGGGTGGTTTCCATGTCAGAGCCTTGACTCACATCCAGAGAAGCGTCTTGTGCACTAAATGAGGCAGGCATCCTAGGGGAAAAATAGTCTGCAGTCATATAATAGAAAATTATATTGCACAAGAGCAAAAGTGAAGTCATGGGCAATTTTAGTTGCCTGTTTCTTCATCTCAGGTGCATGGGTGTGAAACACTCCTGCTCTGTTAAGGTAGTAGATGTCTTTATGCATCTACATGCATGACATTTTTAATCATTTTGCTTCTTTAAAGGAAACAAAACCAGAACTTCCATCATGTGACATCTATTTGATATTAGGAGTCTTAGCTGCATCTTCCAGATTTCAATAGCAGTAGTAAAGGGAGAGCTGGGTGGGAGAGCTATTTCTTTTGACTGTGAGGACAAGTGCTATGAAGACAGGGGACAGTGGGATTTCAAGGTCTTTGCTGACAGCAGAGAATGGACCTACTCCTGCCTTAGTGAGCTAATTGCTGCCAGGCTGCCTATCCCACCCTCAGCCCCAGTGCCAGCCTCTACTCATGCCCCACTGAATGCCATGTTCCTGCCCAGGCTCCCTCCCACCAAGGGTCTTTGCTCTCCCAGACTAAGCTCAACACATCTTACCCCCTCAGCAGCCATACCCACACCTTCTGTCAGGGCTCCCAGTTTTCATCATGGTCCCATTTCTTTCTCTGCTCCCAGTTTTTCTCCCTCTTCCTCCACCTCTTCCCTTACCTCACCCTGCCCTCCAACTCCCTGAAGTTTCCCTGCCCAGGCAAACCCCATCCTCTGTCCTTGGTGATACCACTTGCAGCCTCCCATGTATTATCTCTTGGGCACCAAGGACCCTTCCCAGGGCACTACCCGTCCTGCACAGTCCCCTCCAGGGACGAAGTGCCCAACTCAAAGATACCACAGTAGCCAGCAGTGGGGAAGTCCAACATCAAGTCTGTCCCCGGAGAGAAAAACACAAGAGGGGCCCAGTGTTGGGAAAGGAAGAGAAATGCAACCTCTGAGGTCCCGCAGAGCTAGGTCAGCTTGGAGCATGAATCAGCAGAGATTTCACCTTCAGTGCTCATACAAGCCTAAACATGTGCCATTTTGGGATGATTTAAATGCTTTTAACTCAGCTGAGAGTGGGTGATTTTCTGAAGGAACACCATCCCTGAGAGACCAGTTCTACCCCAGGACAGGTCTTTGCTCCCAAATACAGGGACCTGAGAGCAGTTTGTGGAGGTCCTCACCTGGCTCCTGCTGGTGCACATTTAAGTTATTCCTGGAAATGATGCAGCCATTGGGCTGTATGTTGGACTCTCAGCCTGACACAGCCAACTGCTGTGGAAAATTTGGGCCAAAACTATTAACATTTGGCAGAATTTTAACTATATGAGACCACAATTTATGACAGAAAATAGCAAACAAAACTGAGAAAACTGAGATCCATCTAAAATGCCAAGAGACTGTTTGAGAAGATACTATAAAATTGTAGATTTTCTTACACCAAAGAGGGGACAAAAGGGGAAATGAAAAAGGTAGATATAAATAGAAGTATCCTGGACTGCCTTTTTAGGAGTGAGGGAGGATGTCTGGGAGAAGAGACCTTTTCTGCCAAAAGAATATGGCTAATATATATATATGTCCTTGCAATGCCATTGCAGAGGATAAGCGAGGCTGAGGTGCCACCTGGAGGTGTGGAGGGGCGGCACAGCACCGTGTGCCAGGAACAGTGCCTGGCTGCTGCCCCTGCAGCCCCCACTGGGATGCCTGTCCCAGGCCCTGCATCTTTTACCATCTCTCACAATTTCTTAACTGATTTGGAAGGTCTTTTGTCACTACTATTTTGTTACTCTATAAAAAACCTCTTCAGTGATATCCTGTAAGGTACTGTAGTTAATTAAATTTAAACCATAGCAAATGAGGAAAAAGGACCTCATTTTGTAATGCAGTGACTGTGGTTTATTTTTCTAAATCTCTAAGAAGATGCTGTGTAGAACCCCTTTAGGAGGATGGGCACATTCTTATTGAGTGTGGTCACCTCCCTCCTCATATGAACCATTTAGGGACTAGCAGCTCATCACTCCTAGGATGTAGCTTGGCTTTAAAAGGACGCCTCTGTGCTTAGGGTATGACATGAGGTGTTGGCAGTCCCAGCTGAGCCTTTAGAGCAACCCTGCCCAAGACACCCTGCGTTTCTGTTCCTGACCTGCCAAAAAGGTCCATGAGTACCTCCACAACACTCAACTAACATTGAGGTCCAGCTTTTTTCCTTTCTCAAAGCCCTGCAAATTCTTGGTGCAGAGTTCCAATGTGCTGTGATTGTGCAGAGCTGTGAGATCTGAAACTTGGCATCATCTTGGCTGAAATTGTTCCACTCTGATAATTTAATTAATCAACACTGCAGCAGAGTGTTTGAAATAATGTGTGCATTCATTTGCATAATGGGTGTAATTGCCAAAGCTTCATAATATAAGTGTAGCAGTTCCACAGATGATGGTTTGATGGACCATTTTTCTGCAGCCAGGCAGCAACACACGTTTCAACCTCTGTTATTTGCTTTTCCACAGAGGAAGGAAGTGACAGCTAGATTTATTAACCAAGGTACAGAGAGGACCGGCAGATTTTTGATGGTACTTAACACATGTATTTTCCACATGACTGTGTTGCTGTGTCAAGATAAAAAAGCCACAGTCAGGTTTTAGAGAACTCCTGCTCCAAATGGAGTTTAATCCTTTATGAAGTAATGGGTTGTTTGGCTGTGGAGATGTCCAAATGTAGAGGTGGTATTTTCAGTGTCATGTCAAAGTGGAGTCTGTAGTTTCAGAACTGCAGTCACTAGGTACCTGAGCAATGTCTGCAAAGAAAATGGGTGACTGCCATTGGAGAGTCTCCCCAACAACAGGATATTATCTTAAATAAATACTCATCTTGTTACAGACATAACTGAGGCATCAGTAGCCATGCAGCAGTTGTGGAAATATTCTCAGGAGATGCGCTTTATGTAATCAATTGGCATCTTTTAACTATCTTACTATATTCATTACTTTGCAATTAGCAAGACAGTTATTGACTGTTAACCAAATGCCAGATGACTGCAAAAGTACACGTGCTGAAGAAAAAAACAACCATGCAGCAGAAATATATTCCCTGCTCTGCACACAAGTGCATTGATATAAAGTGGCCCAGTCTGTGCTCTCAGGAGGATGCCTGCTGATAAGCCTTGAGTGCAGAATAGCTGTATCAGGTTCAGACACGTTGTTACTTCATTGAAATGGAGTGACACTTGAAAACTAAGTTCCCAGAGAGCCCTGTGAATGATTCAGGGCTGAGGCTTCCTGTTGGTTTGGAGAGTGCTTTGAAAGTCATTTGATACCTCTCCATTTTAGCTTCCCTTCCAGGTTTGAGGGACCCAAAGTGCATTCTCAAGGAACATAAGAAAAAAATGTGAATGCTTTAGCTAACCTCTGCTAGTATCACAGGCAGTGGGAGCATTGCAAACCCCATTTTTCATCATCAGTGGACAAGGGAAGAGCTATAGGTGTCATCTATCTGGACGTCTTTGACATGGTCCCCCACAACATCTTTCTCTCTAAATTGGAGAAGGATGGATTTGATGGGTGGACTGTTTGGTGGATAAGGAATTGGTTGGACGGTCGCATCCAGAGGGTAGTGGTCAATGGCTCAATGTCTCAATGGACACTGGTGACAAGTGGTGTCCCTTAGGGGTCCATACTGGGACCACTGCTATTCAATATCTTAATCAATGGCATGGATGGTGGGATTGAGTGCACCCTCAGCAAGTTTGCAGATGACACCAAGCTGACTCATGCAGTTGACATATGGGCTCTGAGCAACCTAATCAAGTTGAAGATGTCCCTGCCCCTGGCAGAGGGGTTGGACTAGAGGACATTTAAAGGCCCCTTCCAGCCCAAACTGTTCTATCATTCTATGATTCTATGATTTTGGATAGAGAAGATGCAGAGCTGGATGAGACACATTACAGCAGAGGCAGATGCAGCACTAGGATAAAGGGCTGAGTCCATGGCACAGGCTCAGCACACAACTGGGAGCATAGCCTGCTTTCCTGCTTTCATGGCCTGGCTCCAGATACTGGAGTCCAGAAACTGGTCCTGTCTTCAGTCAAGCTGGCCAGAGATCTCCATGTCTTACTGAGTCTTAGTAGAAAATGTAGCTGCATTGGATACAACTAGTGTGCAAAAATGTAACTTACTGCTATTTCCAAAAGTATTCTTTTTCCCAAGATTTCTGGTACTGGTGCCTGGCTGCTTCCAGTGTGCAGACTGACCAAGTCCTTGCATTTCTTTTTCCAAAGGTACCGTGTTGTGGTCCCATACCCACCACAGAGTGAGGCTGAAATCGAACTGAAGGAAGGTGACATTGTGTTTGTGCACAAGAAGCGGGAGGATGGCTGGTACAAAGGGACGTTGCAGAGGAATGGCAGGACGGGCCTCTTCCCTGGGAGCTTTGTCGAGAGCTTCTGAGGATGAATCGCCGCTCTCTCAACTGAGGAGCTTTCAGGGGAAACTGCATAGCACAAGAAGAGACAGCAAAGAGAAACTGGACTGATAACCACTGCCATTTTTATTTCCAAAGACTTCCCCCAGGCCCTTCAGTCTGCAGCTCTGGAGACACAGCGCCCGCTGTGCTCCCGAGACCGTGTGCGGTGCATACAGTGGTATGTTGAAGTAGTGCCTTCCACCTGGAATCACAGACTGAAAGGATGCCCATCTGGACTGTAGTAACCTAAACTCTGGCTGTTAACTCTTTGTGTAAATTATAGAGAAGATATCTTTAAAAAAAATTAAGAGGAAAGCTGTTATATTGCTGTAACTTATTTGTCAGACTGCAGTGTTCTTATTACTGGCCTATGCAAGATGGATTTGAGAGTTCAAGAAAGTGTGGTAGGAAGCTCTTAAACTGGGATTTTGTTTTTCCCAAGGGAAAAAGAGGGAGGGGAAGGTGGAGAAAACCCCAGCTAAAGATCAGTGCATCGTTGTGCAGGAAAGAATGAGGAGTCCAAAATGTTAATGTCATGCTTTCTATATACCTCAGAGATATGCTGCGCAAGTTTTTCGGTGAGTGTGTTAGTGCTCAGAGTCCCATACCACCTGGTGTCCTGGCGCTGCTGCCGGGGAAGTCCTGGAGGAAGTACAGCTCCACCATTAAACTGTGGTTATTTGAGCAGAATCCCTTTTGCCTGTTTTCTGCCCTTATTATATGCAGCATGGATTTTTGTCCTTTGGTATCACTTTCCATTGCTTTTTTGTACAACGTACCTTTTTACTGTAAGAATTGCTCTACTTTATATATATTCCTACTAGATCAGACATTTCCTCTTTTCATACATCTGGTGCTATTTTTTTTAATTGTTAAAGATTTGGTTAAACAGAGAGGCTGCGACAAGATTTGCATTCAACATATGAAATTAGAAGTGTACCTGGAGATCGAGATCAGACTGCTTGTTCTTGCTTCATAGAGGAAAAAAGAAAAAAGCTGCATGGCCACCAATATACCTGGGGGAGCGTGCCTGTGCAACATGCACACGCTTGCTCTCTCCTACGTATTTAGAGTGGCTGAAGGCCCACGCTGAAGCACAGCATTCTGTCTGGAGAGTGATAATGACTCCAGAATTGGAAGCAATTCCCAGAGGAGTTGTTTTAATTGACTTTTTCATGGCAATAAGAAGAACACTGCAGGTTCTAGCACACACAAGGACTGTGGAGTTTTCCTCTGTCGTTGCATGATGGAGACAAGAGCTGATCTGCGACAAGCTGTAATTAGCATTATTGAAATGTGATTTCTTACTGTAGAAATGTACAGTTCCGGATACTGTTGGATTTCTTAACGTGGTCAAGCTACAATACAAACCGTATCAGGCAATATAAGCTTCCATCTACCAGGGACTTAAAGGTGCAATAAATGTAAAGTGAGTTTAGCCAGTTATTTGAATGAAACAGAATAAGAAAAAAATGCCGTAATGCAATTGTGAGGGTATTTAAAAAGACATCAGCTCTTGAGGAATGAATGGTGATGAAAGGCTTTTCATAGCTGTATCCATACCTTGCCTCTGACAGCAGCTGGCTGTTTGCCAAAGCCCACATGTGGTGGGTGTTTAAAAGCCTGTCGGAGGCACCGTAACCTGGAGATGATCTTATTAAAGGGAAGAGGCCCAGTGGGTGAACATCATTACTGCGTTACAAGTATTTCATATGTGAAGGTGTAAGTTTTGTTTTCATTCAAGCCGTGTGTACTAGTACATATCAAAACCCATGTAAGTGAGGATTCCTATTTAAGTTCAACTCTGTGACTTTGTTCTCTGTAAAATAAGTTCTTCTTGCTATCACATGTAACAAACCAATTCCAGAAACACAGTCCATGGCCAAGTATAGCACCTTCAAACAGGGAGGCCTCATTTTCAGGGTGTTTCTTTATATACTTAATGTTGCCGCATTTGTTGATATTCCAGATCGTAATGAATCAGCCACTAAAAATTTAGTTACTGTAGAGAGGAAATTGCTTTTTTATAACCAGTAAGAGACTGAGGAAATGTCTTCTGGAAAGACTTGATTGAGACTAGAGCCATATCTGTTCCACTTATTTGGTCCAGGTCAGAATTGGTGTCACTGCACCTCAAACAGTAAACTGCAAACTGCACAGTTAGCGAGTCAGAAACACCAAAATGTGTGTTATTGAATCCAATAAGAATTCTGGTTTAGACCTGTCAGAAATGAGATTTTTTTCTGACAACTTACAGTGGTTAAAGCCCTCTTAAAATCCTGTTCCATGGTGTATTTACTACAGTCAGAAAAATGAAACAGGATGGCAGCTTGCTTGCTGCCTATTCTGTTTAGCCAGATCTAAAATGGTTCCAGATTTCCACCTTTTCATGCTTAACTCTAACAGGACAAAAGTTGGTGTGTGAGAAGATCAAAGAAAACATGCAGATGTCATATTATTAAATCAATGCTTTGAAATATATTTTGCAGGGAGGATGATGGGGTTTTTTAAATGGTCAAAACCCTTTCAGTCCTTCCTCCTGCAAGGAAAAATATAGAGGGGGAGGGGATGTGTTCTGTTTGATAGCAGCTGTTTCTGGCCTCTGTTTATTGTTTATCGTCACAGTTTGGGTTACTGAGTAATCTTCTTGGACAAATCACTTCCATGCCAGGAGCACAAGTATTAAAGTGAACTTAAAACAGCTCAGTGATACAAAAATATGACCCAGTGCCATTCAAAAAGTCCTGGACTGAGAGGTTCAGCTCATTCTGTGGTCTAATTTTTATCTGTCATGTCAGGAAAAGGGGGAGGAGGGGGCGTCTGCATCTCCTGTAACAGAGCAGGGAAAAGGAAAGATTCCTTCTGGTGGCCTCAGTTTGTAAAATGCCAGGTTTGCTCTTCTAGAAGTGGGTTCAAGTAATTGAACAATTCCTTTGAACTTTGCACAGCTCAGAAAATGTTTTTGTTATACATGAATGTTAACGTGGTTTAGGAAGTGTTGGCAGATATGAGTACAAATGAACTATAATGACTGTGTTTCTGATTCTTTAAATAAAATAAACATTAAGGCAACTTGACTGAGGTTTCCCTCTCTCTTAGATGACAAGGTGAACAAGCAGAGTAAGTGGCTCTGAGGTTCGCAAAGAAAGCAGGGAAGGCCTCTATGCAAACCCTGTAGTAATTCCCACATAAATAAAGGCCAGTTAAAGGTAAGACATGCCTGAACAGAAGTTCAAATCTCTTTCTCATTCTTCTTTTGACAGATCAGGGGTTTCTTCAAAATCTCAAGAAGTTAACAACTAACCTGTGGAGAAAAGGTGTGTACTCCAGAGAAAGAGAGCGGGGACAGGCCAGGAAGAGGGAGTAAGGTGGCAAAGGCAAGGCTGTGGCAGAGAGGTTAGGAGGGATGTGGAAGCAGAAATATTTTCAAGGAAAACAGCAGCCTCTAATCCTGCTGGTGGACTTCAGGGGTGTTCCGAGGTCACCTGGTGGGTTGAGCAGGCTTGTAGGCAGAGGAAGAACCCTTTCCTCCTGCCCTGGGTGGGTTTGGGTGTGGTGCCAGCAAGGTCCATTATGTCCTCCAGGCTATGAATAGTCAAGGAACTGGGAGAGGTGGAAGAAGCAGGTTGTACCCTGGGCATCTGAATGCCCTCTAACTCAGGTGATGGGTGTAAGCCCATTCTTGCACATGGCCCGAGATTCCCATTCAGCAGCAAGGTGCAGAGCATCTGGAGGGGGAACATGAGTGCATCAGTGGGTCTGGATGTCTTTGCCTTGATTTGGCTGGGAGACACCTCTGTGGAAGAGGCAGCTTTAGGTAGTGGTTCATTACCCAAGTGGGGAATGCATAGGGCAGGGAGGAGCAAGGCACAGCCAGCTCACCAGGTCATCTGCATGATGACCTTCAGAGAGGTGATACGAGTCTCTCTTTACCCCAGCTGGATCCCGAGTCCAAATTTGAAATGTGGGAACCACAAGAACTTAAATGTGGGCAGGCAACCCCTCTCTCTCTGCTCAGCCTCACTGGCTGCCCTGCCTGACAAGCAGTGTGGTGCAAAATACTGCACAGAGGAGCCTGACAGCTACTTCCAGCTCGTCTGGAGTGCCAGTCCCTCCACACTTTGCCAGATCCTATTCCTCTGGCATTTCTCCAGCCCTTACTGCCAGAACATACCACACACCTCACCCAGTCTTCGCACTGCATGTTGCCCCTTGCTTCTGCTCCAGTGCCTGATAGAAATCTCAGCTATGTTTTGAAAGACAAATAATCATTGTAAAATTGTTACATGGTTTGACTATTCCTAAATGCTCGAAGAGACCAGAACCACCTGGACAACATCTGCAGGGCTTTCCTGCAGCCAAAAGCTCTTCCTGACATCAGCAGCTCCTTATACATGGTGAACCTGGCAGCTACACGCCTCGGCTAGCTGGTGCCAAACCAAATAAATGAGCTGTACTAGAAGGGAAGCCAAGAGGTGATACAGTCTGGAGAAGCCCTGTCCTCGTGCCCCAGCCTTTCATGTAGCAAAAATAACTTTCCAAGTGGTCACAGATGTATTTCCAATTACTAGGGTGTGGCTGTCTCCCCTCCCTTCAGAAAACGACTTGATTTTTCTCAGCCACCAAGCAGCACCACCTGCCCCACAGTGCTGCGAAGGGGCCGTGAGCCAGGACACCAAGGGGCTTGTCGGGGTGGTCCTTTTGCAGCACATGGCAGACAGCCTGTTTGTGTCCCCTACGTTCATAGGTACAGCTCAGTTGCAGGTGAGCCCATCCCTGCTTGGCCCTCTTCTTTACTCCCACCCTAAGGAGACCCCAACAGTCCATGGAAAGACAGCCAGGATCCTGCTGATTTGGCCAGGGAGTCACTGAAATCTGTTTCCAACATAAATGGCTCTTTTGCACCAGACAAGATGGGACGCAATGTTTTTCCAAAGGCAAAAGAAACAGTCTTGCATGCAAGATTACAAGCTTTGTGACCTCCTGTGTGCACACCTGTGTGTGCAGAAAACCCCATGAACAAGGAGTGCTGGTGGCGAGTGGGGCTGTGCTGGTGCTACCTGCCCACCCCTCTCAGAGAGGGCACTGGAAAGGAGAGAGATGGCTTTTTAGTTAAGCACGAGTGTCCTTGGGGAAATGCCTTGCTTGAGGAAACCTTGGGTTGGTCAGTGCCATCAGTGCTGCACCACCGCAAAAGACAGGGAGAGTGATAAGGAAGATGCTTTTGATGGAGAGGTTGCTGTCACCCATGGGGTCCCCAGGGTTGCTGTCACCCTGGGGAGCATAGAAGTGATGGGGAGCATGGCTAAGTGAGGCGGCAGAAGAAAAATGAAGCCATTGAGAGAGGAGGGAAGGGAAAAGTGTCTTCAACTTACTGTCAGAGAAGGAAAACATCAAATTTGCATTCTGCATCTGCACAAGGGCTTGGTAAAGCTGCTGTCAGTCATGCTGGTTCATGCAACCCCCCGAGAGGCCCCAGGAGTGAAGCTGTGGGGTGTCCATGGCAGTGGTGGAGGGCAATCCCATCACCAGGAAGGCATGTCCTCTGCCATCCCACCTGGTCAAGCAGGATCACAAGTGCTTAGGGGTCAGGGACCCCAGGGAGGGCACAGGCACAGTCCACAGGACTATGGAGACAGGGCAGTGCCTGACAATGCATCTCCACCTGCTGAGTGGACACACACCCAAGAAAACCTGCTGGGGCTTCTGGCTCTGCCACTGAATTAGGCTGGGAATTGAAGTCTGACACATCCCTACTGCTATCCCTGACCCAGGGGTGGTGGGTCATCACCACTGCCTCCACAAGGCACTCAGGACTGGTTCTCGTGTGCTGCTGCACAGCCAAGGGGTCTGGGAGCTGCCTCCCTCACCTTTCTCCCCAGAAATAACAGAAAGGCGTTCCCTTTCTCCTCCTCGTGGGTATGTCAAATTTGCCCTCCAGCTGCCCACTGGAAGATCAGCCTTGAAGGGAGGGGGGCAATTTGTTAGGGTTCTTCCCCCTCCCCAGAAAAATTCCCTGAGATCTGTGTTAATGGAAACGTAAATTGACTGCCACTCCGCTAAATGACAATCAGGTTTTGTTTGACAGAGCTGGGAAGTAACTTATCCTGAACATTGGCACCGAACAATCTAAATGCAAATTGCAAAATGTTTGGGGGTAAGGAGGCTGTTTATCTTCTGATGAGGTTATATGATAATGCAGAGGGGGGAGAGAATTGCCTTTCAGTTCCTAAAGGCTATCAAAATATGTAATGTTTAAACTGTGGGGCCAGTGTTTACGTACTATTTCAATGGACCAGACTCAGTTATTCGGCATGGATTTTCTTTTAACAAATCACTTTTTTAAACAAGATGTAGCACAGTGGCATTTCAGCCATATTTCAGCAATTCTCAGGCACCAAGGTTAGTGTGGAACATGACAAAGCAGCCATCATTTTAATCCTGTTATGTCTATTGCTCCCAGCTTGTTCTGCTCTGATGAAACACACGTCAGTGCCTCAAAGAGGCAGAAAAACATTTGCTGCATTCCTGGCCTATTTCTCTTGTTAGATTAGCAGGTTTATACACACCAGCACTGCCCAGGTATCTCCAATGTTCTTATGCAGGAACAGGACACAGCTGAAAAATGAAATGCAACCAAGACCAGTGGCTTTCCGAGACACCACCATGTGCTGGGGTTACGTCTTGTGCTGGATGTCCCACATTGGACGTGCAACAGCTTTTGTGCTAGTTGGTTGGTTGTAAAAAAAGTTACTGCAAAAGTCAAAACTTCTGAACCTGCTCAGCACGTCGCTCTTGAATAACACTCTGTGCTGTGGTGCTGAGTGCTGGGGTGAGGCGTGGGGGTACCAGGGCACACGCCGGGGCCAGCATCCACAGCAGCTGGCCGTGAGGGTATCGGATCTACACTGGCATTGGTCCCATGTGGCATTTTCCATAGGGGAAGCAATAGTTTTCAATAGTCTTGTCCTGTGGGGAAGAGATGTCCATGGCAGCTCAGGGGGTTCAATAACTCAAAGCTTTCAGCAACTCGCAGAATTGGTCTCCTTGAAGTTTTTCCACTGCAAGTTTGTAATCTAATCTTCTCTGAGCTTGATTTAGACATCTGCATTTCTCCATAAATTAAGAAACAAGTTTGAGTTTACTCCAACAGTTTTGCTCATCTGGGAGGCAAAGGAAGGAAAGGATTAATGTGTCATTTTTATTTTCCGATTTAAATATGTCTCATGCAGAAAAACGAGCATGAATCTCTGCAAGGCAGGAAAAAAGCAATAGATCTGTGAAAGTGACAGGAGTTGTGTGTGTATAAATTGTTAGGCCTGCAGACTACTTGGTGTAGAACAGCCAAATAACTCACACGAATCTATGATTAAAAGGACATTTGAAAGTAAGTGAATACACCAGGGGTGGCCATGGTAATCTGGACTTGTAGGAAGGGAAATCATTAAGTGGTGATTGTAGCTCCATTTAGGAGAGGGCAACCAGGATTTTGGTTTCACCCACTGTCTGATTCTTTAGAGACCAGGCAAGGAGTCCCTTCAAAGGGACTCACTGCACCATGGGACATGAGTGTGGGCAGTTCTCCAAATCTGGCCAATTAATGAACACCTGTTTAACTTACTGCTGTTAGAAAACACAGCAAGTGATTTTCAAAAGGCTCTGATGACGTGGCTGCTAAACTGCAGCTCTTGTGAGTGGGTGAGTTGAGGACAGACGGTGGTTGTTGCTTCACAAACTGAATATGATGGACTTTGCCTTCACTACTGTGATAAATACATACACACACACACACACACACACACACATATATATACACACATGCCCATCTATTTATATATACCACCATCACTACTTTAGTACCAGAAAAGAGCCAGGCATTCTTGCTGAGCTCTTAGGGTGCTGCAGCACTGCATGCCGTTTTGATTGATGCTATTTAAGCTGGTCCAGGGCTACCTGTGCTTACAACTAGAGCACAGGGTGCATTGTAAGGGTTTCAGATGTCAGCAGTAAAGCAACACCAAGAACTTGAGGAAAGCCACCCTGAGGTCTGGGCTGTGAGTGACTCCTTTGTCTGAAGGGCATGGCCCTTCTGGCAGCTTCTGAATTTCCTCTGATGACCTCCCACCAGTTTAGAAATGCAGCAATAGGATTCGTTTAAGAAATTATCCAATGCCCAAACTTTCTATTAATGTCAGAGAACTCTGGAACATGTACTTTAAAAGAAAATTGAAGCAAAAAATGAAGTCCTCCTTTCTTCAGCACTCCAGTCCTCACAGAAGAGCTCTTCATTAAATAGGGCAGCACTCATTCAGATTAAAGGCAGTAAAATGTATTCTTGAGCATTTCCCATGGCTTAATATGAAGAGCAGTAGCAATACTACTCCTCCATCCATTTACCCTGAGCAGAGGACAGTAAATTGGTCTGGAAACACACACCAAATTAATGCTGGATTTTGCCCAAGAAAATTTGTTAAAAGCACTGCTTCGCTTTGTCTGAATAAATATTAATTAGCTGAGAGAGAGAGCATGACAAAGCAAGGGAGAGTAACTGGAGTGAGGAGGATCAAGTCACCAGTCACTGTTCCAGCCAGTGTCTGATAATTTATATGAAGCAGAGAGACAGTGACTGCCCAAGGCACCTTCCAGCCTCTGCATTCCCCATCCCGGGAGTCAGATGCTGCACTGGGAAAGGGGCCAGTAGCTCAGATTATCCCAAGGATGTGGAGAATCACATCACCCTCTCAATATCGGCTGAAGCAATGACACCTTACATGGCTGGATACTCAAGCAGCTGGTGGGGCAGCACCTCTCACCACCCCTGCAGCACTGCCAGGCAATGCCTGAGGTTCAGCATGAGCAGGAAGGGATGGAGCAGCCCATAGCACGTTGGCCCAGTTCCAGGAGTGCTGGCGTGGGGCTCACCTATCACTCTTCCCCTCCCTGTGCAGTGGCAGGATGCAGTGCAAGCTAGTGTTTGAGAACCCTGCTGACACCCACCAGCCCAGACGCAGCCATTACTGGTACTGAATCCCCTGGAGGGGGGCTCAGTCCAAAATTAGGACCACTAAATGTGGCATACAAACTCCCCCCTGGGCCATAGGGTGGGATGCAGGCAAGGGCCACCACCAGGGTGGTGGTAGCTGGAGGAGGAGCTATCCAGGTTAGCACATTTTCTCAACAACTACTTCATGTTCACACAGATGCAGAGCAGCTTTTATCGTGCAGAAAAGGCTGCTCTTCTCAGCAAGTGAGCAAAGCAAATTGCACTCTGGAACCCGCCTAGTGAAGCATCCTGCTGATTTCAGTGCTAGGGAGGATTGCAGCAGTGCAGGCTTGTCCCACAGCTCCACTGCCCTTGGCTGATGCTGCTCGGCGCTGAATCCCCCTGCTCGGTGCAGCCCTGGTGGGATGCAAGGATGCAACCTCGGTGGGTATTGAGACAAGCGAGTTGCTGGCCCACCCTTGCTAGGGCTCGGCTGCAGCTCAGAAAGAGACACCCACTCAGTACCTCATTAGTCATAAACTACTCTGGGTAGATGGTTATAAAGTAATTTATTTTGTCATTAGCCTTATCTTGCTTTCTAAAGCTTAGTTTCTAAACTATATTCATTTCTGCACTTCCATTAATCTCCTTGGCTTGACAGATTGAATTAACCTTTTTGAGGACAGATGAAATTTCTTTAACTTTTTCATGGTCAAACAAATTCAGGGGATTCCTCCCCCCCCTCAATTATCCTTTATTGAAATAACTGGAGGTATACTTGTGTGCATCTCTGTAATCCAGGCATTGGGGATTTTTAATTCCTGAGGCCTCTGCTAATTTTTGTACTGAAGCCTTCCTACCACATCCCAGATGTTAATAAAATTGGAAATGAGCTGCACCGAGAATGCAAGCATACGAGAGATGGAAAAAAACACAATGAGGGACGGTCCCTCATATCAATAAAATCTGTCGCATTTCTCCAGGCAGTGTGTGAAATATAGCGGGCACATAATCCACACAGCAATAAAAGGCTGCCACATGCCTCCCCAGCTCCCGGGGAGCTATCATTTTCAATTAGGAACAAAAGCCTCTGGCATGTGACAGCAATGGTAGAAGAACTGAACGCAGTTAAGGCAAAATTTAGTTTCATTACGGCTTGACGCAGATTACAGTTTTTTCTTTGTTTTCGCACCGCGTCCCTTTGTCACTGTACGGGAGGCAACGTGGCAGCAAAGGCTTTTCTAACCGCTTCAGCAGAACCAAAAATGAGTCGAGGAGACCCTAAAATTATGTTTTTAAGAGGACTGCAGCACAGAAGACCTTTATAGCAAGTCTAAAACTATCATTCTCGCTGAGCAGAGTGCTGTAATTTAAACATTAATCTGTTTCTGTGGTGCTAGACAGCAATCCCAGTAATCATCTGCGGATGTAAAAACTGTCTGTTTTCTATTTAGATGGGCTTTGGGCTTGATTTTAGCTCCTTTAAGCCATCACTTTTCCTTGGGCCAAACAGTGATAATATGAATTTAAAAATCCACTCTTGGTGCCTGCTCCTGTCCTGCTGCTTATGGCATCAAGTGCTCATATGATGCAGCAGCAAAGTGAAAGAAGGCACAGTGTCTGCCTCTGACTTAATAAAATTACAGCAAATCCAATATATTAGAACACATCTCTTTAATGTCTCACTTAAATCTCCATCATACCCTAATAAGTATAACTCAGTTTTTACCTCAGGTTTTCAGAAGTTAATCTGTTACAACATTGCTTTGCATTTATTAAAGTATTTCTTATATTTTTAACTGAATACATTTTGCAACCTATTTCTGGATAGGTAAATTTTTTAGGTGTGTAAAATTTATTTCTTCTCCTCCTTCTCTTTTCCTTTTCTCAAATGTTTATAAAAGTCTTTTCAACCCAGGGAGAGAGATGAGAGCTCAGATCAGCCCCTGCTACTGCCATGACTGGCCCCAGCACCACTCTGACAATGTTGAGGCCACCCCTGTGCTTTTGCCTCTCCTTGAGTTTGCTCTGGGCTCAGCAGGAACAGGGGCACACAGAGGGAAGGGGATGGGCTGTGAGGCTGGCAGAGGCTGTTCCAGCATCTGAGAATGACCAGCGAGAGCACAGCTCTGGCCCAAGGGCAATGGGGCTGTCACAGCCGACACTCTGGCTACCACAGAACCATAAGCCCACTTTGCACAGCTGAACGGGAGGAAGGAAAAGCCAATGGTGCAGAAGCAGGACACACTAGGATCCACTAGCAGATAAAGAATAACCATGGGCTTACTCGGTGATGCAGACCTTTGTGGGGCTGTGGGGCTGGCTGGCAGAGGGGTGTGCTCCGCACTGCCCCACTGCTGGCACTTTGCCTTCTGCAGTCTGCAAACAAGGGCCATCATCATCTGTGCCCAGAGTTTTTAGCCCTGTCATGGTTTGAGAGCCCCAAAATCCAATTCTCCAGTTCTAGCCCACCTCCCACATCTCAACCCAGTGTGAGATGGGTTTTCCAGACACCACACAAGACTCAAAATGGGGGGAAGGGAATATATTACAATGACTGTACAAAATAAATACTACAATACATTATATACAATCTTAACTATTTCTACCATGACATAACAGTATTTACAATGGATCAAATCTCTTCTCCCTTCCAAACAGAAGCCCAGGAGGGAAGAAGGAAAAGATCCTTTCTACTTTCAGAGCAGCAGTGTCTCTAAGGCAGCAGGCTCTCTGTCTCTCTCTTCCATACAGCAGCTGTAGCTGGATCTCTGCCAGTACACACGAGGGGGTATCCAAGCCCCTCTCGGCCCTTCATCTCCAAATGAGGGTCTTCTCTTCCGTGGGCTGTGTTCACCCAGACAAAGGTCGCTTCACCACGGTCATATCAACGAAGTGCAGAAGCCTTCGTGACGGTCCCTATCCTCAGGGGATTCAAGGCCCCTTTGCAGAGCTCTGTGCTCTGTCTCAAAGCAGCGGGGGGGCAAAAGCCCTCCTCTGCTTTCCTTTGGCCATCCCGGTCCAGCTTTCCAGGACACCTGAGCTTCTCAGCTCCTCTCTGCAGTGCTGCTGCATCTTAGGACTTCCATTCAGTAGGAGTCCATCTTCTCCACTTAGGAGAGGTCACAAAAGGAGTTTGGGGGTTTTGGTTCAGTTCTTACCCCAAAACTCTGTCTCTGTAGAGCTTAGTTCTGCTCTCTCTCTGCTGCTGGCTCTCGTCTCTCAGACAACTCTGTGTCTCCCAGCTTGGCTGCATGCTTGTTTGCTGCTTCTTCAGTTCTTATCTGTTGGCTCTCTGCCACTTTCCCTCGGTCAGTGCTGTTCTTGCTGCCGCTTCTGCTGCTCACGGTGGAGAAACTTCTACCTTCTCAGCTACAGATACTTAGCCCAGTCTTACACTGTTCCAAGTCCCTGTAGCCCCCCAGCCAGGGGCTGGGGGGGCCCAGCCCCCAGTGGGGCTCCTGCTGCTTCTCCTCGTGGCTCTACAACATGGTTACTTCTCCTACAACAACTACAACTACTTTCTTTTCCGGTCTAAGTGTGATATGTTTATATTTTGCAGAAGCGCTCTGGGGATTTACTATTCTATAGCTTCAGGGGGAAAACTGTTTTCCCCCACCACAAGCCCTCCTCACCTGCATAACGAGAGAACCAAACCAGTGCTGTAGTGGGGCTCCAGGAGCACTTCTGCTTCCCACCTCAGTGCAGGTGAAGGCTTGGGGCCCTTCACAAACAGAGCTTGGACGCAGCAATCTGCACAGCTGCCCATGAGCCCCTAAGACTCGGGGGTTATTTCAACTCCTTTAACTGTGGCTGCTTTTGGCCAAGCTGCTTGTGGCCAGCAGCACCGTCATTCCTTAAAATTCTTGAGACAGCCATAGCCAGGAACTTCAGTTTGCAACAAAGGCTTCAGCAAAGCTATGAGGGCAGGGGGAAGAGGAAAGAAAAGATAAGCAAACTGCAGAGCTGAGAAAAAAATCACAGGTAGGGCAAGTGGAAACAGTGGCCACAGTGGCAGGAGTCTTCATCCCTCTCTTGGGATGGTCACCAATACGGCCCACAAAAGAGAATCCATCCAGGGCGATGGAGTTGTAATGTAGATGTTCACTGCTCAGCTCTTCTCCCTCCCGGAAGAGCTCCCAGTTAACCCCAGCCAACTTCTGTGCTCCATCCCTAGTGACCCCAAAGCTAAATATCTGCACTCCATCCCTTATCCAACACCATGGGACCTGTGAAGCTGTACAGACACAAAGCAGACTTGCACGTCCATCAGCAACAAGCACAAAAGTGCTCCTGGACGTGAATGTTTTTACCCAGTCCTTGTGAAAATATAAGGGTAGAAAAACACTAAGTGTTCTTCCTGATCTAATCTGCCATTTGTGGAATTATCATATTTTATGCATCCAGTACAATGTGCTTTACCTCTGAAGCAATAGATAAGTATGCACAGACTCACCCATGTAAAATTGCCCACCGCCCTCTTACCACCTATTCCATTTTTGTGCAAGCCTAAAGTGAGTCTCAGTCCTGCGACAGCAATTACCATATCTATCCCATGTCTTACAAAATGACAAAATTTGAGTCTTTGATAGTGGCTAGTATAAGGCACAGAAAGGCTATTTTTCCAGCACTCCTGGCAACAGGGAAATACTGTCCCTGTTTCGGAGCTGAACACGAACAGATAGAGATTACAGGGCACATGCAGATCATAGAATATCCTGAGTTTGAAGGGACCCACAAGGACCATCAAATCCATCTCCTGGCCCTGCACAGGACAACCCCCAGAATCACACCATGTGCTTGAAAGTGTTGTCCAAACACTGCTTGAACTCTGTCAGGCTTGGTGCTGTGACCACTTCCCTGGGGAGCCTGTTCCAGTGCCCAACCACCCTCTGAGTGAAGAACCTTTTCCTAATATGCAACCTAAACCTCACCTAACACAGCTTCATGTGTTCCCTTGAGTCCTATCACTGATCACCTGAGAGAAGAGAACAGTGTCTGCCCCCTCCTTTTCCCCTCACAAGGAAGGTGAAGACTGCAATGAGGTGTCTGCTCAGTCTCCTCACTCCAGATCAAGTGATCTCAGCCAGAGCAGAGCAGGGAGGCAGGTTCAAATCCAAAGTTCATCCCCTCTCCCTCCCCACTACAGCTTCTCCCATTTTCACATTTTAAACACTGAGGCTTCCTGAAAAGTGTCCCTGGTCAGGTTGCTGCCATTCCACTAAACAAATATACTGTCATACTGTTAGTCCAGAACCTCTAAGCACCAGCAAAAGGCTAAAATCTCTCTGATACCAACAGTTCCGGTAGAGCTGTCTTCCCAACACATCAGGGTTTCAGGCCAGTCAGGAAGGGTGAGAGATCCCCACACTTCTCATGGGTACATCGGGCTAATCGAGCTCTTCACACCAGTGATGGGCCTGGTTGAATGGCCACCAACTGCTCAGAGCTGAGCCGGTTGTGCCATGCTCATTGACAGGCACAAGGCATAACCTCACACCCTTGGCTGTCAGGCACCCTGCTGGCTTGTCACGGCTTCATTTCTTCAGGATGTGCAGCATAAGAGCACTCCAGTCAGGAGCGCATGTCCTGGCAGACACCTGAGCTGATGTCAAACTGATATCTTCTTATTAGTCTTTATAAGAAACTGCATGCTGCATTTGGAGACAATATGGAGCTGGGAGGTGTTACAGTCACAAGTGAGGACAAAGAAATTATACAACAGGGCCTGAAAAGTTTACGAATCCTGTACATTTAAAGAATAATTGAAGAATAACATGGAGAAGGTGAAAGCTAATATACCCGGGAAAATAATAAAACCCACAGACATTTCATGAAGGGAACACTCAGAAAAAGGGCTAAAACAAGTCTGCAAGCAAGAGATGAAGAATGAGTGTATGCATGTGTGAGACAGCAAACAGGAGACTGGAAGAGCTTTTCTCAGCAGGAACTGCACAGCACTAAAAGCACAGGGTCATACTGCAGTTTTAAGGACACTAAGATATGTTTTTAGTTTCTGCACAGTTAATCCTGTGACAACACTGTCTGGGGGGAAGGAAGGATGCAGAACTCCATCCCTGACCCCGGGCAAGAGACTGTGCCTTGCTAAGAGCCACGGGAGCCCAGTGGCTGCCCCCTTGCTCAGGCCCCGGTGCAGGGGGCTGCAGGTTGCTTCATCACAACCAGGTGCCCCCACAAATGTGCCACCAGCACTGCAGATCTTCCTCACTCCTCCTGCTTTCCTTTGGGTGCCATGGCACACAGTCCTGTCCTGCAGAGCTGACAGACTGTGCAGCAGTGCACAAAAAAATGGTGATTTGATAAATAACGAGCAAACCCTCCCAAGCAGCGCTCAAAAAACTCTTAGGTTTAAATCTTTTGCAAAAGGATGGCAAATGTTACTTGCTGTCCATGCCACATTTGCACTACATGAACCAAAAGCCTGCAGTTAACCAGCATGTCCCCATGCTGCATTACCAGGGAAGAGTTGCATCCCTCTGGGGTAAATTGCACAGCTGTATCAGCCCTGCTGCCAGCAACTCCCTGGCAGGCTGTAGACACTAAGGCAAGGGGATAAGACCCTCGTGACCTACAAATGGAATCACAGAGAGCGTCGGAGAGAAAAAGCAAGCTGGTGCTGGAATGGGAACCAACAGATGAAGAGACAGAGATTATTTTTCCTCTTTGCCAAAAAGGCTCGGGTTTCATCTCCAAATTCTTTGAAAACTAGCCCCAAGGTAAGAAATTCTTTGAAAATTAGCCCCTTCCCTGCTACCATCAGCTGAGAAATTGGGGCATTTACCTGAATGGCAAAGAGGTAGTGACAGTCCTCATCTCTTCTCAAGTGAAGATGGACCTGCTCCATCAGGCTCTGAGGATGTTCCTCCAGTCACCAAGCAAGGCTGAGGCTCAGCCATCCTGCAGACCAGCTGCTGGAGTCAGACCACCTGGTATAAGGAGTATCCACTGCTGCCCAGCCCAGCTATGAAGACTGTTTTTCGGATGTTGACCATCCCAGAGCACCATCAGGATGCCCATGGCATTAACACACGAGCCCAGAACAAATCCTCTCTAGCAGCTTGAAGGATGAACCTCATGTGATAGATGAGTGTTCAGACCACACTGACCCACACATGCCAGAGAACAAAACGTTTCATTGTGCCCAGAGGAGCAATTTGTGCAGAATGAAATGAAATTACATGGTTTATTTTATTGGTTTTTGTTTAGAAAGGAGAAGAAAAGGCTTTCTCTTTGGGATTCTATAGTAGCCAGGGCTCGAGTACTTCCTTTGCCTTTGACAGAAAGAAAATACTCCTCCCATCACTGATGACTCTCAGCTGGTGAAGTTTTTTCTTCCATTGCCTCTACTGTTTGCTGCAACAGAACTACTCCTGTCCTACTGCGCATCCTTACAAGGATCAGACATCACCCACTTCAACCCCGCAAGAACTCACGTCAGAAATCTAAGAAGGAAGTTCTTTTTACTAATTAGGAAGTTTTCCATTGTTTTACGTGGCTATATCTGTACTTTTAATCTCTACTTTGAGCAACTTCCAAACCCATAATCAGACACTGCTAACAGAGCATGGCATCAGGAAGCAGAGAGCATCTGCGTGGGGCTGACGTATCTTCCAGCTCCAGTGTCAGCACACCAGGAGAGTCATATCACCTGTGCAGTTTTTACTCTGAAGGGTGTTTCTGGGATGTAAACCACTGAGTATATTACCAAACAGCATTCTTTTGGACCTAGGTAATGCACCTTTTCAGCTTTAACACCGAAAACCTCCACCAGAAGATTTAGTGAGCAAGCAGCTGAGATGAAAAAGGATGTGCTGTGATGTCCAGAATTAAAAGAAAATAAAATGTGCAGTGAGAAAACACACAAGCTGGTCTAAATCACAACAATCTCTTGTGTATTTTGACAACTAAGATGAGACTCTTCTACATCCAAGCATTAACATATATTGTATCACACTTCCCAACTTGAGGTCACGATTTTTCACTACTATCATGCCATGCCTGCCCCAGCTGCTCTCCTCTCTGCCCTCCATATTGCTCATGCTAAAGACCTCATCCCTGCCAGCCAGCCTTTCACATCCCACACTGCTGAATCCTTCCTGCTGCTTCACTCTCATGGACTACAAACTGCCTGAGGATTTTCCATCCTGGTTGCTTCTGAGGAGTAAAATCCTGACAATCCTTTAATTTTTGGCTTATAAAGTGGGGCTTTCACAGCTTTCCTTTGCTTGGGGGTTTGCTTTTATGCTTAACCATAATTTTTGGCTGGCAGCAGGACACAGATTCAGGAGCTGCAACCTCTCTGGAGTGGTCACACAGCACCCCTCACTGGCAGTCTCCATAAAATAGATTAAAACAGGCTTTAAAATAGAGAGGAGAAATAAACAAAAAAATGTACCACATAGAAGCTCCAGAGAAACACAGACTGACAGCAATCACAATATACCTTTCCTTCCTAGTTTCCAAGAAATTACATTTTCAAGATAATTGTAATAATCTTTAAAAAGTCCTTCCTGCAAACAGATCTGGTATTTCAAAATAACAGATGTCCTGGGTCTCATGTCTATTTTTCTTTCTGAGCATCTACATGCAAACATTTTATGTGAAGAATCCTTTTAGTAGGTCATTAACTGGGTTCCATCTACTGAAGGTGAGCAGATTACGGATGACACCAGAAATATGCATCCAGAGAACACCTTGATCCCTGTTTCTCTTACATTTGGCATAGTTACAAGATTAGGGATAATTCTGTAGTCTTTCTTGTAGTCTTGAGTGAATGCTGGCCAGAGTAAAATTACTTTATATGAAAGTACGCATATCTGTAAATTCCTCTGCAGAGTTTTGGATGGGCTGCTTGACATTTTTAGTACATTTCACATCAAACAGGAAATATTTTCTTTTTCCCATCCAGTCAAACTCACCGATGCACCTTCAGCCTCTGAGGCTGTGCAAGGCAGGGTCCAAAAACTTCCGCATGGGGTTTTTATCTTTCTGCTAGAGGGCAGGGAAATTTATTGCTTCAGGTATTATGTTCTGAGATATTATATTAGTATTATTGTACCTTATAAAAAATTTAAAGCTGTAAATAATTTTTTAGAAGCACATCAGGATTAAATGAGGTTTTTTTACACATCCAAACATGGCTTTTAGCAACGTGCATATTAGGCTGTAATTCCTTTACTTGTCTAACCAAAGTGACAGCAACATCAGCCAACTATTTGCAGCAATCACTAATTCACAGCTTGCAATGCAGTATCTTTACTTATTGATCCAATAAGCTCTGCCAATATACAAACACCATTATATTATCCAGTAAAACTCTCAAGGATCACTCCTGACCTCACAGGCAAATTAAGGCACATTCAAAACATATGACATGCAAGCCCTTACTAAGGAAATCTGCTGTTCCACTTACCATAATTATATTTCACTTACCAGGAATATTACCAGCAGTGCCCTCAGCTTATTGTGATCTTTAGCCTCTGTGATCATATTTTCAATGATTGGATTCATAAACTGAACTGTTTCCAGCCTCACCAGAATATTAGGATAGTACTTCCTTGGATGTCAAAATAAACACCGTGTAGTCTTTTCATTAGGATTCCTATATTTTTCAAAAACTACTGAAACAGAACATCGGTGTTTCTGTAATCTTTAAAATTCAGCTCACTGAACTGCACATTCCCAAAGAGTCTTCATACCGCTCATGTTTATCTTAAAGTTTTTTCCACGTAAAGAATCCAGGCTAGCAGAGATTTACGAGAGGTGAATGAGTTTTGAGCCTTTCTTCCCTGCCCTGCCTGCCAGCAGTGCCACTGTCACAGGATGCTGTCGGTTAGATGGCTTGTTGGTCTCCTTCTCTTCAGCCACCCAAATATGAATTAAGTCTTTGCATGCTCAAGTGGAAGGCAGTTTGTGCCCAGATACTGCTCGTTTGGTTAGAAACTGGCTCAGCCTCTGCCAAAGGTGGACCAGTGAGGTCAGGCATGAGCCTGAGGTCAGATGAAGGCAGGAGGCTACAGAGGGCTTTCTGGCAAGCACCAGCTCCCAGGCCAGAGTGCTGCCCTTTCTGGAAAGGGAAGTGTGAGATGGAGTTTGTTAAAAGTAGATTTTTTTTTCCCTCTGATGATTCCAGAGCCTCCCAGGAGTCACATGTAAACACCTCCCCTCCCAAAATCATCATTACTCAGGAACCTGAGAAAGTCCTGTCTTTTGAGAAACTCCGGGAAATATATTCACAAATAGTTTTAGAGTGTGAGGAGTTTTAAACCCAGCCACTTGCTCTTCCTGACTTGAAGGAGGGATTTGAAATGAGCTTTCTCACCTTTTAGACAATGAACTTGGCTGAAAATTCCAGGCTAAGGAATTTTTGAGGTAGGTCTTTCTTATCTCCTGTTGAAATAGCTTCATTTAGTAAAAACTGCACCCATACTGGAGCAATGAGCAAAATCTGACATGAACTTAAAATTGCAATTTTTTTTTCTTTCCAGATCAATGCATACTTAACCATCTAAATAAAACTGGAAAATGTCAGCAAGATGGACTGACAACTCAAGATAAATTATGTATCAGGGAAGCCTCTCCTCTGAGAAGGACACACTCGCAGACACTTCAGGTCCACACCACGGACCATATTCCTTCGGGAAACCCAGTATGGTTTTGGAGACATTAACAATGTACATGAGTTCCTCTCTAAAATGTAAGTGACTGGGGAATCTAGATGCAACAGATAAGGCATACACATTCTGTATTTAGGGAAATAAAGGTCTCATGCAAACCTAACCCAAAGTGGTCAGAATTCAGAATGCATCCTCCTCCTTACATAGATCACTCTCCACAAAAGCTCATCTATTTTATTTATCGGTACAAACAACAGCAGGATGCAGAACTATGTACAAGTCTGGGGAGCACAGACCTGTGCTTAGTACCAGCAAAGGACGTCAGCACAAGTACCTAGTCCACAGATTTGCTGTGGGATTGTAACTACATATTAAAAACTATAACGGATTTACTTCCACAGCTCAATTTCCCTGCATGACTGCAAGTAAAAAAAGAAAAAATCTAAATACCCTTAAAAATCTGAGCCCTACCCACTGTGGGTCTCATTTTCCAATGCAATATCTTTCAACTTCTTAATACATTTCATGAGAATAAATACATGGAAGACTGAGAACCAGTCAGAAGATACTCAACTTGCCTAAGATTCCCCCCCCCCCCCCTTGTGAAGCTAATGTAGGCAAAAAGAACTTTCTGTAACTTTGGAGACAAAACACACACACACCAGTCTCAAATGCCATCACAACAGACAGTGGAATTATTTCTTAAATACTGGCATTGTGTATTTGTAAATTTTAAACTAGTAGAGGTATATATTGATTTGACCTTGGGGCAAAGCTTGGATTCATTCATCTACTGTGAACACAGTCATAAAACAGCACTGGTATTTTGTATTCCTCTGCACAGTCCATCAGTACTGCCTGATGTGTTTCTAGATGGCAGCTAGTACGGATTTTCTGGAGCCTGCAAGTCAAATGAGTCCTGTCACACCCCGTGAAGTGACAGAAGGCTAACAAATGTTTGAGGAAAGGCTGCAACAGAGTTCTGCATGTCTCATCTCTCTGGCTGCTCACACACCTTGTCAGCTGGATATACCAAAATGCACTGGGATTGCTGTGTTCCCAGAAGGCTAAAAGGACCAAACATCTTCACGTTGCCAGCGCACAGGGAATGGAACTCCATCTCTGGCTTTCTGCAAACTTACCAAATAAACCCCATCTCAGCAAAACAGCCATAAGCAGAAGCCATTAAAAACAGCTACGCAAACACCAGCACCTTCTTATCCTCTTTCTAAACATGCTAATTATTTTCTCTTCTCTCCAAAGGGGTGATGACTACCAGTCTGCCTGTTCCAAGCTTTGGGGAAAGGAGTTAACATTCCTGAGGAGGAAGGAGTAGCTCCAAATTTCCACTCTGTGAGGGTAACAGGTAAAATCTTAGGGGTGCAGAGAGCTCTGTCTCGCAGTCTCTTCTCACTGCGGAGGATCTGCCCCTCCAAATGTAAGCAGACTAGTGGGGGAGCAAAGATTTCCTTCTCCCAGAACAAGGAAATGCAGAAACTGCAACCAGGCATCCAGATCAAGTGTTAAGCACTAAAATAGTCTCTTGAACCTATCACATAGCCTGGGGACCACTCTTAGCTTACTGTGGCACTTGTGAGTGATCTATATATCTACATACACAGCAGCAGGAGTGAGACGCATCTCTTTATGTACAGTTATAAAAAATGTATGAGTTTGTAGATATGACTAGGAAGACATCAAAACCCTTCACACTTGGATATGAAAATCAGAGAAAGGCAAATTTCTGTCGTAAGACAGAATTTAATTCTGAAACCATTAGTTTGTTGGGCTCCTTGTTTATGCAAATTACACTAAGAAACTGTGATACATAAAAGTGCCAAGAGAGATTATTAGTTAGTGATCAGAAGTACAAGTACCCCAAAATAAAAGAGATGCTTAGAGACCTGATACCAAAAGACATTTGTGCAGCTCCATAATACTCTTTTTCAGAAAGCCTAAGACTCAAAGGACGATAAACCAGAAGACATCCTGATGCATCTCACTAGTACTTCCCAACAAGAAAAATAGGGTATTTTCACACACATTTCTAGGAAGTAATTTAAAAATATTTTGGCTTAGAATCAGAGCAATTGCTCAGAGGAGCAACTGTATTCAGAATTTTTCAAATTATGAAGACCGATTCCAGCATTTTAATGCCCTAGCAGGTCAGCTAGATGCTCTCACTGCACTTACTTTTATACTGCTTTCCGTGCTTTACAGGTTTCTTTCTACAGAAATTAATATTCTCTTAATATTTGGAAAAAAAATTGCTAATGATAAATGCATTTCAGAATCACAGAACAGTTGAGGTTGGAAGAGACTTCTGGAGCCCACCTACTCCAAACCCCGTGATAAAAGCAAGTTCAACTAGAGGGGGCTCTTCAGAGCCAGTGACACAGTTGCTCAGTGCCACAGTCCCTTCCCCAAAGTGAAAGCCATGTTCTTCGAGCGCACCCTAGTGAAAATCCTGTTGAAGACTTTTTTTTACTGGTTTAAAATCCTGCAAGTGTCTATACTTAGCTATCAGCGTTTTGCTGCCTTGATGTTAGGGTCTGAATTTTAAAAAACACATTTATTAAAGAAAACATGGAGAAGTAGATGCCCCAGTACCTCATAAAAATCCATTTAGGTATTTTACCTGTCCATGAATTATACTAAATTACTTTCCAGAGCGATATGCTGAATGTGAATTACACAAGCCTTCACAAAGGTCTTGGAAAATTTCTCATTTTTCTTTTGAGTATTTTCATTTCTATAAAATATTACGTTGCTGCTGTTATGAAAGAGGCTTGTGTCACCATAAGTTAAAAATCATTGAATCACAGAATATCTTGAATTGAAAGGACCCCATAAGGATCAAGCACAACTCTCTGCTCCTCGCAGGACTACTTAAAACTAAACCATTTGACTATGAGCATATTCCAGATATCCCTTGAACTCTGAAAGGCTTGATGCTGTAACCACTGTCTCAGGGTTTTACAGTGATCTACTACCCTCCCAGTGAAAAGTCTTTTTCTAAAGTCCAATCTGAACGTCCCCTGAACCTCTGGCACCTGCTCTTCTTAGATTTCAATTGTCTGGGGATTGCCCAGCTCTCTAGCCTATCCTGACCTCTCTGTAAGGCCTCTCTATTCCAGAGGGATGCCATAACTTCCCCCTAATTTAGTATCATCAGAAAACTTCCTTGATGTACACTCAGTTCCTGCATCTGGATCATTTATAATAAACATTAAAGAGCACTGACCCTAAAACAGAGCCTTGGGGTGACTGGCTGCCAGCTTGATGTAATCCCATTTACTATAACTCTTTGAGCCCAACCTGTCAGCCAGATTTAAGATAAAACTACTTATGAATCCTGGCTGCGTCTTGTTACTGGCATAGTAAGTTTAAAGATATGGTTAAGAATATTATACAAAATATATATGGAAAATAACCTATGGAAAGGATCTATAAAAATAAAGCTTTCAAGTCTGTAGAGGCCGTAAACAATTTTGCAATAGCCACATGGAGAAGGTACCATAACAATAAAGAAACCTTAATTAATGGTCCTGAAACCATTTCACCTGCAGGATAAACCTCTCTGAAGTGTTCAATTAAAAAGCACATAGCTAAGATCAACTACAAGGAGCCATATACATTTTTATTTACCACCACTACTAATTCTCCCCTTTCAGACGATATGTTTAGTTGCTCCTTTATGACTCTTCGAACTGCATTTGACTGTCAGGCTGTCATGTGCACTTGTGTGCTTACCTGGTATCTCACCTTTAGGCAAACTTAAACAAAACAACTACGGAATTTCCCACACTTACATATGACTCTCCACTGTTAAAATGATTATGGGGGGGGGGGGGGAAGAGAAACCCACCAGCTCTCTCATTTTGTGCTACATCATTTTCGTGCTACAACTGAACAAACTAGCTTTAATTGTCATCTGTTCCAAAGACCTGCACACGTGCCTGCACCAGTTTCGTTTGCTGCTAAGTCCTGCAGGGCCAGCACATGCAACTGAACAAAACCCATCTGACCAACACATGTGGTATGATACAGTACTATACGTGGTTCCCAGCTGTCAAAGCACTGCACATCCTCTAGTGCTGGCCAGGCACAGGATTATCTAGGTCAAACAGTACTTAACTATCTCAGTCTTTGTCCTCAACAAAATTGTCAGACTAGAGACAGCTAAATCTGTCACTGGATGCAGTTTTTTAACGCTAATGAAGAGCTGTGCTTGAGCTAACTAACATCAGCGCCAGTGACAACTCACACAGGGATAACTGAGTGCTGACAATACACATCACTAAATTATTATTACATTCTGTTCAAGATCACTTGATAACACTTCTAATCACTTAAAAGAATATTTTTTCTTTTCATTTGGTTGTTATCTACTTTAAGGAGGACATATCCCTTGCTTCTAATCAAACAGATGCAAACGGTCCAGTCAATGGCAGTCCTGCAAGAAGCAGAGAGCTGAAGTCGATGAACCTTATTGGGTCCCTTCCAACTCCCTATGGCTTCCTTCCAACTTGAAATATTCTGTGACTCTGTGATACGTACCGTGGTGTATGACAAGTACATCACAAGTCACATTGCCTTTCTGGTACAGTAACACAAGTCACCTATTTTTTCCAGTCAATAAATGATTTAAGATATTTAAAACAGATGTAAAACATTTATTTTTTTCAGATAAATATGAAATCTTACTCCTTTTTATTAACACATGAGGGACAGAAAGCAGAACAAGATAACTCTTAAGTAAAACCAATCTATTTTATTTTTGTCAAGTTAGCATTTCATTGTTAAACAGTTGCACAAAAGAACTTCAGAGAACTGTACCTCTTATAGTTTCCCATTAGTTATCATGGCTACTGAAAACATACAAAGCATTTAAAACTTGTTTTAACCTGCAGCTCTCGTAGTTAATAGTTTTTGTAAAGTTTCAGCTGTAACTGAACACCACATTCATAAGCATCAAAAAGTTACAGGTACTTTCCATATTAAATTAATGTCAGATAAACTATCATGCAGTACAGTACAGCACTGCAAAAATATTCCAATAAATTTTCATTAGAAAAACTGCACCTGAAATCCAGAGCACTGCATGTACATAAGAGCCTATAAACAAAAATCTGTCAGCAAAATCAGTATATGGTTCAAGTACGTCAACAGTTGTATTAAATAATACTTAATAGACTACTAAACCCTACCATTTGAAAAAAACTCTTTAGAAAGGTCGTGGTGGATATATTCACTGAATACTTTTGTATTACATCATTCATAGTCCAAATGGAGCTGTCCATGGCACAATGCACTTTAAATGAAAGCAAGCTGGCCACAGTACATAAGGCAAACACGTATCAAGGCAGACTCGTAACAGCAGGTCTGCAATGGCGATGACAGTAATCACCTCGTTGTATCTGTACAGATCATGCATAAAAATTCTTCTTTTGCAGCATGCAGCAACAAGAGATATCTTCCTTTAGTAACAAACTGAAACTCCTATACCTTCAAAAGCACACCATGAATCATTGCTTCCTCAAGAGAAATTATCAATACTGTGTCTTCTGTCATCAGTACTATGGAAAGCTGGAACTAAAAAACTAGAGCGAACACATAAACTTAACCTACTCTGAAGAAATAAAACTAAACCAGAGAAAACAAATAAAAAATTTTCTGAAGTTGAGAGTTACTCATAGTAGTGCAGATAATGACCTCTGTTACCACGAATTCCACTTTCATATGTAAATCCAGAAAAAAAAGGAGTCTTGGAAAAGGAACTCAGTAACAGTAGTTGAAATGCAATAAATTTTGGCAAAAACATAAGCAGGCTCCTATCATAGACCACAAAATGTCACATATTTGTGGAAATATGTACACCAATCTAGTTTCAAAAGTTCTTCATAATTAGTTATTAATAAATTCAGAACCAAAAAATATCTGCTTTCAACTGCAGTAAATTACTAATTAACAAAATGTTATCTGCAGTAAATTTGTAACCTCTCAGGAAAAGAAATTAATAAATTAATTGACTTCTGGTTTTGGAGGAAAAAAACATTTAAATCAGTTTAGTTTATTATATGAGCATTTAATTCAATTTTTATATATGAAGAAGTTGGGCATGCTATTCTGGAGCCTACTTTTGAATATATTTCCGAAATTCCACAATCTATTCAAGGTTTTCTTTTGGGAGTGGAGAAAAAAACAAGTGGGTGGAAGAGAAGGAAGTGAAATCTTTAGCGTGTCATATTCTGCACTCCTTGTATTTTCACAACCAATTTTATCAATCTCTTCTCTAAAAAATCTGCATTAGGAAGACACATCTAATATCATGGGACAACAGCAGTCAGACCACTTCATAAAACTACTAACATACCCTACGTTCAAAGCGTTGAGTGCTGCAATCAAATATTATTTCTGGAATTCCCTGGGTGAATTTCTCTCTCTAACTCCTCCTCCTCACTTTCCCTCTTGCTCTGTTCTTGAACGTTCATAGTTCCTTCATCTCTGACATCAAAGCATTGGAGTTCAAGTTGAAAATCTTGGTTCTTTCATGGAAAAAAAGAAAAAAATGTTCATAGAACATACAGCAGTTACTCTAAAAGTAAATCCAAGCATGACGATATTTTACACACTTCTGTCTTCTTATCACACAACAGAATAGGTGCATGTTTCTGTCTTTTCTAAAAGATTACTGAAATTTGAGTTATAAAAGTGAATGTAAGAATTTTTTTATTGCTGCCTCCGATGACTAGCATCAGCACTCACTTTCTGCAGTCCTTGTCTCTTCAAATTAACAATAGGGGTGGAGACGGGTGCTTGTGATTGAAGCAATTCAGCCGTAGCTTTCTTCTCAATAAACTCAGCTATTTCATCTTCTAGAACTTTTTTCTTTTCCTCTAATTTCAGTTCCTCTTCTTGATGTATTAGCATAAGACATTCAAACTTAGTTTGTACCTATTTTAAGAAAGCACAAATAACGCTTCCAGCTAGTAACACAAGGTGGTGATATCACAATATAAAACCTCTCTGTAAATTAGCAGCAAAACCTACCTCAACTGGTGTTATTAGTCATAAGAAATTGCAGTTATTTCCCCAAACTGTTACGACTGAAAAAAACAGCAAACCATAAAAACAATCATTCCTATCATACTGTTCTCATGAAGCTGGGCTAATACACTAAGTACAAGTGGAAAACATGGAAGGCACTGAATACTAGATTTCCTACTACATTTTACATTTTGTTATATCAAAAATAAGGAGGTCTTTAGAGACGAAACAATTACCAACAGACAGATTAAATCAGGATCTGTCAAGTACTTCCCTAAAATCAAATGGGCAAGGAATCATACACACTTTAGTTACATAGATATGCATTTTCATATATATACATAATTTTAATATGTGTATTAATCACATTTAAATATTAATATGTACAGGCATAGAGTTAAGTCTGGTTGAGGAGTTACTAGTGGGACATAAGAAGTTAATTATTCTGCAGTAATTGTTCTTTGAGTGTTCTTTTGACATATTAATGCATTTTAACCTGCAGACATATTTTAACCAGTTTAAACCTACTGTGAAGTTATGCACGATGACCAAAGAGCACTTCACTCCATTCTTCCTCATCTCCCATCTTCTCACACACTAATTTTCCTAGAATCCTGCTTCTATATTAATTTGTATTGGTGTAACTCTGAGTGCAGCTACACTGGTACAGAAATCAGAGAGATTTATTTCCATCTTTTGCAAAGAAGAAGAAGAAATAACTAAGACTATAAACATAAAAGTATGCCTGTTCTACCCAGCAGAGCTCTCAAATTTTATAGGAGCACCTACAAGTTTTCTCTAACGGAGGATGTGAAAGCAATCTTAAGTATAACAGAAATTCCTGGTTTTCTTTAGTTTCCAGGTACATGCACACCCTTCGTGGCAAATGAGCAGCAAGAGGATATGATGAATGTTCTTTAGGAGTGACTGCATGATCACTTTCCCACATCAGGAACTTGGAAAACTAATATCCATAATTCAATTGCAATATGCAGAGTTCACAAACCACCTCGTATAAATCACAGAAGAAAAACATCAAAGAGTATCACAGATACTGTGTAAGACCTTGCTGAACCTACTTTGAACATGGACAAGTACTCTTCCAGTTGGATAGCCTCATACTGAGAAGGACTGAATTTTTTTTTCTCCACAAGTGGCATGGGGATCTCGACAGATTTAGAAAACAAATATTAAGTCTTCTTATTTAAAACATGTATCTGAACACCTCAAAAAAACTGCTACAGCTTTGTTGGGAAACTAATGTACAGAAAAGAATATTAATAAAAATGCACAGGTTCCCAATTTCAATTAAACCAGTATTTGAATATAAATAGGCATGACCATGATAGAGTCTGGCAGAAAGTAGATTAGAAGATTCTGTTTTGCTAGTCCAGCTTGACAGGACTAAATCTTCAACAACATATTCAAGAAATATTCCACATCTCCCAACAGTCTTAAGGCAGCTGGGAACAGATGAGATTTTAAAACCAGAACCAAACCAAACCAACAAAAACACCACCATCAACATGAAGGTTGACCTTAGATTTAATAACTGAATCTGGAAGTCTTAAAAACATACATAGCCCACTCTCTGAAAAAACAATGCATGGCATTTTTTCCTAAAATCTTTGTTTTTACAGAGCAATCTAAGCATGAAAAGTACCTAGTATGCTGCTATAGCTTACCAATGTTTCTCAGCATACTGCTAGAGAAGACAAAGAAACACAACTATTATATTCATCACTCTTTTACTTCACCATATCAACTCCTACTCTATAGACTTGGCCCTGCCATCCACCAAAGCCATTACACCGTAAGCTTCCTCCTTCCAAAAAACGATTGCCATTTATAGAATGATATAATCATTTACGTTGAAAATGACCCTTAAAATCGAGTCCAACCATTAACCCAGACCTGCCAAGTCCACCACTAAACCATGCCCCCAAGTGCCACACCTACAGGTCTTTTAAATAACTCCAGGGACGGTGACTCCACCACTGCCCTGGGCAGCCTGTTCCAGTGCTTGACCACCCCTTCAGTGAAGACATTTTTCCTAATATCCAGTCTAAACCTCCCCTGACGCAACCTGAGGCCAATTCCTCTCATCTTGTCACTTGGTAGAAGAGACCAATCCCTATTTCACTATAACCTCTTTTCAGGTAGTTGTAAAGAGCAATAAAGTCTCCCCTGAGCCTCCTTTACTTCAGGTTAAACAATCCCTCAGCTGCTCCTCCTAAGACATATTTTCTTGTTTGCTTGTGCCTAATCAATCTGCCAAACCAATCAATCTGTGTAATCAATCTGCTTTTGATTTAAAGTGTTACTGTCCTCAAAATATTAGGAAATTATAAACATCAACCAGTGATCTTGTTAAGAACTTAACTGTTCCAAAGCTCAGCAAACAAGATAGACAAGCATGCTTACCTCTTGCTCTGCCTCTTTCAACATTGCTGCTTCCTCCTTCACTCTCTGCACAAATTGTTTTTTAATCTCCTCCTCTTTTCTTTGCAGTTCAAGGTAGAACTCATGCCTCTTTGCCTCATAGGCTTCCTGTAGACTGAAGTCCAAAAACAAGCAAGTTTCCAGCATGTTGCTTTATTCAATGTGGAAAACCAACAATCTAAAAAATGATTTAAACAATTAATATTCATCTGAAATATTAATTTCTACAGCTTCCCACATAAAAATTGAACAAACCTGAACAGAAGCAAGCATCTTATATTACTACTTTTTATTTATGTAAACAACTCTGAGTAAAATTATTTATGCTCACTGCTCCTGGGCAATTTACATTTCAAAGTAAATACAGTACTTTAGGCATCTAATGTTCTAAAGTCTTGAGTTATACCTTCCTGACTCCAACATGCATAAGTTTCTCCTTTAAGTTGCCTACTAATGAAACACTGAAATTGCCAGAAAAATCCCCCAAAAATTCTGCATTGTAAAACCTCAGTCTTAAAGAAGGAACTTAAGAAAGCAATTAATCTGGAGCATTAACACAACTAAAAAAATTATTATTCCTATATGAAAATTAAATACAATAACAGGATCCTCAAACTATATAGCACTCTCTTTGTGTAATGTCAAAATTTAAATATGGTAGTTATATTAATATAGACTAAAAACAATTTCCTAAGTAGTTCAACATCGAAAAAACAGGGTTACTTTCCAACATGCATGCTGGAAAACCTCAAGACTGCTTGGTTTTTCCTGAATCCCCTCTCTCAGAAGCAAATATACTGCATACATGCATATTTATATTTGAAATTATATGGGAGGTGTAAATTAGTTCAGATCATTGAGTAAATATCTGGCAATAGAACAAATCAGCAAGTAACTAAATCACTTCTTTACTTTTAAATCTATGCCTCCCTTTCCTTTTAGTACACAAGATAATGTTTTTTGTCCAAACAACAGGCACTTGAAATTGAGATACTTTTTTTGTGGCAAAGCATATCATGTCAAATTAAAAGATGTTGGTAATTTATTCATACAAATAAACTACTAGAGGTGTGAGGTCTATACTACCACTGCTATCACCCAGTGCTGGCAGAAAGTGTTCAGCTTTTCAATGAAACATGAATGGAGCTTGTCCACAGATGTATCTCATACACCAAAGTGCACACTGCCTTTGAAAAGCAAAACTGCTTAATGACACAAGTTCTTCCACCAAAATATTTACCACAAACTTTTCTAAGCCACGGGATTCCAGAAAGGCAGAATTGGTGGATTGTAGCTGTGCTAATGGTTACTAGAAACTCAAAAGCACCTGTTCATTGTCTTCTAGGACATAGGGCTTATGAACAGATCAAAACATGGACAATGTTCAAGCTCTTTGTTTCTGTTACACCATTCGTCTCTTCTAACACTTCATGAGCCCTTTTCAGCTAACATCAGTTACTGTCCTTTGCAAGGTATCTCATGCCTTCCACTCTGATGTAAAATAAATAGATATGTATATAAAATATTTAATTTTGGTTTATATTTTTAATACGCATCCATACTTATGTATCAGGTTTTGTCTTACCTTCTACTGTTTCTATCTTAAAAGTTTATAAATGGAAAGACCTACTAAAAAGGGCATTTAAAAAGTTAATTATTTAGAGTAACAGTAAGCTTTAACAGCTCCCTTCTATATTTAAATTTATGATGACTGGCCAGTTTCACAGTCCTAAAGTTTCTTATTTGTATTCAAAATATCATCTAAAGAGAGAGAAGAATCATCTTGAAATTGCACATGCAGACAATGTTTGTAAGTTATCAAGGTCAGAGCATTCTTCCTATTCTATCTTATTTGAGCACTACACAGCAACAAAATAAACTCAGAACAATCACCCCTTTGTTTTTTTATTTGTTTTTTTGGGGGGGGTTTAACCAGCTGTGAAACAAATTGGGTCATCCCGAAATTCTATCTATCATATGACATGGGGGCACAGTTTTCATACAGACACATCAATTCACAGAATCTTAGACAATAAAGCTACAGCACAGGTTTTTCAAGTGCCAGCAGTCTCACACTATACACACTTTTGCACCCAGTGTCACTTCTGCCAGCAGACATGCTGCCTTTGGGTGCAATACAGCTGCTAGAGCAAGTGCTAGACTGAGCTAACATGCTACAATCACACCTTCATTTCTTCATGGGGACATCTTTAGACTCAACCTAGGTTACTTTACCAGGTAAAAGCAATTTTGTCTTGAAATTAGTAACAGATTATCTTTGAAGACATTGGATTTACTAAGTTATCAAATTACGTGTAGAAGGAAGAGAAGAAATTAAGTGACTATTTTAAATTTACTGTGAGGGTGGTTGTGAATGCCCCATCTCTGGAAGTGTTAAAGGCCAGGTTGGATGGGGCTCTGAGCAACCTGGTCTAGTGGGAGGTGTCCCTGCCCATGGCAGGGGGGTTGGAACTAGATGGTCTTCAAGGACCCTTTCAACTCAAACCATTCTATGATCCTATGAAATGCCCCCTCCCCCTGGACTGAGTTGTTCTGGAAATCACAAAGACAAAACTAAAACAAATTTTCCTCTTCTGCATTTGGCAGATAAGCAGCATAATGACCCAAACAGTCTTTGGTTTTAGGAGGTTTGGGGAAGAGGGGGAAATAGTTCACCACATCTTAAGCCAATCCTTTCAACATTACTGCATCCATTACTCATAGTAAAACACTTTTCAGTTTATCTGAGGACTGGTTTCACTGCTTCTCATTTAGAACATTATGAAAATCAAGTTCACAGGTTCTCTCATTCTTCTGGGTTAGACCTCCAGAATTTTATACTCTGTACAAAGACACTTGCAAAAACTAAATGTTATAGCTAATTATTTAAATAATGCATTCTTATTGAGGTTTTGGAGGAAGGGATTGTGAATAAAGTCTAAACTAATCATAGATACCAGCACTACCACCTACCTTTCTGAAGAAGCATAGCTGTGACATACAGTTTCTCTGTCTGCATAAGACTGAAAGCATGGAAGCCTGAAGATGCAAATCAAACAGGTTATGTTCATAAATAAAGACTATGAAGCGAATTCAACTCCCAGTGGAACACAATGTTTGTGCACTTTGAACAACACAGGTATTTACATACTACTTTACAGTTTGTTCCGCTAAATTTTTTAAAGCTCTCAAATTTGAAAGTAATACTTGTAACTTTTTGTATAACATCAGACTATCAATTAAGGTATTATCTGAAAAACTAAAAAAAATCCAACCAACCAAACAAAAAAACCACCAAAAAAAAAGAATTAAAGGTTAACTAGTGGCAGGTATTTCTAGTGTGATGCCCTGACTACCTAACTACTTAAGTTGATATTAAGCAACACTAAGGTTGTGGTAGATCTAAATAATTACCATTTAACCTTGAGACAGTTAAAATATTGAGCTCAAATGCAAAGGTCTGCAGCTGGTCAGATGAACTCCATTCCCAAGTGACTTCTTAAGGAAAAAGTCTAATAGCCTTTCAGATATTAGGCTTCTTTTCTTAGAAAAGTCAACAAGAGTCATATTGACCTTCCTCTACACATAAACTTTATTCATATTACTGAATCCTTCCTGCTTTTCTGTCATCATCTTCAAAACAGACTGAAACATAAACAAGTTCAAGAACTGCAAGGTCTGAATATCCCAGCTTCAGGGAGGAATAAAGCATAGAATATATGATTCCTCGCATATTGAGCAAACGAGGTGCTTATGTTACAATTATGTTTAATTGCAATTATGATGAAGAAACAACTGTAATTATGATGACAGAAAAACAACTGAACCAGATAAAGATTAACATCAGAAAACCTAAATGGAAGCACACAGTCTGAATATCAATTCTCAGCTTTTTTCAACAGACTCTGGTCTATTAGTTTTCTTCTTTCAAATCAAGAAAGTTCCTGTGGGAAACAGCTTAGATTGAAAAATGGACTTAACAAAATGTCCAGTTTCAAAACTACTAATCCTCTCCTTCCTTCCAAACACCTAACGTAACTATGTGTGTGAATATATTTAGAAGTTTGTTTTGCTGGAAGCACTCTTCATGTCCAGATTTCTGTTTTCAACTATTGCAAATTTTTCCATTCAAAACATCTCAGCAAATATCTCTCACCAAGAATGACCTGAAAGTAGGAATTCATGTTCCTAATGGACATAATTGGACCATTGAAAAGGCAGTACCAGACCATCCACAAACAAAAAATAGCCTATCTTTACTTTTCAATAACAAAGAAATACAAATCCCGATTTTAAGTAGTAAAAAAAATACAAAAAAATCCACTTCCTGGATTTTATATCCAACAGATATTGCATAAAATGCATAAACCATACCACAAACACTCTGCTATCCATTGACTTCATTACTTCATTCTTAGAAGGCAATTGCAAATAAACAAATTAAAAAGCTATTATGAAAGAGCTTCACAAAAAATATAGGATTAGGGAATAGGCATTTTAAAAGTGTACACAAAACAGTCACTTCAGACTATTACTACTTTTATTCTCCCTTCTCACACCTAGTAATAGCGATGCAAACATATTTTTCTGTTGTGTGCTGAATCTATCTCTTTCTACATCTCCCATAAAAAATAAAGCTTGCCAACGTGTTTTTTCACATCTGAGTGAAAGCCTTTACAGATGTCTGCCCACAACCTACCTCACAAGGTAGCTGAACACCCAAGAATTACTGGATTTGCTTTGCAGTGGCATACAAATTTGGATGAATAAACTACTGCAGTACTTCTAAATCCAAAAGAGTAGTAGAGGAATGTCACAGGCAGCTTCACAACATGCTAAAAGGCAAGGCATGTCATCTACTCAAAGTGTCGGTGTTCAAATGCTACAAATAGTCAATTATTCAAGACTAGCAAAAGTTTTCTAAATTAACATCAAATAACCCAATTCAGATTATCAAATTTAATATGTAGGCAGCTACATCACAGGCACAAAATATGACTTCTCAAAATGCACTTTGATCATTATTTACACAAGCAGCATAAAATTTTAATCATCAGGCATATGCTGCTATGCAATATTAATTCAACTTTGAAACTACAGCTCTTAGAATCCAACTGTATATACTGTAAACATCTTTAAGGACAAAGAGGATAACAATTTAATAACACATTTTTGCCACACATACTTCTGTGGATGATACTTTTTATAATTTAACTTCTTTCTTGAGATGGCTGTACATTGTGACATTCAAGTTCAGAAAAGCCAAAGGTACTGCAGTCAATATTGCCATGAACAAATCTCTAAAAAAAACCTTCCCCTGGATGAAGAATGTTAATGTACGTTCTTAAACTTAAACCAAATAAAAGTCTATGGCTAATTTCAGTTGGTTTTAAACCTCTTTCACCTTTGGTTCTCTATGAAAAGGATGTATTCCTTTTTTCTTAAATCAAGAGAATATTCAAGAGATTACTGTGAGTCATGGACAGGTCAAGATCATCTAAATTAACTAATCTGCAAATGTGCCTTGACATTAAGACTTCAGAAAAAACTGTCCACATCCAGCATCTTCCTTGGCTACATTAATCTTACTTAATTAGTATTGTTTGACCAATATATAAACTAGACCTAGTCAAAGTCAAAGAAATGCTGCTCCATTTCTACAAGTTACAGTAACTGCAATTTACTTAAAACTTCTGTGCAAAGAACAGGTGAAAGCAAAGAATTTAAGCCCCTAAACCCAACTGTTTGGAAGGAAGACATTTATTTTTACCAGAACAGAATAGGTAAAGACACTCTGATCACTAAGTAAAACAACAAATAAACAAACCAGTAGCTTTCAATCATTAGAAACTGTTCTTACTGCAAAGTATTATTCAGTTTTCATGCCTGCTTTAAGTCAGTATTTCCCACCATGACCATGCAATAACAGCACTTTGGTAAACCATGAACAACAATTGAAGCACCAGTTCTTCCCCATCAGGATTCTGATCAATTACAAAATATGGTGCCGTGCGTAAAAGAAAAAAAAAAAGGAAGCTGGAAGACAATAGAATTGGGAAAAAAAGACTAAACAAATTGGATATAGAAATTTTAAATGCGTCCTGCACAAAGCAGCTTTACTACATGAAACAACTGTCTCTAACCTGCTGCTTAACTTTCCTTTGGAATCTTCTTTTAACTCCCTACAGTTTAGCAAGAAATTTCTTGACCTGAAAATGCTAGAGATTTGTTATTATGGCAGATAATGTGGGAAGCCAACAGTGTAACCACTGATTTTGTAAAAGTTTTTATTTCAGTTCCTTCTGAACCTTGAGTTCAACCGAACCATATTCAGAATGAGACATTCTTAAAAAAGAAAGTAAAACAGAATGCTTATACACAATGAAGATAATTGAAAAATTCATAAAGTATATGTACCTGAAGAAAACAGACATTCTTCCTGAGAAAAACTAAAATCCTTGAGTTTATTATAAAAGAGAAGGATTTCAAAATACATCTGACTTGCATGTCTTTAAAAGTAATGCTCATTTAATCCCATATACTTCTCCATGAAGATAACTGAATGAACAGCTACATCCTTTGATTAAAAAAAACCCAAACTTTTCTTTCCCTCACAGAAAACCTATTTTGTGTATGATCACTGCTCTGTATTGGGTTGATACAGTCAAATGTGAAGTGAATGGGTGCTGAAAGCAAGTGCTGCACATGAAGTCCTTTACCTGACTGGTTTAGTCTCGGGGCCAATGTCTCTGAAACCCATCTCTTCCAGTCTGCAGCGTCTGTACAATTCATAATGTTGTGCATGAGTCTTCTCTCTTAAGTCTTCCATATTTGTGCAAAGCATCTTGCGAAGCTTTACAGTGTCACAGTGGCTCTCATTTTCTACTAATCAGTAAAAAGAAAAAGATTTTATTATTATGCACGAGTAGCAAAGAAGTCAAAATACATTTCAAACAGCACTGAGATTCATTTATTTTTTTACTAAACATAATTCTAGAAAAAGGTATAGCATTGTTTATTATACCTCTTATATTTCCTTTTAATTTCTAATATACAGCACTGAAGTACCGTAGAACCATAAGTACTGGTGAACATGTTTCAGTATGTCCTGATTTCCTGTTTGAGCTGAACAACATGACATTTCTTCTTTTTTACCCCCTTCTTTACTGACAATCATAAAGTTTGAAATTTGGTAGTGCTAGAGGAACTGCCACCATACTACCCTACCCAAATACTACATACACCATGTCATACTTTGATTCCAAGGATGTATCAGTGTTGATAAAACTACCGGTTAGTGCACACCTCAAATATTAATTGCTAAACTTCTTAAGCTGTTGATCCAAAATACAATCAGCATGGCATCAGTGGAACAGCCCCCTGTATTACTGGTGAATTTTATACTTCAACAACGACAACAAAAATCTCATAAAAACACCTCTGAGAATTCATTTACCTTTTACAATGCCCCAAGGGTACTGACGAGCTCTCACCATTTTGTTTCCAATATTCACCTTTTCCATACTTCCTACTACGGCGAAAGGCAAATTACCCTGTAAGAGTCATATCAATAAAGTCTTATCTCTCAGTATTCTTATGCCACAACTGAAAAACACTTCAGAAATAAATTAGGGGGGAAAACACCACTTCAGGAAAATCCAACAGGCAATTTCAAACCAAAAACCACTTTGAAGAGATCAGTAGCTAGTCACTAGCTACTGATACAAAAGTCAAGCTACAATAACAAAAGCAGGAGGAGCGGGTTACAGACCCAGATGGGAGTGCTGCCAATTCAGGGGAACCTCAACAGGTGGAAAATGGGCCAACAGGTATCTCATGAAATGGCAATGCAAGAATGGCAAGCCCTGCATGTCAGGAGGAACAACTCCATGCCCCAGCACACGCTGAGGGCCAACTGCCTGGAAAGGCACTTTGCAGAATAAGATGTGGGGACAATCAGGTGAACAACAGGTTGGACCTGATTCAGCAGGTCTGCCCCAATGGCAAAGGCAGCCGACTACATCCTGCATTAGGAAGAGCATCATTAGCAAACAGAAAGCTGCTCTAGAACACATGATTCACATTCAGTCAGAATTCATATCCCCAGTAACGGTCATGTGACAATCACAGCTTGGAATCCATGGCATGGTTACTGCTGTGGGCTGCCCAAATGGCTGGCTGACTGTGTGCTGACCCACAACAACTGACCAAACAAAAAAAATCATTACCTGGAAAACACATCACTAACAGAGCATGGAAGGAGTAAGTAAGAGCTCACTACCTTTCCCCACAGCAGAAGGACCTGTCACTGACCGAGAGCTGCACATGGTCACTGCATGGCCAAGTAGCAGAGGCTGGGATGCAGAGCCATGCGCTCCGGCACACCAGCTCCTGCTCCCTGCTTTCAAACCCCGGTACACACAAACACATGTTCATGTGCATCTACAAACACCTGCACATAAACAAATGCAGAGTGCTCAAAACAAAGTCATCTAGCCTCAGAAGCTTAGTTGAAGCTGGTAGCTACTCCTGGGAGGATCCGAAAGGACAATAGAAAATAAGCCAGAATTATATCTGACTTTTTCATTCCCAGAGAAAATTTGTCCTAATTTCAAATGAAAGTACTAAAGGAAATAAAGGAAAAAAATGCAGGCAGAAGACTTGCTGTGATAAAGACCAGAGAAAACTGTAGACACAAGGCACTTAAATATCTTCTCTAACAGATGTAAAGCTGTATTTGCTGAGGAAAAGGGCAAAGTCCAATCTGTCTGTCCATAACAGTAATTATATATTAATTATTCAGAAATTAGAAAAAATATTTATGCATGAGAACCTCTTTTCTGTTGCTGAGCCAGAAAAGAAAAATCAAGTGATATCAACTGCAGAGGGGTAGGGAGATTTGCAAGTAGGGAAGGAAAAAGCCAAAATATATGAGTTTTTTAAGGTGAGAAAAACAAACTCATGACATACAAACTTAAAAACTTCAAGATAACGGTGAAAGAAATTCCATTAATCAACATTAGAGAGTGATGCTTTAGTACTGAAAAATAAATGTTTTTGTCATTTACTTACATTCGTGATGGTATTAATTTCAGAAACAGTTTCATCATCAGTTGGAAACTGGTATATCTGGATGCCATTACTAACTAATTCACTCATTATTTTGCTCTTGAACTCCTGAAGCTCAGTTTTAGAAATGCTGTCTGCTTTGCCTATAACTGGTATAATGTTCACCTATTAATGATATAAATTATATGAAATGTGTGAGACTTCAATTTTAAGGCGGCAACTTTTGTAACTTAAATTGTTTTCTGATAAGCTTTTTAATTTCTCCCCCAGCCCAAACTTTTCCATCACTTGACATCAAAGCTTTACAAACCATTAAAAATATGTTCATGGGCATAATTTACCAAAATAGCAACAGATTACTGAATAGTCTTCCTTAAAATTAATTGAATATGAGAAAAGAACAAGGAAGAAGGTCTCATACAGTGAAGTACTCAAAAGAACAGTAATGCCTACTCATTAACTATATGTCATTATTTATATTTCTACTAAAAACCCAGATTGTTCTAGTTTATAGCACCAGGGGGTGTGGTTAAGGTGTTAAATGAAAGTTGAGAGTTTACCTTCACAAAGAAAAGGAAGCTGGCTATCAAACCCTGCCTACCCCTGAGCCTCTTCCTTGGGTTCCTTTCAGCTAAAACATCATCTTCTTCACCTCACCACTACAGCAAAGACCTTCCCAAGTATCTGATGTGAGCAGAGGAATGACAAAGACTGAAGAATCTTGCTCACCAGACTTTACACTAATTATTCAGAACCTGAAATTCAGTTCTACTAATCTGCTCTATTTCCTAAAATACCTATGGCAGTAACTTAGGACAGTAGCAGATGCTACTTTTTTTTTTAAATCCTGACACCGCTCCCAAAACATACATTTTTCAGGACTAGATACAAATAATGAATGCTAATATCCAAATATTTTGGAAGAACAATACCAATAATTCTCCCAGATTTCAGAAGATGAGAGTTTTTACAGAGTTCTTTGATCACAGATGCAAAATGGAAGAAGAGAAAAAAATAAAAACCCACACATTTTCTATTGATTATTCTGTCTGAATGAAAATGCCTAAGCATGGAAACTCAAGAACAGATTCAAAATGGCTATTTTTCAAATAAGACTTCTGTCCTAAGCAAAATGTCCAAATGAAAAGGGAGAAGCCAATTCCGAAGTATGACTTCTAAGACTGCATGATGACAGTCCTTAACTGTGTAACCTATGCAACCTAAGCACCTATTGGGTAAAATACCTAAAATCAAATAAAATGTTGGAATATATTTTTTTAATAAGTGAGCGCAGCTAGGAGTAATTCACAGCTTGCATCAAATTAGCTGAGGGACATCAATTTAGGTTTCCTATAATACAGCTCTAAAAATGGATGGAACAGAGTCCTGAGAATCAAATTAACCTATATTCTGTATTTTCAACAGCAAAGTTTTTCAAGTACTTGTTAATTAGGAGAGAATTACTTAGAAAATGAATAGCAGAGAAAGACTACTGAGATCAGTAACGCAAGAAAAGCAAAATCCTCAGAAACTGTGACTACAGCTGTCAACATTGATGTTACATCACAGCCATTGCATTAAAATTTAAACACATACAATTTATGTTTTAGATAAGCAACAAAGGGAAAAAAATATTTTTGAAATCATTACTCGTTGCAAGAGCAAGCTGATTTAAGAATACCTCTATGAATCAACATAAAAATTTCCAAAGATTCTTTCAGAAGGAAAAAAAAAAAACGAAACGCCACAAAGTGCACTCATGTAATTTCCTGACTTGAATGTAACCTGTACACAATTCCATTAGAATTAATTAAAACTGCAGATCTCTTAGTTGAACAATCACTATTCCCAGCACAAAAGGCTACAGAAAAAGATTCCCTTAATCTGTGAAGGAAACCTGGTTGGTCTGTAGTGATTGCATCCTAAGAAAAACTACAGGATTTTTCAACGTCTAAAAGCTACAGCCCAAATTCTTATCCAGTCATCCAATTTATAATTGGAAAAAAATTAACTGACCACAGATACTCCGATTTTTTGCTCCCACGATTAGAGAGTACACAATGACCTTATCCTATTCCAAGAGCTCTCTCTACCTCTGAGCTGTGGAATCTGGTCATGTTTTGTACCAGGCAGACCGTAACAAAAGCACACAGCGTACACTGTGGTGGCTTTAGGAAGAAACTGAAGGCAGCTTTTGATGTGGCTGTACCATCTTCTCTTTAGGGAATCCTGTACTCAGAAAATGCACCAAGGGATTTCCACATTCTAGGCAATCCCAAATTCCTAATTGGCATAGGGAAATGCAGTACTAAAAGCACCACAACTATGTTCCTCAATAAGATGGAATCCAAGCTACAGTTAAAGTATATACTTTATATGCAGTTAAGGAATATACTTTTTCTGTGTGTATTTCAGTAGTAAGATCAGAAAGTAGAATCCATTACAAAGGGATAAAATAATGAACTTCCATGTGGTTCATGTTCTCTTTGTGCCAAAGCAGAACTAAAAATAGTTACAGTAGGTGGCTAGAAGCCAAAATTCCCCAAAGAAGAATTACTTTTAGTTTATTCTGATGGAAATGTTTACTCAGGATGCTGAGACTCATGGATTTACAGTCTTATCTTTTGAAAGAAACACTGTTTTAAAGGGAGAGGGCACAACCTAGAAAACAAGTATTTTTGCAGTTAAACACAAACTCCAACTTCAAAACTCAGTGTAGAACATGGTCCTTGAGATTGTCCTATTTTCTACAGTAGTTTCATAAATATTTAAATCTGGCATAAACCAACAACATAGCACACAGAAGTGATCCTGCTCTCCACTACCTTTGTACCACCATACCTTCCCTCCACTTGCTCTGTGCTATTGAGAAAGTTCAAAATGCAAAATACATCCAGAAACAAAATTTAATAAAATACCAAACACGCTTATCATCACAAATGTGGACTAGACTGATTTAATCCTTGTTATCTTGGAGAAATATTTCAAGAACAAGAAAATGCAGGAAGAATACTTAGCAAGGACGGGCTCTATTAAAGCACAAAGGAAAGGACTAAAGGCACAGAAGACGCATTTAAGTTTTCAAATGTCTCAACATTTCAACAAATTGAATCCAAATGATGTAAGGTTTCTTAAAATAGGTTAAACATTTAGCTTCATCTAGTTCACACAGCCCTATTACAGGAAGAAAGTTAAGGATTTAGAAAGTGCAAGTAATTACACTGGAAACTTCTATTTTAAAGCTTTCTAAACAAATAAACATGTTAAAACACTACTGCAGCCTATCTTCGAAAAACCACATTGGCAGAGTGTTCTGTTTGTGGCAGATGCCTCTTCAGTTATCTATAACAAAGATCTTCATAGCACTGCAAAGCCTTTTATATGCCAACTTTCCAGCAGCCCAAGAACTAGAAACAACCTTTATTAGAAATACCACAGCACTCATGGAAGGTACCCTATCCAATCTCCATATGATGTTTACAGTTTTAAAGTTGGTGTGGTTCTACTTTTTTACTATTTTTTTAAAGCCTGTATTTTTTTTAATGTTCTTGCTGGATGTCTCTCTCCTTTTGACTTATAAATAAACAAGTGACGAACTGCAAGCTACTTGCGGAGACAATTTATTCTGAACTTCAGGTACACCAGCACCCAAAAAAACACTGCAAAACCAAACACTCAGATATAGAACTGAAAGGTGGTAGTGGACCTGAAAGCTCCAAGATGCTTCAGAAATTAAGACAAACTCTTGGAACTCTGTTTCAAAGTCTTACCTTACTGTCTAGGCTTCTCATGGTTAACAAATCTAGGGTTTTTAGGGAGCGGCCTGTAGGTGAGATGAAATAGAGGCAGACATGGATGCGAGTATCATGGTAGCTAAATAAAGAACGTATAATTTTCAGTTCTTCCTGGAGATAGGCTTCAAATTGTGCATCTATATAATCCACTACTGGCTGATAGCTGTAGGAAATAAAATTTAAAAACCAAAGATTAGCTACTCCTAAACAGAACCAAACTGAGGGGAATTCCTCTTGCATTGTTTTATGGATTTTTGCTTTATTGTCAAAAGGCTGCTCAAGCAGAGCAGAAAATTAAATGCACAGACTAATCTTAATTTCTGAAAAGCTACTCAAAAAAAATTGTGTATCTAGTACAGATAAAACATTTCCTAGCTACTGTTAGTGAAAAAAGGTACACAACGTTAATTATGATTATAACTGATCTTCTCAAGTGATGTTTTTAAATTTTTGCCATCAAGCTGTGCAAATGCAGAGCTCTTAGATATAAGGAAGACACAAAAACCTCTTAGGGACAATACAAGAAAAGAAAAAATATGCAACTAATAGTATCAAGAAATAGGATGAACTTTATCTTCTAAAGTACTGTACGTGACAGAGCTCTTAAACAGTAGACAAAAACTGAAAATGAGAAAAGTAAAAGAATAATGTAAATCTGAGCAAGTACAGTCTAAGTATACTTTATCCTACTTAAAGCCCAGACTATAATCTGCTTTCAAAAAGAAACGGTTGCTAGATGTAGAAGCAGCGCACCCTTACATTTCTGCTGCTACACAAAGTTTATAAAACAGATCAATGCTATCAAAATTCAAAAGCAGCTGTTACACACAAAACTAAAAGAACAGTGAAAAGGCAGCTCCTATACCACACATCAAAACCTCTTAGTAGAGGCTATACTAACATGTACCTGCATCTCATTCATCCAAGTCACTAGTGGTAGCTATTATCCAGTTATATCATAAGCCATAGCTCTCATGACAATCTTAATGTCACTTTCTGACCTTCATTTATTATTGCCACCATTTAGGCACTCAAATAGCATAAATTCTGTACAATTAGGGTGAAGGAAACAACATCTGCTAAGACAGCTCAGTACTGTAAAATCTTCAACTCATAAAAGCAGAGACTCAAAAAAAGTTCTGAAAGACACTAGTGCACTACCTCTACATTGCCAACTAAGCCATCCAACATAAAGAACAAAGGCCTTCAGTAATCCACATGATGTTACTTCCAGTTTAAGGTCTTCAACACGTTCCAATCAAATTGTTAAAAACCCTATAGATCTAATCTACAGTACTGCTTGGCTGTTTAAAAAGCCTTTCTTTGACCTCCCTGCTTTCCTCCACTCCAAAAGAAACTACTGCATGTTGTATGTACAAACATTTATAAAAGAATACATCACAAATAAAGGGGCAGATTTCATCTGATTTATAAAGGAATTTCCTACATGAAAAGAAAAACGTGTTTACTTTGGTACACAGTGAAAACAGTTAACGACATATTTAGAACATATGTAAGCCAAATACTTACTACAAAGCCCAAAGATAAATCAACTTGCAGTTAAGAGCAAAACTTCTTCATAAAACAGGGACAAAAAGGCACTTACCTATCTCTTTTGTTCATCTGGTCACCAAATCCCACTGTATTTACAATGGTCAGCTTCAAAAGAACATCACTCTCTTGAAGTTCATAAGTCTGGGTTCTAAGTTGTACACTTGGCAGAAAATGTGTTGATGGAGGGTCCTCAAAATTGCTGTTAAACAAACTGTTTATCAAGGCTGATTTCCCAATTCCAGTTTCTCCTAAAGTTCAACAGAAGGGTTGGGGCAGACATTTTACACATCAGATAAATACACAGTAAGCACAGAAAGTGCTATCACAGAAACTCAACAAATTTACACAAAAACTTCTCAACTGATTTCTCCAAGCAAAATGCATTCCTGCATTCCTTTAATGAGCACTAAATATCTTTTACTTTTTTTTTTTCAGCCTACATATTAGGGTAAGTTACCAGCTAACGACTAATAAGCAGAACAGTCTCTTGACACTTTGGTTTCTATAAAAGTGTGAACTAATTTCCTACAGGTTTTCCTACATAGCTAGCTGTGAAAAAACAAGGTTCAACAAAGGGTTTTTATGAATAAGGGTAAAATACTAGAGCAAATATTTTATAAGTATAGAAACATTTCAGTAACACCACCTTGGAATTTTAGGATTTTTTTAATCTGAAGCTCTTCATTACAAGTGTAGTCCAGTTTACTCAGAAGAATCCAAAAAACTGCTGATAAACCAATAAACTCATGGCACCCATTTTCAACATTTTTGGTCTTCACATTGTTTACAAAAATGCTAAATATAAAACCAAAGAATGGATACAAATAAGCAAAGCTGGGGAAAGGGACAGAACTATGTTCATGCTTAACATCAAAGAAACTATTTAACACCACAAGTGGATTTAAATTTCAGTCACTTCCTAAGGACGGGTATATTACTAAAGCCTTAAAGCACCCAGACACTACTCACCAATGCAAAGAACATTGAAAGAGAAGCCCTGCTTGATGGATTTCTTAATCAGCTGGTCAGGTAAACTATCAAACCCCACGTGCGCAGACAAGGATAAAGTTCGATAGTCATCATTTTGCTACATAAAAATAATTTAAAAATACGTTAATGAAGCAATTTGCAAAGCAATTAGCAATTGCAACAAATTTACTAGTAAGCTGGAACTCATTCCTTGCGATTTACATGCAATGAAGAAAAGCCAAAGTCTGAAAAAAAAAAAAAAATGTGTCAAATCAACTTTATTCCATGATTTGAGAAAACTGAAATTAACATGAATGAAATAAAGCAGACAAGTCCAACTGCAATGTAAACTGCAAACCATAGGGAGAAAACAGATCCCAATTGGTTTGCTCCTAGAAATTAAGGACATCAAGGCACTGAGCATACTAAAAACACAGAAGACTAAAAGGAAATATCTTGGTTCATACAAATTAACTGTATTTTCAAACAAACTTTCCATATCAAAAGTGTAAATGGTAACAGGTCCATGCTATTTTTTCTTTTATATTTTTGACCCACATGGAATGGGAAACCATTACTGCTTCCTGGAAACATGCACATGGTGAACAGCAGGAAATTTTTTAATTTAACACTTAAAAGCCCATAAAAGTGCTACCTTTTTTAACAGGTATGCATAGCAAGTCTCAGAATTCCTGTAGCTTAAAGGATACAGACATTACTCACAGTAAATACTCATCCTCTTCTTCATTTGCACAGGATTCCCTTGTTGGGACTACAGACTGCACTGCACCAACTGCACCAACTCTCATTTTAGACTATTATAATCTGGTAATCCCATTTTAGACTAACAGAAAGGAGAACGTGCACACAAAGTGAAGAATTTAAAGGGAAAATATAACATCTTTGGGCTATAAAAAAAATAAAAGTACATTCAAAGCATGTCTGAAAGTGAAATTTCTCAAGGTATTCTACCAGAAGGAAATTACTATTAAAAAGTGATGAGAAACACTGAAAACTGTCAGTGTCCTGTCCCTTTAAAGACAAGTGTATCTGAGACAGTGGGAGCACATCTAAGAACTCTAGTTACACAGCTCTATTGCCACCAATAAAAGACAGTTCTAACACCAACCATTCAGCCTCCACACCGAAAAGCCAGTATAAGAGGCTTAGCATGACTGTAGAAGGGAGGCCTTTCATTTTTCTGTCACTAGCCTAAATCCAAACCATGCTAGCCTACTCTCAAAACCCCTGCATAGCCATTTGTCACTCTCCAAGAAAAGACCCTAGCAGAAAGAACTTTATTTCCTTCTGAAGTCCAGATGTTACAAAGATAAGTTGGTAGAATCACCTTGCTAAGATTTAGGGCTTGACACACGTGAATGATCTCAGACCTAGTGTGAGGGGAGAAGGATATATTGCTGATAGTGGACACAAAGAATGCAGAATTTACAGGCCACAAGGACATTTGGCAGAATTCCCAATATCAGGAAGAAACTAACAAAGCCAACTCAGCAACTGTGCTGAAAACAGCTCTAACCAGGCAAAAGGTAATTCTGGCTGGGGAAAATTGTGACCACCAACTCACATCCCACTGACTCAAGAAACCCACCAACTCAAAAGAAGAGAAGGACTGTGGACTAATTAGCATGAGAAGTGAGAGAATAATTTAATGATAGAAGGTAGACCACTAATTAAGAAAACCGTGTAGCCAATGAACAGTAATTTCTTTGTTTCCTAAAATGTGTAAATGGTGCAGGGTTTTGATGATTGGGGCCTAGCACTTTTGCATTATCACCTAGCTCCCTACTTGGCATAAACTAGAATAAAGAAATAGAAGTACCTCGTCTTGGTGTGTAAATTGGCTCTGCACACAAGGAAGTGAGCCCTCATTCAGGACAACACCTCCACCTTCCTTACAGAAGAGTCACTGTGTAAACCTGTTCCACATGACAGCAATCTCTTAATAGAAAAGCAGTACCCTACGTTTTTCCTTCTGAAATTTTCCAAGGGCATCATGTGTTTGTCTCTAACCTCAGCACCTCATACAGCTTCATCTGCTACCATCTAATGAATACATAGAGAAATTAAATCCACAAACTGACCACATACCTGCATTCCTACTACTTCCAAAAGAAATAATACATCATGTAGTTGAAAAACAAGTTACTAGTGTATTGCTAGATTAGAAAAATGGTGGTAATTCAAAAATCATAGAATCATAGAATGGTTTTGGTTGGAAGGGACCTTAAAGAGTATTCCAGGACATCTTCCACTAGACCAGGTTGCTCCAAGTCCCTGGATGCTCCAACTTGGCCTGGAACACTTCCAGGGATGGAGCATCCACAGCTTCTCTGGGCAGCCTATTCCAGTGCCTCACCACCATCACAGTAAAGTATTTCTTCCTCATATCTAATCTGAAGCTACACTATAGTAAGAAATCTACCCTAAATTATGAACTGTAGATCATACTGAAAGCAATTAAGTTACCTTACCAGCTAGTCTCTTCAAATTAGTATTTGTTGCATGGAGCAGCTTAATTATGTTTGAAGACAGCATCTCATTCAACTTTATTCAGTGAATAACTCAAACCTTATCATCTGGATGCTAGCAAAGCTGTAATATTCCCATAAATACTTCCTGTTTCTCACTGTTTCCTCAGAATTGACACTCTCAACAAAATAGCACGTAATATAGATAGCCTGAGATGGTCTAAATACATCTCGCTCCTTCCCTCACTCCCTTTTTAAAAATGCATCTGGATTTCTGCAGATTCATTACACTGGATGTGGCTCTGAGCAACCTGATGTAGTGGAAGGTGTCCCTGCCCACAGCAGGGGTGCTGGAACTAGACGATCTTTGAAGTCCCTTCTAACCCAAACCACTCTACGATTCTGTGATTTAATCAAGTATTTTGGTATATATAAAGTCATCTTGCCCATTAAAAACAGCATGCAAAGAAAAATCATTGCCTGAGACAGCATAACATTTAAAAACTATTCTTTCTTGCAGAGGAAACTAAAAAAATTAGTTATCTTTTAAATTTGCCACATCTTTCTGACTAAAACTGCAAAACACAGGGCCATTCCACAGCAAAAGCTGGGTCTCAAGACTACAAGCATCTCTCTCCATAAGCCTCTGCAGAACCAGACTGGCAGTCCGGGCAAAAAGCTAGCTTTCCACTGAGCTGGTAGAGATGACTGAAATTTGCCCTTCAAAACCTGAAGAAAAAAGTAATCAGTGTGTGCCGAGGTAGGAGGAGAGTCTCGTCAGCGCCAGGCAGTTACGCAGGCTGCACGGAAGCCCTGGGAAAAGATGCCTGGGCATCAGCCCCGAGGGTGGACATCACCACACTGACATGCCCATGGGCACCCCAAATGGGACTGTTTCAGCGCCCTGAGTTTTCCACTACCATGAAGAGGTGTGGGCATTAGGGAATTAACGCTCCAGCACTGACGCGTGGATGGGTTCGACGTCCTCAGAGCATAAAGCTGACAGCTCTGCCATGACGCAGAAACAATTCTTCAACAGCCAAGATTCAACTTATTACTTGAAATATGCGATGCGCCACAGGAGCGCTAAGAAGGGTGACATCTGTCAACAAGTTCCTTCAACAACAAGTGCCTGGCAGCTCCAGAAACTACACGGCATGCGGAGGGGGGATGCATTTCCCGCGCACTCCCGATCCCCGCCCTGACGCAGCCCTCACAGAGCCCGACACGGACGCGGGGCAGCCCCTGGCCCCCCGCGGAGAGGGCAGCTCAGTTCGGGCAGCACTTCCACCTCTTGGCACAGAGTTACCGCCGCTCTCCTTCCCCTCCCGGTGCCGGCGCTGCCGGGCCCATCCGTGCCCTCAGCCGCGCCGGGGTGACCCCCAGCTTATGGGGCTGCTCACCATCCGCTCCCCACACCGCGGAGGGGACTTACCGGGTGCCGACCGGCATCGGAAGCAGCCATAGCCTCACCAGGCGAGGCAGGGAAGAAGTGAGGAAAGCAGGTATGAAGGGAAAAACTCGGCCAGAGCGGCCGCCGAGGGGCGAAAGCCACGCGGCGGGGAGGAGCGCGGGGCGGGGATGCGGTCCCGGCTCCGCCGTCGAGGCGGGCATTAGCGGCGGTGCCTCCCGGCCGGAGGGCGGCGCGGTGCCGCTGCCGCGGCAGTGATTGCCGGGCATGCAGCCGCCGGGAGGAGGGGCGAGGGCAGGGACGGCTCTGCCGCGCCCGCGCCACCACCGGCATCAGCAGCAGCAGGAGGAGCGGCGCGGCGCGATGGGGTAGCGGCGGCGATGGCGGAGCCGGGGGAGCTGCAGCAGGAGTCAGTGGTGCGGTTCCTGGCGGAGCGGGGCGGGCGGGCGCGCAACGCGGAGCTGCTGGAGCATTTCCGGGACTGGCTGAGCCCCGCGGAGCCCGCCCGCCGCGCCGCCGCCCGGCACCGTTTCAAGGAGCTGGTCAACGCCGTGGCCACTGTGCGCCAAGAGCCCGGCACCGGAGTCAAGTACGTGCACCTCCGCCGCCGGTACTGCGCCCCGGGGCCCCCCACCGCCGCCCCCGCGACCCCCGGGGAGCAGGAGCCGCCGCCGGCGGTGAGAAACAGCGCGGAGCGGTCGAGCCCGCCGCCCTCGCCGCGGGCGGGCGCTGAGGAGGCGCCGCCGCCGCCGGCAGCGGGTGAGGATGCCGGCAGCCGCCCGCAGTCCGCGGGGCGGCGGGGAGAGCCGCCCCGGCCGAGCACGGCGGCGGCCGGGGGCCAGCGGAGGGGCTCCCGCCGGGGGCCGCGGCCCGGACGCAGTGGAGGCGGTGGCGAGGAGAGCGCGGTAGCGGAGGGCCCAGGGCAGCCCCCCCCACCAGCAGAAGAGGCGGCGGCGGCCGAGGGTGCCCCCGGGGCGGTGGCGCAGAGCGGCCGCCGGAGCCTGCGGGAGGCGGCGCGGGGCGGCTCCCCCCAGCTGAAGCGCGGCGCCCTCCCCGGCGGGGGCCGCGGCCGCGACTCGGACAGCGCCTCGGTGGCGTCGTCCTCCGCCGAGGACGAGGGGAGCACCACCGGCGCCGTGGCCCTGGACCCCCTGGAGCACGCCTGGATGCTGTCGGCCTCGGACGGGCGGTGGGAGAGCCTGGAGGGGCTGCTGAGCTGCGAGCCGGCGCTGCTCTGCAAGCGGGACTTCATCACCGGCTTCACGGTGCTGCACTGGGCCGCCAAGCACGGGCGGCAGGAGCTGCTGGCCACGCTGGTCAACTTCGCCCAGCGGCACCGGCTGCCCGTGGACATCAACGCCCGCACGAGCGGCGGGCACACGGCGCTGCACATCGCCGCCATGCACGGCCACGCCGAGGTGGTGAAGCTGCTCGTGGGTGCCTACGACGCCGACGTGGACATCCGCGACTACAGCGGGCGCAAGGCTGCGCAGTACCTGCACCACAGCACCTCGGGGGACATGCGGAGCCTCGTGGGGGCCCTAGAGGAGGAGGAGGAGGAGGAAGGGAATGCTGGCAATGGGAGCGGGCGCTGGAGGCTGTCCAAGGTTTTGCCGTCCAACCTCATGAGCTACCGGCTCTCCCACCACCATCACAGCACTGGGGAGGAAGCTGAGGGCACCGACGGGGCAGCAGTGCCGGGCAAGGGCAAGGAGATGACCAGGAAAGCCTCCGGCAGTGGACGGATGAAGCCTCGGCTTAATAAGATCCGCTTCAGGACTCAGATCATCCACAACACGCCCTCCTTTCGTGGTGACACCGAGGAAGAAGAGCATGAGGAGAAATCCCTCAAAACATCGTTCAAGCTCAGGCCAAAGTCCAATGTTTTTGGATAAGGCTGTGGAGCAGGAGGCCTGGGAGGTGGGTGCATAGACCAAAGTGCCCTAAGGTGTAGCACAGAAGGTGAGGCAGGTCCTAGTGGGTGCTCATCTACACTCGTGGATTCCAGCCAAATGGTTCTGAGTATCTTGCTTTAACTCTCAGTTCAGTGGTGTCAGTGAGCCCAGTGGGTCAGCGGGGCTCTGGGAGCTCACAGCTCCCAAGAGCAGCTGCTTTGGCCGGGTCCTCGGTGCTGAAATAAGAGCCAGCAGATGGGCTGAGAAACGCTGGGGTGTTTGAAAGCTGTGCTCCTTTCTCTCTAAAAGCAGGCTTCAGTATCATAAACCGGTGTTAGTGAATCTACTAGGATTAGCAAGTCGAGGGGGAAAGAAAAGGGCAAATGCTTTACTCTTGTATTATCACCTGGTACTATAAACTACTGGCAAACAACTTGCTGTGTCAGAACACCTCAGTAATATGCAAGTATACCTTAAGTTTCTATTTAACAGCAATACCACCTAGCACAGTGTGGAGTTGGGTACCCAAAATGAGATGGTAGAGTGGTTTCCTGTCAGAACCCAAGCTTTGAGCCATCAAAGACTTGAGCCTGTTGACTTTATGCATTGAAAATTGCCTGATTTGACATCATGAATATATTTAAAAAAAAAAAATGCACTGCAAACAATGAATAAAGTTAACCATGTGCAGAAGTCTCTGTTGTCTGAGGTACTACTGAGCTTGCTTATTGCTGTTGGAATACTAATTCAAGATAATAGAAGCAAAGAGTTTTTATATATTTGGTATCTTATGTTTTGTCTTAGGCAAAGCAATTTTATTTTAATCACTGTGAATTCTCAAGTGCCAGACCTAGTGCAGTTCCAGTTATTAAGTCTGGTCAATTCCTCTTAATATTCTTTGTGTAACTCACTACATTTAAAATCAGAAAATTGTGTTGTATGTGTTACCTGTGAAAGTTGTTCTCTTTTAGAATAAAAGAGCAAGACACCATTGCATGAAATCTTCATGAAACTCTAATATGGTCCTGTACAGGTCTGCACTCACTAGCAACTTGTGTGCCAGTCCCTTCAACTGACTTTGTGCAGAAATGGAGAGAAAAATAAAAAAGAGGGGGAAAAAAAAGGAAGGTGTGTGAATTCACACATGGAGTGAAAAACTAGAATTCTGAAACTCTATCCTTGTTTATCATTCTGAGTGAAGCAGTATAATTGCATATCATAATCTAGTTAAGGGATGGCAATGGTTTTTGAGTTCTTTTAAACCTGTATGTCTAGAGAAGTGATAGCCAAGGCTTTGAACTGTTGTTTAACAACGTAGTAAGTCTTAATCTGATTGATGAGCCTATCCGTCTGATAAACCTTTTGGAAACCTGGAATCTTGTTTCTCTGCTTTAAAGATAGCAATTCCAGTGAAATCTAGCAGGCAGATTTGTATTTATATTCAGCTTTCCTTGAGAATTGAGGTATTGAGCTGACCCTGGATCCTGAATGCTGCTCAAGGTAGCAGCTCATCTGTGTTCAGCTGTTAAGGTTTGGCCTGTTTCAATGCAACATTTGTCAAAGCGCGATTCGAGTTGGCTTCCTAGAATGCATGTGCATGTCTGGCCAATAGTTAACCAAAAGTAGATAGGCTTTGACACGTTAAAATCCACATTTGAGACACTGATTAAATGCATGCCACAAGCTGTAGAACACCTCACAGGGGAGCTGCTGCTGGGAGTTGTGCACTTTCAAGGTAACAGCTGTCTGTGGTTCTTGCTGGTGGCTTACATTTCTTGTAGCAAGAGGGGAAGGAAGTTCTGCCAATGCATTGGCTTTAGACTTCCCATGCAGATAAATTACCAGTTTCTGCACTTTGTGTCAAAGCTAATAAATGACAGTGTTTGCATAGGCATGCAAGCGACACTTTAACTATTTCTGGGAAAAGTTACATTTAAAAAAATTAAATCTCTGTGTAGGTGCTGGTCATTACTTTTGTGCAAAAAGACTAGAAATTATACAGAGGTTCAGCTTTAGTTTATAACTTATAAGCTATATTGATATAGATTTCATGTGCCTTCTTTTTGGGTTGGTTGCCACAAATGTGATGGATAAAATCAGTCTTGCAAAGCACTTTTTCTTTACATCTGTGGATCTGTGGGATGGGACCAGAAATTTTCCCTTGGCCCTTCCCATTTAAGCTGTACACCTCTATAAAAATGGGGTGTCTGAAATAGAGGGAGGGACCAATCATACAAATTATAGAATAGAGCTAATTCTGTTGCAACAGAAAAGAAAATTAAATGCCTAAGTCTTAAACTTCCTTCTCTCTGGAAAATAAATCACTTTTTAGACTTCTTTAGGAAGGAGGTTTTCTGACTGAATGGTAGCAACGTGAGCTCAATTGAGAACATATTCCATGCAACTACCAATGTCCAGGCTTTATTAAAGTAGCTTTTCTGCTTTGAGAGTTTATAGTTTTTTCATACAAGCTGTTGGGTGAAGTGTTTATCTCTTCACATGGAAATAGCAAAGAATTGCACAAAAATAATGAGTTTTAGATAGATGTTGGGTTCTGGGGGAATAATTTGAGGGTTTTGAATATACCACACCTTGGATTTGAAGAGACTTAACTGGAACATAATCTTGCGTAATACAGTAGAACTTTGGTAATTATTAAGGGAACTTGAAAAATAGGGAAAAGATGCCTCATTTATAACTCATTACTTGATGTATCAAAGTGAAATTGTTGGTCCACTGATACTGTTCACCTGTCAATTAATGAAATTTCACCACAATGGTCCAAAGGTCTTTGCAAGGTGGGGTGCAACAGAGCAAACATCTCTTGGTGTTTGAGATATACTGAGGAATCACTAGATAACTACTCGTGTCTGTCTGCGCTATGGAACTAAAGCACTTTGATTTCACAATTATGACTTGTCACATTCCACAGGGTTACTTTTTATAACATGAGCTAAAATTTAATGGGGTTTTTTGAGATGGGAAAGACTCTGTTACAAGATATTTACAGTCTAAACGTACGCTTGAGTCAAATATTTTGGATACATTGCCTAGAAAGATGTGAATTTGAAATAAAGTTGTATGGTACAGAAAACTGGAGCACTTACTGGTATGTTTTAAATGGTACGTCTGAAGTTACTGGATGTGTTCAATTTTTATGATGTGTGTAAGGTGGCAAGACTGTAATGTAAACATTTGGTATCTTTTGTTGAACCATATGTTTGAAAAAAATTAGAGGCCTAGAAGTCAGTTTTTATTAATACACTTTTTATGGGTGTCTCTCTGAATGATTATGAGTTAAGAATCTGTAAGCTTTGGTTTTACAAAATAAAAGAGCCCATGAACTGTTTATGCTTGACTCAGCTCCTGTGTGCTACATACTTAGGTGCTATGTGCATATTGGCTATTAAAACTGTGTACTGTTTTGTGTTGGGTTTTTTAATCATCAAGATTCTGATGTCATCTAGCACTCAAAGAGTAAGACATAAAAAAAATACAGTTGAGTTGTTTGCAAGAAGTAACATTTTTTTTTGGCAGTTACTCTCTAATAACTCAGGTCAAAGTAAATGAAGACACAACAATTTTTTTTGTGGACAAGTATGTCTAAATAAGGGCCTGGCAGAGTGGCATTGCTTAACTGAAAATAGTATCCTGACCCTACTTCTGTGCAGGTTAATATCTCTGACCCTGGAAAGACTAATACTAGTTTTGGTCACTGTGTAAAGGTTAATACCTCATTAAAAAAGGTTTAGGATTAAGGTATTTTGGAATATGTCTTAAGTACAGCTGGTGGTTTCTCTAAAGGGAAGTTTCATTTCATTACCAAGCTAGACTGTGGGATCTTGGTATATCTAAAAATTCTTAGAAGCTGCCACCTTACCAAAAGATATTTTAAAACTAGTAAACCTTGTGCAGCCAGTAACTCCTCCAACAGACATCCAGATTTGTGCTTAGACTGAAAGAAGTCTTAGCTGTTACCATGCTGGTGGATCAGGATGCATGCAGCTCCAAACCAAGCAACCCCAAATCAGTAATATGGTGACACAAGTGAGAGTAAAAGGGAGGGGGAAGTGTTCTTGGAAACTTAGGGGAGAGTAGAGGAATGCAGGAAGCAGCTTGAGGTTATGGGAGCGATGGAGGACTTGGTAGGAGAGCAATCTACGTGAACCTTGCTGATCGTGCAATGGCTTGATAGTTTAGAAAATTGTATCTAAACATATTTCCCTTCTACAGAGTAATAGTTGAGAGAGATGACTTGTTGAGAGCTCTAATGTAAATTAATGTCTGATGCTAAGTATTTTAGTTGGCCCTCTTACCAACATTTCTTAGTGTGACTAGTACTGTTTGCAAAAGCGCAAACAACTCTTGTATTGAGTGTAGCTACAGCTGTTGCAGGAGAGTCCTGGTACATCAGAATGAACCCACTTAACTTTAGGCTTCTCACTGGAAGAGAAGCCCTTCAGCATTGCATTGCTGACTTATTTTTCCATTAGCTAGAAAGGAGGACTAAGGGGATTACAGTCCTGACTTAATATGCCTTGCCTTGTATGGAATGCATGTGAACCTGAAGGCAATAAATTAAACTTCAGAGACTTTATCCAGAAAAAAGTATTTTAGTCATGCATTTTGTTTCCCTGTTGACGTTTAAGAATTAAAAAAAAAAAAGGTACATACTGTAATTTTTTCATGTCCTCTACTCAGTGTGGGGAGAAGGGAGAAAGAAGAAGTCTGAGATTAAAGTTAGGGTTTGAGAGAGGGATTAGCTTTTCAGTTTGTGTTAAAACAGTGTACAGTTTGACAGAAAAAGATGGAACATACGATTTTGAATTTCGAGTTTTGTTATAATGAAACATTATTTTGCAGCTGTTCCAGAATTTATCTTCTATGATTTTTCAGTTTAGCCAAATCTAGTACTGGTGTGTCCTAATACGCACACTGTTACAACCCGCCCCAGGAAAAGGGGAGGGGGGTGTATCAATAATTCCCTTGGGGTGGATTAGAGTGAAACGACACTGAATAATCAGTGTCTGAAAACATATATTGGTAGGGTTTATTTTAACAATTTTGTATCAACAGGTATCAACAGGTATGCTAGCATTTTGGGTGTTGTCATATAATAACGTGGCATAGAGATAACCTTTGGGGGGGGGAGAAAATGCATAGAGGAGAAAGACAGGATAAGAATAAGGGAGAGTAAGGAAAAAGAAAAGATAACAATGGAAAAAACCCCGTATATAGTCACTGCCCACGGGGTCCAGCGATGACACTTGCTAGTTGCAGCTTCCATGTCTGTCAGTTGAAGTGGTGGCCTTGATCTGCTGGGGGTGAAGGAGAGAAGCCCCCACACTCCAAGAAGTTATGAGTTATTATATCCATGGTCAGTGTCACGGGCCATGCCTCGAGCCTCCAAACTCTCCCTGGGCCCTGCACAGAGTTTCTGTGTCTGGCCTGGTTCCCACCTTTTTTTTTTTAGATTGGCAGAGGGGGGGGATGGGCTTTTATGGGCCATCAGAGGTCCTGCCTTTTCAGGGCTTGACACCTTCAATTGCCCATCAGAGGTATAATGCAATAGTCAAAAGCCTGCAAGCTCGGCTCTTCACTGGAGGGAGAGACAGGCCCAACTGTCCATCCGAGGTATAATCCAAAAGTCAAAAGCCTGCAAGAGTCTCCTAGAATGCATAAATCATCAACCATTTCAGTCTCTGACACACACATTATGTGGAAAATGGAGGGAACCTAGCAGGTTTTGTGTTTGGTTTTAATAAAACTGTGTTAGAGGTGAGGTATTTCATCTTCTGTGGTAAAACCTGAAGAAACCATATTCTGAGACTTTTACCAGGAGTTAAGCTGCTACTGGCACATGAAAGAGTTGCCCTTAGAGCTGGTAATACTCAGGTCAAGGTGCAAAAGCATTCTGTGTTCTTCCAGCTAGATCAGGCATGCCAAATGAAGCAGTCTAGTGCACTTAGGTGCACCTACCCTTCTGTGTAGACAGCAGTAAACTGTCTCCTCCCGTAGGTTACTGGGGAGCATGAGAAGGAGTTACCTTTTAATGTGCCCTTATTTCACTAAGAGTCATTTGGCAAACCTGTGGTACTGGCGAGAGGTGACTGAAGTAAATGATCCATATCCATGGGTGGCTCTGTGTCAGTGCAGATAAGTGATTGAAGCTTACTGCTGTCAGTCTAAAGCAGATAATCTGCAGAACGTATCCTTGCATCAATCCTTGTCCATGAAGAGAGATTTTATAAACCTAATCTTAGATGCTACTAACCACTAGAATTAATTCAGTAGCTTGGGCTGTATGTAGAGCTAGGCCTAATTTTAGCTGAAGCACTGGGCATTTCCTCAGTATTCTTCCCCTGCAGCCAGAGGCCGCCTGCTGGCTGGCTGTTGAGCTCTACTAGTTATTTCACTTTGCAGTTCCTTAAGAGTGCCCGAGAAACTGGTAGTAGGATGGGCATAAATAATGGATATCTCTTTTGGAAGCTGGATGGGGGTGATGGTTGTTTGGGTGGAGTGGTGGCTATTCTGGAAGTGTAGGGGTTTTTTTCTTTTCAAAAAGATGCCCTCAATATATGTTGGGGCACAGAAGTCCCTTGAGACATTTAATACTAAACAGGTGCTGTCCATTTTACTACTTTAAATACAGAAAGACAAAATGGACTGTGCAGGCTTTAAAGATATCTCTGTTCACTGGACACAAAACCTGCGTGACATAAAGCATCAAAGTACCAGAAAACATGTTTGTAACACTTGAATGTTTAAGGACATCTATAGTTGCTATTTCTCTTCCTTGTTACCCATGGCATACTATCTTGCAGAAATGACCGTGACAGTTTAGGAGACTATAATTAAAGGAATGCGGCTCAGAAAATGGGGATGCTTCAAATAAAGAAATCTCTTTTTTAAGAATTAAATGGAAAAACTAAACATAAGCTTTCCCTTTCTACTTTAAACTTCAGGAGTGAGAAGAACAAAAATTGTGTTGATGATGGAGGTCTCCACATATAGCATTTTAATTATAATAAGAGACAAGAAAACTTAAAGTAGGTGGGCAAATATTGGAAAAGACCGCAATTTCTCTTCCATGAGTTTAATGTTGTGTACCTTAAAGGCAACACTGGTGGATAAGAAACACTAAGCATAGTTCATAGGATTTCCAATGATTATTCCACTAGCCATGTCAAAACTATTATCTTTTACAATGGGTCCTAAATGGGAGTTCTGACTAACCTGAGTGCCCACTTCATCCTCTTTTGCTGGTGAGTGCCCTGTGATCCCTGTGTAGATGAATCCAATTTCTGGAAAACTTTGCCTCACATCCTATTATAAGTAGAATATTGTAACTTTACATATGACTAATCTAAGTTCACTTCCCTACACACCCTTCAAACTGAATGCCTGATGTAAGAAGAAGGGGAAAAAAAAGTAAACCATCTCAGACATGCCAGCAAACAGTGACTAATCGGTACAGGGCAACAGCTCCTTTCTTTGTAATCACAGAATGATTTTACTGTTCCACATTCCACAAAGGTGCTCTTCAGGGGTCCTTTCCTGGTGCCTGGTCAAAACTTGTGCTGATGACATTGCACAGTCAGTATCCCATGATATTGTCCAAATACAAGAAAGGCTGTAGCTCCTCACCTACTGTCCCTAGAATCTTTGCAACCTACTCAAACGGTGGCAGCCAGGCAGGAATCATGTATGTGTGTATGTATGTACCCACGTGCAAAAAAGAAAAGGAATGATAGCTTTTGGCTAGATGTTTTCCTACTTTTCCCTCACATCTCACTATGACTTTCCTGGGAGCCAGTCAACTCATTTGATTGACTCAAGGCATATTTTTAGCCTAAATTTGCAAACCTATATCCTTAAAATTTAGTTTAAACAACACAATTGAATTCAAGCTTAACTGGTGAAATATTCCTAGGAAGAACTTAAGCCCAACCTAGTTGATGAATATATGTGAAAATCAGTGTGTGACTGCAACACTGGCTTCAAGGCTTTAGCTGACAACTTGCATTTATATCCTGGGCTTGATAGCTGACTACCATAATGATGACTGCTACAGAAAACTACACCAATATCTATGAAATAATGGCAGGAAAAAACGCTCTGTTAAAAAATCAGCATTTGAAATTTTGTTTAATTTTGCAGTGTAATTTTAACTATACACCAGTTAAGAATCAGATTAACCTTGCTGCTTGCTATAATCTGGTTTTTGATTTGGGGAGTGTGAGGACAAAGAAGATAATTGTTATTATAGGATCCTCAGGTTCCCATGTTTCGTCGTAACAGCAGTCCTACCCTACCCTTACAGAACATCTGTAGATTCTCTACAGACACTACTAAATTGCTTACAATCCATATGTAGGAATGGGAAATACTCCTATAAAATATATCCCAAAAATTATAAGCCTGAGAAAATAAGAGGCACACAAATGCTGTATGAGTTGTCCAAGTCGACACAGGAAGGCTGTGCATAAGCAGGAAGTACTGTATCCCCCCCAAAAAAAGTTGTTCAACCAAATTCTTAATAAATATTCAGTCCTACAATCTTAAATATGGAATTTATGTGGTATTCAAACATTTGCTAATTTTAGAGTTTTTGACTAACATCTTTAAATAGTCACAGTTTCTTCACTCCCACGAATGATAACTTTGCATTTGCTGGTTGTCTCCCTTTTTTTTCTTCCACCCTGTGGCTTGCAGTGACAATGTGGCAATTCATGAATGAGTGGGTGACATGAAAATGTCACTATTAATCTTCTCTGGTATTGATGTAAAAGGTCTATTTATGTTTGTTGGCTAAATCCTGCATCTAACAGAAGGCATTTATTAGTCTGTTGTTAGAATAATTGTTTCTTTAATGACATAGTGATGTTATATCTGATTGTGCACAGAAGCAGAAAAGACAGCTGATGGAATTATAGTACAAATTACAAATTTCAGTCTCACAGGGAGATAATAATAAAATCTTAGGGTATTTTTTCTGAGAATTGCTCTGTATTACACTAATTTATGTACGTAGCTTCCATTTCATTCCAGGGCTGTGATTAACTAGAATTTCCTTATGTTTAAGCTTAGCTACACTTTGTTCATGTCAAGTGCAGGAATAAATTTGGTGTAGGCGTGTGTCTGCCAAATTGTATTTAATCAGCAGCAATATCAGCGTCTTGATTGAGCAGGATCTACAGGATTAATATGATCATCAAGAAATTAAATTACTATACCAGTTACTCTTTTTAATCTTTCTAAAGTCAAAGGAGGGAACAAGGACTTTCTGAGGGTAAGTACTTGTAAGCCAACATAAATTGTTATGGTAATTACTCAATAGAGAGCCAGAGTTGTCCATGATTTGCATGCCACAAGCCACGTCACAGCAAATTATGGCATTGCAGACCAGTTGTTTGTCCACAGATTATGGACTAACTGCAAGAAATTACTCCACCCAACTTTTATTTCTTTTGTTACGTTCTGATAATTAACTTCAAAAGAGCCATATTAATGTACAAGCCCTGTACCTGTGTGTGAATAACCAGGTGCTTCTCTGTCCTCTGCCACAGAATAATCCATGCCTCAAAGCTTAAGAACTGCTACTCCAGGGTAAAAAGTAGAAGAGAGTTTGATGTTTTAGAATCCTGGCCATCAGCAAAGCTCTGAAGTAGCAAACCAGCACCTGGAAACAGTTTTTGACTCTATACTGTGGTTTGTCATACTTCAAACCCATCTGGGCTTCCACAGGAAAGACATTGTTTCCCCCTGATCCATCCCCATCCTACTGCCAACCTCTTAGCGGAACCAACCAATTTGGTGCAGGGTGAGGCTCTTTAGCCTGATAACCCAACTGAAAGCTAAGCTGTCACTGTCTTTGGAAAGAATTCTGGTCTGTCTGAGGCCTTTGGTGTTTGGCGAGTTTAGTTCCACCTCAGGGTCAAGACATGATGAACAAGAATTTTATGAAAGAACCTTCTGACTTGGACAGTGAGAAATGTTTAGAAACCAAAAGCCACAAAGGGACTTCCTTCTTACTTGTTCTCTCAAAAGGAACTTGGTTCTTACTCATTTTCTCGGAAGTTATTGGGAAGATCACAGGTCTGTTCTTTGAAGGAGGTGATGGATCTTGTATGACTAGCTAAACTAAAGTAATTTTTTATATAATTCTGCAATAATTCTCATTGGATCTCTTTTCAAATCTGCTCCTTTTTCCTACTCTAAGAATTCTACAAATTTGTTTCCTCATGTCATGTTACAGGGTAACCCTTTAGGCACTCTATACAAATAGGTAATGCTGTTCACACTGGGGAGCTTCCAGTGCAGAAGAATATATCAGTTTGGAGCACACAACACTGGTCATCTGCAGCATTCTTTGCAAACTATTTGGTAGTCATTAATGGGAAAGGAAAAAGAAAAAGGAACACTGGTTGAAAAATAGAACAGATGACTTAAGAAGAAACACCTCCTTAGTTTTTACTCTGAGTTTTATATTGAACTCCAGTTCTCACATGCTTGGATTGTCAAAGAATAGGAACTGAAGCTCTGAACCCATCGAGCTAACCTCCGCTCATGTAAGATTTAAAAGAAACAATGATCAGAAAGCAAGCAGAGAAAATTTACATTGAACTAACCAAGTCCTCCTTAACAAATTTTTGTGGTTTTTGACAAAAAAAAATGAAACCAGAAGTAGTCAAAAGTTTAAGAGAACAATAAAAGAACTAAGTAGAAGTATTTAAAAAGCTCCCTTTTAAATTATTGGGATAAACTCTAGCAGAACTGGCTCCCGCTTTATCAGAAAATTAATAACAACAATAACCTTCTCAGTACTTCTTATCCTGCCAAGGTTTCTACATTGCTGTAGCCCCTAAATGCTGGCTTGAATTCAAGAACTTTTTTTTTTTAATCACTATGGAAAGCATTTCATTCTTCAGCATATTAGTGTGGGTAACAGTTTTTCTGTATTAGTTTTCTATCATTATTTTCTATGAATCTGGTATTTAAAAGAATCAGAGCTGGAGCTAGTACTGCTCAAGAAGACTGTCATCTGCAATGAAATAATTTATATCAAAAATTTCCAAGCTGGATGTGGGGATTTCCTCATACTATTGAATGAAAGATATGTGGCTAAATCTCCTTTGCTGTTCTAAAGGTCTCAATCTTTTCTACAGAATCGTGACCTCCCATATGCATTTGCAGTTTTAAGCAGTTCTCTTTAAAAGCTTTGCTTAGTCTCCAGAAAGTCCCTTCCTATGCACACTCCTCAGCACTTCAGTTCTACTGCAGTTTAGCAGCATTGAGTGTCAAGTTGGGACAGCAGCACATGCAACTGGCATTGCAGTGTTTTTGGGAACAGGCTGATACCAACTCAAAACCCGCAACACAAACACAGAAAAAATGCACTATGCCAGCAGTAACCCACACTGATGTGGTTGCATCTGAATGACACTTTCAGCTGTCTTCACATTATTTATCTTTTTGAGTTTTCTTGGAAGAGATAAACCCTGGGATTTGAGGCTGGTTTGTTGACATGATAAAAAACATTTATGCTGTAAATTCACAGGAACTGGGAGGGGAGAAAAAAGACAAACTTTGAGCAATCCTCAGTCCAAAGGCACTCTAACACTGTTTAGAGTATGCCTACCAACTACTACTCTACATCCCCAAACAAAATGTTTTTTCCTCTAACCTCAGAAGCTCTACACAGAGAAACAGACAATGCAGCATTATGAATCCTTCAGAAAAATTATGGACTTTTATACCTCTGAAACAGACTCATTTGAGTTACACAACCATAGCGCACACTTAATGTACTTTAGCTCCCAGGTGCTGCAATATGAATGACAGAGCTCTGCCAACCTATGTGCTCCTCGCCACTGAACAAGGAGGTACCAGTCCTCTGCCAGCACTGCTCACACTGGGTGAAAGCCCCCAACCTGTTCCAAGCACTGGCTCTGGTGCTCATCTGATGGAATGAAGCACTAAGTGAAATTGCTGTGCTCACCAAAAATAGCCCTGCCAAAAATAAAAGGTGAGCAGTTTCTTCCTGGTGAGAATTGTCTCACCAGTTCTCATATGAGAGACAGACATGGTTCAAGAGAAGGGGCAAAGCTAGGACCAATGGAGAATGGCAGGGCTGCCCCTTCTGGCAGTGGCAAACTGTTAGTAATCCTCAGATGTACTGTACAGCTACACCCCAATGTTTACACATGCTCTTGGTGCATCCTAAACACCACATAATGTAGTTTAGTTTAAACCTGTTCTACTGTCATTCCCAGCCTAATGGCAGTTATTTTCTTTGTGGTTTCAGAGTTCCCTTAATACCAGAATTCACACAGATGTATTTTGCAATTACAATTTCTGTGCCTTAAATTTTTATCTTACTTATGCTAATGCATTTTCCATCTAGCCCAGCTCTTCCTGCCTGTGAGGACTTCTGTCTTCTGCTTCCCAAGACAAGTGAAGCATCACCTCTCTCGAGACCATCAAATGCTTCCAAATGTAGTACTCGGCACATGGCAACGCACAGAAGAGTGACCTGATGAAAAAATTCTTGTGTAACTGAAAATGTAAATGAAGGGGTTGGTCCCTTAAGTGTACTCAGAGAGCAATAAGTACAAGGATACCAGCCAAATCAGAACAAAATGGAATGAAGATATCCTAATCACTTAAATATGTTGCTTGTAAATAACAATGGAGTCTCACTAGTCAGAACCTGCTGTACCAGAAGAGTAGTTTAGCTGAATGCTAGCCTCCTACTGCGGGGAGTGATTGCCATCAGAATTTCTGTGCTGTGTTTTATACTTATTGTGTCTTTGCTTTGCCCTATGCCAAAATACTTTTTTTTTTTAATCCACAAAGTACATAGTATACGAATAAAACAAACAAACACTACATTGCAGTAATGTGCTCTTTCAGATCATGGCATAATGCCAAAATACTCCAACTGGAAAGTTTCCTCTGAAACTTGAAGATGAGGTTTTATCCTTACAGGTTCGTTTACACTTCACACACCTTATGGTCACACCTTCCATCAGATTACTATAAAGGTGCCCCTGCAGATGGCTCTTTCCATCTGCACTTCCACATCAAGATGGTACGCTCATTACAACGCTGTACAGTTCATGTGCAGATAAGGTTTTAGGGCTGAGACGTCCTGCCCTTAAGAGTAAGAATCTCTCATATGTTTTTGGCAGAAATGTGTTTTCCCTTCTCTATAGTAGCAGCAGCAAATAGCTGTTTGATAATGGTTTTGCAAACACAGAAAATAGGACTTTTAGGAAGATCAAAAAGGAGAAGCAAGCTGAAGCTTGCTTCTGTTGAAAATCAAACAGAAAGTATTTGAAAATTTGGGGTGAAATTGAAGGGTGAGCAACAGAGCTGCACCTGGACTGCCAATACCAAGGCAATACTCACATTTTCCTAGCAGAATTGCTCAGAGCGTGGACTTGAGACCTTCAGTCCTTCTGCTCTTAGTGGCAAGAGACTGGTGCATCCAGGGCTGACCCAGAGGGAGGGAGGGAGAGGGGCTGTGTTGCTATGGAATTTGCCCTGAATCAGGGCTACATCTCAGCTGCCACTCACAAACAGGGAGGGCAAGGGTCACAAAAAAATCAGTGTTCTAGTGGCTATTCCTTAAATCTATATATACAGGAAATCTAAATGCTATCAGTAAGAATTTCTGTTTATTTTAACATCCACGTGGAGGTCTCTCCCTCATCAGATTAAAGTCGTTTCAGAACAAGAGGTTTTGATTTTCTTCTGTTGGCTCAAGACATCTCCTTCTGTGCACAGTGCAGGCTTGGAGCCCCAGGCAGATTCACTTTTTCTGAGTCCTGCCAGCAAACCAGGACTGGGGCCTCTCAGGATGCTCACCAGGGCAGCAGGGCCTGCAGCTCCTGTTTCCTTATTACTGTTTGCATCCCCTCCTGCTCTCTCTTCTTCCCACTTGGAAAGCAACTTACATGCACGAATTGATGCTGGGCTACATGTCTATTCAGAAAGAAAATAAAATTCTTTTTTTAAAAAATTGTTTGTTTCACGTCTGCTCTTTTCCAAAATGAAATTAATTTCTTTTCAGCTTTCTGATTTGGTATTTCCTTGACATTTACTTTCTGCTAAGTTAAATATGAATGAAAATGCTCAAAGCAGAAAAAATGATGCATTTTAGGTCAAATCACAAATTTTGTTTATCCTGAAATTGTTTTTTTCCAACCTTTTGATTTCACCAGCCATTTCTGAAAGGTTTCTGGTTTGATGCAACTCAAAATAATTTTTTCCTTTTATTTTTTTCTGAACTACTTGTAATTCAAAATATCCATTATCTTCATTATCCTCCTTCCAGGTAACTTGCATAACCAAGACCTGCTTTCATAGAACATATTTTCATTGCTGGTAATTTTATGCAGAGATTCTTAACTTTCTGACAAAAGAAATGGAAATATTTGAGATCCTTCATCTCAATAATGAGTGAGTGCCAGTAGGCAGGATATACTGCCTGTGACAAGATCTATAGAAATGATAGTTCCAGCATGTTGTCTAAAGCTAAGCCAGAAAGTAAAAGGATGTGAGAGGAGATGAGGAATCTTTAGAAATGTATTCATTTCAGATCTGGTTTCAAAGTATTCTCACTGTCTGTTAAAAAGTACTGGAATTTGTTTGTCCAGAAATCCTCAGGAGATGAATTTTAGACATTCAAACTCATGGCATTCCATGTGGATTTAGTGTTTAGCTTATTTAAATTTTTTCATTAATTCTTGTCACTGTGCAAGTCTGACACCCCAGGGCAAACCTTGCAGTTATTTTAAAAAAATCTGTTAGGGACAACACTGATATCTTTCTCACATGGTGTCCTTCTTTCATGAAGTTCCTTCCTATAGAATGCGCCTCAAGCAGACTACCCCAGGAGCTCGGTCTGTTCTCTGCTACTGTAAGGGACCTTTTGTGCAGAGAAGTATGTGGAACAGCAACTTTGGATGTCAGTGTGTATATTATACTATAGGCACTGGAGTTCCTTACATGAGACGACTGGCACAGCATTCTTATTTTGGACTACAGAACACTTTTAAAAAATTGTTAAAGAACTATGAATGGTAAAAAGAATCATTTCACCAATACCCATTATACACAAATATCTAATGTGAAAGAAGTAAAAAGGGATTGTTATCTGAAAGAATTTTATATCTGGAAGTGATTTGGAAAACCAGCACACATGTCACAGACTTAAAAAGAGGCTAAAAAAAGTAAACAGATGGTCAGTCACCAAATTAGATGCAATCAGAATGCAGAAAGATACTTTATTCCCTCTTTTGAGCTTTTCATGTACATACTGCACTTGGCAAGCTGTTAATCTGGTCTGACGAGTGCTTACAATGGAGCTAGGAGCTCTGAACACTGCCAGACCCAGCAGATCTTCTAGTTTTCTGCACTTAGTCCTACCAGCTGCAGTTCCTAAGGTGCTGAGTGCTTTGGCCTCACTTGGTCATTTGCTCTTCCTGTGCCCATGATTTCACCGTGCAGTAAATCCAGCATCAGGGCTCCTAGGTCAAAAGCACTGCAGCCACACAATGTAAAGTGCTGACTTACACCAAACTCTTGTTTGCTGAGTCAAGTTTTCACAGCTAATCTGTTGTACTGGCAGAGCTGGGGTTTTTTTGTAGGAGGTTTAGCATCATCTGTTTGTGCCACTTGAGCTTTATGCTGGATCACGCGTCATCTCCTACAGCCAGCCTAGGGGCAGCACAAATCCCGTGTCACATTCTTCCTGACCACGTGGGGCTGGGACCTCATGTCCTTGACTGATCCACATTATGTTTGGTCTGGCATGTTCAATACCAGATCATGACATCCTGTTTTGTGCTGCACATGCATAGCTCAAGGCTGAGAGTCTTTCAGTAACAAATGTACTGTTTTGGTTGTTCATTTCACTTCCCAGGAAGGTTTTGGAGCAAATCAGTTCATCCCAACAGCACAGGGGAGGGAATGCAGTAACCAAAGCAGGATGTGGGACTACTGTAACTGGAGCCTGGGAAATCTTGCCTCTCTGTTTCCCTTGGCCATATTTTCATACCTCTGCTTTCCTAGATTACCACATAACTTCACCCAAGTCAGAGGCACAGTGAAACCAATCTTGCAGCAGTTCCTACAGCCTGTCCTGGCTCAACTGCCCTGTGTCAGTGGAGGATGGAGCAGGGGCTGGGGCTGGCTGTGCTGCCAGGGTTTGGCAGCCGTACGCAAGCCATGAGCAGTATGGGTGCAGTTAGACAAGATAGCCTTCCTGCTCCAACACTCCTTGTTTCCGAAGGAGGGAGACCTGTCCCTTGTTTTCCCAATCACTGCTCTTCCCCAACATATAATTCCTTCTTTGCTGGCTATCTGACCCTCCAGTGAATGGTTTCGGTTCCCTACTATAGACGTATCAGGGATTCAGTTTTATTTTGTGGAGTTAGTTTTCTGCCATCTTAATGAAGTAACTCGGCTCAGAGAAGGGTCAGAGAAGCGCCAGTGTCCAGCCAAATAACATGGCAGTAGCAAATACCTGAAAGACTGAGAAAGAAGGCAGTGATGGCACTGGCACAGCAGCACCTTCCCTCAGCAGAATTTAGTCTGTGCTGGCTAACAGGGCTTTCACCCCACCAGCAATACAATTTCCTAAAATCACTAAGTCAGAAACACTGTAAGGTAAATATGAGCTACAAAGCTCTAAACTAGCATGTAACACTGGATCTGTAAAAGGTCAGAGAAACACAAGTTTGCTTGTGGTCATTTGTCTGTGTTTGTCCCTGTCCTGGAACCTGTGCCACTGGCAAAGGAAGCACATTAATGTTTAACTACCATGTTTTCACAAGGGGCAGGATAGACATTTCCAGTGCACTGTAACCACTCAAAACATTATTTCTCTCTGCCAGTGAGGCCCTCCAACAGGAGCCCACTACAGTTCCTATTGCCTTATCTGACCCTGGTCCGGAACTGTTTATCTCAATGGGAATCCGGGGAGGACAGATTTTGTCCTGCCATGTTGTGACATTTCACTACTTTATTTCATAGAATCATAGAATCATAGAATCATAGAATCGATTGGGTTGGAAAAGACCTCCGAGATCATCGAGTCCAACCCTTGGTCCAAATCCAGTCCATTTACTAGATCATGGCACTCAGTGCCACGTCCAATCTGCGTTTAAAAATCTCCAGGGATGGTGAATCCACCACCTCTCTGGGCAGCCCATTCCAATGCCTGATTACTCTCTCTGTAAAGAATTTTCTCCTGATTTCCAACTTAAATTTCCCCTGGCGGAGCTTAAGCCCGTGCCCCCTTGTCCTATTGCTGAGTGCCTGAGAGAAGAGACCAACCCCCACCTGGCTAGAACTTCCCTTCAGGTAGTTATAGACGGTGATGAGGTCACCTCTGAGCCTCCTCTTCTCCAGGCTAAACAACCCCAGCTCCCTCAGCCTCTCCCCATAGGACTTATGCTCCAGTCCCTTCACCAGCCTTGTTGCTCTTCTCTGGACCCGCTCCAGCACCTCAATATCCTTTCTGAACTGAGGGGCCCAGAACTGAACACAATACTCAAGGTGTGGCCTCACCAATGCAGAGTACAGGGGAAGGATCACTTCCCTGCTCCTGCTGGCCACGCTATTTTTGATACAGGACAAGATCCCATTGGCCTTCTTGGCCACCTGGGCACACTGTTGGCTCATGTTGAGCTTCCTGTCAATTAGTACCCCCAGGTCCCTTTCTGCCTGGCTGCTCTTCAGCCACTCTTTGCCCAGCCTGTAGCACTGCATGGGGTTGTTGTGGCCAAAGTGCAGGACCCGGCACTTGGCTTTATTGAACTTCATCCCATTGGAATCAGCCCATCTCTCAAGTCTATCCAGATCCCTCTGCAGAGCCCTCCTGCCTTCCAGCAGGTCGACACTCCCTCCCAATTTAGTGTCATCAGCAAATTTGCTGATGATACACTCAATCCCCTCATCTAAATCATCTATAAAGATGTTAAACAGGACTGGGCCCAACACTGATCCCTGGGGAACACCACTGGTGACCGGCCGCCAGCTGGATGCAGCTCCATTCACCAGCACTCTCTGGGCCCGACCCTCCAGCCAGTTCCTAATCCAGGAGAGGGTATACTTGTCCAAGCCATGGGCTACCAGCTTTTCCAGGAGTATATTATGGGAGACAGTGTCAAAGGCCTTGCTGAAGTCTAGATAGACCACATCCACAGCCTTCCCCTCATCCACCAGGTGGGTCACCTGATCGTAAAAAGAGATCAGGTTGGTCAGACAGGACCTGCCCCTCCTAAACCCATGCTGGCTGGGTCTAATCCCTTGTCCATCCTGAAGGTGCTGTGTGATTGCACTCAGGATGATCTGTTCCATAACCCTGCCAGGCACCGAGGTCAGGCTGACAGGCCTATAGTTGCCAGGGTCCTGCTTGCAGCCTTTTTTGTGGATTGGGGTGACATTCGCCAACCTCCAATCATTTGGGACCTTCCCAGAGAGCCAGGACTGTTGGAAGATGATGGAGAGCGGTTTGGCAAGCTCTTCTGCCAGCTCTCTCATCACCCTGGGATGGATCCCGTCTGGTCCCATAGACTTGTTGGGATCCAGCTGGCTCAGTAAGTCACTAACTACATCCTCCTGGAATACAGGAGGGCTATTCAGGTCTCTGTCTCTGTCTATCTGCTCTAGAGGCCAGTTGTCCTGAGGGCCACCTGTCTTACTGCTAAAAACTGAGGCAAAGTAGGTGTTAAGTACCTCAGCCTTCTCCTCATCTTTGTTAACTATATTTCCCTCAAAGTCCAACAGAGAACTGAGGTTTTCCTTGCCTCTCCTTTTGCTATTAATGTATTTATAAAAGGACTTTTTGTTATCCCTAACTGAATTAGCCAAATTAACTTCAAATTCCACTTTTCTTTCCCTAATTTTTTTCCTGCATGACCTAGCTCTCTTCGTAAATTCTTCATAAGTAACCAGCCCTTTTTTCCACAGTCTGTAAACTTTCTTTTTATCCCTGATTTCTTTTAGAACCTCCCTATTTAACCAAGCCGGCCGTCTTCCCCTCCGGCTGGCCTTTCGGCACACTGGTATAGCCTGTTCCTGTGCGCTCAAAATTGCCTGCTTGAAGCATGTCCATCCCTCCTGGACCCCCCTGCCTTTAAGGGTTGTTTCCCAGGGTATGCCTTGAATTTCCTTCTCAGTGAGATTTAAGCTGTCAGAAATTTCTTAATTTCCATGGTGATGCAGGAGCCCATACTGTAGATCTACAGCCACATGCTAGGAGACAGCTTTTTTTTCAGATTATTTCTGGCTCTTCCATTTCTGCAAATGATCTGGAGAATCTGGCTGCCACTTCGATATCCTTGCAAAATGGAAAAAAACACAACTGCCCTTCAGAACTACAGTAAGTCCTTAGGGCACTGCCAAGTTTTCCAGAGGTACTTTGACAGAGTGTTACCCCTCTTTAATACCCCCTCAGCCATGGAGTCCATGGGCTCGTTCACCAACAGACCAAGGGCTGGGTGCTGCTGGATGCTGCCAATCTGCGGGGCTTGCTTTGAATGAAAGTGAGTCTCCCTTCTCCTCCCCCCTTCCCCTCCTCCCCTCTTCCCCTTGAGAGAGATTTGCTGTCCTCCATGGTCTTCACTCAAAACTACATTTGGGGAAGTATCTCCTCAAACTTTCTTTCAAGGCTTAGTTAATATTCTGCTTCCATTTTAGCAAACGTTTGGTAGATGCCTGGCTTCTTTCCTGAAAAACTGCCTTGAGAGACCCAGGTGTTTTCCTTTTCACTTACAGTTATGTCAGTGCCCTACGATTTCTGGTTCCAGGTGAACATACAATTCATGGCCATCGAATGACAAAACCGATTAGTGCAGACATTAAAATAGACCAAAGCACTTCTCCTTGAGCTTTTTTCAGAGGGTACCTGATGCAGTGCAGAGTTACTTCCACAGAAGCAGGTCATACTCCATCCAATCAGACAGACCTTAGGGTTCCCTGTAGCTCCTTCCACCTACAGGTGATGATGGGATGGAACCCCAGCCCAAAGGAAAGACACCCCACCATTCCCCATGTCAGCTATATACTATTCTAGAGAACCACAGAAAATTGCAGTAATAGTTTGAGACCCAAATGTCGCATTCAGTTTTTCATTTTTACTGTGGTATGAGTCTCAGAAGATAACCATTTACCAATTATGTAATGCTGCAGGACACAATTTACCAGTAGAGTCTAGTTGCTCCGGCCCAGCCTCCTGCCAATGGGCCAGAGAGACCTTTGCTGGCACATCTTCTCCTAGGTCATGTAACAAGGTGGCTCCTGGGTTGGCAGATTGCTTCTGAAGTTGTCAAAAGAGAACTAGAAAAGCTTATCAAGACCATTTCCTGCTTGGAATAAGTCACACATTCAATTTGCTTGAGTATTGCTCTCCTTGAGATACTGCATGTTCTGTGAAGCCTCTTCCAGATGAAAGGCGATTGGAAAGATAAGAAATGCTTGGAGCAGTCCTAATCATCACAATGAAAGCCAGAAGAAAGAGATTGTCCTCTGTCTTCTACTAAAATAATTAAGGACAAGGTAGGAAATGGCCTCAAGTTATGCCAGAGGAGGCTTAGATTGGATATTAGGAAACATTTCTTTACAGAAGGGTTGTCAAGCCCTGGAACAGGCTGCCCAGGGAAATGGTGAGTTATATCCCTGGAGGTATTTCAAAGACATAGATGTGGCACTTAGGTACATGGTTCAGTGATGGACTTGGCAGTTAGACTTGATGATCTTAGGATCAACATAAATGATTCTGCGATTCTATGACTCAAATTAGCTTTGGTTTCAGTTTCCCCCACCTGGCAAACTTCATAGCTAGATCTCTTGCTTCAGGGATCTCACTGAGGAGTGGCTGGGACTCTTCTGGTAGAACAGCAAACACAGGCTTAGGGATCTTAACAGTGCTGTCTAATCAGTTTGAGTAGTGAAGACCTAAGTCTTAGAGATAGGCTTGATACCTCTGCCACATTTTCTTTTCCAGTTAGCAAGATTTACTGTCATGTGTTGGTCTCATCTTTAGCTTTTCCACATCGCAAAATTGCAAAATTAAATTATAAATGTCTGATACTTGCTCTATTCCAAGACTTGAGATCAGCCTGGTAGCACAATTGATTTTTTTTTTTTGTCAAAGCAGGAGAAACCAAAAGAAAGAGTGATAGCTGGCAACAGGTACCAAGCACCTCTGCTAAATACCCCCAGTCTTGCACAAGAGCATTATTCTATCCTGAGCATAAAGAACAGCACCGCATGGGCATATACCAGTTCCTACAGGCCTGCTCATCACTCTTACTCACCCACTCTCAGCATTTTATATGGGCAAATTTTAGCACACATGAAAGCATCTACCTTGGCCAATTCAGCGTTTGCAAAATATGTTGGCATCGTCACAGGAAAGGCACCTGGGGAGGGCTATGAAAGCTTTGCCAGCTTTCTGTTAACATAGGAGGGGCACAGAAAAAGCTGCCTTGCTTTTATTACACATCTTGCAGAAATGTTCACACAGCAAACATGGCAGTAAAGGTGGATCACCCCTTGAAAAAATTCCCCACAGCCAAAGCATTACATCTGGTCAATAGAGCCACATCTGGGGGCCTGTCACCTGAGCTTCACACTTACAGATACTTTAATTTAGGTCTGGATCTGGTCCTTCACGCCCATGTGCAGGGTGAGATGAGAAAAACAGCAGGCAACTGTGGACTTTTTAAGTAAAAAACCCTCAAAGTTCTCTGCAGAGGGGCACTTTTTAAACACAGCCAACCAAAACACAGCTGGAAAAAAATCCAGCTCCTATCAGTGCTTGTTGCATAGAGGTGAGGCCTCCTGTTTTGATCCAGCTTCAGCTGCCTTCTGCCACTTTTCCTCCTCAACGCTCTTCCCTGTCTGGAGCCATCTGAGCAGACAGCCAGCACCCTGGGCCAGCATGGCTGGGCAGGGGGGAGGGCACGCAAGGAGCTGACTTCAGTGCTCCAGACACTGCTGCTGGAAGATTTTCACTTGCCTGAAGGTGCTCTGATTCACCATCTGCTCCAGGCTGAACAAAAAGGGAACTTCAACTGAAACAGCTACTAAAAGATACAGCTAAATGTGACTGTGGTGCCTTTTGCCTAGTTGGCTGCCTGGCTCCTTGTGACAGGCCCATGGCACATACCCAAACCTGACTCAGAGCTGCTCCAAGAAATACTGGGAATTTGTTAGTCTGTGAAAAGGGAAGAGCAACTGGACCCTGGAAGTTTTGCAAATGGGTAACTGACCTCTGAAACAAAGACGGGAACCACTCACCTTGCTGTCAAACAGGGCGGGTGGAGGAGACAGAGATTGCCTTTATCTCTCCCCGTGGGCACACAGCAAAGTGAAAAGTCATCTAATCACCTGCAGAAGTTTTAGTAAATGAAATTATGGTGAAAGTTTGAAAGCTTGCTGCTTTCTACTGAGAAGACTGTCTTCTGGGGCTGTGGCTGCCTGGCTCCAAGGAAAAGGTCTGTGGTTGGTACTGACTGCTGTTTGCTGCAGAGAAGATGTAGCTGCCGTCCCACAAAGGAAAAGCTGAAATCTTAATGCCATCAGTAAGAAATTGGAGGAAGGAATTATTTTACCACACATAATGAGTGGTAAAAGGAGAAGGAAGTTACCACCTTCAGCTCTGAAGCTGAATCCGTTTAATGGCTGCAGACCAGCACTCAAGTGTTTCTGGCCACTAACTGAGTCACTTCAGAGGTCACAGATTTGCTGGTAAATGCCCATTGCAAACATCTATGATCTGATGGTGACTGTTGGCCCATGTATCAAACAGTAGATGAGGACCTACTTAATCTATCTATGTCATACTAAGATTGCCAGCTAAGTAAAAATGGAAGCTTAACCCCAGATCTGCAGTGATAATGTCAGATGAGGATATTGTTGGCATTCAATTGCTTCACTTTTGGCATTCTATCCCTTCCAGATGGGAATTATTTGTACTTGAATATGTGCAAAGTCTTTAATTAGCATGCTCAGAAAGTCATAGATTAAAAGACCTACACAAGGCAAAAATAGTAACAATTATTATTCCTATGGTGATCTTTTCTATTACTGTTTAAAAATATGTATGATATGCTAAATATGGGTACTTATTACTTCCTTTGTTTAATTATTTATTATTTTAATTCTTTGCAATTTTTTTTTACTTCTTTTGATTTAGTTCCTCAATACTCTTATGAGCTAGACCCTGTCAGGCTAAGTGATACAGAGAAAAGGAGGAGATTGTCACTGCCTCAGGCCTTTACAGTTTGATTGCAGTATAAGACAAGATAGTGATCAAGTGTTGAGACAAAGACAGTGCAATTTGTAACAGAGTCCTTGGCCCACTCTGCCTGCTGGGGGGTATCTTTGAGGAGGCTTGGTGGAGTGGAGTGTCGAAGAAGGATTTTAAGGAGGGATTGTAAGGAGGATAATGCCTATGGGGAATGGCAGTTTCAGTGAAAAAGGAAAATTCTCAGTGTTCCTCTTCAAAGTGCTTCATGAGCAGGGCTACTCAGGCAGAGGCTCCAGACACACTGGCTTGTTCATCACATTTGTTGCTGCTGCAGGCGGTCACATTTACAGTGCACAAGAGATGCACCTGCCTTGTGAAATGCTGTTTAAGTTACCCTTTGCATAGAAAAAAATCACAGAAACTGGAAGGTGTTGTTTCCATTGGTTCTCAACATTTTTTGTCAAAGAAGCACAGAAGATTGCTGGTACAGCAGTGCCACAGAGATCTGTACTTGCAGCCATGAAAACGGGCCAAAGTCTGACGGTTTATCTATCATCACCACTTCTTTTTATTGTTGTTCAGTCATACAGATGAGTAACTGCATGACTAATTGTTTAGAAATCCTATTCTGCAGCCTTTTCCTGGATCTCCTTCTCATGTTCCATGGAGCTAACCACAGACTGGGGAACACCAATTTTACCTGTCTTTGTGCCTGGAAGTGTGATCAACTGTACTTCAGATGCTTGTTGAGGTGTTATCCAGGTACAAGCCTGAGCAGCCAGCAGCCAGCCTGGGCTATTGCTGACAGGGACAGAGCAAGGAGATGGCCAAGAGCAGGAAGGTGATGTGTTTTGACTAGCTCTGCTTGATCAAACTGCAGCCAGTGGTGACACCTCCACAAGGAAGTGGCAGAGCAATAGGCTGAGACGCGAATCTTTGCAGGAGAGACAGGCTTTTCACACAGAAAGGTATTTATGCAGTGATGGTACAAACTGATCCCCGTCCATGGTAGTTTTCTGTTCTGTGTAATTGTGTAGCAGGGAACTGCATCTCAGGTTATTTACTGCTTTGTATTAAAAAGAATAGGATTAAGGTTACAGGTTAGAAGGTACTATTTCAGAACAAGTCGCTATCCGTGCAAAAAGGAAATGTAATGAAACATGTTAGAGGCTTCATATGTTTTCTTAAAAGATTGATATGGTTTTGGCCACGTTTTCTGGGCAAAGAAAATGGTGAGACATCACCACTTTTTTATTTTGCTAGTTTTTACATTGCATATGGCCTACATTGAAAACACTAACTCCTTCTAAATAACATCATATTCTTTCCATAGTACATCCTGTGACTCAGGTATGGAAAATCTGTTGCTAAACCCTGCTGTCTATGCTACCTGCCAGTGTTCTGGAAATGAGTAATCCTCAGAAGCAGAACAAACACACCTAAAGAGGAAAAAGGCCCCTCCTTTCCTAAGGATGGAAAGTTTGATAACAAACTAACATTATTTAACAGACTTATCTTATTCATAAGTAAAGAAAAAAAGAACATCCCAAGAGAGATACAACTAATACTAAGGTCAGTTGCTTCTTGAATGTCAGGTTGGCGTGCCAGACTATTTTGGCACTAAACAAATGCTCTGCTTGTAAAGCTGATGTAAGGTAAGGAATTCCCACAACATTTCAAAGCAACAATAATAATCATGTATTAATATTGCTAACCAGACACAATGAGAAAATACTTCTCTCTTTTTAAGATGCTTGTGCCTTTTAGAGATTCCAACACTGACAAAGGCAAAAATCCACCACTTTCAGTGTAGGTGAAGACCTTTGATGAGAAGCAATAGATCATCTCCCACTTGCTGGAGAGCACAGCTGATGGTTGTCTTCCTGAGGATACATCTTTCTTTTAGGCACATACAGCTATGATGCTATTATCAAAGGTATTTTAATCTGTAGCTTTTAATTGCTTTTAAATAGCAGCGTTTGGTTTGGTATAACACCATTCTCCCAACCAGCTGCTAGGCCAAGTGCCCATTTTGTCTACCTGTCTCACTTTGTATGGTCAATTTTGTGCCTTAAAGTCTCTCTTCCATGTCTCTTGTCAGCACAACATCTCTTAATTTCTCATCCTTGTCTGTGTCCTCACCACAGTCTAAATAAATACAATAAATGCTACTGGAAAATAGAGTCTGTAGCAGGTTGTTACTGATACAACACTCAGGATTTTTTTGGTGGGATAAGAATTGCAAACAAAACCTACCTCCCCTAGATTGTACACATGGTTAATATCAAAGGACCTAGAATAACATGTTAAACATTCTGTTTGCTTGTGTATTACACATATGAGTCATCTTCAGGCATATTTCTGGAGCAGATTGGGCTGCAATGCCAGTGCATGAGAGAAGACATCCTTTGAAGGGAAAGAGAGCCTTTCAGCAAAGTGAATGAGGACAGAGAAAGCAGGACTGAGAATTCAAATGCCCAGCTGATCACCCTGTTTGGCAGTAGGTAAAGAGGCCAGGGGATGAGGAGCTTGGTAGCAGCCTGGGCTAGCCAGTACCGAAAATCAAAGCACAGTATTTCCCTTGATGCAGGTCAGCATAAGGCTTTGCCATCTGGCCCCAAACTACTGACAAAGAACAGCTGAGCCATGTTTTAATACGGACTTAACTTGCATGCTGCTACTAGGGCTAAACCATAAAACAGTATTTCTTGCTGGAATGAATGGTAACCCTCACATTTGAGTGCTGCTTCACCTCTTTAGGGAATGTGCTTGCAGAGAATACAGGCCCAGTGAAGCCACCTAGAAGAGGCTATTCTTTGGAAGAAAAGCTGATGACATGTTGCAACTGTAAGGAATGGTGTTGCAGACATGTAATCTAAAATACAGAGCACCCTTCAAAATAATGCTGAGTCCCTGAAATAACTCAGAGCACCAGACTGTACTGTAAGTAATTCCTACACCCATCACATTTCCTAGCAGGCCAGTGACAGACCCTGAGGCAAGACACACACACACAGAGTATTCAATCATAATTCTATAAGCGTAGGTAGGTTACATGTGGGTAACAACGACAGGTGGAAGCAAATGAAAATGCAGAGATGCTCAAAATATAAATCTTCTTTCACAGTTTCAGGGAAATACAAGTTTTATTTCTGAATATAGAGGGCTGCATGTGTTTTTCTCAAGTACGGCATTCTAAGAGCTCGATGATCTGATTGGTTTGTTATGTTTCCTGTACAGTTGTGTCTGAAACAGGACAGATAAAATGTCTTCTGGAGATGCATACGTGTGGCTGCTGTTCCCTGGCCGCAGAAGGAATCCAGGCCCTGGGCTGGGAGGACGCAGCCAGTGTTCAGACAGCCATAGTTGAATGCGGGAACCCACAAAGGACGATCAGTCATTGTGGTGTGTGGTGCTCAGAGAAGGGCATCATACCCCAGCTTCTCTTCTTGTAAGCAAAGAGTCCTATGACTGCAAGAATTTCATCAAGAGTTCTCCAGTCACCAGGAGCAGGATTTCATGGGAACTGAATGTTATTCCTCCAGAGAGACACTGTGATCCAGCTGATCCCCTTGTGAGGTGGCAGTTGGGAGCAGGATCGAAAACCACACATTTTGACATACACATTTTCAACAACTGACCCAACCACAAAGATCTTCTACTCTAGGAGGTAAATGGAGGGCAAGCTCCTTGGGGCAGCACAGGGCAAACCTTCATCTGTGAAAAAACGATGGGAGAGACACTGTGGGAAAAAAATCTCATGGGAATGGTGCTCTCCTTCACATCCCTGATGTCAGCCTGGGCTTTTCTGCTCTCCCAGTGCTAGCTGATGTGGAATGAATCACTGCAGCAGCTTGATGAAGCAGCAAGCCGTGAACATATTTCCTTGTGTTATCTAATGGTGATACATGGAGGATGTGGCTAATTAGGGAATCACCCTCACTCCAGCAGATTTTCTCAAATGAAAATGGGGTTTGAAGTTTGCTGACTGCGAGGGTGAAGCTGCTGAGTTGGTAGCCACAGAAGCATTTAAATGTACATAACTCCTCTGCAGGTCACCTGTTACGCAGCAATATCCACAAATATGTCAAAAATGTAAAAAACACAAAAGATTAAAAATACCACCTTTTTTTTTTTTTTTTTCCCTTTAGGAGGGTTTGGATATTCTGTGCTGTTAACTCCTCTGAAACCATGATAAAGCCACAGATGATCATGTCAAAGAGCTATGGATGGGGGACAAAAGTAATTTGCTGCCAAGGGCAGCAACAAACCCACTGCCATCTGAGTGTAATTTCTGTAAGCAGATGCAGCTACGGCTTTTTTTTCACTGTGAACAGTACCCTCGTTTCTGACTCTGGAAGCATATTTTCTTCCTGTTCATCTTTGCAGGAAGAGAATTTTTGTGTTTGTTTGTTTTGCTTTTTCCAGTGTATTTGGAGCTCTAGATCACAAATGTATTTGTATGCGGATAAAAAAGAACATGGCTTAAAGAAACATAACTAAATCTACTTATTGTAGATATGCTTGATAGCTCTGGCCAGAAAAATACCTTGGTTTCAACTGTTTATAACTTTGAACAGATGGTCTTAAATTTTTCATTCTCTGACTTCAGTTTGATTTAATCAGGGGCTTTGGGCAGGGGGAAGTATATTTCTTTTCATGTCAGCTGTGGGAGATCAGGCACTGCAGAATAATAGCATGGGACAAAGTGGGTTTTTCACATTGAAAATTATGTAAAGGTGGCAATGCTGTGATCATCATGAGGAAAAAAATTGCAGTTTGGCATGCAGCGTGCTTTTTCCTATTTTCAAGTTACATACAAATGTCTGAAAAAATATATGTTGCATATGCTCAGTAGAGACATGCTAACAACTTTTACCTTTATTTTCTGAAAATGTGGTCCAGCTTAGAGCTGTTTAGGCCCTTCTTTTTAAATGCAGTTCCTCTACTCTCTTGACTGTCTGAGTGAAGGCAGGAGAACTGAGACTAGGAACCCTTTGTTTTCTGTGTTTTCAGTCCCAGCAAGAATTTGAGAATGAACCTTTCCCACCAGGCTTGCCTTGGGTTACTGCCTTTTGATTTGAGAAAGTGCCAAAAAATGCCAAATGGTCCCAAATGCTGGGTTTATAACACCTCAAGCAGGACATCCAAAATAAATAACATACACAACATGGACAATTCTGACACAGGTCTTAGTGCCTGTGGAGATGATGCCACTCTCATACCTTGCATAAGCCATCAGATGGTTATTGATATAAACCATATAGAATGTCTTCTGAGGAAATAACAGCCTTTGAACAAGACTTGAGGAGTCTTCAACAAACAGGGCTTGAGACCCTACAAGGTAAAAAACTACATTATTGCATAGCTGACAGTCAGTGTTACCCATGCAGGGGCTGTCTACTATCCCCTTGCACTGAAAGGGTGTACTGCAGAAGAATGAGTTGTGATAATATGTTTGCCATCCTCTCTTGCCATGCTCTCATTGTATTTTCCTCCTCCACTAAACTATTCTGGTCAGAGTCAGACAAGTTTGATCCCTGGCATGTTATCCTGCTACAGCTAGACTGCTATGTCTGCCACTCAGAAAGAAAAAGAAAAGAAAAAAAATCCAAGGGAACTCAGGTGGATTTTGGCCCACTATCAAAAATATTGGACTGGGAAGTCATGACAAAATAAAATTTCCGAATTGCTGAAGTACCATTGGCCGTGGTAGTTTTAAGTTTTGGCCTTACAAAGTGTCAGCCTCCTGTACAGCCCTGCTTGGGTGTGATCCCTTACCTGTTTCTGCCTTCTCTGCATCAGGAGCTGGTATGACTGTCCCAGTGGTGACCATCTGGAGAGATGGTTAAAAGAGAACCAGGCACCTTGCCGAGATAAAACTCACCCTCTGACATACCCCTGTCTAACAGCAGTGGCAAATCCCCACTGATTCAAGTGCCTACCACTGCAGTGGGGAAGGAGCCTAAATTTGTTAGTGAAGAGATACAAGTGCTTGTCCTAAAAGAGAAAAAAAAAAACACAAAAACCCCCACACAAATCAAAACCCAAAACAAAGCAACAAGACTAGGTATTTAGTACTAATTGTGCTGTGATAGCTGGAATTCAGTGAAAAGATCTATCTAAAATCTACCAGGGAGATGCATTGTAAAAGTAAGTTGTCAATATATACATGGTTGAAATACAAGTAAATACATTGTTTTTTGTGTGAGTAAACACATGAGAAGAAGAGGACAGAATCCACGTCTCCTGCATGGAGTTGGTATTTCATTCTACCTAAATTATCTGTGACCATCAGCTCACCTAAGTAAGTGCCAACCTGCTTGGTGGGGGAAGAATGGGGCCCTCTCAGGAATATGGGCTTGATCTGAAGATCAGGGGAAAACACTATTTTACCACTGTTGTCAACAGTTCCCATAGAGAAATGAATACATGAAAATGGTCTTGTTTACATCCCAGTACTGCAACTTCTTAACTCCCCAAAGCACCGACAGGCAGTCTGATTCTCTTTCATATACAGCTACAAAGACTGAAGCATTTATAACGTGCCTCTGTGTCTTTTAAAACTCCCTGTGGCACTTGTGGCAATGGACTGGATTGATTGCAGAGATGTGCAGAGGAACCAGCTCCCTGGCCAAAAGCCAGCCAACTTACTTCCTCTCTAGTTACTGGATCGCAAGTATCAGGGAAATGATGTAGCTGCTAAGAACTGCTGAGGTCAACAGCTGAAATATGTTCTTTGTTGGGTTTTAAAATATTACCATGCAGGCCACAGACAAAACTTGGCAAGACAGATTGAAGAGAGAACATTCTAAGAGAATAGCATGTTAGGTACTGAAACCCAGCTCTGCAGGTGGGAGAGGCCTTCTGTGCAGCATGACAGTGAGGGTAAGAGCAGCAAGAGAAGGAAACAGCTGGACTCAGTGCAGATGTTCCTGCCAGATCACCATGGACAGGAGTAATGACTGTACCACTAAGGGAGGAGTCATTCTGCATCAAAGCCAAAGTATAGACAGCTTTCCAATTTCTTGCTATGCATGGCCAAAGTATCTCAAGAACTCTTTCAAGATTTCACCCACAAATATGAAATCTGATCGCTGGTGATTTCATGGGATTTCCAGCACTGACTGGAAAAATGACCCAAAAAAGGTTTTTGTGAAAGACAGTGTTATTATGCCAGGATTTAAACTCAAGGCAGAAAAGTAATTCAAATGCAAACACTGTTTCCTTGGCTAATCCTGCTCAGAAATCTTTTCTAGCAAGAGGTAAAAATGCATGTTAAATCCTCTCCTGTTTAGAGCAAGCCATTTTGGAAGTTGTTACTGCATAGTCTACATCCAAACAGCACTTAAAATATGGCAGAAACTTTAGTTTGTATATATCATGCTAGCTTAATTTAACATCACAGTGAAAAGACATTCAGGAGTCACATCTCAGGCAGTGTTGTTTCTAGTTTCAGAAGGAAGCTTTCTTATCTGCAGAACCTGAAGTTCTCTCTCCTCTTTATTGAGCAAGGTCATCTGTGGGCAAACCAGGTCCGAGAGAGCCACCATTAAAACCAGATGGCAGCTTCACTCCCATCCTCACTGTGAATCACATCAAATCTTGATATCTTGATACCTCACTTTACTTGCCAATAAAACTTTAGGGTGGAAGGGCAAATCCATGTGGGTTCATCAACTACCAGTCAAGGAAAAAATTTTGTCATCAGTTAGTCCAAAGTTCTACAAAACACAAACTCTAGGCGTGTCTTTCAAAAGAGATTCAATTTGAGTCAAACTTACTCATTCAAACCAGAATTCATGCAGGGAGTCTTTTGGCTTAATGCTGTATATGTCAGGAAAGACATGGGTTTTCTTAACTATAACAGCTTGCTATAAGACAAAAAAAAACAGATTGAAGGAAAACTTGCTTTTGAATATGTCAGTGGCAATAAAAACATTCACATTTGTTCCAGTAAATTTAGCATCCAAAATGAAACTTTATTGCTACCTCATTTTTTTTTATGCTGAATTTGCATGGTCTCTATTTTGAATTTAAAAAAAAAAGAGAGAAAACACTGAGAAGGTGACATTCAATGTTCAAGTGTTTTAATTTTTTAACTGAGATCTGACATCTCTTCTCCCCCCCCTTCCCCTCCCCTCCCCTCCCCTCCCCTCCTCTCCTGTGTTTATCAATCTCATTAGAGTGGAATGTGAATGCCTTCTAACCACAAATTAAATGATGCCTCTAGGTACTGTCATACCTGGTTTGCTGTCTTCATTATCATCTCCCCAGGGCAAGATGGGCATCTGCAGTGGCTTTTTTTAGATATACCTGCTGCTCAGTGTTTACATTAGATTAGACAAATTGAAGAAGTACACTTGATACTCACAGTAGATGACAACACATTTGTGTAATTCCAAATGTCATCTTAGTTGTTTGGTCTATTTATTTCAACACTTGTTTTTCACATTTTTTGTGGTTTTAACATCCTTGCCCCAACACAAGATGATTCCTACTTCTTTTCCAACACAAGATGATTCCTACTTCTTTTCAAAAGTATGAACTACTTTCGTAATGATATATTAAAAAATTGCTTGCCTCTGCCATAGTTTCCTGTCTCAATTATAAGTCAGTGTTCCCCCTTGCAATTGTGATTTTTTTTTTTTTTTTGTTGAAAGTTACTTCTTAACATTGTTATTTCCCTGTCCTGTCTTATACTACCCGTATTCAAACAGTTGCCTCAGCACAACCAAGATGAACAGGGTGAGCAGCTGGGCTGGGGGATGAAGTGGGAAATTATTCAGCTGCTTTCACTGCCAGAGCAAACACATTGTGTACCTGCACCATCAGCACATGGTTGTCAGGCTTTAAAAAAAGAAAAAAAAAAAAAAGAAGAAAGGAACAAACAAAATGCCCATGATATAGGAGATGTGTCATACACAGTACAGCACATGGTAGAGGACAACTACCCTCAGTCTGGTCCTGTGGTGAGGTTTCTGCATGATGAGCCCCTTGCATGCGCTTTTGTGTCCGAAGAACACTTGCTGCACTGGGGTACGTGGGAAAGGGCGTGTTTCCTGCACTAGTCATTTGGTGTGAGGTGACATGAATGTTCCCTGTATTGTGTTGTTCCCTATAAGCAACTGGAGGCTCAGAATCCAAGCCCCTAATTCCTAGATCTGAAAGGAGGCAGAGGGAAAAATCTCATGTTTTTGGTGAACAGCATGATACCCAATTTCTTTTCCAAAGAGTTCTTTCTAAAATCTCACTCTTACATTGTCAGAAAAAAGTATCCTGGGAACACTGGCACAGTGGGCATTATGGAACTACCTCAGCCAGAGCAGAACAGTCACTCCATGTACTCCAAAGCAGCTATTCTAACATGGACTGCTTGTTACACTGAATTTATTCAGATAAACTGTGCAGACTTTAGCAGGAATGCAATTTCACTCATGCTTGGGGGCTGCACTGCTTTGACTTAAACTTGTCTAACTGCACTCATGCAAAACCCATGTACAGGCGAACCCTAAGATCCTCAATTCTCAGTGACTTGTTTTTGACTCATGGCCATGCTGAGAAAAGGCAAGACTGTGCTTGTTTAGTCAGCAGATGAAAGTTGTCATACTAGAAATACCATTATGGCAAGATTAGCACTGTGTGGAATTTGTAATAATTAGTTAGCATACCAGCACATAAATAAAAAGACAAATTGCTGACAAAAAGCTTTTATATATTGGTTGTAAATAAAAGTAAAGAGAGTGTTTTGGGTGTTTTCAAAACAAGGAGGAGGTGTGACAGCTTTTGTTTGACCTATGACACATCCCTTGGGATGAATTTTCCTCAGGAGGATTTTGATAAAATTCCCATGGTGGGTCACTTCGGCTGTTTTATTAGAATTTCACCAAACATCTGCAGGACATCAAACTTCAATATATACAGATTAAATACAGTTCTGGAAAACGTATCAGCGTTTTTTTGCAAAGCATTAGAAAGGAGGTGTTCTTTATGAACTTGTCAAAAAAGCACAAAGCATTGAATAAATTCTTGTAATTTAGGGAAGGGGTGTGTGTGTTATCTTTGTCTAAATTTTTTTTAAAAAAATTGAAGAACAAAAAATGCACTTGGTAAGTGGCACAAGGACAGTCCTACCTCCTGCTCAGGGCAGGTGAAGGTCACAGAGGGTACTCTGTCACACACACTGCAGCTTTACCCCAGTGCTGTGAGTGTGAGCTGCCCAGGGCTGTATGTTGGGAGCAGCAGCCCTGGCCCTCATGGCTTGCAGCTGGCCCTGGAGCCTGTGCACCACCAGTGGCCTGCACAACATCTGCTCCTCTCTCCTGCTGACAAACTTAATTTTAGCTACAAGACAAAGGACACCAGAGAAGCCACATTTTCTCGTTTGTTTTTCCTGCATAAATATTTCCTAAACCAGTATCTTGAAGAGTATTTCAGCCCCAACCGACTGATTCGGCAGACATCCTAAGAGGTTTACATCCAAGTGGACACAGACGGGCAGTGAGTGGAATCAAAACACAGCTGGTAAGCAGTGTGTACTTCCCCTCATGACAAAACTGTGGCACACAACAGGGCTTCTACCAGGACAAAAGAACTGGATGGCAGATGGGAACTTCAGTATTGTGACCACACACCTACTACTCCTTCAGCTAACTACACTGCCCATGAAATGTCTCAGATGGGATGGGCCCTTCATTTTAACCTATGCCTGTGCCCAATGCATTCTTTGTTTAAATGACTGTGACAACATAATCAATTATGTAAAATTATTCACGCTAGTTTAGATTGGTGAATTAAGAAAGCACCGTGGTTTCTAAGCACAGATTAGACAGGTAGATGCATGTAATATAAAAAAATGTTGCAATGTGAGGTGGGGGAGCATACAGTAGAATAGTAAAAACAAGTAATATAAAGAAATATTTACATTTTTTAAAAGATTCTCAGTATTCTTCTTGGACATGATCAATGTAATCAAACTGTTCACTGGTGATACTGCCTTTCCTCGGACCCAGCTCAGTCATGCCCAAAATGGGGCACTGCAGCACGAATAAACAGAGAAGGTGTTTTGAATTTCTCTTCCACCTGAGATCCACATTCCTGAGAACCGGTTTATCATCAGGACCCACCAATATGCCAGCCTAACTGCTCCAGCTCACACTGCTCACATACTCCTTCCCTGCCTCATGTACCACTGGTGACTCAGGTGGCAAAGTCAATGCTCTCAGTCTCAACTGTTAATGCCAGAAATCATGCCCCACCAGAAAAAATCTGAACATACAAGGACCTTATGAACTCAGCTCTCCTGCAGGCTTTTGAATTCCTTATGCATCACATATGATGGCAAAACCAATTGTAACTGAATTGCTGAAGTATGGCCACGGTGACATTTAAGAACCGCCAAACACATTAACAACTGCACTTGGAGACCAGCAATTTTACTCCGTGCTCCACCCAAGAAACTGGAACTGCACTATTTGCAGTTGTGATTATTCTTAGCTAAGTTGCCATGGAACAAAGCCTGGTTAATCCTAATGGACTGATTCAGGAACAATCTCTCTTTCTAATCTTATTGCCTAATTCTCTATCACTTCCATTAGGTTAGCATTTATCCAAGATGTAAGAGCAGCAGGATTTTCAAGAAGTTGTCATTTCACTATGTAGAGTGGTAGCAGCACGGTCCTCTTACTAAGAATAATAAAGGATGTTTTTGTTTCTCTTTGAAGGAAGCAGAGGGAAGAATTTTTCCTTCCAGAAGCAGATTAAATATCCATTGAATTTTCCTTGAATTCATAGGTTTCAGCACACATGAATTCATACATTCCTTCAAGCCTTGGAAATGACAAAAGTATCAGTGATACTTTTGCCACAGAAACTAATGTTTTGGAGAATGTTTATATAATAAGACAGATGGGTTGTTAAAAGAAGTTATTTTTGTTTCCCATTTTTCACAGCCACCTTGCTTCTATCACCTAAGCAATAGCCTGGCCTCTTCTATTTACCAATAGCAACACATAGCATTTATTTCAAATACCTCACAACCCTCCTGGAAACTAGGCAAGAACTGGTGTTTGTGCTAGCATCCCCCAGGGAATGCAGGCAGCTCAGCAGTACAGCGAGAGCCTGGGATAAATGGCCCCATATTGCAACCAAGTAAATTCATGTACTAAAAGCCTGTGCTATGTCCAGTCACTCAGTTCCTCCAGGCCATATCATACAAGTGTATTGCAAGACTCTCAAGAGAGCTGACTCATATATTGTGACACAGCTCTCAGGAACGAGGTGTGTGCACGTACACGTGAATCTGTGCATAAGTACATGGGGAGAGGTGAATTCTTCAGGGTTTTTTTGAGAATTGATATATCAGGAATTAAATCATGGTCAGGTAGCAGAAAGGAGATACTGGGGAAAAGAATGTCCTTCATGTTTGCAATATGCCTCCTACAAAACCACACAGACCTCCTTGAATAAATCCCTGGAAAAAAACATGCAAGCTCCCTGTGCACAGATATAAGCTTGCAGTGATTAAAGCCACAGCAATATTTTCTTTTCAAGAAATAGCACCATAAGGTCACTGCAGACACCACCACTCTGTTGTCTGCTTGAGCTTATGGAGAACAAGGTCATTTAATTTTTAAGTACTTCCCTACTGGAATAAATTTGAGAAAGACATTAAAACCAGTCCTGACCTGACAATAGACATATTCAAAGCAAATAAGTGTTTTGATGAAACAGATGGTAACTGTCATTAACTTTGGCGTTTTCTGCCATAAACCACATAGTTTTAACTCAATTAGCTAGCTGTTTCTTCTTTTAATTAAACAAACTTAATTCCATCTATTCAGCAACCAGTTTATATCCAAACAATAAAATAGCCAGTTTTAAGAAATCTGAGTAGGATACAGCTCAGGCCAACAGCAATCAAAGGCTCCAGTGCCTGCTACCTCTTAACCAGGCAGTTGGGCGGCTCCTGCACCGGCAGCCTGTCAGGAGCCCTTCCCTATGCTGGGATCATATCTCTTTGTTTACACAAAGTGTAAGGAACGCATCCTGCAGCTGCTGTAAAGCAATGTGAGCTATGCTGCACACACCAGTGGCAGTGGGTTGATTTTCTGCCATTTATCAGGAAAACTGGAATCTTCATTCCAGCTATTTGCACAGAAACGTGCTGACATAAACCAGAGCAGATAAATCATTCCAGTTCTGTTGTAAATGCATAGGTATTTGAATCCTTCCTTGCTGCTTCAAAACCACAATGAAGGCTATGCCAACGATCCCGCCTAAGACCATTTATCACTCTTATTTTGTCAGTTCATTTTGCAGTCGGAGATCATTACTCAAAAGTAGCATTTGCTTCCAAGTGATGTGACCGTCTCTGGTGATGGTTTTTATTACAATTAAAACAGTCCTACAGCTTCACCTGGGTTTCTTTAGTGGGAAGATAAATTTCAAAGGATTTCTCATTGACAGGTTTGAAAGATCAAATTATGAAAGTCTTCTGACTTCTTTCTCCTAATGTTTTGTGCAACGCCTCAGAGTGCATGTGTATCAAAGAAGTCTGAAAGTGAAGGAATCAAGGATTTCTGTTTCTTTTTTACTGTAAATGAAGCAGGAAGGTTCCTATGGCCAAGGCAGTATGTTTGTGTTTCCCCCCACTTTCAACAACATTATGATCATGTCAAGGCCAAGTTGGTCATTTGACTTATTCAGTTTCATTATTACCTGAAGTAATGAGTACAGGGAGGAAAAATGCTGGAGACAGCCCAGACCAGAGCAAGTCAATGTAAAATGCACAGAAGTTTCAGGGTTTGTGTTTTATATCTGCAAACAGTGTTTGCCTCAGTAAGTCAAGCACTGCACAGCCTCACTCAGTCAAAATTCCCCTTGAAGATGTCAAATGGAAATATGACTGCAGATGGGCAGGCTGCATCTGAAGGCAGTGTGTCAGAGCACAGACACATCAGAGAATCACGGAATCATTTTGGTTGGAAGGGACCTTAAAGATTACCTATTTCCAACACCCCTGCCATGGGCAGGGACACCTTTCACTATCCCAGGTTGTTCAATGCCCCATCCAACCTGGCCTTGAACACTTCCAGGGATAGGGCAATTACAGCTTTCCTGGGCAACCTGTTCCAGTGCCTCACCACCATCACAGTAAATAATTTCTCCCTTATATCTGATTTAATATTAGATAAAATAAAGAAATAAATGTCTCTAAGATAGTGACAGCAAGACAGTCACTGTCTTGCCATCCACCAATAGTCAAGAAAGTGCTGTCAATGCTGGAAGTGGAAACATACAAAACCCAGCAAGTGCCAGCTACACCTGCTGGATTTGTATTTTCAGGTTTCCTGCTTGGAGGCAGTCCCCTCTCTGCTCAGACCTGGGGAAGCTTAACCTGGATCTAAATTTGGTTTCTCACATTTCTTCTCTTTTCCATCTCACTAGTTCCCTCCAGTGCCTTTCTGTGTGACTGTGAATCACTGTGCAATTTCTGTGTGACCCTCCCCTCTGTAAGCGCTGGGTGACAAGCTGTGCTGGGATCTTTCACAAAAGCAGCAGGGGCCAGCTGTAAGTGCTGTATGAGCAGGACTTGCAGGGAGTGCTTGTGGCCCTGCTTCATTCTCTCACCTTCTGCTGGTAAACAGGTCTGAGATTTTTAAACCCTCATCAGCCAGAGGCTGCGTTTCTGTTGCGTGCACCAGCTGCCGTGGACTGTAGTTAAATCCTCTTTGCACTTACAGAGCTTTTGCACAGCACAGGTCCCTGGCACAGCAGGCTGGCATTGGGGAGCTTCAAGTACAGCCCAACGCTTCAGTGCCACCATGGGAAGGGCAGGCCTCCTCTGTAATTCCCTTAGAGATTTTTCTTACCAAGATGAGAGGAGTAGTGACCTAGGAAACAAAAGAGCGGTTATTTTTTGGAAATTACATAAATATTTTAAACATCTTTGTAAATAACGCACGTGATATGGGAATGGAAATACTGCACAGCAAGGAGAGGTGTCAAAGAAAACAAACAAGTGCTTTAAAACAGAGGACTTAGGATACAGTGGCAAGGAAATCAGCCTTAGGAGGGCCAAAATTAATTCACCACAATAAGAACAAAAGTCTAGAGTAATTTCTGAACCAATCGTTTGTTTATTATTATTATTCCACATGTATTTAATATGTTTAAAGCCGATCTTCTCATAAATTGCTCTGTAGCTCCCTCTAATGACAACTTCTCCAAAACTGTGTTCCAGACAGCAGCAAGCGGTAACAAGATAAAATAGCACTTAGTGCAGCACAGAATCACAGAATCACAGAATGGTTTGGGTTGGAAGGGACCTTAAAGATTCTGTAGCTTCAAACCCCCTGCCATGGGCAGGGGACACCTCCTACTACACCAGGTTGCTCAACACCTGTATAATAATTTGTTAGCATAGGAGAAAGCAGTAGTAGCAGCAAGATTTGCAGACTAGGAGGTGGCTGGAACCTCCCGTGCTCCCTGCCAGGCTTCCCAGCACAAAGTCAGGCAGCCAGTGTTCATGTGGGCAGGCTGATGCACTCAACCCTCAGCCAGACTTCTCTGCAGCTACAGCAGAGGTACTGCCCAATCAAAAAATACGTTGCTGATCCCAGAGCAAATAAAAAGAATCTTATAACAAGGAGACTAAAAAAATTAATTACATGATCAGCAATGCACAAACAGCAATGTCAGAGTACAGGATCATTTTAAATGTGACAGCATCCGTACTGAATTAGAGTTAAAAAAATCAATTATAAAAATCTTTATATTACAATTCAATAAGGTGTCAGTATATCTCTTGTGTAGATTAAAATGTACATCAAATCTGGCAACACATGAATTAGTATTTCACACTAATATTAACACTTTGTACTCCTTTAGTTACTGCAAACACCCCAGAAATTAGCAGAGTCCAAAGGGTATAAAGTCTGTTTTGTTTCCAGTTTTGAAAATCGTTTTAGCTCTGAGATCTTCAGGAAGTCAGACAAGAGAGAAAGCAGTAACAAAACAATCTTTCACATCTGAACAAGTGATACTAGTAAAGCCACGCTGCATTTGTACACACATAACCTATTTCTGTCCAATGCATATTTCTCTCACATGCATACCAGGAATGTTTAGTTTGCTTAAGAGTTTATTTGTGTCAACTCCACCCTGCCTTTAGCCACAGCAATTATTTTTTTTTTATGAGAAGGTAATATTCTATATTGTCACTTATTTCTAATGCTGACTTTTAGACCAAGATACTGGTTTCAGAGTACAGAGGAAGAGTATTAAGGTATAGTAGTTTGAGTACAGAGCAGAACAGCATCTGGAACAAGAAGAAATTAGTATTTCACAATTCATTGGGTATAATTTCCACATAAATAATTAATTTATGCAGGAAAATATTTTAACTTTAAGGAATACCATTTAACATTCTAATACACAATGATTTGCCTCACAATGATGTGGAAAGCATTTAATTTAACAGGGAGGCCTGTGGCTCAGCTGATACAAGTCCCAGAGTACTCAGTGACAGGGTCCTGGAAGAAACCTGAGGTGACATGCAGTTGGTCCACACAGGCTACACACAGAATCACAGAATCATAGAACTGTTTAGGTTGGAAAAGACCTCTAAAATCATCAAGTCCAACTGTAAATGTAGAACTGCCAGGTCCACCACTAAACCATGTCCCCAAGTGTCACATTTACATGTCTTTTAAATACCTCCAGAATGGTGACTCCACCACTAGACTCCCGGTCTAGACTGTCTGGCTGAACACCCCTTTTGGAAGAAATTTTTCCTATTATGTGTGTGCTCTTTTGCTAAGAAATATTTAATTACTACCTACCATTCAGTCCGACCTGACTTCTTCTGCCCCTTCTGGATGTTAATACCCCATCTGCACCACAGTGGGATGCTTCATTTAGCCATAAATGCAGGCACTTACAAATTATTCTGGTTTTGAAAAAAAACTATTTACAGACAAGACATTTTAAGAGACTAGTTTCTGCTTTAGAAATCACACAGATGAACAGTTCAACAAAAAGGGGTTAAGGAACAGTGCACAGACAAAGGGAATCAGACAGAGCCACATCAGAAAGGTCATTACATTATCTCTTTAGTGTACATATGGTCTTCGTGTAAAAACCTTCTGTCCCACCTATGAGGCAGTAGTACCAATATGTGTGTTACTGACATGCTGAGATATAATTTCAACTGCAGAGCTCATTTTCTCCAAACTCTTCATTTGGTCCTTACCAGCTTTCCTGTTCTCCGTACCAAAACAGCACCACCAAGCCAACTCACGTCTGTAGCAACTGCATTGCTGAACCTTTATAATGTTACATATTTGGAAACTCTGCAGGAAGAGGGAGAACTGAAGAAGCTTTAAGATGTACATCCCCCTGCTTCAATTTTCAAAAAGATTTTGTCCTCAGAGTCACCGTAAGTATTAATGTTCATAGAATGCCAGTGATAACTCCATCAAAGATACAACTGCCTTAGACATCAGCCAATGCTCACAGCACCCTGGGACACCATCCATAGGGTCCCACGGACTTGTACGAGTTGAGATTGAGTAACTCCCGACTCAACCCTCTCTAATGGTAGTAATTCCACTCCCTCAACCCTTGGAGTAATCACAGAGGCCTGGGAGACCTTGCTGGTGAGGGCAAGACAAAGGTGGCACTAGGTACCTCAGACTTCTCTGTGTCTGCAGTCACCAATCCACCCACCCCACCCAGTAACAGTCCCATGTTTTCCTTGTATAAGCTTTTTCCACTAAGGCAGCACTTACGTGTTGGCTTTGCATGGCCAGGTTTTAGTAGTGAGGGGCTACAGAAGGACAGGGGGTTTCTCTGAGAAGCTGCCAGAAGCTTCCCCCTTTTGTGTCTGTGAACATTTGACTATTCCTAACTAGAAGTACATAGACATATGGATGCTGTAACTGGTAAAACTTCTAGTCTTCTACAAAGTCACAATGACAGGTACTTATGTTAGGTATCTTTATTCTTAATACAAGCATTTCATTTTCATCATTAGATTTAAATGATTTATTTTTCTTTTCACTTTTAAAATGCAGGTTTGGAAGTTACTTAAAAGGAACTGGTTTTCCTTAATATGCTTCAAGTTCTACAGCTGTGCATGGAGGAGAATAAGGAATGAAACTAAATGCTGAGTATACGAAGAGAAAACTATTTTTAAATTTTCTCTTGCAGCACTGGAGAAAGCCACTGGGAATCAGTGCCTGCTTCTCCACTGAGTTTTGCTTAAACTCTGGAGCTTGAAAGGTACAGCATCCGTACATCTATGTACTTCTAGTTAGGAACAGTCAAATGTTCACAGACACAAAAGGGGGAAGCGTTAGTATGACATTCCAGGTGGTTGTGCACTTTGAAGAGTTAATATTAATACAAGCATTTGAGACAGGGAATCAGGACATCTAGTTTTGATACCTATTCAAACCTCTGCTGCAGTCATGGATTGTCCAGGTACAATGAGGGCTACCCTGCAGCTTCAACAGAACAGCAGGTCTCAGCTATGACTCCAAGGCTCTGAGCTCAGCTAATGAAACACTAAGCATACACACACAATTTATCCTTTTTGTCAGGGGTTAGCACTTGTGGCTTTGGCACTCTCTCACGAGGCCTAAGAAGAATCTTGCCTGGAGCATTCAGTAACATAGACTACAAAGGTAGAGAGGCAGCGAAAGAAAAGACCAACCCAGCAGACAACTGACAGGTAAGAGGCAGATGTGAAGAAATAATGCAACTGAGTTGCCAGGACATCATAGATGAGCAACTTAGCTAGCATGTCCGTGATGGAGGGTGCAGTTTCTGAGTTACCATAAGCCCACCTGAGCTCACTGTCCCTTCTGGACTTGGGCCTCTACCTTCAGAAGAAATGTTCCCCTCACACTTATTTCCATTGCACCAGCACTTGCAGCTGCAAGACAAGTCAGATCAACAGACTAACTCAACAACACAAGAAAAAACCAGCAAGTTCCCAGCAGATTCTGTAACCTGAACAAATTAGCAAGAATTTCTTTGACTTGGCTTCTACTATATGAATTAAAATTTAATTCTTCTTATAATCTTTCTCAGAATAGGCAATTGTGAAGCCCATAATTCTTATTTTAAACACTGAACCCTAAATGGTCTTCAGATTTTAATAATATTTCCTCCCCCCCAATTAATCATTAATATAACACCAACCAGTACCATTAACATTATATATAAGTTCACATTCTAGGTTACATTCTATATGATTTCTTTGACCTAGAGCTTAAGTAACATACAGATATACCTAGACAGGTATACCAGGTATATATTTATAGATACTCTTAGGTATGCTGGAATAAGAGAAAATATTACTGAAACTAGTAATTGCAAGAATCTCTTCCCAAATTTGAGATGCGTTCTCTATAGACTACTTTTAGTTTGAGAGAATGCTTGTGAAAATGCACTTTGAAAACATGACTGGACATTCCATACAATTATTAACCTCTTTTTACAATAAAAAGATGAAGGCAAGTTCGTATAGCATGTATGGCCACAGCTAACATCTTTCTGGTGTTTCTTTATTCTGTTTTCATTTTGTACTTTCCCTCATCCATTCTTTGTGAAAATGACTGAAACCTGCATCCTTCCAAGCATACACAGAAAAGATTTATCTCCAAGGATAGGGATTGTATAAAAGAAACTGCCTAAAAGTCCATACAGAAGCATTTTTTCAGTCATATGCTTACCTATTAAAGTAACCTCCTTTAAAAATTCAGAGAATCTGAAAGTTGAATATTGTGTTATACCCAAGTATATATTAAGGATATACTGTAGAGTTAGGAAATTATTTCACTATGCTGACTTTCATTAATGTGCATTATTTGTCATTGCAAGAAATAGTATTTGCTAATACTTAGGAAGTAGAGAATGAATCTATGATTCTATGCTGTCAAGTGAATTATTTCTGTTGGCTTTTAGTAAGTCACAGAATGCATTCAGGTTATTTCTATCGACATGGTAGGAAGTTAACTCCTTCTCTGAATAGGCAGTGCTGAGAAATCATTGAAGTACAGAGCTTTAAATACCTTTTGCCATACTTCCAGAACACTCTTGAAAGACAAAAGGAATAAAGTACCGGCTTCAGTCAAACCAACCTAGAGCTCTTTGATGGGAGCTTACACTCTAAGACTTTTTTACTATTTAACACTAACACCTTCATATTCTAAACCAATACTTACAACACCTTAAGTATATGCATAATTTAGCCTGAAAAGAATTAAACCTTCCTTGTGATACCTCCACTTAAAATCTATATTCCTTCTGAATTATAAAGTACTTATGCTTTTTTAACAGATAATATGCAAATCACACAGGACAGCATGCTAAATAACAATGCACAAATTCTTGTTTTGCATGTTTTCCTTCATTTACATATGATGTGTTTTTCTAAAACAGACATGAAATTTAGACTAACCCTTCTTTCACAGGCTGATGACCGGGAAGTTGAAGCATTCAGAGCAGAACTCCTCAGTAATTCTGCATCTCTTGTTGCCAAAGATACTTAGAAGAGAATATGTTGAACATGAAAGGTTTCATTCTTGATTTGAAAAAAAGAAAACAAATAGGAAAATGGCTAACACCAGGTTGGGTTTCTTTTTATTGTTAAAACATTAAAGCATAACATTTCACCAAATACAAGAAAATTAGAGGTTGTCTGACATTACAAACATCTGAATCATCAAGAGAAAGTGTTGAGCTATACATAGTCTGACGTTAATCTATCAATTTAATGTATATTAGTACATGCTTAAAACATGGCCAAAACACAGAATCACAAAATAGGTACCTTGATGCTTCTAAATCTGAGACAAGTAAGTCAAAGAATTGAGTGCAATGAATTTCCAACAATTGACTGTACACTCAATTACAACGTCAGGGCATCATTATTCCAGGACATTGGTAGTTTCTCATACCTGGCTCATTCACATTCAATTTAGTGAGAATTTTAAATTTGAGAACTTGATAAAAACATTTTTAAAAATACAACATTTAACAAATGTGAAAAAACAAGTTGTCTTCACAGGAAAATATGGATTGCTTGCCATTCCAGTCCTTAATTGCCTATACGTTTTACAAATCTTTACAAAACTATTTCGTATCCATTTTGGTTTCAAAAACATAGTACATCTGAAAAATAAAATATGACTCTACTGATGGGTAATACAAAGACATGAACACGTATTTAAAATGACTTTCAAAAGTAAATCTCTTCAGTAATACAGCTATAAAAGACAAGGTAAACATAGCACAATAAACCATGCATCTTCTGACTTGTCAGATCAGCTAAACTACTTGGTTAACATACAGTAACACTTTGAACACTTCTGTAAATTTAGCTTTTCTAGCACAAGGAGAAAAAAAGATTAAATTTGTTCTTCAAGCGGTTCAAGGTTGTCCAAGTGTTTTTTAGGTGCATCATCACTATGACGGCTTTGGCAATGGGTTAAATGTTTCTTAAAGCCTCGAGGAAAATTTGATTCAAAATTACAACGGGGACACTTCAACAAACTTTGACCATGAGCAGCAACATGGTTTTTAAGAAGAGACTCCAAGAGAAAAGCTTTGCCACATATTTTACACTTGTATGGGCTTTGAACATTATGCTTGTTAACTAAATGGTGCAAGACAGCACCTTTTTTCATTGCACGACAGCAACAAATTTTGCAGTAATACTTTCCCTTGCCACGCTTCATGTATTTTGCTATTTCTTCCTCAGAGATGAAAGCCTCTTTTTCTTCAGTAAACTGCAGCACACACTGTGGCTGCGTGGGAGTAGTTGCATCCATTTTGCTCTCTTTGCCATAATCAGATGACTCCATATCATACTGCTCTTGGTCACTGTTGGATTCTTGTTCCTTTATCTCCATTGAGTCCAACTCTGTTTTTCCACACTCACTGATATTTAGTTCAGAATCTGAGTTCTCCTGGTTTTCCTTCTTGGGCTTCTTTTTTGGGCATGAATATAGCATGTCTTCTGGTGATTCTTTGGCTAATAATGATTGTTCATCCTGTGAGAATAAGTCATCCAGTGGTTTCTGATCATCTAAAGTGTGAGAAAGAAAGTCACTCTCGCCAGACTCACTAGGTGTTTGGGGCTCGGAGAAAAAGCCTGAAGCAGACTTGTGAGGCTCGGAAAACAGGATATTCTTCTGGATTTCAGAAGGTACAGTAGTTTCAGCATGTCTCTGGACATCAGAGGATAAAGCAGCAGCAGGCTTCTGCATCTCAGAAAATACAGCGTGCTTTTGAACATCAGGGGAAATAGCAGATTTCTGGGAGTCAGTGAAAACAACTTGTTTGGGTGTCTCAGGAGAAACAGGAGTAGGTTTTTGGGACTCAGTAAAGAGGCCATGTTTCTGAATTTCAGGAGATGTGGATTTCTGAGAGTCTGGAAAGGAAGTAGACTCCTGAACTTCAGAGGAAATGGGAGCAAGTTTCTGGGCTTCAGAAAATAGGGCGTGCTTCTGGACTTCAGAAGAAACAAGAGCTGACTTCTGGGTTTCAGAACACAGGGCTTGTTTTTGACCTTCGGTAGAAAAAGCAGAAGTAGATATTTGATTCTGGGGCTCAGAAAAGACGGCACGTTTCTGGACATCAGTAGAAGCAGTAGGATTAGATTTACGAGACTCTGGGAACAGCACTCTTTTCCGAGGTTCAGGGAAATGAGCCCGTTTCTGAATCTCAGACGAAGCAGCAGAGGTGGATTTCTGAGTTTCAGAAAAATACATAGATTTCCGTGACTCAGAGAGTTTCCAAGGTTCAGGAGATACTGAAATACCGGGCTTACGGACCTCAGGAAAGAAAGGAGGCTTCCAAGAGTCTGAGGAAACAGTGTGACTAGACTTTCGAAGCTCAGGAGAAACAGGGGGAGAATGCTTCCATGTATCAGGGGACAGAACAGGTTTCCAGCCTTCAGGGTAAACAGATGAGATGGGTTTCCACGGCTCAGAAGAAACAAGAGTAGACTTCTGGGATTCAGAAAACGACGTAGACTTACACGAGTCAGAAACAACCCTCCTAGGTTCTGGCAACACAACAGGGCTAGGCCTTCGAGACTCAGGGGCAGACCTCCGGGATTCTATGGACACTGACATGGCAGGCTTTGGAGCCCAGGGAGAAACCGTCGGAGACTTTTGCACCTCGTGAGACCTCCAGGGCTCAGGGGAAACGGTCGGACCAGGTCTCCATGACTCCGGTGAAACTGCAGAAGCAGGCCTCCGGGTTTCAGGAGGAGAAGCAGAAGCAGGCCTACGCATTTGGGAGGGATGCCTCCGTGGCTCAGGAGACCCAGCTGGGGCATACCTCCGTGGTTCAGGGGATACTGCTGGAGTAGGTTTCTTTGGCTCTGGTGACACAGCTGGGGAGTATCTGCGGGGTTCTGGAGACACCGCAGGAGAATGGCGCCGGGGCTCTGGTGATACAGCAGGGGAATGCCGCCGGGGTTCTGGAGACATTGCTGGGGAATGCCGCCGGGGCTCTGGAGACACGGCTGGGGAATGCCGCCGGGGCTCTGGAGACACAGCTGGGGCTGGCTTCTGTGGGTCAGGGGACACAGCAGGAGATGGCTTCTGTGGGTCAGGGGACACAGCAGGAGATGGCTTCAGTTGATCGGGGGACACAGGTGGGGATGGCTTCTGTGGATCAGGGGACACAGCTGAGGCTAACTTCTCTGGATCGGGAGATGTAGCCTGGGCTGATTTTTCTGGATCTGGGGATACAGTCTGGGCTGACTTGTCTGCCTCTGAGGAAGTCACCTGAGCAGATATCTGGGGCTCTGGAGACGCAGAAGATTTCTGAAGCTTGGGGGAAACAACAGGTTCAGATTTGGGGAGTTCAGGAGAAAGGGCAGGTTTGTGCGACTCCGGGGAAAGGGTAGGTTTCTGTGGCTCCAATGTGACACTTTTTTTGGATGAATCTGAATCTCCTTCTACCCGTTGTTCCTTCCGCTCCTCATTCCACTTCTCAGGTGCTGCATGCTGTGCTTTGATGTGATAATACACGTTGCAATACATCTTGCTGGTAAAGAAGCATTTGTGGCAGTGAAACAGTTTTGCACTTTTTTGATAAAATATAAGTTTACCCAAACCAGCAGCATCCATTTCGTCACAATACTCTGGGTGAACAGTACCCATATGAATTTGTATGTTTTCATAGTCCGTTCCTCTGAAGCTGCAGTGGTCACACTCTAAGCGTTCTGTGGTTTTACGGAGTATCTGCAACATGTCCATTTTTCTACGGTCAGTAACAGTTTTCACAGCACTGCACCTTTTAAAGAGGAAGTTTCAGTTTCTGCAATAAAGGAAAAAATCTGTATAGTCAGTTGTCCATGTTAATTTCAACTCTTTGTCATTCCTAAATAATCAGGTGCACTTCCCCTCCCATGCCTCTTTTTAGAAAGCCTAAGTTTTGCACAGGTACTAACGACTTCATAAAGAAATACAAACATAGGTGTCTCCAACTCTGGAATTCATTTTACATCAGCTGAGCTTGAAAAAAACAAAGCTAATATTTAATGATAGGTTTTCCTACCTCTGTAAAAAATCTGGTAGCAAACGACAAAAAAAAAGAACCTAGGTGATATTTCACTTGATAAACCTGACTTGCTTTCTCCATTACACACGTAAACTGAAAACAAAAAGCCCTTTGAAATACTGCCACTGAGATAAAGACATTTCAAAAACACACCTTCATCATTAAATTTCAAAACAAATCAGCAATTTTTGACAAAGACAAAAAAAATTCAAGAAAACAGCAGCCTAAATCCTAGGCCCTGTTTTCATCTGTTAAACACTGTTTTCCTTTCACTAATTACATGAAAAACAAATGCTGCTGATCATTAAAACTTTATCCATTATAAAAAGAATCGTTTCCATTCCATTATTTGCTGCCCTAATAACAACAAAAATACTATTTAAGAAAAACAACAGGGTGTTTTCTTCAGTTGGTGTAGTTGACCGTCCTATGTATCAAAAGCATTTTTTGCCTCACTACAAAGAGAAAGACGAGAATTTCTCAAAATTATTGCATTTGTAAGACCTTAAAAAAAACCAAACTAACAACAAAATAACCTTGACAATAAACCAATCAACCAAACAAGCACCCCAAAAACAAACACAACCCCCCCCCAGAAATGCAGCATCTGAAATGCAATTATCTTTTAATGATTTGGCTAGATTCCACTATTTCCAACAGAATTTATCTGGATCAGCTACTACAATAAGCTGAAAACCATATTCCGTAAGTTATATATATTCACATAAAAGTGGAAAGTAAAAAGGAATTGTTGGACATTTAAGTGAAATGAACAGGTTTTTTTCTCTAAGTCGAAATTAAACAGTTGTTACATGATTATCATGCTAAGCCATCAACCTAATTTTGGGGGGTCTTGTAAGACACACTGCTTCAAAACACTCAAAATCTTTGTGTCATTTTAACACTAATTTTCCTGTCTAAATATATATTAGACTAAAAACAAATCTAAAAATATGTATTCAAGCAAGTTTCCTTAATTTATTCCTAAGGCATTTTTACCCTTGTTTCTCATGGAAATGAGGCTTACACAAACACTTTGCCCTATAGTCAACGCCAATCAAACTAGACAAAGCAATCCAGCCTTGTTTTACATTTCTACACATTTCAAGAAAATCAGGAACTGAGTAGAGAATGAAAGCAATGCCTCCACTGAGGCTACAGCCGAATATGTCATTTCACAGTGCCTGGTTCTGTTTAGCCTCTGCACAAATGGTCAGTATGCAAAAACACGCAGAACAAGCAGTGTCTGATTCAGCTTGTAATTAGGGAGAAAGAGACAATTAAAAATACTACAGCAGTGAGATGCTTTGGGTTTGGGGCAGGGACAGAATGAAAGCAAATTAGCAGTGCTGCTAAAGGATGAGATGGATACAGCAAAAAAACCAAGAAAGAGGGACAGGCTGAGAAGCAGAGGACACAAATCCCTAAGAAATAAAGGTTCACTAGCTCAGCTGCTCATGCAACAACTTCTTTGCATGCAGTGTGCATACACACTTCACATTAAGTCACAGGAACAGGTAGATTTCCAATTGGGAAGCATAGCAGGACCACAGACAGAGCTTTAAGAAGGATCCTACTTTACAACTGTGAGACAAATGCACAGCACCCAACTGCAGTCCAGCTGCACATGAGAAGTGCACTGCTCCACAAACACTGAAGTGGGAGGACCTTCGGGGTGTCAGTTGCAGTTTCCCAGTGCTACCGGCAGCCATACAAAAGACACCTCAAAATGTAGTCCACACCGCATTCAGTGTTGACCATGAAACACTTGCTGAAGTGTTAAAACAAACTTTTTATTCCCGTAAAAAATCAAAACAAAACAGAAAGATAGAGTACAGTGGTCTGTAACTGCAAGAGCAAATAACTTGCCAATTGTAAAAACCCAAAGCACGTCATGTCTTACTTAACACTCCAAAAGACCTTCAAGTCTTTATGAATTACAGTGTATGTTTTGTTTGGGGGATTTGGCACGATGGTAGGAATGGAAGATTTCAATTTGAAAGCCAAAAATTCTGAATTGCTTATACAAGGTAAATAAAAAGGAGGCTTTTTTTACCAAATCACAGCAGAACGTAATTAGGACATACTGCACTAATCGCATTTTTAGACTTGAAAGGGAATTTGTCAATTCCAAAATTGATGGTAATCCTGAATTATCCATTTTCTTCTCTCTAGAAAACAAAAAAGGATTTTCCAAATTGAATTTACCACAGCTTACAACAAAGTCTACCAGACAATATTTGCTATTCTCTTCACAACTTCCCTCCCCTTTGCACATCACCTAACTTTTGCCATTTCTGCAGTTTTCTGTAATTCACTCAACTACACTCCCTATCTCCCATCCTCTCCTTTTATTCAGTTCTATCTTACCTTATGATGAAACTTTCCATTTTCTTTCCAAATACAACAGTGAGAAAGAGTCCCTGGCTCCCTTCCAAAAATTGTCCAAGTTGCTGCTAAGCTTTTTTGACCACAAGAGTATTTTGGAACCAAAGGAGTTACAGGCACAGCCCAGACATCAAAAGGTCTTGACATTCAAGCCTTTGGCATAAGAAATAACATAAGAAATAACATTAAAGAGCTCTCACACTGCCATCAGTCAGCATTTATAGTTTTGTAACTTCAGCCCACTGTAGCTGGCAGTCACTGAAGAAACTGCCTCTTCTGTTGAAATCTCTATCTATTTAAGGCATACTACTGAGCAAGACAACTCTTTGTTATTGCAGCATCTTAGGCCATGAGTATACGGAACAGTAAATCTAGTTTTAGAATAGTTACTGTGAGATCAGTAACAAACTTAAACAGCACTGAGCTACTACTAACTCATGCTGTCAATTTAAATTTGTTGAAACACTTCTGAAGGAATGAACTCTGAGATGTTGCTGGTTCACTTAGCATATATCTAAACAGCTAGTCTGAAAGACTGTTCTGTCAATCCCTCCTGATCCCTTCTCTCTTTGAGCTCCAATGCCACTGTCTCTACATGGCTCTGTTTGATGCTCTCCTCTATACTCAGGTTTATCACACAGATAACTGTCTGCTTCACACTGCTCTTTGCCGCCTACTCCTGCACCAGAACTTGTTCTGCACTAGGTCCTGTATTTGGGTGAAAGTGTAAGGAACAACACGTCACTGTTTTCTAAACAGTTCCACACCAGCAGAGCCAGCCAGTCTAGAAAGCATATGCTCAGTAACCAGGTCTCCATGGCTTTGGACCTGCATGAACTGTGATGGAATCTGTGCTCAGCAGCATCTTTTTGGCAACACTAAGAGAGATGGACCACACTCCCTCAGTGTAAATGAACTACTACAGACATTAAAGGGAACTAGATCTGCACTGCTCCAACTCAAACCCATAAAAAAGGTAAAGAAAATAACTGTTGTGATCAATTTGTCAGGGTGCTCCATGTGCACTGTAGAGAATGGGACCAAGTACTTAATCCAAACATCATTCTAGCCTTCTGAAGCCCTTTGAGGAAGAGTATGAATTTCAGGATGAAGATCAAATTGCCATGAGCAACAGGTCCCCCATGAAACAAAGCAGAAGGGAGATGGTCACTAGAGTATGTCTCAGGCCTGCCTGAATACTCCTGGGAGCAACAAAGAAGCTGCCACCCATGCACATATAGATAACTGCTGTGCAGGCCCCAGGCCACTCTGTTTTGCTGAACACTCTGCCAGGCCATAAATATATTGTAAAAAGAACAGCTGAGTATCACCCCTACACAAACTCTCAATTACAGGATATGCAGTGCAGCAGTGGCTACAGCTGCCACTTCAACACCACAAAGCACAACACATTCCTTAATCGGTCTTTCTGCATGCCCTCCTACTTTTCTCACTTTTCATGGCTGCAACACTGAGAAAACAAATACAGATGCAGCCAAACAGAACTAATTATCTGCTCCGAGAACACATTACAATCGAAGCAGAAGCCTGAAGCCCAGCATTTATGCTTGTCCTGTGTCTGCATCCTGCCTCCAGTTCAAGACAAAATACTGTGATTCAACTAAGATTCTGAAGTTTGCAATACTAAACTTAAGGCAGCCAAGACTCATTCAGAGTCTTCCTATGACATGAAGGTTTCCACTGAAATCTACCTGAACAGATAAGTGCTTCTGTCTACAAGCTCACTATATCCACAGATGTCAAGCACAGTAACAGCATCAGCACCAACTCAGCTCTTAGATGACCTGAAGTGACACAAATCAATGGCCATCACTCACATTAAAAGCTGCTCGAAGAGATACAGAAGTCTCAATGGTGGGACCACCAGTCTCTCCTGCTCCATCAGCCACCTATCCCCCCCCCCTTCTTTCACACGTCTAGAACCTACATACAAAGGTTCCTACCATCAGCTCTCTCCTCTCTCCACAGAGATGCTGAAGATCCTTACACCAATTCCTTGTCCCCTACACTGCAGTCCTGGCCATAATCTCCTCCATCACAGGAAAAACAGAAAAATAGCAGGGGGAAAGGATTGGTAATGAGGACACTTATCTACCTAGAAAAGAACAACCATCAGTATTTTCTTGCTCGGCGCTCAGCACCCAAGAGATTAAAGTCATGATTTAGCAGACAGAAGCACCCAAGAAGTCAGAGGCAATGAGATAAATGCAAACTTATCAACCAAAAGTTGGTTACATATATTGCAGGGAAACTGCAGAGCAGAGTCAAACAGCATCAGAAATCGCTGTTGAGCTCATGTTAGACTGAGAAATAGGAGTGTCCTAAGCTAATGCATAGAGCGGAGAGATCTCCTGATGTCTTCCCAGTCAACACACACAGGCACTTCAGAAACAGTTCCTGGATTCCACATCCCATCTTCCATAAGGATCTCACTAAAGATTAAGCCATAATTCCTGCAGCCTTTCAGAAACCTCCCCGTGGAAAAAAAGAAATGCACAGGAGATATAACATATAAGAACGAGTCCACACAGGGAATGGCACAACACTGACTCTGGCAGCGAACAACCTGTCTCCACTTCTCAATTTCATTCCAATTTTATAGCTACAAGTCTACCAATCATTCCTGATAATTTTTAATAAACACACTCTACACTCAGCGTTGCAACATTTAATATATGTCTGCATTTTTCCTCTACAGAGGTTAAGCTGTAACTGTCATGAGGCAGCACAAGAGGGAAGCAGTCAGGGCTCAAATCTAAAGATGTAGACTGCCTGTGAGCACAGAAAATTACAGGTTGCTTTTAATATTCCATGAAGAATTTCAGAACACAGCAACAAGTAGTCCATCATATCATTGCTCAGATAAGGCTGTCTTGGTTCTCACTGGCAGAAGGCTCTGGAACTCTTTTCCTCTCAATAAATAATCAAGCCTGGTGAGACTCAAGCAGACAGAGGACATGCAACACACATCAATGACACCACCACAACTGGGAAAACCTTCCAGAAGAAAACCCTGTGATTTTCTGCAACGTCCTGCATTGGATTCCCTGTATCAGCCCCTGCACAGGAAGGATCACTGTTTAATTTTCATCAGCCTTGGAAGTTTTGTATAGGCAACCAGATCAGCAATATCCTCTATCAGTGAAGAGGGTCAATGGTAAGTGTGTTCCCAGCACAAGAAAGCTGGATAGTTGCTTCACTGCCTCTGCTAGCAGGAGCAGATCCAGACTACTGCTGTGTTTAAGCAAAAGGAAAAGTGACATGTTCTGCAGTGCCAAAAAGTAAATGGCAGTCTGGTGGCAGCATGGTGCTTCTCTTGAAGCTACATCCCTGTGTTGTGACTGACAAACAGAAGTTTAGCTACCAGAGGAAGCTGCACACAAACATCCCCACAGTGTGGCAGAGCAGGCACTTCACAATGCACATGGCAGGTACGGGGGTCACTTCCAATGCACCATGAACAGGACAGGCAGCACTATGCTCCTGCTAATCCAGAAGCATCCACAGGAATTTGACTGCATCTTCACATCTCCCAGCTAACAGTCAATCTATTTGGGCTAAGTTCCATGAGCAACAATTGCTGAACCAGGTCTTTAAAACTGCACACCTAAACAAGGCACAAACACCCTGACCCAACCAGCCACTGAATGCTAAGATACGCTGAAAATATGGGAGACACTAGATCCAGGAATGAAATGGCTATATTATGAGGTTCCATGTTTTCAAGGTTCAAGTTACAGGAGAGTTGCAAAGTGACAATACTTGATGCACATGCAAATGATTTAAGAAGCAAAGTGGCCAGAACTGGAGCTCTTTTGCAAGATTTCACTCTTCATTATGAGATTGACAATTCTCTTCATCAAGAGAATAACATTAGTTCTCAACACAACATCTAATAACAGTCTAAACTGCAGAGTAAAATCAATGTACCTATGACAGATTTGGGATAGAAAAAAATTAACTCCATGTAATTCTGACAAGGATTTCTAACTCCAAGTTCACAATTCCACGTGCACGGCTTCCAAAAATGGCCCCAGAAATGCTATTGCTGCAGTGCTGAACCTGAGCTGGTGAAGTGCCACTGGACCCACTAGAGCATTTAATCTAGTCAGGAACTGTGAATTAAGGCTGAGAATCTTGGTGACATCAGGGTAAGAATTTCATTTACACTGCTCTGAAAGCAAATGGGGTTCAAGGGGAGATGACGTAAGAGAAAAATGAAATCCAAAGTTTCTATATTCCTCACTTATAAACAATTCACAGAATCAGAGAATTCAATTAGATTGGAAAAGACCTCTGAGATCATCAAGTCCAACTATGACTGATAACCACCACGTCCACTAGACCATGGCACTCAGTACCACATCCGGTCTTTCCTTAAACACCTTCAGGGACAGTGACTCCACCACCCCCCAGGGCAGCCCATTCCAGCATCTAATCACCCTTTCTGCGAAGAATTTCTTCCCAGTGTTCAACCCAAACCTCCCCTGGCGCTGCTGGAGACTATGTCCTCTCATGCTGTCGCTGGTTGCCTGGGAGAAGAGGCCGATCCCCACCTGGCTACAGCCTCTTGTCAGATGGTTGCAAAGTGATAAGATCACTCACCCCTGAGCCTCCTCTTCTCCAGGCTAAACACCCCCAGCTCCCTGAGCCGCTCCTCCCAGGACATGCGTCCCAGAATCGTGCACGTTGTGAGCCCTGGCTCTGCACCTGCTTCCCTGCTCCCACGTGCGACGCAGCCGCTCCTGGCAGCTATTTCTGTCACCAGGGAAGGGCCTGGTCCCGGCGGGGACACGTCCCGTGCCGTACTCGCTATCCCAGGACAGCAGATCCGGCAGCGTGCCCGTCCCGCCCCTCGCCCCGCCGGCACCGCTGTAACTTTCCCGCGGGCAGCGGGTGCCTGCGGGCCCGGCGCTCCCGGCTCCGCGCTGCCCGGCCCTGCCGGCGCCGGGGGTAACGCCGCCCGCCCATTCATTCCCGCCCCGCCGGGCGCTCTCCCCGCCGCCTCCCCTCTCCCTCCCTGCCGTGCGCGGCCCCGCCGGTTTTGTTCCCCCCGCGCCGGCACCGGCTGCCGTCGCCCCGCGCGCGGCGGGGTCCGGTCAAGGGGAAGGCCCAGGCGCGGTGCGCAGGGGGAGGCAGGGAGCGCGGCGGGCCCGCGGGCGGGAGCGGGGGCGCGCGGGCCCCGCCGGCCGCACTCACCGCTCGCAGCTCCGGGGCGGCGGGCGCGGGCCGGGGGGGCCGGGCCGGGCTCCCCCCGCCAATGGCGGCGGCGGCGGCGGGAGGCGGGGCCGGGTCACGTGCGCGGCGGCGGCGGCGGCAGAGACGGGGGCGGGGCCGGGCCGCGGCGCCCTCCGCGCCCGCCGGCAGGGGGCGCTGCAGCAGGGGGGGGGGGCCCGGCCGCCCCTGGGGGCTCACAGTGGAGTTCGTCCGGGTGGAGACAGTCACAGATCCCAAAACACAGAAACACGGGGGCACAGAAACACAGATCAGGTTAGAAAGACCTCTGAGATCATCGGGTCCAACCTATGACCAAATACCACCATGTCAACCATGGCACTCAGTGCCATGTGCATTCTTGCCTTAAACACCGCCAGGCAAGGTGACTCCACCACCTCCCTCGGCAGCACATTCCAGTGTATAATTGCCCTTTCTGTGAAGAATTTCTTCCTAATGTCCAACATAAACCTCCACTGGCACTGCTTAACACTGTGTCCTCTCATCCTGTCACTAGTTGCCAGGGAGAAGAGACCTCCTTTCATGAAGTTGTAGAGTAATAAGGTTACCCCTGAGCCTTCTTTTCTCCAGGCTGAACAACCCCAGCTCTCTCAGCTGCTCCTCACAGGACTTATGTTCCAGACCCTTCACCACCTTTGTTGCCCTTCTCTGCATCTGCTCCAGCAGCTCACTGTCCTTCCTGAACAGAGGGACCCAGAATTCAACACAGGATTCAAGATGTGGCTTCACCACTGCTGAGTAGGCCACACCCTGAGTACTATGTCCAGTTCTGGGCCACTCAATTCAGGAAGTGCTTTTTGTCTTTTGGGGTTTTTTTTTGGTTTTTTTTACAGTGCCTTTTGTTCAGTGTGGAGAGAATCACAGAATCAATGAGGCTGGAAAAGACCTCTGAAATCATTGAGTCCACCCTATGACTGAACACCACCACATCAACTAGACCAGGACAAGAAGTGCCATATCCAGTCTTTCCTTATAACACCTCCAGTGATGGAAAGATTCCCTGGAGACTGAGGGCTGACCATATTGCTCTCTACAGCTTCCCTAGGAAGAGAAGTGGAGAGAGAGGTGCTGAGCTCTTCTCTGTGGTACCCAGTGATATGATATATGGGAATGGCTCAAAGCTGCCCCAGGGAGGTTTTGACTGGACACTTGGAAGCATTTCCTTGCTGACACCAGCCACTGTGTCAGGCAGCATTTATCAGTGATCTGTTGCACCTCACCAGTTGCTTGGATAGAAGCAGTATTTTTTCATCAGTTCTAGCTAAGTTTTCAAGAAAATCAATCCCCCATGCTGTGAAAATGTAGCAAAAGTGTAGTGATCAACCACAATTACTGACTGATGAGGAATTTTTTTCTTTATTCCATCTCTAGATCCCAATGAGAAATCTAGCACTGCAGGCTGGGTACCTGCCTGTTCTTCTGTATAGTCATGTCCCAGGCTCATCTCCCTTTGACTATAGGTTATATATTAATTGTTGCCATATCCTTTAGTTCAAACCCACCTTCCTTGTTCCCTGATTTCAGCTGTCTCCCATATGATGTGCTCTTGGGGAGAAGGAGCTTTCTCAGTCTTCCCTCCTTCTTTGTCCTGATCGCCCCCTTACTGACATCTTGAAAGCATCTTCCCTGAACAGTGATAAGCAGCTTTTTGGGTGCCCTGGGGGAGGTCTTGGGGGCATGCTGTGAAGGTGCAAGTTTTTCCTATGTCTATGGGACTTGCAGTGCCTGACACACTTGAGGACAGTGACTGACTTTCCTAGAACCTTAACCTGTTGTGGATTGTGGTTTTCCCATGACTAACTTAAAAAAACAAATGTTTATTTCCATCCAAGTCTTCAGTTAAGAGCACTCTTGCTACTTATCCCTCCTGTACTTGCTTTTTATCTGTGTTTGATTACTCAAAATGTCACTAGCTGACTCCTGCCTTGGCCATTTTTTGGAAATAGTGTGTAAAGTCAATCCAAACCCAGCTAATAACCTGTTTTCACTATCGTTCTCATTTCATCCTGAGATCTCAGTCTTTTTCTGGTTTGCCAGCTCTTTTCACCCAGCTCACGGTTTTTGAATTAATTTCTAGCTTCTGTAGTTTATCTAATAATTTCCATTTAGCATGAATTTAATTAAACAATTAATAAATTCCAAATAAACGAGGTGTACCCCATTTATTACATTCTTCTTGGCCAAACTAAGTAAATTTCTCTCCTTTTTCCATGCTGTTGATATCTGTAGGTGATTTTGGAATACTTGAAGGATTTCTTTTCAGCCTAGCCGAGAGGTTTTCCCAAAGAAGATGAAGAAACTCCATGGAGATTTTTTTGCTGGATTAGCAATTACAGAGCAAGTACTGGACTAGAAAACAGAGATAGAGAATACATAAAGCACTAGAAGCCATCTCAGTGAATAACTTTTTCTTTTTAGTAGACTTTTTCTGTACTGTATGGTTAAACATTTTTTGTAACTTGTTAAGAACTTTTTATCCTCTACATCTAGCGATTTCATTTGATTTATGAAATCATGCTAAAATTCCATAGGTCTTCCCCCTTTCAGTTAATATTATTCTGAAAGATGCTTGAATATAGTTTGCAGTTCTAGATTATCTTTTTTTTTTTTTTTTGCATAAGCAAAATGTAAAAAAAGATCATATTCACTTGTGAACTCAGTGAAAATGTTAACAGTTTGAAGGCATGGAGTATAATCATACAAGACAGCTATTTTGTTTCATTTAATTCTTTCCCTTAGGTCTCTAAATTACTTTCTGAAATTGCCTTTTTTCTTCTTATTATGTGCTAGTGACTGTAACTAATAGAGCAACAAACCTGTTACCTAACATGGTAGCTATGGAGAGCTCACAATTCATTGGCAGTATGTCTTAAATACTCCTGAACACATTTCTACCTTATGTAACGTATTCCCAAGTGTTTTCCTCCTCCCTATTTGATCTTTAACTAAGGAACTTAAAAGTTTTCAATACACAATCAACTTTAATGTTTGTATTGTAGAATAGTATTATAAGTTAAGGAAACAACACTGAGTGTATTCAGCTTTGGAAGTGTTTCCATTTTTCCTTTGATATCCCGATTTTCTTGTCTGAATGCCTTAGAACATAATTATACACATACTCTTGTTTCTGGATGCTGCTGACCTTCAACAGCAGACAAAAACATGCAAGAACTTCCAGCAGATAATGTCGGGTATCAGTGCCCATATTCAAGTTCACTGTTAAGAAACAATGTGGGGTGGAACTTCAGTTTCATTCAGTAGAACCATCTGCATTTCTGCATAACAGAGTTGGAAAGCAGCACAACACAGAGACCTGGGCACAGATCAGTAGTAACAGGCCAGGCCCTTGATGCTGTAAGACCCCAAAAAATCCCACCTTCAAGTTTTATGCAGAAGATTCATATTTCACTTTTGAATATATAAACATTTTTAAAGAAAAGGAGAAAAAAGAACCTTCAATTTCTGCATGTTTTTATATCTCCTGCCTTCTGCACATGCTGGGAGGTGTTTATGGATCTTGCATGGACCATGAGTCAATCTGCCATTTTTGTACTAGCATATAAGACCCCTCTGAAGTTAGTCTTTACTCTCTCTCAGAGAGTATTTATTTTTTCCCTAATCAAGGCTGCTAGTTGTAATTGAGCAAAGAACACTGCAGTCCAATGTCTTCTGTGTTTGTGTCAATTTAAATCAAAATACCATATTTATATATGTAACAGTAACGACCCTTTGATAGTATTTTCCTAATTGTAGATGAGATATGCAAATGGGACATGTTCAGGAGATTGGAATGTGGCCTAATGAAGTGTACACCACAAAATATATCTCGAAAATATTTATTTTTTAGTTATGTAGCAGTGAAGAGGTTTGGGAGAGTTAAACTGTTAAGAGAGAAACAAGCACTTGGTAATAAGAAGATGACATTTTCAGTCTTCAAGAAGAACTTCAATGAAAAGCCCAAGTGGATGTAGGGAAGACAGAGTGCATGCCTTTAAGTCGCTTGGAAATGATCAGATAAGACTCAATAGGTTTCCCATTTGTTTCACATATTCTTTCTTTCAAATGAAACCATTATAATATGAATAAAAATAACTTGAGAATTTTAAGTTTCTCCTCTCATCACTGAAGACTCAAACAGCACCACCCAACTCACAAATCATATTTCCCACTGATTTTTAACATTCCATCAGGTTTGGGGAGGGAAGTACTTTTTTTCCTTTTTAAGCATGTTTTATTCTGATGTTCAATATAATTTTGTGCATAGTAAGTGGGTTTTGTCCTGTTAATATTTCAGGCTTTTGTTTGGGCTGTTCAGGACTAATGCTGCAAGTAGAGGCCGGCAGAGAAACTCCAGGAAAAGCAGTGTTAGCTTAACCATGGCTGGTGAGATGAGCCATTGACCTCTAAAGACTCTCCAAAAACAACTTACAGCCATTTGGTTTTAAATGAAAAGAAGCGATAGAATGTATTTGAAAACTGAATGTGATGTCATTACAATGTTTTGGAATTGAATAAGCTTCTATTTAAAACTGCACCAGGCACAAATGCAGGTTTATTTACTGAATATTGACATTCCAAATCAGTTTCCCCAACAGAACGGAGCCCAATCTCCATTTGACAGACAGGGTGATTTCTATATTCCTAAATGTCACACTTTGGGACTCAACAAGAAACAGGACAACAGAAATTCAGTGAAGCTATCGAGTGGGCAATATTAAATGTAGAAGACAATCTTTTAAATTTTTTAATTATTAAATGTAGAACATTGTATTTTAAAGGCAAGAAAAACAGATGGCACCAAAGTCAGCTGTGATGTAATCAGATACAATTCCCATTCCGTGGGGATGCTGTCTCTCAGCTAAGCTGAATTTGCAAAACAAAGTTACTATTGTGGCAATGAAGCTCTCACAGCACGCTGAGTTCGAACAAAGGCAGGCTGTGAGCCTGCATTTATTTGTTGTCTTCGGGAGAAGCATAAAGGAACGAGTGAGCACAGAGCAGGTGGCAGCTCCTCCTGCTCAGCTGCCCCAGCAAGGGAAGCAGGCTCAGGCCCTGCTGCATTCCTGAGCAGGTGAGATTGGACCGCGGACTTAGAAATGTGTTCTGATTTTTTAGTCATTGTATTTTGCAGAATTACCATGAGATACATGCTCGATTCTAGCAGGCAGTCTTCCCTGAAGATACTGCTGGCAGCTCCCATCCCAAAGCCGATCCCTGCTCCCACAGGTCCTGCTGGCACTGCCCGAGACGGCCATCAGCACAGAGAGGGGAAGCTCAGCGACGGCGTTTCCTCTGTTGGCAGGATGCATTTCTTTTCCACTCGGGGTCACACTTTAGCAGAGAGCCTGCGGGCAGCGCTCCCGTGCACCCTGGACGCCTGGTGTCCCCGGGCTGCCTTGCTGTTCCCACCTCTCCTGACCTGCTTGTGGCACGCGTCAGTTGGCCATACAAGTGTTAGTTGGCTATAGAAATGGTCAGATCCTGCTGTCGTGGCCAGTACTTTCTACTGCCTCCCTCCCCCCAGGATGTGGAAGGAATAGACGCCAGTATCTGCTGAATAAGATAAGTTGTCCCAAGAGTTCCTTAATTGAGATGAAACTAAACCCAAATGATTCTCTAGCAGCAGTTTTACTTAATCTTGAAGTAATTTTGGCAGCTCACTTACGTAGCTTGATATTAAAATTCTTCTTAACCATATTTTTATCTGCTTCTGAAGGATACAAAGCAGCATAATAACATCTTACTTAATTTTTCTGGATTAACAGATGAAAAAATAGCTGAATATTGCATCTCAAAATCATAGTCAAAATCTTTTTTCTTTTATTCTATTTAATGTTTAGTATCTGGGAAAATACAATAAATAATTTTTCAGTCTAGAACAACTAGATGTTACGCTTACTAGTAAAATGTTCAAAGAAGATGAAAAAATAAATTAGTATCTTACTATTTAACTTCAGGGATAATGCAGGTCTCAGTTTTAGACAACTGAGAAATTTTCAGCCATGAAAGGCAAATGGAATGTATTCTGCCTTTCCATAAACACAAGGCTATCATTGAAACCAATAGAAGATATACATACACACACACATATACATATATGTATATATGTACACGTGCCTGCACCAGAGGGCAGAATTTGTCCTAGATCTTACAAAATGGTAGGGCACAATTGACATCCATGTGTGTTTAATTTTTTAACAAATAGAACTGCAGAATGTTCATTTTTCAAATCCTGTAACTGCAACTTATATGAAACATTAGCATATAAAATATCATCACTGTACAACCACTTTTTTTTTTTTCAAAAGCCATTGTCAAAACCATAAAAAACAGCTAATTCATTAAAACCAGTGCTGAGGTTTGCGTTAGCTTTCTTCTATTTTAAGCACAAGAAATCGATTAAAAACTAAAAGGCAAAAGTGGCTCAGAAAATGACAAAGTCTCTAACAACATACTTTACTAACACTTATCTGACGCTAGAGTTAATTCAAAAACAATGTAAACACAATGAGGTACAGATACCAATGGTCATTCCTCACAGCTGTGCAAACTGTGGGCCTTATCCTGCCAACACCACTGGCTCCAGAGCTTCCTCCCAGGGCCAGTCACACTGAGTCCGACCACAACTCCCTGCAGCAGCCCCTGCTGCTGCTCTTTGCAGGAAGGGGTCCTGTGACCCTCATGTCATGCACCAAAAACATTTAAAGTGCCTCAGATTTCAAACTGATGCAAATTTACATTTCATTTCTTTAGAGCTGAAAAGGTGAAATAGCTTATGTAAAGTCTTATATAAATACTCCTTTAAAACTGTTAGAGGTTTTCTATTTCAAGGTAAATATAATAAAATATTTGAACTGCTTTTAAATTAGGCAAATAGCGTTTGTGCTGCTTTTTGTAAAAACGCAACAATATTCCTTTGCTGTAAGATATTTTATATATTTCCAGTCACTCTTCCCTTTATTTTACAGAAAGTAAGAGGCAGAGCTATTATAATTTTGTTGGTGCAATTGCCTGTGAAGTTCTGAAACAGCCCAATGGATTTTTTTGTCATGACACTGAACCTTAAATTCATCCCTTTCCACAAGACTTTCCTCCAGCTTGTTTTATTCTCCTTCTTCAGTCTTCTCAGCTCCAGCTGAATTATCTGCCTCATACTTTTTATCAAGAGCATCTTCAAAAGATTTCTCACTGCAGTCATAGGTTTTACTTGTAGGTCCCACATGTGTTCGGATGCGAGCTCCTGGCTGGTATAACTGCATGGCTGGGCGATCCTAGAAGGAAGGAGATGTGGTTAATGCTCTGAGAAACCCATGTGAGACACATATGTGGGATTTTAAAGTTTTGAATCTTTATGAAGAAAGTAGATTTTGTGTTAAATTACTTTACAATTCATAAGACCCACGAAAAAATGGAGTGTAATGAAAATTGACTGAGTATTCGGTATTTATGTTGTTTTATAACACTATTCTTGGGAACCAAGCATTTTGAATAAATGAAGAAAGCTGTAAAAATTAAAGATCCTATAATACATTTGACATAAACAAGAAGAAATACTGCACACAATTATGAAACATGGTATTACAGGTAAAACAAGAAAAATGTTGCTACTTTCACTAACATCAACTGAGAACAACAATAGCCTGTGCACTTGCAACTCTGCAGATGAATGACTGTGGCAGGAGAGCCCTCTCACCCGTGACAATGCCAAATATTAAATATAAGCATAAAAGCCCAAGATAAGCCAGAGAACAATTTAGCAGGCATCAGCTAAAAAATTATCCTCAACTGATCATCAAGTATTAGCACAATTTAAACATGCAATGCACATTTGAATTATACACATCAAAATAAAAATTGCATAGTTATTGCCCTACTTCATCATGCCTTCCCATACTGACTATGAGAGCAGGGAATTCATGCACAAAGTATATTCATAAACAAAGTAAGTAAAATTTGAGCATGGGCAGATTCTGTGAGTGACCCAATCATGCACATGCTGAAAACAGAAGAAGGAGCCAGTTTACAAGGAAAAGACACTTCAAACCTGCAAATGGTGATACTTCATAGCTCTTGAGATTACTTTTTATTCTTGAAACATACTGTTTAGAAACTCTGCTTAAGAAGTCTTTTACTATTAAGAGTATTTTACTCTCACAAATACCAATTTTTAATGTTATGAAGCAACTGAAAGCTCACCAAAACCTGAGCTTTTTGATCAAAGACTCATGTTAAGTTTAGCAAACAGCCTATTTGAAGACAGTGGCAGGGCACTGAAATTTTCCTACATTAAACTATACTAATTTCCAACTGCCATCATAATTTGAAGTCATTCTGGTCTTTTGTTCTTTCATTCTTTTTTCTCATTCACAGTATGCATTTTCCCTTTTCCTTTCTTTTTCCTTCACCTTTGTCTTTTTTGCTCAACTTTTTTTCTCCTCTTTAAACCAGATGTCAAGATTCACTATTGGGCTTTACAACCAGATCATTCTAGTTAATGCATTGTAGTGTGGTATAAAATGGGTAACATATACCTTTCTATATCACAAACAGCTGCATAAAACTAGATCCTCTGACAAGCAGTGCCCATTAGAAAGTTTATGATAAAGGGCCCAAACCACTTTTCTTACCACAGACTCCATAACCCACAGTTTGCAGGAAAGATGGCACAATGTTACTTACACTGGACATTTCTCATTTACTAATTAGTTCTTACAAACTTCAGAAAGAAGCTCAATCTCTGACTGAAAATTTGTGTTGGCATTGTCAATTCTATACCTAAGTTGTAAAACTAAGGTTTACAACTAAACTTTACAACTAATCCCCTAATCTTACCTAGGTGATAAACATCCTAAGGAAAAAGGTCAGCAGACCGCAACATATTTTACTGATAGTGCTTATTTTTTTTAGGGAACAAATCTAGAACTTGAAGTGTGGACTAATCCAGAGACTCAGCGAGGTACCAGAAGTGTGATGCAAAAAAATAAATAGCGGGCAGCTTCTTAACTCTTGCCAAAAGGCCCCCAAGACCCACCACCCAGTTCCAAGGTTGCAGATTAATTTGCCAGATTTCAAAAACACCATGGCAAGCATGAGGAAGACTGTTTTTCCCATCTCCCTGTTTCTGAATTAGCCATTTTTTGCAGTTTGAGCCACTGATGTATGTGGAAAGTAGCTAATGTGGATATGCAGATAAAGTTCACCCATCCTGCCCAGCTGACTTTTGCATAAACAAAGAGCGAGGTGCACCAGGCTGTCTGTGTTTGCACCAGGTGACTTCCTCACACATACAGTGAGTCCACTTGGACTTGCTCTGTGCACACTCCATACAGACTCATTCTGCACATGACCAGTCTAATCTTGCCAGCCTTAGCCCACATCACACATCAGTCACCTGGTTTGAAAGAAGAGTTTCACATGCAGAATAAATTTCTACCCGAAACAGTGTTTCAGTCATCTTTTGTGGAAAATCCAGGATCACAAGGGAGAGTGAATGAGGGTCACAAGGAGAGCCACACCCTGAAAAGACTCTGGCACATCCATGAAATCGGACAGCCTGAGAAAAAACGATGCCCATATGTCTGGGAGACAATAAGGGACAGCTCTACTACAAACCCTGCTACAGGTCCTGCTGGCACTGTTTTTGCATCTGCTCTTTCCCTGACAACAGCTATGAGGATAAATTTATCCAAATGAAATGACAGCCTTTTCCTACTGGCAGGTATGCAATACTGAAGAATTCACTCATTTACACCCTCTAAATACAATGGTCTCTGAATTAGCTATGTAAGTCCTTATAGTTGCTCTACCAAGCAATGCCTGGCAAATCCATAATATAATTTCTTTATGAGCTGGGAAAAGGAAGTACATTTTTAAAAGACTAATATGCCACAGTTTTTAAATTTCATTACAGATCAGAAGTGTAACAATTTTTAATACATTTATAAAATGCAAGGCTCCAAGAATAGTGTTCTAAAACTGATAGGGTTGAAAGGAAGACAGAAAGTCGCCTATATATTGTGAATATGAATGAGCACAGACCTGTAACCTTAACTTATTTTAAGTGTTGTCCTCTGACAACAACCCAGAATGAAGTCTGGGTTTTACTAAAAATGAGATAAAGGATTTCCTCCTGAAAAAGCATTATCATGCTGAGTTTGCAAAAGTTAAAACCTGTGATCTTGAAGCATATTTAACTAATGAAAGATTATCCTAAATGAATAAAAGAACCTTATTTCTTATGCGCTCCTTTTTGGATGCCATGTCATCACACTTGTCCTCTTTACCCAGTTTGTCTACTGCCTCCACAGTGAAGCTGTAGTTGTAGTTCCCTTTCTTTCCTCTGTCTTGGCTGTATCCTTTCCCCCATTTCAGATCTTCTTCATTCCTTCTCATAAACTTGTCAAACTCATAGTGAGTTCTATGCTTTCTGCCATCATCCAATCGATACCTTTGTCTTTCAGGTTCTTTTTCTCGAAATCTTCTCTCCAAATCTCTTTGCTCTTTGTCACTATCATTTTGTGACCTAAGAGTATGCATAAAAAGAAAGAAAGTCCAAGCAATTAACAGTAAAAAGAAGCTGCTGAAGGAGACAATACAAAGCCTGCCTTTGACTTTAACAGTAAGTAGACATGTTATATGGCAAGGTTGCTTTCTTCTCATTAGAAAGGGGTTATATGCAATTTTGCTCAATGTCTCAACCATGGATGTCCAGCCCTTGACCATGCATTCGGTTCAGAATAGCAGACAAAGCTTTGCAAGCAAAATCAGACTTTGTGCAACTATTGTGGGAGGTCCATTATTCACTTTCTATCCCTCTCTGAAATCCTATCAATAGTTCCATGCTGCATTATTAGCTCTTGTGGCCTGGTCTTGAGGTGAGTCATGCATATAAGTAATCCCCTGAACAGGAACATTCAAGGGTGGAAGGAATTGTTCAGGTATCATGTATCAATTTGTAAAGTTTTATGACTCTTAACAATTATTCACTGACATTGCAACTTGCAGAAGACATTTGTGAAAATGGATACTTATGTTCTAGGCTTTTGATTATTGTGTCTCCAAGTAATCTAGCCTGCCTTTGCATATCTTATTTAGGCAAAAGACCATTACATTACTACAACATAATACTCGATTTCTGCTATGCTGCAATGGGTTTATATTATAAAGACTATCTGTAACATTCATCCTGTCTGATAAAATTCCCAGCTTTCTTATTCACTTCATTGTTCCAGTTCAGCAAGCAGGTGCTTCTCTCATACAGCCAAACTGCAAATAATTAAGAAAGATTACAGAATAGGTTGAACTTTAAAAGGAATAAATACAGGCAGTTCTTTTTATATATTACATATGTATAGATACTTAAAATAAACTGAAAGAACTGAAAAAGTAAGTTACTTGAAGATGGAGATTTTCTAATGGTGTAGTGATCAAATAGTGATATGCTTCTTATTTAGAATTATTTAATATCAATAGAAGTGTATCTTTCTATATCACCTTTTTTATTTTTTAACTAACAGAACTGTGAAAATTGTTAGCATCTGCCATGAACTTAGGCATTGGTGGGACTGCTAAGACAGGGGCCCCATCTCAGGAAGTGCTGGAGGTCACAACAAAACCTGAATGAGAGGTAAGTTATTCACTATTTCAGCAGACTGAGCTCGTGTCAGCATAACACAGTCACCAAGTGGAAGCAATGTCCCAGCTGTCACAGACATCTGAATCAATCAGAATTACAGAAATACTGTATCTGTAGCCTAGATACATATATATAAAATACTATGTTAGTTCTCAAGGGGTATGTGGTTGTGAGTTGCTTTGTTTCATGTTTAATATGCTATTCTAGACACTAACTCTTAGTCCTAGCAAGGGTCAGGGCGTGACCTTCCAAAAAGTCAAAAAGACCCCCTTGATTTGTTGGTGTAGCATTGCTTGGTACTTGTCTCTTCCCTTGCCTGTTACTATGAGTGAGGAAGGAATGGATGCACCTGGAGGTAGGCAAGTGATAGGAACACAAACTCCAGTTCAAGAGTGGTTAAAGTAGCTTCCTAAAATTCAGTCATAGTGAACAGGCAAGCAAGAGTGGAAATGGTGGGATAAGCAAATACAAAGTATAGGTAGAAGAGAAAGTGTAGGAGCTGCAAATAAAATCAGTTCTCTGGGGATAGAATATGTTGTCAATGCACCATTTATATTTAAGCCTTGAGATCAAAGCATTTATGATCTAAATTCAATTATAAAATACAAATATTACTTACTTTTCCTTAAGTTCTTTTAGTGAACTCTCCAAAGTCTTGGATTTTATACTCCCAGATACAGGTGATTTATCCCATTTGTTTTCCTCAATGTCAGCTTCTTCACCTTTTTCTTTGTGCTTTTCACTGGCCAGTTCATCTCCTTTTTCAGGTTTCTTGAGAAGCTAAGAGATATTTGTTTGTATTATGATGTAAAATTATTCTCCTCTGTTGTAATAGACATTTTAACAAGTATTAAATATATCAGTAACCTGCTAAGATTGGAGATATTTAAATACTAGGAACGTATTTTACAAAGTATAAAATTTAAAAGTTATTTAGAAAGGGCAGTTTACTTTTGCTAAGGAGTACAGTCATTGACAGGCATTCAATTGCACACTTATAAATATGCTGAGAATACTAAAGAGAGCACTTACCTACTCTTCTCTCCTGAGTTTTATATATAAAGACATTATTATGGTCTAAGGTTTCTTAAAAATCATGTAACAGAGCTCAGTGTCATTGCCAACAAAATAAGAAGCAGAATCTCTACAATACTACAAAGAGCAGGATTAATACTTCACTCCTTGAAATATTATATATAAAATGTATGTCACATGAATTACTTGGGATAGACTGGCACATAGAAGTAGGTGCTTAGTACACCCTGACACAAATACAGACCGAGTAAAAAATTATGATACTAGCAGAAAAGATCTCATTACATTTTCACCTAGAAGATAAGGATTTTCAAGAAGTCTTTTCCTTTCAAAATAACCCACACAGGGCTTGAGCAGTGTCTAGCATTACAGGAACAATCTTTACAGAAGGACCAACTGTCTCAAACTATTACCCTATTATCAGGACTAAGCAGAACATCTCCTCAGTCTTTTCAAGCCACCAGATTTTCTGAAACAAGCACTGGTTATTCTTCTCTACTATTTAAAACTTCTTTTCTTTCAGAGACAGAACTAGCTTTCGAGATCACATCACCCCTGATATGTCATATATACAGGTTTTTTTGGACAACCAATTTTGGGTAATATATTTTAAGGATTAAGTCCCTTTTCTTCTGAACTTCTAGAGTGATTTTCTTTGTGCCTAAATATGAAAAATATGTAATTCACCTTCAGAATTTACTGGTTTTATACTTTCAGGTGAAGGAAATTGTTTGCCACGAAGAAAAGAGGAAACGAGTCCACAGTTCTGTGGCTTCTCAGCACCACAAGATCAGGAGTCGGTCTGTGTGTCCTTGCGTTACGCTACAAACTCATACAATTTTCCTTTTCAAAATGGCCTATAAGGCTCTTCCAATACTACAAAATTTAGTTCAGATGAATACTTTTTATCTATGTCATCTTATACAAATAAAGTTTTACCGGTTCCAACGTCATAGCACAAGATACATCCTCCTAAGTGATGTCACTAAAATCCATTCATATTCTTGCAAGGCAGCGCAGCCTAAAGTTAGCATGACTTTGTTATAACTTGGTTAAAGCTTTAATACTATTAAATAATTTAACACTATTAAAATACATCAGTTCTTGGCATAAATACAAAAAACTCTCTGCACACGTGGCCAGACGGAGATTTACATGACAGAAAGTTTTTAAAGCCATATTTCACAGAAACACAGAATCACAGGATATTCTGAGCTGGAAGGGACCCACAAGGATCCTCAAGTCCAACTCTCAAATGAATGGCCCGTTCAGGGATAAAACCTGCAATAATCTTCCAACATGTTAGCACAGAAGAACTCGGTTGTCAGGTAATGCTGGCACAGAACGCAGCAGTACAAAGGTATCTGAATTACTTGCTGTAACTGCACCAGCACATCACTGTACCTAGGGCCATTAGTCACACTTTCAAACAACACTACTTACTTTACAGTACTCTCCCTTGCAGACAAAACTGGTTTGGTGCCTCCACACTGTGCTGTCGTACACTAGATAAACACTGAGATACCAAAGAACTTCTGGATAATTTCAAAGGAAGAATAATCTTTTTTTTATTATGGTACCTTGATCCTTATTTCTTTTTCAGAAATTTTCCTTTGCTTCTCCACTTCTTTCCTTTTACGTCTTTCTTCTTCTCTGCGCTTCCTCTTCTCTTCCTCCCGCAGACGTTTCTTCTCCAATTCTCTCCGCCTTCGTTCTTCTCTTTTCTCTTCTCGTATTCTCTGAAAAGTTCAAAATGATTAATTGTAAATTGTCCAATGGAAAACCACGTGAAACATAAATGTTGAACTTCAGGCAAAAGTCTGAACGTACCTGCTTTTCTAATTTTCTATTTTTAATATATTCCAAAAGAGGTGTTGTTCTTCTAGCTAAAACACAAAAAATTTGTGATATAGTGTTCAACTCCTAGAATATGTACTCATTTCTTTATTTTAGTACTAACCCCCTTTTTTCTAGCTTTATCTGAAAGGGAGCTAAATCATGGATAAACCTATTTGTTTCATGTATTTTTGAAAGCATTACCATCATTCTGCTTTAGAAACACTTTGTTGCTTTTTTTGCTGTTAGCATTAGAAGCAACAGAAATAAATTCCATGATTATTTAATGTTTAATTAAAGATCCTATCTTTATACCATATCTTTTCAGTTCAAGAGAATGGCTTTTCTCACTTAGAATGGTTATTTCACCAAAAAGGAAAGAAATGTGTTCAGCATCTTTTCCTACTTTTTACTTTTGTACATCAAAACCTAGCTATATTGTTGTTCACAAACAGCCCATATTACTGTAATCTCATATAGCATTTTTCAATCACAGATGTCAAAGTACGTGATGAAGGAAGCATTTTCAGTCTCATATAACATTTCCATTTACCTGACTTTAGCATTCCCCTCTCCTTGCAAAAACAGGAGGAATAAGAGATAAGTAGTTTGTCCCAGGTTACATAACGAAGTATCAGCAGATTCAATAAAACTATGGCTTCCCAAATAACAAATAAAACGTCTCATTTACTGGATCACACAACAATTCTTATGTTAAAGAGCTGTCTCCACACTCTAAAATCAAGTCACCCGCCTGAACCAACCCCCAATTCTACAAAATATTGGAGAACATCATCAAATTTTTCATCATATACAGCATTTATGACTGTCAGTACTGAATTCAGACTTGAATTCATGTACTTAGAGCTGTGAATAGTTACAACAAATTTTGTCAGTCTTAGGTGTCCCAGGATAGAAAATGCTTGCTACTTGAAATTGCTCTACAGTTACATTAAGGATTCTCCCTCAAACCAGGAAAAAATTGCACTACTGGAATGCGTGACAGGATTTGGAAGAAAAAGGAAAAAAAAGAAAAGAAAAAAAAAGAAGAAATTAAAATAAAGTTTTCAACAAATTTGAAATGGCATAACCAAAGTCTGGACACAATTCATATTCCAAAAACATTTAAATCTTTTTGCCTTGAAAGTCGGAATATGCTGGAGGCAACCCATTCATTAATAAGGAAACTTTTTTACGCAGTTATGAATAGACTGATAGGAAGGCTGATAGGATTCAGTATTTATTTTTACCAAATATCAATGTTTAAAAGCAACAACCAAAAAAGATTGTTGATTTGCCATTTTCCTCTCTCTATCCCTAGACTTCCCATGCTGCCCCACCCTCCTCACATGCCTATACTTTCTGACAAGTGTTAGGCCCCCAGAACCCTCCCTTCCAGTCCCTCAGATCCGCAGCTTTGCCTTCTCTCTCCTGCCCCTCTCTGAGCAGTGTCTACCTGTGGGCACTTCTACACGCTGAAAGAGATCACAGATTTTAACTGGAAGGTCTGGGCAAAGGATAAGCTGCACTGAGAGCCCAGAACTTGACTCTAGTCATGACTAAGGCTGTGGTGCAAGAGGTTTAATGAGAAAGTATAACTTCAAGTTCAGGGGAGAGAGGCACTGTGATGAGTATTATCAATAGAGGAGGGAAAAAAAGAATGTTTATCAAACCTGACTCTTACCCATCTTATTTATGGTCCTTAATATGAATAAAAATATGAAATATTTTCTTAAAATGTTTAAAGAATTTTAGAAGAAAATAAATTGCTAAATGAAGTTTTGCGTCAGCAAAACTTTTTACATTTTATCTCGTTCTCTACAAACAAGCCAGAAAAATGAGCTTATCTTCATAATGTTACTGAGAAAATCTCTTTTATATCTCTCTGTCACACTGAAACTGATCAGCTAACCCATCTGACATAATGCATAAAATATGTTGCTTCACAGTAACTCTACATGGAGAAATGCTGAGCATATGAGGCCCAACTTCGCCAGAGAAGTCCTGGGCATGTCCTTCATTGACATCAGTAGGAGTAGCACCTTTGCAACTCGACACACAACTAAGCCCTTACATAATTTTGCTATAAACATGTTACAGTTTTGAATGGCAGAAATAATAAAGCAACTAATTTGATTCCCTGAGATTTAACAGAAACAAAACACTAAAATTCTTAATGTAAATCTGCCTTTAGCCAATATTGTTATTCTGAAATTTGCAAGTCTCAAGACTAGTAATTTTCACTGATAGATTATTTTAAAGTTAAAAAATCTTTCTTGAAATTGTAAACTTTTTGGAAATCATAAATTTCTAAGAAGATTTTGACTGCTTTTACTTTTCTGTCAAATACTAGGGAAGATTTGGGGTAAACAAATATTGTTGTGTAACTTCCCTATCTAGAACAGCAATAAACAAGTTTTATTATCTAAATGTCCATACTACTAACATTTCCATTTCCTCTATTCCAAATGTCCCTAGTTAACTCTCAAACAGCAGTAACAAGTGACAGGACAAAAGGAAATGGCCTCAAGTTGCACCAGAGCAGGTTTATACTGGGTATTAGGAAAAACTTCTTCATGAAAAGATTGTCAAGCACTCAAACAGGCTGCCCAGGGAAACAGTGGAGTCACTGATCCTGGTGGTATTTAGAAGATGTGTAGATGTGGCACCTGGGGACATGGTTTAGGACTTGGCAGTGCTGGGTTAATGGTTGCACTTGATGTTCTCAAAGGTCTTTTCCAACCTATTCTATAATTCTAATCAAAAGAGGTGTCTACTTTTACACAAAAGAAATAACAGCAAAGGTCATTTTTTTTCCCTACTCAATTGTCACACCTAGGGAAAGACTAAGTGTTCTGCATGTTGTCACTTGAAGATACAGCACATCAATATTCCATGTCATCCTGAAAGCTGCATACCAGCACTGAAGATTTCAGTGTTGACCTTACTTAAAATTCCCCACGGGACTGTGAAAGTCATGCTGCATGCATACAAAAAACAAAGTGTTGCCTTACTTTCAGAGCTTTGCCAGAATTTTGACCGTGAGAACAAAAAGAGACCATTTCATGTTTCTTAATAAAAGCAGCTAATATCAGGGATAAATTTTGAAGTATCCAGCTATTTTATATTTTAAAAATAAATCTTTCATCTATTAATACATCTGTAAGTATTCAGAATTATTGAGGAACTATTTCTGAAGCCACCGCACATGCAAAAGTTCAGGTGAAGCCAAGTCATTCCAGGCACAGAGACTTAAGAGAACAGATAAAAACCCCTACTACTTGGCTGGATAACAAAAATTTAACTGTGGTAATCTAAATCTGTTAGACTGAACAGGTCAGTTCTAGCAGGTAATATAAAGATATTTAATACTCTCAATAATAAGAAAAATCAAGAAAACAGACCAATAAGTTCCCTTGTTTTGGCCTCAATCTCTCCCAAAAGAATCTCAGGATTGGCACAGATTTTCTCTTCATCAGCACAATAACTCTCTAAAAATTTCTTATATTCTGGATCTGTGAAGAAAAATTTTTGAATTATATTAACACTTTGCAATGCATAACAGAAATGAAATATATTTTCTACTGTGATGCCAAGAAAATATGTTTACCATCTTCAATGCTCCCGGCTTTGGCATCTTTCTTCTTCAGCTTCTTTTTTGAAATCTTCTGGAATGGAGCAAATTCAACCACTGCAGGATACTCCGAGCCTTAAAAGAGATCAAACCTTAATATTCTGATGGGGAGAAACATTCCCTAAATTCATGTAAGATTTTCAAAACTCTTGAAACGTATTGAGCAGTCTTACTTGAAATCAAAGGTGACTGTTTCTACAACTACTAAACTTCTAATGAAAAGTTACACACAGAGGTATTTTACATTGAAACCAAAATAAATTTATATTTTAATTACATATAAAACATTAAATATTTTTGGATATGCTAATAAGACTGTCAAAATGAAGATTATTGTTATACAATAAAATTCTTGTATAATCATTTTTAATTTCCTTCTAATTATTCACAGATATTGATTAGAAAAATTTACCTCAAAATCTCAGTCTGACAAGTAATTAAGTCCTACTGGGAAATTAATCTGAAACTGCTGAGTGGTTTCCTAAAGCTTCGTTGCCTAAAAGCTTAAAAAATAAATAAATGCTGGATAATATGCAATAAAACAATATACCATCTCCTTTCAGAACAGTAAAACTCAGCATGTAGAATTGTGTGAAACTTCTTTTTTTTCTGCTTATGATGGACTGTGCAACTTTCTGCCTGTGTTTGTTGGCAAGGATTCTTTGCTTTGAATTCTGCTTTAAGTACTGGATTTTTCTTTGGACTGGAGTCAGAACTGCGTGTAGTTTTTGAATTTCACCTGGTTTCCACTTCCAGCAGGTTCAAGATTACACTTAGCTCAAGTCCACTGAAAATCTGTCTTAAATCTGCCAGAACATTTGTTAACCATATTGAACCTGCTAATCCTTGTTTCATTTTTACCCTCATAAGTGCAATGCCGCCACAAGTCTCACCAGAGGGCACCTGTCATCAAACCTTGTGGTCTTTATTTGCACAAACAATCCTGCCAAGCTGGCCAGCTGTGTCCAAGTCAGTTTTTTTATTTCCCAGAATATTCAGGACTGAATATTCTGGCTTCACTCCAGCATAACACTGAAAGACCTGCTGAATTTAGGCAAAGTCAAGTCTTAGGAGAATCATAAAAATCTTTCTGGTTTTTCTTCTTAAAACATCCAGAAATTGAAATCCAGGAATCACACACTGCGAGGAATGTGTTGTTCTCCATCTCTACAAAAACAATCCAAATCTGATGGATGTCAGAAGCAGATAAAATATTTCAGGTAGGAAATGCTGAAGAGGAATTAACAAATTTGACAGAGTTTCTTTAGAGATCAATCTCTAGTAAGAGTGGGCAGGACTACTTTTCACAGGACCACTGCAACACCAAGTGTACAGAATAAACAATGTCTATCTAAGAGACCCACAAATCTCAGCCTATTTTATAGAACCTATGCAATTTTTTACAGAAGGTATGGCAAGGTATGGCAGGGAACTACTAAAGTTCTGCTGACCCACTTTTTGTCAATGGCAGTTTCACACTACTATAGGAGACCCGGGTTTATCCACACCATTACAGACTTTCTCTACTGCTGGGCAAACTTTTGCAGATTGAACATTTTAAAGCTGGCAATCAATTATGTTGTTCTTGTTTTTGGAACTCAACTCAAGATGTCTGCAAAGGCCCTAAAAATTCAAGTTTGACATGTCTTAAAAGTGGGCAACCGAAATGTTGAAGGTTTCCTCTTGCTTTTACAAAACAGGAGTAAGTGGCATAAGTTTATCTCACAGAAACACACTGAAGACATAACAATTCACGCTCACAATGTGTTCAGTTCCTGTTGTGGTGAACTGTGAAGCTTGCACAAGCTAATTAATAGCATCTTGATAATGTATTGCCTAAGGTATAAGAATGCACATAAAGCATGCACACCATAGACAAGCAAGACTGCATGGACAAATACATTTTGCACTTTATTATCAAGTGCTAAATTTTAACATATTTTAATGTAATTAACTGCATATTGAGGAAAAAAGCAAGCATAATTAGCAAAAAGTAAAATAATGTTCTAAAATGGTATATGTATATATATGTACACCTAATATCTTACAAATAGTCCAACCTTTATTGTCAATGAAGACATAGCCATCAAAGCGATCTCTAAAAAGAAGGATGTCCTCAGGATTTCTAAAGTTAATGTATGCTCTTGAGTAGAGATGAGGATAAAGGCTGCAACAAGAAACAAGTTTATTTCTGTTATTTATTATTCTGTTCAGGGCTAGGAAAAAGGTAAAACTAGAAGGATATCATTTTAATTCTCATCTTCTTTGAGAAACTGCTACCTTAAACAGTCTTTACATGTATGTATCTAACTATATATGACAAAAAGTAACTTAACAACTGAGTTCTGTATGCAACTGTGAAATTTATTCTGAACTGAAACAAATATTTCTAGTTTGTTTTGTCTCCCTAATTTCCAGAGCATACACTTCCAATTGTGCAGGATTAAAACTTGAATATTTCATGATTTCAGAGACATGAGTAACAGCAGTGGTTTTGGGGAACTTCTTGGGCATGCTAAAAAAAGTCTTCTATCAGTGAAACAGGCAAAGGTAAGTAAAAGACCACAGTGAAGGGGCAGTTTCCAAGCTGCAACTGTATTTAAATATATGTCCACCTTTAAGAAAGAATAAATAGCCTAATACTTGGCAAGATAATCCACTGAATTAAACACAAATAAATAAACTCCATGTGCTATCATCCCCATGTTATCAATATACACACAATGTCTAGTTGTGAAGAACAGCTATTCTGAAAATCCAAAGAATTTCTAGCAAAGGAAATGGGTACTTACTTAAAATAATTTTGATTCTTCATGATAGAATCAAGTGGCATAGATCCCACTCCAAGAGTAAATATTTGACGTGCCTGATAAACACCTCAGGGCTGACACACCATAACCACAATGAAACTGAGGCAATTTAATGGATTAGCACTCATCAGCTAAGTTATTGTGAGCCATGGCCTGTACATGCTTTAAACCTCTGCAACTGTGATACAAAACAGTTTGGCTTAAACTGCCTTAATGATGGCTACATGTTACATCACGTTTTTGAACAAATCTTAACATAAGCCCATAACTTTAAATACCTCTGCTCATATACTGTTGTCATACAGCGCCTGCCTTCAGACCAACTCACCACCAGCAGCAGGAGACAATAAACATACACAACTGCAACTGTATTTCAATCCCATAGCCATTTCAGAATCAGATTTCACAAGTGAGAAAGAGCAAAATCATGGGTTGGCTCACAGGAATCTTTTCATGTGGCAGCTCAAAGCAACACTGTTGCCAAGTAATTTTTTATTTTTAAAATATGCATCCATATGGATTCCACTTCCAGTATTAGAAGGAGACCATAAAGACCACAAAGAGACAAATCATTGTCAATAACCAATGATTTCATAAACACACCAAATTTGTGTTTGATTTGTGTTTGCAGCCAGGAGAAATGTTTAAAAAAACTAGAGGGCTTTTTTCATTTAGATGTTTTGCAAAAACCAGCTACAGACTGTTTCTACAGCATGAAGAGGATAAACTCTGTATTTCTAAGGAAGAGCAATTTTATCAATTTATACCTATTTTGACATTCTAGGATGGGAACAGAGTGAACTGTAAGCAGGTAACTGCAAAAATGTCTGCTAGGGCATGGCCAGTGCTGAAAGATGCTACAGTGGCTGCGGAGCTACTGCCAAGATGCAAAGCAGATGTAGCAAGCCAACTTCCTTCTCGTTGGCTTCAAAGAAAAAAAAAAGGATGAAATTTAACACTTTTGATAATTATTACATACAGTTAAAAATATATTTTAAAAAGGCATAGGAGTGTAAGTAAAGGAGGGAACTTTATTGTGTCAATCTTTAGCTGCGCTTGAGGAAATGTCTCTGTGCTGCCTAATGGCTGCAACAGTGAAGAACTTTCTGATAACTGGCAGCTCCCAGAAAGAAGTAAACTTCCTTCTCTATCACATTAACAGAACTATGCTTATGTTGCATATTCTTTGATGTTTAAATTAAACGAGGCCTGATATTAGAGATTGATACAATTGGTACTTGAAGTGCTGAAGGTTCACCAGACAAAACCAGGAATTTTGAGGCAGCATTATTTTTCAGGCACTTCTCAGCCTCAGTGCACAGCGAACAGCTTCATCATATAGTTAGATTTTCTTTTTCCTGTAGTAACTTAGAATCTTATGGTTGGACACATAATTATAATGAAACAAAACTGAAAAAACACAAGAGTTATTCCTTCTTTGTTTCCTTTAGTTGGTATATCAACACCATCTCTTTTATCTGCTTTGGCAACATATGTATTTTTCCAGTTTTTTCAGCCTAATCAAAGTGGGTATCTTTCAAAACAGAGGAACATTTGATATGGTTATTAAGCACTTATTAATAAGAAAACACCAGTCTGAAATGTATAAATGGGACTCTGGAAAGCTGAGATTTAGCATATATCCTGCAAATACGGGATCCAATGTTATTGCTATACATTAATATCTTCAAGAACTTCATATGCATCAGCAGAAACATACAAAAATATAAAAGCATGTGCACAGCAGGATATTGATGTGCACCACAGCACAGTAAAATACAACTCTCTCTCCATTATTGCTGCAGTGTATCAGGGTAGAAGGTGGCAGAAGCAGAGCTAAGACAATGCTTAGCAATTGCAGGTTCCTTCTCTGATGGAGCCACCTCTGGAAGTAGAGAATTGGTTCGCATATGCGTGCAAGTTAGTTGTCAGAGTGCTCAGTGTGTAAAAACCTCACCGAGTGTTTCACACCCTTGTCATAGACTTCTTACCCAGCAATAAAAAAGTGCATAAAATTAACATTCTAAGTGGGATGCTAACTAAACCTAGCAAATCGAAAATACTTAGCACTGGCCTGCATACAGAATATGCAGAATATGCTCCGGGTTTCAGACACCCGACTTCCAGCAGCCACTCCCCATGCTGGATTTCCTCTTCACCTACCCACCGAGAACTCACCAGCATGACCATGCAGCAAAGAATGCACAGAACTTCTTCAGAGGGCCACAGGCACTCTGAGGCTAATGACCTCTTCTAGGAAGAAACACTCCTGCTTTACTTTTGTTCTTTGTATTCAGCAGTTATTGGCTAAAATACTTTTTTTGCTCTTCAGGATTTTGCCTTCCAGCCGAGTTCTACAGAAGGGCCACTGAACACTCTGTGTCTCCTCCTTTCTTGAAGTGTCTACCAGCATAAATTTCATTCAGGATCTGAAATTTAGTTTTATAATCAGACAGCTGGTTCTATTTTGCCATATGTTTGCTGTCTATAATGCTGCTTTCCATCTGTATAATGTTCTGCACAGATGCACAGCACATGCTGGCATCTCTGGGACATCACTTAGAGCAATCTCTATGGAAACAGCCCAGATGAGTCTGACTGTACACACTTCTTCAGTCCAGCACACTTTTTCTTTGTTTTCTGCTCTGTGTTCAAGGGTATTCAATCTTTTAGGTTACATTTATTTCTATAATATTTAAGTCAATAATTTCTCTAAGCCTTTTTCTAGTATTGTTTACTTCTTATACAAAGTATCTTTTAACACAGTTGTGTAAAAAGACTGGTACACAGGAAAGCAATTTTGAATAGTTACCTACAGTATAAACAGCAACTACAAAAACAGCTATCACATCTTAGTGACTTACTTATCAACTTACAAATCATGGTGGTTATATGTATTTAAACATATATACTTACATGTGTATAAACATACAGATACCTACCTCTAAATTTTGGAGTGTCAAGTAACTCCTCCATTCACTTATATAACAATTGATGAGGTAAGTCATCATCTACATGGCCTTGTCAAGCTAAGATCCACTGGCATTTATCGTTATCACCTTCTGTGGTCACTCACATAGTGGATGCAACTGACATAATCTTAAATTAACTCAGTCTTTCCTTTTCACAGTTATTAATGAGCACAATTTGCCTGGCAGAGAAGCAGGAACACTACAGAATTGTGCCAATCAAAGCCTGTCAATTATTCCATCCAGAACACAGTAGTGGTGGTTCCCTTGAAGCTCTAAAAGCATTGCCCCTTCAATGCTGTGGTTCCTGGGTGCAAACCTCCACCCTACAGAGTTAATGCTATATACCTAAAATAAACCTGAGCAAAATGATGTGAAGAACCTACAGAGGGAAAAGGAGTGTGCTTTGCAAGAAGCTTTATCACTCTCTGTGACACATGGCATGGCACTATTTGACCAGTTTTTATGTAAGCCAAGCTCCTGTTCAGATCTCTTTACTTTTATAACCTCACACTATTAATGACTCCCAGCACTCAGTGCCAGTCCCAAGGGACGACCGAGGTCCTGCAGGGCCAGAGCTCAATCACTTGACTCAAGTTTTAGAAGACTCAGAAATATCTACCAGTGGACAAAAAGAAAGAATATCTGGAAAAAAAAGTTAATATTTGGAGTCTGAGCACAAAGTCTGTGAGGAAGGCAGTGTCTTTATTATCAACTATAAACAGTGTTTTGTGTGTATTTTGATGTCAATGTGTAAGAGAGAATAAACGTAATGCAGTGAATTGGATGAATCTGAAAAATGAACAAAACACAACACAAGTAATTTTCTGAAATGATTTTACTGAAATGGATGGAACTGAAAAAGCATTATACATTATTAATGACATTAATCACATGAAATTTTAATACGTTTTACAGCTTGTCTATAACAGGACGTGGTAAACTTAAACATTTATGATATAAAGATATTAGAGAGATATTAGGAAGATAAAGATTGCAATAACAGAGAAACTGGAGTTGATATGCCTATCTTGTCTGTTTTCTCCTCTAAGGTGAGATGACCTTAGAAATAAAAATGAAGAAACAGCTACAGTTAGACCTCTCTAGTTCTCTTTCCAACAGCAACTAAGAGAGGTTGCTTAGAGAAATTTTATTAAAAAGGGGAAAGTATACACTGGCACTTCACCCAATACATAATTTCAGTTATTTGCAGCCTAGGGACTTTGTAATACCAAACTTGTATCCTGTGTTTAACAGGTTTTCATAGATAAATATTTGTCTAAATAAGAATTTGTCTAACTGCTCCTGAAGCTTTTCCAACATCCATCATTTGTGGAATAAAATTCTGACAAGTTCTACAGTTTGACAGAGTGTTGTGGGAAAAAAAAGACTGTACAGAAATATGAATGAGCTCTTAGAAACTTCTGTGACCTGGAGTTACACAGGATGTGGTTAAATTGAGATGTTACATCTCTTAAGGCAAATTTGTCTGGTTCCACACCAAAACATGTCTGTCCCTTTATCTTTTCAATAAACAGATCCTCTTCACTGAGTAGCTTCTCCAAATCATTCTCATTAGGTGACATGAAATTTCTTTTCATCTTCCCATGGGTTTATTATTTGTTCTCTGAATTCTCTGGATTGGTTGGCCACTATGCATGTGGTACAGGATCTAGGAAAAAGCTATTCAGTGAAAGAGAGCACATGCCCACCTTGTCCTGTAGCTCTTCCTGTTAGCTGGAATGACGTGAAGACACATCCAGAGGGTTTGCTGAAATCATGTGAACTGTCCATAATATGACAGATTACTGCAACACAATGCTTTATACTCAGAAAAGAGTTCTCTGCTGGATAAGAGGAGACTGAGACTCGCTACATTAATCTTGTCTCTAACTTTTAATTTTGGGATGTTTCTTGTGTATTGTAGACTGTGTGAGTATGTAAAGTGTTGAATCATAAACAGATGTACATGGCATGTGTCAGCATCAAAACAAAGGGGACAAATGATATAAGGTGATCCTGGGCCAGGCAAAGGACAAATAATCAGCCAAGCCAACACTCTGCAGAACTGCAGTGAAATGCCTATTTAAGCTGTGTAGTTTGCTGAAAGAACCTATAGCCATACAAACCTCATAAAGGTAAAGCCATTCTGAAAAAATACATCTTTTGTATGAAAACACATTTTTTAAGAAGATAAACAAAAAAGTGACTATGAAACAGTTCATGTTGAAAAATTCAGACTTATATGAAAACATTCTTTTTTCTAGTGAGTTTAAATTTGTGAAGGCAGAAGAGAATAACATGACAAATTACACAGCATAAGAGAAAAACTACAGTATCTTTCATTGGTAACGTAACATAGACGCAATCAAACGAGTGGACAGCAAGATTTTTGAGTACTCCAGATTTCATCACATAAGAGAGAAAATGAAACTTTATATACACAGCTGTTGTCAGTGCCTTCTCTTTTCTAAGGTGGCCAACGCCCTAAATTCTTATGCCAGTAGTTTTTCTGGAAAATTAAAATTGTAATTTTTTCAACTGTTTCCTGGAATTTGTGCAGCTAAACACACTGAGAACTGACACTCTTCTTCAGAGAATTTTTGGTTTGCTTTTGATATTTTCCCCTTATCAAATGAACAGCTGGGACAGAAGCCTTAAAGAGACCCATTTGAAAATATGGATGACAAAGTTCAGAAGAAAAATGTAAGGAACTACAAAGACTTTCAATCAGACTTAATACTCCTCTTTCCTAACTTCACATCCTTTGTGGTTTTAACAGAACAGCTGAAGCACTTACTATTTTGTTGCTGCACTAATGTGCAACTATTTAGGTGGGTTGGGAACTGTCATAGTTTTGCTAAATAAACATTTGTTTCTCCTTGATTGTGGAACTGACTCTGAAAGAACCCTTAACTTCAAAAGTTGGTCAGCAATAAACATCCAGGATCCCTCTGCAGTCAGTGGAAAGAATCTGGTGCGAGTGGAGGGTGAGTCATCGCACAACAAGATACAAGAAGATGGATCTTATACTTTAGTTTTTCAAAACACATGCAGATGTAGCATAAATGGTGTTTTGCTTTTTTAGTGGTTTAAGTTCCTTCTCTTCTGGAAATTGATTTATTTGAAAGGGAATTGTATTTTACCACTGTGATACAGAATTAATTATATAAATATATCAGCAATTCTGATGTATTGTAAATCAACAACTCTATTTTTTTATTTTTGCATGAGATAAAAATTAATAAAACTGGATTATTTGAAAAAATGAATGAAGTAAATACAAAAATATGTAAGCATACAAAGAAGCTAAGCTCAAATGGCACTCATGAAAACATTCTGTGATTGTTTGCCCTAGACTGAATCTTCTTCACAGCCAATAAAATAGTCTGTTGAAGTTTATCAATGAAAGTTAAAAGAAACATCAGGATTTCAATTATGCCCTTCCATTTTAACACAGAATTTTGCCCTTCTGTTTTAAAATCATCAGTGTAAAAGAAACATCCAGGAATGCTCTCTCTGCATATGCAGCCACTTTTCAAATACATTTTAGGTAACCCAACAAACATAATAAAAAGGGAAAAAACGTGATTTGTAATGGCCTGGATACCTTAATTAGGTTTTAAGCACCTGAAAACCTACAGAAACAGCTCATCCTCACCTGGGATCAGCAGTGCAAAACTCAAAATAATCATGGGCAGGTAGAGGATGTAGCTGTTCCTCAAGTTGTTCCTTGGTTAGACAAGGAGGAAGCCTTCGAATAACCACCTGCATATATAAAAGAAAATGGAGATTTATATTTGATCCAAATACTGTAGAAATGGATGGAACAAGTTCCCTCAGTTTCTACAAGCGTTGTAAAACTGAAGGGTGACTGACATATTCTGATGAAGAGCCTGAGAACCACTGCAATTTAGCCAATAATAAAGGATTTAAAAACCCCAAAAACTAGATATTGGTTACATAAACTTTTGCAGTATCTCTTTCAATGCAGCAGTATTTTAGTGCCCTCTGTGTCCAGGTGCTCCTGGTAGGGGCTCCAGAGCAGCCTCTGAGGGGATGCTGGGGCTGCCCCATGCTGGGCACAGCCAGCTTCAGCCAGCTCCAGTGGATTCAACCCAGGGAACAGCTGAGCCACTCAGCCAAGACGTGGTGACTCTGGGAAGCGTATTTAAGAAAGGGCAGAAAAGGCTGCAAAGCAGTGGGTGAGACAGAAGAGTAAGAGGGGAAAAGTGTGAGAAAGAGCCCTGCAGACAGCAATGAAGGGAGGAGGGGAGGAGGTGTTCCAGTGCCAAAGCAGAGATTCCCACACAGGAGATCATGGTGAGGCATGCTGTCCCCCCACAGTCCATGGAGGACCCCATGCCACAGCAGGTGGAGATGCCCTGAAGGGACCTGCAGCCCATGGAGAAAAGCCCACACTGGAGCAGGTTTATCCTGAAGGACTGCAGCCCACAAAGGAGACTCATGCTGCAGCAGGTCATGAACAACTGCAGCATGCAGAAGGGACTGTACCCCACTGTATCCCATGTCAGGGCCCCATGCGGGAGGGACAGAACATGAGGAGAAAGGAGCAGCAGACAGGAGCTATTATGACCTGTCTGAAATCCCCATTCCCCATCCTCCTGCACTGCTTGGGTGCAGAGGAGGTAGCGTCTGGGAAGAAAGGGGGAAGGAAGGTGTTTTAGTTTTAATCTTTGTTTCTCACCATTCTACTCTATTTTTTTAAAATTAGCAATGAACTAAATTAATTTTCAGCAAGTTAGAATCATAGAATATCCTGAGTTGGAAGGGACCCACAAGGATCATTGAGTCCAACTCCTGGCCCTGCACAGGGCAACCCCCATAATCACACCATGTGCCCAAGAGCATTGTCCAAACACTTCTTGAACTTTGTCAGGCTTGGTGCTGTGACTACTTCCCTAGGGAGCCTGTTCCAGTGCCCAACCACCCTCTGGATGAAAAACCTTTTCCTAATATGCATCTAAATCTTCCCTGATGCAGCTTCAGGCCATTCCCTTGGGTCTTATCACTAGTCACCACAGAGAAGGGATCAGTGCTTGCCATCCCACCTCCCCTCATGAGGAAGCTGTAGGAAGCTGCTATGAGGTCCCCCCATGTCTGTTTTTGCTGTGATGGCACGTTGTAAATTATCTCCCCGCCTTTATCTCAGCCCTGTGAGTTTCTTTTATCATCTTCTTCCCCTGAACGTAGGAGGGAGGAGTGCAAGAGCAGCTGGCTGGGGGTCTGGCAGCCACCCAGAGTCCACCCACCACACTCAGGTAAACTGCCCAATAATAAGAACAAGGAATCGGCATAGAAACCTCTGGTAGAACGATGCCAGCACACAAAGTAGTAAAATGGCCATCAATGGCTTCAGGTAATCTATTTTAATTTTTTGAATATTTTAATACCTGAATTTAACTTGACTTATCTTTAAGTTATAGTGATTTTCAATGCTTCAGTTTTCAATTAAAAAAAAAAAGGGAATAAATCCAATCTCACACTTCTCACAGAATCACTGAATTTTTAGGTTTGAAAGGGACCTCTGGAGATCATCCAATCCGACCCCCCCGGCAAGGCAGGGTCACCCAGAGTAGGTGACACAGGAACGGGTCAGGTAGGTTTGGAATGTCTCCGGCGAGGGAGACTCCACGATCTCCCTGGGCAGCCTGTTATACTCTGCAAGTATTATTTGAAAAGTGCTCGAATAAAGACAAGGAAGAGAACAGGAGCTGCTTTGCCACAGCAATGGCTAGCTTTGACTTCTTTAGAATTAAAGATGAAATGATTTTCAGCATTGACCCTGGGGATTCACAATACTCCAAGGAATGAACACCCGTTTTAAACACCCCACTGTGCTGCGACCCGGCTCGGTCTGTGGAGCAGGGATGCTGCCTGCGCCCCGCTCCCCCCCGCAGGCCCCGCTCCCATCTCCCCCCGCGCGCCCCCTCACTTTGCTCAGCGCCGTTTTCTTCTCCTCCCGCAGTTTACCCGGCGCCGGGTGAAGCAGCGGCGGCGGTAGCGGGGAGGGCGGCGGGGGGTTCGGCGGAGCGTCTGTGTCGCGGCGCGGCGACTCCCGGCGCGGGGGGGTGTCCATGGGCCGCTGGTCACGGCCGCCGCCCCGCAGCGACCCCAGCCCTGACAGCAACCCCGGCCCCCGCTCCGACCGCATGGAGCCGCGCCCGCAGCCCGGGCGAAACCTCGCGAGAACTGCCCGCAGCGCTGCCGGGATCTCGCGAGGCTCCCCCGCCCCAGCCCCTCAGCGGGGGAGCCGCGGGGAGCGGCGGGGGTGCGATTGTCATCCCCCTTCCCATCCCCGGACTTCTCGCAACCCCACTGGGCTCCCAGTGTGCCGGTGGGCAAGGGAGGACAGGGAAGTGTGCCCGTTCCCCTGCTCTCACGGTCCCTCCCCCTAAGGTCGCGGGTGCCTTGTCACAGCGGCCGCAGAGCGGCTCGTACGGCGGGACGGGCACGGACACCCCGGGGCGTGTTACCCACAGCCTTAAGATGCAGGGAAGAGAAATAGCCAGGTCCTGGGGACAAAAGAGTGGGAATGGGGAAAAGAGTCCATTACTCGTTACTTCCATCATCCCAGGACTCGGGTGGTTCTGTCAAAACGAAGCAGCAGCGCCCGCACGCAGGAAAGCACCGTCAGCTCCAGCCTCCGTGGCCGGGCAGCAGGTATGGGAGCTTTTCTGGACAATGCCTCCCTGCCTTTCTGACTGGCTTCCTCAGGAACTGTGGTGGTACAAACGGAGGTACAAACGGAAAGAGGGGAAATTCAGGCTGGGTAAGGGGAAGAAATTCTTTCCTGTGAGGGTGGTGTGAGGCACTGGAACAGTTTGCCCAGAGAAGTTGTGGATGCCCCATCCCTGGAAGTGTTCAAGGCCAGGATGGAGGAGGCTCTGAGTAACACAGTCTAGCTGAAGGTGCCGCTGCCCATGGCAGGTGAGTTCGAACCAGGTGATCTTTAAGGTCCCTTCCAAACCAAACCATCCCATGATTCTATGTTATTCTAAGTACTGACCCATCAATCAAAACAAGGCTTACTCAGTCCTAGATTGCAATCAACAAATTTTGCAATGTCTAAATCCACAGTTTCCTGCAATGCCTGTGTGAGTCAGAATATCTTGGACTATATCTCCTAGGCTCGGTGGCAGAAGTGCAGCAAAGTACATCCAAAGTATGGATATACCATGCATTTATCAACACAAAGACTCATCTAGAGCTATGGAAACTAGACAAAAGCAGCAAAATGCCTGCAAGTTAATCAGAATACACAGGGTCATTGCAAATCCTACTGCAATTCAGATCCTACTGCATTGTTGGTCCTCAAACAGCTGTCCACAGCACAAAGGAAATATATGATCTGATGTGGAATAATACAAGCAGGTGGCATTGGCTGAGGAAACTGAAATCACAGAATCTTCTGAGTTGGAAGAAACCCACAAGGATCATCAAGTCCAACTCTTCAAGTGAATGGCCCATATGGGGACCGAACCCGCAGCCTTGGTGTTATTAGCACCATGCTCTGACCAACTGAGCTAACATTATTCTTCCTCAAATCTTTTAGGCAGCAGTACCTACGATGGAACTGTTGGAGCCATTGGCAGCAGAAATATCTTGTGGGTTTTCATATCTATTCTGAAAACCTTTAAGGCAACAGCCAGGTCTTCCCACTCCAGGACAAGACTGATCCTTTCAAGGGAGAGATGAAGTTATGGGACAGAGTAAGGGTGTCTCTTTTGGGAGCATACTGATAAGTCACCCAACCTGACAGTCCTTGTACCAAGCAGACAAAGCCAAAAGGCAATGACTTGAAGCAAGAATCAAGAATCTGAGGTCAAGTCAGGCCAAAATTAATAACCAAAGGCCTCATGAGGACAAGGACAATACTCAATTTAACTAGAGCCAGGGTGAATGTCATAATAACCCAGAAAGGCACCAAGCACTATCTAGGAAGCAGAGTCCAGGCAAGAACAGGACTGGAGCAGGACAGGTGCTGTGAGGTGCAGAAGACTAGAGCGAGCAGGAGCTGCCAGTACAAAAGCAGGGATTTGGATAGAACAAGAGCAGATCAAAACATTGAACAGAATAGAAATGAGGAGAGAGAAACTTTCCCTAAAGTCCTGTCTGAAACACACATCAGAAACCACAAGCTCTAACCTAACTGTAGCTGCCTAAAGGACTGGGAGCCAAGCCAAGCCATATCAAGAATTTCTCTAACATCCAAAAATGTTGCTCATGATGTAGGGCACTTTGCATACATTTCTTTCTAGGTAACTTTTAATACAAATAAATGAAGGCTAGCAAAAGCCAGCCCCAAAACCTTTAGCAGATACATGTCAAGGCACAGTGTCATGATATGCTGCCTTTACAGCAATGCCCATTCTCGCTATTCCATCTGTTTCTTCCCATTCCTATCATTCTGCCCCACTGATGACAAGTTACACAGCATTGGCTTGCTCTCTTTGAACCTGAGAATTGATCAGATCTAGAAAATGTTTTAAAATGCTGGTCCGGTTCCCTGATTTCATTCACAACATAACCAAACAAAGATTTGTACTACCACAGCTAAGGAATCAGCACAAGGGTAAGTAGATTCCTACAGGCAAGGAGGAACGCTATAAACCATCACGGCCAACATACCATCAGATCATAACTGGACAGTGCAGGAAGAAATATCAACTTTTATCAATCTTTAAAACTATTTGTCAACGAAAACAGTAGTAACATAGAAAAAAGGAAACAATGCAAGATTTATATCCATGTCTGACAGTAAGGCCTGATTTGCTAGAAGACTCTTTTGCCAACTTCCATGTAGAAATTGCCACAATGTCTTACTAGAAAACTAGATTCACATATGCTGGATTAAAAACAATAATGTTCTAGAGAAAAAGGAGTTTGGCTCTTTGAGAATCTATTGGCGATATCCTTCTGGCTGCTCTGTGTGCAAAAAGAAGCCTTTGGTGTCACTTTATGCATGAGATGGTCCTGGTTACAATCATTCAGGTTACATAAGCACAAATGTAAAAATAACCATCAAAAGATCCTTTAAAGGATGAGACCTGCCTAATAGAGTAGCTGTTGAGACACACTCATTATAAAGGCTTCAAGAGTGTCCAGGAAAAATCCCCAGTTTACCTCAAAGAAGTCACCTGAACCACACACAAACTACCAGGTTCCAAAAGAAAAGAACTGTATGAACTTTTTTGCCAGCCACAATGAAGGAGAGAGACCTGACGGTGGCCAGGAGATGCATATGCTTCCTAAATGATTAATTTTCTCAACACTCTCCTTGGATACTTTTCCACTTAAGACTCATGGCTTATCCCATGTTTTTCAGGAGAACGTGTGTGAAGTACTTTAGAACTAGGAAGTAAAACATTTTTGTTCACCTTACGTTCTCACGTCTAAGAAAATACAGGATTGGTACAGAATTCTACACTTGACGCAGACCCCAATCCCTATGTTTTAACATATGGAAGGGAAACTTGGGTACCTCCAGTTCCCTCTGTGAAGCCATAGCACAATTTCCACTGTCCTTGGGACAGAACCAGACTTCTCTACACTCCTGTATTGGTGCTCATAGGAAAGTAATGGGATCGCCTAGATTTCAACAGTGAGAGTGTGTGCAATTGCTGTTAAAACAGAGACTCCTCCCCGAGCTTTTCTGCACTCAATACCCTTGAATTTTAAAGTGCAGTTGTGTCTAAAAACTGAACTAATGTTCAGTAATGCACAGACATGTGCAAAATAGCCAATACCCTGTATACTACAGTACTATGTATATGGCCTGCATCGATGCAATGAAGTCTCCTTGATCCAGATGGGGATTCATGAGAGTGCTATCAGGAAAGGAATATTTATAAAGTAGAAACTATAAAACTCCCAGTGTTAAGTACATAGTCGTTTGAATTCATATAAAAAATAGCAAATTCTTGAAATTTTAACACCAAAACAAAAATGCTAAAACAAACATACTACACTTAGACAAAATGAACTCTCTACCAGTATTTATGGTCACGTACTGTGGTCTGACATTGACGTTTCTAACATCATATCACTTTCATTCATTTCAATCTCAAATGTTTCTTCCAATGGGCGACTGGTATCTGTACTTTTCCTTTGATTTGATGTCTCTAATGTTACTATGCCACTTTCCTCCAGAGTTTGTCTTTCTATGTCGAATTCTCTGAAATCCCAGGGAGGTGAAATTATGTTCTTTAATGTCTTCACTGTGTGTACATCAAAGTCATAACATCTTAATTTGTCTTTGATCTCTGTTCCTAGGAAAACAGACAAACCATTAGTTTATTCCAAATGAACACTCCCAAAAACATCTCTCAAAGAAACTGTTATCCAGAAACTACTATAATCCTTTGCTTTCAGATCATCAGGGAACTATTGCTGCTTAATGACTGAAGATGAATAGAATTGTTCTGAAAAAATCCAGCAGCCTCCTTTTTGAAAAAAGCATAATAGAAGAAGCACTACTCAGATTCAAAAGTCTGTTATGAGACGTAATTGCCAATTCCCTTCCCAATTCTCCAAGGGGCTTTTTTTCTTGTTTAAGTTACACACAGCTTGGTTTGCATTAATGCGTATCACATGGCTGCATGGTTCTTCCAGATGTGTTAAATAACTACATATGGAGAAAGACAATATTGAGAAGAAACATCTGCTTCAATTGTGCAAAAAATCTGCTGGAAAAGCACTAGAGTACATAGATGGCTTTTACTCTTAAGGCTTCAGCCTTCTTAACGTGCTTGACAGAACATCAACTGTGTTCACTACAGATAAAACACTAAGTTCAATGAAGCAGAAATCTATCACTATAAAGTTGTGGGGGAGAGGGCAGAAAACTTTAATGGAAAATTTAAAACTATGGCAATATAATGTATTACAGTTATGAAGCCCTTTTTTTTGTTACCATATGTAAAGCTGTAATTTTTGGAGTCAGAAGAATTTATCCTGTCTCCACAGAGCCAAGTTTTAACATGGTGAAAATGCCTTGCTCTACAGCAGCATTAGCACTAGTGCTCTGATTTCCTAACTCTGTATCTCTATTTTATTTTTTCCTTATTCCCTTTGGTGTCTAAGCTGCCACAAATCAACATTTTCTATAAAAGAAACCATCAAAACCCTCAATGATAAATTGTTTCCTTTCTTTATGCTGGTAAGAATTTACTGTCATGATGCTCACAAAAAACAGTGGTCATCTGCAATTGCTGTGAAATTCTGCATCATTTAGCCATTAAAAAAACAACAAAAAAATCCAAACAAAGGCATACTCTACTTTGTAAGTTGATGAGGTAGTGGTAGACAGTCTTTCTTGACATAGGAATAACACTCCTCTCAAAAGACTCAATGATTTAGAGTAATATAGGTTAAAGACTTACCAATGTAGGCTTCAGAATCACCAATGTACATTTCTATGCAGTGTCCGAGCATTGTGACTGAAAATGTGTCATCCCTCCTGAGACCAAGGGCCTGTTAAAAAAAAACGGTAAAAAGTATTTAGTATCAAATAAAACAGTAGCAGAAGTCTGCAATAGTTCAGTTTGTTATTCTGTTGTTCCACAGTGCTATCTGAGCATAGTCTTCACTCTAAAAGCAAAACATTGCACAACTCAAATGACACCATCACATGAACTCTCTGAAGTAGCAAGCAAGGAAAGCACTGAAGCAAAACCAGAAAAGGATATAAATACAGACAGAGAAGCATTCAAAAATCATGAGATATAACATATGTTGCTATTTACTTACTGTAAAATTTCTCCTTTAAGGCATGGTTTGGAAGTATTTGAAATTACTTCAGCTGCATGACAAGCTTATGTCCGTGAAATGTAAATTGCAATAATGACAGTCAAAGTTTGCCAAAGAGGCCATTTTTTAACCTAATCAGTAGAAAACTTCAGAAGCTATTTTTTAAAAAAATTAAGATTATAAAATAAACAGTAATTTGGAGGCTGGGAAAAATGCTAGTTCTCTGTTCCAAACCTAAACCAGAAGGAAAGAGGTAAATTAGAGAATCTGTGACCAGCACTTTAATTGAGGGCAGTTACGTACCGTATGAAAATAGTCGATTGCGCTTTCAAAGTTGCCCATTAAGCTGTGTATGTAGCCAATGGCAGAGTAAGTAGAAGCATTCTGAGGAATTAATACTAGAGCCTGGCGATGGTATTCCAGTGCTTCTTCATACTTCCTGTTAGGGTTAAATACAGAAGATTGATTAGTAAGTGGAACACAATTGTGCCAGAACTTAAAAATTATTGCTTTATACTCTGAACGTAACAGAATGTACAAAAGACTCATGGATATTGACAATTTTCTTCCCCAGTGTAATTGAGAAATCATTGTTCTCCTTATGTAGCAAAACAGATGCCTACAGGAGGCCCCATTTGGAGATGATCTTAGCCATTTGATATGGTAAATTGCTTTACATGCTTAATGCTGCTCATTTTAACATTGGTTTAATTTCCGTAGCTTTCATTTGCCTCCCTGGGGGAGCGATGGAGCAATACGAGACTAAATTCTGCATCATTCAAACTGAGAAAAGCTCTCTGGGCAGAAATTTCAGAAGCCTGTGGTGCATACACTGGTACTCTTGTCAATTCTGTTTTGCTACACTCTCTATCAAAAAAGGAGGTTTACACGTACCCATAATTTCTTTCAAATACCAGTCACCTTTTCTTTGAAAATTATCTATTAATTAGACTGATTGTTACATTTGTTATTTTATAAAACAAGGATTAAATGTACACTATGACATTACTCTGAGAAATTAAATTTTCACGTTTGACATCCCAGTTCCACATTGTTAAAAAGAAAGATAGCAGTTGCCTACTCATGACAAATTTTAATAACTATAGTGATAATGAAATTATGTAAACAGCAACACATGAAGTTGTTAGAGGGCATCAAGTAACAATCGAGGCAGAAAAATTATGCAACTGTTTTTTTGCTGCACAACCCTTTCACGATGCAATTTTATTTTCACTCATAGTATTCACATGTCCAATTGACTACCACTGTATTTTAATATGCTGCTTTCAAATTACAACCCCTTAATATTAGTGAGTAGTCATAGATCCAGTAAGTTTTTTCATAATAGCCATATTGTGTATTACAAACTCTATTAAATTAGTTATTACAGAATTTTTAAGTTTTCAAAGCATATGTACAGCTGCCTAAATTCTCAACATGATTTTCTTGAAAGATGGTTTACAAGGATGCAAAAATATATTAGGTTTGATTTCTGAACCTGAACAAATACTACAATGCAAGTTGTACAAAGAGTGATGTAAGAGTTACTAACTTACTGTAGAAATTTAAAAAAAAAGACAAAAGTAATCATAAACAAAACAAGTATTTGAAAAAACCCTGCAATTATACTCATGAACAGACTCCAGAAGCAGTGCCTTTTGTTTGCTCTTGGCACAAGGAGTAACTATTATATGTTCTTATTTTATAATGAAAATGAAGACTAATTGGCAATTCGAGCACAAAGCAATTACTACCAAAGCCAAAGCAGAAGTACAACTTTCATCTACCATAATCACATTCTCATTAGCAGCTTTGAAAAAAAATTACAGTATACACCAACTGGGCGATTAAAACCGTGACACTAAAAAAAGAACAAAAAATATGGCATTGATTGAATAAAAGAAAACACTGGTTAAAGTCAGATTAAGGTAATTAATGAGAAAACATGTCTCTGTGTTAGAACTGTTAAAGCTTGCATAGGTACTTTGCACTTTTGCTGTTCATGGAATGGAAACATAAAATGAAATAGTTTTTTTCTACAAAAACATAAAGTAATATTTCCTTGCTGTGTTAATGTGACTAAACATTTCACTTCAATAAGGAAAAGTAAGTACTAAACCAAGCAATTAATTGGCACAAAACCACCCTTATGTTAATTAAATCAGTGGACATATTCCAATATATGAGGACTGAGAAGACAGCAGACAGCTAAAATTCACACCCATACAAAGATCTAAAAGCCATGATCAAATCTCTATCTAATAAGAATCAATAATTAAGGAAAGGCTTTTAGATTAAGGACTTTAACTTGTGTGTGGCAAACTGGATATAAGGGGCGATTAATGTATTTACATTCACAAGCTGATTCAGAGAATCATCTTCTTATAGGGTACTTCTACACTGTTCTCATGTGGTAGATGATATAAATGAGAGAGAAAGCACATTTTTGCAGCATTACAGAAAAATGCAGCTCCAGTAGCCTCTGCTTACTTGAGTTTTCTGCAGACATGTCCTAAGTTGTTCAATAAAGGCTCCCACTTATCAACTGTCACCTGCAAAATAATGCAGCAATTCAAATAACTGCAGCTTCTCAGACTATAACTGAATTTGTTAGTTACAACAAATAAATGCCTTATTCATTTGTATGTTTGGGGTTAAAAAAACCCCCAAACATACAAATGAATAAGGCATTTTATTTATGACCAAGAAAATTATCAGGAACATTTTAAATTCTTTACAAAACACACATTTAAGCCCCAAACCTTTATTCAATAACTCATTTTTCTATTTTATCCATTCCCCAAAGCCAATTAAAACTTGGGTGCAAACCAAATAGAACTTGTTTTCTACTTAACTAAAAAGAGTCTTAGCTAGGAGCACCGAAGACCCCCTCAAATTAGGTATTTGTAAAACAATCATGAATACTGAAAGTCTTTTTGCCGTCTTCTCCATGGTCTCACTTCATCTGCTCTACATAAATTAGCTCATTTATGAGGAACACAGAAGACAATCTGAGCCAACAAAATCCTTAAAATGCTTTTTACTGAAATTAAAAATAAATTGAGCTTTTGCATTATGAATGTGTGGTTTATAATAATATAATACTATCTTCTGAATCTCTACTTATTTTAGGTGTTTCCCACACTAATTCTAAATATTCATTTGTGTGTTTCCAGATTGCTGGTATTTAGTACTTCTCAATAAACATGAAAAATGCCACATAGAAAAGAATTTATGCATACACATAAATTTAATTCTGGTCTATAAAGCTTAGGCATTTCCACAAACAACATTACAGTTTTAACTAAAACAGAACAAGCCTATTTATATATTGGTGAGCATATAAATTAGTAGCTGCGCAGTTTGTTTTAGTAAATATGTGCCTTGTCCACATGAAGATTTTTAGTTCTTCAGCACTTTCCACTTTATAGCTTACTGTGCTCTAGAGGCAATTTCCTTATATTGATAGGAGATGATTTGTTAACACAGCAGCATGAGGTGGTGTCCTCATTAACTAAATTTAAGCTAAAAATTGAGAAAACCTATCTTAAAATTCACAAGAAGCCTGTCACAAGGTGGTACTGCTTTCATTAAGGCATCTTGAGTTTCTTTAGTACAATATGTTTCTTTACACAAGATGATATCACACAAATAACCATTACTGCCAATAGGTACACATTTATTTGTACTCCAGCGTGAGGAATCAGGGTTGTAATGGTCAACTTTTGATTCACAAAAGCACCTGAACTACATTTCCTAACAAACCTTTTGGTAGTGATTATTTTGGTTAATTTCAGGAAAGTTAGTTAAGCATCTCTGAGCACATTCCTACTCAGTGTCTCTATCCGGGAGAAAGAAAACAAATCCATACCTACAGGATTATGACCCCACAAAAGTGGAAGTCATTCAAGAAATGGCTAATACTTAAGGTAGCAGAAACCATCGTCATATGTGTACCCAGTTCCACCCTCAGTCAAGAGCAATCGTTCTAAGACCCAGGTCTGAGAATAAGACCTGGATTTCACTCCCCAGTCAGTGCTTATTTTTCTTTTAATTTCATACAGAAAAATACTTTTTGTCTTTTCCTGTAGCACTGAAGATGATACATGACAATTCTCCTCTAAAAACCCAACACACCAATTACAAGTAGGTGGTCCAAGTTTTAAAGTCAAATTTATATTGTATTGCTTTTAACTTAAAATAAGAACAACATAAATTGTCACAAGACATTATAGAATTTGCTAGAGTTTTACAGATTTATAATCCCATATGTTAGGAGGAAAAATACCTCATTTCCAATAGCTTTGATTTTTTCCAGTGCATCAAGGAACCACTTTTCTGCAGTCTTCCAGCTAAGAATTGAGAGAGTGGGGAGAAAGAAAATTAAATTAGTGAAGAGTTTTCATTAGCAGTATGAGAAAACTATATTACAGGGAAGAGTTCTTTGATATTATTTCATTGTATGAATGGAATTAGATGTAAAACACAGTCTTTAAACTTGGCTATATTTTGCATTGTGGTCCTAAGTAGTAATAAGACAAAGTTTAAAAAATCAGAATCAAACCAAGTATATTGACTAAACACTTCATAGAACTGTTAGGTTTTTTTTCAGAATATATTTGGAACCTCCTGAGCTGACAAAATGTTTTGCTGTACAAAATTTTATAGCATGTGTGCAGATAGATGCCTTCAGGCATGCAACTACATAATGACTGGCACATGGAAGGTAATATTCATCTCTGCATGCTCCTCAAGCATTAAATTCTGTCTTTGTTCAATTTTATACAAGAAGAACAATCTAGAAAGCAAGGGTTTAGAGTAAACACCATCTAGACTAGAACCAAAAAACACTATAGCTCAAAGTAAGTACTTAAGTACACATACTCACATACTGACACATTACACTTCAGAATAATTCATGTTTAGGATAGTATTTAATCATATTTTGCAAGCTTACTCTCCATTTTGAAATGCTACCACTCCAACTTCATGCATAACAAAAGGATCTTCAGGTGCAATGCTTAAAGCTTGGCTGAAAAACCGTTCAGCTAACTTGGAGTTGTTGGTCAAACCGTATTCCAGTCCAATGTAGAGCATCGGCAAATGACACCTAAAAAACCATAAAACAAACTGCTTGTTTGTTTTTGTGTGGTTACTAGGAATGGAGTTGCAAACTATAAAGAAATGCCAGTTGTGTTTGCATATGTTTATGTACAACCAAGTAAAAGCTGATTTAAATGGACTATTAACCTAAAGGGAAGTTTGAAAGATTTTACATCTCTGTAAGTTATTGACAAGAATTTAAACTCCAATACATGACTATAACATGCTCTGGAATTACATGTATTTTCTCAGTGCTTAAGGTAGTTCTGAAGGTTTTTTCTCTAGTTTCCTTTGTATGTTTAATTTACAAATAGAATATGGAAGAAGCAATAATTAGATTACATCTACCAATAACCACAATCAAATACAACAGTTTTATATGCAATATTACATTAGTCCACGACTCTTTTTACAACCTTCTCCCAGAGCATGAAAGAGCTGTTTAAGATATTACTATACAGCAGTTGATGACCTGGTGTAACAACCATGATTTTCAAATTTCATAGAACTGTCAGGTAGAACATAGATTACCTAAATATAAATCTTGACTTTAGAACTTACAAAATCACAACAGCAATCACAAATAATGCAGCTAAATGCAGATGATTAAATTATTTGGGTTTTTTTTTTGTTGTTGTTGTTCTCTAACAGATAATTATTGCAAATATATTGCTTCTACCTATTGTTTCAAGGGATATAAATCAATATTCTACACTATCTATGGATATGGATATTCCCGAATATGACATTTTTTACATACCCTTTCATGAGCTGTGCAGCTGTGAAATACGCAGCCATTGCTTGGTCGTGCTCACTCTCAACTGCAAAGGAATGCCCGTACGCTATCCATGCAGGGCCATAGGTTCGCTCAAGTGTAGTAGCTTTGCTAAAACACAAGCAAACACATCTGAAATTACATTTCACCTGCTTCAGATGACTGCTTAGATAGCAATGCTGTGTCACACAGTTAGGTATCTGTTAAGAAATCCCCTGTAATGACCAATGGTAAACAAAGTTAATTTTAAAAGTTCAAACTCTTTAGCACTTAGAAGTTCACACACTGTCATGAATTCATGACTGTATTATTTCTACTACTTCATGGACAGCAGAATTATTTGATATTATTAAACATAAACAGTTATATAGTATGTGAATTGAATAAAATACAGAAAACATTAGTAGTGACTCATAATGTATTGCAAAATCCTAGCTATACATTTGAAAATAAGTATATGCTAAAAAAATCTAAGTTTCACAAGCAGGATATGAAAATACCAAATGAACACTTAGGTTGAATTGTGTCTTGAAATTTTGCTATATAATTGTTCTAGCCTTGAAGACGACAAGTATTTGTCACACCACAGGCCATGCATCAGGGAAGTATGTCACTCAAGTCTCAAGCTGAAAACTGCAACCTGAGCATCAAGACTGCACTCTAGAGTCTTTACAGAAAGATGGACTTGACAGGAACATTGGAAAGTTGTATAGATTATTTTCTGAGTCTGAAGGCAAGGCCATTCGTAACTAAACAGCTCATGACAAAAGTGCCCAGTCTTTTCTTAAAAGCTTCTGACATGGAGATCCTACATGCTCCACAAGTAATCTACTCTATTGCTTAACTATCCTTAAACACTTCATTTTTTTTCCTAACATTTAATCTAAATTTTGTTTACCACAGTTAAACTCACTATTTCTCATCACAGCTCCTAGAGAATGGTGTGTTCTCTGTCTCCTGGGACAAAATTTCACATATTCAGACACTTGCATCTTGCCACCCAGGACATACTTGGGTATTCAAGTGCGTCTTTGAGTTTTGTTTCTGAAAACCACTGCATAGCCCACCCTTGTTCCAGCCCTGTTAGCTGTACACTATCATTCTTCTCCCAGGAATTTAAGCTTCTTGTTACTATTTCACTTTTACCAGACCTCTTTTTCTTTTTGCCAGAACTATTCTGAATTCTGATGTTTTGTTTGTGGGTTTTTTTGTTTGGTTTTCTCTTCAACACATCTATAGACCCTTTCTTTCTGGCTAAGGATCCTTATAGATTTAAAGATGGTTTTTATTTCACCACCAAAACCATGTATGTCACTCAGGACAGCTTCTTGAAGAACTTCACACTGATACTTGTGAGGAATTTAAGCAGTTTACTCATAATAATCAGGCATTTAAAAAGTCTAAATAACTAACCCAAAGGCTTTACCTTTATTGTCTATAAAGGTCTTAAGAAGAAAAATGAAAGTCTTACAGGTTGATTTATGCCTTCTCAGTTTAAGCTTACAGCACCAAAACAAATGCCCTACTTCACAGCAAAGTCCTGCTCTCCAGTGCTGATATTCACTACATATACAGGAGACCTACAGGAAAGAGCATTGACCAAACTTAAAAAGTCCACAGTTCCTTGTGCACAGAAAAAACTAGACAGCCAAGTGTCAGAATTTTCTATCTAATTCTTTCCTTTCAGATACGAAACCTGAGGTCGGGAGAATGCCTGAGTGTCCTCAATCTAAGGACTGAGGCCTGATTACCTAGCTGTAGTTAGCTTGGCAGCATGAGTGAATGCAGGGACTACACCTGCCCATAACAGCCAGGTGACTGCCAAAAGAGATGCTGCATTAGTCTCCATCATTTTTAAAGTATCTAGATGGATGAAATCTAAATTGCCATATCAAAAAAAGGGTGGCAACAAAAGGAATATTTTACTAGTAACCAGTTTAATGAGGGTTCTGTTTACGAGCTTGCAAACAATCACAAACATTAAATATTTATTTAGCAAATGAGCAACAGGAAAAAAAACTACCTGAGATATCTTCTAGCATGTTCATTTTTGTGGCCAACCATGAGATAGTAGCATCCTACTGCAAACCATGACACCTACACATTAAAATCAAAATAGAATATTATTAGATATATCACAGTCATTTTAGTGAAACATCAAAAGAGAGAGAGAGATAATAGAGAAGTCGGGAACATTTTCACTGAAATCACAGTCAGCTCTTCAAATTATTTGATGATATATGCTGGCATGTAACTCTTTAACTGGGGCTTGTTCAGCTCTCAAAGAGAGCTAAGTGGAAAGCTGTCTTCAATTATCTAATGATAAGGAATACAGAAGACAGAGCCCGACTCTCACAGGGGTGCAATGACAGGATGGGAAGCAATGAGTAGAAGTTGCAACATGAGAAATTCAGATTGAGTCAAAGAAAACTAATTTTCACTGTGAAGGTGATCAAACCCTGGAAAAGGTTTCTCAGAGACACGTAGATTTTTATTACTGCAGCATATGTTTTAAATTGTTATTCAAAGTTAATAACTCACACTGAATACCTTTTACAGATACTTTGTTTTAAAAAGAGAACATTGGTATAAGAAAATTACAATGCATAGAAAATAAAAGGAGTGAACCATTTTTACAACCTTCATCCAGAAACAGATTTTGAATTCTGTTGCTCAAACTGACTATTACATTACACCTTTTACATGCTTTCACTAAAAAAACTACCAGGCAATGAAGGCTTAGAACAACTTACAGGATTATTTGGGTACAAGTCCACCAGTTTGTGAGAAAGATAGAAAAGCTCTACATAATGGGAAAAAACAAGAAAAGAAAATTAAAACACAGTAAAACATTAAGATGTTTCAAGTCTTTCAGCTTTCCATACCAAATATCCAGAACATCCAACATTAGTAATTCACAAGTAAACAAAAATGTTTTCTGTTCAGTGGTAATGCTTCAAACTGCCTCAAAAGAGATTTGGTTTTGCAATTAACTAAAAAAACCCCAACCAAAACAACCCGTAAGTATTCACGGCACACAAATAAGCAACTATACTTCCCACCCCTTAAGAATTCTGCAACAATTTAGGTCATTAACATACATTAAAATAAATGCCTGTAGTATTACACTTGAATGTACCTTGTCAAGGTAAAACACTATTGAACTTTCTACATCTAAAAGGTATAACATACTGGCTAGATCCATTTCAAAGTAGAGTCCTGTGCATTAATATGCTGAAAATAGGACAAAAGCAAATAAATTATTATATTACTTAGAATAATTCTAAGTGATTACTTTTCTAATAAAAATAATAATTCTACTTATTGGAATAACTTAATACAGATTTTCTGACAATAGCTGCAGTAATCAGATACAGGGTAACAGTTCTATTGCCTATATGGTTTCAAAAGAAATAGCATTATGGTACGTAAAATTTCTATTTCTTCAGAGCACAGTGCTCTTAAACCAAAGAGATTGTCCTAGAGCACTTTGCATCAATTCTCAGCTCCAGAAAAATCAAATTTTAAAACAGACTTAAAAAAATACCAACTTATTTACAAAATGCTTCTTGAGGCAGACTTAGAAGAACAACACCAGCTCGACTTTCAGATGTAGTTAACTGTAAAATAACTGAGAAGCACATTCACTAATCACCAAGAAATGCTAGTACTCCTAATGACCTATTTGCATACATATAATGCACCATCCTCTGAGAGCCTACACTATTGTATTTTCCATTTGGTTTTAAAGACATTCAAGCTTTGATTTGGATGTTTATATGCAGCCTGAAATAAGAAAAAGCTATGCCAGCTGCAAATAAGCTATTATTGTAATTCCAACAAAGGTGTTGCATATTATTAACTTGTTTGAACTAAAGAGGCCTTCACAACAGCGAGGCAAGGAGAGTCTAGAATCTTTTCTAACACCAGATAAGCATGTCCACCCAAGCATACACAACTGCTGAGGAATTCTTTCTGGTTTAAATTAATATAATTTATTTTTCAGCAGAAAAAGTACACCCAGATACTCTACAAAGATCACCTCAAAACAGAAATCAAAACACAGGAATGAGGCAGTGTAGCTCACTGTCCTCCTGGCTATATAGTCCAGTGGTTAAGAGACACTGACACTCCTGATCATAAATGAATAAAGACTCTTTGCACAACTACTTCCCCCCAGTCCTGCTCTCAGCTCTGACATTCCCTTCTTTTCCAGTTACCACTGTTTTCTTGAAACTGCAGGTAGGAAGAAAAATATATGTAACATTTCAAATGGTACATAAGGGGGTTACTTGGCATCTTTAATTCTTTATTAAAATTGAGGCTTTACAGTATTCTGTTGACTCATTAAAATGTTGGGTTTCTTACCATTTGCTTTATTAAGCTCCACAAGTGTCCCTATATGTACAGGTAAACAATTTGCATGGAAGGGATCTTTTTCCATAACTCTAAAAGAAAAAAATTAAAACAAAATCTGCAATGCACATTTCAAAAAATTTAATGTGTTATATGCAAGCTGCTTTTATAGTACGTAATGTTCCAGTTAATTACCACTTTAGGCAAAGAAAACTATTTGTGACTAGGAGGTAACTATTAATGGCGTAATAAAGACTCTCTTCAGACCAGAAAAATAACAATTAATTTAGCTTAACAAAAGAGGAAACCAGAAAATTCTGTCAAGCTGAATCTACAATTAGAAAATCAGAATACAATGCACTTTTATTTGCAGGTCACTTCAAATTTAACTATCAGACAGCAAGCAACAACATTTCTGTTCATCTTTTCCATATATATTGACAGCACTTTCAAGCAATAGTTCTCAACTTCCTGAGCTTAGCACTAGGCAGTATGCCTTAGGAATCAGATTTTGCTCAGTTGTAGAATTTTGTTTCCTGTGGCATTCAGAAACACAACCACATGTTCAGATTTACAGTAGCTGAGAAGCAAACCAGGGTGGTGTTCTGACCCTTCTGACAACTGAGCAGCAGTGTATGCCCAGGCTGTATAACAACTGATACACTTGGCCCATCAAAATTAGAAATAACATGCTAACTTTTAAAATTAATAATATAATATCATTAATAACATCATAACTTTTAATCAGCCAGAGAAATCATACTTCCTAACTAACCAATGGATTAAAACCTGCTCATTACAAACACCAAACAAGAAGTAGGCAGAGAGCAAACAAAACTGAAAGTACCAGAGAAAGGAAGGGATGGTTGAAGGAAAGTGCAGCACAGTGCTGAATAAGTGGAGTTTTGGTTTGGATACTTCTAGTACATATTATAAAAATAATGTGTCTTGCCATACACAAGCTACACATTATAAATACCTGAAACATATATAACATATATTCTGAAATACATATCAAACTGTTATGTATGTCAATCCATTGAACAACAATATTGGCTATAAGTCCAGGCAAAATGATTACACTTCACGATATGAGGAAAAAAACCCTAAAAGTTGCTTTGTATACTTACACTGAAGTAAGCTTGTAACACATTTTGAAATCACAGTTATAATAATGTCTTTCAGCTAAGGATACCACCACGTCTAGGTTTTCTTGAAGACCATCTACTGATTCAGGAATCACTGTTTCACTGGGCTTATTATACTGAAAGAGAAAAGAAACATCGCATGAAACAAAAACCAATCTAAAATCAGATGATCTAAGTATTAATATTTTTAGTGCTAAAAGAATATTTAAGAAGCACTAAAGTTCTTAAAATTTAAATTTTTAAACTGAAAGTCCATAAAACAGGTATTTGGTAAAATGCTTCTTTACAATGTACTTAAAAGCTCATTTAGAACATGAAGGATGTTTGCCAGGGTCAATATCTTAAGTGTAGGCTGTAGAAGTTAATAATGAGCAATACATAGTTGGTTTTCAGTACTCTCACATTATCTTTGGGAATAAAAAAGTCCGGAATGATGTTGCTATATCGGGTATACTGACATTTTGTCTACATTATTAATGCTCTTTTTCTTGGCATAGAAGTTTCTCAAGAAATAAAGCTTAAGAAACATAAATCAGAATTTCAAGTTGTCACCACACCAGAAAACAAGTATACAGAACACTGTTATACTACTCCATGAAGTGATATGTACTGTATTAAAAATTTTAAAATAGCCAAAAATTACAAAGCCCTTATTTATTTCAATGTTCACAATAAATGGGATACAAGAAACTTTACACTCAAAGTCAAGACTTTCAATCAATTCTCCAGCTTTTTAGTCAGTGTGGGGATTTACCTTTTTCAATTTATTCTCAAATAAAAAGTGAAGCAATTCCTGTTCTTCTTCTGTACATTGTCTACTAAGAGGTAGAGATTCAAGAAGTTCTTTTTCTGGAGGAATTAAAAACAATCGAAGGGGTCATATTACAGAATAAACAGCAAGATACAACATTTTAAGAACTTAGAGATGCAAAGAACTTTATGCTGGTCATCCCAACTACAGGGAAGATAACAGCACAGATACACTGAAACAGATAATACTACTAATGATGGAAATTAGGGAGTGAATTCTTAGTTTTTCCTTCTACACTGTTAAATAAATTTTAATGAAGATGAGATAACACACCACTGTTTTCATGTACTCTACATGTCAAATTTTATCACTTAGAATGCTCTGTTAATCAACGCCTGCTATAACTAAGCAAACACCAGTAGGGTTTCATGGATTCAAAGCTATGAAGTTGAGAACACAGGTAAAAACATTGTTTAGGCTGGACAAAGAGCATGAGACCTTCCGGAGCTAACAAACAGGAATGCTGGGTTACTTGGTTTCTTTCAGCTCTTAGCACTGCAAGACTGAAAAAGAAAAGATCAAATCCAAATTTGCACAGATCGTAATTTTCACTCATTTCATACATCTCCTATTATTTGAATTATTATTTTGAAGTCTGCTATTTGTTTTATGGCTTTAATTTTAACCTAGGAAAACGCAGGTAAATTTTACTTGTACTTGAGAAATACTTCTATCCAAACCTTCTTGTGCTGTCAGCATATGGTGTGACGTTAAAAGATCAAATGCTTCAAAGCAGTAAACATCAAGCTTCAAAGCCTCTTTGTAGCTGTAAGTTGCCAGGGCTCTATTATCCAAAGCATCATAGATCTTCCCTCGCAAAAGGCATATAGAGCTCTTGATCTGGTGGAAAAGCAGGACTGGAAGTCAGAGACTGAATCAATGTTTACCATTTGGTTTTGAGCACAAATCAAATGGGCTACCTAGAAAGTAAAAAGCATTTCATGCATGATAGAACCTGGTTTTCTAGTGCTGTTTTTAAATAAAAAAATGTTTCTGCTATCTCAAAAAATTTCAAAAGAATGCTCTGTCAGGTTATCTAACAAACACATGCTTGAAATAAGCAATAGAAGGATAGAATTTATCTTTTCTACTTCTGGCATCCAGCTCTCTGATACTGAGTTGTAAGCTAATAATACTCACAGAGAAACTGTCACTTTTAAAAGCAATTCTTTGTTGACCATTAAACCACATATTTCATGCAAGACATGAAAAAGGCCAAATCTGTGGACTCAACTCTTCTAAGCAGAAACATATATCCTTCCTTTCAATCCAAAACAAAGATGTTCCAGAAATTAAAGCAGTGAAAGATTATTATTAGCACAGTTGTGCTAAAATGTCTAATAACTAACATGTTCTTTCAAAATTCCCTAGATGGGTATTCAGTACAGTCAGAAGGCCACAGAAGTGTCAGCAAAAGAGAAGGTTAGCACATTACCCATCTCTATCACCAGACTAAACAGACAGATCCAACTCTCCCGAGTTCCCGCATCAGAAACAGAGCAGCTGCATCAACAACGAATAAACCTCAGGAAACTTTTAAAGCAGTAACACTGTAACCAGCTCAGAGATCAGTCACTCAGTCTGTAGCGTCTGTGCAAACTAGGGAGAAGTTTGAGCTAATATTTCTTGTGGCAGTACCCATTTCAGTAGTTCTCTCCTTTGGCAAACCAAACCCATTCTCTTCCTAGTGAACTGCATTATCACAAGCATTTCTGAAGGTAAACACTGACAAAGTCAAGTTTTTTGGCTGGATTACTTTTCAGTCAAAAGAGTTTCCCAATTTACTTCAATAATCAGCCAACAAAACACCAGGGCCAGAGTATCGTGAAACAGAGAGCAAGAATAAACAGCCAAAGCTGAGGACTTCTTCCTTTGCTTGTAGTGGTAGTTTAAATATTCCCAATAAATAGATGCACCACAGTCACGTAGTCTAAGCTACTTCTCCTTAAAAACCATTATATCAGCATTATATCAGTCCACATCAACAATTTAACTCACTTTGCTACTTCAGTCTTACAGGGAAAACAATCAGTCGTCTTCACTGCAGTTTCAGCTAATAAATTTCAATTTGTAACTCTGAAACTGAAGACTCTTCACAGACCATTCAGCCTACACGTGGTACCCATCCATTTTAACTGTCTGCCTATGCAGGATTTTATCACTGAGCTTCAAAAACTTCACCTTTATATCACATAGTTTTCACAAGCGTGATCAAAAAATGTTCCACTGAGAATAACACTTGAGTGATTATGAAGTATTTCATTAAAAATAACCAGAGAAGAAAATTTGCTTTGTTATCTCAGAACCTTCAGCCCAATTGAAAGAAATGTTAGCTCACATTATCAAGACTGAAACTGCAGCACAGAGATAAAAGACCGTAAAAAACAATACTAGATAATGAAGTTCCTGCAAAGTGTCTGCAAATAATTTATGGGAAGTTGTCAAAGAGCACTCTTTATTTTTGCAAACCAAGTCACTTCCATACAGGAAGTTAACACATGATCTGTGACTGAAAAAAGAATAATTCAGCATTTTTAAAAATTATGTTATCTGAAAAAGGAAGCTTAAAATGGACTTTCAGATTCAACAGCTGTAAAATCACTTTCTAACTTCATGCATTATTTTTCTCAGTTATAAAAATATCTGTTTAAATACTGTCACTTACAGAGGATTGTGACATCTCCCAGTCTGTGGTAGAATCTTTCAATCCGCTTTCATCCTTCAAGTACTTTTCAAAAAGTCGTTTGTTGATTGGCTCCTCCATATCAAGAATATCCAGGGCCTGCTGATGCTCTTTTGCAGCATACTAACCAAACATGTACATGTAAAAAACAAGGTTGGGGTTTGAATAATCTGTACATAAAGCAACAATAAACACAGTATCATGTTTCAAAGGCACAGATTGTTACAACCAGTTTTAATTTTATCAGCAAGTTTTTCATGCATGCATATGCTTAATTGGCCATATGTCATTTTATAATTGCAGTCAACTGTTTGACTGGTCACTTATAATATGCAAAAAAAATATAAAATGAGCACCTCCAGAAAAATCTATTATTCAGCATTATGCAATCAGAGAAATGGATATGCTCCTAAAAACAGTTAACACAGGCTTTAATAAACTACCATCATCTTATTCTATAAGCTGCACATTATTCTATGTCTACATTTAATCTACCAATTGGTTCAGTTGTCTCTGTGAAAGCACTGCATTTCACTATTTATGTATTCCATTTTATACAGATGCATAAAGCTATTAACTATAGTTATATGACCAGAAATCACATCTCCTCTGGTCAGATTACAACCAACCCATCAAAAATGAAAACATGAAGACATGAGACAAAAAAGGTTCATGTTCTTCCCCCACAAAATATTAGAGGACTATTTCCTGGAAAAAAAGTCAGTTGGATTTCTTCAGAGTAGTACTAGAAAGGATACCACAGTAACCAAAACCACTGCAAGTTAAAGAACGAAATCAACTGTCACAAAAATTAAACCTGTTATTCCAGTGAATACAAACGTCTACATTGCCTTTCAGGTACCTAATCTTCCCAAGATGTGTCTTTCATTTAATTTGGTTTGCTTCCAATAGTGGTTAAAATGTGTACTCACATGACATCTAGCTGCAAGGTAGCGACATGCTTCATATAACTGAAAGAGAAGTTTCATACATAACAGTTACAAAGAGAAAGCACGTTTACTTACACTGCTAGACTCCATTTTGCTCTCTCCTTTTTCACTTCTATGGCCTCTTCACCCCTTTTGCCACCAAAAGTCTTTCCTGACCAACATGACTAAGTCTGTAACATTTTCTCTACTACTAAACTCTCAAAGGACATTTAATTCACTGTTGCCTTCCCCACTCATTATCAGAGTGGAAGGACAATTGAAACAACTACATCTGAATCATAGAATCAGCTGGGTTGGAAGGGACCTCCAAGGTCATCAAGTCCAACCCTTGATCCACTAACGCTGTGGTTGCTAGACCATGGCACTGAGTGCCACCATCCAGTCTTGTCTTAAAAAACTCCAGGGACAGAGAATCCACCACTTCTCTGGGCAGCCCATTCCAATGTCTGATTACCCTCTCTGTAAAGAAATTCTTTCTAATATCTAACCTAAACCTCCCCTGGCACAACTTGAGACCATGCCCTCTTGTCTTGCTGATAGTTGCCTGGGAAAAGAGACTAACTCCCACCTGGCTACAACCTCCTTTCAGGGAGTTGTAGAGAGTGATGAGGTCTCCCCTGAGCCTCCTCTTCTCCAGGCTGAACAGCCCCAGCTCCCTAAGCCTCTCCTCATAGGACTTGTGCTTGAGTCCCTTCACCAGCCTAGTTGCTCTCCTCTGGACCTGCTCCAGGACCTCAGTATCCTTCCTGAAGTTGCACTCCACCTTCCCATACCTACTGCAGTTACATTCTTGGACCCCTTCTCTTTTCTGGGACCCTATCTGGGGACAACACTTTCAATCTGACCAATATAAAGGGGGCCATATAACCTACATCATGCAGGGCCACATAAACTATATCATGCAGGCTTTTCAAATTACTTTTCCCATAAATGTTATCCTCTGATGGAAGGAGTCCCTGTGGTTAGCAGCAGAGGTTTAAAAGAGGGCTAACATCACTAATTCTTTGACTAAAATGACTTACCTTATCCAACTTACGTGATCGAAGGGCATGTGCTGCCCTGTGATACTGAGCTGTTAGGTAAAGACATTGGGCCAGCCAGTAAATATCTTGTGGTTCCTCTAAAATAAAAGAACAAATTATAAACCATTAAATTACAATATATCTTTAAACACTTTCATATAGAATATTCACTTTTGCTTCACTAGAGAAGTACTTTTTCCCTATTCCAGCATTCTAATGAGTTATAAAGTTTTATTTTTATATACAAATACGTATAAACAACTCATCTACTACTGAGAGAATGAAAATGAAAAAATAATCAGATTTTAACTTTGAAGACATCAGATAGTGCACTGGACAAAGAAAACAAAGAATGTCATTCTAGAGGTTTGACATGAAAAGGAGACAGTGATACAATGATACAGATCTAAAAAAGCAGCAGTTACAAGTTATCCTGCCCTTGGACACACGGCAGAAAGAAAAACAACCCAAAATTGTCTTTCTCAAAAAAAAAGATCAGTGGGAATCTATCAACAGTGAAAGCACTAGCCTTCTGCAGCTTGATGTTACAATTCCAGAAGGACAGCTTAGTACCCTCCTACTTCACTGGCAACCAAAGCCTTTGTGGGATCAAGCCCCCAGAATCATTTTACGTGTAACTGGCCCATGGCCATAGACAGAGACTGGCAACCAGCATCATCTCCCTTTGTAAACCTGCAGTCTACTTGTCACCCAGGACAATCATGAGTCCTGCAGGAAACCACCATGGTCTCTTGTATCTTTTGCTTTTTTTCTTTTTGATTCTTAAGGTAGGCAAACCTTAAGGTTTGGCCAAACATTAATTTTAGCACAGAGTTCAAAAGGGAAGGAAGATGAGCTCTGCTCTATTTGGAAAAATACCATTCTAAAGATCACAAAAAAGGACTTACACCAAACTCAAAACTACAAGATTTATACAGTTATTTATTTCAAAACCTTCAAAACAGAACACTATCGGAAAAAAGTTAACAAAAACAAAGATTAAAGCAACCACTTACCATGAGAGAGTGAAGCCACTTTGTCAGCCCAAAACAGGGCACTTTGATACTGCTGCTGTAAAAGCATGACAGAAATAATTAGTATTCTTTTGGTGTTAGCTTTTGACTAGACCAGGTTGCTCAAAGCCCCATGCAACGTGGCCTTGAACACTTTCAGGGATGGGGCATCCACAACTTTTCTTGGCAACCTGTCCCAGTGCCTCACCTCCCTCACAGTAAAGAATTTCTTCCTAACATATCATATAAACCTACGCTCTTTCATTTAGAATCCATTCCCCCTTGCAGTGATCATATAACCATTAAGTTTGGAAAAGACCTCCGAGATCATCAAGTCCAACTGCTGACCGAACTCCACTGTGACAATTAAACGACGTGGCCAAGTGCCACGTCCGCTCAGTTTTCGAACACTCCCAGGGATGGTGACTCCATCACTTTCCCTGAGGAGCCTGTTCCGATGCTTAACCACGGTTTCAGTGAAGCGATTTTTTTTTTTTAATATCCAAACTGAGCTTCCCCTGGTGCAACCTGGGGTCGTCTCCTGCCCAAGGTAAGCCCGGCACAGCTTGCACAACCCAGCAGAGCGAGATCCTGAAAATACGCCTTCGTTTCATAGCTACTCTACAGCCGGCTGTCCTCTTCCCCCTCCTCCTCCTCCTCCACGCGAGGAGGAAAACCCACCAGGAGGCCCCGGCTCCCACTGGAGACCGCACAGGCGGCGCTTCCGGCCCGCCGCACCCCTCTCCCACTGCCACTCCCTCCCCTTCCAGGGAAAACGGGGCATAATTACAAAATTAGCACCCTCTCCGCCGCCGCAGAGCCCGGCACCGCTGCTCGCCCCGCCCCAGTCTCTCTCTTTGCGGGAGCCGCGCCGAGAGCGCCTTTTCCTCGGGGAAAGCCCGCGGGCCCGCCGCCCCTTGCCCGCTGCCCCCGCCGGGCGCTCACCTGGTCGATGTAGTGCCGCACGCGCTTCCTGAGCCGCTCCAGGTTCATCCTCACTCCCGTGCTGTCCCTGGATCGGGATCCCGGAGCCGCCGAGGGACCGCGGGCCGCCCGCCGGTGCAGCGCCCAAACCCGCCCCTCGCCTGCCTTCCCTCCCTCCCGCCCGGAAACAGCGCCCCGAGCGCGGCGTTCCGGGGGAGGGGACATCCCCTCGCGCGGGCCGCTGGCCCCACACCCCAGTAAATAAATTAATTCTGAGACTTTTCTCTGCAGTCCATCCCCTGGCAAATTCATTCTGAGGGACTTCTTCGCAGTTTCGAAGTGAAGAACTGTCTCTGCCAGATTGCCAGCAGGCTTGAGGTGAAAATATTCCCCCAGGACTTAGCAGCGATGGTGGATGGTGTGCCGGGAGGTTTCCTACGAGTCCTGCATCACCCAGTCATGTTTGGTACCACACAGCTTAGGGAATCATTCTCCACTGCTGAAACGTGTCAGCTCTCACTACTGAAAGCCAAGTAACATAAACCATTAAGTTGCCTGATTTGAAGTAATTCAGGTGCCAGGCAATACACCTTGGAGCAGGTGTGCCTGGGACAAGGAGAGCAATCACCTGTGTTTGCTTGGATAAAAAAGGAAGAGCTGTGTCACGGTTACAATGTGGAGAAGGCCACAAAGGCGGCAGGTGGTCAGAAGCAGCCTCCGTTTGAGAGAAATGGATTCATGTGCCCTCTCCTGATCTATTTGCAGTAGCTGTGCTTTGATGGTAAACCTCTTTGATTTTAGTGATTTCCTCCAGTTATTAGTCAGGTCACCTTTTTGCCTCACACTATGTCACTCTTCAGGAGCTGTTGAGTGTGTGTGCTGCAGATGGCAGATACTTGTTTTATGCCTGCAGTAGCACATAGATTTATTTTTCTTTTTTTTCCTCAACTGCATTTGTATGTCTGCTCCTTTTTCATGTTTTGGTAACCAAAGCATTTTGCTTGGAGGAAAGCAAAATCCTTGTTGATCTTTCCATTAGAACACATAGTCAAGAGACTAATCCTTTTGATAGTGGTTTCTTTAGCACCAACAGTCCTATGTAGGGGGCTTTATCATAATTTTCAACTTCCCTAAAGATGCTTTTCGGGTGTACAAATAGTTTCCATGGCAGGATGCAATCAAGCTTTTGTACCTTCAACGCTCTGAAACTTGTGGATTATTATGACTGCTACCAATCCACTCATTGTATTTGTTGGTCTAAAAACTCTTTGAAATTAGTATGGTTAACAGCATATGTATTCATCAGCTTTTGGATCTTTGAGCGAGAACTTGATAACATTTAGAAACTACTGAGTGATGGAACCCATTATTTGGTCATAAGTGGTGCATTTCTGTCAGACTAGGTGTAATAGTAACTCACCAGAGCTCAATGACCTCTGTTCAGTATGAGACAACAGAGCAGAAAACCGCAGTAACTCAAAGAAAACAGGATGAATTTAAAAATCACAGAATCATAGAATGGTTTGGATTGGAAGGGACCTCCAAAGATCATCTAGTTCTAACTTCCTGCCATGGACAGGGACACTTTCCACTAGACCAGGTTGCTCAGAGCCCCATCCAACCTGACCTTGAATATTTCCAGGGATGGAGCTTCCATAACTTCTCTGAGCAACCTGTTCCAGTGCCTCACCACCTTCATAATAAAATATTTCTTCCTTATGTCTAGTCTGAATCTATGCTCTTTTAATTTAAATATCTCAGTAGAGAAACCAAGTTTGGAATATTAGAAATACAGACAAAAAATTAAACAAAATATGAAAATTAGGAGTTGGTGCTAACCACTGAGATTAAGTCTTGGCTGGGGAAATGAAAAAAGATGCACAGGAAGTGTGGGGGTTGGAAGAGAAGAAAACGCTCTTATTGGGGATGGGTGACGGTTAAGAACAGCCATAGTCACAGGGAGCTGCTCTGCAGCACAGAGAGGACTTGTGATCTGTAGGATCTTGGAGGGGCCCAGGAAACACTCTATGAAGGTGAGGAAACAGGTACAGAAATGCACGTAGAGAATGCTGTTACTTTGTTAGCATCTATCTAGTTCTTCTGCTATCAATGCAGAGTACATCATCTCATGTTGCTCCATAATGTCTGTGTGTTATGTGCTGTTTTCTCATGTTCTCCTGAAAATTCATCTCGTCTGAGTGAGCTGTTTCTGGGACTGGAGCTTGGAGAAAGGTTTGCTTCAGCTATACTGGCACACTACAGCAGCGCTGCTCCAGTGGCTCTGCTGGGGTGGGCTCCAGTCCCATTTCTTCAATGGGAAGCTGATCTGACATCAGTGCTCATGAAGTGGGTGGTCACTCAAAGAGAAAATCCTTTATCTGGATAGACTCTCAAGTTTTGCTCCTTCACTGGGAGTTATGTGGGTGTGTGGTCAAATAGATAGGGCTGACACATGGTGCTGTGAAGAGCAAGATCTTAGTGAACTGGTGACTGAGGCTTAAAAATTATTTTAGGTGTGAAATTAGGGAGAAATTTGAATTTTAAGTAGTTTCAAATAATAACATAAGTTTCTCTTTCAGATTTAGAACTAGGAGCCAGCAAAACTACTCTAATGGTTAAGTGGTGTTGATATACCTACTGCTTTGCTAACAGTGCTTTTAATGGTTGTGAAGCTATGGAGAGTTGGTTAAAACAAACTGATTTACAAAATTTGCACTCGAGTATCTTAAATCTTAAGAGGAAGGGGAGGGCTCCACAGTCATATTAAAACTTTCTCACTTTGTGGAACTTTCCATATTTTTATCTACTTTCAGATATCTTTTTTCTTTTGTTCTAAAAATACCTATAGGTACCATATGTGCTGGTGCTATCACATAGCTTCCTCCTGATGCTTTCGAGTTACTGTTTCCAAGTGAGATTGATGCTTGCACAGGTATTTTATATAATTACAGAATGGTTTGGGTTACAAGGGACTTTTAAGGTCATCTAGTTCTACCACCCCTGCCGTGGGCAGGGACACCTTCCACTAGGCCAGGTAAACTTGATCAAGTTAAAATAAGTATGTTTACTTTCAGTCTGTACATTTAAAAAGTTTTATTTGAGATTGAAAAAGCATCCTTGTTTCTGGCTTGAGAACTGTAACTGAAGTGAGGCCTCTGAAGCAGAGGTGTGTGTTGAGGTGGGAGAAGTTCCCTGAACGGATGTCAATCTTTCCGGGAAGGTTTCAGAGATGGCCCCTTACTCAGCTGTTTTGTACAGATAAGTGGAAAAAGTGAATGACTTTTTACTCTCCTCGTTTCAAAATTTCTCTTCTTGATCCCTGCAAGCCCAAGCCCACATGGACTCCTGTTTCCAACTCTGTATACAAGTACTGCAGACCTGCCAGGGTGCAACCCTTGGCAGTGCCCACTTTACAGAGGCCAAGTATCTGAATTGCTCCCGTGGCAGGACTCCCTCTCTGCTCCCTGCAGCATGGCTAAACTGGGAGAAAGGTGTTATTTTGATTTTGGTCTCTTTGATTTTGGTCTAAAAAAAGTGAATGTGGAAATGGATTGAACTTGATCAACTGAGAAGATCTGTGGCGTGCATGAAGGGGAAGAAGGATGGAAAGCAAAGCAATTGGCCTTTTTATTTTCTCTCCCAACAGTGTTCTTCAATTATCTTACAGAATTCTTGCCTTTTCATGTAGAAATTTATCATCTCTTCTACTTCTAGGCTTAATAGCATGACATTACTTTCTGTACCTGATCTTTTACTTGATTGCCCACCATGAACTGCATAAGCTGTTAAGAACACAATCTGCAATTAAACTGAGTGTCTTTATTTAATTTTTCTACTTCTTATTTTAGCTTGACTTACACAACTGTGCTGCAAATCAGTCCTGCCTCTTCCACAACATTTCACCCATTAGTCACTGTCAAGCAAGTTTGACAGTTCTCCAATAACAAAGTCAGTTCCTACAAGTTTTGTGGAAGTCAGTGTCAAGATTAGAGACACATGGACAGACAAGTGCCCCCTTCCCATCAAGGAAGGCTACAGCTTCAATTAAGAAGTTACCTGCTCCTTTTGGCCTGCTGGCAGTCCAGTGAGGACATGTATGGCTCTGGATCACAATCAGAGATTGTGTCAGGAGGCCGCAAGGACGTGAGAGGACACGGACTAAAGGTACTGTGAAAAAAGGGAAGCTGGGTCTTGGCAAATCATTTGTGGGGGTATGTGGGTCAGTCCATAAGAAACCTGCCTTTGTTGGATCTGCTTCTTGTAGAACACTCTTTGCCCTGTGGTTATCTATGTGATGCAAACCTATTGCAGTGACATAAAAAATCCTGGTATTTTTGTTTGTTCTCTGCTGCAGATTTTTATTCATTGCAGTGGTGATGAGTGAATCCCATTGATCATATCAAAATAACCAAGATCACACTTGGCTTTGTTTTTTTCTAAGAGTTTAATTTTAGAAGAGTGGCCTTTTTCATGCTAATTTCTCTCCTTCATACATGCACTACTACTCCATTATGGCTAGCAGAGGTGACTAGGATAAGCTTAAGGATGTTTAATCTTTCTTGCTCGGGAGTCAAAAAAGAGAAATCTGTTTTAAGGAAATGAAGAAAACACAGTTTTATTTTTGCTTTTTTGTGCTGCTCACAATAAAATGTAAAGCCTTCAGGATAAATTTTAACACTGAGAAATAAATAAATATTTACATTACAAAAAGTGACTTTTATTACAAAGCTGTGCTACTGGCTACAGTTAGGCTCCTCTATGTAAGTTTACAGAAATTGTAAGAGTATGTGTAGAAGTAAGACTTAGCCCTAAGAGTTATTTTTTGCTTCATTACATTTTCTTTTAAATCTTATTTCCCTTAGATTTCTCTTGAGGAACACTTGAATCGATTACACTGGCCAGTATTCCTCCTCTCTTGTGGTGTCTGTGTAGCCATAGGTGGTGAGCTAAGCTAGATGTACTGGGAAGCACAGGTATGGGAGCAGAAAGAAGTCAGATAGTTGGATGCAGAGAGAAGAGAGGAAGGTGAGCAGAACATGCTTGTGAAACATAAGTAATGCAAAATATGGACTTTGGGACTTGGGGCATAGTTTTGATCAGTCTAACATTTTATTTGAAGTAAAAATATTGATGTTTATGTAAAATGTACATGCTGTATATTATAGGAATATGTGCCTGCTTGGTTAAGAGTTTGCTCCCTAAACTTTGGGATAGTGAAGTAGGGAGTACTGTGGAAACTTTGTTGACTATGAGACTTAGCATGTCTTGCATAGTCTGTAGCTTGAGCAGCTCTACAGCTTGTTACTCGTCTCTCTTAACTGTGAAGAGCACTGCTCACCACTGCAGTTCATCACCAGCATGGACAAGAGAATCCATGACATGTTTTCTGGTTAGCTAACATGAAATCCAGTTTGCTGACATTTCTTCTTAAGGAAATACGGACTTGGATTATTCTGTTACTAAGATGTAATGTTTGAAACAACCATATCCAGAAAACAACTTCTACTTTTCTCAGGTCACTGTACCAGACAGATGCTGCTTTCTCATACTGAGATGTAATAGAGTGGCACTTGTATCCTTCAGTTCCATAAAGAAACTGAATCAATGACTGCGTGAGAAACAGTGCATGTGAAACAGAAAATAGCTAAAATATGTATACTTCAGCTTTTTGTTTCCTTGAGAAGCAGTTTAGTAGCATTTTTGGAATGAGATTTTTGTTGTTTTTTTTTTTTTTATCCCCATGTTTATTGTTGTCTCTGTCATTACCCTTTAAAGGTTGTCTTTTATCTCCTGTCATTGCTGCTGCTGTTGTTTTTAGACATGCATGTCAGAGAAGCACTTCACCATTTTATGGAAACTTTTTAGCAAAAAAAAAAAGAAGAACATGTTCCCACAACAAGTAGACAAAACCTCTCATTTTATCTAGACATTAGATATATCACCATGACTATTCTTGCAGATGCTTTTGGTATTTTGCATAACCACATTTGCATTTTGACAGATTTGTACTCATGGTGTGAATCCCCTCTTCATTTTGCATCCCTGGACACTTGTGTTGTGTAGGAGTGAGACTTGAGTGTGCTTTGTCCTGTGACCGACTATTGAGCTGCTATTTGTTCAGGGGGATCCTATGCACTCCTGTCTTAAGATAGCACTGGCTACTGCAGAAGTTCCTAACCTGAGGTTCCAGACTGTTTTTTGTTTCTTTGTTTTAGTGCCAGCTTGCAGATTTAATAATGCTCTGATGTGACAAATAATGATGCATGACTCTGCATCTTATACATAAATAAATACTGTGGTCACTGGTGCCCACTGAGGCTAAGCCAAGCAGAGGCAATGGGCATGACCTGAAATATAAGGATGGTCCATTGGAATGTCAAAAAACACTTTTCACTGTGGGGAGTAACCAAGCACTGGAATAGGTTGCCCAGGGAGGTTCTGGAGTCTCTGTCCCTGGAGATATTCAAAAGCCAGCTGGACTGATCCTGGGCAAGAAGTTTGCAGTGACCGTATTTAAGCAGGGAGTTGGACCAGATGACCTCCAGGGGTGCCTGCCAACCTCATCCACCTTCAGATTCTGTGGAATACTATGTTCAAACACACTAATTCTTACTGAGGCTAGATAAGATTACGCCTTCCTTGTATGACAGTCTGAGATGCTTTTGACCCAGAAGAGGCTGCTCCTCTTGATTATCTACATCAAGGAAATTAGTTGTGAGAGCAGAACCTGATGGTCCTCAGCATACAGATGGGGAGGGAAGCCCAGTGAATCTGAATAACTCTTTACAATTGACTATGATATATGAAACAGTATATGAAATTCCTTTTCATGAAGAGGAGAAGCCTAACAAAATGTAAACTAAATCTGCCAGTAAAGATTGCATAAGTGAAATAGATGAATGGAGGGATGCTGGTTTATGTTTAAAAACGTAGAGTGTTAATGAAAGGATGTTTCATTGCAAATTAATTTCTTCAGCTCCAATTTGCACCTCCTTGCTTGTGCTAGTACATGGAAATAAAAGTCATGATACCTTTAGCAGATGTAAGTAGTCTATAAGAACTGAAATACCTTACTTCCATTGTGTTCTCCTACGAAAGAGGAGTTCCTCGGCACATCTTTAGCCAGATGAAGATTAACTATTGAAATTGCAAGACTCGGATCTAAAAGCTGCTCTCTTGCCCTCTAGTGTTCTGTAAAAGTTTTGAACCATCAGCTGAAGGGTTCGCATGTGAGTGGGTTTCTGCTGTTTTTGGAAAAATGACTTACAAATTGATCCTTATTCTAAGTGGAAAATGATACTGAGAGATTAAGAGGTGTCCCCTCCTTCCTCTCCCTTCTCCTCCATTCCCCTTGTTAAACCATTTGTTAAATTCCATGGAATTTATTGAACTCTGTCAATTTATCTTACCTTAATAAAACGTATTGCAGCTTCTCACTTTCGGCTAAGGTGCATTCCATTCATCCAGAACAGAGGTTGAGCATAGATACGGTCCTGCAGTATAAGGGCAGGTTCATTTTATTCACGTTTATTTGATTCCAGTTTATTTGATCTTATTAGCCAAACACTCAACAAAAAGAAAAGATGCTGTGGAACAACACTAGGTGTCACTGTTCAACGTTATTACAAAGAGTCTTGGGGCAGTTTATTTGCAAACTGAACCTGTATTCCTCATATTGCTATGTTGACCATTCCAGGACTTGGCCATGTTTTATTTCTCTGGCTATTTTATTTCATCTGGAAAGAAGATAAATGGATACAAGATTCAATTGGGGGGTGGGGGTGGAGCAGGAATATCTTCTGCTTTGTGAGCAATCTTCATAAAGGCAGAACGTGTGTTTTGCACTCTTCAGTGCTCATTTGTCACAGCATGCAATGATCTTACAAGTAATTTTAGTCTTTTTGTGATGAGCAAACTGAGATAAATGCCTTGTCTCAGTCTAGATTCATGGAACCAAACACCAACCACTCCACAGAACCTGAGATGCGACAGAGTCACATTGGTCAGCAGGAGCTGAGGATGCCTCTTGCAGAACTGGTACCTTTAGCTCCTGTTCAGCATGGCTAAGGACACAGAGCCCTATTCCTCAGGTATTTTATTTTTTATCAGCGATTAATGAGTGCTTCACACATATTTTAAGTTTGAAAATTTTTGAAAATAAGTTTGAAAATCCTCTTGTTCTTTAGATAATGAGAGATGAGAGTTGAATCAACCTCAGATCTTTGTCCTGAGTTGTATGGGAAATGAGAAAGCTCTGTATAGCCTTCATTCTGTTCATCTTGTTCAGTGTGTGAAGCTGCAGGCAATGACTTGTACTGCGAGGGCACACTCTTTGGGTTATATGTCTTTCTTCAACAATATCATATTATGTGATCAAGATGTACTGCAGGGAAAGGCTGCAACCCTAGGAAGTGTCTCTTCCAGCATGATTCCTTTTTGCTTGTGTATTGGGAGGGAAGAAGGGAGGAAAGTCTTTTTGGTGTTTGTGTTAGTGGGAGGCATAGCCTTTGCTGCTTTACAGTGCAACCACTTCTCAGCTGCAGGACCACTGGTCAGGAATAGGTGAGTTGCTGTTGTCATTGTGGTAAATGGAGACAAAGGTCAGGTCAGTGAATTTTACAGATGAGACTTGACAGGTCAGCTTACTAAATGCAGGAGTCTGTGCTTGCTGCATGTGTCAGGCAAGGGGGTCCTATTCTGTTCCTCTTCAGCACTGGGGAGGATGAAAGAATGGCATCTTGTGGAAATGCTGATATAGGAAGCTTCAGGTGGTCCTGGCATTTTGCAGCCTTGAGTGCTGAACTGCTAATTGGTTTTTCCTGATATTAGATATCTTCAAACTGAAAATTAAATAAATGGGAGGAAAAAGGAGCTCTGCCCCAAAGGGTGTGCAATCTATGTTGTTGCTATGAGGAAAGCTGAAACTGTGGCAAAGTAATGATAGCAAGGCTTTGCTATGATGCCTCTGTCTTGTTTGCTGGTCAAGGTTGTGAGGCCACACAATTATTATCATCTATCTGTCAGCTTTTTAAAAGCTATGTCTAATCAATGCAACTATGTCAGGGAAGGTTTTAGGCATCAGTGGGCAGAACTATATTTGTTTGGGCATTAGCAACTGGAAACAAAAAGTAATCACAACTTCAACCCCTTCCTCAAATGGCTGCAGAGAAAAATCCTGGTTTTGATGAGCTGCTTATAGGACCCTTAACTCATCTATGCTTAGAATTTTATATGTTAACACTGTGACTGTTTGTCACCTTTGGGAGAAATAAATGTGACAAGGAGGAGGGAGAATACTCTGAGTTCCTACTGTAGATAGGAAAGATATGGAAGAATTACCCAGGGACCTTCTAGCAGGAACGGAGGTATGTGTGATGAATTTGGTCTAGGCTGTAATCCCTTAGAAATTTAATTCACTGTGCTCCACAGAAACTGAGGATATTTTTACACTGCTTTTAGCAAACAGAGAAGTAACGTTAATGTAGCTGTGGTGGCTGGTTGCTTTTACTATAGGAATGTTTTAGGTTGTTTTGTTAGAGTCTGCCAATGAGCTGGCAAAGAAAATGTCAGCATGCTTCACTACTGACATGGATAACAAAGAGCTTGTGTCATAGGCAGAATTTTTCCTGGGCTGAGAATAAGTACTGTGCTCTTGTACAACATATCCTGTCAAAGCAGGTCTCATGATCATTGTGTTAATGCCCTTCTAAAATTGCTTAATTTAATTTCTGCTTGTGGTATTAGTTTATCCTGGATCCCAATAGTTGCAAGGAGATATGCACGTGTGTGCACATACCTGCTTATCCCTCTCTACCAAAAAAATAAATAAAGTCAAGAGAGATCCTGAGCTGTGTTCCTCAGACCACCCTACCTGTCCTTCAAAGGCCAGAGAGATAAATGGTGACCTGATCATCTGCATTGCACTTTTCTACAGTCAGGTAAATTTCACAGAAAAGTAACAAATTCCATAGAATAATCTGCTTCCTAATATACACCTCCCCCAAAAATATGGCAGGAACTGGAATGTTGCTTGTCAACTTTAGGCTTAATATCTCATTTGTTCCCATTTGGTTCCTTAGTAGAGTCTGTGCTTGCCTCAGGCTATTAGCAACATGTTTGTTCATGATGAAATGTGATCAGTTATTTGGATGTTAGTTGTAAGTGGTGTTTCCGTTGGTTTGGATTGAGTCTTAAGAGGTCCTTTGTTTGTTTTTTTTTCCTAACTGCTGGCTTGATTGTTCTAGCTCTAGATTAATGCACTCTTTTGATAGCACAGCAAACCGGCCTTGGTGTGTGTTACTGTTATATATGTTACAATTTTTTGCCAACTGACTCACCTGTGGCCTGCGTTATCCCACTGGTTCCTGCAAAGCCAACACCTTCTTGGCTGGATAGCATTCAACTGACCTCACAGCACGTACAAATCTTCATATCTACCTGGATCTTGATCAAAACCCTTTTGGAAATCTTCAAGATCCCAAATGTTATGGCTGGAGGGAGAGCCTATGCACCTGAGAAGTGACTTTCAGAGAGGTCCAAGGTTCTGTCTCTCATCATCAACTTTCTCTAGTTTATCAGATTCCATTTTCCAGTTGATATAGGGGATTCAATTGGGCTTGCAAATGACCTGTGAAAGAGTCCCCTGGAGGAGGAAAGCTCCCAGCTTCCACAGAGCCAGTTTCTGCAGGCTGCTGTTCTCTTTCCTCTCCTCCTGCTTGGCAGTGGCTGATAGGAAAGGACTGAGGCTTAGAAAAGGCAATCTCACTGATCTTTATATGACCTTAGGGTTATCACAATCTGGCACAAAGGTCAGGGAAAAAGAACCTGCTCAGAGATCCTCTGTTTTCTTGTGTTCATTGTCAGGAGGGAGACCCTTACCCACAACACCCCTGCCAGCATTTTCTACAGGCAGCATAAATTACTTGGACACCCAGAATGCAGACCCAGCTAACATGCTTGCTTAAGTTTCTGCTCAACAGTGCATCAGGAACTTGTGAGAGTTATTGCACTTGTGATGTTGATTGTAGATGGGCACGGGCCTTGTGCATGTTCAGGGTAGTCCAGGCTTAGTGTTTAAGGCCATATATTTGCTCTAAGCATGGTAACTCTGAGTGTCTAAAATGTGACTGTTATCACAGATGAGTAGAATCTGGTGTGCCTGTGACAATGGCTTCATTGTGCATATAGAGCAGGGTTGCTCTGCACAGGAATCACTGGTAATGGTCACTGAACTTGTTCTAGTTTATAATTCCCAAGGCAGCAGGGTGAGAAATGAAAGGAGCAGAGTTGGTAGCCCTGTCTAAACACAAAACCATATGCATAGCGCACCTTTCTCTATCTTCCTGTTCAGTCTCTCAAATCGAAACAGCTCGTGTTCTCTTCTGTCCTGTGTCTGGGCTTTCAGTCTTACTGGACTCAACTATGTTGAATTGTTTGACCTTGTGGAAACTGATGATTTGAAAACCACTTCCTAGAACTTCACACATTTACCACAGTCAAATTAACATGGTCACTCTCTGCAAGCAAGTCACAAGTAGCTGGGCTTTGAAGGAGCTACGCATTTAACTTCCATGGGATAAAAAATTCCTTATCTGGAGCTTAGAAAGAACATACTTCTGTGATGTGAAGAGAAAACCGTCTTTTCCTCCTCATATAAAGATATTTTCAATATCATTATCAATGATCTGGATGAGGGGATCAAGTACATCCTCAGTTCACAGATGCCACCAAGTTGGGTAGAAGTGTTGATCTGCTGGAGGTCAAGAAGGCTCTGCAGAGGGATCTGGACAGGCTGGGTCAATGAGCTGAGGCCAATTGTATGAGGTCAACAAGGTGAAGTGCTGGGTCCTGCACTTCAGTCACAACAACCCCATGTAGCACTACGGGCTGTGGGAAGAGTGGCCAGAAAGCTGCCTGGTGGAAAAGGACCTGGGGGTGCTGGTCAACAGTCAGCTGAACATGAGCCAGCAGTGCGCCCAGGTGGCCAAGAAGGCCAATGGCATCCTAGCCTGTATCAGGAATAATGTGGCCAGCAGGACCAGGGAAGTGATTCTGCCCCTGTACTCAGCGCTGGTGAGGCCACACCTGGAATACTTTGTTCAGTTTTGGACCCCTTGCTCCAGGAAAGACATTGAGGTGCAGAAGCCTGTCCAGAGAAGGGCAGTGGAGCTGAGGAAGGGTCAGAAGCACAAGTCTTTTGAGGAGCAGCTGAAGGAGCTGGGGTTCTTTAGCCTGGAGATGAGGAGGCTGAAGAGGGACCTTATTGCTCTCTACAGCCACCTGAAAGAAAGTCGTGGTGAGGTGGGGATGGTTTCTTCTTCCAGGTGACAAGCAATAGAACAAAAGGAAATGGTCTCAGTAATTTGCCAGTCTTTCTAAAGCCAATAAAATACCTTTCTCAGCTTGTGAAGTGGTTATTGCTTTCTTCTGTGCAAAGAAGTTTATTTCTTCAGTTGCATAATTAAGTCAAATTGTATTTCAGGTTAAACAGGATGTTTATTGGGGAGCAGCTTTGAAACTACTAGGAAATCTAAGTAAACTAAAAAAATCTAGGCATCTTGCTGAACTTATTAAAAGAGCAGTTTTAGTGAGATATACATATCTCTCTATGTATTGACTAGACTATGCATGGTTTAAGAGAAAACGTTTAATCTTAAAAGTTTAACGCAAAATATGCTTGGTAGCAGTGATTTGGATGAATCCTTCTCCAGACCACTAAGGCTAAAGAATAAATTCTACAGCTAAAAATGTGATACATGATGAACTCAGAGGTGTGGACCCCCTACAAACTTTTGTTTAGATAAGTTAATGTGCAATACTTGTCCTCTCTAATTGTTAATCACTCCTGTGCCAATATGTTTTGCTCGAGTTAATTTTGTGCAGCTGCTGCAAGCCTGTGCCAGATGGCAACCTAGCTCTTCAAGCATGAAAAATAGAACTGAAAGAACCAGGAAGGTCTTGGATGTCCATGTAAGGCTCTGATCCTATAGGCAGTAGGAGTTCTTTATATGAAGGGCTTGTAAAGCTAAGTCCTTTGCATGCTTTAACTTAATACAATTAGCCTGCCCTTTGATTTTACTGGCTTGAGCTGTTTGCCTTTACAAGTGTGGTCAGATGAACAACATTTTTTAAATGGAGTCAAACATCTTAATTCAAATTTGATTATCTAATTAAGATATAGAACCATACTTAGACAGCCAAGAAAAGAAGGCTTGATTTTTTTTAAATTTGCTTACTGTCTGAAAATGCCAAGTGCCTTGTAAACAGGACATTTTATTTTTGCACATAATTTAAACTCTCAAATCAGAGACATTCCTTTTCCCCCCACTTCCAGGTAGGTTTGGTATGTAGACCATGTGTCTTGTATTAAGAATGTTCATAGCACAGAACATGCAGACCAAGTATGTCTGACTCTAATGTCTACCTCTGGTATTGGAGGTAACATAGCATTCAAGATACTCTTCTTATTATAAGAACACTGAATTATAAACAAGATTTTTTAAAAGTGTATACACTTATAAATTCAGTAGCAGTCTGAGAAATTAGAAACATCAAAATAAAATCGTGTTTACAGTTTCGTGATTAGCTGCATCAGGATAATATGTTATATGATGGAAAAAATGTGCCAGTACATCTATGCCAACCTTGGTTTTTTTCTCAGAAAGGTCAGAGGATGAAAGTATTATGTCCTGTCAGGCAGCCAGCACTATTTTACAGCTGTTATTAGTTGCACTCAGCCTAGAGGAAATGGGCTCATGCCTTCAGCTCACAAAATCAAAGCCTGAAACACACTGTGCAAAACATTCAGATTGGATCTCTAATGTACTTGAAATTGATCTTCATTCAAGTCCAGACCAGCTCTATGTACTTGCACCCATTTGCTGGAATTTTGTTTTCCTGATGTTTTCCAGCAAAGGTGAATGTGATTTTCCCCCTCATATCTGAACATTTGCAAACTTTTGCAGGTTTTCATGAATAGCATTAATGTGATCTGTGTTTTATAACTTTTTTAGCTGATGTCATCAAGGGTTTGCAAACATCACTGATTTTTCCCAGGTAAAGCTCAGCTGATGTTCTAATGTAATGTAGTGGACAGAGGGCTGCCTCCATGTATATCTGCATCAACGATGAATTTGAACCAGTCAGGTGGTCTGTATCCTTATCGTGTGTCTTCCAACCTATGTGTCTTTTCATGTTGTTTAATCTATCAGTCACATTTTGTCTAGCCTAGGATGTAGCTGTGATACTGAAATGCTTTAGCTAACGGCTGCTAATATGTTCTAGAATTGTGATACAGGATGTATCAGTACAGCAAAACACAGTTCAGAAATCCAAGCAGCAGCAAAAATGAAGTAATTTGCACTTTAACTTCACACAAGAAACTTGCTTTCAGGGCTGTACTAACCTATGTAGCAAAGGAGAGATTGAACTGCTGCGAAACACAGAAAGTAGAAAAGCTGCAGGGCCTCTGACGAGTGGGTGACTAGTATTTCCTGAGGGTTTATACCCACTTTGCTTGTCTTTCATACTGTGTTTTCACAGGTGTTCATGTCAGTGTGTTCAAGCTACAGCTGCACTCCATTTGCTGTGTACCAGATAGCCCAAAATCCAAGGTGTGTTGTCCTCTGGGATATGCTAGCTATGCCTGGTTAATTCTGTGTTTTCTTGAACTGTAACCTGTTAGTATGTATTCTAATTTGTGCTAAGCTTCAAGCTAAGGAGCCTAGAAGTGAAATAAAACTTGTGCCATGTAGGCTGTTAAGAGAGCTTGGCCAGGTTTGCCCTGCATGCTTCTGTGGCAAAGAATTCTGACAATGAGACCAAATTAAACCAATTATCAATATTATGCAGTTCAGCAAATGCTTCTGTTTCTGACAGTATTAATGAAGTGGCAGGAGCAATTTGAGGGCTGTAGTCCCCACAACAAAGTGCTGGGAGTGCACAAATGAAGCAGCAAGTAGCCCCAGGAGGGACAGCTGGAGGATGGGGGGGAAGGCAGAGGAAAGAAATTATTGTCTCCTGAGAATGGGACCAATTTTTAGTGCAGCTATGCCAGCTGAGCTCCAGGAAGGCACCAGGGAATCCAGCTCAATGGGCTTTAATTTGTGCGTATGTGTGTAGATTATATATGACAGGCACGATTCCACATGCCTTCCAAATCGTGGCACTGTACTTAAGCCCTTATACATAGATAATGCAGACGTGAGATAATCAAAGCAACCTTTGTCATGCTGAAAACTGAAACTCCTCGGGGCAGAGTTTAATCAGTGTATTATAGGAACTAAAATTCCAGCCTTACTGTAGTGATTGTATTACTAGATGTCATACTTAATTCATGAAGAAAACTATGAGTTTTAAAATTGAAATGAGACTCAAAATTTGCTGGTTGATGCAGAATGCAAAATTAATTTTCCACTGGTCATGGTCAACAATGAAATTGGTAAGAAAGAGCAAAAAATCTTTCTCCTTTGGGTCTGGATTCCTTTTGTCAGATTCTTAGCAGTCTTAAAAAATGTTAAAAGAAAACACTGCAGAAAGGTAGCTTTGATTCACTTCACAAGTTGCATCTTTCTTCTTACCAAAGAATTTTCTTCTATTCCTTTGACAATGTGTGTAAATGTCAAGCTTCTGTAGGCTGAAGAAATATTTCAGCATTATTTAAATATATATTTATAAGAAAATTATTACTTCCCTATGGTTTTTGTGCTATTACCTCCTTTTTGTTCTTTTTTTCAGACAAGTGAATTGCTAGGAGGTGGTAATATATCACTTTTACATACACATAAAAAGGCTGTAATCATTACCCTTGTTCTTGAGATTGTATGTTTTCCTACAGCTTTAGAAAGGTTTCCTTTAATTAAAAAAAAAAAAAAAGAATCTGCTAATTCAAAAGAAAACATGACAGTGAAATAAATCTGGGTTATATTTGGTTAACAAGGGAACAGAGGATGATGCCGGATGTGGAGGTGACCAGGATATTCCATTCCAGTTTTCCTTCCTCATTTAACTCTGTTTTGGCTGCTTCAGCTAGAAACTATGTATGGGAGCTGGAACAACAGCAAGCACGGAAGCTTTTCATTACCTGCCCCTCTGACACAGTAGCACAGCAACCAGCATGTCTCCATCTTCCTTCCTGTAGGCTCTTTCTTTCCTACCCTGGGGATATTCTTTCTCCTGATGTGCCTTATCTTCCCCCAGGTATGGTTTTATAGTTACTGTTCACAAAATCCCAGTAGAAATTAGCTTTTAAATTGGAGAGCTGTAACAGTACTTCAGGATGACAAGTTATTCAGTGTCTTCCTGTAGCCCAACAAACTCTAGTGCTTCCACACATTGAGGCTCGTGTGTTTGTTCAGACTGTGGCTTTTCATCTGTAGAATAGCAAAAGAATAACTGGACCTCTTGTTGGCAAGGAAGTGACATCCCCACACGATATTTTGGGCACCAGCCTCTCACTTACTTGAGAACCTGGACCTTGAACTCTGTGGTTATCTATGTACAGTCTTAGGTAAATGTGCTTGAAATTGCGGAAGTGGCTAGGGACTGTGGAATTACTGTTAAGAGAAGAGTTTAAATTCTTACACCTGAGCTGATTTGTTTTTGTGGCATAGTTGGCTTGTCCTGAAATGCTGAAGGTGACAATACAGTCAGGTGCAAATATGACCCTCTGACTAATGTGACAGTAAACTTTATGTCAGAGTTCCTCATCGCTATGGTGAAGGTAGTGTTTCCATCCTTCGCAGCAGGGTGTATGGGGGGATGAAACTATTTTAATACTGAAGGGACAGATTAACAGCATAAACCACAGATTTAAACAAACCATCGGGCTGTACTCTGTCCTTGTAACCTCCAGTCGTTGCTGCATGACACTGCTGATTTCTTTGCTCTTCTTTTGTGCTGATTTAGTTTTTAAACACATACAAGTTAAATGTGTTCGTACACATCCTACATCCCTTCCTAAACAAACATTGCCATTTATTTTTAGGAACAATTTAAAACATAGAGCGTTTGACTTTAGTGAAGTTAGAAATGAGAGTCAAACATGAGTACTGGGAAAGAACAAAGATCATAGAATTAGAAACAAAGATCATAGAATCATAACATGGTTTGGGTGGAAGGGACCTTAAAGATCATCTAGTTTCAACCCTCCTGCCGCGGAGAGGGACACCGTCCATGAGACCAAGTTGCTCAGATTTCCATCCAGCTTGGCCTTAAACACTTCCAGGGATGGTGCATCCACAGCTTCTCTGGGTAACCTGTTCCAATGAGTCACTACCCTCACAATAAGAATTTTTTCCCAATATCTAATGTGAAAGATTCTCACTGATACAGTTTTATTACAACTGTTTTAGTATCTCTCTTTTTTCTATTTTTTTTATTTTATTCATGTTTCTGCTGCTGCGTCAAATAAAAACCTTTCAAAAGAAGGTTTCTTAACTTCATAAGAGCAAAGGAAAAAAAGATTTGCAATTCAGATTTCACTTTCACAACTTTTAATGCAATAATACAAGTGCAACACTTTTCGGAAGGCCTGATTCAATTTTTTTAAACTGCAGGCAATATAGTTTCAGCTCATTATTCTTGCTTAAACTCAGGGCCTGGAAATCCAGGTGAATAGTTTTATACTGAAATCGTAAAAACTCCATGTTAAAAAAAAATTTACAAATTGGGAATATTTAAGTAATATTCCTTTTATTGTGTAAATATAAAGAAGTAATAAAATCAATACAGTGATAATTGGTGTTTGTCCAGTTAAAAGGGTGGTGTGTGTAAATACCAGATTAGTCATTCCTAATTTGGACGACTCCCGATTGTGTCTATATTCATGATTTTTCCATGGTAACCAACATGGATTATTGAGTTGCAACCATTTTTTCAGACTTCATGTGTTTCTCTTGAGAGTTACTTTGGTACCAGGCAGTGAGTAAACTGTTTTCTACTTTACCAAAGGCATATGCAGCTTTACTTCTTCCTTCCTTCCCTGCATAGTCTTAAATTCATCTTCAATGAACTGATTCAACTCGTTAGCCCACTGGAAAACTATTCTCCTTTCTAAAAAAAAAAAAAATGTTTTTTATCCTGGAGCTGACCTTGCTCAGGGTTTAGAGAGCACAAGCATAAAACAAATAGAATGGAAGAAGAGCACTAGGATTAAGATTAAAGGGTGAGAGTGACTTCTTGTTTCCCATGGCAGTAAACTGGTAGTTAAGCTCAGCCCACTCATCTTTAAAAATTCAAAATGAATTAATGAGGATTTTTTTGACATGGTTTCTTACTGTAAGGTTATCATAATCACAGCAATTGCAGCAAAGATAAGGCTGCTAGCCTGGATTTACAATAGTGAAAATAAAAGCAGAACTTGACCCTCAGATTAACATTTCCTGTAACTCTTAACATTCTTTTTTTTTTTTTTATAGTGGTACTTTAGTTCTCTTTTGTTTGAAGTATTTAGTTTGTAATGATACCAGTGCTTCAGTAGCAAAGTGTTTTAACTTTGGAGCCAGGGAGTTGAAGAGATTAAGATTTCTAATTAATTATAAAGCAAGTGGTATTTGGTAAAATATTTTAGGTTATTATTATCTCAGTTTTAAGCTTTCAAAGAAGAAAAGGAAACAAGAATTTTGTTGGGTTCAATGATATAACTTGTTAAGGATAGCTGGCCCCTTAAAGAGTGCCCTAATGATCCAACTCAGAACCACATGAAGCAGGGGACTTCCAGGGTGTTTGACTTCAGCCATAAGGGCATAGGACATTTTCATTCAAAAATAGAATTGCTATTAAGCCAAGTTGGCATCTTCGTTCTGATAGTAAGGGAAGTTTTGGTTAATTAAGTCACTTTTTGGCTCTTGTTTAAAGGGTTTGTAATCTTTCTTTTAGAAACAAGCTACTGTTGAAGGAAACAGCTGATGTGTGCTTGCCCACTGTGATTGCTGTAACACAGGCGCACAACAGAAGCTGAGTTTGTCTGTCCTGGCACTCTCCCATCACGGCTGGTGGCTTGAGATGACCTCTGTCCACCCATGGAGGCCTGTGCCTGATCACTGCATGGCGGTCATCTCTCTACACTGGATCTGGACATACTCAATACACTCTAGGATGTATGTTGCCACAGCACATCGGACCAGTCCCACTACTGCTTTGGGTAAACAAGAATCCTTTTTACTTCTTGACCCAGGCACTTAGGTATGGTGACATTTCCTCTCTAGCACAGTGGGTTTGGGGATCCTGCCCCGAGAAACTGTGAATTTTCTGAAGCCAGCAGTTTGCAGTTGTATGGTAGAGTCACTGAAGTACTGGAAGGTGCTAGTTATAGTAGCTGTTATTTCTACTCTCAGTTCAGTACTATAAGGTAACAGTCTTGTATTTTAGAGTTTCTGTGCTTCAGAAAATAAGTTTTCATCATTAGCACTTCAAACGTTATTTACTGATCCATATTGCAAATGAGAAAGGACAAAATATCTTAGAAAGCATTTCCAAGTGCCATAAAGTAAATAATTATTGATGGGGTGTCTGCTTGGAAAGTTGGCAGCCTCCAACATGATTGCAGATGAAATTCTACATCAGATAAAACAAGAGCTAACACTGGGTCAATGCTTGGTTGTGATTGATGACCCTTCTGAGAGAACTGCTACTACCCTGCTTGGCTCTGCTAAGATCAATTTGTGGTTTTAATACACATTTTCTTTTGAAGAAGTGTAATTAAAAATAAGAAATACAGAATATGTACTTCAGAACACAAATGTCTGTTCCCTGAACTGTAGATAAATGGTGGGGTAACAGAGTGGTAGATTATAACACGCAGAGAGTCGATCAGTCACGTGATGCTGTTTCTCCTTGTTTCAAGCTGCTAAATCCTATTAAAAAGGAAACTAGAAACAAATTTTATGTATTTTCAGTATTTTTACTCTGTGAATGCAATTACTGTGACCGACACAAAAATTGCATAAAATCATGAGTAAAGAAGGCAGTGTTGCTGTAGTGGGAGGGTGTTGGTCTACCAAAGAGACCTCCCTCATTCATAGCAAGTGGCTCAGGGGCTTCAGAGCCTCTGAAGATTTTCCAAAACCTCATTCTGAAGTATTTATTGTCAGCCAACTGGGTTCTGGCTGGAGAGACCTTGGATACTCAGCTGAAAATTGTCATGTGGAAAAAAAAGCCTGAATCACAATCAGATCAATTAGTTATGCTACAGTTGCTTGTTTACAGTCCTTTTCCCAGCTAGGCTCCTTCTTTGCTAGCTGTTATAATCTCAAAGGAGTTCTGTTGTAAGGGAAATGGCTTTTATGTCATTTTTCTTCATGTTTTTTGCACTGTACTGAACACAGTGTCTTTAATATCTACACTCTTAGAGAATACTTAACCCCCTAATATCCTGAACTATGTGGGTCCTTCCACCTGATTGTTCCAGGCAGCACAGCTAATTCTGGAGTTCTGCTTACAACTTTTGTGTAGTTTAGCTGCATAGCTGGAAAGGTTACCACTCTCAGAAGTTCATTTTTTCAATGTTAGAAGTTATAGTCTGCATAGGAACAGCAGTATTTTAACTCAAACTATGGAAATCAAAGTATGCTGATGCATAGGGTTGCAATCACAAAATGTCCTTGCAACCCCTGTTCTGCTGGTCCACTATGCCAGGAAAAGAGTGACTTTCAGAATAAGGGCAAAGCAGAAGGCTGAGGACAGTAAAATTTCCAAACACCATTATTATCCAAGAGGGAGTAAAAATTCTTTGCTACTTCGAGGAGATTACTGGAATAATGCTATTTCTGGAATTCTGTCTTGGTCTAGTTGTTTTTTCACTTTCCATGGTGAACGTGATCTCTTTCTTTTTCCTTCATCTTGCTTTTCACATGTTCTTGTTTCATCTGCTTTTCTCTTTTTTCCTGTCTCATTTAGATGTTTGGTTTTTAAATTGTTCTTCCTGACAGAAAAGAGAAATCAATATAAATATATAAAGAACCTGTCACTGCCTTGATTTACTAGCCTTCTATGACTTATTTTTAGGATTATTCTCTTGGCACCAGAACTCGGTTAGCTAAGAAAGGTGACAAGTGCTTGCTGGTGATATTACTGCTGTCCTCTTCAGGAGGAAAGAAAGAGAATTCTCCTTTTCTTTCATTCATGAAAACTGCTTGAGCCACTGGAGTCAAAGCAATTTACATCAGTCAGGCCAGTGGAAAGGCTGGTTCAGATAAATCATTTCTTCAGTTGAGATTGGTAAAGAATGTCCTTATATAAAAAAGATTCTCACTTTTTCCTACTGTTATCGCATATGACTAGTAAAAAGCTTTAAATTGCAACAGGGGGAGAATAGCAAAACACTTTATAAGAAGTAGTATGGCTTGTCCTTAAATTGAAGTTTGACCATGAACTGGTGTCAGGTGAACTATGAAAGCATACAGGGATCACCCAGTAGCACAAGTTATTGCAGATCTTGCCAAATACTTCCTCTAACACTATTTTCAGCTGTAACTTTGCTGGATTTCCTCTGATGATGAAATTTGCAGCAGGCATCTCCATCAGGTTTGTTTATTTGTCAAAAGACAAATGTCCTTCAACACGGATCACCCATTTCTGAAATGGTGGGAGGAAAAAGGTGGTTTTTAGTGATTACTTAACAGCTATTCTAGTACCTGTTAATTACAGAACAGACTTGACAGTTGATGTGGGGAAGGCTGCAGGATGTATTTACTTTTCCATAATTTTGGTACTTTCTAACTGTGAAGCACCTGGCTTTACAACCTTACTATTTTTTATATCATTTTATATAATTTGGTTTGTAATGTTTCCTCCACAGGACCTAAAGCTGACTAATATTTTCCACTATAGAACCTTCTCTTTCAGTTGCAAGTCTTAACTGTTTGGGTTGAAGCTTTCTATTCCTGCTTTCTGCCTTTGACTGAAGAGTTTTGAGAAGATTTAGTAAAAATTATATAGCTGTATTCAATAATTGTCTCCAGACAGAAATTGGGGAGAGGTTGAGGTAGTTTCTTGTTTGCAGTTGCTCTTTCTTTTGAGTGCTTTGCCTTTCCTGAGAAAGTTCTCTGGAATTAGAACTGTGACCAAAGACTTGGAAAAAGGCTAGTCCTGGGATAGAAAAAATGTCATTTACTGTCCTCCAAAGACTCGGGCAAATTTGGATGAGCTACACCTTTGAAAATCCTTCTACGTTAAGTTCAGAAACTACATGCTTCAAAAAGATTTATTTCAGTGGCCTCAGGCTAGAGGTAATGGGTAGGGTAGTGAATATGGTGAATGTATAGATAGTGAGTATAAGCCATACCCAAATATATTGAATCAGACTCACACGGCAGAGGACATACCTCCAGAATCAAGACAGATGACCACAGAGGCCTGGCAGTCCGAGGCAATAGGGAGGATGGGTAAAGGCAGAGCTGATGTCGGTTCTCTGCTTGGTGGGCAGTGCTGCAGGTCCTCTCTGGTTTCTGTGGGAGGAAATTTGGGAATTTCTGAGTTAGAGGGCTCAAAGCCTGCTAGATGGACATGGAAAAGCTAAATACAGTCAATTTTCTTTCTTTCTCTGGGAAAGCTTGCTAAAGCCTCTTATAGCCATATTGTTGTTGATTTTCTTTACATCTGTTACTAATAAAAATAAGAAGCTGGTTATTTTCCCAGTGTAGATTTTGAAGCCACCAATGCATATGCCCTTTTGGTCACCTTAAATGTTGCTGCAGTGTCAAGCTGTTTCTCTCAGGGAACCAGTAAGCCATTGCTTCTGGTTTTTTACATTATTTTTAGATTATTTCTGAGAGCGCCATCTCTCCACGGTGCACAGTCTGACCGTAGAAACTACAGCAGTTACAAATCACCTAATAAAGTCTGAAGAGCGCTCTGGGATTCATTTGATAAGAGTGGCTGTATAAATGAAAGGCTGTTAATTGTGTGGCTGGCTGCCACATGCAGTTAATCCTCAGCGCAAAAGCACAGCGAAACGCGCTCTATGAGCAGTTCCGATCCAGAAATAACCAGGCAGAAAAGAACAGAAGCTCAGGGCTACCTTTCAGCTCTGTGATTTACACCGCCCACAAGGATATCTCGCAATGTTGGCCATGTATTTTTCAGCTTGTTGCCAATCCTCATGCCATCGCTGAACTTGATACGGAGGCTGGGACTTTGTAATTCTATCCAGATTGGCTCAGTTCTCCTAATTCACTTTCTTCAGCTCCTGCTTTCATTTTTCTTCAATTAAACTAGTGGGGGAAACCATATAAGCAGAGTCAAAATTCTTCACACTTGTTTGTGTTCCCATGCCTGGGAACCCAAAATGTGAAATATTTGTCAATCTTATGCCGGGGGAAATTTGCCTGAGGTTTTATATGTCCCCTACAGGGACTTGCTCCTCTTTGATGTGCATTAACCAGCCCTTGCAACCCAACCTTTTTGTCCTTCTTAAGATGATAGACTTTGTTCAGTATCTTCCAAACACAGCCCTGCCTATATGGAGTTTCGGTACATTTTACGAAAGGAACAATGCTATAGTTTTTTCTTAGATTAATGCCAACCCTCCAGTCTTGGAATTGCAGTAGTGCAATACTGTGGGTGAGGGGATGGCTAATGTCTGAGATGTTTAACCATCGACTTCAGTTACCTTGGTTTACACACTTCTTTTGTGTACAAACATGACACACCGAGTTGGTAAGCATGAAGATAATGGAGATAAGCCTTGGAAATGTTCTGTGAGTTCTTAGACTGCAATCTCCCAGGCAGCTGAGTTGACCTCAGCAGTCTCCTGCCACCAAAAAAGGAAAAGTCTTGCTCTTTTCCTTCCCCTGCTCTTCTCCCCACTACTCTCAGCTGTATGGTCTTCTCTACCCCTTGCAACAGCCCTGAAATACATGACTTTTCAGAAAGTGGCAGAAAAACCATCCAGGTTCATTTGGTTTTGCTGGGTTACTTTTCTGCTGCTGTTTCAAGTTTAACTAGCTAATGGAGAGGTTTGGTGAACACCAGAGTTGATCCAAGGAAAACAACAGGAGTTTGCCACTTGAATTGTGAAGGGAGAGAGGGAGGATACTCTGCTCCTTCTATATCATGTGGAATCACACCTTTGGCAGTGGATGCTTGCTGATACCTGCACTGATCAGGGTATTATTCACTAGTGACAAACCATAAGTGCTATGATGTGGATTTGCATGATGTGGCCATGACCAACTCTGCTTCAGATAAAGGAACTGTGCAAATATTCATGACAGTGATGTATAGTGAGTTCTACCTAGGTCACTTGCACCTGATCAGCATTTTGCTGTCTGGAGACACTTTAGGATCTGATGAGCAGTCAGTCTGTCATGAAGTAGTCTGTCTGTAAATGAATCACAGGCGATAACAATTACCACCTGAGCTATACAAACCATTCTCTTCACTTCAAAACCTGTCCCTGTTGTTGACTGTTTTGCCGTGCCCTGTTTGGGATGTGAATTTCCTCCTGAATCAAAAATATGTAGGATGGTTCACTCCAGTGACGGAGGCATGTTTTATTTGGTCTCCTTTGAGCATTAAATAAAATTTTTGCTTCTGCCTGCTTCCTGCTCCACTTTTTTTTTTTTTCATTTTAATTCTATTTTTTGCTCTGGTTTTATTTCATCTCAAAGCTTTGGGTCTCCCTTTTTCCGGTGGTGTCTGTAGGAACAACTGGCAAAGTCAGCAGCAATGACTCACTTAGCAGGATCAACAGCTTTGCTGAGACGTAACAGGTTTGCTTCAATTATTTCCTTAAAGTAGGGCAATGTTCCCCCTCTCTTTTTTTTTTTTTTCATTCCATCAGTTATTAGACTGAAAAATTAATTTAAAGCCATCTTCTCTTCAGCAGAGGGTAGGAGGAAAATGACCTGGTGTCAGATTTCATGTGACAGGGCAAGAAAATAGCTTTCTGAAGTGTTGATTATACCTTAGGCTGCCTTTCAAATACGTGTCCTTACAGAGCAGTTGATCCTTAGCTATGTTTGTCACTGGGAAGGTAACTTGATAACTACATAGAAATAGTGCTGCTGATGTTACCTTTTGGCCTTATAGTCATTTTTGTTGTCAATTTGTCCCTTTTTTCTCATGATGCAGGACATCTCCAGCAGCAAACAGTTGTCTCTTTCAATGGCAGAAAGTCTGTATTCCTCCAGCTTTGTGTAGAGAAAGGATAAAGCAATGCTTCTGTTTTTACAAGGTCATAACAAGGAGCAGTGATGTATCATGGATACCTAACAGGGTGTCCCCTTCTCCACTCAGAATGGGACAGACACTGATCAGGTAAAGCTCTGTGCTAATGTTGAGAGAACCTTTTTTTTCACCTTTTTCACAGTGACATAGGGAGAGAAAGCCCTTTGCAATGCTATGAATTTGACTCTGAAACACCTTCCTGCAACCACAGCAGCAGCCTCCAGGATTAGTGAATGCATTTTATCAGTGTAAGCAGAATTTCTATTTGTCAACATATTTTCCAGAACCATCATTATCATTTGTGTCTCCAGCAGCCTTCGTAGGCTCTCATCAAAATCTAGAGCTATTATGGACAGTGTACAAGCACATGATGGGACATATCCAGACTCTTGTGGAGTCAGTGAAACTTTCTCCATTATCTTTGGTGGGCTTTGGATCAAATGGTAATTTTTCCATTGACTTCAGTGATATTTGGATTAAATTTCAAGCCATTTTTGTCCTGGAGGGGTTGCAGGCTGGTGTAAGAAGGGAAACAACAACTGAGTGTAATGAACAAATGGAGAGAGATGTATGAGGCAGTATAAGCTAGTTCTTTTCATTGTTAGCGTGATTTTACATCTTTTTAAATTTGATTTCAAAATGGAAGATAGTAATAATCTCAATCTCTAAAGTTAACTGTGTCAAAAGCGGATGAAAATTGAAGTAGTCCAGTGGAAGAGAGAGAAACTCTTTGGATATCCAGAGGTATTGTCTGATTTGTAAAAAATGTTACCATACTGTTTTTCAAAGAACACAGATCTGTGATAAAACTGTGTTTGTGGGGACTGGGAAGGAATGTGGGAGAGGTGAAGGGAAAAATAATGCCTTTTCCAGTAGGGCTGAATTGGAGATAACCAGAGAGAGGCGGGGTGGAGGAAAACAGAGAAAGCACACTTTTCATAGCTGGACTTTAACATCTTGTCCTTAAAAGGCTCTCGGAACAGAATCACTGAAGGAATAGTCTTGTTTTGAGCATACTAACTCAGTCTTTTTCTTTCTCATGCTTTTTCCCCCCATATTTGATTCTAGGCACTCCAAAGATATGTCAAGTCCTATACAAAATGAAGAGAAAATCCTGCTTATCCAGCTTTGACAGTTTTGAGTGGCTAATGTTAAGTAGCAGGTTTCCAGAGGGAATCTATTGCATCTGCCTTGTTTGCTGGGCTTTGTAACCAAAGGCCAGATGCTGGTCACACTGTAGTATAAAGGTACCTACTGGTTCATTAAGTCATCTCGTCTGGGTCTGAATAATGCTGAGGAGAAGGACTGTAAAGAAGAACTGGTTATCAGAAGATTGCAACATCTTTTTTTTTTCTCCTCTCCTTCTGTAGCAGTATAGGAAGGAGGAGGATGAGAAAGAACAGGTCTCACTTCCAGGTATCAGAACCTGTGGTTCAGAGGAGAATGCCTAAGAGTAGTGGGTCCCTGTCGGTGTTTTTGTTGTTAACCTCTGTGTGTGGGATTATGCAATGTTTCATTTTCAAAGGAACTAATCAGTGCTATTTTTACAGTAATGGGAAAAAAACTAACAGCAGCAATCGAATCCACATCCTAATATAGCATGTGATTTTATGCATGAAGAAGAAATTAATTGTTTTGCTAGTGAAATGATTTTAAGGTGCCTGGGGATTATGTCACACAGTGAGATGATAAACAATTTTAAGGAAATTAATTCCAAAGTCCTTATATGGGCTGTGCTCCCACTGCCTGAGGGGCACTGCATTGGAAATTAAGTCTTCGACAGGGTTTAGCTGCACATATTTTCTACTTCGCTCACATTTGTTTTTTTTTTTAAATTGTTGTTTTTTCCTTTTAGTGAGCAGAGATAATTAGCTAACAATTTCTTTTCCATTCTCATCCTTTAATAAAAATTTGTCTCTTGGGAGCAGTAAGATTTTAAAGGATAACTGCCAGTCAAGGCTACCCATTGTTATTTCTTGTGCTTTGAATATGTTAACATCCTATTATTCAGTTCTTTGCTCTGTGTGTATCTTGATGATTGTGCTATTCCTGTTATTTGCAATGGGTTTTTTCATGGTTGTGCAGACGTACATTGTAGGGGGCTATTTGAACACTTTAGCATTTGTTAAGCACTCTGATTTCATCAATAATCCTAAAGTGAGTTATTTAATGTTGCCAAGAATGTGCTATTCGTGCATCCCGATAGTCCTGTCACAACAATCACTGCACCGAGGAAAAGAAAAAGCCCTGAAATTGTGACCATCTGGTAGTCTCTTTGTTTCCTTTAAGGGGAGACATGATAGCCGATACTACACCTTCAGCTTCCCTAAATTCTGATGAAGGTGGCCATATATTGCAGGGGCACTTGTGTCCACTATTGATTTTGCTGTCTGGATCTGCAACAGAAATTAAATGTTTTTCCATTTTGTTGGAAATACCCTTGCATATCATTATGGAAAATCTTTCAATTCTCATGTTTTGTTTCGTTAGCCAGCAGTAACACTATTAAACATATGTTAATTGTATCAGCAAAGCCAGACTTGCCCAGAAGAAGAGTAGTGGAAAATAAAAATGTTGAAGGCAGTTGTTCCAAAGTCTGCTGGAGGTGCAAAGTCCCCTTTGTGCTGGAAAAATGTAAATATGCATACAGTCTGGTTACAGTTATGTTGATGTTGCGATACAGAAATGACTGTCTAAAAGAAGGCAGGCAGTTTCTGTTAGGCCTCCAGCAGAAATAAAAAGACTAGTGTAAGAAAGTACTAGGTACTATAAAATAAGCCAGGTCTTCCAGAGGGATGCACACTTAGGATGCTGCTGGAGCGGTAAGAATACTGGAAAAGGACTTCTTGTGTTGAAAGTATTCCCAGGTCTCTTCTTGTTAGCACATTAGAACAATCATCAAAAGCACATTGTGGATCTAATTATTCTAATGGAGTTGGTAGTTCTGGCATAACAATATTTATCTCCATCTGATCTAAATAGCCATGCAACATATGAGGGAGAAGAATAATCTGTGAGCTGTGCTGGACTATGTAAACCTCATGGAAGAACAGCTGGCAACAGGGAGTGGAGTCAGGATTTAGAATGGAGACCACTTTCTCTCAGAGTGGGGTTCTGCAGGAAGTGAGACTGGAATCAGTTAAAACAATGATACTGTGATTTTTGTCATGAAGGACATGTGATAAACATTCTCCCTCTCTCCTACGTGAACTGTTTCAACTCAGGCAGACTTAGTGACATGGAAAGAAGAGACAAATACTTGCTATTTTAAAAAATAAGAGACTGACAAGTAAAGGCAGCAGGCACAGCACCAACACAAATCCCTCAGTGTAGGACATGACCAAAGCAGTGCCTGAGTGCAACACAAGTTTTCCACATCTGTTTCCATAGCAGCTTTGTGATGAGCCAAGGGCCAGGCTTGAATCCCTGAGAGTAGATTGTCGTACATACTACCAGGACAGGTTTCTTTCTTTTAGAACAGAATAAATCATTTACAGCATTGACTGGAATAATGTTTAGCAGTTTCTAGCTTTGTCTGAAATTGGCTTGAGTTGCTTGGCTTCTTGTGAAAACATTCAGCTGCTTTTTTTGTGGTAATCATCTCAGAGAAGGTGGGATCCCAGAAGGGGCCAACTGCTCTTGACTCCAGCTGATTTCAGGAAGTGATGACAGCACTCATCTGAATCCTTTCTAGATCCCATCATGTTAAGTAGCTGATTTTTACTGGATGGCAGAACTAAACTTGGTAAATCTCTGACGGTTTTGGCTTCTGCTGCTGCTATGTCCTCTGATTCTTCAGGTGCTTTAAATTATCATGCTATTAAGTTATTTTAAAAATAACTTTAGGAAGACATGTAATTTGTAAAAGAGGATTGTTATTGTCCCAGTCAGTACAAATCACAAGTGTGAAGAACAAAATATGATATTTATAATGTGATTTTAATTTATAGATATGAAAACTGTTTCAAATTTGAAACAAGAAAAGGTGGATTTAGAAACCAGATTTCTTCTGTGGAATTTATTTCAACATAATTTCATTTTCTGGAAATTGTTGTAATTTGTGTCTTGTTCTTATATGCACAGATGTGAAAAGTAAACCCTGGCATTTTTTAAGCCCACCCTTGTCTCTTGTGGCACTTTCCAGTTGGTTTTGGAACCATTTTGTATTTAATTTTATGCAGAATGTTGCAGACATGAGATGCAACTTTTGAATTTTTTTCCCTGTTTCTTTCTTCTATTAAGAAAATAGCGAAATTATTCAGACTGGGTGCATTTGCTCTTGTGTTCATAAAAACATGCTGACATATTTTGTCCATTTCCAGCACGGAGAAAATGATAACTTATCCCTAAACATCTTTTTACTAGCCTTCTCCAGGAAGTGTACCTTGTTTTCTTCCTTGCTCCCTGTTTTTGCCCTTTCTCTCTTGCTCTGGTTCTTTTTCTTTTTTTGTGAGCTCCTTCTATGCAAAGCCTTCACATCATCAAGCAGAGACCCTTATGTTTTGTCAGAACAATTCCTGTCTCTCTTGGCAGGGCAAAAGCCAGCGCTCCAGGGGGCTATGTCATTCAGGACAACTTGGTGAATTGCCCTGCTTGCCCCAGGTACCCCAGCTGTAGGTACCTCTGCTCTGGTAGCTGCTGTTCACTGCAGCAAGCCTGAGTTCATGCTGGCAGAAGGCACAGTGAAATTCCTGGGCAACCAGCATAGAAATTTAGGATCTTCAGCATGACAACACAGGGGCACTTGAAAAGGCCACTCTTTGGCCATTGGAGACCTTGTTAGTTGCTGCTTGGTGAGAAGCCTGTAATAAGGAACAAAATTCTGTACTTTCTGAGCCATCCTTTGCCTAACATGATAGTTACTCCTTCTCTTTGCTTGCACTCAGAAATTAGCAGTTGTGTTTAATCCAAGAACAGTTGAGTCATGAGAAATATTTTGTTCTCCGTAAATACATTTCTTCACTACATATCATGCTGATCTCTAACCTCTATTCTTGGCCCCTGAATGCCTTATGCATATATGAAGTGCTCTGTATGCTGAACAAAGGAAGTTTGGGATGCACAGGGGACGCTGAGAGTATTTCAGCTACACTAATATCAGTTCCCTGCTTTAAAAGAGTCACTGTTTAAATAGCCATGCTTATATACATTAGTGAGCCTCTTGAGGTTAATTCACAGAGAAAGAAATTTATGTATTTATTTCAATATTGTCAATTTAGTTAGAAAAATATGTCAAATTCAATTCTCTACCTCATCATTAACTTTTTTCCACCTTCAAGTCAAATTATGGGAACAATGGAAGGAAGGAAGGAAGGAAAGTATTTTTATACAGTTCATGAAACAGACCCAGTCTGGAAATAATGAAGAACTATTTCTTTGTATTAAAGCTAATTGTGATACAATATTTCTAAGGTAGCAATACAGCGAATCATCACTGTTGGTATTCATTATTATGGAATTTGAAGAGGGCACAGTCCTATATTATTACTGATTTGGAGCAAATTACTAACTCAGTCTTTTTCACTTCTAAATTTGGTGAACATCATTATGATAACGCTAAATGGACACAAAAGTTATGCCTATATTTGATGGATATTCTTAAAACATGTCTCTTGTATGTAATTGCTGATCAGTAGCTTTCACAGCAGTATTAAGAATGAATAGAGAGATGCAGTTGTCTTTTGGGGTAAGCATATTCTTTCATGAAGGCCTCTTGCTCTTTATCAAACAGTTGTACCTACCCTTTTCTTGTGTTCTTCCTACTTTGCTCTGTCCCACTTTAGCTGAAGACATTTGTTGCCAACGGGTAGAACTGATGGTAGGCTCCACACATCTTGCACAAAATAAAGCATCTCTGAAACTGGGCTTTTTAAAAAAAAAAAAAAAATAGAGTGTGAGTAATACCAGTCTGAGTTTTTTCTAAAGCAAAGCCCTGGAGACTTGTGGTATGCTTGTAGCCGGTCACGTGGGGGTTGTCATGGCATCGCTGCTCAGAAAAAGAATGAATAGCTGGTGGTAGCATTTCAAACAGTACATTTAACGAACAGCAAACAAGAGCTGAATGTTATAGCAAAGCATTCCTAAGAGTATTTTATTCACACATAAAATATATTACCAGTTATACTTCACTAGCCAGACCTACCTCACACTGGTGAAGGAAAGACAGTAGTGGAAGACATTAATAAGATCAGATATATGGAAGAAATTTTTCACTATTAGGGAAGTAAGACACTGGAACAGGTTGCCCAGAGAAGTTGTGGCTGCCCCATCCCTGGCAGTGTCCAAGGCCAGGTTGGATGGGGCTTTGAGCAACTTGGTCTAGTGGAAGGTGCCCCTGCCCATGGCAGGGGGGTTGGAGTTAGACAATCTCTAAGGTCTCTCCCAACCCAAACCCTTCTATATGATTCATATGATTCTATGAATAATTCATACAAATATGTAAAGGGTTGTATAATGGGCTATATTTGCTGAGTCTTAAGTTGCATGGCGCACCTCAGTAATGCCCTGAACAAACCCACAGTGTCATCTTTTGCACTGTAATAAATTTTTTAAAACATTTTTTTCATTGATAGTATGCACTTTTCAAAAGCCAGAGCAAATGTGTTCATACTGAAATAGTCCTGGGTTTTAATAGCCTTTTCACGTTTCTTTATCTGCATGCCAGCTGACTGCAAAAGAGAGCTCAGACTTCCAAAAGCCAGTTACTTACCAAGTTGACTACTGATTCTCATGCAGGGCCACCTTGGCTTTCATTCTTTGTAGGCAACGTTTGGTAGGAAAGTGAACAGGCAAAGATATTTTCTTGGGCCCACCCAAAAATAGAAAGGGAGCTTCTGCTCGTTCAAGATTGGCTTGGCCTCCTCAAAAGCTGACTTTGAGCTGACACAGATAATTTGATGTTTCTGGCAACTGGCAGACTGCTGAAGGACTTTCCTTTTGGCTCATGTGTTGTCTTAACAAGGTCTGTAATTCCTAAGGAGAAGACTTGAATTACAGCTTGCAGCTTTCATAGGTCTTTTAAAACAGATAGAATAATGCACATTATATAAAAGCACTGTGAAGTAAGGAGGGAACCCTTGGCAGACTGTCAAAATTCACTAACCAGAATGGTTCTGTACAAGGATGGACCAGGGAATATTCCTTTTTACCACAAGGCTGTTTGTGCAGGTTGATCTTACACAGTGTTTCATATGGGTGCAGCAACACCTCTCACATCTACCAAACAACTACCCAACACAGAATCAGGGCCAGTGGTCTTTTGAAACATATCTTGATAAACTTTTGCGTTTCAGTAGTGAAGTTAGGTTGATTATAGGGATTTGTGATTTTTATTACAGTTGGTGTGAAATGGTGTTTAAACAGAAGCAGATACATAATTAAAGCCTTGATACATACTAATTTTGAGTGGTAAGGCAAATACCCTTATTTTCAGGCAAATGATGGAGTGGTTTTTTTCAGCTGTTTGTGTTCTTATTACTTTTCTGTTAATATAACAGGAAGATATGGAGAATGTCAGTAAAATTATAAGGAGTGCAGAGTTGAAATGCATTTTTTCAAATACATATATCAAATCTAACCGTGCACATAATACAATTATATTTTGCTCTTGAACACATAGAAACGCTTGGCAGGGCCTTGGCCTTGGTCTTTTGAATGCTACATGTGTAACGAATTGTTATGTACTGATACAAAGGGCACTGTTATCATTATCTTTTCACTGATTGTGATGAAGCCCTTAAAACATAAGGAAAACTTAGCCTCTTATATTGATGGAAACATGGCCCTGTAAGAAATTGAAATCACCTGGAATGGTTTTCCAGCTGCTTCTGAATTAAAGTCTGTGACAGAAGGGAAGTGGCTTTAAACTTCCTCTGTGGTTGCCTATTCTCTTTCTACTCTCAGAAACTGTGTACCGTATATTCATTCCTTCTAAACTGGGTTCTGGCAGGGATTTTGTTGTTGCTGGGTTTTGGATTATTTTGAGATAAATAAAGCAAAACTCAATAGTTTCAACATTGTCTGTCTTTGTGTTGAGCTACCTAAGGTCCAGCAAGTCCTTTCTGTCAGAAGATGGTGCTGGAAGACAGGAACAACAGATCCTACCTCTACTTCTAATTTCACAGTCTAAACTTATAGCTACAGCAGGGGATTCTCTAGAGTGGTGTTCCACTGCTTAGTCAAAGCAGTCTTGTGAACTATCCTTAAACTGGTAGACTCAAACTACTCCCTCTACAAGATAAAGGAGATACTTACGAAATTTTTATTTTGTATACAATTTTATGAAGTGACAGCCATAGGAATTTCCCTGATCTGTGCAGAAAGACTTGCATGTAACTTCTTAATAGCAAAAGGTACTTGCTGGAGAACAGATGAAAAAGTAGATAATGAACGTAAGAGTATTTTTGCAAAAAATTCATTTTCCACTATGTATCAAGACACAAATACATTCAGCTTTCATACACAGCAGAGAGAATTGTATTTTCTGCAGCATAAGAGCAAGGTGGTCAATACCAGCTACCTTGATGGGGGTAATCTTGGAGTGTGCTGAGCTTCTCAGCTGAGATCTCAGTACCCTATGGTTCTCACAGGTTTCTGGATTTGTTTTTTAATCTCTCTGTTCTTTTGGTCTGGTTTTTAAGCAAACCAGTTCATACAATATATAGGGCTATAAACTCTGCAGGTGGTATTGCTGCTAGGAATTTGATTCTTCAGTTACTTCCTCCTTGAACTATGTTGCAAGGAGGTTAGCGAGTCGCTGCCCTTTCCTCTCCCACTGTCTTTCCCAGCAGAACTTGGGCTGGCTCATGAGCTGTCAGCTACAGCAACTGCTCATGCTTACTGCCCAGTTACAAAATAAGTTAAAAAAAATATTATTCTGCCATTGCACACCCCATTCAGATCATATTTTTGGAGGTACTGTTGCTCATTGACCAGAAGTGCTGCTTTCAGTTTTTGCATTTGCTGTGAACTTTTTGTATTTAGTAAGGAAAAGCAAGAGGGTGAGTGTACATTTTCTAAGGCTTTAAAGCTTTTCTGTATGTATGAAAGGAAAGTAAGTCCTGGGGTTTTTTTGTTTTGTGGGGTTTTTTGCTTTTTTTTGTTTGTTTGTGGGTTGGTTGTTTGGGTTTTTTTGTTTGAGTTTTTGTTTGTTTGTTTTTGTGGGTTTTTTTTGGTGGTGGTGGTGGTGGTGGTGGTGGTGGTTGTTGTTGTTGAGAGCTTTCCTGGCTATTTTAAAGTTGTGGCAATTTCTCGCTTTATTCTATGAAGTGTTTTACCCTGACTGACTTTGAATATGTGCACAGACTGTATCACAGGATTGGACTCACTTGTGGATGTGTTTGAGGATCAGACTCAGTCTCCCTTCATTCATTGCATGTCCCTGGATGTGCTGAGAGAAGCCAATATTTTTTTTTTTGGTCAGCTCAGTATGTTACATGATAGGATCCAATGCTGTGACTTTGACCCTGCAAGCACAACCCCTTATCATATAACTCACAAGCAAACTACCCAAAAGGGTCCATCTGTACTCAGGGGGATAAAAAAAGCAACTGGAAACCCTGCCGGGATGAGAGGGATCTGCTCTGTCTGTGCATGCAGCATACCTAACTGCTTCCATCCAAGGGCTGCCTGAAGTCACACTGAGTGTGTCTTTGTGCACACGTGTGCAGCAGAGCAAACCCTTCCCAGAGTGGCACAAGTGCTTGTTGTGCTGACTGGTGCAAGGGGAGGGGACGTGAGGGCTATGGCTCCCACTGAAATACAAAAACAGATTTACCAGATGCTTCCTTTAGACTTGACCCTTTCTGGAAGCTTTGAGCAAGAATTAATTTTTGGCTGGGGAAAAGAAAAAAGGTTGTTTCCCACTTATTGTCTGAGAAACTGAGAGAAGGGAAAGGGGGTGGAAAGAGAGGAAGAGGAAGGGAAAAACACTGCCATAGTCACACAGAGGTCTATTTATCTATACATATGTTTATACCTACATACACAATTTTAAATCCTTTGGACCATGTTTGGTAAAATCCACGATTTCCTTTATCAACAGCAAAAATGCCAAGTAGACTAGTGCTGACAGCTAATTTCCCTCAGTGGTTTAACGTGGGAGGAGGGCACAGAGGGAGAGAGCACAGGACTGAGCAATTGACTGAGTTCCTACACTGAAGTCTGTTTTCTTGTGCAGCAGTCCTGAGCTTTCTGAGGAAGACTGGTCTCACTGCATGGGTGCTATGGAGTATGTACACAGAGATAAGGTCAGGGCCATGTCCCCCACCTTTGCTTGAGGAGGGGAGTGCTTTTTTGGGTAACCTCATCCTACTTTTGGCCCTGGACAAGGCAACTGTGGGGTGCAGGCTCTTGCTGCTGAACAGCTGATCCATAGCCAGAGGCCAGCATGTCCTGGACAAAGGGCTGGGTGAATTGTCCTGGCAATCTCATAAGCTCCAAGGCGAGTGTTTTGGTTCAGCCACGTGCTCCCCCTGGGTACAAACATCACTGCAGCAATGGCTGCAGTGAAGGGGTCAGACTTCTGTCTGCGGGCAGGCTGGGGAGGGGTGTTGCTGGTTCTGTGGCTGGCAGGTTTTTTAGTTGTGAGTCTTTTCTTTGCATCAGACTCTTGCCAGGCTTTACAGGAGCAAATCTCAGCCAACTTGTATGCACGAGGCACAGCTAAATTTGTGTCTGGAATAAGGACCACTTGCCCTTAAGTGTAGGCAATAGACCATATTGCTGTAAGAGAGCTGTCAGCCTCCTAAGAGCAGCAGAGGGGAGAAAACTTGAGGGGCCTGAAGCACAGCTACCTTGTAAGAACAGAAAAGGCACCGTGAAGCATCAAAGGCTTTTGACTGAAATCAAACGCTGAAAGATACATTCTTCTGCGTGTTTGTAGGTGGGTGCATGGTGGTGCACTGGTGTCATGGGAATGGGCTGTGGTCAGTATTCCTGCAGCAAATGCTGCACACTACAGTGGGATGTGGTGCTCCTGCCCAGCGCTGACACCTCAGGCAGGCCTGGCCCTTCCCCTCCACAGGAGGCATGTGGTAGTAGATGCCCATGTTAATTCTTGCTAATGCGTGGCTCAATGTTTTAGATTTTTTAGGTTGCTTTTCGGGGCTAATATTACTTGCTGCTATAAACAGCTGTTTGCTTTATAATAGCTGAAACAAGTTAGTGGAGAAAATGAGGAATTAATTAGAATTTTATTAGGTCCTGATATGGGTATTCTCTTTTTCTTTCTCCACTCCATCCCACAGATCTGGATAACCTTCCAAAAATCACTTCATTTTTTATTCTCCTTAGTTTTTTATTCTCCATCTTCATTTTTTATTCTCCTCCTTTGACCTCAGAAATAATTGAAAGATATGCAGAGAAAGGCACTGTTTCCCTGAATGAAATCACTATCTAAACACTAACCCTGGGCTGTTGTTCTAAACCTGTCAGGCATACAAAAATCAGTTGCTTAAGCTCCAGGGTTTGATTTTGAGAAAAAAAAAAGTCTGAATCTCTAATCTATGGCACCTGCCTCAGTCTCCCCCCTCGCCTGGGGAGACCTGCCAAGTGCAAAATCATACCAATACAATTAGTCCCGTGATCGACCAGTCACATCCAATAAGCCAGCACCCTGACAAGAACTGCTGGTCTTACCTGCATGTCATGCTACTATTCACCCTGTTCCACACAAGGGGGAGAGAAAAGTTGGTCTTGCAGTGCTGCCTTTGGATTTACTCTCCAGCTTATTTGCATTACTACTCTGGTTTGCTGGCAAGGGGAGCAAATTACAAGGTTCTGGCTCTCTGAGGAATACCTTGTCCAAACCCTGTCCTTTTCTTTTTGGTGAGAACAGATGTCTTGAATGGGCAGGTTTTGTTCTCCTTGAGGGTTTTATGGGCCACCATAAAGTCAGAATGGTCAATCTCTTCAAATGAGGCTCAAAGACAATGTTAGACTATGTTAATAGAGGAAGAAATCCTTTGTGAGGATGGTGCAGAGTAGCAAGACAGCTATGCCAGCCTGTGATGGGATTAGCTAGGTGCATTAGTTCCAGGCCATATACCTTGCCTTCTGGTCAGACACAGGAAGATAACATTTTTCTCAATAGCAAATTAAATTTCTGTTTGTTTAAACAAAGTCGCATTATTGCTTCTCTGTGAAAGGACACCAATAACCCCACGGCAAATTAAACTTTCCCAGAGGGTGCAAGAGGAATAAGGCCCTGGGTACAAGGAGTGTATTTGACATTTCTGCTTGTTGCATGAGCAACCAGACCTTCCATCTGTGGAACTTAGTTGTGGTATCACAGCTATTTCCTGCAGGTGGCAGATGATAATCATGCTAGTAACCAACTCTGGGTACAAATTATGTGTTTTCCAGACTGTTTATTCAGATATTGACTTAAATCTTTACATTATATAGTGGCTATAAATGTGTTTCCAACAGCAATAAAATAAGATTTCATAATTGGAGCCTGTTGGTAGTTACCCATGATAATATGTAATTAAATACTTGGGAATCAAGTGTGGTATGATTTTTATTTTTAAATTCAGCTTTTATTTTTTAAATCTACCATATCAGAGAAATTGCTTCTATTCCCAAAACCTCCAATAACCATCTGGGTAATTGTGTTTCGTGGTATAAGATTATCTTTGCTCATGAACTGTGCTGGGAGAGAGTTCGTCTGTGTAGTCATGCCTGGATAATTAACTGATGCTTTAAAGAATTACATGCTAAACTAGAGTGCCCAATTGCCTTTCCTAGGTAGCTTCTCACCAGCAGAGTTGCTCTGCCTGAGTGGTACTACTGACTGAGGGAGTTTTTTTTTCAAATTGGCAGTCCCTAATGAGGACCAGATTTTGCTCCTTTTGCTCTCTTTAGTAGTTACTCACACACATGAGTAATCCCAGTGGGTTCAATGGGAGCTATTCACCACACAGAGAGAGGGTGGCATTTGCAAGTTGACCTTCCAGCATTGCCTTCAATGGGGTATTTGAGCAAATGGAAGACCACAGGGTCTGACCCACGGTAAACGCGTGACTACATGGAAAAGTCTATGCAAGGTTAACAGCAGCATGTGGGATAGCTGTGTGGCGCTGGTTGTGGATGAATTATGCAAAGCCTCACAAAGTCAATGTAAACTTTATAGCATCTGTCATATAGATCTTGCTTATAGCACAAAACTGGGACATATCTCGGAAGCAGAGAAGTGTTTGCTTTATGTGTGTTTTGGGGTAGGTGTTAATAATGTAATCCCAATGGCTTCCCTCTGGGTAACTATACAATCCCCTAGGGTTTACAAGAGGGAGAAGATGGGGTAAAAGCTCTCCTTGCAGTACCCACAGAAGAGGTGCTACTGGTGCTGCTAAATTGAGAGGGTTTGAAGCTTTGCCTTGGAGTTGGAGACTAAGGATGGAGTCCTATCATGTCACATTAATGCTCATAAAGAACAGAGAAGACTGCAGATGAGCTGGTGACATAAAAGCAAAGAAGATATGAAAATGATGATTATGGCTGCCAATATGCAATGACTCGTGAAATATGGTTGTTTATATGCCTGTTTGCATAACCACATATTTATTGTAAACAGCAATAGCCAGTATTTTTTAAAACTAAAAAGTCCCATTACTGCTCAATTTTTCTGTCTCAAGATTATATGCTGTTTTCTCTTAGCAGTTTCTCAAAAGGCTAATGTGGGAGAGATGAGAATAGGTGCATACTTATTAAACTGCACTAAAATTCTTGTACATAATCACTTGGTTTTTTAGTGTTTTGGTTTGGTTTTGAGTTCTTTTTTGTTTTTGTGTAAGATCTTAATGCAGTTTTATTACATTATAGTCTTTTATGAAAGGATAAAGGGATTTGTTCCTTAATAGGAAAGCAAAGTTTATAGGCTCAAGTAAAGCAGATATGACCCAGAACACAATGCTTCTATGAGTTTAACCAGAAGCTATTTCATGTTGGTAAACTTCATTGGAATCCTGAACGTTCTGTGCTTGCTGCTGAAATGCCTTGGATTTTAACATAGTTACTTATTTTAGGAGGATGCTAGATGGATAGATTTTTAGAAGTGATGAACAAGAACTGAAAGAGCAAAGTGTTCTTTTTAAAAAAGAAAAAACCCTGAAAAGTTATAACATGAAAATTAGTTGCATTGTCTCAGCTATTGTAAAAATCAGTTCTCACTGGCCCCTTTTTCCTGTAATTAAAGCCATTTTTCTTTTTCCCCTTCTGGCCTCTTCCTGGCCCAGGGTTCCAGCAACAAGCAGCAAAAATGTAGGATTTTTTGAAAAGGCAAGCAGTAAGAAAACCAGGTAGACATGCTTTTCTTCCTCTACCCAGGGGTCACAGTGAAGATCTTTGCTTTCTGTAAGTGTAATAACTGCAGAGCAATCCCTGGTTTTCCTGATTCTGATGCACAGACCTATTTTTATCCAGTGTGTGAGTGTACCATACACGCATATAAACTGGTACACACACAGAGGCCAGTAACAGCCACCTCAGTAATGTCTGCTCTTTCCCATGTTTCTCCTTCAATAAACTTTGTCACTTGTGTATTATCTGTGCTTTCTTGTCACTGTTGACGACATTTTGCTAATTAAAGGCTTCTTGTCTTTTTTCTCTTTCTTTCCTTCTTTCATTTACTGTAATGGCCAGAGTGTTTTTCTGCCAGATTAATCATACAAGCGATTTCATTAGTGTTTCTTCATTTCTCTGTTGCTACATCAAATGCAAACTCTTAGCCTTTGGAGACACAGGTAATCACAGACTCAATCTTAATTTACTACTTGCATATTATATTTCACTATGCATGGAGACTGGGGGAAGGTCTGCAGCCTTTTTCTGACCAGTTGGTTGGTTCTAGGACTTTAGGAGCAGAAATACCCGACTACTTTTACTATCTTACTATGAAAGGTATCACTGCAAAGGCTGAATTTACCCCTCAGTCAGGGAATAGGATGCAGAGGCACTAACAAAGACATCTTTGCATCTCCACTCACTTTGCCAGGGATAAATGTTTATTGGGTCACCCTAGTTGGCATAGAGTAGTCATACCATGCAGCATCTCTATATGGATAGTAGCTGCCTTTAGGCCTGGTACAGATATTATCAGTTGAAAATGCCTATGTCTTCCTAAAATTCAATTAAAATATCTTGCTCAGTCATCAGATCAGTGTCTTGCTTTTTATTACAGTGATGTTTCCTTAGATTTGTCTTAAATATGTTGTTCCTTCACATAAATATAGGTAGCAGCTTTGTGCTACCCTGGGGATAGAAGGTTCATATTTTGTTAGTTTCTTGCATAATGTAAAAGGAGATTAGAAAGCTTCTTATACTCTGTTTCCTCCCAAGAGAAAGCTATCATGTAGATCAAGAGAGGAAATGATTTCCTTGCTTGGCACAAATGAGTCACAGAAAATGACCTTCTTTGTAGTCTAATTTAGATCCAAGAATCCTCTGAAGAGCTGATAATATAAACCCATATGGCCTGGATGAAGAAAGTTAGAAAAGACATTGTCACTAACAGACTCATCCCCATCTTAAAAAGCAGTATTTCATTCACTTTGCCTAGATTTTTTTGATCAGACTGCTAGCAGCTGCAAACCTCATGTTGCCTGCACATGTTATCTGTAATATGCACATACACATGTGATATGCTGCTGCCGAGGTTTCATTTCAACAATGAAGAAATTGAAAAAGCAACACACATTCTTTGGCTGTTTCTTATACTGCGTTTAACATCTTTAAAAATACATATTCATGTGAATTTTGAAACAGTGCTTGCATTTACATTGTTGGACTGTATGACATGTAGATTTGAAGACAGATGTTTATTACAGAGGAAGCAACAAGCTTTCAGCCTTATGTCAGGAAAACAAGGTCTGACAGAAAATAAACTAGCACACTGATACACAAAAGCACTGTCAAAGAGCTTCAGCAGAAAAGATCTAGTGGGAAACCAGAAGAGTAGCTGGACAGCACTGAGAGCTGCAAGCAACCATTTGTAGATTTTCATGTCAGGAGTCTTAATTGATTCCATGGTAAAGAGTCTAAGAAGGTGGTAGCTTTTTTTCTTTTTTTTTTTTTTTCTTTATATAATTTTTTTAAATTACTTTTTTTTTCTGTTTTGGTGTTTTGTTTTAACTGTTGGTATGTTCCAATTGTTGCTCATTGATTCTGCAGGCATCTTGGTAGTTTCTTTTTTGCTTAAATGTGGAAGTTCATGGTACTTAACTACGTTTTAAAGAAAAGGCTGGATTTGTAGTTGAATTTTGCCACAGCTTTCCTGGACATATCCATACTGTTGGCAAAGCTAGGCCATCTTGAAAAACAGCCCAGAAGCATGGCCATGGGCAAGTATGCATTCCTAAAGTGGCCCAGCATGCCACTGTGCCCTAACCACACCTTTGGATTGGGATGCTTTCTCATCAGGTTGCTTATGATCCTAGGTAAAGAATTTCCAAGTGTCATGGCTTATGGGCCTCTTACTTTCCATAATATACAAATGGAAGTAATGAAAGTCTATTTTTTTTTAACCAACAAATACAGTACACCACACACCTTCCTGAGCACCAATGCTGGCACAGGGAGAAGTCCAAGCAACACCTGAGGTTAGGGTGTGGGAGACAACCATCACCTTAGATTACAAGGTGAATTTATGCTGGGTCAAACGAAATCAGATTTAAAGTGGTGGGCTTTGACTGCGAATTTGGGCGCACATAAAGGGGTGGGGGATTTACATATAGCATGGTTTGTGAACATATAATGACTGGGTTATAAATAGATATATTCTTTCACTTCCTGAACATAAAGGATATAGATAGAAGTGCCATGACTGTCCAAAAAGAACACAATGGTAATTTGGGATGGATAGTCTGTGCAGTATCTGCTGAGAACAACCCATACAGCAGGAAATGCTGGGAAGAGAATTGATAAATTGATTTTTTTTTAATGACTATTTTGGGGTCAACTTTCTGCAGATGAGGAAAGCTTCAGACAGGGAAATGAGGTCAACAAGTCTTTATGTACCAAAGCAAACACAGAAATATTTTATCTGAGATGTCTATACTATTTAGAGCATGGAAGCAGATTTCTCCTTGATGCTGTTAAGGAAGATTTATAGGGATCCTGAGCATAGGATAAGTTTACATTTGCTTACAGCTAAACATTATCCACTGGCTTGTGGCTTGTAGCTGTAATCGTTTGTTTCTGCCTGTGTACAGCATTGTGTGTAACAGTTGTGTGACATTTTTCTTCAGTGAGATGTCTTAGTAGGCTTGTATTTGTTTTGTACAAATACATTCAAGGTGTGTGCATGTGTGGTGAAGGAGCAAAAGCAACACACTTTGTATATTCCTTTTTATCTGTGAGCATGTACAGAGTGTTAAAACAGACCTGTATGACATGTATACTCCAAAACTGTTTGTTTGTCACATCCAGCATCTGAGAGGCAATAACAGGTTGGCCAGTCTGAGTAAATGTCCTCCTTAAGATATGAGCTCTCTAATCAGCATTCTTTTAGTTTCTGTTCAGGCTGATGCTTGTGTTGCCTCTTGTACAACTGGAAGGGGAGGCAAAAATAGGGGAGTCAGAAGTATTGTGACAGGTGAAATTTGGGTTAAAGTGAAGAAAATGCTAAAGGTTACTAGGGCAGGGAGCACTGAAGGTATCATGGGGGATGCAAAGGACCAGCGGGCAGAAGAGCTGAAGTATTGCAGTAAGCTGGGAGTATTATGGAAGAAGAGATGACACACAGAATGGGGATAATGAGGTTAGGGAGGACATTGGGCATATTGCAGCAAGGAAGAGGGAATTATAGCATGGATGTTGGTAACTGGAAGCCTGTACTTTATAAAATCTCTTTAGAGTCCTGTGCTATAAATCAAATTACATATGTCACTTGGCTATGCAGACAAGGAGAACACAGTAACTCAGGCAGCTCCTTAAGATAACTCATTGCTTCCTTTTTTGGCTGTGAGCTTGCCAGCTTCCTTCAGAGTTAGGCCCATACCTGTGTGGAAAAACCCAGATGCCTCAGACTTTCCTGCAAGCTGACTTCCACTGCCATTGTATCTCCTTCCCAAGTTTTCATTTGCTGTTCTGTATTTCTGTATTTCAGTATCTCACCTTTTTTTTTTTTTTTTTTTTGGTCTGCAGGCTTGAAAAAGGGCATTTTGTTGAGCTTCTTGGACATGGTGGACTGTCATGTGCCTGCACTGTTCTTCGTAGGGATGTCCAAGCCTCCTCTGGGGAGCTGCTACTGCACCAAAGGTAATTTGGTTGTTTAGTTTTTGAACTACTGTAATCTGTAGACCTCCATTGAACTTTGTGCTCTGCTATCGCCAGACCTTTAGGGAAGGAGTATTTCAATTCCCGACTTTACAAGATCCAAAGTTTGGCACTGAACACTGACACAGGTCCTATTTCTTGCTGTTTAATGTGTACTCATACAAGTCTGAAATCTGAATTCCCTTCTCTTCCCGTGCAATCAGGTAGAGCCAGCTTTGCCGCTGATTAAATGGAGCCAGGAGACAGACTGGCCTGCTCTCAGCGCCCAGACAGGTTTGTTCATTTAATACGGGACTTCTTTTCCCCGCTAATGAATGGCTTTCAACCGGGGGCATCGATAGTGCCCTCTCTTTATGGCTCTGTGGGAAACAGGACTTGCACATCATCCCTCCCTCTCTCTCGCCATGACGCCAACGGCTGCTCCCGGCGCTTGGTCCGGGCCGGCACTGGAGCGGGGCCACGGAGTTAGTCAGCCCTCGCCCTCGCCCTCTCCACGCTGCCCCCTCGGGAGTGCCGGCGGGGCGGAGGTTGCCGGGGCAGGAGCAAAGGAGCAGGGGCCGGGATCACCGGCGCGGTGCTGCGGCACCGACCCCTCGCCCGCTCAGGGGGCGGCCGCACTCCAGCTGTTGCCGCGCTCCGCCGCTCCCCCCGCGCGGGGCTCCCCCGCCCCCGCGGGCAGCGGGCCAATGAGCGCCGCGGCCGCCGCCCCGCTGGCCAATGAGGGGGCGGTGGTGGCGGCGGGGCGGGCGCTGCGGGCCGGCGGGGGGAGAGGCGGGCGCTGTGCTCGGCTGGGCTCGGCTCCGCTGGGCTCGGCTCCGCGGGGCTGCGCGGTCGCTCGCTGCTCCCTCCCTCCCTCCCTCGCTCGCTCGCTCCAGCCCGGTCGCGGCGTGCGGCCGCCCGCCCTCCCTCCTTCCCGTCCGGCGGAGCATCTCGCCTGCCTCCTCCTGCTCAGCCCCTGCGTCTCCGCGGCGGCGGGGCTCGAGCACTGCTGAGCGCCAGGCGCGGCGGCGGCACCACCACCACCATGGCGGTGGAGGAAGAGGGGCTGCGGGTCTTCCAGAGCGTCAGGATTAAAATCGGTGAGGGCGCGGAGCAGCGCGCAGGCAGCCCCCGCTGGAGGGGAGCGTGGCGAGGCGGCGGCGCCGGACGCCCCTTGGTGCTGCCGTGCGCTCCTGTCCCGCCGGGGGAGCGCTGGGGGCGGCGGGGCGGGCGGTGCCCGCGGCCAGGGGGGCTCCGCGGGGCCGTGCGGGGCGGGCGGTCAGCGCCGCGGTGCGGGCCGCGGTGACGGGCGGGCAGCGCCGTCCGTCCGGCTGGCACCCGCAGGAGTCCGGGAGGCGCAGGATATTAGGCGGATTTTGTGGCTTTGGTTGATTTTTTTTTTTTGGTTGGGTTGTGTTTTCTTTTTTCTTTTTTTTTTTTTTTTTATTTTCGTTGCTAAGCTACGCGCTAAAAGTTTGAAGGCGGTCACCGAGGCTCAGCACTGTGTGTCAGTGGCAAAGGTGGTGCGAAACCGGCCCAAAAGCGGCTGTGGGCAGGAGCGGATGCCTCGGCCCCTTCCCTCGGCGAGGGCACGGGCAGAGTCTGCTGCCGCTTCCTCACGGCTTCCTCCGACCCGCGCTGGGAGATTCGCTCCTCTCCTCTCCTTGATGTTGATCGAGTTCCAAACCACATTATTAGAAAGTAAGCGACAGATGTCAGCGAGCGGATTAAACTCTCCCTGGTCGAGTTCTGAGTGTGCCGGCTGGGAGGGAAATCCCTCGTTTCCGTAAGACAATCAGTCAGTCTCCCGTGCAGAGGGAGCGGTTCTGCTCCCGGGATGGGGCGCGGGGGCTGCGAGCTCCAGGGGAAGTGGCGAAGTTCAGCGACAGGCTCGCAGCGGAGGGTACCGAGGGCTCACGGCTTCCTAATAAAGATCTTGAGAAATCTCCCTTTGCAAGTCCGTGCGTTCGAAAGCAAATTTGCAGCCACCAATTATCGTGTTAGATAAAACTAAAATGTGAGATTACATAGGAAATCTCATTATTGAATAGTGGCATTAGCATTTCAAAGAGACTATTGCTAGGATCGTTTCCTCGTTAATTGTCATCAATTAGTTTAGTGATAGCAAATTTTAAGAGGTAATTTTTAGTTTATATGTTAAAATTCTATGTATTCATTCTATGTCCTTTTATACATGTGGAAAATAGATTCAGTATACAAAGTATGGTCGGAGACTTGTTTTCTGGCTCTTCTCAAAGAGGGGAAGGGGAGAAAAAAAAGGTCCTTTCACAAGGGAGAAATCCAGACACATGCAGTGATGCTATTGCAAGTTGTTCCTACTGGTGATTTTTAGTTAAAACAGTAAGAACACATCTCGTGTATAGGATGATGACTCTTGGGTAGAGTGTTTTGGTTTGCTTAGGGTTTTGGGTTTTTTTTCGAGAAGAAAACAGTGATGATTGAAGTAATGAGAGTGTGGGAATTTCTTTGAATTGTGGAAGAGATCGAAGATAATAACAACAGCAAAAGTCTTGAGATTAATCTCTTTAAGTTGCAGACGAAAGTTAATCCTGCTGCTGACTTCAGTTGTCAGAGCCTCCATCAAAGCTAAGCGTTTGATTACGGTAGTACTGCAGCAAGTATCCCTGCTGCTTTTTAGCGTGGATAGCGAGTAGGAAAAACCGCGTGCATCCGCGGCACAGCAGTGCTTCCCTTCTGCCTTGAGAGCCGAAGCTCTTTCCTGGATGAACTGCCGGATAATGCCCGACGCTTTCTGGATCGGGGCTGCGCCCAGGTGTTCCAGCGCCGTCCGGCAGGGGGCGGTGGTGAGCGCTTCCCGTCTGTCCGTGGGAAGTGTCCCGGGAACGGCCACGCGCCGGCTCCGGGGCTGGAACGCGAGTTTCTGGGATTCGGGTTCGAAAGTTAAACACGTTTTTGTAGCTGAATATCTCTTGTGAAATTTATCAGAAAAATAGGAAGAGGCAGGATTGCTCTGGTGGGTTGAGGGAGTATTTCTAATCTAACATGCCTCATAAAGTAATTGTAATCTTTAAGAAATTGTATAAGGAGGCTTGCAGGCTCCCTGCAAAAAATCATGTGAGTAGATCTGAGGGGAGATCACAGAATTGTTAGGGTTGGAAGGGATCTCTGGAGATCATCTAGCCCAACCTCCTAGGCAGGGTCACCTAGACCAGGTGACATGGGAAGGCATCCAGGTGGGTTTTGAATGTCTCCAGAGAGGGGACTCCACAACCTCCCTGGGCAACCTGTTCCAGTGCTCTGCCACACTCAACATAAAGAAGTTGTTTCTCATGTTCAGGTGGAACTTTGGTGTTTCAGTTGATGACCATTGCTCCTTGGCCTGTTGCTGAACACAACCGAAAAGATGGTGCACGTTGGAGGGATGCTACTTTTGTTAGCTATTCCCAAGAGTAAATTTGTCTTTTAGCAGTTCCCATTCACTGAAATCTTGTAGATTTCTCTCTTTTCTAGTGACAGGAGTCTTTGAATCTTTTAATGGGTTAAGGGACAAGTTATTTGAGTACAATGGGATAAGTCATTTTCCATCTTGATTTGCTTTGATTTATCATGCTGTAGAAGTGGTCAGTTCTGTTCTTTGAGAGCTTGTTTCTTGGCCAAGCTCTGGCTGATGTCTGACTACAAAATACTCTGTGCTTGATCTGATAAGGTGTTTCCTTCTCTGCAACACCTTTGCTGGCAAATTGTGAATGGGGATGCTGATACACAAGTGTGCCTCGTTATAAATCAGATGAAATGTAGGGTTGATGCCTTGAGGAATCAGTGCAAGCACAGAGTGAGACACCCATGTTGGCATGCCTTCCCTGATGGGAGGCTTCTGGCTGTGCAGAGCATTGTAGCCTAGAGGTGTTTGAACGCCCTAATGTAATGTATTGCTGTGGCTGGCTTGTCCTGTATTTCCAAGAAGCTGCAGGTAAATGAAGGCATTTTCTACTGCTGGTGTAACTTGTTCTTTTGAGACTGATGGGTTGCATGGAATCAGCCATATTTAGCTACATGGATAATTATATAAATGCTTCCCTGTTTTGAGGAGTGTTGTTTCTAGTCATGCTTGGATTTGGCTTGAGCCATCTGTTTCATCTTTTGAAAGTGTGAAGCATTGAGCTTCTTAGGAACCCATGTTTGCCTCATTCAGTTGCACTGGCAGTGGTGAGCCACTTCCAGAAGATACCTCATTGAGATATTGAAGTTGCGGAGCAATGATACAAACTCTGTCAGTGTGGGTAGCAGCGTTAAGAGGAATTGTTACTGTGTTACCTGCCTCTTTTCCAGTTTCTTTTGTGGTTACTGGAATTGAAAGAACTCCATGCCTGGCTACTTCTGTTCATGGCTGTTGCAAGGAAGTAATGTACAGTAGAAAGAAGAAAGTAGTACTTGTGCTAATGAATGTGCTGTTCAAATGTCTATTTGAAATTGATTTATTTTGGCTTCCCATAACTGTGCTTTTGTCTTTTTTTTTCCTTAATTGAAAATTATTTTTACCGGAATCCCTTATACATAAACAAAACAATGTGTCATGTAAGACTAAACAAACACTTCCTATAAGATTGCCACTTTGAGGAAGTGTGCAGTGCTGATATTTCCATGAGTCAGTGTTTCAAAACCTGAAAGGAAACAACATAAGGCTCTGTGACTGATGATTGGCTGGAAAAACTACAAAGAGAGTCCTTCTGCTTGACAACATGACTTTTGTTGTAATGTTAATATTTAATAAATATGCTGTACTTAATTGCTACTTTTTTCTCCTTAAATGGCATCAACTATTAAACTTTCAGTTGAAGAAATAAAAACTCATATTCAGCATTTCTGCTGTTGAAAGCTGTATGCTGGCTAGCAGAGAACCTTCTGGCAGATTTTAGTTTGTGAAATTGTTTATACTTGAAAAATCTAAAGAAAGAGGTCATTTGTGAATTTTCACTTTAAAATATCAAGCTTTTCATGCCCCTGAAATCTAGTACTCATACTTAGGAGGATTAGGCTCTGCCCTAAAATAGTATTTTTTTTAGTGGTATTAGGGCTTGTTACAGAGCTTAAACAGTCCAATTTTTTTTTGAGTAATAGTTGGGACAGGAGGATACTGCACACTGAAAGGTTACCAGGGGCCATAATATAATGAGGAGGACCATTTGCTCGTAATTCTGTTGACTTCACAGATAATAACGGTCCATGTGTACACTGTGAGGACTTGTTGCAATTTAAGACATAAACTTCTAAACCTCCTTTTATCATCTTTAGAAAGGCCAGGAATGGACCTTTTGACATTACAAGGTATTGAGGTCTTAGTCTAAAATGTGGGAATTCCAGGAACATCATCTGTCCTTAGTGCTAAGTGTGATCAGAACCACAAAGCAGTGAAATTTCTGTTATAAAAGTTGGCTACTACCATTCTCTAGGAACTGTAAAACCTTGTTTATGTCCAGTTGACAGGATGAGGATGGTTGGTCTGTAGATGTGCCGTGTCTCTGCCTCTTATTTTTGCTGTGCCTTTTTTATTAATTCATGCGGAGCTATGTATTTTAAGACACTGTGAAAGCAACTGAACTTTTTTTTGTGAAACTGAGAGTCTTGGGTGAAGGCAGAGTATTTGCTTAAGTGCTAGTTTACTAATATTTAAGCAGGTCGATTGCCAAGAGCAGGTATTTACAGCCTTCCACCATTAAACTTGATACAAAATAAATGTTCAAGAGATGTCTCTGCATTTCTAAGGATAAGAAGAAACTATCTTGTGTCTTACAAACTTAATGTCTCCCTTAAGTCTAGTAATGCTAACATTGTTCAGAGAAATACATTTTGCTTTGAGAAGATGTCCCTTTTAATGTTGTCTCTTAGGATTTAGTGCCTTAAGTGGTTACTTGTAGAAGTAATTACGACTAAATATGTTCACTGTATAATACTGTAAAAGGATTTATCCCCATTTAAATGGGGCAAAAGCTTGTTGAGTAGATATTTTTAGAATGAGAGAATTTTTCTTAGGTACTTTTTTCTAAATCTATATATATATTAGAAAATTTTATTTAGGAAATGTAAAATGTTTCTTATAAAGATAACAGTATTTTTTCCGGTGTTTCTAAGTTAGTGGAACAACAAATAAAGAAAGGAAGAAAAGTTATTTGTATCTCACCCTGAATATATTCAAGACTTCTCAAGATCATTTCTTCACATTAAAAAGTTAACAAGCTTAAACTGATGTTGTGTAGGTAAAATAAAGTGCAACTTATGTTCTTATTGATTGACTGCAATGCTATTTAAGGCTTGAGTCTCACAGGCTATGAAGGGTGCAGAATAGTTTAGGCAGATTTTTCACCGCTGGTTCAGTATTTCAAACTCTGCTAGATTTGGTGGTGGTTGTGTTCTGACCAACTTGTGTTCAGTGTGCTGAATGGAAAAGATGTGGGACCAATGCTGTTTCTAGAGGAGGAGTGCTGTGGCTGTTTGTGGACTGTCAGGAGAAGCTGTGGCTGGAGCAAAAATGGAGACTAAAGCATAGTCTCTGCAAGTGAGAGAAGGAAATGGAGGAGCAGTAGAAAATGCTTCAGTGAATGTAGTTTTGAAAAAATAGAGGATGCTTGTATTCAGGACTGCCAGCCTGACACTGAATTATCCATAGCCTTACTTTCTTTTAATTAGAGGAGGATTCATATGTGAGTGGAAGCCAATGTGTTTTGGCTTTTAGAGTGTGTAGAGATAAATTCACAGGAGTGAGGCTGTTGAACAGATCTGCTCAGAGCCTCTGATGTCAGTATGCAAACTTCCTAGGTTTTTTTGTCCTCATTTGGAATTAGTATGTTTGAAACAAGTGTTATTTCATCTCTCTCATGAGAACTAAGTGTTTTCTTGTCTCTTCCTGGGGGTGATTATCTGTTGGTCAGAGTACCAAATGCTTTTACAGGAGGACATGAGGCAAGTACTGGATATCCTATCCTTTGCAGTTTTCCACTAAATACTTTTGAAAACTTTTCATTACATTGAATTACGCTTCAGACTGGTTGGTGTTTTTTGTGTGTTTTTTTTTTTCTTTTTTTAAAAGTTTATAATTTGTTGAAACCAAATTTCTATTCCTCAAATTACTGGGTTAGTTAGATGCCAATATTATCTTATCTTCCTCTGTTCTTATGTCTCTGTACGGGCTGATGCTGTTCTTCTCTGTGCTTTGCACATTGCTTTGCAATTCTGTTCTCATAGCTGCAGTCAAAGCCATGACATCATGACATGCTAACCCAAATTAGTAGCTTGTTGCTGCTGAAAAGGCAGGTCTTGTCTTTCCCCCTTCCTCTCGTCTTGCTCTCAGCTATGAAATGCTCTTTGCACACCTGCTGTTGACTGATGCTTTTCTGCTTGCAGAGTAAAAGTCCAGTTCAATTTGCAAGGCAGGTCCAAAGAATGTTATTTTTCCTGTCAGGTTTAATTTTTGTCCATTTTAGTGAGCTGAGTCTGTGTGCTCAAGTGAATGTCAGAGCTGTCTCTGGACAAGTATCAGGAGCTTGACTGGGAGTATGCATGTGTGGAAATCAGATGGAGGGGACAGCAGGTGCATCCCCTGCTTTCATGTCTGTATTCTGGCAGTGTCATGAGACTGCTTGAATCTTTCTGTGCTCTTCAGTCCACTCCCCTTCCTTAGTACATGTTTTCTTGGTGGTGCTGTATTTGCTAGCTGCTGATACATACTGGCTTGGTCAGCTGCTCTGGAGAACAAATGTTAAAACTCTAGTGAGACCAGCAAGAGGATAATATGACAAGCTGATATAGATATATCTCTGACCTTCCACCTGAGAACTACTTGAATCTCATACTCAGTTCATGAGCCTTAGCTGCTTATGAAAGTTTAGGTGGTTTAGTTGGTATTAACGATTAATACTCACACATGCTGCCCCACTTCTCCATCCCACACTTACCTTGCAAAGCCTGAGGCACCTAATATTATGATGTTTCTGCTTAAACAGAACTCCCTCTCCCCTTTCTTTACATCACAGCAAGATTTCTGCTTATGCAGATATGCTGTCAAACACTGTTACCATATGAAGCCATTTATTGCACTGTTGCTCCCATGTAAAGATCTTCTCATGTGAACAGTGAAGAGTGTTGTCTACAGCAAGACTAGAAAATACAATTAAAAAAACCCATCAAAAATACCTTTAATAATATACATCAGGTTAAAATTCTTAGATCGGATCAGTGCTATAGACTGCAAATGACCTTCAGGTATTGCCTCTGTCCTTTCTCAGTCACTGCTCTCCATTACAGGAGTGTAAATTGTGAATAATTCTGTTGAAGCCAATATTTGTGCTTCTGTGAGAGTCGAATTAGGTCTGTGAGTACCTCATATAGCAATTTTTTTCTTGGAGGGGGTGGGGAAAGGGTGAGGCAAAATCCACTTTGAGTTGTTAAGGAGTACTTAGTACCTCTCATGTTGTGACAATTCACTCTGGAAATGGATGTTTTTCTGCAATGAATCTTAGTTACCCCTTGTGAGAGAAAGAAGCCTAGAATAAAGACTATAGTCTTTGCTGCATACTGTAAAAGATGTAAATATCAGACAATTGTATTGCTTTTAATGATCAGACCAACAAATATTCAGCCAAATATGTCAAAGAAAAATTAATATTTGTGTGTGCCAGTTAACTCTTAATGCCTCTGGGGAGCAAATCACCTAAGGCATATATTAATAGTTAAAACATGCACTGGTATGTCTTAATGCTGTGCTTTTGAACCTTCTGGTACCAGAGGTTTATATATTTTGTGGTTACACCAAGGAAAAGCTCAAGCTTGGAGTTAATGACAGGTTGTATTTTGTTAAACTGAAAAGCTAGTTGTAGACTTACATGTTCTTACCTTCTGATTTTACTAACATTTGCTAAACCTTATGAAGTGTCTGTTCTTTAGCAGTGTCTGATTTCATCAGCATAGTGGACTGGTGACTGAATTTAGGATCCATATAAAAGCTTTGTTTTGGAGTAAAACGAAAACAAATCTAACTTCCTTCCTCTGCCATCTTAACCTCTACCAAGGGGAAAGCGACTTCCCTGAAACTTCACATGTTGTTTTCCTCCTATAGAAGACTTTCTGGGTGAAAGTTTTGCAAAATGAGATGTGAAGCTTCAAAACTATGAAGAACTGGAATATTTTTACCCTGTTTGCCTTTCTCAGATTTTAATGGATCATTGCCAAGTGTGAAACACTTTAAATATTCAGTGGAAAGTTTGAGGTATTCGAGGGGTTTTTCTCCCTCTTCTGTCTGAAAGGGAGAAAAATGTAGTGTATCTATTTTTGAGGTCTGTTGAGGAAAGAACACAAACATTGAAGACTATAGCCGGGTCTGACTTGCCTGACTTCTGAGGTTGGTTGAGAGTTCTTCTGTTCAATTTTCATTCCAGACATCTGAAGTCTTATCTTACTTTTTTTTTTTTTTATTTGGCTAGAGAGACTTGTGCATTTGCCTGTTATTACCTCTCAGGGAGCACTGGGGCAAAACAAAGGTCCCTTCATTAGCCCAACAACTGAATGTTACTGTTCCCTGTCTGCTGGGGTGTGTAACTGGGACTGCATCGCCATTGACTGAAACATTAGTATGATGAGATGGTAAGAGGGAGAGTATTTCACTTATCTGTGAATGACTGGTAGGTTTGAACAGGTAGCATTTGAGGCAATGTTTAGTTTGAATAAATATTAATGCAGTTTTGTATGCTGGTGGTAGGTGGACAAACAATAGATGAAGTGTCTCAATTCTGTCACACACGACTAATTAATGAAAAGTCTTGAAGTTGGGAAGAACACCTATTTCTGTGATAATGGGAGGAGGGGGAATTATTAACACAGATCTGTGTTCCATAAGATGCATTCTTAAGCTTTCTTTTCATCTTTTACAGTGACTTTGGGAGGAAATATCCTTGTCTGTTTGTTGCTAAACTTGTTACTCAGAGGTTTCAAAATCCATTTAGAAGTTTACATTGAAAGGCTTGAGTTTGTGTTTCAGAAAAGGAAGATGAAATGTTGGAGACATATTATACAGGGAGCAGAAGGGTATTTGAACTTGTGAAGGAATTTTGTTTCCAGGATTTTTAACCTGGAGTGGTTAATTTTTTAATTTATACCTGTAGGAACAATGTTTTCGAGTGACTGATAACTAGCAATTTACAAATTTAAATTCCATTCAGTTCCAATTGTACAGAAGGCATGTAATATAAATCAAGTTTACTGGTTTTTATTTTCCTTGCTTTCAAGTTTCATGCAGCTTTAATATTCCAAGTAATGGAAAACTGACAACTTGAAATAGTTTAATTACAATTGTGCTTCTGTTATGGCTGTTTTTACAGAGTTCTTATATTTATAAAAAGCAGCTCAAAAAAACAGATGCACCGATGGCTGAGTTTTAAACTCCTTAAAAATAGGAGAGAGGGGAAGAAGTTTATTTTTATTACTGTTTCCAATTTAATCTAAAAATACTTCTATTTACAAATTGTTTACAGCTACTTACTTTTGTTAAGAACTCTAGAAGAAAACAGTTAGTGGTAGCTTTTTACAAGACTTTAGTTGATTCTTGCTTGTATTTCCCAGCTGGTGTTAGAGTACATCTGGAATCTATGAAATTCCTTTCTTTGTTCCTCATTTCCTGTTTCATTCACTACAGTGCAAGGTTCTGAAAGCTGTTTCTCTTAGTATCTTCTAAGATGTGCATTTTGAAGCATTTAGTGAGTTCTTAAAAGAGGTTATATGTGCTTAACAGTGAAGTTGAACTGTGTCATGAAACTTCTCAGATGCTTTGTTTTCATATTTCAGTGAAAAATAGTTTCATTGATTTTTCTGGCTGGCATTCAGCTTGTAGAATTGTAGGAAGGAGGGTGGTAGAAATAGAAGAAAACTCTAGTAGATAGTATAAAAGCTGCCTTTCTTAGTCTCCCTCTCTCTCCCCCCTCCCCCTGCCCAGAAACAATCACCAGTTTGTAATGGAAAATTAGATCTATTTTGCAGGAGACACAGGGTGTGACATCCTACAGTTGCTTTTAGATTCTGGTTTGAGAAGCTAGTGACTGCTACAGGACACGTGAACACGGTCTTGGAAAACTGAGCTCTGACAGTGTGACACAATGCGAGAGTTGTGTGTGTCTAACACAAAAACAATCCTTCCTCTCCAAACCAACAGTGTTTAGGTTAGATTTACTGCTTGGATTTGCTTTGATGCAGATAGCTCATAGTGACTAAAAAAGAGGATATACAATTGTCTAATGGAATTGCTTTTATTTTTTCAAGAGGTAGTTTTGTTCTCTCTGAAAAAAATTATGCTTTTATGAATATTTCTGTATCTGAGTGGCTGGCCCAAGTTTTCCAGAACAAATGGAGGTTCGTCATAGTTCAGTGATTGACTCTTCTGTTGTTGTCGTTTGCCAGCTGTGGGTGCTGTTTCTGAGACTGTAGCTTTCTGTCTACATGCTGTCTGTAGACATGAAAGATCTTTAGTGGTATGGTACATGTTCAAAAGCTTCTTCATGAAACACCTGTTCTTAAGACGAGACTTGCATTGGATGCATTTTTTTTCTCTTCATATAAATAGACTGTTTTCCCTTCCATTTTTTTAATTGTGGAGTATCTGTGAAATGGAAGCATTTGCTCTCAGGGAGAACTTAATATTGGGGAAATATTTATCTTATTTTTAGCTGCTTCTTTCAAAAAGTTTTAGCAGAGAGAAGTAAGGAATGCTAGCACTGTGGGATGGGATCTGTCGCTCCTCTATAGATCAGATTTTCAGATCTGATGACTCCAGTTCCTTCTCTTATTTTGAGTTCCTTTTTTTTGATGTCTTTAACAGAAACTGTATAAATGATTACATTAAAAGGGCTGTACATATGGGTAGTTGCACATTATATTTATTTTACGTATTATAAGGGAATGAAAGGAAGTGCTACTTGTTTCCCACAAGCTGTGCAAAAATAGTGACAGAACTGTGAAACTCCAGCAGTTGTCTGAAATCTGCCTTTCAGTAGGTCACGTGAATACAGAACTTTTTTTTAGGGTTCTCACGTCTTCAGCATTTGTGTAAAAGTAACAGTACTGCTCAGTGTGGCTGAGAATTGGGTAAAACCAAAGCTATTTGTAGGTGATTATTGTTACTTTAAGACTGTATTTTGCCCTGCTTCAGGGATGCAGTAAAGGTACTAGGAAGCTTACACCTTCTCTGCTCAAGTCAGAGGAGCTGTGCTCCTGTAAGTTTTGTGCCCTTGTAGTAGCTGTCAGTAAGATCCTCATCTTGATCTGTGCAAGTTTTCAGTAGCCTAGACCAAGTCTAGTTCTAAGAGACTTCCTTCAGGCCATATTTTCCTGCAGCACTGGTTCATTAATGTATTAGTTTAGTTCCTCAGATGATGAGAAGTCGCATTTTGCTTCCAGGAATATAATGTTCAAGTTCTGAGTTTGGTGTAATGTATTCCTTGGTAGATAAGCAGGTCAACTGTTTCTGCAAACATTCTCTGGTTGATTCCTCTTTGTAAACTTCGAGTTGCATTTATAGTGTAGATATTTGATGTTTGGGACCTTGGTTGACATTGCATAATATTTAGATTTGAAGTTGATACCTGAAGAACCACATTTATGCTCTGTTAGCATTTCTTGCCCTAAATGTAAGATAGGAGCTGACCAACACCACTCTCATTACTGTAAATATTTGTCTACCATGTGTTTGTAGATTGTTCCACATAATTGATTTTGCTGCACACTGAGGGCCAGCAGCTCTTGGATGGTTCTGCTTGACCAGTGGGAACACCAGAGTTCCCCCTAACAGTGTACAATACTTGGAGAGGAGCTCCAGGTAGGTGCTACAGAACAGGCTTAGATGAGTAGTGCTTCAGAGATAATGGAGAAAGTAGGTTGTGGTTGGTGGTCATAAATCCACCCCTTACTAAAACCAGGAGAACTGTAAATGCCTTTTCCCTCTCATTCTGATGAATAGAGCCAACCTCTGTGCTCTGTGGGGTGGTTCCTGCAGAGGACTTGAGGAAATCGGTGTTGCATGTTAGAGTTGGAAGGAACTAGATTTCAAGATCGTGTAAGTGCCTCTCCCTACTCGACCCTGTGACTTTTTATTTTTTTAGGCCTACTAAGCAAATTTGCTTGAGAGAGAGGTAAAAATAAAGCTAATTTTTATTCAGACCAGTACTCCTGACTGTCTTTTTTTGAATGGTGATTCTGTGATTTTTGACAGGGAATAAAAAGTGCCTAGGGGCATTTGGAATGTGGCAACAGAGCAAAATAACTTAAAAGTGAAGCTCTAATAGGCTGATAATTTGTGTGTTTTGACACCTGCTTCTGTGACAGCGTTCCAGAAAGTTGTGAGTTTGAAAGCACAAAAAAAAAAAAGTTATCTGAATTACTTTAAAATCAGCTCCAATATTAAATGTAACCAATCTCTGTAACAGTCTAGTGGAAAATGTTCTGATTATTAGTTTTCTGATAACACCTACAAATTTTTACTATGCTGATGCCCTTCTTCTCTTAATGGGAGTTCATAATCTAGCACTATGGGTAACTTGTACTGCATGCTTTTGAATATGGACTTCACTTTCTTGTGCAAAGTGAATTTCTGGAATTTGAAGTGTAGTTTTCACCTATTCGCGTGAAATCTTTCTTGGGTTTAGTTGTGCCATGTCAAACTCCATGGTTTTGTTTGTTTTTTGTGTGGTGACTGATTTAGGCTATAACCAGAAGTACCAGATGCTTGTAAGGTGGGGTCCCTACTTCAGCAGTACCATGCACACTGCACTGGGAAACATGAGCAAATACTGTACTTAACAGACCATGCACAGTGGCAGAATGAAATGGGGTCAGGCACAAATATCTTATCCAGGAAGGGCTTAGAACCAAATAAGAGCTTACATGTCTGTGAATTAGTGCCAGGCTGCAGGTATGCCAAAACTCCTCTTGCCCTGCATGGGGTTAACTCAGTGCTTCGGAATGTGACCTGAAAAACCCACAACTTGGGAGGTGACTTGGCTGGAAGAAATACTGGTATGGGGCTAGATCTGATCTCTTGTTGCTCTCCAGAACTTCACAATGTGGGATGGGGCCAGGAGCTTCCACCTACTTCTTCAGAGTATGGAGTCAGTCACAAGGCAGGAATTTGGTTCCCTTTGTGCTTCTGGAGGAGGCAGTGCTTTTGTTGTATTTTAGGTAAAACATATGGTAGTTTTTGGTGTCATGATGAAGTGCTAGCTAATATATTTTGCAATGTATGTATCTTCTAGGGTATCAGCCTACGGGAGATAAAATTGGGATATTTGTCTTGGGGTAGGTTGGGTTTGGACAGAAGCAAAAGCACAATGGAGCACTTTGGTCTAGTGCAGGTGTTGTGTGCATGTATTTGATATTTCTTTTGCCATTGTCTTGGACCTGGATGCATGCTTCCCCTCCCCCCCCCACTGGGTAATCTCCCTCCTAAGTTAGAATTTGTGTGGTGAATGAGACTGGGCATGGCAGGAAGAAGAGTATCTTATGGGAATGCATCTAGAAAATCTCATATGGGGTCCATGCAGCGGGAGGAGGAGAACCAGTCTGTGTTGGCCAGTAGCCTCTCACAAGGTGTTTGTTGCTTTTATGTCCTTTGTGGTACGCCTGAAACCAGCTGTGCTGGAGTGCTGAGCCTTCATAACTGGAGGAGGAGCAGGGTGTGGAGAGGATGAGCTGTGGCCCAGCCAGTATGTGTTTTTTTTTTTTTTTGCTTTGCATTGCTTTCTGTTTGTTGAATGATATTTTTCTTTGGAGAACGTGAGATTAGCTCTAAAATAGGCCACCATAGGATGAAGATGACGACAATATAAAGCTTCAAAACATGATTTTAAGCCAATAGGTTAGCTTTATTTTAATCAGGATTTTATTTTTTTTTAACAGTCATGGAAGTAAAATTTTTGAACCAAAATAGCTTAGTATCAAGAGTATGCTTAAGTATTTCTTTTGAAGAATGGAGTGCTTACTCAGTTGTTGACGGGGACTAACGTGAATTCTGTTGTAGGGCTGTGATTGAGAGCTTGTGAGGGGGAAATGGAAGGAGGCTGAGGTTTCTGTAAATTAAAACTAACTCAAAAGGTGCTGCTATAAGTCTTCTGTGGTATAAGTGATGCCTCTAAAGGGTCTTTAGTTATGCCTAGCCTTCAGAATCATGTCAGCACTTATGGCTTAGCCTTAGACAGTGTAATTATATTGTTGGTTTTGTACTGTCATAATAATCCATATTGGATGGTTCAGCCCCAAACCTTCAAAACACTAGAAAGTAAGTTTGACCTGGCCCACTTAGTTCATTTTACAATCTTCTCAGGTATTTTAATTTTTCAGTTCATTAATTGCCTAATTAACCTTAATGATAAATGAATTTGTATGCTAATTATTTGAAAGACAGCCTGATCTAAGAAAGTCATAGCTGCTGTTCTGCCTGTGAGACAGCCTGGGTATTTGTCTCACTGTGATGTTGTGGTATCAGACATATGTCTTCATTCATGTTCCTGGCAGCTGGCACTAGTGTCTAGAAGGCTTGTATTGTTTACCCCTGTGTCTGCTAAGCACCAGTGAGCTTCCAGAGTCAAATACTTGAAACTGAGGGTTACCCTCATGAGGATAACCTTGTCACCTTGAGTCCCTTTGTGTACACAACTTCCCTGCCACTACAGGAATATTTATTTACTTATAAAAGGGAAACACTGTGCTGCTTTCAGTCCATGAAATGGGTGCTAGTTGTGTAATGAGTAATTATTCTATTATAATTAATAATAATTTATTATTATTATAATCTTCATTATCTGTATTCTGTTCATGTAGTGGAATACATGGTTTCCTGCACACCTGTTCAGTTCAAAACCTGCTCTGGCGTTGTTGTTGAGCTCTTTCACTGTATTCCTTACCAATTTTAAATCTTCCAACCTTTTCCAAGGCAGAGCTGACTCTTACATGGGGGACAGGATAGAAAAATTGTATTTAGCAGTCATGGTGCCAATTTGAGTCCACTTCTATATTTTTCTGGAAGGGGATTTCGTTGAGTGGCAAGGATTTTGGATCTGAATATGTATCCAAACACTGTTACTCGACTGTGTCAGTCGTCTTCCTTCCTGCTGACTTGATTCGTGGTGTGTCTTCCCTCTGCTGAGACTTTGAGTGCAGGTGCCTCCTGTATGTAGAGATCAAATCAACTGGCTTTGCCCGGGGTGATGAGAGAGCCCTGCCAGGGGAAGGGACAGGGGAGGACAAGCAGGATTCTGTTTCTCTGCCTAGCCAAGTCTTGCTTCCTTCCTTTCAAGATCCTGTTCTTGTCAATCTTCACTTTGAGTCAAATGCCTGTATCTTCCTGGACACAGTAGGGCTCTTGCAGTGAATGTCCTGCCTGGTATATCCAGTACTAGGGAAATAACATGCAAGTCATTTGCAAGTCACATGCAAGACAAGTACCAGAGCAAGTATCTCTCGCAAGGATTGGAAAGATGCAGATTTCTATTTTCTGGGATTTTGGGAACTTTTTTTGAATTATTTAAGGTCCTATTCTGAAGCCAAGGGCTGCCTAACACCTAAGTTTGATCTGAGCATCTTTCAGGACAAGCTGACTTCTCCTGAGTTATGTTACCTGTTTTAGCTGAAACACTTGAGGATAGTAGGAAGAGTTTAGCAGAAAACAAAACTGTTTGGGTCTTAGAAATACAAAGCAAAGAGGAAGCTGGTACTAAATTGTTGCTTTCCCTTTTAATTCCCCCTTTGTACCCATCCTCCTCTGCCCCTCCCCAGTAGAGCTTGTTCAGACTCTCCCTGTTGTTCTGCAGGATTTGACACAGTTTTTGCCTTTCTGTAAGCTAGCAGTAATGGAATTTTTAGCACTGAACTACCACATAAAGGTCCCAGTCCTGGTGTAGAGCACTGTTTTGTGCAAGTAACTTCTGTTCTACTTGCTTGGAGTCTAAATAATGTAGAGAATTCTGCTATAGCCTTAGTAATAAATCCCATTTTGCATTCTAGCTGCTTGCCTTTCTGAAAAGCTGCTCTTCACTTACGTTACAAATATAACCTTTTGCTTAGCCTTGAAAAGTGTTACCCTGTTCTGGATAGCAACAGTGAAATACTCCACTGTTCCTTGTGACCTTAATCACAGAACTCCAGTGCCTGCTGGTGTAAGAGTGTGTTTTATTAATATTTAGAGCAGAACTGAATGAAAAAAAGATTAATGTGAGGCTAACCTATTCTACTTGTCACAGAGCACAAAGTGCATTACTTGGTAAAGAAAGGCAAGCTGGAAAGTGAGTGCCAGCAAAGCTGGCAGGGCAATGATCTTGCCATCAAAGTGGGTAGACAAACAAGGGTAGAGTAGCTCCATTATGCTAACCAGGGTCAACTAAGAGCCTGGTGATCGCCAGACAAGTCTGTAGTGTTGTGCAGCTCCAAGGTAACAGCAGGAATTTAAGTCAGCAGTTCAGAGTCAGGATTGGTAAGGCAAATGACCAGGCACAGACAGACCTGCTACATAGCTCTGACAAGGTCCAAGGGTGAGTATCTGAGCTGGAATGCAACTCCCAAGTGGAGAAAGGTGCCCAGTGAGGCTTCTTCCAGTGCTTTCTCACATGGCTCTCTCCCCAGCAGCCTGATCCGAGTTTACACAGCTGCACTGTGTCACAGCTGGCCTTGAGCCGAGGCATTCAGACCCCTGAGGGGTGGAGGAGAGGTTGTGCTCAGGGCCTTGGCACCACTGATGTTTTGGTAAGATCTTGTCTGGGCTAGCCTTAATCACATAAAATCTGCAGTTCCTGATCCTGGGATAGCCATGGTGAGAATCTTCAAGGGTGAAAAGAGGAAGTGGAGATGCAATAACAGAAAATAGGGCTGCGCGTTTCGTAACACTGACTGTGGCAATAAAATGCATCCTGTACGCTATGGGAGCCAACCCCCCGTTGTGCTTCTTCAAGCCTCTGTGACTTGCATTGGATGGCGAGTATTTCCACAGCTCTTTGTGCATAAAGGCAAGTGTGTGGGAGGCACCAGATATTAGGTAGCTATTGCTACAGTATGTCACATTGTAATTGAACTGTTGGGACGGACAGAAAATAAATTCTCTTGAACCCTCTTTAACCTTTTGCAGCTGTTTTTGTCCCTTTATTCATCCATGTATTTTGACTAATATCTTGCTCTCATTCTGTGACATTTTTTAGTGATTTATTCTTCTTCCCTCTTTCTGTGGTTTGAAACCATGTCTGATTTTTTTGTGAAGTTTCTGGTGCATGCTCTTACTTCTCTCCAGACTCTGTCAGGTCTGCCCTTATATCATGTCAGCACCATTCTGTTGATTAGCAGAAGAGACCTATTAATATAATGTTCCTTTGTTTCCTGACTCTTTTCTTTCCCCCTTCCCCAGAAGGATTTTTTAGACTTTCTTGTGCTGTTTCTGTGGGAGCTGTGTTGGAGTCTCTGCAGCAGACAGAGAGTTGTGTAAAAAATTAGCTTATGAGCTCAACCAGTGACTGTCCCTGCAGACCTGTACTTGAGATGAAAGGATTCTGTTTGCATTTGAGTTTCCTGCTGCTTTAAAAGATGGTGGTGTGTCTCATAACAGCAGCACTTGTAATGTGCTGCTTCCACAGAAGGGAGAGTAATGACCAATATTCTGTAGATGAGCATGTGGTGCCTTGGTCTTCGTCTTCAGTTCTGACTGATTCAAAGAGTTAGAAGCTTGTTATCATTGTTAATCTTTATTCAAAAGGTGAATGACAACTCATGCACAATATTTTGAATGGTAGTCTGAATGCATATAATGGAAAATACCAGAGTACTGTTAAATGCATCTGAGGCTTGTTTTCTGTAATCGAATTGCTCAGAGATTTTTATCTTCACTTAAGATGCACATAAAGTCTGCACTGTGTGGGTTTAGTAATTCCTTGCTGCATGACATCAAGCATTCCTGTATGTTTAAGGGTATCTTGCTTGGGTAAGAGCCAGTGAGATAACAGGGAATCAGGTTAAGCAAAGATGTAAGGAGACAGCAGTTGCAGGGTTGTGGGGAGGAAATATTTTTACAACTGTTATGTAAAGAAAGTGGTATAGGATCTCCCGAAAAAAGGTAGCAGAGAGCCCATGAGATGTGTACTGTTAGTTATTGAACATTCTTTTATAGCACGGCTTTACTGTTAGTGCTAGAGTTGTATGTGAGGTCTTTGACTTAAGTCCAGTGTTGATTCTGGCACTGTCTAAATTAGATTAGGTGCTCCTTTGAGTTGAAGGGTACAGCAAAGAGATGGAAGTGGAGAGAAGTTGAAAGGACGAGCTTATCTGGTTAAGTGGCTTTTTCCTCCCCTCTGGGAAGACCACAGAGCTGTACTATCTATTCAGTAAACATCTTCCCTGGCGTGTGAACTGTTGGTAATTTGCAGCTCTTAATGATAACAAGCTAGAGAACTTTAGTTTAGATAACCCACATGATATAGATGGTTGTCATAAAGCATTTTAAATGAGGATCTGTCAGGAGAGCAAAAAGATGAGGAAGGAAGCTTGTTAAATGGGTTTCCTTCTTGTTCCTGCAAGTACACTGTAGCTGGTTAAAATTCGATGTAGTTGGATTCCTTGGCAGATTTATTTTAGGTTGTTATTTTGCAGTTATCAACTGCACATGTGGCCCATCTCCTTCCATTTGAATTTTGGTCTGACTGGCAGCATTTATTACTTCTGATTCCTCGAGAAAACAAGGCAGGGCCTGTTCTTAAGATTTAGAAATTCATCTTCTAATTCATCTACAAGCCATATTTTCAATACATGTGTTTATATCTACTTTGCCTTTACAAAAGGGAGAAAACTAATGGAAGAGGTACCACTTAAACAGGTTTGGATGTGGGTGTGGTGATGGGGATGGCAGTCTCAATGCCATGTGCTTGAGTTTTGTGTTTCATAAGACAGTAAAGATTTATTGGGGTTTTTTTTTTTTACCTCTGCAATGTGAACATGTGTCAACTTTGGTTAGCCATGCCAGCAGGAGTTACACAACTTACTTGGAATGGCAGACTGTGCCGGACAGAGGATATCCCGTGAATTTGAGAATGAAGCTTGTAGATGATAAATGCCAAGGCAAGAGTTAATTTAGTACCCACTTTCCATAAATAGAGGAAGTTGATTCATACAGTCACAGCTAGAGAGTACATGACCATGTCAGAGACTTCACTGTCTTGCTTGAGATCACAGATTTGCTGAATAACATGGTGGTCAAGTTGCAAAATCCAGTCTTCTACCCTTAGAATGGCAGTCAGAAAGACAAAATGGCGTGGAAGGAAGTATCTTTTTTTCTGTGATTGTTCTCTTTCACTGCTTGGCTTTTTAATACACCAAACAGTTTCACCATTCTAGACACTACAGATGTATTTATGATCTAGTAAAATATTAGCATCATATGATATTTGATTATGCTTGTAAGAAGAAAGAATTCTCTATTCTGTGTCTCAGACAAAGCTGTTTCAAAACCCAGCAGAATAAGTAGTCAGAAATGAAATTAAAGTTTTTAAAATGTCAGCTCATCAGAGAGTTTCAAAGTTAAAAGTTGCTTGTAAGTTGTGTAGGGTTTTCATATATTTCTGTAACACATGACTATATAATATAGAAAACATATAATGCGTTGCAATATATATTGCACAGATTATGATTATGTTTGTAGTATATTTTATTATTTTATGCTATACATTCCCTATATATTATTATTAAGGACAGTATTTCAGTTTGTATATATGCTTTACTGACCACAAGTGTTGCAGTTCTGAGGCATATTGGCTTCAAATTACGACAATTAAACATGGTAGGTGGAAGAATCACAGGGACTATAGCTTGGGTTGTGCTGTCAATTATAGGGTTGAGTGTATCCAAAGATGAGTTTAGGACCAGCTGTGTTTCTAAATGTGCTAACCATCTGACACAACTTATGTGTTTGGTTTGTTTTATGCCTGGGGTTTTTTTGAAGGGGGATGAATAGATATACATACACGTATATTGTAAGTTTTCTTTTGGACCAGTTTTGCTTTCACTGTAAAGCTGGTGTCTAACTGCTCTAGTTATTTAATTTCTAGTTTTTCAGAAATGTTAATAGAATAAGTGGTGGAGGCTCATACCAGGCATGTTAATGGAGTAGGAGAACAGAACTGGGTGTATTTCTCTGCAGATCTTCAGTGGGATTTGGAAAGATGTTTGGATTGGCAGAGACTATTTTGTTGGGTTTTAAAATAAATAAATTCTTCTGCCAAGGAAGTTCTTCAGTATATATTGAACTTGAGTAGTTACTTTTAAGAGTCTGCCCAGAAAAATGGTGAAGTGTTTTCTTCACTACTCTAAATGTAAGACTCAGAGACATCAGTAGATCCTGAAGCCCGAGCTGGTAGTTCAGTGGTCTGCTGCATGCTGCATTCCAGCACCAAGCATATCAGAAAAAAAAAAGATACTCCTCACTTACCCTGAACTTTGTGTTTCCTTAAAGTAACTGGTTAGAAGCATAGCTTTCGTTTCTGTCCAAAATTTTTCATTCTGCTCTGAATTAGTCCCGTAGAAGCATAACTAGTTGAGTATTCATTGCTAGCTGTCCATAAATACTGATGTTTTGGTAGGAATTATTTCAACATGCGATAGCTCAATAATACATGGTCTCCCTCAACCTGTATTTAAGCTGTTATAGGGGTGTATTTATAGTTTCTTAAATTCTACTCTTAAGTGTATGGAATATGCATGAAATACAGTTGATGGGCTGCAGTTCTGCCAGACCAATACAAATAAAATCCTCTCATGTTCACAGAGATAATTAGTATGACTTTAAATATTTTCCTTGCTATTTTCCACCCCTATGAATCTTGATTGAAGTTACTAATGAATATTAGAAAGAATACATCCCTGTTCTCCATGCCTCTAATTGATGCTTTGCTGGTGTCTTGATGCTGTCAAGCTTTGTAGGTGTTTGAGAGAGGAGATAAACAATGTTATGTTCTCAGCGTTTTGTAGAGAATCTACTGCAACAGCTTTGTGTTCTGTGCAACCTGCAGTTCTTCTGTGCAATCTGATGTATTCTTTGTTCTGCCCTTTTTTTGATGTGTTAATTATGCTATATTGTACTAGCAAAATGACATTTGGCATCAGTTTTTTTTTTCACTAGCCCATTTGGAGATGCATGAGTGGAAGACATCCTGTACAAGTGTCATGTTTGAGAGTTAATTTTTAAAATTATCTAGCTCTTGTTAGGTTGCCATCTGTTTTCCTCTAGCTTGAAGAGGAAACAGCTGTTGTGAATAATCTCAAGACAGTATTTTTAATAAAGTCTAATAGGTCTGCTTACCTTCAGTTTGTATGTGTATCACAGGGAATAAATATGCTGTCTAGGAGGGGCAATGTGGTTCTGCAGTAGGAACTGTAGTGAGTTTTAGTAATGCAGTGATTCTGGTATGTCTCCTCCATAGCTGGATTTGAATACAGCTGGAGAGATCTGTGTTAATGGGGCACACTTCACTTTCTCTAACAGTGTATTGTCTTGTAGAGGGGCTGCTCTCTGCTGCTTCTGCCCTCTGAGTGCAGTGGTTGACAGGCAGCTGGGGAGTTGACTGAACCTGGTGATCCAATAGAAAAGGTAACTCATGGCCCCACTGTGCCAGCTTCAGTTTGCTGATCAAGCAGAGGCAATAGCTAGCTATGTTTGACCTCAGGGAAAGCACTGGAGATGAAAAGCCAGCAACACAGCCTCTTCAGTTGACAGTATGCAGTGGTATGGAGTTAGAGGCAACATGTGCACCAGTAGGTCCTACTGTTTTGGGGAAAATATTTAATTCTCAGATGGAGAATAAGTGTTATTAATGGTGAGTAGGGTATGGATGCACTTTATGTAGCCAGTGGATGATTACCTTGTGGGTTTCTTAGTTGTATTTTAGGCTTCATTTTGGTAAGAAGTGAAAAACCTCATGAAAGAGATGATGTACAATATAAGCTTCAATGACAGTGGTGATTCAGCTGAATAAAGGGAAGGATATTTTAAAGTAGACAAGTTGACTGTCAAGGAATGCCTTGAAAGAAGTTCAGATTTGTTTATGCGAACTCAGGCATTGCAGAGTGGACAAAATGCAGTACTGTTTTGCATAGATTGTCTTTCTTGACTGCTTTCTGTCAAAATCAAAGGGAGATATCTTGAAAAACTTGCAAGATGAAGAGTTTTTTGAAATAAAAGGGCTCAACAGTAAAGAGAGTGGAGAAGACTAACCAGCAGAGAGCATTAAATGGTGGTAAGGGAGTATAGAGTCGAATGGAGAATGATGACTGATGGAATTGGATCTTTGTGTAAGTAGAGTGGCTTCTTTTTGTCAGAGGCTTTGCTGCTTTTGCTTGAGTCTTTAGCTTAATGGCATTATAGAACAACACTAGCAAGGGTAGCCGTGAAAGGTGAGCCTGTAGTCCAAGTACTTGCAAGACTGCAGCCTCAGATCTTCCCAGAGCTTATACTACAAAAGGCTGTAGGAAATAGATATGCCATGCTATGTGGTTGCACAAGCCCTGTCCTGTTCACTCTCATTGCTGCCCCATTTCTTGCAGTTAGGCCAAAATTGGTGGTATGAATCCATTAGGAGCCTGTACGGTGTCAGAGCTAATGGCTACACAAGATCTGTTCTGGCCTGATATGATCTGTTCTGCTTAATTGGTTTGTGTAGCACATGAATATGTGTGGTTGCATCATGTGGGGGAAGATGGGCAGCGTGCAGTCAGCTGGCCTGTCGTGGCTCCAAGTGGCTGTGAAGCTGCAGTGTTACTGCAACAGGTGAGGAAATCGCTGCGCCCTGCTTAAAAACCCCCTTTAAACTCTTTTGTCTTTTGACACAGCATGAGTGTGTTGGAATTCAGGAAAGTAAGAGACACCAACTTGCAATTTAGTTAATATTAAAAATTAGTTATAATACTTGCTTTTGAACTTTCCTATCAAATTTGTGCTATTACATAGTGTTTGCTGTTTCTCTGGAGGAGTATCTTCTTTAGGCTAGGAACATATTATTACAGAAACCTGTTCTATCTGCCTTTCAAAGGAGAGAAGTTCTGATTGATAACTATAAGAACTCTCAGGAAATAAGAGTGACCCAAAAGAATGTTGTTACATATGTAGATGTTTCTTTTAAAGACTGATATTTTTGCTTATCTTTGGAGGTGGTTTCTTTGGTTGAATAGCAAACTGCATTTCCCACTTGCAGGTGTATGCACTGCCTCACTTCTGAATTTATAATGGGAGTACTTTAATTTCAGAACAAGTTAAAGCTGGACATAGGAAACAAGTAATTTCCTTTGCAGAAACCTGCACTAGTCAAGTATTTCAAAAGATATGCAGTCAGAACAGTACAGATGCTGTCATGTACTGACGATTTTCAACATTCATGTTCACAAATGGTTCATCTTCTGGGAAGACAATATCTTTCTTCAGATCTCATAAATCTGTAGCTGACAGCAGTGTGGTGGTTATGGCATGGTTATATGGGATGTGACAGTACTGGAGTGGGTAGAGGTGAACTTCAGTGGGAGCTGTTGTTGGGCTTCTGTCAGTGTTACTCTGCACTTCTTTTGTGTGTATGTACCTTCTTACCGCTCGGAAGTTCCTCCGCACTTCTGTTTTGGCACAGTATCTCTCAGTCAGCTTCCCATGAAGAGTGTCATTCCTATCAAAGTCATGAAACACTTTTTTGCCAGGTTGCTTTGCAACTGTTATAGTACCTTTTCCATGCCTGAATTGGTCTTCTTTCCACAATAAAGCCTTTGGGAACCATTTTTTCTTTCTGTGGATGTATGTGACAGCACTGCTGGAAGCATACACTGCTAACAATGATATTTCCTGTCATGGTTACTGGAAGCTGTTTGTCTTACCTGTTTGTTAAAAGAACCTGATGCTTTGTCTTTTCCTGCTCTGCGTTGGTAAATTCTGCTTTGGGTTTGTTTTCCCCCACTTGTGCTGTTATGCCAGCAGGCAAGAGGCTTTCCAGTCCATGATGTTCATCCGGACATGCTGCACAGGAGAGTCCTTTGGTGTAAGGCATTTGGATCAGGCTCTGTAGGCTTTGCTGGCCCTCACATGCAGCTTCTGCAACATCTCATGTGATTGCATTAGCAAATATTGTAATGCAGTGCTTCACTGTGGTCTTTCATCTGAGTAATCTGAAGTTGCATTTCGAGTATGAAGTGCTAGAGAGGGATGTAGTTCAGCTACGGAAGTTAGCTGTCTGGCTTACTGTGCACAATCACAGATGGAGTCTGCAGCAGAACTGGGATGGAATCCAGATCTTCAACCAAAAGAGCCAGCTTCTTGCATGGAGATGGAAACTTCTTGCACAAAATAGATCTGGTGTGTGTTGTTGCTTTGTGAAAATAAGTGGACTGTTTTTGAAACTACATAAACTACATGAAATGAGTAAGGGGTTAACTGAAGCTGAATGGCTTTCCATTCTTGGGTGATCTCTGCAAAGAAGCATTGGTCTGTTTTGGTAGCCAAATGTCTGGTGTATTCATCCCCATCCCCTAGCATTAAAAATAATGACTACAGTATGCACGTGGATTTGTGTGCATCTTCTGTATGTAATTTGTGTTCTACCCTAAAAGGTAAAAGTAGGCATATTTTTATCCAATAGGCTTTGGATAGGCATGTCTATTTACATGCTTTAACTTCTGCAGCTGGTTATTGTTAATGTCTGTGAAGAACTTTTACAGTCTGTGGAAGTGTGTGATATAATCCAGAAATCAACTTCATTTTACACATGATTATCAGAAGCCTTCTCTGACTCCAGTCTGCTGTTCTTTTGTATGCCATGAATTTGCACAAGGGATTGAGGAGGTGATTTCAAGACAGGTGGATATTGCATGCATGTAGCTTGGCCTGTAGGTTCCTATTGACACTGGCTGCATATGATAGCATCGCTTCATGTGACCTTCTGAATAAATATGAAAGGATTTATTCCTTTTTTTACTTTGTGATAAAACTAGTACATGCTCTATCTGTAAGAAAAACATGATTTTATCACTTCTGTTGGGCTCTGAAAAAAAAAACACAACAGCCTCTAAGTTGATGTGTGTGGGTAAATTATCGCTGTTTGCCTGCTTGATGTGTTTTGTAAACTGCTGATGACAGAGTTAGCCAAGGTTTTGTGTGTTTTGGGCTTTTGATGACTGAGTAGTTGCAGCACATAACTGTGGATTCAAAGCTGTGAGTTTAAATTTACTTGAGTGTATTGTCCTTATTGGGCTGAGGAATAAGCTTGGTTACAGTGCTTTCTCCACCTGTGTTAAGAAAGCAAGCCACTGGCACTGTGTTGGCTCAAAGACTGTGAAGTTGGATGTTGGTTTGATTTGGCAAAGTTTTCAGAATGGGACTTCTAAATTAAGATTAACTTCATATATCAGTATATCTTTTGTATTGTGTTAACTTCATATATCAGTATATCTTTTATTTTATGTTATGTTTAGGAATGCTGTGCCTTTGTACCTCCATCCTGTCAAATATCCTCCACCTGCCCTTCCCTTTTTTAAAGCTTAATCCTCCCTTATCATGTATGAATGTTTGTGTAGGCTTAAGCATTTTAAGAAAGAGAATGTCTTCTGTGTTGGTACAGCTCTTACTACTGCTGGACCTCTGCTACTGAAGTGAAATCAGAGCAGGTGTGTGCTGTGGTAGACAGAATTGTCGAACTGAAGACACTTATAAAACTTCGCAAATGTATTTCAGAGCAGTTGCCAGATATCCCTCTTGTTCATGTTTTCGAATTCCCTCATTTCTGCATAGATAAATTAATTCTGCTTTGTCACTAGTAGTAACTATGCAAAATATTTAACACTTCCTGAATACTTGACATGCAGTGTGACTCACCCCCTTTTCTGTAGCCGATATGACTAACTTGTAAATTGAAACCAGAAGACTAAAAGAAAAATAACATCAATTGAGTTTCAATATATTAACACTTTGCATAATTTAGGAAAGGAAGTAGGTCACTTTCCATTTTTAATACCTACCCACTTTATACTTTGCATAAAAACCCAACAGGATTGCAGACATTTCGTAGAAAGGTATACATTGCCCTGTAAATTCAAATTTTAATCATATGAACTTCTGTGGAAATTGTAAGGGAATATTGTAGTTTTGGCTTAGATGTTTCTTCAGAATCTTAGCTCCTTATAGCAAGTGTTGTATTTTTGGTGCATACAGCTACACTCACTTCTGAACTCTGTGATTTTGATCACTGCTTGAAAATAAGTGACTATACTCATCTTGTTGCTTGTTTTTCTGCAACGTTGTGCCTGTCTTATCTATACTCTGTGCTGAAGACTGAAGAAGTAAATGTTTTCTCTTCCTGTAGTTAGTGATGTTGGATAATCTAGCATTTGGTTCTCATCACATTGCCTGCACAGTGAGTCATGCTTTCTTCATTAGGTTTGTTTCTCAGGCCAGGATTCATGTGATGTTCCCCTTCTCTGGGCAATCAGATTAGTCACTGTTTGAAACCTTGTTTAAAAAGTAAATTGCACCACAGGTTGATGCCTTGCTTACCCATTACATGCTTGCCTGCTGCTTGGTGTTTGGGTTCAGCAGCATCATTATATTGAAGAATGTTTTATAGTCACAGTAACTGACACATTATTGGAGTGCCACTGAAATTAGCATATTAAATTTGGGACTTGTAGCACTAGCAAAGACTTGTAGATAAGACAGGTGAATTTTAAGTAGTTCAGTTTGCTGAAATACATCTTGCTTAAACTTGGGCTTCTTTCATTATACTCTTAGGAACAAAAAGCTACATTGCAGATATGGTAGTAGCTTGAACAAAAAGCTACATTGCAGATATGGTAGTAGCTTGAACTTTGTGAAGCATATAGATTTATAAAAGCAGTGGTAATAACAAAAATTGGTAACATGGATGGCCTCTTATCGTGATACTTGAATCAGACTTAAGGTGTTCAGGGCAGAAACTCTCCCTGCTGAATTATCTGTATCTGGAAGTGTTTGGAGCCAAGATTTGATAAAGGTTTCAAACAACTTTAGGACAGTAGCAGAGTTTCCAGCCCGTACGATGTGATGTGCTGTTATTAAGGCTGTTGAAGTTCTTTATCTTGGTGCCGGAGGATTTTAGGGGTGGTGGTTCAGGTTCATTGTGGTAAGTAGCAGTTTGAAAGACAAACTATGCAGAAAATGTGAGGTGGCCAGATCAGAAGTAGGGAAGGAGAGGGGAAAATCTATACTGAGTGGTTGTAAACACTTGACCTGGGCACTGATGTTAGCTGGCTAAGCTCCCTGTCTAGTCAATGGACAACTAGAGGAACTTGTTCAAATTATGATTCAGAAAAGCTGTTGTGTTCATGCCCTGAATCCTCTTATGCAGGAGTCTGTGTGACCAGTAGATGCTAATACAGGCACCAAAATTGTGCAAAATGTTGCATCTTATGAATATCCCCAGGACCAGTGTCTGATTTGTGCCTTCAGAGCAAGTTAAGGTTATGACACGGTGAAGGATTGGAAGTTGCTGAAATAAATGATTATAAAAACTGTCATAGTTTATAGATGAAAACTGGAGTAGAAGGAAAGATGAACTAATGTTCCACATTAAACTTTCATTTTGGCTCCTTTGAACAGCTTTATTTTTCATCTTGTAAGTTGTTAGCAGTGTTTTGACAGGCAAATGCTCATGAAGTAGGTGAAGGTACAGACCACTGTGGTAGAAAATGAGATTATCTGTAATAAGTCTAAATAGTGAGGAGTTTTTTTTTTTTTGTGAATCTTTTTGTGATGATCTTGTTCTCCCTCCAATTTTCAGCTTATTCTTATGGATATCAGGCAGTCACAGCCATTATAAGTATTAGTTATAAGTATTAGTTCAGATTGTTAGCTTTCCTTTCATTCTATGTGAGATAGATGCCTGTGGTGACTAAACAGATATGCTAGAATTCAACTTTGGATGAATTTTGTGGGTGTGGATGAGCAGCTCAGGGAATACCCAGCTTCCAAAAAACATTAGATTTGAAAAATGCTCAGCCTCTGGGTAATTACCTACAACCAAAATTTTTGAATCTTGCTCTTATTTCTGTGAGTATCCACTGAAATAAAACAGACCTGTGTTTCTTTGAAGTACATTTAATCCTGCTGCATTGGCTCTCCCTGGAAGACAACGTGACCCTGTATTTTGGCAGTTACTTTGGTGCAAAGATGGGTATGTTGGGTTACGTATACTGTGAGATGAGAACCTGACCCCGTGACTTCAGGTCAAACAAGAACAAGTGAATGCTTAGGTATTTGTGCGCGTGAACTTCATTTTCTTGAAAGATTCTTCCCCCAGCCACCACCACTTGGGAGACTGGGAACTTGGGTGGGGGATATCTTGTTTGTTTTTTACAGTTCGTTTTGCTTAATGCTGGTCAGTCAAGTCTCCTATACTGCTTTAGATTTGTGGGTAGAACTTTACAGCTTATATTTAAAAATAATCTGGTACACTGTCAGCAACTCAAAAACTTTCCAGGGCTTAAGATAGTGGTAGCTAGTTGTCATTTCCTCCCTGTACCTAGGTCAGTTCGTCTTCTGTATTTTTAAGTGAAAATTCATTTCAATAATGAGTCAGGAATCCTGTGCAGATACTTCTTTAGGAAGCCTGCTGACACAGCAAGTGGAATGTTTAGGATCTTGGATGATGGTGGTCCAGTTTTGTCCATGTGTGGATATTCTGTAACCAGCTGCTTCTAGAAATTCTTGGGCCAAACTGTGTGGTGGCAGTAGTTAAGGCAGTTGGGCTTCAGAGTAGGGACATGTTGTCCTCTTCCTTTCCATGAAGAAATCAATAGATTTTTAGATCAATTGCGGTGCATCCTTGCTCATTTGCAATCTTAAGAGTTTAGTTGCATAGCACTGCAAGCTGGCAAGTGATTGCTGTATTAGTGAAGCTCAAATACTTTTCAGCGTCTTAAAATGTCATAAGGAGAGATTTTATTGGTTTTGTTTTATTAATCGAACTGCAAGCTAGCAACAAGAAATTAGCATCATTTATGTAAATTCTTTTGGATTGTTGGCATATCTGTGCACTACAGGCTATTCAACAGTGAAACAAATTTGGTTTTAAAGCTCACCAGCATGGGAAAGTCACCTATAAATCTTACAAGGCACCAACCTTAGGAATGTCTAAGTGGGATTTATTTTTGTTTCACTCTATTGGAAAAAGTGCTATGTAAATGAAGGTACGGTAACTAAAGTAAAATGAATATTGTAGATGATTTTGATAATGTCCTAATCTGAGCATTATGTTCAGTACAGAGCTGAGTTTGCAACATAGCATTTGTCAGCCATCAAAGACTGCAGCTATAGAGTTGTGAGTTCCCTTTTTCATTCAAAAACCACCTCTAAACGCATAGACTGAGAACTGATCATGATCACACTTTTCTGAAAATAAAAGATTTCCTATTATATTGCTGTGCATAAGGTGCTCTTTGTGTGTGAAGGAACACACGAGGAATATGTGTACTAATGAAATATCAAGACTATGTCAAGTTCGAAGTATCTGTATTCTTGCCTGTTAGGGGGTTTAAGGGAAACTGCTAGTTACTGCAGGTTTGGAGGAGGATGTTTCTGAGTTTAGATCTTTACTTGGGGAAAAAAGAATTTGATCTCTTTGTAGCAAAATACCTATTTTCAGTGTTTTTGCAGGAAGGCTAAAATAAAGCAAATTGGGGATATTTTGAAACCTTTTTCTCTCCCTTATCATTATTAATTTTGTAATAGGAAGAGTGTTTTGAATGTGAAGGAGGACACTACTCCGTTAATTCCTAAATCTTAATTGGTTTTCAAGATTGACTTGAACTTCTGTGCTCAGATTCACTCAGTTTCTCTATAGCCAGGTTTTATTTTGGTTTACGCTGGATGGCCAAAGGACAGAACTGAACTTGATGTAAACATGATCCTGTGAAACTCTGCTTGGTGAAGATGTTTCTAAATAAGTAATTCTAAAGCAGGAGTGATTGTGGACTGCAGAATCTTTGGAGGAGACAGTTATAGTTGCTTAACATTGCCCGTAAAGCTTCAGCTTTTCAGCAACTACTCCTTTTATTACTAGTTTTTCATCTAAGCAAAATATAACCTTTGACAGATTTGTACTTTTCATGTTATTCTAAAAGTTTTTAGTGTCACTTGTGATAGAAGTGATTAGTGTCCTCGAAGAGATGGTGCATTCATTGCTTTTTCATTGCTTGTGTTTCTTTTTCACATAGCTATAGCTTTTTGATCTACAATTTAAAAATGTACATAAATAAAAATTGTCCCTTTTTTTGTCACATGGCTTTTGGTATCATTTGTGAATAATATAAATGAAAGCAGGTAAAAGTACTTATTTCCACAGAAACTTCTTTTTGCTTATGCTGATGTTTTTGAGAATGTTGCTTTTGTTCCTTACAATGACTAGGCTACTTACTACAGAGCGATCTTAAATTACCCTAAAGTACAAAGACTCTCAAAAGGGAGCATTTGAATTGTTGTTGTATTTTGTTGTTTGATGTTGTAAATCATTTGCTTGTATTTCCTGTCTCATACTGTTCTTCTAAAAATAGCCGAAATTGCTTGCTGTTTGCTCAGTGCAGCTCCATGATGGAATAGCCTGTTTTTTAAGTTACTTCCTCTCAGCTACTCTGCCCCTCCTGCAGCCTGAATCTCTCCCTCATGGCCTCCCAAACAGATGTTCAGTGACTTAAACTTTGCTGTGAGATGGTCTTTTATAACTTCAGGAAACTGATTTAAAAAAACAAACAAACAAACAGCAACCACCAAAGCAAACAACTCCCCCACCCAAAACCCCCCACATCTGAACAAAACCAAAAAACTTACCAAGGATTGCACAGAGGCACAGAGCAACCTGTAGCGAGTCCTTACAGTTCTGAAACTCATAGGAAAAACCTCATGAGTCTCTATCAAATGCAGCTGGGAAGTTACATGAGATGTGTCTTGATGCAAAGTACCATCTTCAAAACACAAGCTGAAAAGAAAAATAATATATGTGGAGTCGAGTTTTACATTGTGTCAACATAAAGAGACAGTTAGGTTAATTCATCAGTTTTTCTGTAGAAATGTGAAAAAAAAGGCACATCAAAGAAACTAAGAATGCCAACCCTAGAATGCCACAGGAAAACAGAATTTAAATGTAAACTCCGTGATAACTCCTTTTTCCTGGCAGTATCCTACTTTAAAATAATCTTTTCCAAATGTCCTTTAACACAGAATAGCTTCAGTCTTGTTGAAAAGCAGCTGGACTGTACATTTTTTTATTTTGTGGGATTAAGTTACTATTCTAAGGGAATCTTTAGAGAAACCTGATGCTTGCTGTTGACCGCAATGCTGGCAAGTGGCATGCAACCAGTTATATTAGAGTTGAGAATTATGCTTCTCCTCTTGTACAAACTAAAATCTTAATTTTGCAAGCAACTCTCATGGAACTTGCTTTATAGGCATCTTTCCTCTCAGCCCTGAGATTTGATTAACAGCCCTTGTGTTGAGAGCACTTAAGTACTTAAGATCATGACAAGATCTTTTGAGCCTTCTGAGTGTTCGTTCTTCTTACAAGAAAAGTGGGACTGTCAGCCTGCAGCTTCTCACCGCTCTGCAATGAAATATCCTCAGCTGCTTCTGTTACATACAGAAATATAACGCAAGATATTTGAACAGTTTATTGGACCTTCAAGGCTGGAAAAGGAAGACTGGAATGTCTGATCACAGTCATGTAGGAAAAAGGGAATTTGGCCACTAGCCATTCTGAGTAATAGGTCTGAGTCTGTTCACCACCCGGGCTGTGGCTGATTAGGCTTTGATATTGTTACAGCTGACAGAAATGTCTGTCTTTTGCTTTGTCAGAACAGGTTCCAGGCCAGAGGAAGATCTATGTGTATGAAGGTTCCTAACTGGTATGGACTAAGTTTAATCATGTGAGGGGAAAATGGTGGTAGTGTAGTAGTATGGCACTGGGTGTGCTGGTGAAGTGGATTGTGTAGAAGGGATTTTAACAGATGTCAAATGTTCCTATCACTAGGCTGTGAATAGAGATGTCAGCTGGTGCTGGTCTTCAGTTTCATGCCAAAAGATTTGGGGTTGTTGCTGCTTCCATGAAACCAAGAGGGTTTCCACATGATTCTCTTGTCTAAAAAGTTGTAATTAATGTACTGTGCTTTATCTCCCTGATGGTTACTTGCTGAAGCAACACTAGCTGTGGTACCAAGTTGCTCAGGGGTTGTTGGTAATGTCCAGGTCATCAGTGTTGTTTTGTTGACATAGTTCTTTCCCTGAGTCTTCTAATGTGATGACCATTTCACGTGGAAAGAGGCTGGCAGGCAAGGGCTTTTAGATTAAGAACAGGTCATCTAAAAATCTCATTTTCCAGATCATCAAAATCAGTTCACAGATGGCTATTTTTGACCTGGTTTAGAAATTGGATTTCAGAAATCCAGTGCAATCTGTCTCTCCGTGACAGCAAAGTTGTGTGTATGTGTGTGTACATAAATGCCTGTGGTTAAAGCAAAGAGAGATTGTTGGGAAAATAGTGTTTCTAGCCACATCTGTTTTAAAAAATATATAATTTTTTAATATCAATTTTCTTTATTGGATATTTATGAATTTCATGTGTTTTTCTTATTTAAAGACTGTGTGAACTATATACAGACCTGGAGGGAAGAGAAAGTTTTTAACACTTGGTGTATATTGCCCAGAAAGTATTTATTATTTTTAATTTACTACAAAAGTGCAAAAGAACACTAAGCTACTTACATAGCTCTATAGCTGCATGCTGGGTACACCAACTCTTGGGACTTCACTTTTATAATTTATTTTATTTTTATTGCGATTTTCTATTTGAAAAAGCAAAAATGAGTGGAAACTTTCCTTTCTGAGAGGTGCACATAGTATATCTACATATAGGAATTATATACAAATGTAACCGTATATTCTACATTCAAACATTACATTAATTTCGTATAATCATCACATTGGCTGTTCAGTAACAAAATTGGTTTGTAATGTGAATGGAAGTTTTTTTAACTATGACCACTATAGTATTAAAGAGGATTATTTTCTCAGTATATACTTACTGAGGTATTGCAGTCATATCCCTCCCCTTATCCCCACCTCACCCACAAAAAAGATGATTTTTCATTTGCAAGAAAATGAACCACTTTCTCAACATTCAACATTATTGCAACTGTTTACCTTCCATTTTAAAGTCATTCATAGGCACAGAATTCTAGGTATTTCTGCATTTTTTAGTTGACACAGAGTGGTATATGTATGTTTTAAGTAAAATTAAATATTAATTAGAAATTTGCTGGTATCTTTATATTTTACATATAATCTGGATTTTGTGCTTGAGGAGGTTTTTAAGCATAAATTATGATAGAGAATCAGAGCTCTGTGTGTATACACATTTTCCTTTTTCTGTTTTTGTTTGATCTGTGAATGTTGAAGCAATAATTCTTTTCAGAGGACAGAGAACTTGAAAGGAGTGCGTGAGATAATTTTTCCAGATTTCCAGCATCTCTATTGAGATAGAGAGCTTAAAGGAGAACAGGAGAAGCTCTTCATTCTTGACATACATCAGTGTTCTGTTTTTGTTCCTGACATGCTTCCCTACAAGCTTCTTTGGAGAACATTTTCCTGAATAGGGCAGAAACAGACTGGATTGTTGTTGGTTTGCATATGAAGCCATTTTCAGATTTTAAGTATTTTGTTTCTACTCAAGTCTATCAGTATGCTCCCTGAAGTCAAATGCTGTGGCATTGAAAGCTCAGCTGCTTTTATTGGATTTATTTTTTGGAGGTAGGTTTTTGTTTGCTTGTTTGTTTTCTGAAATAGTTTGGGAAAAGGTTCTCTCATGGCATCTTGATAAAATCAAATACGTTGCTGCTAGGGAACAGGAAGCTAAATTGGTTGATGCACTACAAAGTCTTTGTTAATGCATTCAGATTGGCAGATGTCTGCTGGTGACCCAATACTTAGCAGCACAAGAGCAGGAAATTTTGTTCTAAAAGGTAGAAATAATACCTGTCATGCATTCTCTGCTTTTCAGAAAGTTGCATTTGGGGAAATATGTCAAAAGCAAAGCTGGCACAGTGGCAAGTATCTAAATTCAGTTAAAAATACTAGAAGCTTAAAAAAATTTTACGTGGCAAAACCTTAAGGAAATGTATGTATATTGGCTTATTCCTAAAAGCATCTTCAAAGTTTTTTTCCTTCCTACCAGTTATGCTCCCAGGCATCTAAGCAGTGCCCTTCCCTGCCACATATGCAGGAGAGCCCTTTTTTCTTGCTTCCCTTTTATTGCCAGTGTTTTAGCAAGGCAGGAATATGCAACATTGGAAAGAACAAGGAAGATTAATATGATTTTGAGGTTTTTCCTTCCTCTTTTTTCCAGCCTGTTGCATTCCCTGTGCCTAGCTCAAGCTAAGCTGTCTGTGCTGCCATGGTAGTCTATTTCTGCATTGTAGTAACCCAATATTTATGAGGAGAAGATAGCAAGCCAGTGATGTATTCAGAATTGTATAGTCTATTTTTTAAGACTTGTCCAAAATACCCAATGTTAACTTTTCCGTAGCTGAAATCAGCTTTGCTAGATTTAAGTACTTAGTGCTAAATTGAGTTCATCACACAGTTAAATTAGGACCCATGTATATTAGAAGTACAGGGATAGAGAGAAAAGCTATTGCCAGCTTGAACAGATTATTCTGCTACTGTGTCTCCAAATGAAGCCTTATGCTCCAAAACAAAGTGCTTGTGTATTCTAAATTGTCGGGGTCTTAGACATCTTAAGAAACATTCTGTTTCTTCTTAGTGGAAGTGGAAAACTGAAGGTTTTAAAAGCGAGTGTATTGACCTTTCATCTGCAAACCCTTTTAAAGTTCTCTAGCATACAGGTACTTCACCTGGAGTATGGAGATGTGGGGTAAAAAGCGGACTTGGCTTTTGAAAATACAATTGTTGAAGATGCCTCTTCTACACAGATAGGTTAAGTGATTAAATTCTTGCTCAGAATAACTGAGCTCATCAGCTCTAGATGTTGAGAAAATGGAAATAGTGCATGACTGTATCATGTATTCTGGGCTTTCTTTTTTTTCATTTCAGTAGTAGCAGAACCAAAAAAATACGGATCAAGTTCAACTTCATTGTAGATGGCAAAACAGTGCCACAGAGGGAACTTTTTTGTCTTGGAGGAATCTAAAGAGCAACTGAAGCTCTAACAGAGCACATTTGTTGACATAAAATGTCTGGCTGGAGAGTTGAGTCTTTAGCTATGCTTGAAAGCTTGACAGATTTTTCTTATCTGCTCGGTGCTGGAGGAATCTAAACAGCCATTGACTGCCAGTATCGGGAAGAAACAGTATTTTTTGTGGGTTTTTTTTTTTGGTGTAAGCTGCTACTCAAGTCAGTAACATGATTAATATATTGGGTTGGTCAATTAATCCCTTGTTCTCAGTGATTTCTCAGGGTCTTTTTCTAGTTTGAAGAAAGAAATTACTGTAAAATGTCCTTCCCCTCTATCTTCCCTCTGTGCCCCACTTTGTAACATTGTGATGGTGGTGAACTTTAATTTCCTGTACAGACTGTGCAGTCAGTCTTTTTCTGGTGGTGCTAAATAGTGTCTTCTGTCACATTGCATTTAGGTTTCAATATTGTGGGCTTTTCTACTCTAAGTCTTTTAACAAAGAGGAAAATTGGGTTTTCAAAATACGGTTCTTACAGAGTGCTCTGACATAACTAAATATTACCTTTAAGCACTTAAGTGAATATTGTGCACATCAAAAAACTGGAAATCAAGACAACAAAATCTGGATTTGTTTTCATGTGTGTGCATTCATGAAGTAGGAAGTGGAAGAGTGCAGAAAAAGGGAAGATGTTATTTTTTTGGTGTAATTTTGAGCTTGAAAAGTTTTGTCCCTGTCTCTTGGAAGAACTGTGAGAATAGTGTGCCAGCCCCAGAGGAAGACTTCCTTATTGTTCTGTTATTGAAATGCTTCCTGTTGACAGTCTTTCTCTTTGGGGAACTTTACCCAGTTATCCAGAAAAGAGGGTGGTTTCATGTGACTTTAATGTGAGAAAAAGTTAAGAGAAATTTGATTGCCTGGGGAGAGGAGGCAAACCTTGAGACCTCAGTCTGTGTGAGAGTAGTGCTTTTGATTTGTAACTTGCCTGAACTCAGACTAAGAAGAGTAAAACTTTAAGGTTTGCTATGGCAGGATAGACTTAGTGCAGACTGAGCGAGCCATGAATAATCCTCAGTATATTTTTGTCTAGAGCTGCTGCAGTTAAACTGTTGCTAACACTGCAGCTTAGTTGAAAGCCACATTGGGCATGCCAACAGATGTTCCTGTCACACCTTTGACTTACAGTGGAGACAGCTTTTTTTAATGCAATGTCTCACAACTCTGAAGGAAGTGGGAAGAATGCTATCAATTTGTATCAGCTAAGCTGAGAGAAAAAACTTATTTAGAAGAACTCTGAAGTGAGGCATTACTGTCTGAAGCAATAGTTTCAAGACCCTTTCCAGGACCTCTTTCTATATGCTCCATGGTTAGCTTTAGAAAATGTGTGCATGTACGGTCACCCATATACAAGCCATTTGTGAGAAGTGTGGATGTGTGATGTTTCCAAGGGCATGTCATGAGTTGGTTAGCAAAAGTGTGTGAACGGAGTGCTAGAAAGAGATCACAGGCAGGAAGACATGGAGTCCTGTGTCACTTTGTGCTTTTCCTTTAAAGGCTGAGGATGCAGGTTGTCTGAGTCTTTCCTTGCTGTAGGTCTTCAATATTTACATGCATCAGATTGCTATCGAACAAATCTGCAGAAAGGAAAAAGTATGTCTTTGCTGAAGATAGGGTTGAAAAAAGCAAGGTAACTCTGTTAATAGTATATAGCTATTTGAGAGCTGGAGACTGGGAAAGCATGTGTCTAGTAAAGTGCACTTAAGCTGAGCTGCAGACATCCAATAAAAAGTTACATTTGTTACCGTCATTTAGAGTTTCCTTCTGTGTTGGCAAAGAAGCCTGTGTTCCCTTGGTCTGTGCATTTTTGGGTTTAGTTGTATTCCTTGTATTTTTACCAGGAGAGAGTGATCTGGTTCCCAAAGTATGTGCTAATAATCTCCGGGTACTGCGAGAGTGATGGTAAATAAGACTACATGCATTCTAGACTTACATTTAGTTCTGAGTTTGGTCTTTAGAATTAAGTCACTCATGCACATAGTGGTAAGGTCCTTTAGCAAAACTGTGAGGGGCATTGCCCAGTTTCCTGTCTTGAGAGTTTTGATTTTATCAGTCAGCCAAAGAAATTTAGTGCTCAACTTTGATTATTAATGGATATGTAGAGGAGAAAAACAGTGGTTTTATTCTTGTTTCATACTCTTGTGTTTTGTATTCTCTTGGTTACCCTTAGTTCCTTAATCCTATCTCTTTTGTTGTTGTTAAATACAGGATACATACTTAGTTCTTGCTGCAGTTTTGAAATGAATGTTTATTATGAAGAATATTCATGACTTGCATGGTACCTTTGTGCAAGGACCTTAGGCAGCTTCACAAGTGCTAGTTACCCCATCAGAGTGCTTTGGGGTCCAGCTTGTGATTTAAGGCTGTTGACTGTAACTAAAGTGACTGTTTTCCATCTCCCCATCTGTGGAGAGTAGTGGAGCTAGGGGTCACTCCTCGTTTGCTGTGTTCTGGTCATGTCATTAGGATAAAATCTATATAGAAAAGCTTGATTACCATGTTGTATGGTGTTCCTGGTACCTTATGGCAACACAAGCATGGAAGGAAGAAGTATGTATCCAAATACATATGAATAAATTGGATGCAACAGATGGTTGAGTTGTTGCTGGCTACTGCTGAGCTCTAAGCGCAGCGACTGTCAGGAGCTGCTGCCTTGGAAACAGAGTACTGCTACAAAGTTTAATGGGGACTTCACATTTGAGAAGGAAAATACAACATAATACTTCCCTTTAGCCATATTGCTGACACTGTGTTAGCTGACAGATGACTAATGTATGGATAACTTTTCAGTATGTAATCTTTCTGGCTTTTTTCTTTCTTGTCTTTAGGCGAAGCTAAAAATCTTCCCACATATCCGGGGCCAAACAAGATGCGGGATTGCTACTGTACTGTAAACCTGGACCAGGAGGAGGTTTTCAGGACCAAAATAGTGGAAAAATCATTATGGTAACAAATACATGTATAAATGTTCTGTTAACTCTTCTTATTCTCTGTTGACTATGTTTGTGTAATGTTCCAAAGATACTTTCTTGAGGGGACGAGAGGATGAATATGATTCTTTTTCCACTTTTAAGAGCACTAGTGGTAGAACTAGTAACGTCATGATTCCTGTCTGTATTGAAGGGAAACTGTCTTCACCAAGGCAACCCATATTAATTCTTTTCCTAATAATGTACAACCAGTGCTCCTTTCTTTCTGCAATATTTGTTTTGAACTTCCCTAAGCTTCTGAAATCTCAACTTAGAAGGAGCACTGAACTCTATTTTGCATCTGTCTGTGCTTAGAATTTTGCATTGGTCTGTCTATCCTAATGGGGGGAGTTAGGGTTTTTATTTTTTTCCTGTCAGGAGGCTGCAACTGAAAGGAGAGGTTTTGAACATAAGATGCTTGTCTGATTATCTTGAACACTTCCTGTGAGATTGCAGAAGTCAAATGTTGAATGAAACAGAATGAGAAGCATGTAGTAAAAATTAAAATGCTTTCTCCTGGAAATCCCTATACATAAAAAAATTTTAAAATTTAAAACAGTATTTAAAATTAATATTTAAGTATATAATTTTAATATATATTTAGAAATATATGTATTCTGGTAAGCAAGGCTTTTTTTTGAGTGGAGGGAAAAGTAACACCAAGGAACAATCAAGTTTATAACTTTTCTCTTAAGAGATAACTCTCACTCTTTTTCCAATTTGAGTAATAAGTCAGGAATTTGCTATTTGTCTTGTTATTGTGAATAATTTACTTCAGGAAGTAGCTCTAGACCTCACTGCCAAGCCCTCAGAAGTACCTGACACATTCAAGAATGTGAGTGGGCTTTATTTTCCTAAGTCTCTTTAATTGTTCTTTCACGTAAATTTTTGTCATCTTTAAGCCTTTATCCCTCATCTGGCATTCTGATATGGTGCACTGGGGTCTGTAAGGAACATTTTTTTGTATCTTGAGGAATTTAAATTGGCTAAACAGTGGTTTTGACTGGTGATGCTAACACTTTCCTATTTGTAGGATACTGTATTAGCAAAAAGCAAAAATTGGCTTTTATGCCTTCTTCCTCACCCCATAGCTGGTATGTAGTATCCCTAAATCTATTGTCCTTGAACCAATTATTCTCTAAAGGTGGTTTTGTAACTCATAAATTCATTCCTGTGTGGCCTTTTTCTGGATGATCATTAGTGCTTCACAAGGAAACGGAGGTTGGGAAGTGACGATGTGTGAGAATAATTGATTTCATTTCCTTGAACTAATCCAAGCATTTTTCTGTTGAAAAAATAAACTCTTGGTAGGAGAAATAAGCAACAAGTGTCATTCCTTCAGTGGGAAAAATTCCATCTGTTTTTACATATCATTATAAAGCTGGAGAGGTACACTGAGGCTGTGCAGAACTGGAAGCTTTCTGGTTTCCTGGGGAGCTAAATTCTTTTTGTTAATTGAGGTGAATTCAGAGGAGAACAGCACAATCATCAGAGGCCTGGAAAACATAACTGATGAGGAAAAGTTAAAAGATTGAAATTGTTTAACCTGGAGAAGAGGGATGAGAATGGACATAAGTATGTAAATAAAAAAATTAAACAAAACAAACAAACAAAAAAGACAAACAACCCCCCCACCAAAAGAAAGGGTGAGGGAACTGATCTGTCTGTCCAGTACGGATATTACAAGTAATAATGAACTTGAATTTCAGTGGGGAAGGAAGTTGAGGTTAAGGTTTATTGTGAAGAAAAATCTTTCTATTGTTAAAGATCCTGAAGTGCTAGAGTAGGTTGTTTTGGTTTTTCTGTATTTGTTGGTGATGGCTTTTAATAGGTTCTATATAATCAGTTCCAACTAAATAATGGGGATCTTCCAGCTTTGAAACGGTGGTGGACCAGATGACCTCTCAAAATCCCATTATGGACCTATTTTCTTTGATCTAAGGGTTGACTAAAGATCATCTCCTTGGTCATTCTTTCTTCTCCTGGTGAATCCAGTTTTAGTGGGAGTTAGCTTTCCCCCTGTGCAAGCTTCTATTTTCAAATACTATTTTTGGAAAACTTGCTTCTTCACAGTCTCTGAATATCTGCTTGTAGATACTGATATAAACTCAATTTTGCATTTAGCCATGTAAGTGTTTCTCTGTTTTTCTGTTGCATAAAAGAAAAGCAGACAAAAATCCCAGATATGCCTGGGGTGTCTTCTCGGTATGTGGATAGGAATTGCTCTTACCTAGTAAGGCACACTCAAACAGCTACTTTATGTTTCATGACTGTGCTTATATCTATGAAAGTAAGTGCATACATAGACTTCCAGAAGATGTTTTTCTAATGATTTCAGACCCTACTGCATTCGCCTATTGTTTTTTGTAAGATTCTGAGATGAGCACATAGTTGAGGAGCCAGTTACTCTGTTATATCCTTTAATGCTTGTTTGCAAATTGATTCAACCCATTGAGTGAATTACTGGGTAGGTGAGGCTTATGTGCCCTAAGGCCAGTGTAATTTGTATGCAGCAGAGAAATACCTGCTCTCATGGTGCTTCTTTGCCAGGCATTTGCCAATGTAATAGTGAATCATGTGCTGGGTCCCTTTTTCTGGGGTATCACTGCTGTGATATGAGATGTTTGGCCCAGCTTCACATCCCTGTTCCCAACACTTGACTAAAATAATTGAACCCTGCTTGAACATCCTTGTGGCTAGCATTGAAGTGGGGGATACAGCTTGACACAGTTCTTCCTTACAGTTTGAAGGGGAGAACAACTGGCTCTGATATGTTGTTCTTGCCTATTTTCTACTTCCTATCATTTTGTGGCTGCCACAGGGCTGACTTGCTATAAAGTTTTTAAGAATTGCCTGTATTTTTAGTCATTCTGATAACTCCCCCATCTTTCAATAAGCTCAAAAAATTATTTTCATATAGCCTATGGAAAATAAGATGCTTTGTGTGAAAATCTGAATTACAAAGTGTTTCATATTGGTTCTGGAACAATGTCTTCTCATTCAGATTTGTCCTGAAGAAGCCTATCTTTTGCAGCATTTCTGCATAAAATAATTTTTTCATCTGCATGAAAAGGCTTGTAATTAAAGTCACACTGAAACACTGTCTTGTGTATTAGGGAATTCAAGGAGTGCTAGCCTTTTTTTTTTTTTCCTTCCTTTTGTTTTTACTCAGTTGAGTTTCATTAGTCTTCTACTAAGCATTCCAGAAATGTATATTTTTCCACGCAGGCCTTCTCCTGGTGTAAAGCTTAAACAGAACTGGCAAATGGGAAAAAGGAAGCAGTTCTCTCTCCTTCCCGGAGAGACTTGGATGAATGTCCAGTTCTGGCTTACTTGGAATATCTGTGACTGAGCCTTCAGACTCTTGATTCATCATCTGCTGTGTTTTTACTGGGACAGTGTAAGAAGTTGCCTCCCTGAGCTCTGTCCCAATCTTCTGCAACAGATTTTTCTTTTTTTTTTTTTCTTTTTTTATTAGACTGTGGCAGAGGCATGAGAAGACAGTTGAGAGCAGTAGCCTTTTAACTCAGCAATGCATGAATCATTCAGAACTCAAAAGAACTGAACTAGCACATCCTGTTGTCCAGTGAAGTGCCCTTACCAGTGCGCTGAAGAGAATCTCTGTAAGCCTGATGCCCTTTATCTAAGTTTGTGTCTCAAAAACTGAGAGCAGCCAGCATGGTGAATCTTACCTCCTTTATTCAGCAATCAGGTGGGAACTCATAAATTACAATGTGAAACTCAGGTCATTCCTGTCATCCAGCCTCTGTTAGCTGCTGTTGAATTGGATGGTAGCACTGCTGCCTGGTGCTGGAGGATTTTGAGGACTGCCATGATAACTTGGTAGTGTCTGACTGAGCAGGCCTTTCTATGAAACCACAGAGCAACATGAAAGTACTGTTTATATAGGGCAGTTCCGAGTCATCCCCCTTCTCTGGGGATCTTTGGACAAGCATAGTGAACGTGTGGGTTGGTCAGAGCAAGCAATCCAGGTTCTCAAGAAGAGAATCTTAAAAACTTCAAGCAGCACTGTTTTCGTAAACTCCTTGGCACAAGCTTTCATTTAATTCTAAAAAGGTCACATGCAAGTCATAAGATATGAGGGAGAGGTCAGAGCCAGGATTTAATATGCTTCTCTGTTTTTTATTTGTCATTCAATATTTATATTACCATCATCCACAAAGGCACTGAGTAGAGTTGGATCCATTCCATATAACCTAGCAAAGATGTACATGAAGGGACTCTTGTATTTTATGTCCTAAGGAACATGTGGTAATCACTGTGTTTGTTTTAATGCACAGATCTACAACTTTTCTTTAGTTCTGAGCTGCAAGTAGACAGCCTGACAGTAATTTTGCCTATTAATTTCCTTGGCTGAATCAATTACTTATCTTCCCCCATTAGTAGCTTCCCCCACTTCAGGCTTCACCATCCATGAGTGTTTTCCTAGCTACAGATCTTTCCTAGGGATGAACTTTCGTGGCCCGTTGGTGTTAAGACTGACTTTGCCTTTGCTGTTTGCATCAAATGTGTCCATTCACTTAAAGGGCAGTGTCAGCTGCAACAGGAAATCAAGGCAGCTTCTCAAATCATAGGTGAAGAATGGAAGGAATGTGACATCTCTAAATTTGTTTCAAGGATATGAATAAAGGCAAAAACTGTCGTATGCTAAGAATCAAATGGCTGACAGTGTGTGCTTTAGAGAGATGAGCCAAGCATCTTGAGTCTGTGATTATTGAGTTCACCACTATTTCACTGAGGAATTTTTCACGTGCTAAACATAGTGATCAAAGCCTGAATGAAACAGTAAATGAAGCCAGAGGCACTTTCCCCACCCCCAGTCTTTTTTTTTTTTTTTTTGTGCTAGTCTCCAGTGAACTTAACAGTGAGAACTTTAAGTCTGCAGTGTGCTTGTGAGTGTATAGTGAAATGTGCTGTAAATTCACAGTTTAAGCTGTGTTCTGTTTAACAAGTGGTTGCTCTGTTTTAGAATTAGATTGGGTAACAATTCAACCAGTAGCTCTCAGAACTTTCTCTAAGTAATTCTACTGCCATATTTAATGTTGTTATTTTCTAATTCTAGGCTTGCTTAAATGCTTTTTTCCCCTGTGTTTGGAGTTCGTGGCTGCATAACTTCTCATGCTCAGATAACATCTTGGATGCAGGCCACTTCTCAAATTTTAAACACAAAGTTGTTTCCCTTAGTTGGAGCGTTGCCAAAATTAGCTGTTGCATCTGAGTTAGCTCCATTAGCTGCTTCTACATTCTTACATTGCCAGCTCACCTCCTTGAAATAACAACCTTCCCCAGACCAGTGGCCCTAAGCAAAGAGGCCTTGAGGTGGATGATGTAGCATGTTCTGCAGCTTCTCTCCTGCTGTTCCCAGGGTCTGCCACCTTCTGCACTCGACTACGGATAACTGTGGCTTGAATTTGTAACTATAAACTTCAGTTCCGAAACAACTCAAACCTTTAAGGGAAAGATTTAAGATGGGTATGGGTACAGCTTCAGCCTGGTCAGGGATATTATTTAAGCCAAGGACTCTGGTTGTATAGAGAAGTAATATAGCTGGGAAGGGTGCCAGTAAGGGAAGCAAGACTTAATGGAAGGAGGAGAATGAAGTGAACCTTGAGACTCAAGGCAGGGTTTATGAATGAGAGCGTTATCCACACAAAAAGCCACCCATGTGAGTAACAATTGTTGGTGTTGTAGGCTGGTTTGAGTGATGAGGGGAAAAAAAAGTCAATGCAGCTGTAATGTGACTTCTGCTGTTTGTGTGTGTCGTCTTACAGAATATTTTGGGAGGTGACCAGGGGCCAAATGGCTGCTGCTTCAATTCATCTTAATCCATGTAAGCCTCATTGAGCCAAACCAGCAACTGTCAAGTGAGGTTGATAACTATAGCTCATGTGTGTGTCTGTCTGTCTCTTCTGAGCATAGGATTGAGAAAATAATACACTGCTTTATTTTTTTTGCTGTGTAGTAGGGCTGGTTGTGGCTGTAACACAGCACTGTTCATCTGGGTGTCTCTGCCCAGTGACATGAGAAAAAATTTGCTTAGGCTTGGTGGGTGTCTGGAAGCAGCCAGCACTCTTTAACAGTGGGCATAAGTGATATGTTTGGATGTACATGTTGCCTCCTGTGCCATGTACTTTCTACTGCATGTCCTCTGCCAAATCTGGGCTTCAAATATAATATTAGTTATTTTTAATAAATTGTGTAAGGAAGCTACCATGACATCTGCCAACTTTGGCTCTTACAGAGCCTGTCTTATTTGTCTGTTGTCTTCTAGTTCTGTGTCTAATAGGAGACTGAAGTGCATTCAGATTGTATTTGGCTTGCTGTATCTGCTTTGAATAAACCTTCTCTTCTCTGCCCCACCCCAGTCCTTTTACATACGCTGCAAAGCACAGCATAAAAAGTATTAGCCAAGTAGTAGAAAAAGCTTAGTAGTAGAAACAAACAAGTGTGTTCCTTTGTACAGACTGATTTTGCTTCCCGCTCACATGGTGATGTGAACTCTGGTGTTCAGTTCATGCAGCAGGATGAATCCAGTATTTCTAAACCTTTTAAAATAGTCAGAGGATGTGGAGTTGTCTGTGGCATGTTAATAGTCCTTACTTTCAATCACAAAAGCAGTTTAGAAAAAAAAAATCCATACACAAAGAATTCTGGTTTGAGGGGTTTCATTATTATTCATCATGCAACTCTTTCACTTCATCCACTGAACTACTGGTGCCAAAACAAAAACAAAACTGCTTTAGCAAATCCTAAGTATTGAGAAACAAGCATGAGATTTTGCAACACAGCCTGAAACTAAAGAAATGTTTTTACACTGACATTTTTTTATGAAGTCTTTTCCTCTCCGTTAGTATTATTTGTGATGATTTCAGTAGATATCTGAAGTTATGGAATTAAAGTTGCAAGTACACCACTGGAATTTAGTAAAACATGTAAATGTGAACAATTTTTGAACCCTTTATAGAGGAAGAAGCTCCCATTCATCATGTTGGAAGTAAGGATTCTCTTCCTTATTTGCTTTCATTCCACTTGATCTACACAGTAATTTTTGTTTCTCTTCTTCCCTGTCTCCTCCTGAAAATGTCCATTGCCAAAACACACATTAGAAGGGATGCAAAAATAGATACCTTGAAATGAGACTGTTTTGAAGCTGTATGTAAGTGAAAAAATACCTAGCGGGATCCTTTTGGGTTTTGTTTTCTTGGTGTTCCTGCTCCCATGAGCAGGAACAAGCAAGTTTTTGGTGAGGGGAGAGTATGCCTGAAGATTCAAATCCATTGCACTATTTATGTGTCTACTTGACTTTATATTTTCTGTGTCTCTTTTCTGTGCTGAGAGCTGTGGAAGCATCCTAAGGAAAGTGTCCTGAGGAGGGATTGGTTAGTCTATGTGTTAGTGGTAGAGGCTGTATAAAAGCTGTGCAGTAAGAGAGCCTTGTGCTTCTTGTGGAAAAAGGACTGCTGAGGTAGGACTTTCCTCCTTCAGAGCATGTTAAGGCGATGGGCATGTACTGAAAAAGAAATGAGGAAGGTTTGTGAAGTGAGAGTATGTGGAATAGAAGGCTACAAAGTCAGGCCCTTGTGTGCCTGAAAGCTTGGAATAAGGATTTAAAAATTGGTGCAGGTCTTTCTCAGTTCCTAATCCCATCAGGAAAACAAAAGACTGATTTAGGAACAAGCCCTATTTCATAACTAAAGATTAGCTGATACCTGCACTGCTGCTCTTGTTAGTGTGATGGCAAAACTAAAAAGAAATTAGTAAAGCTGTTCTAAAATTAGTAGTCTTTATTGAAAAAACTGGTTCTGAAAATACAGTTAGCTTGGAAGGAGATGAATTGCAATAAAGGTCCACTGTTTCTGGCCTTGCAAGTTCCTGCTCTCAGCAGTTATGTTTGAAGTCCAGAAGATAACACTTCACTTGTCCTTGTCCTGCCCTTGTGATCATACTGATGTGCAGCCTACTCTGCAAGGTTCGGGAGGGGGCCCTCATTATAATGTCTCCTCCTCTTTAAATGATTAAAATTTCTCCTTAGTGTAGGATTGGTTAATCTGCAAGGAAAGTTAAACTCAAACCCTGTAAGTTGAATCTGAACTCTCTTGGTTCTGAAAGATTTCTGAGTTTTCAGCCAGGCTATTTCCAGTATTTGTTTTGGAGGATCTTGTCAGACTCCTGAGGGCTGTGTAGGCAGATGCTGCTGCTTTTTATTAATTGCTATGTCAAAATAAAAGTACTTGCTGAATCTCCATCAGACTAATTCTGGCTTTTGGGAGAGAGGAGACACTGAGGGAGGGATTTAGCTGTTCTTTTGGAAAAACCATTCCGGAGCCCTGAGGCTCTTGTTCAAGATAAGTTAGCTTGGGAAATAAATCATGGGGTTTGACTGCTTCAACCTCTTGCTCTTCAGGTCTGGATGGGAGACAAAGAGAGTACTGTTCTGAAGAGATATAGGGAGAAAAAGCACACATTTAAGTGGAATCTGGAAGCATTTGTGTGGTTGCTTTTGATTCCTTCAGAAAGAAGTTACTGTTTCTGCAGAGCTACACAAGATTGGGGTGGGGGGATATCGGATTTATTTTGATATGTATCCTTACAGTTAAAACTGCTGGTTAATTACTCGGTGCAGAGTGAGTATGCTTGTGTTGGAAATCTGCTTGCTTAAATTAATTAAGAACCAGTGCACCTCAGGGGTGTTACCTGAGTGATGAAAGGTTGTGAATCTGCAAGGGGTTCAAGATCTTGGAGGGGGAAAGCCAAGAGCAGAACAAAACTTCTCTTCTATTGACAGTGGCTCAGACTGCACTGCTTAGACTAATAAGCCTTGTGCCTAAAATAGTGACCTGATATGGTCCCTGCATGACTAATTCAGCCTTTGTAGTGTTTCTTCTGTTAATTAGTCTCTTTCTGATACCAGCACTGGGCTGAGTTCCTCCTGTTGTTCGCTCTGCTTTTGTGACTCTTGTGTTTGTTTTGCTGTGTTGTCTTAGTTGACTTCTGCCTCTGGTCACCACCAGTGACAAACATAAATAGGGGACTTGCCAAAGGCCCCACTTGTGTCTCTTCCCTACTTTTCATCCCAGAATCAGCTGAGCTGAATTAAAGTATGCTCAGTATAAGTCACTTGTATTTATATTGCCTTTAGACTTGCAGTATACTGAAGCTTCCCTTGTATTCTTGATAGAGGATTGGATATATATAATCCCCAGTTCATTGAGTATCTTTTCATTCTAAGGTCATTAGTGAGTAAATTTATCTGTCGTGTTCTTCCAGCAGAAAGGACAATTTTATGGCTGAACAGAGTATTACAGCTCAGGATGATGAAAGTGTTTTGCATGTGTAATGCACTCAATATTTGGGCAATATTTATGTGTTTGTGTAGCCCCCTTGGGTTAACCCTGTGCATGAAAACTTGCACCAAGTGATGTGCACAGAATGAGGCCCTTGGGGCTGCCAGCATGGCTGCTGGGACAGTCTGGTAGGAGCTGCTTATACCAGAGATTGAAAGTATTTTGTGCCTGAAGTGGTGGTTGCAAAAGTCTTGATTCCAAATAAAACCTGTCAGAGTGGAATGGGTAAAGAGGATGTAGCAAGGAGTGCTGAATGGGACAGGGCAGTTGGGACAAACAGGCAAACCAGCTGCCATTTCCAGCTTTTAGATTTTCCTCCCCTGCCTTCACAGTAGGGATGACTGAGTGGGCCTCGCATTGGTTTTCATAACTTATGGATGGATGCATTTATTTCAAGGAATGGGAAACTGTTTTGGAGGTAGAAGTTTAACCTGTGGGTATGCCTTGGGCTTTGTTGTTTAACCAATATATGTTCTTCCATGAGGCTGGAGGAGCAGTGACTTAAATAACGTTCCTTTTGAATATTGAGTGATATCTCTGGACTTCATCAAATTAATGTATTCCCTTCAAACAGAGACTGGTTAGCTAATTTGCAGTGCCTGTGTGTTTTGAGGGAGACTTGTCAGCTAGTTCTTGAGGGAATGTGGTAATTCTAGGGGAGTGTATTTTTACTGTAGGCAGAAATACAAGCAAAATCCTGAAAGAAGCCGGGGGAATTACCTTTCCTGACAAAATTCTGAAAAATTTAAAGTTAATCTAAGAAATTAATAATAATAATAATAGTAATAATAATTTTTGCATATCTAATTTGCTGACATAATAGTCACCTTTAATAGTGGTTAAAGCTACAGCACAATTGTATCTTATTTTTGAGCTTAACCAAGATAATAAGGATGCCTGTGTTTAAGAGGGGAAGAAATAATTTGCTGGCTTTTGGCCTATTGGAGTTAGATTTATTTTTAAGTCTACATCGGCAGTGCTTGCTGTATTTGTCCATGTGACTCAAATTGCATCTACTCATTTAGATTTACTGAAGCATGAGTGACTTAGAATGAAGGGTCTGTGTAAAATGGTAGACCTGTCAATGAATAAATAATGTTGATATCTGCTTATAGTTCTTAGGAGTAAATCCTTAACCATATAATTGAATAGAGGGAAACTGAAAGGGTTGCTGTCAGGTGCTTGAGTTACTTTTTTTTCCCCATTTAAATTGGTAGGATGCAAAGAAAGCCCCTTAGGTCCCTAAAGAGCTTTTCATGCTGAGATAGTATTTATCTTTTTAAAAAATTAGGTCTTACTGTAAAGAAACTTACTCTATACAATTCCACTGTGCAAAAATAGGTATTTAGTGCTACAAGGTAACAAGCATGGTGACAGCTCCAAGGCTCACTTACAATCAGTTGACTGAATCTGACTTTAAATAAGAAACTTTGCAGAGGATGGGAAAAGATGCAGTGGCTGTACTATTTTATTTTAAATATACTAAACGCTTAAAAACCAAATATATATATATATATATATATATATGCCATGAACCATGCTGTAGTTTGCTCATCCTGTTCATATGTATGCTTTTGTGATCTGTACTGTAATAGTCTGCTGTAGGCACTGTGTGGCAGCTGGTGTCTCTCTACCCTTCAAGGCACTGTACGTTAACAAATAATGTAGTCTCTGCCCCCTTTGTTAAGGGACACTTATTTTCCAGATAGAAAGAAGTGTCTGTTCTTTTTTTGCACAGAAATCTTGCTCTATGGGCATTTAAGATATTTAGGAAGAGTCCAAGTGGAACAGTGCCCGAGGGTGCACATTCACTGGTGGGGAAGGCTCTCACAGCCCATAGTGATGTTCTGGATATAAACACACTGGCTCCTCCAGGATACCAACACTAATGTATTTTCCTTTTTTTTTTTTTTTGTGTGTGTTTGTGTATGTTGTTTTTTTTTTTTTGTTTACTCAGCCCCTTCTATGGAGAAGACTTTTACTGTGAAATTCCTCGGACCTTTCGCCATCTGTCATTTTATATTTTTGACAGAGATGTTTTTCGAAGGGATTCCATTATAGGTATGTGTTCATAAATTATTACTTTCTTTTCAGCTTAATTCTCTGTTAGATCATATGTAGTCTTATGACGTGGGGGTCTTGACAGGACTGATGGTGACAGTGATAGGTACTGCTCAGTATTGTCCTTTTTGTCAGTTGACAAAAATGCCTTCAGTATTACATATTATATATAAAAAAGTTGGGGAAATAAGTGCTGTCTGTTGTGATAGTAGATGTAGATTGCAGTTTAACAGATTGCATTGTTTAAATGTTGACAACATCATTTGTTAGTGCTTTTTTTTTTTCCTTAAATGCAAGGTCTTTAGTCTTGCAGTTTTCCTGGGCTTGTTACACTTACCTGCAAGCAGTATTGTTAAACTATGATTACCTTAATGACTGGCAGAGTAATAGCTACTGGCCATAGATACCCCCAGTATGACGATGACAGAATTTTGTAGAGAGTATCAGAACAAACTATGGCCTACAGAATAGCTCTAAGACTTCCAGTGCCTTCAGCAAGATTTTAGCTTTTTCAGATATTATTTGCTATGCGTTTCACCTGCAGCAAACTGCATGACACTCCATTTATGTCTTCAGGGATAAAAACTTTGTATAAGTCTAGTTGTTATTGAGGGAAACAGTTTTCACTTTAAGCCACTTTAAGAGTTTGGTTTTTTTTTTCATTTTTTTATCTCTTTTGAAGTAAGTCATGTATGACTACTGTTTGTCTAATTTCAGTATAACGTGACTGTAGCAGTCAGTGAGATGTATGTCTTGATAGAGCTTGTAGTGAGGAAGTTGTCTGCTGTTGAGCAACAGATTGTATAATGCCATAAAATGTATTATGTTAAACTGCATGGGGTGATGGTGCAGATCTCTGTGTATCTTTACATTACAATAGTTCATAATACAGTCACAAGCTTTTTCTTTAATTATTGTTTTACATATGAGCTAGGAAACTGGATCGTCCTTCTCTTTATGTCCATAAGTAAACTCATGTATATAGCATCTGGCATCCTGGGGAGGAGGGGGTCAGTTTCTGACTGTTGAGTGAGCTTTTGGAAAGCTTTTTGGTCTCTCTAATCTCTAGTTTCCCCTGTACTGTGAAAGTAACACCTCCCTTCTTTCAACTGATGAGTTTTTCATTGTTGAAATTATCTGATGTCCTGTGCGTCACCAGTTTTCAGAGACTGCAGTGACCCATCAACAGGCCATGGACTGGGGCTTTTCCTGCTCAGGGCTTTATTTACTCCCTCTCTTGTATCAAGGGTCTCTGAACACTTGATACAAGTCAGACACATGAAATTGCAGATAGTGAAGTGCAAATTGTTTCATTTTCTCCATGCTTCCTAAGCTCGTCTTTTAATAATCAAACTCTGCCATTGGAGGGAAATTACTCAGGAGCTGCTAGAGTAATCTTAAAGGTACTGGGAGCAGTTTATGAAAAGAAGGCCTTGCAGAAAACATAAAAATACTTTTGTCTGCATGCTTGAATGATTGTTCAGGTTTCTATTTTTCACTACCGCTTCAGGAAAACACGATGTTAACTTTTGTATGTGTTGCAGAATCCATAGGTAGGCAAACTGCTGTGTTACCTATCCTAGGATCATGGAACGGCCTAGGTTAGAAGGAACCTTAAAGGTCATCTAGTTTCAACCACCCTGGTTGAAACACAGTGGACAGTTTTCGCTAGACCAGGTTGCTCAGAGCTCCATCCAACTTGGCACTGAAAGTTTCCAGGGATGGGGCATCCATAGCTTCTCTGGGCAGCCTGTTCCAGTGCCTCACCACCCTCACAGTAAAGAATTCCTTCCTAATATCTACTCTAAACCTGCCCTCTTTCAGCTTAAGGCCATTTCCCCTTGTCCTTTCATTAAATGCTCTGTAAAAAGTCCCTCTGCAGCTTTCTTGTCAGCCCCCTTTAGGTACTAGAAGGCTGCTATGAGATCTCCTTGCAGCCTTCTCCAGACTGAGCAACCCCAGCTATCTCAGCCTGTCTTGATAGGAGAGGTGCTCCAACCCTATGATCAACTTAGTGGCCTCTTCTGGATTCATTCCAGCAGTTCCACATCTTTCTTGTGTTCGAGGGACTCAGATCTGGATGCAGGACTTCAGGTGGGGTCTCATGAGAGCAGAGCAGAGGGGCAGACTCTCCTCCCTCAGCCTGCTGGTCACGCTGCTTTTGATGCAGCCCAATGGTATAGTTGACTTTCTGGGCTTCAAGTGCACATTGCCAGGTCATGTTGAGCTTCTTGTCCGTCAACATCCCAAAGTTTTTCACTTCAGGGCTGTTCTGAATCTGTTCTCTGCCCAGCCTATATCTGTGCTTGGGATTGCCCAGACCCAGGTGCAGGACCTTGTACTTGGCCTTGTTGAGCCTGTCCAGATCCACCTGGATGCCATTCCTTCCTTCCAGTGTGTCAACCTCACCACACAGCTTCTTGGTGTCATGGTTGATGTAGCACTATGTTACTTGTCTACATGGAGACTTTACAGTCCGTATTAGCTATTGTAGTCTTTTCCCCCCTTTCTTCCTCTGTCTGTTTCCCTTCTTCCTTATCGAAGACATGTTTTGAAAAGCATTTTAAAGTGGAAGTGTGATAAATAGCAATGGAGAGAAGAAAAAAAATCCAGAATTACTGTCAGTTTGATACTACTCTAAAAGTTCTGCTTGTAATAGGAAAATGTTCTGGAGAGACAGCAGTGCTCTGGAGTAACTGCATGTGATTATTTTCAGTAGTTCCTCTTCAGCAGGATTCAGCAGCAGCAAAGCTCAGCAGTGGAGTTTTTTTGAGGAAGGGAACTCTTTCATTCGAACAAAGTCTGTAATACTTGAATAGCTGCTCTGTGTGTATCTTCAGCTCAGTCTTAAGACTCAAACCTTTTCTTGAAGAGGCTTGAGCAAGGAAGGTTTAGAAGAGGTCCCTACTGAAAAAGTTTGGTCAGAGTAGTGCTAGAGCAAGCTCTTTTCCACTGAACCACCAAATTCTGCAATTAGGGGCCCTTTGTTTGCATTCCAGAGATCACTTGTCATATTAGGTCATCCTGAGATGCTTCTGTTGAAGAAAATGTGGTTACCCATGCTCATCTAGCTATGACATTTCTCAGAGAAGGGAGTTGGGGGTTTTGTCTTCCATCCAGGAGACTAATTTTAAGTCCATATGTTACTGAGCTTGTGAATTTACCTGTGTGTACTCTGATATGTTTGAGCATCTCTTTGCATTGTTTGTTTGACTGGTTTTGAGGAGGTCTCAAGACAGAGAGAACAGAGTGCGTATGAGTCAAAATTGTGAGAATTTGACAAGTAGCTATCTTTTGAAGATGGTTGGTTAGCAGAGTTCCTTTAGATTCACTATTTAGTATTTCCAGAACTTTGTCTTGGTGATATAATACTGACTTCCAGGGTGACTGGAGCTCAGAGTAGGCACCCTTTTATTTATTCAAATATGAAGTATAAGTTTGTGATAGTAAGTTCTTAAACTTCCGAAATGCAACTCAGCGTGTGACAGATGAGAATGCTTAAGCCACCAAAAGCGGAAGGTGTGGGAGCGAGAAAATGAAAAACAAGAACTCCCTGAAACCTCTGATGTAAACTTCCGAGGAGAGCCAGAGTCAGAAACTGGAACACATGTGTAGCAGATATGTTTTGGAACATACTGTATTATTTTGGCATACAGGATGGGAGGATTGTGGAGATAAAGATATCTTTTGAGTTTGCATGTTTGTTTATTACATTTGCATTTTTTTAATTGAAATTGCTAAGTCATCTAGGATTTTGTTAGCTAAACAGATACAACTCTTGAACAGCTGTGTCTTGGAAGAATCTTGGATGCTGGTTGAAATGCAAATATAATGAAGAAAATGCAGAGCTCTGTGGATCTGAAATATTTTTGTCTTTTTTTATATAAAATGTAGCAAATATACAGTTACTGTGAAAGTAAACTATTCTTAAGTTGTTTAATTGATATCGTCTGTTTTGACTGTTACTGGCTAGAGTTTGTATACTGTTACAGTATGTTGAGATGCTTTGACTAGGAAATGTACTACTGAAAGTAATGGTAAACATAATTTAAAATTAGATGTGTTTGTTTCTGAATGATGAAGTAGTAGTAGACCAGTTTGCTGGAACATGTGTATATAGAATAGCTATTTTCCATCTAGTTGTTACAGTGAGAAAAACATTGAGGAGATGGGGATAACTTGAAAAACTGTCAATTGATACCCCTCCAATAATAGCGGGGGGAAAAGGATACCTCTGGCTGGATGCAGTAGAAAGAATATTAGAATAGTGGTGCTGCTACATCAGGCAAATGTAAATGTATGTTCTTTAATGATTATTTTGATATTTTTCAGCTTTTTAGACATGCTGAATGAGACAAGCTGTGCTAATAAAGTGGCACCTTTAATAACTCAGCTGGATTTAATGCAGAAAACCATCTCTGTGCTATGCCACAAGCTGGTATTCTTGTAGGTGTGTAATGAGCTCAGGCTGCCAGGCTGTGACCTTAAACATACAGATCAGTTAAAAAACAGGAAATGTGCCACACCAAGTCACTTAACGCTGTGGTGAGAGATTAGTTAATATCATTTACCCTTTAGGTGACAAGTACACAATTATTTATCCTCTTCTTAAATCAGTGTGGTTTTTTCACCCCAGCACCTCATTTGTTTTGGTAACAGATGCATGAACCTGACTTGCATAACATCTGTGTTAAGCAGGAACTGAAAAGAACAAAATGCACCCCCTGTGAAGCTCTGAGGGGGGAAAAGTGCTGCACTGTCCCTGTATTGTACTGAGGAGTAAGAACTTTTCTCTGAAAGTTTGTGGTACTCCTGAGGGGAGGCTTGGTTGCCATGCTGATGGGGATGGAATGGTACTGAATAGAACACATGTGAAATGCCGAAGCCTTTCAGTGAAGGAGCAGAAAGCCAGCAGGGAGAAGACTAGTGAGTGGTTCTGTTAATTACCTTTACTATAACTTAACTGCTGTAAGTCAGCTTCATAGAGGTTATTAAGCGTGTTCTACAAAAAATTAAAACTCTTGCAGCCATTGAATCCTGTAGGTTGTAATTGTCTTCCTGCTTAATACTAGTTGAGGTGAAGCAAAGTAAGGCAATAAAACAAATTTGCCTTCGGAGGTAGTTAAACTTAGCTACTCTGGACTAAAGTAGATGAAACCAAATCATAGTTCTTGGAAACTCTCACAGACTGAAAGCACCTTGGAATTGAAAGTTGTTTGAGGCTTGCTGTGTTTGAGGTGCCTTTGTTAATGGCTACTTCAAAAGTTGAGGAGATGTGTTTGTAGAGTTGCCACCATTTATTACCAAACATCAAAGCAAGCCATCTCCTGCTATTAGGTAGCTGTTACCAAATGCGGCTGAGGCATCACCTTTTGATTATTGATTTTGAAGAAAAAAATGAAAAAGAATCATCTCTGCTGAACTATGCTTGTTGCTAGCTAAGTCCAGGAAAGATCTTCCGATACAGCATGAAGCAGAAATCAAGATTTCAATAGAAAATTGTGTTATTCTGTTTCTTCTACCTTGACCATGGCTTAGGCAGCAGTCACAACTTGGTTTTTACTGTTTCCGTAATGTGCTGTTAGATGACATGGGAATAATACAGCTCCCTAGTATGGTATAAATATAGCTTCTAGTGAAATAAAGGAAATGGATGACTGTCCCACAATGACAAGTCTCAAGAAGCTATAAACTAGAATTATCCTGAGGTTATTCTCTACAGTTGTATAGAGAGGCTAAAATAAATACTTTCTACATAAAATAAGTTGTTAGAATGCACTCAGAATACCTTTTAACATAACAGGTGATCACAAGAGTAGGAAAACAAAATTGAGCTTTCAAAAAGTGATATATTTTCTTCTTTGTCCTACAAGGACATATGTTATAAACAAAACTACTGAGCATAATGTGCTAGAACCTCAACTGTCCTTTTTTTGCAACCTTCCTCCTTACCTAATGACAAATGTTAATATGATCTGTATGTAGAGTATCACCACAGATCCATTGTCCCATTGCAACCAAACATGGGTTATACCCAATGTCTTAAATGTATGAACATTTTAATGGCCCAGAGAGTAACTGGCAGAGAGTTGATACCAGAGGTATGGTTGGATAGGGCTTTTTTTGTTTGGGGGTTTTGTTTAGTTGTTTGGTTTTTTTTTAACAGGAACATCGAGCAGAAATTCTGATGTTAGCCAGGTGAGATCTTCAGAATTGAGAGCAGCAAAACCACCCTGATAAAGGATAATTCATGCAATACTGCAGCTTTTGACTTTCAAGGGTAGAATCCACAGCCTACTTTTCTTTGCCTTATTAAAGAAGATAAATCCCTCAAAGGGGAAAAATAGATTTAATAGGTGATACTCTTACTGTATTTGGACTAGTTTAAAAAAACCAACCAACCAAAACTGGGGTCTTGCATATCCTATACCTCAGTACTCTGTGTAGGATGCACTGTTGCTGTGCTGGAAGTGTTCTGCCATTATTGCTGCTAAATTCTTACCAATGTTAGCAGATGGTCTGCTAGTGCTTGTGCTTCATGGTGCACTGTACAGGAGCTGGGAAGGAGCCATTCTGCTGCTTCTAAGGCTCTAAAGCCTTAGGTCCTCCAAAATTCTCATCCTTATCTTTGTAATTCTCAAATAGGGAATTTGCTTGTTTCATGTTATGGGAGGGGTGAGTGAATTTGTGCTGTTCTTGAACAAGGTGGGCATGTAGCCCTTTCTGTCTTGCAAAGTTTCTGTACTTTTCTTTGATGAGACATAACCTTTCATACAGGTAATTATAAAATTCTAGGTAGGCTGGAATAGCAGTGGTGCTTCATGTTTCCAAGGTAATTAAACTTTCATAAGGCTCTCACAGCCTAAAATGTTGATTAAAATCGATTCTGATTTGTTCTTAGTCTTCCCAGCTATTGAAAGGGACTTTGTGCATCTTCATATCAGTGATTTTTAAATGAATTTACTCATACAGTGTGTCTGTGCACTTAACATACTAACATGAAGCAACTTCTGAACTAGCTTCCAGGCTATGTTATTGCCTAATATTGCAGCATATAGGAGACAAAGTAGTCTCTGTTCAGAGCTGAAAGAAGACTGAATTAATTAGGCATTTGTGGTTTTTTAAGGTGTGACTCAGACCTAACCCTTTGCTATAAATTAACTCTACTGCAGCCATTGTTAATGGAGGGTGTTGTATTAAAAAAATATTACATTATATTGTTTCGGCTCACTTGGCAGCAATATGCAAAGTTCTGTTGTTTTCACTGTGCGGGTATTCCAAGATAAAGAGAAGATACAAGAGCTTCTGAAATGCTCTGGTTTTAGGCTTCTGTTGGATCACTTTTCAGATGGAGCCTTGTGCCCTTTTAAAGTGACGAACTCCTCTCCTTTTGCTGTCTTGACTTCTTTTTCAGTAAAGGAATCTTCTATTAGTCTGGCATATGTCCTAAATATTCATGTATCTCAGCTGCAAACTGGCAAATTGTTATTAAAAGGTGAGATATAATCCTTTAACTGATGCCTAAGCCTTTTGTCACCAACAGGTTATCCAGACAGAAGGTAGTTGTATGTAGATGGAGAATGCCTGAGCCAAATTATCAACTCTGTTAGTCTTTGTATGGAGATGCTGACCCTGAATTAACAAGCAGGGGCATGTCCAAGGACAAGTTAATGGGCTGCATGGACTTGCCTTGGAAAAATTTTTGAAGCCAGTAGAGGGTTGGGCGTTGAGGGTGCAGTGCTTCCACAAGCACTTTCCCAAGCAGTGTAGCCAGAAATTCCTACCCTTCTCTGTTGTGTATTTCTGCCTCTGTGCCCAAATTATTGACCTTCTACCATCTTCTGTCTCCTAGCTATGTTAATGTGACTCTTGAGTGTGGAAGCTGTAAAACAGGTCACTTGAAACGACCTGTGTGTTAAAAATACCAGCACCACCCACATGTGACCCCTGAAACTTATTTCTTATTCCCTTCTCTTCCCACAGAATGTTTATTTTCATTGTTTGGTTTTTTTTTGATTCACTCAATTTCCTCAACAGTTTCAGTCCAGCCCGCTGAGAGGACAGGGGTGTATGGGTGGGGAAAGTGGGAGGCTCTTAAATCAGTTGGTACCATGGATTGTAAAGTGTGTTTTGCACCCTTAAGACCATCAGGGGCCTAGGTAATAAATTTACTCATCCCTGAGCTCGCTGCTCAAGTAATGGGTTACTGGTGTATTGTTTTTTCCATAAAGAGAGATTCACAGAAGGAAAGGGTCAGATGTGGCATATTGCATCTTTGTTTTGAACACAGGGCTTAGGATTTAAATGTGCCAGTGAAGATCTGTTCAGTCTGAAGTAGGGGGACATAGGAAAATTGGTGCCATATGGGTGAAAAACATGCAGGAGTGTCTGAGGTTTTACTACCCTCCTCCACTCTGAGGTCTGGTGAGTGTCAGGCTTCAGAAGGAAATTAGTTCAGATGAGAACAATGCTTTCATTGCTGGTCTTACTGCTGAGAATCTGATTTTTAAAAATGTAACTTAACTGAGTTTTGAAATTACACCATATACTGTTCAACATGTTCTGCTGTTTCCTGCCTCCTCCCATACAGCATCTAAAGGCTTAAACAGACACAGACTCTGCAGCCTGGGGCGGCCCTGAGGAAACCAGCAGGAGTGGCTGGGTGCCTCAGGTGCAAGATTTAGAGTTTCTCAATGCTGTCTGGAAGCCACCCAAATCTTGAGAAAGAGTGCAAGACAATGTGCTCACGTTTGGGAGCACACTGAAGAACCACAAAGAGGAAAACGTCCTGTAAATGAGTGGTGGTAAACCTTTCTGACCTCTTGTGTCAGGTTTATCTTCAAGCAGAATTATAGGTCCTTATTGTGTAGTGTCAGGTCAAATGACAGGTGCCAACAGCTTGTAATTATTGGCCTGGATTTAACCTAGTTCTGGTGAGGCTACAAGTTGTTTGAGCCAGGTTGGACATAGGTCAGCCAGTGGCAGAGCAGTAACTGTGTAGAGTAGGGCAAGGACCTAACTCTGCTCAGCACCTGCACTGTGGCTTATGTGGATCTGGTGAGGAGGAGGAGGAATGTGGGCTGGATGAGCATATGGAGTTGGCTGGTGCAGGTGAAAAGTTAATAACAGAAAATGTGAGGGATGCTCCTGTACACAGAGAACTGTTTAACAGGGCAGATCAGACATTCTGCCCTATCAGTAATGTGTCTTTGTATATGTCTAGAGTGGCCAAAGTGTAGGCCCCTTTTTACTGTCCCTTCCCTTTTTTTTTTTCCCCTAGAATTTTCTCCTTTGTGAATCATTTGGTATGCAGTGGAAGCCCCTGGATTGTAGCCAGCCCAGTCAATAAGTTTCAGTCATTAATAAGACTTGCTTGTGTGCAGAGCAAACAGTGCTGTTCAAACAGTTTCCTAATCAAAACAGTTGTAGCACTATGTTAACCCTCTCAAAGCGGGAGGTGTGTGCCATTACCTGTGAACACTTTGTACTGCAATTATGTACTGACTTTGTGGGCAGACCTATCTGGGTTGTCCTGCCACCCTTGACAGAGAGCAGTGGAACTTCCTGCTGAAAGGGGGGGCAGTGATCACACCATTTATGCTGTGTACAGGTGCAGATACTGCACCCACCTTGAGTTTTCTTCAAGGATGCTCCCTGCATGGGAAGTGACTGTGAACGAGACTGATGTAGGTGAGGGTGTTTGGCAAGTGCGTGCAATGCTGCAGTCAGGTGGAGGATTTCTGCAACAGATTAAAGGGTACAGTGAGGATAGCAAGCAGTGAAAGTAAACAATTTCAGTTAAAGTCCAAAGCAATTATTGGAAGGTCATGCGTTCAAATGTATTTCTCTTAAAGTGTTTTAGAGAAACTAGGTTCCCCACTAACCAAAACACAGACACATAGATTCTCAGCAGCATAACTTGGTGTCTCCTGTTCAGCACAGTTCAGATGTCTTATTTACCGTTTCTGCCATATTATTTTGTAGGTTTGTGTAATTACTGCTTTTCTAAGAAGTCTCAAGTCACTTGCTCTGCATATCCAATAAAGAGGCTGGTAATGAATCTGCCATGTTAATCTCTAGTTAAATGTTTGACAGAAGATGGATCTGGTAATCTCTAAAGGACAAGCCAGTAGGAGAGTGCTGAGAGCAGAATGAGCAAGACTTGGGAGTAATGGATCAGAAGTTCTGTGGAAGCTAGAGCAGAAATCCTGGCAGATACTAGGGAGGGCAGCTTCAGAAGGAAGGCAGAGTACTTCAGAAACTGGGACTGGAAATCTGGAAACTGTCACCGAAGCAACCTGACAGAAGAATGCAGCAGCAGCAGCAGCAGCATGGTATGAGAAGCAGCCTAGCAAACAGGAGGGCTGGGTGAAACCATCCAGCAACAGCTAAAGGAAAAGGCCATAATTTGAGGGAATGCTGGTGTGTAACAACTTGCTGCTGGGACTTCCATAAGCTTTCAGATTTCAGAAGGGAGAATGCTTTGTGTTTGCCATTTTTGTAGTCTTCCATTGTGTGGGAGTTTTTTGTTTGGGTTTTTGTTTGTTTGTTTTGTTTTATTTAATTTATTTTCTTTGTAAATGTGTTCTGTTAACATTTTCTGAGGTAACATATTACTAATGTCTGGTCAAACTGAATGAATTTAGGAAACCTTTGAAGTCTCTTTCCCACTAGGACTGTGACTTTTTATCCAGTGGTATTTGGGTAAAGAAACTGTGTGTTTCTGTAGCAAAGCAGTGTTTGCAAACTGTATGTGAGCAAGTCAATGTCTCTGACTGTCCTGGATTCTTTCATTTTGAACATGCTGCTTTGCTCAGTGCCTGGGGAACCAGCCAACCCAAAGCTTCTCTCTGAGAATCACGTGCTCCTCAGGCATGCCACGCTCAGCTTTGTGTATACAAAGAAAGACACTTGGAAAAAGTTTCATTGCTTTGCATAATGCCTGAGAGAGACCAGGCAAGACAAAAGTTTCTACTCTACGTATATATTAGTCCTTGGCATTCATGTACATTAGTTCGCAGCGTGGAACAGGCTCATGGAACAGGTAGTGAGTTACCCTCACTACCAAAACAGCTAATTTGATAGGGATAAGAGTAGTGAAAAAAGGTGAGAGAGAAAGGTCTACAGTGTTTTTTGGGGTGGTTTGTTTTTTTTCCTCTCTACGGTCAGGGGTGGTACTTGGGTGGCTCTGTGTTGCAGAATCAAACTCTTAAAAGATTTGAGTGAGGGAGATGAGTCAACAGGGCCTCAAAGTGCAGATCTGGGAATCTGTTGGGACTTGACATCCCTAGTTGTTGCCCTTCTCCTACAAATCTATGTAGTGAAAAGCCTTATCCTAAAATGTTGTTAGCAATAACCCGTGCATGGAACTTTATTTTGGGATTGTTATGGACATCTACCTCAAAAATCTGTCTCCAACAGTTTCCAAGCTTTTCTTCCCACAAGTTTAGTTACATGTCAAAGAAATAAGAATGATGTTTTTACAATAAGCATACTTACGAGCTTGTCTGCAGGCCCCAGTGCTTCACTCTTTTAGGTGAGTATGATGTTAGGAATTTGAAGTCATTCACAATATGAAGTGGAAAAAGATGCTTATCAGAATTGTGCCATCATTAATATTGGGCTCATCATTATGTACTGTGTAAAGGAGAATGCCCAAAAAAATTCTTTCCTTACTCTAAAGCCTTTCTCGAATAGGGCAGTCCTTAAATCATTGTTTTAAAACTTGATTTTGATGGAAATGTCCTTTTGGGGAGCTACAACGTTATCTTTAACTATGCTTCTGTTTTGTTTTATTTCCAGGAAAGGTAGCTATACAGAAAGAAGATCTTCAAAAGTATCATAACAGAGACACTTGGTTTCAACTACAGCATGTTGATGCTGATTCAGAAGTACAGGTGAGATTGCTAAGGAAATATCTTGGCAAAGGAGTATTTGTAACAAGGTCATGGCAGCTTTATGGGTTTCATAGCTCTAGGACAGATGTGTTGTTTCTCTACAAAAAGAAAGTGTTGCCCATTAGTATGGTTTAGGTTTTGGTGATAACCACGGGGTGAATTACAAGTGTGCATAAATCAATAGGGATCAAGATTCTGCCTACAGGAGTAAATAAAACTTTGTGAACTATCAGGGTCACTGATTCAAGGAAGGGTGTGTGTATCTCAAGTATCAAATAACTTCAGGCCCTGTAAATGACTGTTGATTCCTCAGGAAGTGGAGCCATCTTGAAAATAGTATCTTCAGGTACTGTTTTAAAAAGTTATGTTGGCAGGTTGTCACAGGAATTGCAACAAGTACATACATCTCAGACATAAAAAACACTCCTTGCCAGATTTCTAGGCCGTGTTCCAAACAGTGGGAATGCTGATAATTGTATTGCTTCAGCTTTATTTAGGGTTTAGTACTTTGCAGATTTTTGTACACAGCAAGACTCCTCTCTTTTTTTGTATTTAACCTCTCTTCAAGCGGATTCTATTTTCTGTTATTAGATCTTGTGAAAACAGTCATTACAACAAAGCAAGAAATTAAAATGATGTAACAGGATACCAAGCCAGTTACTTTTTTTTTTTCCCTGTAAGTATATATTACAGATCACTTTTGAACCACAATATTTGCTTAGGAGGCCACAGACGTGAATGTCTGACCTGTGCAAAAGTCTCAAATAAATGCGAGGGGAAATGCTGCTCAGGTACTGCCATGTGGTAGGGTCGGACACGGTGTCTTAGCTTTTCAGTCTGCATGCAGGTCTGCACATACCAAGTTGGAAAATGACACTTAAAAAAGCACACACATTCCAACATATAGTGTGGTTATGTGTGGTGAAGTGGATGTGAAAATACGTTCAAGGTTAGATTTTCTTTTTATTTGGAGAGACAAATAATACACTGTTGTGCATGTGATACAAAGAAAGCCTCATGACAGCCTGTTCAGACTGTGACTTTCTCTTGAAAAATATTGATCTTCTTTAATGCCACATTTCAATATCACTGGTAATGGAAAGGCTTTTAAGAGCCTTTTAACTTGGAGATCTATTCTGTTTACTCTGTTTTCCCTGTCTTCTTACCCCAAAGCCTCTTATGACAGTGCCTTTAGAACAGTAGATTTAGTGTTTATTTCCTGTAGGATAAGAAAACTTTCCCTTTGTAATTTATCAGCTGAAGAAGGCCAATATTTGGATAAGCTTCTGTATTGTTTATTTTGTTACAATATTTACAGAGTGAGTTTGTGGAAGCTTTTTAGACTGAGGTGCTTTCTAGGACAGCACTGGTAATGTAAGCTGTGAACTCATAACAAAAAACTTTGCAGGCAGCTCTAGCTTTTGGAGGGATGAGGAGCACAATATTTGCTGGAAAGCGTGTTCTCTGTAATTGTTTGTACAGTTCATCACTTCCGCTATTTGTATCTTTACAAGAGCCTGACTGTTAAAAGCTCTTTCTGGGCTCCATGATAAGAATTTATTACAACTAATGTAAATATGAACAGTTCTCTGATGATTTTATCCATTTACTTAAATATTCTTTGGTCTTTATGTTAAGAAGTCTGCAAGAGGGCTTTGTTTTTCCATAATACCGGAAGCAAATTTGTAAATGTTTCGTATGAATTCTTATGCAAGTGAAAATAGCCAAATTAAGTATTTTTGTGTTTGTCTGTTTTTACATTTGCAGTGTCTCGGTTGTTTTCTAAACACTTTTTCATTTATAAGAGAAAAAAGGAATACTTGTGTTAATGGTAGGTATTTATGCAGCGTTACTCAGTTTTTGTGCAATTTTAAGGAAAATAATTTGAGAAATTTTTAGTGAGTTGAAATTTGCAGTGAATCATGCAAATATTAGTAGTACAAAAGCAGTTTTAACACTATCAGTTTTATCATTCGAGCAGTTGTTCCCATTTGCCTTATAATCTAGTGGATTAAACATTGAGCTGTGTGCCAGGGAACTCATGCATCTTCTGTTTTTGTCAGCCGGTGGCCTTAATACTATTTTCCATGTTGTAGAGCACTTCATGGCTATTTAGTTATGCATCACAGCACCGTATTGAGGTAAGCTACTGTCACTCCAACACTTGGAATACAGTGAGAATAAATGTCAGAAAGAATGTGACTTGCTTGAGGTCATACAATCAGAGTGAGGAATTAAAAAAGAAAAAAGAGACCAGGTTTATAATTCTTTCTAATTCATTAGGCCATGATATCAAAGAAACTGAGTGACAGTGATAAGCTGTGTAGGACTTTACTGCATGCAAAGCCTGAAAATATTCAGATTTTAAGCAGGCCAGTCAGCATAGTCAGAAACTCAAAACCAGCTTAAAAACAACAGATTGTTGAAATATTAGTGATATTGGATACCAGGGTTCTTGTGGCCCAATTCCGAGACATATTTAGCCTCATTTTTTCAGAATAGAAAGACTGATTTGAAATTATGGATAATACATTTGTGATGTAAGAACTGATATTTTGAGCTATCCGGAGTTTAATGAGTAGAATTAAAAATTTTGTTCAACATGGTTTATACTTCACTTGAGTGAGTTCCTTTACATTTAAAAAATCAATATGTAAGTGTTAATGTCGTATAACCTTGTTGAACATTGTTTCCGAGGTGTTTAGCTCAAGGCTTTTTAAATTCAGTTTTATGGTTTTACAACACTGCTGATTCTTGCTGTCTTATAAAGGTGCTTTGTATTGTCAGGAGTGAGATCGACTTCATAAATTTTATTGCAGGTAGGGCTGTTACTGACAGCAGGAGTGCGTTAACTGTCAGACTACACAGATGGTTTAATGCCACCTCCGTTTATTGCTTGACAGCAAGTAAAGGAGTCTGGCACAATTGCTCATCTTGAGGAAGAAATGAGGGCATTTTCTGTCTAGGCTAAGTGACTGCTAAGAGGCCTGTGACCTCAGCACTGATGCTGTTTAGTCTCAGATGAGCAGCACAGGTGAGACTGTGCAGCTGCTCAGCCCACAGATGCAGATCAGGCATTACCACCAAAGGCATGCCCTTTGTGGTTTTGGTTCATTGTTTGGTCTTGCAAACCTGCCTATTTGGGATAACCATCATCATCAGGTGCTTCTGAATTTCCCTTCCATGGGCAACAGTAACCGTCAGAACCGAAGCGCTTTGTCATTCATCAATGGATTGTAACTGCCCCTTGAGGTTGACAGAATTCATCAATACCCCCCCATTTTACTGGCTGGTTTTGCTCTCACTAGTTTGAAAATGGCATATTGCATAGTCTACTCTTGTCCTGAATGCTGTTTAGATATAGCTGGGTGATGAAATAAGTTGTGCTCTAGGTGCTTAAGTTTGAGCAGCTCTGTGGAGAACAAATTATGAAACTCCAGCAAAATTGTATTTGTGTTTGGCATACAATATGAAATTACATGATATGTGAATATTTCCTTTTTAAATATAGACTAAAACATTAAATGTGATCAGGAAGTTTTATTATACAGAGTGCAGATGAAAGTTGACAGCAGCTGTTAAGCCATAAATTATGCTTTAACTTTCTGGACTGGAAAACTTGTTCTAAAAGGATGAAGCTATAACCAAGTGGGTTTGTGCACATTTAGTTTAAGGAATTTTAAGTTCCCATCTTCTGAGGGAGCCTACCTCCTTCTCAGTGGGATGGTACTGTGCCCAGAGCTAAACACCTAGTGTCTGACAGTACAAGAGCCCAAGCATTTCAGTGAAAAATAAAACAGGAATTAAGCCATTACCGAAAACGGTTTATCTTCTGTATTGAAATAGACTATGAACAATCAAGCAGCTTCAGCTGGAAGGGAGGGACTAACAGCAGAAGAAACAACTTTCTAAGGTCTTTGAAGTCCATAAGAGCATGATGTTGCACACTTTCCGTGGGACCTGTTTCTTTTCTACTAGTCATTTGTCTTTCAGGATTTGCGTTCTCATGCTTTTTGAGGTCTGGAAGCAAAAATTGCCCTGCTGTTGTGTGTACATCTCTTTTGATCCATGAATGTTTGCCTTTTCTTCACAGAAGGAAGTTTACCCAACAGTAACTGATTCAGATATTTGCCTAGGGCTGTAGATGACAGATGCTCTCAGTGGTCCATGTGTTCTCAGCGGAATTTAAGCCCAAGTGCCCATGCAATCTCTAAAAGGCCTTTCCTGTTTTTGAGTAGTTTTCCCCTTCATTTTTTTTCCACAGTAATTTCGTAGTTCAAGTCTGTTTTGTGCAGTTTGGGCTCTGCAACCTGAATACCCTTTGTGTGCATGTAATCAGTGGAGTGGTTAAAGATCCAGAGATATTCCAATTAATATTGGTATACACCAGCATACTCCAAACCATGTAGTCCGTATATGCCAAAGCAGGGGAGAAATGTAAGGAGAATTAGATCATTCTGACATGTTTTCCTGTCCAGGCTCTTGTTTTAAAAGTTCCCCTTTTCAAGTGTGCTTTAGTTACTTCCTCCACAGCACTGACAAATGTGAAATGGTCATATCCTCATACAGCTGAGTTCTCAGTTCTAAATGACAGAGTGCTTTTCCAAAGCCAGTCATGCTCAAGGTCTTATGTAAAACTCATTGTTGGGGCAAAAAAAGTCTGACAAAAACTTGAAAATTGCTCATTTCCCTTTCCTTCTCATAAGAACTTTAATGTGTCTGAAACATAGCTATTTGGCTATCGACTTAAAAAAAATAAAAGACATGTGAAGGGCAGATAACCAACACTGAGGAAGCAAATTGTCTCACATTTTAACCTTCTGTACTCAAAGCTTTGTGCAAAAGATTTACTGATGTTAAGTACTTTCTTCAGACACCAGAAGCCCTTCACCACATTAGCATTTTGCCTGCATAGGCTTTTGACTATTGTTGATTTAAACATGCCTATTCCTGAGTATGGACTGATATGAGTGTCATGTGGTGTACGAGACTTCATTAGTGGAAAAGATTACTTACAGGTATATTTGGAGAGTACATCTAAAATTCTTTTGTTGTGCTGGACATCACTACTGGCTCTGGAATGCTGCCTCTGTATTAGGTAGAAGAATCTATCCAGGGCACTCTGTGCTCCTCAAAAAAACCTTTCCTCCTTTGTCATAACCTTCCCATTGAATGAAGAATCTTTATCCCAAGTGTCAGGCTTCATGAATGAAATCTTGGCCTTGCCAGGGTGGGAGTTTTGCCACGAGTTCATCAGAACCAAGGTTTCACCACAAGCTTTTGAATTAGCTCTTCTTCATTCAGTCCTGTGTGACAAAGGAGTTTATCACAGAACTGCAAAGGAAGCTGGAAGTGTATTACTGTGTTATTTTTTTCACTCTACCTTCATAATATTGTTTCCACAGACTCTTGCATATCTGCCCACTTCCTGTTCTGTGTAAATCAATGCTCTTTATATTTGTCAAACAAATCGTGTTGAAGTGCAATGACTCTGATGCTAATTGTTATTTAAGGATATGTATTTGAAGATGGACAAGGTTGAGCAAATTATCTTTAGGAGCAACTGTATAGGGCTGTTTCACTTCAGTGATTGATAGAATTACGTTATCTGTTGAACAGTTAAGAGCGTTGCATGCTCACTGTCCAACACTGATATTTGCTGTCTTTGTGTAAGTATTTAAATGCTTCTCATGTAAAGATGAACCACTGATGCATTTTGTACAACCTATTGTAAGCATGGGTATATGCAAATTTTAAAAAGAAGTTGCTTCCAGGTTTGGTATCAGCTTTTTACCACACACAGGAAATAAATGGGTGTTACCCTCTATTTTGTGAACAGTGGCTCTTAGGTTTCTATCTTCTAGTTATTTTGAAAAGAGATGAAATGTCTGTTTCGATAGGGTGGGGAGATTCTCAAGGCTAAATGCCTACTGACAAAATTATTTCAAACAACTGAGCCATGCATCAGCAATGGTAAATAATGTTTGTGATAAAGGAAAAGACCAGCTATCGACCAGATCCTGCTTTGTGGCAAGACTTCCGCCCTATGTGACTGTAAGAGTGGAGCACTGAGACTTAACCCCACAAAGGACTAAGACAGTCAGTCAGGTTTTGGTCTGTTACTCTTCAATAGCTAGTCTGTAACATGGCATGTGGTAAGGAGCACCTACTTCTGAACAATATTTACATGGTTTTAAAGTAGCATACCTGGGTTTTCTATCTGCAGAACACAATTTGTCTGGGGAAATGAAAACCTTTCATTTACTCTATCTACATATTGTATCTCATCAAAGTATTTGAGAGGAAAACACGATTGATTATAAGGATTTTGACCATATGGCTGCATTCTCCCCTTAGAGAAACAGGGAAGTTAACATTGTGCCATGTGAAGTTGTTTGCCAATTATTGAGCAATTCTGACAAGCTTGCACATATGGAGAGCAAGCAGTCATCAGTTCTGCTTTGCTTAGCATTTATGAATCCATGCAGTGTTCATTAGAGCTGTTGTACTTTCCTCAGCAATAGACTGGGTTTTGTTCCAGTTTCTTGTGTGCTGCACTGTGGCCCAGCAGGCAGGCTGTGATCTGGAGCATGATCCTTAGACCTTTCCCAGCTGCCTGCTGCCCTCTGCTAAGGAAGGAGCAGCTGTTACAAGCAGCAAATGTAGACAGCAAACAAACTCTTCCTCCTGCTCTCAAACCTGCTGTTAGACTGTAACCTTATGTGAGGCTGCTGATAATATTGCGGGTTTGGATTTACCTAAAGCAATAGTTGCACCCTTGGTCTTTCCTCTCCCACTTCCTCAAGGGCAGCATTTAGTGAGCCCTTAGAGTTCGGCTCAGTTTTATTGTTTGCTTTTAAGCTTTACCAGTGCCAGAAAGTGACATCTTAGAAAGTTGCCTTAGAGGGTTTCAAAGTAGACAGGATCTGTTCAATAACATTGGCTATATCCTGAAATAAAATTTGGAAAGACTGAGAAAGCAACAACACAAGTTGTTCCCTAGTTTGGAATGGTCTGTGTACACCACTGAGTTCTTCCAATGCTCATTTCTCCAGACAAATTGTAGCAAGAGAAAATAAACCAACACACCAAGGCTATCATAGCCCTAAATTTGAGATTCAAAAAAAATGTTGTGTTGGCATTAGTCACTAGTGGGCTGTGGTTCATGTCACCTGCTTAGCCTAGTCCTCTCCTACAACTCGCCCATCTCCAGGAGCTAGCATGAGACTGCCTGCAGTAACTCTTTACCAGCAGGATGAGGAGTGAAGAGCCAAAAGGCACTCACAATCCCTCTTTCCACACTACTGAGCAGTGAGCAGAGTTGAGCTGTGTTGGGAAAAGTGTCCCCATATGGGATAAATGTTTGGAAAACTTCCATGCAGGTGCACTCACACCTTCGAGGGAAAGTTCTCAGCAAAATTGAGTAGGCTAATGAGAAGTAGAAAGGTGGGTGATCACAAACCTCTTGTCCAGGAGGCTTAATAGTAGACAACTACCTTTTCCAGGAGTTTTTGTGCTATCAGTGTTTCAATCTGCAGTAACTCACAGCTGCATTCCAAGGAGAAAGGAGGTGGTTGGAGGCAGGCTTTTCCTGTATCTACAAAACCAGGACCTTGAGTCTGCTTTTTCTTCTTATGATCAGTTTCAAGTTTGGTTTTCAGATAACTGTTTGTGTAGTAAAGGGTATATTTAACAAACATAATTTGTTTTTTCCTCTGTAAGATCTTTCAAAAGTTTGGTTTGTTACTGATTTCCTTTTGAATATTGTCTACTTCCTTACAAGACATTCATTCAGCTGATGGGTTCTTTAATCAATAATTGAAAAATGGAAGCTGGCTGGCCCCATTTTGTGATGTTAGATGTGATTAGGAAGGATGTACAGCCTATGAACTCACCTTCCTTATCAACTGGAGTTTATGGAAAAGGAAGTGTTCAGCAGTTGACTTGGCACTCTGTCAGCTTGTTCCTTGAGAAGGTCCTGTCCTTCCAGATGAGAAGGTTATGCTAATAAGCATAGCTGCTTCTAGGAACATCCTGAAATATATTTTTTAATGGAAATGTTTTGAGTAATTAATACATTCTACTTCAGAATTGTCAAACCTCCAGATTTTTCTGAGGTTTTTTGATGTGCTGAAGGGAAAAAAGGTTTATGACCTTAAAGCCCAGGACTGAGCCTAGATTCAGGCGCTGACTCCAAAAAAGGGATTCTGTCTGAGTTAGGATCAAGGCACTGTTTCAGCTGTAAAACAGAGACAGTATTTTTTTTATCCTGTTGCATTATCTAACCTTTCCTGCTTGTGAGTTTTGTCTGTAACTGCACATCTGCTACAATTGGAGACTCTTGTTATTATCACAGTAATTCTTTTAATAATAAAAATATGAATCTTTTTCTTATAATCTGTCAGTAAAGATCATGGCAATTCCCTGTTTCTGTGGTACTTTTAATCCATTATAAGTTGACCTTCTTGTTGAATAGATTAACTTTTGATCTTATGATACTGATTTATTGCAGTTTTCAGTCTTCCCCTTGAAAAATGAGTTATCTGATATTTTCTAAACCCAGCTAATGCCATAGCACAGGAGTAAACTTATTCAGGTGAATCCTTATGTTTTCCCTAATTGATTTGGGAAAATGCATTCTGTTTATGTAGGAGTTACATTTTCTGTGAATTAACCCCTCCAGCCTTATTTTAAGGTATTTGAGTTTTTAACTGGAAGTGAAACACTGGAAGGTGTTTTGGGAATAGTTGTAGGCTGCTGGTCCTAGTGATCCCATGACCTCTGTTTTGCTGTATGAAACTCTGAGTCACTTTTTGAGCAGCTGACCATTTTCAAAACCTTCACAAGAGAAAAATGAAAGCTACAATAAATAAAAAGCATAAATTTTTCTATAAAAACATTTTCTTCCCTTAGTATTTTTCTACAAAAGGATATTTTCTCTGAAGTTTTTAGATCTCTGTTCCTGACTCTCAGTTTCTTCAAAACTTGTATTAATGTTGATTTCTCTAGTAAAGGTGGTATGCAAGATAGCAGCAATTGTTTTTACCTGTTCACAGTATAACTTTGTTCTCCAGAGTCTAATGGTTTAGTTCCTGTAATTAAACATTTGACCAGTGGAAGAGAGAGCAGTGAAGAATAAGGGAAAAGATAGTAAAACAGAAGGCAGAAAACCAAAGTGCTTAAGTAGAGTTCTTAGCTGGTTCTGTACTCAGCTCTTGTCATGTATGAGTACAGTGGGCACTGCAGTGGTACTGAGTCCTTAAGAGCTGAGTCTAGAAGTGGCTTTTTATGCATTTGTGCAGAGAAGTCCTGCTCTTATGCGTGAGGATAGGCTTCAGTTCAGAAGCCAGTGACAAATGTTGGCTTGTGTACACACTGACAGGGTGAAGGAGGATACCTGTCTTGCTGAAAGAGATGGATCAGGAGTCTGACAGCGAAATGCAACACCTTTGGGTTTTACATTGGGCAGGGGGGTTTAATTGTTTTGTTTAAAATGAGGCAAAAGATACCTGGCAGGAGTCTTGTTTTTAAACTAACACACATATTTGGGTCCTTCCCTGTTCAAAATGCCAGCGAGCTGCTGTGATACCTCTGCAACCATGGGCTTTTATACAGATTGGAGAGACTGTCTTCCTAGTTTTCTGGATGAACACCAGTATCATCTGCCACATGTACTTGAAAGGTCTATGTTCCAGCCCTGGCATGGGAAAAACTGTTGCTGAGTCAGAATACCAAAGGTATAAGTAGGTAATAGAGGTTTGAAGAGTGAAAGAGTGAAGTGCAGGAAAGTATGGAATATGCATTCAAGGTAAGGCAGAAAAAATGGCACTGAGAAAGGGAATACACTAGGAAAGGAAGAGAATTGACTGTAGCAGTAAGAAACGATCTCATAGGCTTCTTCAGGACAAGTTTTTGGGCACTGGGTTTGTTTATACTGCTCAGCCTAAGAGGACCAGGCTACTTAATTGTTGCTGAACTCCTAGCTGTGCTTTGAACTGCCTTCACTAGCTTTCGATATATAATATCTTAGCCCAAGTCATAATAAAGTTAGTGTGATGGTAAGGAGATGAAGACTGTCTAATAGTGTTCAACATGTTGGAATCTTTTTTTGTGGGGGTTTCTTTTGGTTGTTCAGTATAGTTTTGCTGATACTTGTGTCACAATTTATATTGTTTAATAGATTTTATTTTTATAATGTTTAAAACATATAGGTGTTAATTTATAATGCGCTTCTGTGGTAGCTTTTCAATGATAGTGTTGCAGATACTTGCTTAATATTTGAAATGCTAATTATAGATAAAGCTCCAACACAACATTTTTGTGATACTCCTTATCCTTTAATAGGTAAAACATACAGAGATAAGATAATGGTGGGAAGTATGCATTGAAATGTGCGTAAATGGCTACTAATCTGGATTCTCTGGCAGTTGAAAGACCGTAGTTACACAGTTATTACTTAATCTTTATGCTTCTTCTGGAATTACTTGCACTAGCTGTCTTGCTTCAGTTTAAGTTGGAATGGTTTGACTGAGTATGCATAAAACTAACTTTTTGGTGCTTCTGGTGTGTTTCAGGGGAAGGTCCACCTCGAGCTGAGACTGAGTGAAGTAATAACAGACACTGGTGTCGTCTGCCATAAACTTGCAACACGGTAGGATTTCAAATGTAACTGCAGAGTTATGAGAAACACACAAAAATGCAGTGCTTCATTTAAAAATAGTTGGAGGAATCAAAACTTTGATTTGGACATTAAATGTTCTTAATCAACAATATCCTTATGAATTTATGGGATGTGAGATTTTTTTCATTTTCTCCTTCTCTCCACATTATCATTTTCTTTGTAATAGCCTTAAATGTTAATAAATCTTTTATCCAATTTAGTCATAGCATAAATACTAAAAAGACATCAAAGGGTAATAAAATAATGTGCTTCTATTTTCATTAAGGACCTTACCAGTTAAGCAATTTGTAGCACAACTTATGTGGTGACAGTGTGTTACAGAGTTGACTTAACAAACAAGTCTGCCATCAGTTTTTAAAGCAGCCTCAGAATCAGCCATACAGTCTCATTGAAGTTGAAACATAGGTGCCACGGGACTCAGATGGGAGTAAGATTTTACTGTCCTCTTGAGTAGAAATCTGGAAGACCATTGCCCTCTGACCACACCAAACATTTTCAGGTGGCTACTTCAGAAGCAGTGGCACAGCTGGTTGGCTTCTGACAGGTCCTGTCAGAGCTCTGGAGTCGGTACATTTGAATTCTTTGCTGTCTGCTGTGAAGAGGCAGAGCAAATAACAGGGATAGTCTGGTGAAAGTTGCTTTGTAGGCTCTGAGTTTGAGTGAACTTGTTAAGTAGCTGCTGTATCTCAGAACAAAAATTGCTATGTCAGTATAGCTTTGCAGCACCTGGAGGGCCCAACCTTCCTCTAACTACTACCTGAATACTCTCGTCACGTCATTTTCCATTGCACAGACCAAACGATTACAACACATTCTGAGAAATCAGAGCACAAACTTGTATCTACCAAGTCCTAGGCTGGTGTCTTCTGTTGAAGTGTTGTTTGTATTGCTGTAGATCCTAAGACTTTGCAGAAGAGGGGGAAATAGAAGGTGGGAAAAGGCAGTTTCTTGCCTTTCTACTCCAGTGTGTGTCTGCTGTGAGAGAGGGTATATGCATGTGTGACATACAGGACAGTGGACTTATCACTGAGCTTGAATTGTCCTCAGAGCAGGCCTGGAGGATACTATGCTTAGAGAAGAGAGCACAGTTATACTGAATACCAGGTTGGGTGGTTTTTTTGCTTTGGCCTTTCTGGAGGTATGTATTCCACTCCTTAGAGGAGTGATACAGCCATAGAGGCCTCTGTCCATGTCTTTTGAACCCCAATTGTGGTTAAGACCTTGTGGTGTCTGTGACTCTGCAAACATAAATTAACTGAAACGTTCTTCCACTCTCACCATGTTCTATTTTGAATAGTTAGGTGGTATACAGAAGGGCCTTCAGAACTGTTTGCCTCCCTTTGTTTTGTTCCAAGAGCGTGTGTCATGCCACAGCCAGTTTTCTTTTAAGGGTTTTGTCTTCTGTTAAGTGAGACCTGATAACATTACAGTACCAATGGATTTTTCAGTGAAAGTCCTGAAATGCTAGAAATAGGTGTCTGAAAAGGTCCTGCTATATATGTAATACATGCAGCTTCTTGCTTCATAGAAAGCAGTAAGAGAGTGACTACTTTTAACAGTGTGGCAGTGTGCAGCATGTTTTTCTACCTGTCTGTTCATTTAACCAGTCAGGTTTTAAGTCTTTATTAAAATTTTTGCCTATATGGCAATGATCTGAAGACTATTCCATTAAATTTTTACAATGCAGAGAAAAAACTTAGATTGGTTTGCAAAGCATTTTATAACCGTGATTTGCAAGGTATTGTTCAGTCAATGAGCCCTTGGCTCTTGGAAACAAAATTTGAAAATCGGAGCTCAAGCAAGCTTTTGTCTGCTGATACTAACTTTTCCCTTTTTCACCTTCTCTTCTGTATCTGACCTAGGCACTTGGTTTGGCTTTGGCCAGTTTCCATGTTTATTTGTTATTTGAGTGGTAAGTGAGAGTAGCACTTAGCAGCTTAGATAAAGAAATAAGGGGGAAAAATATTTCTAGAGTATGTAGTTCCATTGGTGCAGGTCTTCATGACAATGTCTCGTGTGATTAATAAAAAAGGAATCATGAAGAGGAATGAGAAAGGGGAATGATTACATGAGGGGGAAAAAAGCACTTCATTATCTAGTCCACCATTTTCTTCATGCCACACTGTTTGCTTTAGGAAGGTGTAGAGCAAACTGCAGTTCTTAACATTTTTCCACATGATCCGAAATCTCCTTCAGGTTTGTTCATAGTTAGTTTGGTTCTAATACTTAGGTATGTAAGAAAAGAGTGTGGTAATTAAGCAATGCTCAGCTAAATGTCTGTGTAGCTGGAATTTGCCAGTGGGGAGAGCAGCAAAGGCAGGGGAGGCAGAACCTTTGTTATAGGTAGGTCATGAGTGAAAAGCAGAGACTAGGTGTATTAGGAAGGTGCAGCTTCCAGTTGAGTATTGTGAAAATAACTGATTTTCTTGTGAACAGCTTATGAATTTCTTACATTGAGCAAGTAAGACAAGGCTCTAAAACTATGAGTGAGAACCTAGAATCACTTAATCTTAAAACCAGACTCTTCTGATGAATCTAACACCTGTAAAAAAAAATATTTTTTTTTTAAATGAAGCATTTAGCTGCAAAGATAAACACTATCCTGCAAATGATGTCATAGATATATCTAATTAAACAATTCAGGTTTGCAAGGAGAACAAAAGCTGCTTCCAGTGGCTAGCTGTTTAAAAATACCTTAGAGACACCTGCCTTTTTTAAGCCCCAGAAGAGTGCTTGTTTTCAAAGACCACATATACAAGCTGAATGAAGATTAGGCCTAATTGGGAAACTTTTTTACCTCTCCAGGAAAATAAATAAAGATCAGTTTTCTTACAAGCTTACCCATAGGTTTTTGTCTGTGTGCCCTCTGAGCCCGTTCCCAGTGCCACCTCTGCATTCCAGAAAGCCTCAAAAGCAGCTAGGGCTTTGCTGAGCCAGTCTGCAGTCCCATGGAGCACACCATGAACAATCAGCTGGATGAATGGATGGAAAAATTCATCTCAGTGGAAGGTCAAATTGAAATTAAGTGCTGAGCTCTTGAACATTAAGTAGTAGATTATTTTAAAATGCAAAAGGCATGTCTGCTTCCTTAGCCCCTGCCGAGGAAGCAAAAAAAGCAGTTTAAAAACTGTTACCTAATAGCTTCTCCTTAGGAAGTGTTCAATACTTTCATTTAGTCTTAAACCACTAAACTGTTGTGCTTCATCAAAGCTCTTCAGAGACCCTAGTCTCTGCCAGCTGCTACAGCACAATCTCTTGGACTGAATCCCTACAAAAGAGATGACAAGGAGAAGCATTAGTAGATTTATAAGTTACACTGACAGTACAGATGTAGGCACCACACTCAAACTGCTTGTGTCCCCCACCGACTTCTGCTGTCTTCCTCTGTAAGAACCACAACTCGCACTTGCATGTTCCTTCTGGGAACAGTTTGCTACTTGTGGGCTCCCTCTGTGGAACTGGTGCAAAACCTAGTGGTCCTGGTCACTGGCTTGGGCACAATTGTCGGCTGAGTCCTCATAAATCCCTCGTATCCCAGTTACAGGACTTGGGATGCAGGCACTTGATGCATATGTTCACATCATACAGAGAGAGCAGACTCAGCAGCTTGCTGAGCACAGACCTTGCCCAAGTATTTTTCATGGCTGGGCTTCGCGAACGAAGATTTGGGAAGGCTCTATCCACATTTGCTACAGGCACGCTGGTGGCTTATGAGGCCAATACGTGACAGACAAATCCGATTGCAAAAGGCACAGCAGAAAGACTCCTTAGATGGTGTATTCTGCAATACACGGTTCTTTCTGCGTTGCCTTTTCTCCTCGAGGGTGATCCTGCGTGTGTTCTCAGAGGAGACAGCTGTGTTATAGATGGTGTGTCTGCAGGCCTCCCGATTTGAGGCCAGAGTAGACCAGTTATGGTGATCAATATGGCCGAGGCTGAGATGTTGTTTCAGGGAGTCCTTGTATCTTTTCTTCGGGGCTCCTCTCATGCAGCAGCCAGTGGCAAGTTCACCATAAAGCAGGATCTTAGGGAGGCGGTGTATGTCCTTGCCCAAGTGTATGTCAGATAAAAGACAACATGCATGGCCTTTGTGGCCTGGTACCTTCCTGAAACTGCATTTGTGCTAAATACTGTTGTGCTGCATAGTGAGTCACCTTGAGTGCTAGGAGAAAGAAAGTCTTACTCAGTACATTCTGGCTTCTCCCCTCTCTGTCCTTCACTCACAAAAGATCTCGTGTTGTGTTCCTCCACAATTTTTACAGCCACAGCCACCTTGGCCCTCTGCACAGTCAGCTACTGCTTGTTGTGGCTACCAGCATCTGGCCTTACCTTCCATTGGTGGTGAAGGCCACCTCCTGTTTGTCAAGGGGTTTGTCTCCTGCCAGAAATCAATCTGTAGTTTTATGAACATTTTTAAGATACTGAGGCCATGGAAAGAAGTGGTCAAGACTTTCCCATGCTTCCTGCTGCTTGTGTCCATACACACCCCTTTGTGCTGACACACAGCTCCTGGCAGCTGCTTGAGCAATTGTGTATTTTATTTTTTTTTTCCCCTTGTGCTTTTTAAGCTGAAATATGCATTAATGCTGTATGTCCTAGAAACTGCACTTTTCTTTTTCTGTAATGCAGAGGAAGGAAAATGAGCAGCAGGGACCAGGGAAAGATGGTCTTTTTGTAGCTGTGCTAGGTTGAAGTGTTTGAATTAAGTCATGAACACTATATCCATAATCCATTAATACCTCTGAAAAACAATGGTACATACTTCTCCCTAAATTTTTATGAGCCACTACTTTCCATATGCAAGATAGCCTTCCTGCTTCACAACAGAAGGAAACTTTACTTTCTGTAAACCTTTCCTCACCATCGTTAGATCAGTTTCTGTGCAGCATATTTGTGTTCAGCACAGAAAGGTGGTTCCCCAGAGGCTGTGAGGCCTCTTGGCTGTCCAGACAACTTTCTCTCATCCGTCAGAGCAACAGGAATAGCAGATATATGCATTTGTATTTATTTAATAAAGAGGAGAGCTCCTGCAGTTAGCTTCGTAGAAATCCATAGACTTCGCTGTGGTTAAGCTACTAGAGGCAACATTTAGAAGTAGTGTTCTGTATTTAGCAAGATGACATCTTGCAGCATGCCTGAAGGAACAGGCCACTGAACTCCTGTTGAAAGTCGGAGTGAGCTGGGAGCCTGCCTCCCTGATCATCCTTTGAGAATTCCAGCATGTGTATGTAATTAGTCACATTTAAATGTCTGTATTTATTCGGTGTCCCCAGCTGCTCCTTCAAGTGTTATCTTATGTCTTGTCTCTTAGTTTTAAAAAAGCTTGCAAACATCTGCTTTGGAGAGCTCTCCCCTCCTCCCACTTCTTTTATTCTCCCACCCAGTACATCTATATAGCTAAATAACAACATATGTGGTTCAGTAGCCACAGTTTTCCATTAAGTTTCATAAGTCTACAAATACATTATCAAGGCTGAAATTTTATTTGGTAAATGAAACATTTGTAGCTCAGGTGGGGAAGATGTGGCTGCTCTGCATTAATTTAAGAATTAAATGCTATGCAACTCTCTTGAGAGCTCTACAAGATGTATTCCGACCATGTGGAACAAAGTTAAATGGGCAGTTTGCAAGAGCAAGCAGGAAAGGAAACAATAAGTAGATATGACATCCCTAAGATAAACACTTCAGAGGTTATTAAAAGAACAGTGACTGAACTGTGGGCTTTTAAGAGCTTTAAAAGCCTTCTGAAGAGGAAGAGGGAGGTAAGGAGGAAGATGTCATTTATCACGTGTGGTTAAAGCAGAAGGTCTTTGCCTAGGGGTGTGCTGGGACTTGGTGATGGTTCCCCAGCCTTCTCTGCCATGTGACTATAGCACAGAGCATGCAGAGAGCAGCATCTGACCTTTGTCACTGGTTGCTCATATTATAGATTTGAATTTCCTTGTCCATGAGCATTGCTGCTCACCAGTTGACAACCATTACCCTAGATCAGACTGACTTTATGTAACTGTTTAAAATTCTCTTACGCAATGTGATGTTTCTAAGGTTAGGGTAAATGATGTTTCACTTTGAAAATTTTAGAGGCTCAGCCTCTCTCTTTTGTTGGTCACAACTCATGAAGGGCAAAGTCATATGTCAAGTCTGGCTGAAAGCGGTGAGATAATGGCCATGCGTACTTGTGGATCAGCAGTCTGCATCCTTAACTAAAGAGGAAAACACGATCCCATCTTGTTGGGTGAAGGTTTTCTGCTGTCACCTGTGATTGCATTTGGACACACCTTAAAAAATTGGAGGAGTCCAGCTAGTCCTTCACTCGTGGAATATACTTAAATGCATTTGTGTAACATTAAAACATACAGGCATCATCTTGGAGTCATCTGAGAATTTTCCTTTACTAACTAGCTTGTTCCCTGATTTTCTTGTTTATGTTGGAGCTAGTTTGCTTTCTTGTAGATAACTATCTTTGTCGTATCCCAGGAATAGATAAAGACTGTCTGAAGAGTTGGACTAAGGAGAAAAGTTGGAAATGCGTGGCTATATTGTATCTGTTGATGCTGAAGACCAAATTTTGTTGGCTTTGTGTTATGACTTTCTTTCTGATGGTGTTAAGAAGGAAAAGCAGGACTGCAGACAGGATGGCCAACTAAGTTTTAGATGGTATTTTTCTCTGCCGTTTTGTGGGGGTTCTTTGTTTGTTTATGTTTTCTGATTTCAATTTTAATGCAGAAAACACTGTGACTCGTTAGCTTGGTGCAATTTCTTTAGTCTCTCATAGTATTCCAGTTTAATATGTGGTGGTGCTGCTGAGTGAACTCTGGTGACTTGTCAGAGCAGAGTTTGCGACTTGTCAGAGCAGTTTGCTCCTCTCTTGAGTGTGGTGTGCCATACTGTATTTTCCTTTTCCAGATGAGAGGTGGTATTCTGCAAAATGTCAGCAGGAACCAGGAGGTGCTCCTTCATGGAGAGAGTGTGCTGATGACACTGTTTTGTTACTATGTGAGGCAGCCGCACTTGGACTCAGGTTGTTGATGGTATGTTGGCCTGGTGCAAAGCTGCAACTCCTGTTGAGTGTGGAAGTAGCATGAGGCCGGAGCTGGCAGTGGCTGCTCTTCCTGTAATGTTACAGCTCCTGGCGCTCTTTGCTTACATTCGGAATGGGTTTCTGAACCACCCTGCCTTTTGGGTTTGCTGCTTACAGGTTTAGGGAATGTATGTTTGTGTTGCTTTAGAGAAGTTTCTACTCCACTGCAGAGACATACAGCTTTGAACTCGCTGCAGGGTCAAATGAAGCTTATTCTCCTGTCCAAAATATGAGCTGAATCAGTTAGGGGAAAAAAGGTATTGCTGACTACAAGCAGGCCAGTTTAATGTATGCATCAATCAGGTCAACTCACAGTATTTTGAAAAAGTTGAACTTATGTTTGCTCCTGGGAGGGAATGCTAATGAAGGCATAAAGTGGTTTCAAGATTTTGTTTTAAATAAACTCATACATCTATTAAAATGTGTTACAATCTTCTTTCTCTAGAGAGCATACCCTGCATCAAGCTGTGCCTTTTCCTGCAGGATTGCATCTTGATCATGCTTTTAATCTTATATGGGTTTCATGACAAAGTGGTGGGGAAAAAGTGGTTGGAGGTTAGATCACATAGTATCTGGTATTTTTATCGTGAAGTGCTGCAATACTGTGAAATTTGGGGAATAGGAGGGGAAGAGAGAAAACAGTTATGTATCTCTGTCCAAGGCTTTAACATAGTACATGATTTTTTTTTTTTTTTCCTTTTCTCCAAGCTCATGTAGCATTGGGTTACACTGCCTCCCCTTTGCTTCTCCATCCCCACCATAACCTCTCTTGGCTGTTTTGTAGCCTAAATCAAGTTTAAACTCTTCACTCTCCATCAAACCTCCCCACGTATAGAAATACTATCTTCTCCTACTGCTGGACTTCCCACTAATTGAGGTTTGTTTCACACTCTTCACTTTTTTCTTCAATGCTTCTCCGCTGTTCATTAAATTCTTTGTTTATGCAAATCACGAACAAGTATCTTCTATAGTCCTAATCAAGAGCAACTTCGATTAGACCCTCTTCCAGCAAAACATGTTTTAAACTGCTCACTGGTTTTGAATTGAATGGTCATCATATGACTGTGGAATATGTATAAAACTGAGTTTGTAATTCAAGACTTGAATATAACTCTTTAAAGTCAACAGTTTTAACAGTAAGTGCTGCTATTTAAATAACGTCAGTGTACTTCCTGTTTTACACAGAGTAAACATAGACTGAGATTATAAATGGAGGCAAACTATTCAAGCATAAATCCTTCTGATAAATGACTTAATTTCTAAATGTGCTTGAGGTCACTGTATTTGTAAAAAATTTCAAGAACCATGAATTGTTAGCACATTCAATACACCGATAGTACCTCAAATATCTACACTTTTTACTTCACTGATGTCCTTTAATGGTGATCAGCTGGAGCACTTCAATCAGTTCAATTCCATTTGAGGTAGGGCCCTTGGAAAAATTAGTTAGTTGTCTTGCAACGTGAGCTCTTTGGAGTACACCATATTTAGCATAACACAAAGGTAAATTGCACAGAATATCACAGAATATGCCAAGTTGGAATGGACCCACAAGGATCATGGAGTCAACTCTTGGCCCTGCACAGGACCGTCCCCAAGAGTCACACCGTGTGCCTTAGAGTGTCATCCAAACTCTTCTTGAACATCACAGAATATGCCAAGTTGGAATGGACCCACAAGGATCATGGAGTCAACTCTTGGCCCTGCACAGGACCGTCCCCAAGAGTCACACCGTGTGCCTTAGAGTGTCATCCAAACTCTTCTTGAACTGTCAGGCTTGGTGCTGTGACCACTTCTCTGGGGAGCCTGTTCCAGTGCCCAGCCACCCTCTGGGGAAGAACCTTATTCTAATATGCAACCTAAACCTTCCCTTACACAACTCTTCTTACACAATGATTCTCTTGCATCCTGTCACTGGTCACCACAGAGAAGAGATCAGTGCCTGCCCCTCTTCTTCCCCTCACAAGGAAGTTGTAGACTGCCATGAGGTCTCTCCTCAGTCTCGTTTTCTCCAGGCTGAGCAGACCAAGTGTCCTCAGCCACTCCTCATACGGCTTTCCCTCAAGGCCCTTTGCCATCTTTATTGCCCTCCTTTGGACTCAGTCTCTAAGAACTTAATATCTTTCTTATATTGGGGCACCCAAAACTGCACTCAGTGCTTGAGGTGAAGCTGCTGCAGTGCAGAGCAGAGCGGGACAATCTCCTCCCTTGACCGGCTGGCGATGCTTTGCCTGATGCCTCCCAGGACATGGTTGGCCCTCCTGGCTGCCAGGGCACTGCTGACTCATATCCAACTTGCCATCAACCAGGACCCCCAGGTCCCTTCCCATGGCACTGCTTTCCAGCATCTCATACCCCAGTCTCTATGTACAACCAGGTTTGTCCCATCCCAGGTGCAGAATCCGGGACTTCCCCTTGTTGAAGTTGTTGTATGGTTGGTGATTGCCCAGTCCTCTAATTTGTTGAGGTCTCTCTGCAGGGCCTCCCTGCCTTTGAGGGAATCAGCAGCTTCTCCCAGTTTTGTGTCATCTGCAAACTTGCTTAACATCCCTTCCAGTCCTGTGTCCAAGTCCTTTATGAAGATGTTGAAGAGCACAGGGCCTAAGATGGAGCCCTGTGGAACCCCCCTAGTCACAGGTCACCAGTCTGTTGTTACCCCATTCACTGTTACCCTCTGTGCTCGACCTGTGAGCCAATTGCTCATCCACCACATGATGTGTTTATCCAGCTGTGCTGGACATTTTGTCCAGAGGAATCCTGTGAGAGACAGTATCAAAAGCTTTCCTGAAATCCAAAAAGATTACATCAACTGGCTTCCCTTGATCAACTAGGTGGGTTACTTTGTCATAAAAGGAAATCAGGTTTGATAAGCAGCAGGACTGTCCTCTCATGAAGCCGTGTTGGCTGTGACCAATGACTATGTTGTCTTTCAGGTGTTTTTCAATACTTAACACAATAATCTTCTCCTTAACTTTGCAGGCACCAAGACTGACAGGCCTGTAGTTTCTGGGGTCCTCTTTCTTGCCCTTCTTGAAAATTTATATGCTGTTTCATTCTGAATGACTCTTGGGATTTCTACAGCTTTTGTGGCAGGCACTTAAGGAAAACCAGTGCTGGAGAAGTTTCTAAAGGAGCAGCGTGATGGGACTCAAAAATCACACTTGTCTCTGCAGATCTTTTTATGTGTTGTTCCAAGAGCGATATTTGCCAACGTTGTATTTAGGTAGCAGAACAGAGAACTAGGGATGGACATCAAGTTATGATAGGAATAGGGGAAGCTGAGGGGTAAAGGGGAAGTTACAAGGCCTCAGGTGTCAAAGTTGGGTGGCTTTTTTTTGTTTGTTTGGTTGGGTTTTTTTCAAATATATGGAAAGTAAAGACATGGTAAACAATACATAGGAAATACTCTTTATTAACACCACTGTTCACAGAAGAATTTTTGAGAGGAAGTTATTGCAAGAAGTCTTACAGTGTGTGTGGCAATAATGAGATAATATCTTTTGCCCTGCTCCGTCTGGATGAGCTAGGGATCATGTGCTTCTGGGTATATTATTGTACTGAGAATGCAACTGCTTATATACTATGACCAAGTTCTTTGCTGAGTCCACTGTGCTAAGGTCACCTGGCATCTACTATACTCTCCCTACTCCCCTTTCTTGTTGTAAATCTTTGACTTGAATGCCATTTTCTGGCAATTTTGGTAAGAGTTTATTGTGAAAAATTTTGTCTCTGTTGCTAATTGTGTATTTGTAACATACAAAGCACTTATGAGTCAGAAAGATTAAAAGTCTTTTAATATCCATTTTTAATTTAATAGCACTTTGAGATCAGTCATTTTCACTGTCCCACTCTTCTCCTTCCCACTGTACAAGACAGGTTGCTAGTTCCTCCTTTAATCATGAGAAAAGGGAAATATTCTGAAAGAAAATGCAACAAGTGCAGAAATTGTCAAGGAGGCTCAGCTTTTGGAGGCAGTAGTGTCTGCAATTAATTTTAACTCATTTTATAGTTGACTTGTTTCCAAGCTGATGGTTTTGTAGTAATTTCTTACAGGCTTCAAGCAGAAACAAGACTGTATACAGCTGTAGATGTACTCACTGCAGGTGATTTTACCCTTTTAGTTAAGTTGTTTGTCACTGCTGTATTGTCCAGTTTCCCACCCTACCAGCCTAAACGTCACACTGGTAAGAGGTGGCACAGTGTGACAGCTGACTCTCACTGTTTATGAGTCAAAAGCTGCTAAGAATTGATGAACTGCCATATTCCTTCCTGGGGACATCCAGTGGTACTTTCTTCTCTGCAAAGCCTTTGAATTTAACAAAATTAGTAGAATTTGAGTATCTTCTGAAATATCTACCACTTTTTCAAATTTTGCAGAAATCACCAACTGATTAGAAAAAGAAGTCATCAGTGAGAGATTGGTGGACAAATAGAAACAGAAAGCCTAAACCTGTATATTTAGGAGACCAGGCTAAAAAGGATGCTGTTAAACTCAGAAGTGTTCATGGAAGAGGTACAAGGAGAATTGAAGACCTGGCAAATATGTCTTACAGTGAGGGAGTGTTTGATTCATGCAAGAAAAACTTCAAAGTCATGAAATCACAGTATGCACGATATTCAGAGGAGAGTCCTTTTGATTGTATGGTTACTTTATTCTTGCCGTAGTAATATCCAGTGTTGGGAAGCTAAAGGCTCATCTAATGGGAAACAAGTAGTAAAACACTTTTTTTTTTTTTTTTTTTGGTAATGATTATTAATCAAGGTACAGTTTAGTGAAGAATATTGTAAGGATATTGTAATCATTGTGAGTCTTTTGAGTTAAGCCTCAATTGCTTTTAAGAATATGCTCTTAGGATGCAGTAGACATCATGACGATGCTGTACAACTTGACTAGGTGAGAGCTTTTATCACTGACTTGAAAGAGACCACACAATATTATCCCAGTGATCCCTTTTGGGTCCAAAATATAAGGAGAAACTTAATGAAAATACAAACTGTTTGTCCAATAACTGGAATTACAGTTTTTCCATAAGAAGATCTAAAGTGGTAAGACACTAAAAACCTTTAATAAAGAGCACGCACTTTACATTGTTTTTCATCACTAGAGGTTTAGTACTGTACAAGCAACAGTATAGCCACCACTTGGTGAAGCAGTCTTCTTTGTATGAAATAACCACAGGTTTTAGCTGAACTAGGACATGACTGACCTTTCAGAAGTAAAATGGGACAGTGTGCCAGTAGAAGCTGTTTACAATTTGTGTAATGCTTTGCTCCTGGTAGAGTACCAGGTTTACCATTTGGATGTGCTTTCATTGTGCAGGTAATCATACCTGATGCTTTTTTACATCCAACAAGTCAAGGTGTTTTGTCTTCCATTAAAAGTCTGTGGCTTCCTCTCAAGGCACCTTCCAAGTATAACTCTGTGGTGGCTCAGTACTCAACAATTGTTCAGAAAAGTCTATTTGTTGTTGTTGTTCTGAAATACTGCCTCTAAAAACTGTATGTCTCTGTGTTTTTAGAGGTGAAAGAAATCAGACATTCCAGGTTGGTATTTTCCAAATGTCTTAAAAATTGTGGACAGTCTTGAGTCTGGTGCTTTAGCTTTACAGTTATAGTGTTGCAGAGGACGATGCTTTAGAAGGTTTCACTGCTAATGGAAGTTTTTGTCTGCAGGATCCACTTTCTTTGGTGTTGCCACAGAATGGCCACAAAACATCCTTCCTGCAATATCTGTATTATATTCACAGTGTGATGCTTTAGACACAGAACACCGAACACTGTAAAACATATCTCCTTGTAGGACCAGAGGAATGATTCCAAGGCAAGACACCATGCTGTGACAAATGATTTATGCATCCTGTTTGATCTCTGATCTTGCCAAGTCAGAGACCTGGTCTAGTGGGAGGTGTCCCTGCCCATGGCAGTGAGGGTTGGAACTAGATGATCTTTGAGATCCCTTCCAACCATTCTATGAATAGCTCTATCTGCATTAGTGTAAAAAGTTTAGGTAAATGAAACTTAACAAGCCTGATCTGGATGTTGCTATTTGAATTACTAAAGAAGAGTCCACCTTTCACAGACTTGGTGTATCTGATTTAAATCAAATATTTCTGTTGTGTTTTTTTTTTTCTTTAACTAAGCATGATTTTTGAGGATATAGTGCCTCGATTTTAGTGTTAAATAACTGGATTTTATTTTTTACCTCCTCTACTTGATTACTGCATTGTCTGTAATCACAATGAGGTACATTAACATCTTTTTAGATACGCAAATCTTACAGCCTTCCTAAATCTTCGTTTGATTTGAGATACTCAAATCTTGACAGCATCAAGTTATTATTTTGTGAATTCTAGTTTATGTAAACTGTGACACAATTTGTTTAACCTTAGCCCAGTTCTCTTATCAAAACAAATACAGTGCTTCAGCATCACTTTGGAACTTAGTTGTCAACCTAACTGCCATCAGGTTTAAGTAGGGCTGATGAATCAGCTTAATTTGAATTTCTTAATGAAAGTATTGCATGTGTAGCAAAGATCACATGCTCTATCCTTTAATAATAACTATTGTTAATTAAGATCCCAGATCGTCTGATTATTCATATAAGCGTGATCAAAAGTTGTTCTGAGTTGTTTCAAGTTGTGTTTTTTAAAGCATTAAAAGTTCTGCCTACCTCAGGTGTGCCAAGGCATGCTCATCACAGAAGGCTATAGCCTCCATGATGTGTTTGAAGGTACCTTTGGTTGCTTTTTTGGTCCACAAATAATTACTTCTTTTCTTTTTAAATTGTGACCTATTTTTCTTTTGCTTTTCATGTAGAAAGGTGTATTTGCTACTACATCTAATGAAATGTATGATGTGAGAATCTATGTGGAAGAGTATTCAAGGATTTTAGTGGAGAAATCATTTTACTTGGATGAGAAGAAGCTGGCTGGGTTTACGTTCAGTTGGTGCCATGGCTTTTGTTAAACTATCTCATTGCCTTGCCTTCTCTTCCTGTGCACATCACCCAAAAGATATTGAGATTTGATCTAGACTCTCAACTGATGCATTCCCTTGGCCCATGGAGTTCCAGGTTGTTGTGCCCTGTGGTTCAGTTGTGTCATGGCATGAGATTTAGGTACTGTCCTCCAATCTGCTGTACTTCATGTTCTTCCAGTTCTTCTAGGTCTCCCTGTTCATGTCACTTACTAGCATGTCTGAATTTTTATTTAAAATATTTCCATCTGTGGCTAACCTGAGGTATCTATTTGACTATACTCAGCACTTGGGAGGAAACCCTTACCAGCTAGGTAGGAAACCCTAGGATGTGCTGCTTCTGTTTTGCTCTTTTGTTTCTTAGAGTTGAAAACCCCAACTGTCACACACCCACACCTACCCACTCCCCACCAGGGTGCCTTACTTCCTTCTCTCTAAGTTCTTTAAAGCTTCTGCTTTTAATATCTTCCTTATTTTTTTACTTACTTCATAATCAGATTCCTGCCAGTAGGTTCAAAAGCTTTGGGTGATTTCTTGGTAACTTTTGCTCTGCCAAGTCATTCCAAAACTGGCTTCTTCATTTTGTCTTCTTGTCATAGGGGTATCAATCATCTAATAATTGTAGATGCTTCTGGCCTCTGCTGGCTGGCAGAGGGGAACTCAGGACATGTTCATGCAGTTTGTTTTGTTTGCAGCTTAGTTTGTTTGCTTATGTGGTCATGCACGTATACAGTGACATGCAGGCACTGCCTTGGAAGGAGGGATTGTGCTGTGTGCAGGCAGTTCCTTCCTGGGAGCAGGTTAAGCTGGAACTGTTCTCAAGACAGAGATCATTGCAGTTTGCTTTCCATAAACCCTGTATATCCCATATAGCATACTGAGACCAACCTACCTTTTCAAGCAAATATAGAAACGGCAGGGGAGATTTTTGTGTCACTGTCTGGCTTCATTATTTAGCCTTAACAGCATTTCTGTTTCTGACTCCCATGCTGCCTTTTGGTCTTTTTTTTCTTATCAGCCTGTACAGACAGTATCTCATTGCTTCTATTTAGTATTGCTGTAGGCCACAGTCGGCTCAGCTAAAGCTTCTCTCTAGGCTGTAATCGTTTGTTGGGTATTGTAATTGTTGGCATTTTGTGCTTCACTCCTCTTGCATTCCTCACCACACTGCTTTAACACAAATGCTTCTGCAACTGCCTTGATATGTTGACCCATTCCCTGGCTTCCTGCCATACTACATGAAATTCAGATTTCCTCGCTTGCCCCTACCAGAATCAATAGTACCATCATTAAGCAAATTTATCCTTTCCTGGTTGTACCTCTTCTTTTGTGTTTCTATCCTTTATAATTTTTACATACTTCTTGCTTTGCTGTAACTTGTATTTGGGTCTTTTGTCTCCTCTGAATATCAGCATGTGCTAGAAATAATTTCTTCTCCTTACTCACCCTTCTTCTTTACTCTTCTGTCATTAAGCTATCTCTCTGTGTTAATAACTAAGGTTTGCAAGTCTGAGACCAAGGCAGGAGGAAATGATGTCAATGCCAGTAATAGTCACTAAATCAGATCAGTTTAAAATTTTAGTGAGCTTGTGTCTTTGTCTAAAGCCTCAGGGCACTGTCACAGAAGATAATTTAACCAATTTTTAATATTAACATAACTGAAGATTTTTAGAAGTCGCATTTAAGAAGCTTGCAACTCTCCTGTAATTGACTTGTAAACTGGCTTAACTACTAGTGAATTAACTCCCTCTCCTGTGAGAACAGGATGGCTGACACCCAGCTTTTAGTCTGCTCTCTTTAGTACAGGGTACAGATGGTACTCTGTAAATGTGTGGTTTTAAAGGTCTTTCTAGAGCTGATGTTTTGAACTATAGTATGGAGGACAGCACCCAGATAAGTAGCAGGAAAAAGTCTGTTTTCAAACTTCTAAGAAATGTATAGGTATCTACTGACACAAGAAAATTTTGTGGTTTATTTGAAGTGATAGTGGTTTTAGGGATGCATATGTGTTGTCAGTATTTTTATCTTACATTTAATGAAAGAGGTTTTTGCATTGGCTGTAGTTTTACTATAGTGTCTCTAATAGTTTAGAATGGGGAAGGAGGGGTTGTACTTATTAGCTGTCATTTGCTTTCTATATGTTATTTATTGTCTTTGTATGAATATTTGTCCCTGTTTTAGTATAAAATATCTTCAGTAAAACATCTGGGAAAGAAATTGTTGCTTGAACCCAGACATTAGCAGACAATTCCTCTTCCTCTGCTCTGTCAGAAGGAAATCACCATTAACAGCGTTGTGTTAACAAGCATTGTGTGTGTGTGACAGAAATGTTGCACGTACAGAGCTTTCCACTTAAGACCAAAAGCTGATCTGGGTGCTGCATGAGGCTGCAAAAACAGATCAGCTCAGGAAGGAATCTATGTTCAGGATAACATGAGTTTAAGAACACGTTTAAATGTTTTGCTGGACTACAACTACTCTGAACTGAACTGGGAATGGGAAAGAAAAGGCAGTACTTAGGGGGGTTGCAGCTGTAATCTCAGTTTCACGTTTTCTGTTGTGCTTTTGATGTAGAGGCTTCAGAAGGTATTTTAAAGAGAAAAAAACCCCAAAACAGTTGCCTGCATAGCCTGTTCCTCTGATGTGTTTAAGCTCTATCAGAATGGGGGGAGTTTTGAGTGTATAATTTACCTTGTATATAAATGTTTCAGAGCCAGTGCCTCAGATGCTGTATAGCCTTTATTTTAAGAGAATACACTTAAGTGAAATGCTGATCCCAGTTGAAGTGCCATTTGTTTCAATGGGGCAGGATTTTATTTAGTGCCATAGATCTTTGTGGCAGAAGGAGTTGTCACATGAAGGGGGGAAAGGTAGCTCCAGTTAACTGTTAATCCTCTTGAAGGTTAAGGGGATGGCAAGTGTTTGTTTGCTTGTACACCAGAACTTGTTTGTTCTCCAGAATAAAACAAAACAAACTCAAAAGGAGGAGGGTATTATCTGTAAGGGATAGGGTACTGCTGGAGTTTCTAAAGGAGAGTAGTTTTCCTAGAGGGGGTGGTAAAAGAGGTGGAAGGGTAGACTTGAGAGCAGCAGTGTGAATGAGGATTGGATAAAGATTCTGGTTTCAGATTTCCTGGAGAGACCAAAAAATGTCTTGAAAAATCATGATAATAAAGCATTGGTCTGTGAAGTCGGTGCTACACAAGCATTGATGTATTTTGTTCAGTACAGCTGTACCTACTTGAACATTGTTCCATCCTTTCCTTTCTCTAGTTCATTCTGCCAGGCATGGTCCGTGGTCACCGGACACTACGCGGTGCTGTAACATTTTGTGTCTGTGTGGAACATAACATGAAGGTGAACTCGGGCACATCATTGCAGGCAATTCACAGTATGTGAGAACTGCTTTCAGGGGAAACTGGTCTGTGTTTCTTAGTGCAAAAATCATTCAGATGGGACGAATAGTAGGAGATCTTGGTTTGGTACAAGTAGATCACTGCCCATTGTCAAGGAATAGGTACTTTTGAAATCTTCTTTTACTAGAGTTCATTTACTGGGAGTGGGCATGATCCTTCAGCTTCAGGTGATCATCCGGAGGACAAGGACTTGATGTAATACATTGATTCAGTATTGTTAGCCTCCTTATTCCCTTGGGACAGGGGCAAGGCAAAGTCAGTGTATGAATTGGTAAAGGAACTTTGAGTAGGTTGGGAAATAATAATCTTAGTAATTTTGGTGATGAAGGCAGAGTGTAATTTAAACCCAGGATTGGGTCGACTGTAAAAATTTTTGCCTTATTCCAGAAGAAAGAGGCCACTTGGTCAACCTCTTGGCAAAAAAGGGTTGTGTGTTTATGTTAAATCCTGAGTGGAGATCCAGTAGATTACTTTGTGGAAGTGAAGGGGAAGTGCAAGGCTTGTCTGAAGGTGCACAAAGTTAAGATGTAACACTTGGTTAGACTCAACCCAGGATACTGATTCTGTCTAGTAGGAGATGAAGAACTATGAGAGCAGTTATACCGTGACACGCTCTCATGGCCTCCAGAAATTTATGATTCAGGGAATTTCTGAGCTAGACTTAGCACCTTTCTGCTTATTAGTGGTGAATGCAGTTACATCCAGACAAAGCCCCTCTAAAACATATGTATATAACTGGTTTATTAAGGTTACACACACAGACAAAGGGAATAAGGAGGTGGCCTGGGAATAGTTCCTGTTTACAGTGGAAGGTGTTCACTGGTCTGAGAGCAGCTACCATGTGCCACCACAGATATGAGATTTGCCAAAGTATATATGAAAGTCTGTTATGCAGCATTAAATCAAAGTTCCTCTTAAACCACTGGCAATGAGTGTGGAGCTCAGCTCGTGATGCAAGGCTGCACTGAAAGAAAAGAACATTCAAGAGTGAGCTTACCATGGCAAGGAAAGGAGAGAAAAATCCATCTCTTTGTTACTGTCAAACTAGGCAAAAAGACTGGACTACTGCATTATGAAGTTAGATTAATAGCCTATTTTATGCACCCTAAGAAGCCCAGCCACAGAGGGAGGCTATTCAGAGGCACTCTGTTATCCCTGGAAGACAAGGTTACTCAGGATAGTACATATGTTACAAGATGACTCTATAATCAGTAGAAAAGAAAAATTGGGGGGGTGGGGAGGGGGGTGGGAGAAGGGAAGACAGATCCAAAGAGACTTAAGAAGATAAGTCAGGTACCCAGCTCTGGGGAATGTGCATTGCCAAACAAACACTTAGCATAGGCCAAAGATGCATTGTTTTGATGACAATTATGCCACAAAGTTTGCTTTTAAGTTGATACTTGTCTGGTCAGGCTTGTCACACAAAGTACTGAGCGTTCAAGTAATCATTAGATCACTAGAGCAAGCAAGGAGGAAGTCTCTTGTCTTTGAAATGATGCAGAGAAGAACCTGAGTATGGCCAAAAACGTGCATATGAGATGGAACCAAGTCTTAAGATAAAGAAATGAAAGAGAGGTGAAACAAGTGGAGGCTGGAAATAAAAGAATAAGATAAATGAATAAACTTGCCAAGCATCAATATTGATCCCAGAAACCAAGCAATTAAAATATATGGATTAGGTACAACAAGAGAAAACAAATATATAGAAAAAAGGATGTATGTATTTTCTGTTGAGGAATCACAGTCTGATTTGAGAAAAGAGAATGGAAACAGTGTGCTGTTCCCTGCCTGGGCTGAAAGTGGGGAAAGAACTGAGCCTGACTTGGTATACTGGAAGTAATTTAGTCTGGAAGAACGGTAAATACGGATATGTGTTTTAAGAACAGCTATGTCCCTTCTGGTTTCTTTTCTCTGTGTCTGTTTTTGCCTTGGTTGTCCATTCTGATACGCAAGGAGGCCAACAATACATGTGTCCTGAACTGATCACAAAGCCTGTAATTTTTAAATAATTTTTGCAGTTCCAAGGAGGAGGCATGGAATGCCCATGGGCTTGGATCATCCTGATGTTCCTCACCTGTGTTAAGCCTGGTTTTGAGTATGATTGTTTAGGGGCTGTGTCAGAGGCTACAGCCTACAACTCTTAGTTGGCAACCCAGAGGCAGAGGAAATGCCTGTACTGTCAGATATGAGCTAATTAGTCTTTGTTGAAAAATCTCTTGATTGTTTTCAAAACCTCCTCCTCCTACCTTCCTCATGAGGCACGAGGGCATGCTCATGGTATGTTTAAGTTTTTGAAGTTTTCTTTTAACTGCTGGGAATTTTCCATATCTTGTTTACTCTTGTGAAGGTTTGGTCATGAACCACACTGAAAACTGAACTGTCTTGTTTCTTGAAACCTATTAATTTTATAAACCACAAACAAAATATAGTGAGGCAGCTGCTTTGAGACTTTTGTCATATGACCCAGCACTAACCTTAGCTCAGCCCAGCCAGGCAAGCTGTGAGGGATGGCTCACCCTGCCCCAGCTGGCTCCAGATAGCTAATGATCAGAAACTACCAGTTGGGTAGAAAAGATTCTGGCAGCTCCCAGACACTGTTCCTCAGGGGTCTGATGAGTCACTTGTAATTCTTGAATAATCTCAATTGTCTAGGCTTTTTTTCATTATCATTCATGTGTCTTTCTGATACATGTATGTTAATTCTGTAGATGATTAGGGCAATGGCATTTTATTTTTAACGGCTTTATTTGCTGCATCCCAGTGTGCTCCCCCCTCCCCCAAGATAATACCTTTATTACCCATTCCTTTTCTTTTCCTTTTTTTCCCCGTCTATTACAGATACTAACTGTCAGTCTTAATAATGTGATAGCCATATGGCAGAATTGAGGTTCCACTTTATTGTCTCTGAGTAGCTGACATTTTGTTCTAACTCTTTTTCCTGCTTGCCAAGTAAAGCCAGTGTTCTGGTACCAGGTCAGGAGAGGAGGAGTGTTAATTTACCCAGCAACTTTCCCATGACTGACGAAAATGGCTGTAACAAAAGCAGCCCTAACATTACATTATCCTGCAGCTAATGAGTCAACCAGACCTGTGTCTTGTTGAATTTTATTGTCTCTCCTCATAATGTTTTGTAAGATACAAGAACCAGAATGAACTTCTCTCCAAACACAGCCTTCCCTCCTTAAAATCCTGTCTTCAGTCTTTTGCTGGATTTCTTCAACATTCTCAAACAATAACCCCTTTTAAATTACCTGAAAGACTTGTGATACAGTCTATGTCAGTGTCTGTTTCCTGTTTTCCCACATTTTGTTTCTTTCAAGGTTTTTCTTTTGTATTGTTTTTTCTTTTTGTATTCCAACTGCACACAAAGAAACAACTTAATCTTAAGTCATCGTGACTGCACAAGAACATCTGTGTATTTTGTTTTATTCTTTTTCTTTTTTCCTTTGTTTTGTTTGGTTTGGTTTTTCCTCAGAGAACAGAAAAACTACCCTCCTGTGTGAAATGCCCCTCTCGTGTAGCCTAGTGCTGTTTCTGATATTTGACAGTGAGTGATACTTCAAATATGGTATGATTGCTCCAGTGTTGCACCCTTCCTGATCACTAATTTGGGATTTCCTGATCTGAAGGAGGTTTATGGACCATTAATCTTTAATAGCTACCTACAAACCTACACTCCATGAGTTCCTGGTTTGAATCCATGTATTCTTTTGGCATCCATGACACCCCATGGCAATAAGTTTTGCAATTTCATTGTGTGGAAAAAGTACTTCCTTTTTTGTTTATTTTTAAACCTGCTGTCTGGTAATTTAATTGTGTACCCCATAATTCTTATTTTGTGAGGAAATGTTCTCCACACCATTCATGATTTTGTAAGCTGTTTGTGAATGAATAACTTCTGTTTTCTGAGCTGGAGAGTAGAGACCTGGGAGAGCTATGAGTGATTAGAAGTCGTCCTCCCTGTGTTTTGTAGAGCACACACAATTCAAGATGTGGGTGCCCAGTGATGTACATTCCTGTGTTCTCTCCAACCAGCTGGTGATACTGTTTGCCTTTTTAGAATCACAGAGGATCCCACGAGGATCATCGAGTGTGTGCCCCTTAGTGTGATCTTCAGTCTTCTTGTACTTGTAGTACTGTGTGAACCTATCTAGATTGTACCTCTTCTGGTACAAAAATGATTTCTGTATCAGTGCAGAATATTAATTTTTTTCCTCCCTCTCTGCAGAATAAGTAATAATAGGTCTGTTGTTAAACTGTATTTGAAGTCCCCATTGTATGTTACCAAATAACTTGCCTTGTGGATAAAGTTGGGGAGCACTATCTGTTACTGAATTTTTATCTATTGATATTTTTAGTATTTTTTTGTATCAAAGTTACTGTCTCTGAAAACATTAAAATGGATATTACTTTTCTTCTGTTTGCAAGATATTTCATGCTGCAATGATATTACTACTCACTTGCCCAAAGAGCTTCAGAGTTTGTCTTCACTGAAATTTTCCAGTTGTAATTGTAAATACTTCAGCCTAGCCGGCTTACCTGTTGGAAGCAAAACTTGCTTCAGGAGGGAGAGGCCTGGCAACTGGCTTGTCTTTGTTTCCAGCTGGTGCTGTTTTCCTCAGTAGGTTTTAACTTGTGAAATGTGAAACATTTTTTCACTTTTTGGGAGAAGTTGTGTTGGGTTTTTTCTTATTTTTCTTTTTTTTTTTTTCTTCTCCCCCGAAGGGGTGTTGAAATGAAAGTGCAGAAGTGCAACTTTCCCACCATGGAGTGCAGCAAAACCCAATTTGTTCCATGTTTTCCTTCCAATGTCTCTTTTACTGCTTCAGTGCAGAGCTGCTGGACATGGAGAAAGATGGTTGTGTCATATTGTCTCTTGATCTGTTGTTAACACACCTTTACAAATAAGCCCGTGCTGAATTTTGTTAAAAGCATTGAGGCCTTCATGAATGTTATTCTGAGGAATTACCTAACTACTGCTGGGATCTGTCTGTGTGGGTTTTTTTAATCTTCTGTTACAGAAATAAATTCTGGTTATGTCTTTTGGTTAAATAAGTTGTCAGAGAATTTTGAAGCGCTGATAGCTCCCAACTTGACAGCAAACTCTTACTTCGTGAACCTTAGGTTGTTGTGCTTGCATAATAGGAATCCTTTGTGTTTAGGTTTCTCAGTAATTTAACAGCATTTTTGACCTCATTAAAGTTAGTATTTAAGACCAAAATGTGTTTTCAAGTTCAGGTATAAATTAAATATTTCTCTTAGTGACATTTCAATTCCATAGTGTAAAGTATTATGAAAAGGGAACAGGATAAAAAATGCTTTGCTTTTATTTTCAGTCCAGTTTCTTTCCATTTAACTGATTTGTTTGTCTTGGTTTTCTTCTTTTTTAGAGTTTTAGAGTGCCAAGGACTGCCCATTGTGAACGGGCAATGTGATCCCTATGCCACTGTTACCTTAGCAGGACCCTCCAGGCAAGTATTGCACGTTCAAGAGCTTCTATTTTCTAAGGATGGTTTCTGTTTCCTTTGTCTGTTAGAAATCTGCATTCTCAGGTGGACAGCTGGGAGTATTTAGACACTGCTAGAATATGTTAAGTGTTGGTGTGTGTGTATATGAGCTACTGAATTATACTAGAATAAGTAATTTGAGGCTTGTTTCAGTTTTGATTTATGTAAACATCTGAATAATCTCAGAATAATTTGAATATCCTGGAGTATATAATTTGTGGTTAGGCTTAATTTATGCATCTTCTCACCTCACAGTTGGAGGCTGGTTTTTGAGCAAATTCATTGCCTAATTTTGGGCAGGGGCAGAAGAGAAATCTGAATACATCAGCATCTTGCAGAGTATGCACGTTTGTATGTGAATATTTAGTGTCTTCACTTTCAAGGTGTGGCAAATTATTGTGTATGGCAAAACCCCTAGGTGGCTCAGTCCTATAATTTCATTTAAGCAGACATAATAGCATGGATAAAATTTGGAATGAGGTTTTAGTGATGAGATGCTGCATAATACCCTTCAGCTTAAATTTGGGATTCAATTTTCCCATCTGTTATAAAAATTTCCTGTGCTGTTGGATGTCACTGTGGGGTTTTTTTCTGGCTATCTAAAGTCATCTTTTATGTTGGTGTCATTTTAGAAACAAAACAGCTCTGCTCTGACCTCAAAGAATTGGATTTGGTAGCATGGGCTATTCATAATATTTTACAACAATTTCTTGAAAATACTGTAAATAAGAAGCATTCTTGACAAATATTTACCTTGCATGCAGAGGAGTCTTTGAGTTTGTCTTTATTCTTCATCTTTGTCTATGTGCATTGAGCCTTGTCTCTATTTTTGAGCTGTGTATTTGAGTTATACACTTTGTTTTAAGCCTGTAACCTGTTTCAGATAGCACTGGATGGCTATTACTGAAACTGTAAGGAGATTGTTTGACTAACCCTTGAAAGACCAAACTTACCTTTGTCAGCTTCCCTCTGCCTCCCAGTCTGGATAATGTGTGACTATTGATCATGTATTTCCCTTCAGAATAAGGAGCATAGCCTTATCCTATTCCTGTCTGGTTTTTTTGGGGGGGGGGAAGAGGGCTTGCTTCCTATCTCCAGCAAGCAGCATGCAGCTTATTTCCATCCACTGCTTTGTAATTGCTCAGTAATTGTGCTGCCTTAATCACCTCCCGTTCTACATCCTGCTTCCCAGTCCCCTCCCAGATGGGTTTATCAGTAAAGAGGTTGGTTGGCAAGTGTGACTGATGAGATGGGGTTGGCAAGCTGTCCTATGTCCTGGAGGCGATTAGTCTCTCTTATCTCTCAGCTTCTCCTAGGAATAGTGGGATATTCTTAATCTGTACATCATTCTCCTCTCTGGATTTTTCAGTGCCTCTCGTTTTAGAGTAGGAAAGCTGCTTTATTCAGCTGCAATGCCAAGAATAAAAATTTCAACAAACGTGCTGCTGTTTATTGTGTGATTTGTACTTAACAGAGCCATCATCAGGCTTCCTAACCAAAACTCTTTCTATTCCTGTGTTATAGATGAGAAAACATTGTTTACTCATGGACGGGCCCATTCAAGTCACATGGGAAGCAGCACTGAGAATTAGACCCAGCTTTATTTGACCTCTATGAAATACATAGAGTTGTCCAGTTAATATAAGCAGCTTTGGTGCGTGAGAAATGACAGATAGATGTTGGGATGAAATGATTAGTAGGTCAGTTTTCCACATGGCTGATGTGCCTCTCCATCTGTGTCTGTTTTAACTATGCCTGCAGAGCTGTAGGGGAAGATTGGTGACACCGGACAACACAGAGCTTTTCTCTTGTAGGTAATGAGAACGAATCAAGCACGGGTTCATAACATTTGGAAGTCACCAAACAGCTGTTGGCTGGCCTGTGAGAAGTGCATTGTGGATGGCTCTAGCCCAGCACCAAGCAGTTAGATGTCTGTGGCTAAAAGCCATGGAGGATGAATGGGCAGTGCTAAACTTGGTCAGGCCTGGTGAGTGGCTGGGAGGAGGTCTGCCCTGTCTTGTTCCTACAGAACAGTAGAAATAGACTTCTGCTCAGCAGTGCTCATAATAATTTGCCACCATAATATTAACTAAGCTGCAGGGAAAGGGATGGTAATACAGCAATAAAAATATTCTTACTGAAGAATTCATTCTGGATTTTTTTGTTATCTAACATCACTGAAAAGCAGTCATTGATTCTTCAGGCCAGGATTATAAAATATAAATATCAGAAATAGCTGTGTTAGTCTTTGTCTCCTGTGTTTTTAGAGTATAGGGAATTTTTGAGTTGCATCAAGACTGAGACAATCTTCCCTGAGACAATGTTGCTGCTCAGAGCCCCATTCTTGGCAGTTGCTTTGTACACAGAAGATTCTGCTGGATCAAGCAAGTGACAGAATCAGGGTTTAAGGGCTTGTGTTTAAAAGAGGATAACAAACTGTGATTACTGCCACTTTAGAGAAATAAGCGTGCGTTGAATCTCTCTCCTAAATGTGTGTGAATGTCTGTGCCTTGCTGTGCTGGAGCCACATAGCATTCTGGTTTTATTAGATAAATCAAGTGTATGGCTATTTCCTCTTAAGGGACTGTTTTAGGATCACATTTTTGCTAATGTTGTTTCTTACCCTTTTTTATTTGTTTGTTTGTTTTGTTTCCTTAATTCAGATCGGAAGCCAAAAAGACTAAAGTTAAAAAGAAGACCAACAATCCACATTTTGATGAAGTGTTTTATTTTGAGGTTGGTATTTCAAAGGAATGGGTGATAAGCTGAAATACTATACTGTAGATAGTTGGCACAGCATCCTGCTTCATGTTGTGCCAGCTGTCATCTTTGAAGACTGTTTCAATGCATGGCACAGGGGAAAGAAGTACCTGGGATCAGACTACCCGTCTGCTGAGGAAGCAGTATATTGCTTCAGCTCAGCTGCTTTATAGGGAAACCTTTAAGTTGGGCACTTCTGAGCAACAGGCTTTACACTCAATCACAACTCACCCCAGTAGAGTTTCGAAAAAGTACAGTTAAAAATGGGTTAAAAAACCCCAACAGTTCCCCCCCCGAGAATTTTGGGGTTTTTTTAAACCTGTGTTTTTATAGCTGCTCCACCCTGTCTTTCCCAGTCAATGGGAGGAAGGTTATTTCCTTAGGAATACTGAAAACTGTAGAGGAAAATACACTTAAACTGCTTGTTCTGGATGTCTACCAGTCTGCTGCAATACCAATGCCTTTTCTCCAAGTGGGTGACACCTCTACAGCTTTATTTAATACAGAGCATTTTCAACAAATCCAGTTAAGATAAAGTATAACTTGTGTGACAGTTCTCATTTAGGTTCTTTCTGGCAAGAGTAGCTGTAATTGTGGTGTGGCCATACTTATATGTGCATGTGTTTATAATTTAGATACCTCTTGAAACTTTCCATTCTGTCTTCTAAAGCATGTGTATCTTTCTCTTTTCTTTTTCTCTTGGACATCATAGTCCCGGTCTCTGCTTAACTGTTCTGTTTCAGTAGACACCTCAAGAATATATCTGGAACAACAAAGTCGATAAAAAGCCAGAGTAGCCCAGTGCAGCTGGCATATATTGAAAAGCCCTTTCCTCTCATATATATGGCTTGCATCATTCAGGTCACATTTGCATAAGAAATTGTTGCTGGCATAGAGATGGTGCCTAGGGATGTGGTTTCTCAAATCAGTTCTGGGATACAGACAACTATCAGGAAGGGATAGCTGGGGAGAGAGGAGTCATACAGGTGCTGGTACACTGTGCAGATCTAAAGTGCACACATGATTTTTGGCATTTATGTCTTCCTCCTCCTTCTACAAACCACTATCTTTGCCTAGAAGCCTATACTTGTACTGATTAATCTAAAGTCTCTCGTACCAGCAGAAACATGCTCTTGTAATGTGTTTGGATACAAGGAACAGATATAGCAAGTTCTTTATTGGCAGGGGCACTTTCTCAGTACCCAAAGGGGTGGAAGCCATGAGGGTTGGCCAGGATAGTTATCTAAGATAATCTTTCCTTCACTAAGCCAGTGTATCTCATCCTAGGATCCTAGAAACCCTGCTAGCTGTGAGCTTTTGCACCTGGCTCTTTGAGACTCTGTGGAGTTGCTGCATGAGCATTGCTGGCAGGGGAAAGATTCTGTGATCCTGAGTGCTGAAACTGCATTGAGGTGTCTGTGTTTGCTCAAGGCTGCCCAGGATTTCAGTCCATCACCTGGCCCAGAACTGCAGTCTTTGGCAGTGACATAAGAGTGATGTTGTATGTAAATAAACTAAAATGGGCTTCCCTGTTCTTAACACAGGCAATTCTGGAGGTGCCTGTCAGCGAGAACTTTTAAATGAGAATATAATCTGGGAATTCAGACTATAAACCATAAAAACTTCACCTGTCTGATTCCTCAGCCTTCTGTGTGCTGCAGAAACAGCAAACATTTGGTATTTAAACACTGAACTTGGCAGGTGGTGCCATATTGGGAAAGGAAAGAGAGACTCAAAGCATCTTCCAGCTGGAGTTGGGAGGGAGGGGGCTGGAGGCTTCCTTAGTTTGCCTTTGTGCTGAGAGCTGGGTTGCGTGCAAGTACCGGCAGAAGCAAAACCTGAACTCAAGCCCATGCCCCAGTTGTTCTGCTAACTCAGAGCAAAATGATTTCTGTGTGGGTAAGAGCAGAGCTTAGGAAATGTCTGAATCAGCCAGAATTCTGAAACATAAACATAGCCTTAGTACAGACAGAGCCATCATAGATTTATGTCATTTGGAGAGTAGTTAATACATATCAGGCTGAACGTCTTCAAGGAACAAGGTTCAGTAGAACTGCTGTGACTGGAAAATACATTCACTAATGAGATGTGGGCAGACCTGTGGCTGGTGCATGCAAAGTGCTCCAATTCCTGTGGAGCTGCACAGATTCATGCTTTTGACAGCAGTGTCACTTTCTGCTTCTAAACAGCTTCATCAGCTTTCCTGCAGTCTGCTAGCCCAGTGATTGGCCATGCCTCCAAGAAGCAGCTGATCTGTAAAAGGCAGTGAATGGGGGCTTTCCTTTCTACAACTAAGAAGTCGCAGATTTAATTTTCTAAACGGAAAGTAGGTTATAATTGGTTTGGGAAATAGAGGACCTTATTTAAGGGATGCTGTGAGTGAAACTTGCACCTGATGGTTAGGAGCCATTTTCATCACCACTTCAGCTGCAGTGTGGTGTGGAGCTCTGTAACAGGAAAATGGCCCTCTTGCAGGAACTGAAGGGGGGAGTGCTGGGAACGTGCTTGTGAACCTGCACGTGCTGGAAAACAAATGAGTAGCTAATAAACAGCTTTTCAGCTTTGCCTGAGGAAGGGGACCAACACAGCAGAATTCTGCCCCCTTTTTTGTGAAATGTTATGTGGCAGCTAGTTCAGCACCGTGGACTGGGAGTTTCCTCATCTTCAGTTCCATAGAGCTATCTCTTTAGGAATACCACTCTGGAGCTGTATTAATGTGCATACTAAATAGTCGTATGGGTAAACAGAGATACTCATACAAGTAGATTCCAGCAAAACTTCTTAGGAAAGTGTTTACTTAAAAGGGACATGCCATAAGTTACAGTTACACTATAGCTTTTTAAAACAACTCGTGTTACAGATAATAAGACTTAAAAGCTTCCTTCCTCATTGACAATGACACCATTAGCTTACAATGGTTAGCAAATGTCATTTGCAGTTACATAGGAAAATTTGCAGGAATAGTGAAGACAGTGTTTGCAAGGCTAGGGTGAGGAAATTTGCGCTTAGATCCTGAAGTTGTAGACTGTATTTAAATACACTGGTTTTGGGCTTACCGTTAATTTTGGTTTCATTAGTCTGTAGCATTTGGTCTCCAGTGCTGCCAGTACCTTTTAGTTTTTATGTATCACCTTGAAAATGTTTCCTGCCTCACACAGACGTACGTACAAAAGGCTCTGAGTGTCCTGTGCCAAAGATTCTTCTCTGGTTCCTCCCTACTTAGGCAGCTATATTGTTGCCTCCCTTGTTTGTGCTGTCTGTGTCTCATGTACAGTACAAAACCAAGAAGTCAAGTTTACAATAAAAGCCAGTTTTTGTGAGTGGGAAGTATTAAGCCGCAACTGTATTCAAACCTACAATAAAGTTGAGCTTCTTTGTGCAACCAAGAGCTGAACCCACACATCATACACCCTTGCATTTGATCAGTTCCTGCTGTGGTTTCAGCTGGGCGGGGTAGCCTTTTTCTCAAGTTTCTGACACACTATACAAAAACGCAACCTTCAAAGTCTTTTTATAGGCATGCTAGAAAACAAATTTTAAGAAATGTTTGTATAAAACCTTTCTTGCTAATGTTCTACACTTACAGCTTTCTGGGTTTTTTACCTGTGCTTTGCTGTTTAATCAGTCTTGGAAATATGGTTGGTGAACTGTGCAGCTGGTTCTATATTCTGATATGCACAACATAGGCTAGGGTCTCTTAGACAATTGGTCTGCTTGATATTTGTTGTGTGGACAGGTTAGATTGACTTCCAGGATATCAGGGCAGGCAGAGCTTCCCAATTCTAACTGGATACACAGCAAAGTGTTTTTAAGGGTGGTTTTCATTCCTCCCCCACTCTCTCCTCGGAGTGCCTCAGGGCATCTGTTGTACAGCTGTATTTAAAACCCAAATATTAATTGCCCTTTTATTTCCCTAGATGGATTATAAAATTGATGCTCCTTCCAATGGTGTTTTTCTGTTGTTAATATAAACTCAAAGGGCTATAGTAATATTAAAGATGTTCTTTCTCTGTAAAGAAAGTATGGAGTATCTAGTAACTCCAGGTTATGACTTTGTAGCCAGCACTTTTGTATAGTCAGGAATCTGTTTAGTCAACATGTTTATTCACTTGCATGAATGTTTTCAGTATTGGGACTGAAGTCACTGCTGATAGTGAAAGGCAGTGATCCTCAAAAGCTTTGTACAAGTTAGATCAGAAAGTTTTTGTGTCAGATAAGCTGTTAAAGTTTCTTCCTTTTTATTAGGTTACAAGACCCAGTAGCTACAACAAGAAATCCCATTTTGATATTGAAGATGTTGATGAAGTTGACAAAATGGAGATTAGGTAATATAAAATACTTCACTGGTATAAAACTGTCTTCCTAAGTTGTGTAACTTTGTAGTAGACCGTGTTTTCAAAGTGGCAAGCATGGTTTTACTGTTGATAAATCAAGATGGGGCTTCATCACTGTATCTGTATGTTCATTTACCTCCACTGTCTTGTAGATTGTATCTTGAATGTGTGATGCTTTTCCTTTGTATCCTATGTATACTGTGTGTATGCTAATGTGTGGTTGTCATTAAGCACAGCCTTTTATTTCTTTGCTCCCCTTTCCTTCCTCCCTCAGTTTCCCAGGAGAGCCCAGAGGCTCTGTGATGCTCTTAGTTAAAGAATGTATTTTCTTTTATCGCTTACTTTTAGCAACCCTTGTAAGGTCCTTCTTCCCTGGAAAGAAACTCTTGAACTCAGAGTTTTTCTGGGGCAGAGGCAGTTTCTCTTCTCTTTTGCCTGCCAAACTTTAACCCCTTATTGCAAGATCTGGTATGATAAAAGTGAAATCAGTTGCACAGGAAAAGAGCTATTCTGATTTCAAAACCAAAACAACCCTGCCCCATCACGTGCCACCCTCTCAGTACTATTTTAAGCCCTGCTGAGGCCAGTCAACAGCATCTATGGGGACAGATGAGTATAAGAGTGGAGAGAAGAAAACAATAGGAGGTATGAAACTTGAAGATATCACATGCATCATACCATCACATAGGTTGAAACTTGGAGACTTAGGCTTGTCTGGTGATCTGGAGGCATTGTAGATGAAAATTGCTGTATCTACATCAGATGATGAGAAATTCCCCTCTCCTTTATGCTAGGATTTGGAGGAAGAAAGGTTAAGGGAGAATAGTAGCACCCCCTTCCTCCCCAGGTATTCCCACATGAGAGGCAGTGAGGCATCTCCCAAATGTTCCCTAGTTCCTTCAGAAGCACAGCTGGCTGTAAGGAAAGGAGAGAATACCGGGAAGGGGGAACAGTACTTAGTCCCAGCAAGCAAGATGCATCTGTGTTCACGAATGAATGGATTGAGAGCTGTTCTAATTTGACAGTCAGCTGCTGGTTCATGTAGCCTGTCAGTGTAGTATTGCAGTGCTACAAGACCATTAATAGATTTGTGTTTGCCATGGCTCTGTGAGGCAGGAAAGGGAAACTATTCATATGTGAGAGAGACAAAAGCTGTGCTCTTTCTCTGAGAACATCTGTGTCAGGCAGTGTGTCAGGTAGCTGCTTGAGGGGCAACTCACAGCTAGTTAATGGGAGAAAAAGCACAGACCCAAGTGCAGTGCTGTACTGGTTTGGTGGTGTCAGTGTTGCAGCACAGCAGATGATGTAGTCCTAGCACTAGACTATATTTCTTCAAAGCTTTGCATGGTGTAGGCAGATATTAAATAGCATGTTCCATATCCCATGGGATGTATGGGATGGAATGGGCAACTAAACCACATCTTGGGAGTCCCAGTCTAGTCTTTGTAACCATGATGCTCAGCCATACGCTGATTTTAAGTGAAAGCTAGGATTCTCTGATAGTTTTTGTGATAGTTTGGAAGGGGACCCTAGACATTGTTGGGCAGTGGTTACACATTGCATAATATTTCAGTGATTCTTATTTTGTACTACTGGACTAAATGAAATGATACAGTTGTTTTACTTACTGAGTATATTTTCTGGACAAATGACTGCAACAAAAATGTATGTGGAGCTGAGCTTCAGAAAAGTCTGTCATTCCTGAAAACCAGTGTATCACAGTGTGGTAAAGATGAGTAGTTTGAGAGGAGGCTTACAAAATAGTTGGGTAAAGATTAAGTACTTAAATAATAAGCAAAAGCAGATGAAGTGTTAGTCTCGGTTGGACAAATTCTGCTCAGAGGTTTTGTCCCCTGTAGGACAGAGTGTTTTTGTTTCCATCTCAGGTTCCCCTTCCACCCCCGCTCACTTCCTCCACTGTGTTTAGTGAGAGTTAGGTTGCACTCATGCCCTCTGGATGGATCACACAATCTATGGATTTGGGGATTTGTTTTCTTTTTCTCTCCTGAGAAAAATACAGTACCACAGGGTAAAGAGGAGACTTAGTCTCTCATGATTTCTCTCTAAAGCTATGAAAGTTTTCTCTTTTTGAGTGGGTGTAGGAAGTTGTAGGCAGGACATATCAACACTTGGGGACCAGATGTTCTGGTGAACTCATTGTTTCTCCTCCCCCTCTCTGCTGTTTGTTTCTTTCTGTGACTACAATCTGTCCAGTTTCAGAATAATACTTGTCATAATTTTGCCTTTTAAAAATCTTGGGAAACAATCGTCTTTTAGACTCTGAGGTTTGTGTATTAAGATTTTTAATAAATGCTGTTCACTCTTTGTAGTCCAAGAGCACAAACCAATAATTTCAGAATTTTCATGCCTGCTTTGCTTACTGTGTAGTGTGAGACCTACTTTAACTTGCTAGTTCCTCATGTACAGATCCTTTGCATTGATTTTTTTTCTTTAGCTGGGGGGAACATCCTTTGGCTCTCTGTTTGAATGTGTTATTGCTAGTTGGCATCTTGAAAGTGTTTGGATAAACTAGAAACCAGCAGCCTGTAAATACTTAGTAAATTGTAAGTTTGACAGTGAAGCTGCTTTTAGCTACCTGAACTTGTTAGCAAGATAACAACTCACCAAATATGGAGAAAGGGGAGAGGAGGTTGAGTTTTCAAAGAAATTTTTTTCCTTTTGGAGCATTCTTGCCCTGCAGAAATACTGTCAAAATACCAATATTTGAAGAACTTTACCTAGCACATGTGCAATGTGAGATGATGGTATGTCTAGTGTATGATACTTGATGCATGAGACACTGCTGGCAGATACAAGGCTCAGAGTATATAAAAGTGATGTCCTCTGCGCTTGGATAAGATAGGATAAACCTTTAGCAGGATTCTCAACATCCATGCCCTGACAAGTCTGCTGTGACTTGCTTGAGACTAGGAAGGTTGTGTAAGTATGTCCATGATTTTGGGGACACAATGACTTTGCACCTTATCAAAATTAAAGTTGCTCTTCTAAAAATCATCATTATTGGAAAACCTGTATTTCTTCCCATGTACCTTTTTTCCCCCTCAAAGATTATGCCACGTTCAATCTGTCTTAGCTGCAAAATAGTCAGCTGAGCTTGTTTTATAATAAAAATACCTTACAGAGGAAACCTTAAAATATGTACAGAAACCACTACCTTGGAGTTTGAAACCCTTGCTTCGAGGTGGGTATGGTAGCATTTATCTATAAATGCTAGGTTAGACACCAGTACTTCTGCTTTGAATCTCAGTGCAGTTGTTTTCCATCCTAGTGCTAAAGAGCATAAGAAAGTATCATCTAGAGATACATACCAGAACTTCCCAAATGTGAGGGACCAAGTGCCAAAAATTGTGTAAGCTTCAGTCAATACATAGATTATACAGAATGGTAGAAACTATCCCGAGGCTTTGAATATCTCTACAGAGTTAGTTTAGGTGCCCAAAATATGTAAGCTTGAGACAGTGAGTCTTTCCAGGAGCTAAAGTGCTGGGAAGGACTGCGTAGACATCCAACCTTATTCCATAAAGCTGCCACTTAGCTGCTGTTAATCCCAAATTAGACAGGGACTGACAGTATGGAGTCCTTAAATTTGCACTTTTTTCCCCTGGTGTCATTCTACCTGTATTTTTCCATTTCCTGGGATAACCAAACTATCCCAGCCCTCCGAATCTTTATCATTATCGATAGTGGAAACACTACAGATGAGAAAAAGTTAATCTAAATTATTTTTGTCACTGATGTTTCATGGAGATGAATTGCACGGCTTCAGAAATCTAAGGTAAGGTTATCACTTTACTGTTTGGAAACCACTGCTGTACAGTTTTAAGTCTTTCTAACTCATAGACTTAAGGGGAAAACCCTCAACAAATTTGGAAAAAAGGTTGGAATTATTTGTTTTTATTTTTAATTTATTATTAATGTTTTTAATTTATTTGTTTTTAATATAGGGTTGATCTTTGGAATGCCAGTAACCTGAAGTTTGGTGATGAGTTTCTAGGAGAACTGAGACTCCCTTTGAAATTTCTCCGACAGTCTAGTTCTTACGAAGCATGGTATTTGACATTTTTCTTTTGGAGAATAAGTAGAAACATATGTCTGCTCTGAAGACTTAAGAGTCATTACTGCTATGTGATAAAGTTTAAATGGATTTAATTTGTATCATTTTTGTAAGCAAGCCAAAGTAATCTTAGCTAGTGTAAGAACAAGAAGTTTTGATAATGTGATTAGAGATTTCAGACTGTCTCTGTGTTGCGTGTGGGAGTTCTAATATGTTGGTTTTATGATATTATTTACTGCAGTTCATCAGCAATGCCGTGGTTTTAGTGTGTGAGTTTTTAATCATAACTACATAAAACTTATGTTCAGAACTTCCCATGTTGCAGTTGGTGCAAAATAGACTGGCAAACTTAGTTAAAAACCCTGATTCAGAGCTCTCAAGGATTTGATACATATATAAATACTCTGTGTATCTGTACATTTTCTATACGTTCACATATAACCTGAGATAATCTTGTGTTTCAGCACAAACTTTCTGTCTTATTTTTTGCATATCAGGTATTTCCTGCAGCCCAGAGATAATGGTAACAAGTCATTGAAACCTGATGACCTTGGTTCCTTAAGGTTAAATGTGGTTTACACTGAGGACCATGTTTTTTCCTCAGACTATTACAGTCCACTTAGAGATGTCCTGCTAAAATCTGCAGATGTCGAGGTAATTTGCTTGCATTGTTTGTTTTTACCTGCAGATCATCCTTCCAGGGGTCTCTGAATGTTTGTTACTATCTTGCTGGCACCATAGTTTTTTAGTTACCAGAGAGGTCAGCTTCTTTTTCAACCTGAGAGCCTTGTTAAGCTTTGTATATACCTGGTACTTGTTTTCAGTCCTTGCAGAGATCTTTATCTGCATGCAGTATGGCGGGTGAAGGCACACCCAGGAACACCAGTGGTTTTAACAGCAGCATATTCTCTGTGACTTTAATTTTATATGTGAAAATGCAAAGTAAACTTCAGTTTGACCAGTTGTTTTCCTGTGGTGGAGAGGAACAGGTTTGCTTGCATAATTGAGAAAAACCCAAACCAAGAACTATTCCTGAAGCGTCAGAGTTGGACCTTGTGTGCCCTTGTGTATATTTTTAACAGTTGTAGCAGTGCTTTTATTTTTTCAGTGGAAGAACTGGGTTCTGTACTCACTGTGACTTGAAATTGTAAAGGGTTAAATAGAGTTCTTCCTCTTCACTTGCTTCCCAGGCAAGTGACATTCAGTGAAAAGACAGCCATTAAAAATGGGGGGGGAGGAGTGTACTGTAATAGTTTTTAAAGTGCTGCCCTCTTGCGATCAGAACTCACAGCCCACAAAAACTGGGATGTAACATCACCTATGTTAGGTACAGACATGTTGGGTAACTGGCCATTGCAACTGTTGTGTGGGGTTCAGCATTATGGAGCTAACGGTAAAAGAAAGAAAGGATGCTTGTTCTGGAAGGATTTCTCAAAATTTTTATTACTTTCCTCTGTTCAGCCTGTTTCAGCATCAGCTGCACACATTTTGGGTGAAGTTTGCAGAGAAAAACAGGAAGCAGCCATACCTCTTGTCAGGCTTTTCTTACACTATGGCAGAATTGTGCCTTTCATAAGTGCCATTGCGAATGCTGAAGTGAAGAGAACTCAGTAAGTACCAAAAACCAGCAGCTTTGCTATCAAACATACCTGCTGTGCATTGACTAGTGCTGGGATGCTCCACTCAGTTTCTAGAATCATGCAATTTCAAAAGAAAACGTCAGAGTTTTTCCTGTTCCTCCCAACTCAATAGCAGAGTTCTTTATAAATGCTTTCACTGCTCTCAAGATCTGGTGAGTTTGATTTTTGGAGGAATTCCCATCGTGTTTTGTGAAATCTACTTGCAAGACTATTGTAAGATCAAAAGCAGGGATTTTCATTCTTCTCAGTCTTAAGTATAGTTGATGATAACTGTAAAATTCTGTGTTACCTTCAACTGTTCATATGAAATCATTTCAGCTTTATCATGTGCTAATAAATCATCTAGTGCTGTGTTTGTTGAATTTGTTCAAAACAAAAAGCAAGTTTCTTCCTAATAATGAATATTTAAGACAAGCTGTATGTATAATTTTTCCAGTTAGAGAATGAAGGAACAAAGATGGGATTGGATTTGGCATGGGATAGCAGAAAACAAAGTTGGGTTGTTTTGGTTGCTTCTTTTAAGTGCCTTGTTTGGCTTACTGGGGGGCTGATAGTTCAGTAGTGTAAGATCTAGTATTCACACCAGGCAAGTCCTAAAGAACATTTGTTGCCACAAGCCTTGTGCCTATGTAGTGATGCTCTTGACTAACAGTAGAAGAGACAATTGGGAGGTAATGGGAATGACAGATACCGACTGAAGTAAGAGCTTCCTCTGTACAAAATAAAGTCTTTGTGTGGGTTGGCTCTTTTAAAAGTGTCTGAGGGATCAAGTGTTTTCCTTCCTCTAGGTAGGTGTTTTTTTTCTGTACTACAGGTTGGCTGAAAGAGCTTGGTTGCTGCAGTATGAGGAAATTTGCTGCTCCCTTGTCAGTCATGCTCCTGTGATAAAACAGCAAAGATGGCATTTGTTTTCAGGGCTTTCTGCCATTTGTAACAGGCAGTGAGCTTACTTTTTTTGTGAAACAAAATGATAAATCTAGCAAAGCAATTCATCCTGTTATTCACTGCTTGTAAATGAGTACAACTGTAGTAAGCTGTAAACAAGAGAAAAGATATCAGTGTATGTACAAGAGCAGCCAAATAACTTCATATCAAGTTTGATCTGCTGTCACTAGGCACAAGGTCTGATGATATGGTTGTAGATGAGGTCATTGATTATGTACCTATTTGAATAACATAAATTGCTGTGTGAGGAATTGCAGGTACATGATAGTGCTGTTAGCTAAAGCTTTACAATCACAGTGGCTGTATGTCTAGTACAAGATGAATTCTGTGCAGAGGACTTTTTGGAAAGACATGAGATGAGTCTGCATGACATCAGGTCTCAAGGCAGAACTGGGATCTGCACTGTGTTTAATAGTGTTACCACAGAGCAGTGCTGTAAGTCCTTTAGAAAAGATGACTGTGTTTTCTTCTCCCTCCCAGCTTACAAATGCTTATTTTGTAGGTCGAAGTAGTAGGTCATGTGTAATGTCCGGTGTTGTTGTGAGACTGTAATCACTGCCTCCTTCCTTTAGTGAAACTAATGCTGTTCAGTAGGATGTGAAAACAGGTGATTTTCCCCCATTTGTATTGTAAACCCCTTTGATTTGGGCCTGCATGTTGCTGTGTGTTTGGATAGTGCACTGAGCACACTACACTAATACAAAGAAGATCTGTAGTCCCTCTGGACTTTCCATGACTACTGCTTTTTGGTTATACCTGGAAGTGCACTAAATGCTGTGTGACTGCATTTAATGGCAGGCTGTGTCAAAGGGAGGTTTTACTTGTGTATTCAAACCCAGGTTTTCGTCACCTTTCACTGCTGCTTTTATTTCCATGTATTAGCAGTTTATTACAAAGACACTGAATTACAGAAAATTGTTCACTTCCAGAGATCCAAACACCATTTTCAGAGGAAACTCATTAACTTCCAAGTGCATTGACGAGACAATGAAACTGGCAGGAATGCATTACCTGCAAGTTACACTAAAGCCAATTATAGATGAGGTAAGAACAGTTTAGACTGTTTATTTGGTAAAATATCCCTCTAAAGACCTCCAGGGAGCAAATACTGTTTATTACTTCCCATTTTAAGATGGCTTTATAGGAGTAAGTCTTAATAGTCTGTTTCTACATTAAAATCTTGTGTGTTCCTTTAGCCACAGCTGAGTCTTCTAATTCAGAAACAATTGGATTGAATTAAATGAAAAAGAAAGCGTCTATTTATTAACCTAAATTACTCTGTTTTATAAAATCTAGCATATAGTGTTTCTGAGAAATTAATAAAGTAATAACTTAATGAATAAAGAATATATACAACAGAAAGCTATTGTAAAGCTATAAGTAACACATTTAATCCAGTGGGTATAAAGGAATACAGTTATTCTTAGATAACTGTGCATGTGATGCATGTATTATAACAATGGTTTATTATCTCTCCAGTGCAGAATGGTGAGTGTGGGTATTTTAGTGCAGTAATTGGGCAATGCTTTCAGACCACAGACTTCCTTTAAATGATTTGGCAATTTCTTTGGCTGTTGTTGTCTTAGTCTTTCATCAGAAAGTGTCAAGTTTTAAAAAATATGGATGTACTTCCAAAGCTGACTATTTAGAAACAGGACTTTTCTTGAACAGCCTTGCTTGCGAAAGTCTAAAGAAAAATTCTGCATTTCATTTGAAGGAAAGGGTAGAACTAATTGGTGCTACTACTTTTTGGAAAAGAATAAAGATCACATAATTTGCTTTGTCAAAAGGAAAAATACTATTTATAAAGTTGGCTTTTGCCTTTTACCTCAAAAAACTAAGAAGTATACTTTTTACAGAACCTTTTCTACTTGTAGATAAACTTAAATATTAATTGCTAAATATATTTTTTTTCTAGATCTGCCAGGTCCATAAACCTTGTGAAATTGATCCTGTGAAATTAAAAGATGGTGAAAACCTGGAAAATAACAGGGTATGCATTAGATTTTGAAGACACAATCTCTGTTTACACTGTCAGGTTTAACTGAGGTCCTCAGTAATTTGCAACATTTGATGTTGCAAATAATTTTGTCATTCATTAGAATACAGTGCAAGCTTTCTTAACACCACCCTTATAATTATTTTACAACAGCTTTATATTATGCTATAAACCTATAGAAAATTAATCACTTCTGCTGCTGCCCTTGAGGACAAGGATGACTTAGCTTGTGGCTAGAGTGGAGGAAATGAGGCTCAGGGGGATCTTATCTTTCTCTGCAATTACCTGAAAGGAGGTTGTAGCAAGGTGGGGTTCAGCCTCTTCTCCCAGCAAGTGACAGAATGAGAGGAAATGGCCTCAAGTTGTGTCAGGGGAGGTTTAGAGATATTGGGAAAAATTTCTCCACTGTAGGGGTGTTCAGATATTGGAACAGGCTGCCCAGGGAAGTGGTGGAATCACCATCCCTGGAAATGTTCAAGAAGCATGTGAGGTTGTGGCACCTGGGGACATGGTTTACTGGTGGACTTGATTTTGCTGGGTTAACGGTTCAACTCAATGATCTGAGAGGTCTTTCCCAGCTTTAATGATTTTGTGATTCTGCTGATGATGTAGAAATGGTATTATGAGAAGGAATGATATGCCATAAAGCCGTTTAATGTTTGGATTTGATAGGAATGATATTGTTACTCTTTATATTTACCAAATAGAGTATAATTGAGTGTGAGATTTTTTCTCAAGTGTATAATGTTGAAAGTGAAAATCTTTTAATGATGCCATTATGAGTAAAACCAGGAATAGTGCCACTTGCCACAGCAGAAAGCTGCACTAATTTTGTCATACATCTTTACACTTTTTCAGGAAAATTTGAGGCAATATGTTGATCGCATTTTTACTGTAATTACAAAATCTGGTGTAAGCTGCCCTACAGTGATGTGTGATATTTTCTTTTCACTGAGAGAATCAGCTGCCAAACGTTTTCAAGGTGAGTTTCTATATATTGTTTTATTTTATGTAATTGATAGCTTTTAAACACAGATGCAGTCTGTGTTTACTAAATCCCTGATGGATTTAGTAATTGAACAGCAGCTTATCTAAAATATGATTTGAAGTGTGTTAATGCAGGTTTTTCATTGATTATTCATTCCACAAAGAACATGACTTTTAATGATGGTTTTGAGTTCTTTCTTCAACATCTTTTAGAAGAAAACAGCATTTAAAAAAATCATTATGATGGTATGTGTTTATGAGTTCAGTATTTGCAAAGTATGTTCAGTTTGCAAATGTTCAGGGTTTTGTAAAGGCTTGTTTTGCAGACTTCATGCAGCAGAATTACTTTCTCCTCATATGTCAAACTATAATAAAGGCCAGTCTATAAATTAGAGTTATTGCAAGCTCATTGCCCTAGAAGCCCATGTGGTTTTCTGGCTGTCAAGAGAGAATTCTTTCCACTCCCTCCTAGATGTTTTGGCTCTGAGAGTGAGTGGGAATATAAAACTGTAATTGGGCAAAACAACTGACCTATGATTTTTCAGGAAGGGAAGCAGATTACAGTAAGGAAGTTTTAGAGGGAGTAATAAAAATTCAGCTTTTAAACAATCGCTCTGGAGTAGAAAAGCTCAAGCAAAAAAGCATTAACTGTGCTGTCATGCGGTTTATGTTAAAGTAAATAAATAATATGTTTTCGGTAACTACCAACTGGAATAGATACATTAAGAGTCTGTACATTAGGAGTCTGCAACTAGGTAACTGAGACTTGGCCTCTGTGCTGAACATTTCATTAACTATGTAAATTATTCACCTTACTTCATTGCATAGATAGCAGATGTTTGTATGAAATCAAAAGTGAATGGTGTTCTTGTAGCTTGTGTCATGAACCCACTTCTTTTTTTAAAAGGGCTGTCATTAACATTTCCTTAGTTTAGGCTAGAGGATCTCTGGTTCCAAATCCTCTATCATCAGTTAATCCTTAACTCACGAATATATACATTTCCAGCACATGCTTGAGTTGGCTTTCTGATAATTTCAGGAGGTTTTTAAGGAAGGATTATTGAAATGCTGAGTAGAGGTCTTTTTTTTTAAATAGGTGACCCAGATGTGAGGTATACAGCTGTCAGCAGCTTTATTTTCCTGAGATTCTTTGCTCCTGCTATTCTTTCTCCAAACCTCTTTCAGCTTACACCACACCATCCAGTAAGTACTGTATCAGTTTTTTTCTGGCTATGTTTACAGTTCTGTCACCATAGTCTGTATGTTGAGATTCTTTCTTTAATTCTTTTAATAGCCTTTAGGAAAAGTACCATTGTTAGTTCAAAGATCTGTTCTATCTGTCTTGAATATGAAGCATATGTTGAATGGCTGTGTATGTGTAGAACTTGGGAGATAATGGGAAGAACAGTGAAATTTAAGGACAAAAAAGATAGAGAGTCTAAGCTGCTGTGGAAAAGATCGACCTTGCTTCATTTTTGCTGCATTACATTAATGTTTGATTGTCAGCAGTGTTGGAAATGTTTTGGAGACTTTTAGTAGTTGTTCTCATTGGAAGTGGGAAGGACATGGGCAGTCTTCAGGAAATCTCTGGTTTTGTTTTGCAAGTGATTGCCTTTGTTTCTCAAATCAGTAGAGTAGCTATGGAGCAGGATGGCTTAAGAGTCAAAAACCTTTTTTTAAAAAAGGCAACTTTTCCCTTCATTGTTTTGTTGGTCTTTTCTAATTTTATGTTACTTTTCTGTAAGTAAAATAAGAAAGAAGAAATATAGTTTACCTTCGTCTATTCTATATTTTAAGTAGCTAGTCCATATAATATTGTTCTCTTTCCTAGGATCCTCAAACTTCTCGAACTTTGACACTTATCTCTAAAACCATTCAAACACTAGGCAGCTTATCAAAATCTAAATCTGTAAGTATGCCATTTTAATTTAAAGCCTTAATTTAGGAAAGTGGGGTTTTTTTATTCTTCTATCACTAATTATAATTAAGCCTTTAAAATGCTTGAGTTGCACTAGGCTTATGCAAAACTGGTTATGTTTGCTTTGATTATAAGCCTCTCATGCTCAGAGGAAAACTAAATCTGTCTTAATCTGAACTAGATTTCAGTAAAGCAAAATTGTGTGACCAACCTAGAGGTCTGTTTCAGAGCTTTTCATTCCTTCCATCTGGAAGAAAGAAAGTGATCAGGAGAACCTCTGAAGTTCTCGACTTGTCTGTGGTACATGATTAGCAGCTCAATGGGGCTTTATGGATTGTTTCATCATTTTAAAACTCAACTGAGAAGAATTCACCCAGTAAGGGGAAGGGCTATACTTTTCATTCCAGTTCAGTTTTCTGTCTGTCTTCTGTGAGATTAGACCTAGATGCCCATACTCTGGATGTTTGATTGAAATAAGTGTACCTAAAGCATCACACTGCTATAGCCAGTGATAATTTGGGGTCATTGGTGGTCTGGTTGGGATTCACACGGGCAACTGTTGGTGACTGTGTACCTCAATTATGAATCCTTTGAAACAGTAGAATTCCTTTTCTGACATTTTTTGTCAGCTTCTTTTAGGAGGAAGATTAAAAGCCAAAGCAGAATTTTGAAGGTTTTTGAATAATGTATTACTGACTGAAGCAACTGAACATTTGAAATGCATTCTGCTACCTTCTTGAAATAAAAACTTAGTACTACTGAATGTGTGCTGTCTAACATGAAAATTGCTTATTTTTACCTCTGGCCAGGAAAAAACCTTGTCTTATCAGCTCTGACTTTCCTCCTGACCTACTGCTGTTAACAATAATATTTTCTGTATAAACTGTATTATGATATGCCTGAGTTTGGCTTTGTATTTCAGGCCAATTTCAAGGAATCTTACATGGCTACATTTTATGACTATTTCAATGAGCAGAAATATGCAGATGCAGTAAAAAATGTAAGTAATGCATATGAATGTTCTGAAAATCCTGCTGTGTTGTTGAAGCTGAAGCTTGGAAACCTAGAATATAATACATACTGTTAATAAACCAGGAAACGTGCTGAAAAAAGCAGACTCCTGATAACTGTAACATTCAAGAAACTTTTATCAAATTATGTGCATGTCAATCGTAGAATCTCTTTGGGTGTATTTCTACTTAGTAATTAGGTTGGATTAATGAGCTGCTGCTTAGAGTTGAGATGTGTGTGCTTTGTAGCATGCTGCAGATCTGTGATGAAAAGTCCAAAAGGAAGTGAAAGATAGGTATAACAAAGGAGAAGCACAAGAAGTGTTGATCATCTGCAGTTTTTCTGCTGAAGAACATGTGTGCTATTTTTAGTTTACAACCCAGGAAACCTCCCAGATTCCTCAAGCTTCTGCCGTTACCTGTTGTTTAACTACTTTTACAATATTTTCTGTAGCTCTGTGCTGTACAAATGTTAAAGATTTTTATTTGAGTGATGTGGTCCTCTCATTTTTATATGTGCTTTTTGTTCACCTCTTAGTTTCTAGATCTAATTTCATCTTCAGGAAGAAGAGATCACAAGAGCATAGAGCAGCCTATATTGCTTAAAGAAGGGTAAGTATGCATGTGCAACAAAACCCTCTACTTGTGTGTTTGCCACCATTCTAAGGCAGCTGTCTTTTCTTCTGCCACCTCTATTCCATCCATGCATTCAGGGAAGAATATAGGAAAATTCTTGTGTTGCTGTTTCTGTTCTCTGTGGTTGCTATAGCTGATTTTAATGTATTTTCATTTGATTTAAACATCTTAATTTAATTATGTTCTGAAATAAGTGGAGGAAAGAGAAGCAGAGAAGTAGAACTTAATTAGCTCAGCTAAGGCAAAATAAACTTAAATCAGCATTGTATTAAAATCATGTTGATTTTTTTTCCTGAACTGCAGGGAACAAAAGCTGTAAAATTCCAGTGTGAAGGCAGATACTGAATATCTTAATGAGGGCAAAGCCTGCATATGGAATTTGCTTTTGCTGCCCTATTAGATCCATATGCTAACCATTATCATGGCCATTTCAAGGAAAATTTGAGATGCACTTGGAACAGTTTCTCGTTTTAGTACCTTTGCTTTTTTGGGAAGCGTGTTCCATATGCTGTATTAGTTTTAGATACCAATTGTTGACATTTTTTGTGTTACAAAACTGAGTAATTAAGATCATCGAAGTACACTTTTGAAACAGCTTGTTTGAGCTGGGAGGAGGAAAGTAAAGAAATCCAAATTCTTCTCAACACTCAATAAGGTGAAATACTGCTTGAAAGTAAGCTTTCATGGTCACTTTAAGTAGTGCAAAACCCAGATATTTGGTGAAAACATGACTACCTCATCAGTTAACCTCAACATTTCACTGTACTTCTCTGATAAGCATCTGTCCCTAGAAGCAATTTTGTCTATTTTAATTCTGTACATGCATTTATCATTCTTTTGTTTTTCAAAATAAATTTATAGTTTGTAACATTTTCCCTCTAACTCTAAAACATTTTTTCTGCCTCTGTCTTTCTTTTGCTCCTGTCTGATTTTTTTCTGTCTTTTCTTGCTCGGCCTGTGGCTGCTGTTGTAAGGACTCTTAAACTAACAGTAAAGAAAGTTGATGGTAATAGTTCATGCAGGTAAGATGGTAGAGGCAGTTGCTGCTTTGCTGTAGCTACTGGCTGACAGCATGTCCTGTGCAGCAGTAGACTTGTCTGACTTAAATTTGGGGAGGAAGTACTCTGTTTAACAATCCTGAAATGCCTGTGTAAACCCAGCAGAGAACATTTTGTTATCTATTTCTTGATGTTGACCGTTTTTTCTTTTTCCTTAAAACAAAAACCTGCTGTAAATAGAGAATAAAGGAGTTTTATCTATAAGCAGAGGCTCTAAGAAGCACTGTATGGATCCTGATGAACTCACTGGAAGTGGTTAAGAAGAGACCATACATTTTCTAGGCACTTCTTAAGTAGTATTCATGCAAATTGTTCTCAAGGTTAAGGAGTGGCCTTCAGCAGTCTATTTTTCCTAATGCTTTGCATTATTGTCGTGTTATGTCATGGGAAGTGGGTTGGAATTTTCACAAGCCTTTGATTCTTCTTTGGATTGAATGGCTGTTCAGTGGGATTTCTATTTGCCTTTGCAGTGTTTTTATTTGCATATGTACTTTTGAATGAACGTGCCCTACCAAAGGTTAGGCATAGGCACTTGGATTTGCTGGCATCAGTATTGCCATCGCTGCCTACCAGGCTGCCTGCCTGGTTCTTTTCAAAAGGAGAATTAAAAGGAGAACTAGTTGTTTTTGTAGGTGAAAAGGGCACATTGACGCTTCCAAGCAGGGCTAAGGCAGATCCAGACTCAGGTCTACCATAAGTATGAGAAGAAACAGAATCTCCAAACAACCCATACTTGAAATGGGTTTCGTCTTGGACTTTTTCTCCCTTTGTGCTTCTGTTTGCTCTGACTTCTCACACATTCTGCAATTGCTAGAAACAAAGAAATCAACCTTGTAACTTCTGTGACTTTGACTGCTTTTCACCTGTCTCTGGAAAATAAGAGCACATTCATCTTGTGGCTATGTCAATTATGAAGGATTTAATTAGGAATGTGCTCTTAGCTCTGCTGTATGGAGTTTGCATTTTTCAAAGAGAGAAGGCTCTATAGGAGTTCTCAGTTTTAATTCACCTTTTAAGTGTTGGCATGAGTAGGATGAAAAACTAACTTGAAGAGTAAGTTGTCAAAGGCTTTTCCTTTGAAATTTGCCTTAGCCTTGATATATGAGGGCTACTGCCCTCATATTTAGGTGATGACCTAAATAGGTCATCACCTAAATCACATGGTTTAATTCAATATTTGCCAAGTATTCCAGGATTAAGGACCAAGGCAGTAACTGTCTGACCATTTTAAGAATGAGAGGTGTGTAACTAGAACCAGTTAAAAAAAAATCTGTTGCTGTTTACAGTCCTTGTCAGCTTTTACCCACACAACTCAGAATGAGCATCAGGCACCAGCCCAGCTGGTTGCCAAACAGTTAAGGTCCGAAGGAACTTGGGTTTCTGTTTGAGCTTTAAATAGACCTGCATTTTGGTCAGATGTATTGTAGTTGTTTCTGACTGAAGACACCACAAGCAAGAAGCAGTATTAGCTGTTCCAAGCATTTTAGCTCTGCTATTGAAAATCTTCAACCAAGTAATTGACTGTTCTCTTTGTATGCTCCTTGTGCAGTATAGTGCCTTCCTACTTGATAAAAACTACTCTGTAGTAAGTAGTTTTTACTTGCTCTATTATACAGTTCTGTATTTGGCACAATAATTAATGTAATGTGTAGAGTAGCTGTTATCAACTCTCTATTGCATATGCATACATGGTTTTATCATCAAAAGTGATGCTGAGCAGTCTGAAATCACTAGGCTTTCCGAAGTCACCTTGAAGCTTTTGGATTGATTTAGTGGATTTTAGGAAGGTGGTGAATGCATCATAGTTTCTTATAAACTCATTTAAGTTTGCAATAAGTTAAAACTGACAACTCACTAAATGAACATCCTTCATCTGCCAAAACAAAAGGGGAGGTGGTATCTAGTTTTCAGCCATCAGATTACTTTGTATATTACTGAAAACAGGTTTCCAACTGCAGCATCAATGTGAAATTGCAATGAAACTGTGGAACATTCTGATTTTGTTTCTAGAGCTTGAGAGTGATTAAAGCATGTAAGGGTACAGTCCCTCTGCTCCAGAGGCCTTAAACACGCCTTTTAATTACTAAACATATTCAAAACTTTTTGAGCTTTCTTACAGCTTTTAAAAAAACAAAACAATAAAGCTTGTAGAGTCAACAGGTCAAGCTTAGCAGAGCAGTACTAACCATATTCTGCTTTTTTCTGCTGTACTAGGAAACTGTTTAGCTGTATTTATAACTGCAGCAAGAGCACAAATTGCAGTTCAGCCAACTAACAAGAGCCCCTATGTAGGCTACAAGTCAAGTTTCATGTCTTACCCCTTATCTAGATATGAAAAAAGGACAGACTTAGCTAACACATGCACTAAACCTATCCAAATGTGACTCCTTTCCTTGCCAAGACAAGACCTCAATAATTAGAAAAGTGTCCCCTCCTTAAGCTTTGCAAGTGCCATAACATGTCTGTGTGTGCGTGTATATATATATACATCTCTATACTTAAATATGTATTCTATATCTATGCATATATTTATATGTATGTACATATAAAATCCGGTGTATTGTAACAATTGGTATCCTGTTTACTAGGTTCATGATCAAGAGAGCACAAGGAAGAAAACGATTTGGTATGAAAAATTTCAAGAAGAGATGGTTTCGCCTGACAAACCATGAGTTTACCTATCAGAAAAGCAAAGGTAACCAAGGTTTGCCAGTCTTCTTCTGATATGTTATAGTGAAGAGTAAACATAGGGATTGTGTATGAACAGAAGACTGAGATCTAGGTCTGTGACTGTAGAAGGTACAGTGCAGGCAAGTCTGTCAGCCTGTATGTTCTTGCCCTTTTTTTTAGGATGTCTGTATAGACTCTTAGAGAAGCTTTTTGGATAGCAAAGTACCCTGTAAGTTAGCAAAGTATTTGATAACATTTGTGTAATATCAACACCATTTGTAGGTTTCACAGTTGCTGAGTAGATTGTCCTAGGAAACAAAACTTGCAAACTTTACACTGGGATTTGGGTTTATACTGAACATTCTCTGGTGCATCTCAGCTTGTTCTTGTAAATTCTGTAACATTGCCACAACTGCATGCAGTACACAGGGATTTGCCTGGAGCCTTTGAACTTTCAAAATGTGTTCATTTAATGTTGCCTAATAGCAAGGATTTTGCTTTTTGAAAATCGCTCCTATCTGTTCAGTAGTACACAACAAATATCACTTCCTTCCATCATAGGGAGTGGACAGATAAGGAAACATGTTCAGATCATGCCAGTCATTATTTCACACTCAACTTTGAGATCTTACATCACCACCATCACCACCATAGTTCAGTTCAGCTGACAGGAATGATTTCTTTCATTGTCACCTTTTCAGTACATACACTGCATCCTGCTGCAGTAGTCAGTTTCTGAGGTTTGTTAGTGTAAGGTAGTACAGCTGAAAACAGAAATGAACTTAAGACAATACTTAAGGACCATGCTAGCAAATCCCTGCTGAGGGGAAGATTTTCCTCTTTTTTTGTGCAGTCAAAATGATCTTCAAAGAAACTGAATCAGCCCTTAGAATAAGGGCAGAAGGTGAAGTTGAATTGTGAATAAGTTGCTCATTATCTGTGTCTGTGTGTTCTGCAGGTGATCACCCTCTGTGTAGCATTCCAATAGAAAACATTCTGGCAGTGGAAAGACTGGAGGAGGAATCCTTTAAAATGAAAAATGTAAGTAGGTCATCTTCATTAATGTATGTTAGGCTGCTCTAGATCCACCAGCCTAGTCACCTTTTTTCCTTCTGTAACCTGGATTGGATTTCTATTGAAAGATGTACAACCACAGCTGCTCGTTCTGTATATAGTAGCAGGAGTTTCCAAAAGTACAGCCCATTCAGATTCTTAACAGCCCAGTCAGCAGTCTTTGGATTTCGTGATCTGCAGCACACTCAGTACTGACCGCTGCTGATCAGCTGTCTGGGCTCTGTAATGTCAGACACAGGTAAGATGATCGAGTCCCTGCCCTTTCTGTCAGACCTCTCTGTTGGGAGGGATCTGGCTGCTTATAATTGTGAAGGATCACAACTTCTTTATTAGCTATCAGGTTTCTTTATTGGTTAATGAAAGTACATATGTGTGTATATATATAAATATATATTGAATTTGGGTTAGCTCATATGTCAAAAGAACATCTGTGCTGTGCTAATATGGTTTACCATTTTGATTGACACATTAAGGAATAAAATCCAGCTGTATTTCTCATGCATGGAACACTGCTGCCAACTAAGCAAACAGCTCAATGTTTTTTCCAGTTCTAAACATGCACCTAGTACAGATTTCTTCATACACATAAGTGGTTGTTACTTCTAGCTTTTTCTGCTTTTTAGTCTTTCCTGCCATCTCTTCTGGGCACTTTGCAGGGCAGTGCTTAAATCTGCCCTAGATATCAGGTTCCTTAAACAACAGCTCTTCATTAAAGTGAAATACAATTCTAGGCTCCTCAGTATTTTCCCAGTTTCACATACTATTTTGGTAGCATATCTCTCTCTGTTAAAACCTCTGTTAAAAAGTTTCAGTTCCACCTGCTTCTCGAACATGTCTCAGTTGTACTGTAGTTTGCTTTGGTGTTTGTAACTCAACTACATAGACAAAACCCAAAGCTGAAAGCTGCAAAGTAATTCTCAAGCTATCAGAAGGCAGCTGTAACACGTGATGAACTGTTGCCAGCTGTACCCTGCAAAGTGACTTGATTGAACTAAAAGCAGCCACATAGTTGAGATAAAACTCACTGTCTATGGAGAGGAGCTGAGCTATAATTCTGTAACTTATGCTGAGTCTACTGAGCTAGACTGAGCATCCAAAATATGCCTGTATTGTGAAGATTCGCTATGGGAAAAAATATACCTTTATTGTTAACATCAGAAACTGTGCTATTTTGGTTGCTTAAATTCAGTATTACTTATGAAATGAAGGTGACTACATGTATTCTGGAAAGTAAGGTTCAGAGTCTTTCCATATGCAGTAGGGTTGCCACCTTCTTGTGCTGATATATTCCCGCTTTTTTTTGCCATACATAAATAGAATACTGCAGCAAGAACAGAATTCTCAAAACACCACAGCAGATGTATTTGCAATGGATATTCCATCATGGATGCTAAGTGTGATTAAAGATTCGCATTTTCTATAAATATTCTCTATGAATTTGTGCTCTGAATTGCATCAAGTGTGTATTTCTCACTCATGATAAATCTGCCTGTCTGGCAGTAAGGCCAGTAGCCTTCATTGTTCTTAAGCACAGTTTGGAGGGATGTGAGGGTGGCTTTAAGCACTGTGCAGGTCTTCTGTGTTGTTCAAGAGGCAGCTGGTGGTTTTGGTAGTGTTAAAGGTCTTGCAACCACTTGAAATTCTTGGCTTGGTTGTGGGCTTCTCAGTAACAGTTGCCATATGTTAGTTCACTTCTGTTGGTGTCCTTTTACACAAAGCCATACTCCTTAAATCTGTTCCTTTGTTGCAATGCAGGAGGCTCCATTTACCCCAGCACAACATTAAAATTCCCTATAGTTTTGTGTTAATAGAGGGTTGAGCTGCACACTCCTATCTTCCTTGTTCTTCCTTCCCTGCTTCCCAGACTCAAGTTGACATTTATGTCCTGAAAAATTGTGTTAAAAGGACTCTCTTTGGCAGTTCTGGACTGATCACACTAAGCAGCTCCTACACTGCCGTTGTGTGTTGTGACTGTCTAATTATTGTCTGACACATTTACGGATACTAGATCCAGCAAAAGGGCTGTTGGATTGTTCCCTTTCCTGTTAGAAGAGACACTGTGGATAAAAAAGCCCTATTCATTGACAAAGTAGCAAGTATATTTGTAAGCTATTTCAAAGGATGTTACACATAAAAGTGTCACAAAGGAAGGATTGCACTTAGTACCAGTCTGCAACATTCTTCTGACCAGCTAGGTGCAGAATTCAGGCCAATGTTTCAGGTCTTTGTAATAGACAAAGATCAGTTTCAGTTTTGGTGTGGGCTTTGTTCTGTGTTGTGGTTGTTTGGTGGTTTGTTTATATGTTTTTGTTGTTTTGGGTTTTTTGTGTGTGGGTGTGCCTCTCTTGTTTTCTTTTTAAAATAGCACAGAAAACCGGCTTTTTGGAAGATTATATTCCTTATGATATGGGCAAGGTAATGTCTAATCATTTGAATAATCAAATGAAGAAGTAGAGGGGGAAGGATAATTTAGGAATACCTGAGAGAGAGCGGAAAACACATTAAAATTAAGTATTCACAGAAGCTAGAGGAAATGAAAATGGTTGATATTTGTCTTTCCAAAATTTGCAGTTAAGATCACTAACTTGAGCTTAGTGCATGCTCAGTGTAATCAAACAATAAGGCTATGCATAAAAAATTTGCTTCTTCAAGAGGAGGAAACTAAATGCCATTTTAGGTTGCAAGCTGTTTTGAACAGGCCGGAGAGCTCTAGTTTAGATTTTAGATGCCCAACTCGTAATACAGAACTACTGTGTAATTATTTGAACCACCTGATGTTCAATTATAGAGAAGCACTACTGGTGGGATTTTCTAGTAGCAGCTATAGTTGGAAACAGAATTATGGAAGTTATTAAAAGCTGAGTCACACTGAAATAGGTATTAAAAGGACTAGAGAAATGGCAATGTTAAAGCAAAGCTGTTCACTATGGCTGCATCCAAACTCTTGATTTTCTCTTTTCTGTCTCCTGCTGACTAGCATTTCCTTTTAGGCCAGCACTGGGTTCCTCTGTCAGCCTTCCAAAACCTGGAGCTGCAGCATTACTAAAATTGCATCCCCAAGGCTGACAACAAATCTTTTTGAGGCCCAACCATCAAGTTGATATTAGCTGTTTGTAAATCATCTCCTGCAGGAATGGTATCTTACTCCTTGTACCAAGTGAAAGGTCTTGTTCTTTTAAGGGCACGTTTGCTGCTTGGTTTTGTGTTGAAATCTATTTATCGGTGCATTCTTTCAGTATGCTGTGTTTTTCCTCTGATAAATCTTCACTCTGAATCTAGTCTTAGGTTCACGGATTCATTCTGTGGCTTATTTGCAGATGTTCCAGGTGATCCAGCCTGAAAGAAGAGTCCTGTATATCCAAGCAAATAATTGTGTGGAGGCCAAGGACTGGATTGATATCCTCACCAAAGTTAGCCAGTGCAACAAGAAGCGCCTTACAGTCTACCATCCCTCTGCCTATCTTAATGGCCACTGGCTTTGCTGTAAAGCTACTGCAGACAATACTCCTGGCTGCACACCCTGCACAGGGTAAGGATTGGTAACATGCCAGTAGTCCGGGTCCTGCCCTGGGTGTGCATGTCTCTGCAGGGTGACTTGCAGGTGTGCAGGTACCAAGAAGATCTGCCAGGTGTGCAGGTGTCATAGTGGTTTCAGAGGCCATTTTTATTGGTGTTTCTGATACTGTCAGTATCGGCATGTCTTGGTCAAAATCTTGACGTTTTTAGAGTTAAAGACAGTGATAGGAGTTGACTGTGGGATAAGATATTTTGGTTCTGATTCACCCGCCATTAATAAAATCCCTTCAAGGTCCTGTTTGCAAATTCCTGGAACAATCATGTGCTGATAGATTTAGTTCTAAACTGAACTTTTTCTAAGGGGCCAATCCATGCTGTCTGATAAATGAAGACATAATGTCTGGTTTGTAGGAAACAGTTTTCATCTAAACTGAGAGAAGTAAGAAGTCTGTAGTGGTAGTTAGTCTCAGAATGCAAGACGTGGATGGTTGGAAGTTCAGTGCTTTGGCTCCTCCATCTGGTTATAGCAGACTAATTCACCAAAATATCTGGAGATTGATACAGCCTTTCCCTTCAAGTCAGAGTGAAAGCATGCTGGATAAATACAGGCATAAAGAAATTTGAACTTGTCTACTTCTTCTTTGGGGGAATATAGAAAGTTTGAGCTCTATTGCACACAATCTGTTGGCTTTCATGAGTACTCACTTTTACTTTCTTTCTTGTTAAGTGCTTTTTTTTGCCATTATATACTGTTTAGCATATAACTTCTGTTCTTGATGCCTTGCAGAGGCCTGCCAGCAAATATACAACTGGACATAGATGGAGATAGAGAAACTGAGCGCATCTACTCTCTTTTCAACTTGTATATGCCAAAATTGGAGAAAATGCAAGGTGAGAATAAAAGATCACTGCATCTCCAATACACTTATGAAAGCAAAAATACCCGTGAAATGTTCTAGCTAGACTAGCCTTGCAAGTCACATCCAAGAACACAGTGGCCATTTCCCTTGTTTCCCCTTCTGTTGTCTTGAGGCAGTTGTGTGAATTATTCTTGGTGCAGTGTGCAGTCTCATGGTCTGTTAGAAGTTCTTTGCGTAATAACAGTTGTTTGAAATATGGTCTTAACCACATCATCCTAAAATAGCATAGACAGAGAGCGTTGCTTGGATGCTCTGAATTGACAAATCACAGCCAGCACTGAACCAGAAGTTTACTGATCCTGACAAGAAGCAAAGTTGAGGTTTCAGTGGAATATGGTTTTGTGTTACCAGAAGTCATGCGCACATTCCCTGATTCAGATCTCAAGAACAGGCTGGATACAAATGGTTTCTTCAGGAAGGCTCTTTTTGAATTACCTGTCAAGGATGACCTGTGGATGTCTGTGAAATGTTGAAAAGTGGAGTTTTGTCTGGGAAACCCTCAGGAGCTGACAGGAACAGAGATGTGATGTAAAGGAAAAAGAAAGAAGAGACAGCAGAGGAAGTTGGTACTAGTAGGCATGCCAAGAAAAGTATCCAGTGTACACAGTGCCAGACTTGAAATCCCAGTTTAGCACAGGGAGTGGTAGGGAAGCCTTCACTGTGGCACTGATCTTTAAATAGGACTTCATTTTAAAATATGAGATAAGCCAGTGGTGTCAAACACACAGATTGGAAAGCACTTCAATCTGTTCCTGGCTACTGTGCAATTGCAAACTTAAGATTACCACCACTTCCGAACTGCCTGAACCAGTGCCCAGCTTTCCCCTGTTCTGAATCCTCATTACCAGAGCCAGCATCAAGTTTCGGCATTGGGGAAAAGGACACAGGTCTGGTGCAGACAGTGCAGCAGGGGGAAGGGAATTTGAAAGCTGAAACTGAGACAGCAGTAAAGCTAGAAAGCTAGGGAAAAAGAGAGACAAAGCAAAATATTATCTTTCCCCCTCGGCTACAGTGCAGGAGTAGATCACACAAGGAATATGTTACAATTGTTCACGTGTAGTCAGTGTCCATATATCTTAGCCAGGAAGGTTCCCTGTTAAGATCAGAAAGTAGCGTAACTTTCCCCCTCTAAATATCTCATTAAGAAGGCAGTAATCATGGCATGTTATGCTTATGCTTATTGTATTAATCTTTTAGGGGTCATGTGGTAAAACATTACTTCTTCAGCCTGTAATGGTTTGGAATTCAGTCTGTACTTGCTGCTTAGGGATGGAACCTGTCACAAGTGAATACTTGACTTTGCCACTGTGCTGCAGGGTTGACCTGCTCAGAGTCAGGCCAGTTTCCAAACTGTGCATGGGGTACTGCTAAATGGTCATGGACACGAAAGCATCGCCTGTGCAGTGAAGGAAAACTTCCCACCAAGCTAGTTGCTGCCCTTTCTGTATGAGATGAAGAGGAGGGAACAGACATAGGACAAGCCTCTGTGTCTACCAACAGCCCAGCAAAAGGACAGAGAACTTCTGTAGATGTCAGCCACAGTTCTGTGGTGGTCATACAGAAGCAAACCAAGGAACTGTATGAACCCCAGAACGGAGTATTTTTAGTCTGCATGTGTTAACTCTTTTCCCTGCTGCCTGATATCTATTCCTGTACTTTATTTTTTTCTCCAGAGGCCTGTGGCAGCAAATCTGTGTATGATGGACCTGAAGAGGAAGAATATTCTACATTCATCATTGATGACCCTAAGGAGACGTATAAAACACTAAAGCTGATTATTGAAGGTGTTGCAACTTTGGAGCAGGAACATGCTCAGTATAAGAGGGATAAATTTAAGAAGACAAAGTATGGAAGCCAGTAAGTTTAATGGGTGTTGAAACGGGGGAACAGTCCTGAGAAATGGTACTTCCCTTGCTTATGTTCTGGCCTTCACCATATATTGTCCAAAGAAGATCCTGTAAATACATGCAAAGTAGGACTATGACTTAGGATCGATATCACCATATTTTAAAGAACTGCAAGGAATTTTTAAATGCTTGATTTTTATGCAGTTTCATTAATTTAAAAAAAAGTGTGGATTTGTTACATTGTTGTTTTTAAAATTTGAACATCGGCTGAGCACTTAATAACAGAATATAAATGTATTTACCAGCTTATCTTGGAGAGTTGGTTTAAAAATGGAAAGAGTGGTTGATACAACCACATGGATCTATTTTGTGTAAGCATAAATAAAGCATTCTGCATATAGCTGACAAAAAAGAGGATCAAATCCATCAGTCAGTTCTTCTAGGTGAAGTAAGATGCAGCATTATCCTTACAATTATAATTTTGAAAATCAAACTTGGGGAAAAAGTTTTGTCTGTTCCACTTTCTGCTCTGCGATTTTCATGTCCTGATAGAAAACTTTATAGTACTTTTTTTCTTTTTTTTTTTTAGGGAACATCCCATTGGTGACAAGAGCTTCCAGACATACATCAGGCAACAGTCAGAGATCTCAGCACATTCCATATGAAGTACAAAGGAAATCACAGGACAGTGCTGAAGGGTTGTTCAGTGAAGCTAAATAGCAAAACAAAAGGGAAGCCACACATGTAGCAAAATGTATGGATAAGTGTCAAGCTTACAAACTTTGAGACTTGGTAAACGTATTCTCTTTTCAAGAAACTGTTATAATATTTGCTATGCACTTTATTCATCTGGTTATTGACAGATGATAAAACTCTGCCTTCTAGGCAGTTGTTGTCATGTGTATTTTTGAATTTGCTTTGGTTTCTCAGAATCTAGTGATCAGTTCAATGATCAAGGTGTGTGGACTTCATCTTGACAACTCCCATGCGATTTGTTATGTTTTGGAAACCAAGCATGCTGCTAATATGCAGCATTTTCTAGAATGGTTGTTTGTTACTGTTTTTTGTTCCTGATTAATGTATATTATGCCACACTCCTGCGTGCTCTCTTAGGAAAAGCTTAGTAACAGTTTACTTTTAATGCCTGCATTTAGAAAAGAAGCAGAGAAAAAACCCTCTGGTGTAATCTCTTGCATTGTAGCTTGTATTCTGAGCAGGCCAAGGAGAAGGCCTTTTGTTTTTACAGCAGCGTAATTTTTGCTAACCGTGCACAGTTTTTAATAGAAATTCAGATCTGAATGGTACTCTTGATATTTTTGAGATACTAAGTCGTTTCTCCAGGCACATTCAGCAGACTGGTTTTGAAGATGCAATCTCAGTGGTATAATAAAACTGACTGTCATAAATATGAGTAAGAAAGAAATGAACTCATGTCAAAGCTACTTGTATCTCTTATGCAGTCCAGTGAACGGTAATCTTTGAAAGTCTGCCAACTGAAAGGCAAAGTAAGCTGGTTTTGATGACCTTTTACCACCACAGTGAGAATAGAATACAAATCTGGCAGATGAGACACGCTGATTCCTGGGCACAAAAGTAGTCAAGATGGATTTTCTCTGAAAGGTTGTTTATGTACTGGAGTCCATGCTATCCTAGTACCACTTGCTTTTCTGGAAAATAGATTTCTACTTTTCCAAAAATGTTTTTAAATACTTTTTAAAAGAGATTTGTTAAAGGATATTTAGTATATTAACACACATAATGGTAACTTGTTAATATTCTGAGGGTAGTGAAAATGGAATGAGCTGTGTATCTCACTAATACCAACAAAAGTCATTAAGAAGGGGAATAAAGATCTGCTGAATATAAAATACATATTTATGTATGCTGTTTAGTTGTACACCGTATTTTTTCTCTGTGCAAGGGTCTGATAAACAAACATCTAGCTTTGATGGCTTGGAAGCCTGCATGATGAACTTTAGGCCACTGTGGGGTAGAAGCTAGTACTGGTTTTAAACTGAATTGGATCAGAAAGCATTGAACTATTAGTTTAATGTGAAGATGTCTGTGTCTTTGCTTCAGGTGTTACAGAGTAATTCTTAACTGTGTCCTCATTGCATCTGACATGATTTAAGATGGCTGAAGTACTTTGAAATGCCTCTGTTTGTTAGTGATGCTCTTAGGAATGAGGTTTTCTTTTTGTTTGCATATATGGTAGACCACCTCCTAGTAGATGATATATGATCTTTTATTCATTTTCACCCAGCAGACTGGGGAAAGGGAAGTAATGATGCATTGCAAAGATGCATTTTGGACTCCAAGCTTTTAGCTGCCATGAACTGCAATTTTTAACATGTATTTGTAACTTAATATTGTTTATAAAATACTAATGACCTGTAATGTGTGTTCTACTTGCCAATTAAAAGAAATGTTTTATTTCTGAAAACCATGTCCCCATTTGGAGTCTGTTTAAATTCACAGTGGCCACCAGTGTGCCTGTTGGCACAGCATCTGCTGTTCAGAGTTGGATCATGGATGGAGATCTTGTGAGTGTAAACCAATCTCTGTTTGGGCTGCTGAGTCCCATCTCTCCTCTTCCCATCACCACCCACCCTTTTCTTGTCAGTATTGCACCAATGAACCAGACTGGGCACCTGAGCCAGCCATAAACTGCTCGAGCAAAGAAAGCAGTTATTGCTCAGCTAGATCAGCATTTTGAACTGGTTCCTTGCGTTACTGTGCAGCTGTTGCTGCTGCAAGGGAGGGGTGAGACCATATTAAAAGAACAAGAGGAAAGAACTGAGAGCACAACACCTTTCATGCATATTGATTGGCTCATGGACCTATGGACCCACTACCCTTCTGATTAGGACCTGTTCTTTGACATGCTGTTCATGGACATGCTGAGGTTTGTGCAAGTCAGACTTCTGGGGCTTACCAGTCCTCTCTGGATACTCATGTGCATTGAGCTTTGGCTCTGAGATGTTGTGTGACAAGCTGCACACACTGGTTCTGTTGGGGAATGTTTGCAGAAAAGCTGGGAAACAGCCCCTTCAGGATAGAAAGCTGTTGACTGGCTCATTCAGGGCGTGTTCATTCAGCTTATGTTCAGGGTTAGTTCCACCGCTGTAGCAGGTGCTGTCCCCAGAACACAGGCATGTTCTTCCGAGAAACCTGGGGGAAGAGCTGCTGTAAGCAGTAGTGGTTTAACAGATAAACCACATCCAGGAACCAAAACCAAACTGATGGTGAAGACCCCTCACTAGTGTCTTGGTGAAGGTGACCTTGACCACAATTGCACAAGTGTGGGTTTTTGCTGAGGAACTGTAATCCTTGTTTTAAAAACCGGGTTTTACGTAAGATGAGGTTATAAGCTGACACAGGATTTGTGAGAAATGAGCAGAGCTAAATGCAAAGCTATTGTAACATCATTTCCAGGTCTGTCTCTTTTTCACTCTCTCTCACCCGGTATATACAATCATTTTGTTCTCCTGGTAACATGTCTAAGCTTAAGTCAATAGGAAATCTTTGAAAGCTGCTTCTCTTATAGCATAGCACATTTGGTGAGGGGGTTGTGTTAAAACTGGGCTTCCGATACTTGCTTAGCCTCTGTCTCCTGTCTGTCTGCAGCATATGTTTCTGATATCTTCAGAAACACTCAGCAAATCGTGCCCACAAGAGAAATTACTTGATTGGGACACTTGGGACAGCATCCCTTATATCTAGAATGAAGAAAATAACATTAAAAAAAAAGCATGGGCATAAGTAGGCATGTCAGATCAGCTTTCTTTCCTTCTCTGTCCCAGCCTGAAAGGCATTAAAATTATTTTTGACAGGAAAAATAATCAGTAGCTGGGCTGTTTTGTCTGGGGACTCCCAATGCCAAAGCAGTTCCCCATGCCTGTTTTCTCCCTTGCTGGACCAATGTGCTAAGGCAGGGATGCTGTGGTGATGGAACCCAAAGATCTAAGTCGCTGGCTCTGTGACACAGCTGTCTGGGGCACCTGAATATTTATGTGATTCCTATCTCCATTCCCTCTCTGCTATACTCCATGCAGTTTCAAGGAGGTAATTGCAGCTTCTACAAACAGCTGTGTGAGAAACTGGCCTGGACAGCAGGAGAATATGTGAACCCTGCCAGCCCCCATTATTAGGTCCAGGAAATGAATGCTGCAGGAGGGATATGGTGTAAGGAAGTCCCAGAGGCTGGGGCTGATACTGGGTGGTACTTGGAGATAAAGAATAGCATCTTCCCATGAGCCACCGTCTGTATGCATTACAGCCAGAGACAAAGGCCAGCAGGGCTGACTGAAGACATTTCTTTTTGGCTTTTGGGCTACTGTCATGAAACAGTAAATTATTCCAAAGCTTGAGCGGGTACCAAGGAACAGAGGAGATTTTAAAACAGAAGTGCTGTATTCCTATATGGGTAAGATTCTGGATCTAGTCTCTGTAAGAAAAGACTGGGAAGAGCAGTCATCAATCAAATAATTGTTGCAGGTTTCTAAAATAACTAAAATAGGATCCTGGGAGATTCATCTTGAGGATAGAAACCTTGACATCCTAACTTGCAAGAAAAAATCACACATGCCTTTCCATTTCAGTCCCTGGTTTTGATCTGCTATTCCATTTGAGCCGCTCTGATTTACCTGAAAATTTCAAATCATTGGGTTTACTGTGTTTATGCAGAGTTGTTACTTCCAACCACAGAGTTGCCTGGTGTTAGCAGGTTTGCCTGTAAAGATAATGTGGATGTGTTCATTACAAAAGGCTCACCAGTAGCCGGGGTTAAACATAAGAAATGTTTAAATGGTGAAAAGGGAAATTGGCTTTTTACTATTTTGAAAACACTGCTATGCTGCATCTTACCAAGAACGTACCCTAGGTGTACATGGATCCAGTTGGTATTGAGGGCGAATTACAGAATCACAGAATATGTTGAGTTGGAAGAGACCCGCAAGGATCATTGACTTCAACTCTCAGCCCTGCACAGGATCATCCCCAACAGTCACACCGTGTGCCTGAGAGTATCATCCAAATGCTTCTTGTACTCTGGCAGGCTTGGTGCTGTGACCACTTCCCTGGGGAGCCTGTTCCAGTGTCCAACCACCCTCTGGGTGAAAAACCTTATTCTACTATCCAACCTAAACCTCCCCTGACACAACATCAGGCCATTCCCTTGGGTCCTGTCACTGGTCACCACACAGAAGAGATCAGTGTCTGCCCCTCCTCTTCCTCTCATGAGGAAATTGTAGACTGCAATGAGGTCTCCCCTCAGTCTCCTCTTCTCCAGGCTGAATAGACCAAGTGTCCTCAGCCACTCCACGTACAGCTTCCCCCCACGGCCCTTCACCATCTTTGTTGCCCTCCTTTAGACACACTCTAACAGCTTAATATCTTTCTTATAACAGTGACCAAAACTGCCACAATATTCAAGGTGAGGCCGCACCAGCGCAGAGCAGAGCGGGACAATCCCCTCCCTTGAACAGCTGGTGATGCTTTGCCTGATGCCCCTCAGGACACAGTTGCCCCTCCTGGCTGCCAGGGCACTGCTGACTCACATTCAGCTTGCCATCAACCAGGACTCCCAGGTCCCTTTCCCTGGCACTGCTTTCCAGCATCTCCTACCCCAGTCTGTATGTCCCATCCCAGGTGCAGAATCCGAGACTTCCCCTTGTTGAACTTCATATTGGTGATTGCCCAGTCCTCTAATTTGTTGAGGTCTCTCTGCAGGGCCTCCTTGCCTTTGAGGGAGTCAGCAGCTCCTCCCAGTTTTGTATCATCTGAAGAGTTGCTTAGCATCCCTTCCAGTCCTGTGTCCAAGTCCTTTATGAAGATGTTGAAGAGCACAGGGCCTAAGATGGAGCCCTGTGGAACCCCCCAGTCACAGGTCACCAGTCTGATATCACCCCATTCACTGTTACCCTCTGTGCTCGACCTGTGAGCCAATTGCTCACCCACCAAATGATGTGTTTATCCAGCTGTGTGATGGACATTTTGTCCAGAGGGATCCTGTGAGAGACAGTATCAAAAGCTTTACTGAAATCCAAAAAGATTACATCAACTGGCTTCCCTTGATCAACTAGGTGGGTTACTTTGTCATAAAAGGAAATCAGGTTTGATAAGCAGAACTTTCCTCTCATGAAGCCGTGTTGGCTGTGACCAATGACTATGTTGTCTTTCAGGTGTTTTTCAATACCTGCCAGAATAATCTTTTCCCTAACTTTACCAGGCACTGAAGTGAGGCTGACAGGCCTGTAGTTTCCGGGGTCTTCCTCCTTGAAAATTGGGGCAGTGTTGGCCAGCTTCTAGTCAGCTGGGACCTTGCCAGATTCCTGAGACCACTTAAAAATTTTCTCAAGTGTGAGGCCTGAGTGGTGTCTGACTTATTTTACAAAATTGACTCATAATTTTTAACCTCTGTCACAGTTGCACTGTTCTGTTCTGAAGCTGTCAAAAGAAAATATGGTTTTTATTATTCACTTGAGGCCACAACAAAAATGCTGCCTAGATATGGCCTCTTACATGCAAATAAGTAAGTTTTGATAGAGGTGACGACAGTGCACGGGATTGACATCATGTACCAAAGGTAAATTTATTTGATTAAGAAAGGCACTTTGTATAAATGTAGCCATGTATTTCTCTGGGGGTGGAAACTAACACTGTAGTTACCATGTCTCTGTAGAGAAATCTGATAATGGGAATAAAATAAGTTACTTTTATGAATTATAGGGAAAGAAAAAGGGAAATACTTGATGAAAACAGAAACTGCATACAATAAAAGGAGGGGCTACCTTCTGTTTTGCTTCCTTTAGCAGGTTTTTCTGCCTTTCAGCGTAGCTATAATTCCTATTTCTCATCCTCTACAGAACCTATCCTTTGGCAACCATGACATTCTATGTATGTGATGGAAATGACTCAAGAGGCTCACAGCTGAGAAAAACTACTTTAAAAATAGAGAGACTCATCTGTGATGTCTGGAGATGCAAATGCTTTGCCTCCTGCTGTGCCACAGTGTTCTGAGAACAACTCCATGGTATATTTCCTCTTGTGGTAAGGCCCCCTTAAAGAGATTCCTGCTCCCTGCCCTGGCTGTGGTTCAGCATCCCATTAATAACACTGATGCAACTGAATCAGTGAAACAGCTGGTTGTTGTTAAAAAAAAGAGGAGATTTTGAAAAACCTGGACCATCTACCTGACCAGGTTTACAGCAGTCTCACAAACACTTGCATCAGCACACCTAATGAGTTGGGAACAAGCCACCCAAACAGCTTTGCCACCAGAAGGAATATGTCTCCCTGCTATGCTCTAAATCCATTTGCTTCCAGCACCATCTCAGCTCACGCTCCCTATTGGAATCAGCAACATGCAGCACTATCTGTTATAGGACTTTCTTCTGAAGCCAGTATTGCCTGCATACATATTCCCTCTCCCAAAATATGTGCTGTTGTTTAGGTGACCACCTTTCTCATCTTCATCTTTTGTATTGTCTACGTGTACAGGCTGGCAGCTGCCCAGGAGTCCCGCTGTTGTTCTAGTCTGAGAAGTGGGCAAAATCAGAGAAAAATTCAGCTATGAGATATGGTTCTTCCTGCTGGCACAGTACCATGTTTCCTTCGGGGTTTATCAAGGAGCTGGACCTGTGGTAGTTGCTCTGGCACCCTCCCCACCAGCCCTTCGCTGCCTTGAATTTCCCTGGTGAAGATTGCCCCAGGCTCAAAGGCAGATTTCCCACTCAACATCTGGCCTGAACTTCTTTGTCTGAAAATTGTCATTCTTCTTCTTTACAGAGAAGTCACCTTTGTATGATTTCTGCCAAAAGTACCGGGAAGAGGGAATGGTAAACAAAAAGCCCTTGTAGGGAGTAGTTTGGAGAACCCTCTGAGGGGACTTGGCACTGATTCTCAACAGAGAGTAGCTGATATCCAAGTTATATCTGTGTCAGAAAGACATGGCTGATGCTTTTGCTTTATTTAGAAGTTGTGAGTGCAAGAAGAGAGCGGATGAAGAATCTGGAAGTCCTGGGCAGATAGTGTCAGTCAGACACATTAAGAGGAGGAAGGTATGGAAATGCTCAAGAAGACTGGAGGGAGGCAGGACCCATCTTCCTGGGTTGAAGGGGACCAAGTGCTCTGGTGTTTGAGAGCCTGTTAAGCAAGAGCCAAGGGGCTTTGGGCAGGCTCAAGCACAAGAATTGGAACTGGTTTTGCCCACGGAGTTCTGAAAGCTGAATGATGGTCCCTTAATTAAGCTGCTCAGTAATTCATCTTCTCTGCCTCTTTCTTCCGCTTAAGTAATTCATGTTGTGAGGGAGAGCTGTTGGTTTCTGTCACGTTCCTCAGAGCAACACCTGGCTGAAAACCCTATAAGCCACCACACAGACACGTGGGCATGGACCACCTGCAGCTGCCTGGGGCCAGCAAGGAGGAGAGTGGGGCACTTTCCTGGCTCCCTGCAGGTGGGTGCTGCAGGGCAGGGCTGCTGAGAGTCCCTCTGGGCTCTGTAGGCAAGATTCCTCTGTCCAGCACAACTTATTTGCCTGCCTTCCTTGGCCCTGCCCCTCTAAAACTATCCCCATCTCTTCTCCTCACCTGGTTCCTGGGGAGAGTAGATGGAGACAGACCCTGCTTACCAGCAACTTCTTCTTCTCCAAAGTGCCAGGCCCAGCCAGCTGCCCCTCCTAATTTCTTAGACCTTGTGTTCACTACTGCCCCAGTCCTGGTTGCCACCATTAATTAGAGAATCACTGAAAGACTCAGTGTGGAAGGGACCTCTGGTGTACTCCTCATCCCACCTGTCCCTCAGATCATATCTTCTGACTGTTCCTGATAGTACCTCTGTCTGTGAGACAGCACCACTGTCTTCACTTGGTCAAGGATGTCACTTGGGCAGTTATTCAACAGTGCAGTGGAGGTGGAAGGAAGCTGATGACCTCCTGTGGAGTTTTTTTTAATTCCCTTAAAAATCAAATAATTTCAGTGCTGCTTGGAGGTAACGGGGTTCAAAGGTATTTTCATACCATAGACAATTATGCCAGCATCCTTGCCTGTAAAATTTAACTTAGCTGAGTATTTGTATGTGGCAGGGGCTGAGCATTCAAAAATGGACATTAGGGGCTTTGGAACTGCTTTAACCAGAAGTGGGTTTTCTTTTATAGTGGATGGGGAATGATGTTCTTCTGAATATGTTCAGCACTGTTAGAGTGTTACTTAACCAGACGATCTCTGATGTGTTGTTGACATCCACGAGAAACAAGACTTGTATTCTAAATTAATTGAATAACAGCCATAAGACAAAAAAGATGCCATCTGTCTCTCCAAATGTAGATGTCCACCATGTAGATGCTGATATTTCAGTTAGTTACTCATCCTCTAGTAGTCAGGGGAAAGAGAGAAGCCCCTTTAAAGTGTAATTCACAATACACTTCAGAATGTTTACTTCAGGATGAAATTAATCAAACCCTAAAAATTTTCAGTTCCATTCTGTTGTCCAGAAAGAACCTGGCACGATCTCTTACAATAAAGCCATCTGAAGCTGGTGAGATGAACCCTACCCAGCATGACAGGAGGGAAACCCAGCTGCTGTGATGTGCATTGTCACTCTTTACTCTTCTTTACTCACCCTCCCTGTGCAGCCAGTGATTTTCTTGCAAGCATGATCTCCTCACAGAGTTTTCCCCTCCTGCCTTTGGTGCCACAGGGATGGCTGAGGCCGCTAGATGGGGGTGCAGGATCTCATGCAGGATCCGTCCCACAACCCTGAGGCCCTGCTCAGCTGCTGTTTAGCAGCTATCCCAAACAGGAGAAGTTCTGGAGCACCAGAGTCTGTGCACTGCCGGCTCAGCTGGTGCCACATGACTGACTCAGGCAGGGTGTGAGCCCACCGTGGGTTCCTGCTGCTTGCCAGAACATGCTCTGCAGGCTCCAACTGTGTTGTTTTCCTTCTGCCTGCCATGGCGGGACAGGACAACACCTGGTCAGGTAAAAGCTGGGGCTGCTCCAACAGCACCTCATGCACCATTAAGGCTGCTAGAACAAAATGCCCCCTCCCAAACAAGCTTGAACTGGCAGAGTGAGTCTGGGCAAAGAGGTTCAAACCTTGTGTGGTGTGTTCACTGGGCTTTCAATTGCGTACTTGAGCCAAATAGGATATTCCTTCTTGGCAGAGGGCAGCCAGACAAAAAAGGTAAATTCCTCACTGCCTCAGCACTGTCAAACAGATCAAAATGGGGAGGATGGCAATTCTCATATGGTATCACTTAGATCTAGAGCATCCAAGAATTTCCTGGTTATTGCTTTCAATTTACTTCATACTTATCGTTGTATTGATCTTATTCTAAGAATTTCTGCTCTACAAATTAGCCTGTTTTGTCCTCTTTTTCAAAGTGGGAAGAGAAACATGTTTGAGTAGGTGAGCTACACATCCTAATTGTTAAGCTCACACTAGGAAGTGACTGTATATTTAATTCCCCAGTGCCACAAGCAGCTCCTGTGGTGTGGATCACAGCTTGGGAAACACAGAGCTACAGATGGCCCTGTGGTCATTTCTGGGATGGCTGGTAAGAAAACCCAAGGCCACAGGGCCTTACAGCATTAATACAGTAACCATCGCATCCACGTTAGATGACCCAAAGGATTTATGTTCTGAAAAAAAGGTTTCTCAAAAATATGAAGGATACTGGCATTCCTAAATTTGAGAGTGGGGATATCCTCCTATTGTGTTTGAAAGCACTAGCAAAACAAGGATACTACTATATTTGATCAATCTTGTGAGTCCGGTGAATTATTCTTTAGAGGCCCTCAGCTGTCTGACCAAGAACTTCCCTAACACACAGTAAGTATCCTTTGTACCTTACTGTTTTGTTTCCAGGGATCAGATGGGGTTATCAGCAGTACAGAGTCCTTAGTAGAGAGCTGCTGTCAAACCATCTCTGTCTCTGTCCTGGTGTCCAGGCACCAGAGAAGCTGGGCTGCCTCTGAGGCTGGATGAGGCAGGAGAGAGAAGGAACAGTGCTAAACAGGCAACCATGTCTTGGGAGCTGCTCAGACCTGGTCTGGGGAGGGATCTGGACCTCAGCTGGACAGAGGAGAAATGCCCTCCACCATCTTTTTTTCACATCCCCTTCCTGGCATCATGCATTCAGACCTCTTTCCTGGCACACCTTAACCCTGAACTTCCCCAGTCCCTTCTGCTGTAACCATCCTCCTGTGGCATTGGAGGTGGCTGCTGACAGCAATCCTAGAAGGAGCAGATCCTGCTCCCCATAGGCTCCTAGCCACTAACTTGCAGGACTGTGTGAGCCCAGAAAGTTTGCCAGAGGGATGTGCCTGTCTGGCACTGGTGAGGCTATGGAGCACCTCTCCAGGGCACATCCTGGAAGAGGAAGTATAAATCATGCTGGCTGTGTGGCTTCCCCCCCACCCCCCATGCAGATCAGCTGATCCCTGTTTGTTTGCACTGTGTGTTTTTTCCCTGGAAGGCACGTGATGCTTAATCTGCATTTCTTCATAAGAAATGTTTGCCTGAGTTTTGAGCCAACACTTGGACCTGGGAGCAGAGCATTTCTCAGCCAGCTCCTCCTCTGCAACACCACTAAATAGCAGCAGTTTGTACCTTTCTCCTGGGCAGACACTGGGTCAGGGATGGCCGGGGGTGGGCTGGCAGGGGCTGCATGCTTGTGGCACAAGCTGCTTTCAGCTATGTTGCCAGAGACTGGATGTTTTAGGCACTGGCTTGCTCAGATGTCTGTCTGCAGATGCTGGAGCATCTCATTCTTGACTGTGAGGGCTGACAAGGACCAGCTGGGAAGCAGATGCTAATTAAAACAGAAAAACAGAGCTTCAGCCTGGTTTCCCATATGTCCAGGGTGCCTTACACAGAGAACTAGCACTCATTATATGGTGCTGTGGTTGGTGCAGGGGGAGGCTGGGATCTCTAATGCTTCTTTCTAAAGAGCTATGCTGAAGCCAAGCTCCTTTTCCTTCAATGCATAGCTTTGTGTTTAAATGAATATCTGCTCTCACCCCATTTGCTACTGGTCTATCTCACATCTGGTTTTTGTGGTCTAAATTTTACCTTGTTCTTTCACTGGGGTCATTGCTTTTGTAATACAAAGCAACAGTTTTGCTGGGAAGGGCTGGGAGCACAGCAGAAAATTAGGTTCATCTTGCACCAGTGAAATGGGTTTGTGGTCAAACTACTCTTCTCAAAATGACCCAGTTGCAAATGCAAAAGCCTATGAGGGAAGAAACCAGCATTAAATACAATGTCCTTTCCTCTGCCATACATTTTGTTTCTCTTATGATAGACACAGGTAGATGATGCTGGAAGATTTACGCTCAACAGAAAGTGATGTGGCCATTTCCCACCAATGAGGGCTGTGTGTTACCATACCTGTGTCCAAAGGCTGGTGAAAGCACTACCCTGCTAAAACTTTGCAGAAACATTTTCCACGACTGAGAAGCTCCCTGAGATCGGCAACTGAAAATGAAGAAAAGGGTGGGAGCATATTCAGCTGGGAGAAACCTGCTGGAGGTTAAATCTGCCTTTGCTGCTCTCCAGAGCATGCTGCTTTCATGAGTGAATGACAGTAGAGTTGCACGCTCTACGAGTGGATAAATTTTTGCTTTAAACACTCAGCATAATGCTCTAGGTAAACCACCTCTTCCCAATGCAGTTAGAGCCCCACACCCAAAACCTCACCATCCAGATGTACTTTAGCCTGCTCTAGGATAGCTAAGATGTCCAGAAGTCTAGCGTTCAATAACAGAGGACTGTTCCCATCTCACTCAGGAGTAGGGATCTGGAAGTTGCTCTAGGAGACTTTTTTGGTACAGTGAGTGTATGAAACACTTATATCAGTCCAAGAGTCACAAACACTTCTCTCGTTAAATCCATTTTAAAAGCTCTATCCTTGGGGTTTTAAACTATCAGCAAATAAAACAAGACATGGATTCAGTTGTGGGGGCTTGGTGGATTATGCTTCACTCCCAATAAGAGCTCCAGCACCCCACTGCCTCTTCTCCCCTAAGCCACTCTCTGGTCTAAGAATTTGGGAGGCACAAGGGGAGTGTACATACATCCTCTTCACTGCAGGGATTCCACCTCACACAATCCCTGAGAGCTGCTGCTGGTGTCTCCCTGATTGAGCCCCAAGCAAACCCCAAGCACTTGCTCCTAAGCATGATGTGTTTGTGCTGTGGAAGTGGAGAAGTAGAGATGATCTGTCACTGCCTATAGAGTTCCTGACCCCAAGGAGCTGCTTCTGGAGCAAGTCCAGGGAACATGACTTCAGGGCCCCTGATGACCTGTGGAGTCATACAAGGTAAGTCATTGGAGCTGCTCATCATTCAGTTCACTTGAAATAGAGAAGGAGCTGAGCATCCTGCTCAGCTTTCCTTAACAAGAGGAAGATCTGTGTGGTCTTAGACCCACCCTTTCAAGTCCTGCCAAAACTGAAGGCTGGAATCTTGATCCAAAAAGCCCTTCTTGGCACAGGACAACAGTTCCCAAATTTCTCTGTTGCCTACTCCATTTCTTGCTGAGAGCCACTGGCCTTACAAACCCTCTGGACAATGTGAGCTGGCATCTGTAAACCTCTGAGGTGGAAGGTGCAAAAACAGCCACAAATTTCATTACTGACACTGTTAACTTAAATTCAGTAGAGACAGATGCAGGAGAATTGCATGATGAGGGATATTTATGTACCTCCATCACACATGAGCATTCAGTAAATGCTCACTCACTGCCACCGCTGTCTGTGCTTGGTACATATCAACAACACTGAATGGAGCTGTTGCAGTATCTTAACCAGAGGACTATTTTTCACTGAAATATTCATAAGATTAGCAGAAACTAGAGTATGAGCTTTCTGTCTGTCAGCTGGCCCTTCAGTGAGGGGGGTCTGAAAACATCATGTCTGTTGAGTGTAAGAATTATGAAGGAAATGAGAAATCTGCCTTCCTTCAAAACCTCCCAGCAAACCTTCATACAGCCAGAGGTCTGAAGAGTCTGAGCAGTGCTGACCCCTGAGGGCTGCCACTTAGTCCTCAGCGGTGTAGGGCTGTCTGCAGCACAGCTGCTCTACCTTAGACTAAGGCATCCAAAATATGTTCCAAGATCACCATAGCTTTCCTTTCCATAAAGCTTGCCTCCATGTCAGCAGCCCTGTGGTGTTTATTGGAACTACAGATCATTTTCCATCTTATAAAGCATGAGGTTTGCTGTGGAGTAGTCTGTAGGCTGGGTAAAATCTCCCACTTACTCCATGTTTCTCTAGTAACATTTTCCCCTCTCTGCCCTGCCTCCATCAATGGGACTGACATGTTTTGTTCCAAGTTACCAGTGTACATCTGCCAGCAGCTTTCCATGCTCATGGAAAGTCCTGCTGTATTCCTCAAAAGCACAACACTCTCTCTTGCTGAAATCAAACAAGTGACTGAAAAGAAAAAAAAAAGTGTATATCAGATACACCATCAGCAAATATTGGGTAATGCTTGTAGTGCCCCTGGCAGTGCTGCACGGGGAAGTAAATCTCATTGGATCTCAGCACAGCTTGTGTCCCTAGAAGCTTTGGAAAATATAATTTTATTTTCCTGATGTAAATAAATGTCTTTTGGGGCTGAAAAAGTTCATCTTATGTTCATGCAACCTCCTTGTAATGCTAAGAGTAGAGTTGCTTTAATTATTGCTTTTGAGTAGGTCTCATCAACCTTGCAGCTGCGGATGGAAACAGCTTTTCATCAGACAGTCTTCCTTTTTTCTATTCTTTTCCCTGAGACCATTTTTATTGGAGGAAATATGTCACTTACAGCAATGGGCTTGCGAGAGGCCAGGAAGGCATCTCTGCAAGCTGGATTTCTTCACTCTGTTCTGACCAGTGGATTTGCTTGGCAACAGTACACAAAACCAACACAAATAGCTGCCTTGGATGAAAGTGGATGTCCTGTAGGCCATGATTTGATGTTTTCCAGACAATGTTTCTGTCTGGCAGCAAACTGCACTCTTCTTCAATTCTTCAATGCCTTCAAGAGGTGGATAATATCCAATGAAACCTGGTTGTCCAAGAACAGATTTGCTAGTTCTTACCTGTTTCTATTTTTTTCATGCACTTAGTGCAAAACCCACCACTAGGAGCTCAAATTCAGTTCCCCAGAAAAACCTTTGTAAATATTTTTTGGAACTCCTGCTTTCCACTTTGCAATCTGAGCCTGTCCCACTCTCTCTGTTCATCTTTGGTGTGGTGGGGCTGTCTGCAGGTAGCACTGGTCTGCTCAGTAAAGTCTGCACTCACCAGGGGCCCAGAGACACCTCGGTAAAGGGCATGATAGGGGCGTAGTCAATAAAATGCTGATTTTTATGCAAGAAATTGGAAAGATCATAGAGAGAGGGGGGTAAATGGCCAAGACAGGTAGGCATGGCCTGGCTCATCACCAAAACTAAGTTAGCACAGTGGTTAACCTAATCTCCTGAGATGGTCAATGTAAAATGACAGGCAGCTTGTGCCTGCAGAAGAACTGCTTGTCAAATTGAGGCAGATTAGTTTTAGGTTTTGATGTGACTAGCTCAATGGTGCTACCTCATGGCCAAACAGAAAATTACTTTGCCTTCGTATTTCTTTTTTAACTTTTAATTTATCCTATAAGTGACAGACTTTCTACAGGAGTCTCTTACCGCTGCACAAATATTGCAAGTACACCTGAGTATCCAGCTGCATACACAGTGATTCTTGATTTTTTATTTTTTTGGTGGAGATGAAGACTTAAAAGCAGCAGGGTTCACAGAGTACTTTCATTGAATATGAAGTTTTTGTTTGTTCTTCTCCTGTTACCTGGCACAGTGTTGTACTCATCGTCAGACAGTGAGCTCTTTGGCACAGGGACAGTTTCTGAACTCTGTTGCTCAGCTCCCTGCAGAGGAGGCCACAGTGGTGCAGCCACCACAGCTGGCTGGCATTGCAGCTGGCCCCTGCAAACACTGTGCCTTATCTTGGGGAAGATAAACTGCTCAAGGCCTCTCGATACATTTCCAATGGAAACCTGATTATTTTATTCTTTCTCTAACTTGATGCCACCTCTTTTCCTTTCAGTAGTATCTGGAAAAAGACCATACACCAAAGCATACTGGAAGAGACTCATGATTCGGAAAACTGATCGGGCCTGGAAACTCTTCATTCCCTTTCACCAACTTGTTTCCAGCCTTGATGCAAAGCACTTCTATGCTGCTAAATAAAAGAGCTACTGGAGGCCCATCATGAGGCCACTGGCTCTTACCTGCCCATACTAGGCAGATTTAAGCCACACTGATTTCTTTCACACTGTATCACACCTGCCCTGGGTCTCCTCTGAGCCACAGACAGCACCTCTTTGGCCCAAAGGCCTGGGATTTTTTCGCTGTCTGCTTTCAGTGCAGCCTCCCAGCTGTGTGCTTTATGGCTGGACACCAAAGGTGCAAATGCGTTCCCATGGTAAGTGCTTTTGTGAGTTAACTCCAGTTGCTGCAAGGAGATGCAAAGCCCTCATCAGATGGAGAGTCAAAGTCTGCAGAGCTAAGCCTGATGTGGTCCCTCACTGACTGAGGCTGTCTGCAGCTCCTCTGGGACTGACAGCCACCTCCCCTACATCACATTAGCCGTTTTGTCAAGAAAGCTTCTCCAGGAAGCAGCAGACAGAGTAATACTTGTCTGGTCTGTGCACCAGAAATTAGCTCTGTTTTCCATAAGCTCCTTCAGTGGTTCTGTAAAATATTAGAGCAGCATATTGCAAAATGAGCCTCATACACACCATAATGGAGCTGATAAGATGCAAGATTCTGGAGTCCCAGTGACAGAGACACATTAGGTATTTAGGAGAGAAAAATAGTCACCTTCTGCGGAAGGGCTGAGTTGAGACCACTGTAAGTGGTGTCTTCCTGCTGCTTTCCCGTGGAGATGTGGTACACACACCTTGTTAGCTGAACTGACCTGAAGTGCAATCCCACTGAGGGCCAGAGCCAAGTTTCTGTACCAAAGTGTTTGAAACTCTTTATTTTTCGTAAGGTTTTGTTTACTAGCATACAGGAGCTAGATGGAGGAGCTTCAACTGTGTGTCAGCACTACCACAATCTTTGGAGATGAGCTGGAGAAGTGTCCTCCTCAGACAGACTGATTTTAATATAGATCAATTTTTTGACTTATCTGAAAAATATGCAGAGGTTTATGCCTGTTACCAGCACTAAGAGCACTCTGTCTTCCTGAGCTTCCTTCCCAGCAGAGGCACAGGGCAGGAGATGGTATAAATGGTAACAGGTCTGGGGACAAGGCTCCAACTTGGTTGAAATTTGTTGCTTCTGGCAGTTGATAAGCAAGCACTTCTGTTTGATGAGAGCTTCATGGTGTATCCTAAAAGCAGCTGTCAGCCCTGGAGATGTTTTGCCCAAGCTGGAGTCTGCTGAAGCAGCATCATTGGAAGGAAGGTTCTCTGAGGGCTAAGGAAGGATTGCCTCTCAGCTGAACATGAATGAAGGCTTAATCAGCTGAGGAAGACTCCTCCCATCTCTGTTTTGGGACCTCGAAGAAGCATTCAGTGACTTACAGGAAGATTTACACAATGTCCCAGCACTGCTTGCTTCCTGGCTGTGGGGACACAGAGTTTCCAAGAATCCCCTGAGCTCATGTGAGAGGCACGGAGCTGCTGCCTGGCAGAAGAGGTGCTGGCTCTGCACATTCGCTCAGCCAGTGGGATGGAGGAGCCCAGCCAAAGTACTTTCTTTGGCATGTTTTTCTTTTAAAAAATATTGAGAAACAGAAATTTAAACTGACAAGTTTAAGTCACTAGAAAGCCCCATGAAAGAGGCTCGTATTGCTCCTGTGGGAGCTCTTGACTGATGTCGTGTAGAAAGCTTCAGTCTTTGGAGAGGATGGGTTTAATGTTAGCTTGACTTCTTTTCTGTGGTGCTGATGCAGAGAGACATGGTAATTGCCTTGCTTTTGCATAAGTGTGAAATTCTGGCAGCCTCAGCTTAAGAAAACAAAATGCTAAGGCTTAGATTGCAAAATATGATCCAGTTGTTCTTGGTATTAAAAAAACTCTCAAGATATTAAAGTTGAGAACAGCACTTTCCCATTTTCTCCAATTTATCTGATTTTATGTGCTCATAGCTAGTGAAACAATGGAGAGAACAAGGAATACTAAAGCTGATTAACTGTAGAAGTAAGAGTAGATCAATTGGCTCTTAGGATGTGTCTCCAGTATCACTGTACTTGGTCATAAATCCGGGTCTCTGAGGGCCTCTGATTGAAGAACATACACACAGAGCATTTACCACGACTCTGTATGTGAAAGCAAGTTGTTTGGATATGCAGATATCACTCTCTATCCTACTGTTTGGCAATGGCATACCTATTCCAACTGGCAATCAAAATAAACCAGGTGTGGTAGTCCATTAAAAAAAAAAAAAAAAAGGAAAAAGCCCTCAGGACAAACCACAAAGGGTAAGCAGCCAGAAATACAAACTGTGTGTTCTCCAGCACTGCTTGCCCACGTTGCATGACTCCTCTGACTCCTAAGCCTTTCCCCATGTCAGTGTGGGTTCCCTGTATTTATTTACTTCCAAGAACAATAGCCTGCCTTTTCTTAGTGTCATTCAGGAACCCTTTAAAGGCAGTCATCCTCTCATAACCATCACCCTCCAGAAAGAACCTGTTGTGACCCACAGTACAGCATGACCAAGGCTGCAGTGCTGCAGAATAAGCATTTTACCTGTGAAAGCCAGAAATCTGATTTTTCAAGACCATTCCAGTTTAAATATGTACCAACAACCTTCAGAGGAGAAAGAAAACAGCTTTTAAATATTTTTCCTGAATTTTTCTGATTTTGGAAATCAGAAAAAGATGGGGTCCTAGCTTAGGGGCATGACTAGTGGAGCCAGGCTGAAAGAGCGAGCTGCCAGAGATTGCAGACACTTCTCTCATTATATTCCCTGTCCCTGCTGTGATGAGTTTGTGTGTGATGCTGCCCTGGGACAGCCCTCAATGGTCCCAACTTGTGCAAGCCCATGGTGCTGTGGACATGTGTTTTCTCACAGTCCAACAATGCAATGCTACATCATGCTGGACCCGTGGGCTTTTGGTGTTTTGGAGGAGGACCAGTGGGTGACAGTCATACTTTTCTCCTTTTGGCTTTTCCATGAGCAAGAATCCCTCTCCAAGCTGCTGATGCTAGTACAAGTCTTTGGGGAGCTGGCCCTCCCCTCCTCCCCCCCCCGCCCTTGGAATTTTGCATGAGGAAAACCCTTCTGAAAGCCTCCAGCTTGCTCTGCAGGAACACCTCATTAGCTACAATTGAGGCATGTTCCTGTTAGTATCAGATGCAATATGCTGCACATTGTGACCCTCTTCCCCTGGACACTGTGCTTCATGTACATGATGGTCAGTTTGAGATGTTTTCCCCAGCTCATAGCTCACATCCCCTGTTCATTGTAGGTATTAAAAATCAGAGCAGATTTCACAGCCTTACTCTCTGAAATGCAGCCCTCCCATCAGCTAGTACGCTGACATTAACTCCCTAATTATCCTTCTAATCTTTGTACCTATGTCTTTGGAAAGCTTTTCCTGACATCTAATCTAAACCTCTCATTATGCAACTTGAGGCCATTTCCTCTTGTCCTGTAAGCAAATAAACAGCAAATATAGCAAAGATTAAGGGATCTACATATCGATAAAAAAATTGAACATTCAGAGTTGTTTCAGCCACAAAACCCACAAGAAGTGAAAGGGACTGGCACATTAAACAACATACAGAATGTAAGGAAAACACATCAGTTAGCCTCAATCAAAAGCACACTACAGCACCCAAGACAGGTTATAGTTGAAGAGGACTGTGGTTTAGGGAGCGTAAAGTGAAAAACCTGTTGGGCTCGACGGACCTTGCTTTTACATGTTCCTACCATTCTGACCTTCCTGCATCCAAGAACAGTTTGGATACCCAGCCCCTACTTGTCTTCACACTAACTCCAGTATGTTTTTCCTGGAGATCTAGTATGTCTTTCCTGGAGACCCAGTATGAGGTCTTCCCTGGTTCACTAATTCCTTCAGCTTCCCTCTCCTTGTTAAAGGAGCTGCCATTGACAGGGACTTCTGTCAGCTTTCACGTGAGGAATCATCCTCTCATGATGAACTAGTTTTGAACTACTTCTTTGGGTACTTTTCACTGGCATATTTTCAAACTACTGCTCAGTTTGAAAGCTATTGCTCCACTCATTATTTTAATTACTGTGACAGTTAAGGGAATGCAGATGATTCAGAAGAGCTTCTGAACCAGAGACACCTCAGTCATAGACAAAACTCTCAAAATCTGAAGGTCTGAGAGGAAAAAATACTTCACACAAATCCCTCCCCTTCCTCCTTGTGCCAGAATCCTGGCAAGACATGTCTGTCTAGTGTCCATCTGGGCACATCTGGCCCTGCTGTTTCTACTCAGTCCTCTGGTTCCTGGTGTGCATAAGATTTCCACCCAGGCTTGAGAAGGTCTGACTATGGAAATGCTTCTGGCTTGGTCTCCTCTCCTGGAAGGTCTTCAGAGCAACCTTGGACATCCCTTAGCAGAGCTGGTTTCTCACCTTCAGGCCCTTTTGTGAAAGCAGCTGAGTTTCCCTATATCGGAGGTGACAGCTGCCCTGACTTCAGTGTGGGTAGACATCGAAAGTTAAGCCACTTAATCAAAGCTTTGACCATTTCCCCTCCTTTTCAAACTCTCTGTTCTACTGAAGGGGCGAAGGAAGATTTCCCAAGGCTTTCCATGAGATCACCTTGTTCCAAGTAGAGATAATACCTTGGTGGAAAATGCAGACTCAAATCAGTTCAAAGAGCCTAATACTTTCCACACAGAGGAACTTCCCTCTGGATTAGAAAGTTAGTCGTGATGGGAGCAAGGACTCCACATTGTCCACATCCCATTGACTGCTCAGATGATTTACTTCAGGATCAGTGCAGGAAGCTGCAGCTCTGCCAGGGACTCAGTGCTGAGTTTTGTCTGTGAAAGGTCCTGAAGGTTGGTCAGGTGAGAGCCCTCAGTGTACCTGCATATCTTCACATGCACATCAAGTATGAAAGAAACACTGAAAATAAATAGACAATGTTTGACTGCAGCAAGTAAATGCAGTTGTCTTGAGAAAGGTCATTAATCTTCAGCAGATTTTATCCAGAGTAAGTTGTCTTCTGTGAAACATTTTGGTTTTCTTTCCCCAGGTCAAGTTACCAGATGAGATATTGAGCCAAATTCCCTTCATACCTGTGGGTTGGCAGCTGCAGTGGACTGTGTTATGCTCCAGTCACATGGTTTTTGGGTCCTTTGTCAGGCTTCAAGTCTGAACCCTTCTTTAAAAAAAAAATGCAACACAGCTGATTTCCTCTGGCCTGCAATAAGAGAAGTGTCTAAAAAACCCTGTCCTTTCAAATCCGTATTTTTGATGTCAACATCAGTTTTGTTTTCCTGTTTGGCTTCATTTATACTCACTACCGCATCTTTTTTTCCTTGTCATGTCCAACAGAAACAGGCAGTACTCCAGGTTGCAATGAGATGCTCTTAGAAAGCAGCCATGTTAACTGTGCAGCATTTCCTCAGCATCAGACATTCATAACTATTCTGCCTTAAATCACATAGTTAATTACCAGATAAAGCCCAAGGGATCAGCCTGGAAGGGTCACCCAGTGGAAAGCACTTTTGTGATCATGTGTGTCATGTGTGTGGCACCAATACTTGATCCCTCTCAATGACCAGGTGAATTGATGCCACATGGATGTAAAAAAACAAGAAAAAGAAGTTTTAGTCAATGGAAGTGCTCTCCTTCTCCCAGCTGGACCTGGTGCATCTTCTATCCTAAGCTGGAGAAAGCCCAAAGTAAGAGAAGCATCTCTGTCTCCCTGGTCCCATCCCATACATCACCATCTCTCTCCTTTTATCACCTGTGATTGGTTTGAGTTTAGACTTAATTCAGCAAGAAAATGATCTTTTGTTAGAAAAGGCCTTTTCTGTCTGTCGTGCTGGTCATAAATCATCTTATCTGCTTTACACGCTTCTTGGGCAGAGAGGCAGCTGAAGGCTGTATGCAGTGTACCACTGGAAGACTCTTTACAACTGCAGAAAAACAAAGTTCATAGCGTGCTTTAAGCTGCATGTGTCAGCTGATTATTTTTGCAGAACACTATATTATTTCCTACTAAGGACCGAATCTGTTTCTCCTGATCTTTTCCACATTGTGTTCTTTGCACTTTGTTGTGTTGCATCCTTGCTCCTTTACAGCCTATCTTCTTAGGTTCGTTGTGTCCCTCTTGACAAAGAAAACAGGTTTGTGGCATGGAGTGTTTATTTGCAGCACATTAGGAAACTATGGTTTTCTAATATCTGCACTAGTATTGGGAGGAGAGGAAAAACTAATACCTATGGGCTGAAATCATGGTTCCATGGAAGGCAATGTCAGCATTCCTGCCAGCTTCACTATGACCAGAATTTCACTCTGAGAGGGCCTGGGAAACTAAATATCTTCACTGGTCCCTTTAACTGCTTGTCTTCATGCTGAACCAGGAGCCCACAGAAACACCTCTCAGCTGCTGCCTCCACACAGCCTCAAAATAAAAGAAGAAGAGGTCTGGTGGCCACTCCAGGGCCAGACTGCTCTTCTGTTTAAACCCTCAGCTACTGCTTTTGTTTCTCTTTGTCCCTATTTCATTATACCAAAAGTGATGCTATCAAACCTTGCCATGCTTCCCTCAGGCTGGGAGGAGAGCAGCTGTACCTGTTTCAGCTGGTGCAGAGGGGACACAACACCCCTGGGCCCCACCAGCCGGCTGTGCCCTCATGTTGCTGCTGGACAAGGACATGCAGCCAAGCCTGCAAATCAGCCTGCTCATGTTTTTGGTCTGCCTTGCTCAATGTGTGGTCAGAAGGGTGCATCTACAGAGATTTGCTCCCTAAATTGCTTTTTGCATCTCCACATAGCCGCAACATGCTCCTGCCTGCCAAACCCTTTAGTCCTTTTCGTGTCTGGGAGTCTGCTTTAACTAAGGCTTGTAAACCTGAGGATAGTATTGAGCCTCAACCAGCAGCCCTGATCTGCTGTGCGTCCCCAGGAGCTGGGCTGTAAATGAGTGCTTCAGATCAGCTCAGGTCTGCAGCAAGTCAGATCTGCTTGGGTACACTTCCCACTGTAGTACACAATACCCAAGTCTTCATCATCCCAGTCCTTCACCCAGAACATTTTGTGTGAACACAAATCAGACAGTTTGGAAGAGCTGATACTGTTTTTACTCAGTTATTTTAGTACTTTTGGTAAGGTTATAGCTGTTCACAAACTGTAGGATACAGTTTCATGATCAGCATAAGCAAGTTTGCATGGCTGCTGAAGGTTTAAATTATTAAATTACTGTGGTACACTGGGATTGCATCTACCATATCCATTAAGTTTATTATCCCAGCTTCAAATGACAGCAGTTATATTTTTCTCTCCTGTTTATCCTGGTGTTGTATGGCTCCAGACATCCTGTCTGTTGCTGATTTTTTCCCCTCTACTACAAAGTCAGGATTTCACCCTTACTTGTGACACTGATGAATAGAAGGACTGCTCCCAAACAGGCTGAAGGGTCAGTCCCCCCAAAACAGGTTTTTCTCTCCTAGACTTGAAGCCTGTGAGGCTGAATATTGAGGTAAGGCAGGGGACTTGCTCTGGCTGAAAACTGCATCTAGCAAAACCACAAGAAGTTGAGTGGTCCTGGCAGAGCAGTGGAGGGCAGAAACCGTCCCAGAAGCAAAGGGGAGAATGAGATGGCTCCCATCAGCAGCAGTCCACATTTAGACCAATTTAAAGCAATCAGGAAACTTTACCTTCTGTGGTAAACAGTCTGGGGTTTTATCACAAAAGAGATTATTTAGGAATGGAGGACTGCCCAGGACCAGGACAAGGACCAGGTCCAGGTGATGATTAACCATCACTGCAGCTGGAGGTTAGGGCCAACACCCATGGCTTCACTTCACACACCTATAGTCCTTGCCTAGCAGGTCCTCTGTGTGGAGTCGCCTCCAAAGTCACCTTTAACTGTATGGGGCACTTTGGTACTTACTGCTGGAGAATGGCTTTAGTGGGGCACCTGAAACTCATGTGTGAGCTTGGTACTGAAATCAGGCCCACTTTGTCCCATCTTTTCCTCCCATGCTTTCTTCAGCAGATGTTTATTTACACCAGCCTCAGAGCCCAGAGACACAGTGATGTAAGTGAGTGCTTATGTGGCTCACTCCGCTGGAAAACATGAGGTTAAATCTGTAAGCCTTTGGCCAAAGCAAGCTATAGTGTCCTCTGGGACTGATCCTGCCTTTGTTGAAGTCAATGGGAACTTTGTCTGATTTTGCTGCCTGCTGTGAATTATTGTCTAAATTACTGCATCAGTCTGGGACTGAATTTACCATGTCCATAAGGAGTTCATTACCTAAATGACAGCAAACATATTTTCTATTCTGTTTATTATTGCACTGGTAGGTTTTTGAAATTTTAGCCTGACATCTCTTGCATATATTCAAATCTTACTGTTTAAGACTTTACCTACCTGGACCTTGTATACTCAATTAACATTGAAAGCAGAGATTTATGTATAACCATCTCAACCCACTGGCTGATATCAAAGTGAGAATAACATGGCAAAGATGCTACTCATGGGGAAGGTACCTGACTGTTTTGTGACCTGACTTTGTAGTCTGGCATTTTTCTCATCTTTGCTATTTTCCAGAAGTGAAGCATAATGAGTTGAGGGTGCTCATGCCCAGGGCTCCCAATTTCTATATAGAAAAATGTCATGGAAAATGAGATTCAGGCATTTACTCCTCTCCTGTGCTCTTGCTGAAAATTATGTCATCCATGTTCCTTTAACCTTGGACACTGAAGGGCCTGATTCAAAACCCTCAGTGGGATGATTCAGTAGGATTTCACTTTCACAGTCTCCTAACAAACATGTAACTTCCTTGGAAAGGTTGTGTAGCAATCCATCATTTTATCTGAATGAGGTTATTCCACAGGGCACCCTGGGCTAGTGGCCCATGCTGGGCAGGATCCAAATGCAGAGCTACTCCCAAGGCTGAACCCCCTATACGGTACTTCTGCTTGTGGATATTAAATTTATTTGTTCATGTTTTGGTATGGCTGCAAGAACCGTCCTGGCCTTGAAATGTGCAGGCGTAGTGCATAAATGATAAATCAATACTCTAAGTTGAGACTTGTCATAAGAGAGGCTTGTCTGCAATTGCCTCCTGGCAACTTTTAAATTAATTTTTTTTAACACTTCTGTCATTGCTCTTTACAGAGTCCAGAAAAATGCATGTGAACAGAAGAAGGTGCTGCCTTCAACAACTTCACACCTGATGTTACCCTGTGTGTTGAGAAAGCTTTCCACCAAAAGGTGAGTGCCAGCAGCAGATACCTGCTTCCTTGTGTTTGACATCCCTTGGAAGCATTTTGTGGCTTCAAAGCTAAGGCCTGGAAGGCTGTCAAGAGAAAGATAACCCTCTGAGTGTGTTATTTATGAGACTCCTACTCCAGGAGAAGGCCACAGGGGAACAGGCTGTCAAGGGCATCGGGCTGTGTTTTCCTCAACTGACTCCCAGCTCTTCTGCCTCTGGCCCACAAAGTCTCCTGGAGCACCTACACCCCTGAAGGTTCAATGCCTTTCAGTGTGGTGTGGGCAGCAGGAGGTATGTGTGTGCACATGTGTACGTTGTGTGCACGTGTCCTTCCAAGCTCAGCAAGACCTTCAGTTTGCACTCGTTTTGTCTCTGTGTGCCCAGCCCTGTCTCCTGTTCTGCAGTGGCACCAGCTCCACTTACCACCTCGCTGCCTGGGATCCCAGTAGCTGGTTTCAGTATCCATCCCAACAGCATGCACACCCTGGAGGCATACCACCAACCCAGCACCTCCTATCCATTTCTAGCTGGCAGCAGTGGCAGCACTCATGGGAAACATCACTCATCCACATATCCAAGTGTACTTTAGGGATGCCAGTAGTTTGTTATTTGTAAACACTGCTGCTCATTGCTTGGGACCTCAAGGTTGCTGTGCCCAATCCCAAGAAGCACCAGACATCAAGAGGGAGTGGGTAGTATAGGAATAAGGTGGACATCAATCACTAACTGATATGGACAACACCAGGCACTTTCCTGGTGGATCAGTGCTCACAGCATCAACCATGGCACAGGTGGAGAAGAAGCAGGCATCCAGACCTAGCAAGAGAGGATGCTTCCTGACAGAAACAGATCTCAGGCCCAGTAGATATATTCTTATTTTCAGGTTCTGTGGTTAGAGACAAAGTTTCTTTGCATGATCACATCAGCTCATGCATGCAAGTCTTTCCAGGGAGGGTTTCATGCTGAAAGAGAGAAAGTTGGTTGTCTCCCGAAAGAGAAAAAGTTGGTTGGGTACAAGGTCCCCCAGGATAGAAAGGCTTTTATATATGGGACTTAAAATTAAGAGTGCTGCTTTTTGCTCCACTTTGCAGTTCAGTCTGACAGGGATCTGCCAGATCTTGGGCCTTTCAAGCCTTGTTCCTTTAAAAATCAAGCTCACCACAGTGAAGCAAACACTCATTAAAATAGCACTTTGATGAGTGACAAAGAAGTGATGCTGTGGAAGGAAAACCTTGAGCACAAGGAACATTCAAGTACAAGATAGTTTCCAAAAGTCTCCTACAGGAGGATGAGCCAAAGTGGAAAATTGTGATGTAGTCTTTTATTGACCCCCACCCAAACTCAGCACTGTTTGGGCCACAGCTTTTAATTTGTCCAATCTTACTTATTATTCTTGAAAAATAAAATAAAACATTCTAAGAGAGTTTTAAAATAACTGAAGTGTGACTCAAATCCTGCAAAAGCATGTCATTTTAAGCTTAAAAAAATGTTTTATCCTTAATTTGCCCTGCAAAATTCAAAACCACAAAACGAGGTGCTATTCACACCACCAGCCCAGCATGACTCTTCTGGGTCAGGGCCAGAAGCAGATCCAGGTTTCCATGGGTGGAGGCAGGGACCAGCATACTGGTTCTTCAGTGTCTGTGCAGAGGCCAAGAGGAAGTGTGAAGGGAACAATCTGCAGTTGCATGCCCATTTGAGGGATGCTGAGGGCAATGAGGAGCTGGGCACCTTACTGAGAGGGACAGGGGTGGCAACGTGGCGTGGAAAAGGCATATTCCCCAGCATTGTGATGCCTATTGGCTTCTTTTCAGTAATATTAGGCAGCCCTGCCCCTGCAAGGCTCTCTAAGGCTGTTGAGACATGGTTACTTTCTCCCATCAGCTTTACTTTTCACCTCTCCTTTTCTTAGTCCATTAGAAGGAGTTGTGCTAATGTCTTTATCCACTTGTCTTTCCTTTTTTTTCTTTCTTTCCTCTTCTTTTCCTCTCCTCTTGACAACAAATAAACCCTCTCTTTGCTGCAGCAGTGTTCAGTGCTGGCTTTTTGCTACGCTTCAGTGACAGGTGACAGCACCTATTCTGCAGATGTAGGGCCACGCATGTGGCTCAAGGATACCCAGGTGCAACTTCATGATGTACTTCAACTATAACTTCACTCCCTCTCTCTTTCTCTCATTCTCTTTTTCTCTCTCTGGTGACAAAAGGAGGCACCTGAATGCCCCCTCCAGTCCCCAGGCATTTGAACATCCTTCTTTCACTCATCTCCCACCACATGCCAACTGTGGAGTCAGAAACATTGTTGCTGGCACTAAAAAAAGGGGGAAATTCCATATAGTCAGAGGTAAAGGAGTAGCTGTCTTTTGGCTGAATGTGGACTTAGGCAGGCCTAAGGCAGCCCTGGCAGGGCAGCACAGGTTGGGACAGAGCTATAGCTCTGCATTGCCCCAGATAGCCACAGGAGCTCCTTCCCCAGAACCCTGCTCATATGGATGTCATGGGTGATACAGTGGAGACAGACACCAGGAGTAAATCTGGCTGTAGCCTCAATGCTGCATAGAAGCCTCTCCCCACAGCACCATGCCAAAACCCTCGGCTGCCTTAGACCAAACCATTGCAGCGAGGGTGTAGTTACTTTAAACCAGAATGTCTTCAGTCCACTGAAGTCCACTGGTGGAAGCTTGGATGAAGTGCTAATTTCAGAAACAGATATTTAATGAATTATGACTCTTGTCCCTCCCAAGCGAGTATCACTGTTCAGAACAGCTGTGAGAAGGGGAGCTGTAAACATCCCCCAAGCAGCCTGGCACAGCCCAGGCACAGGGATATAGCTGTGATGCTTTGGTTAGCAAACGTGGTTAATCATTCACATATTTTTCCTCCAGGCATAGACAACCCAGAGATTGCCATAAAGACTGCTTTACAGTCTCCCTGAAGGGTAATTAGCAGCAATAAAAATATTTTCAAAATTGCTGGCTGGTTAATAACATGTGCAACATAGGAGAGCTTTGAGTCTCAGCATTGGCTTATGATGAGGCATGAAATGCCTCCAAACTAGTAAGCAGTCCAAAACAAAAGCCTGTGTTTTGCCTCTCCATCATAGAGCAGCAGCAATCTGGGACATGCAGGGGAGGTGTTGCTTCAGGCAGGAAGCAACATAAAACCTAAATATTGTGTTTAACCACTATCCAAGTAAAAGAGAAGGAATCTCTCTAGTGGAAACTGAATTCAGAGCTGTACTCCCATGCAAGGATAGCTGGAGCTGTCAGGAGGCATCATTCTGCATCTTCACTTATGTAAGGAGATTCGCACAGGGAAGAAGCTCAGTGTGATGGTGTTTTACTGATCAAGGTTGTATCATCTCCTGAACCCCTTAATTGCCTCTTTGTGTTCAAATTTCAAATCCTGCTCTCCTCCCAGGTTCCTTCAATGAGCCAGAAGGTAAAGGCCTGAAAGGGGCCAGAGGTGAAAGATGTGCCACGGGCTTAGAGCTCCCAGCCAACCTACAGCTCTGCATCTGTGCTGCTCACTGCCTTCAGCTCTTGGGGACAGCATATTCTTCTTCCCAATCAAAAGAAAGAGCAAAAGTACTATATAGTAATTAGGGACCTGAGGATGGCAGGAACGAACTTGCAAGAGTCAAGAGACAGGGCTAGTGGTCAACCCACCTAAGCTCCAGGTGTGCCCTGCTTGTTGCCCTTTCCAGTGATTTTGGGCCTTGCACCTGACAAAGGAGACGGCTTTAAAATGACTTCCCATGTTTTACAGCACATGACTGCTGTCAGCCTGACAGTGACTGTGATATGCAAAGGTTGCCACTGACAGTGAAATAGAACCCTTTATTTTTAAAGCGTCTCATCAAGATCTTTTGACTTTAATATTGTTTTAAACTACAAAATGTTTAAAATAGGTACATTAACAGTTGGACATGACCTATATATTAGTATTGGTTAATTAGGAGTTGGTAGGCCAGTCAGTCGTGCATCCTCTGGAATCAAAGTCCATGTGAGAAATCATTAGAGCAGTACAATAACAGTATTCTCCTATAAATCATTTGGAGCATCACATAATGTTATGCTTAAAGACTTTGCTCTGAATACTTCTAAACTTCAATGTTCTTCACATATGTTAATGTCATACATAAATGGGGAAGAAAAGGGTTCAGAAATAAGGTGCAATTTTTTTGTGATTAGAAAATATTTGTCCATAAACATCATCATCATCAACATTATCCTCCTTTCATTAACATGTATCTGGAATGCCTCAGAAGGATATTATGAATCTTTTAATAAAATAATATGCATAAAAATATGGTCTTGCGGTCTTGCATGTGTCCTATATGAATAAACTGTTAATTTAAATTCCTGTTATTAGTGGCAGGAGCTAGTTTTAAAAAGGGAACATACTTTTAACCTGATCTATTAATAATATCCAATTACCCCCAAAGACTGCAAAATTATAGAGGAGATTTTTTTTCAGTACAGAATCAGAGCCTAAATCATTTTCACAAGAGGATTTTTGCAAGGAAAATATTTAGAGAAATTAATTTGTCTGATTTACTTGGCTTAAATTCCAAAATAGTATTTCTAGTCAAGTACTTTGAGAGCTTTGATGGGTTTCTGATCAGCATGAAATGCAAAAAATCAAATGGGTTGTGAGTGGAAGTGGGTAGAACAGGTTTTGATCATTGACTGCAAGGCTGATACCTTTCTTTGACTCATTATTAGCAAGATTTACTTCTACAGAGACTTTTACGACAGCAGATCAAATCTTGCTCTACTGAGCTGACACTATGCTTTCAAGCTATAACAAATGTATTTGGGGTTTGAAATGTTTCTAGCTCTACCATTTCCCGCTACTGGAAGATGCTGGGCCTAACACTGGAGAGAAAGAGTTTTCCTTGGGATCGCCAAGAGCACATCCAACACTGCTCTTTGCACAGTATATAACCACAGAATATGCAAGGTTATGGGGTATGTGCCAAGGATTTTTGGAATTTAAAGACTCTGAGGAGCCCTGAGCAGCCAGGCAGCTTTGGACATTCATAGACGAACTTGCTCTGAGCAATCCTCTCCCTCCTCCCTGTTGCCCTCCAGACAAGTGTGAATGTATGGGACTAATGTAGTGTGCAAGAGCATTTGGGGAAATCAAACATCTGTTTGATGAGGGATCAAAATATAATAAAAGGAGGTGGGTCAAGAAGTGTTGCCAGAAGGATCTGAGAACACACTTTTAGCAACTACAAACCACCACCAAAGCTCTACAACGGCTGTTATGCTCGTACAACGAGAAAGTAGGTTCTGCTTGGCAATATCAGAGCTTGGAAGCTATCAGATGACAGACTGTTTTTCCAAAGGCTTTTCTCATTGAGGGATGCAAGCCATTCTCATAAAGCTAATAGCTGCAGGCCAGCTCAGAGTCCTGTGAGCCAGATCCCACTCTAATTTCTTGTGATTGTAACATGAAAGAACAAAGGGCTATATCCTGCCATTGATACATTTTCAGGCATCTTAATGGACATAACTTGGAGACCCAGATATAGATCAATGGTAGGATATAGTCATAATGACCCAAACTGAGCTAAAAGAATGGTGTCTTCCTATTTCAGCTTAATATGACATAGCACTTGCCCATAATAGACACCAGATTTTTCTTTTGAACTATCTGTTGCGTCCCATTGAAGGAATGCTTGAATAGCAAATTCCAAACCTAACACTTCAATAAATCTAGCAAATTTGTTATCCTATACCACACTGAAGCATCTCTGCAGATCCTTTCAATTCAGCTTTTGCAGACCTCTTGACTGAGACCACAACTGGAGTTGTTACCAATAAAATGAGCCACCTTAAAAAAGGTGATGGATGATGATGCTTCTCCAGAACACTCAGTACCAACCATGTCTGTCAGTTTATGCAGGGCAAGTGTGATGAAACTATATTTTAGAGCTAAACAGTGCTTCTCAAGACTTCATTTACGCGTGTATTACTGCATAGATTGGTAAAAAAAACCCCACAAACAAACCAGCCACAGAGGTTTCAGCTAAACAATATTTTTAGAAGCTAACTTATTCTTCTCCTGGTGGTTATTAGTCCAAACAACTAATGACAGAGTAATTTCTCTTTAAACTTTTTCCCCCTCACAGTCAGAGGTAGCATTTGAAAATATCTGGAAGGGTGCTATTTGTTTTTCTTCCCAAAATCTCCACAAAGATGTTGTGGATAACCGCAAGAGTCTCGTCCACATTCCTTTATGGTAGTATATGGGGATATGATTTATTCAAAACCACTTTGTACTTAAAACATGTGCCAAGCTAAAGCGCACCGAATCCCAGAGTGAAGCCCTGGAGAATCCACCTGGACTGTTGACAAACCTGGCTTGAAAAAGCAATCTCTATACTGTCCAAGAGTAACAGAGTATATGACAGTGCTGCTAAAAACCTAGGAGGCTAATGTGAACTAACCAGGCCATCTGGGGCTGTTTAGCTGTTCTTGCTGTGTGATAACATAACTTGGCGTGAAGGGTTGGAGCCTCCAGCAAAATCAGACATGACAAAATATTCTGAGCTGAGTCAGAAACAATAATCATTCTTTTTGCTGCTAAGAAGCAGAAATCACTGAGTTTTGCTTATCGATGAACAGTCTGGTGGGTAGGAGCAGCTGGTCAGTGGTGCCTTTTGCCTACTGATCACCTCGAAAATACTGAGAAATGGAGGGCTTTTTAGGCTTTATTGCACAACAAACATTTACAGTGTTGATTCTTGTTCTAGTAAATTAGACCACATTTGCATCTAGAATGAAAGCCAGCTACCAAAGCAGCCATAGGTCAGGATGGACTCCCAGGAGAAACAGGACAACGTTAAATCACCCTGTGATGAAATACAAAATATTTCAATTTTTCAGTCTTTTCCCTTTATTGAGGCTAACTGTGAGTTAGGAGTCTTTCAGTATATGTCTTGGATGGAAATAACTGTTCCTCCTGCTTGCTGGGATGACACAAACTTGATCCTGGTGAGACACAGAGGAATGCAAAGTGGAAGCCCAGCTGTCATAGCTACAGATCAAGGCGTGCACATCTGGGCTTCCCCTCACCAGTGGTATTGCATAAACAGGAATATCAGCAGCATTAGCAGGGGACCAGACGCCCAGCATGATGCATCTCCAGTGCATGAGGTGATAGTTCCTCTAAATTGGGTCTGCTGCAATGGGTGAGGTAGCCTGAGGTAAAGCTGAGTATGCTTTTTACTAGGGGACAAAAAGATAAGGGTTGGGAACCTCAGGAGAAAGCAAGCTGGAGCTGAACCCTTGCACTTCAGCTGTGCATAGCTGGCAGCTGCCACCTGGGAGAAAATGCAAACCTAAATTTTCCTTTAGGTATTGCTGCCCTAAGACTTTGTGAATGCTCCCTGTAAACACCGCCCCATTAAATGCTGTTATTTAAGGATAATTTTTATGGCAGGTTTAAAAGTTGATTAATTCAGGACAGCTCTACAGTGACTACTGTAGAGAACTGTTACTCAGAAGAGGTATAGATACTGCTCCAGGCTCTCTGTAGGTTGCTTCTCACACCATGTGAGGCTGCCAACCTACGTGTCACCTGGGGCTAGGGATAAGGTTCTGGTTTGGTAACATTTTTACTCTTGATCTGTGGGACACACATGGCTACTCGAAGTGCATGACAATGATGCCTCAAACCATTTTGGTTTTCGTGGGTGTTTGCAGCTGACACTCTCATCTTGCAAAGTCCCAGGTGTGTATAGACTGATCTGTGCAAAATTTCAAGCAATGACCTAAACTTCGTGACTTAGGACTGGTTGGCAGTGCTGGAAAGGAAAAACAACAATGTGCAATTCTGTGACTGCCTAGACAGATGTGCTCCTGTAGCCACAGTTTGCTTTTGAATTTGAGAAATTACTGAGAATTTTAGCCAGCCTGGAAAGTAATAAGAGTAAAAGAAGTCCCAGAAAGGACTCAAGCTGGTTCTGGCAGCAGAAGAGTCAACAAAGTCTGCTTTCATGTGAGTGTTTTTTTGTTTGGTGACCTTCAGCATCCTACCACAATAACCCTAAGTACTGTTCCAGCTTCTGCACTTGCCTTTCTTTCACTTTGTTTTATTTTTATAGCTATGCTTATTGCCTATCCCATGTACAGAGGAATTCATATGTCATTATTAAAAAAAAAAAAAAACCACAAAAAAACCTGCCAGAAAACCCCAAAAGAGGGAAAGTAACTAGAACTCTAAAACAGCCAAAGGAATATGACTGTGTCTTTCCCAAGACTCCCAAACTCTTCCCAGTTCCTCCATGTGCCACCTGTACCTGCCTGTGTAACCCTGCCAGCTGTGCTGCCTGACACCACGCACACCCTGGCTGCTGCAAAATAGGCTGATAAAGATGGAGCTCTCTGTTTTCCCTTTCACAAAAGAAGGACTTGGAGGATGATTCTTCACAGCTAAACTAACAAGGGCCATGTACCATGGCCAAGGATCACTGAAGAACTCATGTCACATTTGCGCTGCTTAAGGCTCTCTGGGTCAGGCTCATGCCACAGAAAGCTGCGCAGAGCAGTCTAGGACACAGCTAAACATGACGTGTGCAGACAGTCAGATGCCCAGGGTTCTAGCTGACCCCCCCAGCCCTTTTCTCTTGAGCAGAAGAGATGTTGTGCTGAACATTTCAAAAGTGAAAAGCTAAAACCACGAGATCCTGTTGGAGGTGATGGGGAGTGTGGGAGGCAGGAAGAGGTGTTGGTGCTTATAGAGTTTTTAAGAGCATGAATCTTCCCACCTGAGAGCAGAGGTTAAAGCTAAACAGGATTTGCCATTGAGGTCTGAAAGTTTCTCCATGTGTGTTTCTTCATTTGTGTACATGTCTTTTTCTTCAAATGGAATTTGGACAGTGTTTTACACTGAGTTTCCAGAAAATCTTGTTCTTCATCCTGACGGAATTTTTAAGACGATTTTTTGCCCAGGCTGTCCACATGAGTGTCTCTTGTAATGTTTGATCCCTCAGAGAACAATCATGGATGAAATTGCAAAAAATGTTGTGCAACACTGTTTTTTTTTTCAGCTAGGAGCTTGGAAATAACAAATAAACTGGAATGTGGTTTCAATCCATTCCTTTCTTTAATTGACCTCCTATCAAGAAGAAATAATATATTCTTCTTCTGTAATAGGAGCCGTGTCAGCCAGTATATTGGCACATCTGTGAAATGCACAGGCTTACTTCAAAACAACATCTTCTTTTGGAAAGGAAATTGCATTGAATTTTTCTGAAGTCACTGGCCAACCATGCAACGATAGGACAGGAGTTTGTCCTGCTTTTTGACAGATCTCTGTAATCCTCAGTCAACTGAAGCCCTTCCAGCATGCTCTCCTTTGATAGCTTTGTGGGTTACACCATCCCTATCCCTCTGCTCCAGCAAAGATAGCACTCCATCCCAGCTCCCAGCAAACTCTTCACAGCCTCCTTGGCTGCTGAGAGCCCTGTACATTCAGCAGCCCCTCAGTGTTCATGCAAGGACTGTGCTGTCCACCAGCCCTGGCACTCTTCAGGGAACCAACCTTCATCCCACCCATCCCTTCCCTACAGCTGGGATCTGCTGCTGCCTCTATGAACTCCAAAAACCATGTGGTCCATGGGCATAGACAGACACTCCTGCGGGCAGGAGGAGCCACCTCACCTGTTTCCATCTCAGCTGCATCATTTGGCTGCAGCTCCTGCAGTCTTCTCCTCAACTCCAGGTTTGCTGAGAGCAGAGGGGGAAGGCCAGGAAATGGGGGTACAGGCAAAGAGTTCTCCCATGGCTGTTGCACCTTCTTCTAGCAGGCATTTCATGGCTCCCTCACCCACATGAGCCTCCATTGCTGCAACTGGTAGTACTGGTGAAGGCAATAATGATTCCCAACTTGGACAGCTTAGCAACCTTATCATCCTCACAGGCACCCTCCACCATAGCCACACACACACCAGTCCTCTCAGATATGCTTAAAACACCTCCTGCGCTGCATTCACCTTTTCTTACCATCAGCACATCATTTGGAGCTACACTTCCTCCTCACTTTCCTTTTGCCTCAGAAGAAACTTGCTCCCTGAGTCAAATAGCAGGATGAAATAGATCACTGGGATGTTCCTACCGTCATAGGGGGTTTCCTTGCTTGTCTGCAAGGATGTGCAGGCAGTCACTGCTGAGGTTTTTTAGGAATTGCTATGGAGACAAAGGAGGGCTGGAAAGGAGGTTGGAGGATTGTATCTACACAAGCAACTGATCCTGGTATTTGACTTGCTGATTTTACAATTGAAGTCCTAAAGTCCTGCAGGATTCTATAATGGGATTTTTTAAGAGCTCATAGAGGCCATATTTATCCTATAGATGTTTTTTTCCATTGCTCAGTTTCCTTTTAAAATATCACCAAATTACATATAATTAATCTTTTGTGAAGTCTTCCCCTCTTTCCATTTAAAACATACTTTTCAAACACCACAGTCTGCTTCTTAGTGATTAAACTGGGAAAGTGTCTGTGTTGCTAATATTTTTTTTCTGTTGAATAGTGGAATAGAAATTGTGCCTGTGTAAGGCAAGAATTTAACATAATTCTGAACCTAAATATTCAGCCAACATAATCACAGATCTCTGGGTTCTCAGGGAAGGTAATTTCATCAGCAGCCTGATATCTGAATAGCAAAATCCTGCCTATAGTTCATTACAGTGCTATTTTGAAAACACTGACTTCTTCTTGAGAAATCTGCATGTTCACAGAAGAAAACGGAGGTGAAATAACTGTGAGAAAAACCACAAGCTATCTATTTGCACAAATCCTCCATGCTAATCAGCCTTTTGATTTATCCAGCATCTAAGGACTGCCCTGAAATCCACTATGGATGTAATTGAAACCTCCTGCAAAATTGGGCTTTTCTTATGGAGTGCTTACTCACTCTAACTGTGAAATTTCGAAATTTTAACAGTGTTCTATTACTTGCCCTGTATAGCAAATAAAATGTTGAAAAACTGGCTTTCTCTTCAGAGTTGTTGGTTTTGTTATGATTCCAATAACTACCACATCACTCAATATCTCTTAATATGCTTGCACAGACATGAAAATTTATGATAAACAGATGGATTTTGAGAAAAAGTACAACAGCAGTAACTCACAGACTTGTCTTTCCATGTTCATCTCCGTGCTTTTTTTATTATTATAATGTATATACTTTTTCCAAGCTCTATGTTCCTAGAGAAACATGCATTCTTTTCAACTTGGGACCATGAAACTGTAGCAAGTCACCTAACAGGAATATATAGGTCATGGTATTACATGACTTAGCTCTGATTCAATGATTTATGCTCTTTTTCAATTACTTCATCACTGATAGCTGCTGTTGAAGGAGCCAAAATGAATATAAATTGAAAGAACATAAGGTAAGGTATTTTACATTACTTAAATATCTATTTTAGGTTCATTTTTAAAAGATATTATTTCCATTTATTTTCAGAAGGAAAATATTACGTTTACTTTGCTTTTGTTAACTCAAATGAATGGCTCTTACTCACTTGCTATCAAAGGGAGTATTAAGTACTGCCATTAGTCCCATTAAAATCAGAGCTGGGCTTGAAGTGACCTGCAGAACGGAGCACTGTGGTGTACAATAGAACGCCATAATTCTGCCAACTTCGAAGCATGTGAGCAGGCTATGTCCCTTTTCAGGGGGACAAAATGTATATTATGTTGGCTGACTTGCTGCAGTGCCCCTGAGCATTACCTGTTGAGACTGAGCATCACCTGCTGAGACGTTCGGTGGGAGAGGCCTGGTTTGGAGGGGACAATAAATCATTAAGTTGGGGTTGGAAAGTTTAAGAACAAGCAGCCACACTCTTTGCATTTTTAAACCTTTGTGCTCTGAAAATTAACCTTGACTTGCAATGAGAGACCTCTGTATTTTCCAGTGCTCCCTCCAGGAGCAGCCCTGCAGCTCCCAGAGCTGAGGTGGGAACAGCATAGGGCACCAAAGGGATGAGCTGGTCTTGTCTCAGGTCCAGTGCAAGGGCTGCTGTGAGGGTCTGCAGCATTTCCTACATCCTCTGCCTTCCTTTGGAGAGAATGCAGGGCTTTACATCTTGTAGCAAATCAGCTTTGGTATGTGAGCGGGAAGAGCTGTCCAAAAGGTTCTAATTTAATGTATATCTTGTTCAGCCAATTAACTGAGTGCACCAAACACAAAACAGCTTTCAAACACACTGAGAGATCACCCAATTTTGCCTTCACCAAAGTCAGCAAGAGTTTTACCACTGATTTTATTGGAGCAGAGGGATGCAAATACTGCAGGACTTTGAAATCCTTCCCATATGGTGTACTCTGACTCTTCCTACCACAGGCTGCAGTTTGAAAGCCAAATACAGTCAAGTATATCCCTGGTCTCTACCACAGAGGCAACAGAAGAGAGAAAGTTTTGATACCCTGTCTGAAAAATAGAGTATCCTCAAAACTTCACCGCGTGACCACTGCACTGACTTTACTTCTATACCAAAGTAAAGCCTTGCAGTGAAGGAGCAGGTGGCCGTGATGGAAGAAGGAGTGGAGAGAACAATTACTGCACATGAGTCTTCAGTAGACTTTGAAGACACAATCTTCTCTTAGTAATGTACCAAACTTTACTGTTTCCTCCAATGACAGTGAAAATTATTTGAACAGTGCAGAATTCCTGGAAGATTTTATAAATTATCCTATGTATAAAAACAGATATAAATCTATTATTTTACTTTTGTAGGGAAGAAAGTGCTTAGAGTAATCCCAGTCATTGTTGTCTCCTCTTCATATAGCTGACATTTCAGGTTTGTTTTTTTTCTAAATATGCTGCAGTCACAGAGACAAAACAAAAATTACCCACAAACTCCCCAAATTTTAACCAGACAAGAATGTGTAAATATAAACATGGCTGATTAAAATATCAGTCAGTTCCGTTTATAATTACAGGGAGCCACAAGGTCCTTTAACTCAAGATAGGTTGCATAAGTCTAAATTCCACACATGAAAGTAACCCTGCTACTACTGCTGGTTGTAGGAAGACATTTATTTGATGTCAGAACCTCATTCAGTGTATATCTTTCCATGATTGGCCTCGCCTTTCCACTTTAAGATGTTTCCATGCTACAGTACTCCCAAAGTACCAGAGAATAAGGAAAAAGGAGTAGATGTAAACAAACCTGAAGTCTTCCAAACCAGTCGCCATCCCTTAGGCTTTTTTATTTTCCTCATTGCAGACCCTTGGATTCCAATCTCAGTCCTCTGTACACTTCCCACAGATGAAGACACAAAAGCAAAGACTAACGCAATTTGGGCTTTCTGCTATCACGTGTCACTGCTTATCTGTGTCACTGTTGGATGAAAGCAGTCAAGCTGCTGGATGCAGCAGACTCAAATTTCATTTAGATTCAAGATTTTCTTGGTTTCTTTCTTTTTAATGTTTAATTTTGAGGATTATCTAGAGGAAAATATCCAGGACTTGACTAAGAGGTTTAATTTCGCAAAGGCGTTGATGTTCTCAATTCTTGTTTAGGATCTGGATCCTACTAATGAATCTAGATGTACAACTCCACACCAGAGAAGAATTTGAGCCTGCCTCAAATCACAAATGTACAAAGGACTTTTTTGCATGCCCAAAGTAACACACACTTGATAGCTTGTCTGGACTGGATCTAGTTCAGAAAGTCCCATAAGACACAGCTCCACATCACTGTGTGACAATATAATGAAAGGCAAAGCACCAGCTCTGGACAGAGACTCAGTGTTTATTGATCTCGCTCTGAATCAATACTTTTAGCATCATGAATTTAAACCATGGCTCCTGAGTGGCAACTGAAAAATGTATAAATGTTTAAATACATATGTTCTCTGTAGTGTTCCCTTAGACTTACGCATAGGCTACCAAGACACACTCCTCTATATGTCAATTTTTCTACTTCTTTTCTTGCTAATTCTCAGTTGCAATTGAACTTAACTCAAGAAGCCACAGGTAATTTTGGGTGACATCCAAGGATTGCTGCCAGACGACTCTTCAGCACTCTGTTTAGCCTTGGGACCTGAACATGTTTTTGCCATTAGTACCTGTTTGTTGTACATAAGGGTGAGCAAATGCATTTTGCTGCTGTGCCAATGAATGTCCTAGCTTGTGAATCAGTATATGCTGTTGGAAGAGGCTGTGCCTCACCCTGCCCAACTTAATCGAAAAAGTATAGGCTGGAGCTGGATTTTAGCATGACTAAATACATTTTTATGTGCAAAAAAGGGCCAGTGGTACGCAGATTATCAGTGAGGAAATGACATCCCTGTTCGTGGCTCAGTCTCCAGGGGATGGGAAGGGAGCCAGGGTGCCTACACAGCCTTACCTGAGCCAGCCCTGAAGATCGGCTGAGCTGTCATTGCTCCATCACACAGAGATTTCACAACCTAGAACTTGCTCTGGACATTCAGTCAAAGGTCTGGTCCTCATCTTCCAGGCATGGAGATACTGGGATGCTACCACACAAACCCCCTGTTTCAGCCACACAAACATATTTCAGCCCTTCATCCTGGAAAATCCATTTGGTCCTTTGTATATTGTCTTTGCAGCATAAAATTTTATGCTCCTAAGATACAGCTCTGCAGCAAAACTACTGTACTAAAGGCTGGTTTATAGTGGTAATTATCAACATTTACTGTACCATATAGTTTCTCTTCTAATTTTTTCTCTAGATGCTGATTTGTTCAGAGGCTTCTGGTCTGGAATGCACTGGAATTTTCTAAATACTTCAACTATAGGATTCAAGAATAGAGATATAACTAACTGTGAAACTGCATTATCTGGGGAAATAATCCTTGCCAGTCTTCCTTGTCACAGTGCAGCTTTACACATTTGCTTTGAAGGATTAGGATCTTATTCATAGGAAGGAAGGTTTCTGGTTTCCCATTCCTCCTCTTGCCAGTCAGGTGAGCAAAGCCATACAGCTCCCATGGTCAAATATGACGGCTGATGGCAACTACCACAACTGCCTGTGCTGACCTGTGGGCTCTTTTGATGAAATATCAATGTTTGTAACACAGACATCCACTAGGGAGTAATCTCTCTTTAACCAGTAAGTATGTATTCAGGTGTGTGAATCAATTAATCCCAAACCAGACACCTGAAATAGTGTCAGATGAACCATATCCTCAACAGTGTCTACATCCCTCTACTTGCCATAAGGAAAGCCTGGGGTGAGTGGATCATACACAAACATCTGCTCCAGATGTGTCCAAAGGCAGGTAAGATGTTTGATTGCTCCTGTGCCTTTCCCAGTACATGAGATCTTGGTCACCCCGAGTCACCCATCCCAACCTTGCACAGAGTGCCTATCTTTTGCAACAGAGTTGGGCTCTGTGAGAGCTTTTGGCTACTGGACAGTCACTTGCTCTGGGCTTCAGGGTTCCTTCTCTGATGGAGACAATTCCAACATAGAAAGCAGAAGCTGAGCTCTTTGAGGAATGCTTAATTTTATCTCTTTCACCCTCCACCCCTGCTTCCCGTCACAGTAAGCTAAAATAATTAAACACTTGGGGTTTGGTTGCATGCATTGTTTATTCATACTTGCTCTTGCTTCTATGTTTAACAGAGGAAGTAACTCGCTATGATAAAGTATCACTACATGCTGGTAACATCAGATAAGCTACGCTGGACAAAAATGTTTTCTTTGGCAATTCTCCACTTTCTTTAATATGGCCAGAGAACCCACTTTACTTCTGGAAATGTGAAAGCCCCAGTTACCCTTGTAACACAAAGAGTTTCACAGTTTTTCTTGCTAAACTCCATGTAGGACAAGGAGAACAATCCTGCCATTTCTTTCCCTGCTGTATAATTGGGCTGATAAGCATCAAACCACACACATCAAAAACCACAATGAATGTAATTTGCATTAGTTTTCTGCCTATTCAGAAAAAAATGAGGCTTTGCAATCTGCTTATCAGCCCCCATTGGAAACTGCTCAATGCTATAGGGATGCATATTTAAAGTTAAGCACAGGGACGGAAAAATTGTGCCTGGAGGGAGCCCTTCTGGGGTGGAGGCAGCATTTCCAGGCGCAGGAGAAGGAGCTGACTGTCACCCGCGCAATTGATGGGCGTCAGAGGAGCCCACTCATTCACCCCCAGGGAGCGGAACCGGGAACTGCACCCCTGGTGCAGCAACAGATGGGGACAGAGGATCGGGGTGCAGGGATCATCCCAGGGGAACGGCTTGTGGCGCTGCTCCTCTCTGGCTCCTATCAGTGGGTTTCAGGCTGCAGGGTCACTCTGGAAATACCTCAGCACACGGGGAGAATGGGAAGGAGAGGGTTGCTGGCGGTTGTATGCCTCTGCCCCACGGGAAAGTGTGTGCTGGTGATTGGGGTGGTTCTGGGATCAGGTTTTATCACTCCCTACATGATTCAGCCAGAGCTTTGGGTCGAGAAACCTGAAACACCACAGAGGGCTGTCATCTCACCATGTGCAATGAGCGTGTATAGGCATGTAGGATGTATGCACATGGGACCACACATGAGCTCGTGTGTATTACGGGTTAACAGACATGCAGGAGTCACACCAGTGGCATTCCCACAGGATCTTAACTTTATGTTTGGCACCCAACACAAAGCTTTGGCCTCATGTGCCCTTTTCTGCCTGAAGGTTAGAGTGTGGCACTGCCCATGAGAGACACTTGGCAGGAGCAGTGCAGCAGGTACAGCATCTTTCTTCATCTCCCCCCAAATGCCTTGAAAAGCACTGGCTGGCCTTGCTGCAACCCCACCACAATGCACAGCAAGGGCAGCTCCTCTACTCATGTCATGTACCTCATGCAGTCTACACACGGCGAGTCCCCTGCTTTCAGGATATGGAATGTGGGATTTAGGAGGCTTCACCCCCAAAATGTGATGCGCTGTACATTTACTGCACCTGCCCTAAGAGCCAGCACAAGTGATGGGCACGTTGAAGATTTCTAGTTTCAACAGCTGCCAGTGCTATGGAAAGCTGTGCTATGTTTCCAGGCAGCAAATGCATTTGGAGTAGAGTAAGCCACACTGTGGGAATCTTCCTTGCAGCATATGTACACACTAAAAGCCTTAAATATGCTGGATTATTTGTTGTTTTTTTTCTCTGCCCTTTCCTCCCTCCTTTAATACAAACATTTATGCAAAAAACCATTTCTAGAGCACAATGTATAAACAATGCACACAATAAAAATAAGAACTGGAAAACTTTAGTAAGAAAACAGCTGAACTTTATTTTATAGCCAGATAATGACTGAGGTTTCTGTTATTTTTTTTCCCCAGGTATTTTCTTGCAACAGATTTGACTTAGGAGTATTCTGCTTAACACCAGCTCCTTAAAAGGATAATTGAAATTTTTTTCCTAGTTATAACCAATATGTAATTTCTGGGACTTAAAATCTGGATTTCTGGTTAAATAACTTAGAAGCAAACTGTAATTATGTGCATTTTGCTGGTGCAGCTGGTGCCAAACCGTAGATGAAAGCAAAGTGATTACAGACAAAGCGCAACCACTGAATAACTGGGTTTCCTTTGAAGAGGGTCAACACAAGTAATTTCTGAGTAAACCTAGCAAAGAATCTGCAGCAGAGGCCAGTATCCAGTGTTAGGATGGGTCGTGTATACAATACACAGTCTCTGTATATTGTATACAATATACTCTATAAATAATTATTAAAATTCTGAAAGAGGCTAATGTAGGAGACACCATGTTCCCTGCTGAATGTCCTCTCCAGACACCACAGTATCACAGTTCCCTCCTCTGTCACCTCCACTGCTTCCTAACGTTGCTTATAGGAAGTGAGGGTGTGCTCCTCAGGGACACGAGTCAGCACCACAGGCTGAAGAAAGCCCCAGCCTGTGTCCTGTAGTGGGGATTTACTAATCTGCAGCTTACACCAGACTGTAAAAGGGGTTGCTGCCCCTCCAGACCTGCTTTGCCGTGTTTATTCCTTTAAAAGGGGGTTTGTATGGTGCACTGTTGTCTACCCATGCCAAAATACCATGCTGTTGAACTGGGTCTTTTGGACCATTGCTTTTCTAGTTCCAGCCCTTAAGACCCAAGAAGGGCTTTAATTATTGTGAACTGAGTGTAATTCAGGTTTTCTCAACTGCTTATTCACCTTTCCTGTGGTAGAACTTGCAGACCCAGCTGGCATCAATGATGGCAATAATACATTGCTTTTTGAAGAATCAGCCTTTCATTTTTAAATTACTGCTCTGATACAAGCTAAGATAGGGGTAAGATTTTCTGTCTCTCAACTTAAAAGGAAACAATAATTTTCTTCTTTTATTTGAATGCTATTCTATCCCATGATTTTTCTCTCTTTGCCATAGAAATTTTGAAATCAAGTCAAACAGTGAAAAGATGGTATTGTAAACCTTGGACACTAAAACCCCAGCTTGGACTTGAAAAACTAAAGCCAATTCCAGCTCTTCTTGGGTTTTACATCTGAACTTCCTCACCTCCAGGCTTCAGCTTTCTAATCTGTAAACGGGAATAATACCTTCTTGTCTCAGAGGAGTGTTGTAAGTAGCTTAACTGATTCATGTTTGTAGGATGATGAGACATGGTCATACATCTGTGGATATGGAGATACATATATGTTCATATTTGTATGCATCTATGGATGGAGGTACAGACTCATTTTATGTTTATGTGTGCCTCCTGCTTTTTCTTTTCATAATATCACTATCTACCTAAACCAAAAAGATTTCTTGCAGAAAAAGAGAACGTTGATACATTTACCTGAAGATCAGCTTGCACATGAATGAAACGTGTTTTCTTGACATACTTCTTGCCCATTTTAAGTACCAATGTTAGAAAGTTTTGGTATTTGATATAATTAGCGCAGCACAGGCTCAAAGCCAGCTCTCACTGGTGATATATTGTGTCATTACCGTATCTTTCAGAGCAATTTGTAATTGAAAAGGAAAGTGATACTTCACCTAGATATCCCTATCACTCCCTAATTTTTCTGGTTAAAATAACAGGTTGCTGAATGTGGTGGTTTAACCCCAGCCAGCAGCTCACCCCCACTAAGCCACTTGCTCACTCTCCCCCACTGGGATGGGGGAGAGAAGTCGAAGGGCAAAAGTGAGAAAACTCATGGATTGAGACTAAGACAGTTTAACAGGGAAAGCAAAAGCCACCAGGACTTGTGAGCCATCCTCTGTACCTCACACCTCCTTTTGGGCTGCTGCTTTGGGTTTTTGCAGGTGTTCTCCCTTCCTCCACCTTTTGAAGATGGAAACTTCACAGCAGTCCATCACAGAATGCTCAACAACATGACATCTGGAAACTCCTTCCCTCAGTGATGACAGGCTTACAGTGGGATGACCATCTGCTCTGGCCTGATCCCCATTTTCCTTTGTCTCCCACAAAGACATTAACAACTCATTCACTTCTCAGTCCCTCTCAAACTGGACAGTTAGAATTTCCCTTCCAGAAAAAAACCAAAACACCTGTTTTAGAATTAAACTCAGAATTCTTGATATTATTATTATTATTATTATTATTATTATTAGCAGCAGCAGCAGCAGCAGCAGCAGCAGCAGCAACCAACAGCACATTTCCATTTGGATGAAGAAATCAGCACATCAGATATTCTATTTTCCATTCAAAAATTAAATCTAAATATTGATATTTTAATACATATATTTGCATACACTTCCAAAAAAAAAAAAAAAAAAGCACTTTTTGTTTTCTTGGTTATGTCTGTTTCTTGTCCTGTTCTAGTAAAATTCCTTCTGCTATTACCTTTTCCCCATCCTTCACACCCCTCAGAGGTTACAGCATCCCGCTGACAAATCTTGTTGGAACAAGGAGTGGATCAATAAAAGATTAGAGGAAGCCCTGTTTTCATTTTGCAATGTGGCCCTGCTAGAGCTCTGCTGCAAAAACTCATCTCCTAAGCAATTTAGAGATGCCATTAAATAACTCCAATTTTGTTATATTAAACCTGACAAATTATAAGCTAAGTTTCTATTCTGGTATTATTCAGCTCCTCCCAATGCAGTTTAACAGCTGGAAACGAGAAGGTGGCAGCTCCTTGTTACCAGGCAACTCTCCCCAACCACCAGAAGTTGCCCCAGGGACAAGGGTTTGGAAGCTGCTAAGCAGTGACAGCTCTTCTCCCTTCTTCCAAACCCAGATTGATGCATTGAGGCTGCTGCAGCATAGGGTCCCCTCTAAGAGCTCAAAGCATTGGCAAGAGCTACATTTCATGAAAACTATGGTTTTGTCTCTCACCACCCCCTTACACTGCGTTATAAAGCTGGGAGTTTAGCCACTGACTTCCAATAAGCCAAGTTTTTTCTATTTGTAAGCAATTTTTAAGTTATGGGTTTTACTGCTTTGAGTTAACGAGTACAATAAAGAACATATCATGCTCTTCTGCTAAGAGACCCCTTTCAAATGAGTATCAGTACCCTCCCTCCTACCTTTGAGAGACAGCTCCAACTCACGCAGTGTCTCAGCAAGTCCAGTTGCCAACTTAGTATTTCTGTTAGCCCTGGTGTAGTTTTGTAAGTATAACACAATGTATGGGCTTATATTTGTTCTTACTGTTTTGCTGCAATTTTCTTCTCCTCCTCATGTCATCCTTGAATTTATTTATATTTATTTGAGGCTTTATTCAGGGAACTAAAAATGCCCTAGAAAACAAGTACATTTGGAATGTATAGGAATAGAAACCATAATGACCTCATAATATATTGAAATACTGCTGGCCTAATAAAACACAAATCAAATCACATCCACTAGCAATATTTATGAAACACCCTACATCACTTAAAAGTTCATTCATATTCAGAGAGTCTGGTTTGGGATTCAGGCTTGTTGAACTCTAGTCCTGAGTATAAGTCAGAACTGGGCTCCATTTGCTGACACTGCCTTTTCTCTTGACTATCTCCTGGCAATCATTCAGGTCACCATAATTTCTTCATCTCCAGGATGCCCTTGTTTTAAGTCAGCACACTTCCACTGGGACGAGGGCATCAGAGAAGACAGACGAAGAAACAGATTGTTCCATGTTTGTGCAATGCTTCAGTGCAAGGTTCAGTTGTCTTGGCTGTGGAGCAGCATTCAGCAGCAAAGCTGATGGCCCTGAAGAGAAATTGGTCCCTTGCAAAGGTTATTCCCGTGGTCATTCGGTTCACCACATGGACATGGGCATGACTAGCACTTGTAGGAAAAGAAGCTTTTTTTCCTTCTCCCTCCAGTATAATGCATCACTGTCAGAAAATGGGGTTTGGATCCCTTATTGAAGAAAGATAGTCATTAGGAAGTCTTTTGTGAAATTTCTTTTTGAGTAAATGACAAGTGAAAGATGAACAACCTTTCTTCTACAACTCTGTCCATGCACTCAGCTCCATTTTATTTTTATCCAGGTCTTTTTTTCTCTCTCTAGTCCAAATTTACTTACTCTTCTCATTCATTTCATTCTCATTAAAATCAGGCATATTTTGAAAGTTAACCCTTTTCTTCTTGAGTCAATATATGCTGATCACTCAAAAGAGCTAAGCAGTATAAGGGGACCTTTCTTGTGCTTGTTTTTATTAGAAAATGTTTAATCTGAACATACCAGGTAAGAGGAATTTTATGCCATTAGCATTATTAGAAACCTCTTGATGAAATTTCACATTCTCCCACAGAAACATTGGCTCAATCTAAACAAAGACATGTTTGTGTGGCTCCATGAAGGATTTATATTTGGAAGAGGGGAGAGTAAATTTTCACTTTTATCCAGGATTCTGAAAATAGCCTGAATCAAAGCATGGCTTCTAATGGTTTTTAGTTGCAGTTTCTCATCCTTCTGACATCCTTTTACATCACCACTCTCATTTTACATCAATTTGTATCTTTGAATATGGTTTCACACATGTATTAGTAACATCTTTCGATGGAGCTGCATGACTATCCAGGATTATGCTGAGTGCTTTGAAATCTTCTTTGAAGACTTGCATCCTCTTTTTGTTGGCTTTCAACTCCCGCTTCTCATTAGTACAAACACTTCACAATTTTAATTTATTCTGATCCACTTTACATCCAGACATTAGGTGAAGTGTTTCAAGCTCTTTTGTTTTTAAAAAGGACAGTGAGGGCTGTGCAAAAAGCTCCAACTTATCTGTGTCTGTGGCACTTTAGGAGAAGATCCAGATGGATCTACCACATGGGCTTCCCAAGCAGCAGGAATTGCTTTCGTTCCATGAAAGGTTCCTCTGTTGCACTCTGGGTTCAATTCCTGCTGATGACAAGAAGAAATCTTAAATTTTTAGCGTGGGAACACATACTTTTTCTCATTAATTTAGGTCCATCTGGGGAAGCTCCACACACTACTCCAGGAGCTCGTTCATCTTTGGGTGAAGCAGAATTACAAATACTCAACTCTTCAAAATGACACTGTTTCAGTAAGGAATTTTTGTGTGATTTTTCCATACAGTCAAGATTTGTGTGTGTGTGTGAAGATAGTAGGATATTTATGATGCTGCTTTTTTGATGTAAATTACCTGTTGGGGTAATTATAATCTGTCTGCCCACAGCAGTTCCAGTGAGCTCCCTTCTTTGCCTTCTCACATGTGGGTGAAAAATCAAGGTATCTTTTGAACTCCACAGAATTTTAATGCCAAATGGCAACATAAGGAGATACTATAGAAGCATTTAGTGATGGTACAATGGGCACTTTATCCTCAAGCAAGAAATCTATTACAACTTAATGTGATATCCTTAACTGGGTAACAGATATGCAAAGGCAGGTGTGTGGCAAAAGAACTGGGCTTCCTCCACAGTGCAGCTAACTCCTCAATATAATGCTTGGATCCCAGGGATCCAGAAGTCTTTCCCAAAATGCAAGACAGCAAAACTATTCTTTTCAAAGGGAGTAAGAAGTAAAAAGCAAAGTCAGTTATGGAAGGACCTCTTCCAGTTTCTCCTTCTACTCCACCTCCCAGGTGCTCAGTGCTAACTGCATCGTGATGCCTCAGATTGCACAGAAAACAGACACTGTGGTCCTGCATCCCCACCTCAACTCTTCTATGATCTGCAAAGGTCCTTAAAGAACAGGGAGCTGTGATGTCTTGTAGGCTGTGGCATGAGGTCTGATGCTTTTGGTCGGTGCCATTTAGTCTGAGTGTTCACCTATAGATGATGGTGGCATGTTCTGCCCAGGGATTTGCTCATTGTCTTGCTTGCCACAGAGGGAGTGCCATTGCCCATATAAGAAATTTGGTTTTGCTGGTGCCTAAAGCCATTTCCAGCCATCATTTTACCTCTAATGAAAAGAAATCTGATTCACCTGAAACCGAAACAGGCACAGAGGGGATGAGACGACAGTTCAGAGCTTCCTGTCCTTAAAACTTTCAGTTTATTTCCTGGCATCAGGCTGTGAATCCTAGTTCACACAACTAAGCAGCATGTTCCAGATCTTAATGTGCTGAGCATATTTGGCATATGCCCAGCCTGTAGTGCATTCAGGTCAAGGATCATGGAATCAGCTCCCTTACTCTCACAGGGATTTTCTGGTTAAGTATGCTGCCTTCCAAAATCGTTTAATTTTTTAAATATTCTGATGTAATCTCACATCCTTTTACTCCCTCCTATTCATAGAACAGAAGAAAAAATAGGAATACCACCTTTGGAGCACTTTCAAAAGAAAAATAACAGGAAATTAATGTGGAATGAGCATGTGAAACTTGCCTCTAAAATCTGAGATACTTTGACAGTGTGGGACAACTCATAGGACATGTCCAGTTGATTTTTCCTTGAGGTCCAAGAAGTATTTTATGTGGAAAAGATGGTTCTTCAGAAGTCAAGAACCATGCACCCCACTGTATCCCTGGCTGGAGGACTGATGCAAGGAAGGAAGGACATGCTTGGGAATCCCCTCCTCTTCTCCATAATGCAATATCAAATCATGGAATCATTTAGGTTGGGAAAAACCTCTAAGATCATTGAGTCCAACTGTTAACCCAGCACTGTGAGGTCCACCACTAAACCATGTCCCCAAGTGCCATATCCACATGTTTTTCGAACACTTCCAGGAACGCTGATTCTACTACTTTCCTGGACAGCCTGTTCCAATGCCTAACCACTCTTACAGTGCAGAAATTTTCCCCAATATCCAATCTAAACTTCCCCTGGTACAACTTGGGGCCATTTCCTCTCATATGGCACTTGTTATCTGGGAGAAGAGACTGACCCCCACCTTGATACACCTCCTTTCAGGTAGCTGTAGAGTTGTAACATCTCCACCTGAGCCTCCTTTTCTCCAGGTTAAACAATCTCAGCTCACTCAGCCACTCCTCGTAAGACTTTTGCTCCAGACCCTTCAGCAGCTTCGTTGCCCTCCTTCTTCAGTTCTGAAGTTGTGATGCCTATGTACTCTTCTCAGGACATTTTACTTTCATTCTACCATTGGTGCCTACAAATGTAATTAGTTGCAGGAACCTAAAGGAACTTTGCTCAGTTAAACCTTCTTCCACTACACCTATGCGGCTTGGCTACATACTATGCATTGGTTTGCTCTGAAAGGCAAATGCTGCCTTGGTTTTTGGTTTGGGATTAAGTAAGGAAGAAAAACCAATGGACACTCATCAGAATTTGGAATGACGGATTTAAGTTCTGTTAACTGACAAATCATATGAAGTTGAAAAAGGGAAAGTCCTGGATTCTGCACCTGGGATGGGGCTATCCCAGATGTACATACAGGCTGGGGAATGAGATGCTGGAAAGCAGTGCCAGGGAAAGGGACCTGGGGGGTCGATGGCAAGTTGGATATGAGTCAGCAGTGCCCTGGCAGCCAGGAGGGCCAACCGTGTCCTGGGGGGCATCAGGCAAAGCATCCCTAGCTGTTCAAAAGAGGGGATTGTTCTGCTCTGCTTTGTACTGGTGCAGCCTCACCTTGAATATTGTGGCAGTTCTGGTCATTGCGATAAAAGAAAGATATTAAGCTATTAGGGATTGTCCAAAGGAGGGCAACAAAGATGGTGAAGGGCCTTGAGGGGAAGCTGTATGAGGAGCAGCTGAGGTCATTTGGTCTGTTCAGCCTGGAGAAGAGACTGAGGGGAGACCTCATTGCAGTCTCTTGTGAGAGGACGAGGCAGACACTGATCTCTTCTCTGTGGTGACCAATGACAGGACCTGAAGGAATGGTCTGAAGTTGTGTCAGGGGAGATTTAGGTTGGATAGTAGAATAAGGTTTTTCACCCAGAGGGTGATTGGGCACTGGAACAGGCTCCCCAGGGAAGTGGTCACAGCACCAAGCCTGACAGAGTTCAAGAAGTGTTTGAACAGTGCTCTCAGGCACATGGTGTGACTCTTGGGGATGATCCTGTGCAGGGCTGAGTGTTGAACTCAATGATCCTTGTGGGCCCCCTCCAACTCACATATTCTTGGTTCTGTGTGATTCTGTGACTTTTTGATTTTTGGTCTTTAATGAATACCTTCTAGTAGTCTTTTTAGTCACTTATCTCAAAATTTGTTAAATCTGTGCATATTTCTGATTAGTGTCTAAAACCCAATGGAAACTAATCCTACAGTTTAGGTTTACATCTGGAAACCTCTGCGCCTAGATTACTCTAAAATCAAAATGGGACATGATGAGAGCACAGGCATTTCCTATAACATTGTTTTAATATTTCCTGCATTATTTTTCTATCATATTTTTCATGTTCCCTAACTGATCTTTCACTGGGATAGCTGAGATCAGATGGAATAAACCCATAAATTCTGAAGAAAATGAAACTGTTGCTTTATGCAACTCACTGCTTAAATCTGCCTTAAACGCTACTGTGCCAGAAGAATGGAAGGTGGAAAATACGACTAGTGAAAGTACTTCTGAGCTCACTGAAATCAGTGCTTGGTGTCTATGCCAAACAACTTACTGGAAAATATAATAAAGAATAGAATTGGTAAACTGAATGATATGTTGGAGAAGAATCAGCATTGCATACCAAGAAGGATGTCATGTTTTGCAAAACCATTTGAAGTTCAAGGAGTGATGTTTATTTAGATAAGGATGGCTCCGATAACATTATATACCCGGATTTTAAAAAACTTTTGAGCTGGTCTTTCACCATATGCTCTCAAAATGTGATCATATGGGATAAACGGAAATGGATACAAATATCATCTAAAAGAAAGCTCATCATTAGATTACACAATATAATGCAGTTTCCAGAACCCACAAAAATCTCTGCTGTTCAACATCTTCAGAAATTTTATGGAGAAGTTTAATGCCATGAGGTCAATTGGCAAATAATACAAAATTCATCTGAAGAGACAAATCTTAAACTGGTTATTGAGAATATCACCAGATGTTTAGAAAAAAAAAAGAAATACTTTTATCTTCGATTAGTAAGTTGAATTGACTTGCTGAGAGGTCACACCAGTGACAAAAGCATACAAAGGTTGTGCATCTAGGGAAAAGGTGGAAGCATGGAGGGAAGGAAAAGTGGGACAAGCTGTTTTGGTAGCAAGAAGCTGTTTGATTCACTCGGCTGTATTGCTTGATAGCACTTTTAATGTGACAGGATAATAAATGACAAGTGAAATTTAATATACAGACACATAAAGTGATGCACCCATGAAAGACAATCCATACCTTCTGTATTCACTGGTAAAACAGCAACTCCACTCAGGAAAGAGGTCTCAGACCTCTTGTTCATGACTTTTTGAAAAGAATAAGTCAGGAAGTGAAAAGAAACCCACGCAATGTTTGGAAATAGTAAGAAAAAAACAGAAGTAAGAAAGAAGCAGGGCAGTGCTGCTGTAAAACCACATCTTGAATGTTGCATGTAGTTGTGTCCACTTTGTCTGAAAAGAGGTATAAATAGAAAAGATACAGAGCAGGATGAAAACAAAGATCGGGAATGGTTTCTGTTTGAGGGGCCCATGCTGAAATCCCAGAGCAGACTATGCAGACTATCCCATTGCAGACTATTTAGTGCTGCAATGCCACTCCACACTTCTTCATGTTGTCATTGGGCTGGTTCAGCACAGTAACCTGGTAGAAAACACACACCCACTGAAAAAAGGGAAGAGTTTCCTGCTAGGTGACTGAGCTGAAACAGCATAGCCACATCTCTGGATGTGGGCAGGGGGACACACGATGTACAGAGGAAAGTGGCAGCCAGTCCTAGGAAACCTATGTCTGCAGCTGTAGCTTCACAAGCCATTTTGGCCGGCTCTGCTGCTGAAATTAGGCCCATGCTCCTTTGCCTGCAGCTACTCGCTGTCACCCCTAAAAGCCTCTTCCTTTTGGTGTTTGTGCAGCTATGCAGCAACTTGGGGGGGGGAACTGATCTGAAATAACATCAATAATTTTTGTTGGGTTACTCTGATCGGGTTTGCCACATTCTAGCACAAGAAGAGGATGTAGCCAAAGGACAGGAAAAAGCAATGGAGACTGGTGGGACTGCTTCTTTGAGCAGTGCCAGTTCAGAAAAGTTGGGGAACAAATAATAGAACAAAGCTCCATAGTTCAGGGAAAAGGATGGTTCTGAAATCATATGAGAATGGTTCTGAAATCATATGAGAGAGGTCTATAAAATGGTATGGTGAAAACAAATAGGGCATGATCATTCACTGTTTGCTAGATGACGAAAATTCAAGTACCCTGTAAAATTATTAAGCACTGGACTTAAAACTGGTGAAAAAAAGTTCCTGTCTAGCCTTTGTGCACATTTGGAACCTTCCTGACACTCCTGAAAACCAGGAGTACCAACAGATCAAAAAAGCTATCTGACAAATTCAGAGACAAGAGATACATTTGTGGCTATTAGTGTTGCAGTGGACACAGTTTTTACCTGAGAGCTCTTCCTCTGAACTTTTGGAGATGAAAACAGAAAGAAACCATGGTGGTTTATATGCTCTTACACGTCTTACCTATATGTCTACTACTGGCCATTGTCAAGACAGAACATACCAGCCCAGGGATGGTTGCTTTGAATGAGTAGGCTGGCTCTTATGTTTTCATGTATGTTACTTCAACTACATGTGATATAAATACATTGTTTACATGTATTATGTTTGTAGTAACTTATTGTGGATACACAAAGTCTGTATTAGGTTTAGCTAAAATAAAATTAAACTAGTCAAGTTCTTTTCAAACAGCTTATACCACTGAAGTTTTCTTGAAGAATACGTAGATTTGGTGTTACTTGAGTCATCTGTCACACTGACCCTTCCGCAGGGCAGTACAGATAAAAGGGGTGACTTTAAAACGATGGCAATTAGGCAACCTAAGTGCAGCTCTGAGCTCTGCCCTTACAGCTCTGAGGTACCGCTAGCAGGGTTTCCCACATTGGACATGTTCTGTGTAAGTTAGGATGGACGAGGGACAGTAAAGGATGGCTTGTAACATATTGGTACAAACCACATTCACCTCTTTCCTGAGAAGGCTATCCTAAAATACTGAAATAAACTGAAAATGTATTCCTGAAGAAAACCTGCTTTGGTGTGTGGGGGAAAGCCAAGTTTCTAATTTACAGCAAGACTGGGTTGGGTTTAGTGCCAGCTTCTCCCTTCCTAGTGATAAGCCCCGGAGCTATTAAAGAGATGTGCCTGGAAGTGAAGGCGCAGCCTCCCCGCCCGCTGCCCATCTGCCCGACTCCCCGTGACTGCCGCTCCCGGGCAGGTACGCGGGGCCGGGCCGGGCGGCCGCTCCGCCGCGAGGTGTGTCCGTGTGCGGCGGCTCGGCGGTGCCTTGGCGAGCGATTGGGCAGGGCGGGCGGGCGAGCGGCTCCGCGGCTCCCCCGCTGGGCTCCCGCCGCCGCGCTCCCGCAGTAGCAGCGCGCTCCCCGCCCGCGCCGCCGCCCGCCCCGCGCCGCTCCCGCCGCTCCGCTCCTCCAGCCCAGCCCGGCCCGGCCCGGCCGCAGCCGCCGCGCCGCATCATGCCGCATCCCGCGGCGCCCCTCGGGGCCGCCCTGCTGCTCGTCCTGCTAGCGGCGGACTCCTCGCAGAGTGAGTACCGCGGGGGGCCCGTCCCCCCGCACACGCCGCCGAGCATCCCCCGCCGCCCTGTGTGTGTGTGCGAGCGCGGGATGTGCGGCTGGGGCAGGGGTGGCGGTGCGGGGGGATGCGCAGATTCGCGGCTGCAGTGGGGACGGCGGCTGGCGGCGGGTGCAGCGGGAGATGCGGGTGAGGGGCCGCGCCGAGGCCGCGGCGACCCACGGGGGAAGCGCCGGGCAGGGAGGGGGCTCGGTACGCCGCGGAAGGAGGGTCAGTGCCCTCCGGCTGGGCGGTTTGGTGTGCGGGGTGGGAGATCGGCGGGTTCGGGGCGGCCAGGCGGGCTCAGATGTTCACCGTTGCTCCTTCCTCCTGCTCCTCTCCTCCTCGTCCTCCTCCTCGCCTCCCCCGCGCCGCCCCGGCGCTCGGCTGCCCAGCCGTGCTGCTGCGCGCCACGGAGGCTGCCCAGTTCCTGCGGCAGAGGCAGCGGCGAGCCTACCAGATCTTCGAGGAGACCAAGCAAGGGCACCTGGAGAGGGAGTGCGTGGAGGAGCACTGCAGCAAGGAGGAGGCCCGGGAGGTGTTTGAGAACGACCCGGAGACGGTAAGCGCGCAGAGCCGCCGCGGAGATTTTGGTGGGTTGTCCGGCTCTGCGCTCCCGCCCACTCTCTATCCGTCCGCGGCTGGGTGCCAGCTGCCGGCACAGCTGGGTAAGCCGTGGGGAGGAGGAGGACTCAGGACCATTAGGTGAATGGAAAGCAATTAGGAAGACACAGTAGTACTCAGCCTGCACAAGGGCAGTCAGGGTTGTCCAGTTAGGAGTGCCTTGGTGAGCGTGGTCTGGGTGAGCGGCCTGGCCTGGCACCTGTTTACCATGGTATAAATCCATGAAGCAAGACCAGAGTGAGATAGTGATACAGCTTCTCTGTCTGGACACGTTACCATCGCTCCTCTTTACTTCAGCTTCCCATCTCAGCTGTATTTAAAATCCCCTTAATGATGCGGCATATGTCACAACAGGAGTTCCTTGGAAGAAGTATGTCTAACCACTTGTAAATCTGTTGGGGCCATATTCAACTTGGTCGATATCTTGGAATCAGGAGGTTCAGGACCCGTCACTACAACAGCAGGAGAGCACGTGTATGGGAATGTGGTATTGCTGCACTAACAGGTGTGGATTCACACGGTTACAGAATGCACACTGCACACAGAGCTGTCTTTTCCAGTCTTATCAAGCCTGACTTTCACTTCAGTCTTCTCACTTTGAGCAGCATGTGGATGCTTTACTAAGCTTAGCTTATTCTTCCAGTCACTTTACACCTCCTCTCAACACTGTTTTGGATAGGATCTTCTCATTGCAAAGATTATCTGGAATTGATTTAGCAGTGAGAAGTGGATTTTCTTGGTGTTCAGTCTAAAGCTTGATACTGCACAGCATGTTCCTGTTAAATGGTATGATGCTCTAGGGAGAAAGAGAGAGAGAGAGAGAGAGAGAGAGAGAGTGTGTGTGCGCACAGACACACAAACCACAGGCAAGGGAGGGTCTCAGCTGAGGACATGTTTTATGCTTCAGTCAGACAAGTCTTGACATGTGTGCTTCATTAGCAGTCTCAGCACTGGATATACAGCGCAGTAGCTTGTTGTCACAAGGCAGTAGTAAGTACAGCAAAAACATTATGATGGATTTTTGACAATCTTTATTTTAGATATTAATGTGGAGCACTTGCCCAGGCAGTGTTTAATGTTACACCTCTTATGTGTATGTGTAGTCACATCTGCATACAGCAGCGTTTGCTTTGTTCTGCAAAAAGTGAGCTACAGTGGATAACTGTAATGTGGTGAGCATGGCTGGTACAACTGTTTGCATATTCATGTTGAGTAATACAACTTTAAGGTCAGTATAAATATTCACCACATAGCAGTGAATGCAGGGAAAACTATAAGTGTGATTTTGTAGCATTCTGGAACAAAGGTGATGTAAGGTCACTGGTTTTACTAACTGGCTTCTGGCCAAGAAAGGAACTGAAGGCAATGCCTCGATAGATCAGTTTAGAGAGTGGTATACTGTGTAAATATGTTTTTAACAATATTTGGTAATTATTTTGTAAATTGAAAAAATTATACAGTTCTCCTGCTGTAATGACAACAGTGAAATCATTTTGGTTTAAAACATTTTCATGTATAATGTAAATTCTTTAAGATACAGTCATGCCCCTTAAATGTGTTTTGTAAGACAATGCCAACTTTCTGTCATTGCAAAGGATTTTGATTTTTTTGGTGCATTTCCTTTGTTACTTCTGCTTGGTTTCACTCAGTTCTTAAAACCACTGAAGAAAGGCTAGATGGACTTCTAGTGTCTGTGCCCCCTTGCTTATTTGACATGTCCTTCTAGACTAGGAGTCTTATGTCTTCAGTGACATAAGATCCTGCCTCTTCCTCCCAAGAGCTGTGAAGTTGCTTGTTACGTGCAGTATGTCCTACTCCTTGCCATAACTTTGCTTCAATTTGATTGAGAAGCAAGTGTGCCACCACGTATCAGGAGGATTTATGGCCTTTCCTATCCATTTTGCAATCAGTGTGTGACATGAAGGGAGCAGCTGCTGTTCAGTAGCAGTTTTCTAATGCAGGGTGGCAGAGGTCATGTATGTGGGCTGTTACAGCTCTGCATGGGAAACCTTCTGTGCTTTGTAAGGCATAGGTGACTGCTCCTCCAGCAGTCTCTGTGGATTGGATGAACAGAGTATTATTACACAGTGGAAGTTTTTCTTAAACAATAGGGAGTTATTGTGCTGTCATTTCACTGATGTTGTGTTGTACATCCAGTCCTGGTGACTGACAGAAGAAGGAAGCTGAGACAGACTTGACTCAGGAAAGACAAAAATTGTTGCAAACAACACCAGGCATTTTGAAGAATCACAGTAACTGCAATCATGGTTCAGCATATTGTCAGGCTGCAGCTGATCCATGGTGGTAAAATGAGATTTTATTGACCAGGGAACTATACAGATTGCTGTTGACAGAAGTTGATTCTCTGTAGTTAGGAAGGCTGAAATTTTTGCGTCTGCCTGCTGAACCTGGTCATAGGGATTAACTGTCTAGGTTGTAGCACAAAGAAACAGCAACAGCCCTTTTTACACCTGTGCTAAGCGCTGTGGCTTAGCCTCATAGCAGGCAAGCCATGGGGAACACATCAGTGCATTGCTCATCTATTCTATTGCATCTCCCAGGTTTTATGCTTTAAAGCACCAGATGAGCATCAGTGTAGGCATTTGTCTGTGTGCTGTCCCATGGGAGAAATGATCTTGCAGCCTTGACAACTGAAGGTTACTTTGAGGTTAGTTAATAGCTTCTCTGTTCAACCTCAAGAAGTGCTTGTGATGTGAGACCAAAAGTGTTGTCCCTCTTCCCTTTTCCTCTCCATTAGATGCTAATGAAATGTGTGAGTCTTCCTCGTAAACCTTACCATTCTGAACTATCCTGTGGCTGTGTGAAGAGAATTTCAAGGCTTAACTTCAAGACCTATGACCTAAAGATATGATAGAAAATTTCATTAACTGATTCAATCAAACAGCCCCAGAAGTTGAGGTAAGATGAAGCAAGGCCATAGCGTAGCTTGCATGATGCTTCCCAGGTAAAACTATGTCTTGATACAGTCAATTATAATATCTAGCCAAGAATAACATTATACAGAAAGATACCTATTTCCTGGACAGACCACTAAATAGAAATGAAATGTCGCATATCTATATCAGAGCACCCTTTTTCTGTGCCTTCCATTGTTTCAGTGATCAGTTTTCCAAAGCAACATCTGCAGGCCTAGTCAGCAGAAGATGCACATTCACTGAAACCTAAATGTGGGTGTTGCCACATGTGGAGTTACTTACATCAACTGCTAAGAATAGTGTATTAGGCGGGTCTAAATAGCCATTCATTTGCAGGCCAGTGCAGCTTTTGTCTTTTATGTTACGGAAAATATAAATATCAGCTCGCTCAGACTGGAGGAAGGAAGATCAATTGAAATATTTTTAGATTTTTTTTTTTTTTTTGAGAGGCAGAACAAAACTCAGTCTGTGCCATTTGTATGACTATACATGGTAAAAACAAGTATGCGCCTGGGTTAATGAGTCTTGCAGCCTACTTTTTTCATGAAGATGATTGCAACATCCTTAAATATTACTGGAGAATTCTGGGATGGTTCCTGTTTTATAATTTCATTTATGCTAGAGGTGCCCAACAGAAAAATTAAAAGATAATATAGTGAGGAAAAAAAGAAGGATGAAAAACATGTTCATGGGAGGTATGAGGACTGTTTCTAAACATGATCTATTAAAAAGATAGGCTAGGTGTGATAGATGGGACGAAGTTGCAAAATATCTTGGATACAGAGATAAGAATGTTATCTTACTTAGCGTGTTGATGAGGCCTTATAAAAAGCAGTACTGCAGAAATATTTGACCTTGGTATGCAGTCAAGGTATTACAGCTTGTTAAGTGACTGATAAACTACTCTGGAATTTGGTTGACCTATTCTAAAAATCTGGTCATCCAAGCACGTAAAACAAAGGGCAGAAGGGAGTGTATCTTCTGGTAGTCTTGGAAACATTGGATTTCACTAAAGAAAAAATACAGCAAAAAAGTGTCCTTGTGGAAGGAGTTCCTCTGTTTGGAAAGGCTCAGCACAGGGAAGGTGTTTGAATGCAGGCTCTTATCATTTGGTACCATAGTTTATCCATACAGCATCTGTCCCTGCACATCTTGCTAGCTGTTGTTACTGCCAAAGAATTACTGGTCTTCCTGCAGCTCACCATAGAAATTGCCATTTAAAGGTGTGAGTCACACCGGAAACGCTGATGTAGGTCAGCCTGGCCACCTGTGTTTACTGTTTATGGATTTGGTCCTCAGTAGATTATTGGGAAAGCCAGCTGGTTTTCATGTGTGTGCAGAACGGACATCTGATTCATAGGCAGGCACTTGAAACATTCTCCTGTTTTTTGAGGGACTTGCATCCAAAATGCTATTAAAACCTACAGCTTGTCAGATACACAAAACACTGGCAAAGAATCACAGGGTAACTTGGGACTGAAGAGGTATCTAGTCCACTGTCCCTCTCACAGCAAGTGCAGCAGTGACACCAGATCAGGCTTTTGGGGGCTTTTTGCAATCCTGTCTTGAAAATTACTGATCCTAACAAAACATCCAACAATGTCAGCATTCTTTCTGCTGGGGTGGATTTTATTGAGAAGCTGAAATGCAGATGAAGCAATGTATAGGGTGTGATAATGGTCAGTTTGGTTGGCTTTCACGATATTACTAGCTCACTTGGTTTTATTTCTTTATGTATTCCATGGCATGACATGGTCATGATAACACGGATGAGCTGTGTGCATGGACTAAGGTCATCCAAACTTTACTCTGATCTTTTCGGAAGGGTGCCTGTCAGGCAATATTTAGGTATTATTTCTAAGAATAGCAAGGTAGATACACATTTGTAAATACTAATCAGAAAAGTATGAAGGCATGTAGGGGGAGGAGAGGAGTTATTGGGAGAGTAAAGCAGTGTAATATTTCTTTGAGTAATTTAGTGCATGTTGTGTAGTCTAGACATGAAAAATACTGATATAATTTTTAGATACAGATGTCATCATCCCTGCATAGAATATTCCTTTCTAGATCCAGGCAAAAATCTGGGTTTATTTGCTGTGACTGTTCTTCTCCATATACTGATTTGTTTTGCCATTGTGGCAGAGCATGGAGAATGGAATAGATTTATAGCTGGTATAAATTTCTTTATCTCTTCTTATTGGTGCAGAGAGAGGGAAAGAGTTACTGGAAAACTCTGTGCTGATGTTTTAATCTGCTTGGACTCAGTACATGGAAGAATGGATTACCAGGCACAGTGGTACCCGCCTAGTAGATTTTGAGAAAAAAAATATGGGGAGATTTAGACTTCTATCCAGGAATGGCTTGAAGGAGAGAAGAAGGAAGTAGAAAAATTTGAGTGCCAGGTATATGCCACAGTGACATTCCAACTCTGCTGGGATGAGATCTGGGTGTCCCACCAGGTGTTCTCCCTTCCCTTTCTTCCTTCTCCTTGTAGTTTCTTATAAAGGACAGGGGAGCTTTGTACCAAAATCCAGTGAGTCTAACTGATCAGGAAGGCAAAAAGATTGGGACCGTGGACCAGGATGCATCTATCTACTCTGTGGAACAGACACAGCATTTGTTTGTGGTGGTGCTGTGCAGTAGCAGGACAATGACAGAAATACTCCTGCCTGTCTTAAAAAGCAGGTTATACATTTATTGGCTAAATGCTGCTTTATCAAAAGTTACTGAGAAGGGTGAGCAAAGTTTGCTGTTGGTGGAAGCAGACACAGCTCCATCAGCTCTGCTGGACTTCTGCTTACCTGATCTTTATCTATTGCCATTCATGTCAGTGTAGCCCAGAAACTCAGAATAGACATGGAAATAGTGACACTCTACATCACAAAAGTACTACATGCTAAACCTTCTGTGGAGGAGTAGAGAAGGAACAAGAGAGAACAAAGGTGTTACACTGAGGGGCTATTTTGAGATAGGATGGAAAAAGAATGCCGCTAAAGATGGCATATTGAAGCAGGGAGATTATACAGGTTTGGGTCAAGAAGGATAATAAAGGAAAAACCAGATAAAGTTAGGGTAAGTCAGTTTTTTTAGAGGGATACAATAGGTTTTAATAAATATGTGAGAGAGGAAAAAGCCAATTAAAAATGAAGAAAACAGTTTTGTGGCCATGAGCTCTCATTTTCTTTTTAAATGAAAAAAAAAAGGCGCAACCAACTGGGAATTAATACAGTTTGTTAGTGCAGCTGCATAAGAATCAAGTGAGAGAAACATTGAATCTGTATAAACTGGCAGTTGTGCTTCATGTGTGCTCCAAACTCTGATTGAGCTTAATAAATTACAAGCAGTCACTTTCCATTAAGTATGAAGAACAAGGATGGAAGCACCATCACAGAAACTGATAAGGAACATAGCAGCAAGGTTTACTTCTCCCCTCACATTACCTTTCAGGCTTTGGTCTCACACTGGGAAGCTCAGCTGATCTAGTAGAGGTAAGCAAATATCTATCCTCTTTACCCTTCTTGCACAGCAATTTGGGAAACTGCATGGACCAATTTAAGTAACTGACTAAAGAAAAGTAGTCTGCAGAGAAAAATTATCATTTTGCAGCTGGATCAGTTCCCCAGTCCAGTTCACCATGCAGCTTCACCTGACAGAGTGGAAAGGACAGCCTGAGGTTAGGATGGGAAGGCCAGGTGCCAGGTGAGAAGCAGAAACTGTTGTCACAGCTCAGGCTGCCAAAGAAAAGAATGAACAACCAAGGCTTGGAGAATCTGGATGAAGTTTTTCAGCAGGTCTACCTTCTGTATCTCTGCTTTCATCACAGTTTTGTTATGACTTGATGTTCTGTAAGCTCTCCACACATGCACATCTGTGGGGAAATTTCCTAACTGATGGCTTTAGGTTTTATCCCTGTTCCTCTGAGCATCAGCAGTGGGACCCAGAGAAAGAGCAAAGACGGAAAATAAAGAGGATACCCAGGGAGGGGAGCAACTATTGTTGTCTTCACTCTGCACATCTGCCAGGACAGAAGGGCGAATGAAGAGGTAAAAGGAGAATGGGTCATGCTTGCTCTTTACAGAATCACATGCATCTGGAGAGCTACCATATTTGGCTGATTCCTTGAACAGGGAGTCCTAGTTCAATTCCAGAAAATATTTAGGACAAGAACAGAAAAGCAACAATTACTTACTTATTAATGAACAGGGAAGTATGAGATCAGATTGTGTCACAGGGGCCTGGCGTCATCTCAGATGTCACTTCCCTATTCCTTGCTTGCCTGTCCCTTCCGAGGCCAAATCCAGCAATGCCTAAAATGGTTGAATGCCATTAGTATGAGTTGCAACCTCTGCAGATAAGCAAAATCCTAAGAAACAAATCATTAGATTACAAGAAGGGGAAAAACTTCAGTGGATAAAATGTCACAGAACCTATAAGAGAGATCATAGATATTTAAATCGTATTTGATGGGATATAAGACCTGGTCTGTTTTAAATACAGCTGGAATAATTGCAGAGTGATGACATAGTGATGATGTTGAAGGGAGACAGCCTTTTACTTATGCTAGGTGTTTTGTCAGATACTGGTTTCCTCAATTTGACTGAAGTTTCTGAGCAAGTGTTAGTTTAACCGCATGTACTACACATACACTAATAGTGTAACTATTGCAAGAAGTAAGGATTCAAAAAAGCAACATTGAGTGAAGATGTATCATCAAATTGAGATCTTTTGAAATTGCACATTATTACAGCTGGAGGGAAAGTAGCCTTTTGGTCCTAAAGCAATGGAGGAAACCTCAAGGCATTCGTGATTGTATTGCAGTCAGAATAATTTAAAAGCGTACGCAACCAACTTATTAGAATCACTCTACAAATGATTTTTGTTGGAGTACTTGGCAGCAGTTGTATCCATTTCACACCATTACTGTCTAATCAAACTCTGCCTCGGGCCATCTATAGAAATTATCTCTCGGTACCCCCTGCATCTTCACAAAATCTAATGTATCTGTGACATACAGTAACTTTTTTTTCTTCTTTTCTTTCCTTTCATTACTTTTTACCTCCCCCGCCATAACTGTGCATTTTAGTCATCAGTGAGTTTTTCCTTATTGCAGAGGACCACCTTTTGCTGAAGTGGCACCTCAGGAAGCTATTGGGAGATGGTCTTGCTTCTCAGAAAAGGGCAAGGGAAGCTGTGACAGTAGATGGGCTTTATTTCCAAACTTGAGGATTCTGCAGAGATACCTAGTCTCTATGGAAGGAGTGATGCTAGAGAGTGTGGTCTTAAAAGCGTGTTGTTTGAGAAGTTCAACAACTCAGTGGAAGGGGCAGTCACAGTCTTTGTGCACCAGAATAGCTGGACAGTGTGAAGTGGCTACTTGGCAAATGGACACAAAATCTAAAATCTACCCAAAGCAGCTGTAACTTGGGAGGTAGGAGATGAGACTTGGAGGCTGCTTTTGGATTGTAACGTGACCTGCTTGCTACCCTAAAGCCTCACATGGCAAATTGGGGAGAGAAGTTCTGTTTGCTCTTTGCATGGAGAATACAGATTGCCCCAAAGCAAAATAGGAAGCAAACTAACCTGGCTGAGTGATGGGTTCCTCGTGAGAAGGAAAGCTTGTGCAAGCAATGTGGCATTCATTTGATCATAACTTCTTTAACTATAGATTCTACATATTTAAAATTCTGAATTGCAGAACTGCTTAATTCCATTATATGGGAGGAAGGGCCCAATCACTCAGCATGAGATTTGCTATGTATCAGAAGTCTAGGGCTGAGTTTTAAAAAATGGAGAGAGCTCTCGAGCATTAATGAGATTTGCATTCTCAGGTTGTAACAGTTGAAAAACTGCCAAACATTAAGGTACAGCCTGTTGTGATTGGTAGCAGTCATTTCTTTGCAAAGAATATCTTTCTAAACAGACCCACAGTGTGGAAACATGAAATACATTTATAAATGAGGTCTGGCCATGCCCAAGACAAACATTCAGTCATGAAGGAAAGAGGAAAAGGGAGAGTCATTATATGGAAATGAGAAAAGGGCATAAAGTGGGAGTTGTTGCTACTCTCTAAGATGTAACTAGGTAACTAAAAAAGTAGTTTTTAGAAATCACTGTTGCTAACACAAGTCAGTGTGATGCTCCAGTGTTAGTGGTGCTGCAGTCACTGGATCACAGAATGTTTGAGGTTGACAGGCACCTCTGGAGGCCTTCTGGTCCACCCCACTTGCCCAAGCAAGACCACCAAGAGCCAGATGCCCAGGAACATGAGCAGTCCTCCTATAAACTGCATCTTCTACCTGCTGCCTCCAGAGCTCAAACATGATTTGGGTTAGCTTCTCTGCTGATCAGTCTTACCTGACCTAGTACTCAAGCAAAACAAACAGAAGCAGTAGGCAGGCCCTTTTGTCTGAGGTCTCCAGAGTTGCCAATTACTTTAAAGCAACAGTGAGAACATTTTCCTGGTGTTGACAGGGTCATTGTTATGTTTTCAGAAGGGCTATTTTTATACAGTGACTCATGTTAACGCTTGTTCTGATTTGGTGTTTTTCCATCTTCTCTAAAAATGCAGCAGGGCTAAGGCAAACCCTGTATAATTTCACTCGCTCCTGGATTTTACCACCAAGGGAGAGTTTGGCCATAGAGTTGAAAATAGATGGTGACCCCAGTCTCAATGTTGGTTTCCTCTGGCAGGAAAGCTGACATAGGTAATTCTGCCCCTTCAGCTCCACAGCTGTGCTATGAATTCTTTTCTTCATGTTGCTGTTCTCCTCAGTTGTTTCAATGCAGGGTGTTGTGGGGATGGCCCAAGAGAAACTGTTCTTAACATTTGAAAGGAAAAAAAAAACACAAATAAAAAAATTACAACCTGGAGTTTTTGGGGGTTGTTTGCTTGGGTTAGTTTTTTTTTGAGGACACTTTTAAAATTATGCTCTCTTTCCATTTTAGATATCCAGGCTAAGTGTTGTAGTGGCTGTTGTATCAGGGTAGTAGTAAGCTCTGGCTGTAGGTGGGAGAGGAACATCTTAGCCCCTTGAAAAATGCTTGGTGTCACTCTACCTTGAAATAAAAGCATGCATTCTTAGGTCTTACAATATTGCCATGGAAGCTAATAATTGTGTTTAATGCATCGTAAGACTTGCTCCTGCATGTGTTTGTATGAAAGGGGTGGAGACTGTAGAGCTTAAATCTTTACTGTTATAACTGTCTCCTGCACAGCAAGGGAAAGGTCTCTTGAGCTGAGTTGAAGTAAGCAAGCCAGGACCTGCCTGGAGAGACTGGCCTCATGCTGTGCTTTCCACCTCACTGAAAGGGTGGAGACTTCAGATGTTAGGCACTTCAGTCTCCCCTATTTCTCCCTATTTACCTGAGATCTCTGCTGAGCTGCACTTTGGATGGCACATGACGTGAAACTCATGGTTGGGTGACAGCTCTGGTGTGTAGCTCATACTACATTTGAGCTGTAGTTACAGCAGATAAAAGATGTAGTTTACAAAAAGACTGTTTGTGTTCCTGGGACACCACGGGCTATTGGTGTCCTGCTGCCAGGCCCTTGACTATTGTAGCTTCTGGCATCCCAGCCCTACTGGTTGATACATGGGAACCAGACAGAAGGTATGTTGGGTCACAAGGAAGAGGGATGCAAATACATTAAGGTTTTTTGGTAGGAGTGTTTTCAGAGGTTGGAGTTGTTGAAACTACATTTGTGGCTGTTGGTCTCTCTTGGAGGTTGGTGCTTCTGCAAGGTATTGTCTTCCTCTTGCCTGCAGTGGGACATTGCTACTGGACAGATGGGTTAAAGAGCTTGGTGAGGTCAGTGTCTGTACAGCAGCCTATCCACAGGATGTTTATGTCCAACATGTATTTGTTTATAGCTTTTTATTTTAAAAGTCCATTTCTCCTGCTTTTATTTTCAGCTATAATTAGGAAAGCAAATCCAAAGGGGAAGGGCTGACAACATTTAAACATTGACTTTTTGTACCATAGTCCAAGCTGAAAATTTAACACGTAATTCTGTCATGATTTTTACCACCCCAGCAGTAACAGTTAAATAACTTCTTGTGTTTTGATCATATGAATTGTGTGTGCTTTCTGGATGGTGATATATTTGGTAAGCCTGAAATTGAAGGTGGATAGCTGATAAATCAGCAGAATAGTAATAGAGAATCTTTGCCAACTCTTTCTTAGCAAGCCTCAAGCATTTCTCTTGGCATTTTTGTTGGATCATGAAAATACAATTGAACACTTCTGGTGGGGAGAAGATAAGTCTCATGCTTTTAACATGGACTTGACCCTGTGTAGGATCTTTATCTTCCCTGACATCTGGGAGTCATTAAAGCTTAGTACAGCACAGAAGACTGAAAAGGCATTGTGGAGTTAGGCAGAGCTTGAATTTTTAACTAAGAAAACTTCTCCTTGATATTTTTTGAAAAGGGACTGTTACTTTCCGTTTAAGCAAGTTCCTTTTCTCAAGGTGTGAGATCATTTGTCCTTCATTCTTGATTAATCTTTTGGCTGAATGGAAATATGTTGTCATTGTATTTCCAAAAGCCTGTTGTAAGAAAAATTGATTATGGAGAAATATGAAAAGTTAATCATACAAGAATGAGTAATGTTAGAACCTGTCATCACATTGCTTTATTTTAGAATGGTAGTATCAGCAGATCCTGTAAACCTGGTGAAGTGCTACTGATCAGCAAGTGCTTTTGTATAAGTAAATGTGGAAGATGGGGAAAGAAGGGTTAAATTTCTATTAATAGCCCCCTGTTTAAATCACTTACCTTGGTTATGTACCTTGTGAAATGAAGCTTGTCGTGGTACCGTGTCTTGGAGTTTCACTTGTCTGCTGTTCAGCTGGCATTGAATCAATATACAGTCAGTTTGCATTTAGAGGGTTATTTGTACAAAAGTAAACTCTATACCACTTTTCTAGCACTCAACTCATTCATCAGAGGTCAAGGAGAAAATGAAGTTTTATGCCTTTGCCACCACTGACTTGGAGCAATTAGGCTGATGGCCATGAATATGAAAGCTCCTATTTATTGTTCTGTGAGTGCCCAAACAGTTGTTCTTGCCAGAGTCTGGATTATCCTGTTGGTGGTTAAACACATCTGCACATTCTTGTGAAGTATGTTGGAAAAGGAGAACTAATGAAAGAAATGTTTTGAATATTTTATTACATGCCACTAGCTTTTTCTCCTCAAGTGCTGGCTAAAGTTCAGCTTGTGGTTAATAGTACAACTGGACACTCACCTGAATACTTAGAGTGCTTGGATTTATTTTTATTTTGACTGCACTTTTTTGATTTGTCCTTTCCAAAACTAAACCTTAAAACAAACAAAAAAAAATAGGGAACAGGGACTGAAGTGAGTTCTGAGCTCAACACTATGTTAACCCAAAGAGACAGTTCAAAGCTGAACCCCAAAAGATGCCAAGCCTATTACGCTCATGTCAGAATTGAAAATGAACATAAGTATAAGCTGCTACTCTACTTCTTTGTTGGTGCTCTGATAATTTAGGCTGAATATTTACATGGTGCATTTCAGTTACTGGGGCATATTTGCCAGAAGCAATTGATTTTTCTGGTAAATGACAGCAATGCAATTGATTGCATTGGACAGTCCAGATCAAATTGAATCATGGCATGAGCCTGTCTCTGTTGTTTATACATGCCTGTAAGAATGCACGAACCTATCCAAACATCTGTAATTAGAGGAGAAGATAAAATAGTTTCTTACCTTGCACATTGTATAGACCAATTTAATTTTGTAGAATGCAGGGTATTTACTGTCCCAATCTCACTGAAGATAGTGTTATATGAAAATTGCTCATGGTGTATGAAAGAGAATTATGTTGTTCAAATGCTTTCACAATTAGCTGAGAAGTGGTCTATTTTAACCAAAAAAATTAAGCACCAGTACAATCCATAAGTTTTTTCCTCACTGCATGCCCCAGTCACAATTTTAACAGTGCTTGAACCGATGACATACATTATGAAAACCACTATAAAGGTGGAAAGAAATGCTTCTTCCTAGCCATGAATTTTTGTACTTTTTTAAAAAATGTGATACAATGATCAACTTCAGCCAATTTCCCATCCTTCTGTGCAGCACAATTGTATTTTCCTGCTGTTTCTCTGTGTTGGTGCAAGCAATTGTGGGTGGCAAGGCCTCACCAGGCTCAGTAGTTTTCTGACATGCAGGGGTGGATCCACATCCCATCAGCAAATGCCTGCTCTCTCTGTATGGCTGCACATTGTTGATGCAAAGCAGGGAACAGTAACACATGACCGTGTACCACGAAGGCAGTGGGAATGCCCTTTGCAGTCTGGTTTTAGATTAACGAATGTCAGTTTTCCCCTCAGTTGCAAATTGTCACTATTCCCTTCTTTGAGCAGACTCTCTCCACGATGGAGTGGGTGGTACGGCAGTGGGTGGTGTTGTAGTGGGAGTTGTAGGGTGCTTGTTGGAAGAGCAAATGGTACCCTTTCATTTTGAGTGACTGTGGTGTTAGTGTGCTGGCCATGTTCTGCATCAACAGAGTGCCTCGGAGGACGTGCTGGGTGACTAAATGATCCTATACTTTCCTGTGGCAATGGATTTGCCATATATAGGATGGAAGAAGTCCTGTCAGAGATGGACTAGTGAAGAAAAAGAAGAAAACAGCTCAAATGTTATAGAAACAGAAGTTTTTAAGGTGGTTTAAACAGGTTTTAAAATGGCTTTTGCTTTTCTGCAAAGTCATTGCTCCTTCTTCCCGACACCGCCTATGAAGGACTATTGTCTCCCATACAGGAGTGTCCTGGGAAGATGTCCTGAGGTGTTTCTCATTGGCCTTTGTTAACCCCTTCCTATTGGCTGTTAACTCTTTACCTGATTGGTTTTTCTGTATGACCCTGAACCTGTAATTGGTCCCCTTTTGACCCTCCTAAAAGCCTTATAAACCCCTATCCCCACAATAAACTTCCTCTTTCGTCCATCCCTCCCTGGTGGTCTGTGTGAGCTCCTTACAGGGTTGCCAGACCACGTGGCGGGGGCAGGGGGGAAGAGCATTCACCTTCCAGGTAATGGGCTGGCACCCAGGACCTGAAGGTTCCCCCTCCACTTTCCCTCTAGGGTTTTGCCCCTATCTCATATCATCATTAGCAACTTTACCTCTTGATGGGTAAGTGGCTTCATATTCAGTCACTACCACTGACCAGGTCAGCTGCCATCAAAAAATACCTTGAGACTGGAGCTAATGTTTCTTTCCTTTTCAAATGAGAAAATATATGTATGATATTGTGGTGTTTCTGGTTCTGAATAAAAAGAAATTAGGATATTGGTGTTGGGAACTTGTTAAACAACTGTCACGCAAGAGCACTAAACTGACAGCAGCTCTTAAATAGTATGACAATAGAAGCAAATGTTATTCAATAAATTTTTGCCTTTTTTTTCCCCTTTCTACAGGAATATTTTTACCCGAAATACTTGGGTGAGTTGCAGCTTTTACTTTTACTTTGTGGCAGTCCTGGTTTGTGATGCCTGACAGTGGAGCTTGTTACAGCTGAAGCCTCTGCTAAGAAACGTGATGGAAATATGATTGCAATAAACATGCATTGCTAACTTTAGAGTGTATGTTCCTTATAGCACTTTGAGGTGTGTTTTTTTATTTAAGTGTACATTCACATACATAGATGTTCTGTATCTTTTCTGCATGTTAAAATCTTGATGTTGCATATGTATCTGTGGCTTGCAGTGTTGTTAAGTAATTTGTAGTTTTCTACCTTTTTCCCATTTTAATTAACTTAGTTATTAACTAATCTCTGTATTTAAAAAAAAAGATGCCTTTACTTATTGAACCACTGACTTATTTTATTGGCTGTATCATAGTCATGGTGTGAAAAAAAATCTTTGTGCTTTTTAGGTATTTTAAGAAATTTAGTTGGTCAAATTTGAGTAGCTACTATCACAGTTTTAGAATCGTAGTAGCATCTGGTTAAGTGATCATCCTCTTCAAATGGTTTATAACTGCTGTACATCAAAAAAAAATTAATGAACTTAAGAACTTTAAGGCATCTGGGAGATTATAATATTGCATAGATTTTGCATCCACCTTCCAAATCCTTGCAGTCCAGGTATCATTTTATGTGCTTTGAAGTGCTGTCCTGTCATCATTATAAAAATAACGATTTTATTTTCTGTTCTTCAGCTTGTATTCAGAAATATGGGTCGCCGTATACAAGAAGTCCAGATTTCCTTACATGCGTTCATAGTAAGCATTTTTGGTTTGTATATTGTAGTTAAATGTTCTCTCATTCTGTCTAAAGGTGTGGTACTAGCTCAACCATCTCCATTTCCGATAGTATTTTAGTACTGGTCTTCCTATTCTCTAGGCTCGAGACTCCATACCATCAACAAAATCTTTTCCATTTATAACCTAGTGCCATCTTGCTGTCATGTTTTAGTACTTTGGTATTTTATGATGCAAGTTTCTTTCCCACCAGTTTCCCAAGGTCTGAATAAACTGAGAAGCAAGAGGGACAAGAAGTAGGATGTACGTAAGGCTGTACACTATGCTTGGCCTTGGATTTTCTATTCTCTTGAATGCTAACTTTGGCTCACTCTATTAAGGAACATTAAGAAAAGCTTAAAGTCAAACTCAGGCTCATGGCAGCCTTCTTTACATTACGGAGATGAGTTTCACGTGTCATGTGACTGTGCTTTAAATATTGCAAACTTTAAAAACTCAAATTAATTTGGAAGTCAAACTGATAACTTTGTAGCGGGTGAAGGGAATTCTTCTGATACATTTCTAATTGCCTGTTGAAGCTTAGCAGTGCTAAAGGTATAAAACTGCATAAGTGTTCTAAATACGTCCTGGAAGCAGAACAAATGGGGAGAAAAATCACATGTATGTATATTTATTTTCTTTTTACCCCTGTGTTTCAGTCTTTTATTATGATCAAGTTTGATTAGTCATGCGTTCGTACCAGTGCTACCAAAGCAGGATCAGGATTTAGTTGACCTTTCACATTTATGAACTGCATTACAGCAACCTTTTTTAAGAGTGAATTCCAAGGCTGGTAAGTGGTATGTGAAGAATTGCCCTCATATCACTTACAGATGTTAGCAGTATCACTTATGGTTGTTAAGAGTGCTCTGAACTGGGAATTCTTGGACTTGTGGTACCTGTGTCAGCTAATTCAAAGTGGGGTATGAGGCTGAATGCTTACGTTTACTTGTGTGTGTGGCATGGCAGAGGCAGGAGTTTTTGATGAAAATGGTTGTATCAACTGGGAGCACTTGTTCCAAACAGCTAAACAGTGTTTTAGAAATGCAAGTCTAAAGGTTGGCGATGAAAAAATCTGAAAAAATAAAAGCTGAATAATTGTTTTTAGGGCTCACTGCCCATTTGATATGCAGTGGTTTGGAAAGAAAATGATAATATTTTTCCCCATTAAAATATTAAAAGATTTTAAAATGGCTGAGTTTTGGCTAGCCATTGTCGATTCACAGGAGAAGTAACAGAAAGGAACCTGAAACGCACTGGAAGAATGACAGGCTTTGTGCTTAGCCAGTTCCAGTGTGCCTCTTAATTTTTCACAGATGTTGCTAAAAGACTGTGTAGCTCTGTGGTTTTGTGCCTGCAAGCTTAGCAGAAGATGTGAGGATTCCTAGTTTCATAAGCTCTTTAGATCAGGTTTACAGTTAGGATTCAGCTCTGGATTCAGAGTTGGATGCAGGTGTTTCTAGCAGTGTTCTACATGAGTAGTATTCCCATCACAGTCAGTGGAGCGTTAATCTCCTCTGGTTCTAGAGGGATTCCATCAACCAAATTGTGCCAGCTCTGGGGAGACCTGAATCCATGTATGGACTGTTTATTTACTATCTCTAGCAACTGCAGTGAGTGTTTCCAGTTGCTTTGCAGATAGATGTTTACTTTACACACAGACACCTGTACTTTGGTCTGCAGATCTGAATATTTTTCTAAAAAAGATCCTGCATGTCAGCTAGGAATTAAGGATTTGGTTCTGCAAGACTTTGGAAAATTGTGCAGGATTTTTTGGAAATGAGGCTTCATGTGGCCTTAAAAAACAAAATGAGATTTTTGTTATGTCACGTGCCTACTTTTCAGTAGTGACTGTCATAATCTTCACAACCTCATATTTCCCTTAGGAAGTTTTACTATGCACCATTTTGTGAATATCAAAAAATAAATTCATAGCATGGAGTAATGAACTGGAAGTGGCAGTCAGCAGACATAAGTAAAGTCTTGTTTCCATACAAGACTTCAAAAATGGAACTGGTAGTTCTATTCTCTGTGTCCACTTATGAGCTACCTATGTGCTATCAGACATAGCTCAAAGCACACAAAAAGGTCATGCTCATCATTACTTTGAACAGCTTTACTAAATCTGTTGTGTAAATGAATGGAAACAAAAGCACCATTTTCTTTTGTGATTGCTTAAATCAGGAGCACCTTTTATGAAGTTGGTAGAATTATACAGCTTTGAAGCCACCAGAGGAGCCTAAGACTGTGTCTTATGTTCTCAGCCTCTCATGATAAGAGGCTGCAAACTATCAGCACTGTGTCGATGTGATAAAAACATCCTTGGTTGTTCCTGCCATTTACCATGGTTGCAATAGCTTACTATTCTGCTGAGCAGTGTTATTACCATTTGGCTCTGCAAGGCATATCAGAATCCAGTTTGAGGGAAAGAATCAGAAACTTGTGGGTACACTAGATAAGTCATGCATAACCCTATTGATTTGTTTTGCTTATCAAGAGATTTTGAAAACACTGCCATATCTGGGAGGCTTGGTTTGTGCAGCTTCAAAAAAAAAAAAAAAAGACTTGGCTTACTGTACCTAAACCATTCTGTTTCCTGTACACACATTCTGGTCTGTCTAGGAAAAAGGAATATCCTGGTCAGACCTGCTCTATCATAGCTCATTGCTGCCTAAACATGGCCTTTCCTTCTCCAACTCCTCCACCTCCAGTAGTGTGTCAGCTGGGCAGTGATTCATCAGAAGGTGTTCTGGCAGGTGGATGTTGAGAATTGTAGCTGTGTTTTCTTTTGTATGGCCTGGCCTCTACTTTGGCTGTGGCTTTGCTCCGACTCTGCACATCTGGAGTGGAGAGGAATAAAGAAAATTAGGCCTTGTTTATAGTGAGAGGATGGTTGTTTCTGTGAGGCTTTTGGGATTGTGTATTCATGCTTTTCCAGTACAGTTTTCCCAGCCACTAGCTTCTGAGCATGAAGGTGAAGTACTGAAAATGGGCATTTCTTTGACCATGTCACACTCCTTTCCCTATCAGTCCTCTGGCTCTCTCCTCCCTTGCCCACAAGGGACACCTTACTGTTACTGAGGCTCAGGACAAATGCCTGCCTTCTGAATGGCATGACCCTAGCTAGAGGTTGAAGCTGTGCAGGTTACAAAGGAGAACCTGAAATGAGAGAGTGGATGGAACCACTGTGTTTTGGCTGCATTTTGATAGAGGTAGATGAAATCATAACTGGAAATGCAAATTCCTTCAGTTATGGAGATTTGTGATCATTTATGGCCTTCTATAGACCTCCTCTCTTTGTTTGATTATTTTGTTCTGCTTGATTCAGCCCACTATGTTCAATGACAGATATTGCCAATCTTCTCCTGTTTTCTGGCATTTGTCAGTCCTCTACAGAAGAACAGTGGATCCTTTATAAATATATGCGTAGTGGACAGGTAATGTTTGTTGTAGTTTTTGAACTTGCTCTAGATGGTTCTTATGCCCAAAGATCAATTAAATACCTATAGAGAAAGGAGCGGTGAAAACTTTTATACTATTGTATCAGCTCTGGTAAGAGTCTCATTTGAACTATCAAAAGTACTTGAAAAGAGTACCCATGAGATAGATGGAAAGAAATCAGAAATTAGTACTCTATGGTAATCTGAATAAACTACAACACTGTGGGCATCTAACTTCAGTCAGCGTGCAGTGCAGCCCAAGAAGCTGACCATTTTTTTCTTGATAACTATAAAACAAATGCTGTCCAACATTTGAGCATATGCCCGTGCCATATTTTTATGCCTAAATAGCATAACTCCTAATGGCTGTCTAAAAAGGCAAACCAAAAGCGCAAAAGACTGCTGAGCAAACTGAAACACAGATGGTTTTGCCTCAATATCAGGAAATACTTTTTCACTGTGAGAGTGACCCAGAACCGACACAAGTTGCCCAGGGAGGTTGTGGAGTCTCCATCCTTGGGGATAATCAAAAGCCTTCTGGACGTGGTCCTGGGAAACTGGCTGTAGGTGGCCCTCCTTGAGCAGGGCCCTCTGGAGATTGGACAAGTGACCTCCAGAGATGCCTGCCAGCCTTAACCATCCTATGATTACTAAGATTCAAATCTGAGGCAGTCAGTGCAAACAAAAATGCTGTTCATGTGACATCAAAGGGAGCTGCTTCTGCCTGCCCTCACAGAAATGTTAAAAGTTCTTTCAAAGCAGCCTGTCATGAAGATGACTTACAGGGTCACACACAGGAAGTTAAGAAGAGACATGTAGAGGCAGTATAATCCTGACAAAAGTAGGAGTTAATTTGAGTCTTTAATTCTCTCAATTTGAGAAGTCTAATGGGGCTGCTAATCTATGACTAGTTTCTCTCCTAAAAGCCCCCCTGCCACCCTATATGCCCATCAGTCCACAGGTCATGTTTCAGAATATCATCAAGAGTCTGAACTGGATGTTGGTCTCAGCAGAACCAGTGTATGGAAACGAGTTGCTGCTGCTGCTGCTCGCTTATTGTGTACCCACCGAGCAATCCCCACTGCTGGGAGATGTGTAAAAAGAAAGTCCCTTGAACTAGGTGACCTTTGCAATCTGCAGAATGAGCTTCTGCACTGTTCCTTCTGGTTAAAGTTGTGGAAACAGTTAACACATTTATGTTTTTGAAGATCACTGATCTAGAACGCTACTGTAAAGAGGTTGCTACTAAATGATAGCTACCAACTCTTTTTTTCTTGTGGGAACAAGGGTATTCTTTCATCCTTCCTTTAGTTACCTCTGTGAAGCACTGTCCCTGTGTGTTTTGCAGATAGGTGGGCAGGTGAATTTAGATGGGTGATTTCCATTTGTTGAGTAGTTAGATAATAGTTTGAGATTTTTTCCTCCAATCCTCCCCAAAGAGTGGTGACTACTCTTTTGCTGCTTTCTAATGAGAAAACTCATTGCCAGGTATTGAAACCTGGCTTAAAAATCCCCATAGGATCATTGTGCTCTCTGTAAACTGGATTAGTGGTTTTCTATTCCTTTGCGGTTAACTCACAGGTATTCCTTTTTTATTCTCATTCTGCATAATAGAAAAGCTCTGACAAAAAATTCAGATATAAACATTTGCTAGCTGCAAATCTATCAGCTCTGGTAAGATCCTCAGTTGAACTACCAAAAGTACTTTAAAAGAGTACCCATCCCTTCTTGAGTACTTTGTTGATACTGCTTTTTATTTTCTCCAAAACTAGGGAGAGTAGAATTAACTTTCTTAAAAATGAGCTACTTTGAGTTGTTTCTTTCAGGATGTGCCCTTCAGATAAGGGCAGTGGTAGCTCACTCTGTTTTGCAATGAAATGAATTCCACTGCATATGCTCTGCAAAATTCCTGGCACACCTTGTTTGGCATGTGAGCATTAAGAATTAGCTTCCCGTTTTGCCAGCTGTAAGTATTTCTGAGTGATTCCCCATTACTATTTAAGCTTCCCAACTTCTAATGAGAGTGAAACTCCTTCTTGTCAGTGATTTCAATGTATTGTTCTGTTCTGTTTTGGCTTTTTTATTCCTTATGTAAATCAGATTTGCCAAACCAGTGTTCTCCTGATCCTTGTCACAAAGAGGGGACTGTCAAATGTGAGGATCTCAAGGGGGACTTCTATTGTGAATGCAAGCGTGGCTGGCAGGGGAAAACATGTGAAAAAGGTAATCAGGTTTCATTATCTTTTATACTTGTAACAAAGATGTTTTGGGTTTTGCTGTATTCTCAAATGGTCATTGATACTGTGCTGCACAATTCAAAAGTCATAGAACCGAACCTGAATTACACACTGCTTGTGTTTTTACCCTTCTTTGACTCAGGTAATTTTTTCACATCAGCATTTTTATATGACTTTAATGGAGCTTAGCTTGGTCTTGGCAAGGTAATCTAAGAAGTTAGGCTCTGACTTTCTGTCCCACCCCTCTGAAAGGGGCAGCAGAAATAGAGTTGTAGTGGCTTTTCAAGCAGAACTGCAGCAGATGCTGCTGTGAACCCTGGTGTAACAGATCACAGACTGCAGAGCCAGAGAAGCTGGCCCACCTGCCCTCTAGCATCCCTGCTGTGGGAACAGTGACTTTCAGTCAGCAAGTTGGAGTCTGAGTCTGATGATACACAAACTGATAAAATTAGTCTGTTAAAGCCTCCATGCTAGTAGGACCTTATTCCACGTCCGCTTAATCCCACATATCCCAGGGTATATTTCCATCACCTCCAAAGAAAATATTCAGACAGAATCCGTTTGTGCAAGGAGTGCCAGCTACCCACAGGGCTTTCTCTACAAATTATTTTCCCTCCTCCTATTTTCTGGTTTCTTTTTTTTCCCCTTCTGCCTGCAAGGCTTCCTGTCAGGTAAGGAATGGCTAGAAGTCACATTCAGCCAGTCCAGAATTGTGGCAACCAAGATAGCAAGAGATCCAAAACCTTTCCTTCTCACGTAAATATTGTGGTGAGATTGTAGGGTCACTCACAAGGAGTACGTTTAAGCAATTCAGAAAGCAGACCAGTCAGTATCCAGTCAGCTTTGAGAGCTCAGACAATGATCAGTCTGAAGCATATTCCCTTATTTTCCTATAAAATTCCATGACATATGATGTTCTACTCATCAGCTGACTCTAGAGTCCCATAGATAAGCAGGACATAATGAGCAGGTAGGGCAGGTCAAGGGTGAAATCAAGGCTCTGGGATTTTACCGGGTTTTTCTGCCAACTTCAGTGAGGCATACAGTGCTCAGTAGCTGAGAACTTAAAACTTTTTGTGTTTTTATGAGTTCTGTAGTAGTAAGGATATAGTGTTCTTGTTTTATTTAAAACTTTCATCCTGAACTTACTGGTCATAGTATGATTTTAAAACTTAGTTATGATATAAAATGCATTATAATTAGTTTACTTCTGCAAATGAACTTCTTCACCTCCACAGTTACTAAAGATAGGCATTCTCAGAACTGTGAAGGAGATGCTCAGTTACATTGCCTTTTCTTTTTTTTGTTTTATTAAACAAGTGAGCTAATGTACTTGAAGTGTTTGAATGAAATCTTTGTGCTTTTTGTAGTCATTGCGTTGCAGTTGTAATACTGTTTCTTGTTTGATCTTTCTGCTTCCCAGTGCCTATCCCACTCTCACCCTCCAGATTATTCACAGAGATGAAAAGCTGACTAACACTTTATTTTGATGTAGATATTGATGAATGCAGAACGCAGAACGGTGGCTGTAGCCAGGTCTGTCTCAACAAGCTAGGCAGCTACCGTTGCTCATGCAACAGTGGTTACACTCTTAAAGACAGCAAAATATGTGAAGGTAAGTTTTGGTGGGACTCTCACTTGCTTCAGGGGATGCTTGGTGACTTGTGCCTGCATTTTGGAGAGCTGGGTTTTCCTGAGCAGTCCTGGTCTGCTCCCTAGCCCAGCAGAAACTTGCTGGTAGCTCCTGTTGGCTGTGCTCCACTGGCATTGTGCTGGGTGCTCCAGCCAGCCTACACGCCTGGGCTTGTCAGCAGTCGGACCATGATGCTGTCAATATCCTAACACAGGCGTGATTCACAGAGGATTTGTGGCTTGGATTGTGCTAAATTGGTTTAGCCGATCAGTCCTCATATCCTGACATTGAGAGGAGGAAGTGCTGGCCAAATGCATTGTTATGATTCTTTCCAGTCTCACAAGTGCTGTAGTATATGAGCCATTTGTTTTTCTTTTGTGTGTTTCTTATTTTATTTTTCTAAATTTGGATATGTGCAGCAGCTAATTCAAACAGATACAGATGGCTAAATTCACTGCGACTGAATATTAATACATGTAGAAAGGCCCTAGTGAAGGTTGGCAGATATAGCAGGTGGGAACAGAAAGTGAGGATCTGAAATAACTGATTGAAACTTTTAAATGAATTTACATAACCAAAACTCAAGCAACTGAGATTTCAGAAGTGTTAATAAAACTACATGCTGAGACAAAGACTCATTAATGATTACAGTGATTTTTAAAGTTATATGTATCTCATAAAAAATGGGTAAGTTTGTGTATATACCTCTTACAGATGGATGTGACAACATATTTCTAAACAACCTGCATACCTGATCTGAAGAGTGTATTAATGCTACCAGCAAAAAGACAAAGAGCAAGATTTTATTTCCATGTCACTTCCACTCTAAAGATGACTGTATAGATTACATAGTATCCCTTTCTAATGGGAATACCCACTTAGAAGAGCCAACTTCACTTTTGAGTTGTCCTCTGGTGCCAGTTGGCAGGGACAGGTGAATGGTGAGGGTGCTCACATATACATTTGTTTTCATACTTACGTTTATTTGTTTCATACCCTGATACTGTCACTTAGGGCACTGTGAGCAGTAGTATAAAAGCATTCTTTAGCTTCAGTGTGTGACCCTGCAGTTGCTGAGGTTCTGTCAGGTGTGGTTATTGCTAGTTCAGATTTATCATTGCATTTTGTCTTTCTTTCATGTTTATTCCTTTTATCATGTGCATGCACACAAAAGTTACCTTTTGTCTTAATTTGTAGACTAGGCTACATAGGGTACTAGGTAGACTCTCAGCCAGCTCACTCATACATGGGAAAATCAACAAGTGTAATGTGTAATTGTAGTTTTAACACATACTAGAAAGCAAACATAAATATTAAACTCTCAGTATACTGCAAATGTTTTGTCAACAGCAGGATTTTGCTGGGTATTAGTTAACATCTTAGGAAAACACTTGTGTGTTTTTATGGACCTCCAGTTCTTATCCTGCCTTCATGGTGAAACCCCAGAACATCTCTCAGACATGACTTGTTCTCTGTGACAAAATGAGCTGCTTTAATTCCCCTTTGCCACTATAGATCAGCAGGTATAGATCTTAATTTACTAAATGTGTGAAAAATTATTGCTTGCCTGTCTGAGGACAGAGAACAGAAATCTGCAATGTGCTGCAGGCTGCATCTCCCTTCAGTGTTTTGGTAACATTCATGCTGCTGTTCCTCAGTTCCTGTCTGTTGGTTTTTTAACCTGCAGTTTCAGCCCCCCTGAGTGAAGGGAGTGTGGCTTTTTGGTTTTCTGGGAGTTGGTTTGTTTTACAGTTTTTCTCCTTGCTCACTTTGTATTGTTTTTTTCCAGTAGTGGTTAATGGCTTTAAGAAAGAAAGACCAACTGGTTTTGAAAGCCTGAAGTCACTTCTCATAGCTAGCTACCCCTAAAGGTATCTTAAAAGATACTGGTTTTTCAGTTTCCAAAAATTTCTTGACCCTAAGCCTACTCCAGTATATGAATAGTGGTTATACTTCTCTCAAGCCATGTTGTTCAATTACTTGTTTTGCAGACATAGATGAATGCGCAGCATCAGCAGACATCTGTGGAGAAGCTCATTGTAAAAATTTAGTAAGCTCGTATGAATGTCTTTGTGACCCAGGCTACAAGTATGATGACGTGAAAAAAACTTGTCAGGGTAAGCTCATGAAATAACATCACATTAGCATTTTTTACATAATTTAAAGCTGTAAACCCCCCGAAATTTTGTTTCAGGCTTCAGTAAAAGCATTTTTCTTTTTTTTTTTTTTTTTTAAATCTTGCTTACACACTGGACTTCTGTTCCATCTCTCTAGTTGGGAGTGAGTTTGCAGATTTCAGTCTGAGTTCATCAGGCTTGCAGTGGTCTTTGAGTTCATAGAGTTTGCAGTAGTCTTTGAGTTCACTGAGTTTGCAGTCAACTTTGATGACTTGAATCAAGCTGTACAAGCCAGAGTACTGAGATTTCTTGAATTCATAACAAGTGCAAGATCTGGTGAAAGCTCAGAAGCATCTGTGCATATTGCTGTCTCTGGACAAGAAAAGTTACAGAGCAGTAGCTGTTCTTTCAAAACCTGTCTTGTGGTATTACTCTGAACTATGAGCTTAATATGTGTTGGAACCATGCACAGTTCTGCTGGCTACACTGCCTGCAAGCTTTCTCAATGGAGTAAGCTTTGAAAGTATTCCAAAACTAGCATTGTTCCCTGCCTTTTGTCTAAGTTAATATACTGGCTCAAATCACACGCCAACCAGTCCTGCTGAGCTCTAAGTCTTTACCTCTGCCTGAAGAGATCCCTGTGGACTGTCAGAATTTGTTTTCCTGCAATTGTTTGTGAAGCAGATAAAAAGAAGCCAAAGGGAAAAAAAAAAAGAAAAAAAGAAAAAAATGAATGAGAAACTCAGCGCTTTTTGCAGTCCCTCAGTTGAAGGAGCAGGAGCCAGTCAGCACAGGCATAGCAGAAGGGGACTGAAGGGAGGAAGTCTTGTCTAGAAGTTAAAGCCCAGGGCTCTGCTCCAGCAGCTTCCAGCCTTCCCACTGATTTGGGCAGCTGGAATCTGTCTGTGAAAATAGCTTTGTGCAGATGCTAATTCTCACTCTTCTCTCCTGTAAAGATGTGGCATAGGGTAAGTACTGGCCACAGAGCACTTGGACATGCTCAAGGGGAAGGTGCTACGAAACAGCACTAATAATGCTTCCCCCCCCCAGTGATTCATGTTTAAACAAACTCACTGTTTTCTCCTCTCTTCTTTGCTGGTTTTGTGTAGATATAGATGAATGTGAAGAAAAGCTCTGTGAACAGACCTGTGTCAACTCACCAGGGAGTTATACCTGTCATTGTGATGGCAGAGGGGGAGTGAAACTTTCCCAGGATATGAATACGTGTGAGGTATGTCAGTGTTCATTGCTGTAACTGCAGAACAGACCTTTTCTTTACATTGCAATTAAGAATAACTGATGAAGCTCTGGACTAAAGTCATTTGAGCCAAGTGAACAGCAGGAGGGAATCCTATTGGCAAAGTTGCATGAGCTGGGGACAGTAGGTCTCCTGAAAAGAAATTTTCTCCTGAAAGTCTCTCTTTTCCAGCTCCTCCTGTCCCAGATCCAGTGATAGCCCTGCCAGCCCTCTGTTTGACTATGAGTTATGTTGGCTGCACAAGCTTTTCTGAGTAAGGTCCACTAGGTTGGTGCAAAGGTCTAAGAGCCTGTGGCGTAAGTTATGGACCAGCACTTGCATTTGACACTTTTGTCCTCCAGGCATTTGAGGTGGATGGGCTTCAGTGGCACAGGCTGCCTCTGTAGTAACCAACCAACAGCATGTTCTTAGCACATCTTTTTTTGCAGGCAAAATGTGGTAGAAAACCTTATGCTGTACCTTATGAATATGATTTCATCATGCAACAGGAAAGCATTCCTCCAGGGCAGATAGTGGGGGGGGAGGAAAGAAAAGAGGAAATGTTCTCTGTACAGTTGTATTTTGAGAGAATAAACATTACAGTGCACTATGTATTGTATTAATTAATGATAAACAACCTGCCCTCATTGCAAATTTGTACAACATCTCATAGTGTGAAAAAACCCAAACAAATTCTATTTCTGAGAAATAGCACCATCCGATAGTTTCAACATTTCAGTTGGCACATTTGTAAAAGGCAGCAAGAAGTACAAGTGTCCAACAAATCTCTAAACACATTTATAATTATATCGAGTCCCTGGTTTTATTGTCCAGATGATTTTCTTCATCCACCAATCAATACGAAAGTCAATAGTTCTGTCTTTATATGTATAGCATCTACATGAGAAAAGAAGTGGAGACATACTCTTTGATTCTCTTTCTGCTCTCTGAGGAGAATAAGCACTCAAAAAATGTGTTTTGATTATAGAACATCATACCGTGTGTGCCTTTTGCTGTTGGAAGAAGTATTAAATCCTTGTACCTGGGGAGGATGTTCAGCGGCACTCCTGTTATCAGGCTGCGCTTCAAAAGGAAACAACTGACGAGGTGAGGACAATTTAGAATGACAGTCAAATGCTCTGACTGATGCATGCAAGGGTGTTAAGTTGTTACTATTACAATTAGTCCTACATTCACCATTATTTGCTTGGATTATGGAGTCTTGTAAGGCAAAACATTATCCAAGCCAGTAATTGAGAAAGCCAGCCGTGACCACAGAGCTGTTAGGATAATTACTGAAGTATAGTATTGTATTCTTTATTGATGCTATTTTAAAACCTGTCTTCACAGCTTAAGTCTTTCAGGAGTGCATTAAAAACTAGCATGTTTTAACAGAGCTTTGTAGCTGCTAAAATTGATGCTATCTGTATGGAAAGTACTCTGTGGTTTTTGAATTCTGCATAACTAATTTATTTCTTGGCACCTGTGTGGTCAGACTTGTGGCTGAGTTCGACTTTAGAACCTTTGATCCTGAAGGTATCCTTTTCTTTGCTGGAGGCCATCAAGACAGCACATGGATAGTCTTGGCATTGCGCAAAGGACGGCTAGAGCTGCAGCTGAAATACAATGGAATAGGGCGTGTGACGAGCACTGGACCTCTTATCAACCATGGCATGTGGCAAACGGTGAGTTCAGACCATGGCTGAGGTCTAACCACTTCTTGGCTTGTTCAAGATGGGTTCTGCCAAGTGCAGATAGACTTTGTGTATTCTTGAGATGCTTTTCCAACCTATCTATCTGTTCAATGCATACGAGTATGTTAAACATTCTAAGGTGAGAATGGGATGTTCTTCTTAACAAATTGAATTATACTTTATATCCATTGTAATACAGACGGCATCATTAATTTGCACAACCAGAGCAACCTTTTGCACAAACAGTGTCTTTGAAATACAGCAGTGCTAAGCTGACTTTATGTCAGCTTGAGAAGATGCCATCTGGGTGAGGATTGGAAGGGAGTAAGAGGGAAGGAACTATGTCTGTTCTTTTAAGGAAGTTTCCAAGTGTGTTTGGTCTATGGGGGTGTGTGTGTAGTTGCTTTTGTTCATTTGTTTGTTTGTTTAGTCAAGGGGCTCAGATCGTCTGAGGCCTTGACAAGTGTCTTATGCTACAGTATCCTTTTTATAAAGTCTTCAAGCTTGTTTATATACAAAATAGACAATTTCCCTTGTAAATATATTGGGGTCTGTTATAGAATCATAGAATCATCAAGGTTGAAAAAGACTTTTTAAGATCATCAAGTCCAACCGTCAACTCAGCCCAATCACTGTAACCCCTAAAATACTCTGTTTACTAACAACATAATCCCAGCAATGTCATGAGTTTGTAAGGATTGTAAGGATTCATGTTCTTCTTGATGCTCTTGCAGAACATTGCCTGGTGATTTTGGAAGCATTATGATCGTTACTGTTTGTGACATGATCATTAAAAACATCCTGTAATGTGATCCACAGTAGATGAGCAATTTATATATGCTTTCTCACTTCTGCCTTTTCCTCTCCTTTCATTTTTTTCTTACTTAATTAGTTCTTTTAAGTTTGTGTGCCTCTTGGGGAGTGGGCAGGAAGTTCTCAGCTAAGTCGCACATGAGACAAATGCAGATACTGGTAATCGTGAATAATTTTCTGATTTACATTTTTTAGTATATAAAAATTATACGTTAAAGAAATAAGCAAGGTAGGAAAAATTTTATTCCTGATGCATAAATAAAGAAGACCTTGCATGCCATCACTGTCAACTACTGACATTTGGTAATGTTTCCAACAGTTCCGTTACTGTCAGTGAAGCAATTTTAGATTCCAAATGAAGAGCTGTAGAGGTTCGGTGAAGTTGTAGATAAAATGTGTGACATGCTGTATCTTTACATGTAGGAATAGCCTCAAGCCAGTTCTTACTGAATTTTATGGTAAAATTTCTAATGGTCCTGCTATTTTGAAATATGACAATTGTAATTTTCTGCAAAGAGAGGATGGTGACGGAAGATGTGAAAAGCGGAGTGGATGCCACTGGCTGACTTGGAAGTCACAAAAATCAGCAGTTACCAAGCTAATCAATTTAGTACCAGAGCATAACATACTTGTTAAGTGCCAGACTTCATTATGAAATAATTACAAACTATCCAATGTTAGTTTGAGGGGACACAGCTGAAATGTATTTCTTCAGGGAGAGAAGGCAGGATGATAAAAGTAAGTATTATGTTTAGGCAAAAATTATTTGCCTCCTCCCAGCCACCAGTGTCAGGGCTCTTATCCCAAGGTACCATATTAACCAAGAACTTGCCTGGCTGAGTTGCTAAGGCAACACACTCTTTGCACATTTTCTGAGAGGTTGTATAAATCTCCTCAGAATCCTTCCCCAAGGCTTTTTGGGACAGTACAGATCTAGCTGTGGGTGCCATGTGGTGCAGGTGGACAGGACCCACACTGATGAAGAGGTTGGGTTGCCCTTGCAGCCAGCAGTGCTGCCCTTGCACATGGGTTGAGCAGGGCCAGGCAGCTGCCAGAGACACAACATGGCATGAGTGGAGGAGAGAGCAACATGCACTGCTGGCACAGGAATGCTTGCCTGGAGCAGGTCAATGGCCATAGTTCTGGCGACTGTCTCCAAAAGTGAAACTGCTTGATACTGGCCAGAGGCAGAGGGATCTACCCACAGATGAACAGCAGCAGGGGGAAGGAACCTTTAGTCTCTTGACGTCATGATTGACTCGCCTCTGAGTCTTGGGATCCTGCTTGCATTGTTGGAGTGCTGTTGATTTCTCCTTGCTCTGCTCTGTTTTCTTGTTCCTAACCTTCACCCTACAGGTACTTGGTTTTCTTCTGCTTGACATCCAGTGTCACCCATCTCGAAATGCCATTTAATCTATATGGCTGAGTGATACACCTATAAATATGTTCCTTCATTTTATCCTCTCTCTCTTTTCTCCTTGGAATGGTTTTTAATTTAGGAAATCCTGTCAAGGAGGGGTTATTCCTTTTTGTCTGTCTCTTTTTATAAAACGTGTAGCCACACTTTTCATTTTAAGTGTGGACTTTTCATTTTAAGTGTGGACTTTTATGTGCTTTTCAAGCTCACCTTCTGTAAAGCACAAACCCAAAAACATTCAGAGGTAACAGTCCAGACTCAAATGCGATTTAGGAGCTTTAGTCTGGGCTTCAGTTTGCACAAAATCAAGCCTTTAGTTTTGGTTAGACCTTAAACAGAGGAGTTTGGATACTTGGGAGAACTTTATAGGGGTTATAAGAAAATAGTAATTTGACTATGCAACTTTCAGCAGATGGAAAAACAATGGATATTTAAAAGCAAAACATATGAAAAAGCAGCAGCAGTGTGTGACTTCTGGTCTGTTGAGCAAATGCTGCATACTTTTATGGAAATATGATGGCATTTTCAAAACTTCAGCCCAGTATTTCTACCTAGGTACTTTCTCTGATGTTGATTCCTTCTAAGCTATTTTTAAATGAACATTGAACCAGCATTGAAAACACAAACAAGCAAGCCTCAGAAAAGACTTCTAATGTAGTTATTTGTGCATAATCCAGCTGGATAAAGTGGCACGTATGAACTGATGATAGTAGAGGACACACTCGCCTTCTGTTTGTTTTGCATTTCCAAAAACAGTCATCATTTTGTCTTCCTTTCAGTGTTCAGTTTAGTAGCACTCTGAGGACACAGTATGGTTAGCAAAAATAATAACTTAACTACACTGTTAAATGTCAGGACTGAGGGTTGAGCAATCACAAGCAGATTCATATTTGGCTTTAACCCTGTGTCTGGCTGTAGCTCTGTCCCTTTTCAGTGCTGTCCACTTGCTTTTCAGCAAAGAGCAGATAGGCTGGCTATGTGCTACGAGCTATCCAGAGTGTGAATCCAAAACACAAAGCTGACTGCCCTTATGGCTAACCATAGGGGAACCCTTTGCTTTAAGAACTGCACACCTGAATGTCCCCCAGGATAACTGAAATGCTTCCCCTTTTGGCTTGTAGGTGATGGTGGTGCACCAGCAATTAAGTTTTGAATTTAAGGAACACGAGCTTAAACAGCTAGAGGGCATTGTGAAGTAGGCAGAATGTTATTTCCCAAACTGGAATTTATTAAGAGTTTTTACAGGGATTAACCCCTCCTCCAATGGAAGTTTTCACTGATTTGGGTTTACTTGTACTAATGACCAGAAGCAGCAAAGAACTCAGAATAATTTTTTTTTTAATTTCTATGTTATTACTTGCTACACAACATAATAAAATTTTAGAAGGCCCTAAATTTTGGTGGCCCTGCAAGTAGCAGGATTTCTTCACAGAGGAAGAACAGTATGGGCACTACTGCAGACAGTATTTCCTCATTCCCATTCGCTCTGTGACTGCCCAGTGTCTGTGCTAGGTACAGGGAGACAGTCTGTGCCAGTTCCTGTGGCACTCCATCCCCTGGTGCATTAGGGCAGTGGTGACCATGACACTGAGCAGAGGTGTCCGAGTGAGTTTTTAGCTGGATAGCCTGTGTAGCTCATCCAGTTGGGTGGCTGCCAGGACATGTTCCCACCGAGCGGACTTTACAGCCTGCCAATCCCCCAAAAAACCTGTTTGAGACTGGCTTGTGTGTCTCCATGCAATGCAGTTAGGAGGTGTAGGTGCCACTTTAAACAAGCAAGCTTCAGACAAATAAATTCACATCCTGTGAGATATGGCACAGAGCAACACACCAGGTGTAAGCAGTATTCTAGCAGTATAAAGCAGACTCTGCTGGAATTCACAAGAGAAGAAAAAAGGTTGGTGAGAGGAGAAAAATCTGTGAATAATCTTTTCAACTATCAAATTAACTAGATCTTCATTACTGAAGACTGAGGTCCAAAAGGAGTGTCCAGGTATAAATCTGCTCAGCCCTGTCCTCCTTTGTGTTACAGCCACAGAGCAAGAGCTCAGCATGGCTGATAAAAGCAATTTTGGGACAGCTACTCAAAATGCAAAGAGAAGGATGCTCAGGACATGGCCTGCTAGCAGGGAGAGGGAAGAACAAGTCTAAACAGCCTCACAAATGGATAATTGGTTTTATACAGTGGCTCACGGGTGGAGGCAGCATCTGGGTGTCCCAGGAAACAGAGCTGTATGGATGAAGAGTGAGTAGGTGAAGTATCTGTCACAGAGTGGGAAGAAGGTTATGAAATAGCAGAGGTGCACTCCTCTCTCCTTCTCTACAAGAAGATTGGGTTATCTTCTGCTACAGCCACAGAACACCCTGTTGGTAGCAGGACCCAGGTCCCAAGGCAGCAGAATCTCTGCTGCTGTTCAGCAGCCTGGTGCATTGTCTATATGCTTTGCCTCCTCCTCTCCCTCTGCAGAGATGGATGTTTTATTGTGCTTCTCTGTGCAGCCTGGTCATAATTAAACTTATAAAATTTGTTTGAAATTTCAGTGGTAATAGAATCTTCCTAGAAGTAGCTCTTTGGAGACATGGAGGGAAAACTTGCAGAGGCTTTTTTGAGAGAAAAGCTATTGCCTATTACATGTTTTTATTACCATCTCAGAAATCACATCATCTGTTGTTCTTTTTGCAGAGGTCAGTATTCAAAAACTGTGCCTGGAAGGCCTTCTGCATTATATTCCACTGGTCCAATGAAAGCCATCTTGTCTGTCTTTCCAGCTTTTCTTTTCACATGCAGTTGCAATAAGAAGATTCTCATTAATAACTCGTTATTGCATTTACATTTTGCATAGAGCAACCTGCATATGTCACATAATCATTCCATTCATGTTTTTCTATAGCTGTTTTGAAGTAGCTGGACTGTCTTCACTGTTAGGGTAACTGCAGGTTGCTTTCTAAAGATTTACATGTCAAGGTCGAATGTAATTTAAAAGGTAGACAAAGAGGCTTGGGGACAGAAAATATTTTTCTGTCTTGGGGATTTCACTGGCGGGGTCTGTCCTGTAGTTGAGGCTGCAGATATTAAGTTATTTTCACACTGAATTGTTCAATTTGGAATTTTATTTTTTCAGATCTCTGTTGAAGAACTCGAAAGAAATTTAATTTTAAAGGTCAACAGGGATGCAGTTATGAAAATAGCTGTCTCAGGGGATCTGTTTACTCTATACAAAGGAGTGTATCAGCTGAATTTGACAGTAGGAGGCATTCCTTTCAAAACAAAGGACCTTATTCTACCTGTAAGTATAGCACGATCCCTCATGTTGCTTTGTATGCCAGAAGGGCTTGATTTCGTCTTTTCTGAGAGCAGTTCAACCTGCCCTGAAACAGGTGGAATTGTCACCTTCTGGATACAGCTTTCTCTCCATTAACTATAGCAGGAGTGTAAGCTAGTAGTAAAGGTGAGACTCCTGATTTTTTGATTGGTAAGTTTGGGTGAGATGCATCCCGCCTGTACAGTTAGGGCACAGCAAAACTGGAGCACATGACAAAATTCACTGTGGTCATATGGACTTGGAGAGCATGAGTGGCCCTGGGGGATGTGGTCAGTGGGCACTGTCTCTCTGTGAGGGTGCCACTGTGCCTACTAAGTCTGGAAACAACGTCGGGGCACTTTTTGTGTTGCGACCAAAGTTTGTGCTTCACGTGTATTGTATGACAATTTTGCTGCTTCTGTTTGCTCATTCAGTTTAGTGAGATCTGAGGAAAAACAGCTGCTTGTTTTTATTTATGTCCTCCTAATTAAAGTAGGTAGGGCATATGAATAAAAGTTAAGGCACTCCTCTGGGTGAGATTAGATGATTGCTACATTTCTGAAATAGCTGCTGCTCAGGCTGGTTTGAATGTCTGCCACACACAGAGTTAGCACCTTGAAACTCTAATTTGCATCTCTTTATTTCTAAATGAGGTGACAAGCTTGTGGCTTGTGACTGGGAGTGTAGTAGCTGAGGAAGGCTCCTGTGCTTCACAAGAAGTCATTCGGGGCCACTGCTTGTCTGAAACAGTAAGGTCAGGGTGTGGTCTGAATCTAGGATTGAGAGCCAAAAACTCCTCAGGTTTTTATCCTGGCTCAGACACTTAATTCTCTCTCTCCTTCAGTTAAGTGGGAACAATGGTGCTGATTTAGAGGCTTTACATACTGTCTCATGTTTTAATACTGAGATTTCATACAGGATAGCCTAACTAGAAGCTGGAAGGAACAAGGCGCGTGAAGAGTGGTGTGCCTGTCTTGTGGCTCAGGCACCCCTCCTTAAGCCAGAACCTAAAAACATACTGTGATCAGGTCTAATGTCTGTCTTGTGTGTCATGCAGGCTGTTTGCAGTGACACAAAGGATTGGGGTTTTTAACTTCCAGTTAACCTCCAGCATTCACAGTGCAGAATGATGGGAGTTACAGAGCTTTGGTGACAGATCTTTAGAAATAAGTTGCACTGATTATCTGCATCATAGGGGAGATTACAGAATCAATACAACCAAATCAGCACCTGCACTAGCTAGTGTCCTTCTGTCCTGTGGAGACAAACTGAGCTTAGGGGAGTTTCTTGGGGAATACTGAACACTCATTTGCTTGGGGTTGCAGGATTGAGATTGCTGCCAATTAGTTTGCATGTGCATAATGCGTCAAAATTATTTCTCCTATTTAGTATCATAACATAACTCAGTATTTCTCTGCACCCAGTTCTTCTTCACTGAACAGCAGTTTGAAGCATGAGATACTGCTTTATCTTCCTAGATAAACCCTCGGCTGGATGGTTGCATGCGGGCATGGAACTGGCTGAATGGGGAGGACACCTCTATCCAAGAGACCATAAAGATGAATGAAAAGATGCAGTGCTTTGCTGTAGCAGGACGAGGGTCTTTCTATCCTGGCCGAGGTTTTGCTGTGTTTAATCTTACTTACGGTAAGTAGTTTGGTTTTTTTTTTAATTTCTGACCCCTTGTCCTGCTATTAACTATACTTGGTTTATAAACAGTGTAAAACTTACATGTATGCCAGATTCACTGTTCATTGATGCATTGACTGGCAGCTGTGGATGGAGAGGAATAACTAAACTTGTGATTCATAGCAAAGGAAGTCCTATGTATGATGGTTAGAACTGGTGTGAATATACCCAGCGTGGATTAGGTTCACTCTGTGTAGCTCCAGTAATATATTTCACATCCAGACTGGTTCTAGCTCATCCTCAGCCCAGAGGGGCTGAGCAGCATCTCCGCCAGCAGCTTAGGTGCTTCCAATCCTTACCACTGTTTCTGCTCAATAGGGAGTGCTGTAAGCCATAGTGCTGTATTTTGAGTTTATGATGGACAGAAAAATCAATATTGTCTGTAACAAAATGTCTGAGGTTGGGTTCACTTTTAATCATGGGGTGGCATTAGTTACACTTGGGTCAAATGGACTAAGCTGATACAAGCTGAATGAAATTGGCATAGGTAGAGTAATAACAAGTTTCAAACTCGACTTGTCCATACTAATGTGGCACTCAGAAAGGCACCTTTTTATTCTAGATTATTGTATTTGTTTGTATATGTGATCAACTGTCAGTGTTTTTCAACCCACACAAATGCCGACCACCTGTTTCAGCTTGGCGTGTAAGTCCTCCTCTTCAGGAGCCATCTGTTCATCGTTACGTGGATTTTTCTGCTGTGCCATTGTAAATTAGGGAATATCAGCAGTCTGTCATACTATTTAGCACATGGATTCAAAAATGACAAAGTAAAGACAAGCATCTGAAGTGCAGATGACAACACTCAGCAGAGATAAGGCCTCAGTACCCGCATTCTTTTTTTCTTCAAACAATAATTCCCTATTTTTTTTTTCCTTCATAATGTAAGCTTTATAAAGAATGAATTATTGTATTTCAAGGTGTGGTGAACCAGCAAAGATAATACTCCTATGAAGGGAGGTTGCAGGAGTAGGATTGAGATCTTTCTTTGTAGCCAGCACTACCTTTTAAATTACAAGGGCACTGAGGCAGTAAGAAGATACCAGAAAGTTTAATTCACGATTCAACAAGTGAAATAAAACATCCCACACTTCTGGAGGCTGGTGATCAGGAAGTATTTGGTTAGGTGATGAGTATGCTTACATAATTTTTCGGTTTAATACAGACTTTCATAGAAATGTTTCCCATATGTCAGATTTGGACTTAGATTCCTCAGTGATCTTTGGGCAGTCAAGAACGATTAAAAATTGGGTGCCCTACCTTGCAGCAGTTCTTTGAGTGTATTGCACGGACAGCCATAGGAATTTGAGTATTTCTTTGTGATAAAAAAGCTCAGCATTATCCTTTGACATTCTGAAAAGCAGCAGAAGGCAAAAGGTAACAAGAGGAAACTGATGCCATTTTCTTCTCTGATTTTATGTCCAGATGCTTTGGAATGATTTTTTTTTTAACAAAAGAAATGTGGCAATCCCTCCATAGGCTCATCTGCCTGTGCTCTTCTCTAGGGAGAAATTGCACAGCCTACCCATTTTGCCTGTTAGTCCTATGTGTGTCCTGCGCATTTTTTTTTCTGCAGTGCAACCTTCTTCTGGAAATGAAACCAAGAAGAACTGGGAAATAGAAGTAAACGCTGTAATTCAACCAGCAACAGATACTGGTGTGCTATTTGCTCTGGTTACGGAAGAAGCATCTGTCCCTTTGTCACTGTCTCTGATCGACTATCACTCCACAAAGAAACTGAAACAACAGGTACAGACGTAAGCATTTTTCTAGAGAAGGTTCCTTGCTGTTCTCTAGGAACTGAAAATCATTTTCAAAAACAGTTATCAGGTTTGCTCCCTGCCTGTTTATTTGCCCCACCAGTTCAGAACATGGTCTGAGACAGCAGTGCTTGCCTGACACCGAAGTTCTGCCTCTTATGTTTACGTGTCAGACACTATTAGGGGGCTCTTTGCAAATGTACTTTAGGTAAAAGATGGAACCGCTCTCTTCAATGCAGGCATATTTTACTATTTTCTTCTGGCATGGAAGCTGTTTAGTGCCATAAACCAGAGATTTCCATTCTCTGGAGCTCATCAGTAACAGTCCCAAAGTAGCCAAGGCTTTAGGTGTCACTCTGGGTGCTGTGAAAGGCCAGTTATGATGGACGGCTGAAGCTACTATTTAATAGTATTCATAATAAAGGGCTAGATTTTGGCATTTCACAGGGGTAAACCAGGAATGATTTCACTAAAACCCATGAGCCAATTTTTCATTTATAGTCAGCCGACAGCTCCAGTTGGCTTGGTTCCAGTGCAATGTAACAACCTCTGCAAGACCCCCTAAGAATTCTCTCTGAGAAGACACTGGTTTCAACCAATAATTAGTCCACTGGTTCATTGGTTTTTCATCTGCAAATGAGTTCATAACACAGTCAGCAAGAGTAATAAGCCTAATTCTCTGGTGGCTCTGCAAAATGTTTGTAATAAAGGCCACAGTGGGGTCATCCTGGTACTGGATAAGTGTGGCTATTATATTTCTGCTCACTGCCTCTTTTTCTTTCTTTCTCCTGCTGTTCAGTTTATCACTGTGGCCTTGGAGAACATAGTTGTATCCCGACTGGCAATAAATCTCTGTGATAAGAAGGAACACTCTGTGGACATCATCCTCAAGAAAGATCACTTATCCCTGAAGGTAGATGGGATAGCAGGAGAGAGTGAACTAAGCATCTCTGAGTTAGAGGACAGTCTATCTATCTTGGAGAGCTCTTTGCAATCACCGGTGAAGACATATGTGGGAGGATTGCCAGGTGAGCCTCCAGTTTTGTACCATGGACCACAGGCTCCCAACTCACCTTCCTGAGCTGGATGCCAGGAAAACTATTTCTGTTTGTGCAAGTTGTGAGCCTCCTTCTCTGTTTCTTCTCGAGCAGGCTTTGTCTGCAATGCAGGCACATGACCATAACAGATCTGGGGTTGGATCTTGAAAGATTGTGTCCTTCTGAGGACAGCTGGAGGCAAAAATAGAAAGAGGAAGTTTTGCTTTTTCAGCAGTAGGAGTGATTTGTCTGAAGGATACCTGTAAGCGGGATCATTATCTTAAACCTGGTAAAATCCATAGGAGCTGGACCACAGGCCCCTGCAGTGCTTCATTAATATAATAAACCTGTGAGAGCATTCCTTGAGAGGAGTACTAGGGCCTTGCATTGTTTTGACTGAAGCTTGGGAAGCCCAGTGTGGTGATTTTCCCTGTCTGATGCTCTCTTTGAACTGATCACAGCACTCTACAGTTAACAGATTGCCTCCCAGCAAAGGGTATGTAGGGCATACCACCATTTATAGTTTCTCTGGCTTTTCAGCAACAACAGGGCTTCTTCTGAGAGGTCAGTTTGCTCCTCTCTTCTGAACCTGAAAGATCAAACTTTTATCTGAATTGTGAATTTTGGCCAAGTTTGGGAGTTTGTTTCTTGTTCTGGCTGAACTAGTTTATCAGTCCCTTCTGCTGAGGAATGCAGTTCAGGAAACACGTCTCTGATGCACATGATGCCAACATCTAAGCAAAATCTTGCCCTTACTTGCCCAAGCAAGGGAGAGGCAGCAACACTGGCCTCTTAGTAGGTGCTGAAGCAGTCAGGCTGGAACAGAGTGGCTGAGGTGCCATGTGTACTAGGACACATAGAGTGGCTTTTCTCACCATGAACAAGAGTTTAAAGAGTATTTATGCTGATGATGTAAATGGCTCCTAGTCACACCTAAAAGGAGGAGACCAGGTACTCTGGGACATTCACACACTGGTAGAAACAAGCTGAAGCCCCAAATGTGGCATTTTCCAGTGTCAGATTGAATTGTCCAAGCTGGCTATTGCATAGGCAAGATAGGACACCTACTTTCTTTTAAGCAGCTCTCAGATGCACAGCAGAGAGTTTTATAGCTCAGAAAACAATCCCATTCTGTCCCTATCCCAAGTTCTCTATGGTTTGGTTAGACTAACTGTGCTGGCTGAAGCACAGTTTTAATTATCCAGAACTAAGTGTGAGATACCATAGCTATGGCTGTTTAGACCCAGGTGGCATCTGGAGGTTTAGCTGCTTTCCCCCCTTTGATCTGTTTTGCTCAGTAACAGGAATTTCTGCCAGTGATCTGCTTTTGCCATTGAGAGGAACGCAGCACTTGCATCGAGAAACCTTGTCATTTGCCAAACAAATAAACATTTCAGCACTTCAGTTTGATTAATCATTCTGGGTTAAATAACTATACCGAATGGTCAGATCTAAGTGAGTTTCTCTCCTTCAGATTTTGAAAACATTACGTAGTTTTTGGTTTTCCTGGCTTCCATACCCAGTGGAAAAGAATAAAGTATAGTGGTCACACTTAATATCTTTACTCCATTTGCCACAAATAAAGAAAGAATTCTAGGATCCAAGTATGTAGTATGTCCCATCCTCAGTACAGCTAATATTGCAAATGTGGAAGAAATACTATGGAGAGTTTCAAGAGATAAGAGGGAACATGTAGGCATTTATTACATTTTCTGTGGTCTTTTCAGTTCTGGTAAATCCTGAATTATATAATTTATGTGATGCATAGGTGTTTTTTCAGGAAATGTGCATTCCACCAGGTGAAGGAGCCTTTAAACTAATCTTCCAAATCTTTACAGGACCACATTTCAGACAGATCCATTTCTAATCATAACAGAAAATCAAATATTTCACCTGATTTACAACTGTAACACAAAGAAAAAAATTTATTTGTTTTTGATAGTATCTTACAGATTCATCTGAAAGCCCACACTGTCTTACAGTCAGCCCTGTGGCACATGTAACAGCAGAGTCTGCATGATTCCTTAGATGAGTCTTCAAGGTGTTAAGCCACAACTTCAACTTCTTCTGCATCAAAATTTAGTTTACATTCATGTGAGGTGTTATGGAGATGCCCCCTTCTTTTAAGCAGACTTCAAAGATAAAATTTGGGAATAGGAGATAGGTGACTTCTTAAGTTCTTAAGTTAACTTCTTAAGTTCTTAAACTATAGTTTACGCAACTACTGAGCAATGTATTTCTCACCCAGGAAGCTGTAAAATTTCTAGTATCTCTTTGTGGCTTACAGATTCCCCACAAATGTTCTTTCTCTCACTCAGTCCTAGACACACTTTGGGCTGTGTCTGATCACATCAGCCTCAAATTTGGCCCTGCATGTCTCCAAGCAGAACATTTTAATCTTGGGTCAACAGGACAACCTATTGTTAGAGTTGTCCTTGCTTTGGTGTAAAGATAAGGGGTTTGTTTAGCTACCTGCATCACTGTGACGTTAAATAATCTCTGAGACATTTACTATTTTCCACTGCACAACCAGTTTGATTGGGTCAGCTTTGAGTTGTAAATAAACTAATGACCTTTGGGGAAGGGTAGAGGACACAGCTCACATAAATTTTTGTGTTATTGTGTGGGGTTTTTTGTTTATTTGTTTATTTTAGATCAGTATGTATGTGATGTTAGAGAAGTTAGTAGTAAGATTGACTAGTTTCTCTAGTCTGTTGGACTGTACTTGGTGTCTTTTTCCTTGATATATGTTTTCTGCCTCTGATAAACTGAGTAAAAGTATGTCACCAGTGAATCTCCATAGAAAAAATTAGTCTCATTAATCTGACCAACTCAATAGATGCATTCCAACACCTTTCTGGTGAAGGCCAGCAACCGCCTTGTGCGTAATCATCATAAAGATGAGTCTAGCAAGTGATGGAGGCTGCATATAGGAGGTGCTTTCCTGTCATAAAGTTCTTTCTATAATCTTTTGGCAGCTATTTTGAAGAGAGGTAGCATTAGAGGAAGGTGTAACAGCTCTACTAAAGACAAAGTAGAGGGTTCAGAGATGGAGAGGGGGGAAAATATCGAGATGGAAAGCAGTGTGAACACAGTTGTGCAAGTGGAGTGAAGCCTTGCTGCTGTGCAGCACATGGTTTTATCAAGACTGGAGGACTTGCAAAGATACAGAGCAGCTGAGGAAGGGTTCATTCTGGGAGAAGGGCTTTTGTGCACCAGAGCAGATGGTGTTTTCCCCATGTCTGGGATTGTGCTCTTGCCTTCTGGCAGGGGGGATGTAGAAATCCTGGGGTGGGGAAGAGGCGAGTTTAAGTTCGTTGAAGTAGTAGTCATCTGAGCATAGGTAGGGCAGGTATTTATTTAAAACCAGCCATGAGAGATCTTTCTCCTCTCTCCCACAGACGTTCCTGTCACTTCTACTCCGGTCACCGCGTTCTACCATGGCTGCATGACTGTCAAGCTGAGCAACAAGGCACTGGACTTAGATGAGGCTCTCTACAAGCACAGTGACATCACCTCACATTCCTGTCCTCCAGTCGAGGCAGGTCTGTAGGTACCACTACAGTGCGAAAGTTTTATACTCAGAAACTTTCAACGCTTTTCTTTTTTTTAAAGATATAAATTATTCAGATCTACCGCACTGCGTGTATAGTTTCTCTTAAACACTGAAGTTATGTAGGAGCTACTGATCCTTATGTCAGATTGATTATTGAAATACTCTTTGCTTTGAGGTTTAAAGGTTGTAATATATTTGTAAATAGTTCAGAAGACTAATATTAAATAAGTCAGAAGTACAGAATATACCAAAAGCGAACGTTATCTTTAGACCGTAAGAGACAGTTTTATCTGTAATGTGCAAAACACGGTAATATATGAGTGTGGACTGGAAGAAAAATAATAATTATGTATTTTTTTTTTATTACCAAACACTGCTTTCTGATTTGCAAAATACAAGAGAATAAAATATTTACATACAAGTTTTTAATTTACCTGTACTGAGATTTTTCTGTATCCTGGTATTTGGAGATAATGACTCAGATTATGCCTGATGTGGAGATTACAGTAGTGGGGGAGTGCTGTTTGGTTGGTTTAGTTTTTTGTTTGGAGGTGGGGGGGGTTATGTGCTTACATCTGTATTATATATCTGCTCAACTGGAGAGCAAATGTTTTTACTATTCTTATAGCTAGAATTTCTCTTCTCTTTCTTTCTCTCAAAGAAAACTCAGTTGTGACCTTTAGAAAACCTCTTGGTCAACAGAAAACAAAGTTGGGTCAGCAGGAAACATTTAGAAGAAACAACTCAATAAGTTGAAAGCTACATGGCTTTTTTGTCGGTAGCCACTGAAGCAAATGATGAGGTGTCGAGAACTGGGGAATATTATCTGCTGATGACATATTTTTGCTGCTGAACTTTTAGGTTGGCTCACTCACTGTGACCCTAGTGGGAGCAGAGAAGCTTGAGCTGTGAGAGTTAGCCAGGCCGAACTACAGGGAGCTCAGAATATACCTGAGGGTTTACTCAGGAGAGGTTGTAGAGCCATAAAGTGCATTCAGCTTTTAAGTTGGGCTGGGCTTTGCCTAGCCTGCTCTGAGCCACTTAAATCTTGCTTTATTTGGTCCTTGTCTTGCACCAAATTAATAAACTGAGCAATACAGGTATATGCTGTGGTGCAAAATCCAAATACTGGATGGCTAATATTACACCATGCTTCAGAGGGCTAATGTGGAAAAGATCTAATTCTACAAGGTCTTTTATAAATTATTCCTGGTCATTCATCTCATGTTTTTCCTAAGCAAATACGGAGATGACACATTAGTCTAATAATCCACATGTGTGGCAACATCTGTGACCAAGCTGTGAAGATGTAACTGTCCCAGAGGAAAAGATGAAAGAGTGGGAAGACTATCCCAAGCATATTTTCTGGCAAGGATCCCTGCTTTATTTAGCAGAAAAGAGGAAGGTATTCTATTAGCCGTTAGACAGCATCATAGCTCCATGTCATGACCAAATCAGTCAGCAGTAATGCAGTAGGGCAGAAAAGAACTTTATCACTTTCAACCAACCTACTCATTTATACTTGAAGAAGGACCTGTCAAAAGACTCTTCACACTCAGGTCTGACCAGACACAGGTTTAAAAGGGAGGTTTCTCACTGGACAGTAATAACTTATGGCAGAGTGCACATGGATAGAAAACCCCAGAAGCAGTTCTAGTTTTTGCTTTTTTTGATTGAGCAAGGGAAACCACGTTATTCCTGAGAGTGCTTTATGTTAGAGCTGATGACTCTGGATCAATTTGTGATTTGATGAAGCACCCAAGAAAGATTAAATTAATATCTTCAGTAAGAGCTGGAAATCTTGAAGATACTCTGGTTAATAGCGTGTCCACGCTGCAGTGTTTTTTATGATTATTTTAGTCCTTTACCAAAATACATCTCTGTGCTGGTTTTGGTTAATATTCTTCATAGTAGGCAATATAGGGCTATAGTTTGGGTTTGTTCTGGAAACAGTGTTGATAACTCAGGGATGTTTTAGCTATTACTGAGCAGGGCTTGCACAGTGTCAAGCCCTTTTCTGCCTCTCACCCCACCCCACCAGCGAGGGGGCCGGGGGTGCACAAGAGTTGGGAGGGGAGACAGCCAGGACAGCTGACCCCAATTGACCAGAGGGATATCCTACACCGTATGGCCTCATGCTCAGCATATAAAGCTGGGGGAAGAAGGAGGAAGGGGGGACATTTGGTGTGATAGTGTTTGTCTTCCCAAATCACCATTACATGTGACATTGCCCGGCTTTCCTGCGGATGGCTGAACACCTGCTCATGGGAAGTGGTGGATGAATTCCTTTTTCTGCTTTCCTGGCACGTGTGGATTTTGCTTCTCCCATTAAACTTTATCTCAACTCGTCAGTTTTTTAAATTTATCCTTCCGATTCTCTCCCCCATCCCAGGGGGAGAGTGAGCAAGTGACTGTGGAGCTGAACTGCTGGCTGGGGCAAACCACAACAGTTTCTCATCTCTTTAACTTGGATTAATCTCTACTGTAAAAAGTAGACTTGGAAGGCACCTGTTTTTAAAACAAGAAGATGAAACAAACTCTGTTTTACTTTGTTCTTTTCAAAGGAAACATGTTGGAAAAATAATCTTATGTCTAGTATTTTTGTATAATTTCTGTGGTAGTTCCCAAAAAACTACCATGTGGCATAAATTAATCACAAACATGTTTTACTTTTGTGTTAATGTAAGCGGCATTATTTATGAGGCCAAAATTATTTTGGGTCCTGGAAATGTGAGTTCTGTGGTACATTATGGTACTCTGCAGTTTCATACTAAATGCTATGTGAACAAGACTATTTCATTTTCTAATTCAGAGCAAAAATTGCTCCAGACTTTGCATATGTGTGTATGTATGTGAAGACATTTTGCATAGACCACAATGCACCCTGACTCAAAATGTGGTTTAGAAAAGAAATCCAGAATTTCTATCTGGAGAATAACACAAGGGGGGGGGAGTTCTTTTGTGTAAAGATGAATTTTTTAATACCCTCCATCAGTACCACACTGGAGGAAGAGGTCTGGAGGAGGAGGCAGCTGCAATAAGCATTCCTTCATTCCTTCTCAGTCATTGCTTCAACGTAAGAGAAACATTAATTTCTTTTTAGTTACTAGTTTAGGTGCTCAACTCAAAGGGAGCAAGTCTGTTCTGGGATTTGAGTCCTCAGAATGAACCCAGGTGATTCCCCTGGTAGTATTCATAGCAAGCAAAAAGTAAATGTGTGGTTCCACTTACTTCATGATCATGGTGACTGTGCTCTTCATAGCATGTATTTGCACAAGAACTAAGCATTTTGGATGCATTAAATTAATGTTTAAAACAAAAATAATGGTCTCTTCTCTGACTTCTGTTTCTCTCAGTCAGGTTCATATAACTCAACAGTACACATAAGGCACCTCGTCACTGATGTTAACATCACTGGCCTAAAACTTTGCACCTTAGAAAAACCTTAACAAAAGGTGGCTTTTATGATCCATATAAATTAATCTCTGATCTTACGTGTATTAGTACTGAATCTGCTTCTGCTTTTTGTACACAAATGTACGTGAATTAACAGAAATTTCTTGAAAGTTGGAAAATATGTAAAAGGATGATCATTCTTTGTTCTATTTTGAGCAGGTCTGATGGTGTCACTTCCTTTGAAAGGAAACTGTCAAGTAAGCTGATTTGGTTTATATAGTTTTTTTCAATATCTTCATAATTCAGAGCAGCTGCTTAAAATGTTAATGAGAAATACCTTCCTTTCCCTACTTTGCTCTTTGGCCTTTCAGGAAATTTTTGTAGCTTCATTGATGTCTAGACTGTAAGATCTGTGGAGCAAGCAGCACCAACATCCTTCCTGCAGGAGCAAAATGCAGTAAAGGGGTGCAGCAGTCAGATGGGTTTTCATGCTGGTGTAACCACTCCTGTCCCAAAATGTGGCAGCCAAGTGCCAAGATGAATCCCAGCCGATGTGATGCACAGTGAGGCAGAAGGGTACACACATCAGGGACATGTTTTTTTTCCTGTCAATGGCACTGCCAGAGGTATTGTTGCTTAGCCTTGTCTCTATACAATAGGAGAAAATAAAAAAAAAAAAGGAATTATGACCCTTCATTCATTCTGTCTTAGTCATTGTAAAGTGCCTGCATCAGATCTTGATCAGTTTAAAAATAAATAACTGGCATTTAAATAGAATGGTTTGGGTTGTGGTCCTCTTTTGACTAGAAAGGAAATAATTTGAACACTAAAGTACAGCATAAAATACACATCTGGAAATTTCATCTTTAGCACACTGACATGACATTTTACTATGCAGACTAGACTGGCACAAAGTACAGATGTAACAGTCCAATAAAATTAGCCTTTCTGTCTGAAACTTGAAAAAGGAAACTGTTTGGTAGTGTACTTCTTCCTCTGTGTGATTTTGTTTTCCCGTCCTTACAAATACAGACAGCCTTAGGTACAGTATAAATAGACACTGTGAATTTTATTGTAAAATAATTGCCACACTTTATTGGTACAACACTTTCACCAAAAAGGGTTATTAAATAAATACTACAAGCAAACAAACACCTGGCCTCTTACTGAAAATTATTGACTCAGAGAGCTTCTGACTACGCACTCAGACAGCACAGGCTTAAACCCCTCTATATTGGTTTATGAAAGCAGAACACATATCCAGAGTGTTTTCTTCATTTCTCCCATTGAAGAAAATCTATTCTGCAGTGCACCGAGAAGGAAATGTCTCATCCTTACTGCAGCCAGAAAGCACTACTACACCTGACTGCAGGCAAACTAGTGGTGACTGGATGCCCCAGTGGTGATGTGCCTGCCCTTACGTTTCCAGGGTTCTGCGCTGCTCACAGTGAGATGCAGGTAAAAGCGGAGTGGCTGTAACACACTCTGCGGTGGGTTCCTTTGGGAAGTCTAGTGCCTGCACAGCAGTTTCCAGAGATTTCTTAGAAACAAAAGCCTACCAGCTACCTAAAATTAATTCTTTGTTCTATGGTGCATATGGTGGAGGCTTTTCTCCAGGCAGGCAGTAAGTCGGTGTATACAGGGCTGGAGCATTTGGGGGAAGACCATAGCTGGAGCTGGACTGAGATGGAGGCTGAGTTTCTTCTGATAAAGAAATGTCAGTAGATGATGTTCCTGGAAAATTGTTGGCAGGCTGTATGTAGACAAAAGAAAATACCTTACTCAGTAAAGGTTTACAACCCCTTGCAGTTCTGGGTTTTTTTGCCATGTTAGTGTTAGATAATGAGCTTCATGATTAAATTTCTCCTGCATTGCAGCTTAACATTAACTTTAGTTCTAAAACACCTGCTTAAGTCTAGCAATGATGGTGTTTAGTGAAACAAGACAGATTCCTTCTGTAACCTAAGTCAGTTTTAATAGACATTGTGCAGACAGCTGGGCAATAGAACAGAACAGGAATTTCTGGAGGAAAAGATGCTCTGGCTTCCTGGGTGAGGCACAGCACCTGACCGGCTGATTAGGTTACGTGTAGCTGCTTGTTTCCAGGCATCACTGTGAAATTTAAATTACCTCAGATGTAATTAATCTCAGTTGTAGTACTTGCATAAATGCAAAGTCTTATTCCTTTGCCAAATACATATTCTTCTTAAGAAAATTTTACAGGTAGGCATGTGTCTCCCTGTAGGTCTTTCACTTTGGCTGTCTCAGCTATGATGGGGCTTTGGTTAAAAGAGGCACAAAAAATAAATAGAGCTTAGGAAGTAGCCTATGTTCAGGAACAAGCAGAATTTATTAAAATAATCCATGTAGGGAATAATGTTCTGGATAAAATCCTACCATTCTTTTAACCAAGTTTTGTCACTTATGTCAAGAGGGTCAGGATTTTACTCCTCCCCTCATATGCCAGCACATGCCAGTCCATGCGCTTCAACTGGAGAGTTGGGCTCAGGTCCCCTCAGGTTCAGGCTTTAAGTGAACTTTAAGTGCCTGGAATTTAAAAAACAAAATGAAGTAATCATGGAGCCTTTTCAAGGGAATTGAAAAATATGGGAAGTAAACGCTGCTCCCTGCTGCTAAAAAAATTAATAGCCACAATCTAAAAGGCCAGTACCAGGACTGGCCCTTGGACAGTGGCATCTCAGAGCTGCCCCGGTGTTGGCAGACCCCATGCCAGAGTGCCCAGCTTCTCCACGGGGCTCTGGGTGAGCAGGGGCTGCTGCCCTGGGTCAAACCCTCCTGGCAAGGAGAACGTTGTCGTGCATTTGTGCCACAGGGTGACTTAGTGAGTGAGAGTGGGGACATCCTGACAGGAAGGCTGATTATGTCCTTCAACCCTCTGAGGCAGTGCAGGTATGCTAACAGACCTGCTAGCTACATCAGCTCTAAACCTAGTTGTGGGTTTGGGTTGTTTTGGTTTTTTTATTTTGGAGGTTTTGCTTCCCTCCCCTCTCAAGCTGCAACCACTAGTTCCATCTGTTTGCCTGAAATTGCTTCTACAGCAAGTTCTCCTCTAGCAGAAATGACTGGCACAACCCGTAACTGCTGTCATCACCACCAGGCCTTGCACAGCTGATCACAACCTTTACCTGACCAGTTGGCAGGCCTGTTACTGGTTGTGATTGAATTGTACCAGGAAGTGATGAATGATTTTGTTGGCACAACGAACAAAATAAATGTTTTTTACATCCTTGTCAAAATGCATTCCTGTTATCATCCTTTCTTTTTGCATTTGGCTGATTTCTGCTTGTAGACAAGGAAGTCATGAGGTGAACTGAGGAGTGTTTACCACAAGCTCAGGTTGCAATTCTTTTAAAGACTTAGTTTGCCCCTCCAGCAAGCATTTATTCAGTGAGATCCTGGATTCAGCAGAGGACCAGGAATGAATGTCATATACCTTTAGCCTGAGATAATCCATGTGTGACTCTAAAGGTTAGACCAGCTCAGGCAGGGTCTCCTATTCTGTGGACAGCTAGAGCTTAATTCAGTTGCCCACATGTAAGTGCTCAGCCCTTTTGGGATGCCAAGGGATATTCCAGATATCCATGCAGATTTGACACAGGGAGGACTACAAGACCTGGACCTGGGCTCTCTCAGAGGGGCAGGAGGGAACAGGTGGCTCCTTGATTTCCTTATAGGCAGTACTAGATCCCTAAATGCCAGTAGCCCCTGCATTTAGTCAGATGAATCCTGGCTCCAGATTCCTAGCTCCCAGCATTAAGAACTAAGACCAGCTGAGCAGGGTTTGTGAATCCAGCAGAAGGCCTGAATCCAGCAGCTTGGAGCACTTAGATGGATCATGAAGACTTCCAGCCACATGGATTCAGCCCACAGCTCTCAAGTAATGGAAGCAGATGACAGTTAAGCTTCTGGCTGTTCCTAATCATCCCTGCTTTCAATATTCACTCTTTGTAGCTTTGAGTAAGTTAATTATGATTTTTTAACTCATATACTGATGCAGAAATTACTTCTCTCCCAGCTGCAACATGATGAGCTCAAACATACAGGGAGGTGGCTGGCTCTCGGGTTCTTTTCTCTTTCCCCCTAGGAATAAATAAGATTAAATTTTTCCCTTTGGAGCCGAGTGCTTCTCACTAACGTTTTGTGGCTTGGGAACAGCTGATGGTGTCTGCCTATGTATGTTATGAAGGGGAAAGAAGACAAATGAACACATTTGAAAAAGTAGAAATTAGGAAAATAACTGTGTTTGCTTTGGAATGCAGACAAGAATTTGGGGTAAATACAGTGTATTTCTGTTTCTCAGTGGATGCAGGACTGAACAGTTACAGTGGATCCTCATGACTATTTACATGCATCTTTTCAGCTTAATTGTTTTCTTTCGTCTGTTTTTATCTCCTTCTCTCTCTACTCTTGGCTACATGCTAACTCAATCTGCAGAACAGCACAGCTTTGCAGCTAAAAGCAAACAAAAAGAGATGTTCTTTTTTGCCTCTCAACACTTGGTCTCAAAGTGCCTGGACCCATTTATGTTAATAAATGTTCTCTGTTCTCTGACTGTGAAGCCAACTGGCACAGCACACAGGACATCCCTACAGCTGAACTCTTACCACCAAACCAGTGGGACTGTCTGTGTGCATGCTGCTGACTGGGAACAGTCCATTGCCCTTGCCATCTTCTGACCCCTTCCTAAACATTGTTGGGAGACTGTTAGATGGTCTGGGCAGCATTCTAATCATTCACTGGTGTGGATGATCATGATGTCCCAGTGCTGGTGCCTGATAGCTTATTGGCCCTGAATAGATGTAGCCCAGGAGGCTATGGGGAACTGGTCCACTGTTAGTTCATGCTAAATTGTGCAGTGTTTTCAATTAAGAAGTATTGCAAAACTCGTGGTACCCATTGGTCTAGCACTACACAGCCAAAATATAACAAGCCATCATATGGAACAAAACAGTCTTACTGTGCTTTACTAGATCTGAAAGCTCCTGTGATTGCTACAGGGTCTCAGTATATTCAGATATTCACCAGATCACTCTACGTTCATCACCTCACTCTGGTGGGGAAAAAAAGCAAACACCATCCTCAGCACCACTCTTTGCATTTTCCAAGCCAGCTCTGCCTGAACACAACACAGGCTTGGAGCATGACTTGTACCTCAGCCTTCTGAAGGAGGTGATTGGCCTGAAGCTGACTCAGCTCATGCTGTATCCCCTCCCGCAAGGGGTGGAAGCTGCATCTCTGGCAGCTTTCCTTCCTGCTTTCAGGCCAGCTGCCTCTGGTCAATGAGGCTCACCAACCTCTGCCAACTGCCAGAGCTACTCTGTACCTGTTGTGTACCAGTGGTGGCCCGTGGCAGACGCTTATTGGAAGCTGAAAGAAACAGGGCTCCATCTTCTGATAAGCCCCTTTGGTTCTTGTGGCTGGCAGACATTTGGGGTCTTGCTGGGCTGCAAGTGAGACCCAAATCCCTAACCCCTCATTTATACTCCTCCACACCATCCTGTGGCATTTGAATCTTCTCTTGTTTATAAAAGCACTTCCTATTTCTGGCTTATATTGCCCCTTAATAGCTTTACTGAGGCAACCAACACTTTGTGTGTAAGAAGTTATCACTAATATCCATCTACAATCCTTTCTGTAGCACTAAGTTTCACAGGCCTCTTATGTCCTCCCCTTTCTCGCCTCCTTTCCATCTGATAAGTCCTAATATACTTATCTCCATATTAAGGGTAGGGTGGGCTAAGGTGTATAAATTTTTCAGCCAAATCCTGTGTGTGTCAGATGCTTCCTTTGGCTTCCCCAGTGCCTCTGTTGCTGCTTTATCTTGCCCAATATGGGGGCTGTGTTCACCTTCATAACTACTTGTACACTGCCTGAATCCCACAGTGGGATTCCTGGTCAGCAAAGGACAACCAGAGAAAGCCCAAGGTCTGAGAACAGACCTGAAACTTAGTGCAGACTAACTCATCCCAGAGATAAACCTGTGAGTTGGATCAAACTTCCTTGCCTTGGTTCAAACCCCAGAGCTAAGATCTACCTCTGCAAAGTATGTACTGAGTAGCATCTTATGCGTTTCTGACGGAGTAAGAAGGGTGCCATTTTGTACTGTACCTGAAGAGCTAATGGGTAGGATGGATATGTAGAAATAGTTGCTGCAGAAGGACAGAACCCAGCATATGTCAGGATCTGCTGGGCAGGATTGTACAGGATCTGAGGAGGAGGTGCAGCGCTGAATGCAATTTGGGACAGAGGTACCTGTTTAGCACAGAAGACAACAATATATCAGCACAGCATAGAGGGAGCTGGAGCAGGAACTGCTCCTAACACAAGCAATCAGACAATTTAACAGCTTTCTATTTTCCAACACGATTACAAAAAACCACGGAGCAGACAGAATGAGAGGGTGTATCCAGAGTGAATTTTCTGAGTAAAAATACAGAGCTATTTTAATCTTCTTTCCTTGGAAAAAGACGGCTGGTGCTTCCCTAGCAACAGTTCCAGAAGCACTGGCAGGACTCCAGATCTGAGACAGCCTGAAGAGCACAGCATACAGCATACATTTGGCTGCCTCTTCTCACTCATTCCAGCACCGAACACCCAGTCCTTCACCATTTGCTGAAGACACTTTCCAACAGCAACTACCTGATGCCCTCATGTCTTTTCTCACTGCTTTCCTACATGGATTTACAAAGATCTCCCTTTCCAGACCAGTTGCTCTTCTTTCACAGTTCCCTCTCACTTGTGAAAGAGAGTTTGCTGCTAGCTCTCCAGTATTGCTCTCGACATGCATACCTCATTCCTACCACATAAAATCCTTTTCCCGTGGCTTTATTGACATGTCCCTTAATTACAATGTGAAATGAGGTTTGCAGGAAGAAGTAAGAGCTCATATTAAACCAGCTAATAAAACTTGGTAAGGAAAAAAAAAGAGCAAAAGCTAAATATGAAAGGGGGTTTGTGTTAAACCCTAAACCTATGTGCTATATAACCATTTGTGAAGGACAACAGAGCTCTGTGAAAGATTTTCTTGAGATAAATCCAGTGGGTTTTTTTCTTTCCTTTGTTTTTGTTAGCAGATTCCTCCACATGAGAGCATGGAATTTTCTTTTCACTGAAATAATAAAACATGGTAGCTGCCAGACAAATGCTGAAAGCAGCAGCCAGTATTTTTTTTCTTGGCATTTCCTTTCAGATTTATCAGTGAGAGACATAAACCACTGTATCCTCTGGAGATAGTGTGAGACCTCTGAGATTAAGAAAGAGGCATATTAATTGTGTTTGTACATGGAAAACATCATCTAGGTCACTGATGTACCACATGAGGTTACCTGACAATTTAGGCCTTAGCTCCTTAGAGAAACTTAGCATTTTAGGAGCTGACACAGAAAAAGGCTGGGGTTGAAAGCAGAGAGCTTATTTCATGGGAGAAGCAAGTCTCTCATTTTTAAGGCATCCTCAAAAACACTCTCATCTGCAAGGTAGCCCCCTTTCTACCCACCCTGCTGGGTGGATATGGTGGGGAGAAAGGAAGAGACATTGCCTTTTAGACAGAGTGAGAAGCAGTTAATATGCTTGCCTCAGACCCAAAGGTTTGCAGCCAGCAACATGGCCCCAGAATGTGCCCTTCCTTCTTAGGAGAAGAGAAATTAGATCCCTCTGGTTATGGACATCAGTGCATCAAGAAACACTTGTTTTGCCCACTGTAAAATACAGATGCCTGTTCTGCATCTGTCACTAACTTTCTGGTGTGAGTCTCTTTGGGTGCTGCTATTTGACCTGCTTTGAGTTCTTCTCCTGGGAACCTCTCTCAGTCCTCTCACCTTCTCTCTATCCATAGCATCACTGCTCTCTAATTGCTAAGTATGAACATCACAACAGTCCTAGGAGACAGTTTTAGGGAGTCATCTACGCCAAATCCACTGATCAAAGCACCTTATTATCAGGCTATCTGGTCTCAGCCCAGAGCCATCAACAATTTGCAGGTACTGAAGCTGGTTGAATGATTTTATTAAGTATTCCAGTAATTACACTATGTTAAATTAGTCACCTAAAATACACTGGTAGGTGGAGACATTCTAAACTAAACCACCACCCAAGTCAAAGAGCTACCAACTGGTCAGGGTGTGCTGCCAGTGTCAGCTCATTGGCCTGACACAGACCTGCCAGAGCTTTTATTTTCAAACTACGGTTACTTTTCACATCAGACTGCACCTTTAATTGCATGAGTGCTAAGCCATGGCAAGTAGCTCAGTAATTAGGTATTAATTTTGTTTCCCTTTTTAAAGTAGGGTGAAGGAAGAGGAGAGGGGATATGGGAATGCTATTCAATCTGTTCAGATTCCCTTAAGGAGACTGCAAGAAGGAGACAAATTGAAAAAAAAAAAAAAAGGCAGCAACCCCCTCCCCAAACCATCAGTAGTTCAGATTAATGCAACCCTAAACTCCCAGAAGGCAGATTCCTTGGCAAGGTGTGTCAGGAAAACATCCAGAAGTCATCAGATGAATACTGGGACAGGGCAGGGAGTTTCTAGATTAACTCTTAGGACCAGCAAGTGAAGTTTTCCATGCAATTCTTTACCTCCGTCTTCTGTAAGAAATAATCACAGTGTGTTATCATTTTGGATACTGCAAGTCCATCTATTTAAGCTATATATTAATCTGCTTTTTGTTAAAGGTGATTTTCAGGTAACTGCCCAGCCAGTGTCCTATATCCAAGCACACTGTAGACTTGAAAAGGAAGGTACCTGTCGCAACCACTGTGGCCCCACGGGTTACATAGGGGCCACTGAGCTGACACCTTGGGAGTCAGGAGAGGATGAAATGTTTCCCACTGAACCAGCACGGCCCTGTGGCAGGAAGCAAAACTACAGGGAGTGTGCCACAGTCTGTAGGGAATTTGTCACAAGAAAGAAAGCCTGCAAAAACCAAAACAACACTTTTTTTTCTGTCCAGGAAATAAATATGATGGGTTTAAAGGCAACGGCACTGTTTTGCAAACTCTCCCCTTTGTAGCATGTTTTGGCTGCCAGCATTCCCAAGAGATAGACATGATGTTTTCTGGAAGTTTTTTGGAAGTTAATTCCAGAGCAATGCCCTGAGGCATTTCAGCTGGGCTTTGCAGCTCTTCCTGCAAAATACTAGTGAGCACTTCTGTGGGAAGGTGACATCCTGAAACAAAGAAGTTCTCCCACATATTTTAAAGGTTTCTTTCCTTATTTCAGTCCCATGCCCCTTTCTTTCCCTCTTCTGCTTGATGTTTTCTTGGCCCTGTCTTTCCCCAAGAGTTACTGCTTTTCTAAGGCAAGGGAGTAGCAGATTAGCAAACCAGCTCTAGTACATAACTCAAAAGAACCTGAAAAAGCACAGGCAGGAGCAAGGAGTGGTCACTGCATTTTGAGTTGCTGCTTCAGTAAGACTTTCACAAGCACAGCATGGATCCTGTGCTGAGGTGACTGACACAAACTCATCTTTCCCTTGATCTAGGAGTACCTTTTCTTCTGCTCACACTGAAAGGAGACATTAAACAGCTTATTCAGGTCAAGTTTTTACCTGGAGCCTTGACAGACTCGCTCCAGCTAAGCTTGGGGGGAAGCTGCTCATCCACTACTGCTGCAGTTTCCTTGCACAGCTTTATGCCACTCAGTCAAAAGGACCAAGACTGTGACCCAGGCTCTGCCTCCTAGCCAGGCAATGTATGAGGTCACGGAGATCCCAGTTCTCCCAGGAACATCTCCTTGGCTTGATATCCTTCACACGCAGTGCAGTGATGGCCCCGTGAAGTACAGAGCTGTATCTGGGCTAGAGCTTGCCCCGCTACAGTGCATCAGCCCAAATCCCATGTAAGCCTTGGGTTGAGCAAGACATTAGATGGACTTGGGCTGGCTCTCTGTACCTTTTCCCATCTCAAGAGAGCACTAGCAACTCCAACAGCTGCACTTGCACCCATCTGCTAGGCAGGGGAAAACACTTAGTGGCGCTAAAAAGCTGCAATGCTCTCTCAGGGACTTAGTGTAGGTGACGCTTCATATAGCTGTTCTCTCCCTTATTTCCCACTGCAGTTGCTTCTGCCATTGCTTCTCTGATGAGTAGGAGATGAATTAAGATGGGAAAGCTGCTCCCTCCCATTGGGCAGCTGCAACTCTTTACTGACTGGCTGCAATCTTATCAACTTCTAGCAAGAGTTCGCTGACTTAAATTTGATAGCTCAGCTGCACGTCTTCCATAGGAAAGCTCAGTGTGCTCATTTTCCTTAAGGTAAAGAGGGAAATATTTCCAGGAAATTTTGCAACTTTTAACAGAGATAAATTTCAAATAATTCATATGGCCCTGCTCTGTCAGGTGGTTTTAAGCACCCAACACACATTGTAGTTAGGCCAGGCATGCTTGCTGAGGAACTCTGGGTGGTCAGAGCCAGGCCCGGATGGTCTCCAGTCTGACTGGGTCCTTGGCTCACTGGCTGCTAGGTCTGAGCAGCACCTTCCCTCTAGTCTGCCCCTCCTCCTGCCCAGATGTACATCTCAACTATCTCTCTTGCTTTCTCTTCCCTGCTCCATATCTCTCTTATTTTGTTTTACCTGTCTTTTTATTGAGTTTTTGCCTCTGGAATAGCCACCAGTAACATCATGGATCTAAGATGACCTGTGCTGCTATCACACCTTCCTTTGGCTCCTGCATTTCACTTCCATCCCCTCACCTCCACCCATTTAGTTTGGAAGCTTTTTGGGCTGGGACCATCTACTCCTCTGAGAGTCTAATCAGTCATGAGCCCCTTTGTTGGTCTTTAGGCACTGCTTTAGCAAACATGACCAGTGACAGTGATGATCCCAGGAATAGCTTCACCCTTTTAATGTGTAAGAAAATCTAAGTGGATGAAGCATTGTATCAGATTATCCCTCCTAGCTAACAGCCTCTTCTGGCTGCAGTGTTGCACATCAGCACAACATGGTGGTGTGGCACAGGCAGCAATTAGAGAGTGGCATTCCTTAGTGAAGCAAAAGAGGATGTTAATGTGACCTGGCTACACAACTGTTTAAATAAAAACTTGACTGGTACTTCAGAATTCATCCCCATTCTTGGGGAAAAGAACTATGTAAATTAAACAGTCACACCTAGGACTTGAGTTTTACATGTTAGCTACAAACTAGCATGCTCAAACTCTGCGCTGGCCCACATGTTCAGAGATGAATTAGAAGGAAAAAAAAGATGCCACTTAGTGAATTGCCAGCATTTGTTCAGACAGGCACCTGTTTTTTCCCTTCTATTCATGTATTTGACCAGGCTTGACCTACTTAGCTGTGAGCAGCGGCAATAGCTTAGCCTAAAGATATAACTCCAGACTCCCAGAACACACAGTAAACATGTTCAAAGTGTCTCCTTTGTACACTTACGCTTCCTTGGTTTTAACCCATATGACAATGTCAACAAGCCCAGACATCTGCACATAAGGCAAGAGACCGTGAGCCTTACCATGTCTTTAAAAGCCCCAAGAATGGCTGCTGTAATAATGCCCAGAAACAAGCCAATGATGTTGAGGACTGTGGAGGACCACAGCAGCCTGTACAGGTGAACCACGTCCTGACAGCTGCTGACGCCAAGAAATTCATAGTAGCTGGAGGACTGGTCTGAACTGAAAGGGAATGCAGACAATGTCACTGCGATGGGTATGGTTTTGCACACAATATAGAGCTCTAGAGGATCTGAATCCTTCCTGCTTGCTTTCCTGTTTGGCAAAGTACTTCATCCATGCTCCCACCAAACACTGCTCAGAAGAACTGGATAAAGTTCTGCTGTAAAATTGGCTCTGCTAAGGCTAGCATCAAACATGTAGTCCAACTAATACCAACTCTAGTTTTGCTGATTGGTGGTGTTTATCAGCATGGACTCTTTTTTAATTTTTTTGCTCAGGGCCTCTGAACACAGGCACAGTCTTGGTATATGGATGCTTGTCATTCAGCTACCAGCTAAAGCATGCTTGCCTTTGATTTTTTTCACAGCTCACCTGCTGGCATCTTTGAAACTGGGAAAAACAAGTTGCTTAAGCACTAATTCAACCACAGGAAGGGAGGTTTTTCTAGCTGGCTACACTTCTTTATGGTGTCCGTGATTCCAAATTAAGAAATGCAATACAGTACAGTATAAAGATGTGTCTTTTACACTATGGATTGTACTATCCAGAAATCTTTGTTAATATTTCTACACCACACTAGTTATTGCAAATCAGGCATGTTTAATCTTCATTGTCTTGCCAAAAGCCAGAAATATCCTACAGCAAAATTTGAAACCACAGGTTCCTGTAGTTCTTTCTGGTACCTGCCTCTAATTCTAGCCCACTAATGAGCTCCTAGGACAGCTATTTGAGTTGGAAAGATTTTTTTAAATGCCAAGCCTGTTTTCCCACTGTGAGGAAATTGCCATCAGATTACAGTGGAAACCAGAAGTGACCAGTTTGTGCTCACTCTTCTGTTCTTCCGTTCCCAGTGCATGGGGCAGCAGTGGAGATGGTGGTTAGGGAAAGCTCTGCAGAGGAAGGTAGCAGCATGGAGAAACCCGCAATATTCCTGGTAAGAACCAAGGCAGGCATAGTCCTGTCCAATCAATGGCTTGAGGGCATGGTTCTGGCACTGAAGAACCACTACTGTTGAGTTCACTTGGCCACTATTATGAGCCCATCTTAACTAAACAAACTAAACTTCAGCTACCACGAGGCTGAGGAAATCTGACTTGTGATCCTGCCCACGTACCACTCTATTCCATGGCTGAGAACAAGCCACTCTGTGTGACTGTGTCTAGTCCTACTTCTCTCTAGCCATCCTGTGAACTGGAATTGCCAAGTCTCTAGAGCAGCATGACTGCTTATTTACTCTGAATTTGTCCATGCCAGTGCCATAAGATCTTGCTGTCCACTGTGAAGGACACACATGTCTAATTGTATCATGGAATATTATCACAGCAGTCATCAGTCCCAGGTGTTTCAGACAAACTCAATGTCTTAGAAAAATGGCACTGAGGATCTCCATCTGGAGGGGGAATATGCCTGAGCTCTCCTTGTTGTTACCTTATGCTTTAAGCAACAGTTTCACTCACTTTTCTTTGATAACTCTGCGTACTTCCAGCCCTTTAACACCCCTGTTCTTTTCTGTGTTGAATTCTGCTGTTTGATTCAGTGTTAACACGTAGCAGTTAGCTGTGTACCATGGAAGGAAGCATTCTCAGAATATACATTGCAAATGTATATGCAATGCATTGCAAATATGGTGTTCCATCATTTTTCTGTCATAGAAATGCCTGATGCCTGATTGACTAATGTAAGGACTTTTGTGCTTGTTGTCCGTCACAGAAAAGGTACAACAGTTTTGCATTCTCTACCTTTCCCATTTCACTTGTTTTGTATAACTGCATCATATCCAGATTTAATATTTCTTACATAAGCAAAAGATTGTAACATTCGTAGTAGATATTAATCCATCCTGTAGACCTGCACTCACTTTTTGTCTCCTATCTGCATGAGAAATATGCACGCATAGATGACTTACCCCTAGTCCCAAATGTCATTTTTCACTTCTCTAGTTGAGCCAGGAACTGGGCAAGAGCTACTTTGTTATGCAGAAATCTTGACTGTGCCACCCTTGTTTCCCTACACCCAAAATGTTCATGTCTGGCAGGATACTAGCCAAGGCTTACAGAGGACTGGGGCTATAAATGGCTGCTAGCATACGAAAAGGAGGCAAAACCAAAATAAAACAGGAGATGTAGGAAGGAAGAAAGATGAGAAATACATGGAGGATAAAAAGGAAAACTGACTGTCAGTGAACTGTAGAGGGTTGCAGAGGTCGCATGAGAGTGCCTGGTAAGATGATTGTGAGAAATAAATAAGATGGTTTTATTACAAGCAGAGATTTCCATGGTTACCTCATGTTGAGATACCTGGAGGTCATTTGGGGAGATTGAAGAGCCATTTTGTGGTCAGGAGCTGGTGGGTTGCATGTTGTTCTGGTCACTGTTACTGACTGCTGCTTACTGCCTTGTTTGCTGTTCTTATTGTTCTGGTGGTTCTGATCACTGTTACTACTGCTGACTTACTGTTTTGCTTACTGGTATAGTAGGAAGGCGAATCGGAAAGCATGTAAGGCAGTGAGACCAATTTGGGCTCACTGCCAGGAGACCATGCGGCTGGGGGCAGGGAAACAACCTCATAGGTGGATGGGAACAACCAATGAACTGTACCAAAAGGCGAGGATTGCCTTTTGAGGAAGAGAGGAGCAGGGCCTGGCACGAGAGGTGTGAGGGAACGGTTATGTAAATCAAGAGACCTTAAAAAGGCTTGTCCCCTCCCAGTCAGGTGTGCTCAAACCAGGTCACGAGTTCGGTGCAACCAGTGCTCTGCTAATAAAGTTCTTTGTTTCACTTTATTTGACCATCTTCTAAGTTTAAATTAGAGATATTTCTCACAATGACACACGGGCATGTAGTGATTGGACAAGAGGGAATGGCTTTAGACTGAAAGAGGGAGGAATTAGATTAGATATTAGGAAGAAATTCCTCACTGTGAGAGTGGTGAGACACTGGAACAGGTTGCCCAGAGAAGCTGTGGTTGCCCCATTTATGGAAGTGTTGAAGACCCGCTTAGATAAGGCTCTGAGAAACCTGGTAGGTGTCCTACCCATGGCAAGAGGGCTGGAACTAGATGATCTTCCAACCCAAACCATTCTGTGAATCTATGATACTGAGGTGTGCAAAGGGTGACTCAGGCAGAAGACTTATTAAATCTAATGGGAAAATTGTATTGCCAGACCAACAGTATATCCAAACAGGGCTGTGATTGTGATCAATTTTGATCACAAAGCAAAGAGCTTATGGATGTATTTAAAGAAAAAGAAACTTAAATAATATCAACACTAGTAAACAAGTCCTGACATCTTCTCTTCTGGCATCAGGACTTCAATTGCAGAGGAACTGGACTTCTCAGCATATAAGCTCCTTGTGTTGCTTCTCCAGGCCCTATCATTTACAAGTAAGGACAAACAACCAAGGATTTCTCACAGGCCATGAACCGCACCCAGGTACTTACTTCTCACAGTTGTACAGATCACAGCAATAGCATGTGTTACTCTTTACTTTCAGCTGGCACTTGCTGTTTAAGGTATGACATGTCACCTGCCAAAAAAGAAGAGACTGACCTTTATTCTCAGTGTTTCAGTGTTGTGTAAATCATCCTACTGACCACAGAAAAAAGAAACTACTGCAGTGTCAAGTTTTATTACCTGTTGTGCAGAAAGATCCTGATATTCCAAAATCTACAACCACAGGCCAAAAGGATGTCTCTGAGCTCCTAGGACATTTAACCAGGATGTCAGCCCCAGAGTCTGAGGGCATTTGCACTATGAAGCCCAGAGCCCCCAGCACCAGCCTGCAGTCAGGGCTTGCCAGAGTTTTTAAGCACTTTGCTGCACTACCTGGTGCTATTCTGCTGAGACCCAGAGTCTGCAGCCATGAGATTTGGATCTCTACAGCTGTGGTGTGGAGACCATATCTCCAAGTCTTGAGAGATACACTACAGAAAATCACTGAAGTGGATAAGAATACCAGTCCATTATAGTGGTGAAATGAGCAAAGGAGTCAATTTATCTGAACAACTTCCAATAAATGTGAGCTCTCTCCTTTCAGTAAAAACCTCCTGAAGATGGAAATAATTAGGAACACCAGCAAGAACAATCTCCAAACTCACAAACAAAATCATTCAGAAAAGATCCAAGCACTCCAGTAAATAAGTACCATTTACTGCAAGCTTTTGAATAGAAAACTGAAAAGGTTAATTTGCGTGAGCAGGAATTCGAGGGATGGACAGATGTTAGAACAATAAAGGCAGGCACATGTACACCACTTTCTATCCAGACAAAAAAATCATTTTAATGACTCCTTAAGTGTGGTAAGCATTAATCACTTCTACTTGGCACTACAGACCAATTGAAATATTTTTTATGTAAGGCACTTTTTTTCCCCTAAGATTTTTAGCTTATTGACATTGAAGTCCTGGAGAGCTCTCAGGTTTTAAAAACTAGCAGGTCAGAAAATACGTTCTTTCTCTAGCTTTTATTTTGATGGAAAAAAATATACTGTAACCACTGAGAAGTATTTTGTTCACAAAATGCAAATAAAATATATTGTCGAATGGAAAATTCCTCATAATGAAAAAATAGAGGGAGCATGCCTGCTTTTGAGAAGTTTCTGTCAGACAGTTCTGCCTAGCCATGAATATGCTACTCTGTGGAACAGTGTCCACAAGAGGTGTTAAAAAAGATGTTTCTCAGCTCCTGAGTTCTGAATCTGTACATCCTTTTTAGTGTGAAAACTGCCACTGTTGATGAGTCTGTACACCTCACATGTTTGTTCCCAGCAAAAAGGAAAGCCTTAAACACACACAGAGCACCAGAGAATCTTGCAGCTGGTCTCAACTTGCCACACTTGTACGTAGCAGGATTTGCTTGAGCAATGGAAGATGGGTGACAAAACTAAGATGAAACAGAGATTAAAATGATGCCTTGAGATTGTTTTTCTGACCAGGACAAGGCTGTACATGTGGTTTGTGTCTCATACCAATCAGCTCTTCTATCCCAAAATAGAGGTTAGGTTATAAAAGGACAGTCTCAGTCTGGGTTGCAATCTGGAAACAGAGCTCAGAGCTTGATAACAGACACATCACACTTGTCACAAGAACATCTCACCCTGGGATGGGACTTTTTTTCATCAGCCTTGCTCTGTTGTGTCTGAATTTACTGGATTTCTCATAAGGGCTTTGTCGGCCTGAAGTCACATTCAGCTGCAGCTGTCCTCAGCCTGAGCTGGAATTTACTGCAGAAGAGGAGCATTAGCTCAATCAAGGAAGTGACTGAAACATCACACCTGGCTACTTATCAAAGTAGTTTGAAAAGTGATCCAAAGCACAATGCATTCACTACCACAGACATCTTGTGGGATGCTCTAGAGCCTTAGCACTTAAGACTTTGGTTTTGACTGCCAGTATGCAGTGAAAATGGCCTAGGACCTAGGCCTTTTCCCATTACACGTGCATGATTGGGTTAGTAGGGCTTTGTAAGATGGAATGGGCTGCTAAAAAGTGGTTTGTTCTGATGCGTGGTTTGGGGACCATTTCTGATAGGAAATGAGTTTTCCCCTCTCTGAGCGATAAATAGGCCAGACCCGCCCCTTTTATTGTGGAAGGCTAGAAGTATAAGAGAGGGAGATCAGCAAGATCTTAAACATTATTTTAGCTTCTTCTAGTCTACAAGAATCATATTATTGGCCAAGGAAGTTACTGTAGTTGTCTATTTTTATCACAGCATTTTTAAAACATGCAAAGACACTCCTTTTTAGGAGAGCAGTGAAAAAAACCAAAATAAGTTACTGTGTGGTGTGAGCAAGGGTGGTGGAAACAGGTCATTTGTGGGTACTCTGCATGTCAAGACCTATTATTTCTTTTCAGTGACCAGATATTGAGCTTTTTCAGGTCCTGGATGTTTGTGATTGTCTATCTTCTCAGCACCAATTGAAGAGATGTTCTTATCTCACAGTAATTGCAAGACAATAGAATTATTTCTGCTTTGATCAAAGAGAACTGAAACAAAGGCAAACCAAATGAGCTGTAGACCACTTACAGGTGAGAGATGGCAATCAAAAGGAAACCTGCACTCAGTAAACAATCTGTTCTTCCTAGTTAAGTGTTTGCCTGGCATGCAGAGCATGTCCCCTGCTCACTAGCTGGCTAACTTTGGAAAAGTAAAAGCCAAGTACAAATGCCATGGATCCTTAACTCTGAATTAGCACATGCTGACTCTAAATCAGTGGACAACCAGACAAGCATGTTAGTAAAAACTACCCATGCTTTTAAAAGATACATTTTTTTTTTTCCAGAATAGAGAAAAGAGTTCTGGGTGGCCCAACTTCAGACGTTTCCAGAAGCAGCAGAGCTGTAGAAAACCATCTGTCTGGAAGCTCAAGGCTGGGGTCACCCACAAGTTGTGGTCAGTGTGACACCAACCATATGCTTATTACAGAAATCAGAAGCATTTCTCAGGCTATATGTCTGAGTGTGCAAGCACACTTCAGAAGAGGATGGAGTAAAACTTAAAGAGTGTTGTCACACTTCATAAGTTTTTCTGGGCAGGTCTTCAATCAAGGAGACAATTGAAATATTTTTGTCATACATTTTCTGGGATCAACAACGGGGTGCCCTAGCAGCAAGATTTAAGGAGCTGCTTAATATACTTTGCTAAGCTTTCTAGAATTTTTGGTGGTAGCACTCCCCATACACCCTTTCTTAGCCATGGGAGGGATAGTGATAAAGGACATCTGGCTTCTTGAAAATTATGCCATTGTCTAGCTGTTCTCAATGCTGCTCTGCCTTTCTTTTCACCACCAGTTTACCACAATAATAAAATAGGAAAAGAAACTAAATCTGGACTTCTCAGGAGGCTAGCCATTTGGATATGGGCACTTTTCCAACCATGTTGATGTCATTGAGATAATAAAAAAGCTGCATTCAGACCATTGATGTTTTTGGCCTGTGCTGGATAAATACAGAGATTTGAAGTCTTCTGGACAATACAAGTGGATTAATTTAGATATTTCCTATTCCACTTGGAGTCTACAAAAACCTCCTTAGAGAAAGATGCCAATGTGACAAACACATTCCAGACAACTATTATACAGCATAGATGGACTGGGAATCATTCCAGTCCCAGAGTAATGTACTGGATAGAAACACCAGTGATGATTCAAAACCCCACTGATTGTAGTGATTTGCAATCATCAGAGGCTTGGATAAGCAGGGAGTCACTTGTGGGAGAAAGAACAGTGGGCTTTCTGTCTACCCATGACCTACATGGACAGACATGCTGTCAAACATCTACCTCCCTCCTCCCCAGCCCCTCAAAGCACAGCAAAATAAACACATGATGAAGTGAGTTTGTTTACCTCTGTCTGGTAGGCATCATATAGGAATCCTATTCCACTTGAATAAAACTGGCACCTTTTGTTATACAAAGGTCTGGGTTCCTGTAAAGAAAAGAGAAGTCAAAATAGTAACTGGTACGGAGGAAGTGTGAAGGCACCATGTCGTGTCCCCATGCCAAATGCTTACAGCTCTGTGGAGCCAAAGCCAATGCAGTCACTTGGGTAAGCAGCTCACACACCTCCGTGTTGGCTTTCTTTCCAGAGTGGCTCTCCTCTTTTCCTTCCTCACTCCACCACTAAGCTATGGGAGTATCATTTATTTTTCTCTGTATTGATCACCACTATTAAGAAGGCATCACCGCTGGCATTTAACCACTTCCTACTGCTCTATGAGAACAGTTCAGCCACTCTTTTTTCTGGTACAGTGTCTTACTGAGAACCAAGATTTACTTTGCTGTTTTAAAGATATGGGACTTTATTTTTAAGGGATTTCAACAATATCCATAAAGAAAACAAAGTAAAATAGGTAATACTTTGAGCTTACCACTTACAACACACACTTATAAAACCCCAAAAGCAAAACAAAGAATGATGAAGAAATTAAGGCATAAAGAGAAGGCAATTTGCACTGTTTGTTTTTGCCTTATTTTTTATTTATTGCAAAATATGTGTTAGCTGCTCATATTTCATATTTTGCTTGTAACAGTTCCCACAAACTGATATAAAGGAAGAACACAATGAAATATCCTTGGCCAGATGAACGATATGTGTTTCTGACCTTGGCAAATGGCCACTCTGAAGGCTAGAGGGTGCATATGGTCTAGGCAAATACCTAGACCATATTTGCCTTGGGAGGATTTGACAACTTGAGTCCTCTGTGATTCAATGTCTATCCCAAAGCAGTGTGGGAATTACTTATACTTGGAAAAAAAAATAAAAAGAGACTTTTTCAACTTTCTATCACTTATCTAGTCCTGATCTGTGCCTTCAAAAGGACTCAAGTGCTCCCCAGTATGTCACACAGACCACCTCCAACAGAGAAGATGGAAATTCACTATCTGCCATCCCCTCTTTCCATACTAACTTGCAAGCAAAGGACTATTTAAGTTGTTGGCAGAAATCTGCACTGATTAACTTTCACTGCATTTTAAAGTGTTAAAATCCATCCAGAAATAACACAGTAATTGCAGAAATATCTGCACTACTTCAGACCAATTTTGAGTATTCTATGCTTGTTGGATTATGAAGTGTGAACTGTATAAATTTGCTGACTCAAAATACATAGTTAGTTAAAATGCAGAGCTAGGCAGGATTGCAGACAGATCAATGAATAAAGCTCCTCCATCAGCCTGTTTTCCTTTTTGATTACTCTGGCAAACCCAAGGAAGTTTGGACACCAACTCCCAAGGGTTAGGGAAAGGTTAGCTTCCTGCATCTAAAAATATTAATTTATATCACACAAGTGTAAGAAAAAATGCTTTAGTAACTTTTTTCTCTAGAGAAAAAGCAAATACCACACAAACAGCATGCCGTATCTTGAACTAGGTCAACATCCTTCCATAGTCCTGGGAAAGCATTAGCCTTTAGCCATAATTTCCAGGGACAGATCTGGTTGGGAGGTCTAACAGGGATGTAGTTTCTCTGCCAGAACAAGGAGCTGACAAGGAGAGCTGCTCTGCTGGATCTCATACTCACAAACAAGGAAAGATTGGTCAGGGATGTGAAGATGAGGGGCAGCCTTGCCCCTAATAATGAGGTGGTGGGGTTCAGAATCTGGAGAGGAGGGAGCATGGAAAAGAAGGATCCCAATCCTGAACTTGAGGAACGGAGACTTTGGCCTATTCAGTGATCTGCTTGGAAGAATCCCATGAGATACAGTCCTGGAAAGCAGTGAGGTCCAGGAGAGTGGGATTCAAGGTTCACCTCTTCCAAACTTAGGAACAGTTCGTCCCAACCAGCAGAAAATCAACCAAAGGCAGAATGAGGCCTGTGTGAATGAACAAGGAGTTCCAGATGTAACTCAAACACAAAAAGAAAATCTACAAGAAGTGCAATCAGGGGAAAGTCACCAGGGAAGAAAATAAATAAATTATATGAGCATGCAGGGATGGGGTTAGGAAAGCCCAAGCCCATCTGAAATTCAATCCAGCAAGGGCTGCAAAGGACAACAAGAAGGGCTTCTATGGATGTATTAGCAGCAAAAGAGAGATCAGAAAGAATATGTGCACACTACTAAATAAGGCTGGCAGCCTGGTGACAAAAGACATGGTAAAGGCTAAGGTGTTCAATGCCTTCCTTGCCTTAGTCTTCAGTGAAGACCAGTGGGAAAATTTGGGGCAAGAAAGACTTACCCTTGCTGGAGGAGGATCAGGCTAGGGAGCATTTAAATAGGCTGGTGATACATCCCATTTTCACGAATGGCAAGAAAGAGAATCAAGGGAACTACACACTGGTGGAAGGTGATGGAGAAAATAATCTTGGAAACCATTTCCAATCATCTCAAGGACAGGAAGGTGATGGGGAGGAATAATCCCATGTACCAGAAAAGACTGGGGCCTGACAGGCTGGAAAGCAGCATCACCAGCAGGCCTATGGAAATGATCCTTCCTCTCTACTCAGCACTGGTGAGATGTATCTGGAACACTGGGTAAAGTGCTGTGCTTCCCACTATGACAGAGACCATGAACATGGTCTGTTAATTAACACACTGGAGCATCTGTCATAAGAGAGGCTGCTGAGAGCTGAGACTGTTCAACCTAGACAAGAGAAGGCTCCCATGTACCTCATCAATAGGTACCAATACCTGATGGGGGAAGTAAAGAAGATGAAGACAGATTTTTCTCAGTAGTATCCAGAAAAAGGACAAGAGGCAATGGGCACAAACTGAAATACAGCAAATTCCATTTAAACATAAGGAGAAACTTTTTCTAATTAATTTAGGTAATTAAATACTGGAACAGGTTTTCCAGAGTGGTTGTAGAGTCTCCATCTCTGGAGATACTCAAACTGGACACAGTTCTGAGCAACCTGTGCTAACTGACACTGCTCTCAGCAGAGGTGGTTGGATTAGAAATCTCCAGAGGTTCTGCCCAGTCTCAGCAACTCTGTGATTCTGTGAAGACGGTCAGAGTCTATGTCAGGGTATGAGCACACTAACAAGTTCTCTCGAAGTATCACAGGCTGTGAATTTAGCAGACATAACTTAGCACCTGGAGACAGATATTCTCTGATCTTACCTTCTGGGCACTCATGCCCTTATTACAGGTTGCTGGCGAGTGACACCACCGTATCACACTATGAGGCTCTGTCTGACCCCAAATGCTAAGATACTCTCCACAGACACCTCTATATCTTGTTAAAAGCAGTGAGAGAGCTATCTAATCTGCCTCCATCAAGTACAGAAAGACCCTCGCTTTGGTCCTGATCTCTTGGCTTACACAGTTTTAGTACCCTTTACAACTCCTTCCTCTTAAAAAGAAATTAGTCCTTTTATTGGTTTGGTCTTTGAGGGAGAAGACATGTTTTTCATCCAAGTGTGCTTATGACTGGAAGTAGCACTGTTCCCTGAGGAGAGAGGTGATTGATTAATCCATACCAGCTATTATTGTTTCATATTGCTGTGCAGCAAAAAGGTCAGAGCTGCGACATGGAAGCGACCACTGTGAATACAGTTAATACATTTGCATGCACAATCATGGCAAACAAGTACCTTCCTTCATGCACCTAATTTTGAACAGCAAGCCTGCTGCACCAGTACAGCCAGCCTTGTGCATTCAGCCTGTTCTTCTAAACTCATCCGCATGTGCAATCAAAATAAATGAGTGATGATCAAGTGTACAGAAATAACCAAGATTAGACAACTGTTGACTTTGTCCAGACACCCATAGAATTTAACACCTAAAGCACAAAGCTTTAAAGTAGAGGTGTATTGGGGATGCCTAAAGCTTACAATGGTAAAAGCTTCCATTTGCATGCCACAGAGGTGCTGTGGTCTGTCTCTCTCTAAGGTGTTTATATGAATAAGGCACCACACAGATATTAAAAGGTGTTTAAAAATCATCCAACAGTACATCACACCACATTAGCACCAGCTCAAGTCTCTAATACCAAAGGCAAATGAGACATACTTTAAAGCTATAAAAGTAGTCCTGACAGACTGCTCTTAAAATACTTCATGTTGCATACAACAGTGTGTATGAATATAGGATATATACCAGTTCTTGATTCTTCTTGATTCTGCTGCTTATAGCAACACTGGTAGAGACACAGCTTTTACATACTATATATCTAAGTATATGTATGTATTTCATCTAATCACAGTATCTTTAAAGTATATAGGAACAATATTGTGTTTAACTGGTTTAATATTCTTTGGTACCAGGAACTTCCTCAATCACTATTATTGAAACAGAGCTATGCAAAACATCCCACTAATGTGTAATATTAATATATTAATATATAATGAATAATGTATTCCCTTCCTCTGCTTCTTTGAGTAACTTTCTTTAACTGGAAATGGGCAGATGGGAAAGTTCTGTTGGTTAAAGCTCTGCTGATAGATGAAGAGGGCAAAATAGGTAGGCTGGCAAAAAGAGGAAGAATTCTGTATAAAAATGTAGTTGTATGCTTGGTTTTATTTATTGATGTAAAGGAAAAATGCACAGGTTTTATTCAATCCTTCTGAAAAAAGATGATTTCTTAGCTAATTATGTGTGAATGTGTTTGTGTATACTGGCTAGATACAGTCAGATTGCCATCAGTCCAAGTTTAGAACATTTCCAGACACGTCAAAAAAAAAAAATAAGGACACCCTGTAATTCCCTTTAATTTCAGACAAATCCAAACTGCTCAGCCTTGAACCTTACAGGGCAAAATGTAGCTCTCCAACTCCTTGCAGTTTTTATTTCAATAATTTTCTAGTATGTGTATTAAAACCTGAGAGTGATAAACAAATGGACAAGAGGGAAGTCTTTATGCCAAGGAAGAGAAGATTTGGTCCAAATATAGAGGGTTTTGGTTTGGTCGATTCCTTTAAGAGCATACAATGGAAAACCCATGTTCTCTTTGATGGTGGGAGCATTGCAATACATTTTTTTTGTGTAACAAAAGTATTCTTTGAACAGTATCTTTGGTGGATTTGATAAAAATGTCTGTGGGGAGTTGAAGGGTTCTTATGTGAGGTACGGAAAGTAAATATTTCTTTGCCACTTTTTGTTTCCTTGGAGAACAGATGTATTTTGGATAACATAGGGAAAATTCCATCTCCGTTATGTGTAAGATCACTTTCAGAAAGCTGAGATATAGTTTAAACTGTATTGATTGAAATGTATGCTATATTTTACAAAACATGGATAATAATTTAGTGAAATAATTATATAGTGAGGGCTATTTTTATCCAATTTCAGTATTTATTTAGTTTTAACTTCCATGGTTTCTAGAGGTGTAGATTAATCATTGCCAGGGAACATTCCCAGGCCTGAAACTTGACCATCTAGCCTATTAAATTGTTAGAACTGTGCCAATGATGGCTTTGGCCTGGGCAAACTGTCACTCATCCAAAATAATTTCTGGGCATGATTTGTAAATTAGCATGGGCCAAAAACTATTCCCAGTAAGTAATTTGGACATTGCCATTTGCACCCAGAGAGACTTTGAGAGTAGGGATGTGGGCTTCACCATGCCAGTTGGCCTGAGAAACACTATCCTGGGCACATGCAAAAGACAAATATAGATAAAATTGAGGAGTCCAAAACCAGACTAATGTTTTTAGTGGCCCACTAACTTGAAGTTTTTAATTTTCTATTTTCTTCCTACAACATTTTTGTAGGTCCTTTTCATCTACACTATAGCTAGCAATGAATAGGAGAGGTATAGTTGCCAAGGTTTAAGTTTAATCCTAAAAGCAAACCGAACATCACCCTTCAGTGCCAGCTCAGCCTTGTGCCAACATTTGTGTGTTCTGGAGATTATAGCTCCCTTCAGGATCAGTTTCTCTGATAACTTTCTGAAAGCAAGCATGCAAATATGAACAAACAGAAATTATTAGCAACAAGCTTTTATACCTTTCTGGAGGCTGAGATGGAGGGTAGGTATCTGTGTCTACCCCGCACTGAACTATCTTGAGAGTACATGGCATATGGGAGCATACAAACCTGAGAGCTTTCAGACCAAAGAATCTCATAAAAGAAGGTGCCAACATATTAGGAGACTGGGAAAGCAGGCAGAATGAATCACTGTCTGGGGACAGGTGGTTGGATCCTGCCCTGTACAAATAACGAGAGGAAATGCTATAGGTCTTTTGTAATTCCTGTCTCACTCTGACCAAGGGCTCTTTCTCAGTGTTTTTCAAGAACGCTCTCAAATGAGATGGCTGTCTCTGAGGAAGACTGCTAGGAGATCCAATGGATTTATAGAAATGATTAATTCAAACATCTTTGTGCTTTCACTCATAAACAAAAGAAAAATGACCGCTGTGATAAGATGACGTTAAGGAACTTCTGAGTCTAAGGTTATCAATACTGAAGTGAGGGTGGATAAGATTTAAAGAAAAAAACATATTTCTGCTTGCTCACCAGGCTTACAACCTCCACATAAAGCACATGATCATACTTTCTGGAATCAGAAAAAGGGTAGATTTTTTTGACAACCGTTTTGGGTTTTTACTCATTGGCAGCTTAACGTGCAATTCAATTTTCAGTTTGTAATTTCTGGAGCAGAAGTGGCTTTCAGAAAACAATTTATCTTGCAAAATTTAATGATTATAAGAAAATACCCGAAATAATACCTTCTGAACTCTCCAAGTCCATATTTCCAAATATTGAATCCACATCAACTACTGGAAAACAAACTAATTAAAATAACTATTTTAAACTGGCTAGTTTCCTACAGACCTGCACCTTCCCTTGTGTTGTTAAAGAATCTTTAACCTCCTGGCAGACCAATAGAATGCCTTATCCATAATTCATGAGATGTTATATTTTTGTACACATAGTTTACATGTAATTATTAAAGTACTGCTCCTCATATGCCTCATTGACATTTATTTCTGTGAGTAACAGCATTATTTTCATAACCTCTGTATTTCAGACAGCAGCTAGGAAGAGAGGGGTCATTGCTCACTGCACTGCAGGATTCTCCAGCCAGGACAGAACACATGCTTCCACAGGAAAATGTGCCTCCTTGGACAGGCCAGTGCCTTGGGGCTGCCCAACACCATCATGGGGCTCAGTAGGTTTCTCTCCCTTCAATATCTGAGGCTGCTCTTAAGGGAGTGCCAGGCACTTCATCAAGTGGGCCTCCTAAATCTTTCCATTTCTGAATTTCGAAAAGTTTTCTCCACTATGATACTAGTGTCTGTTTCCTACTTTTTATTCTGTGTTTTGTCCTCTTGACAGCATCACCTTGACTAACAACATAGAAAGTCCTGGGCTGTCAGAGTGTGCATAGTGCATGCTGGCTGGGATTTGGAAAGGTGAATGATAAAAAAAAAAGAGAGCAAGCCATTTCTGGAACTCCCATGTCTAGGCTGCTGCACAGATGTGAGGTTATGCTACTTCCTAGGGCTGCAATGGACTGGATAATCAGGAACAGAATGTTTTCCATTTTTTTTGCTATTTTTTTCCAAATTCAGCCAATAACTAGCAAAGTATATTAAGAAACTATAATCCCTCAAATTAGGTTTTCACATGTTCTTTTGACCTAATCTGTAGACTTGGCTAGTGTGTGTTGATTCAATTTCTACATGTATTGCCCCTGCCTTAAGAGTCAAGGGTTCCGAAATGTACAGTTGAACAAACCCTTCGAGGCGATGCAGAGTGACACAGAGACAGGATGGTTCTGTCCATGCCATACTCCTGCTGTAACTACAACACATTAGTGATCCCCTGGTGCAAATAATACATTCTAAGTGTTGTATAAAGACTTAAGAAGCAGTTGTGACAGTATCTTGTTACATGCTTTGGGTGAAGTCATGCCATGAGAGTAATGCTGAGAGTTCACTCTAGACTGCAGTCAGCACTTGCTCTTTTTTGTGCTTCTACATCTGCCTTGCCTGAATTTAAGAGCTAATCTTCTTCCAGAAATGCTGTGCTCTAGCCTAGGGACCCTGCATGTCTTGTCTGCTATGCTGAAATAACCCAACTGCAGTGCCAAAAATAGGAAAAGCAGCTGATGGGGCTTAAAAACTTTACTCTCACAAACCACATTTACTTCGTGCTTTCCAGGAGCTCTTTTTAGGATTTCTATGTAATTTGAAAGACTAGATCTACAGAATCTTCTTCTCTTAATGCTTGTGAGCAGTAGATACTCATGTCAGGTCTTTCAAATCAGTAAATACTTAAGAGTACCTGTATACTGTCATGGGTGAAAAACACACATACATGGATCTATCTCACTTTTTATTTCCTCACTGATTTTTACTTTGTGTAAATATTTTGTAGTGATAGCCTCGGCCTCACTCTTCTTTATTTCGAAGAGGTCTGGTAGTACTGCTACAGTCAAATGAAAAGCCTCCAGATGCTGGAGCTGCCCCATTGCTAGATGACGTGCACAAACAGGTCGCTTCTTGATGTGGACTGACAGGTCTGTTCTCAGATGGATATAGATTTACTAGGAAAGGGTAAGTCGCCTTCTTTCAATGACTTTTGGCCACACTCTCTGTGGCACAAAGGTGGGAGGAAAGGCCCATCAGCCTTCCAAAGCAGATGGAATGCAGCGGAACAAGCAGAAGAAATGGGAGCAGACTCCCCTGCACATCTCCAAGGAGGTTCAGTGGCCCCAATGCCTTTAACTGGTGCAGGCACAGGTGGTGGCAGGAAGAAAAGATGTGTGTGCAGAGCTGCTGAGGGACACTGTGCCTGTCTTGTTGCAAACCTGTATGGCATCAGAGGCAGCTGCTCTGGCTGGGGGATGAGGGGCCACACAAGGCTCCAGTGAGGATGCCTACTTCTGCCTTAATACTCCAGAGCTCTGGCAAATCCAAGCCTGGCACTGCAATAGGTCTGCTTTCCTTTAGTCAAGTCTTGCTAGCCAACGTCTCTCAGGATGAGGCTGTAGACCTTCCCATAATACCTGCAACAGCTATTTTGCGTAGTTAAAAACTTAAATTTACCACTGACTTTTACATAAGTTTCTAATGATGTAATTAGCTGATATTATTCAAGGCTGTAATTTTAGTTATTGCTTGATGCAGTTAGATATTTAATTGCTTATTATAGTTGATTACTTACATTGATGGCGTTACTTTGATTATAGGGTTTGTTATATGACCTGATTGCTGTGTCTTGATTATAATAATGTTGTGACATACGAGTAATTAACGTTTCCACAAGAATGCAAGAAATGTTTAGTCTGTTTCTCGTCACATAACTCAAATACAAGAAAAACTCCTCCATCCCCTCCCTTTTTCCTTAATGCTATCATAATATGTAATAAATATATAAATCTCCAAGTATATAAATCTCTAAGAAATGTCATTTTGCAAGACACTAGGCCTTAGACATCTGAAATACTGGATACCCTGATGACTGAAACATAGGAGGATTTCCTTTATAATGCTCTTTTTAATTTGTTTAACATTAAAGAATGGGAAAAGAGGTTGCACTACAGGCAAAAAAATTGAGTAATATCTATATATTGAATATCTACTTCTACAAATGAAATGCTGGAGGCTTAATTAATATTGTAGTGTTGATTTCAATTTTCAGGGCATGGCACAAAACATACCTATTATAATTTAAGTAATGTAATAACACTTTCATGTATTAAATTTTTACGTTAGGTATTGAGCAGAAAACAGACAGAAAGTATGTGTTTATGCCCAGCAATTTGTCATCAGAGCTCACTGTCGTCCCTGTAAAGGAAGATCTCCACCAGCATGCATGACAACACACTAGAGGCCAGGCTGACAGGGCTCATCCAAATGGGAGGGACCACAGGACTAGGCCCCAAAATATAAGAGAGTAAAAAGACCATGAGATAAGACTAAGGAGTAATGGAAAGATTAAACAATTAGTGAAATGGTTCATGTATACCCTGACTGTTCAGGTACAATTAGATTTTCCCCATCTCCACTGGCTTGTCATTTTGAAGCTTGCATGCATTTCAGAAGATCAGAAATATATGGTGTTCAGTGAGAGGTAAAAATGTTACTGGACGTACTGGTGGCTGGGAATGTGGAGAGAACTGCACTGAGGCACACACACAACAAAATTCTAAGCAGATCTGGTAAAAAAAAAATCTAACTATGCTACCTTCTTGGAATTTATCATAAAAGACTAAAATATATTACAAGTGTGAACTTCCATAGTCTATCAATGATTTTGCAACCCATTTTAATAAGCTCTCAATAGAGCCATAAATAATCATCAATCAAAACTTTGTTGAATCCTGGGAATACACTGTTCATGGACATTATATGCAACTGAGTAATCATCCATCCACAGAGAGAGCAATTCCTGCTACATGATATTATTATTCATACTAGTCATGGTTTCTTCTTAAAGATGAAGCAAATAAAAATTTTTGCTAGGGCACATTGCAGCATACTTAAACATCTTTAATTTTACTCTAGTAAAATTTAAGGACTTTTGTGTGCTTTGCTAATTTAAATGCATGTGAATAAACAACACTTTTTGCTTTTTGTTTTATTACTACACTAATTTCTGCACTGGGCAATTCAAACCCCTGTTTTTCCTTCGACAAATGATAAAAAAAATCGCCAAGTATTTTTGCTGTAGTCTAAAGTCTGCAGGTGGTTACTTCCTCTCCCTCTATGTATCTGTGTAGAAGCTTTGAATTTTTTTCATAGAATAGTAGCATCTGTGGTTAGTCTAGAAACATTTCTGAGAATAGGAAACAATTAAGGAAATCATCCTCTGCTGGCAGTGCATGAGAGATTATACTTTTTGGAGCAGACTGCAAGCCCTTTGCCCCAGTCACCCACCTTTCCTGGGATTCAAGTGTAATTAACTTGCTTTGTATGCTTTGCATAAATTCCATCATGGCTAGTGCTTTGTAAAGTAACCAAGTAAAGATGGAAGTAGACAGTAAATCTTTCCTGATCCAAGCTGTTATTCTACACTGCTAAACAAATTCTGCCCTCCCTGCACCACATCTGATTTTTGAATGTATAGAAGCCACACAGATGCAGAAGACTATAATCTATGTACAAATGCAGAAGATCATAATCTATGGAAACTAGAATACCAGTGTAATTTTAAACTTGGATCAAATGCTTCTCACTTTCTCACATCTCATATTATTTCTTGCAATAATAATATGATTGTTAATATCATTAAAATGTGTAGAATTTCCCTCCATATCTTTAGAGTTGATTTAGAATATACTTAGTGGCATACATAACTATCTAAGTACACTGGGAGCAAAGCTACAAGAAAATGTTCAGAGACTTAGAAATTGGAAGTGCCAGATTTGCTATTGCCCCAGTGCACTAAAAATTCTGCCCTGTTGTAGATTGACATTGTACTCTTTGTGCAATAGGATCATGCAATTAAATGGCAGTGGCATTTAATCATTAGCTTTCATATAATCAAATGCATGGGTCATTCTCTTAACCTTTTCTCAGAGCACAAACTCCGAATTTAAAATAAGAGTAGTCTTCCTCTCTCCCTATTGTATGAATTGCAGTAAGATACCTCTTACTGTATCTGCACAGAATTCTTCCCTCAAAGTTGCATTGCTGCAATTTGAGTGACAAAGTAATGACATTAATGAGGGTCCTCACTGTGGGCTGTTACGTCTCAAAGAGGGAAGCCAATGGACCAATGTTTATGTCAGGGAGTTAGGGGATGCTGGACCAATCCTTGTTTTTGCCAGTGAAAGCATTTGTCCTACACAGTGGCGCAAATAGGAAAGGAACTGGGAATTACTCTTTTTCCTTCCCATCAACAAGTGAATTGTTCTTTGGCAGTGTGTATGCTGCCTAATGGTTCAGACATTTCTGTTTGGTTGGCACAATACCAGCCCTTTTCCCTCAGGGAACAAGTCACAGCAGAGAAGAAAAAAGGGATTTTAAAGAATTCGCAATTTGGCTAAACCTGAAAGGAATTTCAGGGGAAAAATAAGAGCTGTATAACCAGAGGCCTTTGTCCCTGCCAGTGTGAGAGGCTCTGCAAACTGGAGGTTCTCCAGAAAAAACAGGTTGCCATTATTTTTCTTACTGCAAAATATCTGGCAACCAAACTAATGCATACTACCAGCTCCTCTGCAGTGTCAGTATATTCAGGCTGTACGCATCATGCTTACCTGTCCGGAAAGAAAGGAATATCAGATTGCAGATTTGTGGGTACAGAAACCCTGAAGCTCCTCCCTGTCTCTGCGTTCTAGACAGAAATCATTAGTGAAATGATAGTTTTGCTGAAAAGTCCCTAGATGCATCCAATATACTCATCACTGGGTTGTCTTGTATATTATCCAGTACGTGAGGAATAGCGGTTTTAGTAAAGATGTTATTTCAGTTATGTTCATGTTAAAGATTGCTTTTCCTCTGTTGATCTGAAGACCAGCAAACCTAGACCAGAAATCCCGATAAATAGTTTTCAGGTGGTTTTAATCTATGAACCCTTAAACATTTTCCAGCAGCGAACAGGTCTGGGCACCACACAGACAGATCTGTAGACAAGAGGCAATAGAGTTTCCACCTGACTACAAAAATAGTTCACAAGACCCTTTTTGAAGCCGCTGCTCTAGAATGACCTTCTGAATAACAAAGACTAAATAATTTCACCCCAAGACATATGAATCAAGTTCATAACTTCCAGAGAAGCTTCACAAGACCATATAAAAATAAGATTGGGATTGAAATATTTCAGTGATGGAGAACTATCCATAACCTTGACAAAGCTGTTTCCATGATTCTTTATTGTCAAAACTGTGCCTGCTTCATGGTTTGAATCTGTTTAGTATTGACTTCAATTCACTGCACTTAGTTTGGTTTTATTCAAGAGACTAAAAGCCCTCTGCTATCAGGTAACCTTTGATTATGCAAATACCTCAGAGAGGACAATATCAGTTCACCTCTCAACCTTTTTTTTGTTAAATGAAATAAATCAAATTTCTGCGTACTGTTTCTAAAGGGTACCACTCCAAATTTTAGGTTTTTATTCTCTGAACTTCTTCCAAGTCAGTAAGGTCCTTTGCAAAGCACCAAAAAATACCAGAGCTGGAGTCAGTAATCTAGCAATGGTCCCACCAGCTATTCCTATATTGCCCAATAAATGCCGGAGACGCAATGCCACATGGTCTCACCATTTTGCTCACACCAACGCAGCTTAGCATTATCCATCTAGTTCAGATTGGGTTTCAAGATAGCTTGTGGGGGTGGTTTGAAACTGTTCTGCAATGTCAGTATATTTTCTTCTACTAGATTTCCTTGTGACTTCTGTTGTGATGCTTTTGACTTATGCACCTCTGACTAATTTACCTTTCATGGGACTGGACACTCCCAAGCTGTAATGCACTTCACAGGGAAAATATATGTGAGTAACAGGAACAAAAATGACGGTACAACAGGCTTTGAGCTTTTCAGGCCTTTCAAGAAAATTCTTTTTCAAAGAAAATTATTCACCCTTTGATTTAAAGTATGCTCAACTGCATTTGGACGCATGCGAATGAATATGCTACATGAAATGAAATGCATGCTACATGAATATGGTCATCTTGCAGTACAAAGAGAAATCTTGGCAGATTGGGTTAAGCTGGTTGCAGGAGTCCTCCTTTGCTCCAAGTCCTAAATTAAGTTCATAAAAAAGAATTAATCTCCCCTTGTAAATAATTGTTACTCTAAGAATGCTACCTGTGCTTCCCATCTCAGTGTCAGATGCAAGGTCTAATACTAGGATTAACGCTGTGGGATAGTTGGCCATTGGCATGTCAAAATGCACTGCTTGCAAACTTCAGCACTTTTTATTTAGGAAATTCATCAATAAAACATTTTAACCTCAGTAGACCATCAATACAAAAATCACTACTCAACTAGTGCTAATTTTCAGTTATAGATGTTTAGTGCTCACTCTGCTTAAAAAAAACATACAACTGCAAAACTTTTCATAGAATCATAGAATAGTTTGGGTTGCAAGAGCTCATCTAATAGCAATGAACAGAGACATCTTCAACTAGACCAGGTTGCTCAAAGCCCTGTCCAATCCGACCTTGAATGTTTCCAGGGAAGGGGCACTTACCACATCTCTGGACAACCTGATTCAGTGTTTTACCACCCTCACAGTAAAAAACCCTTCCCCACATCTCTGGACAGCCTGATTCAGTGTTTTACCACCCTCACAGTAAAAAATTTCTTCCTTATATCTAATCTAACTGACCCTCCCAAAAAGTTTGCCTCCATCTTTTATATAGGCCCCCTTTAGGTACTGAAAGGCCACAATCAAGTTTCCCTGGAACTTCTCCAGGCTAAACAACCTCAACTCTCTCAGCCTGTCTTCATAGGACACATACTCCATCCTTCTGATCATCTTTGTGGCCCTCCTCTGGACTTGTTCTAACAGATCCATGTCCTTCCTGTGCTGAGGACTTCAAAGCTGGATGCAGTACTCCAGGTTGGACCTTCAACAGAGCAGAGCAGAGGAGCAGAATCACCTTCACTGACCTGTTGGCCACACTTCTTTTGATGTTTTTATGGTATATGCTATACCATGCTGTTATATTAGTGAGTCACACAGGATGGAAATGGAATTAAAAGTTATTAGCTAATTTTGTCTCCTGTGGCAGCATGGAGAAAGTAAAACACATTTAGTGTTGTTCTCCAGAGAATCTACCTAACTTAATTCCAATTCAATTATTCTTTGAGTTGTGTTTTCTGCCACCAGTTGTCAAGGTAACAGCTTTGTTAGACATGGAATACAATTATTTGTTTTTCGCTTCAAAGGAAAGGCCACTCAGAACATTTTCAAATTACTTTTTAGAACATCTGGCCTGCAGTGCGCAAGACTGTGGTCTGTGTTACATGTCATGGGCTTGTGAAGTCACCCTGTAGTAAAATGCAGCTGTGGTCAGCAAAGCTGCCGGTCACTCCTGCTGCAGTTCTTGCCCGAGTGTTGTAGTGAAACCTCAAAACAACAGAGCAAGATGCAGACGAACCCACCTCTAAGCAAAAGGGAACAGGACAGTGCATATGTCCGTAGATTTATGCTGTCCCTTCACTGTGCCACATAAAATCAGACTCTTTTAAAATCACTTCCTTTTAAAGCAAGTTCATGCCAGATGATAAACTGCATTAAAACAGCTGAGAGGAAATATCAATAATTGATAATAAGGTAAGTAAGAGTCATTACCAAAGTCTTGGGCTTTATAAACAGAAAATTCAGCCCAGTTCATGCTTAAAAGCAAGCCAAAAATGCTAAGTAAGTGGCAATTAATAGAGCATTCAAACATTTTTATTCTTTTCTTTTGGAGAGAGAAGACATTTAGAAGAGAAATCTAGTGCATCTTTAAAAATAGTTGAACCTGAATCTAAATTCTTTGGCTGCAATCTGTTAGATTTTGTACAGCATCAATGTCAAATCCTTTATCTGAGCTGGAATAACCACAGGCAACCATCGGCAAAGAAAAAGAATGGATATGTTCATTAACAAGTTGAATATAAATTAGCAGGGTGCTTTTGCAAAAGAGATGGCCAACCACACACTGGGCTGCATTAGCAAACCATTACCAATATGTTGGAGGAAGTGATTATTCCTTTTTGAGAACACTCACATGGCTACATCTCACTATGGCAGCCAATTTTAATCCCTCTCCAAGTCAAGAAAGACCTTAGCAAATTACAGTCTGACCAGCGGAGGGCCACTAAATGATCACAGAGGGGACTAAAAGACAGGATGTACCAGAATAGGTTCTGTATCAGGAATATTGTGGCCAGCAGGACCAAGTAAGTGATTCTTTCCCTGTAGTCGGCGCTGGTGAGGCCACATCTTGAGTACTGTTTCCAGTTCTGGGCCTCTCAACTCAGGAAGGACATCAAGGAGCTGGAGTGTGTTCAGAGAAGGGCAACAAAGCTGGCGAAGGGTCTGGAACACAAGTCCTGTGAGGAGAAGCTGAGGGAGCTAGGATTGTTTAACCTGGAGAAGAGGAGGCTCAGGGGGACCTTATCACTCTCTAGAACTCCCCGAAAAGAGGTTGCAGCCAGGTGGGGGTTGGCCTCCTCTCCTGGGCAACTAGTGACAGGATGAGAGGACATAGTCTTAAGGTGCGCCAGGGGATGTTAGGTTGGACATTAGGAAGAATTTCTTCACAGAAAGGGCAATTATACACTGGAATGGGCTGCCCAGGGAGGTGGTGGAGTCACCGCCCCAGGAGGTGTGAAAGAAAAAAGACCGGAAGTGGCGCTGAGTGCCACAGTCTATTTGACATGGTGGTGTTCAGTGATAGGTTGGACTTGATCATCTCGGAGCTCTTTTCCAACCAATCTACTTGATTCTGTGATTCTGGTTGAAGGAAGAGGGCTTGTTCAGTGAGGAGAAAGGAAGGCTTAGGGGTATATTTATTGCTGCATTGAGCCACCTTAAGAATTGTTGCATAGAAAACAAAGCCAAAGAGGTACATACAGAGAAAGAATAATGGCAACAATCACAAGTTGCAATTTCACTACTGTATCTTTAGTTCTCATTGGTATTATCCCAAGTTCTTTAGCTCTTCTTTTTCTTTTTAGTGAATCTCCTCTAATAAGTCTGTCTGGATGTGGTCTGTGAATTCCACTCAATATGATCAAAAGGCAGTTCTTATAATCAAGCAGAGAGGACTTCTCCAACCTGAGCCCTTGGTTTCTCCTAGAGCTTTCAGGCATGTCTGAGTCCCTTTATATTCCATACTTCAGGAAAATGTGACTGGCCATGTGTCAGTAACAACATTCCATTTCCTAGTGAAAAGATGATACAAAACATTTGTCTCCACAGCTTAAAATATCTGCCCGTGCTTTTGCTACCTGTCGTTTTCCTAACCTTCTCAGGAAGCTCTTGCAGGCAATTTCCTCACTTCATAACTGGATTTCTTGTCACTGGTTATTTTAGGTTCTTCCTGAAGGATAACCACAAAGCTAAGGATCATGTGGCAATGGTCAAGGCTTGCAGTCATGGATAGGAGGGTAGTAGGTACTGCAGAGAATGTGTACATGAGGTGGGACAGCGGATCTCCCTGTGTGGTGAGAGGAGGCTGTTGAATGATGTCCATTAGCACAACTGGGCTACTCTCATCTGCTAAATAACAAAATGTCACAACCAAAGATGAATGAATGAATTCCTGTGATCATCATATTTTTCTGAAATAACATCACTGCACATTAATTTCAGTTTTAATTTGTTTCACTTGATTCTGGCTTTTTCTTTTTAGGGTGAATTACATCTGCATTATTTTTTAAATAAGATACTGCTCTTTTAACTCAAGCTACTTTTCTTTCAGTGTTTTTAATTTTATAAGTGGTGTGCTCCAGAGCTTTCTATAAAGTAAAGTGAGTCTTAAATAATTTAAGTATCTTTTTTCTGAAATACATCCCTTTCCTGAAAGAATTTTTTTCAATTTTATGCCTTCTTGGGAAGAAAATAAAATAGAGAAAGTGTTTTATTATTCTATTCACTGTTTTACAAGTGCAGGAGAAAATGTGCAACAATAATAATCTCCGTTCAACAGCAGGCACACACTAAGAAAAATCTATAATTATGTGATTTGTCCTCTTCACATCCTTCACAGCTCAAATGAAGCTAAAAAGAAAAAAAAAAAAGAAAAACAGGACACATTTCTTACCAAATTTATGTGAAGGATGTTGTATTTGTTGTCGGTCTGAGGACTGCTTAGCTTCAGCTGGTACTTCTCCCTCCAGGAGAAAAGGGCCCTGGAGGCTTGGTATCAGCAGCCTGATACTGGAGACAGAATAGTCAATGCTGCCCTATTTCTTCTCACAAAAAGTTTATGGCTTTAGTATAGACCTAGGCACTTGCTCTGGCATGCCAGGAGTTTGTCCTTTCCCTCACTGGAGGACAGTATAGTTCAGCTCTCCAGCAGCTATCCCCTAAAGGCAGTGGCCAAAGTGCCACAGCACAAGCTGTGGCCAAAGGCAACAGCACAACACAGGTCTGAAAATGGCTGGTATTGGCCTGTACGGAATGGACTGAAAGTGGCATTTGCTGCTCTTCCTGTAGGAAATGAGCTGTGATGCAAAGAGGATGTAATACAATGGCAGTGACACTGTAGTCTGCAATGCACACGTTCTTTTGATAACGTCTCACTGTTATTGTAAGTTAATTTGGGAGTGTACTTACTCTACCACCCCTACAGACTTTCCCAGGTGTGTTAGAGAAACTAGATGATGTACACCTTTATTCCACCTGATGCTATAAATTTCCCTATTAAACAGAAGAGGAGAATGAGATTGAGTGTGATTATGTTGAGATGCAAATTAGTTTTTCAACAAAAGGTACTACTAAGTATTTCTTTGTTCTGTAGTATGTGAAGGAATCCAGAAGAGATAGATATGACAAAATTTAGCCCAAATGTAAACAGCTGGAAACGGATTTCCCTAAAGCCTGGCATGACATCACTGAAGCAGGTTCATGTTATTGGGTTGTACACCTCCAGCACTCTGGGGAATGACCAGTCCCTTCCAGCCTCCAGTTCTGCTCAGATGATTCAGTCATACCCGGTCACTGATATAACCAGATACAGAACTGCACCCCAGTGTGTAAGACGCCTTTTTTGTGGATGAGTGCAATGACTTTATGCCTTGGGGTTCTCCAACTACTTGCTGACCCACTTTTTTCCCAGAGAGCACTGTAATGAACCAAATCACTTTTAATTCATTAACACACATCAAGGGTATGCCACGACAGCAAGCAATCTCATGCAGCTAATTGTATTATAATGCAGAGAAGGCAAATATAAACTCTAGCTATTGCATATGAAACACTGTTTCTTCAGATATAAGGCTATAATAATATTCTAACATGATACTGTTGCTTGATTTAGATAGGAAGCAGTGTCCTTTCTAGGATAGCTAAGCAACATATGTGAAAGGAGTATAAAGCCAAGAGAGTGCAAACTGACAAAGGAAACACCTAGAAAGGTGACAGAGGAGATGCCTGTCTCTGTGTTTGAGATTGAGCATACTGTCCTCTGGCACAGTAACTCACCTCAGAGAAGGCAACACAGTGCCTAACCTGAGCCGTGGGGGGCTGTGGCTGCACAGCTGCACTGCAGTTGTAAGGTGTAAGACTGCGCAAGTGCCACCTGAACATTTTCTAATGATCGCATCAAAGCAGGACAAAAATAAGGCTGGTTCCTGGGAAATTACTGAATCACGGAATCATCAAGGTTGGAAGGGACCTTCAAGATCATCTAGTTCAACCGTCAACACAGCACCACCATAATCACCCCTAAAACCATATCCACAAGTGCCACATCCAGACACCTCTTGAACACTTCGAGAAATGATGACTATCACCTCTCTGGGCAACTTATTCTGATGCTTAACCACTCAGTAAAAATTATTTTTCTAACATTCAATCTGAACCTGCCCTGGCACAACTTAAGGCCATTTCCTCTCAAACTTTCACTTGGGACATGGCAGAAGACACCCACCATGACCTCACTACAACCTCCTGTCAGGTAGTTGTAGGGAGTGATGAGCCTCCTTCTTCTCCAGACTACGAAACCCCAGTTTTCTCAGCTGTTCCAGGACAGGTCCAAAATTTGAATAAGTGGCAGTGGTTTTCCAGGGCACAACCACTGAATTTTCAGGAGCAGGAAACCTGAACAGAAGTCTGCTCCCCTCTTCTTTTAAGCAGCTCCTTGGACTTACGCCAGTCAGAGACCAAGTTATACCAGGTGTCATCCAGAGCAACTAGAGGGCAAATGCAAGTAAAAGCAGGTCACTTCAACATCAGGCAGGCTCTGTATAGCACAAAGCATGATTATAATCCAGAGTGCTTATCCATGCTCGCATTGCACACCTCAGGTGTTTATACCAATGGATGTCTCCTTCCTTGTGCAATGCACGTGAGGTTCTGAAACTCACATTTGATTTAAAGTCCTCCTCAGTAACAGTAAAAAAGAAATCAGTTTATAACTTTATGCTCTGAGTGATCCAAAGCCTAATTATTCTGATGTATTTGCTAACAGAAGTTCAAGTAGGGTTCTATTGATGCCAGTGGAGTTATACTGCCCCTCAATGAATGTAAGCAGAAAGATGAACAGGCCCATGGTATTTCAAAGCAGTGAGAGGGTCATATACCATCATACTTGCTGTATTATGTAGTACACTATGCCTGACCTCTAATGCCTATTAACACATATGACTGCTTATTTCCTGAAGATTTTGGAAATCAAAGATCAATTAAAAGGTTGGATTCTGATGGATTTTTAGGTATAGCAAGCAACACAATTCTAACATGCAAACTGGCATATTTAAATCCCCTGGGTTGTCCTGGTGCTCATCAGCATCAAACGCCTTCCAAATCCTTACCATGTCCACAAAGCCTTTGAGCAATAGGAAACAAATTATGGTGGTATTTGAAGTGTCTGCCTTTTTCCAAGCAGACATGTCTTTTAGCATGCCTTTCATTTTCGAATCACCTCTTTGGAATCTCCAACAAGAACTATCAATAACCCTAATATATTGCTAGACATAAACTAAAAGAAAATGCTTTTCTGCTAGAAATTACATTAATGATCAAAAATGAAAGATGCCAAAATCACTATACTTACTATGTGTCGTGCTGCGAACACTCCATCAACTATTGCACAACAGAATGCTGCTACCACACCAAAGCTGATAAACACGATGGAGGCTACCAACTGAGAAGAAAAAAACAGATTGAGTAATGTTTTCAATATAATTCTTTAAGTAAAACAATTACGCTAGTTTTTCTAGCAGTTTTAAGTGACGGTTCCTCCTGCTGTAATTCGCTTTAGATCAGTGTGTAAGGGTGATAGTCACGCACTAGTAAAAAGGCAGAAATTCTTGATGCTGGTTTGACAGTATTAAATTATTGTAATGCGTTTCTGTGGCTAGGTTTTGGTACGGGGGGGGGCACTACAGGGGTCTGTTAGAAGCTGCTAGAAGCTTCCCCTGTCTAGTGGAGCCGATGCCAGCTGGCTCCAGGACAGACTTCCTGCCGCTGGCCAAGGCTGAGCCAATTAGGAGTAATGGTAACACCTCTGTGATAACATATTTAAGAACAGAAAGGTATTGTGCAGAAAGAACTCCAGCCAGGGAAGAGTGGAGTGAGAACATGGGAACAACAAAGTAGACACCAAGGTCAGTGCAGAAGGAGGGGCAGGAGGTGCTCCAGGTGCTGGAGCTGAGGCCCCTGCAGCCCGTGGTGCAGACCATGGTGGAGCAGCTGTGCCCCTGCAGCCCATGGAGGACCATGGTGGTACAGAGATCTACCTGCAGCCCATGGAGAAGCTCATGCTGGAGCAGGTGGATATCCAAAGGAGGCTGTGACCCTGTGGGAGGCCCAAGATGGAGCAGGGTCCTGCCGGAGACCTGCAGCCCGTGGAGAAAGGAGCCCACATTGGAGTAAGGTTTTCCCGAGTAGGACTTGTGGCCCCTGTGGGGGACTCATGCTGGTACAGCTCATTTGTGAAGCACTGCACCCCATGGAGGAGTGACCCACAAACAGTAGTTTGTGAAGAACTGTTGCCTGAGGGATGGAATCACACACGAGAGGTCCATCAAGGACTGTCTCCTGTGGGAGGGACCCCATGGAAGCAGGGGAAGGACTCCTCTCTCTGAGCAGCAGCAGAAACAACAACTGACCGTAACCTCCATTCCCTATCCCCCTGCACCGCTGGGGGGGAGGAGGGAGAACATGGAAGGAAGGAGGAGTGGGGGGAACATGTTTTTAAGATTATTTTACTTCTCGCTCTTCTGGTCTGATCCTGTTAGTAATAAATTTAAGTAATATCCCCACTTTAAATCTGTTTTGCCCATGAAAGTAATCAGTAAGTGACCTCTCCCAGTTCTTATCTCAGCTCATGAATCCTTAGCTGGTTTTTTTTCTCTCCTCTGTCCAGTTGCAGAGGGGAGTGAGAGAGTGGCTTTAGTGGGTACCTGGCATCCAGCCATGGCCAACCCACTACAGTTATAGTTAATTACTGCAACAGATTAAAAAAATTCTTCAGAACCTGACAGAATGGCATTCTTAATTGATAGAGCACATGAAAGAGGGATTTGGTTAAGAATGTGGAACCTTTTTGTTATTTACTAGTCGTTAATTACTCCTTCATAACATGTATTCCTGAAATTCCCAGGTATAGATTACCAAAATCACATCCATACAGTTCATATATCCCTTTTGCCTATACAAAATCCACACCTGCATTACCTAAGCACTGTTTTCACAAGTGCAAAATTTGTAAGGCACCACAAAGCCACTTGAAAAATAGACTCTTTAGCTTATGTTAGGTTAAGAACAGTACAATGTCAATAGTGGTAACAGGGGACACAGCATTGGTGACTTCCTCAAAAAAATTATATTGGGCAAGTAAGAAATTACAGCCATATAAGCCCACAGCATTGGACACGTAGGTTAAAGAAGTATTACCCACTTGGAGACAAGAGCTCTTAGTGAATGGGAAAAAAGTACAACTTAGAAGCAAAAGAATCACAATGTTTTCTGATACGCTATTTTGACCTCTCATTAGCTCATGTCTTATGCAGTCAGAAGTGAGTTGGCACTGCCACAGGGATTGCTGTGGAATTGGAATCCTCAGCACGAGGAGAAAAGTGGCACACAAAGTGGCTGAAGCAGATGGTACTGGCTTATCTTGGGGACCTGCTGCATTCCCCCTGCAGCCAGCTCCAGCCTGCTGAAACCCTAAGAAAGCACTGTTGGCTGTATCACCCTTCAACCTCCACTGTCCCTTGGCTCTCCACTGTGGTAGTTCATGTCTCATGAATTTGGCTGTCTAAAGACCTTGGCATGCAATTCATGAAATCAAGAAGGCTGTGGGCTCCTATCACTGCAGACCACTCGGCTGTGCTGCAGCTGCATTTGTGTGGCAGCTGCATTTGCTGCAGATCCTGATCTCTTTATTTGAAAATGTAGCAGTGTTTAAAAGTTCTGATTAAATCATGATTGTCAGATATCTCTATCCTGTTTTTCAAGTCATAGCAGTCAATCAGATAATTAGTGGGCTTAGCCAGTTATCTCCAAATTGCCTGAGCTCAAGATGAATTTACTGGAAGCTGACCTCAAGGTGGCTTTTCATTTCACGCATGAGCAACTTATTGATGATCTACAGTTCCCAAATTAACGTTTTCCACCCACAGAGATAGTTTAAATCACCTAATGAGTATGCTGGCCTTTCAGTTTCACCATATAGCAATACGAGACCACATATAAAGGTGCACAGTAAATTGCAGTATAGACAGGAGCTATGGAGTTGGCTTTGCACCCCTCAGTCGTGTTGGGGTTCATCTACCCATTCAAGGGGTTGCCTACAGTGAGCAGTCCCTTTGAAATAAAGAACATTTCTTGACTGAAGTAATACTTATTACAATGCCAAGTGGCAGAATGCAACACTGAGAGGTTCTTATGACTTAAATTGCCTTATATATGTATTCAAATTATAAAAGAACTAATAATAGAAGAATAACACCATAAAAGTCCTTAAAATGAAATTAGAGATTTATATTCTCTCTGAAGTCTCTCACTGCTTATTGAGAATGTGAGAAACACATAAACCAAGTACAAAATTAACTACTTCTAAAAATTGCAGCCAAGACAGACAAATGAAGAGCTGTTGTAAATTCAGAAGATAATTTTCCTGAGTAGTATGTGATTGCTGGAGTTGTGAGTTCACAAGCCTAGCACCGTCTAGAAAGAAAAGAAGTGCAGGTTACTTAAACATAGAGAATGCTTGTTGACAGGTACAAGAAATAGCGCTTTAAAAGAAATAAATACTGATCTGTCGCATCATCTCATCTCCATTTTTAATAGCAGTGTGTTTTGTCAGGACAACTGTTCATTATTCATAGCAATAACAGTTATTGAAGAAACAGTTTTTGTTCTTGCTGTTCTGCTGCTGTGCAGCCAGGCTTCTCTACAGCTGTTGCTATCAGAAAATATTTACTCCTGGTTCTGGTACGGAATACAATAATTTGGTTATTTACAAGGAGCAATAAAACCAGTTACTAAACAATGAAAGCTGTACTGTGTGGGCCTAACAATCAAAACCAAAAAACAGTTGTTTAACAGAGGTATTTTAGCAAAAGGGAGAGCAAAATAGCATGTGGAATGAGGGACTTCTGTAAACAGTATTAACTGGAGAGCTGTTATCTATCTTCAGACACTTCATAGAAATATGAAAACACTCAAAAATGGAAAACTGGTGAAAAGCTGGACTGCTAAATTCTTGCATGCTGGCTTCTTTCAGAGAAGACATGCATTTTATTGCAGAATTCACCTGTCTTGGACAACCTCCTGTCCTTCAGCAGCCATACAACAGCACTGCCTGCCCTGTCACCCTCCTGTCCAAACAAGACTAGTGAAGGCAACAGGGGACACACAGTGGTCATGGACACTAGTCACAGAGTCTGTTCAGCTACCAGAAATGCACCTGGCCCAGGTATTTTGCAACTAAGTCTCCTACAGCAACAGACCAAATCCAACAAGTAGTTTGGTGAGGCCACCCCAGCTGCAGCCACACTCTCATGTAAACACCGCATCTCAGGCCCCCTGGCACTTCATGTGCTGAATCACACGCTGCTGGTGCCGTGTCTTCCTGTCCCTTCCTGTCCCTGCTGTGCAACATGCAGAGATGTGCCACCGTTTGCCAGCAGACACATGGAAAATTACATTGCCCCCAGCATAAGCACGTGCTGGCTACAGGCTGGTACCTTGCTGGATGTTTACAACAGTCCTTTGAAATACTTCTGCAAGGCTAGCTAGACTCCAGGTCTCCATTCTAGCACATCCCTGGTTTCCTCATGCTCTAATTCAGTCCTTACCTGTCCTCAGCCAAAAGGCACAGCTTCTCAGACAACAACAGTCATTTCCAGCACCAGATGCTGTGTGAAATGCCTCATTCACGCAGTTTAGACTAAGTAGATTTGAGACTTTGAAAAATGCATGGATTTTTGTTTTTGAAATCACCTCCGTATGGGATGCAAGTTACATTATATCAAACAGACTCACTTTGCCCATGCTAAATGGCTACTTCTGCATTGCACAGCCTTCAATGTCTCCAAGCACTGTTTGTTCATCAAGTCTCTCTGGGATTTTTTTTCCAGGCAGAGAAACACTCAGAATTATGCTCATCAGTGTAAATTGAGAAACTCCGTCATCCAATACTTTTTGCTCTAGAAAGTGAAGTCTTTGCAAAAGGCTGTGTGACTGTTATACCACAGGTTTGTAAACTCCTTTTTATCCCCCCAGAGGTTCAAGCAAAAGCGTTTGGAAAAGAAATTTATGGGGCAGTTTGTTGTTGGCTGCCCCTAACACTACATTTCCCAAATTAGAGTTTAATTCTGTGGGCCACGTTACTGGTTTGATTTTCCTGTGTCTCCAAGATCAGAATTTAATACAGGCTTATATAAATCTGCTGCACTTTTTCAGTACTATGGGGATGATGATGTAAGAGCAGAAGTTTACAAAAACTCTTTATCACAAATCCAATACAGAGAATGATTTTCCACCCTGGTGCAACCAGGGAGCTGGAACAACCAGTCTCAACCAGGAGCTGCATCTGTTACCATGGCACCTCAGCAGGTCTGTAAATTAAAAGCCCTCAAAACTAAGACAATTAAACTCATTGCGTTGCATTTCAGATGCTGCTGTCAACTATACACTGCCTGTCTTGTGAGATGGGACTGTGTATAAGTGCTTTTAATTGTGAGTTAATTTACTCTAATTTCGAAAGTCTTTCTCTCCTATGTTCTCTTCACATAACAGCCACTTCTTTTCCCTGCCCTTGGGACAGAAGTTGTGCTGCTGTAATGAAAATTAAGCCTGGGCAAGGCTCCTACTATGCGGGTTTTCACAGTTGAGCTAATTAGGAAGTTTGTTGCTACATTAGGTAACGTGCTTCACAATTTATGGCTTGACAAGGTATTTTTTCCAAAGGTTGGTCCTTAAGTAATGGCACTACTGTAACTGAGGCTCCTGCTGGAGGGTTGCCACACCACAGGAGATAGAATTAAGTCATGTTTATTATTCATTAATGCCAATTCCAATCAGCACTAGTTACAATGACACAAATTCATAATGATGGAAGACTTTCATAACTGCCCAAACTGTGCCTTCCAATTTCTAAAGGAACCCTACAAAAAAGGTGGAGAAGGACTTTCCATAAGGGCATTTTGTAAGAGGACAAGGGGTAACAGCCTCTAACTAAAAGAGGGAAGGTTTAGGTTAGATACTAGGAAGAAATTCTTAACCATCAGGGTGGTGAAGGACTGGAACAGGTAGCCCAGAGAAGTTGTGGATGTCCCATCCCTGGAAGTGATCAAGGCCAGGTTGGACAAGGCTTTGAGAAACCTGGTCTAGCAGAAGATGTCATAGAATCATAGAATCGATTGGGTTGGAAAAGACCTCCGAGATCATCGAGTCCAACCCTTGGTCCAAATCCAGTCCATTTACTAGATCACTCAGTGCCACGTCCAATCTGCGTTTAAAAATCTCCAGGGATGGTGAATCCACCACCTCTCTGGGCAGCCCATTCCAATGCCTGATCACTCTCTCTGTAAAGAATTTTCTCCTGATATCCAACTTAAATTTCCCCTGGCGGAGCTTAAGCCCGTGCCCCCTTGTCCTATTGCTGAGTGCCTGAGAGAAGAGACCAACCCCCACCTGGCCAGAACTTCCCTTCAGGTAGTTATAGACGGTGATGAGGTCACCTCTGAGCCTCCTCTTCTCCAGACTAAACAACCCCAGCTCCCTCAGCCTCTCCCCATAGGACTTATGCTCCAGTCCCTTCACCAGCCTTGTTGCTCTTCTCTGGACCCGCTCCAGCACCTCAATATCCTTTCTGAACTGAGGGACCCAGAACTGAACACAATAGTCAAGGTGTGGCCTCACCAACGCAGAGTACAGGGGAAGGATCACTTCCCTGCTCCTGCTGGCCACACTATTTTTGATACAGGACAAGATCCCATTGGCCTTCTTGGCCACCTGGGCACACTGTTGGCTCATGTTGAGCTTCCTGTCAATTAGTACCCCCAGGTCCCTTTCTGCCTGGCTGCTCTCCAGCCACTCTGTGCACAGCCTGTAGTGCTGCATGGGGTTGTTGTGGCCAAAGTGCAGGACCCGGCACTTGGCTTTATTGAACTTCATCCCATTGGAATCAGCCCATCTCTCAAGTCTATCCAGAGCCCTCCTGCCTTCCAGCAGGTCGACACTCCCTCCCAATTTAGTGTCATCAGCAAATTTGCCGATGATACACTCAATCCCCTCATCTAAATCATCTATAAAGATGTTAAACAGGACTGGGCCCAACACTGATCCCTGGGGATAAAGCATTCAAAGATAGAGTTTCTGCAAAAAATGCTATACAAAATAAAGATGAATTTTCCTATATTTTTATCTTCAGGCAATGAAAGAATAGTGGGAATTAAATCAATAGCCATTACGAAACATGAAACAAAATTACTGAAAAAGGTTACATGATTAATACATTCTTTCTTCTCTCATAATCTAATATCAGATACAAACTCAGACCTAGAATAGCTAGGAAACATTTTCAATTTGTTTTACAAGGAAACCTTTAGTAGAATGACCAATCTACTGAATAAAATAACCTATATCAAGCAGTTTCTGTGCACTTAGACTTTGAAACTGGAGTCATCATTACATTGCAATCAGAGAATTAATTTGATATATGTGTAAATGAACACATATTAAATTCAAGATAATCCATTCACTGATGAGTAAAATGCTTGTCTTGACTCAGTTAAAAATGCTACCATGGATAATGCAATATCAGGTTTCCTGGGAGTTTGGTAGAGTCTTAGAGTTATAGCCACTGGAGTCCAGGAGATATTACTGAAACAATTAAAAAAAAAAAGACTAAACTGTACTTGCTTCATATTTTCCAAGACAAGAAACAGCAGGCAACCTTAAAAAAAGTATTTTTTTCCCCTAGGACAGGGTTCCTTTTATTATCAGTACTGATTTAAGCCCCCACAGCATCTGAGGACTGCAGTTCATATCCCGCTAAGAGTACTGGAGTTCCTCTTAGCAGCAGCACATCTCAGCTTCATTCAGCTCATTCAAATAGCACTGCTCTATTTTCTTCCTAGTATGAGTTGATACAACCACCCTAATGACTGACTATCTCTAGTTTGAGCAGGTGCAATACATATGCTCTGCTCCTCCCACATTTTCACTCCTTTTAGAGATATTTTTTTTTTATAGCTGCTCTACTTTTCTTCCTGCCCATTAAATAGGGTGCTGACTGTATGATCAACCCCCTTCCCTCTGTTTCACATTCTTACTGCTATGTAGAGGAGCACTGAGGCTTCTCAGGGCAGTTCAGTGTAGTGTGCTTTGACAGGCAACGTCACTCTCTGGCCACCTTCTCCTGGTTTTGCAAGTTCTTGTCTCCCTATTCTAAAGTCACATTCAGAATCAGAGTTGTCATTCCCAAATTATTGCTTTGTTTCAAGAGCTGTCTTTTGGCAATGTACTTTTTTATTCCTTTTCATCTTTTTACATCTGTTTCTTAGCTTTTTTTTTTTGTCATAGGGGTGTGTTGCCATATTCTATGGCAAACCACATGAACTGATTCCAGATTATATTTGAGACCAAAATTATTGGTGCATTTGCATTTGGTACTGTGTTCATTTGTGCAGATGTAAGTATAGGCTGAGGCATACCAAAAACAGGAGCAGCAGGCCTTCACAAATCAGATAGGTCTGTACTGGCAATTAGCTGGGCTCTGCTCAATAGAAGTACTGAGGTGTGAAGCCTCAGTATGTATTTCTGAAATGGGAATGTTGCAGTGCTTCATCCAAAGTGAAGCAGTAGTTTTTATCCAGCCTGCTAAATGGTACCAATTGTGATGTGTTGTATGTGGTGAAGCTGCTAAGAAAATTCTCTTAAGGGGTAGACTTCATCATATATAACTTCAGCTACTTAAAATATAAGTATTTGCGTCAGGTGGTTGTCTGTGCTCCTATGTAGTCAGTGGAGAACCAGACACTTCCAGATACCTTCTACACCTAGTGTGAAAGGGGATGAATTACCTTCTGATGGTATCTTTTTTCCCACTGGCTACAGAGGAAGCCTAGATGAGGAAGTACCTGCGTAACCAAAATCAACATCTTGTCTATAATTCTTTCATTCCCTTGATGATGGCTGCTCTGATCTGTGCTTTTTCTTCTCCACTTTGGAACTTCCCTTCACTCATTTGCCTGGGACTTAAAAGGGAGGGAGGAGAGTAATGTGGAAGGAGAGAAGGATGCCTAGAAGAAGACAAAGTGAAGTTATACAGAAAAGAGAAAAAAAACCCATCTGGATTTCATAGTTGGAGAAATGCTAATGGTTTTGGAACCAGCCTAAGTAAGCCTTAGTCCAGTAGGCACTTCAAACTGGTAAGAATTCCCCTTTGCAAACATCAACAAAAGCACTTATCTAAAAATGGTTAAAAATTATTATACATTTAAGGACATAAAATTCACCTAAACAGAGCATTAAAAGGAAAACGAACAGAAGCAAGAGAAATTTAGATTTGCTGATCAGCAGTGCTGACATTATAGTCGCATACTTCCTTTCACGGATGCTCTTTTATTGATTAACTGGAACAAGCCCATTTCATCACTTAAACAGAGAGAGATGTTCAGAGTAGTAGAAAAACAATAAACCAAAAATACATAGCACACCATGTGTCATAAAAGTTTCATGTGTCATAAAAGTTTATGCTTCCTGGTAAAAAATAGTGAAATTTACATAGATCAGGACTGTTACAGCTCAGTGTTTTATCAGCAAGAGGTGTTTTTACACCAAAATCTGTGTTTTGAGAAATCATTTCTCACTATATAGTGACTGCATTTGTTTCTCAAGACACACACACTCTTTACCAGAAATGCATTACAATTACAAGCTTTCACGTAGTGAAGTTCTACCTGCAGAGTCTGGAAGATTGTACCTGGCCATCAGGGATGCTCAGCTATTCAATTTGAACTGTTCTTCAACAAGAGGCTCAGAAGCCACCTGTTCTTTTCACAAGGCACACCCCACCTCACCCTCTCTACCATGCACACATGAGCACTTATCCCAGACTCCTTACCAAGACTTTATCTTGTGCTCCTGCTTGCTGTAGAGAATGACTTTGTTGTTCCACAAGCACATTTCATGAGTCATAAAGTTTACTTTTGCTTTCAGCTGTTTGACAGTAATGCTTTCATTACATAAACAGCTGAAGAAAACAAACTGGCAGTTAAAAAGTGTCCTATTATGCACTTAATTCTGTGTGCTGTTTCCAAGCACACATCTTAAAGGAACCATATCCCAAAAGACTTGCACTTAATAAGACAGAGGACTTAAACTGAATTGGTAGCTTGAATCTCTGATTCAAAAGAATGGGGCTAGCCTTCAAAAATCGGAGTGTCGAAAATAAACTGTGCTGGTGCATATATATTTTCATACATACATATATATATATCTTATGTATGCATCTCCCTTCTGTTTCTATAGAATAAAGCTTCCAGAAGCAAACTGAAGTAACTCTTGTTGCCAAAAAAAAGCTCTCTGAACAGAAACCAAAGCATCCCTTTCCAAAATATTCCCCTTTGGATTCAGCTTTCCATTTCTTTCTACCAATGATAACAGCGAAAATGTGGTAGTTTCTTGTCTGAAACTGAGCAAATGCTTCGTTGTGTCACAAGCTGAGGAATCTGGGAAGGGTACTACATGGGATTGGTACAACCAATGGACCAGCATAGGGTTGTGTGAGAGGGCAAGAACTACAGTGCTGGGCTGCAAGTGGATGTATTTGGTGGCACCTCTTTTGGTATGTCAGACAGACACAGCCCTGATGATGGAACACAGAGATTACTACAGACCTGACTGTACTTCCCATTACAGCCTTACTAGCTCAAACACCCTGGCAGACACATCTATAAGAGTGAAAAAAGCATTTTGTGCAATAAAGACATAGTGTCAGCAGCACAGTGGCATAGACTTTTTGTCATTATGACAGGTATTTACCAGCACATGTCAGCTGTAAATACCTACTTGTACATATATTACAGGTTATATATTATATGGTTAGAATGTCATATTAAATTTCTATATTGTAATATTTACATACAAATATTTGCATGACTGGCTGATGAATCTGCACTGGTAAAATCTGAAAGTGTAGACCTGTAGTTACATGATGTGAAACGCCGATCCACCAGGAACTAGACCACAGAAGATCTGAAACATCTCCCACACTTCCTTTGGTAATTTACACAGTGAGAGCACCTATTTTTGTCTTTGAGTCAAATTCTCAAACACTGGGGGGAAACTTTATTTAACTTCAGGCTACCTAACTCACTGACAGCACTTAGATTATGTTTTCACAGAACAGTGAGTTGATAAAACACTTCATTACTAGCAAAAAGGACAAATCTTGTTCCACCTCTCCACTTAGTCCTTTCTACTCTCAGCCATACAGCCCCACCAGTTACTTTGCTATGTATGACGTTTATTAGGCTATGAACCTTTTTACTCACTTAACCAGTGGAAATTATTTGTGGCTGGGGCAAGGAAGATGAGAAGAAAGAATCAGCAAAATAGAGGGCAGAGAAAAGGAGAGAAGAGAAGAAAGGAAGATCTCTCTGTATCAGTGGATATTTACATTTATTACAAATTGAAAATCCTCACATTAAATGCACAAAGTCAAAGAACTGCATTAAAAAAATCCAAAATACTTTATTCAGTCCTTTATTCATGGAATATATAACACTAATAATAGTAAAATGTCTCTCATAATATTATACTAACTAAAATAAATTAGAAACAACTTTTCAACTATTTACATTTATTTTGTCCATAAAACTTTCTTCTTTTAATTTCACTTGTCTTCACTTTGGATGGTGCTTTCATACCCACAGACATATCACCTGTCCTCCTCCTCTTCAGCTGATATAACTGAGCCTTCAAAACACCTCCTTTTATTCATCTCACTTTTACCCCTGACTTTGCTGAATATTTTCCTGCATTACAAGGAATAAGACAGATTTCCCAGACCTACCATATACAGACCACTTTCAAAATCCTTCCTGAAAAGGATTAAAAAGGGGTTTCAAAGCCAATTCCTGCAAAATAAGGCAGCTAATGCCCAAGACTGCACCACATATATAGCACTAAAGGAGACTGGATAGTCTATACATAGGCTGCTCTGCTCTAAACCCAAAACTTGTCAGAGTTATAGTACGATACATTTTGTAATCTCCTCAATATTATGGAAGAGAAATATAATTGCCTCTTCACGCAGGATTTTTCTTACCACACTTTAGCTACCTAAAACTCCAGAGTCTAGTCTAAATCACCCTTCCAGGTTCCTTCCAGAACCTAAGAAGAGAATGAGATGCCTGCAAAGGGCACCTCATTAGAGAGGTTTGAAGAGCTAGGCATGAGAGAGCAGGAAGATGCTCTCAAAGAATAAGCTGTTTGAACTTCACAGCTAATAAGATTCTTTCATATTTTGAAAAGAACAGACACCTAAAGAAGAGCCACTCAAGCTCATGCAAGTATCAATGTCAACCTATACTGATTATCATTATATAAATCTCCTTGTCTGTTTCTGAAATGTGCAGTTAGATCACACCACAAAACCTAGAATACATTTATGACTGAAAAGGAATTAGTAGGTCTTTTCAGTTTCAATAATTTTAAAGCTGCTAAACAATACAAGGATGATTGAAAATTTTTTCCATTATTATCATTTCCACACCAGCATTAATTGTTTTTCCCTGAACTATGTGAAATATGAGCACACAAAAAATCAACAGTGAAAGAAAGAAGTGCTGCTGACTTTGTCAGAATCTTGAGTTCATAAGAGAAATTATACCTTGGTAATTACAAAAATTGGCTTTATATTATCTGCATTTCCCATGCACAACAGTAAGGACTTTTTCCATTTATTTGCACAGGAACATCAAAGACAGTCTCAGGAAATCTACAGAATTTCAGTGGTCTTTCTTTATGTAAACAAGTTGCTTTAATTAGCTTAATATGTGATATGAAATCGATCAGTAATTAACATCTTTGACCAAAATCTGCACACAGCCAGTCTCTTCTAGAATGTTTGATTTGCATGAAAAAGTAGATGAAAAAAAATAGATTTGAACTGAGCAGATTAGGTACACATGGCAGTATACATTTTTTTGTACATGTTAATAAACACCACCTTTGCACAAAATGCCCAGTGGGCATTTTCTGAAGGATGTAACCTATTTACAAGATACATCAGTTTTGAAAAGTGAAATAGGTTTAGCTCTTCTGAAAACTGGCTCACACATGTAACTGCTTCAAAAAAACTTTTATTCTGAAACAGGTGCAAATCTGGTGGCAGGAGATGATATTGAAACACTACCGTCGTGTATGTGTGAACACAGGGAAGGAATGCATGCATTGTCAGAGAAGTCTATCAGCTGACAAAAAAAAAGGAAAATTACTGCTTTGCTTCTCCAACTTCTGCTTTATTTGCTTTTCAACACTTCATTTGAAATCTAACTCTTGTTCACAGAGATTGGGAAGCAAGCATATTAAGGTACCTAAAATTAGCATCCCTTGAGAAGCCTGAATAAACAGCTTTGCCTTTTCTATCTGTGTGCAGAGTTCCATGTTTTTACCTTCCTCATGTTTTCAAATTCTGCTTTTGTCCATCTCTCTGAAAAAGTCATGGGCCAGACTGAGCCAGTTGAGCATTAGATTTATATCTGAGTATGTGCTAGACATGTCAGCAAGAAAATTAAATATTTGTTAGCATGAAGAAAACATGAGGAAGACTAAGCAGTGGACAAATTTGGGTCTAAGACCTGCTGCAGACAACTGCCTCCAAGTTGTGCCTAAGTACCAAGGTTTGTGCTAACTCAAATCTCATGAAGGGGAGGTGTAGGTCAGATAGCAGGATAAAGTTCTTCACCCAGATGGTGGTTGTGCACTAGAACAGGCTCCCCAGGGAAGTGGCCACAGCATCAAGCTTGTCTGAGTTCAAGAAGTGTTTGGACAATGCTCTCAGGCACATGATGTGACTCTTGGGGCCTCCTATGCAGGGCCAGGAGTTGGACTCGATGATCCTGATGGGTGCCTTCCAACTCAGCATATTCTATGACCCCTCCCCATCCTCTCTGTGTCCTTTATGCTCCTGTACCTGCTCCCACTCCCTCCCTGCCTGTGCTGCTCTCTGCCATAGCTGTGCTGCTGTCAGTGTGGCTCCCACAGCCCTTATGAGGGCTCTTGCAGGCAGCATTGTGCTATTGCAAACATTCAAAACCCTGACAGCTATTACGGTGCCCTTGCATCTCCCAATCACTCTTGTAGGCACCACAGCTTCAGTATGCTCATTTTCAGCCTTGCAAACAGTACAGCTTGGTGAGGCTGGCATTGGAAAGACTTGTGAGTGAAACTGTGAGCCAGTGCTTGGTTTATCCATTGGGTTAGCTAAAACTACATGCATGGTGTCATATCGACATTGCACATTTAGAGAGTGCTTCATTTCTAGGTGCTAGCTCATGCCACCTCCACATATTTTCCGAGCAGAAACCTGTTACAGCACTCCCTCAGCACAAATTTCTGCTCTCAGCTCAACTCTGCTGCCATGAACCACCCCCCCCCCCAGCCTTCCCCACCTCTGTATGTAATTTCAGCATCTCATTTCCTGATTGGAAATATTTTGTACTGTAATGTGAGGAGAAGGAAAGCAAGCAAACGAGCAAGGACACTTCACGTCTTACAATCAAATCCATTTGATTTGAGCAGTATCATATTTCCACCCATCCAGCTGCAGTAAGTGTGCCTTTGTAATGAAACAACATACAGCTTTATATGCTGCTCTTCAATCCATAACCTGCTTTGCAGGTTACAAGAGAGGCGAAAAGAGACTGCAACACATTATTCTTCAATGCCTTCTGTTTGCCACTTAGAAACATCCCAAGTCAGTGCAAATCTTCAGTCAAAGCTGGTGCCAGGCTTTGCATAGCAGAGCCAAGCACAAATGCTAAGAGCTGAAGTGAAATCATACTAGTCAATGAGGCAGAGCCTGCTTCTGCAAGCAGCAGTTCCTTTAAATTAAGTGTTATACCTTGGTCAGCACATTGAATTCCCACTGTGGGCCCTGGGATGCCAAGAATGAGGTCAAAGAGGTGCAATATTATTAATGTCATGTTTTAAGAACAAACCATTATCCATTCTACCTAATTGTGTTTTCATTCTTTCTCAAACTCCCTGCTCATCAGTTACTGAGTGCTGAGGTTTTGCTGTACTAGTTTCGTTAATCATTCTATATTTTATATTGCATTTAGCATTTCATCAACCATGAAAGAACTTGGACTTACAGAGGACAGCTCACAAGGAAATAGAATTTCAAGACAAAAAGAGAAACAGATTTAAGTAGAAATGTCAATTTAAAATGGGGGGGGGGGGAGTTTCCTAGCTCAACTGAACCTGCATTCATTTTCAATTTAAACAACAAATAAAAAATGAAGTATTGAGTCATTACAAGACCCAGACAATTGTCAGAGCTATATTGAGTTAAACTCAAATTATACTGCAGCAACTGCTCAAAGGAAGTCTAGTTAAAATACAAGCAACTGAGTAAACAATTTCTTTTCCTTCTCGCTCCCTTTTATCCTGTTGCACTGTATAAAATTTTTTGTTACAGGAATATGACATTTATACTACCCTTCTGTGCTTATATAAGGCTTTACAATCTTACTGATGGCTGCAAATTTGTTAAAGCTGCCCTAAACTCTTTCAATCAAATATACTCAGTTATGTCCCAGAGAATAATTACCACTCTCTGTTGTAGTACGACATAAATCCTTTCAATCTGATTTCTGCAATATTTGAAACAAACAGCTCAGCCTCAGCAAAGACAATGTTAAAAGACCCACAGTGGACAGTGCTCAAGGCAGGAAGCATAATTAAATTTTCTAGTTATTCTTTTAGTCTGTTCCCCAGAAATCCAATCTTTCAGCAGCCAAATCATAACTATGTGTTATTAGCAGGAAGAAGTTTTCCTTATTCCATGCTGGGATATGCAAACAGGCACTAATACCAAACACGGAGGACACTTATTTTTCCACAGTCCCTGTGTAAATGACACAACATGCTGAGAAATACATGGTTTAACCACCTTATAGCTTTTTCAGACATTTAACTTTCTGCCAAGGGCAGAAGCAATAGAAAAACTATGAAGCAGATTAGAAGAAAATGGAAAAATAAAACAACCTTAAAACATTATGCCTGTTAGTAATGTAGCATGAGTGCTGTGGAAGATAAAGCTATTTTCATCTGCCCACCACTCAGTCTGCAACTTGGAACCTGCTGTTCATCCTAGTCTCTAATGTAGAAATCAGGGGCAATAGTTTTTAAAAAACTGACCTGCTGCAGATTTTTGTCTCGTAGGTCATGCCCCATTTGGATTCTCTACTGTTTAATAAGTGGTGAGCTAACATTGCAACCTTTACCACCATGGGGGAACTAAGTCATAATTCTCTTCTCTACCCCCCTGTGAATTTTCATAAAACTTGAGGGAACTTCACACCCTTGAAGTCTCTTCCACCCTCTTGAATTTGCCTGAAATTGATCAACATGCTAAAAAAATGGAATAGGGAACAGGGAAAGACACAGACAAACATTACGGCTTTATAAATCTTATTCCTTTGGGAAACCCAGCCAGAAACAAAAGTTAAAAGCAAAGGAATACTTGCAAAGATGCCACTGACACTTAAAGACAATGCAAAAAAAGAGTGATATTATGAAAGAAATTTGCCTACAAATAGTGAGAACATGACTGCATTTTATGAAGACAGGAAATGACAACAGACTACTTGTAAGTAAAATAGTTACTTGGTAATAAAATGCAAAGTAAATCCATCAGTTCCTCCTCTGACCTTAACACCATTCTTGATTTATACCAGTGAAACCTCTGCATTATGAAATTAATCATATTTCATGATACTTGTATATAATCAATCTTCCGTAAAGTGCACATTGGACATGCTGTTATTCAACCCAGACTTCAATTTTTAGCAAAGAACAAGGAAAGTGTTAAGAATTTCCACAAATTCCTTCATCCTTCTTCAGATCCCTTCCTTTGCCTTCCAGAGACTTTCTATGACTTCCTCATATATATAAAAGCAAAGCATTTGGAAAGCCAAGCTAAATCTACAAATAAATCACACAGTATCTCAGATCCTATCTGATGTAGCCCTAGAATCTTGAGAGCAAGAGCTCTGGGTTTTTTTCTTCTGTTTAACACATATAGTTTCAGGAAAGTGTTCCTGACTTAAACTTCTTGTGCAGGATAAGATCAGCTCTTAGGGTAGAGCTGATCATGTAGGTTGTTGATGCTCAAATTGGTATTTTGCTCTCTACTCACCCTTTTCCCAGCTACATGGTCCTGGCCAAGCTCTGGCCTTATCTAATCCTGTCCTTGGTCAATTCAACTCACTAAACTAGCAGGAAGGTAAATTCAGTAAAACATAGCAAGCTGCTTTTGTCTTGCCTAGTACAAATGAAGTCACTGGCCAGTTCATATTTCTCATTCTCTAAAACTTCTCAGAAGTGGTGAAACAAATGACTAATATTTTGAGGCAGATGCATCAGTTTTAAGTCAGCTGAAAATCCCTGTTTTTCATGTTTAATACATTATGATACAAAAAAAAAAAAAAACAAAAGAAGAATGAAAAGGGCTGCTACTTACTATTTGTCTTCTGTTTTCTACCAGGTAGATGCCAACAATCCCTAGGAAAGATCCAAAGCCAAGCTAAGGCAAAGAAAAAAACCAAAAGAAATGCATGAGGTCAGCTTATTTGGTCAATATACCAACACATACAGAGATATCTGAGCTGATGCATCATAGAGATGGGCTAACTGGGATGGATCAGGGGAAAAGGTGGAAGTTACTGTTGGACATAAATAATACAATGTAATGGGTAATGGCCAGAACTGCAGCTCTTTGGTATTTCAGTGCAAAATTTGTCACATAGTAAACAGAAGCCCATGCAGACATATTTCTGTAACCTGACGACTGTTACCATTGTCACATGTGGTTTTACACACTGTGAAACAAAAATTACGTGAAGTAGGAGAAAAGAATACTTACATTTAGTCCATACATCATTATTTTGGAAAATTGCAAAGCTTTAGGCAACTGCAAACAGTTTTTCACAAAAAAATTGACGTGCTCCTGCCATGCAAATGACACAAGTTCAAACCCTTAGAATTAGGTTTGTTTGACTGAACACTATCACAGATCCCAGAAAAACTCCTTGCTAAAATGCTAAAAGGACCAGTACAGTCAGCTGCGTCACCAACAGCCACAGGAGAGAGAGAGTAGGAAGGGCCACTGGAGTAAGGTGGCCCTAATGTTCCTACCAGCGTTGCTTTAACACTGGCATGGCAGGAAAAGCCCCCTCCTTATAATGGGTCAATGAAGGTTTGGAGCAGTAGAAACGACTTGTTTTCATGGCTAACATGAAGTAAAGCAGCAACAGGTGATAACAGCTTTTCATCAGGACTCCCACTGGGCTCATGTAGACTAGGAAAAATGAGGTCTCCTTGGTGCTAGACACCTGTGACATAGCTGGCCACAGACTCAGAAGAAGCCATAGCAGGACTGCTGGTGTCAACAGGCTCTTTCCATAGGGCTCCCTCCTTGCCTTGCCTGGCTACATGTTGTCCTGTGGTCAGCTCAGACTCAATTCCCCATCACTTCTATGCTCTTTGCTCTCCTCTTCACTAGGGCTGACATTCCTCCCTGCCCAGACAAAGCCTCAAGTCACACCCTTGGGTTCCACCCAACCCACTCCATGGGGCAAGATATTTCTGCTCAGGAATCTAAGCCCCTTTAGGCCCCTCTCTGGAATGAGGTCTCTGAGTTGAGCTCAGAGCCTCTCCTCCAAGAACAAATTAAGTTTTTAAGGACTATATGTCCCAGCCAAGGGTTTGAGCCATGTCCGTAAATTCCTTGCTGGTATGCACAACTACTCACAGCAGAAAGCAAATCCCCTGCAAGCACTTTACTTGCTCAGTATCAGAGGAATCCGTCACTTACTCTCAAGAAAGCAAATGCAGGGAAAGGAGATTTACTCTTGAGTGCTTTGGGAAGATTTATGTGAAAGGGAGGCACAAGGACTAAGAGTATAGACTTTGAAAGAATGAGCAAGTGCGCCCACACTGACAGCAGAATGGTAGAGAGACTTGGAACCGTGAGCAAGGACACACTGTTCAGGAGACAGCAACTTCGTAAATTGAGATAACTACATCAAAATGACACCTGGTTCCAAGCCCCATTTTTCATTCCAAAAGGAACAATTCATAAAGCCCCATTTATTGCCAGTGAAGGAGACACAAAATGGAGTAATATTATCCATATGAAGAAAAAAAATGACAGCATACATAACAATAGCAATTAAATCTGAAGGAGCAGAACCACAGAGATCACAATAGAAGCCATGAAATTGCTGAGATTGGTTTAGGGTCAGATGAGCTGCTTTTTTTGTCTGTTTAGACAACAGGCTATTTGGCTTGGGAACTCTGGCAGTCTAGGTCAGTATGCTGATTGGGAAAATTGGATCCTGTTGAAAGATTATAAGAATAGCAAACAAAAATAATACAAGCAGTAGTCATAGAGAAGTGACATTAAATATTTAAGTATAAATAATATTTATAAGGAAGTGAGGCTGAAGAAGTTCCAACTTTGTATTTGCAGACCATTCCAAAAAGACAGCTCAAACTGATGATCAAGCAGTAATTTACTAAATGCAGACACCTCCCAAAGTGTAACATTATATTAACTCCTCCACATACAGAATTATTTTACACTCAATTACTTTGGATGCATAAATGCAGATAATACCTAGCTCTATAAAGCTGAATTTAGAAAAAAGATTTTTTCAAAACAAATTACAAGTGACCACATATGCAGGGAAATTAAGGCACCCAACTTCTTGAAGCCAGTGGGAACTAGGCAGAAGCCAAATAATATTATGAATCTAACCCTGAAACCATGTTCTGCAAACGCTTCTCGATGCAAGTAAATCTATGCCAGTGGATAGTGCTACTCACCTTCGTAGGTGTTTGCAAGGTAGGGTTAATTCTGAATGTTTTTTAAGAAAAAAACTCTTGCCTAAGGTCAGTAGAGATTTACATCTCATCCATCAGCTGTTAAATTAATATTTTACTACTGAATTCTATGACAATTAGACCATATTTTTAATTTAAATGAACGCTGTCCTCATATTCTTTCTTTCCTCTGAGCAAAGCAGTTAAATATGTAGTGTTGAATTCACTCCCCTGGCTTTAGGTATCTAGAAGTTTGGGATCAATGCTATATTAGTTTTCTAAGCTCCCTCTACTGTCAGCAAAGAGAAGCACCTCTTGGGGGCTATTCAGTTCATCCTGAAAGGTGGCTGACTGTGCAGAGGAGGAGAGTCCATCTCATAGTGATGGTGGGAAGTGATTCTGCCCCTCCACTCTGCTTTGTTGAGACTCCACCTGGAGTACTGTGTTCAGTGGGGCTCCCAAAATAGGAAGGACATGGACCTGTTGGAGCAAGTATAGAGGAAGGCTACAAAGATGATCAGAGGGCTGGAGCACTTCTCCTTGATGACAGGCTGAGACAGTTGGGGTTATTCAGCCTGGAAACAAAGAGGCTCCAGGGGACCTTATTACTGCTTTCCAATTCCTAGAGGTGCAGTACAAGAAAGCATGCAATGACAGGAAAGGATGAATGGCTTCAAACTGAAGCAAGGTAGGTTTAGATAAAATATCAGGAAGAAATTCTTTACTGTGAGGGTGGTAAGGCTCTGGAACAGGTTACCCACAGAAGTTGTGGATACCCCATTCCAAAAGTATTCAAGGCTAGTTTGGATGGGGCTTTGAGCAACCTGGTCTAGTGGAAGGTGTCCCTGCCCATGGCAGGGGGGTTGAGATGATCTTTGAGGTCCCTTCCATCCCAAACCATTCTATGATTCTAGGATAGCTCATCTGCCAATGCTGTACTGGAGTCAATCACCTCTGGCAGTGAGGCAGGAACACAGCAGTGCTGTCACACATCTCTTACTAGACTTTTGGAAAGATATCATATAAGATTTGCATAGAACCTTTAACTCTTGCTAAATGTTTGCAATATTTAGTATTTGATGACATTTACAGTAACAATTACCCATCACTCTTTCTCAGTTACTTCAAAAATCCATCACACATGCACAAATAGAATTCCAAATTTTATGAAAATTATTTAGCTCCAATAATATTTTGACAGGGAAAATTATTATTTTATTTTCAAAGTGTTCTAATAAATTCTTGCTATTCTACCTGGTTGCTAATGACTCCAAGATTTAGGAAAAAAAATTGAGCAGATGATATTTTTCAGATGACTGAATAGACATTGTGTTATTCCTAAAAGAAAATAAATGCTGAAAGAACCTGTTTTGTGCAAATGGGTGGGTTTATTACTTATTACACTTGCTAAAGACAATAGTTTAAAAATGAAACTTCTTTCTAGAGAGTGAATGCAGGTAATGAATGTGGTCTTCTAAAAGGTTTTAACTCAAATTATGGAACAAGAAGAGACTTTTGTCGGTATTAATCTATCTATTTTAGGTTAATGGAAGGGAAATTCATTCTTTTAAGGTCTTATTCTTGGAACTGCTTTTTGTTCTATTTTTAAAACACCACTGCTTATATATCATTATTCCAAAATTATCTTTCTGAAAGTCCTGTTCTCAGCATGACGCTAAGATGTAAGAGGACTTGTTTAGGAGGAACAATTCGAACTCACAAATTATTAATGGCAGTGCAAAATGTATGCACAGTATTAAAAGATACATATTCCTCTTCTCTGGACATTTAATTGCATAGAGAACAAGAAATAACGGTACTTTACAACATATTTTGTCAGTGGTGGAGCCACATACCTAAGCAGGTGTCTAAGTCTAAGCATGTGAGTTTCTTTCTCCACTTTACCTCCTCTTGGCTGACTCGGGGAGACCAAATGAAGTAGATGGGCCCTTCTCTATTTGCTGCCTGTACTCCTCTTAGTTAAAACTCAGCCCAGGTATTTAACTTTTTTTTTTTACTCCAGGGATTTCTATGCTTTTCGATATGACTGATCCCTTCTTCTGAGATCAGAAAGGGCCATGGGGGTTGAAACAGTAAGGGGCTGTCAGGGCTACTCCTCCCAAGAATTCAGAGAGGCACCACAGGGCAAAGCAGGTGGAGCTCAAACCTTGTGCCCACTGTAGGAATGTGTTAAAGCAGTCTGTTCCCAAGGCAGAAAGAAGAGTAAGGATTTTGGAAACGGGATCTTGCACAAGAGGACTGGCAGTAAGACTGCACGACAGGATGTTAGGCAGGCTCCAGGGAGAAGCCTCCACATGGCCATTTACAGGGTTTTCCCTGCAACAGACCCAGCAGAATTCCTGGCACATGGACATAAGAGTGGAGTGGCTCTTTCTGCCATGATCGTAGTAAACTTCTAAAGGGTTGTTTAAATCTATGCCATGCCTACTGTCCAGTCATTTACACACCCACATTTAATGGAGACCAGTGGTAAGTCCAGGCTCAGGTGTTCACACATGTTCCTGAGCCCAGCATACTGCTGTGCAGTGCAACCTTGATCTCCTTCTGCCCCCTAACAGACTCCCCTTTGGGACACCTCAGAAAAACATTTTGCCCTGCTACCTTATCACACACTAGAACTAGATCAAAACAAAGGAGCATCTCTCTCCTGTGAAATGCTACAGGACTAATTTTTTTTTTTTTTTCCCAACCAATCCGAGCTTCACATCTGCAGCTGAAAATAATTTCTCTGGATATACCTAATAATCTAAAATAGAGCTTTTTACTTACAACAATGCCTGGGTAGTAGCCTCCCACGGTAACATTTTCTGTTCTTGTGGTAGCTGCCAGACCTATGGTCAGTATGAAAACAGACACCACCAGCAGTGCAACTGTGAACCAAAGCGAAGTCTTCTTCCTTTTTGCAAACTGTCCTGTAGGGAGCAGGGAGGGAAAAAATGAAAAAAAAAAAAAGAAGAGAGTTTTTCATTGCAATCATGGCAGAACAAATAAAAAAGAATGGAAGATTTTCTTTTGTTAATCTTTTCTGTTGTTAAGCCACTGTTGTTCTCCTATGTAAGAAAATTTCTAGGAGAAGAAAAAAGGAATTAGAAGCTACAGATTTAGCTACAGTTCAGCACAGCTTAATGCACATACATTGAGTACAGGTGTGAGATGAGTTTTTATTAAGCTGAACTGTAAGTCAGTGACAATAATTACACCTTGTCTTCAGTAACATTTATAACTAAATGTTGCTCACATTGGTTAGTCAGATCCTGCAGGCCTTAAATACTTACTGTGTGAAGTACCAGTTTGACTCTACCTGGCCAGAACATAAATAAATGTATATTTTAAACAAGATTATCAGAAACTCTGCATGCTATCATGAAAACGAATGTGCTTCTCGTATTTACTGGGGAAAGCAATCTGTATCCCTGAAGCAAAGCTGTAATAATAGTTAATCAGGTAATGATATATGAGACTTTTCAAACAGTAGCTGCTCAGTGAAATACATTCAGTCTCACTGGGATTTGGATTCAGATACCCCAAAGTGAAAAACAGCACCCTCACCTACAGCTTTCAGCCTGCCTCAAGGCACTTAACCATGTTAATGTGGTGGCATATCTGAGCTGCAGCCACAGGTTACGAACATCGGGGCCCCATCCTGCAGTACAGACATACATAAGACCAATTTAAAAACAGCCATTCATACATGACCCTAACTGATGAAAGACACCCAAGCGAATCAAACTGTGGTCCCCATTTCTGGTGTTCCTGCTTTGAAAGGCAAGCCAAGAGTGTGTAGGATCGCCCCTGGAGCACTGGGCCATGTAATGCCATGCTAATATAGACTGCATCTGGGCAGGGCAGAGCTCCTAAGAGAGCACAACCTGGCCACGACACAGGGCCAGTGTCTTTCCCTCCATGGTCCCATGAAGCTGCCTGCATACCCAGCTTCAGGAGAAGGCAGAGGCTGTGATATTCACTGCATACTGGAGGCAGCAGCTCTCACCAAGCAGCAACAGGTGAGAGGGAAAGGCAACTTGCATGGGTCAGGCTCTGGAGATGCCACTGTAAGAAACAGCAGGGGAAATGCAGGAAAGTCAAAAAGGAAGCAGAAGCCATTTGCAATGAGTCACTTGAGTTTTGTGGTCAATTTAAAAGCAGGTAACTCAGTTAAATGTTTGGAGTTCAAAAGCCAGACTAGATTAGCGATGCCTGCAAACCAAGTCAAATAATTTTAATTAGTAAAAAAATGCATTTATAATAAAAAGCTGTATTTGTTGACATTTCTCCAGTAGAGCAACCAGCCAAAATGAGTCCAGCCTTTTATTATGAAATCCAGGCAACTTTTCTGAAGACAAATATCATCTATTGAACTTTCATAAGTGTCTTTCACCTGCATGTACAAAGTCGTCCTGCTAAAGATCAAGAAATAACTCATAACAGTCTCCAAACACCTCTTCTCCAGCCTGTGTCCCTGCTGTCTGCCTCTGGCAATTTCCTGTTAATCCATGGAGGATCACTGGGGACATGGAAGCAGAGAGGTTCTTCATTAGCAATCAGTTCATCCCCAAGTGTACAGAGTTGAAGACCGTTCTTTCAGTGAAGCCTGTTCACATGGCCAAGAGGGAAAAGCAGACTTCAGATGTGACACTCCACAAGCCAGCTGTGCTTCCCACAAACTAAAATGATTCATTCAATATACCTACCAGATTGTAAATAATATCTGAATGCCCTTGCCATACTCTATCATCTTTGAAAAGTCATGGAGATTAGGGAATCCCCAATAACTGAAGAAAGGCAAGTGCTCCACCTGTTTTTAAAAAGACCAAAATGATGATTCAGGGAATTACAAACCAACCAACCTCACTTTGGTTCCTGTGATGCTGGGACCAATCCTTTGTAGGACATTTCTGGCCACTTAAGAAAAAGGCAACTGGCAACAGCACAGATTTACCACAGCCAAGCCATATCTGACCAGCCCAGGTGGCTGCTATGGCAAGAAGGCTGGACTTGTGGAGCAGTGGATGTCTTTTACCTTAATTCTAGCAAGGCTTTTCGCAGAAAGAACCGTGTCTTGTGGAATACACCATCTAAGGAGTCTTTCTGCTGTGCCTTTTGCAATCGGCTATGTCTATCTTGTATTGGCCTCATTAGCCACCAGCGTGCCTGTAATAAATGTGGATAGAGCCTTCCTAAATCTTCGTTCGCAAAGCCTAGCCATGAGATGAGAGCAAGGCTTTTAGTATGGTATCCTCCAACACCCACATAACCCAGCTGAGATGTCATGGCTCGGATGGCTGGACAAGCAGATGGTTAAAAAATTAGCTGTATTCTTGGGTTCAGAGGGAGAGGTAAATTAATTTACTCTACCTGTAGGCCAGTAACAAGTGCAGTACCATGAGAGTCTGTCTTGGGATCTGTCCCATTTAATGTATTCATCAATGTCCTAGAGAAAGGTGTAGCATGCCCACTCATCAAGCTGGCAGATGACACAAAACTGGGAGCCAGTCAACCAACACCTGAGGGCAGCATTCCCATTCAAAGGGATCTAGGCAGGATGGAAAAATGGGCCAGCAAAAACCTTACAGATCCAACAGACAGATGCAAAGTCCTGAGCAAAGGAAGCAACAGTTCCTTTCGATGATACAGGTAAGGGACTGCCAGGCAATGAAGCAGCTCTGCTGAAAAGGACCGGGGGGTATTGGCAGATGATGAGCTGAACATGAAGCAGCAGTGTGGCCTAGCAACAGAATCCTGGGCTTTATTAACAGGAGCATCATTAGTACATCAGAGGAGCAACTACACCTATCTATTCAGCCCTTTTTAGACCACATAATATTACACCCATTTTTGGGGCCCCAGTACAGGAAATACATAAACTAACTGCAGTGAATTCCACAGAGGACTGCAAAGAAGGTCAGGGGCTGGTGCACTCGCTGTATGAGAAGAGACTGAGGGAATGAGGCTTGCTCAGCCTGGAGATGAGATGACTTTTGGCAGGGCTAGTAGCAGTTTTCCAATGCCTGTGAGCTGTTGTCAAGAGAACAGACTCAGGCTTTTCATAATGGTGCACAGCAGGAGAACAGACAGCAGACAAACTGAAATACAAAAAAGTGTTTCAGACTGGGTATAAGGAGAAAAAAATTCAGCACTAGGACAGTCAAACATTGGAACAAGTTGCCCAAAGAGCTTGTGCTGTCTCCATCTTTGGAGGTTTTCAAGACTCAACTGAAAAAAGCGCTCAGCAATCTGGTCTGACTTTATAGCTAACCCTGCTCCGAGCGGGAGGTTGGAATAGCAACTTCCTGAGGTACCTTCCTACCTGTATTTTCCTATGATTCTATGGTTTTATGATAGTCACAACAGCTAGACTGAAAGTGGGTTGGGCATGTGTGCTCATATGCACTGTTACAAAACTGCAGCTACAATGTAGACATACTTCAATCCTCACAGTCATTGATCTATTACCACCTGCACCTCAAAACAGAGGCAAATATCCAATTGGATCGCTTTTTCATAGTCCAGTTTGGAAACTCTGGTAACTACATGTTGCTAGCTATGAACTCCACCCTTATGAGAGAAGACTTACAGGCAAGGGGGACAGAAAGGCCCCGTCTGGAGCAGAGGCTGGTACATACAAGGACGTGTTCTCAAAGACTGCCATGTGCTCAGAGAAGATGGGTAGAACTCAGATCTAAATTGGTTTCTACCCTAGCTGTTCAGCTTTCCTTAGTCATAACAATAAAAATCTTTAGCTATCCAAATGTGTATAATGACATGCATATAAGCCACCAGCATATTGGTAATATGCTACGTAATATTTGTAAAGCAACATTATATCTTTGGATGAAAAAAGCTACAGCTGCAAAGAGTTCTCACTATTAGCTTCCTTCTGCAATTTTAGTCTTGTTGGCTCCCAAGATCTTTGAGCCTTTGTTTACTGCTGTTTGTAGCAGTTGCCATGCAATTTATTTGGATCTGTTTTTAATGTACCTGCCAGCCAAGACCCAATGCCAGACTTTTGCCTCAAAAGTCCTGTCCACAGTCAGACAGTGTGCCTGGCCCAGCCTTCTTCCCTGACACTCTCTGTGGCAAGGCTTGGACCAAAGGCTGGCCATACACAAGAACAGCAGTTAAATTAAGAGCAGAGGAAATGTTGCTGTCAGTCTTTGTAGGCTGAATTTTCTTCCAGCACCTATGTTCCTGGGGTGCAGGAAACAGTTAATGTAGGCTATTCACTTTCTAATTTTTTAGTACTGAAGTGACTCTTAGAATAATTTGGACATTTATTACCTTTAACTTCTTTAACAGTGATACGGTAAGAATATTAAAAACTCCTAGTCTGGACCTTAATGCAATTTAGTTATAACTTAAAATTCTTATATTTAGCATACCAAAAATCAAGGTTGTAGAAAGAAATTTTCTTGTCCTATCCTTATTAGCATTAGCTTGAGACTAGGGTCAACAGTGGATGTGATCATGTTATTACTTTCTATTGGCAATATCCTTCGGCCATTTTGGCCAGCAAAGTACTAACAGAGTTTTGATACTGCAGCAATGGTCACTACAGATAAATCAGAGAGGTAACGCTGCTTCCACATCACTGGCTTTTGCTCTGTCTGGCATAGACCTAAATTGTGCATAAAAAGAAACAGTTCCCAAAACACTCTCTTCTTTGCTTGCTAAATGTTTGTCAGGCAAAGTACCTGCTAGAGCCATTCAGCCCAGCTACCACAATGGAAGAAGAGGGAATGCCATCAGTTCAAGGAGGAGAGACACCAGACTGCTGCCTGCCTGGGACAGAGAAAGGCCTGTGAGGAGAGAAACTGAGATGACCCTCCATGGATTAAACAGAAAAAGTGCCTGCTAAAGACCATGCTCTGCTGCATCCAGAAAAAGACTTCTGTCCATTTATCAGCTGCAGGAAACAAAACTGTATTTACAATGCTCTGTCTTCAATGGCTAGGGGCTCAATTCAATTTGTAGGAAGACTATGGAAATATGAATGGTTTTGTGGGGAGGGTATATATCAGATTGTGAAGTGGTGGATCTCATGATGAATGGTAGGGTCTGAATTTGAACAAAACAAAGAGTGAGTTTAAAAGGAGAATGAATTAATTAATGATGAAACATGTTCATGGTACAAAATGTGTCCAATGGTCAAGGGAAAGAAAAAATAGAGTGAAACAGCTTCTTTCCACCTTGGAAAACTTGCATACGATTTGCAACCAAACTACAAAAAAAAGTCTACATTTAAATTAAGGCAACTATCCTTTGCTAACTTCACTACTCCTTCTAAAATCTATCTTCAGGCATCATAAAGTCTGTTAAAAAGTTTGGAATGATTTTTGGCAAGGAAAGAATTGCTGTAGGATGTAGTAATTTACTGGTATCACGATCACATTTGCTGAATATTAGCACTACCTAATTTCATACCTTCTTCTTTGATCTAGTTAAGGTGATCTAAATGGAAACACTTATTTCAAATAACACCCTGGCTTAATGTATATTAGCATCTTGCTATGAGAAAAAGGAGGGAAGTTTTGTAAGAGAAAAAAAACAGTGCATTTTTATTATGTAATGAATAATACTAAAAATTGTGACATTTCAGAGAGTGGTATTAAGCATATATACTAAGATAACATAATAAGTGGAACCTCACCATAGACAAACTGTAGCATCAAAGGTATCCACTGCTTTGCTGCTGTTGAGAAACTATTAAAGAGAAGATCTTTGGAGCTAAATTAATAATTTTTAATTATTGCAGTGCTCACTTCAGTGCCATCTCTCTCTCAGCTATGGTTTTCATTGTATATTTTCAAAACTGTTTTATGCCAGTGAAACTACATTAATCCTACACTGCCTCCCAAAATTCAATGTGATGGATTGAGATGCTTAAAAGAGATACTCACACCTGCTATTGGTGATTACTTTCCCTTTTCTTATTGTATGCTTGACTTGTCCAGAGTGCTGAACTAATTAAACCAGAGGCAACAGCATTTGTTTCAAGCCACAAGACAGCAGCTTTTATCAGGCCCATCTCTTACCTTTATCGTTAGTTTTTCAAGTAAGATTTCATGAATGTGTTATATAATTCAAGACCACGCGTAACAGTTTACAATTCTATTACAATAAACCGCAAACAAACCAAAACAAGACAGCAATCCCACAAACCCTGCTATACTACATAGAATAGCTATAGTAAGTGATATCATGCAGTATCACTATGACTTCACTGCTTGGCAGCAATTGTTTCACCAGTAAATAATTTAATGAGCAGTTACTCACTAGTTTAAAGCTAGCATACAGGTACTTCTTTTTCTTTTACTTTTAACGTTTTTAAGTTATAGCACTTCTTCCAGTGCCACCATTTCAACACCAACATAATTTTTCTTCCAAGTTTAAGACAAAAATTAAGATCTGATAAATTTTTTATCGAGCTGTTAAGATCCTTGAGTGCACAGCTAAGTCTCTGCTTATCCTTTCAAACACTACATGGAGCGATCCTTAGCAGTAAGTTTTGTATTTTCTCGACTTCAACAAATTCTGCTGAGATAATGAAATACTTGACCTTTCTTTTGCCTGTGTGTTTATATTTCAGGACGTAAAGCTGTAAACTCAAGCAGCACACCACTTCAGCAGCGCACCACTCAACAAGGAGAAACAGGAGGAAGGAAACTAACCCAACACCTGTCCCCAGCCCGCCCCACACCTGCGGGCACCTCCACTTGCTCCAGCACGGCCACCGGCCACGGCCATCGAGCACAGCAGGATGTCTCTTACATTAATTTCCTGTCCGCGTCCCGTACCTATTCCTTCTAATGTTAAACCTTCAACACAGGGCAGCTGAAAGCTCTAAAGAAGGACCGGTATTTTTAAACATCTCCGCGAGCGAGAGGATGAGCGGCAGCGCGCACCGCCGGCAACCTCAGGCAGAAAGCCCCGGGGCACAGCCCGTAACCAAAGCGCAGAGGCAGCGGTGCTGCTCCCGGGGGAGCTCGGCGGTCCAGCCCCCACCACCGGCTCCTGGCTCCCTCTCTCCCGCCGCTGTGTCCCCAGGGCTCCCTCGCTCTGTGGGGCAGGTGCCGGGCTCACCTGTGGGGTCCAGCACGGCCAGCGGACCCGACGCCGCGGGGACGGGCGGCGGCACCATCATGTCCCTCGGGCACCTCGCCCCGCTCTGCTCCGCTCCGCGCTCCGCGGCCGGCGATGCCCGCGGTGCGGGGCCCGGCGGGTCCGCCCCGAGGGGCAGCGCCCCGGGGCCGGGGCGGGGCGTTCCTGTCGTCGAACCGGCCCCTGGCCCCGACTCGCCGCCCCGCGTGTGTCGGTGCCCGTCCCTGCCGCCCTAGAGCACGGACAAGGTCTTTGTTAGTGCAGCCATCAACTGCTTAATCCGTCATATGTTTTACCCGTGCCTCAGCCTTGGCGTCACTTCTGGATTTGTTCTTGGCCAATTTGTCACCTGGCAGAGATCAGAATTATCAAACTTTTCGTTTCGTCTTCCCTTTTTTAAAAAAAACCCCACAATATAAATCAGAAATAAAATATCACTGCAACCAGAAATACTAATTAAATAACAGAAGCAGGCATCTTTGAGACATAGGTTAAGGCAGGCATAGGCTAAAACAGAAAACGTTAATGATCAAGAGATACCACAGGGCTGTTTTTTTTCTTACATGGTGTCTATCAGTTTCTCATCCTCACTGTATCGGTTTTTATTCCCACCACAGATCCTGATTCCTGTCCTGTCGCAACCCAGGAACTACTGAATGTAGGGCTGTGTGACTTCTGTCTGAAAGAATCTAGCAACAACTGAGAAGAAACAGCCAAAGGCACTGTGCTGTTTTGGTGCCTGCTGCTCCTTTTGCATGACTTCTCTATAGCAGAGAATGTAACAACATTTTTTTATGGAAAATGTTTTTGATAGGCTGCCTTACATTAAGATGTATTCTCCCACTTGCAGCAAACGCAACTCTAGTCAACATTCTTGTTTTTCTTTTCCTCCAGCCTCTAAATGTATGTATGTATATATATTTAAGTTCTTCAGTATCTGGTTGATTTCCCCAGGAAATGGTTAGATGGAAAGAGCCAACTTTCTCAGGTACTATCCCTGTAGCCTATGAAGCCAAGTAAGTTAGGAGCTAAGGCCAACCACAAAGACACCTTTTTCTCTTTGTATTCTCTAATTTGGAGGGCTTGAAGAAAGGAGAAAAATAGGATGGAGGTAGTATTTGTACTATCAATTACTAATTTTTAATAGAATTTTGTGACTAATAGATTGAGAAGACAGAGATGGTGATGGTACAAATAAAATATTTATTTGAAAGTGATAGTGGATAAGAGTGATAAAAATGACCCCAAATCTGATAAAGAGCCTCAGATTCAGGAATGGCTACGAATAGAGATTTTCATCAACACTAAATAGCAGCAAAGGTCAGGGAAGATTTTAATTCCCTAGACAGTTTGGAAAACAAAAGCCATATGCAGCATGTATTTTGAGTATGATGGGCAATAAACTTTATTTACCAGCAGCCACTGAACAGTCTCAACAGCCTACAAGGAAGCTGTTCTATAACTCTTTTCAGTTAAACAAAAGGATATTATAAATCCTTTTTAAAATAATTTGATTATAGAAAATAACCTTTGGTGAATGGCTCACATTTTTTACTGCAAATTTCAGGAGAACCAAGAATAGATCTGGTCCTCCAGTCCTGAATATCTGAGGGCAAAAATTAAGAAACTATGGAAAAATGATTGCTGAAACTTCATGGGACTAAAATCTCAAGCATTTGAGCATGGAAGAATCATGGACTTACTTTAAATCCAAAATAGAAAATCCGGTATAGCACTTTCATCCCATAAAAGAGGTTGGAATAGGTCAAGAACTAGTAGAGCTAGTGGATAAGTAACTACCAGAAAAAGGTAATCAGTGAGTGAACCTGTAGGAAAGGAAACAACGGAAGTAGAGTTTGGAGGGTTAGAAACTGCAGGATCAGAGAGAAAGAATGGATAAAAATTTAGCTGAACCAGATGTTGCAAAGAAAAGGATGAGAGATAACAAAGAATTCTTCAACTATATAAATAAAAGTGATTCGAAGAAGGAAGATGTCTGGTGGCTAAATGCAGAGATAAGAGGAAGACTGCTCCAAATATTGAACAAATAAAGTGCCTCCATTTTCAATGAAAAAAATTATTATTGTGAGGGTACTGGCAGAGAACCAAAAATAAGCAGAGATAATGTAAAAGATTACATTAACAGATGTGAAGTGGAAGCATAAATTAGGCTTTTTCTTGTGTCAGGCCACATAAAATTGCACCCCAAATGCTGAAAGAATTATTAACTATCTTTTCAAGTCCTGAGCAACACTTTTGACGAATTAGGCAAGCTGGAGGTGAAGTACTGTTACTGGAGAAGAAGAAACCTGTCTTCTAAAAAGGGAGAGGGAGTGAAAGGAGTAGCAACTCCAAGCCCTGTTAATTTGACTGAGGAAAGTCTTAGCGATAAGTGAAAAATATGTTCAGCTACATTATAGTTCATCAAAGCTAGATCATGTCAGACTACCAAGGTGTTTGATAAGGTAAATGATTTTGGAGGCAAAAGCAATGCAGTGAAGCAAATCTCTCTGCATGTCTACACAGAGTCCTTCAGAGAAAAAGACTTAACTAGGGGCAGACAGCTGCAACTATGGGTCAGCATCAGGTATGGGAATTGCAAACAGGAAGCCAAGATCTGAAAGAGGCAGGCTGTCTGGGGTGCACTCAGGGACCAGTCTGGAGGCAAGAACACTGGTGTTGTTGGCTTTAAGGAGTGTATGCCTGGTTATGAAGTGTGTGGCCATCACAAAGCTGGTAGACTCAATTCTATTACTGCTCTCACAGTTGCTGTTACTGAGGACTGTGGGAGCAGGAGCATACTAGTATGTTAGAAATGCATTGAACAGGAGCTTACACACTTAAAAACTAACAGTAAGAGCTTTTTTTGTTATTTTGGAGTCTCCCCACTTCAATGAAATTGAGAAGGTATTTACATATCACTGCCAGTGCTTGAATGATGCCAATGAGAAGACATCTAAACAGGTGTGTTCTAGGATCCATTATTTAAAACTTGTTAATTAGTTCAATGCATTGTGAGTGTGGTAGAACTTAATTTTATAATCATATTGCTGGTTGTCTCCAAAGCCATGAGGGTTTTTTTTCACCATTTTCATGTGTAACTTGCACCTGAATTTTCTTAATTAGTATTTCTAAGGTCTTTCTTTCTCAGATGCCTGGTTCATGTACCTTGTTCAGATGCCAAAATTAAATAATTTGCTAGATTTGTACCCAGAAGGTACAGAATATTCACAGAATCACAGAATGGGTCAGTGATCATCTTGTCCAACCTCCCTGCTCAAACAGGGAGGACAATGTCCTAGAGCACATTGCATGGGATGGCATCCAAATGGTTCTTGAATACGTCTAGTGAGGGAGAGTCCACAACCAAAATATATTATTCAAAGTACTTTTGAATTAAAAGTCTGTCTACCAGCGTAGTTCCTCCAAGATACTCAACAGTTTCTCCCAACTTTATATCCTCTTCAAATTTAATATACCTCGTATCCAAGACCATCAGTGACAATACTGAACAGTACCAGACATAGAAGCACCTCAGCACCTTCTGTCTTCCAGGACCATTGATAAGTATGACTCCAGCTCCCTTTTTTATCCCTCCCTTACTATTGTCATTTACAGTTTCTCTGTAGCAGCATCTGATACAAAGTTTTGTTATATTGGGTTCATTCTCTTGCAAGAGTTATTTTCTCTGTAACCTCTTTTGGAAATCCATCGTGGACTTTTGGTGGTGCTGTCTTTGGGAGGAGGTTATTTGTTGGCTTTTATTAAAACTCAAAAGACCATTCCTTCTAGCCCTCCTCCATCACTCCTGCTTTCAGCAGGAAGTTGTTTCTCTGAGCCCAGGCTCAGAGATCCAGTCACAAGAGACTACCAGTGCGAAGCAGCTTAAACGACCCCAATGTACTCGGCTCTTCACTATAGCACTTGAACTACTATTGTATTCCTCAAAATGTTTGGGATCCATCTCCTCCTCCCACTATTTGAACCCCCAGCAGAAAGGTAAGCTAGTCATTGCTGAGGCTAAACTCAGAATGCTTAATAAACCATCTTGCCCAGTCACACAGTGTCATGACAATGAGGTAAGTAAATTTCCTTTGTTCATAATTTATAAATACTATTTATTGGCATGGTTACTGGTACAACCCCTTGAGGAATACATTGCCTTAGTTCAGCTGGGCAGTAAAAGGGAATCATGCCGGAAGGAACAAGAGAAGTAACCTTGAGGTTGAGATAAATGACTGCTGGATATTTGACTAAAATTGTCTATGGCTATTAGAAAAAAAAGTTGCTGGGCAATTCACTTCAGAAATTTTGCTTCCTGGTGCCAGCCAGTTTCCAGAGTGTGGTAGTGTTTTATTAGCACAAGATTTAGAAGACTCTGTCTGACATGTTTAAAAGGAATTTGAGAATGTAAAGCTATTAATAGCATTGTTCAGAGGCATTGGAGATAAATGAATGACACATTCATTCAGTTAAAGAAGCATCACAGAACGTTCTGAGTTGGAAGAGACCCACTAGGATCATCAAGTCCTTCTCTTAAGAGAATGGCCCATACAGGGATCCAGCCCACAACCTTGGCATTACTAACACTATTCTCTAAGCAACAGAGCTAGTAGTACACATTTGTCAAAACAGTTTAAAGTTTTTAATTACCTTCAGTAGATTTTTCTACTGCCCATTAGTTTGTGCAGTCAAATTAATTTTCTACTGCCCATTAATTTGTGTGGTCAGTTTTTGAACTTTATAAACTTAGCATTCACAACATGTTGTGACAAGGAGCTGCATGGATATCCATGTGCTGCATGAAAACATGAGATATCCCAGTGGGAGCAAGAAGCAAATTGAAAAGAGCAAGATAAAAGTCAATTTAAATGTCAGGGTTATTTAGAATTATAGGAGAATGTACCTGAGGAAAGGTACATTGCTCTTATAAAAACAACCCCAAACCAAACAACAAAACAAACAATTGCTACATGATACCAAAATTCATTGTGTTACTCATTTCTTAATAAAGCTAGATAGTGAGAAACTGTATGGATAATATACTGGAGACCATTCTTGTGGTGTAGCTCATAACCATATCAAGAAAACAGTATTGTAGAAAATGGACTTGACTTTGCTGAAGACTGACAACTGCCTTTTATATGTGCTGCCTTTTATGCTTCTTCCTTCAGGAAAATCTTATCACTCAGTGAAATAAGGGAATTCATCTCATTCATAGGATTTAAGAAAGTAGTACAAAACAAAATACAAGAAATAACTAAAAGGAAGAGATGAAGATCTTTTGCAGCAGTTTGGAGACAGGCATAATGAAATGCAAAGATATCAAATATAATGTATTCGGAGTCCTAATAATTATATATCCTGATTAACACAGACTATGAAGAAAGGAAATATCAGAAGATATACAACTGATGATATGAAATACACTACTACAAAAATGAAACATGCCTAGGATTTGCATAAATCTGTAAAAACTAAGTGAAGTCACTGTGACCTCATCTTACTTCATGGAGAAGTCAACGTGGTTTTGGTAAAATATGAGAATATTTTCTCTCTCAAGTGCCTTCTGAAGGATTGGCTCAATACAGAAATAAAATCCCCGAAAATTTAACTAGAGCTTTGATAGATAAAAGTGACCTTCTTTGGGTAGCTGTAGGTTAACCACCTACGGGAGCTGAACCAGCTCAGCTGGAAGAGCATTAGATGGAAGATCTAAAGGTCCCTGGTTCAATTTTGGGTTTTGACAGAAGTGTTTTGGGGCAATGAGGAGAGCAAGAAGCAAGCTGTTGGATGAGACTGCTGTAGGGAAGAGGGCCCCAAGAGAGTGGGATGATAAAAGACCTGATTAGCTCAGTTGATTAGAGCATGGTGCTAGTAACACCAAGGTTGTGGGTTTGATCCCTGTACAGGCCATTCACTTGACCTGATGATCCTTGTGGTTCCCTTCCAACTCAGAATATTCTGTGATATTCAAGGATTGTCTCCTCCAGCCTCAAAATCAATGTTTCCCTACATTGAAGAAATCAGGGAACAGTGTCAGGAGGTGGGCATGGATAAACAAGGAGCTGTTGGACAAACTTAAACACAAACAGGTAGCTTACAAAGGGTGGAAGCAGGGACAGGTAACATGAGAGAAATAGAGAGAAATTGTCCAAACAGCCAGGGAGATGGTGAGGAAAGCTAAAGCACTGTCAGAAGTAAATCTGGCCAAGGACATCAAGGGTAACAAAAATACTTCTTTAGATACATCAGCGATAAAAGACAGAAAAGGGAAATTGTGGGTCAAGACCAATTAAGAAACTTGAAGGTGTGCAATTTTGTGGGACGTGATGAGATACATCCACAGGTCCTGAGGGAACTGGCCAAGGAATTCATGGGAATGCACTGAAGTTCCCACTGACTGGAAAAGGGGTAACCTAATTTTGATTTTTACAAAGGGAAATAAGGAAGAACCAGGGAACTACAGGCCAGTCAGTTGCACCTCAGTGCCTGTAAAGATCACAAAACAAATCCTCCTGGAAACTATGTTAAGTCACATAGAAAATAATGAGGTGATTGGTGACAGTCCACATGGCTTCACTAAAGGCAAATGAGGCCTGACAAATTTGCTAGCCTTCTACGGTGGGTTTACAGCAGTGGTGGATGGGGGAAGACATCATCTACTTGGACTTCTGCAAACTGTCCTGCACAACATCCTTGTCTCTAAACCAGAGAGACATAGATTTGATGGATGGACCACTTGGTGGATAAAGTATTGGCTGGATGGTCACATCAAAGAATTGTGGTCAACGGCTCAATGTCCAAGTGGAGACCAGTGACAAGTGGTGTTCCTCAGGGACCATCACTTTTTAATGTCTTTGTCAGCGACACGGATGGTGGGATGGAATGCACCCCCAGCAAGTTTGCTGACAACACCAAGCTGTGTGGTGCAGTCAACATGCTAGAGGGAAGGAATAGCATCCAGAGGGACCTGGAGAGGCTTGAAAGGAGGACTGTGTGAACCTCATGAAGTTCGACAAGGCCAAGTGCAAGGTCCTGCACGTGGATTGGGGCAATCCCAAGCACAAATACAAGCTGAGAAGAGAATGGATTGAAAGCAGCCCTGGGGAGAAAGACTTGGGGGTGTTCATGGACCAGAATCTCTATATGACAGTGTCATGGTGAAGACTGCACAACATAAAACCTTTTTATTGGAAAAAATTCTCTGAAAACCAAAGTTAGAAAAAGGTTTTCAAAGTACTTGTTTTTGAAATATTCTTATATTGATAGAGCCTAACTTTATATAAACTGGGTATGTACTTCTGCAACATGATTAATAAAGGTATGTTTGAAAGGCACCAATAATAAATAACACATCAGAAGCATGACTGAACAACAACAAAAAACCACTTAGTTTGTATTGTGAATTGTTACATTAACTTGTGTATAGGTAAAAATGTCTATACAGAGGTATTTATATCAGGCCAAACAGGAACAGATCATCGGTTTTTGGAATGCATGAAGAAACTCCTCTGGAAAATGCATCTTAAATTTCAAAATTATGCCATTGCCAAATGAATAAATCAATCTGGGATACAGATGTAGTACTGAAACTTTTATAACAGGCATAATTTCAATTACACTTCTAATAGTTAACATAAAGTTTGATTAATTATTTTTACCATCTCAAACCATCTTATAAAGTTTCTTTAATGTCACAATGAATTATACTATCCATTCAAATTATTAAGTTTTTTAAAGCCCAGAAGTAAGCGAGGCATCCTGTACCTTTTCTCATATCAGCTGGTGCCTAATTTAGTCAGATGCCCTTCATTCCTGTCTGCTGTAGTGACACAAAGTCAAAGACAATGTATAGTACAGTATCAGTGAGGGAAAAGAGCTCCTTCCACCTCTCTCATCCCATGCAAGGTTGTTTCCTCCATATATTCTGAGCAGCTTTGCTCGGTTGAGTTTTAAAGTCTCAGTTATGAAGTTCTCCTCCTTTCCCTTGACAGGCAGTTTTTGCAGTTTAATGGAAATTGAGGAGAGTCGAGAGCCAAGTTCCACACTGACAACCCCTCAAGAGTTGTAATGTACGACAACATTTGTCAAACTGATTTCCTAATTGTTTTACTGATGTATTCCTTTAACTTAAAGAACTCAGCACACTCTTCATAAACTCTGGACAATGAAATATGAAATTAGAACAATATCCTGACATGCACTGCAGTTTCCACTGTATCAAAAATGTCTTGGTAAGGAGAACAGTGAAGTTTGGAGAATGTAGTAGTGTGGCTCATCTGGGAAGAAGAGAGAAGAGGGAGAGGGTGTGTCAGCCTTTGAAGCTTGTTCTACAAGGGAATCTACTAGCCATAGAGAGGTATCCCAGTAATGTAGAGCAAGTCTCTTTCTCCCTCCCAAAGGGACCCTAGGAACAGCCTGCCAATTTAGAGGGGGATAAGATGGCAGGCTCTTACTGTGGTCCAGTGTTTCAGCATTTTCACAGCACTCACATCCATTGAAAAGACCACAACTGCAGCATTTCTTTCACACATGAGGGAAGCAGCTTGCCAGTTCTTAAAAGTTTGTGGTTAGGATTTAATAAAGATGTGAAGGTGTAACAGAAGGAAGGCCATAAAACCTGACTTGGAGGCTGGGTCCTCCTGCAGAACATTGTGTGATGTTGGAGAGATGAGGATTCCTGGTAACTTGGCAGAAGAAGGCAGTGAACATGGTGAATCACATTTAGCTGGAGACGGTGCAGCATATGCAAACAGCAACTGGGTTCTGGGTGGCTCAGCTAGCACAGTGACTTACAGTGGCCACTGCTTTAGCACAGCTGCTCCTTTCAGCCCAGGAAAGGGTCACGTTGCCACCATCCCACTTGTGGCTGTACCCATGATGGCTTAAAAACAGCTGAGAAACTTGGCCTTTAATTTTAAAAGGGAGGATGATGCTCCATTCCCTGTTGATACCTCTGTGGGGAAGAAATTCTTCAACTAAGAGTTAAAATGTCAGCACTCAGTCTTCCCAAAGCCTAGCTTGGTTCATTATGGCAGCATAAAGGAAGGGCTACAGCCTAGTTTATTTCTTCTGCTTGATTTGAAAGTACCAGAATTAATGATGCATATGGTGACATGGGCTTGTTGTGGAGATAAAGCGGAAATGTAGGGTTGAAATTCAAAAAGGTGACAGGTTTTAAAATACATTCCCTATCCTCAGGGGCAAGACACTTTCAGTGGCAGCTGAGAGTCTTCCAGGCACTTTGTTTGGTAAAATACTAAGTTATCAATAAAGAAAAAGGAGTTAAAAGTAGCTGGTGGACCATGACTTGCGGCCGGGGAAGTTTAGCGGCCCAGGAGATGGACTGTGGTTTGCTGCCATGGATGTTTCGACATCCAAGTAGAGGACAAAAGATGCAGAGCCACTGCAGTTCAAAGTGTTTAACAAAGAAAAAAAATGCCTAAAAGAAAATTATATTTGGAGATTTTTAGTAGTGTTTTTCTTTCCTTCCCCTCCCTCTTTTTTCAGCTCTGAGGCCCTCATATCTGAATATGATTAAGGGGAACATGTTACATCTTCCTCTATTTCCTTTCAACCTCATTGTCCAAACAAAGTGTTCTGTGAAATCATCATATTCTGATACTAATAAAAGCAATAAACTCAGTCTAGAAAAAACGGATCACTTCTTGGGTTTTTTTCCTTCAGGTGTGTCAGTCATAGACATTTCTCCTGACCTCAGAGCTGTCACTTAAGCAGCAGAGTCCCTATGCATTATGCAGTTAGACCACAAGAATTATATTTTCCACGGTGTAGGTCTGCACCCATGAGAACCCAAGAGAAACCTCTCTAGGCTGAAAGAAACTAAGCCATGAATAAATATTGACACTGGATTAAGCCAACCATGAGTCAGGCTGGTAATTCTCCTTTCCTGTCTGTGGAGCTCCACAGTTGGAGCCCTTAAGTTGCCAGATGCATTTTGTGCAGAGGTGAAGAAGGTGCTACTAAAGGAGTAGGACAAAATCAAAGCCTTTCAGTCTTGCTTCCTCTCCATGCAGAACTTCCTGCTACCCTGGAAGAAAGCCCTGCCGACGGTGGCAGTGGTACAGGATGGAGAGTGACAGGCCAGCTCAAAATGTGACAAAATGCAGTCGCTCAGGAGGAGTTGCGGACTCTCCAAGTGCAGCCACTGAATACAGCCCCCTTTTAATGAGCTACTGTATTCCTCCTCAGCAAACAAACTACAGCATTGGGTAGCAAAACAAGAGACATATTCCTTGCCCATGCACAGAGAAAAGCAGATAGATAAGACAACTAGAACAAGAGCAGGAAACTAGTCTCCCTATTGTACTTTTTCAGTGCCAATAAAAATATTGTCACTGAAATGCAGGTGGGGACAAATAGAGAGAAAGGTGAAATCCTTCAGCTCTCGTGTGGGCTGGATGTACCAAAACACCTGTGGAGTTAAACGCACAAATGGAGCCCAGCATTACGCTTGATTTCATAAACTTTTAAAGGAAAAAATAGATTGTATTTGGAGCTGACTATGAGTTGACTGCTCATAGTAAACAGATACCACCATAAATGCAACCATTGTTGCATCTGAGTCTTTTTGTCTCAGACTATGTATGATGGTTTACATCTGATATTACATTAACTTTGTCCTCTCACATTACTGTTCATTTGAACAAGTGTAAACTTAAGGTGGTAAGTAGCCATAACAGGTTTTCCTTCAAAGTCACTTACAATTCCTTCCCAGATTTTGATCAAGACATCATTTCTCAGGTTGTTACCCAAAGCCACTGCATATGCTTTGTTTCAGCATAAATCCATCAGCAACAGATGGTTCACAGATTTCTGGCCCTTTTTCCTGAGGATCTATAAGACTATGATAATTTATCTGCTAATTGAGCTTCTGTTTATATTGATAAAGTAAAAAAAGCTGCAATAAACCTATTTTTTTTCCAGCAGACCTTGAAACTGGGACTTCGCAGTAATCCTGAACTAGAATCATAGAATCAGTTATGTTGGAAAAGACCCCTACAATCATCGAGTCCAACTGAATTGCATTAATAGTCACAAAAGAGAGCTGTGGCTTTGGGGAAGGGTGCAGTTTTGTGGTTCATTGTATCTGTTGGGCTGCATAAGATAGGAAGGGAACAGAGGACCTAGTTAAAAATAGCTGCTTTCTGCATTTGAATAACCAGCTCTCCACATGCTTTTTTTGTCCTTCATTTTAAATAATGCTTACACAAAGATCCAAATGAATCAGTAGATGTGATCACATCTGCTAATATATAGCAGCTTATTTCGAGTACTACAGGTACTTACTGCTTTCTCCTTTCATAAACCTTTAAAATGGGCCTTTATTTGGCTGTTAGTTTTTGATTTAGGTCCTTTCAAGTAAAGGCATTCTTGTCTCAACATAAATCCTTTAGTAATAACTAAGTTTTCTGATCCACTTGGCTTTTGTCCCCGGAGGGCTTCCTGAGCATTGCTTGAAAATTCAAGTTTCTAATGTCACTTTTTAGTGACTTAAGAGCCTTTACGTCCTAAACTAACTTTGCTTTTATTTTGTATTTCCTTTGCCTCCGAACTCCTGCTAAGCATGATGGCATGCACAAGGGAAGTGGCATCAGATCCAAGGACTCTCTGCCCTGACAGTACCCTTAGAATAATTCAAGATTTAGATTCTGGCCCTTCCTTTAAATTGAAGCTTTTATACATGATGTCAGAATTTGGCATACTTCAGGTTAGTAAAGTGAAATGAGATAAGCCTAAAGCTTTGGAAACCAGAACTTTGCACAGGTCAGAACAAAACAAGGGAGGTATTGATGGTGTTCAGGGTTCAAACTGAACACAGGTTTCCTGAACACATTCAGAGACAACTAAGCTGGAACACCAACAGAAGTCACTCAGAAATTGTGAAATTAATGTGAAAGTTATTTAATATCAGTACATAGGAAAACCGTTTCTCACAGATAAAATCTCCGTTCTGAATCGATGGTCTGAACACTTTCAGACTCTTTTCAGTACTAGCCTTGGAGTTCAAGACTCAGCAATTCAGTACATTACACAACAAATGGTGAAGAACGAATTGGATATTGCCCCTACTATGGGAGAAACTCTTAAGGCCATGCAGCAGGTGAAAACTGGCAACGGACCTGGGGTTGATGGAATTTCACCTGAAGTCTGGAAGCCTGGGGGCCATGCACCCCATGCTAAATTTCACAAGTTTGTGTTGCGCTGTTGGGAACAAGGTGTACTCCCATCAGACCTTCATGATGCAGTCATCATCACTTTGTATAAGAAGAAAGGAGATAAATCAGACTGTTCAAATTATTGAGATATTACTCCGCTCTCCATTGCTGACAAAATCCTGGCAAGAATACTTTTGAACAGACTAATATCCACTATAGCAGAGGAACTTCTACCTGAAAGTCAATGTGGTTTCAGAGCCAACAGGAGTACCACAGACATGGTATTTGTTCTCAGACAACTGCAAGAGAAGTGCAGGGAACAAAACAAAGGTCTCTATGTAACCTTTGTTGATCTCACCAAGGCTTTTGACACTGTGAGCAGAAAAGGTCTGTGGTAGATTTTGGAACATTTAGGATGTCCCCCCAAGTTCCTTAAAATGATCATCTCACTTCATGAGGATCAACATGGCCAAGTCAGATATGGCGACACATTTTCTGAACCCTTTCAAATAACCAAGGCTGTGAAACAAGGCTGCATTCTTGCACCAACCCTATTCACAATCTTTCAGCATGATGCTCCAAAGGGCCACGGCAGACCTCGATGATCAAGACGGTGTCTACATTCGATACCATACTGATGGAAGTCTTTTCAACCTAAGGTGACTGAAGGCCCACGCCAAGGCCTTGAATCATCTTGTCTGGGAGCTGCTTTACGCTGATGATGCTGCTCTCATCGCCTACACAGAAGCAGCTCTGCAGCGTTTAACATCCTGCTTTGCAGACGCTGCTGAGCTCTTTGGGCTGGAAGTCAGCTTAAAGAAGACGGAAGTCTTCTATCAACCTGCACCTCAGGAAGTCTTCCATCATCCCCACATCACCATTGGCAAATCAGAGCTCAAGTCAGTCCAGCAGTTTAATTACCTAGGTAGCCTCATCTCCTCGGATGGTAAGATTGACAGAGAGATAGACAGCAGGTTAGCAAAGGCATATAGTGCCTTCGGAAAGCTTCATAAAAGAGTTTGGCGAAATAAACACCTGAAGAAAAGTACAAAGATCAGTGTTTACAGACCCATAGTGCTGTCTACTCTCTTGTATGGTTCCGAATCATGGGTCATCTACCACCACCACCTGCATCTCCTAGAACGCTTCCTCCAACACTGCCTCCATACAATCCTAAACATCCACTGATCAGATTATGTGACCAATACATCTGTTCTAGAACAGGCAGCAGTTACAAGTATTGAGGCATGTTGCTGAGAACACAGCTGCACTGGGCAGGGCACGTCTCAAGGATGAAGGACCACCGCCTCCCTAAGGTCCTGCTCTATGGTGAACTTGCCACCGGCTGCTGCAAGAGAGGAGCCCCGAAGAGGAGATACAAGGACTCCCTGAAACAACATCTCAGCCTTGGCCATATTGATCTTCATCACCGGTCTACTCTGGCCTCCAATCGGGAGGTCTGGAGACACACCATCTATAACACTGATGATGTTTTTGAGAAAGCACGCAGGATCCCTCTTGAGGATAAAGGACAACGCAGAAAGAATCGCGTCTTGTTGATACCACCTAAGGAGTCTTTCTGCTGTGCCTTTTGCAACTGGACTTGTCTATCTCACATTGGCCTTTTTAGCCACCAGTGCACTTGCAGAAAATGTGGGTAGAGCCCTTCCTACATCTTCGTTCGCGAAGCCTAGCCATGATGATGATGATGATGATGATAGGAAAACCTCTCTGCAGGCTGCTGGCAATTATTCCCTCAATACTTACCTTGTTAGCAGCAGATAGCTGTGTCACAGGGCAATGGTTTGTACTCATCATTAACAGTAAGCACACTATTAGTCCAGGTCCTCAGTAGCCCTTGACTGTAGTGGGATACAGAAATGCAAGGGCTTCTCTCTCCTGGGTGCCTTTGGAACATGTCTCTGGCCCAAGCAACTCTGGGAAGAAACTCAATCCCATTTTGGTTCATTTGTAGTACAAGAGAGGAGAAATATTAGAATGTGTCCAGAGGAAGATGACACAGATGGTGAAAGGTCTTGAGCGCCAGACTTAGGAGAAGTGGCTGAGGTCACTTGGTTTGCTCAGCTTGGAGAAAACAAGGCTGAACATCACCCATCATCACTGTGATGAGGGGTGACCTCATCACAGTCTACAACTTCCTCAGGGTCATCAGTGGAGGAGGAGGTGCAGATCTCCTCCCTCTGGTGACCAGCAATAGAACATGAGGAAATGGAATGAAACTGTCAAGGGAAGTTCAGATCGGGCATTAGGAAAAGGTTCTTCACTGAGAGGGTAGTCAGACACTGGAAAAGGCTCCCCAGGACAGCAGTTACAGCACCAAGCCTGTCAGAGTTCAAGCAACATCTGGATGATGCTCTTAGTCATATAGTTTATTTTTAAGTAGTTCTGTAAGGAGCAGGGAACTGCAGTCAAGGATCCTTAAGAGTCCCCTTCAGCTTGAGATATTCTATGATTCTACATTACATCTGAGATGGTGACTGCAAAATCCAACCTACAAAGCCAAATTCTTTCTGTTCCTTTGGCCATTTTAGATTGGTCTTGAGTATTTATACTCAGCATGAAATGCCATAATCTTTTAGGGCGAGAAGAACCAGCTTAAGGGTTGAAACTGAAACTACGTTGAGGCCAAAGCTGTGACCTTAAAAGTCCCCAGGCAGCTTCCAGATAATACTGGAGGAACCTCCCTGCTTGACTCCAGCAGCAGCATGCTGCCTTTGCTCACCTCTGGGGCCATTCCCAGCTCAGCACTGCTCCTCAGCCCAAGTGCCTTTCAAAAACATGGTGGTGATCACATTTTATTTAATACTTTCATGACAACAGCATCCTGCTGCAACATTCTCCACCCCCTCCACATGGTTTGCCAGGCCTTTACAGAAAAGCGCTAGCTCCACTGATGCTTTAGAAGCAAAGGCAGGGAATTTTTGCCCTATAAAGGAGAATAAATGGACAGATACATCTGCCTGCAGCCTTTTGGGATATATCTAAATCTTAGAGTATAGAATTGCTATGAACCACTCTTTGTGGTCCCTCCTCAGTATTTGGGATGCCAAGTGAGAAGGCCTAACTCCATACGCTCTGCATAAAAGTCCGTAGACTGCCTCTGTTTCAGAGGTCTGAATTCAATTTGGGCAGAATCTGAGGGATCTTCATCTTGTGGGCAGACACCCATGTTACTATGGTTTGAACTAGAGATTAAATTTTATATATATCAAATTCCTGCATTGCCCATGTGCTTGTTTTTTATCTAAGATAAACACAAGGCCACTTTCCATCTCAATGAGAAAAAAATCATGTAATGTGAAAAATTATATTAAAGCAGTATGAACAATGGGAATAAAACAAGAGTTGAGACCAGGATTCCCACTATAATGCAAGCAACTTTTGAAAGAAATCAAATAAAAATAAACAACATTCTACTTTCTTATTTATTTAGGTTAATCTTTCTTAATATAAACATTCAATAAATTAAATTACTACAGAATCCTCATAAATCTAGAGGACTTCCATACAGTTAAACAAAACTGTTTTATCAGTCTGGAACATTATGGCACCTGTTGACAGCAAATCTTAATCTAACCCAGCCTTGAGAGACTTTTAATTATCAGAAAACTATTCACATGCATGCATGTGGATGTTCAGCTCTGCTTTGGACATCACCACCGACCATTTCTTTTCCTCTTTTGACTACAGTCACATAAACAAACATGAAGCATTTAGCATGAAACATTTCCTTCCTAGAGCCCTTTGTTCAATTTTTTACTTCTTACTTAGGCTTTTGTTTTTTATGTAAAAGCTTCTTGTTAATTTATAAGATGCAATTTTCTTGTGTTAAAAATGTTCTGCTACACAGCATACTACATTTTACCTACCAAGCAAGGATGCCATCTCTTTAATCTTAATATTACCTCCTCATCTATTTAAATATGACAGCTGTTTGTGGAAACTCCCATTCTTTTCATATTGATGAAGGACCTTTAAGAGAACACGCAAAGTTAGTCTCATGCTTCATGCAGCACCCAACATGTACTGGCTTCTCATTCGAGCATAAAAGAAGGACCAGAGTCTGCTTTAGAAAGCCTAAACCTGAGGAGAAATACAAATGCAAAGAAAGGAAATGGGATATGAAAATCTTAACTGGGTTGGAGATTGGCCATGTGCTGCTTACTCGAGAAGCTTTTATGTTGATTTTCTACTCTGGAAATGTGGCTGAAGCAGTCCTGCTGCCTCCAAGTGTTTTCTGGGAGGTGTTTCACTAAAAAAATTTGAACCCCAGCAAAAGGGGCACACCTGTACTTCAGCTCAAAGCACACAACACAGGTGGCTGGACACTCTTTGAGATGTTTAGGGCATATAAGCTCAGGGGCAGGCACAGAGGGACATGTCATGAGGGACCAAGGGACAAGAGGCCAAGGCAAGACCTTGGTAGAGGAAGGAGAATGCCAGAAGAATGATTTAGGGAGAGATAGGATGGAGACAGGTAATAAATAGTGATTGTGCTTTCAGCAAGATATAAATTGACTCCAACCTTATGGTGACTTTACAAACAGAAGATAATTTTTAATTAATTGCACGGTGAACAAGAGAGAAATGAACATTTCTATAATGATGATGTGCATTTGGTAGTGCTCTTTCTCTGCCTAAATAAATGGAAGGCAGAGTGTTGTGGTGCTCTGGCAGTGCTTCTGGAATTGGATTATCTCCCCTTGTCCACTTGGCATCACAGAACAGTCATTCCTAATTGCACCTTCTATCTGATTATTAACCACTGCTTCTGATCATGCTTCATCTCTTTCCTTATCTGTTTTTCATCTTCTGCATTGCCTCTCTCTAATTGTAACAGACCTGCCTTGAGGCCCTAAATTATTTTCTGTCATCTTTGGGTGCAACAGATTGCTTTGGGGATTTTGATGGCTCTATTTGTCTTCGTGCTGTCCACTTCTTGCCTGAAGCTCTGACTTGTTTGCAATCTGAATCTGGCCAAGAGCAGAAGCAGTTCCTACAGGCACTGGTGATTCGAACTCTGCCCCAGGGGATGAGGTTCCCGAACCAGCATGGTGGCAATCTTCGAATAGCTAGGCAGGTCCAACAGTGAGGGTACTGTGACCTACAAAATGGGAATCAGTTTTGGTACCACGGTGCCCTGCCTGTCTTCAACAGGGCAAATATAAAATGTATTGGTGTCTGCCAGACTGTAGATGTTAGATGAAACAATGATTTTGCATCATGGTCTACAGGCTCTGACAAAGTGTAAGCAGTGCATGCCACAGGTTATGAAAGGCACTCTTAAGAAGTGCTTCATATATGCAGTCATTGCCTTCTAAAATCCCTCACATCAGCCCTCCATGAAGTCACACAGAAATAGCCTTGAAGTCATTGAAGTAAATACATTTATTTTTTTAAAATCCTAGGAGACCGCCCACCCTCCTTGCCAGGAAGACGATGAGGCCATCATTTGGAGGCTGGAGCGGAGGAAAGGAATAAATGAAAGACATAATAAATCCCTCTATTAATATTACAGAATCATGAAAGAGGAAAAACTGGCAAGCACTTGCCACATAAGAAACTGGTCTGGAAGTTGGGAAAGAAGCAAGAAACACCTTGGCTGGAGCCAGACTTCTCTGGAGGGCAAAAACGTCCCAAATCCCTAAGTACTGCAAGTATCCTATCCGATTAGATAGCAAAAACTCAATGAAAAAAAAATTAATATTGGTTATTAGATTGCTAACTACCCAGTGGCAGACAGATCTGAGTTGCAATGCTGAGTACAGCAACACCAGAAATTTAAGACAGAGAAACTGAATACTGCTCTGTATTGCTGCTATCATTTACTTTGATTTCATTTATAAATAATGTTGGGGTGCTTAAGTTGCTAGTTAGGAGCTCTAAGATTATCTGGGATGATATCTCATTCCTTCAGAAAGACTTGGTTTAATACATTGTACACTCTAAAGGGCATCACTGCAGAAAGAGGCACTAAAGCCACAAAGCAAGAATCAGTTGCATGGAGAAAATTAGTTTTCATCAAGTATCAAGAGGATTTTGAAAAGTTCTCTCCTTTTTGCTGTGTGAAAAAGAAGACTACCTACCTCCCAAAGTGTGAAAAAGGAGACTACCTACCTCCCAAATAGTCAGTTACCAAAAAGTTGAGCTCACCTACAGAAATGCTCTGGTGTTTTAGACCCTGATTCGAGAGTCACAGTTACTGAACTGAGAAAACTTCCATCCTGAAGAAGCCTGAGATAGGATATCTTCCTGATAGGAGCTAGTACTTCACAGAAGTACACCTCTGTTGTAGGACTATACAGTCATCAGCATTTACACATGCATACCCACATATATGCAGAGTACAAGGACTGGTGAGCTTGGGTTAGGTGAGGTAAATAAAGTACAGGGGTTTGCATGTGCAGTTACAAATGAAAATCCTCCATGCAACTGATCAGCCTGTTGAAACTTGGGAGAGATTTGGCCCCTTTGAAATTGAGGTCCCATTAAGTGAGGTGTCTACCATTCTTTCACACTCCAAAAATTGACATCAGAGGCACCAAATGCATGGTTTTTTAGAGCCTCTATGCAATGAATAATTGAAAGCTCTTTTCTTTTGCACATTGATGTTAGCTAGTATGTATATAACATAGCTGTTTATACAACATCTGTAGGTCCAGCCTTGTGTGATAACTGTCTTCAATGCAGGGATGTCCTTCCACTTTGTTAAGTGGAGTTTGCCTGGGAAAGTTCTGCTCAAGCCAATGAATCAAGCTCAATGAATCTGCTCAAGCCAAGTTCTGTTTTAGCCAATGAATGCATGGAGATTTCTTAAATGAGGTTGTTTTTCTCCTTTTTGTTCTCTCTGGGACTTTTTATCCTTGTTTCCCCTGAAGCTGAGACTAATGCAATTGTGCTGTCTACCAATGCCCTGTAATAAAATTTGAACCCAGTGGCCAAATGTAACCACACTTAGCAGAGGCCTAGACCTCTCAAGGATAACACACCTGGGGAAAGAGGTAACTAGATAATGAAGGGAGGAGTAAATACTTTCACTGTAGAAGGGTTTCAAGGAGAGATCAACCACATTGGGAGGCACCAAAGAAGTTATACAGAGGAGAGAGAAATGGGAAACAGTCTCTGCTGACTCTACTTATTACAGATCTGAGAAGTGTAAGCTTCAAAAATCCAGATGGGCCATTCACACAGACAACATCAACTACACATCTGCACATAGATGAACGTGTTGTTCACCTTTCATCTTCCCAATAGATTCATAAACAGATGGGTGTACTGGAATAGTTCAGTCCAGCTCAGTTTTCTTTTATCTACAGAATCAGTTTTGTTCTTGTTCTGTGAACAACTTCAATAGTGTTCAGGAGGCATCCCTGGCACTGTTTCCCACAAGAATTAATTGCTCAGGTTTTATAACCAATCCCTTTTCTTTTATAGAAAAGGGATATCTAGTAAAATGTAAGTCAACTTCCCTCCTCTCTTGTCATGAACTGTGCTTCTCAGTCTATCCCCTTATATAGAAGAGGATGGCTTTTCTTCCTACTACACAGTCCATACGGCATAGTCATGTTTATCAAAAGTGGTGGCATAATGGGTGGGATTTCTAGTTCTGGAATAGAAAGAAAATGTGCTAATTTGTGTCACAATATCTCATCAATGTCCTGAAAAAATTGTGAAGCCATTAGAAGAAATCATGGCAGACTGGAGGTATAGGAAGGGAGAGAAAAAGTTTTGCACCAGAACACAGCAAAGTGACGTTGCCTGCTCCCCAGGTAGGTTAGTGCTGTTTGCAGGGGGACCTTGTCCCAGCAGGAAAGAAGGCTTTATGCTCCCTTATTATGAAAGGACATCTGATAGCCCAGATTGTTCTTCTAGGCAATCTATCATTTATTTATTGGGCTGTAATGGGATTGAATAACTGTCTGCCCCTCCTGGATGCATCCTGCTTTCTGCTCTGGAAGTGACCGACAGGCGCTGCTAATATTGCTGTGAACAGATACGTTGATTTTAGGGGGAGATGTTTCTTAAGTTAAGTACTGTCTTCTTCTCCCCACATCCAGAAGGCTACAGCAGAATCGGAAAAGATGCAAAGATGCTCCTGATGCATCAGTGCATCATCAATGAGGATAATCAAAAGTACTGAGAGGCCTTTGCACCAGAAACCAATAAAACCAGGAGGGATCTGCTGTTTGAAGAGAAGTTGAGCAGGGGTGGCATGAAGGAGATCAATAAGACCACGAATGGCAGTAAGAAAGCCAGCGGGGTACAGTTGCCAGCTATCCCTTCTAATACAAGAAGCAAAGAGCAGCAAACGAGCCTGTCAGGCAGTAGTTTCAATGGACAGAAAAATATCTGTGCCCACAATATGCAACTAATTTGTGGGCTGCCTTGGCAGAGACTTTTTGTTTATAGGCTGCAAGGTCACCTGGACTCAGAAAGTAACCAGACCTGTTGAGAAGACAGTCATCACCACTGGTTCAAATGGTAGAAGTGCTCTTCTCTCCTTATCCTGTGAGGTCAGTTGGGTCCACATTTTATGTCCAGACATGATGGCAGGTAACAGGATGAAGGCCGCCAGGAGCCCCACAGCTGCCTCCTACCCTCAACCCAGCCTGCAGTGGCAGCTTGAGCATGGGGATGCTCCAGGACTTCCAACCCTGTGGCACATAGTGGGGCTAGATCAGGCCAGAGGGGTCCCCTCTTGTTTCTTGCTGGGAGAGTGGTCTCAGGATGTGCAGCAGTTCCCTGTTTGGTGGATGTTGGACCAAGAGCCTCCACAGGGCTCAGCCACTTGAGCTGGGGAAAAACCCACATTTCAGCTGCTCTAAGATTTCCTGCAAACCATTTTTACCAAAAAGACCCAAAAAAGTAATTTGTATGCAAAGTATGTGTGCTGTCCCTTCATCTCAGCCTTTGAGCCCCGCTCCTGGGGCTTCAAGCATGCATGACCATATTCAGTTCATTCAGTACCCCACACATGCACTGGTGACACCTTGTATGTCCTCCCCAGGTTGCTCCTCAAATAGTCAGATGGACATTATTTAATTATTGTATTGTTTTGATTTGGCAACTAAAAAGTCTGTGCAAGATCAACCTGCAGGGACACTGCAAAAGCTGTTTGCCGAGAGGCTGTGTTTTCAGTACTGTACCTGAAAGACTCTTCCTTACCCTCTCCACACTGCTTCATACTGGTGTTAGGGGCTAGAGAAAGCCATCCTGGTTGCCCATACCGCTTGCTATACAACACATGCCATGAAACTCTACCCAGTCTTTGCTACGGTGATCTCATAGCTTACAGTTTCAGAAGCTATTTACAGCTGAATGGAAAACCTGTGGATAAAGTTCCCAAGGAAGGCATGAGCATATAAAATGTTGATACTCACCATTTCACACCTAGCTCCAGAGAAATTTAATTTCCCTAGCTTTAAGACAGTAAGTAGCAGTAAAAGCAGGTTCAATGGAAAAAGAACTTTACAATTTTTAATTAGAATATAGAACTTTTTTCTATTAATCGTACTTTCTGCAAGGTGACCGATAATTAAGGGTCGAACACACCAGTATCAAAAAGCTCTATGTTTTTGCTCCTTACTCTCTGCTGAGGACACCTCTATGGGCAAGTCCTCACCCCCAGAAGCAGGTCTGATTTTGCTGGCACAATAGCTGCTCCCACAGCAGCTATTACTCCTATGTCAAAAAAATGACCCAACAGGTTTCTCCATCTGCTGTTTTTTACAATAAACCTTTTCGCCCATGCTGCTGTTCTGGAACTACTGTACCAAATAACATGTGATCAGTAGATTACAACCTGCTATCTCATCCAATCTCACAGTCAAGGAGGAAGCTATATAATCACCAAATTAGCCTTAATCCTTCAGATCAGTGCAACTGCACATGTGCATCCTTAAAATGTGTAGCTTGAAAGGCAACTTTTAACAGCTACCACACATACTCAGCTTTTACTCCCTACTGTGCAGGTATGAGTGGGATCAATGTATCACTCAGTATAAGGAGTGATAGTGAATATTGATCCTCTTGATTGTCTGGTTGAAATTACATCGATTTATAAATGTATTTGTAGAAACGTTTAGGAGGGACCAGACACATGCACATGCCTTCCTCAGGGACATAAACAGAGATGTGCTGTCAGCCTACATCCACGGTCCCTATTCCATATCCCTAGCAACATAGGATCCAAACAACTAGACTTTTGGCATTTAAATGGAATGACACCACATAGGAATCAGCAATGAGGGTATACTTACACACACAGCTACCCTGCTTCTGTCCAGCATGTGTGGGGAGCACGGGAGCTCTGGATGAGTGTTGGTATCCGTTAGTGAGTCCTGCAATGCATTGCTGGAGATGTAAATAGATATTCAATCAGGAACGCTCTGGACAATCAGAAAAAAATTTTTTACATTACTTTCTAAGACAGAGTTTTAGTGAGCCCACACTTTTCAGGCATTTAGTAGACAGCAAACATTTTTAGCATATGCATCACCTTCAAGCATTTGCTCACTTGCTGAGCACAGGAACATCCTCTAAACAGGTCTTTTGGCTGGCAGCTTATGGGGAATACTGCCTACTGAGCACAGGTAGTGCACTTTGCCCTGTAGTCTAAGCTTGAACAGCCCCTCAAGCAGTTAACATTATTGAGATGTAAATTAACATTGAGATGTAAATCCCCAAAATCACCAAATTTAGTAAAGCTTGTGACGTGAAGATAGTTCCTGTGTCCAAGAACAATGCCCAGTGCTCCTACCAGAAGCACCCAATAGGCAGCAGCACAAGACAAAGCTGAAGGGAGGCAAAGAGCAGTGGGATATGTCGTGGGACAGAAAACTGAGTGAGCAGCAGGATCTCTGAGCAGCTGGAAAAGCAGGGGGGAGGCAAGTAGAAGGTGAAATGCAAGAGAGAAGAAGAGCAGCACTCAGAGAAGGGAGAAAAAAGCATGTGCAATCTCAACAGGAGTGTTCTTTGCTATCTTCAAGGTGCATCAGAAGCTTTCTTTTCTCTCCCAAAGTTCATCTGCCTCATTCATGTCTCAATACCAGAACTCTGAGTCCCTGACCAAATGTGTGTTCCTGTGGAGGAACATGGTAGAATCAGAAATAAACTGCATTTTCCCATTTTTTTGGCTGTGTGGCTGTAGGTGTTCATTGTAGCCAGTGTGCCTTTTGCTGTGAGGGGCCTGGGGAAGTGCCCCTGTGGCTCTGCACTGCCTGAAGGACAAGGTGGGATAGACAAGGTGATGTGAGGAAATACTATCAGAGTCAAAGCAGGGGGATCCAGGGCAGTTGCAGTCCCCAGTACTGCCCCCAAAGCTGCAGTCAGGGCTGCAGGCCAGGCTGCTGCCCCAAAGGACAGGGGAACAGTGTCCACCTACTCAGCAGTGGCCAGATACTGCCTCCTCCAGTCCGCCAGCAGAAACACATCTATGGAAATGATCCAAGGTTCGAAAAAAAGGGTAAACTGGGTCATTGGGACATGAGAGTGCTTGGAAACAGTCTCAGGTGCAGTTGTTCTGGGTGACAGGAGGGGAGCAGCAAAACATTGTGGAGCTTCAGACTCCAGAAAGGATCCTAGCCGTCCTTTCCAGGAGTAGCTGACAGCCTTTGCACCCACTCAGCTGCACCCCACACCCAGCTCTGTAGCCCAGCAGGTGACCACACAGACCACAGTGTTACATGCCCCCAAGAGTATCTTGGCCTCAGCTCAGGTCTTGTGACCTCTTACTGAAAGTCTCCATATCGTGTTACACATCCTCAGAGCCTCCCACTAATGATTCATTTATCGATAACTCCATTTTGCAGTATTGGCACTTACAGTGACTTTACTGAGTCAAGAAAAAGCAGCTGTTTACAGTCACAAAGCAGACAGAAAGAAAAGATCATCAGGGAGCTCTTCTGACCTGTACACTCCCACCTAAGAGGGTGCTGCTGTCCTGGGGCCATGGGAAGGAAAAACCTGCTCAGCTCAGTTGCCCTGGTGCACTGAATGATGCTATTGTTGTCACAGCTGAAGAAGGGAGACTGGGACTGAATTTTAGATTATGAAAATCTGGCCAGGGAAGAAAATAAAAATACTAGATGAAGTTTATTTCTGAACATGTGTGTTTCAGGGCTGGAAAAAGTCTTTCTAGAATTATCAGACATGGTCGTGTCCAAAATATGCTTTTGGTACATCTCATGAACGGTCCCTGTCTCTGTGTCACCCTCTGTAAGCCTACCATAAGGGTTCTGCAGGCCTTATTTTGAGAATGCTTTAGGGTGCTGGGTCAGTAGATGTCTGTTGCTGTGATGAAGCAGTGCTGTTATTCATTAAGAGTGCACAGAGCACGAGGACTAGGAAGCATCATTAATCAAAGAGGCCAAACCGTGCGCCATTTGTGAGGGCAATGGGAGGCTTTGCCCTGGGACCAAAAGCAGATGGCCGACATGGTATGATCCCACACTTGTAACCACAACACTTGTGAAATGCAGGCTCAGCCTCCCTCCCCTGAGCAGTGCATGTCCTCCCTTTGGGCAAAGAAAGCTGGGGGTGCCACGCAAGTGTTCCTGTGTAGGAAGGAAACCAGATCCCTGAGCTGCCCTCCTCAGGCCACCAAAATGCCTAATTTGCAGGAGACCCCAGCAGGAGGACTCCAATGCAGGTTTCTCACCTTCGGGTGCTGTTGTGCTGCCAGTGCATGCCTGGCATCTCCACAGGTGGCAGCACAGCCCACGACGCTGAGATGGAGAGAGTCCAGCAGGAAAAGGGCAGCACAGAGCTCACCAGCCTTGCAGAAATATGTTGTGTGACCCTGGTATGGACCAGGGTCTTTGTGTGCCTCTGGTTGATCCACAGTTTGTATAACTTCACATGATTGCACAGCTCCTATAAATAAATAATTTTAGCTCCTTTATTTAAAAGATGCCAATGAACAACTCTGTGATCTCTCGCTTTCCCTCCTGAATCTCTTCATTGCATTTTTTTTCCTTGATAACAGCAGTTTTCTGAGGATTGTCATTATACAGACATCTCTCACTTCACTAAATACCTTCTGCAAGAACAGCCCTACCCTCTGGGAGTGGGGGTGAGTGGTGGGGGGAGCGGGATTTTTACTGAACTCTACATCACGAGTTTCAAACAGGGCCTTTCAAGTCATTGTGGTAGATTGACAGCTGAATTAGATCAGTTGGTTTCTCTCTCTTCAGTCGATGTTTCAGGTTTACAAATTTGGCTTTCTGGTGATGCTGTATATGTGAGATGAGAAGCAGGTGCACAGTTTTGTAAGGTGGTCAGCGATCTTTGCCATGGATCCTGACAAATACACCGATATTAATATTTATTTCTAGGAAGGAGTAAATCTAGCTACACATTCACAGCAATCACAGTGATTCATATCATTCACAGTGATAAACGCAATAAATACATCTTTTCACCAGTCTTATAGTTTAGAAACAGAACAAGTTCTGTATAACAACTGGGGTATATTTCAAGAGCCAGACCTGTCATTCACAAGTATCTCCATAATTTCAGCTTACAGCAGTAGTAAATTCTTAATAGTGGTATTTCCTAAGAGTGCCTTGGAATCACAAGCTTCACTATCCATTATGGATGCTGATCCCAGGCACTCAGATCAATATAAAGATGTACTGATACTGAAATTCTAATGCATAGCCATATTCTGAAATGTTATCACCTCAGCAGGATGACAGCTAAACATAAAAGTGCCATAAATGCTCCTAAACTCTTTTATTGGAACACTCAGTTTTACAGTATTTTTTTCCCATTCTGGTCTTCCCTTGAAATGTTGATTCATTTGTAATAATGGTATCCCCATTAAAACTTTGTCTCTCTGAAGATTCACCTTGTCTCTCCAAAGACTGAGTTTTCTAAGTCTTGTAGACAAATAGCCAAAACTAGAGCTGTTTCATCTGTAGCCATGTACCTTTCTAATGCCAGGTTGCTGAACATAAGATTTTCTCAGAAGATAGTGTAGCTTAGACTGGTGGTTTAATGGCTCCACAAGTAAGTACACAGAGATAATTTGATACTAAAACCTGCTTGCGCTCAGCCCTTGTCCTCAGATTTCTCTCACCTCCTCTTTTCCTGAGGACCCCTCCTCAACACTTACAGTCACACTATCAGGAAAAGTCTCATCATCTTTTCCCATTTACCAACATTCATTGAAACAGGAGGAATAGTTCTACCTCTGAACAAAGACCGAATGCACTATTTTTGCCATTTCCTGAATCATTTAGGCACCATTTTAAAATGCCTCTCAGCACGCATGTTTCAGGAGCTGTGCAAAGTGAGATTTGTCATGGTTTCTAGAGCTGTGCAATCATGTGCAGCTCACAGAGAGGACTCTGGGGGCTGATCCCCCTGCACTGCATCCTCATGGGCAGCCCTGGAGGGATGCTGTGGTGGCCGCCTGTGTCAGCACCCTGCTGCCGCTGCGTGTATGAGCGGCACCCAAACCCACCATCACCCCTACTGCAGTGAGAGGCAGACTTGAGTCTTTGAGAAAAAAAATGGCCTGAGTTTGGGGTCCCTTAAAGCATAGCACCGGTACATCATGCTTTTTGGTAGTTCAGAACACTTTACTCAATGCAACAGGAATTAGTCTATTGTAACAAGGCCAGGAGGACAACTGAGCAGCTTCCGAGGGACAGAGAATGTAAAAGGGCATCCACACGCTAAATTAACCGCTGAACAGCCACTGTGGTTTTACTGGAAGATAATTCTACATTTTCTTGCTAGCCTCATTTCCTTGTATTAGCCTGGAAAAAAATACCTTATATCTCTCTCTATATATATTTATTATTTTAAAGAAATACTTATATATAGGTATATTTGATTGTCATTAGTAGGGGAAATAAGGCCTAAGGGGACTTAGCTCCTAATGCTGTTACTCACTGACATCAAAGGAGGAACCAGCCATGAATATTTAAGGAAAATTTTCAATGAGGATGTGGGGCATCTGTAAAAGTGGATTTTACCACACACACAGCTCGAGACATTGCTTTCCACTTGGTATTGGCTTTTCACGTGGTTGAAGCTGACCTTTCCCTGTCCAATCTGTCACAGAGTTAAGGTCATAACCAGCACAGCCAAAGGCTGTGTAAACCTGCTGTATGCAGACAAACCCTGATGGCTCCAGGCTTCCTTACCTTAGTTGGGCTCCCTGTGGTGCTGGGCAGGGCAGGAGCTTTCAGTGCCTGCTGAGGATTGGGTTCTGAAGATGTGACAAAGAAAACAATCAACTTGTCACCAAGGTCTGGCAGGGCCCCACCATGGCCATTGTGTGTCCACCATAGCTGACACCAGGTTGTATCCTTTGTGTCTTTTGAGTGGGAGGAAAGGGGAGATAATTCCTTGCTTCATCCACTACCAAGGGGAAAATTCATGTTGCAAATGGCAGACAGTTGTATCCCAGTATCAGACAAAGATAAGATTGGGTGCAAGCCAGAAAATAAGGGTGCTCAGGTTAAAGAACACGTCAATAAACAAGTGTTTTCCAGCCAGCCAAGAGCAGAGGAATGCAGCAATGAGCCAAAATAATCCCTGAAAATCTTGCCAAGGACCAGCAAAGGTTTAAACTCAGAGGTTCAAAGACAGAGAAACACATGATCTTTACTTAGAAACAGAGAGAAAGGAAGCACCTGGTGAAAAATGTCAGTCCCACTCCAGTGCAAAGGAAGAGGCTAGAAAATGGATTATACCATCCCTTTACAAATTAGGGTGATTTAAGTTATGCTGAAAATGCTGAACCAACATAATTTCTCACTTTGCTTAGGAGAACAGGTGCTAAACTTGGCATATCTTGGTTTGGTGAGGTTTTAGATAGTTTCATGTAGCATTTCTCCAAGCAAACTTTGATAATGTGATTTAAGTGAAATAGCCATTAGGTGAGTTCACAAGCATTTAAAAACCTGTTTCCAAAGAGGAGTTGCAACAGTTATCTGAACTTATCCATGCTGTCCTGTACACTGTGAGGGTATCCTTGAATGAAGAAATCTTTCTCCCTATGCTATAAGTTTAGTAAGGAACTGATACTTCATTACCTCCTTACCATTACATCACTGCCTGGGTTGGTGATGCCTTTATTGAGTAGTATCACTAATTATTTAGAAGAGGCTGAAGAATGTTTTTATGAATTGGAAGGATATCATCTGTAATAGAGACCTGCTGCACCAGAAGAAGGTAATGATGCAGCAGCATGATGGCAGGTGTGTTGAGTGCTGTTACATACCGTTTTCCCAATATCTTATCCCTAATGTGTAAGAGAACTGTTGAGTCTTGGTAAGACATGCTTTGAAGCATCTGGGTGCAGACTTCATTTCTGAAAACCAGGTCCAGGAATTGAGTTGGGTGTCCTTTAAAAATGAGGTCCTTTTAAAAATGAGCCAGATTCAGTCCGAATGTCTAAACTAAGCAAGGTACATTAAAATTAAGGCAAAGACTCTGCATTGTTAATTCTTCATCTTGGCTAAAAACTAATCTTGGAGTCAACACATATCTGCTATTGAGGCAAGAGAGATGGTCAGCCTGTCTGCAGCAGGCTTTGACAACAGAAACAGGGAGGTCTGACAAGATTAGAAAGCTGGGCAGAAAACAACGTGGATTGCAGTGAGGCAAAGTACAAGACAAAAAGCAAATATTTGAATGGCTAAAATCTGACAGGAGTAGAACTGTGAGAAGTGGCACTCAAAGCAATTTGCTTTGAATATTTGCTAAATAGTAGATACATGCGAATTTGCAACTTAATAGGGCTGTGTTAAAAATAAATCCCTATGTAATTTTCAGTGGCTAGTGCTGTGATATCATGTTACTGAGTAGAAAAAAAGCAGTATTCTTCTCTTTAGGACAGATATCAAAGTAAATTGAAGCCAGTGGGCACATTCTCATGGATTTCAGAGGATTTGTGGTTGGTGAGGCCACATCACTTTTGGACATCTTATTACCCCCAAGACACAGACAAGCTGGGAGGCAGTACAAAATGGCAGTAACAGAGTGCAAGAGAACTGGCTCAGGAAGTACGACTGAAGAGTTATTAAAGTATTAATAGCTTGGCTAAGCAATATCTCAACAGTCTTTGAAGTAAAGAGGCATAAAGGAAGGAGTGAAAGGCGAGGGGGAGCAATATGTCACAAGGTGACAGTGCCACAACACCCATGGTGAGGTCCACAACACCTGGACAGGTCTGAAGGCTGAGCCCTATGTAGCTTAGGTATGGTGGGATTTCCCTCTCTCTGAGGGATGCCTCCAGCTGTTCCACCACTCACAATGCCCAGCTAGCGAGACAACACCAACCTCAGGACATCAAGAAGCAGTGGAAGGCAGAATGTAATATCAAGAAAAAGTGTAGAGGCTAAAAAGTGTGTGTATGGTTTTAACTGCAATATTCTTTCCTGTAACAGTTAGATTTGGAGTAATACTGATTAGACTCATAAGATTTCAGTTATGTTATCAATACATTCTTGGCCTTACTTGATGAACATCCCTTTTGTCTGTGAACAAGATTTTGAGTGTAACAAGAGTTAGGCTTCCCCTCAAGGCCCTTCACCATCTTTGTCCCTTCACTGTGCTCCACCATCAGGATCTGATATTCTCTTACATTCTAAATTTTATATTTCAGACATTTTCAGAAAATTTTTTGCCGTCTCCATGAGAAAGGCAGAGCAAGCCTGGCACGTCCAGTCACCTGCTGACTTTTTAATACAGAAGACAGTCATAGGCCAAAGAGAAAGGCATAAACCTCATTTCTATCACAGCAGGTGAACTTCAAATGCCAGCCCTAGCACATAACCCCATTGGCAAGCCCCAGGTACACCGGGGATGGAGGCCCATGGGACCCTCCCCTATGTCTTACTGCACCAGGATGTTTTCTCCTCCCAGCTGGCGCAGTCCATGTTGTGCTCTGGAAAGTCACCCAGGCAGCACAAGATGAACACCTCCTTCAGGGAGACAGGTTGAAATCATGGTGCTTGGAGAGGCAGTGTCATGGAGCCATCTGAAGCCAGCAGGCTGACACCCTGTCATGGCTCTGGCAGTGCTCCAATAAGTCAGCAGGCAGCAACCTGTCCCTCCTGGTATTCCCCACCACAACCACCTCTGCACAGCCTCAACAAGAGGATGGAATCAGTGCCCTTATCACGAGCAAACAAAGTTAATGTTTTATTAACATTGACACCAAGTTCCCAGTCAGTGCCAGGCGAACCTAACGCAGGTCAAGCTAGTATAGTGTTTAAGGAGCCTGGCGTAAAGCCAAGCCTGGCCTGCCAAGGTGTACTGGCACAAAGGTCTGCTAAGGGCATCATCTCCAAGGGATACCATCTTAGCCTGGATCTAACCTTTTAGGCATTGTGCTCTAAAAGTAGCCTTCAAGCTTTTTACTCAAGCTTGCTAACTGTGCAAACCACTGGGAGAGGAAGGGGCTTCATCTCCCTCTTTGTACATAGAAATCAGCTGCATCTAGTCTTGCAGGGTGGCTTCTTGTGCCACACCCCAGACTCCTGCACGACCTTCCCTCTTGGCTGTCCTTCCCTTCTGTGGCCAGCCCAAGGTCAGCAATGCAGCCATTAAATACCAGCCAAGGAAAGCAAACATCAGTCCCCCTTCGAGCAGCTCTGGGTACATTAAATACAGTAAAAGGTTCTGGAAGAAGGGATTGGCACAGCAATGGGACCAGGGCTGGCTGCAATGGCCACAAGGCCAGGGCATCAGGGCAGTGATGGATGCTGATGGGCAGCCCTGCATGTGTGGGTGAGGAAAGCAGGCATTGGATGAATCCTGATGGATTATAAAGCAAGAGGGAGCTTAGACCAAATTCCCCCCTGTGGAGCCATGAAGAGTTGTCCACTGGTCAGTAACAAGTGTCCTGACAAATTACTGTGCCATCCAGGAACCCTTCAACAGAGCCCACAGAATAGCCATTGCTCCATCCTACCTTCAGCTCTGTGCTCCAACATTTTCCCCTCCTGCTCTTCTAGCAGGTTTCTCATCCCTTCTTGCCCCCCATGTTTGCTGCATAACACTCCCCCACCCCAACACACACCAGGCATCAGTGCCCTTTGCTCACATCTTTTCATCTCCAGTATTTCATTCACCTCACCTTGCAGGAGATGAGTAAGGTTCCTCTGGCCTCCTGTGCAATTCAGTGAGTAAATAAAGGTGTTTTGTCAGCTCCATGCAGCCAGATTTCACTCTTTGTCCTAGGAGAAAAAAAAAAAAAGAAAAAAAAGGAAGAAAATCCACCATTACAAATCATTGCTTTTTTTATCCCAAACTTCTCCTCCAGTCTTTCAGAGGAAACACCAAGTTCTGAGTCAGTTTGTTTGAAAGGTGGTGGAAAGTCCCCATGTTCCCGACGGGAAATTTCTACACTCAGAACTCATGCATATAAGAAGGTGCTGCTCTTGATGGCCCTTCTCCCCTCATGGTCTCTGCTGCTGTGAAGCTGAAGAGGAACAGGAGCCAAGTCCATGGCAACATGGCTGTGCCTGGCTTGGGAGCAGACTGCCCATATACATGGCATGCAGCATGTGTCCCTGTGTCCCCTCTGGGCCCCTTATGCTGCCACTTTGGTTTCACCAAAGACATAAACAATATATTTGCATGCTTTTCCAGGCTTGCAGATAGCTTCCAAAAGTAGTTACATACTTAACAAGTAATTACTTATTTCTAACTAATCCCATTTCCTAAATTATATTTAGACATCATGTAAATGAAATTCAGTTTTTAACAAAAATATCCTCTGCAATTATCTGAATAGTGTTGAATAGGATGTGCCTGTTTACAAGCACCAAGCAACTGCCACACACAGTTGGCTGGTGGCAACAATGACACCACTTCCACAAGTAAGACTGGTCTTTAAGTTCAGCGCTGGCTCAAAAGTCCTGGTGAGTTCATCAATGAAATGCAAGTTTTTCAGCTCATATGTGCTGATGTATCACACTCTGTCCAAATGCAGAGAGTGATACATCTGACATTTTCATTAACAATTTGCAACACAGGAGGAGAAATCTAAGAGACAAACTATCTTAATATAACCACCCACTGTTATATGACTTTGTTTTTCTTACTTCTGTATTTGATGTAAATGCATTTTTGTAATTTATTTGTTTTAATATATAATAATGTATTTAATTTATATAGCAGTTGAAATAATGTATTATACAGTAAGAATATAATAAAGTTATATTATCCTATTTGCACTTTTATATTAATGTGGTTAATGCATTTATCTAATTTGTATTTTTGGAGCTTCTAGTCAGAACATATTTTCAGCTGTAATATTCTCCTGCTTTATTCTAACCTTAAGTGTAGATTCTGCTGTTAACTTGACATATTTGCATTTTCATTTTTCACTCATCTTTACTAACTCCAGTTTAGAAATAAAGCAAAATAACATACATAACTCACTTAAATCATCTAGCTTCCCTACTCTTGCCTAATATAGCTGGCAGGGTTGAATCTAGGTTAGCACATTATGTGCAGGTTATGGCAGCATTAAAAGCAGCCAAGCTCTTCCTCGTTCGTTTGAAATCTGGTTTTCCTTTCCTTCATCCAACATTTTCCTGCCTGTTCTGTGATACGCAAATCCAGAGATATTTCTTTGACCCTGTTGGGATGAAAGAACTTGGTGCTGCTCCTCTCCCATTGCCCATGTGGTCCCGTTGAGCTGCCCTGTGCCTTCCTCCCCCTCCCGCACATGACTCTGCCCTCCTGGTTTTATGGTCTCCTTCACACTGTGCAGCCACACCTGGGCGAGTGCTGCTGAACTCAGCAGAGTTTTAGATTCCTCAGCCAATGATAGATGGGAACAAATGGGATATAACATAGAGAGAAGAGCATGTGAAATCCTTAACCTCAGTTTCACCAGAGGACATTCTCCTAAATTTCAAGAAGCTCCACTTCACCTCCTGTACAGACACTTGCACCCTGCTGATTTCTACATCATCTTCATTATGTGAAAGCAGAAGCAACAACATTTTCCTTTTAAACATAATTCGGGATTTAATTGCATTATTAATAACTAATTTGTTGTTTAGATTCAGTTGCCTGCTGAAATCTGTGTATGGTCAAATTATCGCCTTTCTGCAAGCTGTGCAGAAAGCACTCTTTCTTCAAAAAGCCTCTAACTTCACATCTCACCAAGTCCAGTCACTCCCCTCCATCAGATTCACCCAAACAGCTCCTGCTTAGCACAGGAAAAGTTAAATCCTGTTCAAGACCTGCTATGGTCACCTCCCTGCTCTTCTCCCTAATCTTTTCACATCTCTGTTCCCATTTCCAAAACTGCTATGTGGGATCCTCCATAAACCTTTTAACCTGTGGGCATCTGTTTCATTTTCATAATTTTCAGGCCACTGCCCAATCTTCCTGTCTTATTTTAACTTTTAAGAAAAACCCCACATTTGTCTTGAATATCGATTAGCTCATGGTGTAATGACTGAAAGTACCTTTATGTTCATCCTCCTTTTTTTTCTACGGGAAATACAAATTAGTCAACTGTCTGTAAATCTTATTTTTCTTTTACTTGGTCTGACTCCTATTTCATTATCTGAGAATAAATCACTCCAAATTGGTGGCTATTACGCTAAACTATCATGATGCCTAACCTGAGGCAAAAAGCCCACAAAAAAACTCTGTTCAGAAACTCTACATTATTTAGTTGACAGAATAATCTTGCCATATTACTCCAGCTGACAGTTCTATTACAGCTGTTTCAATGTCCAAATAATCCAAAGTTTCTCAGCTAACCTTATATGTGTGCACATTTCAAAGACTTTGCCCTCATCAAGGGTCCTGTGAAGCGAGTATAAGGCAGGGCACACCAATACACCTGGTTAAATAGGATGAAACCCTGGCCCTGGGGAGTTCACCAGGCAATTTTTGAGGTTTGACATTTTTTGGGATTCAATAAGAAAGTAAGAGCATTAGCAAATGACTTTGACAAGCAGCAAGAACACCAGTGAGCCTGGAAGGGCTTTCTAACACCCAGGCTCCCCTTGCAGCTGCGGCATTTAAGAGTTCATCGGCTCTGTCACTTGTAGGGCACCCTTTGGTTTTCTGTGTATCTGGGGACCTGCTGGGTACACTTTTCAGTCTTGCTCCTCTGTACACAGAGTGAACTCGGGGTTGAGCATCTGCCTCTGAATGCCCCAGAGCCTTTGGTTTAAAGCAGAGAGAAAAGGGGGTTAAATGACTCCTGTGCATTCTCTGCTCCACCTCATCACATGTCTGTATGGCGATGGCAAAATTATACACACTCCAAAGCTGAGTTAGCATTGTCAGAGATCACCTGAAAACATTCCCCACAGAAAACAGAAAAACATTGATCTTATTTCCCCAGCTGCACAACATGGCAAACACTGGGAAAACCTGGTGCTTTTTGCCCCCCACTAACTCCCACTAAAATACCTTATATCCCAACAACTGTCTGCAGGTTGTAGTGGGAGAGCCCTATCCAGCAATTCCATGTTAATTGGAAAAAACAAAAAGAAAAGAAAACCCAGGGAGAAACAAGCTCTCATTTACTTTATCTGCTCCGATAACAGCTATCACAACTGACCTGCTAAGGTCATCAACAGAAAGGAGAAGGGCATTTGATTGGAACTAACTTTCCCCTGCCAGCCTCAATTGCAGCATTATCAACACCCTTTATAAAGAATTGTTTCTGCAGCAGGTTGATAGTAGTGAGCAGGGGTTTTCATTGGCACAGGAAACAAACTTGGTGACCTTCAGTGGAGAAGAAGGTATAAAACCCAAAGTTTCTTGGTTGGCTGTCTTCTGGGAACCGGTTGAATTTCTCAGTTTCAAAGGAGGACACATTTTTGGGAACTTCTGCGAGAAAATGGCAACTTTAAATGAAAAGAAGACCTGCAGTGAACGGATGGAAAATTTCCGTCGTTTTGTCTGGAATCCAGAAACAAAGCTCTTCATGGGAAGGTCCTTAATTAACTGGGGTAGGTTTTCACATATAAGGGTCTTCTCTTCCTTGTAGAATATTTAAAAACCATGTAGGGAAGTGTCATCCTAATGAGGGGGGCACAATGTAGATAAGTTGAAGACATCAGTTGTCACATATAATTTTGAACCACTTTTTGGGTGACCCTATAAGCTGGATCAATTGATAATAATAATAAACTGATCAAAACATTGATCCAAGTAGTTCCTGCAAATGTAAGATGACTTGAAAGTGGTTTTAAACCAAGTACTTTGAAAGGAGAAAAATTAACACATTAACAGGTAACTTATTGATAGCAAAGGGTGACGGTTATAGTCAGGTTCTGATCTGCTAACTAAAAGGGGTTCACATAGTAGTATATGGGGAATTTTGCTTAATTGGTGGAGTTTGTCCAATTCTTTGTAAACAAGCTTTGTTTTTTTAAAATTCCTTTCTGAATTATTGTCTGCTTAGTAGATCTTGTTTCTTACCACTGTATCTTAGTGTGTATTTCAGATGAGCCTTTCTTCCCATAGCCAAACTCTTCCCATAGTCAAACTGGTGTCTACAACGATGATGTATTTTATGATCTACATTCTGAGAAGGGCAGTCTGGACCCTTGTAAGGAATATCCCTGGTCTTTCCACAAACTGTAAGAGTAGCTGCAAGTTTCCAGGTGATTTTTTTTCTGCCATGAAATCTGTGAGTGTAGCTTATTGGCCACTCCTAAAACCAGAATTTTACAGAAAATGCAACTGAAATGTGAGCCCTTCCAGTTGGTAGAGAGGAATGTACTATGAGGTGCCAATGAATGCAGGGGCAGGTTTCTAACAGCCCTCCCACAAAACAGCCACTGACTGCCTGTAGAGCATCAGCCATGTGTAAGACACTTCATGCACATACAGTCAGAAATACATTATTCTGCATCTCACACCAGAATAAAATAGCAAGATGACACATTTTGCTGATGGTGATTTCAGCTGTAAAAGGCAGTGAAGTGATATGGGTCTAAAATCAGCACGCCCAAAACACTGACATCTGTCATCCAAATAACACAAGGAGCAACTTGGTTTTGACACAGAAATACTTTGGCTGTGTCACCTAGTCCATGTGTAATAAGTAGATAAATGGTCTTAATATGTGAAATTACTTCAAGAAGCCACATAATATTTTAAGTTTTAAACAATCTGAGCTCAGCACCAACTACTTCAAAAATCTCTTTAAAACTGAACAATTTTTTCCTAGAAAAATATTCTTTTGAGTGTAGAGAAAGTGATCCAAAACACCTGTCCCTTTACAGGGAAAACCTCCCTGAGGCCAAGGGTGGAAAGAAGACAGCTGCTGCTGCCAGGATGCTCCTGGCTGCAGAGGGATCACTGTGCCTTGCTCGAAAAATGAGATTTTGCTTTCATTTTTTAACACAGTCTGGATCAGCCTCTACTACCTGGCTTTCTACGTGGTGATGTCAGGGCTGTTCGCACTCTCCATTTATTCTTTAATGAGGACAATTAATCCATATGAACCGGATTACCAAGACCAGCTGAAATCCCCAGGTATGGCCAGGGTCCCGCAACGGCTGTGTGGGGCTGGGCTGGGCTGAGAGGCATTGGCAGAGCCCAGGCATGAGGGGGGACCAATGTGGTATAAATCAGGTCAATTCTGCCCAAATGATCCCTGCAAAGTTTAACCTCTGCCTGAAAACACAATCAGGCTTTAAAAAATATTGGCACATTTATTTAATTTATTAAGTATTAATTTATATATGAATAAATAATATAATATACATTAGATAATATATAAACATATACCATAAAATAATACAAAATTTCATATATATATATACATTAATTTATTTAATCACACTACTGAGCTAATCAGTGCCTGCCTGTAGCAGTCACCTGCAAGAGGAGGAGGCTTTCATGGGCTGTGGGGCACCTCCTGTCCCCATGGGCAGGGATCAATCCCTGGAGAAAGCCTGGGTTCTGCTCCAACCCCACAAGCACCATGGAGGGTTGTGGGGTGCCTGCAAGATGGAGAGGCACTGGGGCAAGCAACCTGGGGTGGGTATTTCTATACTTGCCGGCACTATAGAAAGATCCTGGAAGAGCAGGGATACCTTCCCAGCAGGATATGCTGTGCCAGCAGTCAAACAAGTAAAAATAAGACAAAGACTTGTGGTATTAGGAATAAAGATTTGTGGGACATGAAAAGAGACAGGGGAGATGATCAGCAAGAGATCATCAGTGCACACTGCTAAAACTTCACACCCCAATGACTTGTTTTCACAAAGGGAGTGAAAAAATTACTTTTTAGAAGTTGTAGCCCTAAGAATTATTCTGTCAGATGATGTATTTTGAAGTTTCCTCTCGTAGTATTCAGTAGGCTTGGTGTTTGCTAGCAAAATAATTCCTGTAAAATATTAAGTGTGGCTTTTTCAAAAGCTGTTCCTCATGCTGCCGTATGATCTTTTTCTTTAACCTGATGTGACTGTTATTGTTAAGAAGTCTTGAGGAAATCCAGTGCATTTGCTGGAATGATTTTACAAGCTGTTCTTATAACAGCACGGATATACATGAAAAGAAAATAGTTCAGCAGTACAAAGGCTTTAGAGTTTTGGTTGAAAAACTCACAGCTGAGGTGGTTTCTGTACATAGTTAAATCCTCCAACAAAGCCTGAGGATCTGCTACACTGAGTCTTGATGTAGCATAATCACTACTGTCAATTTATTTAAACAAATCTGTGCAACTCTCTTCTGCTTTGTCTTCCCTTTTCTTCCCCCATGAAGGTGTAACATTACGACCTGATGTTTATGGGGATAGAGGACTACAAATTTATTATAATGTATCTGACAACAAAACCTGGGAAGGTTTAGTGACAACTCTTCACACTTTTCTGACAGGTAAAAATGAGGTTTTCTGCATAATAACAAAGAAATGTGCTGACCCATCTCCCATATTAGGTCTGAGAACCTTATGTCAGTGTCTCCATTTTACATTTGTCCTCGTCAAATCAGAGATTTTGAGTGAAGGTGTATCTTCTAAAAGGGATGAGCAAATCACCTCATGAATCTATAAATGTATAGATACGTAAACATTTCTATTAAAATGAGAGTCCTGCTTCAGAGCTTTTACTTTGTTTCATCCTAAATGGCCTCTATAAAATAGGCCAACAGAAAGTTGGGGGAGGGGGGACACAAAAGTTCCTCAAAACTAGTCTCATCTAAATTAATTTAATTAATTCGTCTGTGACTACAAATATCAAAGTGCCATAATAAGTCAGTAAAGCCATTGTATGCTGCCATCAGAGAGTACAGTCAAAGTACATTAGGTGCTCCATTTGCCTGTTAATATCTTAGCACATTTATATTCTTTTTGAGTTAATATTAAGTATTGTAATTCTGCATGCTTCTCACGCACATACTGAAAAAAATTATATTTGAAACTGACTTTATATTGCCAGTCAACTCAATTTGATCTCCTTTTTTTTTCTTTTGCTTGGATATTCTAAAAAAAAAAAAAAAAAACTGAACCAAACCCCCAAACAGTTTAAAGTTTCTTCATTCTGTCTAATCCCAACTTCACTTGAAGTACATTTTACCATGATAAAACCTCCAGCCTGATGTTGGAATCTATAATTTGCATATGAAAAACTTCAGAGGGAAATTTTTCTTTCTTCCTTCACACATCTAGCGTATACACCATCTGCTCAGCACCTGAACATCAACTGTACCAATAACACATACTTCATCCAGGACACCTTTGATGGCCCGAACAAAACAAAACTATCCTGCAAATTTACATCAGATATGCTTCAAAACTGCTCTGGCATCACTGATCCAACTTTTGGATTTCCAGAAGGGAAACCCTGTTTTATTATAAAAATGAACAGGGTAAGTACAAGCTCAGAGTGCCAAGCAGGAAAGAATTCATTGAGAGTAACTGGAATCTCCACTGAGGAGCTGCTGTGTCATCTGCTGCCACGGGTTCTAAACTCTGCTTTGTACTGGGAATAAAAAATCGTGTGCTTTTCCCTGACAGACCTCCGGAGTTTCCAGAGAAATCCTGAGACTCGTTCGCCACCCTAGGAAAGTAACAGGGCAGTGATCTCTGAACTGACTCTCTACATCTTTGGCTTTCATTTTGTTAGTGCTTCTGTAGGGCTCTCCTCCCACTAACTAGCACACAAAACAGCTTCCTCCTGCAATATTACAGTCCTGTGCCTTCAGCTGAGACATTAGGATGTGATGGTAACTGAAGTGGGTTCAGAAAGGTGATACCTTATTTCTCCAGGCTGCAAAGAAAATCTTTAGCAGAACCTATAAAGACAAAATTTAAACCTGGTGGATATTGTTCTCAGGAAAAACCACCAACACATGTTTTTTGGAGAGGAAAAAGGGAATTTTCTATGCATCCTTTTTTTCAGGATATAGACAAAGGCATTTGATATTTGTTTTGGGTTAAAATCCTGAACCTTCTAATTCAGTTTCAGTAGAAAGTGAAGAGCTCAGACTCCTCTCCACTTTCTGACAGGCAAAATTACTTGATTTTTGGTTTGGCTTCCACCCTAGACATTTTCAAGAATCTGTGCAAGCCCTAACTGTGAGAGAAGAGCTTTGCCCCTGATTTTGATAGGTGAAACACAAGCTTTTGCCCAAAATGTCTCCTTCAGCAAGCCTAGGTGCCAGCCTCGGCAGAGAAAAGATGGATGGATAGTGACCAGGGGGATTTCACCTCCTTTTGCCTTTGTTGCTACAGGATGTGACCCCACTAGTTTTGTAGGATCAAACCAGCACAAGGTTTTTTTGCCAAAACCAAGTTTTTCTAAGAAGGTTAAAATTAAAAGCATGAAGATTCAGCTTTTCCTTTCTTGACACATAATCAGCTGTTTTAAGAGACCCCTGGCTGCCTGGACATCAGCAAGGGCAAGTGGGACCTGTGGGTAAACAAGCTGGACTTGGAGGAGGTGCAGCACTACCTGCCCCGGCCAGGCTGGAGCCCATCTTCAGTGCCCATCCTGAGCAGAACCAAGTCCTGCTTCCTAAGTATCCAACCACAGCAGTTTTTCACGCAGGTATACAAGATGAGATGATCTGTTTGACAGAACCTTATGCAGAAACACATCAAGCATCCTTTGAAGCTCAGTTCTCAATTGTTTGCTCAGTTTTATCTCAAAACAATTTCCAAGATGACCAAATGTGTGTTTTCTATTTCAGATTGTTAAGTTTTTCCCTGGCAATGGCACTGCACCAAGGGTGAACTGCACATATGTGGTAAGGGTATGAAGTTAGTCTCACATATTTCAAGCACTGCAGCTCTGAGAGCAAGAGAACTGCAATTGTGACCAGAAAGATTACTCTTTTAGCTCTGAAAATCAGATGCCAAATACTGAGAATATTCTCAATTCTGTGCAGTTTCTTGCACCAGCAGACATGCTGAAAAAAAAAAAGTTTGCTTTATTTTAAATTACCTGAAAAATAGTTCTCCTGTGTTGCAGAGAACATGTGCTGTTTGTTTTCAGCTCCCCACAGTGAATTCACACCTCAGCACAGCTCCCTCAGGCTCTGCCCCCATTTCAGCAGGTTCAACTTACTGAATTCCCAACTGCTATCAAAGAACAATTGCCTGCTTTTCTTGGCAATAGCAACAGCTGGAGATTCCCACTTTTATTTGAAAAATGAAAATAAGACTGGTGCTAAACAGACTGCTGAACTCAAGCTTTAATACACAGCAGCAGTGAAACACTCACCCAGGGCTGGTTGACAATTTCCTCACCAATGAAGCATCTTCCTTTCCTATTTTACAAAACAGGGTGAGGAGTCTCACACGCTGGAGGTGGACTACTACCCCGTGAATGGTACCTTCAACCTGCACTACTTCCCCTACTATGGGAAAAAGGCTCAGGTAGGTGCTTTATGTATTTAAATATAATTCTCTTCTTTCTCTTTATATAAGGTGAAACACATGGAGCACCTCTGCAATCCTACAAGAACTCAAGAGAAGGCTATTTTTAAGACTTTGTTTTTAAACTGGTAGTCTAAAATTATTTTCTTTTCTTTCCCCCCCTCCTAGCCCAGCTACAGCAATCCTCTGGTAGCTGTGAAATTTCTCAACATCACACGGAATACAGAACTTAAAATAGTGTGCAAAATCATTGGAGCTGGAATTACCTTTGATAATGTTCATGATCCATATGAAGGAAAAGTGGAATTTAAATTGAAAATAGAAGACTGAGCAGCAAGAGAGACACTTCTGGAAAACGTGTTTAGGGCAAACTTAACTATTACCGCATTAATCCATATTTATTTTCTCACTATGGTTCCCATACAAATTCCAGTGCAAAGAGACATTTTCTACTGCAAGATGACTGTACAGCTAAAAATCAAGATACCACTCTGTGTGAAGGAGATGAGGATTACCTCTATGTACATAGCTTAATATTCCATGGCTACAGTACGCTACTGCCTTCATGCAAGTATCTGTACAAAGCAAGTTTCCCCCAAAGTGTGCAGCTGTGCCTTCAATGAAAATAAGTACAGGATCAATCATTTTCAATCACTTTTCAAACCATAATAAATAACTGATGCATGATACTAAACCTTGGATACTGAGAAATAATTAGGTAACTAGAAAAAGAAATCAATACTTTGAAATACTAGCAAGTAATAAAATTCTCAATCTTTTATAGGATGTATAAATCATAAAAGTATATTAAAATTATCTGTATCCCAATGCATTGGCTTTTTGTACTAGTCAGCTGAGTCAGATTTTTTTAGTTGACAAATCAATCACTGCAAAAGAAGCAAACTTGAAATCTGTCCTCTAGCTTACAGATTTCACTGTACCACTTACTTCTATGTATATAACCTAATAAAAGTGACTGGTAAGACTCTAACACCTAGTTACATCCAGGAAACAGTTCATCTAACTGTTATAGGTTGTTATTTGTTTGGTGTTTCTGTTCGTTTGGTGTTTTGTTGTTGGTTTTGTGTTTATTGTTTTTGTGGTGGTTTTGTTTGTTTTCTCCAGTAGAACAGCTCCATATTGCATTGACGAGTTTTGGGTTACTTGCAGTAACATGGAAGATGCTGAAGTAGCACTAAGTTTTTAAGTGAATCTAAAATTTGACAAATCTATCACCTATGATACAAAGACACAAGATTGCTGTGTCTGTGTACTATGTTTATGTTAGCTAAGTCCAGGATGCTTCAGCCAGAGAAAAAACACTGCACAGAAAAAAAAGATATTCAAGAAATCATTTTGCACTTTCACTGCCTGGACATTTTAGGAAGCAAGAAGGTGTAACAGATCAACCTTCTTTACTACAGTGACATTCAGGCAGTCAGCTTGCAGACAGAATCCGGATGGAGGGGAATATTTCCTCTTCAAAACCACAAATGGCATTTGAGCCTTTCTTAGAAAAATTCTGCATTTCAAAACCAGTAGGAAAATCCATCCTCATATACGAACTTTTTTTCCCCTAGTCTTTCCTGTTTCAACTTTTACTTCGAAGAACTTTGCCTTTCTTCTAAGAGACAATGAAAATCAATTTTATATCCTTGTTGGAACACAGGTCTCCCACTGTGCATCTTTCCAAAATAACATGGAAAACAATAAAACACTTTTGATAACAAAATAGTAACTCATGTTCAAAATTAATGCAAGATTGTCTATAAACAGACCATTTAAATATTATCAAGAAACCCAAGCACTCTTCCCTTCGTGTTCTAACAGGCAGATTCTCTGCTTGACTGTATTTAGCACCTGTGGTTTGCACATTTGAGCCAGGCAATGCAGTGGCACAAGCTCACATTCCAGTTAGCCTTACAACCAGAGCACAGGAAGACACTGAACAAGCTTCCCGTGAATTGTGTGCCTGCAAAGACAAAGCTTCAGAAGGACAGCCTAGACCAGCTTCACAAAAAGACCTTAGATGGGATAAATACCTAAAAAGACTGAAGCATCCCTGTTGTGACTGAAGAATGTTGTATTCTGAGGTTAAAAAAAAGGGTATGCAGGTCCACCAGATCTGGTTCTCTATGTACAAAGACTGTCATCCTGAATTTAGATGTTTCTTGGACTTTTAACCATCTGAGATTATTCTCTTTCTTTATCAGAACAAGAAATAACAAAAAAGCGCAAGGTTTGAGGCTAATGCAGCTGAAGTAGAAAAGCCCTAAGTGTGTTTATCTTTGTGTAGTTAGTATGAGTTTGCCCCAACTGCAAATGTAAGCACATTTAAATAGCAGAATGACCATAATGCAAATATTTTGTAATACTGTATGGCACAGCCCAACACTATGTGCAAGCATGTCATGTAATAAGTAATGAAACCATCAAAGCAGCAAAGACAGGCTTGCATAGCTGCACTGTGGAGACATCCAAGTGACAGAAGTTACAAGATAAAGACCAAAATAAGCCCAGGGGAAGGAAAATGGGCAAGGCATCCTCTGCCCAAGGCACAAGAGGCATGACTGGCAAAGGCAAAAAACAAACCAAAAAGCAGCTGAATCCAGGGGGAGGAGGCAAGAAACAGAAAACACCAATGAGGAAGAAATGAAGACACACTTCCTCTGGTCTAACCTCTCCAGCCTGACGACGTTCACCCTGGAGATTGACAAGGACTTGGTCATCAGTGCCAGCTGCACAGCAGCAGCTAAAAGTTACTGTGTAGTTACAGTTAATTCAGTGTACGAATATTACAGACTAACAGTTCTATATACAGAGCAATAATCACTATTAATACGCAAGACCTAACCAATTTAGCACAAAGTGTGTTGTTAAGGAATTAATTCAACCGTTTTGTTTTCCAGTTTAAAACCGGCCACATTTATCTGTCTTTTAAGCGTTCTTATTGCAAGTCTCCAATTCCTTAAGAGATAGATACACACGTATTCGAGAACACATATATACACACATATGTATTAGATATATCAGATGTATTAATATACATAGTTTATACACAAATTCAGTTGCAACATTAGCAATAGATCAAATATTCGCAACTAAGACCAAACAATATAAATGGGAAAAAAGTTGGGCTACATGGGAAACTGAAGCAGCAGATTTAAGAATGAAATGCAAGTACAAACAAATTCCTGAGTTTAATGAGATGTTGATCAACTAGGACATCCAAAAGGAATGGGTAGTTAGTCGATGTTTCTGGAGCAGCAAAGGGGCCAGACAGGCATTATCAGGAGACAACAGGGTGTCTGTCGGTGCCAGAGTCTACCTGTTGTTCCTATCAGCTGTGAAGGAGTGAGGTTAGCCAGAAGAGGCACAGGGAAGGCAGTAATATGGCATGAAACTAATATTATTGACGTCATGGTTTTTTGTATTCAATAAATTTTAGTTTCCAGACTTATCCATTGAAGGTATTAAAACTCTTGAAGATCAGTGCAGAGAGAACAGAAGCACAGCAGTTGCTTTGAGATGTACTTTTCCTCCATACCTCTGCCTATTCCTATGAATAGTCATGGGACTGGTAAAGCCAATAACTGAAGTGTAAAGTCCTAATGTCTATTATTAAAAATTATGAATAAAAATTAACAGAGTGCAGAAAAACAAAGAATACAAGCTCCTTGAAGCTAAAAGGATCTTGTGCTACGAGGTTACAGCAAGTTCAAACCTTTGCCTTCTACCTTTCAGAGTTGCAAAGTAGATATTAATAACTGAGTCTTTGCTTAATGGCCTCACATGATGTCATTGCTATTGCATTTGGGAATTCCTCTCATCATTTCATAGAGCTGTTTTTAATCTCTTACCTGTAATAAAAGTCAGGCAGAGATTGATTCTGCAACAAATAAAGCTGTCTCACCATGTGCTACTTTCAGTAATTGAATGTAGAGTAACAGCTGCATCGATAATGTTTGCAGAAAGTATTTATATATAAACTCCCTCACAAGCTTTTTTCTTCAGACATAAAAGCTCAAGCTCAAACAAGATTATTTTGTTTAATGTAAAATAAATATGTGCATGACAGGTGTCCTTCAATTTAATTTGAAAAACTCTCTCACTAGGGACAGTGTTCACTCTTCTCCCAATTGTTTTTTCCTTTATTCCAGAATGGTAAGAATGGAACACAGAACTTCCCATTATATTAACAGCAGAAACTGGGCTGAAAATTCCCTTTTTAGGGAATACCCTCACTTGGTATAAAATGAGAAAGAACTGAATTCTGGAGAGACACTTGGGATAAAACCTCCATTCATTAATGCATGCATTTATGTGTAGTCCTACTGTTACCAGTGTGGCAATTCCAGTATTCCAATAAAAATATTCCAGGGGCTTACTGCTATCATCAATTACATAACCCATCTTAATTATTCTGATTTCAAGTTCTAGTTCTTAAACCTTGTGTCACTCTTCTCTCAGATATTGATGAGCCTGTTGAAATAGTATCTTTTTGCTTAACCTGACACAAATCCATTTATTTCTCCTTTTTTTCCCCATTAAATAAACCAAAACAGAGTTCCTTAAGTTTCTTATTAATAGAGCTTGACCTTAGGTACCAAATAATAGGGGGAGGGGATTCTTCTGTGTCTTTCCCAATTTTTAGGATCCTACATTTTCAGTCTTTCCTTGTATAAATGTACCTTGAATTCTTTGTTCTAAAGATGTGCAGTTTAACCATAACATTTTTTGAACACGCCCTGCTTGCCAAGCAATCCACCTTAATCTGTCCTCTTCATTGTTTACTTCTTTTCTAAGCAGTATTACTTAAAAACATATTTTTTATTTTCTTCTGGGTTACTGAAGAAATCCTTAAACAAAAGTACAATCTTACTTGACGCAGCTGGTGAGGCAGTGATAATGCCAAAATAATGTTTCAGCAGTAAACAGTTCATAACCCTTTAACATACAATCTGTTGGTATTGTAAAACACATATTTAAAATGTGAATGCAACGAAATAAAAAAGGCTTAAAGATGCTGAAACATAACCATCACTTCCTTAATCAGCTAAAAATACGCAATCTCCTCCCATATTCATTTGGTAAGACATATTCTATACTTCGTCATTAATAATTAACCTTCCAGCTTCTAATTTTCTTTTAGCTGTTTCCTTCAACAGTTTTTTTAATACAAGATTCAGGGCTGATCTCAAGCTGTCTAGACCACATTTGGACAGGACTTCCTCACATCTTTGACATTTTTTATTTTTTCACACTTTAAAAAGTGGCACTCTAGCATTATTTTAGCCTGTCAGAAGTAACTATTTCAAGGTTCATTAAAAATCAGCATCAGAAGTGTAGAGATCCACGCTGCATTGCATAAATTATCATGGTTGCCTGGTTTAAGAGTTAAGTGTTAATTATGTGCTGAAATGTTCTGTTTTACTTTTAATGAATTCTCTCAAGTTTACGTGAATAAAGAACATGAACCTTGCCTGAAGTCTGCAACATTGCTGTCTTTTTAACATGCTACAATGCAGATGCTCTGACCAGCTCTCCTGACAGGTTAGGGCTGATGAAACTGCACTGTTTAAGATGACGTACCATGATGTGCACACAATGACATAATACAAAATGATCAAACCTTTAAGCCTAAGTTTGGATTTCAAACTGTTCAAACCATCCAAAAATTTAACAAAAAAGGTCATAGCAGGACAAGGAAAAGCAGTTTTAATGATATTACATGGACATTACATGATTTTCAATTAACACCAGTCTCTTTTTCTCTCTTTTTTCTCTTCCATATAAGAACATTCTGTCTTTATCACAGTAAAGCTGTGCATCAATAATCATTGTGATTTTCTCTGATTGTTTCACTGGTTAGTGCTGATGTACTTTGAATGTCTCCTTGAGGAATGCAGCTACCCAGCTGAGCAAGGCAGACTCAGCTAGGTGACAACCATCATCATTCCAGATGAGACTTACCAGTGTAATCAAATGTTCAAAGCAGAAAACACCCATGCATGCCAGTTGTTGCCTTTCTTCATTCTGCTCTCAGCATCAGCTGAATTTCTGCTTCTTAGAAATCTCATCTTAAAGGAAGAGAGTCTTCACTTCTACCTGCTCATCTAACTACCTTTTACATCACAAGAGTTTGGTACCTTCTGATAGCTTCTGAAGATGAGCTGAGCTTCCATTCATTTTCTGCTGAGTCTGGCAAGCCAAATGACCCACCTCTTAGTCTGTTCCTGACACCGGTATTTTCTAACATATTTTTTGTTTTCTTTCTCTCTCATGAGATCTATATGGCAATCCATGCTGGAAGGCACTCCAGGTTGTTTCCAGTCTAGTCCCTGCTCAAAGTATGCTCAGCTGTGAGGTCAGACTCTACATTGCTCAGGGTTTTTATCACGTCTGGTCTCGAAAATTCTAAAGACTGAGTCAGCACAACCTCTCTGGGCAGCCTGTTCCATAGCTTGACCATTCCAAGTTATTCCTTATATCCATTTGGAAACTTTCTCTTTCAGCTTGTGTGTGTTGTCTCTCATCCTCCCACCATGCACCACTGTGGAGTGACTCCACCTTTGCAATAACCTTCTTGCAGTACTGGAAGTCTGCCATTAGGTCCCTTGAGGTTGCCTCTCTTCTTCAGGCTGAAGAAGTCCTTCTCCCTCAGCCTCTCCTCATACGGCAACTGCTCCAGCCCGCTGAGCAACTTGGTAACCCTCGAATCCATGGAAGCTCAAGGAGAAACCAAAGACCAAGAAAAACCTTGGAAAAATCTTAAATCCCAAATTTAGAAAAAAATTATGTGAGAAGTTGCTGCTTTCAATGTGCTGGCTTGTCTTTTCTTTTCCTGATAAATGAATGACAATTAAGGCTTTAACAATAAAGTGTGTGTGATACTACTCACATATTTCTGGAAGCAAACAGGTCTGAGAAGTGGTGAAAAGTTGTTAACTCAGTGGAGTAGTAAAGAAAAATAGCCTACTACTCCTCTCATAAGCAGACAAGAGAAAGGGAAACCCCTACAATAAACAATTAACTATCTGGAAAAAAGTGTGTATGCTATCCTTTCTACTGATGATCATTCCAATAGTATTACATCATATTTTCTTTTTTTTTTTTTTACTTTTGCCCTTTCTGTATTAAAGCAGCATCCAATTTTCATATTTCTCATTAATATCAAGATTTCACAACCTGTGTATTCACTAATAAAAGAAATGAGATTTATCTTGTGACAGTTACCTCCTTGCATGAACAATGTAAAAAATGGTCATCTTCAAGAGTCAGCATCCTGACTCATAAGCCACAGTTTTTCTTCTCTTCAACTGTTGCCACCCCTCATTGAAGGAAGATTTTAAAAAAAAAGTTTCCAAGTAATAATTGTTTCTCTTTAGTTAAGAAAAAAAATTCCTAGGGAAAAACAAAACAGCTTATTTGTGAAATAGTTGAAGAAATCCTTAACTTGTTCCACATGTCAAAACAGTTCAGTCTTTCAAAACTCAGTAGCACTTTAGAAAAAGATGCACATTTCTCCCAGGATTTATTTGCAGGACCATTTAGGAGGCATAAACACACACTTCACGACTTTTCCTCTTCTTCACATCACAAAAGCAATTAAAAGTACTTTCCTTCCCTGTCATGTTTTACCCCAAACTGAGCCCTTATTACCACTCATTACCTTTACCAAAATTTAATCTTTCAACTTAAACTGAATTCTAGTTTCTACCTCCTTACAGTATTTTCTACTTCCACAGATTTTCTCAACAGTTTCCTGTCCACAACTTCCTCTTGCTTTTGATCTTCCATTTTCCATCTGAACATGTGGAACTACCCTTTTGAGAAATTAGAACCATACAGTCATCTTCCACCTTCCAGTTCCCTTCATGCATGCATGCCTGACATTATTACATCTGTTCTATACACTTCTCTGCCTGTTTGTTTTTAATAACTTTTTTCATACTAGTCTTTTTTATAGTCTTTGACTCATCTCTTGTTTTCTCATTCTTTCCAATTTACACCTTCTCTTTTTATGCCCCTCTGTAAAGACCCTAAGTTCCAACCTGTTCTTTATTGGTTCCCTCCTCCTCCTACTTCTTCAAGTCTCCTTTCCTCATTTCAAGTTCCTCCTCCACCATTGGTCTCAATTTTATTTATTTTTTCCCTCTCCTCCTTCACCTGAACGCTATAATGAGGTAACTGCTTGAAATCAAGCAAGTAACTAAAAAGTCTATAGAATTTCTCATTATTGAGTGTTACCTTTACCAGGAAGCTCGCCTAAAAAAAAGGTAAAAAAGAAGCATAGAATCATTTAGAAAGAAAATCCTTAAGATCATCAAGTGCAACCAGGAATATAGTAAAAATTAATTTCCCCCAAACCATTCCAATGTTAAAACCATCAAATTCCATTTCACAGATTCATCAGCAACCAAAAGCAAGAAAAGTAACATCTTGAAAATGTATATTTTTTCACATCTTCACTCCCACCTTGACCCTTCCTCATCTGAGGACTATTCCACCAATAAAAACCAAAAGGAAACTGCTGGATGCTTTTAGCCTTCCTTACCTAACATCCCTCTACTCACTCTTTGCAGGTAAATCTTGGATCATACACTGGAGATTTAGAATGCAATGGAAAACTGGAATAATTGCCTTGGACTGTCTGAAGTTCCCTCTGCAGATAAAACTGCCATTCAGCATCAAAGATAATTTGAATGGGCTGACTCAACCACAAGAATCTGTGTCTAGCACTAGCACTGCAGAGAACGACATCCTCAGTGAGAAGCCAAGCACTCAATTAGCCCCCCCTCTCCCCAAAACTGTTTTCCCAGGCCCGCAAAACTGATTGGCTTGGTTCACTCACGTTTACAAAGTCTGATACAATTAGAAAACCTTCAGTGCATATCAACTGCTCTATGGTAAGCATCCATATCCCTGCCTTTCCACAGAAGGTTTGTCAATGCATAATCCCTAAGAGAAAAAACTATGTAACACACTTCACATTTACCACAGGGTTGAAGTGCTTCCAGGAGCCCTGACCACAGACAGCACATGTATTAGACTTTGCAGCAACTCCCTGGAGTTTGTGGAAGCAACAAATCCTGACTCTGACAGTAGCCTGCAGTGACTGAGCCAGTTCAATACGCTCTTTCAGGTGGGAGGAGAGGATGTGATCTAACAAAAAGGTTTAAGGAGGAAGTATATGGAATGTAGATTAAAAAATCTGTTTTGAGGACGTGGGAATGTATGACAGAAAGCTAGGGTTGAGAAATATGGGATGAAAAGTTGGAACAGTAAGCATGGGATTTTAAACAGAGAAGCTGGATTGGAGTACTAAGATTGACTCGGCATGCTGAGGAGCAACACGACTAAAATAAGGAGGTGTGAAAGGAGAGAGTATACCTGGTAAGTTACTGCTTTTTGCATCAGAAGTTACCAAGAGTTTTAAGGGCAAATTACTAAATCAAAGCAAAAAACTTGGGCCCTCTGTAGGATAGATGCAGTACCCCAGGACAGCTAATTCTGTGTCTTGTGACAAGAAGTGAAATGTTCTAAAATAACCCTAGAATTAGAAAAACCACAGAGCTTGTTAAAAATGCCCATGCGCGTTTTATTAATAAAAACTAACAGTGCCAAGGTTAAACAAGTCAAACAATTATAGTCTCTTTATATTCCATAAAATATTACAGAAAAGTTTATTGTGTTTCAACAAAAAGACTACTGTCTTAGAATAGGCAGCTGACAGTATTTGTGCAGTTAATTGTTTGTGAATAAATTTACAAAGACTACCACCTGCCCTGACATTCCTTTTATAAAAATGAACTATTAAAAATGATTGACAAATTTTGAGTTAAAAAACTTAAAACATTCTCTATATTTAATTTCAACTTTATAATAGATTACAGGAAGATGCTTATGAAACAAATACAAACATTTGTTTCAGAACATGTCTTTATATGATAGACTTATAAGTATGTAAACAACTATATAATAAAAAGTCTCCAAAGACTGCCTGTAAGAAATCAGGCAAATTTTACCATAAGCAATAAATCATTCCAAACCTTCAAGACATTTTATATAGCTGCACCAACTGGCAGTAAACATTTGCCAAAAACTTTGTAATTCACATGTCCCAACATACAGTGAGAAGTATATAAACTTGATGGAATCATTATGTTAGATATCATTTAAGGGAAAATAAGTTCACAACAATATTCCTGGAATTTAACATGTAAAAAAGTAGGACGTTTCTTTCTTGTTTGGTTCTTTGGACACTGCATGATTAACAAAAAAACACTACTACATTAGCTCACTATCCCTCAAAAAGTGGCATAATCAAAATACACTCCAAATAAATTGCCATTCGGTGTATTCATTTTACATAGAAGGATAGTATTTTATTTCTCAATGATGTGTCTACATTTTCTTTACCAAACTTCGCAAGAACATTTGGGGCAAAATCATTTTCCTTCAAGTAAAAAAGAAAACCCAAACAAAAAAACAGTCAACAAACCAAAAACCCCTAAAACAAGAGTAAATAAAGGCTCTGCATTAACACACTGGTATCAAAAACACACATCCACACCACATTTAAAAATATCCTACATAAAACAATCCTTGTTTGCTTATCAGAGGTGCAATTTCTAAACTCAGAACTGCTTACCAATATTCTCCTTGGGGGATGGGGCAAAGTAATTTGAGACACTTCTCCCTAGAACAATTTATTCCTGAAGCCTGCTGAATTTTAACAAAAAATAGTCTACAAGCAAAGGGCATCAGTCGTCATCATCATTTTCATTAAAATCGTCATCATCATCATCGTCATCCCCAACATAAGAAACTGGTGTTTCAACTCTGGAGCCACTGTACTGAGATCCATTGGAACTTGTAGCCAACATCCCATCTCCACCATTGGAAAAGTCACTAAAAAAAAAAAAAAAAAGCCAGTTGTCACTGCTTAATGATTTCTCCCAATTTACCGTGCTCTTAAATATAATCATATCTAGTCCATTCTTTTAATGAATCTGCCACTGCCACTTCATAAACTGTCTTTAATATATGCACAAGCTGTCTCAGAAAAGCAGAAGCAGTTTAAAGTAATTTTGAAATGGCTCTTCCTTTAGGTTTAATATAAAGATGAAAACCCTTTCACAGGCATCTTAGAAATATGCTTTTCAGGTTTCTTCTAAAGTACATTTAGTGTTAAGGCCACACAGCTATCTAAGCTCTACAGTTTTTTTATGTAGCACTGGTTATTTGCATCACAAATAATCATGTCCTTCAGAACCACTAATCTTGATTCAAAGACCTGGAAAATCAAGGAATTAATAGCTTCTCCTTAGTTCTGTGATATAACATGGCAAACTGTCATGCGCTGTATAAATTTAAACTGTTTTCTTCTCATTGTGGTTTTCTTTTTCAGTTTAAAATCAAAGAAAATACAAACAAGCTCTTCGGCATCTCTTATCTTTCCCTCTATCCCTGCACTGAAACTCCACCTCCTGGATCAGTGCTACTTTTTCACCAAAATACACACACTTGTTATAGATATGGTCTGAAATGTCTTGTTCCTACAGGAATTAACTGTATCCACAAGTATTTTATTTTAACAGAGCCCGAAAATTCCTGTCTCCACTACTAGCTGCTATTTTGCCAATCTATTTCATAGTTACTTTCTCAATAGTTTGATAAACTATTAAACTTGGACATAAATTCTTGATAAAGTATCTTTTAGTATCGCTACGGAAGTATCTGTTTCTTGTCCAAACTCAAAATTAGGAAAAAAATCCCAACCAAACGAAAAACACATCCAAGACTAACACCAGTCTAACACTTTTCCACTATACGGGAGAAGATTTCATGACACTGGTAAGAACCACTGTAAAAGTAATGCCTGAGAATACACTTAAAGCACATATCCATATCACATATAATCAGAAAAGAACTTGTTTCATGAAGCATTTAACCTCTAATTAAGTTTCTTTGATGATCACAGATTTTAAAAAATAATTGGTAATTGTATCCCACCTGGCTGAAAATCTTGTGCCATTTGATGCAGAACCTGATGATGTGACATATACACTGCTGATTGATCCCTGAGCCATTTCTGTAAAACGAACAACACGCATTTCAAGAATACTTCAAAACGCAATCGTCTAATTCAGTGGAAATGCTTAATCCTTTTAAAGTCCAGAAAAGGAGTCTTGCAACCCAAACAACAAAACATATTGATATACTATATCCAAAACAGCATAATTTTAATAAGGGCTAGTGCGACAGCAAAATTTCAAAATACATTAAAAAACCCCAAACATTTATTTTTAAATGAGCAAGTCAGATGTCTTCAGTATTGTTATATAATGAAAACAAAACAATAAAAAATGAAGCTATGACCATATATTGACACTTACTACCTTTTGCCTTTGCAGGCGAACCAATCATAAATACTGTCCTCTTTAAACAATAACACACTGCAAAGATCTACTGTGGTATAATGCAAAACATGAAGAGCAAGAGCCCATTCTCTCTCGGTCACTATGTTATCTGTTCCCTAAGGAACACTAAAAAGCACATATATTTGAGAACTTGATAGAAGTCTTCACCACAAACCAGTGAAAATAAACTGGTCTAAGGTATTTGCATGCTTTTTCTTAGAGCCCTGTATTAAGGAGGAAAACAGAACAACCCTTCTTGGAGTAACTAACCTGTCACATAGGGTTCCAGAGCTTTAGGAACCAAACTCCTTGCAATTTTTAGGTCCTCTGCTGAACAGCTTCCAGATTCTAGCCCACAAGCCATTCCCATTCGTTTTAGTACTTCTATATCATCATGAATTTCAAAAGTATTGTCAAAATTAAATAGATATTCAAACCTGGACAGGAAAAAATGTCTCAATTAGCTTCAGTGATTTTAATTACCTTTCCAGTTTCAGGAATTGCAGCATTTCAAAAGCTTAACACACAGTGTTATTGACACATCACATCATGCAATCAAATTTTTCAAGATTTATGTATTTGATCATGACTGCTTACATTCAGCTTTTATTTAGCAGATTAAAAACACAGCTTTTTGAATCAAAAGTAGAGAACAGCAGTCCTGAAAGCAAAATCCATTTTCAGTTCTTCTGGCTGCATTTGATCATGTTAAAGCCAAAGGAAAACACCATTTGGTTAAGTATAACACAAAACTTCAAGGGAGCTGCCTTACTTGGCTTCTAATATCTCTAGACAGAAAGTCTTGAATAAATTACTAAATGTGAACCAACTATTCTATTTATTAAAAAGGTATACAAAATAGCTGTCTAAAATGTGTGTTCTCAATCTACAAAAGGCACCAGTAAATTAATTTATATTTAATTTTTAATAGATCTATATAAACATTTATATGAACACAGAGCTGTACACCAAAAGCCAGACAGAAAACTTTGTTAACTTACTTGTCGTTTGAAATACTGCAGTCAATCACTGTCTTCTTGCTGGTGTTCACAATGATAAATGGCAAATGGATGACAGAATTGGAAGGTGGCGGTCGATTTGCCTGTTGTTCCGCTTGACGATTTCGCTGAACGAGGTTCTTAAAGGCAATTTGCTAGAAAAAGCAATAGTGATATGAAAGGACGAATTAAACTTCTAAGATCACGGTAACAAAAAAATCTCTCAGAATTCCAGCAATGGTTGCTGCAAGTAAATGCAGAAAAGGACAGAAAGCTTTTACCATAATCCTGCACGTTAAGATGCAAGAAGAGACAAATCATAGTATTGAAAAATACCACACAGTAAAACTTAATTGAGAAAAGAATGCACATTTTTAATAACTACATCAGGACAGTTCCTTGGACAGATCTTTGACAGAATGAATAGATAATAATGACAGGAAAAATAAGTTTTCAGTTAGCATCCTACTTCCTTTCCCTTGACTCTTCCCTACTAGCTACTGCATTCCAAAAGAACACCTGAATGATTAATACGGTATTTTTGCTGAAATTATATACTAAAAAAATTAATGTTTGGGATTTGAATGACATTAGGTTTCTGAATTACCCAGCAAAAATTAGTGACTTTTATATCTTACTAAAACTGTTTTCCACAATAGAAAGTTCCTATTTTAAAAATTAGCAATTTGAAGAATTAAAAAGTCAAGTGAATCACTGACACTCAAGTTTTAAATCTTACAGTAAGTCACCAAACAAAGAAAAAGCATTTTTCCGGTCATGAAACCGAATGAAATCAACAGGAATTAAAACCAAAATCCAAAGCCAACACAGAGACTGATAAAAATCAGATAGCTGTTTCACAGCTGTCTGTACTTTCTGCATCCCAGAGATTTCCATTCCTACTGTGTAGGTAATGCAGCTACTAAGGGATATATTTCAGTGAACCAGCAGCACAATGACTTAGCGGACAGACCACTGCTTCCCCTAGTGTACCAGGGGAAATCTGGGAAGGAGTTCAGCAACTGTTTCACAGTGCTTCAGCCACTTACAAAGCAGCGTCAGCGACTCCCCAGAAAGTAATGATGCACAGCATTATGACAGATGACCTCTACAGTCACTTAATTTTATCTATGGACTCTGACACAGAGGAACATTCTAAATACAAGAACTGAACTGGAAAATTCAGAGTGTACAGTATGAAGTACAGCTCCTATCAGCATAAATCCTGCTTAAACATACCTGAAACTCCAAAAGAATTCATCCAAAGTCATGGAAGGCTGCTGGCTTCCCCAACAGCCATAGCCAACAGGATGGTCCCACCTCAACTACAGTGCTACATTAAAACTTCATATACCTTATCCTGAAATTTACCTCTAGTTTCTAGAAGTTTCTCATCCCTCATATCCCTTGGGATAAAACAACAGGAATACAAATATAAGTTACCTTGCCCTATAGACAAGAGTACCTTGACTGTACCTGTAGAATGAGTTCTTGTAGTTGAGACTGTTTTTGCTTTATTCTTTCAATTCTTCTCTGTTTCTCCACCTTGAAATGGAAAAAAAGGGTTGAGTAGTTTGTTGGTTTCAAGTAGAATTTTATACTGACATTTTCTCCCTTTAAAATCATTTCAATACCAGAGAACTGGAGGAAAGAGATATGATATCAATCATTAAGATTCTTCAGATAATTTAGAGAATGATCAAGACTCGCATCAGTACTACTGATGGAAATTGAAACAAAAAGCAGAATTAGAACACTGGGGAATAAAGTACAACAGCCTGGGAAGAAGCTAAGAACATATCTGCAAATAGAAGTTATGCCTCAAAGAATTGTTGGAATTCTCTCAAGCAGGCAAAGATAGACCAGAAGGATCCACTTGATGTAGAGTCTAGAAATACTGGAGGTATTGGAGAAGATCCATCAAAGACGCTTAAAAAAATGAAGCTGCTATCACAAACACGTAAACTACGCTGCCTTGCAGATTAAAGACACAGACCTTATTAACTGCCCCACAACCTCCCTCTTGCACTATCAGGACATATTTTACCCAATCTAATACTCTAATTTACATACAAAAGACAAGTTTAAAAATACTTAAAATAATAAATACTTGTTGGGGAACCCCTCATATTCCTATGTTACTTATAAACTATTTGGCTTGATATTCAACACTGTAAGGGTGAAGCTAAACAATATCAGACACAATAGCAAAATAAACTTTATTAGGTGCGACAATTTCACAAATTAAACATTAGCCTCCACAAACTCATTAAAAATCTTATTGCAAAACTTGACAGGTAGTATTACCAACAATTTAAATGTCAGGAGAGCTTGAAGAAACAGGAGCTAGAATACTCATAATGAAGCAATAACAGGGAAGGAAGGAACCTTGCAATTTCCTCAAGCGCAACACATCTTAGCACTTCTGCTGTTTTCAAGACTGGTATTACACTTGTGGCTCAATTATTCAGTGGTTAACAGAACTCTTTCCTCCGCTTCTGACAGTCAATTAACAAGTTCTCACTTTCTTTTAATCAGAAGTTGTCACTGTTCCCATCTGAAATGCACGAACCTTCACTGTGCATTATTACATTCTAAGCTGCTTTTTTTGCTTCAGTATTAATATCATGACATCACATCCACCTGAATGAGCCACGCTTCTTTTTCTTTTGCTCCAATTTGCTCCAAAGTATGGGCAATGCCATACTTTGTAAGACAGATCCAAGGAGATCTAGTTTTAAAATCCTTCCGGCTTGATGGTTCCCTGTTCAGCATACAGCATTGTCATTTTTGAACCAGTTCACCTTCCATACTCATCCTACTAATTATGCCCCAATTATCACTCTCTTAACAAATAATTTTCACTTGGGATGATATTTATATAAATATCAGGTTCATGACTGGATTCTCTGCATTTACTTCATCTAGACAGCAATTACAGTACTAAACGAAAAATCAAGTATTAGTACCAAACAACAATTAGAATTAGACCTTTGTAGATAAGACTTCAAAACATTTTTGTTCCACTTTCCCCCTCACTTTGTCTGCTTCTACACTGACTTTTAGTCCTGCTGAAGAAAATTCAGACTTATTAAGAATAAATACAAAGTCTCATTCTATTCTGATAAAGTGAACTTACTTCAGTAAACCTCAGTAACTTTATTATCTGGAAAATCTCAAGATACTAAAAATATGCTGCCAGAACTTATGAACTGCCTTCAGTATAAAACATTTCATTTCTTCCCCAAGACATGCAATAAGAAAGTCTGACACATTCATGGAAGATAACTGTCAGAAAAATGCAAGATTTGCAGCAATGGAGCTGCCTGTATGTACTGATCTATACACAACATCTACCATCACAGATGGTATTATTTGTTTGGCATCTGAAGAAAACAAATCTTCCCAACTCTTGAGCACCACTATTGCAATGTTGGAAATACACATTAATCTCTAAGTTTTACTAACTTCCACTCAGAACCATTTCACATATACTGTAAAAGTTGTGACAAAGCTGTATTTTTGGCACAGAATCAAAAGAAGATACATTTGAACAACCTGGAAGTTGAAGAGTGTGTGTTCAGTTTACACAAATAAAATAAAAAAAGAGTTAAATGGGACCACACTATTCTATGTTGATATCTCAGAAGATTACATGCACATACTGTATCAGAACATATTAAAGCTGTAAACATTTACTCAAACACAAAGCCATTGTGAACTTCCTAATGCATATACCTCTAAATTCTGACATTCCTGAGCCGAGTTAGTAGGTAGACCGATCCATTTGATTTCCTTCTTCTCCTTAGAGATAATGTTCATGGCCATAAGGACATTTAAGGCATCATAGACACGTCGTCTAATATTCTTCTGGTCGTAAGCCTGCTGTAGGCATAGAATATTAATCAAAAACATACCCGTGTCAAAAATATTGTATATTTTGTATATTATAGTAAATGGGTAAACTCAAGTTAGGGTCTGAACTGTTTCATCTAGCAGTAGGAAACATACAAAAATCTCAAAAGAAATTTCTCTTCCCCCATTCAGTTCACATGTAATTGACCTCCCATATACTTACTGATTCATTTGGTGAAATGTGATTATCGGTGGTCGTGAATTCTGCAACCAACTCGTCTGCCACCTCATTGTATGAGGTGGTTCCTTTTCTTTGTACCTTCTCACAAACCTTCATAGAGAAATGACGTAAACCCTTGCCATTCTTCTCGCCCTTTTTGTTCCGCTTCCTAAATATACATATAAAATGTATCTTAAAGAGATCTGAACTTCGGAATATTTAATGTCTCTTTTTCAAATACAAGCACACTGCTGTAAAAAAACAAGCCTTGTCTTTTGTTCTCCTTCTCACCCCTTCCCAACATTCTCTCCTACATTTTTTTCCCCTATGGTTTCAATATTTAACAATTCTATTATCTTGATGCTGAAACACAATACAAATTCATTCTTTTGGCAACTTTGCTAGATCCAATAGAATCACAGAATCATAAAACAGTTTGGGTTGGAAAGGACCTTTAAGGTCATCTAGTCCAACCTCCCTGCAATGAGCAAGGGCATCTTCAACTTAATCAGACTGCTCAAAGCCCCATCCAACCTGGCCTGGAATGTCTCCAATAGCAGATAATGAGTTAAAAATAGAGATATTCCTTCAAGGAGTCAGTAAAGAAAACCTTCCAAACTTCAAGACAAGAAGACATAAGGGGATAAACGCTAAAATGTGAAAACTGAATTATGTAAGAGAACTTTTTTGTCCATTTTTAAGATTTTTGTTTTTAATTAAAAATAGCCCATCTAGTTTGACAACAAAAAAATTAGATACACTGAGCATTTTCTACGCAAGTCTGATACTGACTGAACAGACAAAAGTCTGGTATTGGTTGAACTCACTAAACATTACACTATTAGTATAACACAGATTTGAAGTTATACATATATGAAGTTGCTATTAAAACTTCAAAGTTACAAGATACAAGCAGTATAACAAAGTTCTCTGCTTCTACAAAGTTTTTTAAATAAAACGTTCCTTGTAACTGGAAGAAAATTACAAATATTAACAAAATTAGTATTAGCAATGGAAAGTCACAGTTCTCCATATCTCATTTCACTGTATAATTCCAAAGTGGTGGATTCTCTGTCCGTGGAGGTTTTTAAGATGAGACTGAATGTGGCACTCAGTGCCATGGTCTAGTAATTGCGGTGGTAGTGGATCAAGGGTTGGACTTGATGATCTCAGAGGTCACTTCCAACCCAGCTGATTCTATGATTCTATTTATGTGTAACAAGCCACTGTTGAGAAATTTAGTCTTAAAGCAACTACATTTAACAAGAGACCCTTAAAAACAAGCTTTCATTAAAAAAAACACACCAAAAGAATGCATTCCTTGTATCTAACACTTTTTCCCAAAAAGGACTACATTGTCATTTCGAATGATACTTTGAGATACCCTTGCTCAATCAAAAACATACTGTATTTTTCTGAAAATATATCAGCAAAAGAGAAATCATAGAATCAAGTCAGACGAATTCCTGTGTCCTTTTAGGAGTTAAATTCTCTAAATGTAAGTAATGTCAGAATATCTACCAGAGCTTACAAGAAGTATTCTGGAATCTTTTACAACAAATGAGGACGTACTCATTCCTGTGTGACTAGACCTTAATGGTGAAGTGTTCTTGATAGTAAGGTAAACAGACTATCTCTCTCACACTGCTAGCCTGAGGAGTACATACACTATCACAATTAATATTAAAACAAAAGTTCCAACAACTTGTTAATTCTTTGTAACTTTTATTATGCTCACCCAGCAGACCAAGGTGAAGAATCTCCCGTCTGGTTCTGTGATGCAAAATGTGTGTTAGGTGTGTGTGGACTTCCTACCAGGATAGTATTTTGCGCTGAAGGTCTCTGAGGTGTACCGATTACCTACAGTAAAGATAAAATAATTTGGAAAATGGTAAGTATTGCAAGATACTTATTAGTGGCACGATGCAAATGATGCATTATCCAAACACTAACACTTATTTCTCCATACTTCTATTAGGTGCATCGAATTTCTACACACCAGCATAAAAACCTTCAGACTACAGATTATATAGTGAGGGCACTCCCTAAGTAATACGCTTCTCTGTTTTATCCTTCTTAAATGGGCTGTTCGTGCTTGCTATATTTCTTACCACTGTTCAACACTAATTTAGACAAGATCAAAACACACACACGCTCTTCTCCCTTCAAGGAAATGGTAGAAAAAAATGAGGGAAAAAACCCCCCAACCCTACCAGACTATATGTATGAAGAAGCTGCAGTAAACTACAGTTAAAATACAAACACAGGAAACAAGAAGATCTGAAAATCAGTAAAATCAGAGAAAAACTGCAAGAAAGGCCAAATTCTCTCCTGCTGTCAGCCCCTATCACTAGTCAAAACTACCATGTTAGAGATGAGAGTAGAATATAAGGGCAAACTTTCCTTATCACTGCAATGAGTGACGACAATTCAGGCAAACCCATTCCATCGTGAACATGTAAAGAGCACACACTCAGCTAATCAGAGTCTTCCAGCTTATAGGTAAATGATCCTGAAGATGTGCTAATTTGCTGATCAGGCAAAGTACCATGCCCTCCTGTCTCTGAAACAAGCTGAAACAGGACTCCCGCTTTTGCAGATGAAGTTTTTTATCTCTGAAATGTTATAAACATAACATTCTAGAGAATATGGATCTAGGAAAACAAAATGATACCACACAAACTTCTGTTTTGTAGAAAGATATGCCAACTTTTCCACTGGGCACATTTATCTCCCAGTGGAAACAGCAGATTGCATCCCTGACATCAGGTAAGTGAAACAAGTACAGAATGAATCTAAACTCACAATCACCTGCTTGCCATAATATCCTGCAGCTAAATTCTGTTTCAGCAGCAAAACTTTAGTTTCTTTCTTAGGCCAGCTTCAATAATTTACCATCAGCAAGAGTCAAACAGAAAAACTGAAAATGAAACATTTTATGTGTGAAAGTTAAAATGAACAAAAAATTGAATAACCTTAAAATATACAATGCAAAAGGTAGTCTAGTGACTATGAGATGTTCATAATTTCAGCTGCCTGGAACATCAAACAGCTGTATGTTTTCCCAAATACTGTCTCCTTAGATTATGTCACCTCTCTGAGTAGCTGATGTACAAATTTGTTACATCCACATCTGACAGCTAGAAAATCTTAGGTACTCCCCTTCCCAGTAGCTTTGATCCATACTTGAAATGTTTCTAATTTTTATGGAACGCCAAGTAATCTCCTCTACAACCTTTCATAACCAAAACTTTGATTGTGGGAAACAGAGAGTGGGGACTGCCAAACAGGCACAGGATACATCTGAACCTGCTCACTTTCTCCCCATGAAAAAAAATACTATCAGATCTGCTGTCGACTGGTCTGGCTCACCAAAATCTCTAAAGATTATGAAAACCACCTGTGTGCTATTAAAGTAATGCAAACTTATAAAGAGAACCGAGGAAAGCTGTAAGCCAGTTTTTATTGCCTCTGATGCAACGACACAAGACTCCAAGACAAGATTCAACACCTTGCTTGCAGAGGCTAAAATTAGAGGGTCCCACTCTATTGTCTAGCTTCCTAATTCCACAAGGAGCCCCACCATCACCCTGCTACCACATCTACAATTTATATCACTGTGCAGTAAGATGAGAGCCACAAGTATAGGGGAGGCAGGAAGGAATTACAGCTGGGAGAAAAACAAACCATTTGGCAGCAGCAAGCCCTAGATCTCTACTGTGCTCAGCAGCGTCCTGAAATACTCAACAGTACAAAGGAAGAAATGAAGTGTGTACAAATTCACAGGCTCATTTTTAGAGTGGAACAGTGAAGTCTGGTTAACACATTCAAAACCTACTCTGCATTCCCATTCTAACTCACAAAAATCTGCAAACTAGCCAGAATTATATGCTTTAATGTATCTCTATTAAGGAAGACTCTACAGTCCAGTGCTTCACAATCTTCTAAGGAACTGCTCAGTATTATTGGCTCCTTAATAGAAATACTATTGTTGCTAACTTTTACTCCAAAGTTCATAAACAACGACTTTGAAAGAAGAGAGTTTTACAGTATTGAGTCACTGGGAATATCCTAAAATGAAATCTTCAGAGGATGGTTCTGGAGAAAACAGAGGGACTTTGACAGGGAAGCAAAAGTTGAAAAAGAAATACATGCTGTTTCTCTTAAGTCTCCTTTTTTCAAGAGAACAAGATTACAGTTTAGCTCCTTAATAATTAATAAGATCAGAACAACAGGAAAAAACATCAAGACAGACCAAAGACTCCATTGTACTCAAGAGAAAAAATTTATACAAGGACATATTAAAAAAAGAAATCAGATTACCTGAACAAAGAACAAAAGCTCAAAAATTAAGTACTTTAATATTTAAAACCTGATTTTGCCACTCAAAGTTAGAAAACTGAGTGGTCACAGGCCAACTCCTCAGCTCTGCTGCCCAAGAACATTTTGTCCATTAATGGAAAATTTATCTCCTCTTAATTTTCAGGGGTTTAGAGGTAATTTTTTTTATAGTTCTTGCTAACCCCTTCAGAACTGTTAAGTCAAGAGAAATGTATCCAAAATTTCTCTCTCTATATATACACAAACCCACCATCTCTTAACAGCATACAACTAAGCATATTATTTTTCACTGATAACAGTTAATATACTGTTATGGGCCCATTCTTTTACCAAAAAAAAAAAAAAAGCTAGTATTTTCAGAATAAGACAAAGTGCTGAAAAAAAAAGACTGCAAATGGAATTTTCCCACATTTTTAAAATAATGTTATGATGTGAAATTAATCATAGATAATATAGCAGAGGATTTGTCAATTTAAACTTGTAATGGAAGACACAAGAATGTATAACATATATATGTATATATATACACACAAAAACATTGCAAACAATTTAGTCACTGCTGAAAATTTAAAAAAAGCATCAGATGCTTTCTAATCTCTTTATTATCCCATGGTTTCGATACTTTTAAAATAAGATTTTTCTAATCTACCTGAAAGAACATTTCAATTTCAGCATTAAGTCAGCATGCACATAGTCTCATAATAATGCCCAGAAGGGATCCCCTCTTTGCCATTATGGTCTATGATTTATAATTAAAACTGCTCATTACCAATTTTAAATGAAAAGAATGCCTAACTACTCTGAATTTATTTGTTTGGAATTTTATTGATAAAACACCTCCTACTGAAGGAGAAATTTCATTCAGATTTCACTATACTCACTTCCAAGGGGCTATAAGAAGTAGTTAACTCACCACCACTGCTGGACATGCAGCACCAGTGAATGATCTGCACTACACCTGTACAGGTGAAGGGGTACAGTTTATATGTTCAGGAAGCCTCAATTATAAAACACTCCTTAGAGCCAGCTTAAAGGAAAGGTAGACAAGAAACTGCCTTCCTATCAAGAAGAAACCCAAATATAAGACATTCCACTTCAGATATTTACATGTTACAGTTGCTTCCCAGAAGACTGAGATCAACTCTACTCAGAGTTTTAATTTTGATCACTTAAAAAATGACTTATCATAACCTATGTATTAGCTGTTGCATTATTAGATTCTTTGAAACATCTAATTTCATGTACCTCACGCAAAGCTCACAATAGGTATTTAAGCAAAAGAATATCTAAATTAAACACTAAGAAATGTAGTTCTCTTTTCAATTTTGTTCCACCTAACTCCAATCTCCATAAAAACGTGCTTATGGACTTCATTTACATTTTCCTGTGCCAGATTTCAAAGCAGAACCTGAAACAGCCACTGATTTTAAATGGCAGGACTAGCAAAACACAAACCCACCTGACTAGTCAGGTATCCGCATGCTGATTTGAGAGTCATGTTTGAATTTCTTTATGCAAAAGAACATTTGTTTTAACGTAAGTCTATTAAAATTAGAAACAAGCTAGACTATCTGCCCATGACAAGTGGCTACCAAGCATATTTACAGCGTGTGTAAACAACAGTACAAGCAATAAAAAATAAAAATAGAAAACAAACCATAAAGTCTCCTTACCACTTGTTGTGCAATGTTGACATTAGACTGTCCGAATGTTTTTGGCAGGAGCTGTTTTCCAATCGTATTTACTGTAGAAGGATGAACAGCCAATAGAGAAACAACACCTAAAACAAATACAAGTAGATAGCTTCAGGTCAGCCACACTGTATATTTTAGCAATTCCAGACTCATCTATACTATACCAATGCATATTAATAGAAACTAGCCTGAATCATGGAGAGTCTCAATATAAATGTAGCATTTACACATTTGAAGAAAAAAAAAAGAAATCAAGATTCACAGTATGTTCTCTCAAACATTCTCCTACATAACCTCACAGGTTAGTGATCTAGTATGAACATGTTTTAATTCCTTGTATTCCAATTTTTCTCTCACAGCAGAGTAATAGAGGCAACAGGCATGTAACAAAAACTCTCCTACCCTTATCCTTTGTGGCTACTGAAATATTTTCCAGCACCACCTGACAAACATGTCCAAAGCCCTAGAATATGGCATAGTCTTCTGAGGCATGCTGATCTTCTGAGGCTAGCACAGGCCTTTCCAAGAGAACATTCCCAACTTTTCTCTAAGTGTCCCCTCCCAGCTGAAGGCAGGGAATTAAAGAACATTTTCAGGAATCCATTATTTCAGAAAGATACATGCAACACAGTAGCCCAACCCTGCAGGAAAGGTTGCTCTCTTCCTGTTTGTAACCCATACACAATCAGCAAGTATTAAGCCACGTAAAAAGAAAAAATCAACTAAAAAAAATACCAAACCAGGTATCCTCTAGCAATTTGATGCTCCATGACATAGTTCAGGAAACATAACCAAAGCAACCCAAAACAAACACACAACCTCCAAATGGAACAAACCCCCCAAACAACAACAAAACAAAGCAAAGCAAAAAGAAGCAACAAATACTACAGAAAAAGAATAATTAGACAAACAGTCTTGACATACTGGAGACATTTATTTTGCTGAAACAACTGTCATCTGATTGTCAGGTTTAGCAGTTGTTTCCCTCAGATCACTTTTAAAGGGGCCTGGGGGGTCAGAAAGACTTGGTACAATGCTCATTCCTCTTTTTCCCATTATCCACCACAGAAGCAATAAGTAAGCATTTTACAAGGGTTGCATCAGAAGGGCCCTAACTGGTCCTTGATGCCTACCATCCCTCTTTGCACATTCAGGAAATCTACAGGAAGTTGAGGACAATTCAAATCCTGTTAAAGCCCTTGCTTTTCAGAAGGCTCGTATTTCCCAGCTGCTGTTACCAACCCATGTCTGACAGCTTCACACTAGAATCTACTCTTGGTCCCCCAAACAGGATGGAGCAGCATGTCCTTCTTCCATTATTAACCTATTTTCCAGTGCTCTTTCAGAAAGTCAGCAGCTATCTAGTTTGTAACATAAGTCTGTTATGCCTTCCTGTCCTTTCAAGTACACTCATCACTATCATGGCCTTAATTGTGTTTGTTCTTCCTCTCTGCAGAATACAATAAATCAATATAAACTACCTTGGCTAGTAGTGCTCGTGTAGCTTCTTCTCAGCTTCCTAAAGTGGAGGTCAACATGTCTTTTTTTTAGCCTCCTCGTTGCTTTAAAAACAATAATGCAATCTGAAAATTACATTTCTAGTACAAAACAGGAGTTGTAAATGCTTTCCAAGGTTAAGACACCTCATCTATTTGATCACCTTTCCTTACCTTTGGTGGTTCTTGTTGCCCATACTCTTTCTAGCTCTATCTACCCTTTCTTTTGCAGAGGACAGGGATGGAGGCAATATTCATGACCAAGGAATGCCATATGCTATTGTATAACTCTATAGCATTTTCTACTTTATTCCCTGTTCCTCTCCAAGCAATTCTCAAAATTCAACGTGCTTGGTGTCCACTAAACACCAATACCACATTTCCAGGTGAATAGCTCACCTGGGGTACTCATTGTATCTCGTTTGGTTTTCACCAATCATTAACCCAATGGTTAATATGGGGGGGAAGGGGACTGCCCCATTCTATCACACCTTAGTTTTTTTAACAGGCTGATTAAGGACCTTGATAATTTTTTTTTTGGTTATTTTTAAGAAATTCAAGGACATCACACTGATTAGATAATCCTTATCCATGTGGTTGTTGACTCTTCAGAACATGACTTTGAAAACTTCCTAACATAACTAACTTCCTAACTTCCCTTTTCCCCTCCCTCTAGAAAACCCCTGTTAAAGCCTATTATCACATCTGTCCATATGTCTACTGCTTCTCTGGCATGCACTCAACCAATATGCCTAACAGCAGTCTAACTTAATCATCTGCAGTTATCTGAACCCCTCAGAAACCGGTGCAGGCTATGTGGCTTTTTTTCCTTCTGGTACCATAAAAATTATACACACTCAGGAGTCAGAAGGATAGAAGCACCATTGCTAGGTCCATTAAGAATTCACAGGTAGACAATTCTCTCATAATGATTTCTAACCATTCACGTTATGAATTTTTTCCTAAGGCAACTTCTAAATATTACTTCAGTAATAAACAACTTCATAAAAAACAATACTGCCATGAGACTCTCCCTAATCACCTCAATCATCTCTCTACTCTTCAGATGCACTCAAGAGAGTTTGTCTGGCATGTTTAAAAATAAAGTAATTCTTATGCTATCGTGTTGTTTATTAAAAACTTTTATGCAGTCAAGACAGACAAAAAATCTGCTCTCGTAACAATGTAACTTGACACAACAGTAGAGGTCAGGAGTCAGTGGTTAGGAAGCAGATGCCCAGGAAAACACCATGGTGTCCGGGCAGAAAACAAGCACCATGTGACCCAAAGTACCCCCCTATGCTAACAACATTCTGGGCTGCTTTCGGAATAGCAGTCAGTGATTGGTCCCTTTTCCTTCAGCACTCTTTAAGCTGTCCCTGTTCAGTTTTGGGGCCCACAGTGCAAGAGAGAGGCATTAACAAACAGGAGAGAGTGCAGCAGGAAGACACCAATATGGCTTAGGTACTGGAGCATATCCTGCACAAGGAGAAGCTGAGCGAGCTTGGAGCATGCGGCCTGTGCAAAAGGTTAAGGTGGAGCAAGGGGTGTTATCGGTGGAAATCTAAACATTGCCTTCAACTATTAAATGGAGAATTACAGAGATGACAGAAGACATCATCATCATCATGGCTGGGCTTCGCGAACGAAGATTTGGGAAGGCTCTAACCACATTTGTTACAGGCACGTTGGTGACTTATGAGGCCAATACGAGATAGACATATCTGATTGCAAAAGGCACAGTAGAAAGACTCTTTAGATGGTATATTCTGCAGAACACGGTTCTTTCCGCGTTGCCTTTTCTCCTCGAGAGTGATCCTGCGTGTGTTCTCAAAAGACACAGCAAAAGGAAAAGAGGAGATGGTCACAAGGTGCTGCACAGCAAATTCCAACTAGGAAAAAAAATTCACAAAGGTAACGCGTGGTAACAGACTAAATTGGAGGTTCCTCACAGATACACAGCAAAATTCAATGACTGAAGGGGTCTGTGCTTTCAAAGCTGATCCTGGTCTGAAGGTAAGGTTAGATTAGATGGCCTCCAGCCTCCCAATTAATTTAATTTTCTGAACAGAAATAGCTATCTTGCAACTAAAACATCTGTGTGAAGGGAAGAGTACACACTGTTTCTTTAAAGTTTTTAATTACATTAACATTTCCTGTGGTTCTGTGCCAGAGGTTAATTCATGCAACTGAACCAACCTGGCTCTATACAGAAACTGCAAGGTATATCTGTCTGTGCAGCACAAACTGACTGGCAAGGAAATGTAAATGTAACTGGAAGAACAGTAACACATGCTTCACAGTTCAAAGCAAAGTCGAAGTCAATTTATAAAAGCTATCATATTAAATAGGAAAGAGTGTAACTGTTCAACTATACATAAAAAAAGAGAAAAACCTAATTTTTTTTAAAAAAGCATATTTTCAATTTGCCTCTGCCCGAGTGAATCCTACTATATATTCTCACTTGCCTCTCATGCAAACATTTTTCTCATACTCATCTGCATTTTCATTAAAGGCTCATAATGTGTGGTGGTTTTGTTTGTTAAGTATACAAGCAGAAATAATTTTATTAACTTAGCTTTGCAAGTGACTGACAGCTTAGTTTCTCAAAGGAATTTTTACTAATCGTTTCTTAACTACTGTTACTCTTAACAGCAATCACTGCAATCCAAATAATCCTGTACTTTATGGACAACATACAGTGTGCCTATTACAAATTACAACCACAAGTTTGCAAACAGTGTTGCTGGCACCAACTCTTCTTCCTTTTCAAAACAAACAAATTACTAATACTGCTAGTTCTGACATCTTTCCCCCCCCCTTAAAGACTTTGAAAACTGCACACAAAGGCCATGTAAAGCAGGAAAAAATGTATACAGAAGGATATAACTACTACTACTTAAATTCTCAGTGTCCCAAACGTTTGGAAAAATGCTCTTAGTACTTACAAGCAATCACAAAACCTAAAGGTAATAGAACATACGATATTCCAGAATACCTCCAAACCCAAGATAATGATACAGAGGGAATGAGGAGTAATGGCATATAAAACTTGCCTAACAAAAACCTGTTATTTATCTGTCTATAAACAAATAAGTGCTATCTTCGATTAGCTGTTGCATTCCGGGGAGAACTTTTGACCTGGAGCGCTGTTTTACATAAAAGCAAATCAAAAGAGTTTTACCAAAAAGAAAGAATCCTTTGCAGACTTTCAGCAGTTTAAAGGACTGTTCAATTAAGAACATTTAAAATAACTTAAGATGCCACAGAAAAAAGACACAGTACATCTCAAATCAGAGAAAGGAGTGCCCTCTGCAGACCATGCTGTAGATCTCTCAAAAAGCTGACCGCTCCAGTTCCTGAAACAGTAGTGACTCTGAATCTGGTGTGCAGGTCAAAAAGGATGGGCTGAGTTACTCCCTGTCCCAGGAGCACAAATCCCATTCATTCTAGGTGTCATACCATTTTCTGAAGTAATCGGCCTTTATGTTTTCTTTACTTGTGAGAGCAAACAACTCCATTTTCTGATAATGCAGTCGCTAACAAACTACATCATCTCAGTCTGTCTTCTAGCAGAGAAGAGCTATTGTATACGTGAGAACTTGATTTGACAAGAAGGTAATTTTGCAAGCACCTTCTGAGTTATTACAACCCCCAAAAAAGAACGTATAGAATAACAGTGGTTTATCAGAATGCAAAATAATTCCTGCCATCTCCTGCAACAGTCGCAACCAAACTCTGTCCAGTAGACCAGTTTGGGAAAAACAAACACGAGCAGGAGTTAAGCAAAGGGTCATTTTAAGATAAGTCTAAAGAAAATTAACCTTTCAGGTGACGTTTTGGAGCTTATGAATTCAGCAAACTTATGTCTTAATTACATAATCGGCTTTGACATTGATGGGTTTTAAGAGAGCAGTTACAATCTAGCTTAAGGACAGCTATACAACTCGAAGGCAGAAACATAAAGCTAGCCTCAATACAGGTCAAATAGGACATACTCTCAAAAAGGTAACATTACTATGAATAACCTGATAAAATTTGTATCTCAGAGAATATCAGTTGAAGAGCCCAACAGTCTCTTCTGGGAGATCAAAAAGAAAGGACCAGTGATACATGAACAAGATTTACGGAAATTACACAGACACAAGATTCCATGGCTACTGTCACTTCTGAGAAGGCCAGGTGCCACCTGGAGCATTACATCTCTTATTTTGGGAATTTGAAAAAAGTTTATAGTAATAAAACTTACATAAAGCCAGCAAACCTGTACTTGCTAAAGATGCAAAAGATTGATATAAGATTACATGAAAACGATGAGAATATTCCTGAAAATGTTATAGATTCAGTTTTGGCAGTTTTATGTATGTGGATTTTTAATTCCTTTTGAGAAGAAGAGACAGAAGGAGGAGAAGAGGGAATTTGACTTCAACATCACAAACAAAATTCCTTACCGCATGGAATTCCAGCTCCAAACCTGTCCATCAAAACAACTGCTCAGAACAAACAGAAGACAAATAGCAAACTAGTCTTAAGGTCACTACCTGCCCCTCTCCTTCCAGCATGCCACCCTTCAATCCCAGGGTGGTGTCTAGAAAACTGTCTGAAAAAATTATCAAGTTTGGAATCAAAAATCAAACAGACTCTCTTATAGAAATGTAAAGTAGCTTGAGTACACCTAATCCTTTGCAAAGGTTCTTTTTTCAACTGAAAAGCTCTGAGATTCCAGATACAGATTTCTCTAAGGGTCTCTGTGAGTCACTGACCTTATTTCAAAGACTGCTATAGCGTTCTAGAAGACCTTACATTAGACTCACTGATCTTTAGTGATGGCCTCTACTTCTCTTCATACCGTCTTCAGCTATTTCTTATTTGCCACTCAGGAAAGTTGCATTGGGCTATTTCAGCCATGAAATAGCTGACAGCTCAGTGTGCTTTCAGTAGTACCTTCCTCCCTTGTTAAGAGCAAAACATCTGTATTGCCTGCTAACAGAAATGAAAACCACAGTTTGATATCATTCAGAACTGCAGATTTAAAGAAGGTTTCTAACTATTTCTTTGGATTCTGTTCAAGGCAAAGGATTTATTTCCAACATGGAAAAAAAGTAAGAAAATGAACTACTTATGAAATAAGTTCCATTAATCAAAAGTACTGTTCTATTCAGTTGAGATACTGTCAATAAAAGCTGACAAAAAAAATTGCCTTAGAGCAATTTATCCCATACACTTGAAAGTTTCAGTTGCTCACTTTTATTTGGCTTCTTGCTGCTACAGAAACTTCCACAGCTGACTCCAATTCCAGGGCTTCAGCAAGACTGATTCCTCAGATGCCACTCCTGTGAAGTTGCAGTTTTTAATGGCTCTCTCACCAACATCATTCATATTTTATTAGTTAGTTATATGCCAATTCTCAGAAAACACTGAATTCTTTTTGACGGTATCAAACTACTATAGGTTATGACAACACACAGATGACTATCTCTAGTTGTGTGCCAAGTCAAGTAAAAGCACCTCTACTTATTGAACCAGTCATACCATCCTGTTAAGACAACAAACATGCTTATGCAGCAATTCTGAGCTTTTGTACAGACATCGACCTTCCCCAGTGTGTAGTACTTACTAAATTCTTACACCAACTCAGACTTCTTTGTGATTCTTATCATCCTTAGCTATGACTAGTAATAGTTCAAGTATTAGAAACTGGTCTTTCCAAGTCTGTCTTGAAATATCCTGCGTGGTCTACTTTCAGACTTTTTAAGTCTTTTTAAATTTTCCAAAATACCATTTCTATTTCCAGCAACAGCTTTATTTCCTGAGCTTGACTTTAAACAACAATAATTGGATGTACCTCACTGCAATAATACACAGTCATTTTATAACGATTTCAAGAATATATCTGTTTGCTAAAGCATAATTCATGGGCTCTGCAATTGATCTCTAGTTCTATTCCAGAGGAACAATTCCAGTCACTGCCAAAATTCAGTGAGTTTGAACTTGCAAGTGAAAGTAACAGTAACATTACACTGCAGAAGTTTCTTATAAATATAAATAAAAAGAACAAAACAATCTTACAAGTAGACAGCGTTGAAATATGAGTCTAATATAAACCTCAAAATTTTACATGTTTGACTTCTATTTTTTCAATTACCAAATCTGAAACGTGAATATCATTAGCCTGTAAGATGTGAAACTTTATATTTTAATAAAGTGTAAGAGGTAAAATGAGCTAGAGCCATTTTCCAGTTACATACCAATAATGCCACCTACTGGCATGAGAGGAGATCCAAATTTTCTATCCGAGTAATTTTTAAATCAAGAGCTTTAATTTCAATATAATATTAAATACAACTGGTTACCTTTCTCCTTGCACTCGTGTGAAACAGATACTTTCTTTCACCCAAATTTCTTCACAAGCAAGGGACAGGATTAGAATTGAACAGTGTGCTATTTAATACCGAAATATCAACACTAATCTAAATATGGCAAGGATCAGAATACGGCAAGGACCAGAATGTAGCACTTTTCTTCAAAATGTAACCTCCAGGAACAGCAAAATGTCTCCTTCTCTAAAATTCATTGCCAAATAACAACAGAAAACACAAACTTGTGAAGGAGTTTTACTAGGTTAGCCCCTCTTAAAAATTCTTTCCTTCCTTCCAACCCATATGTATTTGTTAACTCTCAAAATGAATTAGCCAGTTGGAAAACCACCTTCCTGGTCACCATGTAAAACAAACCTTTCACAGTCATACTGTTTTTTTCAGGGATAAATGGAGTGTTACATTCCAGTAATGGAAATACACAGGGGTATCAGAAAACATGGTGAATTTACAGTCAACCTCTTCTGGAGGCTGCACAGGCACTGGAGGAAACACAAGCTGCCATCTCATTTCTACCACATATACTTTGGTTTCACACTAAAGATGCTTTTAAAGAAATAAATTTTCAGACCATTTTCTAGAATGGTATTTATATCCATGACTAATTTATTCAAAATTATGTGCATCATGCATTATAAACAAAATTTACTGAGGTTGTCGTGCGAGGTTTTTGGGGGGTTTTGGTGGTTTTTTTGTTTTGTTTTGGGATTTTTTTGTAGTTTTGTTTTGGTTTTTTGTTTGGGTTTTTTTTTTTGCTTTTTGGTTTTTTTTTTAGCATACTATTTTCTTCTCTTAAAATAAATAAAGTTCAGTTTCTGCTTTTAAACAAAAATCTTAATCTGGAGTTCATGGCTGAGACCAGTCTCTCCAAAATGAACTATTGGAATCACGTCCCCACTTGTTAAAGTAAAATGGTTGTCTACGTTGTACTTGTTTCTGACAGCGGATATTAATGGTCAGGAAACGAATGTATGGACAGGACTTGCATACAGAGATTATTCCCTAACATATCCCCTCTCTCTGATTCTACAGCTTTAGGACTTTTTAAGCAAGCAGTTGTTCAGCATAACTGTTCAGCAAGATGAGTGATGTTCCCTCTTCATTATTTATCTAAGATACAACAGCAATTTATCCTAATAAAACTCAGTCTAAAAAGAACCTGTTCACAGTCACCAGATTTCTGCTGCTGCAGATTAAAAATTTACACAAGTCCGTTCACAGCCTATTCTGAAAGCATTGCAACAAAGCTGTTTAAGCTGTAAGAATTTTTGCATCTTAACCAGTTTTGGTCAGAAAGGTCAACCTTTGCTTGTCTTTCATAGTTGATTCATACACCTACCAGTCACATACTCACTTAGAGCCCTTTGACAAAGTCTTACAAGACCATTTCAGTAACAATATTTTGCTCTTTCTTTTTAACCGCTTTTGCAAGCATGTTCTTATGACCCAGCACACAAGTTGGTTTTTTGTCTTCTACCATACTCCTAAAATCTTTATTCCTCTGACAGTTGAACTCCTCCTCCTTTCCAATTTGTCTAGTAACAAGTGGAAACTGAAGCAAGTCATACATTTCTTGTTGAATTTTCATTCTTGATTCGCTGGGTCTCAAAGTTGGACTTTTCCAAAAAGATAATGGAATGCACCCTCTGATACTATTGATACAAGGACCTTGAGTGCTGTGAGAGCACAAAAAGAATGACTTCAAAAAGTAGCCAGGCTCCTGCATTCTCCCTGAAGAGTCTGCCCGATTACTGCTGTTGGGGGCAGCAAACTGGGATAAGCACTCGAAAACCTAACCAATCAACCAACCAAAAAATAAACCACCACTTTTAATGATGACCACCAGAGAAAAACAGGAAGACTTTTTCCCGACCCCCTTCAGTTCATCCTAAGAATTAAGTTTACCAGACACACTTCTGCTACCCCATGGAAAGCTTACTCCATGATTGCTTTGGACTGAATTGTGAAATTAAGAGAAATTTTGCACAGATTTAAAGAAACAGCAGAGAACTGCACTCTTTTGATATAACGGCATATAATGTAGTCAGCTACTTACAGAAAGCTCTAGTACTTTTGTGTACAGTAGTTACATTTCAAGACAGTTAAAGACTAAACAAAAACCCTAAAAATTATAAAAAGTGGCACAGGAAGTACTAATTAAGTGAATGTATTCTAAAATGTATCTGAGTACTTGGTGACAACATATTTGCAATTTTAATCTCTGATTATGTGCAGAGCCTGCACATAAAACACAGACAAGTTAGAGGCAAAACCCATAATCTCATCAAGCCAAGAGAAACAGTTGTTTCTTCTCAATATTAAGAATTAGTTGCTGTCCATTAACTTTATAAAATCCCTCTAAAAGCAATGAGATGCAGAAATTAATGGAGGACAGCTTAGTTTGTTGTATTATTCATAGTGGTATACATCAAGAGTAGAGCTCAACTCTCAAACCAGACAAGCTGCAGGCCTGTAATAAACTATTTAATTACCTGCATTTATTTTAAAAATCCTATAAGCAATAAAACGGCCTCTATTTTGCCCACTTTAGGAGCTATGTAATAATTAAAGAGTCAAATTTCCAATTCCTGCTATCTAGACTGCACTGCTTTGACTAGCTCTCCACTGACTGTAACAGGGTCTAGACACAGACACCTATGTGGGTGTAAAATGCACATTTTACAGATACTGCTAAGTATCTGCCCTAACAAAACCACAAGTTTTACTGCCCATAGGGGTAGGGCACACGGTACAGCTGTTAAGGATCAGGTACCTACCTGCACACTTCTGCTCAGGGGTGTGTGACTGTGTTTACACCCGGACCAGTTAAGACATATCATTATTCAACGCTTAATGCCCTCACCACCAAAAGCAGAACAGGGAAGATCAGCTGGACATCTCCCTTTAGCAAATCAATGTATATTTTAGATGAAGGAATGTCAAAGAGAGAGTCTAGTGAGCTTCTAATAACATACCTGATGTACCTAGTGGTGGTGACAGAAATTAAATGGGTTTCTTGAAATGGTATATAAAATACTAGAGCAGTCATACTAACAGAGTTCACCTGAAACGGAGTACAGGTTAATCTGAGTGTACCAGCATAATCCAACAATGCATGAAGTTCAATAGATTTGTCAACAGTAAGGTTTATGAAAGCATCAGACAGCAAGTAGGTGACTGTCCTAATGTAAATTTAACCCTACTTCATACAGCCTATCAAAGGACACCATCTGTCACACATAAGAATAAACCAGACTGTCGTCATTTGGAAGCAACAACAACAGAAAATGGCCATTACACTAAAATAAACTGTCAGATGACTGTGAAGCAAACCAAACTCTTATGTATCAAATTCAAGTTCCAATTTATAACCTGTGTTTTATTAAAATTGCTGAATTACATTACATTATCATACATGCACAGGCGCTATCTGCAAGTCCAAGAGAGTTCTGTTCACAATATAGTTTGAGATAAGCTTGCATTAGCATAAGGATGCACTATCATAAAAACTGTCATAGCCCATTTTAAACTTCTTCACCCCAGCATTTTTTTTTCCATTGGTTAAAACTCAGTGCCGCAAAACACATTTTAGAACATCCTGGTCTTTACGCTTAAACACAAGCTACACTAATGAGAAGATCACACATGGGATGATGAACTACCACTGAACTTCACATAAAGTTTTAAAACAATTATAAACCACAGAAAATCTACAGTTTATTTGCTGGTTATATAACCTAAGAAAAGTTTTACAAAAACTATGCTAAGAAAACAGTTTAAAGCCAGCAATTTGCATAACTACTAAAAATCAAGAAATGGAAAATATTACTAAAAACTGTGTTCTTACCTTTTCCAGGACTTAGGTTTTGGTCTATAAACACCTTAAGCTCTCCATTGGCTTCAATTAGTCCAGCCTGTTAAAGAAAGTAACTTTGATTAAATTTACAACCACAGACAGGCTTTTATTGTTAAAGATGAAAGGCATCATACCAGAAGCCTCTACTGCAACCACTCGCATTTTGTCACAATTCAGCTGCTATGTAATGGCACTGTTTGTGGTACAGTATTTGTCAAATTTTAAAGCCTTGATTTTATAAATACTTCTTAAAAAGCAAGCAGAAAACCAGTTTACACCCACTTTGCTATTCTGTCTTAAGGAGTGTACATGCACTGTTTTAACAGATGGCTGAGCACCCTTCTAATCTGAACCACTGACACCTGCAACTACACCTTTCTCTGTGTACATACTATTTACCTGCCACAAAAGGTAATAACATTATAGCAAAAACAGCAGAGGGGGTAGAGAGTGCTGTGGGTCTTTTTAATCATAAAAAAGTCATTAAGAAGAAACATCTTGAGCTTTTCAATTGTTATATTTTTAAAGATCAGAATATAAAGGTCTGAAGTGACAGAACTATATGGTGACCTGAAAGTGTATAAAGTCATCACAATCCTTTGAGAAAGCTCACTGTACAAGTTATTTTTTAAAATACTATTAATTTTTTGATAGAGAACACTTGATGCGCAATTTCTTGGTATCTGCAGACAAAACAGTCCTGAAAACAAAATTAATTAACACAGGACAAACATTATTTCCATTTAGAAACAACAGCAATAAAACCAACGCATGCACTTAACCATAGTTAAGCATGTGGTGTTAAAGAGGCTGAAAAGTCCTTAGTTGCATTTTGTGCATAGCAGGTACGTGCAGGTTACTGACAATCTTCCAGAAAGAATCAAGTGGTTTGCTGCCAGTCAGCAGCAAAGCTTCTCGCCTAGAAGTCCACACGAAGAGCCCTACTTACGATATGCCAGAAGTTTGGCAAGCCAAGAAAGCCACTAGAGGATGCTGTGGTGCCGTTATTACCCAGGTGTATCACACCAAGGATTTCTTACAAGAGAGACGGAACTTTAGGAAACTTTAGGAAACAGGAAACTTTCCTCAGTGAACTGGATGGGGAGGGAAGGGGCAAGATAAGATGACTGAGCACTGGGGACAGTCTGGGAAGTCAGCAGAAGAGAAATTTTGCTAAGGCAAGGATGAAGAGCAGTGGCCTGTAATGGCATGGCAGCAATGAGGACCTGGTGGCACAAAGAAAACCTAAGTAAGGAGACAGTGGAAGTGAGAAGTAGAATGAAGAGCCTGTGACAGTTCTGTCCTCCATTTCCCTACTTTCCACCCTCAAAAGTAACACAACAGCATAGTTTTAGGGAGACTACAACAACTTTCCAGTACTCCCATTCTCCATCTTGCCCACAACAGGGATTTCAAAGGTCCACTTGAACAAATGACAGCTCCATCGCCCTATTCCCAGGCACCAGAACTTTTTATAAATCTAACTCCTTATCACACAACTACATAATTCAGAAGGGCAACAGTCTATATCAAGCACTTTCAAAGAAAAAGGTATACTCATCAATATGAAATCAGTATTGTGTACAGACATGTTTTTAGAGCCACCGCTCTATGGCAATTTGACATTCCAGAACACTGAAACCTCATGTAACACATGAAGAAGAATTTCTGGCTAAGTGTTACCTTATACTGCCATTCTACCTAAATTTCACAACAAGTGTTAAACCATGCAGGAAGTGCAGTCTCATTGTCATCATTTCTTTAAGAGCACTACTTCAGTTTCTATTCAACGGCAGAAAGAAGAGGTTTGTATCAGGACTCTTGCAAATCCTCTTTTCCACGAGAATAAAAAAACATATCAATGAGACTAGAAAAGCGTTTAATATATTGCGGTTTTGATCAGAAAACCACCAAGAAAATGTCTATTTTAATCTGTCATGTCTTTCTTTTAAGAAGCACACGAATTCAATAATTTTGAACTATTAAATTCATTCATTGGTTTAATATGCAAAAGGAAATCTGCATCAGGTTTGCATGTCAGTTACAGTGATACTGCAAAATCAAATATTTAAGCTGTGATATTCAGTAAATTCAAGTATTAATGCAAATCATTATTTCAGTAACCAGAAAATTAGGCAATTCAGTAATCAGTTACTTATTGGTCCCTTCCATTTTCTACTTTTTTTAAACTAGAATGTCTCCAATATAACCATTTCTATTCAATTATTTTATCTTTAAGTACTCAACCAACCACCATCATAGTAACAAGTAATCTCATAAGCTCCAAGTTTTCTTTTACATAAGTAAAACATACAGTGAAAAAATATTATCCAAAACAATGTGCAACTCCAAAAACCATAATCTAACCTGGCATTACAAAGGGTCAGGTTAGTGCTACATGCCCTGGACTGTGCTTTTGTGTGACTGAAATGACGCAAGTCACTGACAAAACACAGAACATTTAGGAAAAACACAGCATTTAATCAATAAGAGAAGACAATTTTGGAAAAATCAGAGAATGGTAATCACCAAACAACAAGAAGAATCCCCTAATAGACCACAATACTGATGAAGAGTACAGCCATTATAGTTCCACCACCTGTCCACACCAGTGTCTTACTAAAGGTTCAGCTCTATCAGTTAAAATGGCTGGTAAATATTCAACTAATTTGTAAGAGTATGCCCAGGGAAGACTCCAAGAAAGCTATATGGAAACAATATTATGAATCCCACAGCAAATAGCACCCTCAGATGCTATTATTCACAGTAAAAACTGATTTCTAGTGAAAATTCTGTTATTCCAGCCTCAGTATGCTCTTCACACTTTTGGTTACGCTGCTTAATTCTAAGGTTATCAAAATTTAACACTGGATACAAGCTTTTGGTGAGAGAAAATTGAAGAGCAAAACTTCCACCCCATAAAAAATGTTGGTGTCTCTGTTCTAAAATGGAAATACTAGGCAAAAGACCTCTCAGTGTGTATTTCAAGGAAATGCCTCCTATTTTTCAAGCCAGGTTATTCTGGAGGAGGCACCAGGATTACTCCTCTGGAACCTACATAGCACAGTGCCCAAAAGAAAGAAAGAAAATAGAGGAAAATGTGACTATAGCTCTCATTAGCTCTATTATAGTCACAGATTCACAATGAGCAAAAGAAACAACACCAAAAACCAACTAAACAAAACCCAACCCCCCAAAAAACAAATCAGAACAAAAAAAACAAACCAAACCAAAAATTACCACCAAGAAAACCCCACTCAGCAGTAAGTATTGGATTTTCCCAATGGAAAGGTAATCTTCTGTCAAGAAGGGTCTAGACATTAAGGAAATTCTATTTTTTGATGAGAAAATGCACAGTTTTCAGGCCCTATCAAGCTGCTTATAACAACATATTTTGATTTGTACTATTTTTCACTGCAATTTTTTTCATATTCCATATTTTCTTCTTATCTTCTCACGATTCTCAATTTCAAGATGTGTTACTTCCTTTGATGATGATGCCAGGGCTTCTTGAAATAATTTCATGCTTTTAATATCTGATTCTGAAAGCTTATTAAGTGTTTGCAATTTCGCAATTGAGCATAGCTTTCCTCATCAAAGAGACATGTTGGTTACGTCTACTTCTCTGTGGAACGAAATCCCTGGTATGCTGAACAGGCTACAGATACAGACACAACCTTTATCCTTTACATATTACAACAAAATAAATAATTATTTAAAAAAATAGCTTTTGACACTCACCATAGCATCTAAACTGTAATAACTACTTAAGATCTTTCCACAGATCACAGGAAAGGAGGTTAAAGTCCATTGGATAAATTAGTAAATCTAGTAATTTGAACTGTAGAAGTTATGCTGGAGTAAAAATCCAAACCATCATCAAGGTTTTGTCTCAGCACATCATTCAAAGCTCCTAAGGAAAAGAAATCAACTGGCAAGCTAAACAAATCAAAAATTCAACTGAAGTTAGCTTTGGCCTGCTATGAGATCATCATCAGTCATAAGGACCAGAAAGTCTGTTTTTGTTTTGTTTACATATAAAAGCTGAAAAGCACAACTGCCCTCAGCCTGAAAAGCTGGAAATCGGGGAAAAAAACTTGTTGTTGGGATTGAAGTTAATCTGAAACAAAATTTGCTAAAAATGCAGAGAATTTCAGTTATTAAAAAAATCCCTTAGGGCAGACTATCAGAGAATAATTTAGTATCTTACTAACAAGCTCATATTTGCAGTCTCTGAAGTTATGCACTAGAAAATCAACACCCTTACAACAAAAACATAATGTCTTCCACAGCTTTTAAGCCTTGCAACTTATTTCTTAGTAAAAATTGGCATGAAATTATTTACTAAACCTTTAAACTAAACAGAAAATATGCAAGATGAACTTGGACTAAAGGACAAGCAACCTATAAGAGCAAGAAGCTTGAATGAGGAAAATCAAACTGAACAAGTACAGGTGTTCTGTGTATCAGATTTAACCTGAGAGGAAGGTCTCTCCCACTGCTTTAAGTAAATATAGGGAAGAGAAGGATGATTTTCTGCCACAGAAATACCTTTTTTACCTTGCTTCTAGGTAATGAGTTCGTTTTAAGTATACTCCCTGAAAAAGAGCTGAAAGAAGAGCAAAAAGGGTAAAGATATGTGGAAACAGAGGTATCTGCTAAAAGGTTATTTCTCAGAACAGAAATTTTCAGTTGCTAAGCGCAGATTAAGCACATTAGATTGAGGCACAGAACTGGGTTTGACAACAAGAGATGGGAGTGCCAAATATACGACAATGGTTAAAGAATGGGAGTCAGGGTGGGACAGTCAGAAAAACAGTTTTGGGACTGGCAAGGAAAGATACAAAAAGTGAGCTACAAAATCAGATGGAAGATGGCAGAATTAAGAGATGAGGCAGAGAAACTGAGTCACTGAAAAAGTGCAGGCAATACATCTGATGAGAAATTAAGAAAGAGCTTTAACAGAGCAAAGAGATCAAATCCTGCAACAAGAAGGGAAGAGCACGGGAAGTGGGAAAACAAATACAATCTATTCTAAACTACGACTGAAAAGGGAAATAAGCTGGGACTCGGACTGAAAAGTTCAAAATAAATTGGGAAAGAAGTACTGAAGACAGAATCAGAAAATGGAGACATTGGGAAGGAAAAGTATTTCCAAACAGAACTTGTCAAAGGCATTTCATGGTCCTGGGTTGACAGTTGGACTTCATGATCTTAAAGGTCTTTTCCAACCTTAACCATTCCACAATTCTACGACCAGGAGCATGCCTTTGCTGTCTACAAACAACCACCCATCTTGTGCAAAAGTGCACCTAACTCGATCTACAGAAATGACAATCCCTAGTCATTTTAAAGGCAATAAATGTAAAGGCCTAGGCCATGCAATTTTACTATGGGCCACTTCATTGACAATATAGTTCTCTTTCTTGTTTGCTTTATTTCAGCATCAAGAAGCAACAGAATATTAGCACACCTACAAAGCGTAGAAAAGCTTATAACCAGAAATAAGCAATCTTATTTTAAGGCTGCTTAAACAACCTTTATTCTTTTTTCACCCCTATCCATAAGCAAATGTCATTTTTAACAAGATGATAATTAACTGCTTTTTCCATTGGATTCTCCTCTCATACAGGGACCAGAACAAACATGTTCCAGGAGTGAATTACTACACAACTGCAAAAGACTACTTTTATGGGACATCCAATTCATTTTTTGCAAAAATTAAAAGGCAATCAAAATATCAAGCAAAGGAGGATTGTAGGAAAGGGAAAAAAGTTTTAAAATTTAAAATATTTGAATTTCATTTTGCAAATTAAGTCAGTGAGAACTATTCTTTACTGTATAAACAACATACAAACTTTTTAAGGCAGACTACAGGAGTCCAATCCTTCAAAATTCTCAGACATGTTATTTTCCTGTGTCTCAGTAGCCTTCTTCTGAAACAGATTTCACCATACCACATCCTCAGTTCACGCAACATCTTCAAGATTAATGTGTCTGTCAACCACTCAGCAATGAGCTACACCATACAAATGAGCTTTCCAAAAAGTATCTTTGAATTTTTAGCACATTAACTCAGCAAGGTCAAAGCACCAGATAATAAAGATCTGGATATAACAAGACTGTGAAGGTAAAAAGCTAAATACAGGTTAGTAGCTCAGTTAAGCCTTGTTGATCTTCATCTGAATATAGGCTCTGCTGACACTGCAGTTAAGTTGGACACTGAGTAATACACAAAATGACACCTGAGGTCTCCCTTATTGCAGAGTACGTCGAGACCATTAGCTTTCTTGGCTGTTCTTTCTGAAAAGAGCAACACATCTCGAATTCAGTAAAAATTAAATGAAGAACTCATTTTGAAGATGAGTCAAATAGCAGTCCTGTCTAAGCAGTCAACAGATCAAAAATACCTCAAGAGTTAAAGTCATTACACGGTGTTGTTTCTTACAGTAATTCAATTGCTGAAGTGATACAATCTTTGCAAAATTTAAAGCTGATAACCCCAAAACTAACTGTGAAGCTATAATAACAAAGCAAAATTGAATACAAGATTCCTACTGGAAAATATCGTACCACTTCTAGCACATAAACTAATCAGAAAATAAAAATCATTGTTCGTGTCCTCCTGGACTAAATACCCATGTGCAGAGGTACCAGCAGCAGCCATTTCCACAACCAGCTCCTGCAATCATTCTAGATTTGACCTTTACAGATTTTTCTTTTTCCAGCCAAACCAAATTTTAACAGCAGCTTGTTCAACAGCATCTGAACCACAGCTGAAATCAACTGGACCCCTTCTAAAACCATTTGCCTCACTGATCTCCTTATCAGCATATTGTGAGAACACAATGGTCCACAGCATAATTTTCAAGCAAGTCTGTGTGACCATTAATGCAACACTAGAACCCTTAGCAACTGTAATGTAACACAAGACAAGCAGCTGGAAGCATTTTTGGGGAATATGGACCACTGGCAATTTTTAATATCAAGTCTGCTATCTGAGAACCACTTCAACACAGAGAACACTTAGCAGAGACCAGCCCAGTCTTCCTCCCACTCCTAATTAGCTATAATAAATATCCATTAATAGATACCCAAGCAAGCAAATACAAACACTAAAACAAGTGATCCCTAGCATAACTTAACTTTTAAAAGATACCTTTTTGTTGAGCATGTTGACAGTACAGTGTAGTTACTCAGTAAAATACTAGAATGTACCTACATAGAGCCACTATCATTAACCAACACATACAATTAATAAAGTTTAACCCTTAAAGGCTACAAGAAAACACTTTATTTAAACAAAAAAAAGTCGAGGTGATACGCAACTTCTGAGTTGCTGTTTCCTGAGTTTATAATACAAACCAATATAGCAAAAAAGGGGGAGCTCTGATTGTGTACTTGGAATGTAAAAAGGAGAGCTTAAAGATCACTTTCCTTTTGCCTTCTTTGAAAAAGTACATTAAAAACAATTAACAACATTCAAAATCCCAACGATGCCTTTTTAGATGACCTAATTTCATATTATTATTTCATCTTCAGTTTGCGAACTTCTGAACATGTTAGAACTAACTAAAGGCAGACAGATCAAGCTACTGAGAAGCCACTGAACTAAAATGATATCAAAAAAAGTGCATGACCACTTGACTTTCCTCAAAGACTTAACTTCTCTAGTCCGCCTCACTGAAATTCCCAGTACATTACCAAAAATAAACATGAAAGAAAAAATACGTGCTGGTATTTTAAGAAAAGTCTGAAAAATGTTTTGAAGACTATTCAATACTTTCTAGAGATTGAAAGTGCATCATGCAAAGAAGGTCCAAAATGCGTATTTTTCCTACTTCCATTAGGTTCTTTTTCTTTAATCCATCCCAAACGTAACTTTTTCAGACATGTTCAAGATTCATGCAGAAGTACTCCAAGAAAGCTATTAAAAAAGTACAACCTCTGTGGTATTCTGGCAAAATCAGTAATACAGAAGCACAGATCTATTAGCTTCCACAAATATAGCAGACCTACTCACCTATCCAGTAAAGCTGTGCTAAGAAATCAGTTTGCTGTTTTTTAAAATATTCTTTGAGCAAAATATTTACTAATACTGTGAAATAATTCACTGAAATAATTACATGCCTGAATGTATTCTGAATTCTCAGTTAAAATAAACTCAACATTAATCCCTGCATCTCTAGATTTCTTAAAAAGTAATGTTAGATGAGGTGTTGAACTTTGTGCAGGCACAATTTCTCATATGCTGTCCTCATATTTACACATGAGCACACGGCTTCCTTTGCTAAGTTGGATACACGGGCCATAGCTACTCCTCAGTAAGATTCATAAAAGCACCATGAAAAACTAAAGAGATACAATAATTTTTATGCAAACTAGGGACCAAGAGAAAAATCCCTAATAAAGTAATTCAAGCAAAAGATGACAATATAATTTTTAAAAATAAATTAAACATTCTAATTTTAGAACAAGCAGTTCCAAAGCCAACACCACTGCCAGCAACCTATGAAACAGTAACTCAAGAACAGCTCTCAAGAAAGATATTTTAGTCTGTGAGAAATTCTGAAGGCTAACAGTGGTGCGTCAGTTTAAAAAGTTTCTTAAATTAGTTTTCAACTCCATGTTCTTTGTGTACAAATTATTTTTTAAATAACTTGAAACAGCCCCATGCAGTGATGGTGAACAACTGAAACAATCACAAAAAACAGCTACTAGGTAAGAATGTTTCATTTACACATACTTTTTGAGAGCAGAAGGAATCATGCTCATTCATTTTGTCTAGCCCCTTTCTTCTCAATACTCACTGGAACACATGCACTAGACTACTCCTCATAATAGATACAGTTCCTGCAAGTTGTTGTGTTAAGAGTATGGAAATGCAGCAAAAAATAAACCCCATTGCTCCTGCTTCTTCTTCCTATGCAACACTGGGTTTTCAAGAAAACATCCACAAGCTTCTCTTATGGCTGCTCGAGCGGCCTCAACAGTGCAACAGAAGTAACTGAGAGGAGAAACAGGGTCACCACAAGTTGGATATTCAGCCATGCTACAGAAACTGTTAACTTAGTAGTGGAAGGTATATTAACCATTGATGCTAAAATTTATCATCTTAATTTACAGATAATTCTCAACATGTAACTGAATATAAAAGTGGCCAGCAAGTAGTCCTGTCTTACACTGGAAGCTGGAAAAAAAAAAGTAATCAAATTCACTCTCTTGCTACAGTAATTCCTGCTCCTTCATTCCATGCTGCATCCTGCTTAATTTTAAGCATGCCGAGGATGGGCAGGTCATCATTTCACCTAGGGAGCTGCTCTTCCCACCCAACTATTAATCGCATGAATCCAGTGAGCAGCAGAAGTCAGCTGAGGACCTCGGTGTGTACACTTGGCTCTTCCAGCTCCTGCCTGGAAGGTGCCACATTTCTTCTGGAAGGCACCAGCAGTGAAAGAGTTTACAGTAGATACAGCAAACTCTTAGAGACTGACACTGATTAACCACAAAGAGGAATTCTGGCTAAGCTAGAGTTTCTGGAGGTTACCTGTATGCGATGACCAAGGAATTTCCCAAACAGTGCAAAGCTACAAGTCAAACTGCACCCAATCCCACTGACCTCACCTTGTCATTAAGACTCTTGGGAGGAAATTCAATGATCCTACTCCCAAGATACACAAGTCCTTCAGATACGGCAATCAGTGTTCTCTTGTCCACGCACAGTTTTTTTCACTGTTTCTTTAAATTGCACAAACAGTAAAGTCTTTCCAGGAACTAAGATCTCCTGAACTGAATGTGATATACCGTATTTGCCCAATTCTGTTAGAATTGCTTCTCAGCTCCGCACAGTGCTCATTTACACAAACTCAAAAATGGCTGTGCTCAATGTTATTACCAGATCACACTGGAAAATGAGTGCTCCTCTCTTCCCCTGTTTACCTTTACTGCATTCCAGATCTCCTACCCAAAACATAAATTGACATATATGCACAGATACTTTAACATTCACAAGCAAGTATTTCTCTTTTTCCATTATTATTTTTCAACTTATCCAGCTATACCACTACTTATGATTTTAAAGTCCACCTGCAGCTTTTAATTAAGGAGCTACATATGAATATACCTTTTTTGCCCCCCTTCACAGCTTCCTGACTGCTGCCAAGGCAACTGAAGTAATTTGGGGGGAAAAAAAATAAAATTAAAACCTCAATGTTTTGTTGCTTATTTTCTCTTGACTGTACAGTCTGAAAAGCATTAGAGGGATACATATCAAAGCAATATTTTGTAGAATTTAGGCTTGCATCAAATAGCTCATAAGCATTATTCTGCCACCTTACATGATCAGTACTTTGGTAAATATTTAATCCTTTATAAAACAAATTTTCTTGGGTTTGCCAGTACTCTCCATCATGGTCCCCATTTGTTCAATTATCCAGCAAAGTCTCAGTCTGCAAATTTTTACAAGTATTTGACTTTTCTAACAGATCTTATCAAAATGCAGTATTTATAAAGACGTATTGGAAGAACTGGAAAAGAGAAACAAAAGGGAAAGTGCTCTCCTGCAGCAGGTAGGAAGAAGGGTTAAGCAGGAGCATGTCCTGTCGTGGTGCCCTGTCTACCCATCTTCCCTTTCTGTCGGGTTCCCTGCCCCGCTGCCACCATGGCCCCGCTGGCCCCGGCAGCACAGAACAGCAGTGGGATGCACATCACGCCTGTGCTCCCAGGCTGGAGCACAGAGGCATCCCTGGCCATGTAAATGCCACCTGAAGCCCAGACTCAGGACTGTAGCAGCACAGCCCTTCTTCCCGGTTTAGGCATCTCAGCTATGCTGAGAAAAAGGGAAGGAAGGGGCGGGGGCATTCATCAACTATGCCATCTTCTTCACCACTACATCTCACAGACTGAGCACTTGATAGGTGACATGGCAGAACCACAAGACATTAATCACAGCAGTATTTTCATGTCAGAATGTTTAAATTTACAGCAACACAGGTTTTTAAAGACTCATTGCCCAGAAATTTAGTGATACTGTCTTGATCACGCTTAATTCCATTATGCGGCTTGGAAAAGAACTTAGATTTTGAACAAAAAAATGGGGAAAATTCTCTTCCTCCTTGAAAATCAAAGCAAGTGGTATATCAATTAGCACCTCTATTTTATAGTATTAAACCAAAACTAGATGGGTCTATAATCAGATCCGGAAATTTAAAATTTCCCAGCATACACTACACATTTTAGACATCATGTAATAGTGGGTATGCAATAGTCTGCAAAAAGGTGAGCAGTCTATCTTTCTTACCTGAAGCACGATTCAAGTATGTGCAGAGGTTTTTAAGAACAGGTTAGACAATATTCTGTTAAGATTTCATAGCCTTTCTAGCTACCTCAGCTATTCCAGTGCTCAAATACACTTAAAATTTTACCTAAAACTTGACCTGATTTTAACTTTCTTCAAATTCAGCTTATTAATTCTTCTAATAAAGACACTAAAAGCAATTTCTTCTCCTATCTGTAGTATCTTTAATTTCTGAAATTTATTATAACATATGTTATCCTGTTATTCCTTCCTTAACTACTCTCTTTTCTAGAATAAACTACATCTTTCAAAAATGAGGCTTGTTCTTAAATGTCTTATTCTCATTTTGCTCTCCTAGACCTTCTAGGATATTCACCTGTATTTCTAGGGGCTAGCACTTCTTCACTTAGTTGATATCTCTCCCAAAACTTAATATAAAAAAAATGTACTTTGGTATCTAAATTACTTTGAACTGTTTCAATTTCATCTCCTAGTCTAACACTCCTCTTTCATTTTCTTCCCGCTTATACAGCCTATCATTCCCTGAACTCTGCTATCTGTAATGTACTCGGCCGCCCTTATCTCTTCCAGGCAAGCTTTGAGTGACTACGTATTTTCTGGTTGCTTCTCCCCACATTAAGATGTTTTTCAGTTGAGCTACTAAAATTTCCTACAAGATTAATTTTTTAAACCAATTCCTCTTTCATGGAATTCTTGCTATTTCAAAGCTACAACAGCCCACATTAGATTGCAACCTGCTGTTTACGAAGTGAGTTGTATTAGTTCTCCTTAGCTTGCATGCTGTTGTTTTTGGGTTGGTTTCCTTTTGAATACGGAGTAGTATCTTGTCTTATTTTCACTAAGAAAACATGAAAGCCCAATTATACTGGGTATTAACAATGACTGACATCTTAAAGGCAGAATATGTTGTAACTTTTTTTTAAAATATTGGAATGGATAAAGAGTAAACATGCTCCACGACAGGCCACAGAATCAAAGCCACTAACCTTAACACCAATGGTAATGGAAGTCTATGCCGAAAGTTCCCAAAGCCTGTTTTTACAGACACTAACAAGCATCTTTTGGTAGACACAGATAAACAATGAACACATATGGAGACTGAACCATCTTGACTTCCTTGAATGTATGATGCCTCTCTGAACACAAGAAAGGCAATGCTAGTCAACAACAACCCTGTCATCTGAACAATATCTGCTGGGTTTTTTTAAATCCAATCCAAACCCAAGCTGGTTTAGTGTTTAATATGAATACACATAACGACAACAGTCCAAGTGCTGTTATAAGCATAGCAAATTCTTAGGATTAAATACTCTGAAAAAATGGCTGCAGATCTGAAGCTGGTTTATGCTGTTACGTCTACAGGAAAACATAACCTAGGTTTGATGTACAATATGGATAAAGTTCTATATATTCATTAATGCCAGCTACTATAAAGCATGACCCCATTTGCTTTTGTTAATAAAAGCATTCCCTGAGCTCCATGTGCTACAAATATACTTACATCTTTTGCCATGTTACCAAAGACTAGAAACCAGTCCTCTTAAAATCTTGACGGCTGCAGGACACAGGGACAATGATGCTATTTTCTACAAAACAAGCAAAGACAGCATCAGCTGTAAAAAAATAAAAGGAGGGAAAGTTTTTACAATTGAAATTAACGACTACTACCACGTACAATTTAGGCTTCTTTTTTAAAAAAGCCACATTTTTAAAAAGGGAAAAGTTTCCCTTCATCACCTTTTCATCCCTTGAGCCCCACGCTCACGTGTGGGGGGCACTCCTTCCCCGACGGCGGGGGCGAGCTGTGCCGTGGCAGAGCCCTTCCCCCAGCCCGCACCCGATCCCACGGGGGGCCGGTCCCTGTCCAGCTGCGCCCCTTCCAGCACCGAGCGCTGGGCGCGGGCAGCGATCACGGCCTCCTCCTCCTCCTGCTCCCCACCCCCATTTCCAGCAGCAGGGACAAGTAGGCCCTAGGGGCAGCTCCCCCCGGGGCCTTCCAGCCCCGCTTTCCTCCTCCTCCTCGCAGGCGGACGGGCCGCGGCCGCACCGGGAGGCACAGCCCGGCGGCCGCCTCCGCTCCCCGGGCACCCCGCGCCCCCCGACCGGGGCCTCACCGCCCGGGCAGAGCCCTGAGCCCCGCGCCGCCTCCCCCCGGCAGCGAGGGGCCGCGCTAATCGCCTGGGCGGCGGGGGCGCGGGCAAGGGGGGACGCGCCCGGCGGCACCGCCGGCGGCGGCGGGGGAAGGGGCGGCGGGCGGGGTGCGGGTCCGCGCCGTCCCCATCCCCATCCCGCCCGACCCGCCGCCGTCCCACCCGCCGCCGCTCCCATCCTCGGGCGCGGGCTGCCTGCACCTGAGCGGCCGAAGGTAGAGAGAGCCGGCTCCATCCCCCGCCGCCGCCCCCAGATAGGGACCCGGAGCGCGGAGCGGGAGCACCCCCCGCCCGCCGCCGCCGCGCTGCTGCCGCCGCTTCTGCTGCTGCCGCTGCGGAGGCGCCCGACTGCACATGTGCGGCGGCGGCTGCGCGGGCCTGGCGGGAGGGGGCAGGGGCGGGGGGAGGCGGCGGGACACCGACATCGGCAGCCCGGGAACGGGGGAGGGAGGGAGGGAGGGAAGGGGGCCGGCAGGGACCGCCCCCCGACCCCCCCTCGCTTCGGGGAGGGGGTGCGGGGGGAACAGGGTCTACCCCGGTGGGCTGTCACTTCCCAGCGCGCCTCTGCCCCTGCCGGCCGCCCGCCCGGCGGGCTCCCGCCCGGCCACCCCCGCACGCCGCGGCCCCGCACACCTGCCCGCCGCCGCCGAGGGGCTGCCCGCGGGAACGGGGGGGATGCGGCTGAACCAGTGGCGGCGGCGGCGGCCCCTCCGCGGACCCCGCGCGTGCGACCTCCCGCCGCTCTTTCCTCTTCTCTTTTCTCTTTTTTTTTTTTTAAATAAATTTAAAATAATTTAAAAAAAAATTGAAACTTACACTTTTGTGCGTCCCCCTGACGCTGCGCGCTGACGTCACGGGCGCGGCGCGCCTCGCACGGGCACACGCGGAGCGGCCAAGCCACAACCCGCCCGCCCGCCGCTCCACGGCGCGCAGCGAGCGCCGCACTGAGCATGCGCGGGATTTTCGCGCCTTCTCCCGAGCGCGCGCCCGCCCGCCCGCCTGCCGCGCAGTGCCCGCGGAGCGGGACGGGATGGGACGGGACGGGCTGGGCTGGGCAGGGTGGTGCGGGCTCTTGCCACAACATCCTGCTGCCGGTGCTTCCTCATCGCGCTTTGTCCGGCCGTTACTTGAGCGAAGTTTCGCTCTCAGCTATCGTTGCTAAAATTAGGCGTTTTGTGGTAATCCAAGCGAAAGTTTTCCCTTTGGGCGGCTGCACAGTCTCAACCTTGAATTAGGTCAGACCTGCGCCAAAAAAGTGAGGCACCTCCAGGCTGTGCAGCCTCTGTGTACATGACAGCCGCAGGAACGGGGCATGTTAGCAAGGGTTGTGTGATGTAATTACATCATTCTCCAGTAAATTTTGGCAGAAAACCCTGCAGCATGCCTAGCGGGGGGCTGCAAAGGCAGGGCCATAATGGTGGAAAGTGCAGGAAAGCACAAAAAGCTCAAAAACTGTGTTGCTTATAGGGATAGATGCAAGGCTGCTTGATGGGGAAGAAGGCACACACACTTCTGCACTCATTACCGAGCCTGCATGGGGATGACGTTCATAACGTGATGAGGGGAGCAGGAAGTAAGAGGCTCGTTCCTTCTCTAAAATTATGCTGATCCTGGGAAAGACAGCTAGTTGGGAATAGAAGACACAACCAGCAGAGCCACCACATAGAAACAGCAGGCCAATCTAGCACAAATGCTGGAGAAGATGCATTTCATCAGTCAACTAGAGCCACATTTAGTTACTTTTATACCATACTCTTTCTTGTTTTTAGAAGACATTGAATAGTTGTGTTTTACAATAGTAATGAAATGTTATCTTCATTTTCTTGATAAATACCAATCTTCGAAATTTTTCATTGTCAATACCATCCACTTGCTGCCATAAGGTTCATTATTACCCCATTTCTTCATTCCTCTTGACTAAGCTTGACAGCAGTGGACACCAAAGAAAGAAGGTGATAATGAAAATGTCCTTGTAACTGTTTATAACTTTTCAGAAAGCAACAAGAATTTTCACACACAAAAAGCCATGAAGCACCCTAAGCCAGCTGCAGAAAAAAAATGCTTCCTAAAAGACATCTCCAGTTGACAGTGCTGCTCTCCACCCCCCAGGTCATATATACTGTGCCAGTGGATTTAAACTTTCTATATATCTCCAGTTCCAAGCCCCCTCCCCCTTTTTTACATTAATTCTTGTAGGAAAAAAATTTGAAAGACAACTGCACAAGCATAAACAAGGGAGGGTGGGTGTTGTCCTGCTTTGCTAGCATTTATTTTGATACATTACTAAATGCCCAAGCATGCCCAACTCCTCGGTAGTGCTTTTTTCTTTAGCAGGGTGTTGTTCACAACTAATTTGAAGTATTTGGGCCAGTGGAAAAATTTTCAGCATTTCTCTTATCTCTGAGCACACTCTTCTCAGGCATTTTGGAGCTTTAGGACTTTTTTTGTGTTTGTAGTGTGGAAGGCTATTCCAGTTCACAACTGTTTTCTAATGGGCTGCCTCCCCCTTTTCAGTATGGTTGAAGAGGAGAACAAATCATAACTTTAAACAGCATCAGTATGACAGACTGCATGACAGACACAAGGGAATTATTTCAAGAGGTCATCTAGTCCACAGACTAGACCTACAACAGATGCCAGAGGACACGCACATGAACATATTTTGACCTTCATGCCTCAGAACTGGAAGCCATGCAATCTGAACAGAGTGATCTGTGCAAGCTCTTAATTAAAGACCTAGTACCAGCTGACAAGTTTGTCAGCATCTGGCCTCCTTGGGACATAGCATCTCCCAATTCTCAAATTTCTGATCTATTTTAGGAAATAAAAAATACCGCTTGGTACCATAATTTTGAAAGTGTTACCGCTCCTGGATCTAGGTTTTGTCCCAGAAGGCAGGATCAGTTGTCCCTAAGCCACTCTGGTCATACTATTGTCCAGTTTGTTTCCTCCAGCAATCAGGACATTTTCCTAGTCTCCACTATCCTTAAACTGTTAAGTCCCACCCAGCAGTGGTAGTTCCTCAACAGAGGAAGGGAGAAAACCCAAGGAGCACAACTCTCGGGCTACCAGGTAAAGCTGGTAGAGGTATACCTTTCCCTTTGGCCTTTTGTTTCCTTTGGGGTGGGGTGGGCCACATCTCCCAGCCCTTGCTGCTCTTCCTTCTTCACTAGTTTTGTTGGCTCCCTCACTGTCATCAACAGTGGATGTCTGGTACTTGCTGCTCCTTACAAGCTATTGTGTTTCCCACAAAGTAGTAATGCTCTTAGGGTAGCTTTGCCTCCTGTCACTCGGCGATCCCATTTCCTCCCCCTTTGGCACTAACCACATACTGGAACACTGCCATGATTGGTTACAGAGCAGAACTACGGATTCCTTCCCTAGACAAATCCCATGAGTGCTTTTGTGGTTAGACTCTTCCTGGATTCATTCCAACAGGCAGCAAGACCATACTAGGCTTCTCACCCCCTCCATCAAGAATCACCATACAGCACTATTCTGTCATGCCAGGCACCCTCTACACTTCCCACAAAGCTGAGGATGTCCAACCCTAAAACAAGTGAACTACAAGGCATCGTAAGGATGCTTTCTCCTCATATTTGAAAATTAGAGGAAATATGAATTCTTATGGTTTTTGAAAGGCTACATAGCCCCATGGACTAGGCCACCATGACCGCATTCCTTGAGCCATCCTAGACCCACATCAGTCACAGCTGCAAGAACCCACCTCACAGCTCCCATGAGATGCCTTCCCACTGAAGAATGGAAGCCACCTGCTCTATATGGGATAAGCCATAAGTATCACAGAATCACAGAATATGCCAAGTTGGAAGGGACCCACAAGGATCATCAAGTCCAACTCCTGGCCTTGCACGCCCAAGAGTCACACCATGTGCCTGAGAGTATCATCCAAACACTTCTTGGACTCTGTCAGGCTTGGTGCTGTGACCACTTCCCTGGGGAGCCTGTTCCAGCGCCCAACCACCCTCTGGGTGAAGAACCTCCTTCTAATACCCAACCTAAACCTCCCTTGACACAATTTCAGGCCATTCCCTCAGATCCTGTCACTGGTCACCACAGAAAAGAGATCAGTGCCTGCCCCTCCTCTTCCCCTCATGAGGAAGTTGTAACTGCAAGGAGGTCTCCCCTCAAGTCTCCTCCAGGCTGAACAGACCAAGTGCCCTCAGCTGCTCCTCATACCGCTTCCCCTCAAGGCCCTTCACATCATCGTTGCCCTCCTTTGGACACTCTCTAATACCTTAATATCTTTCTTATATTGCTGTGCCCCAAAACTGCACACAATATTCAAGGTGAGGCTGCACCAGTGTGGGTCCATATATACCAATCTGACCCCACGAAAGGAACAGGGAAAGGGCTGACAAAGTATAAGCACAGCCCACACTTCCAGCTTTTAAACTGCTTTTGTTCCTTTATCTTCACAGGGAATAATGATCAAGGGTAGCAATGAAGTGATAACATGAAAGAACTAAAATTTTCAGAAAACCATGCAAAACAAGCAAACGGTTACATCCATGTCCAAAACAAATCAACAAAAAAAAAAAGATAAGCTGAATGAGTTGCAAGTCAAGCACAAAGCAGACCCTTCCTTTTCATTCCCTTAAGCTCAGCTTTTCCATAGAAATAACCTCTCATCATTTATGAAGTTTCTGCTCTGTATCAGCTTTTCTGTATTCAAATGATGCTGTTCATTAGCCAAATGAATGAGATAGAACCACTGACCAACAAGCTGAAACAAAAATTTCAAGAAAAGACCTCCTGTTCTTCGAGAAACCTTCAAGAAATCAGTTTCAAGTTTCTTTTCCGTTACTCATTCATTTTATTTAAAACCCCCTTATTTTATTTATTGGGCAGCTTTCTCCTCTGCATTTGTCAACTGTTTTGTGATAACTTTTGAAACCATTCAAGGGAAGGTGGAATTGACATACTTTGTAAAGCATCAGTGCCTGGAGAGAAAGTTCCGAATCCAGTGAGGAAGAACTCAAATATGATGAACTCTACCCTGTCCTAGTAGTTCGTACATGCTCCAGTCTAGTCCCACCTGCATTTATTAAGTCCAGCAGATGTCAAAGAAAACACAGGAGGAAACTGAGGCTGCTGTAGGGTAGAGGAAAGAAGTGTAAAGCACACAAATCCATCTAAAGCTTTGTCTTGCTACTTGGAGGACAGTTTTCATTTTAATTGACAATTTAAACCTACCTAACATGCATTTTTCTAACCATTTTGTGGGTATCAAAGTTACTTCAGATGACACTACAATACTGACCTGAAGTGTTAATGTATCTTAAGTATTGGTTTTAGCAGATAAACCTCAAGATGATTCCTTAATGTTCTGTCTGAGTATACTGTAGCTTATGAGTAATCTCTTTCTATGACACTTAAAGAATGGACTTTTACAAGGTTTATCTGACTACATACAACATTTTAAAGAAAAGCACATTTAAGATCACATTGATTAAGATCACACTGTTTTCTAAAATATCATGATATTTTAAAAAGACTAAGAATTTATTCAATGTAAATGCAACTTATAAAGTTGTGGAGTTGCAAATACGCATTCAGCCTTCCATTTCTAGTTTTCTGCAAATTAATTTACTTAAAATAATTTCAAACCTAGTATAGTGTCAAATAACATCCAACCTCCAAAGTTACAGAAGTGAGATTTTTCACATCTGCTTAAAATTAGACTTCCCAGTTTTTACCACATTTATTTTTGAAAAACAAAGGAAAAAACCTGTAAACCATTACTTAACAGCAGTTAGCAACAAGAATGGGTGACAGCTGTCAGTTTGCAAATGTAAGTTATGCCCTTTCTTACTGTCAACTTTTAGTTCAATTATGTAAATAAATACAAGACCTAACACAAAATTTACCACTGTAAGAAAATACGTTATGTGCTGCATTTTGGAATAAAGTATCACACAGTACTGGCTGCATCATTTGGAATATGTAATTGGCTGCTTGGAATTGACGTTAAACAGTTAAAACTTTTCTTTATGTAGATGACTACTCTTTTACTCACCATTAGAAATTTGTTTTGTAATTAATTTTATGCTGCTATATTAAACTCCTAAACGTGAAAATGACTCAAGTCATTTAATAAAAGATGATACCATAGGCACCATAATATATATATTTTTTTTTCTTTTTAAACAAAATCTGGTGATGAACCAGCATTAATAGGATGAAAATTAAAAGGCACATTCAGGCAAAAAATAATCAGCACAGTTTGCATGATGTTATATTTTAAAAAAATAATTTATGATCTGAATAATAGATTGGATCGGAAACAAATATTCTGGCAGACTTCAATCTGTCAGAGAGAAATAAATTTTGTAAAAGGTGTGCAATTCAAATGACGAATATTTTTTAGTGTTGAATTTTGTTTTGTTTTAGATCAGTATAAGGCTCATGACCAAGTGCTTGCTAAGAGGACTGACTGCTCAAAATGTCTTGTTTCCCGACTGCATAGAAATACAACGAGCAATGAAGATATTCCTTGCAAGAAGACATATTCTTCTATATGTGCAAATCCTAATCAAGTACTTGAGCGTCTTTCAGGTCTCGGAACACATTTCATAATCGCAGCTCTCCACAGGGCAGGGGCAAGTAGAAGGCTTAGAGTAGTTACACTCAGAATAAGCAGATAGACCTGCAAAAGGCAAATAAAAGCCATTATGTCTCTTGGTTACATGACAGTGCTAAGAAGTGACTAGAAGTTTGAGGAGACCACACTCCTCTGGACAGTATTTTTAAGAGACTTCACCTGTGTTCATAACGAACTTCGTGTATTGCTACAAAAGCAAACAAAAGCATGCTCAAATTATCTTAATTACGCATTTACCTGGTTTGAAAATACAATTACAAAAACACCATTGTGAGCTTATAGAAAAACAATTGTTCATATATTTAGTTAAGAGATGAATTTTGAAAGCTCAGTATTTGCTAAGAAGTTGAAGGCCAAATATCACTTTATTTAAAACAGAACAAAAAAACCCCCCACACCCCTCCAAACTATTCTGGCTTAATGATATAATGGCAAAGTTCACTACTATTCTACACTGAAAAGAGCAAACAAACATCCCTTTAAGTCATACTGCACATCTTCTGAAAAAAAAAAAGATCTTAACTACATAGTCTGAATGAGTCTTAGAACACAGTGGCAGGAAGTAAGTTTTGAGGTCCCAAGCAGAAGAATGACTTTAGGAAATTTCAGAGCTATACAAACCTATACAGTAGATAATTATGTGAGAGCAGAAAAAAATGAAAGCCTAAAAGCCCTCAAGCTCAGTGGGTGGCCCCTAAACTGGTTCTGTGATCACGTACAGAGATCTTGAAACTCTATGCAAACATGCAATATTTGTAACTCCTAATCATATGCAGGAGCGAACATGAAAATGAATCACCTTTACCTAAAAGTGAACATCATTGTGTAAGTTTTTCACACACGCTTTATTTGGAATTGGTTCCAGCATTATACAGCCCACTTGCTCACACAATGAAAAGCTCTGAGCACCAGCAGAGTATTTTTTGTAAGCAGGAGCACAGACAACAAAGCAGCTAGCACTAGAAAGTGAGGTCACTTGTTGTATCTCTGTAGCCATAATTTACTTAATTTCACAAAGCAGACTTCATCTTCAAAACAAAATAACATTCTCACAGCTTCAATATAAAACTAAGTTTAAGGCTTCTTGCCTGGGGATTCTTTTAATGACTACTGAAAACATTGGTTGTTTCTTCTGTAGAGGATCTAAAATGAATAAGCTTTGCAAGAAAAACTAATTACAAGTTTATTGCTTACAGCAATTTCCACATCACGATATCTGCTCTCTAGTTCTTATTTGCTGGTATTTCCTTCTTCATATCCAATACTCTATACATATCCTATACCTTGTTCTGTATCAAGATTTTAAAAGCAAAGCCTTCTTATTCTTAGTGACTCAGATGCTATCTCCAACTCACTGCTTAGGTAAATAAAGAAGTTGTCAGTGAGAGCAGTTAAGGTAAAGCATTTATAACTAAGCTATTTAAAATATTAAAGTACAATATGAAAAAAATAAAAACAGCACTAAGAAACCTGTCAGGGACATACAAGTATCCACTTGTACGGGCTGATTCTATTTGTTAACAGTTGAGAGATGTCACAAAATTGGAGTCTATTGGTATTTCAAATACTGGGATTTTGTATTACAGTTTAAGTTATTCAGGTGCAAAAAATGAAGTTAATAAGTATAGAACACCTTACCTCCCGAGATATGATCCCTGCTCTGCGTGCTCTACTTCCCAGAACAAAAGAGAATTCGCTGACTTGTGCCAGTCCTGCTGAGACAATCCACTTGATATACTGGCTGGTCTTTGGAAGAATCAGAGAAAGGACAAGCACTGCCAAGACAAACTTTAAAAACAGGTTTTTTGGGGTTCTTGTGGATTGTCTTGTTTTGTTTGTTTAAATAAAAAAAAATGCAATAAATGAAATAGTACAAACTTTGTAAGATATATAGCATCAAAGACAGTAATTCTGGACATAACATAAAATAATGGACTTCTAAGTGTGTCTTCTGTATTAATGTCAAAAGAGACAAATGTTTTACTGAACGGCAAAAAGTAGTATTGTGTTTACTATAATAAAAACACTTGATAACTGTCACAAATTCCAAGCTAGATAAACAAACACTTCACCATGTGTAACTTACTTTTAACATTACAGTACTTTTTTTTTTAATACCCTAAGAATATTGTATCAAACTGTATTCTAATCAGTAAGATTCCTCCAAATACAGATTTACAGTAATACTCTCTGTTAAATCAGATTTTCAGTTCTTGCATAGAATTTTCTTTAGGGTATGCAGCACAAAGATTATTCAGATTATTAAAGATTAAAAAGATTATAAAAAAGAGTAAAAGAAATTACCTTCATTATGACCACAGACAATGTAAGGAATAGCAAAACTGTCAGTTCATATATTACAAATGTGGGGAAAACATGAAGTCCTAGAAGGAAAGAAAACAATATTTCAAAGTTTGAGGCCAATATCTTATGATGGTAATTTTCTGGGTTAATAATATATGGAATTGCAAGACTGTATTCTCAAAACTAACCAAACAGAAAGCCTTAACATATCTACCAACTACTTGATCACTAAATCCCTAACTACCTACTTGATCATAAAAGCATTTCCTGCATTATCCAGCCATTTTTCCTTTGGAGGGGTTTAGCACAAGCCATATTCCCAATTGAGTTAAGTTGTATATGAGTGACCCACAAGCACTTTCATTTATAAAGTTTTCTGCCTTCCACACCAGTCAACAATACAGAATCTGAAATGAAACTCACCTCTAATGAAAGCTATAAAAATCCTGCAGGAAAACAATTCCGTTGTTCTGCACAGTCATTGTAATGTTTTTCTAGTCATTTACCCTTTCTGTATGGTATGGTAACAGACTATTACTGTGGGAGGAACATGATATTCAGTATTTGCATAGCCTATAGGTACAACAGAAATTGAAACTATTTTTGATTACATGACCCTCACTTGCAAACACTAAAAGTCACCTGAACTGGAAAAGACACTTAGACTGAAATCAGGTAAAGCCATAAACCCCTGAGCATGGTTTAACAATTAAGGAATTACATACAAACCCATTGTTCTGATGTTGTGGTGGTTTTTTTGTGGGGGTGGGGTGTCTTTTTGAGGTTTTCTGCTCTTTTTTTTAAAAATTTTAATTCAGTAATTATATGAAGCAAGATAACAAGAACCACAAAGAACACAGAAATTTAAAACTAAATCTTGCTAATATTAAACAACAAAACAACAACAACAAAAAAAAGTATTTGTTGGAGAAGTCCTAGAGTCACTAAGCAATAATCTTACTCACAGCTGACTAAATCCATTTTTTCCTCAGAGAGTATGAGGAAGTTTTGCAGGCAAACATAACTGTGCATCTTTGGAAGCTCATTCCTTTTTCATAAAAGCTTCTAAAAACAGAAAGCAAAATAGTGGTGGTGTTCCTGATAAATCCATAAGAGTTGGCAGTTCTCCAACCCAATTATTTCTGGTGAAGGACAAAAATTTAGCTTTCTAAAGCAAAAGGCACGTAAATCAATGCTGTAACTTCTTATTTTAATGCAAGACAAGGTTTCACTAATTTTTTCTGCCCTGTAGCAGTGCAGAACCAGAACTATAGAGAACCAAGAGTTGTCATCTCTTCCAGACTGTGCAAGAAAGTTACTTATAGTAACGTCACAATGATTTGTCCATACGCTCATTCTATTGTGGATGGAAATATTTTTCAAGTACATCAGAGATATTTATATGAGTACCACCCAGTCAGCATTTACACACCCTGTTTTTTTCTTAATTTTCTTCCAACTACTGAAGCGCAAATGCAAAAGACTGTCAAAGTAAGAGGAGAAATGGTAAAATAAGAGATGAACACCACACCAAAAAAAAAATCTGCATGTATGCAGAGATGCACAAGGAGGGGCAAGCAGTTTCTCTGTTTTCACTGTGTATCACATGCACAGTGCTCATTCACCTTTAGGCTGACCTCAGAAAATACATGAAAAGCAATTAGAGAAATACAGCCCATAGCAATGGCATGTTAGATAAGAGGGCCAACTCTGACACATCTAGAACTGAAGGTTTCTGAGGGAGGATATAAATATAACCTAGTGCTCTCATCACTCCTGATGGAACTACCTGTTTACTTCTGGAGCAGGGTGAAGTCCATTTGAACTGCTGCCCATGGAGATTTATTGCTATATTCCAAAGACCTAAGGCACAAACTACAGCAGATTTCTATACCAAACCTGTGGAGGTAACTGTCTGTGAGGTGAAGCAAGCCTAAACTTGTTGCATACACTATTCTGAGCAGACAAATCAAACAGACATATTTTCTTTTTGTAGGAAATAGATCCCATCATAGGAGATTTTTATGGTCATTACAGACCTTTGCCCCAGTCCCAGATGAAAACCTAGGATAAGGCCAGAACTCACATGAGGCTCCTGTACGAGCATGTGAAGCCTTCCTGACAACACAAACGTCAACAGAAAGACTAACTTCACAGGCAGAAGGTGCACAAATATTAGCATTTATTGCAATGGTTTTGACCAGATTTTGTGACTAAAACAAAAGAAATGCTTTGAATAATTCAAAAACTTCAGCAGTGTTATCAGGTAGCACATGGCACATTGGCCGGCAGTCAATAGCTAGGATAACACTTAGGTCCACCTTTACAGAGCTGACCATAAGGGTCCAGACTTTAATTCTAAGCAGTGTTCTGAAAGAGCTGGAACAGAGGCCTAGGGGTGATCTTGCATCAGTGGCAGGCCAAAAAGCACAGTTCACTCATGTAAGTTGGTATGTGTTATTCTGTGGACAATTACAGGCAAGATTTTGCACATCCTTTTTATAAGTACTTTTTTCCTTAACAAGTAAACTCCCTCCTTCTCTGATTAGACAGATTCTACCAATCTGCTGGATGGCTGCCAAACAGCATGTGAACATCCAAACGTCTTGACCACATCCTGGTAGATCCCACATAAAGAAAAGGAATCTTGGAGATCCTTGATGGCAAACATTATTACAAAAACCAGAACTCTGTGGGTCAGCCTGGAGCCAGCAGAATTAATTCTGACACATCCTCAAGACAGGACATCACTCAGAAAAATCATGTTAGCTGTGCATTGGGATGCTGTATCTACTAGGAGTCTTAATGAACATAAGATCATAGCTAGCAAATGCAATAAATGCTGCAGCCCTGGCTAGATCACTAAATACCAGAGGGGAAAGCCAACATTCTTCATCTTTCTGCAAAAGGGAAAGTCCTTTTCATTCTAAAGTCAGTTCTGAGAGCCTGAAATCTCCAAGTTTCATTGTGCAGGAAAACAAAGCAGTAGAACTGGATGGATAAGGAAAGGCAATGCATGCCACCTAATGAATTCCAGTTGGGATCTTCCTTTGATTTTTCTCAAATTCAACAGAAATGTTAAGAGGCTTATCAGAGAATACTTGTGTGCATATCTGTTCTGGACAGTGGTGGTGCTGACAGTGGCAGCAACACCTGTCTTCTGAAGAAAAAAACCATGTTGTGAAAGGGTTTTCAGCATCTTGCATTCAGGGTCCAACGCTGAGCACAAGATTTACCCAGAAGGGAAACATGAAGCCTGGCGAGTGAGTACATCTGCACAGCACACAGGGAATGCACAACTTCTGTCAGCCACTGGAAGTAATCTGCCTCCTCATCAGTGGCAGAGAGGGTCCCGATGCCCAATTTCAAACTCCATATGCCTTGCAGACTAACAAAAAAACGGGATGTTGGAGCTTTTTTAAAAAAGTCAAACACTCTACTTTTCTAAAAAGCTATCAAAACAAAATCAAATTACATAGGGGAAAGATCTGAGTACCAGGTACCAAAACAGAAATGAGTTAGAAAATTCTCAAGATGTGGCTCTAAGGGATCGGTCCAAATTTTCTCTCAAAACTATCAGTGAGGACAGAGATGAACAGGAACTGTCTAAGCTCAGCAGAGGTTAGAGAGCCAGAAACCTTGAAGAAAACACAGAGGCCTAAATGAATATACAGACAGTGAGTAACTCCAAGTGCAGCTGTTAATGCCTAACTGCAAAGGTGTGTTATTCCCACAAATGCACCCAAGCGCAAATTTGAGAGCAGTGCCATTACACAGGTCAAGCTAAGGGCAGGTCCACTGTTATAGGTACTACATGAACAAGTGCTGTTCATCTCAGCTTTTAGGCACCAAAATGATTTCTGTAGTGAGAACAGAAAACAGGCATTTAAGACAAGCAAAACAGGAACGACCTTTTCCAAATGACATATTTACAGTCGCTTTTCAATTAAGTTAAAATATTTTATTTGTGTCTTTATCCTAGAAGGACCAAAAATTGTATTATATTACTGCAGTGGTGTACCACCCTACCTCGGGATCTCAAGTGTTCCCACTCTCTGTAACAGGATGCTTGCTGCATATAGCAACAAACCTTCTCTTTAGCCGGGGGGAAGAACCTTTCCCTGTGACCTTTACGTAATTTCATATAGTAAATCTCTACATCTTTATCATCATCATCATCATGGCTGGGCTTCATGAACGAAGATTTGGGAAGGGCTCTACCCACGTTTGTTACAAGCACCTTGGTGGCTAAAAAGGCCAATACAAGATAGATACGCCCGGTTGCAAAAGGCACAGCAGAAAGACTCCTTAGGAGATATATTCTGCAAGGCACGATTCTTTCTGCGTTGTCTTTTCTCCTCAGGAGTGATCCTGCATTTGCATGGGTGCCTATATAAGTAGAGAGCAAGCAAGAAGTCCTTAAAAAGAAATCCAGTAAGAAAGAAGTTTAAGGAATACTTTTTATTCTACTCAGGTTTTCTTCGCAACATCACATCACTCCTTTTAGAACCTAGCTCCTTGCCACTCCATAGAATTTCCTGTTCAGACAAAATTTAAAAGTAACTGAAAGTAAAGGGGAAAGGGCAGGCTAATTCTTTTTGGGGGGGTGAAAGTGGATTTTGTTGGGGTTTTTTTTAGGATTTTGGGTTTTCTTTTTTTGTTTGGTTGATTCTTTTAACAAGGAAGCATTGACACATTTTGTCAGAAGCCTATAACATTGCTCATTTTTCTCATTTTTTTCAGCGGATTTTCTTCTGAGGCAGGATTAACACCTATTTTCTGTAAAATCATAGAAACTTGTTAGGCAATTTTCTTTCCCTTCTTGTAGTTAAAATGGTAACAACAGTTCAAAAGGTTTTTTTTTTAATTCTGTAACAGAATAACTGAATAATTTTCTTAGAGTACAATGCAGGCTATATGGAGTGCTGCTAGCATACCAATGGGGAGGTCTTGCTATTTTTTGTACTCTAACAAAGTCTTATCTCTAGCCCTAATTTATGCAGCCACAAGAGTGTAGGACAGTATTTTTTTTTTCAGTCCCTTGTAAAATTGACTTAGGGCTTATAACTACTTGTCATGCTTTGTATCCTTGATAACATTATCCATGTACCACCATCTTCAGTGAAACACATGAACAACTTACATCTGTGAGCATTTAGCAATTACTCATCCAACCTTGGCAGTTATATGGGCCCAAGAGTTTTACCAAAGCTCACCACTTTCCTCTCATTATTAAAAATAAGTTATTCAAATAAACATATCTATTACTAAGTAATCTGACTGATTATCAGAAGCTATTATCATGGGCTGGGTAAAAACAAAAACAAAAAAACCCAAGAACATCAAGACTGGCAAGCATAACTATTTCCTTTTTATTCTGCTAGACACCAACAGTTTTAGTTTCTGTTATGAAACAGTGCTTATCGAACAGGTATATAAGGAACTGCATTAAAATTATGCCAATGATGGGGTTTAACTGTAATCTGAATAAATACAAGGAGAGAAAAAGAACAATAGAAAACTTCAAATAAAACCAGAAGAAAACCCAAGGGTGGTCTTGAAAAAAAAACAAAACTAAACTAAACCCAAACCCCATGAATTTCTGAGTAAGCATGGGTTGAAGAAGGTTGGATTTGTGCAGTGGGCTACATCCAAACCCTCTATCTTAGAGCGTGCAGAGCCCCCAACAGAGGATGTGCATCTCCTATATAATCCACAGGGAGACGGAAGTGCTTTCACAGGACCTGTCTCCTCATTCACCATACTTGAGCACTCCAGTTTCTTTCAGAGAAAGTGTACTGGGGCATGTATGGACAGCTAGGAATGTAGCAGTTCAAAATGAAGCTACTGATTGACTGTAATGGGTAACAAGCACAATGAGTTACTCTCCCGGTTTTAGGCACCAATGCTGCATTTCAGTTGGCTTTCAGGTGGTCTCTGAGATACATCTTGTTCAATTATTTTTCCCCGTGTTGAGAACACAGGTCACATCTTCCTAACTAAAGGAACAAGAAGCTATAAAAAAGATTTGTTTCCATTGTCATATCCCGCTTCTAGAAACCAAGCCACAAGAACCTGAAAACTACTCTGCCAATTGACTCAAAATAGTAATGCAATTTTAGTATAAATTACAAATATAGCTGCTGGGAAGACGGAAGAACATTCAAAAAAACCAACACCCAAACCAAGACCTTCTTCCCTTAAAATTTTCAGTTACATATTTTAAATAGTATGAATTCAGAATTAACAATGAAAAACTGACATTAAAACATGACTTAAGAGTACAACATGGAAATGGCTTCTGAAACTGGATGTTACATTTAAAAGTAGTAACAAAGGCAAACCAATATTTTGGTCAGTTAGCAGTTTAGTATTTCAACAAAAGAAAATCTATTTCCTCCCCTCACATTGGAGACACCATTTTTTCTCCTCCCTCCCATTTTTGAGCTATGTTTTTATGTCTTATATATGTTATATTTTATATATTTTATATTATATATTTCTATATTGTATATATTTTATATATTATAGATATAACATTATTTAATATTATAGATATTATTAGATATTTTAACATAAGTTGTCTTGGAAGTTACCTATAGATGCAAAGAAAATGATGGCAAGAAAGTCACGTATTGGTTCAATACAGCACATAATCTCCTCAGTAACCATGTGACCCTGAGAAGAGATCAGAGCTCCGGCTAAGAAGCATCCCAGCTCCATTGAAACATCCAGCAGCTCTGTGATCTGTCAAGGAATAACAGAGAACCTATTGCTGAGTGACTGAGTAACTTTACATACCATTTCACAGTGAAATTATAAAACTGGACATTATACTGAATGTAGGAAATTACTATGTCTTTATCCAAGTTCAACAACAAGTAGAATTCAGTGTATTTATTTCAATGTTCTGCAGTATTGTATTTATACAGAAGACTCACAAAATCAGTTTCCACCTCCACATTACCTCCTTCCCCACAAAAACAAAAATAAATTTCTTAATCTACACTAAGACTTTCTGTCACTCTTAAGGACACCATCTGATTTCACAACTGCAGGAGAGACTATAACAGCTTTGGAGTCAGGATTACATAATACATTGAGACTGAGAACTAAAGCAGTAAGAATAGGGTATTTTCCAGCTGTCAAACAAGAGGGAAAAATGAAAATCAAAGCTTATATTTGAGAGAATAGTCTCAATTTAGAAGTCTCAGGCATAAATTACATTTTATTATCATAAATGGTTTAAATGTGTCTGTGTGCTTTACTGAATAGGGGTTCCTTTAAGCGTGTGAAGTGCTGAAATGAAGCACAATATCGCAATATAGGCTTGAAAGAATTCAGACTGCTTCATTCTTTTTTAATATTTTAATGCAGTACTAGAAGGAAGAGATGAAACACATGTTAAAAAGCTAAACTAAAAACAAAGCAATTGCTTAAGGCAATGCTTGGAACGATAAAAAGAAAAAAAGCAAACAGCACTTCTGGTGGGTATAAAGTATGTTTTAAAATAAATACTTTAAAACCATGCTGCTGTAGGTGGTCATCTTGCTGAGAAAGTACAATGCTATTAATACTAATAGAACATTTAAAACGGAAGACTTATTTTCATACTAATTTAGGTTAAGCAACTATAGTACATTTATGGACACCATTCATCAGATCTTTAACGGTGTTATACTGTAAGTTATGAAACTATAACTCAAGTGGTCTTGAAAGTAATGGAGGAGAGCAAAAGACAAAATAAACGAGTCTCCAAGCTGTGCATAAAATGCCACCCAAAAATAATCCCCAGACTTTTATGTATTGAAGTACTAATGTCTGAATGATCATCACATAACTACATTTTTGATAAGTCTGTAATTTATTGCAAGACATTTAAGGAAAAAAATTGGTTCTGTCAACTAATATCAATAGTTGCTTATCAGGCAAAACCAACAAAATAATCTTATAATGTTATTCTCATTTTAAAACAAAAGGAATTTCAGAGCTTGTCACAACAATTTGAAATTGTAAGAGGGAAGAAGGCAATATATACATGAAAGGCTTTAAAATCACCAAGAGATGAGTAAAATAAAGGAAATAGTTATGAATAGGAAACACTTAAGTTGTTCTCAATCATACATTAGTTGTTTTAAAAGTCACACAGCTAATATTTTTAGGATTCCCATATACATGATTATGTTACTATATAAGAAGAGAGCTAGCATCTCTTGTACCAGAATTGCGTGATACTGAACTATTATAAGAATCACTCTTCAAGCAAGGAACAATTTGAGTGTTGGACCTGATGATCTCAGAGGTCTTTTCCAACCCCGTTGATTCTATGATTCTATGAAAGAAACATGTTTCTTCAGAAAGCATCAGACATAACTAGAGCAAACCGTGTATCTATCTGGGAGTTTGCTCCCACAGCATAAAATCTGAATTACATTCCTTCACTCTGGCAAATCAAGTATGAGCCCAAGGGCCTGGTAGAAAAATAGGCAAAATTTGCTATTTCTTGTTTAGTCTCTGGGTACTACACAGCTTCAGGTCTACAAAATCTACAGGTCACTCTACACACTGAAAAGTGTGAAGTTGGATGAGAGCGCAAGAAAAGAACCAACAATTACGTATTTTTCTTAACCCTATCTCCCCTCCTCCAGTCTGTTCTTCAGATTTATATGTATACAGAGACTCCTTTTACAATTCCCATCTTGGTCTCTATAGTTGATCAGTAATATTACCAGTAAGTAGACACACTTCCTCAGCTAAAACTGTAGCATCAGGGTCTGTCATGTATAATGTATGGGCGCACATGCACAGACACACTGGAGAGGGTTTGTTTTACTGGCAGAAAGGCATTCTCAGCAGAATTTTTTAGATAAGCAAAATTTGGAAAGTATTTCGCATTTAGTATTCCCTCTGTGCTTGCATCACTTTTAAAGTTTTCCTTTTACCAAACACGGCTCTAACGATTGCTAATCTCTGGGCTTTGCACTGTCCTTTTCTCAACTCTTACATTACAGAAAGCTTTGTCAGTCAATATTACATGAAAAGTTTTGGCAATTTCCATGTTTTTTCCCCAGTACAACCTAGTTTTCACCTGTTTGCGAAGGTCCCATTTTATCCTAATTCAGAAAGGATTGCTTTGCTATCACTAGAATATTAGATTTTTATGTTCAAATGTTCTATCACAGCAATAAATAAAGAAATAAACATTACTGCTGTAACATGTTCCAGTTGAACCTCAACCATCTGTTCAGCAGTTGTTTTGCTCATATGCTCTAAGAGTGTCTATCTTATTGCTACTCTTTAATCATCATAGAAGCTTAATGAATATGGTAAGCCAGTAAAATTAAAGAAAATCTCGATGGAAATAAAGGTATTAAAATTTCAGGCTTTAGTAACTTAAACCTGCTCAAGAGTAAAGAGCTGAATTCTAAGCTTGGATTTTAAGGAAGTAAAGCTGTAATGGAGATGGAAACAATTTTTAGTGAACCTTGGAAAAACTCCATCTCAATTATATTTTAAGAAATAATTAACTAGAATATTTGAAATTAAAGTTCTTCCTTAATCTTCTCCTCCTAATTGATAGAAAAGAGTTCATAAGCAGGTTATGAGCCATTGAGAAGTACTCCAGGCAAGCAAAGAATGACATTCCCAATATTAGCAATGATATTCCTAAGACACTACAGGAAAAAATATGTACATTTTCATACATAAAGTACTGTAATAACATAGCTATATTTTCTTTTTGTCTTTTTGGTACATAAAGCAAACTGGCAATTTCCCTCCAGTTGCACAATTTTCGTCATAATGTTTCTGTGCATAGAGAACATGAAAAAGCAACATTACACCAGTGAATGCTCTGGCTGCAATATTCTTCAGCTCATTGTGGTAAATATCTCGACCTAAAAGTACCAGTCGAGCCATGGATCCTGAATGGTCGTATTGAAAACCATAAGCAATATTTGCTCTTTATGTTGCGATTCAGAACAGTTCTCCAGTTAAAACAAACCACCAACCGCTATCTGCACAACTTAAAAGCTTCAAAAGGAGATGCTGAAAGTGTAACAATGATCTACTAAACCTTCATTACTGATGGCAAGATTCAAAGATGGACAACTGTGTCTCTCAGCTATACTTTTATAGGACTGGCACTTGACACAAACTCCCCCCACACCTGATCTGCCTAACTAGTTGAGAGACAAAAGGGAGGGGAATTCCAATTATTTCTGAGAACACTGGGAATATAAAGAGGTATCTTAAGCTCCAAGTCTTCGTAAAATATCTCATATTTGAGATGCACTGCTTTAACTTAGTTTACCAAGAGATGTATTTAAGACCCTGTTTCAGATGTAATGAGTTGCAATGTTATCCAAGTGAGCCAAGCAGTTCAGAAATGCTCAGAAGTCACTATCATACAGGAAGCTCCTCAATTGACAGGATAATCCTTACAGCAAAATTGCTTACTCACACTGCAGTATAGGAACCTCTTCTGTCCTATCTTCCCTCTTGTTTTCCCATACAGAATTTGTCGTTATTGGTAGAGAAATGACAATTCTTGTTTAATTAGTCATGGGAGATTTTTCAAACATAGGAAACAAGTAAAATAAAATAAGTTTATATATAATGTGCATTACATGTGCTAGTGTTACAGATTAATCCAAATACAGAAGAAAATTAGGTGGCCCCAGAATTCCAGTCAACACTGAAGCACATAATAAGTAACTGTACGCATGAAGCAGGAACACTGTATCATTCCTACCCTCTTTGTCATGTATTGGAAAGGATTTGGCCTGCAGATTAACCTGCATGCTAGAGAGTGAGTTAAAATATCTTATTTACAATCATCTCTCAGATTTTCTAAATGGAGCTGTCTTTGGTCAAGGCCACCAAAATAGGCACTCTCTTATTTCTCTTCTACAAATTCAAAAGCTTTTTTTAGAATTACACCAGCATAGAAAATTCTGTGTTTGCAGATTAATTATACCAACTCCTTTAATACTTAGGCTTGGTTTTCCCAGGAAAAAGATCTTTGCAGGAACCACTACAGTTTAATTGTTTTTCTTCCTGGCACCTAAAAACTTTAATTTATCCTTTCCAAAGACATGCAGCAAATTAGATTTCCATCCCTCATCCTATGTTTTTATTCCTGACATAGTAGGGGCACCTATACCAATAAAAAGATTTGTTTTCCAGAAGATTTGTTTGTTGATCTGTTCAACTAGACAACCAAATACTTTTTTTTTTCAGTCTGTGTGTTTAAACCACAACTTGTAGCATTACTACAATGAATGTATCTGTGTCAGTGAATATCAAGCATCTCAACTGGTTTACTGAGGTTACCTGCAGTATCCTTTGTACTGTTCCCTTTGATACATTATTTATCAACTCTAACAGGAAAATTGTTGAAAATGCTGAAGAAGCGTTCTGGTTCTGCAGTATAAATCCAACATACTCAAAGATATTCTCCCCCCACGTTTGTGTTCCCACATGTATTATGTAAAGTCATATAGACAAGCTCCTTGTTCATTTGACAGGCAATTTTGGTACAATACACCCAAATTCAATCACCAGACTATGTAGGTCATGTTCTTAATTGAAAGTAAAACTGCTTCTAGATATCATCATATTTTATGTAACTTTGTGATTTGGTTGCTAGTTTTTATTGAAGTTCTACGAATGTAATGTCTGCTAGTTAGAAAGTAAAAAGGAAAAACTAGTTTTGTTCCTTCTCTTATTAGATGCCACACTTGGAATATGAATAGCTGTTTAGAGCAATGACATTTTTAACCTGTACAACAGAAGTCAACAACTGTAAAGCTATGCTCTCACTAACTTCTTTTTGACCTTCCTGAAGGAGGTCAGCTTTCCCTGTTGGACTGTAGTAACTAAGCTAACACCCCTAGAAAAAAAGGTGCATGCACAGGAATATTTTGGCTTAATTATTCTCAGAGGACATAATCTGCACATTCAGGATAATGGAGTTTCAAACCCACAACATTATCAGCAACTGTCACATTCTGTTCTCCAGCACTATAGTTTTTCAGAGGGCTGAAACATGAGAGAGAAACAAATAGAAAGAAAATTCAGGGGCAAATGAACCAAACCCAATAGGGTTATTAAAATCTATGATCCTTGAGGCATTTCTCTACTTTCTTAACTTAATCCCAAACTGTGTATCCCACACAAAAAGAAAATTATTTTATAATAAAAACCATGTTGAGAATTTGTTATGAAGATATTTGTGAGCAAATGTCACAATCAGGCATTATCAGTATCTCAAAACCCATCCTAAATTATTTTCAAATGCAAGAAGTAGCCCAAAATTAAAACTTGGATCATTATTCCTAAACTGGCTGTATTAAAAGCTAACAGCAGAAGTTCAGCAGATTGACATTCAAATTTTATCTCTTCTTACTCATCTGTGCTGGAATGCATGAATCATCTGCACATTTGAGGGTTGTTTTAAAACATCTTAAACTCAAATAATTAATTACAGAGGTACATGTATATGCAGTAACAGTAAGTGCAATGGCTTTGATAGTGATGCAGTAAAGTATCACATGTATAAAAATGTTTTATTAATTTAAAAGATTACCGTTAACATAAGGAAGGTGAATGCAGTTATTCCTAGAATGAGGATTTCTTTATTCCCTTTGCTTTCTGCGTGCAACTTGCGATAATACGGTCCTATGAGATAAGTCTTTATAACAAGACATAGAAGAAAAACAGCGGCCAAAGAAAAGAGGATTTGGCCAATCAGTATCAGTATTCTCAGTATTTCCTTGAAAATGCTGGAAGAGAAGAACAAACAAAAAGTTTCTTTCAAGTGCTCTCATACTTCCCAACCAGTTCCCCTTAACTGAAAAGATCTAATTTTGTAAATGTTCCAAACTGAGTAGCCACAGGAAGATATTTAAATACATTTGCAAACAAGATTAACACTAAATCTGCTGAGTGCCCAGTAACCTCTTTTACAACCTAGAATTTACTTCCATGTTGACTCAAAAAGATTTTTGTTGACTGATCCCCAAGGTAAGCCATCAGATTCAATAATGCTATCACACAGTCTTTGACAAAAACATGCCCTGGGGGAATAAAGTAACTTTTTTTTTTTTAAATAACAAACTTTTCACTACAAATTATAATTACCACACAGGACTAAGGCTGCTAGAGCAAAAAGAATATTTTCATACAACATGACAAGTAGAAACAGTAAAGGAAACTCACAGGAACGGAGTGCCTATTTTTCATGGAACTGACATTAACTGTAGTGCTCTCAACGTTCATTTTGGCAATCTACAGACTGATTGCAAGGGGGAAGGTGGAGATCCATACAATAATTTTTCTTTACCTGGAATGTGTGCTCACTCCTGCTTGAATAAGTGTTGGCATGACAGCTATAAATAAACCAAGCTGCACATCCTGCATCACCAACATGCCAAGTAGAACGCTGCTGTAGTCAATATCCCCTGTACACCGGCAAAGCAGTCATGGAAACAGTCATTAGAGGCTATGAATGCTTGCAATGCTCAGAAATCTAGAGAAGGCTTAATCAAATGGAAGCCAAGTATAGCTCTTAATGGGGTGAAGGCCATTCAAAGCAGTCTGGGTTTTTTTCCCAATTAGTAGGTAAATTAAAATATATATAAGACATTAAAATACAAATAAAATATTCATGAGACTCCTGTTACACAATAAAAACATAGACTTTGCTTAGCAGTTAAGCACTAGTCATGCATTTAGTGAAACTTCTTTACTGAGAGTATACAGTTTTTAGAATAACAGACATGTAAGAGCCAGCATGTGTAAAATATACACTTTGAATTCTGGCATTAGAGTGAATATTCTAGAGGGTGGAGAATACTTTAATGCAGTTTATATAAGGGAGGTTTAAATGGAAGAAAGCAGGATGTCAAAACTTTTGAAAGGAAACATGTAGAAGTACTTGAGAAGATAGCAATATGACCCTTGAGGGTAGTTACTTGAAGAGCTGTTAGCTATGAAAGACCACCTGAACTGGTCTCTGTTGAAGAAGGATGTAAATTACTTAAATTAGCTTTTCTGCCCTGATGACAAACTGGTAGCAATGGTCTAATCTGGTAACCTCTTAAAAAGCTCAAGGATTACAGACCCTCAGTAAAGTCAGTTCTTAACATGGAGAGCACTGGTTGGGCTATACTGTCTTTCTCCAAAGAGGACTGGCTATGTAAACAGCAAGAACACTTCCTAATGAGAATATACACAACACTGCCCAGTGTTAAACAAAGATGATCTCTTGTAAACCAGACTTAACAGTTACTTTTGTTTTGGTTTTTTAACTAGTTTCTCTCATAATATTACAAAGTCAACTTCTTTCAGATTTTATTGTAGATACTACAGTAGCCCATATTTAAAGTCATACACACCTTCTTTATCTCCTCGAACACTACCTGCAAGGAATCTTGACACCAGTGGTGTGCTTGATAAAGATAAACAAGTGGAAATGAAGACGCTCTGTGTTGGTCTAATTTGGAGCAAGTGCCCCCACAGTAAACCAAAGGCAATCATCAGAACTGTCATGTAGCAAGGTCCTTGCAAAGATATTTTCCATACCTGGGGACAAAAAAAGTTTTTATGATAAAGGCTGATGACACTTTTCTTCTCACCGCTAAGTTACAATGATTTTCATCACAAATAAGCAGTTAAAAATGCATGATTTGAGGCTGCAGTGCTGGGCCACAGAAGTAATGGTCTGTCACCCTGTACAATCCAAAACTCTGAAGTTATTATGCCTAGTAGACATTCTATACCGGAAGACTCATTACCAGATATTAGGCAGATTTTCCAGAGCTCATGGACAAATTAGGGGCCAAAGCTCCAGTATGGGTTGATATATATTAAAAATTATCACGTGGAAGACAAGTTATTTGATGTGATTCTAGGATGGGGAAAAAATGGGAGTGGCAAAGGAAGTCACCAATACCAGCAACCTGTTCCAAATTCATGCACACACAACTCTGAAGCAGCAATTTACCTACTACAGTTTAGGAACTCTTGAATTACTAGTTTTTATCTTTGACTTTAGATGGACTAGAAATACCAGATTAAACTGAATGGTCATAAATTTAAACACATTTCAATTAAAGTTTTTATAGTATTATGAACTCACAACCATCAGTTTAGGAACAAATCACACCATGCAATTCTTTACATACAGTCTGCACATGTTTTGCAGCAGTGTTTTCCACTATTAAAATTCTAGCTGGTTTATGAGATAACTTTTTTTTAAAATTAAGACCAAAAAAAACCTTGTAGCTTTTTGCTGAATCCTGATGGCCACATCATGTAATATTCCAGATTGTGTTAACATACTTGCTGAATCACTTTATTAGCCAGTAGAGCATGTACCATCAGTTCAGTATGCAGTACTTAAATGGTTTGATTTTTTATAACAGGACTGGCAAACATCACTGGACACTTTGTAACAACAACTGCATGTTACTGCATGTCAAAATTAAGCAGAGATGGATTGTCATAAATTGTGAGAGATTAGTAATTAAACTGTTTTACTAAAATGAAGAGGAATAGCAAATGTAAGTTTTTTTAAACACTGAATAAATAATGCATTCTGTTCTTTCCAATGAGGTAAAGTGCAGAAGCAAATGTCATATTTGTCTTTTTCTAAAATGTACAGTTACACCAATATATCATAGGGAGAGTATAAAAATCTCAAACATAACTGATAACTGGAACATTAGCAATTAAATACTTTAATGTAGAGGTATTATGCAAAAATACCTTTCTTAGTCTTTCAGGAGAAAATTCCAGACCAACTAGAAAGAGAGTGAAGAACACACCAAACTCTCCTAATGTCTCCACCTGTACAATAGACTTAAAATAAAAAAAAATTAAATAAATCAGTGTACAGCAGTCTACTTATAATACAAATTATAATTCCACTACAAAACAAATTGTTTCTCATTATGTTTCCATGGGTAGTTCACCTGCTGTAATATGACATCAGAAGTTCCTACAGCAACCTTAGGGTTCAAACATTTTTCCCATCACTTGGCTGATACTAGATGATAATTTGGTTGGATAGTGCTGGTCACACTAAATGCACATGTGCACTCATCTAGGTAAGCTTGCTGGCTGGATGAAAATGAACAGGTCATGTTTTATGCATGTACTATTAAATCCCCAAAGCTTGCACTCCAGAAGTTACTTCTTGCTAATTATTTTGTCTACTGGTATAATCTTTCTGCTAGACTGTAGTTCCTGTTCTGCTCACCACCCAATAGACTGCACACATCCATCTCTCAAGCCAGTAGAACTACCAGCCCTTTCTGCTTCAGAGAGAAGGGTGGAAAAGCAGGAAAAGTGGTTGTCTTCCTCATCCTAGCAGAAAAATGGGGATACTTCTGGCTGGCAACTGGTCACCAGTGGTGGATCCTCAGGGTTCAGTTGTAGGGCCAGTTCTATTTTATATATATATATATATATATATATATATATAAATCAATCAGTAATCTCAGTGCAGGAGCTGCATGCATGCACCACTAGCAAGTTTGCTGATGATACCAGGCTGGGAGGTGCTGTTGACACTCTTGAGGGACAAAACACCTTGCAGAGAGATCTAGATACACCAGAGTATTGGGTAATGATTACTAGGACATTTAACAATGCTGGATTCTGCACCTACGATGGAGTAGGTCAGGCGCAAGAATAAATTAGGAGAGGAATGGCTGGAGAGCAACGTGCAGAAAGGTGTCTGGGGGTGCTGATGGACAGCAAGCTCAGTGTGAGTCAGCAGGGAGCTCTGGCAGCCCAGAGGGCAAATCCCATCCTGGGGTGCATCAAACACAGCGTCACCAGTCAGTCAGGACAGGTGATTATCCTGCTGTATTCAGTGTTGGTGCAGCCTCACCTGGAGTTTTGTGTGCAGTTCTGGGCCCTACAATTTAAGAAGGATTTGAAGGTACTTGAATGCATCCAGAGGAGGGCTACAAAGCTGGTGGAAGTGCTGGAAGGAATGTCATATGAGGAGCAGCTGAGGACAGTTTGTCTAGCTTGGAGAAAAGCAGGCTGCGGAACAACTTCATTGCTGTCTACAGCTTCCTGAGGAGGGGAAGTGGAGAGGGAGGTGCTGATACCATCTCCTTGGGATTCAGTGAGAGGATGCATGGGAATGGTTCAAAAGCTGCATCAGGGAAGCACTAGGAACCATTTCTTTACTGAGAGGGTGGTCAAACCCTAGAACAGGCTTCCGAAAGAGCTGATTAATGCCCCCAGATGGTCAGTGTTCAAGAGGCATTTGGACAATGCCCTTAACAATATGCTTTAACTTTTGGTCAGCCCTGAAGTGGTCAGGCAATTCACTGAAATAGTCTATTCTAAAAACCTATCATTTCTTTTCTGTGCATTTACAGGCCAGAGCAGAAGAGAACAGGGTCTATAATCAATCACAGAGAAGTGTAGATGGAAACTATCTTTCCTGCCAGATTAGAATCTGCCTGCTTCCTCAGTTCCTCCGATATTCAACTTTTTTAAGAAATACAGAAAAAAGCATACAAAAGAGACCCAATCAACATGAACATTATCCAGAGGAGTAACATTTAATCACAGCTGCACAAGAAACTGGCAGGTCACTTAAACTGCCTTGAAGAAACATCTCTCATCTGTTCTGACCACATCATCTTCTTCAACTTAAATCCCTGAAAATCCATTTTTGGATCTATTCCAAATGTCAAGCTTCCAGACTTGTTTCTCAGTCTAGGTGGTCAAACTTTCCAGACCTTCTCAACCCAGAAATTACATACAACACAAAGGTTATTATTTAATCTAAATTTTAGAATATAAAATTTTGAAAGTACTTGGACCCTTCTCTTCCAATACAAGATTGCAGGATTTTGTCAATTTCTACCCATCTCTACTTACTTTTGAGCCCAACAGTCATTTTCAACAAAAGCCCAGGTAAGAGCAGATGTTGCTAAGACAGCAAGTTCCAAGCGGTTACATGGATATCATTCCAACAGACTTGTTGAACGTAGGTGGACATTATGGTGCAGCCTTAACGTGGGATCTGTTTTGCCTGCTGGCTAAACAATCTGTTAATGCACACCAGACCACTAATCAAAACATGTCCAGCCAACCACGGCCCATGGTTTCGCATGAGCTAGTAATCAGGGTACACGTGATGGAGCTAAAAAGGTTCAAGAGACTTCAGGAATGTGGGCCGGGTACAGGGAAAGAAACAGGGTGACTAGGATGGATGAATGAGCTACAGAGAAGCAAAATAACTCTCTAAAAAGCCAAGCTATGCTAGTCAGGGAACTACTTGTTTTAAACACTTCCTCCACTGTGAATTCTTTTTTTGCTTTTTTTTTAATACATTTGAAGTTGGCAATACCATATTATTTTAAAACTACTTTTAAAGACTTCGACGAATTAAATCAGTCAAGAAATAACTTGCATGCTTACTTTGATACTGTTTAGTCCTGAGGGTCCTAAGAGTACTCCACAGATGATATATCCAAACATGGTTGGCAATCCTATTGTTGTGCACAGCCAGCCACATGGCAAAGACAACATTCCTATTGTCACAATATCCTAAATATATAAGATTTACAAATGCATTAATATAAAGGACACACAAATTTGGGATGAAATTAAAGACTAATATCTTTAAAAAGATAAACAGCGCTGTAAAATTAAATGTAGAATACTGCCTGTGAAAAGAAAACACAACTTCAATGCTGTTGCAGATGTAAGCACAGCAGTTTTGCAGATGAAGCAGTAGTACTGACCTTAAGTAACTGGGGGACTTCTGATCAATTTAATAAATATTTTAAATACATTACAGAAAGTAGGCAATTTCCTGGATGGAATGACACTTTGCATTAAAACAAGATGGTGAAACAGGTCTGTTTTGGGTTTCTATAATTAAAAAAGAATCCCAATCCAGTTATTCTATTGGAAGCACAAATACAATAAAACCCTTGCCATGTCTACGTATTTTCCAGTATCCCTTCTTTCATCCCAAGACACAAACAAATAAATTCTCTCTACTGACAACATGCAAGTGGTTTATCAGGCACAGCAGTAGCTTGCTTTAACACTGTGCAGTCCAAGAGAAGGGATGGTGCCCCAAAGGTGCAACAAGATAAATAAAAACAGAGAGGATTCACGTGGCACCACGATTAGTCTTGTGAAGACTATCCTAAGAGTAGGGAACATATGGCTAAATTACCATAGATAGGGGACTCATGAATGCTGGGGTAATTTTAGAGGAACATACGCTGAATTTACATTCAATCCAACCAAGGAGTACTGACATACAAACTAGTGGGACTAAATCTGACCAAAAGCAATGACAAGAATGTCTCTAAAATGATTACCTTTATGAAATGATGATCAGCACGAGGAATGGTTGAATCCCTCGGTTTGGTAAGGATATACTGATTGTTCTGGGAATCAATAAGCATACTGAGACCTAAGTCATCCTCTACTTCTCTTTTTGAAGCATTTCTTTTGGAGTTTGTTTCATCTTCTTCCACCCTTAAAACTGCTTCAAAGTTTACACCTCTTACCTGTCAGAAAAAGAAAACAAATAATCAAACAAAGAAAAAAAGTGGGAGCCAGTTAAGCATATAATAAAAACGGAAAGACTATTAGTTGTGCTTGAAGTTTTTACAGAACCTGTTGACAACAGCTAAAAATACTGCAGCTTTTTTCTCTAAGAAGTCTTTCATTTTCTTTATTAAAACTTGGGTGTCTTGAAATGTAACATGTTATTACCTTGAACAAAAACAACTGGAGATTACAAAGTGATATTCAGTTCTCAAAAATATGAATTAAAGACTGCATTACAAGTCAAGAAAAGGTAACTGTTCTGTAAATTTGAAGGAGAGGCTGTAAAAACTGTTTCTACCTATTTATTTTCAGGATTTTATTTCCCAAAGCAGCAATTCATGGAAGCAGGTTGTAGCTCATTTTTTTTTTCATTTTTACCAACTACACTTCTCTATTTGATTATATTTTAATAGAAGCCTGTATATCTTTATCAGAATACTGATAACTCTATTAGAGCCTCTCTGTTCCAAAATTCCAGTGTTTTTGCTTAAATGTTCCTTGCAAAGACAGAAATGCAAATAGTCCTCCAGGTTGCGTTCCATGATTCCTTTTCTTTCATGGGTGGAGATACAAGCAGAAAAACAAAGAGACGCCCTGGAGGAGAAGGACGCTTTGGCGTTTTTCCAGCTCTCACGTGCCGCAGGACGGACCTCGCTATTCCAGGGTGGAACAGGAGAGGGCGCTCCCGCGGCCCGGCCCGGCCCCGCTGCAGGCGCTGCCAGGTGGGACCCCGCGGGGCACAACCGCTCGTACCAGGTGTGCACGGAATAAAACAGCTGCTTTCACTTTCTCTCCATACGACCACAACTACAAAAAATCCCACGGCTTGGCGCTCTACTACAGAGCAACTGGTTTTTTCCTCCTCCGCAGAATTCAAGAGCTATGCTCACCTCGGAAGTCAACCTGCAAATCAACTAAAACCTCTCAAGAGCAAAGGCCAAGTAAAGTTGCAATCCATGGCTATGCAAACAGGGCCAGTTTAGAGGGTCTGTCTCTGAGGATGGCAAAATGAGACATTACAATAAACTGACACATTCTCAGCTCCAGAAACACACATCCTTAACCTGAGGAATACTGTCCGTCATGCAACATAAAAACAAAGAACAATGCAAGTAGGCCAGGGTGCAAAAGGCAAAGGAAGTCAGAAGTGGAAGAAAGCAATACCACAAACACATTTCAGGTCCTTCCCTTAAACAATATATCTTTTCCCAGACTGTGAAAACTAATTGCAAGGATTCTTGTTCTCCCGTAACTTTCTCAACAAAATGAAAATGTGGAGACTGCTTAACATGGTAACTCCATATCCTGAGAAAGCCAACCATCACAGTTCCCACCACCACTGAGATGTCATATCTGTCATGGGCTGTATCAGTGAGATGGGCTACATTTGTCAAAGTGGCAGCTGTAGGGAGGACTTTCAAATCAAAAACACAGAAATCACTAGCAAAAAGGAACAATTATTCCTGATGCTCACTCTTCTTCAATCCCATAACCCTAACAACTATATAACCCATGAGAAACACACTTACAGTGCAAATACTAATTATAAATAAATGCATATCAATGAAAGGACTGAGTCTAAAACATCACTTACAGATTTGTTGTCATCAAAGGCATGCTCTTCTATTTCCTCTTCCAATCTATCAGCTGCCTTCCTGACATCTTCCAGAATTTCATCAAGCATTGACAGGCTTTTGTTTTGATGCTGCATGTTCTTAAGGGCTTCAACTTGGTGTTTTTCTGCTGCTAAGAGTTCGACATATTCCATTTCTTCCTGTTGAATTTTACAACACAGAGATAAAGTGCTGGCCAGGCCTCTGAGCAGAAAAACATCTGACATAAATGTATGCTTCTTTTGACACAAAACATCTTACTGATGGAATTGAAAAAGCAACATAGAATTCATTATGGTATTTGAAGATTGCTTTCTCTTGTGCCAATTTTCATTGGGGTAAACGGACAAGAAAAACAACTACCAAACAAAATATCCACCAATTACCTTTTCTAATCCATTAAACAGTAGAGCTGACCCAAGAGTATGATCCAGAAAATACAAGAAAGGACTTACTTTGATAGACTCTAGGAAACATTTCAGAGCCAAGTAGAGTTTAGCACCCAGTGCTTTAAGAGGGAAGCGTAATACCTTGAAAGTATAGCTATAATATCTACAGCAAACAAACTGTATGGAAAAAACAATGAATCTTAACTTTATAAAATGCTTTATTTTTCAAAAATTACAGTAACTGTGGAAACAGCCACAAGAAAAGAAAAGAAAAGAAAAAAAGAAAAGAGGTGGGAGAGAGATGAGCAGCCAATCACTCTAGCCAAGTTTCCTGTTTATGTTTCCCAAGAAGTACTTTCCTATCAGAAGTAAAATACTTGACTTTTTCCCCCATTTCAGTTTGAGCCTCTTATAAACTTACACTGATAACTTCTGAAAATCATTTCTAGGCTTCAGAAGTAAGAGAAGAGAAAATGCTAATATGGTTTGATACGGTGTGAAAATACTCCCTGAAAAAGTTATGATGTTTCATTTCTCTTTGGATGTTTCAGGTTCAAAAAGACAACTAAAAGGCTTAATTTACTGATCAAGACTGGACTTAACACTGCACCCTCTACATAGTTACCATGACAGTAACCAAACTGAATATTTTGTGTGTTGACAGAGAACAATCTGAGGCTTTTGGAAAAAAAGATTCTTCCCTTTACATGCCTACATTCTTTTAAAGATGCACTGGTTGAGAGAACAGCTATGAGTAAGGAAACATGCACAATTACAGCACTTCTTCCTTGCAGTTAGGTTCAGGATGCTGACAATACTTAGATGAGAGAGACCCTACTTCTGCTCTTTAAGAGAGCCAGTATTATTACCAAGGGCAAAAAATGGGTAAAAAATGCAAGCAATCTCTAGCTCTGAGTCAATTCCCAGAAAACACAAGTTTTTGTCTCCAGATGCTCTGCCATACCCAGTTAGAAATCAGAGAATGCAGGTCTCCCTTAGGTTGTGTGTTTTAGCCTGCCTACCCTCCGTAGACATCTTCAATAACCTGGACATAGAAAGTGGTCCTAAACACCTATGCTTAAGTAAGTGGAGTGTCCCCTCCTCTGCACATTTGCAGATGGACATTTTCCCCCTTAAAACCTGCAAGAACACGCATGTAATTTAATCAATTCCGTGATGCCAAGACAACAGTATGTTCAGTACAACTGATAACTGTAGCTTAATTCTTTTAAAATCCCGACAGTCAGATGAATGCCTCTGATTGTGATGAAACCACAGAATTGCTGTCTGTTGGTGTTTAGAATTACCATAGTTACACAGGCATGATGAAAGTTACCCAGATCCCAAAATAAGTGAAGTTGGGAAAAACGTAACTATTAACGCGTTTAGCCCAATGTCAACAATTAGTTCTTATGCAACACTTAAGTAGGAGACACAATCATACTGCCTCGAGGAAAAACATTTCCTATCTGGTGCACTTTGCTAGCAGACATTGCCTGAAAGATGTAAAAAACAGCCGCCATATGAGCTGCAGATTTTCTGCTCATTCAGCAACAACTTGGAATGCAAGATGAATTATTAGATTCTTCCCCTCAAAAACTGAAGACGCTTTGGGTGCAGGGAGCCAATTTCAGCCCTTTCTATCGGTGGAGACAAACAGGCTGAACAGAGCTAGAGGTAAACTGCAGAATAATAAATAATTCAGTAATTTCAAAGGAGTTAACTTTCCCTGAGTAGCAACATAGCTTTGAAAAATCAGTTTAACTGCAAGTTCCTTCAATTAATGGAGATGAAAGTTTTTGTAGTCTATTATAAAGAGGCATCTCTGTTTCCACCTACAGACCACTGTGACAGCAGTAGAGTGGAACAACCACAGAGAATGGTGTCCATAAAAAAGCCAAGTTATCTCAAACAACTCTATGCTGAGCAGAAGTACATCACAGTACAAACACTGTTCTGCAGCTGCTGGGATTGGAGACACCCGATCACGAGGTACATACCGAACCACCTCTTAAGCAAAGTAATACAGATAAGGATTGTGCACTTAACAGGAACACCTAGAAACACATGAGCAAAATGTAACACTTTGGGGCAATGCTGATTAAGAAGGCAGTGTTGCTGTGAAGGCAGTGTTCTCTACTACTTAGTCAGAGATGACAAAAGCACATTCAAAAAAGGTTGCATCTTTGCACTACTTGCAAGGGTTGTTTTTTTTCCATCGATATCTGATTACTAGGCACCCAAGAAATCAGAAGCTGATAAAATGTAGGTAAGATTTTGTTTTTCCTGAACCTCCACACAGGCTCCTGGAGCAAAAGAAGGCAGAAACAGTCTTCAGTGCTTCTTCCTTACTTCCCCCTCGCCCTGTGAATGATTCCACAACACCTTTTCCCAGCAGCAGAATCAGCAAGAAATGCATCACACATACATACATATCCCAACACTAAAGACTTTCAAGTACTTCAACTCAACAAAATTAAAATGAAGGGAAGAGTCCAGACTCCATTTGTATTTTCCATTCACTCACTGTTTAAAAAATGGAAAGGATGATTTATGAGTACACCAACAAAGTACTCATTACAGTAAAATGAAACTGGAACAAAAAGTAGACCTAATGTGTACCTTCTCAAGTAAGAACAAGTCCAAAAAAATGTATCCCATGAAATTTTCATCTTTTTGGCATGCATTTCTCCACATTCTTTGTTTCCCTTTATAGAATAATTAAAAGGTTAGAACAACAAATAGTCTATTAAAGAATCACGTGCATGGCATAAGAAGGAAGGGTGCAAAAAATTGCTCACTCAAGTAAATGTATTGATATGATAATACAAAAAGCCTATACAATCCACCTCTGCAAAAGTAAAGTTTTGACAGGACCAATCTCTAAAACACATCATTATATACAAAGATCTCCTTTTAGGAGAAAAACAATGAAGCACCATTCTCAAATTCAAGGACAGATTACCTCAGTACTTTACAGTAACATTACCAAGAATTAGGTAAATGAGAAAGAAGATTCTGGACAGCTTTACTGCTGTTATTTTACAAGATCTGAGAAAGACAAAAGGTAGAAAATCAAGTAATGCTCAGAATGCTCACGACAATTGGTACCATTTCTATACAGCAGAGGCTGCTACTACGATTAAGACTCAATATCCAAGTCATATCAGGCACTTCATTGGAACACACCTAGATCGAAACCACTCCCTATCCAAATTTTTTGTAATTCAGTCTTTGTTTCCACTGCACAGAACCACTCCAGTTTCCCAAGTTTGCATCCTAACTTCTACTTCCACCAGCTTTCCTTGCCTCAAATCACTGCACACCTTTCTTGCACATAATCTTTCAGTCTTCACCTGTAAAGATCTGCAAACCTCTTAACACAAATGCCCTTTAGCCATTCTCCCAACTCAGACCCTAGACCCCAAATACATTTTTGTTCCTTCTCTCACTCCCTTGTGCAAAGGCAGCCTCTTCTTTCAGAAGATGGAAAACAAAGAAAATTCTTAATATGTTCCTCCAGTGGTTGAGGGGTAGAGCAAGGAAAAGAGCAATTTAAATACCAAATAAAGTAAATGAAATTTTCTCTCAGTGGGAGCCTTTCAGAGCACTGCCAAGTCCAGAAGACAGTGGCAGACTGTGCACGACCTAATGGATCTGCATTGACATGGAAACTCAAATTTTCCATGAAATACTTGTGCTCAACTATTACTCATCTGTGTTTTTTCTTGGCAAAGTTATCTCAGCTGGCTCTTTCTTGAAAGTACTGCTTTTCAAACCTGCATTTCTTAGGCTAAGAGTGCTATACTGAGTTTAAAAATATAGTCACTTACTATTTTGCATGCCCATTTTACCCCTATCTATACTAACATGGAAATGAAAGGCAGTACATCATGTTGTTTAAATTGTAGACTTTGGTTGAGCAATTCTAAGGTAAAGTGGAAAAAGCAGTTAGTATTTTGCCAATTTATGGCATTATTTCCACTCTGATAACCCCACTGGCTTGTCTTGCGTGACTGTGCTATGTGCACTGACTCACTGCTTGTATTCCTTTCTCTTTAACATAATATTTGCCATAGGTCTTACGATTATGCTTAGCTTTGAGATAAGAACTATTGACTGCTAATAAGTTTTAAGCTCTACATGAGAATTAACTCTAAATTTACTAATGAGAACAAATAATGAATTCAAAATCCATTTTAAATATCGCAATTTCTATATAGATACCCTTTTTTATTAAAACGGAATGAAACTGGGTCATAATAAAATTAAAATCACACGTAGAATATGAATACTGTAGTAATAAACATGGGGAAACTAACCTTAATTGCAGCTTCTCTCAAGGCTTCCAGCCTCTGTCTACTGCTTTCTTTCATATTTACAACATCTTTGTAATCCCCCTGTAGAGCTCTCTGGAGGCCATGGATTGCCTGAAAGACGGAGTTTTCACTTTCATTTAGCTCCTTTTGGAAAATTTCAAAGGTATGCACCTGAAAAAGTTTCTCTTCATCAGACAGTCCTACATCCTTCTCAACTGCTCTTATGGCATTTTTTAGTTTGTTGAGAACAACGTTCTTTTGGCGAAGAAGACCAGACAGTTTTCTGCAACTTTCCAACACCCACTGCTTCCTCTGAGTGATAACAGCTCCTTTTCCACGGTGCAGCTTTATTGCATGCTTTACTACATCTTCATGTTCTGCAGGATTTGCTAACTGGCCACAAGGCAATGAAACCAATGTCCACAGGGAAATAAATCCAGTCGCCTTCATTCTTCACTTTATATTGCTCTTGGGAGAAACTGATAATTCACAACTGCTCAAAGGATTCTGCTACATGATTTTCGCATCTCCAGTACGCACACCAGGCTGCAAGATAGTACCAATCAGTTATCAAATGTGGTAATGTTGGGCCATGAGGTCAAACAAAGGTAGAAAATAAACCCAAGATTGCGTCCTACACCACGATCTTTAACGGAACATATGTGGTCTCCTTCAGTCAACATTTAACAAAACCAAGAAACAGCCCAAAGTTACTGATAGATTTTTGGTTTCCCCTTGACTATTTCCTAGATAGGATCTTGTTTTAAAAACAGTGACCAGAGAGCTTAGTCACTTCATGTGGTACTCATTGGCACTTCTTACATGAAAGGAAAACCTCTAAAAATATCAGGCCATGATGTCACAGGCTGCACTTCAACCTAGAACTCCTTATTTTTTTCTGTCAATAAACCTCCTGTATTTTCTCAAACCTATCCTAAAAAAATTACATCATAATAATTTGTTATTTATAAGTCTCGGAAGCATTAACACGCTCAACAAAACATAATGAAGAAACTGAAACAGATTACATTATAAATTGTAATTGTGGAAGAAAGAACAGCAAAACCTCCTGGACTTCTGGGTTCTACTAGTTTGGATCAAAGACTTTCTTCACCTGAAAGGCTGCAGGGCCTTGGGATACTTTACTTCGAAGCTTACTATTGATTCTCATGATTTTAAAATAGTTATAAAACCACTAAATCAGTTCATTTTTAAGTTCATTTCCCAGAAACTACTTGGAGATCCATATATAAACTGCTGTAATTGATTTTAACACCAAGTAGGATAGGATTTTAAAGCTAAAAGCTACCTTCTTTCCCTCAGAAGCTCCAGGAAAATGCTGACGCTATTGTAAAATAAGAAAGTTACGGTGTCTTTTAAAAAAAAACAAACAAATACAAAAACCTTTAAACTCCTACCACCACCACAAAGCTATACATAGCAATGTATAAATGTCTCTACAAAATATACATTTAACACTGAAGCATGGCATTGTAAAAATGCACAGCACACACAGCATGTTAGTAGATCATCAATTCAGCAGGTATTTCCCTAAAACTTTAGCTACAGTCTTGATCCCTCAGCCAACAGCCTTAATCAGGAACCAACAAGTGGACATGGCCATCTGGGAGCAGTCTGCCTAAGAAAGAATCTTCTTTTCCTATAATGTAGTACAATCTCAAGCATCCAAACCAGCCATTCTCAATATACAGAATGAGATCTGAGCAATCTGGTCTAATGGAAGGTCTCCCTGCCCACAGCAGTGGGGTTGGAACTAGATGGTCTTTAAGGCCCCTTCCAACCCAGGCCATTCTGTGATTCTGTGGGAAGATGGCAAGCACAGCCATACACATACATTTTAAAATGCCCTTTGTTTTAGAGGGAACTGAGAAAACCTGTGTGCGGGTTTTCTTCAGTGCAAGCCAAAATATTTACCTAAAAATAGTTGACTGTGGGCTAGGGTTCAACAATATGAAGAGCTAAAACATTTAAAATTAAGAACTGAAAGTGCAACTGAAGTAACAAAAGCATATCACCTCAGTCTAATATCAACAGACTAGCAGAGTAGAAATATTTCAGCTGTGGGGTTTACTGTTTTTAAGAAAGCAGAAAAATAACAATTTCCACCACCTGGTAAAGTTCTAGAGTGAAATTAAAGGAAATATTTCTTCATGTATACAAAATAATACTCTCCCTGGTGGGTAGGCTTGGGGCAGAGATTTTGCTAAATATATTACAATCTATTTCTTCAAGAGAGAGGAAGAAGAAAACACCCAGTGTATATCCAAGCTTCCGTCTTCAGGGAGTGGAGTAAAAGACTCTACTGCACATCTTACATGTTATGTCAAACCACATAACCAAATTTCGAGCACAGATTTATACTAGCAAAGTTCACTCACTGCTGTGCTGCGCAAACTTAGCAATGTGGTTCAGACACAGGACAGTTTTGTTTCAGTGTTTTTTACTTGGCTAGCAAAAACTAGAAAACTAGCATCTGGGGCAGTGCTCAAAAGCTCTCACGTACCAAAATAAATTATGTGATGCAGAATGCAAATAAAAAGAAATAAAATCCAACAAAAATAAACACTCCTCTCCGTGCATCAGTAAGTACCAAATCAGAGGGAACTACTATCGTTTAGAGTCCTTATTTAAGCGCAGTTGCTTCCTGATGGATTGCAGCTCATCTTCCCCGTTTTTAATCCCTGACCACGACACTGTAGCACCGGATTTCATCAAGTTGGCGATACTGGACCCTGCTTCCAATGCAAACCCTGTTCCCTCTCTTCCAAAACGCTTGCAGGTCCTTCCACACCTGCCAGTTCGCCGCCACCCACCACTTTTCCCCATCCCAGCTCCTCCCCGGGAGCCGCAGGGCAGCCGGGGCCGTGCCCGCCCGGCACCTCCGCCCGGCGCGGTCCCACCCGAGCGCCACGACAGTTCCCGGCGCCGCTCCCTGGGGAAGAGCAGGGAGCAGAGAAAAGGATGAGCAGAACGCGGATGCGACCGGCCCGTCTCCTGCCCGCTCATGGCGGCGGAGGGACGGGGGGAGCGGCGGCCGCCCCGCCCGGCACTCCCGGCAGCGACGCTCACCTGAGGGACGGAGAGGGCGGCCGCGGGGGAAGGGTGGGATCGCAGCGCGGTGAGCACGGGGGGGTGAGGGGGCGGCGGCCGCTGGCGAAGGGCGCTGAGGAGCCCCGTCCTTGCGGCCGCCCGTGGCCCCGCGCCGGTGCCCGAGCGCCGGGGCGGCGCCTTCGGGCGCAGCGCCGGGCGGGACCCGCGCTCCGAGCGCCGCCTCGCGGGCGGGAAACGTCACCGCGGCCTCTCGCCGCACGCCGGGAGTTGTAGTCGGAGCCGCAGCCCGGGAGCCGCCGCAACAGAAGAGCCACAGCCCGGGAGCCGCCGCCGCTGCCCGGGGCACCCCTGCGGGATCCGCACTGCGGCCCCGCATTCCTCCCCCGCGGCCCGTGCCCGGAGCGCTCGCCGCGGGAGGCGGCGCGGGCGGGCCGGTGCGCGCCTGCGCGGGAGGCGGCGCCGGGCGGTGAAGTTGGTGGGGGCGCCGGTAATAAAATGGTAGGTTGTGCGAGCGGGGGGAGGGGAGGCGGTGGGACCTGGGACGGGGGAGCGTCCCGAGTAACCCCCGGAACAGCCCCCGGGAACCCGCGCCTTCCTACCGCTCCGGCTCCCGCTGCCCTGCCCGGGGAGGGGGCATGACGCCAGGCGGGGAGGGTGGGGGACGCGGGGATGGAGGGAGACACACACACTCCGTGCGGAGTCGCCCTCCCGCCGCCTCCTCCGCCGGGCCGGGAGCCGGGAAGGTCACCGGGGGCGGCGGGGGAAGGGAGAGGGCCGGGCACCGCCGCGGGTATTTCGAGCGCCGGCAGCCGGCGCGGCGCGTACCTTTCCCTTTTTTGGGATTCGGGTTGGCGGGGCAGGTCTCCGGAGTCCCGAGTCCCTCGCTCCCACTGCCCCCTTCCCCGCTGGGGGACGCGGCAGGTGCAGCTGGAGGAGGTGGAAAGGTGCGGTACAAATTCCCTTCCCGGGCCGGGATGGCGGGGAGCGGCCGGGGCTGCCCTGGGAAGGAGGGGTTCGCCTGGTGCAGCGGCTCCAGCGCTTCCCTGGGGTGTGCGGTGCGGTGTCATTGGCGTTCGGAGAGGTGACTGAGCTGTCTGTGCGGGGATGAGAGGTGCGCATCCTTGTCCGGGTGCCATCAGCGAGAGGTGACGCTGGAGACAGGACTCCCAGAGCTTCCCCGGCCCCGCAGGGATTGTGGCGGGTCCCGTGTCCGCTGCCCAGGGCTCGGGGCGCAGAGGAGCAGCAGGGACCGTACGACGTGGCAGAGTAGTGGATTGGGAAGTCGAGTGTGTTTCTTATCGCTGATTCCTTCAAATAACCCAATGTTTCATTTCGCAGCTAGAAAATATCCCTAAGCACCTTAACTAGGCTTGAAAGAGGACGTGGGGTTTGCTTTGGAGTTGTTGGCAGAGACCTGTGTTTTGAAGTGATCCTCACTAAGTTTGTTGCTCACAACAAGTTTATGTACCTAAGGAGGATCTTGGTGCAGAGACTGCCATAGCTAGACTTTAATGAAAATTTGGAGGCAGGGTCATGGTTACACAGAGCTTGCAGTCAAAGGATTATTGATTATTTTCTTACCAAAATACGTTGTATTTTTGCAGCTTTTTCTTCCCCACTGTACACGTTTCTTGTATAAAAAGAAACTCTATATGTTTCTTATTATATTAAACTGAAAAATCTTGTAGGAAGGACCAAAGTCCTTATCTTGTTTACATCATGTATGTCTTGTCTCAGGACTGTCTGTAGTTGAGATGTCACCATCCATATGTGTACAACAGATAACACAGGACCGTCTTTCAGTTTACTTGTTTGCTGCTTACTGCACACTGAGTCAGGATTCAGTTGTCCTTGATATTTAAGAGACCAGTAAATTTTCCATTATATCTGATGATTTAGGCTGTATTGAAGAACTTAGATTTCTCAGCTTAGTTGTTGGCCCAGACCATGTGTTAAGTATGGTTTAACAAAACTGGAAAGTACAGAATATAATAAAAAACAGAGTTTGATTTAAGGTATCTCCTTCTAACTTCATGTAAAGAATAATGTTGAACTATGTTACTAGCAAATTTGGTCTCTATAAATTATCTGCTTCTACTTCTTGGGTGTTCCAGGAGTTTGGGGATGTCATGTCAGTATGGTTGCTGCAACTGAGAGAAACATCATATTAGTTCCTGAATACTGCTATAATAGGCTGTTTTGTTGTTTAATGTATTAATAGTATAAATGTATTTTTCAGAGATTAATTAAAGTTTTAGATCACATTTACAGCAATTTTATAGTCTCATTGTCACATTCAGCAGTCTCTGAGATGTCCGCTTCATCTATTTTCTTTTTGTCATATGTATTCTGTTGGAAATGTGTTCTAACATAATTATGTGAGAAATGCTTCTGCCTTTTTCAGCTGTTGACTTAAAATGATTAAACTTTGTATTGTTCATTGTTGCTAGGAAAATATTAGGAAAACTCTTTCAGTATTTTTTCTACATGTATCAAGTACTCATACAGAATCTGAGAATCTATAAGTTGTGTATTTTTAATTTCTTGTTTTTATAACCACTAGGCATATCTTTCAGAAGATAACCATATTGTTATATGATGAAACTTGTGTTTACTGCTGTTACAGAACAGAAAAACTTCTGCATATGTGAGCAATAAAGCAGAAATACAAATTTGTTGCTGCCAGAATATGTGCTGCTAAAAATGTATATATAGATGCTGTCACTTCAATTTTCAGAAGAAAATGGTGTCTTTTTAACTGCAGAAGAACAAGGCTTTGTCTTCCTGTAATTCTGAAGTGAAAGTTGTCATCAACAAGACAACTAAAACCTTTTAAAGATAGGCATTAGTAGTAGAATGCTGAAACAAACTTCTGGATTAGCTTCATTGGCTTTCCTACTTCTTTTGCATCCCAAAGCATAAGCTTAAATCGTCTCAGAAGGACAAGGTCCGCCAGTTTATGGCCTTTACCCAGGCTGGTGAAAGGACTGCTATATACTGCTTAACGCAGAATGAATGGAAACTAGAAGTCGCAACAGACAACTACTTCCAGAATCCAGACTTATACTACAAAGAATCCATGAAAAATTCAGTAGACAGGAAGAAATTAGAACAACTGTATAATCGATACAAAGGTAAGGCTTGTGGGGTTTTCGTTGTGGGTTTTGGGGTATTTTTTCCTAATTATTTTGTTTGGGTGGTTTTTCTGTTTTTCCCTCTGCCCTTCTTAAGGACTTCTAAGTAAAGCTTCCTAGCTTTTGCTTCTCTCTGTATGTTTGTGGTAATGAGATAAAAATGAAAAAGGTTTTAAATGCTCTTAGGGGTCAGTACACAACTTCTGTAGAGATTCCTGTAGAGCTTGAAAGTAGAAAATTAAATTCAATCGTGAGGAAAAAGTGTCAGCTATGTATGGTAGCAAAGTTTATTACACAACTTATTTGATTTGTTGCCAGTAACTGCTCTTAAATATGTAAATGTTGTAACTTTCCATGGCAAAATAATACATGTTGTTCTTACAGTAATGTTTGGGGGAGTTAATTATGTTCAAAGACAGTAGTATTTCTATATGAAGTAAAGGAAAGTAGATTAAAGGCAGAGTTACTCCTTTTCCATATTTTACTTTACAGCATTGTTAAAAAAGAACAGAAAAAAATGTAAGGAAAATATAGCCATGTAAATATAAGAATGTACATGATCCAGATTATAGTGCCTGCTGAACTGTGGCCATCTGACATGTTGGAGCAGTGCAGGCTGGAATCATGCCAGCCCCTGCTAAGATCCATACATCTTGTGTTTTAAAACATGGACTCAACCACTATTCAGCTATGATTTCATGTACTTGAAATATACGGCATGCTTCGTATATGCTTTATCCTGTTCTTAGGATATTGTTTGCACTTTTTTTGTTCCTCTTTACATCATCTGTTCTATTTTAAGTGTATGGATTCTTTAATATTCCATTATTTTGTGGTAATTAATTGTTTAGGGACAAAGAACCAACAAGGCTATAGCATTTTCTTTGTGAACTTAGAGAACCTTTTTCGGTTTTTAAATATATGTATCTATTTACATATATATAACACATACATGTATCTAAATCTTTGCTTGCTCCTTGCATGTCAGTCTTGGAGATTGCTGGGTCAAAAATATATATTCGAATTCTTAAATGCTGCTAAGAATATCTATAATGGAAAAACATTATCACAAATGTTATTCATCATTTTCTAGCAGTGGGAAACTGCACCATTTGACTTTTGTGGAAGTCAGTTTTATGTCAGTGCTTAAGTTTGCAGCACACCTTTGCAGTTCTGGCTCTTCAACTCTTAAAGTTGTAAACTTGAAAAAAACTTCACAATATTTGACAGAAGACAATAAAAGTTTTGGTTAGGCACCTTTTCTTTTTTCATATCTGGCTTAAACCTGAGTCATTGGAATTCCTTTGTTCTACAGGGCCTATACAATATTGCACTATCCTTGAAATCTGAGATGAAATGTCTTTCATTTTCTGTGTTGTCTTTTTGTTAGTTTTCTTATCTGTTCAGCTAGCAACTCTGTTAAAACAACAATTTTATTTTTGTTTGTAGTTACCTGGATGAATGAAACATGATAGGGACAGTCTTTGTTGAAATCCTTCTGAATTTTTTCCACTGATTGCAACACAGTGCACTTCTCACCTTTGGTTCTTCAATTACTCCCCAAATATACAAGAAATGTGTTTTACACGTCTTAGAACTAGTTGAACAGTTTTCTTGTTATTTGGGATCAAAGGTCCCTGAATTATACCATGGGTGTAATTCTTTGTTTAATGGGTATAAGTCTTTGTCTTTGTTTGCTAAATTAACTTCCTCTCTGGAATTTACCATTTCTTTCACTGTAGTATTGGCTGAAAAAATAGATCTTAACTTAAGAACTAAATTAAAAATTAAAAAAAAATTGATTTAGACTTGATTTTTTTTTTTTATCAACTTGTTGGATCAGGACTTGAAAATAGCATGGTTGAAAATCTTACCAGTTTAAGGAGTTAGTTTTAAATTTACTTGAGGGATGTTTTTCTTATAAAGCCCAACTTACGATACTTAAATGTCTTCTTATCAAAAGCTGGGAGACACAGTTTTGTGGTTTGTAAACTGTCAAGCTTTAAAAACTAAAGGTGTAATTTTATTTTCTTTTTTGTAGTTTAATTTTTCCCCCCTCTCCAATTATTTAAGCTTACATGCAGGAGGAGTTGTTTGTTTGGGGTAGGGAGGGTTAAGAGAGAATTTTGTTACAGAATTATTAGAAGACATCTACCCTGACATAGGTAGTTAGGAAGTGCAGTTCCAACATTCAGAAAGGTACTGCTTAGTAGTACTGAAACATAGTATTTCCTAAGCTGTATGTTTAGCTAAAGTTTTTGTTGTGCTAAGGCATTGTTCGAACAATGACTTATAAGTGAAAACCAAAAATGTTTAAATGTGGTCTTTAAACATAGTTATAGTGGATACTCATATGTCCCTATCAGGAAAAAGAATCTGTGGAGTCACATGATATGTGTGTTTTTGTTGGGCTTGATTTTGGGTTGCTTTTTTTTTTTCCCCCAAATATTTTATAGAGCATTATGGAGAGAAAGCAAAACTGTTTTGTTGGCATTAGCTGATGAGTTTAGGAGAAAGTTGCAAACCAATTTCTAAATAAGTTCACAGAATATTTATTGATTCTTTTTGAGGTATTTTTAAAATTAATTAGATTTCAAATGAAAACATTTGTGAATGTTATGAAAAAATGAAGACCTATGCTATGCAGCACATCAGAGTTGTCAGATGATTATTTGTAAATATTTTTGTAAGTAATTATAATTCTCCTCTTTGTATTTTGAACTGCAGACCCACAAGATGAAAATAAAATTGGCGTTGATGGAATTCAGCAGTTTTGTGATGATTTAAGCCTGGACCCAGCCAGTATCAGTGTCCTGGTTGTAGCATGGAAATTCAGGGCAGCTACTCAATGTGAATTCAGTAAAAAGGAATTTGTTGATGGTATGACAGAGTTGGGGTAAGTATCTTTTTCTGCATAGTTCATAATGTAAGGCCTGAGTTTGGTTTCCATTAAAAACATTTTCAGTTAAATTGTGTAAAGCTTTAAAAAGCTGGTGAGGCTGGTGCCAAGCTTAACAGGTGTTAAATGCCTGTAGTGTCTTGTCTTCCTTAAATTGGTGCTTTACTGCAAAGCCTTAAGAATGACCACAGCAGGGGAAAGAGCAAAGCAATTTCTACCTGTACAGCAGGGGAGGGAGGCAGATACACGTATCTTTTTATGTAGTTCATAGTAAACACATGCATGGTTGTGTTAAGGATTTGAGTTGGACTGTGTGCTGCTAAAAACTGGAAGTCACTGGAGGTGCATGAAGGGGAAAAAAGTTTTGGTGTCAAAGCAGAAAAGAAATAGGAAAACAGAAAATAACCTTCATTTCTTTCCCTTTACCTTGTCACCACTGAATGGACCTTTTATGCTTTTCGCCTGTTTTACCACCCATGCTTTTCCCATATTGCCTTTTATACTAGATACTTCATTTGTACAAAATATATATGAGAAATTGAAATTAAAATGAGGGCATTGGTAGTAGAAAAAGTTATTTAGTCTGACTGTGATGTAACTGATAAAAAAAACGTCCTTCCTGGATTATGGAGCTGTTCTGAATAACAGACTTTGAGGTTAAACATTGCCTCTGTTTGGCAATAGAGTCAAGTATGTATCATCATAAAATAATACTTTGTGTATAACTTTTCCTTGCAAGAGGGGCAGTATTTCTAATATATAGAGATGTCAAAATTATTTCTAACAGATTGCATTGAATAGGTCAGTAATTACAATTTATTACTAGTGCATGTTTTTTGTAGCTAAATAAGTTTGTTTGATCTTAGAATGGTACCTTTCTACAACAGACCAGCTCTTAGCAAATGTGATGGTTGTTTCTTGAGCAGGGGTCCCAGCAGTCTGTTGTTACCAACCTCATCAGTTATTGACTTACTTTTAAACTTTCCTTTTTAGGTATTAATAAATTTTGATGAAATAATTTTTCATATTTTATGAAGTCCACTGCTTTATTTTTTTCCTGTTAGATAGCTTTGGGTAGAAATTACAAGAAAAATGATTTTCTAGCCATGGACAGCAATCAAGTGTTCATGCCCTTATATTAAAGGTTACCATATTATTTATTTTTTTTAATATAACTGATTAAAAAGGTTTTGCTAAACCACTTGTGCCTTCTGGATTGACTTTTGTTTTGTAATGTTATTGTCACATTGCTGCTATGTTCTTCTGACTGTCTCTGGCACGGTTCATAGAGGTCTGTGATTTTTCTCTCTCAACACACAATAAACTGTTCTTGGGAGCCTAATATGATCATGTCTGCTTGCCACTGGTATAGCACTTATTGAGAATTTGGAATGATTTTTGTTACATACTTGGAGGTGCAGCGTCTGTGGTTTTTAGCCATGAACATAAGTGAATATTTGAATGAAAAGAAATTCCCTGAGGCGTAGATCATATAGCATTTTTAGGATGCATATGGGAAGGTATATTTGTTGACTAGATCAAGTCCCAGGGAAACTGAAATTCTCAGTTGAGTACTGTTAGCAGAATTCTTTATCTTTTTTTCACCAGGTACTGATGTAGGCCAGAAAGGTACTTATTTTTATCTGTACTGTGCAAGGCAGTTAAAACTGCATTTGCATTTTATAGATTTTTGTTAGTTACCCACCCTTTAATAGAATTTTTTTTCTTGAATCTTTAGAATAAATACAAACATTTAGCTACAGAAAACTTTCAGATGTACCATGTTAGTTATGATAGCTGTTTCTTTTGAAATCTGCTTGCTTCACTTTGAGTTTCTGGGTACAATTCAAGATATTGCTAATGTCCTGTAAACCGTGAATATTCATTTGATACCATGGCATGGGGAAAACTCTTTTTCTTTGGTGTCTTGTCAGGTCAGGTGCATTCACTGAAAATGCTTCAGTCGTGTTATTCAGGGATGTGTCTCTGTTAGAATCTCAGTAACTTGATTCTGTCTTAGCTTGCCTATGCCAGGCTGTTAAATGGTTTGTCGGCCTTCAGGCTATCATCAAAGCCTTGTTTTTTTCCTAGGTTTTATCCTCAAGTGTTCTATGGCTGGGAGAGAATGACTGCAAATAATAGTTCATTTTGGTGGAAAGTCCTCCAGTGCTAAGATTAACTCTAAACACAGTGTGCAGCTCTTTGTTTAGGAGAGCAGGGAATAAGCAATATCTATTTAGAATAAAGCAAAACAGTTGTGTTACAAGAGCTGTCTAGGGGGAAAGGATAGCTGATTTCAGTGAGACCTGTATGTTCTTTAAGAACAGAATAGCATCTGTTCATAAATTCATGAAGGGACAGAAAGGAAGCTAAACCACTGAATCCTGTTTGTGTTGTGTGCTTAATGGGTGCAGGTATACAATGTTCTGCTTAAAATTCCTTAGTAAAGGCATGTGAGTGTTTATATTTTTAAGAATGCTGTCCACAAAGGTATTCTGTTTTTATCTTAACTACTGTTTTGTTTTACTCTGAAACTAAAACATGAAAAAAAAAAGGGAGGGCGGAGTAAAAAGAAATCCTCAGTATTTGGAAATAATGTAACCTCTTTTGAACAGGTGTGACACCACAGAAAAACTAAAAGCTCTATTGCCAAGACTTGAACAAGAGCTAAAGGATCCAACAAAGTTCAAAGATTTTTATCAGTTTACTTTTAACTTTGCTAAAAACCCTGGACAAAAAGGTCTAGGTAAGTAGAAAAAAATCAAGAAAATATCTACAGTCAGTGAAGTCAATTCCAAATGCTTCCAGTACTACAGTATTCTCATTTGTGATAGTATATAGTAAATTCATTATTGATTTCTTTCACTGACTTTCCTTCTTTCCTGTCTTGTTTCAATTAATCTCTTCTTTAATGTCCCCTTGGTACAGATAACCTAATGGTTTTTTTTGCTAGTATTGACGTTCTCTCACCTTCTGTCAAAAAAAAAGTTCCTACAGTTCTTAGAGACCTGTCAAATTTAATTTTTTTTTAAATACTGAACTAATCAGCTCTTCATGTTTCCCATTTTGTTCAGAACTACTGAAACAAGATGTCATATCAGCTCAGGAAGAGGAAGAAAACTCTGTGCCAAAGTTACTGTTCTTCTAAGAATTTTTAGTTTTAGCTCACAATTTTCATATAAAGTTTAGAAAAATAATGCTATGGAAGTGATTCAAATAAAAATAGGCATACAGTTAATAAAGCATTAAATTATTATTTTTATAAAGTTTGAGATTTGTCCCAGTCCATATCTTGTTTTGCTGGAGTAAAACTCATACATATTATTTAAAATAAATTCAAATCTGTTACTCTCTTCAAATTTAGTTGTGAATAGATGAGAAAAAACAGTAAGATAAAATTCACTATCTCATCAAATTTATGTCCACTTTCAAAAGACGCTGCGTAGGAAGGAATTAAACTACTTTGCATGTTGGATATAATAGCACTGTACCATCATCACTGTTCTTTTTGTGCTATGGATGAGAGGAAGTTGTTTGTTGGGGGGGTTTTGTGGGTTTAGTTGTTTTGGTTTGGTTTTTAGCATAGTCACTTTAAATCTGTGTCTGTATTACTTGGCAAGTTTATAAATATGTTTTTCTCAAGAACTATTGGAAGAGTAGTGAAATGGAGGAGCAGAATATTGCTTTAGACATCAACCAGGGGCGCCTGTCCCACGTTCTTTCTTGGGAACTACTTTGAATAATCTCCCTTGTATTTTTTTTCTTAGACTGTGGGCACCCACTTTATATTTTACCCACTTTATATTTTTATTCATTTTTTGCAGCAGTTTCATTTGTCATTACCTGTGTCACTCTGTCATGACTTATATGCCACTTTCTGTGACAGAAAAATGAAATAGTTTTATAGTGGTTCTGTGAGGCTGGTTGGAATTCTAGTCCCTTAGCTACTCTTCATTAACAAAGCTTAGTACTTTCCAACTGCAGAAAAAGTAAGTCAGTTACAGCTGAGGTTGGAATTTATGGGACATCTAAAGAACTGAATGTGCCCTTTATTTGACATGAGGAGGAAACTTTACTTGTTTCCCGTTACTTCTGTTTATTCGATATTGAAGGTCCTTTCATTTTTAAGGCTGTCTTCTCTGTTGTGTAAGAATTGCACTTTTTGTGCATAGAGCACCAAAGTTCCTTCTTACGCTAGGAGTTGAGTTATCAGCAGAAGAAAGTAAATGCTAGTGCATCTTTTTTTTTTTTAACAGAAATAACTCTTGAGAATAAAGCTTACCAGAAATAGGTCTGTGATAGGCAGACTGACTTAAACAATTATTTTTCATGTTTATTATCTTAGCATATTGAAACCGTAAGAAATTATTGAAATATCTCTAAAATGTTCAAACAGCAATGCTTTGGATATGAGTCATGTTCATTGCTCCATCAGTATTTTAATACATATCAGATTACTTTTTTAAAATCTATTTCTACTGTTTTAAGAAGTGGTAAGCAGCAGTTACTTTATTTTTTTTCCTCATCTCCCTGGAAAAGCATCAGGAAATACAGTGATTCATGGGTTCTTTTTTAATATGCCAGGTGGTCTTTAAATTTAACAGAGAAACACTTCTATAATGTCTTCCCTTTTGCCAGACAGGACTGATATCTACCAAAACCATTCCTTGCAGATGTTTTTCTGACCAAATGCTCAGTGATATGCTAGCAGTATATGCTAACTTGCCTTTTCAGTTTCAGTAATTATCAGCAAGATTTGACGTCTGATTGGTGGGGGTCCTCTGGCTGAAAAAGTTTGGGAGCCACTGCCTTGACATTATATCATTTTAAATTTTTGATGGCAGGTCTCACGCATCTATGTCCATGCTTGCTTGAACCTATTGTTGGATTTCTATTTTCTTTCTTTTTCTAGCATATAACTTAAATCTCTGTTCCTGAATTTTCCGGTTCACTACTTACCTGACCAAAGTAAATATGCAGAATGCATGTTCCCTTAGAGTGAGTAAGTATTTGGCAATTATGTATGTGCCTTCCCTTAGACTGAGTAAAACCAACTAGTGTCAATGCCTTTAGGCATCACCATGATAAAATTTATCTCGTAACTCTCTGATACTGATATTTTGTCCTCCAACTCTCCTCCTTTGCAATGCAGTTGATCTTCCATCTTGTAGTACCCAACCAAACCAGATATCTTCCACGTGCCTTAGATATTTTGCTCCTTGTTTTGCATCCCATTAAGTTTGCTTGTTTGATACTGTCTGCAGTTTGCAGTCTGTTTTACTTTGGGCATTCTACAGCAGTGCAGTGCTCCCAGTTAATTTGATCTTTTCTTTCTGCAGTTGATTATTCCCACTAGCTATATGATTTCTCTTTAATGAAATCTTTCTTATTTACTTCCAAGTGTTTTTTCAATTTGTCCAAATAATGTTGAATTCTAATCCTGTCTTCTACCATGCTACACTTTTTTCAGGTTTTGTGTAAGTTGCAAAGTTAGTAAAAGTTTCCTTTGTTGTATCGTCTGAGTTATTTAAGTATTGGGCAGTGTTAGATACTCCATGGATGAGTTACTTTCTCCCAGTTTGTCTGAGAATGACTGAGGTTCTTCTAGAACTTCTTTGACCTTTATGAAGTTTCAAAGATGATAGGTAGCAGTTTGAGATTGCTCCAGCATACTGAGATGAATTTCAGCATATCTAGGTTCACTTTGGGCAGCAGGGCTTTAAGACTGAATTTCTAAAAGTTGTTTCTGAAATAACTGCCAGTTTTCATTGAATCTTTTTGCCTGGAGCATATCTTGAAAAAAATATCTCTTTCCCAGACTTTTTTCTTTCCAGGGTTATCAGCAGGACACGTAGTATCTTTTATCATACCAGCTGCCATTTGTAAGGGAGTGGGAAGGCACAGAAGCCCTTCTTAGAGGGTTCTTTTTTTTTGGTGATAGAAGAATTTTGGTGTTACCTGACACAGTTGTCTTCATAATGCAGTGTGGATTTTGCTCCAGGAAAGCAGTCTTCAGTGGGGGGGGGCGGGTGGGTGTAGTTTTATGTTTTATTTATTTATTTTTAGAACAGCCTGTCTTCTGTTGCTTTTTTATTTCTTCTTATTCTGCAGTTCCCCTCAAAACCAATGTAAGAAATTCTGCCTTAAGTTATTGGAGAGGATTCTAATTACATAAAGTTGCATCTGTTCTGTCATTCCCCAAAATAGTCACAGAGTTCGGTATACCAATACTCGTTCCTAGAAATAGGACAGCCTTTTATAGGAGTCTCTTTTCCACAGTTCATGTGGTGATAGTGGGGAATTTTTATTTCTCTTTATATCTATGGGACTTCTCTATAGTCTCATCCAACTTGAATGTTCCATTTACTTTTATTACCTTAATATTACCAAGTAGTGTATTTCAGTCTGGACACATGCTGTTTAAATAGGCATAAAAGTAGTAGCACTCCCCCAGTGTGATAGCTCGTGTAAGTAGTGAGATACAGGAGGCAAAAGCACAGTGCATAAGATCTACCATAATTTTCTTTAATCAGAAAATGATGTTCTGATTCATGTTACTCAGCACCCAACTGTCAAGTGTGTTTCAGATAAATCTGAATAGATTTGATCATTATCAAAGAAGAAGATGGATGCTTATAACTGTTAAGACTGTGGCTCTCCAAGTGGTGGACAGAATTCAGGCAAAAAAACATAGTTAGGTTTCAACACAGCAATGCAATCTCAATGGCTGAACGTTGGATCTGGCATACATAATTTTTGAATTATATTAAACTTCATTTGCATGTTTCCTATATATTTTGAGTTTTAATAGGGGCAGTTTGTTAAGATCTGGTTTGCCAGGAGACTTTAAAAAGAATTATTATGGATAACTGATTCTGTCTGTTTAATCTGCTTTCTCATGTTCTCACTACCGTATATAGTACAATAAATCTTTAAGTTTTGCATGGTGCAGATGTGTAGAGGTTTATCTCGCCTTCCACTCCCAAGTTTTAACTGTTCTACTGCAGTCAGAGTGAAATTTTGTATCCTAGCTCTTGGTTGATAAGTGTACTGAAGAACAGGATTATAGGTCTTTTTTCACGTTGCATACAGAGGCGTTCAGCTTTCTAAGGCCACGTTCAAGCTCAAAACAAGGCCTTAGCTTCATCTTTTTTTTTTTTTTTCTTTTTTTGAACCTGATACTTGCTGTGATTCTCTTAATGGGTCTCCCTTTGACCCTCAACAAGACATGCTCAGGAGTTTATTACAGTTTGTTTCAGCACCAGGAGGAGCTTAAGGCATTCTTTCATGGTCTTCATCTTTCAACATGGAAACAAAAAGCTAATTTGGTCCTTCATCACTTCTTTGTGATCCCTTCGCCTGCTTGCTGGCTCAAAAGGTTGTGCTTCCTTCTCTCTGCCAGTTGCCTGGGATCAAGCAAGAGATGAAAGATGAGGAGGGCATTCAGACTGAATCAAATATTACCTCAAGACCAGAAGAATGACTCTCTTTGCATCCGGTTTGTGGACTTCAAGGAGGTTTCATCTTCTATGAGCAGATGAGTATAATGAGCTCTTTTTAATTGAAGCAGCATCAGCTTTGGCTTTTGTCATAGCAGTATCTCAAGATGCTTTGAAGAGACCCTTGGACGTTAGGGAAGGATTTTTTTTTTTCTATTTTATTTTTATTTCCCCACCTACCTAGTTACCAAAACTTCCTCCTCTTTCAGTGAAGAATTAGATTGATCCATTCATAGGCTATTTGTGGGAGTCAGTGGATGGAAGACGTTGAACAAGTTCAACATGAATTTCATGTTTATTTTGAAAGAGGTCTATGAATGCTGTATTTTAGGTGTTCCAATGGCTTTGGTTTGTGTGTATGGTACTTGCTTTATTTTTGTTCACATTTTTCTTGCTGAAAGTGCCATCAGTTTAAGAGAAACTTGGTATAAAAGAGGTGCTCTGATTGAAAAAGGCCAACAGTAGCAGCAAAAACGTAGCATAACTGCCCGTTCTAGTAATGCTTTTTTGATTCTTTTACTCATGTTTGGCTCTTATTTGGGAAATACATATCCAGTCATCTTTTAGGCATCTGTTGTAGTTTATCTGAATTGTACATGCTGAGATTTGCAGAGGCAAAAGGATTTTGGAACTGGCTACAGTCAGGTTCATTAGGCCTCACTCAACTGATGTTTAGATAGCCATCTTCTAAGTCTAGCTTGCATTCCAAAGCAGTTCAGTTTCTGCTTTTGTGCAGTTGATGCTTAAGATAATAAACATGAAAGGTTCTGCATGTGGTCGGCCTGTTTCAATGTGGCAGATGCTGAGATAGAGCTAATGAGCACAGTCAGACCCTGCTCAATTCCTGCAGCGCTCCTCTGAAATCCACATGCTGTGCTTTACTGTTCTTCCTTGTCCACTACAGGCACTTAATCTGACACTGTGCATTATACATTCCCTGATGTAGAGCACTGAGAAACTCATTGCTAATGTCTTTGCAGGGATGAGTGGATCCAGCTCGGCAGGATCCTGAGTTTAGCTATGATCTGTATCAGTATTGTACCTTTTACTTGGTTGTGGTTTTTTTTCCCCTTCTCTCTTCCTTCTGTGGGGAAACTTCCAGTTGCAGATAAAGGCTATTTTTCTCTAAGCTTCTGGGAATTTGGTGGTACATTTTTGGGTTGAATCTTGATGGTACTTTCTTGTTATTTTGCTGATTAGGAAAGAAGAAACTAATTCTTGTGTCCATGTTCTTAATTTAGAGGCAAAAGAAGACTCTTAAAATCATTCAGAGATGAGGAAACAAGGAAATGAGTAACTCATTGAATCTTGCAAGTATTTCTTTGATGTTTATTGGTCAGGCAGTGGGATAGTCTGGCAGTGTGATAGTCCAGTTGTTGAGATAGACTGACACCAGTTTCCATTGTTCCCATATCTGCTTTCATTTTGACACAGTGTCGAAAAGTTAGATCAGTAATTTAGGTGAATTAATGATAACATTCTAACAGTTTCAAACATGATTGCATGAACAGCTCTTGTTGGTAGGGCAGGCTGAGAGCTGGAAAGGTCTGTTTGGCAGAGGATGATGAGTGAGTGCTGCAATCCCAGAGTGCGGTTTTGGCACAGCAGGTCTAAATGAACTGCATTTCATGTTCGTCACAAATCCTACTCTCCAGCCAGTTCCTTGCTATCTCTTGATTTCTCTTTTGGTTTTCACTCTTCCTTGATTTCTTGCATGCAATGATTTCATTGCCCTCATCCAAAATCATATTAAAGGTATGAGGAACTTAATTTGATTCTTATTTTATTTATGCAGCAATCTAATAATGATTTTTTTTTCTTTGTTAACAAAATAAGCATTTGATCAAATCTTGAAAGTAGACACAGGCTGTCTAACTGATAATATATTTCTCCTTCTGCATTATGCTATTTGTTATCACTTCCAGTTTTCTGTTCAGGGTAGAAGAAGCTGAGGTTTTTTAAAAGCAATTTTAGAATGAGGCTTTAATGTTTGAGAATAGATCATACTGCATGCAAAATACTGTATTTCTGAATGAAAAGCTGATTGTTTAAGGGGCTGCATGATTTACGACTCACTAGATGTTGACATTGAAAATATTTTGAAAGGAAAGGGTGAAAGGAAAGCTCAAACCACTGTATAATGTACAGTAGTGATGTGGTATTTTTGATGTTCTTGAAACATTAACCATTTAGCCATTTTATGTTTTGGATATGAACATGGATGTCAGCAATGAAGTATCTTCTAAACTGATCTTTGCCTGTGTGTTTTTAGAGATTCATGCATCTGTCTTTTGCTTTCCATTTATAAAACTTGAATTATTAGTCTGTAATGTGGAAAGCACGTTTTTTTTGTTACAAACCCAGCATATTTTATAATTGTAGTTTGATTTTTATTTGTAATAATGCCTTTATATCTATGCAACATTGAAAATCTTATTCCTAAGACTGCCTGGGAAATTCTTGCCTTGCAAAAGTATCTTCCTGTGGGGATGCAGAAGTCAAATGGCATAAAGCCTTTTTTTTAATATCTTAGTGCAGCACTAATTGTAGCAGATACAGTCTCCACAGCATTGCTGTTTATTGATACTATTGTGAGCATCCTAATGTAGAATTGGAACTCTGTGACTAGGTCTTCCCTTTAAAGCAAAAAAAAAAAATCTTTTTTTTGTCCTCCAGTGTGAAGTTTTTCAACCTAGGTAGGGAATTGTCTTCAAACAAAAGTGTAGCCATAGGCCCTGAGAATGTGGCACACCTGAAGGCCTAGTTCTCTCCTGTACTGTAAGATTGCATAAGCTGGCACCACTACCAAAAGTGATAGCCCCATCTAGTCCTTTTGTTCAAATAACTCTTGTGTTAGTTCATGGGTTTGTGGGATTACAGTGAACCAGATGTGGGAGATGGGCTTTCTTTATTTTTTCCCTTGGGCAAATTTTGGCAAGATCAGAACTTTCTTCCTTGTGCCTGATGGGGAGAGCAACTCCAGTGTGGACCAGTTTCAGCCACTGCAGAGCAACATCCCCAGTGGAATATGCATTTGTCATACATTATAGCAAATAATTCCTATATCTTTGTGCAGGAGAATACCTTGGCACACACATGTACTGTGCCCCTCAAATATCAACTAAAGATAGAATTTCACATGTGTTTTCACAATTTTGAAATAATCAAGATCACCTTAACATAATACTGAATTTGACACAAACACCCAGATAAACTAAGGAAGTGTGGTCACTTCTGTCCCTTTCAACTCTTCTTTTTTGGCATCTTTAGCCATCTTTGTTTCCTTACCTGTACTTTCTTCATTTTTCCAAGGAATGTTTCCATCAGAAGTATAAAAACTCTTCAGCTATTAAGGTGTTATTTCTTCAAAGTGCATTTTGCTTAATGTTGTCATGTGATAGATTTGCAAGGTTTGCTTGGAAAGGTTAAGTCTTCATATAGAAACCTGAGTGAATGGGATCAAAGCCAGTCACTTCATAGTGAAGTTTAGAAGCTCTTAAGATTATTCGAATTTCTCGCTTTTCATTTGGGATAGCAGGTAAGAATAATTAATCTGCGTATCTAAGAAGCAAGTAAATGCTATTAATTACTTGCTTCTGCTTATTTTTTGTGAAAAGTGAGCATGGTGGCAAAGATAGGAAAAACTGAAAGAAGTTTATTAGGACATAATACAAGTTCCATACTGAAAAGCACTCTGATCGTAGTAGGACAAACACTGGCAGCACTGTCTCTATATAGCCAGGTAGAGGTGTATAGCATTTCTCTGCATCCTAACTATTGAACTTTATCTGGGCTCCAGCTCTGTATGATACAGGTACTCTAGGGACATGGCTATGTTAAGATCTGGAACATCTCTCTCATTCTCGAAACTTGATTTCAGGTGACAGAGTGTCCTTTGATTTGTGACATGATATGTATGGTGTCAAAATCTGTGCTGCTTTCTTGCAGGTGGAGGTCAAGCTTCTGTCTTAATCTGCTATGACAGTACTTTCTGTTAAGCTTTATATTCTGTTTACACTTCCTTTACCCTGAAAGCACAAGCTGAAATATTTTTGTGGTTTAAGAAAGGCTGTGCTTTACTTTGTGGTTGCACAGCAGTAAGCATAAGCCATTAGGTATTGTGAGTTGCTGAAGATGAAAACAGGCCTTCAAGGAAACATCCTTTCTACCCTTAAGCTGCATCTAATATTGCTCCTGCTTTTCTGCTGGAGTATGTGGCAGTGCTGTATCCTCCCTCAAACTCTGCTCTCAGATCACTGGTCATGATGCAGAATAAGGGCTGCTTTCTTGGACTTATATTTTCAGTATTGTTTGTAGGTGTTTATCTATGAAATGATTCCAGAAGAAGAGAATTATTGCTGTAAGGGGTTCTCTAGAATCATAATGCCAGAGACAAATGATTTTTTTTTTTATCCCCTCGTGTCCTTAAATTCCCCTCACAATCAAGTGTGTATAAAATGTGATAAATTAAGAGGAATTAACACCTGTGGATTTAAATGTTTGTGTTCCTATCAAAATTAGCTGCATTTGTGTGTGTGTATATATTTTTATTTTTTAATTTGCAGACAGAGTTATTGATAACTATCTTGTTCTATTTCTGTAGATTAAAAATATTTTAGTCTTAATGACTTTGATATTCAATACACAATTTATACCGTTACTGTTTATCTCTTTTTGGTTCAGTGAGAGTAGAAAAAAAATTCCTTATACTTCTTTTAGTGATTTTAAATGAATGTTATTCATTTGTATCCTAATATACTGGATGTAGCATTAGTAGTTTAACCATAAGGGTTTTATTGCTTATAACGGGCTGTATATTCATGTGTTGCTTTATCTCTTGCAGATTTAGAAATGGCAATTGCATATTGGAATTTAGTCTTGTCAGGAAGGTTTAAATTTCTAGATCTTTGGAATAAATTTTTGTTGGTAAGTATGTACCGTATTCCTTACTGCTTGTCTTAGTCTACAGTAGCCTGGCTGTTGTAGGTTGTGTGCTTCCAATAAGAAAAAGACAGGATATCTGAATATTTCCTTTGAACTTTTTCCTTTTTGAAAACTGATATAAAATAGTCTTCAATCAAGCCAAATTAAATCTTCTCTATATAATTTTCCAATTGAGAAGAATGCAAAATGATGTAGCAAAGCAATAGAGTTTTCTGCTTGCTTGATTCTGTATCCTCCTACTTATGAAAGTTTCTGCATAAAAGGAAGCCATGATTGTAGATTCCACTGATGCTGTCTTTATTCTCAAGACATCTGTGATTATTGTCAACCATAGTATTTTACCATGCTATGACTTTTGTAGTATTAATGAATAAACTCAGTCTTTTTAGGTCAGTCATAACAGAATTCATATTTAACTTTAAAAACTTTTAATTTTAAGCAAAAAGTTCTTGCCTGAGTAATTAGTTTGACTGATTTTTTGGCTACTAGTTGTGAACTGATCTTGGCAGTTTTCTTATTACTATTGTAATTCTGTGGGCAGTGGAGTAAAGATGCATAAATTAAACCTCTGAAATTGAAAATATTCATATAAAAGGTATGTTTCACTCATCTATATTTCTAAATTTGCATTTCTGTGTAATTACCAAAAAAATTACATAATGTATAATCTATCTTAATTTTTTTTTTTCAATTTATTCTTTTATCTGTACTTTAGGAGAAATAAGAAGTCTTTCTGCATTTTGTCCCTCAATGCTTAGTAGAGGAAGTGTATACTTTTTTGAAATATTTTCCTGAAGTTTTTTTCTAAATTTCTAGGCAGTATATTTATTTGAATCACTGAATAATGTACCAGTTTCATCAAGACGACTTGTGAAAACATTTTATATTTTAACTGCCTTAATAAAATTAACACATCCAAATTCAGATCTATAGATGTAACTGAAGAAAAATCTGCAAGTTTTTTGCCCACTTTGCTATGTGATCAAGTTTGTTACAACAGACAGTTCTGTGGATCTCTACTTCAAGTAGTGGCCTAGATGACCTGGTATAAAGCGTGTTACTTCAGAAGAGCTATTTAACCAGAATGTTTACTTCAGAAGAAAGGTTTAAATTAAAAGATTTAAACATAAGAAAGAAGCAAACTAGGACTCTTTTGAGTATTCTTTTGGTTATTTGTTAAGATGATGAAGAAGTCTTTGTAAAAAGTGTTTTTCTGTATATGTCAATGTAAAATGCTACTATGGAATTTGAAAGTAGTTTGAATTGAACAGTACCATTTTTCTTCCATTATAGGAACATCATAAAAGATCAATTCCAAAAGATACTTGGAATCTTTTGTTAGACTTTGGAAATATGATTGCAGATGATATGTCCAACTATGATGAAGAAGGTAAGCAGTACCTGAATATCTTAAAAAATAAATACCTTTAAGAAATATTGCTATAAACAAGCAAGAGAATATGTTGATGCCTCCTGTCTTAATTTGTTTATCCTTAGAGTTTTAGCTGCAAATAGTGTCATACTTGTTCCCAAAACAGTCATGATAAGAAGGTTAACTGTTTTTTGTTTGCTGTAATATGTAAATAGAAGTAAAGATACTGTCACACCATTATATAGTACGTTATTTGAGCATGTTATGCTACAAATCTCTCAATGAAGCTGAATGTTTTGTACAAAATTTTTGCTAACCTAAAAACAGTTTACGCTCTGTTACTAATTCTGTTTTGACATTTGTACAGAAATATGTCCTAATAAGAATGCCATGGTTTTGCTATCAACTAATGTTTATATTTGTGGTGTAGATTTTTATACTTCAAATACATTTTGTTTGTCTTTAGAACTACTGCTGGAAGAAGAGATTCAAATGTTGAATTCAGTAGTTAGGTGCTTTTTTTCAAGTGTTTTTTATCATCTCGTGTGTTAAAGCTAGACTAGGCCAGAAATGTCAAGGTGGACTTCTGATCTTTTATATTTAAAGACTACACTGATTTATTGCTGATAATAATAGAATAATTTCTGAATTGCTTGACTTCTCTTTAGGGGCGTGGCCTGTTCTAATAGATGATTTTGTGGAATATGCACGACCAATAGTCACAGGAGGAAAACATAAAACTTCCTAACGCCAGACACGTCAGTATGGACTAAACATGCTCTCTGAACTGCACTGGGTGATGAAGATTTGTTAACTGAAAACTATGCACATTTTTGCTGGTTTCAGTGGTCGTGATGACATTCTGCAGACAAAACTGAAATTCTTCCTTTCTACCTAAAGAATATGATGGCTGACTTGTGGACACTTCAAGAACAAACTCAGAAGATAGTTCAGGCTGTTTGTAGGCTATTGGCTTCAATTATTGTACTGGTTATATCATATAGGATGTAGATTTTGCATGATTTTATACTTTGGAGAAGTTTAACTAGAGGCCATTTTATTAAAGTTTTGACAGCACAGCATGCCATTCAGTTCATGATCCAAAGTGAACACCAGCAGTTACATAAACAAAACTGTATTATATTGTACTTATATTAAAAGCAGTATTTGTGGTATATAAATTAAATCCCTAAATAAAACTTATGCAGTATGTTGTATTTTTATAAAAGTTAGTTCCATGGATCTGTCCTAATATGGAATTGTAACAAAACAAAAACAAACAAACCCACTTATGCCTTTTTTGTTTTGTTTTTTCAACTTGTTGCCCAAACTTACAGTTTTTACTTTTAAGTCCTGGATGTGTAGATTGATTATATCCAGCCTTTTGTTTTCTCCCAATGAGATTAACTTCCTCATTATTCTTCTTGAAGTGCTTGGACATGTAGGAGTAGCATTGCTGAGGACAGGCTGCTGCTCTATGCTGTGTTGCACCTCCAGTTTTTTTTAATTAACCATTTTAATGTAGACATTAAACAACCAAAGATGCTTTTGTAATTCATGTTTGGTTATCTTAATTCAGTTAGTCTTTAGTTATGTGTTCTATTTATTTTTAATAAGGAACTGGTGGAATGTGGATTTTATTTATAGATTGAAACATACCATAAATTCTAACTAAATGCAACATAGTTATAAATGCAAATCCTGGCACTTCTCACGGAAAATATGTGTGAGTAAGCCCAAAGACTTAACTAGTTGGCTTCTATGTTGGAAAAAGCTAGGGGTAAGGAGACTTTATATTAATGATTATAAGTATTCATGCCTCTGGATGTATTGTGCATTCTATTTTATATATTTAAGAGGGGAGAGGAAGAGTAAATTGACGCAGTTTCAGTGATCTCAAGGCTGGTGAAATTGGACCAGTTTTCACCAAATCTGAATTTGTTCAGTCATTTGTTTCTCCCCTTACGCCGACAATTGATTATAAAGTGTACAGAGGTCAGTCTCCTCTTCCTCAAAAGTGTCTTCCACTGTCTAAGCACAAAAAAGTTTTACCAGAAACTATTCAGCATGTCTTCACACATGCTCTTTCAAATGCTACCTCATCAAAATGAGTTTGTCATAGCCACTGTAAAAGTTTGTTAAAATGAAGTGTTGCTAAAGAGCGTGTACAGCTATGATCAATATATTTTCTGTAATCAGAGCTGAATAGGTGCAAGAATTTTGGAGAAAGTAGTGCATTAAGTTATTTAAATTATGTCTGTTTGGATCACATGAGATCACTTAAGCATTGCATGACAGCATACTATTTTATTTTGGGTTTGCAAGGGTATAAAAGCTTGCAATATTCTCTTAAACTCTAATATTTAGAGTTTAATACAAGCAGTCAGCTTTTATTTATGTCAATGCAACCTGCAAGAACAAATGTACATGCTACATACAGAGAGATTGCCTTCATTCTTCCACTTGAGAGAATTTCAGTTGTGCATGATGTTTAAAAAGTAGGATTAGGGCAATTTTGAACAAATTACCAAGTTTTCTCTTAGTAAGAGTATAGCAAGCAAATTAAAAATGCCCTGAGAGTAATTTATTGTCAGTATATTTTTTTGCCCTTGCAGGGCAGCCGCCAGGTGTCAGCATCTCAGCCAGCAGCTGCCTCCTGCTTGTGTGTAAAGTTAGCCAGGAAGGTTAAGCCCAATTATTACTTTCTGCCTACAACTTTTTAGAAGGGCATTTTGTACATAACTTCTATAGAAGTCAATGGGGATTGAAAAGTAGTGTTATGCTCTTTTAAATAGATTTGATTTATCTACGTTTCTGTCCCAAAACAAGCCACTTCTGTATCAGTCTCATAGACTTTGGCAAAGATGTAACATCTTGTAGCATCAAGTGCATTTATCTAGCCAAAAGTGATAGAAAGCTTGTTATTCACAATTGCCACTTAAAATGTATAGCTATAATATAACTGCACAGAAGTAGTTTAATCTATCAGTATGTGATGCAACTCAAGTTTCATAGTGCTAGAGCTTGTGAAACATTTGTTCATGCTTGAGAGTTCCTTCAAATCAATCTGATGAACCTTTTACCTTTTAAAATAAATAGAGCATAAAAAAGGCATAGGAATTGAGGTTTTTTTGCCTTGTTAATCGAAGCAAGAGGGAAGGTGCTTAGCACAATAATCAGTTTCTATATATATACTTTTACTCACTCTTAAGCCTCCTTCCTGTGAGGATCCTTCATGGGAAACAACCTTCCAACCCAGGAGGAGTGGGTAAAATATCTGAAGATAGGAGTTGCTTCTTGTCAGCCAGCTTCTGAGGTGTAGTGTTCTTTTTCTTTTGTTCTTCCTGCTATTCTATCCCTTTAAAACCACATATGCTTTTTGCATTCCCATACAGAATAGCATGGAGTAACACCTTCACACTTGATCATTAAAAATACAAATAAATTGCTTTGAAATTATGAGTTTCTTATGTATTTTAATAATTATCTGCTATCCACAGTTCCACTTTACAGGGCACTCTGACTTGCTTTTTAAGTAAGCTGATACAGTGGTAACACCTAGGCTGTTCAATTTATAATCATAAATGGTACAGATGTCTTCGAGTTGTTCGGTGCATACAGTATTACTTCATGGATATGCTGTATGAATTTTTAAAGTTGGTGCCAAGTTGTTTGGTTTTACATCCTAGAGGGTTTGAAACTGAGCCATAGGATTTGTACTTGCCAATTCTAAATTTAAATGTAATTTATCATGTGTGTCATGCCAAGGAGAGCAAACCTGCAGGCATCTGTTCATTCAATGCACCTGGGAGATTTGCTGCTGAGTAAGCTGTACGTGTGTAAATTTTGTGGCAATGGAAAAAGGAATAAATGGACTGTCAACATAAATGATTGAAGTCAGTCATGTGAGACGTCTGTATGGTTTTTATCAGCTTTCTGCTTTGGAAGTCTTGCAAAGGCCAGTGGGTTTTTTGTTATCTGGTTCATTTATTACATTCTTCCATTATTATACCATCAGCCAGAAGAGGGCAAGAATGTAACTCATTAACTTTTGACTAGCTATAATGTTTGGTTTGCTCATCTATGCCATGTTTAAGCTTTCAAGAAGCTTGACATGCTTAGCTGCAGTGCTGTGTTCACTACATGTAGTCGCTACATGCTAGTGCCCAAACTCTGCAGTTTGTGTTATTAGTTTGTACTGGCAATGAGAGGTGTAATTGCAGGGAAAGTGTTGCTCAGTCCAGGTTCTGAACTCTGTAGGAGCAGCAGCATGCTCAGAAGTGTGTGCAAAGACCTTCAGAGGTATGTATTCACCTGTCATGAATTCCCTTCTGAAAGTTGAAATCAAAATAATTAAGTTGCCCTCCGTCCTCACCCAGCTGCTTTCACCAACCACTGGCTGCTTTGGTGTCACACGAGTCTTGTCTTCCTTTTCCTGTAACAGCAAAAAATACTTGAACCACAGCAAGCTCTTTTCCTTTCAGGTGTCAGCACCAGTAGCTTCCCTCAGCTGATGCCAACCAGCATCTGGCCCACCAAAAGGCACAGCTGTTCTGAATGAGAAAAAGTGTAATATTTTTACAACCATGAACCAGTTCAGCAAAACGTGTTTTCTGATCTTTTCTTTATATACAGTGTGCTGGGTAGAATTAGAGATGAGGATGACACACCTCTAAAATTAACTTTTTTGTTTTAAACTGTTGACAGAGGGATCTGCAACTGCAGCTGCCTCTACAACCACATGCAGAAAATACCGTATTTTAGACAAATGGGTGCAATGTTCACCTCTTAATGAGAAGGGCTGGGGAAGCTTAGGGGCATTCAAGTTTTGATTGAGTGTTGGGATACTTCCCCTTGGTGCATATACTTGACAAATTCCCATGTGTTTTTTCTTGTGCCTCCTTTTCCAAGCAGTGATATACTCTCGTTTGGCAAACCCCATAGGCTTCATGTCAAGACTTCAGCTTTCTGTCAAGAGTGAAAAGAAGTCCATGCTGTGTTGCTAAAGGATTTATTTTTCCTTTAAAGCAGTGATGTAAAACTGTATGAAAATTATTCATCTCCATTATTAAAGAATTGCATAAAATCAGTCTCTTTTTTTTCCTGGATCTCAGTGAATGTGTTTTAAAGGAATGATCCTGTTGCTAAAGTAAAGTCCTTCATTTCAATTGTTGAAAAGATGCAACTCTAACAGAAGTCTGACACCCATCTGGTATCAATCATATTTTCCAGGATATGGCTCTGAATCCTTTGGATGGGTGAACTTGGAGCATTTCTCTGCTGAGTGTTTCTGAATGGCAGAAGCATCAGCCACTCACTCATGGTGAAACACTTGGGGTGTAGTTGTATTCTTTTAACTTAAAAAGGGCTTATGTGGACACAGCATTGTCAGTCCATTTGCCAGTTCATTTATTCACAGAAGACCTCAGTGCCTGTACAGCACATGAGCCCTCACCTGGGTGCTGGAGATCATCAATGCAGAGCCCCTCAGGTGGAGGAGGCAGGAGCAGCCACATCTGCCAAAGGCGTGCTTCCATGTTTTCACATTGCATTTCAAATACAGTTAAGCTGAAACAGCGTATTGCCACCAATGCAGACAAGCCTTTTCTCTGTCCAGCCTTCCCATTCCTTTTTTTCTGGATTCTCCCCATCTAAAAACAGTCGTATATACACTACTGAAAGGACACAAAGCTGCATTTTTATGATTTACCAAACATTTTTGTAAGCTCTGCTTGTTTTGGTGGTTTTTTTTCCTGTTGTGCATACTTCTTCATCTTAATGGAGTTACTGTCTTTTGTTTCTGTTTAAGACATGTAAGTATGATGTTTTACAAATAATTGTCTCTGTTGTGGGGAGTAGGGGTAGTTATCAGTGTGTCTAGCCTACCTCTGCCCAGAAAGCTCACAGGCGATGGAAGTACATGAAAAGGAGATCACATGGAATTAATAAATTAAATAAAAATTTCTTTGTTGCATGTTCTATTTTGTAGAGTTGAGAAATAGAACTTCTCTGAATTTTTCTTTGGGTTTTTATTATGCTCTTATTTCTGAAGCCAGAGATTTTAATCCTAATTTGAGCTGTGTTAAGAGCAGCCAAGTGTGTGTGCAACAGGGTAAAGTCCACGGGAGGCAAAAGGGCAGTGCAACTGCCAGCCACATTCAGAAGGAAAAGATAAATGGAAAACTAAGAATAGCTTTGCCCATTTTCAGAAAGGAACCTTCTATCTGATGAGGCCCTTCCTAGCTCACCACAGTGCCTCAGCAGGTGATTTCTCCTGTCCTTGCTTTGCAAGCTCAAATTCCCATGTGCCTCCAAATCGTGATGCTATGCAGGAATAGAGAACAGGTGGGTGCCACAGAAGGGTGGATGGACCTGTAACAGAGAAATCAATGTCAGTGCTTCTGCCTGGTGTGTTTTCCTAAGCTGTCCTGGCCTTGGTTTTCCATCTTGAGTGTTTGCTTTCAGACACGTGGAACCTGAGATAACTAGCAGTGCAGGGGTGGCTCTAAGATTACCTCTACGTTGCATAAATGCCCGGGCTGTGGGAGATGATGCTTATTCCTGCAGCCATGCAGGGCATCCTCACTTTTCGTGGCAAGCCAGCTCTAGAGCAGGCTGGCTATGGCCCTACTGTAGGACACTTGGCCCTGCATATCCTCTAGTGCCTGCATGATGCCCCTCGCATCCTGGCATCCTAAGGCATAATTGCCTTTTTTTTTTTTTTCTTTTTCGGGGCAGAGATGTTGCTTTCTAGCAATGAAAAGACTCTCAGTGTCCTTTTCCTAATACTCAGCTCTTCTGTTAACCAAGTTGCAATCTTTAAAACAAATGTGTACTAACAGAGGCTACTTTCACCACTTGGGCACTTTATTTCCTATAATGTAGAACAGGCCTGGCAATGCTTCTCTGTGTCCTGAAACTGCACTAAGTACAGTGATATTTCTACATGTGTCAGTAACTCAGACTATGATTAACTGCTTATTGCTTTGGGTGCTAGGAGGATGCATGCTTTGCACTGCTGGCCTTTTCCATCTAAATAGCAATCATTATTGGTCTCTGAAAAAGATCAAAGAAAAGCAAAGACCTTTCCCCAGGTATCCTTTATCAAAAGTACAGTCAAGTCAATCAAAGCTTTCTGTTTATTTACCTAAGTTTATATTTACATTTGTATTTCTATCTGTAAAGTAGTAGTAATGTGTGAGTCTTTAGGACTTTCTTACACTCACAGGATGCCATTTAAATACATCTTTCAAAATAGTTTCCTTCCAGAGCCTAAGTGTGGGCTGCACCTGAGCTCAGCTTCAGGAAAAAGTCACTCTTTGCTAGGGAGTAAGGCATGAAATTGAAGTTGGTGTTTTGGTCAGTGTTTATCCAGGGGTGCAGTGAATTAGCAGAACATTGTTGTACTAGGTGGAACAGAACAAAAAAGCTGTTAACAAAATATCGCCATAGAGCATAATTAGAAATGGGAGAGGTCATCTGCATTTGACTAGATTTCTTACTGCTTAATCCCTCATTCTAGTGTGTACAGAGTCTGAAAAACTGCTTTTATAACAGGCTTTCCTTCTGACTGGTCCCTGAGAGAGAGGTTGACTTCAGCATACCAGAAATGGGTGAAAAAATATTAATTTACAGGTTATTGAATAAATAAGCACCCCTGTGGAGGCATCTGTTTTTCTGGGTGTAGAGTTACTTATGCTGGGTAGGGCTAAGGATCTCCTGGCTTGCTTTATGCTGGGTTGCTGAATTGAGGCTTTTGCAGCTCTGCTCTTACAGTTTCATTGAACAAAACCCCTGCAAACTCCCTGGGTTATGAAATATTTCCTCTCTGTCGGGTCTCGGACAAGAGATGGCATCTGCTGAGCCAGAAAAGGAAGTCCTTGCCTTATAGAGAGCGCTGTCGGTGTGACACAATGGCTGATATAAAGTGTCGGGGGAGCTGAGTTGAAGGCAAAGGAACAAAGGAAGATCAAGATTCAGTGACTGTCTTGGGCAAAAGGAAAGTAGGAAGTGTCTCAGGGATGGATAAGTTTAAAGCTGCACTCGTGCTGGCTGGGGTAGGGGATGCTCTCGGTTATCGCAATTTCTCCCGAGAAAACAATGCCTTAGGTGCAAAAATCCAGCAGGAGCTGAAGGAAATTGGAGGGCTTGAGAACTTGGTGCTCTCTTCCGACAAGTGGCCAGTAAGTGACAACACGCTCATGCACATGGCTACAGCTGAGGCTGTCATCACAGGTAGGTACGATGGGACTAGTGAATGCAGTCTGGAGAGGAACAGAACTGTCAAGGTGCTGCATTTCTTAAAATAAGCCTGATTGCTGGGGAAGTCATGAGGAAGCGTGTCAGAAATGCTGCTTATGTGAATGCTAATGTACGTTAGTTTGGCTCCTCCATGAGCACAATCCTATGACCATCACGCAAACTGGTAAGTCTTGATTTCTGTAGTGGAGGTGCTCTCCCTTTATTTTCCCTAGGTATATACAGTTAGTTAAAGCTTAAAGACTAAATACCACATGTGCAGCATAACAAAAATAATTGCTAAGTGTATTATCTGTATGCTGGAATACATCAGGGAATAATATAGCCACTAGAGATTCGTCTGTAACCGATAAGAACTCTTCTAAGTGCATTTTTAACATATTTGTGTTCAGAACTCCAGACTGGATAGAGTTGCCTTAATACTGCTTTCAGGCTAAAAGCACTAGCACTGTCTCCTTTCTGCTACACCTCAGACAAAAGGTTGCACCAGCAAGGCCAGAAAAAGTACTATTTCTTTTATAAGGAGAATTCCATGTCTTTAGTCCAAAAAGTATTCTAACATACTATGCTTATAATAAAGTCTGTCAGAATTGTGGAAGTTATTAAGCTATGCCTTCTAAAATCCCAACGGTTTGAGAGAGAACATTTGGTTTTTTTCTTAAGGTATAGCCTTTTTAAGATATGATAGTATTTATATTGACTCATTACCTGTCAAACTAGAGCTTTCCGAGACTGTCAAGACTATAGAAAGTACACCAGAAAACGGTGACGTCTCAGCAGCATTTTGCCTCTTCAGAATTAATCAATTTTTTTAATCTCTGTAAAAATATTTATAATTTTTCTGAAAACTCATAAGACTGCATAACTCCTAGTAACAGAAGCTCACAATGCAGTTAAGTATTCTTCACATCAATGAAGTTTCCCTGGTGCTCCTGTTTCACTGCTTTATCTGCCTGCTTCCAATGTGCTCTAAATTTAGTACATAGAGATCAGCTGAAGAGT